>NC_046184.1:155583788-158082538 GCF_011004875.1 Balearica regulorum gibbericeps | reverse complement strand
TGGCGTTCTTTGAGGAGGTACAAGCAGAAGTCCTAGAATCACAGAATCACAGAATGGTTTGGGTTGGAAGGCACCTTTCAAGATCATCGCGTCCAACCCCCTGCCATGGGCAGGGACACCCTCCACTAGACCAGGTTGCCCAAAGCCCCATCCAGCCTGGCCTTGAACACTTCCAGGGAGGGGGCATCCACAGCTTCTCTGGGAAAGGCTAGGGAATAGAGTAACCCAGGTAATTATTATTGTGGAGACATTATCCAGCTATGGATAATGAGGGTTGAAACACAGATCAAAGTTGGTTGTGACTAAGCTGGACTTGGATGACACAGTTCCTTCAACTTTGACTTCAGTGTTCTGAGCTTATTAAGTAACCCCCTTAAAAGGTTTCCCTTTGAAAGATTCCAACCCGTATAGCACAATTATTCTTGATTCTTTTTGTTTAACCCTCCCCAGAACCACGTGTCACAGGCTCTGTCAACCTCCTGCCGCTACAGCCATTCATTTCTTATTATGGCAGGTGGGTTGGAACTAGATGGTCTTTGAGGTCCCTTCCAACCCAACCCATTCTACGATTCTGTGATTATTTTTTAAAAAGCTAAATATTGGTGGAGATTTGGGCCATGCAATTAAATATGTTTACTCTCATGACAAACCATAACACCATTCAGCCCCTCATTTTTCCATCAACATGAGTTTTGTGCATTTCTGCTTCAGAGAAATTAAATTCATTTTTCTTCACAGTCACTTGGATAAGCCACAAAAAGAGGTATCACAGCAGCCTGTGTTTTATCCATCAAGACAATCTCCTGTGATATCAGCAAATCTGACAAGCCCGACCCCGAAGGTTACTCCTGTCCCAGCAGACCCTGGAGAAGGTTGATGTGCTATCTTTGGCCTTCAGCTAGTGCTCAGGAGACAAGCTACACTTACTGTTTACTAATCTGGTACCCTACACAAGAAAAGATAGGTCAGAAACTCCACTTTTTTTCTGTCTATTCTTATCTCACGGGAGAATGTCATTCTCCTCTTCTTTGTCCTCTCCTCACTTTTGCACAGGGGCTTCTCTGTGTCTCAGCAAGTTCTGGCACAGCGGGGACTTTTATGAGAGCAACTGAAAATAAATATGTTCAGTCTTCCCTGAGCTGCAAAAATTTTGCTCCTGTTCATCTTTCTGGAAATCACAATGTAGAATTAACTTTTACTTTTTAAATGATTAAAAGAAATATTTGCGTGCAATGGTTATTTTAGAAAAGGTTGAGCTCAGATGTAAATCCAGGAAGTCCTTAATTCCTTCAGCTACTGTTTCAAACCTGCCTTACCTCTGGTTTTCTTGAGGGATTGTCTTTCCTCTGAGGAAATGTGTGCGTCAGTGGAGGAATCTGCCCTGACTACCTCCAGCTTCTTGCTTTTCCTCTCAGTGCAGGATCTCCACTCATGACCCTTTGCCTCTACTCAAAAATATTTTTGCTTGAGCAGTTTTCCAGATTCTTTCCAAAAACTGAGTTTGTTTCTGATACATGCTGCTGTGCCATATGGACACCAGGAAATGTGCAGAGTAGCTACATTTCTAAGAGCCTCAAGGTATTCTGGTTTAGTTTATGCTGGTAAATCATCTTTTAGATAATGTCTAGGATTTGCTTGGGGAAAACAATATGTGCAGTCCCAAAAGATGAAACTCATGCATCATTTGCTTCTCTGCTACTAGTGCTGAAATGCAATTTAAGAAGCAACAGGCCACAGAACTTTTGGGTCCATTCAGGGAGATTTTGGACCTCTTGAGCCCTTCACTACCTTCCAAGGAGTGAATGACAATGAAATAAGGTGATGGTGCTCTTGGAAGAAGTCTCACTTGATCATGTGGACTTTCCATTTTTCTTGCAGGACCTTGGGTTTGAGTGGACCAGCACTGGTAAGTGTAGAGAATTGCCAGGTGTCACTGCATCTGGGCACCATTTGATCCCTTCCATTCTCAACTTCTCTGAGAGCCAGTTCATCAAGCATCAACAAGATGTAAAACAAGTTGCACCATGTTGTGATTTAACCCCAGCTGGCAACTAAGCCCCACACAGCCGCTCGCTTGCTCCCCCCACATCAGGATGGGGAAGAGAATCAGGAAAGTAAAAGTGAGAAAACATGTGGGCTGAGATAAAGACAGTTTAATAGGTAAAGCAAAAGCTGCACGCACAAACAAAACATGACAAAGAATTCATTCTCCACTTCCCATGGGCAGGCAGGGGTTCAGCCATCTCCAGGAGAGCAGGGCTCCATCACATGCAACAGCCACTTGGGAAGCCACCACTCTGAACGTCTCCCTCTTCCTTCTTCTTCCCCCAGCTTTATGTGCTGAGCATGACGTCATATGGTGTGGAATATCCCTTCGGTCAGTTGGGGTCAGCTGTCCCGGCTGTGTCCCCTCCCAACTCCTTGTGCACCCCCAGCCTCCTCGCTGGTGGGGTGGTGTGAGGAGCAGAAAAGGCCTTGGCTCTGTGTAAGCACTGCTCCGCAGTAACGAAAACATCCCTGTGTTATCAACACTGTTTTCAGCACAAATCCAAAAACTAGCCCTGTACTAGCTACTCTGAAGAAAATTAACCCTATCCCAACCAAAACCAGCACACATCAAAACTGAATATTTTCATAGCTACATGTCTTTCTATATTTAAGCAGTATTTGAACTGGGGAAAAAAATCCACTTAAGAAGACTGGAGCTTAAACAAAATACAATGAAGAAGTTATAAATGGCTTAAATGAAACCATGCTTATGTGAAACTAATGACATTCATGAACAGTAGGACATCACATTTTCTAATGAATTAATGAATTTTGATTGCTTCACAGTTTTTGCCTTTGTGCTCAATGTATATGTCTACGCATTTGGGAATGAGACCATCTTCCCTGTTGTGGTTACTTGCAGGAGCACCAAATCATGCCTCTCCATGAGTTAAACAGAAGTAACACCACCAATTGTCACATGACCTTCAGAAGGTGGATGGTGGGGAGAGGAAGGCGAACTAGAAGAACACACTTTACTGTTTTGTTTTATTTTACTTATTAAAACTATATTTTCTGCTCCATGGACCCCCTTTCTCCAGGGGAGGAGGAGAAAAAATAACTGACTCACCATTTTCAAATGTGATTACCTTCTGCCTCTAGTGGAATTAACACAGCGAGTTGGATCTTCCAGCCACTGTGACTAACAATAATCCTTTTCTAATGCATTATTATATTGAGTATTCATTCACTTTCCTATTGTTTATTCTTTGAAAAATAAACTAAGCCTGCAAATGTTTGAGCCAGTTTGATATTGATGTTGGGTCAGGCTTCAGGTTTTGAGATTTATCATTTGTTCAGTCAAATGGAACTTTTTAAAGACAGTTAATATATCACTTTGTCAGCTGAAAAGTGAACCACCAGGAAAAGAATGGAAGTGGTAAAAAGACTTTTAAAAATATCTTATACATATTCTGTGACTTCCTGTGAAAACTGCGGAACATATTCAGCCAGTCTCCTTCAATCCATTCTTGCTTGTCCTCTGAAACTTTTTATGCAGCTGCAAGGTTCAGCATGAAGTATATGTGCACGTGCCAAGCTGAAAGATAAATGTGGCTCTTTGTTCTCACTGGTCCCTCTGGATAAACCCAGTACATTGTAATGGAAATACCTGCAGGACCTGCAGTTCACCTCTACAGGCTGATGTGAAAAGATGTATATATCTGGAACTACCAGAACCAACATGACATTTCTAACAATAGACCAACACCAACAATTAATGGGTAAAATTGCCAGCGAGGTAATTAAATGCCCATTTCACTTAAACATTTGTCTAAATGCCAGAAAGTTCAAAGCGTTAAGTTACAGGATTCGTGCGGTATGAAGAGAGGGAGTGTCCCTGGGATGGGCAGGTAGAGCTCATCTGGGCGTGTGGGCGGATGATGGGATGCCACCAGGGAGCAGGCTGGCACCCCTGAGCTCAGAGGTACACCTGCATGCTCTCGTCTGGGTACACCCACGTTCTTGCAAGGTCAGCTCTGAGGATTTCTACGCTAGCAAGGCCTGAACTGAATCTTTGCTAAAATCTTAAATATGGACTCTAATCCCTAGACTAGCCCAGATGTGAATTTGAATGCTATTGCTCAGTTTCTGCTAACAATATAATTAAACAGTGATATAACTGTATATCATGAAAGCCTTGAAAACCTAGTCCTAAATTTGCATCAATTCTTCATGTAAAAGACCCCATCTGTGAGAGTAAGTGGTTCAGTATGAATTCAATATTATTGGTTACATTTCCTTATATGACCCAAAAAATGCAAATTCAACAGATGCAAATATTTCAGAAGGAGCCTGGAATGTCTTTCACGACTGTTATTAACGTAAGTAATTACATCCTGCGGCAAAGCCAATTTATTCAACATTTACTATATTGGACAACAGGCATCTTTTGTGCATAACGACAGGTAACAAAGCATAGCACCTTTAGTAATTAATTTTTTTATATCAGTGACTCTTTTGGAGCATGTGATTGAGTGTGCAATATTCATGTCACCATTTTCAGCAATTTTACCCAACGCCTGGTGATTGTTATTTCCTAACAGTTGAAAAAGCAATTCCATTTTACTGGAATTTATCATTGGTCTGCTTTGACAATTACAGAATGTCCAACACATGCAGGACAAAGACAGGACAAAATTAGAACTGCTGTGTTCTTCTTTCAGTTGTGCTGTCATCAACATGCAGTGCTTCATGTAGTGGAATGGTGTGGTTTGCTTGCTTGTTGTATTTCCATGCCTTCATAAGGAGGGCCACAAAGTTGATCAGAGGGCTGGAGCACCTCTCCTGTGAAGACAGGCTAAGAGAGTTGGGGTTGTTCAGCCTGGAGAAGAGAAGGCTCCGGGGACATGAGACCTTATAGCAGCCTTCCAGTACCTAAAGGAGGCCTACAGGAAAGCTGGAGAGGGACTGTTTACAAGGGCATGGAGTGACAGGACAAGGGGGAATGGGTTTAAACTAAAAGAGGGTAGATTTAGATTAGATGTTAGGAAGAAATTCTTCACTGTGAGGGTGGTGAGGCACTGGCACAGGTTGCCCAGAGAAGCTGTGGATGCCCCCTCCCTGGAAGTGTTCAAGGCCAGGTTGGATGGGGCTTTGGGCAACATGGTCTGGTGGAGGGTGTCCCTGCCCATGGCAGGGGGGTTGGAACTAGATGGTCTTTAAGGTCCCTTCCAACCCAAACCATTCTGTGATTCCATGATTCTATGATTCTATAAAGCCAAACCTGCACATTTAAAAACCTAAGAGAGTGATGAAATTCAGAGACAACATGAGGAACCTGCTAAGGTTTTATCAATGCACTCTTGACTGATGTATTAGAGCAGGGTAACTCCACTTATTTCTTCTACTTCAAGAAGCTATTTCTGACCACGTCAAGCAGAAGTGGGCCAGCTAGACTTCTTGAATTGTGGGGCCTAAAGACATCCTGGCGGTGGGGTGTGTGTGCTTCATCCCTTTGAGGAAAGTACTGGAGAAGAACATAAATGCTTATAGTTGAATTCCCATTTACAATAAGGCCCTCTGACACTGACCTAGCTGTTGATACAGGGGCTTTAGAGGATGACGAAGGTAAAGCAACAGTTATTATTATTTATACTCTGGCTTACCATGAAAATGCAATTTCCAGATCCTTGCCCTGATGGACCAATGAGGCCAAATAGCGTTCTGCTCACTTGCGTGACAAGTCTCATCATCTCTATACACCTTCATCCCATGAGTAAAGGGAAAGGATGGGGTTTAAATTCCACTGAGCTCAATATAAAGGACTCTGTAGAGGATGAAAAGCTAAGGCCCTGATCCTACAAACACTTCTTGTTTGGGGCATTTTACTTCGTTTGTCCCCTTGTATTCCTCATCTTCCACACCAGTTGCTTCTTTGGGTTTTGCCACACACTGATCTCTCACGGGAAGCGCAGCATCCCTGCCAGGACCCGGTCTTATTCTCCGTATTAAATTCTTTCTCTCCATGTTCCTTCCGATTTGGTACCAATGAGGTTCATTGATTTGTTATGTCAAGTGAGGATGTGAAGTCTTCCAAGCACATGTGCCATCTTTTGTGCTTGTATGACATCTGACTCCAGGATGCCCAGTGCAATGGATCCCAAACCCATATTAGAGCTACTCATATGTGCTGCTGCATTACAAATAATAACAAAATTAGAAGTAGTCATAAGACCATATGATTGGTGCTGCATTTTTGTTTGTATAACTGTGAAGTACACAACTGTGGGGTTTTTTCTATGAAAAAAGCCCTATGATTTCAGCAGCAGTGTAGGCTGATTTCATGAGCAAGTAGTACAAGAGCAAATTCACGCCAGGGTCCTGATCATCCAGCAAACCTTTTGCTTTTGATTCCCATGACATGATTCCTTTGTGAGGATATGAATTCTCTGAATACTTATTTTCAAGGAATAGCTCCTTTTAATGGGGTGCAGGTGGTGTGAAAATATAATAATACATTATGCAAACACAAAGCCTCAGTTAAGCTTTCAAGAGCACTATATAGCCTTGATTTGAGTTGCTTCAGTTCATTACGTTTTTCTTGAAGCTGTGTATTCTCCAGAATGCTTCCTCCAACCAAAGAAGTAAGAATAAAAGCATTTCCATTTGGCATTAGTTATTCTATTTCTTTTCAGAAAAGAGCAGCAGTCTTGGTAGTGTTCATGCTCTGCTATTAAGGGCTAAGAAACCTTTTCCTTAATTATATTTTTTTTTCAGACAATGCCTTCATTTCACATTTCCCAAGGCAGATAATGCCATGTTGCAACACATCAAATCCTGGCACACCAGCCACACACCTCATTATCCCAGGTCATGGGATGGAATACAACAAGCCTGATATAAATGGATGTCATGAAGCACAGTGTAGGATGTCAGGGATGAGTCCTTGACATGCCATATTTTTCTGCAAAATGTAGCGTGATGAAAGAGTGCCTTCTCTTAACTCTCCAGCATCTAAAGGCGACAAAAGCGTATGTAAGAATGTACAAAAGCATAAAGAATTCCCGACCTTGCTAACTTGCCTCTTTTTAAAATCTTCTAAATAGAGGTGATTACCTAGTTAGGGTTGCAAGCAGAAATGTTTCAATATAATAGGATCTCAGATAATAGGAGTCTCTTCCTGCTTCTCATCGCTCAGGATCCAGGCCATTCAGCTCTGAGAGACAGGATCTCTCTCCCTCTGGAAACCATCAAAGTCAATGACGCATCTTAATTGTTTATACAGGAAAATTTGGCCTTAACGTCAGAAGGATTGCTTTGTTAGACACCAAAAATGTATGTACAAGCAAATTGCTAAATTAGGCAGACTTGATACAATCCTCCCTTTTATTTCTTGTGTTGGAAGTATATTGGGCTTGTTAATGACTAATTTATTTAATGTATGGAAATAGTTTGCAGTTAACAAAATAAATACAACCTCTAAAAAATGATTTTTATTATGTAAGAACAGAATCTGATGATTTTAGTAAACTAATCAAGATATCTGCGTCAATCATTTATTAAAAAAAAGGTAGCTAAAACTTCCTGTAATTTGAATGAAAGCAGGAATTAATTTTGCAGCCAGAATCCATTTTAAGCACTTACACATCCTGTAGCCATTAGGAGCAGGGTACGCATAACAGGGGGACTGAACTGTAATAAATGAAAATAGCTTATTCTTTGGGAAAAAGAAAAGCTATCAGCTTTCCCAGGAAAAAAAAAAAAAAAAAAAAAAAAAGGAAGCAGGGCTCCTCTATCTCATGTTCTATTCATCAGCCTTTCATCACCTCTGGCATTCTTGGGGCATATTTCTATGATGTTGTCTCCAGACTTGAAATGTATTGTAATATTTTGATGGCATGTATAGTGCTCTGAATCCTGTAAGTAGCATTCATTCTCTCAAGGTGATGCAGCTTGGAGGCAGGAGGGCTTGCTATTTGTAACAACAAAATTGAGGAAGAAAAGGATCACTCAGAGCAGGCTGCTCAGAGTGTAAAAGTATTTTGTGCAAGAACCCCCAAAATTGTGCTGTTTCAGCTTGAATGGGCTTATATTTTTTAAGCTGTTTCACTGAAGCCTACGCAAATGGAAGCAAATTTTAAAACACTTGCTTTCTGGGATTTTTTTGTAGCTATTAAATGAATTATTTAAATCTGTTAGCTAAAATGGAGGAGAGTGAAGAGGGTACACTTGCTGTTTAGTGCTCTCCATTGAAGGGAGTTGAAACTCTCCCAAAACGAAAGTGCAGTCCTTTTGCAGACGTGAGCCAGACGAGTGTAAAGCTCAGTTAAGTGCTGCAGTTACGTGCTCTTTTGCACGCTGTTTTGTCCTGAAACAAAAGCATTTGGGTAGTTCTCTGCTTTATAAGCCTCCTTCATCTTGCAAGGCCAGTATCCACGCAGCCGGTGATGCTCTTGCAAAACACTGTACATCCTCTGGTGTCACCTTCCTCTCCTCCCTGGCAGGGGAGAAGAGCATTTGCCTTGTGCTCTGCTTCTTCCAGGCTCCTTGCTGGGGACTGGCCGGTGGTGGAGGAGCCATGAGAGCATCCCCGAGCAGTAGCAGGCTCCTGATCTGCACGCAGCGCTCCCTACGTGAGTCAGGCACTTTGGGATTACCAAGTATTGTATCAATAGAAGAGGACTGTGTGCACACTGTATGAGTCTGTTTGTCTTCCCTAAAATTTACTGGTGTGACTCATGACTGGCTTTCTCTGTGCTGTTAATGGGATAATTGAAATACTTTTCCAGTGGTCAATTTAACATGCTTTACATCCAACAGCAAGATGACAGGAATGGCAATTATACTCCCACACACATTTTGTAATTTTTAATCTCCACGGGCTGGGCAGAATATACATGCTTGTTTTCTAAAGGTACAGCAGTTTGTGGGCATGCACCACAACGGTGCACTCTGCCCGGGGCTCACGCGGGATTTCAGTGGCTGGGATGGGATCAAGTCTGCCTCTGCGTTGCTTGAGCCAAGATGGCAGACAGGTAAGGTAAGGAAAGCAAAGAAACGGCAGTAGCGTGAGTGATGCGAAGGGACGTATGGAAAGGAAATGTTATTAATGACAAAGCAAGAGAAAAATACTTAGTAAAGATAAAGTGTGGCTATTGATGGATAGCTGAAAGAAAGCAGAACCTGAGCTGAGGCGTAAGTGAGGAGGACAGACAGTCAAAGTGAGAGACAGTGAAGTCAACTTGGGCTGGTGCAGAGAAGGGATGAGGGAGCGTTGTGAAGCCTGTGCTGTACCATACAGCTTTGGCTTGCACGTAAGTTCATTCAGGCCCAGACCCAGACTCTGCGCAGAACAAACTTTCTTTTACTCCCAAAATTTCCTCCCAAGAAAAGGTCTGATGTGTCTCAGTGCAATTCACATGAAGCATGGATGTTAACAGGAGCTTTATACAGGTGCTTTGCTGGGTGAAGGATTTCACCCAGTGACATCGTGGCAGCTTTCTGGTTACGTATTTTATTAAGGACAGAGGAACTTTATATTTTAAAAAGTGAATATTAATATCCTTTGAAATACCTAACTGGAAGATACTTTTTTACAGCTAGATGGAGTGATTATAGCACTTTAAAAATCAATCACTGTTCCCCTTTTAAAAGGTTCTTTGCATTTAACAAGCTGATGAATAGCCTAATTAAATTCAAAGGAGTTAAAAAAAAACAAGTTCAGAAACTGAAGCATGCCGAAGTGCTATTTTGAGGAACACAAAATATGACTATGTCAAAAGCCTGTTTGGTGAAGCAGCATGTGATGAAAAATGTCTTATTCAATTGAGGCTGCTCCCTTACTATCTCTCATAAAGATTTTGAATGCAGAATAGCAGTGCCATTCTTTCAGGATCGGGGTTGCTGTTTCATCCTCACCTTTTTCACTTCCAGTAGTGATGTAAAACGGGAGGAAATCATAAATGCAGTAGTGTAAATTCCTGCTCTTCATTTTTATTCTTTGTGGAATTATGGATGCATAATCATTTTTATGGCTTATTTTATTGTCCAGGCAGAGCAGAACTCTGTTGTGCGAGGCACTGTGCAGAGCATAGAGGGCTGAGCTACTTTAGTGTAAAACGGGCAAGAGAAAAAGAAAAAAATTCTCTCTTCTTTTGAACTGGGAGATTTAAGGGATACTACTGCATTGTTACACCTAAAATATTTTCATTTTTGTATCTTTAATTATGTAACAAAATTATATCTATTTATTATCTATTTATACCTATTTACCACTTATTTCAATTTATGATCTATATTGAACTTTTCTTCTTCCTTCCTTACACTTCAGCCCAGTGAAACAGCAGAAGGGTGCTGCAGACATTTACATTTGCTTATTCTAAACTTTTAGTGAAGTCTTCTTTTAGTTTCTCAGGCTTGTTTAGTTTTCAAATATGACAGCAGCAGCTAATATTTCCCTAAAGATGGTCAGTGGATCTCCTACATGAAAAGTTACTTAATCTGCCACTTGGATGTTGAAGAACCAAACTCTCTTTTCTGCAAATGGATCTGTTGTTTGCCCACCCTCCATGCAGTGGTTTTGGGGATCAGATGTACTGAAAAATTTGAACTATTATCTCAGTTTAAATGAGATAAAAGAAACAGAAGGGGCAAAGAGTATCAGGGATATTATTTTTACCCCAAATTTGAAAAGGCTCGGTGCAAAAGAAGAGGTTTAGATAGAGGAAATGATAGAGAAGAAAATATGGTTGTGATTAGAGAAAACGTACCACGCAGGCAAATAGAGATAAGGTCCAGAAAGAAACTCGATGGGTAGATGAGAGATGGAGTTGAACTAAGGCCGAGAGACAAGTGAGATGGCGAAAAAAATAAGAGGCAGCAGAGGCAGATACTCACAGCATAACAGCCAGAGGTAGTGGAGCAAGGGAGGAAAGTCAGAGGACTGGAAGAAATGAGAACTGCGGACAGACACAAAGTGCCACGTCTCAGAAACATAGAGAAGGAAACGTTAGCAAAGAGCTTATTAGAGCAGTCCAGTGAGAGAGAAAGGAAGAAGTAGCAGGCATGGAAGGGTAAAATCCAGCTCTACGCTGGCCTTAAGTGTGGAGTACCACAGTTCAAAGGCAGGGGCAGGTGTCAGCTAATGTGAGGAACGGGACAAAGCAATAGGGGAGGACACTGAGCCACAGCGATGGATCTGTGGTTTTTAAACACTGTGCTCATATGGGTTGACTTTTCTTCAAACTGTCAGGTTTTGTGGTGTGTTCAGGATTACCCTTTGCTGTGGAGGAGAGAGAATGAGGGATTACTCTGATTTTCTAGTTGTAGATCAATGCTTTAGAAAAATAAATAGAAGAATTTCAAATAAAAAGAAAACTGCCAGCAGCTCCTTTTCTTGTTTGGATTTCTTTTTGTTAGCACATAGTGGAGTCTGACATTACTTTCTCTTTGCTTCCAGATGCATCAGCACACACTTTTCTATGAGAATAGTATCACTGGCAGGTTTGGATTGACTTCTGCTACTGACTGACTTGGAAAGTGAAGCCTTCTTGGGGAGATAAGTTTATAAGTAGCTCCATAAAATTTCTACTTGTCTCTTTCTTTTACATTGTGCAGAGGTTATCAGACAGTCAAAGTTCAGTCACTCTCAAGTGCAGTTCACAGCTCAGGAATATACAGGTGCCAGAAGAATTTATTGTAGAGTGACACAGCCTGATTTCAGTGTGAGAATAGTCCATCCAGTGAAAAATTCATAGCACATAAAATTTGGAGTTTCCAAGAAACATCTCACAATGAAAAGCTGAAACCTGCAATAAACTTAATAGGTGGGTTTGCTAACATTTTTGTTTTGTAAAATTCATGTGTCTGGAAAAAAATATCTATCTCCTGACCATTTTATTTATACATTGCAGTTTTTAGTTAAACACTCTTTTTTCTTCTTGTTTCTCTTCTTTTTATTTCTGTTTTTCTTTCTTTCTTTTTTTTTTTTTTTTTTTCCTTTGCACCTCAGTAGACAATGATCTTGGGCTAGTACATCCTCCTACCAGTAAGTCCTGGCAAATGGCTGATGTATCTCCATTGATTAGTGAGTACAGTTGTACGTTTGGTCAGGTGAATGTTGGAAATTTTTAAAATCTGGTTTTGCTCCTGTATGCTGATCCAGGTTTGCAAAGCATTAACAGGATGATTATCATTGCTTGATATTGCTTTGTGCTGATCCCACAGGGCACCTTGGCTATGTGTATGTGCAAACAAGATATACGTACTGCTTTGCCATGTTTAACTTAAAAAGGTATGTGCTGGTTGACAAAGCTGTTTCTGTGTTCTTATGCTTTATTTTTCTTTTGGCTTGCTTCATTTGTAAAACCTATGCTCTGCGTCCATAAGGCATATGTGATCTCTAGCTTTAGTTTCAAGCATATGAAGATATCGCCTAAGGTGCCCAGTTTCATCATGGCACTTTCATTACTCAGCTCCCAAGTGGAAAGAGCCTCATCCCTCTTGACTCACCCGAACTGCTGGGAGCAACAGCACAGAACTGCAAGACCATCTAGCATTGATAGGTTTCACTGGGTATTTGTCTGGATATTTGGACTGCTTGGTTTCTGAATGTTCATTACTACCTTCTCTTGTATTGAATGTAATTTTATTTTTTTAAAAAAACAAGCCTATGTTTAAACACCATTATGGCTGCCAACCAACCATCTTGATGTGGGTGGGAGAGTTTACGCACCAATGGTATATGTGCTGTTACTTAGACCAGAGCAGGATCTGTGCCAGGGAACAAGCAGGGCAGGTGCTGCCCACGCAGACAGAGGAGCTAGGAGCAGGGGGTGACAGTGGGGCAGGACACTGACCCACTTGGCGCAGACCCATAGCACCCAAGCAAGAGGAGCAGAACAGGTCCAGGGACAGTCACCTGGGTCAGCTGAGAGTCCAGATGGCCAGGGCAGTTCATACCAACAAGGCAGGGCCAAGGTCAAGCTGGGAAGCCAAGTCAGCACAGCAATGCCAGGCTTAACGTGGTACAAGACTGAGCTCCACCTTTCCTGTGCATAGCTCAGGTAGAGACGGGGGCTGAGCTTAGAGCTCAGCTTAAGCCTGGGTTTAAAAGCAGATACTGGGTTAAGCGATGGGTAGGACCGCTCTCTCTGACCCAGCTCCTTTCCAGCCATCTGCTCCCAGGTGACAGAGCTGGGCCATACCAGAGCTGGCTTGAGCATGGGCAGCCAAACCCAAGGGAGGTAAGAAGAGGAGGTGGAAGAGGCTGCAGAACCTATTTATGCGTGCTAGGCCATAAAGCAGAAAATGATTCAGAGAAACTCACAGTCTTGCTCCCCGACCACCTAAATCAAGAAAGCTACTGTAGCATCCTGTGGTTCCTGCCCTGCCTTTTCGTCCAGTGGAAACCAGCCTGTGGGCAGGGAGTGGAGGAAACATAGCCAGAGCTCTTATCTTAATGTGCAGTCCAGACACAGCTTGGATAGGGACCTGCTTCCAGGAGCTGGAAGACAACCTGGCCTTTATTGTTGAGGCATAGATATCAAGGAGAAAGGTGGTATAAGTGCCCACTAATTTTGGTGCCCAGGCTAAGACAACCAGATTCTGGTGTTTCAAAGTTGTTACTATTTTGCAGCCCACGATGCGCAGGTATTGGGGCAAGTTTTGTAAGAGTTTGTGTGAGAAGATATTGGAAAGAGTTCGGAGTGCCAGGGAGTACTTTTCATCATAGCATCACGGTGCTTGTTTTGGGATGTCAATCCAGCGTCTAACCATTTCTAAAGTGAAGCCACCATGCTCATTTTGGGAGGTGCAAAAAACCCCGCAGTTCCATCTAACCAGTGCTCAGCACAGATAACATCTTCAGCCACTGCAATGATCAAAGTCTATTGCCTCTACTGCCAAACTGAGCATGTTTAGTAATTATCTAAATTGTTTAAATTTGTGCAGATCCTTCTGTGAGAGAAAACATACACCCTGCCAATAAACTTGAAGGTTCTTCTTTATAGAGTGGGAGCATTAGTGCTCTTCACAAAAATGCTTTTAACAGCAGAAAGACAAAGAGCTTGTCCCCAGTCTCATTTTTACCTAAAATCTTGTAAGAAATTAGAAATTCCCAGCCTGGGGAAAAAATTAGCCCAGAACTTTGGTTAATCTTTGGCAATGTTTTAAATAACTGAAAACAGAGTCTTCTAATGGAATGTGTCAGGCAAATTGAACTGTAGGAGGGACTGTCAGCTATGCCTATGATTCCTTATACTCATCTCCTATTGGAGATATCACTGTATAAAAATCTTAAAACATGATTAGCATGAGCACTGCACCCATCCTAATAGTTTTCCTTATTTGAGCCTGATAATTGTCCATTACATCATCGTTACTGCAGTTAATCATACCTACCTTTCTTCACAGGTTTGCTTTCTTTGCAGTTAAGTTTTACCTCAAGTAGCAGCTCTTTTTAGTGTTGTTGCCTGATGGTTAAGGATCATCCTGGTCCTTGTTTCTGGGCCATGCAGATAACATAGATGTCTTGAACTAAATCCAGGAAGAAATGCGGTACGAGACACTTTACCACTACATGAGTGACCCTTCTACACATACCTAGCTTTAAAGTGTCTGAAGTTAGATGAAATTAATCCCATCCCATTGGAGTTATTCATTTTTACCCTCCTCACCATCAGTTGAAGCACAAAGAAATATGAGCTATTCCCAAAATCACCTTCATTTGCAGGTGTCATCTAATATTTTATTGTCATTCTCCAAGAGCAGTGAGGATACCTTCCTGAACCCAAATACAAAGTAGGCAAATTCAAACCTATGCAATCAAATAAACAGAAGGTTAACAGCCCAGCCACATCTGCCAACTCTGAGGACTAACCATGCCTGAAAGCTATGTTGTCATCCCGGGTCATAACAATCTAAAGGAAAAGGATCTGTAAACAATCTTTAACCATAACATGGCCAATTTTTTTATTTAAAATCCTCTTTAAAAATTAAGGTTGCAATTTCACTCTAATTCAGTCCAAGAATTTCTCATTTTTATCACTTTGCAGAAAACTGGTCCAGAACAAAATCCCTCATGGCTCTGAGGGGATGTCACATCTTCCCTTCTCAACATGTTACACATGGATTGTTACGAAGCTGTTAGCTTTTGTCCCCGCTGGAGAAACCCTTCACTTGCATTCTTCAAGAAGCAAGAGTCTGATAAATAACAGAAAGTCCTTCTTTCCCGTCAGCTCTTCCCATTGCTTCAAGCCAGATGGAGTGTTCTCTTTCTGCTTCTCCCACCTTTGATTTTGGAAACACTAAACTATTTATTGTTCAGCAAGAAGCCACAGCTTGTCTTTCCCTTCTCATCTTATTTTGTATCTCCTGCTGCTGTAAATAGTTCCAGACTGTCACCGTGATTCTTCTTAAAAGCTTTTCCAAGCTTATGGAGGATCACTCTGACCCAAGTTTTGTCAGTTGCTCAGTTGTCCCCAGAGATCCCAGCATTACCACTGTCCACAGCAATGCCAGGGGTATCAATTCATTTTATTCTAAAACAGACACTTAGGACTGGGTCAGCACAATCCCAAGCACAACTACAGGCTGGGTGGAGAATGGATTGAAAGCAGCCATGAAAAGAAGGACTTTGGGGCGTTAGTGGGCAAGAAGCTCAACATGAGCCGGCAGTGCACGCTTGCAGCCCAGAAAGCCAACTGTGTCCTGGGCTGCATCAAAAGAGGTGTGACCAGCAGGTCGAGGGAGGTGATCCTGCCCCTCTACTCCGCTTTGGTGAGATCCCACCTGGAGTACTGCATCCAGCTCTGGGGGCCCCAGTACAGGAGAGACATGGAGCTGTTGGAGCGAGTCCAGAGGAGGGCCACAAAGCTGATCAGAGGGCTGGAGCACCTCTCCTGCGAGGACAGGCTGAGAGAGTTGGGGTTGTTCAGCCTGGAGAAAAGGCGGCTCTGGGGAGATCTAATTGCGGCTTACCAGTACCTGAAGGGGCCTGCAGGAAAGCTGGAGATGGACTGTTTATCAGGGAGTGTAGTGACAGGACAAGGGGTAATGGGTTTAAACTAAGAGGGTGGATTTAGATTAGATATTGGGAAGAAATTCTTTACTGTGAAGATGGCGAGGCACTGGAACAGGTTGCCCAGAGAGGTTGTGGATGTCCCCTCCCTGGAAGTGTTCAAGGCCAGGTTGGATGGGGCTTTGGGCAAGCTGGTCTAGTGGAGGGTGTCCCTGCCTATGTCAAGGGGGGTTGGAACTAGATGATCTTTGAGGTGCCTTCCAACCCAAACCATTCTGTGATTCTATGATTCTATGACAGATAAAAGTGCCAAGGACCTCATCCAGCCATAACACCTGGGAAAGCTGGAAGCAGCAGCGGAAGCACTGGCAGTGGTGTGCCCGTAACCTCAGGGAAGACAGCATTGCTCTGGTCATTCCTGCTTCATGTTCAGAGGGTTTTCATCTACACCACACAGGTTTATTTCCATACTGATATTTAAATAAAGCTAAAGTTCTACAGAATTTGATATCACTTGTTTGGAAGAATTGAGGTTAGAGATGAACTGTTTTGTCAAGTCTTACATATTTAGTAACTGACATCTACTATATTTAGCTTGTGTACTGAAGAGCAGATAGCTGATTATGCAACAAATTGAACTTTTCCTGGCCTCTTTGCAATGAACAGGGCATTCAGCACCCTGATTACAACTGTAAACAGTTAATAATTATTGTAAGAAGGACTGTTATCATTAATCTAGCATAAAACTTCTGAGATTTTCAAAGCATTTTACAAAATAATGGAGACTTGTAACACTGCTGTGAGTTAATTAAGACCTGATACTTTTTTTTTTTTTTTTTTTTTTTTTTTTTTTTGTGGAACTGAGGATTAAGGGCCTCATCTGGAAAGGAATGTAAATGATACTGACTCAGGTTTCAGTTTTAGCATTAATAATACTGATAACATTTAATTAAGTGTTTAAGCTCATGTAACTTATGTGCTTTAATATTCTAACTGCGAAGTTATACTAAGGTACAGGCAGACTTTTCCAGAAGCTTCCCTTGCTATTTATGATGAAGGCACAATTAACCCAAATGTTAATGGACTTACAAATCTTCCTAATGTAACATTTGTTAAATGTATGGGGAAAAAGAGGAAGGCTGGAAGAAATTTCATACAACAGAAAGCCATTCAGTTTTTTTAATCTCCAGTTAATGGTGAACCAACCATGTAAGTATCAGACATAAGGAATTTTTTTTATGAACGGTATTTTTGTCAGTGTTTAATTTCATGTAATTGGCACTTTTCAAAGATGACTGAGGAAATGGATAGCATCGAGACTTTGAGATCTGAAGAAATTTTCTCAAATACCCAGGCCTTTTGTCTCCCAGCACTCTCTTCTAAAAATTAAATCCTCACCCTTCAATGAGAGAACGAAACAGATTTCTGAAGCATCATTACTGTGCTTTATAACTCCACAAGTAAAACAGGAAAGATGCTGCACAAGAAACAAACTTTTTATACTCTTTGGTTTCTCCTGAAGTGCTAATTATCAGTGCCAGGCTTAAAAAGTCTATGTGTTCTTCTTTTTGTGATCAATCTTCTGATCATTTAATAAATTACCATGGTAAAAGAATGACTTTGACTGGTTAACTGTGCAGTAAGTTGGCTGTTATTAGTCAGCAACATTTCTTAATACTATGTTTGTGTATATAGCTGTAGGTAAATTGCCAAAGTAATATAATGTCAGTAGGGAAACCTGCAGTTCTTCTTTCTAATTTCAGAAAAAAAAAAAAAAACCAACAGTATTCACATTTGAAATAATAGAGAAAAATTCAGACAAAATCTCTGTAGCTGATTCTATTGACTTGTTGTTTTTTGATTCATTCATGCTTCTGCAACATGCGGGTATAGCCATGATAAGCCTTCCAGTGTTCACCCATTTGAAAACTGTAAAAGTTAGTGTTCATTAATTAACGTAGATTTTATCATCTGCTGAAGTGTCAGCTCTGGGGAGATGGATGAATTTATATTCTGTATTCCCTCAGGGACCACACATTGGACACAACAAAGCAGATGATTGGTTTTACCTGAAAACAGGTGTATCTCCCAAGATGTTGCAAGCCACTCTTTCAAAGGAAAAATATATCAGAGCTAAAGAGTGGGAAAAAGAATTGCCCAGTTTCCATGTGATCCCATCCTACTTTAACTCAACCACATAACATCACCTATCAGGCAGTAATGAGGCAAAAGCATTGCCCACCAAATGAATGATAAACCACTACATACCTCCTGTCCCTTCAGCTTTCCAGTCTTGTTCAGCCTTGAAGGGAAAGAAGTTTTATGCTCTCTTCTTTCATTCTGTAGCTGTTTCTACATTTTTGTGGGTTGAGTGGGGATTTTTCCCTAATAACAACTCTTGGGATTTGGAGAGCGATGGACCAGTTTGCTGATTAGTTTCCTCAACTTTAAGATCCATGATTTCCCTGACGGGGCAAGAGAAGGCAGAAGGTACAATGGCTGAAGTCCTGACTGCTCTGTGACGTTAACTGGGAAGCTGACACAGACGCCAGCTCAGATCCGAAGCAAGGGAGGAAGCGTTGTTCTCTGAGCTCAGGCTCACATAGCCACCGCAACTGCCTGACGGCTGAGCCACGGTCACTGTTGACAAATGTGCCCCAGCTCAAGAAAAATGCAATGCAATATGATTTAACTTAGCCTGCTGTGAAAAAGGGTAGCAGAAAGCTGCTTCCCGTACATTCGTCACAGTCTAGGAACGTGTGCGCTGATAGCTCTTGCTTCTCGGCAGACGTGCACTAACATTTTACCCTGCGGCAATCTGGTCATGTATCTGAGCCTAGTGAAGAAAGTGCTAATGCAGAAAAGCTCGGGTACTGGGAGCTGGGGAGGGAAGAGAGAATATTTTGTTGTAGTCACAATGTGTTTGGAGTATTGTTAGAGGCATTTGGCATACCACACTTGGCTCCTGACGCACATCTTCTCAAATGTGTTCAAAGGCTTAAAAGTTTTAATTAAAGCCCTTTACTTAACTTCCTGAGCACTGAGAGTGTTAAGAATTTTCTGGGTGACAACTGTATTGCTTATGGTGGACTGCTCAGTTACCAGTTAGCAATAATGTTAAATTTATACGATGCCAGTATCTGTTAGCTAGAAAACCATGGGATATCACATCAATCCATTTGGGAAGTCACTGTCTCAGAGGCTTGCTGAGATTAAAACACAGCCTTGCATAATCATCTAATACATAAGCGCCAACAGATCCAGAAACTTCACTCATTTTTGGATTACTGTTATTAGTCAATTTTTAGTCTGCTAGGAGTATCTCAACACACATTAATCAACACAGATTACCATAGTTCAGTATCTTCTCACTCATCTTTCCATTTTTCAGCCAGTAGGCATGTTATGAAAAGCGCTATATTACTTTTAATCTTTTGTTCTATTTTAACCTAACACAACCCACTGCCTTTTGTTCACATATGTGGCAGAATGTCACTATGGTAATAACTGTGCTATTTTTTTCAGCTGTTTTAATGGTATGCTAACATTTGTTGGAAGCTAGAGATTTTGCTGGGGTACTGTTTCTCACATCTGGAGCATATTGCCCACTGAGGTTTGTATTGTTGATTCAATTTCTGATTGTAAATCCAGACCTAAATTTTATTTGTTCTCCTTGGCTTTCACTGAATGAAGTAAATTTGTGGTTTTGTATTCTTTATGTGTAATTTTCCTTAAGACACTCTGTGAAAATCACTATGTAAGCACAATTTGTGCTGCATGGTGTTATTAAGTATTCTCTTTTAAGCTGTACAGTGAAAGAACTGTATAATTCATTTTGTTGTAGCTTCCCAAACAAATATATTTTGCTAAAATATTTTTGATTAAAAATTGATGTGTCATGTAGCTACTTCCCACTGGTTTTAAAGTGAATACAAATAGGATAGGCTGGAGGATTTTCGAAAGATGTGTTCATTTCATGTATTTTCTTCGTGTTGAATCTAAAAAGGCTTCCACCGGTAAAACACTGTTTCAAAGCTACCACAAGTAATTTCCTATGCATATTCCTATGGAGGTCAAGATTTTAAAGTCGGTTCATCAATAACAGAAAGTTTGTTTCATAGTTGAGATATGTGAATCTATCTGTTTTCTTTCACTTTGAATTTCAGTATAATATAGATCATAGTATGGAGCACCATCATATGCAGTACTACCTAAAATATTCTGTGGATGAGAAGGCAATGTAAGAAGTGCTATTTAAAATTAAAAAATCCCATTTTTACGTCAGACCAGGAGGTGATTATGCACTGCTATTTTGCAGTTCACCATAACAGCAGAGAATAGTGGATGACTGCCTTGAAAACATGGTTGGCTGAGTTTCTAAACAGATTTTAACCAAACTGCACTTCCACAGTAATCAACTCTGGTACATTAGACATCTAACAGGGTTTTTTTGCTGTACCACTATATTTTGTGGAGTAAAAAATTTTGGTTTGTTTGGACAACAATTTTTACAGAACTATTTGCCCTTAATGATTTGCAGAGGGATAGCTTTGTCTATGGACCACAGCCAAATTTTACTCTCAGATCTACATGATCAGCTTTCATTTATCTTCATAGTATTGACAAATGTATATACAATTGGATCTAATTTCACTATGCCATAGCTTATATTGACAAAAAAAGTTCTGATTCAAATAAATGCTATAAATAGCAGCTTTAATAAGCATTAAATTTGAATCCAAACACCACTGAAATTTAGGAATATCTCCAGATTTCAATATGCACCTGAGTTCCACTGAAAGTAATAAAGATCCTGAGTCAAATCCAAATGGAAGTACCCTTCAAAGTGGACAAATGAAATTTAGAACTGGATCTGAGTTTATGTGGCTCAAACCTGTCTTTAACAGTTGAATTACCAAGTTACTACTGTTTCTTGATTTATTGACATATCTAGGGCACAGCAAAACTTGAGATCCTCTGCTAAGCTCTACTGTAGTAGAATTTTGATTTGTTTTTGAAGGAATCATCATCTTTCTGAGTCGCCAAGGTACAATAGCATCTCTTCTGCTCTTGTCACTGGCACTCTCCATCAGCTTCTCCCTGGCTTGCTACTCTTTTCAATGCCCTATCCCTGTTTGCCCTTCAGTCTTCCCATTCCTCCCTCATATTGCTGGCATATATTTTTATTCCTCCTACTCTTCTGGAATCCCACTTCCTGAGAGGCCTCTTTGGCTCCATATTCTCTGTGAATGCTCTGTTGTATACCTGTAGCTTCTTAAACCTACGTCTGCTCCTCTGCCCAAATATTTCTGAGGGGGAAAATCTAGGTTAAGTAACTTAGAAACCAGACTCGTGCCTCCATTTTCTGTTCCTAGTTCATCAGCCCTTGTAAACTGGATGAGTCTCTTGTACAGCTAATGGAGTAAAGATTGTGCTTCTGAAAGCCTTCAGGAAGAAGCCCTATCTGCCTAAATTTTAGGTGCCAGTTAAAAGCCTAAATTAAGCACACTGCATGTCATGTTCTGTTACTCTCTGGATGCAGAGATAGGATATTGTTTAGGCCTGTACTTCCTCAGCTTAAGACTACTAAAATTGAATTTTCTTTCCTCCTATCCCTCTTTTATGTTATTGTCATTGACATTTCAGATGTACTTTCAGTAATTCAAATTTCCAGCTGTGCACTTCTCTGACCTGTCTTATGCTTCTTGTGGGCAGCTTTACTTTTCTAACATCCTTCAAAATCCATTCTTTTCTTTACATCTCCACCAGCAAAAGCTCATGACAATTTTTCTTTTTTTTTCCAGTTTTTCGAAGGTTACAGCATCCTTCTCTTCTTCCAGTGTCTCTCACTGAACATTTCCTTCTTACAATTGTTCAGCTTGCCACATTCATTTGGTTCTGCTCTAAATTACAATTGACGTGATTTCCCAGATCGTCAGTTGGGTCCTTACCTCTTGCAATATAAAGCCTTAACTCTGCTTTCTGCTGTTGAGAGAACCCACGCTAAGTTGTCGTGCATCTGTGGTTCTTCTCCTCATCTGCGTGCCTCATACTCCCTCTCTGTTGTTCTCTGGCAATTTTCTCCCTTTTCTCCCTCTTTTGGAGGTTTTTCATGTACCTCTAGTGTAAGGTGGTGGAGGTGGGGGCAATGCAGAATACCTGATGGCAGGTTCCTGCTCTTGGCTGGGCTGGCAGGACCCTCTTTCTCTCTCCATTGACTATGGAAGGAGGCAAACACAGGAAGCTTCTGCTGGGCCAGCCACCCACTGTGTCTTCTCCTGTACTCTTCCCTCTGCTTAGTGATTTTTTGTGGTATATTAAGGAACATCTGTCCCTATAACTCCTTCCAGTCCAACACCTATTTGTCTGTCTTCAGCCTTCCAATCCAACAATGATTCCCTGGGTCATTGCCTAGTGGCTAGGGGCAACAGTATCTTCAGGTTGGATTGCTATGGAGAGCAGAGGAAATTATCTTTTTGAATCTGAAGGATATTGGCAATTGTGGCACTTGTACAAGATGTTCTCATGTGCAGGGAGTGCTTGCTTCAAATTGTATTTTTCATACAGCTTGTATTTCTACAAGTAAGATTTATTTTTAATATCAAAGCATTCATGGCAGAAGATGGTTTTTAACCTTCCTTGTTTTTATGTTTAAACTGCACTGAGAGTAATATTTCAATTAAAATATTTGTCTTAGACTTGAATGACAGAGCAAATATTAATGAGACATTCTGCACCACAAGAGCTGCAGAGAATGAAACATACTTTCCAAAACACTTTCTTTGTCCTGCCCATTTGAACAATGAATGATTATGCTACCTGCCTGTGAACTGCACTTTTTGTCCTAATTGTACTTTGAGTTCCCAGGAGAGGGTCACATAGTACAGAAGACACCGATTCATTCTAGCATGTGTCAGTTCTAGTGGACTTCCACTCCACGTGAAATAGCATGAGCTGATCAGTCATTTTCCTACAGAAGTCTTTGCACTTCCACACATCTACTACCATGTCTCCCTGACCAAAAATTCTGGCCTTGTTGAATTTGTATTCTCTCTAGAATACTATTGACAGGGAAAAGCAATAGAAGACTTTAGTTACCTGCCTCTTCCTTTCCATTCACAAAAATCACCACTACCTCTTCACTGATGGGTCTACTAGCTCAGTATGGAGAGAGGGGTCAATCCAGTGTTTATATTCAAGGTTAAAGATGTGGGGAAAAAAAAGGAGACTTGGTATATGATCTTTTTAGCTTATTCCACTGCCACTGCAAAACTTTACTTCTGCCACACAAAACTCGTAATGCTTGCCCTGTCTGACTTCATATGATGGATTACTTAAAGTGAAAAATTATTCAGAGATAACACCTCACATCACTCCAGTGCAATCTCATATAAAGATAAATGCTTGAAGTGCTCTGAGCTCAGACTTGTAGAAAGGAGAGATTGAGGAAATTCAACAAAAACAAAAGCCAACATGAATGGGCTTTCAAAGAAGATGAGAGTGGAAGTGTGAAATAAGATGTTACAGCACTCTGATTGAGAGGACAAAGCCTCATTTGTGCCTGATCAGTGGTCCTTGCAGTCTGGGAATAAAAGGAGAAGAAGCATGACTATCAGACAGTTTTATGTGAGGAGTGAGGTAAAGTAAAAGTAAATACTAGATAACCAGATCCCTGGCAAAGAGACTAACAAGACCAACAGTTTCCTTAAGATCTCCTCAGCACTGGAAGTTTCCTTTACATGGATAGCTTCAGATAGAGACTTTCAGTGTTTCCTCCACTGGGTTTGTGACATCTCCATCTAAAGCTGGTGTCAAAGGTCTTGGCCTTACAGCCAAGAAACTGAGCCTAGGATTTATAATGTCTTCTGTGATTCCTTCCGCTTCTCCTACTGGTCTGGGTCATCTCAGTGGTAGATAGGGCACAGCTAGTAAATTTGGTTCAGTTTTCTGCAGTGTTTCCACCTTGATTTGGGGTGATGGCCTAGAGGTATCTCTCAGAAACACAGCAACAAAGGTGGGAAGATGATATGGGTGCAGGAGCCAGGAAACTGTGCCCCAAAAAGCAGTTTGAGAGCTAACAGTCAGAAGTAGTTCCTTCTCCAACCACCTCTTTGCACACAGAAGTTTCCTAGATGTAGCAGCTTGCATGTGCCTAAGAGGAACTGGAATCTGGCACAGGCTCTCAGCACTTATACAGAGGCACCTGAATACCCCATCGATAGGGGTTCTGGCAGGACCACGCATGACTACAGCTCCTGGAAAGGTTTCACTCAGTTGTGAGTGAGGGGTTTGAAGATATTCTGGAAGGGGAGTGGGAAAACCTTTGGTAGTAAGTAGGTATCCTGCTTCATAGTGCCACTCAGCCATGGGGTCCCTCTGACCCCATATGAACCACCTAACCCCCATGGAGCTTTCTCCACACGAAGACAGTGCCAGCCTGGTTGCCTCCTGGGACTTGGACTTTGCAGGGCTTAAGGCACATATGGAAGCTGGGCTGTGGGACTAGAGGGGTCTATGCTTCTGGCAGAGATCTGTGTGTAATGGGGGCTGCCAAGGAGTTAGTGCGTGGTAGGAGGAGGGGGCCTGAAAGTGTCATGTGCTGACTGTCCCTGGTGGGGCCCTTCTGTGTCATCCAGCCTGCTCTGAACAGTGTTTCTAACACATTTGGCAGTGCCCACCATCTGTCAGGATTAAGATCATTGTCACCTGGAACTTAATTCAGTTGCCCACACATATGCATCTAGCACCATTCCTGATGCCTTGGAGTGCCCCACTTGGTCTCTAGTTACCACCCCAAGAAGGGCATGGATCACTGTCAGTTTCTACCTTGCATCTGCCTCCCTTGTAGGGAAGTTTCAGACATCCCTGGGCATCACATGTGGCAACAAGTGTCTTTGTGTGAGCAACTGAACCCAGCCCCTGGGTCTGTGGTGGCTCAGCTAGATTTGGCTTGCTTGACAATGGCATAGTATTTAGTCAGTGATATTGAGGTCCCCTTTGTGGAGGGCAGGGTCACAGTGGACCAGATGCTCTTCAGACATCACGAGTCAGGCTCTGGCTGCTGTAGAGATGTGGGCTGTCCAGCATCAAAATTTCTGTGCAGCAGGTATGGGAAGGAGTCCCTCCTGGCAGTTACTCCTCGGATGAGCATCACTAGTACCCAGAAATGGAAAAGCTGCATCTTGCACTTTGGACCTGTCAAAAGGAGTGCTGTGCATGAGGATGTGAGCCCCAAGCTAAAGGATCAGACCTCAAAAGCACATGGAGACAACCTGTGGGTGTGGTGAGTTCCACGATGTGAGGTTGTTGAGAGCACTCAAGGGAGTGCCAGACACCCCACGCCCAACTGCACGAAAGCAGCCACTCCTGCCTCTCTGCAAGACAGCCTCAAGGCCAACACAGGCTGCGCATCTTCAAGTCCTGAAGATGCTCTTGGAAATTCTTCTACAAGATATCATAGACACAGCCCATACAGTCCACCTTCAGTATTTCACCTTTATATGTGTCTTTCTCTCCTGAAGTAAAATCTTGTAGCATCTAACTATTTTGAACTTTGATGCTATGCCAATGAATCTATCTGAATGCTTTTCTCCATACTTCCAGATCAGTTCCAAGGAGAAGATGCTCTCTCTTTTCTCTGAGGAAATGCATGTCTTTCTCTACAGTCAAGCAAGAAAGAGGAAAAGAAAGGCAATAAGCAACTTGAGTTCCTGCCAGGCAGGGTTGTTTCAGGTGTCAACCAGCAATCAGTTACCACTCTCCAGTATTTGCAGTTGAAGACCTTTCAACCTTAGATTTTAAAATTAAAATAAATTAAAAGCCAACATTCCTACCCAAATTTTGTTTCAAAACAAGTAAGCTTTACAATATCTAAACTGACAGTCAGAATTTGTTATACAGGGAGCTGATGTCAGAACCAGCTATAGTCAAAACCTAAAACTGACAGAAAAGTTTGTTATACTTGAATTTTATGACATGCTAGAGTAAACAGGACTTTGACTGACAGCTTCTCAGGGACACAATCTTACCATCCTTGTATTGTGAAAAGTATGTTAGCAGTAGGGCACATAAGTGCTATATGTGTTAATATGAAACAAAACCTGTTCAGAAGTTTTTATGCTACTGGAAAACAGGTGATGCAAAGGCATTTTCTTTGTTTGATAAATTTACAAGAACATTAGAAAAATCAGAGAAACCTATTTAAATTCTCTAAATTCCTTAATCTATAATAAGTAGGGGTTTTTTTTTCCTGAAATGCTATATTTTCATTACTTTTTCTGATTTTCAGTTTAACAGATGTTTGATTTTACAATAATTTATGTTGTATAAACCTCATACATCTTCTGATTTGTTGTCACTTTTTGGACTGTTTGTATTTCAGGTACATCTAACAATATATTTGAGCTGTATTGAGGAGGCCAGAATTCAGCACAGTATTCATGTAAGGGACCTACTACTATTCAGTATAATGTATTTTTTAATACATATTTTCCAGTCTTCTCTTACAGAGAGGCCCTTATAGCTTTACACAGGCAAGCCAGGCTTTTCCCAGTACTGTACTTTGCAAGATGACAAATTGGCAGACCTTTCTATTCATCACCAAGGTGGCACCACTCTAATACATAGGTTCTGCAGTTGAATGTAATTAAGATATGCATTATTGATGTGTCTCTGCAAGAAAAGAAGCAGCAAAAATGTATCTTTGTCATCAGGATCAATCTGAATATGATGGCATCTGTGGATATCAGTTTTACCTAGTATCTTCCGAGAACAGTTCTGTTTAATTAACTATCTGAGGTAGTTCTTTTGTTAAACAGGCTTCTCTGGTCTCCCTCCCAGGATTTCTGCATTCACCTACCTCATTAATCTCTCTCCACATAATCTGATAGTAACTTCATTTTCTTTCCCTGAATTACCCGAGTCTTTTCTCTGTTCATTTAAACTTAGCTCTGCTCACTATTTCTTCTTCTTTCCTTTATCCATTCTTCTCCTATGAATTCTTAATTACCATTCCCTTAAAACCATGCTCCTCCTTTCCCAACTGCTACAACTTACCCATTTCCAAAATTTCTTCCTTATGAAACAACGGGAAAGTTAGGTCATTCCGTATTTGAGGACTCCCGGCTGTGAACACTTTCTTTGCATTCTCAAGCACTTCAGGACTAGCTAGAAGACTCTGCTGGGCTCAAGGCTCATTGCAATGCATGATCCATTCTGTGAGTAACATACATGTCACAGTGTTCAGGAGCATTGTCTTTCAATGAAGAACTGAGGTGCAGAGATGACATCCTGCTCATGCAGGTTCATGGCAGAACCTGGAGACAGCAGACAATTTAATGCCTTTACCACCAAACCACCTCACCCTGTAGCTGGTAATACTGAGTCATGGTTATCAGTCACAGAGGAGTAAGATGATTCACAGGCTTATTAACGAAGCCTGCTTTGATGTAGTCAGAGGCTATACTAATTAGGTTCAGAGAAGATTCAAGAATCTTGTTGTTTCCTTTTGTTTGCTTGCAATTGCTGTTCTGCAGTACAGCAGTTTTCCATGCTAAAGGATTTATTTCTAGTTACTACCGAGTATTACATTACCCTTTAATGTAACTCTCTGGTGACATTTTTAAATGATTCATACAGATTTTATATGTACCAGCTTATTTTGTAAATGGAAGATGTAGAGGAAAATCTTAAAAGACACACATCTGTACTGGGAGTCTTGCTGAAGACATTGTTTCGAGGAGTCGGTGGTCTGGGACAGGTCACATCTGCTCTGTTAGGGCTCATACTTAGGGCTTAAGAAGCCCCTCTGTTACTATTATAATCTGAAACTCATAATATAGCTTTGGCAAAGGTAAACTCTATGTGGAGCAAGGGGTGGTACGTATTGATCCTGACCAGGAGAGCACTGCTCCTTGAGGAGGGAATGAGCCCCATCACGGTTAAGCTGAGCAGGCAGAGGCCAGCCCTGCGCTGGGCTGCACGTCCAGCCTGGCCTTCAGGCCACGTTGTGCTGCGGATGCCCCTTGGCCGCAGGACGAGCTCAGCCAGCTCGTTGGAGCAGGGGAGCCTGCAGGCAGCTCCCGCGCGGTGCCGGCGGTCACACCTCCTGCCTGGCCTTGGTCTGAAAGGGCAGCGAGAAGTTCTCGTGTGAGCATCCTTTAGGAATAGAGTTGTTTTCTTGTACACTGTGCGATTCTTGTACTATGCAATATCTCGAACAGCCAAGAAGGGAAAGCTTTTTCTCCACGGACAGGATCTGCTCTGCACAGCACGCCGGGGGAAGATCCATCCGGGCTACCTCCAATGCTACATGAACGTGGGTGCCCAGCATCTGAAGGGACATAACATTTACTCTCTATATTTCTCTTCCTATTCCGTCATATTAAAGAAGCTATCTTATTAAACCTTATGTTGTCAGCCCCCTCCTATTGAGATCCAGGAAGAGCCCTGCAGAGGCTCACCCTCCCCCAGAACACCCTCCTCTTACTGCTCTCGCACTGTGCAAAGTCACTAAGTCTCTTCAGCAAGCACTAACCTGATTTTTAAAAGATAGATAAGGAGTGAAAGCTGAAAGAAAAAAGAAAGAGAGCAGAGTGAAGCAGCTGCCAGTAACTGAATTCAGGACGGCTCTCTCTGAATTATGTACTGTTTTCTGTGGTCACTGGTGGTAGAAAACAGTGTTTTCATTCATATAGCTTAGGCAAAGCAACACAGGGGAGGAAATAAAATTCATGGTATATTTATTGCTAAAATATTACTCTGAGCTTGGAAAACCAGCACCTGAGGACTTCTGATTCTTAGGAGAGAAATTTGGTGGGTTGTCTATACACTTACAATAATACTTAGGTTTCTCAGGCAGAAAGTCAGATGATGATATGATTAAATCATGGGAGCATAAATCAGGATTCTCATCCAGGTGACTTTCATGAGAAACTTTAATTAAACTTTGATTAGGTATAGATTTGAGAGGAGAGGTATTTTTGTCTTGCCTATCCACCTCTGTGTTCACCTCTCCGTTTGTTCACTGTCTAATAATTTTTGAACCTACCAGACAATTTCAATGAAATTTGATAGACTGGTTGAGGTCTTAAATATATCAGACCCCAGGCAAAGCAGAGGGTGGGTAGAAAAGGTTCCCAACAGAACACTGCCATGAAAGGAAAGGTAGTGATTTCTCAACCTCCTACCAATGCCCAGGAGAAGCTGTCCCCTGGCAAACAGCAAGTGCCAGTGTGGGACAGCCCCGAGCCTGGCAGAGTTCAGACTGAGCACCTGGGACCTGGGAGCACAGTCTGCCGCACTGAGGGATGGGGAGGACGAGAGCTGGGGTGGGGAAAACCAGCTCATGTCCCCTTGCAACTTAGCGAAAACCAGAACACGCCAGTTCTGCTGCTCAGATAACTATTTGCTTTTTCCTCTCTTCCCTTTTTTTTTTTTTTAATCTTTCTGTTGTATAAGAGATGGAAATGTGTCTGTCCTTTTTGATGAGTCCATAAAATCAGTTAACCCGTATCCTATTTCCAGCAGTGGCTGGAACAAAAAACCCATTTGTACAAGTACAGAATTGCCTGTCCACAGTGGGACCCCTGTTCCCATGCCCTCTCAGTTAATACCTGTAGCTTGGCCTGAACATGTTTTATATCCTTTCTCTTTTCTAGGCTGGTTGAGGATAAAAGGAATGCACGTGATTGCTCTGCCTACCTGCTAGTGTGTCCAGTTGTCTCTCATGCCCACCAAAAAGCATTGAACCCACTAGTTCTTTTTAGCAAAACCTGAAAAAATAAGAGAAGTTTGTGATAAACCATGTAAAAAATGGTGGTTCTGGAAAGGGGCTTATATTACCATTCCCACTGAGAAAAGGTCTGGCAAAATTCAGCTGCACTACACCTGGGTTGGCACCAGCCCGGGAGCCAGCCTGCACACGGAGAGCTATGGCAGTGTTGCCTCTGGGGAGCCAGGGCGAGGGCGTACTGGGCAACAGCAGATGAGGGGACAAAGGATACAGTAAATCAGTTAGATTACAGACAACTTGTTTCAGAGACTGTTACTTCCATAATTAAAAAAAACCCAAATGCAAAAGACTTATAATTTTTCTGTCAGTCTCTTCATGTTAGTTATTCTGGAGGAAAGGAAGAAAACGCTCTCTGGCACCGTGAGAAAGTTTGTACAGAATATTTGCAGGGAGTGATACCATTGTACTAGCAGAAGCCTTAACCAAAATGACTCAAATGTTTATGAATTTTTTAATCCATGTAAACCAGAGTAGTTTAATCACATATAAAAAAGGATTGCATAACTTCTGTAAGGTGTTGAATATTTCATCTCAGCCTAAGGATGCTAGAGTGCTCCATTAGTTGAAAAAGCCCTTGAGGATGTGTAAAAGTGGTGTGTGAGTGTCTCTATGTATGTTAGAACAGGAATGCATGCATACATCTATGCATGTACGTGTGTATATATAGGGGAGGAGAGAAAATAGCTATGGGCAGTGTAATATTGTGAGGAGTAGGTCTTATTTCACTGAGAGGAAGCAGGTATTTATAGAGTAAGATACAATCAGCTTTCATTATAAAATCTTATTTTAATAGTACAATAATTTTGACTTGCCTTGAGTCTTGCCTTTGATTTCCTTTAAAGAGAAAAGGGAATGCTTATGTAAAGTCTGAACAACATTCATAAACTCTTATCTGAGTATCAGGATGTTAAGCAATACCCTGCTTGTAGTATTTGGCATTTACCAATGATGTCTTTGTTTTTATGCAGTCCGCTTGCTGCTGAATGTTCAAACTCCTTGTAGCTATTTGAAGAAAACAAGATTTAATTTAGCAAGGTATTTATTGTTAATTTGTTAGATAATTTGGTCTCGACTGACGTAAAGAGACTTCATTGAATCATTTATTTTGCTCCTGGCTTCAGCAGAAGCACACTATAAAACATATGAATTCTCCTAATTGCAGTTCAGAGACAGCATATACTACATTCCCTGCACTCAGGATTACAGGTTCACACCTTCCAGAGAGCAGGGATCTGAAATGAGTTCAGCGCCCATGTTGGGTAAAGGTAAGTTTGGCCATCCAGCCACGCTTGGTTACGCAAGAACATCCCTCTCTGTAGGTACTGAAAACTGCTGCTAATACGTTAGTTTTATTCATCTGTCCTCACCACATCTCCTAGATTAACCCATTAATAGCATGTAAGAGTTTAATCATTTAAAGCTGTTCCATTATTTAGCCCTTATAAAGTATAACACTTGGCTTTTCTCCCCCATCACAGACCTGGAGCCAAGGTCAGCTCTGCAGCATTTTAGTGAGGTCCAGGAACATGGGGACAACGTTCCTCTGTAGGTGCCTGGTCCAGAAGACGAGGGAGACCGGCCTGGGCACCAGGATCACGGATGCAATGTGAAGAGTAGGCGAGGAAGAAGCCCAGTAAGTGCTGTGGTCACTTACACAGCAAACTGCAGTTTTCCTCCTCTGTCTGACCTCCTAGTAAGTCCATTTCTTATCCCATATATCTTCCCTAAAAGACAGAGCCACTTGTGGAGTGTGAGTCTGGGACAAGCTTCATGGCACAGGCACTGAAAAATATCTCTCCAGGAGCCATGTGGCAAAAACCCGAGTTTTATAAAAAAACCTCCCATGTTTAACCTGTAAATGCCCAGGGAAAGGGTTAAAACAATAAATATTTGGTCTTTCCCAGTTCCCTGTAAACTTGAAGAGGTCTGGCAAGCAGTTATTCTCTTCCTCTACTGGCAAACCAGACTGTCGCTTTCCCGTCTCCTCTTTGATTTAGTCTGAGCTGTCCACAGCGCTCCTCGGCCCACTCTTCAGTCATGAGATGGAGGTTGTCCTGAGCTCCTCACCGGGAGCCCTGGGCTGACCTGCCTGCCCCGTCTCCATGTGTGACGTTTCCTCCAGGGAGGATGGGGTGAACGGCAGACCCAGCTGAGCCCACCAAGCCCATGCCTTTCACACTGCAAGAAAGGCAAAAGTCATACTAAGTGGCATCACAGGCCCAGGCTTTCCTCTTTAACATCAGCCAGAGCTCCTCAAAACCCTGAGCCTTCAACTTGTGTTGGGCTAATGCAGGTGCAAGAAAGGCTTGGGTCCAAAAGGACATGGGCCTATGCTGAAACACAGTGTCAACTTAATCTTCTCCTCCAGTACGAGCTCAGGGTTATATTTCATTTGACAAGTTTAAACAATGTTTTTAATGTATGTTGGCATGGGACTCAAAGAGGCAAGTTTTTCTGAGGTAACCCCAGAAAATGCCATCAGTGTACCTGCACGGCAGAAACTCTTTTCCTTCTTGATGAGGGGTCAGAAGTTGAAGCTTTCAGGGCTCCCGGTCAGCACTTGCCATATAAACACATTGGACATCTTCTCAGCAACAACTGCATCTCAATCGGCTTCAAGGGTTCATCTCTTGTGTTAGGCTGTGGTCTCACAGACAGTTGCCCTGATATAATGGCTTCTCACCACCAAAAAGGAGATGATTCACTTCTCTGTCCTGCTTCCTTCCCTCAATAAAAACAACAAAATTCCCCCAAACAAACAACAAAAAAATGGTTTGCTTTGTGCTGGGATAGCAAACCAAATTCATTTCCAAAAGCTCAGCAGGAGGAATATAGATGCAGTAAGCAGCGAAGCAGACTGAAAAGGAAGCAAGACCTCTCAGTCAGCAGTGGTGGATTTTAAATCCATTCACCCCATCCTGTGAAAACTAAGTTGTCTCATCTTTGCTTCGCTCACTGTCCTCTTTCCGCTAATCCTGTTCTTTAATGCTGTATAATCAGACAGAATACTATCAGTTAGTCAAATTATAGCACAGATGACACTCCATCAGCCAGAAGGAAGAAGAGGAATTAGAGAGGCTGGTCCAGACACATGCCAGTATCTAATTAGTTGACATCTTGTGAAATCCTGGGAGATTTTTAGAGGGTGGGGGTAGGGAGCAGAGGAAGGGAGGGTGCTAATAGGTGTTGGTGATCATTTTGTCCAATAGTCTTCAAAGGAAGCGATTGATGACCCTGTCTTTGAGTATTTGTCATGGGTAGAGCATTTTTCTATCTCTAAGCTTTTTCCATCTCTACTCTCTATGATGCTGCCAGGAAACACTTCAAAGTTAATTAGAGAATATTTGTAAAGTGCTTTGAATATTCAAGTGCTGCGTAAGTACCACGGTGTTATTAACTATGATCCCAATGAATTAGGGAAGAAGTTTAGACTCCAACAGCACCAAGCAGGCAGAGGAGAGAAGAGGGGAGCCAGGTGGGGAGGAGGGTGTATTGCAAATTCACCTGAGACAGGTAAGTAGCAACATAAGGAGCTGGCCATCCTGGACGTGCTAAACCAGCAGTCACTGGAATGGCTCAGAGGTGTAATTCTGTTACTACAGGTTCCTCAACAGAAATCTCTGCAGCGCAGTATTAGTAGTTACCAGTTCCTAGTTGGGAGGAATAACCATCACCTTCCTCTTTGCTACACTGTTCCAGTCCCTTTTCATGTAGAGGGTGAAGAACTCAGGCCTTTTGGTGTATGACCATTTTCATGTTGACTCTTTGGTATTATACACGGAGCACCTTACACATTCCCAACCTGAAAGGAACGGCTCATCTCCTGGGGCTCCTGCTGAGTTGAGCTTTTCAACCAGATCTTGTCTCTCACCTATTCACAAGCACAAGACTGGATATGACAAGAACTCTGTGATGCTTTTGATGGTTTTTTTTGTAACTTCCCATCATCCTGAGTTATATGAATAAAACTCAGCAATGGGCTGCAGCTCACTGAGGGAAAGAATCTGGAGGAATTCTGGGTGGATACATTCCCAATGTTATTCCTCCCCAGTTGTGCTGATAAGCTGGGCTACGTAAGTTTGAGGGACCAGAATCTGAGGCCAGGGAAAAAGCACTTTCTTACAGCAGTCTTCTGCTCCATTAATGGTCACTCATTCCAAAAGACATGGTTCCTTTGAAATCCCTCCAGCCTCATATGGTTTTGACCAGAGATCTGATGACCTGCAACATTAAATTTTGAAAAACAGTTGATTTCTGTCATTTCTTGGATCCATGGAGAGACAGGTAAGCCATTTTACTTACCTGTACTCTTAAGGGAATCATGGAGATCCTCATGGGATGGATTGTTCATTCACTTGGAGCATACTGTGAAAACTGTGAGTGGTAGCTACCACCTGCCTGCGCAAATATGTCTTCCTGTGCGTGTAATGGTCTTACAATCCATGAGAGCTTTGACTGGCTAGCAGTTTTTAAAATCAGGCCTTTTATGTTCAATGAACATAAAACATGTAGCTTTAGGTGCCCAATAAAAGTACGTAGAAATCCATTTTAGTGCACAGCTGCTTGTAATTTTCTAGCCTTGCTTACCCTCTGTCATTGCTCTCAGCGATTTCTGGAAAATTCAAGGGATAAGAAAGGGATAATAAGGTTAATAAAAAAAAAGAAAAGAAGCTTCTCTTAAAGCACATTAAAGACATTAGAGGAGATTGTATATTTTATATAAACAGTGAGACAAGGTGAAGGTGATGAGCAGGACTGTGAACACTGTTAACATCAGGACAATTGCCACTGATTTTAATGGTATGTGAAGTTACCTAGGCTCTTGCAGGTGGTGAGCATTGCCAAAATTTTCATGCTTAATTTTACATGCCAAGAAATTGAATATTACATACACCAGACTGACTGAAAAGGAATTGTACCTGAAGTCTCAGGGTCAGGAAACGTGCATTTACATCTATTCATTAAGTTTATGTCTTTTCTCAGGGAACGGGCAAGCAGAATGCCCACACTATCACTGGCAGATGCCACTTGATTCAAGGAGCATCATGGCTGCATGGTGCAAGTTGGAGAGTTGCCACGTGCCCGTGCTTTAGCTTCGAGCTGTGAATCTGCAGGCTGAAATCTGAGTGTGTTTCTACAGGAAGATTGCGGTCCTCAGCCTCTGCAATGCAGCCGGCCACTGCCTGGCTTTTCTTCCTGAGCCACTCCGCTCGCCCGCCCAAGTTCTACTGCTCCAGGTGATGAGCCCTGAATATTTTAAATGTCCAGCAGTGCTTAAATAATTCATTCAGGCCTTTTAGCATTGCTCGCAGATGGGAGTCTGCCCTTTGTGGTGAATCAGTTCAGTTCCAGCAGGGCTTCAAAAGGTCTGGTCACAGGACTGAGAAATACTGCGGGAAGTGCTGGGATCATAGCTAGTGCTCTTGCTGGCAGATAAGGAAAAAATCCCAACCTGGTGGCAGAGCAGACTTCACAGCACACAAGGGTGGAAGATCCTCAATAGGAGTGCATATATATGGTGTGTATGTATCTATATATATAAAATGGTCTCTCTCTCTATATATGTAGAAATGGTATGTGCATATATGTCTATATATATGCATATATAGACATATATGAGACATATTTTAGGAAAAAGTCATAAACTTTTACTTAATTGAGTGACAAATAAGTCCTAGGTGACCTAATCAACAAAACTCCTCCCAGTTAAAGGCTGATCCCTGCGTCCTTCACTACTTGAAGTTCATCGGGGCTTTACAAAATCAGCTGGACACCTCCCTCTCTTCATGAGGGGAGATGAACAGTGACCTGCTCTGCAAGGTGTGAGACTACAGGCTTACGCATGCTTCAGAAACAGAGCCTGATATTTTGCTGTTTGAACCCTAGGGTCCACTAATAAAGTTTGAAACTTGTATTAAAGCTGTAGCGAAATGGGCATTGACAACGCTGATCTCCCAGAGCAGTGAGGAAAAGTGAGAGCTACTTTTTATGTTTATCTCTCTGTTTTCATTAATACACTAACCTGTCACAATCTATTCCAGCAAACTTTACTCAAAGTACTACTAACACATTGAGTCACGTTTGGGTTTTTTTTATTTTATGACAAAACTACCATAATGACTCAAATATTTTCAGCATGCTAGTAATGGCTTTGCCATTTGATTGCACTCCACATCAGATAACATATTAGTGTAATTTTATAACAACGGACATGAATAACAAACATATAGCTTAAAGCAAAAGCTGGGGCAAACATAATTATTTCTCATGAGAAAAATGGGTTCTGAGGTTGACAATACTTTGTCGGTAAAATAACACAGTTTTTGATATGTGGTTCACATTCTAGCTGGACAAACTGAAATACAAGAAGATTATGAGAGAAAGAAATCTAATAACTATAACATCTGACAGAAGTCTGAAAAGGAGTGACTCCCTTAGGACAGTAGACGATGTAAGTTCTGATATGCGAGGGCATGCAGTGGTAAAGATTAGTAAATGCTGTAAAAAATTGCAAACAAATATTGATGTGAACATGTGGAATATTTCTTTTTTAAAGGACAACTTAAACATTCTAAGAAAAAGATACAAAAACTTGGACTGCAGTCAAAACACTAAAAGGGAGAGGAAGGAGAATTGGATCAAGCAGTAATTTCCAACCGATAGACCAAGCTCCTCTTTTTTTGGTGGAGAACCAGTAGAATTACATATTTTCCTGTAAGAGGTGTTGCAAATCATCTTAGAAGCTACGTTCTAGTATCTAGTATGTAGTATCTGATGTCTCCCACTCTCCATGGCAATCTTCCAGTACTCATGGCTACGCAACTGTTAATTATAAGGCAGTCAATTGATCTATGTTTAGCCCCAGTTTACCATGAAATCTATGAACTTGCTCATCCTTGGAGCTCTTCTCTGAACTTCTTCCAGTTCTGTTTTCTTATTTCTCCTGTCTGGACACTTTTTGTATTCTTCCCTATTTTAGATGAACAAGCAGAACAGCATGTAATGAACCATGGAGCTGTGGCATAATGATGTTCTGTCTTATTCACTGTACCTTCTGCTAATAACTCTTAATATTTCTTTTTTTTTTTTTTTTTTTGACCTCTCAGGCACTAATTTGATGTTTTCAAAAAAACATCCACGATAATCCAAAATGGCATTTCTGAGTACATGTATATATACTTATATATATATGTATAATTATGTATCTTATATATAAAATCTTCCTTTGTCCTCATTTCCCTGAATGATTTAGAATTAAGAATTATTAAGAATTCAGATTTAGCCCTGAAACCTCTTCCCTTGCCACATCCCCTTCTCCAGGCACATGCATGTGTTCCAGCACCGATCCATGTGGAACTCACTTACGACTTCCTCCCATTTAAAGAGCTGAAAACTTATTTCTATGCTGTTTCCTATTCCAGCCAATTACTTGAACATGAGCCACCAGCATCCCCTGGCAGCAGAGAGAGCCAACAGCATCTGGGGCTGCATCAGCAGGAGCACAGCCAGGAGATCAGGAAGCACTGGTTATCCCCTTCTGCTCAGCACTCACTAGACAACATCTAGATACTGTGGCCAGTTTGGGTCTTCCAATGGCCAGTTTGGGTCCCCCCAATACAGGGAAGACATTGATAAACTGCAGGGAGTTCAGTGATAGCCAGGGCTGGAACAGTGCCCTTGAGGAGAGCCTGGGGCAGAGATGGCTTTGGGGACACCTCACAGCCACCCCAGTGCCTATGGGGAGGTCATCGAGGAGATGGGAGTCAGACTTTCCAATGTGGTGGGTGGTGGGAGGTTAAGGGACAATAGGCATAAATTTAATCTTCTCTAAAGTTCTACCTTTTCTGTCAACCAAAACCAGTTTAAATCCTGTGGAGTGTCTGCAAACAGTATGTTATGACGATGTCTCACGGTCTTTTAAGGCTCACTGAAAATAACTCCTTTATTTTTGACGATTCAGAAGTCTGGAGTCCCATTCTGAAGCAGTTTTCACCTCACAATGACTTGCGATTCCCCTTTGTGATTCCACTTTCCTGATCATATTTGTGTTCCTCATGAATTCATGGGCGAGGATAAGTAGAAGACTTTGACTCCAGGAGACATGTTGGTGTAATTATCCGGACAGGACAAATAAGTGTTAGGCATCCCATCGGTGTGATATGGAAAAAAAAATCATTAAATTTATTTAATTTATTATTAATTAGGCCCAAGGGTTAATTTGGAGTTGGAGGAAATAAATTAGCAGTTGAAAAGGCATGTTTTCTAATTTCCAGTTCTATCATCTGGAGCATAAAATATTTTGAGCATTAAATCAAAGAGCATCTAGCAGATCTTCCATGCAAAGATCTACTGATTTATTTTTCTACTACCAATTGATTTTTATAGAAAAATGTTTTTCTTCTAATACAAAGATCTAATTGTTAAGACTTCAGAATAATGAAATCATGTGTTTTCATTGCTTTATAACTTCTAAAGTGTAATTTTTAAAAGAAATGCTGAATTCAATGTGTGGAATTAAGGATGTGACACTAGAAAGCTATAGAGTTATCTCATATCTTTTTTTTAAAGGATTACAACTTATAGCAATGAATGATGCTTCAACTATGTTTACATAGAACAACAGTCACATCTAGTGGCCATAAAGTTAATTATTTCTAGATCCTTTGCATGGCTAATCTGAAAGGCATTTTCTATATTAAGTATCAGAATCTATTATTTTCTACCAAAATTTTATGCATCTTAATAAGATTTGAAATATCCATCTAAGGAAGAGGCACGCATATCTGTGTACAAATATATACTTTATAATTCTGAATGATGATAGAGCAAAAAACCACTACAACATTAACAGAAGGAAGAAGAAGAAATTCAGAAGGCATTTCAAGATATTCATATGATAAAGAAAACTTTTGGATTTTGGCATGGGATGATGCCATTTATGAATCCAGTCAAGTGTGATACGTAAAATGGTAATACAGTGAGAAATATCAACGATTTGAGGTTTTTATACCTTTGAAATCAAAAGCACAATCCTGAGGCTTACTGTATATGACAGCAAGCAGACATGTACAACGTTTTATTAAACTAGTCCTTCAGGGCACGTTAGAGCACATGGCTGAAAAACCTTCCTCTCTTGGCTAGCCTGGATAAGTTGCTTTTCCAGTGGAAGAGAGATCTGCCTGGGAAAAGAAGACGTAACCTTCCTGAAGAACAGACTGGGGCTCCATGGCCACCACTCCAAAGGACTTCAGGGAAGCTATACTGATTTCCCCAGCTCCCCCAGTGCAGCCACCTACCACGGCACCTGGCCTTCCTGACTGCTCCATGAAGGGCCTCCAGTGCCTTAATTCCCCATGGGGACTGATCAGCAGCATCCAGTCCTTGAGCTCCCCAACCAAAAGACAGAATATAGCACTACGTATAGACAGGGGATAGCTCTGCTCCCCAGCCCAGCCCTACGCGGGATGAACTGATGCTTCGTTTGATGCTGACTGTGTCCTCTGGCCTCTCTTCAAAGGATGACACAGGCAGGAGGGGGCTCCACATGAGCCAACAACAGTCTTACAGACAGGCAAGAAGCTGAAACAGCTGCTAACCAGAGTCAGCCATCCCAGAAAGTGATGGGAGCAAGTCCGGCCATACGGTTAGATGGAGCATTGAATCACATGCTCTCTCACCAACCTGGACACAGTTCACCCTGCACATCATACAGAACAACTCATGGAGGTCGTCTTCCTAAGCCTGAGGACAGCCCTTCCAGGAAAGACATGCAACACCCACTGCCTTGCACATCAGCATGAGTTTCACTCTTTGGGTCTATATGATATTCCTTGAAGATCCCTTCCCCAATTTCCTCTGCCTTATGTTGAACTGATCAATATCCCCATGAATAGAGAACCTAAGTATATGTAAACTACTTGGGGATTGGAGCTATGGAATCTGGATAACCCATCCAGAGTATATATGTTCTTGCTACAAGGCTGCAAGTACTCCTGTGGAGTGCAGTTACATACAAACCAGCTACACCCCACAGAGAACAATGTCCAGCTTTTCTGGGAGCTGAAAATAAGCCACAGAACAAGCAGAGGGCAATTAAACTCCTTCCATTGTTCCTGGGAGCTCTGCTTCGCTCTCCAAGTTTGAGGGCATTATGTTTTCTAATACACAAAATAAATTCAAGGGAGGCAGGTCATTCCTGGGTCAGGCATAGTTTATGGGTCAAAAAAAAAGAGAAAAGTTCTGAATCACAAGAGTTTCTATTACTAAGATCAATATACCAGTAAAATGTGACTTGCTAATGTGCATTTGTAGCATTGCCAGCACGAAAGGTTACATTTAGACTTGTCTAATTTACTCTTTTATCTAGCTTCATTCAAAGATTACACAGAAGCACAGCTATCTTCAGTAGTAAATACGGCACTAGTTCAAACTGTTCTTGATAGCTCTTTTCTTAACAAATGAATGCGGAAAGAAAGGATGATCCTTTTAGGCTTGCACTGAATTTGATACAACAGTTAAGAGTTTGCCCACAGTTGGTGCAGCACGTGGCACTGATACAAGAAGTAGCGACAGCAGGTGTTGCGTTGAGGTGCAGAAATACCTCCTGAAACCTGCTGCAGACCTACTGACCACTGCAATCATTTGCATTTACTTGTTCTGCGGCATGAGACTGCACTGAAAAAAGGAGCCACATGGGAGACAAACAAATAATATATAGGCAGACCCAACAAGTAGTTTTTGCTGTCTTGTTTGTAGTTATTTCCTTTTCTCTGTTTGAAGGCATAGCACTACATCCATGATAAAGACACAGTAGACAGAACACAGCCAGAGATGTCATTTGTCTTGACTGGGTGTGTGTGAATATGCTCATGAATCACCAGAGCTGTCCAAGGCACTCGAGCTTCTCACATAGCCTCTGGTTGAGCACCATTATTACGAAGCCATATTTAAAAAGCTCATTTTAAACTTTATATCACACATGACTGGTGTTAGTTGCAACAATGCACAGAAAAAGAAAACCACTTAATTTTTAGTGGATGTCCACATTTTTTCACCTGACCTTACAGAGGAGAGATTATGAAGTGTGGGATATATTTCTACTTCTCAGTTACTGTGTTCTCGGTTTATAAGGTGAACCTTGACTTCATATGCTGTATTTTTCACTTAAGTTTTGAGGCTTTGCCCTTTAGTATAAAAGCCATAGAGCTGTAAGTAGAGCTGTACTGTAAACTGTGGGGGCCAATGGGCAAGCTAACCCTGGCCTATCTCAAATTCAGGATATTCTTTGTCACACCATTGAGAAACATGAATGACTTTTAGTTCTGAATGTTTGCTGCCCTCAAGAGGAGAACCTTAACAAATATCTAATTCATTACATTATTAAAAGCAATGACTGAGAGGTGTTGGTTTTATGTTTTGCAAAACAAAACCACATCCCAGTCATTATATCTCCAGCTGACTAAGTCTTTAAAGAATTTGCAGAGTCTGAAACACTTTAGCTTTAGAGTTATTCATATTTTCAAATCAGATAAAAAGAAAAAACATGTACTAGATAACTGTAACCCCATCACTGTTAACACATAGTTTCAAGTGGAGACCGAATATGTATTTAGAAGACAGATCCATGTAAGGTTACTAAATAGACAAGCCTCATCAGGATGTCCCCTGAGCTGAAAATAGTAGAAGCTTAGGAGATTACTGAAAAATACCATTTATGTTTGCCCAGATCTTACTCCTCCCTTGGTGTCTGCTAATGGGCTTCACTGGGAGACAGGATACTGGGTCAGATGGACTCATCAGCCACTCTTAGGTTCTGAAATACAGTCTTCAAGTATTGGTTAAGTAATCTAGGAAATACCTCTGAGGAGACCACTGTCCTTGTTATCGTCTGGAAGGAGCTCTGCAGCTCCAGGTATTTACTGGAAGCAGTCAAAAACTTGCTAGGAGATTCTCAGTGGTTTGTTCTTTTAGCAAAACTCTAGCAATGGATTTACAGATTTCTTTGAAATTCCTGTTTAGCCACATCTTTTGTCTTTCTGGGAAAACTGAGGAGTAACAAAAAAATGGAATTAGAGAGCAACTCAAGAAAAACAATCAAAAGAATTAGTTTGGGTATTTAAGCTCAAAAACAATCTAAATGGTTTCAGGTATCATTCAAGCCTTCTTTTGTGAAACATTTTCCTTAACTGCTAAATGTTCTCTTAGCCTTTTCCTGCTTAAGAAATTATGTTAAAGCCTCATATGCCATATGCAGTTAGCACAGAGAGTGTGCCTGTGATACTGTTCAGCTGATGGGGATCTCAACAGAAAATGTTGTACCAGGTGTCTGCACCTGCATATAAAACATCAGGGGTTGAGATAACAGTACCATAAAAGTCAAGAACAGCATTGGTTATGCTGTTGTCACCCACTGGAAAACAGAAAACAAAAGGGCATTACCTTGTACACGACCTTGTAATTTTCTGCTGCGCTCCCTTTTCTCTTGTCAGTCCAGGTTGTCACGTAACTGTCTCTATGATCCTCAAGAGAGACAGCAGTATCCCTGCTGAGGGCTACTAATGTGTTCAGGTAGTCATTAAAAAAAAAATTAAGGAAATTACTTACAAGATGTAAAAAGTTGCTACATATTGTAACTAGTTTGTATAAGGTTTGTAGCTGCCTGTGTTTTGCAACAGAGGTAAACTTTCACTGGGTATTTGTGCCACTGCATGGTGCACAACAACAAAGAAAGATTTAAGTGGGGGATATGGAAACCACTATCTTCAAGGACAGAACTGCTCCTGCTTGGAGAGATTTCTCACAAAAGACAATCCTTACATTAAAGGAAATTCACAGTGACTTTGCTTACCTTGATAGAGATTTCTTTTTCTTTTCTTTCACGACAAGCTGGTACTTAAAGCACATTCCTTAATCCTGACTACCGTAATCCAGGAGCTGCTGTCCATTTCCTATTCGTATAAATCAAAGAAAGATCCTTGGTCTTCAGATTCATCCCTTTGGAGACAGGAGCTAGAACTTTAGAGCTCAGATCCTGTCTCCATTTTAGTTCAGGCTCATCTATAATAAAAAGCATTGCCAAATGATGTTGTAAAAGTGGTTACAGGAAAATTTGTAAATATTCTTCGTTGGCTTAATGTGTAGTGCCTGACTAAGAAAATAGTCATTTGAAATGCTTCTTATATTTACTTCTAAATGAACAAATGATTTCTCAGATAAAAGCTCCTGAGTTCCATCATAGGGAATATGAATACATGTATGCAGATACATGATGCTTTTTTCAGCCTTTCCAGGATGGGACTTTAGAGTTTAAGCAGATATGGGAAATCTTCAAAAACAGCTTGTAAGGATGTATGATTTACATTCCAGCATAAATAAGTCTGAATTGTTGTACTTAAATCTGTAATAGTGTGTGCTGGTTTTGGTTGGGATAGAGTCAATTGTCTTCATAGTGGCTACTATGGGGCTATGGTTTGGATTTGTGCTGAAAACAGTGTTGATAACACAGGGATGTTTTAGTTACTGCGGAGCAGTGCTTACACAGAGCCAAGGCCTTTTCTGCTCCTCACACCACCCCACCAGCGAGGAGGCTGGGGGTGCACAAGGAGTTGGGAGGGGACACAGCTGGGACAGCTGACCCCAACTGACCAAAGGGAAATCCCATACCATATGACATCATGCTCAGCACATAAAGCTGGGGGAAGAAGGAGGAAGAGGGGGATGTTGGGAGTGATGGCGTTTGTCTTCCCAACTAACTGTTATACATGATGGAGCCCTACTTTCCTGGAGATGGCTGAACCCCTGCCTGCCCATGGGAAGTGGGGAATGAATTCCTTGTCTTGCTTTGCTTGTGCGTGCAGCTTTTGCTTTACCTATTAAACTGTCTTTATCTCAGCCCCTTCTGATTCCCTCCCTCACCCCACTGCAGGGGAGTGAGCAAGTGGCTGTGTGGTATTTAGGTGCCAGCTCGCATTAAAACATGACATAGTGTAACTTGCACAAGAGTATTTGCCTTCATAAATTTAAAAAGAAACAAAGCTGTGGTGTCTTACAAAATTTGACTAATTAAAAGCCTAAAAACCCAAAGTGACTTTCATATAACAGAATAAGCACTGTTGCAATGCCAACTGCTTTGGCAATCACCCTATTAATACAGTATTTATGTGATATTGCAGAAATTTGATATAACAAAAATCAGTGTGAAACCACGTGGGGGAAGAAGGTGATGCCTATGTTAAAACCAATTTTAGTAATTTTCATTCATGATCTCATAGATTGTTCAAGATGTGTGTGTCCCAGTCGTCTGGCCAATTTCACTTATACATGACACAGGGGACAAGGGACATCAGCTATCAACTCCTAACTAAATCTTGGATGCCTCTTGCTGACAATGGGTTTTAGACAATGAGTTTTATTCACCTTGTGAGTTAGTTAGGCATGAACTTTTGCCTCAGAATCTTGCTTAAAGATTCCTGCTCCATAAACTTATGGGAAGGTTGCCAGCCGTGGTCTGTGTATCCTCATTTGAGGATCTTCGTGGCTACAACCTTGCTGCCATCCTCCTGTTATCAGAGTTCAAGTCTTCTGCTTAAGTGTCATCATGTTGTGGCCCCATCAGAGCTCAGGCCTTCTGGTCTTGCTGTAAACAATGCATTCCTTGGTGTTCACTCCTTTGACTGACATTAAACATGTCCTTGGTTATCAGTGTATGATGTTCTTCAAGCTTTGCTTCATATTGTTTCTTCTGGTGCTTTTACATACATACATTTCCATTCGTAGTTAACTCTACTATTCTTTGTATTTCTATTACAAATGTCTGCATGTTCTGCAAGGCCAGGTCTGGAGACTTATCAAGAGGTTCAACTCTGTTTCAAACTTCAGAGAAACCTGAAAAATGAATCTGCACACTCAGCTCTAGAAATTGCAAGTATATATTCATACTCAGCAATTTCTTTGCTCGTTCTGCAGCATAGTTAAAGAAGACCCCACAGGCGTTCTTGCATCTGTCCTCTGCTGTCTCAGTGGCATGGCTGTCTCAGTTTCACTCATGTTCTTAAACAGAACATATTACCTTGGGTTTGAATGTTCTTCATCTAAAAAACAGATCATGGATGCCACATTTGCTGTACCCTCACTCATCATTCCGTGTTAGACCATTGCAAAACTCAGCTGTCAGTTAACGAGAGAATTACATTCCCTCATTCCTTTGTCTGTCTCATCTCCCCCATATGGGGCAAAAAATGCACGTCTACTTTTCTTAGGGAAGATAAGTTTCTAGAAAGTCACTCTGCAATTGGAATACAACCTCCAACGATTCGAGTGATTCTGAATTAAGAATTCAAAAAAGGAATGCTTCCTTCTGTGGTGGCCCTCAAGGCTTTTGTGACTGGGGATGTGCCAGAGCCTGATACTCTCTGAGCAGGTTCTTTGAGATATTCCACACCAGGAGGGCTTCATGTTTAATCCCCTATTTCCTTATTTGTAGATATTTGATGTTACACAGGAATTTGATTTAGCAGAGCGATACAGCAATGTACTAAAATCACAAGTGCAACGTAGTGATTGCACTACACAGCTGGATCCCAATACACACTCAATTGCCACTACCAGTACCTGTATGCTCACTGTTACAACACCGGGCAGGCACCCTAGTCTCCAGGAGGAGTAAGTGGGTTGAATCCAGCTCAAGTCAGTTGCTCTTTTCAAAGTTGATTTTCTTGGTTGTTCAGTTTTTATACTTTTAGGTTTGGCAGAGTCGCCTACACACTTCTCCACCCATGCTGCTTCTCTCCCCTAATTATCTCAGGCAAGGCTGTTTACACAACTCAAAACTCCACTGCTACAGCTGGATATCTAAAACAAAGGTCACCCTCAACACCCTTTGTGCTAAGTTCAGCTTTCCTTAATATAATTGGCAGCCATTCCTTAGATTCTTCCCTGAGCTCATCATTCTTGCCCATGTCCTCAGAGCCTTCTTTCATTGTAGGCATTTCTTATCAGAGGGTGTGATTCTCTTCTTTCCTTCTTTTTATACCAAAAAAAGCAAACTTGAAAAACATTCGTTAGTTCATTGAAGATAAAAGTGAGTGTGTTATTTGGTTTTGTGTCTCTATTCTCAAAGAAATAAGTTTTTAAAAAGGAACCCTACTAATAATTTTGTTACAGAAGACCACTAGATGTTTGAGGTTCAACTGGTACTAAACTTCAGCTGCAGCTTTTTGCTAAGTTGTCTTGCTAAATGAACCCTACCTTCTTAAATTTTCAGGACTAATCAGTTCTTTTGAGCAGCATTACCGAGAAAGTGTTTAAAACAATATATGAACAGCTCTCCGTATGGATATCATTTCAGCCTAAAACCATTAGCTGGGCCTCAAGAGTCTGTGACAGAGAACAGTAAGAATTCATTAGTTTTACTTTCTGCTAACTCTGACAGGCATATTTGAAACACGATTATGTTGGAGACTAACAGCCAGCTGTTGTTGACAAATGATCTCATCTTTTATATGTATACAATGATCTTATATTTATCAAGGGACAAACATGGAAAACTGACCCAACCAGGTAAATAACTTCATGAAGACAAAGCTAAGGATACATTCTCCAGGAAGGAAGATTTGTTATCAAAACTGAAAGATGAGTATGTGGTTTTCTCTCTATGAAAAAAAAATGTCCAAGTGCTCACTGCATAGATCTGATCCCTTTGTTCATGCTGAACTGCTCCGTACTAATCAAAAAGTACTAGGATCAAACCTTCTCTGAAAATCTTTATGAAATAGATGCACCAAAAAACTTACACAGGCTTGTAGCTACCCAGGCACTTTGTGGAAGTCTCAGTACAGGGCCTGGTAACCAAAGTCTAAATCCTATAAACCCAGCTTCCCTGCCAGAGCGTGCTGCAGACCATGTGCTGTGGCCAGGGCTCCCCATGCAGTGCCGTGGTCCCATGGCCATTTCACCAGGGGGTGCTGTGCTGTGAGGGACCATCTCCTGCACCAGCTCTGCACCAGCACAAGCATGCCAAGGGTGGCACAGCAACCCATCTCAGGTAAATGCTCCCATCTGCTTTCGTGGGATAGTTTTCAGCCAGATTTATTCCTTGATCTGCTGCACCACAAAGCCACACCGGCACGTGACTGAGGAAGCAGAAGAATGAGAGTGAATGGCCAAGGATCAGGCTGGAAGGGAGTGGGAAACTGTTCCTTCTGGAGGACTTGTGTTGATTTACACTTACATGGGAATAAGGAGAGCCAGTATGAAGGGAAAGGAGACAAAAGGCAATGGCAGGAATTAGGTATATGTTGGTATCCACCTCATTCAAGGACCATCTATCCCCATGAAAATCTTACATACTGAAGCTAACCCTCTCTCATAAAGTGGGATTGAGGAGGAGGGTCTACTGAACACCTTGGTAATTAATGAACTCAGAATACTGAGGCGCCTTCCTTGCCCAATGTGATTTGATCAAACACCTCCTCTCCCGGTCTAACTGGTAGGCTCATTCCTTCTCTCAACATGTTGTAACTGAGGCAGGGTTGAAAGAAAATATGAGTGGGTGAAATCTGTAACGTGGTGACTAAGGTAATTGCTTCCAATTGAAATTTAGAGAGTTCTTGTGCTCAGCTCCATTTGATACTTTGCATAGAATACTTCGGTGTTAATTAGAGAAAGAATGAAAACTCCAGTACTTCTCCATCCATGTCAATGCCTGCACTAGTAAGATATTAGGTCATGTTGTCTCCTGTTCAGTTTGGGATGTTTCCATGCCAAACAGAACCACCTGACTTGGAGAGCACCCTGCAGCGGCTAGAGCATTTAGTTTGCAGAAAGATGCAAGCTCAGACAGAAAGGACATTTGAATCCCAGCATCTGACTTTTGGGTGTAATGTTGAGCAGAACACACAGCAAAGTAGCCTCAACCTTCTTATCTGAAGCGCATTAGGGCTGCATGTGACATCAAAAGGAATTGTTGGCTCAGCCCTGTGTCCCAACAGGCCTAACACATGAGCAAGGTGGGGAATTGCACCGTGCTGTCAAGACTGAAGTAGCTTTGCTGGTTCTCAGAAGCAGAACTAGAAGTGCATCCATATTGAGAGTATTCCAAGCTGGATCCAGATGGAGCATCCCATGCCCATGGAAATCTAGCCACCTGTAGACATTTAGGTGTTGCCAGGCCTATATCACAGTAGAGGAATGATTGTCAGGGAACATGAGCAGCCCTGTTTTTCGCTACTTTCAAAGGGATCTGCAAATCATGTGCACCTTTGAAAATCAGAGTCCTGGGACGTGGCAGCAGTCACTTACTCTTCCGCTTTGGCTCAGTCCCCAGATTTGGATACAAAAAGCAGAAATGGTTCCTAGTATGGAGATATGAATCTATTTAACACAGCAAACCCAGACGAACGGCTGTACAAACTTAGATCCTGAGAGAGACTAAATCATTACTGCAATGACCAAACCACATGATCTCAAGAAGTTTTGTGACAAACTCAGAAGAGTTTTCAACATGGCAGCTCTACTTTTGCCTTTACTTTTGTGGAACAGCAACAGTATTACTCAGAGCAAAATAAAGCTCTATTTATTAGGAATTTATTTATAAGGAATTGGCTGGGCAGTCACACTCAAAGAGTTGTGGTCAATGGCTCAATGTCCAAGTGGAGACCAGTGACGAGTGGCGTTCCTCAGGGGTCGGTACTGGGACCGGCGCTGTTTAACATCTTTGTCGGCAACATGGACAGTGGGATCGAGTGCACCCTCAGCAAGTTTGCCGATAACACCAAGCTCTGTGGTGTAGTTGACATGCTGGAAGGAAGGGATGCCATCCAGAGGGACCTTGACGGGCTTCAGAGCTGGGCCCATGCAAACCGCATGAAGTTCAACAAGGCCAAGTGCAAGGTCCTGCACGTGGGTGGGGACAATCCCAAGCACGACTATCGGCTGGGCGAGGAATGGATTGAAAGCAGCCCCAAGGAGAAGGACTCGGGGGTATTGATTGATGAGAAGCTCAACATGAGCCGGCAGTGTGCGCTTGCAGCCCAGAAAGCCAACCATGTCCTGGGCTGCATCAAGAGAGGCGTGACCAGCAGGTCGAGGGAGGTGATCCTGCCCCTCTACTCCGCTCTCATGAGATCCCACCTGGAGTACTGCGTCCAGCTCTGGGGGCCCCAGTACAGGAGAGACATGGAGCTGTTGGAGCGAGTCCAGAGGAGGGCCATGAAGCTGATCAGAGGGCTGGAGCACCTCTCCTATGAGAACAGGCTGAAAGAGTTGGGGTTGTTCAGCCTGGAGAAAAGGCGGCTCTGGGGAGATCTAATTGCAGCCTTCCAGTACCTGAAGGGGCCTACAGGAAAGATGGTGAGGGACTGTTTATCAGGGAGTGTAGTGACAGGACAAGGGGTAATGGGTTTAAACTAAAAGAGGGTAGATTTAGAGTGGATATAAAGAAGAAATTCTTTACTGTGAGAGTGGTGAGGCACTGGAACAGGTTGCCCAGAGAGGTTGTGGATGCCCCCTCCCTGGAAGTGTTCAAGGCCAGGTTGGATGGGGCTTTGGGCAACCTGGTCTAGTGGAGGGTGTCCCTGCCCATGGCAGGGGGGTTGGAACTAGATGATCTTTGAGGTCCCTTCCAACCCAAACCATTCTATGATTCTATGATTCTTTTACAGTTCAGAAACCTAGATACAGTGAAGGGAATCAATGTTGAGTGTGCATATTGCCATTATAAAATAAATATATTGCAGAATTATTGTAACAAGCTATATAAGCAAACTAAACATCAGAAACCCAAGCAGTTCAGAATTAAATGTAAAATTCAAAAAATCTCCGTATGTTCAGATCTGTAGAGGCTCAGTGAGGTGCACAACCTTAACCTTGACCCTATGTCCTAACACAGCAATGGTACTCATACAATTAATACAATAATGTTTTAAAGACTGTAACCAAAATAAGGTTTTATTTCTTCTCTCATGGTATTGCTTTAAAGACTGTTAAAAGATGTTTGGCACACCTTCCTCAAATCTTGATTTTTCCTGCAGAACCTGCCCTGCTACTTGGCAGTACACATCATTGAGTTGTACAGATCTGTACAATTAATGTACCTGCTAATTAGATGAGTTGTTTGTGGTATAACTCTACAACCAAGGCAACAAAACAGAGCAGAAATTGTCAGGGTTAGTAATGTATGTTTCCAAATTGTAACAATGGGACATGAAACATTTTGAGAATTTGATGTAGTTTAATGTCTCAAAAGATAAGGAAAAGGATCTATTAGACTTCTGTTAATCTGAACATGCTGCCAGAAACACAAGCATCTCCCATTGAGATGCATAAGCAATGATATACAGAAGGAAAAATAAACCCAAATAGGCAGTGAATTAGATATTAAACAAGTGAATAATCACCTTGTCAGAATAATTCTCTCCCCTGAAATAAGATCAGTCAAGGTTTTATGTAATTCTAAAAAAAAAAAAATCTGAATATGGTTGTCAGACACCAGCAGTATTCTAAGAAAGTCAGGCACATGGTATCCAGACATCAAAATGTAAAAATTTGTCTGATGATTGAAAGCCAAAGAAGGAAGCAGATTGAGTTACACAGTAAGCACATATGGTACAGCTTTGACTTTTTTTTTTTTTTTAAATAATATGTATATTTCAGGCAGTGCTCTTCAGATTTATTTTGGTACTTTGCTTGCATAAAAATTCTGTAGATCTCTAAAGCCATTGATGAGCTGGAAGACGTCACTGATGGTAGACCCCAAACTGCAGAAATTGCATAGTGTACCACTATTTACTAGCAAACACCCCCCCGCATTTCTGCTAAGAAAGAACAAATGCCAGATTTAGTTCAGTGAAGATTAATGTGTGGCAATCATTCAGTCATCTCATTGGACTCATAAAAAAACAAACAAACGAAAAATTCTCAAAAGCCAAAATCCCCTTTGCTTTATAGTGCATGTTAATGTACCCAGATAAATTTCACCTTTTTCCCCCCAATGTAACACTTTGAACAGAAACTTGCCTGAAGAAAGCAAAGTGATACCCAACTAACCAACCAGTTTGTACCCTTATTGCCAGTTAAAATGGCTAAAAAGCCATGTGTTAAGACACTATAAACAAGACATCTTTTTAAAAGAAGTTCTACGTGTTCAGGTTCAGATACTTGATAGTTCAGCCTTCTTTGCAAGCTTATATGTGACCACGAAGACTAGACATTAACTTTAAAACTCCTGTTCAAAGCTGGGATTTTCCCTTAACTACTTCACCAAAAACTGGAGCTCGCCACAGCCTTCAAGTTGTCTTTTTTTTTTTTTTTTTTGCTAAACAGCTGCACAAGCACCAAAACGCCGTGCAACACATTACAAAAGCCCCGTGTTAACCTACAGTAATGAAGAGACAGCGCTCCTACGGGCACTGCAACCACGTAATGTGTTTTTTTTATCCCGGACAATGAATCAGCAAAAAAATAAACACGGAAGGAAAAAAAAAAAAATCAGAGGTAAATCTTTGCACGTTGGTCGTTTCAGATTCGGAGGATTTGGCGCACCCCCGCGCTGCAGCACTGGCACCTCCCCTCAGCGGTGCCTGACGGAGGCCACGCACCACCGCTGCAGGCCGCGGCCCTGAGGCGGCACCGACCTCCCGAAGGGGCCGCAGCCACCACGCTCACGGGGAAGCGGGGCTCGAAGGTGCCGCCGACACCCACCGGCCTGGGCCGGCAACACCGGGAGGTGACCCCCACCCCGCGGGCGGTTCCCCCGCCGCCACGGGACGTGGCCGCCTGCGGCCCTGCGCGCCCCGCCCCGCCCCGCGCGGAACGGCACGGCACGGCACGGCACGGCACGGCACGGCACGGCACGGCACGGCACGGCACGGCACACCCTGCCCCCGCGGCCACCCCTCGGGCCCGGCACCCCGCTTCGAGTTCCGGCGTGCAGCACGTCGTTTCTCTGATTGGCTGCTCTGTCAGCCCACCGCGCGGCCGTATTGGTCGGTTTAGCCCTGGCGCTCTCGCGCCGCAGGCCGCGAGAAGGTGCGCTTCCCCGCGGATTGGTGGGGCGGCACTGCGCATGCGCCTTCCCTTGGCCTCGCCCATCCTCCTCCCTCCCCCTTGCAGCCGCCGCCGCTGGCCGCGGTCTGGTCTCGCGTGGCCCCGTCCCCCCTCCCGCTATGGCGGCGGCCGCGGAGGAGCCGTTCCCTTTCCACGGCCTGCTGCCCAAGAAGGAGACCGGCGCCGCCGCCTTCCTCGCCCGCTTTCCCGACTTCGACGGACGGGGAGTGCTGCTGGCTGTGCTGGACACCGGCGTGGACCCGGGGGCGCCGGGCATGCAGGTAACGGGCAGTGGGGAGGAGCCACCCCCGGCTGCGGCCCTGAGTCACGGCCGCGGGGAGCGGCGGCGGGCGGGCCCTCAGGGGGCAAGGGGGGCACCCGGGCCCTATAGGGCTGCCCCCATGGTGTTGTGGCGGGCAGCGGCCGCACTCCCGGGGGACGAGTGCGGGGACGGGGCGTTCTCCCGTGAGCGGCCATGGCCCCCGGGCGGCCCGAGGCGTCGGCGAAAGCAGGGAAGGCCCCCGAGGGGCTGTCCTAGGGGCTTGTCCGTGTTTGTGTCTTTGCTTACAGTTCCGCTAAGCGTCCGTTCGCGTGAGCGTGGGCTCTGGTACGGGAGGGCGGCCGAATCCTGTAGGCAGGGGCTGCGCACCGGTCACTCCGGGTGTTTGTGTAAGGGTCCTGCTCTTAAGCCATTCACAGGCGTTTTGTGGTACTTAAATCTCTTGGGCTGTCTTCTTTCACGTAGCACTCATTATAAAATAATACTTTGTGCTTTTGTCAAACCTTAGCATTACTTCAGCAGTAGGTAGCTAGAGGCTACAAACAGCCGTTTAGATCTTTTACATGAAGAGTGTATTTCTGTATTTGTCTTTCTCAGTGTATTTTCCCTGTGTTGTATTGCAATAACAATCTGTATCAAATCTGGTTCTGCCAGCTTTTTTTGGATCTGCTAGCTTTATAGCTCAGATTGCACAGTGATTGCCATTCTGATCTTGATCTCAGTTTTGTAAATTTCTGTGTGTGTGATTTTAATTTTGACATTTTTCAGCACTTGCTTATTTCTTTTAACTCTTGTCTCTTAACACTTCTTTATCCTGTAAGTTTGTATGCGTCTTTTTATGTCACTACTGCTTCCAGTTTCTTGTCAACATGTTTTCTCTGAGATGTGACAAAGGAAGTCTAGAGAAATGATTCAGAGCGAGTTGTATGTAACTCGCTTTGATAGTGCATCCTTTCTATTTTTTTTTTAACTAATCAGGGCCTGTGGTTTCTACCCCTGCTTTCGAACAGGCACAGATTTTACTCTTAAGTGACCTAGTTCAGGGACCCAATCCTGGCAGATCTTTAGTTCAGTGTTCTGAAATGACTTGTTATGGGGTTCAGGTAAGTGAAAGGGTGAGTAAAGAGGACAGGCAGGGTGGAAGGAGGGACTGTACAGCTGTAACTTGGATTGATTTAAGCTGGAATTAAATTGGTGCTTTGGCAAAAAGTTGTGGGTAAGTGGCATAGTAATTAGGAACCTTAAAGAAAGCTAGCCAAAATGCAAATGAGCTAATACCATGGACAGACCAGAAAGTATTAAAAGACAATTAGGAAGGTGTGAATAGAAATGGTGTGTGCATAGTTCTGAAGTTTCACATATGAAAGCAAAAACCGTAAATCTCTAGAGGTTATAAATGGGGAGTGGTCAACCAAAATAAAAGCATGAGTTTATGGGCAGTAGAGGGAAACTTTGTTCCGAGATAAGTATCCCTTATTATCTCTTATGAGCCTTTGATTACCTATGAACCCTCTTGATCTCAGCGTTGTTGTAGCTGTACTGTGACAAGTGGTTTCTGTACTGTCCCAAGTACTTGGGACAATATTTATTTTACTTTTTTTATGCACCTGTCTTCTCTGCTGCTGCTTTTTTTTTTGCGGTCAGTCTTGTCAGTTCTTGGTCTGGCATGGCATTACAATTATGGGGACTGAGTCAGTTGCTTAGAAGGAAGAGAAGGCATTATATGTAGCAAAGTTAATAGGTATTACAACTTTGAGTTCAAGTATATGTCAATAATGATTACAAGCCAAAATGATCTACCCTGTTTTGAATATAGCAGGGTTTTTAATCAAAACAAAACAGTTTATGTTTTGCCGCTCCCTAGTGTCTCATTCCTGGGTAGGGTTCCTTTGTTTGTTGATGTTATACTTTGGTTTGCAAACGCTGTTTACAAATGCCAGTGTATGGCATATGATCACTTGCTGAGGGACAAAAAGATTTGGGGACAAGAGTATAACAGGGAAGTACCATTTTGTTTATATTCTTCCCTGGACACTTGCTGCTATAGAGAGAACAGTTATTGGGTTTAACAAACCTTCTCACATAGATTTCATTTTTCTATTGGTTGACTTGCTTTGCCACACAAAATGTTAATGTAATTTGTACCGGCTTTCATTTTCTTTCCAAATCTTTTGTAGCCAGTGCCCTCTAGGCAACTCTCTTCACTTTCTCTTCCATTGCTTTATCCTCCACCTGTTGATGCCAACTGTAAAGTTCAGTTTGTGTGCTTCTTGCATACTAGTTTTTTCCCCTCCCCGCCCTCTATTTCCTCTTGTTATCTGCTGAGTCGTGGCTTGTAATTCCTCATTAAGGCACAGCAACTAATGAAATTTTAGGTGGACAGGTAAGGTATGTTTAATAGAGCATTGTGTTTATGTAAGTATAGTTCTTGTTCAATCCCACCCTGTCCTTTGCTTGTTGTGAAACATGACAGGAAGTGACAAGAGCAACAGATAAGTCAGATCATCTGCTTCTTGCAATTTTGCTTATTTTGTGAAGTGCCTGTTGGAATTATTAATTACTAAAATTAGCTTGTACTTTTATGAGATGACTTTTTAGCAGTGGCACCTAGTTTGGTTTGATTTGCTTTTCAGCACTGAGTTAAAAACCAAAAAAATTGCTTGAAAATTATTTTATTTGTGATGGTGATCAGCTGTCCTGTGACCAAAGTGCCGAAGCACTTGTCCATCTCTTCTTGCTGCAATAGCTGCCTGTCGGAATCAGTAACATTGTATGGTCTGGCAAAAACACGGTGAAATGCATCTGGCTTTGCCTTTTAATTTGGGATTGTCACAGATACTGGTGCTCCTCCACTTCTGTTATACTGAAGAGCTACCAGTATTATGCAGATAGATTATTTTTAATGTAATCAATTTGCTAATTTATTTGTTTTACAAAATTAGAGCTAACATGAAAGTATGTTTTCAAAGTAAAATATATAAACAACAAAATAATTTTCAGTATAATCTAGTAGATTGTTTTATTTATTTTTTCAAATGGCTGTAGGCACACCATGATATTAAAGGTAGGATTGGGGATTTTGTTATAAATACACTATAAAATATTTTTAATTGTATAAAAGTTCTTCGTTTTTCGAACTTTAATGCAAAAGGTACTAAAACGTATCTTGTGTCTGTAATAAACTCATTACTTCCGGATTTTTCTGTTTACACAAGGGAATTGATCAAGTTCACTTGATTATTTGTTAATTGTTACTTTTTTTCCATGAGAATTATGAGACTTGTAAGGGAAAACCCAGTTGAACTCAGAGTTGAACTGTAGCATTACTACTGGTAGGCAGTATGCCAGACAATGGTTCGTGTCAGCAGAAGCCGCCATATCGGTTACTTGCACTAAATGACCGTGAACCTGTTTGGATCGCTGCCGTTAGGAATTGAACCTTGCACCTGAAACTCTGAGTTTCTTGTGTCTGACTGCAAGACTCTGATTTGTTGATTCTAAATGTACAAACTTGTGTGTGTGTGGACCTGCTATTCAGCTAGGAGGCAAAGAGATACATAGTGTGGGAATTGCATGTTGTCTTCCTGGCTAGGAAACAACTTTTAAAACTACCCAAGCTCCCTACAGCCTAAATCTGTGTTCTGGCCACCTGTTGCAGTATAACTTGTCTCCTTCAAAGAAGTCACCTTGGATTACATTTTCTTTCTTGTTTTCTTGTGCTTTGGTCACTGAATAATTCACTTTGATTAGGGGCATATTTAGAAATGTCTGATTCTGATAATCTCAGGTTTGGCTTGCAGTTGCTTTATTACTGGAGCAGCTCTTGACTTTTCTGTGATTGGAGACTGGCGTTTGAAGGCATTAATTACAAACGCTAGGAAATTATATGGTTTGAGTGCCTACGCACTGTGTTTCCCAAGTAAATATTCACTACTATGTAACTGTTGTTCAGTAGATGTTTTACCAGGTTAACATGCTTTAACAGTTTTCTTAACCGAACATGAATTTCTATGAACAGAGTAACAGTGTTGGTTTCTGTAATGGAAGTTCTTCCTTAGCAAGCCTTTTCAAAAGCAGTATTTGTTACATTCTGGGAAATGAAATGAGTATCCTTTTTATGGTTGCTGTGGGTTTGGAATGTTCGGATTTGTTGGGTTTTTTTCAGCTGTTTAAACCTGGTTTTATTGGGGGGGGGGGGGGGTGTTCCTTGTTATTTTTCTGTTTGAGGGTTTTTTTGGTTGAGTTTTTTTGGGTGTTTTGTTTGGGGTTTTGGGGTGTTTTTTTTGGTTGTATGTGTGTTTTGGGTGTGTTGTGATTTGTTTTGTTTTAACAAACCATGAGAATTTGACACCATGGACGTATTTATCCTTATTTGTTGATGTGTGATTAAAAACTTGACCTTTTTTGTCTTTTTGGCAGCAACAGAGAGTGACTTTTATGAAACAGCTAGATCGTGTTGTTAAGTTCCAGCAGCTGAATTCACAATTCCAGAGCACGATTGAAGCAAAACTACCTGCCACATATGTTATGTCTAACATCAAAATTATTGATAGAGAATAAAGGCAACAATACCAGATACTTAAATGGTAGAAAACAGCAAATGTTGCTGCTTTTCTGAACAAGAAGCTTTTTTCACTTTCAGTGTGGTTAGTGTATAGCAGATGTTGGGAAGATTATTGATTTATTTATTCTTTCTATTCATCAATCTTTAATGTAGAACTGTAAAAATAGGGGCATATGGCCAATTCATAAAATCACCGAATGGTTTGGGTTGGAAGGGACCTTTAAAGGTCATCTAGTCCGGCCCCCCTGCCATGAGCAGGGACATGTTTTGCTAGATCAGGTTTTTCAGAGCCTGATCCAACCTGGCCTTGAATGTTTCCAGGGATGGGGCATGTACCACCTCTCTGGGCAACCAGTTCCAGTGTTTCACCTCATTGTAAAAAAATTCTTCCTCACATCTAGCCTGAATCTACCTTCGTTTAGTTTAAAACCCTTAGCCCTTGTCCTTTCACAACAGAGCCTATTAAAAAGTCGGTCCCCATCTTTCTTATAAGCCCCTTTTAAGTATTGAAAGGCCACAGTAAGGTCTCCCCGGAACCTTCTCTTCTCCAGGCTGAACAACCCCACTCTTCTCAGCCTGTCCTCATAGGAGAGGTGCTCCAGCCCTCTGAATTCCTGTTGCCATTCAAACACATACTACTGTATATGGAGCATACCTTATTTGCTGAATAAACTAATACAGTACCTACTAGATGAACCATGTTTTTACAAGAAGATAAACATTCAATATTTTTGGTAAATGTAAAAAAAAAAAAAAACCTTAATCATACTCTTGGTAATTGTGTAGAAGGTTCCTCTAGGTGAAGGGAACTTTAGGTAGGCTAGTGGTTTCCTTTTTTGATGTTGTTTAGTTGCCTACAACTACTGTAAAGTCCGGCAGGGCTAGTTTGCATTTAATTTGAGGAGGATTTAAATTTAGGCTTGTAAACTCTTCTTAGCTAGTCAGTCAGCTCTTTTTGTCCTCACCCTGCTAAAAATACTCTTATACAGTATCATATATATTGTGTACCATATATATTATATTCTCCTTATGCAGTGTTATATACTCCTTATACAGTATATAGCCATAGCTCCTAACACTTGCCTAAAACGTGAAGCAGAATCCTTGAAACAGGAAAAATAAGATAATGGTAACTTGTGTTCCTTTTAGGTTTAAGCTCAGTTAAGAGACTTAAGCTTTTGACTGCATGTACTTCAGCACCTTTCATTTGTTAGAGTTGTGCACTCATTACTGCAAAATTTGGCCGGAATGGTGGGATGGAAGCAATGCAGCAAATCATTGAACATAAACAGTAGTTTTTGCAAATGGTTTTGCAAATTTAGGCTTGGTTTTAAATTGAAGCTCATGTGCTTTATTGATACAATGTTTTTTGTTGTTTCTCTTCAAATCCTTTTTAGAAATAAGTTACTGAATTTGTGTAAACCAAAAAGACGGACATGTTGCTCTTAATTCATTGGAAATTTAACTCATTTCAACTTGGTTTTATATCCTTCAGTTAGAGGTTGGGTGCTTAAGAAAGTTAGTTGATATTTTATTAACAAAAATTAAAAATTTCTTGGTGTATATGCTAAAGGGTAATCAACTACACTTTCAATTTTTCATTTTCATATTTTCAGATTACAACTGATGGGAAACCCAAGATAATTGATATAATTGATACAACAGGCAGTGGCGATGTAACTACATGTACCATTGTAGAACCTAAAGATGGGGAAGTTACCGGTCTTTCTGGAAGAACTTTGAAGGTGAGTACTTGGTGGTATAGAGACACCACTGGGAATCCTTTTTTTTTTCTTGTTTAGCAAAAAATTTAGCACATATTTTGGTTTCTGCAGAACTTCCTTTTAACCAGATCTTATCCCAAACTAATACTGCATTTGCTCATCTTCATATGGATTGCTTGACATTTCTTTTACTTTTCATATGTCTTTATATTGAATATTCTCTATAGCTGAATGGGGATGTGTACAGAGTTTGATTGGGGGCTTGATAATAATATAATTATTCTTTGTTCAAATCAGTATCTGATACAGTTTTGGAAGCTGACTGAAGAAAACATGCTGACGTGCTTTAAAAAATACCAGCAGGGTTCTGTCTTTAAAAGTGCTAGTATTTTCCACACTTGTATAATCTACAAGAGGAATGCTGTTAAACTTGTGATATATAGTTCTAGAGATATGAAAAATCTTTAAGGACTTAGTTGTAGGCTCACTGCGTTAGAACAGAAATGATGTAGGGTTTTCAGAAATGATACAATGAGATCTAGAAGAGGTTTTGGCTACATAGAACTGCTGATGTTACTGACTTGTTCTTGACTGGCTGGTTAGATTGCTGAGGTGATATGGGGGCTCCAAATCTTTGGATCTCTCCATGCTATCAGCTTTCTTCTGAATTTTGCACGGGATATGATTGTAAGGGTGAATCTGTTGCTCTCTTTTGCTGCTGTTACTAGGAATAGTGGATCTGATATACTGGGAGTCTAAGCTGCAGGAAGATATGAAATTAGACATTTGGATGTTTGTCATGATCACTTACCATAATACCCCTTCATTTACAGTGCTATTATTTTCCCAGATCTCTACCTGATAAAGTCACTGCCAGGGCTGTATATTTTAAAAGTAGAGTGTCAGTGCAATTCTTACTTAAAGATGTTTGAATGGCAGCGTCACATGAATTGGTATTGATTCCTTTGGAACTGGATTGAAATTGCCAGGTCATGGTGTTGAAACTTAGTGCAGTAGTTACTGTCATGGAGACAGGGAATTGTGATATTTCCAAGTCTGTTCTGCTAAGCTCCCTTACATGGTGTTGATTTATTTTAAAAAAATGTAATGCCATTAGTTAACCTATTTCTGAATATGCTTTTCTGTAGATTCCAGCAAACTGGGTAAATCCTTCAGGCAAATATCACATTGGCATAAAAAACGGCTATGATATCTATCCTAAAGCTCTGAAGGAGAGGATTCAGGTAAGGAATTAAATTTTGTTTCTGGTGTATAGTCATATTTCACTGTTCCGATTCTTAAGTTTTTCTAGGAAACTACAGTATGTGATTTGCTAACACACGTAGGCTACTAGCCAGAGCTTGAGAGCTACTCTCTGACTGATTTTTGTTTAGTTTTGACATAATCTATTTCTTCTGTGATTTTTTCAGAACAACAGGAGGTGGCCTGGTGGTCATCTTCACAGTGGTCCATTGAGGCAAAAAGTCTGCAAATTACTGATACACATTTCTTTTTTCTGTGTAGCAACTGTTGTTTATTTATAGTATTGTACTGAATTTTTTTAGCCATTGTGTCCCAAATCAGAATTTTCAAATTATTTTTGTAGTCTTCATACTTTGACATGTGTATTTGTCGATATATTGAAGACACTGGTTTTATGTTACAGAAAGAACGCAAGGAAAAGCTCTGGGATCCTGTTCACAGACTGGCTCTAGCAGAGGCCTGTAGGAAACAAGAAGAATTTGATGCTGCTCATAGCTCTCCCTCCCAGGTTTGTATAAGTCAAAACACATTTGTAAACTTCTTGTTTGCAACAATTTGTTGCTGGTTGAGAGGATAAAAATATTTTATTAGGTAAGTAAAAGAAAGATACTTGTGATTTTTTTTTTTTGGCATATAACTTACCAGTATATCTTCTGATTAATATAAAAAATCTGTATACAGATAGATGTTTGATTTGCTTAATGTTGTTAACTTTCTAAACTTGTTGTCAAATATGAAAAGGGTATTACTTCAAATACTTTGTAGCATATTTTTAAGATTTATAATATAAGTTTTATTTTTAATTTAATATGCTTTTTTTGAGACTGTCATCCTTGCTATGCTTAAAGTTGGATTCTTCTAAACATATCCTTTCTTTTCTAAATTAGGTACTATTTCAGGGAAGTACCAGAAATGCCTCAGGTCACTTCTGTATCATTTAACAATCTGTTTAAAAAAAAAAAAAAAAAAAAAAGAAAAGAGGACTTTAAATGTTAGAATTACAGAAATTTGAAATAGTTGTACATGATAGGCCAAAAACAAATAGTGCACTGTTGAAAGTCTTTGAACTTCTAGATGTTTGTGACTCCTAGGATAGTCTTACATTCTTGATGAAGTAATGGAACAAATGTATAGCATCAGAAAGGAATAATACCTGTCTTGTAATAATTTTAGAAATACTTTTAACTGTATTTTTGTTGTCTTATTAGGTAAATAAGCTAATAAAGGAAGAATTTCAAAATCAAGTGGAACTGTTGAATTCTTTTGAAAAAAAATATAGTGATCCTGGCCCAGTATATGATTGTCTAGTATGGAATGACGGTGAGACCTGGAGGTAAATGCCTAAATTTGTCTAAAATGTCTTGTTCTACACATAAAACAACAGCTTGCATTGAAGACTATGTTAACTTTTAAATCTGCCTTCTTTGTAGAGGTTTTAAGTATTTATTTGCTTTAAAATAATCCTGCTGTATCACTTGAGTTTCATGACAAAGTTCTGGTCCCAAATGAAGATGGGATAGAATGAAGTCTTATTAAAGACAGCATGACTTAAAGTGTAAGCTTGTGGGATTTTCCTCTGAGGCAGAGTAAAATTGCTTTGCGTATCCATTGGTGATGAGAAAAAAACAAACCAAAACAGAAGTCTTTTCACAAACTTCAGGATGTAATATGGCACTTTTCTTTGCTGATAATGTGTGTCATACAAAACAGTGGGTAAGACTTCAAATGTTTGTGTACCAGCATTGAACAGCTAACTTTAGGAAAATTTCTTCCTTGAAGAAATTGCTTGAATTTCCATGTGCTTGCTTTTCAAAGACAGATTTACTTGAATTTAGTAGCATTGGAAAATTGATTTATTTAGAGATCTTTGTAGTTTCTGAATCTGAGTCTAAACAGCCAGGTTTAAAAATACTGACTTAAATAAGTAAAATACCATAAACACAGAACCAGACTTCTTGAAGTCCTTGTGGTACTCTTTGTTGGGGGGATAACTGAAAGTTTACAGCAGCTGGAAAATTGCCCCTCTTTTTGTTTTTTGTCAACAGAGCATGCGTAGATACAAGTGAGAGTGGTGACCTAACTAGCTGTACAGTGCTGAGAACCTACAAAGAGGCTCAGGAATATGGATCTTTTGGAACATCTGAGATGTTGAATTACTCTGTTAACATATATGATGATGGGAACCTTCTTTCCATTGTGACAAGTGGAGGTAAATGAAAGTAATCTTAAGAAAATTTGATTTGAAAAATACTCTTAATTTCTTGTCAGACTATCCCATCTCAGTAGAAATACAGAAGTAGTTCTGGTTTCTAAATCAATGGTAACTTTTTTTGAGAGACTCCTTTTTATACTTCTGTGCAGTTTTTTATTTCTAATTTTTTTCTTAATCCCCACTGTCTAAGTGATCTCAAGTATAATTTTCATAACTTCGAGTAGGAAGCGTTGAGCCTTTTTGAGTAACTTTTGTTAGTGGAATTAAGTTAATATTTTCTTTCTCTTTGCCTGCTGCCTCCTTTCTCCCCTCAAAAGCAGTTTTATTTTGCAGATTGCTGCTGTTTACTGTCTTTTTTCTTTCCTTATTTTAATATGACATTTATTAAATAAACTGATTTTATAGAATCACAGAATCATTTAGGTTGGAAAAGACCTTTAAGATCAAGTCCAACCGTTAACCTAGCACTGCCAACTCCACCACCAAACCATGTCCCTAAGCACCACATCTACACATCTTTTAAAAAATACCTCCAGGGGTGGTGACTCAACCATTTCCCTGGGCAGCCTGTTCCAATGCTTGATAACCCTTTTGGTGAAGAAACTTTTCCTAATATCCAATCTAAACCCCCCCTGGTGCAACTTCAGGCCACTTCTTCTTGTCCTATTGCATGTTACTTGGGAGAAGAGACTGACCCCCACCTGGCTACAACCCCTTTCAGGTATTTGTAGAGAGCAATAAGGTCTCCCCTCAGCCTCCTTTTCTCCAGACTAACCAGCTCCAGTTCCCTCAGTGGCTCCTCATAAGACTTGTGCTCTAGACCCTTCCCCAGCTTCATTGCCTTCTGTGGACACGCTCCAGCACCTCAGTGGCCTTCTTGTAGTGAGGGGCCACACAGTACTCCAAGTGTGGCCTCACCAGTGCCGAGTACAGGGGGACGATCACTTCCCTTGTCCTGCTGGCCACTCTATTTCTGATACAAGCCCAGGATGCTGTTTGCTGCCTTGGCCACCTGGGCACACTGCTGGCTCATAGTCAGCTGGCTGTCGACCAGCCACCCCCAGGTCATTTTCTGCCAGGCAGCTTTCCAGCCACTCTGCCCCAAGTCTGTAGCGTTGTGTGGGGTTGTTGTGACCCAAGTGCAGGACCCAGCACTGAGCCTTGTTGAACCTCATGCAGTTGACCTCGGCCCATTGATCCAGCCTGTCCAGATCCCTCTGCAGAGCTTTCTTACTCTCAAGCAGATCAACATTCCTGCCCAACTTGGTGTCATCTGCAGGCTTGCTGAGGATGCACTCCATCCCCTCATCCAGATCATTGATAAAGATATTAAAGAGAACTGGCCCCAGTACTGAGCCCTGGGGAACACCACTTGTGACCAGCCACTGACTGGATTTATGTACTTACAGCTCACTAAGTGAAAATTAATTGAACTTTAGTGTATTAAATTGGTATACATGAAGTTCACTATACCTACAGTGATACAACTTTTCATTTGCTCAGGAGCTCATGGAACACATGTGGCTAGTATTGCAGCTGGATACTTTCCAGAAGAACCAGAACGAAATGGTGTGGCTCCTGGAGCTCAGATTCTTGCAATCAAGATTGGCGATACAAGACTAAGTACAATGGAAACTGGCACTGGTCTAATAAGAGCTGTGGGTATTTCATTGAATAAACAATTGATATCAGCAGTGTGACTTAATTGTAGAATATTGTGGAATACTTTCTGCTCTACTTGCTTATAGGCCATGTTTTTATGGTTCTAGAATATTTCCAACTAAATAAAAAAAAAAACACTAAACACCCCCCAAAAAAATCTAAAGCAAACAAAAATAACCCAACCAAAAGAATCATAAAACCAACCAGAATATATTTTAAAACATATCTTAAGACTAATGTTTTAGTATAAAACGAGACTTCTGTTGCATTGAGCACTTGCAGGGTTTTTCAGACGGATAGACTTGCAGTGTGTCTGGCTAGTTTAACACATGGGCTAATTTACTTCTATGCTTACTTAAAGTTCCTTTTTCTGTGTTGTATTTTTTTCTAGTTACTTAGATAACTATGGAGTACTTAAATCTAGAATAGAGACTAGTATCTACCTGTGTGGCTGAATTTGGTTTAACTCTGGTTTTTTTTAAGAGTGAGGAGAAAATATTCCTATTTAATGATGAAGGGCCCAAGGCCTTTTCCATGTTGTCGTTGAAGGGGGAAAAAAATTACACAAGAAAAGGAACTGAAAATAGAAAATTATATTATATTTTCAAAATAAATTTATCCCTTTTCCTTAGATCTGCAGCAGATCCGTGTAAGCAAATGTTTTTTTGCCATTCCTTAAGTGACTTATTGTATGACTAGTATGTATTTTGGCTTTTATTTTTACTTTATCAGATGATAGAAGCAATAAAATACAAATGTGATCTTGTCAACTACAGCTATGGAGAGGCAACACACTGGCCAAATTCTGGGTGAGTACTGCTGTGGTTAATATAAAGTATTTTGATATCACAGAAGTGGAATTACATTTCTGTAAATGTACTGTCAGTAAGAAAGAATTGTGCAGGCCCAGATGATTCATATACATTAAACTGTTGCAATTTACACTTTTAACCATCTCCTAAAGTTAAGTAAACCTATTGAAAGTGCTATTGACTTATAATGCAAAGAATATTTTAGAATAATAAAGGAATTCTGTAGATGGAACACCACATAATTTGTGGGTTTTTTTGAAGACCTGATACTGCTACATGACTGTTAGTCCTTCTTAAAACTAGAAGTTATTTTTTTGTGGTCAGCTTCTGTACCGGAACCGCCTCTGCTAGGTGTGGGAAGCAGTCTGCATAACATTCCTTGTTCTGTGACTAGTCACAGAGATTCTACTAGAAATGGGAGTTTTGCCCTGTGGGAAGAAAGCAATTTTGTTGATTAAATGACTCTTTTTTTTTTTTTTTTTTTTTTTTTTTGTCTCTCACATCAGGAGAATTTGTGAAGTAATTAACGAAGCAGTGTGGAAACACAACGTAATCTATGTTTCAAGTGCAGGGAATAATGGCCCCTGCCTTTCTACAGTAGGATGTCCTGGTGGAACTACATCTAGTGTAATAGGTAAATAATTTGTTTTGGGAAAAAAAAAATGTTGACAGTGTCCAGCTTCTGTCTTTTCAAGCTTTGTACTTGTGTTACATGTTTGAGATCACCGGTTGATGGCTGAACTACATCTAAAAAAATATTGAAGGCTACTGGGCTACAAAATTAATTCTGAGGGAGGAACTAGCTGTATGCTTAGGTGTAAAAACTTAGACTGTTATCTTCTTACAATTCAAGATCTTACTTATGTACAAAACAGAGGTAGGAGGCAGATGGTCTTGGTTTGATGTGGCTTTGTATAAAATTTGCAAAAGAAATCTTTGTGGTCTGACCTATTTGAAGTTTCCAAGATTATTTTTTTTAACTGTAACCATCTGAGCATACCACTTCACTCGGACTGTTAGTTGCTAGTAAATGCAACTTGTAAAAAATATAAGCAAGCTGGATTCTAATTAATCTTCTGGAAAGTCTTGTAATGCATTCTAATTGTCAGAACGATAGTTTTAAATTATCCGTCTTTATTGTATACTCTGATTTCCATTTGTAATGAAAATGCCTTTGTAATTTGGATGTAAAATAATCCCATGATGTGCCCTAGACAAGTCCTTCTAGGGGAAGGATTCTTTCAGTTGTAGTGTCGCTTCTGTGAAAGTATGACTGGCATAACATTTGACTTTTCTGATGGGCTAGTATATGTCTTTGATCTTTCAGTGAAAACTTGAGGTATAAGACATTGCGAAATGTCTGGCATTCGGGGGGGTAACTTCCCTAGTCTTACTTTTTATAGAAATCCTCTGATGCCACATTACTGTGGCATTATACAAATACTTGTTAAATCACAGAATTCTCATGCAAGGACACTAGCATGTAGATGTGAAAGCTTGAGAGAGACTGTTTCACAGTAGAATTAACGCTGATTACTTTCTAAAAGCTAATCTGCAGTTACTCCACTACTGAGATTGAGGGTTGTAACTGGAACTAACAAGCTCTTTTCAAGCCTGCATTGGCTTTGCTCTTACAGTACATCTATTCTGTCAATTCAACTTACTGGTTGTATCACTCTAGAGACTGGGTGATCATTCACTCTGCATGCAAAGTAGCTTGCTCCTTGTCCTTCATCTGGATTGAAACGGATAGGGGTTTTTTGTTGTTGTTTTTGAGGTTAAAGCAAAATACAGTTGACAGACTGATGTAGTTCATAAAGACAGTATGGACATGGACCTTGCCAAATTTGTTTGTCAGCTTGGTATGGTAGTTTTCTACCATCCTGACAGTGCTTGTGCCATAAAGAAAATGGAATGTACACTTCAGAACATGTACACAGCATGGATGTAATGTGCATCTTTGACATTGTGTTCCAAAAATACAACTTCAGGCTGTGATGTAGTCGTTTACATGCTCTGGGCACTTTGAACTGATATACAGGAAAGTAAATGGCTGTCTTATCACTGTGTTTGAGCTGTGTGGATGTGGCCACCTGCTCCAGGTGGTATAGCTGTGAGCCATGCGAACATGAAACAATTCACATAAATTGCTTTGAGGTATGGTTGTTAGTTTGTAACAGTGTAAACACAGCCAAAGGGGTGTGGGAGAGAGTAGAGAAATAAAAGGGATGTATTGTGAAAGAAATGTAGAATGTGAATACATTCTATTCCAGTTGAATAAAAATGAAACTTTGAAGTTTACATAATATTTTAATGTTATACAGTGTGACCATCAGCATTGTTACTGCATAGCATGCTGCTTTACACTTGCTTTGTAAAAGTATATGGATTTAGTAGAATGGAAAATAGGTGTTTCCATTTTCAAATGTCAAGCAAAAATTCTTCTCATTGTGAATTTAAAATACAGAAATATTTTAATTTTGCTTCTGATAAAAATTAATTGTACATCTAAAGTGCTGGAATGTTTTTTTTACAGGTGTTGGTGCCTATGTATCACCTGACATGATGGTTGCTGAATACTCTTTAAGAGAAAAACTGCCAGCAAATCAATACACTTGGTCATCCAGAGGGCCTAGGTAGGTTATACTAAAAGAACAAATTCATTATTTTGGGGTTCAGATTATGTAATCCAAAATCTAAAAATTGGTCATTAATACCAGGATAAAAGTATTTGTTTCCCATGGGAAGAGCGTAGGTAACCTGCTGTTCTTGGAGGGCCTTTGTATGTCAGGCTCTAGAACTTGTGGAGGAGGGGTAAGGCCACTGAACTGCCTCAGCACAACCTGTACGTTTCAGGAAAGTATATTTGATGAGTGCATACCTGTTTAGAGGTGATAAAACTTGTTGAAAAATTGCTTGGAAATCTGTTCTTTTTCTGAAATTTATTTTTTCAGAGGATTTTTTTCCATAGCATTTATTTCATTAAGTTAGTGTGGTGAAGTTACCTGTTCTGTCAGTGTTGAAGATGAAAAGAAATACTGTTACTGCAGCAGTGTTACTTCTGGCTTCAGTGACCTTGCTGTGATGGCACAACTTACTTGAGGGTTTTGCTTGAGTCCAGTAGAGGTGTGAGTAGGCAGAAAAAAATGCTTTTCTACCTCACGTTATAGAAAATTATCTCAAAGATCTATAAATGAAAATTTAGGGGCAATGAAAACTTGAATTTTTATTTCATGCCTCAGAAGCATTTGATAGTAATGTGATAGCAAAAAAAAAAAAAAAATAGCGTCTCTTCCTGAGTTTTTGCCTGTGTTTAGAATTTGGACTTGCTCTTGCGGGTCGTGGAGTTACCATGTACTGTCTTTTGTAGTTTAGCCTACAATAGTATTGGGTGAGGGGAAAAATAAAAAACATAGCTTGAGGTTGGTCCTTGGTTTATTTGCTGGCTACATAGCAAATGCTTCCCTATTAGCATTGGTCTTTAAAGTCAGCTGTCATGGTGTTCGTATATTTACAGGCAAGCATATGGTTCCAAGAACCTTATTATGTAGAATTGTCATGTTTCATGTAGAGATGAGAGAAATGTGGTCTCTGCCTTCAGCTGAGAAAGGGAGACAGATTTGTAATTAGTATCAATATACATACACACACATATATAAAGACTACTTTTTGTGTGCTTTGTCACTTTGCATTGTAAAATAGTCAGAATGAGCATGTGTCAGCTGAAAGGCCCAAGTCTGGCCAAAGGAGGATGCCCCTTGTGTAGGGTGCAACACGCAGGTGACCAGAGAGTTCCTAAAGCTTTGCTAGAGCAGGCTTGGGGTAGAGGATCAGTCCGTCTGAGAAAGCAGTAGAGGCTTTCAGACAGATGTGCCATGCACTGCTTGGCCAGAAGTGCCATGATATAGAACCTGTTGTTTATATAGGGCTGTCGTAAAATATATTCAAATGTTACGTTAATATATCATACTGAGAGCACTCTGTTTTGAGACATATATCTCACACTAACAGCTTCATAAATACCCTAAAATACCCTACCTCCCACAGAACTTAATAGCTCAGGCACAGTGCTGTGCTTATTCAAGTGGTGCAATTTTTGTCTATGCAGAGCAAGGAAGATGGCGCATATCTGGCTCATACAGTTGAAAACTAGATGCTGCTTTAACTGAGCCATAGGTACTCACTCCATTCTTAAATATGCTTGGGCAAGAAAGAAAGGTGCCTTAGGCCCAGGTGATCCTGATCCACTTGTTGACATTCCTTTTTTTTGTCTTCTCCCCTTGTTCTCCTTGTCTCAGGTTCTGTATTGTAATTCAGAATTTGACCTGGAGGTGAAGTGCCAACATGCAAAATTAGAGATCTGGATTTTGGATCTTTTCTAGTCTTCCTCTCCCTTTTATTATTTTTCTTTTAAAATAATAACTGTTAAATAAGCTGTGTAGAATACTAATTTATGTATTGAAATGTTTAATAGGTTTGTTTGCATGCATTTTCTAATTCAAATCCCAGAAGATATTCTGCTGACTAAGCTGAAGCCTGGTGAAGAGTATTGAAGGAATGAAAGTGTAGAAAACTTTCACTGTAAAACAAGCATAGCTGATGATTCATGTGACATTTTAAATTGCTACTTAGCAGCATGCCTTTTCTTGTGTTTAATGGGTTAATGGATTTAGTGAAGTAATATACTCCCTAAAGCTAAAATTATATTTATTTTTTTTTAAGTGCATGGGTAACTTCAAGATAAAGTGTGCAGAAAAAAAATGTTTATTTTTCAACTATTCTGTTTTACCACTAGCACTGATGGAGCCCTTGGAGTAAGTATCAGTGCCCCAGGAGGTGCTATCGCTTCCGTTCCAAACTGGACTCTGCGAGGAACACAACTCATGAACGGCACATCCATGTCTTCTCCCAATGCATGTGGAGGCATTGCATTAGTATTGTCAGGTAATATGCTACAATGTTAAATATAGATGTGTAGTCTAAAACAAATTAGATACTTTTTCCTCTAAAAAAATTATGCTGCAACTTTCAAAAATTTTGTTGTATCCAATAATACTCTTATTTTTAATTTCAGGACTCAAAGCTAATGATATTCATTACACTGTTCATTCTGTCAGAAGAGCATTAGAAAATACTGCAGTGAAAGCTGAAAACATAGAAGTATTTGCACAAGGACATGGTATTATTCAGGTACTTGCTAGCAGAAAACCCAACATAATATAAAAAACTGCCAGTGGAAAACTAACCCACAAAAAGAGCAACTTTCTAGACGAGCTCACTCAGTTTGCTCCCAGGCTACTTGACTCTCAGATCTGATGGAGGGAGAAAAGGAGGATGTAGTGGGAAGGGAGGAGGTATGAGACGGTTCTTTCAGTTTCAACATGCGGTTACTGTAGAATAAATATGTAGAATAAATGTTAACTAGACACATTGTTAGACTGATCAAAAAGGTATGTGGACATAAAAGTGGGATGTGCCACCCATGTGTGGGTTTGGATGCCTAAATTCTGTACTAATGTCCAAAAATGTTTTTATGCTGTTGTCAGAGCTGAACTTGTTCTGTGCAGACAAAAGCTGGAACTGTAAGTTTTGGGCAGTGAAAATCCAGGAATACCCACGCTGGTTCACAAAGCAGTACAGCTACAGTTGTGCGATGACTTTGCTCTGGGCCTGCACTGAGAAGTCTGAGTGTTCATTGTATCCTCTGGACTTCTAAGTAGCTTGTATATCTGTGATGTGGTCCTTTGTATGAAGAAGGCATAGGGAGTGACAATCTCCCTACGCATAAGCGTAGGTTCTTAAAGAGCTGCTGCTGGTTTTTGCCTACGGTTACTCCCATCCTAGCCAAATAGAGGTAGTGAGATTTTGCTCTGCTGCTTAAAAATGCTAGATATTAAATGCTTAGCCTTAAACTCATGTTCTGGAGATGCTAGAACCTAGTAGGTAACATCTGCTAAGCAGATCTATAACACTGAGTTTGATACAGAAGGCAACAGTGATGGTATCCATATCAAATAAACTTTGTCACAGAAAAATGAAATGCAGTAGTCTGATTAAAGCATGTATTAAAACATGCAGTTAAAACTCTGATCTGGGAGACCGAGGCTGTTGTGTGCCTACTTTCAAAGGAGAGTGCCCTAATGCCCACTGGTGAAGGTAGCTCACTGTGAAGTAGAAGAGAAGGTAAGATTATTTGGTTTTGAGTCAGAATAGAAAGCGAGATAGAAGGGTATCTTTTTAAAAGAAAGAGGTGAACTTGTCATCTGAGTTTACTGTGACAGCTCATTTACTTACTTAGGGCTGGATTTCATGACCTGATTCTCTTATTTCATATCAATATATAAAACTTAGGGGCATCCCATATTTCTTGTCTCTCTTGAACCACTCGACTTCTTATATATAAGGTTTAAATGCTTAGTGTTGCTCCGTATACGAGAAGTACACCTAAATTAGTATAATAGGTCTGGGCCTCTGAAAACTTTTGTTATGCATTTTTTGATGGATTTATAACAAAGGAGCTTTGTCTTTTTTTAATATTCTTGATTTTCTGTGCTGTGGCTATTGCAGGCTGAAAATGTTGCCTTGTTTTCTATACCGAGTATCATGTAAGATACAATCAGTGAGCTACTTTGTTGCTGTGCTTGCTGAACACTTCATATTGAAGGTAATATGCATAGATTACTATTAAGTTGAATTTTTAAAATTTAGATTGTCTTCTTTCTAACAGGTTGATAAAGCCTATGACTACCTCATTCAGAATTCATCATTTGCAAGTAACATAGGCTTTACGGTTACTGTTGGCAGCAACCGTGGAATCTACCTCAGAGATCCTGCCCAGATAGCTGCACCTTCTGATCATGGGGTTGGCATAGAACCTGTCTTTCCTGAGAATACAGGTAGGAAAGAACTTTTGTGTGTATGTATGTGGGGGAAATAAAGTGTAAACTTTAAACAAAAAGCATGATAATGAGCAGTGATGGGAATCTGTACTGTACAAGCAGTAAGTGCAAGTCTAAATTTCATGGTAAATGAATGCATGCAGCTAAACAACTTTTTTGTTCTAACCTCAGGCTTATAACTTCAGCACTTCCATGTTTTGGAGGAGTCTGTTGCTTCATGCTTCCTCTCACTGAAAAAAGGGTTCTCTCTTTATTCTGAAGATACTTAAAGCAAAGTTGTGGGGCTAGGGAAAAATATGGAAAAATAATCGAATGTCCCTAATGTTTCATGAAATTGTAGAACTTCAGGGTTTTGTTGTAGATAGGGTTTCTTTGTTTCTTGACAAAGAATGATTACTGTTCTAAACATGAAAGAACTTACACAGAAATTAGTTTCTCAGTTATTTAAATACTACAGATTCTAGATTTGGACTTTATATGTTTCCACAACCTGAGAAAAATCTTAGTTTAACAGACTAGACTTACATTCAGTAGCTAATAATGGATAAACATAAATATATTTAAAGGCAATACAGGAATTGATACAGATCTTAGTTACTTATTAACAGGGTAAAAATAAGTTATGCATGTCAAAATAAGGTTGACATCTTTTCTCCATAAACTGTTTTGCCCTGCTTTATTAAATACAAATTGAAACTCACTGAGAGACTGCATTACATTGTATTCAAAAAATGATCCATGTAAGAGCTTGTTACTAATTCCTTTCCTAAAACCAGTGATCCCCAAGAAGATTGTCATGTGACAAAGGGATGAATTTGTTTAGGGGAAGAAAGGTTATGAATTAGAGCAGATTACTGACTCAAAGTAACTTAGTTGTTTGACAGGTTACAGCGCAATTGGTGCTTTTTAAATTTACTGTATGACACTGAGAAATAAAATAATTGTATGATAGGCTCTTCTACAGGAAGCAAACAATCTGAAAACAGACATTTGTAATTGATGACTGGCTTGTAGCATGGTACTGTTTCTCTAGTACCTGTCCAGTTGTTATTTCTGTGCTGTGTCTGGTGTCTTCAATAAGACTGAATTTTTGAGAAACTTCAATAAGAGGTTAAGGGAGTCTGATCTGCTCAGTCTGTTGAAGTTCTCTTTGAGCTTTTATTGCTTCTCATGTACCTATGAGGGAATCACATCTGATAATAGACTGCTCTTTACTTAACAAAGATGTAAAGAAATGTCTGAAAATTAAGCTGTAGTTAATTAATTAGGCCTAGAAAACGTGGACTTTTTTTTTTTCAAAGTGTCATTAATCTTTAGAGCAGGAAAAAGCTGATTTAATTTTTTTTTATCACTAAAACATTTTAACTAGGGTTCGATTCTCTTCTGGAAGCAGTGCTTCAACCCATAGCTTTTTTGACATGGAAGCTAATTTGCAAAATTAACTTAATTGACTGTTTGCAAAGTCAGACTAGATTATCATGGTAATTTTTTAATAGGCTTTACCTCTTGCTTAGACTGCTTTATAATGTAATTTGGTAATTAGCATAACCCTCAGAATCAGTGCAATTGCTTTTTATTGTATTTCTCTGCATTAGGGAAGACTTTGTATCTGTAGAAGAAAGTTTATACCTGCTTCCAGACTATGATGTGGGTAACTGAAACATTGCTTACTAGCCTACCTTTGACTGTGTCAGGTTTGACTGTTTCAGGGGGGAGAACTTCAAAGTTGGGTACAACCTTTATTTTACTGTACGCTGCTGCTATTCTATTTTTCTCAAGTTAAAAGAAATAATATAGAACACTGTCTAAAGTAGAGTATCTGCCCTAAGGAATTGTTTCCTATTACATTTTATTGATGTGTACCTCTTAATGGCAAATACTGCATTATAGTAGAATATGAGCACATATTTGTGTTATTGAACTGGGTTTTTAAATTTATTTCTTGACAGAAAACACTGAAAGAATATCTCTCCAGCTTCATTTAGCTTTAACTTCAAATGCACCGTGGGTCCAGTGTCCTAGTCATTTAGAGCTTATGAACCAGTGTCGACACATAAATATTCGTGTGGATCCACGTGGCCTGCGAGAAGGACTACATTATACAGAGGTACTGAAATATTGGTGTTCTGAGGAAGATTGTGTGCCCTTTCCTTTTCGTGTGGTCTCTATCAACTTTTTATATAAATAATTTTTAAAGAAATAAAAGCTATGTTCTGTGCAGACCAGAAAATATAGCCGCACTCTGTTTTACTATACAGGCTGAATCCAGGGTTCAGCAATAGTTAATGCTATACAATAGCACATACCAATGGGACTTTGAGTATCTGTGTTTAAAAAATAAAAGCATAAAAAAAATAAACCAAATAAATAGTAATTCAATAAGGTGTTTTTTTCATCATTTTATGATGTCTTAAATATTTCTTTCTTTCTGTGGTGGCTTAAGGACTGGCCTAGCTTTTGTGGTGTTGCCATGCAGTCTTATATGAACCCAAGATTTTGCTTCACCTGGAGGAGTTGCTTGGGTAGTGATGCAACCTATTTTCTTGTTTCCTCATCTCTACCCTGTCCCATTTTCAAAGGTGAAGGAGAAAAATGTGTGGTAGTGGCTGTGTATAGCAGAAGCATTTTGCTGACTTAAGGAGCAGCTACATTCAAATTTGAACAAATCTAATGTGAAAGCCATTAAATTTCTCATTTTCTCTCTCAAACATCCTCTTTCACTCCTGCAATGGAAACCCACGAACAAAAATATTTCCTCATCCCAACCATTATATTAACATTGAAATGTTTCCATTGCATTGTAGTTGATCATAATTAAGATAATATCACAAATTTTCAGAGATAGTATTTAAAGCTTGACCATGAAAGGCATGGTAAATCAAACTGTGTTTTCTCACATAATCCTGGAAAACCAGGATTAAAATATTTTTAATACAACAAAAAAATAGCTGGTATAAAATAATAAGACTGTTTGGCACAAATTCTGAGTTGAAACTATATTTGAGCTTTCGCTATAGGGACTATCAAATGTGGGTTGAAAGCTTGAAAACTTCTGGGGAAAGACTGAAATAAGTGTGAAAACTAATTTTTTTTTTCTTACTGAATGTTGCTGTTTTACTGTTTCTAGGGTGACAGTTGTCGAATGAAGATTTTTTTTTTTTTCTTAGTGATAACTACAGAGATTCAAAGTACTCTGCAATACTCTAGATTAAGTTTAATGTTGTCTTCTATAATTTCATTTTGACCAAAGATTTTAAGTGACTGTGTTTTATTTTGTTAGGTGTGTGGATATGATATAGCAATGCCTAATGCAGGCCCTCTCTTCAGAGTTCCCATAACTGTTGTTATACCAACAAGGTCAGTAAAACCAGACTTTATCTGCTTTTTTTAAGTTTAGTTTAGTTTTCTGTACCCGCTCTATTTGTTGTTATTTATTTCACCACCTTCTTTCTCTGGGAGTTCTTGAACTTACTACCAACATTGATAAGGGAGCAGAAATCTGAAAAGATTCTTGCAGCAGGCTGACTTACAGAGCCTTGGCTTTTTTGTAGTTTTGGTCCTGGCAGCGAGAAGGCAGTGTGTTCTGGTGGGCTTAGCCACAGTGGCAGCAGCTTCCTGGTCCATCAGGATACAGATGATTTCTGGCTTGTTGACCCAAGTATTAATCAATATGCTCATAGGTGTAGGTCATCTGGAGACTGTTGTTGTTTTTTTGGTGTTTTTTTTTTTTCACTTCTAACTGGTGGACTTTATTTGGCAGGTGAACATTGGCATAAGCTTCCATCATGGCTGTAACACACTGAATTTAGAGAGTTAGTATTGTGCCCATCATTGGTTTAAACATATGACTTCAGTGATGTTAAGGAAGGAGAGTATCCTATTAAACCTATTCAGTGGACAATGTGCCCTGAGGGGGAAAAAAAAAAAGTAACTTTCTGTAACTCATTCATGGAAATACTACTTCTTACATACCTTAGCTCACTTTAGTGGAAAGTCACTCAGCAAGGAAAAGCAGATCCACTGAAAACTAGGATTCTTTGATATTTACACTTAAGCCTAGTAACTTCAGGGAGGTGGGGAGGGTGTCTACATAATGTGGTGGAACTGATATTTTAAATCTTTTAGATATGTTGTGCTGTCGAATTCTGTACTAGTATGGGAAAAATTCACAGCTTGTCTAATTACTGTTTGTGTTTTCTTTTCAACATACAGAGTAGATGAATCATCGAGTTATGACCTGACATATACAGATGTTCATTTTAAACCTGGTCAAATCCGAAGGCATTTCATTGATGTTCCACAGGGAGCTACATGGGCTGGTAAAGAAAATTACCACATTAATTAAATAAAAAAAATCACATCTGTCAGGCATGACAAAGTTGTTTTGAAATAATTTTGAGTTCTGCCTGAATAAGAACTGAAGGATTTGACCCATGAATACGTAAAATATTTATTTGATTTTTAGTTCATAGAGGAGTGATTTTTGAGTTTCTGGTATAGTAGAATCCTGATTCTCAGTCTTCTGGAAACCAGCAAATGCAATCTGAAGTGATTACCCATAACTGGAGCAATACCCCATGTTTGTAGAAAAGTATTACTGTCTGAGGCTTGCCTAGTTTTTAAGGTGTACGGATGTAGTTTTGAAAGATGTTTTAACTGAAGAAGTGATTTTCATAATGGGCAAGTAGCTCATAATTCTGCAGGGAGGAAAAAGTAATTTTTTTTCCCGTGTCTTCCTGTGGGAGACTACTAACTACTAATCCTTTCAAGAATCTTTCATTTAGACTGATGTTACTGATAAGACTCTTAATTTGGAATTCAGCAGCAGTCTGTTCTGTACAGATTATACATCTATACTATCTGATTGATTTTCACCATTTAGTTGTCATGTTTCTCTTAACTCATAATACCTGAACTTCACTAGTTTTCCTTAATCTGAAAGGGTCTTTGTAAATAACTGATATATAAGCATTTTTCACATATGGAGCCATTTGGGGTACTGCATAATTTCCTAATTGACAAATTACTTGTGAAACTAGTGTTTTTTCTGGTGAATCTTTGCTTTCCTTCTAAAGTTCTTGGCTCTTGAAACTAAACTTGATTTTTTTTTCTTTAATCTAGAAGTGACAGTGTGTTCATGTTCAGCTGATGTGACTGCAAAGTTTGTGCTTCATGCTGTTCAGCTAGTGAAACAAAAAGCATACAGAAGTCACGAGTTCTACAAATTTTCATCCTTACCAGAAAAAGGATCGGTGACTGAAGCGTTTCCTGTCTTAGTAAGTCACCTTAGGGTGATGTGGGGGAAGAGGGAGAAAGTAATGTATCAGTGCAGTATAACATCAGTCATTCTGGATTTTTTTTTTCTCAAACCCAAGAAATCCTATGTTTGTTGCAGTAGTGAATGCATCTGGTTTTCGGTTTTGAAATTATCTGTAATAGCTTGTTAGTGTTTCTTAATTATTTGATGATGCCCTTATAATACATGTTAATCTTTTCAATTTGTTGGTACTTGTTTATACAGACCAATTTGTTTCCCTTTCAAATAGGGGCTATGACTTGTTGGATAAATGGAATTCAGCACATTTTGACTTTAGTGCTTAATGTGGTAATCTGGGATGTCTCCTTGATGTTGAAGCCAGGTGATAAGTGACTGGCTTACATTCATACTGCTTAGAGACAGCAGGCTTAGCTTGAATAATGCTAGCTCAAGAGTCAAGAGAACCAGGGAGTGAGGCAACAGTTCAGGGGTGTGAATGATAGAGTTCACTTCTCGAGTTTGTCCCCTACCTTGCTTAATTTAGTTGTATAGCTCTAAAGCCTAAGAGCGATTCTGATTTCTGTGCTATTCATTCCCTTACCCTCTGCGAAAATGTCAGGTGGGGGACCCTAAGCTAAGTTTATCCCACTGACATGTTGTGAATTTTGTCATGTTAGTTAAAAAAACAAGAAAAAACAACAACAGAAAAAAACCCCCAAACCTTCCAGGCTTCATGCCATCTGATTTAGGCAGAGAATGGGATCTCTTTTTTTCTGATACACATTTTCTAGGGCACACCTATTAAACTCATCTATGAACTTAACCTATCTGTCTAGTTTGAAGAATAGGAAAGGAGGATGTAGCATTTAAAAGCTGTACCTTTTTTCTGAGGGTATACCCCTGGCACTCTTTGTTTTGATGTGGTCATCAGTCATCCTATTTTGTTGGCACTGTCTTGTGTTTTCTGGACCAAGTGTAATGTCTGATTTAGTACTGTACAAACCTATACAACTGGAGTAAACTGGACATAACAGGGTGTTTTTTTGAGCTATACTCCAACTTCTTTCGCTTGGGATGAGGGAGGCTGGGGTGAATAGAAGGGGAAGATGAGAGCTTGAGTCTAACTTTGTGCTTTTGTTACCCAGGCTGGAAGAACCATTGAATTCTGTGTTGCTCGGTGGTGGGCAAGCCTTAGCGATGTTAGCATTAATTACACAATTTCTTTCCATGGTGTACTTTGTGCCACTCCTCAGCTAAACATGGTAAGTTTTTCAGAGTGTTTATTTTGAATTAATCTGAAGTCCTGTGGTATCTCAGAATAAAAAGCTTTTCTTCATTTTTGCCTGTATTTAGAAAGACTAGAAGTATCTTTATACATGAAATGTTCATGTTTTCTCTTAAGAACAGGTAAATAGGAGTTCAGTCCCACAGAAATGCCCATTACCATTATTCATATTTTTTTCAATCCTTTTTATTGTAAATCAATAGGGGGGGGAATAGGAAGGAAAAAATCCCCAACACCAATAGAAAGGACATACTAAAAAGCTGAAATTGTAACTATACTTACACTAGCAAGTGTTTGTATGAATAAACTTTGCTGGGACCACAGATCTAGGGCTTGAATACGTAGACTACAATTCCTAAAAGATAATACTCTGAATGCCAGTTTCAGAATAAAATGTGATTACAATTTATTTTCTGTTCAGTGTTTTATTGAGATGTGCCAGTTGGCTTGAGATTCATCGTTTAGGGCAGTTGAAGGTGCAGTGGATAGGCAGTGTTGTGATTCCTAAGGCTATATGATACTAAAGGATTGAAAAAGTTGCTAAAAACATTACTATCATAATATTTACGGTACTTTGTGTTGCTCCTGTGTTCATTGCTGTGCTGTGCAACCTGGCTTGGCTTGACTTTGCCTCCCTCAGGAGCAGGTTCTCTTTGAGAGCTGAGATGACAATACCTGCATGAAGCAGCACCATGCTAATTTATCCTGTCGTCTCCTTTTTTTTTTTTTTTTTTTCAGCTAAGAACCAGAGCAAATCATAACTGTCTTATGGGTGAATTTGGGTGTATTCAGGCTCTAACAGCTGAATAAACTGGGGAAAAAATAGTGGATGCAGTGTGCTAAGGTCTTGAACTAGTAGAGCAGGAAAAGGAGCTGGTGGTTTGCACAGCAGCTCCCCCAACCCCAGCAAGATTACATCAACTGAATAATGGAGAATTAAAAAATGAGAGAATACAGTTTTGCCCTTCCTTCTTGAGCACCTGTAACTTCCATAAAAACATTTTAGTAGTGCTGATATACTGGTGGCTTTGTCATGGGATACTGCTGGAAAAAAGGTTTTCAAATTGTTTTGCCCATCACTAGCCTGTGTATGTAATATTGTTTCTTTTTTGCAAAGTTAAACTATTCTGTAATAATAATCCTAAGCAGAAGCACCATAAAATACTTGTTTGAAGATTCTAGATGAATACTTGTATTTATTGAATTACATATTCAAAGGAAATAGTCTCAAACACACAAACAAAACCCAGCCCTGCTCGAACTATGACTTGTACACTTCTGTACAAAGTACTTAATTTAAGGGGGAGGGAATATAAATAGAACAGATAAGTTTTAAAACAGGTATGTTGTAAAACAGATAAGTTTTGTGATGCTTTCAATTAGAGTATAGATAAATACAGCTTGCGTTGTATTTTTGAGGGACATATCAGATGGTCCTCATCTGATGTTGTAAGTGCACAGAAGTGTAATTGTTACTCTTTCTTTAGCATGCTTCAGAAGGCATCGTACGATTTGATGTTCAGTCCCTGTTGAAGTATGAAGATATTGCTCCATGCATAAATCTGAAAAGCTGGGTTCAAACGCTCAGGTAGAGTTTCTGGGGAACTGTATTGGGAAAGTGGGAAAACTATTAGTATGTGGTTAAAGCAGTAACAAGCTAACAGTGAAATTTAAGATAACAACAATATTCTTGTCAAATTTTAAGTAGGTTTGGAAGCATCAATTAATAAAATTTCTCAGTATTCTTCTTTTTTAGTTCCTTTAACTTTGACAAAATTTGAGAATTATGGTGAGCTTTTCCATACAAATTATTTTCCTTAAGCTAATTTTAAAAAAAAAAGTATTCCGTTGCTTCTAAATGAGACATTTAGAGGTAAAAGGCACTTTAATATCTAAAGAAACAAATTGTAGTGTTATTTGGTGCTACTGTTGTTTTGTGGTTTTTTTTTAATCAGCTGCTTCAGATCCTGCCGAACTTTAACCTGGGAAGAGTGTCTTCTCTCTTGCTTATTGGAAGTGGTTTTTGTAGGATGGGGTGCAGAATTTTGTGTAGAAAGTTGTGTTTGTCTTCTTGTCAGTTTGACACATGCTGATTTGGAGGAAAAGCTTTGTTGGAATATTCTGAACCAGTGCAGCAATTACTAAAGTTGGTCACTTCAGGAGGAGAAAGAAATGCCATACAGTTTAAGCAGTACTTTTAAGACTTGGGCCTGACAATTTCACAATAGTCAATAATCCAAAATTTTCCATTAATTGGGCCTCTCAGTGGAGACCTTGGGCTCTTTCTAGGACTTTTGGATACTTGTATATGGAATTGAGGTTGCTAAGAGTTTGATGTTTAATGAACATGCCACCTAATGTTAAATTCAGAACTACCTGATGCGATATGCCTTAAGTGAGGAAATAAAGCAATCCCCTAATATATCTTTGCCTTATTCTTGGTTTGTAAAATGGAGATGCTGTTACCTCCTTGTAGTATTTGAGGCACTCATCTGACAGTAAATGAACTGCAGTTAAGTGAACTAATGAGAAGTATTCATGTATTTACATTAAGGTATGAATAGTGTCTCTTGAATGAAGTAATAACATGGGGGTGAGGGGGAAAGTACTGAATGGCTTCTCATTCGGTCTCTTGAGTTTCAAATGCTTGGAGGCAGGGTGAGTATTACGGAGATGTCTATCATGTGTGGTATTACTTTGTTCTGTCAGCAGTCTGTCTGGTGTCTGCCAGACTAGGAAACCTGGGTTAAATGGACCTGTGGTCTGACCCAGCACAGATATTTTACTGGGTGACTAGTCTGCACTCTTGGCAATGAAAGACCTGACAAGATCTTACAGGAAAATTTTGATCGTGTAATTAAAGGTTGTCAGAATGAATGAATGAAATGTAGGCTTAAATGATACTGGGCCACCCTAATGAATGAATTAAATGATGCCAGGCCACCCTCATTGTGCTATTTTTTTCTGAAGCTCTCATTTTCCTATATCATTGTTATTTAGCCTATATTCTTTGTTGCTTAAGGTCTAAAGTGTTTGCACTACTCTAAACAATAGCTTGTCCTAATTGTATCTGAGTTAACATGCACTACATAGGTGTATGTTAACATTCTTCTGTGTTACTACTCTGATTTCTGTAAGGCCTCTTATAAATCATCTTTTCATAAAACCTTCTGTAACAAACAATTATCAACTATTTATTCTGTCCTCTAATTATGGTGCCATTAATCTTTATGAATAAAAGTGCTGATTGTAGCATGGATACTAGAGATGTAAAGTAACCTGGTTTTGGGGGTTTTTTTTCTTATTCCTGAAGTCTGTTGATTCCCCCCCCCCCCCTTTTTAATGGCCTGTAATATTGAGCATTTAGACATTCTTGCTAAGTTCTGTTGGCTTCTTACGTTGACAGTGCCTGTGATGTCACTAAACCTTGCTTTTTAACGGACATTCATTTTAACTGAGAAGTTTGTGCTGCTTGGATAGTTACAATATTTTAAGAGATGTTATTGCATGTGCTGAATTCAGTTGTACTTCGGAATATGCTTCTGCTTAAGCAAGACAAATTTTGATAGAGGGTACATGTTTCTTAATAGTACCTTCCATTGTTTTTGTTTAACTGCAGACCAGTGAGTGCAAAAATAAAACCTTTGGGCTCCAGAGATATTTTACCAAATAATCGTCAACTGTATGAGATGATTTTGACCTATAACTTCCATCAGGTAAGGGTTATGGGTGGTTGTTTTTTGAAAAGTACTTAAGAAATACAGCATGTTTTTTAAAACCACACTTCAGTTTTCTGTTGGAAACAAGGTCGAGACTCACGCTTTAGACTCTACAGTCAGAATTCTGATTTGCTTCTCTTTAGGAGGTACTGTTGCTTGAAATGGGCTTTAGTTCAGGTATCCTTTTGAATATATGTGTAATGATTTTACTTGTTTTAATCAGTAGTGGATTAAATGTTTTTATCTTTGTTTTAATAGCCGAAGAGTGGAGAAGTGACTCCAAGCTGTCCACTTCTTTGTGAATTGTTGTACGAATCTGAATTTGATAGTCAGCTTTGGATTATTTTTGACCAGAACAAAAGACAAATGGGTTCAGGAGATGCCTATCCACACCAGGTACAGAGTAATGTATTTATTTTACCTTCTGTTTTCTGCAGAGTGTGAAAATGTTTATCCTTTTTCATGTCCCAGGCCTACTGTTAGCTCCTAACATTTCCTGATGCGTAGCTATAATGTTCTTATATCTTCACATGAAGACAGGTTGAGTGGTGGTATATTTGTATGAAAAAGAAGTGATTGACAGGTTTGTTTCTGTGAAATAGAACGTTATGAGTTTGTCTTTCTCTTCCAAGGAAGGAGAAAGAGTTACAGTGTGTTTTATTTCTACAAAAAGCTGTTAACTTGTGAGTTCTTTTGATTTTTTTGACCAGTGCTTCTCAAGAAGTAAATTCAAGTTCTTGTTGTCTTTATGTTTGGATTTTTTACAACAATGACTTTTTCTGCTTAAGGTGGAAAGGATCCATTATTTTTTCTGTAGTCTGACTTGTCTGCTGATAGATCAGAGGCTTCTGTGTCCATGAAGGCTGTCTTCTGTGCTGTTGATGTTTTCAAACAGCTTTTTAAATGCTGTAGTGTGGTTTACTTTGTTATGATCTTTCAAGGCAAGTTTTTTGCACGAGACTTGTAGATACTGTACTCTCTGTGGGAATCTCTTTCTGCTGGAACAGACCATGTGTCTGGATCTTGTGCAGAGGAGAGTTGGGGTAAAAAAAAAAAAAAGAAACATTTTCCATAGCGTTTGGCTTTGAAACCATATTTTACCAATCCAAAATCAGTTAAACTTCATCAATGTAATGTTTATTTTGATAGATTGATCATTCTGGAAGTGTACAAAAGATGAACTTTAACGCATGTCTTTTGAGTCTTATAAATGGATTTCAGAAATTGCATTATTTAAACTTCGCTTCCTTAGCCTGCATTTTAAGGTGCTAAAATCTAAAAATCACCAAAATAGTCTGTTACTTACACCTGGTGGACCACCACACTGTAAATCTCTGGTGTTGTGCATCATAGAACAATTCTAAAGCAATTCAAAATTATTTAATCCAGGAAGAAATACAAACAGGAAGCATGACTCCCTAACCCAGGAGATGGAGTCTGTGGGAGCAGGGTAGTTCTGAATTATTGTCCCTTTCTATTTAGGACTGCCTTTTGTGTTATAGCAGCAGCAGCAGCAGCAAACAGTGTGCTACTGCTCCAAGTGTCCACGTGGTGCCCTTTTAGATTGATAGAAATGAGAGAATGTTTTCAAAACTAAGACTTTGAGAGGCTGGGTTTTTTTGGTGGGGGGCAGGGTTTTGTTGGGTTTTTTAAATAAATGGAGAGTTTATCTGCATATCCTTAACTGAGTATATAAAAAGCTCATGGCAAAGAGTCTGGCAGCTCTTTAAACTGCAGCCTTGAATCTCACAGGAATACTGGGTCCCTTTGTGTGAAAGCTGGTACAGTGTTTGAGACAGTAGGTGTCCTGTGATCTACACCACAGTTACGTAGTAAATTCAAAGTGTATCAAAGCAAACCTGCTAGAGGTTTTGAACTGAAAGTTTATCAAGAATTATTATTATTTGAGCAGTTAATACAGTGTTAGAATAGGAACAAATTATGTCAGGTTATTTTGTGGTCTGGAAACTTAATTTTTTTCAATCAACCCAAAATGTGTTTTGGCTGTTACCAATTCTTGAAAGCACTGTTTTCAGGAGATTCCAAAACTTAGCAATCTAGCATATTTTAAATGGCTAGAGCTATCTGGTTCAAGAAGAACACAACAGTCTTATTTCTGGGTTTCTTTGTGAATGGTGAAGTATTAAATCTTGACATTTATGAGAACTTCTTTCTTTCAGTATTCTGTGAAACTGGAAAAAGGAGATTACACTATTCGGTTACAAATTCGTCACGAACAGAACAGTGAGCTGGATCGCATCAAAGACCTTCCGTTTATTGTTTCTCATAGGTTGTCTAGTACCTTGAGCTTAGATATTTATGAAAACCATAGCCTTGCTCTCTTAGGGAAGAAGAAATCCAACAGTTTGACATTACCACCAAAACACAGTCAGCCGTTCTTTGTTACATCTCTGCCTGATGACAAGTAAGTTAATGAAGACCTGTGTTTTCTCATCTACATCTAACCAGCTGCCTCTGTGCCTAATTAAAGTGATACTTTGATAGTGTCTACCTGTTTAGGTTTGGTAATTCCTCTTGTGTTGCTCTTTCACTGTTTGGATTCTTTATTGTAGTCCCCATGGAACATGAATGAACCTGGTTTTAATGCTGAACTTTCTTTCTTTGAATAGAATACCTAAAGGAGCAGGACCAGGATGTTATCTTGCAGGAGCTCTTACACTGTCTAAAACAGAACTTGGAAAGAAAGCTGTGAGTATTTGAAATGGATGATGGCTTCATTTTCTGAAACTTTTGAAGTGAGTCAATGGCATGCCAGGAAGTGCTGTATTTCATGGTTTTAGTACTTAAAAGAGCACTAGGCTTAGTAACATAGTGCATTTTAGAAACAGTTGTTACATTATAAAGTCAGAATAACTTCTAAGGAGTTCTATTTTTATTTTCATCTTATAATTTAAAATTTCATTTTCTGAATTTTGAATTGTAATTATTTCACTCTGAATCCTTGTATTTGTAGAAGCAACTGCTTTTTTATTGGTGTGGCAGCCTTTAAAGTGATTTTATTTAATTACCTAGCTTAGTCTAATTTTTGAATGAAAAATACGTGCATATATATTGTGTTTTCTGCATGTTGGTTCTCTAATAAACAGCTATACTCTTCCTTGCATGCATACAGTTTTCAGCAAAAATATGTGCTTTCTTAATGCCTACGTGTTGCCGTTACAAAGTAGTAGGAATTTTGCTGACTGAAATGTATAAGCAGATATTCTTACCTGCTGCACACTGATGTTGTCAACCACTAATGTAGCTGTATGCTCCAATGGAATGATGTAAAATCTTTGTATGTGATGGTAGAAAAAAGCTGTAGGGTTTTTTGCTCATAATACAGCATTCTGTAAAAACTGTTTTCTAACTTGTATGAATCTGTAGTGCAACAGTGATTATAGCAACCAGATCACTCGTGTGTGTATCTGGTGCTAAGGTATTTAGAAGATTCCCTTAGCTATTTTTAAATAGATGGCAAAGTCGAGAATAAATTTGAATCAATCCTGGGAATTGTTACTATTTAGAGGTAGTTCATGTGTGTCCATATCACAAGATGTGATAAGATGTATAAAACTAGAGTATGTTTTTATTGAAAATAAGTTTCTATGGGTAGGTGGGCACATACCTTTAGATCTTGCTGACTAGAAAAGTTTAGTTCATTCAATCCGATTTGGTTGTAGGTAGTGCTTTTGGGGCAGATTGCATGTAGCTGCAGGTTAGATAGTGTCTGTCAGGAGAATTTATGGTCAGTGATGAAAAACCAGTAACTAAGAACACTAAAATACTTAGGTTTATATTTCTTTGTGATTCCTGCAAGGTTGCAAGTATACTTTTATGAAATCCATGGTAAATCCATTAGTGTAGTATAGTTTCCCTAACTTGAATTCTGCACTTCCTTGAACTATTGGTTGTAATTGTCATCTATCTTATTTTTAAACCAGACTAAGTGGTTATATACAGTGATTTCTGGGATGGGAAGTAGGAGGTAGGTAGGTATTGCCTGTCAAATTTCATTTGATGAAGAACACTTAAGAGCTTACATGGAGGGAAATTCTAGCTGAGGTGTGTCTCATGTCATAGTCTAAGGCATTACTGTTATGGTCCTATTTCACTGAAAAAAGTATCAAATAGCATCAGATACTTTCTGCTGCCTTTAGTGAACCTCACTATGTTCCAGGAGACAAAAAAGGAGGACTAGGCAGCAAAGTTGTCTCTAGGTCAGCAAGTGGATGCAATGTAAGGGAAAATGTGTCTAATTGCTGTGTATTTATTATGAAATAGAACAATGCCACTAAACAGTCAAAATCTAAAATCTACACTTTTGAGGCTGAATTTCTGTAATTTATTAATTTAAGCTAAGTGGTTAACAACACTTGCTTGTCTTACAGGAATAACGGACTGTATACACAATAATGCATTGTTTAATTACTTTTAAAAACCTGAAAGAGCATGCTTTAAGAGCATGTTTGATCACAGATGTGACTTCTAAAAGTTTAAAAAATCTGTAGGTTGAAAGTATAAACATAATTGTACAGAGAAGGTGTCTCCATCCTATGTGGTGTGTGCATGTTTTCTTACAGTATGTTATTCTAACTCCCAGGGGCAGTCTGCAGCAAAGCGACAAGGAAAATTTAAAAAGGTACTGAATGTTAGTTTTTGAAAAAGATATACTTAAGTCTTTTTGCATATGACTTAAAGAATTTGTCTACCAGTATTGGTTTTTAATTTGTCTCCTTCATCTGCCTCCTTAGTCCTGAGTTATTTACTCTAGCACCTTAAGTATGTCTACTGGTAGAATGACAAAACACTACTGTACTACAAAGCTGAGAGGCATGTGAGCATCTGGATACTTCTGCAATAAGCCCTGTAAAAATGCATGTGGTGATTAGTGGTCTGTAACTTTTCTTTTTATGAAGTACTCGGCAATCTTCAGTGTTTGTGGTCAAGATTTTCTGTGGCAAGTGTTTCTGCCTATTCTATTCTGTCTGCAAATTGAGAAAATACAAACCTAACATTCTGATGTAGAATTGAATATCTAACTGTATACCAAGTTACTGAATTGACAGATGGCTTAATTACAGTCTTAAAAAACATTCTGTAGCAAGCAGTTTTTTATTAGGAGGGATGGACTTGATTGAAAAATCTCTCAGTTCATGATTCTACCCAAATTGAATATAACTTATTATAGGCTAGAGTTTGTACAGTGATGTAGCAGGTAGTAGAACTTACTGAAAGAATTTTGGAGAGTGTATAAGACATTTTGGGTAGGGAGTGAGTGACTTTTAACATAGCAGTGTTTAATATTGTGCTTTCCTGTATTTTTACCTTAGGTAACACAGTATTCTGCCAGCAGTCAGAGGTTGAAACAGTCATTATAAAAAAAAAACCCCAAAAATATTTTAATAGGCTACCTTTATAAGGCTACTGTTTTTTTTCTTGTTTTGTTCTTAAGTTGTAAGGCTATTTACATTCTTTTGTTTTCCAAGGTACTGTGTTCTGGAGTGACATGCAAAATAGCCAGGATTCTTGTATAGAAATAAGACATAAGAATCATGAATAACACCATTTGTTGCAGTAACCTATTGTTTCGATAACAGTGAACTGGTAACTGAGCCTGCTAACTTACTCTGGTGTTAGTGTAATAACTGCATGGGAACGTGATTAGGCTTTACAAGAAGGATTTTAATGCACATTGCTGCAATTTTCTTTTCATACTGCATCTGAAAATTATGCAGATCATATTTAGAAAGATGATTTAAAATCCCATGTGAAATGCAGCTTCCTGATGAATAGAGTATAAAATCTTCACTAAATGAATGTCTAACAAGGGAGCTAAACTCTAATCATAATTTAATTTGCAAAACAAAACCTATTTAACAGATCCAAGAGATTGCATGTTCTGTTTTTTCTTTTGTTTTTAGAACAGAGATTTGTGTTGAGATCTGAGCAGTATACCCACCCAAGCCAAAATAAAAACTGTTCTTCTTGATACTTCCACTTACAAGAGGCATCAGTGTACTAGCAGCAAATAGATAAAACACAATGTATTTCAGAGCACTGATCCATAAGAGCTCCATTAGTTAATACATTTTTCTGGGAATGCAACTGTGATGCCTTCCTAGTTTACAAGTTTTGAATATTTACCCTGCCCTGTCCTAAGTTTACATGCTGTTAAGATGTTTTCCAGCATGGAAAGCATGTTTATATTTTGTGACCCAGTCAGTCAAAAAGGTATGTGCACATTTTTCATATTTTTCACAGACAAGTCCAGGTTCTCTTGTAGGATTAGGAGTGTTAATTTACAAGTCCTGTTTTTATTTTACGTGTGTGTGACTGGTGACTACTCTGTGGAAAGCTTTCTTCTTTTTTTTTTTTTTAAATTTTTTATTTTTTTTTTTAATTTTATTTTAGTTGAGGAGGGAGGGAATTTGTTAGATTGCACCTATGTGCATGACACTGCCAGAAATCCAGGGTGGGCATTTCTGGTTGTTTGAAAGTACTTTTGTTTTCACAGAATGGCTGAGGCTGGAAGGGACCTCTGAGGGTCATCTGTTCTAACCTCCCTGCTGGAGCAGGGCCTCCTGGAGCTAGTTTCCCAGGACCATGCCCAAACAGCTTTTGAGTATCTCCGAGGGTGCGAGACTATACAACCTGTCTGGGCAACCTGTACCCAGTGTTCAGTCACTCCCACTGTGATGAAGTATTTCTTGATGTCCAGAGGGAACCTCCTGTGTTTCTGTTTGTGGCCATTGCCTCTTGTCCTGTCACTGTGCACCACTGAAAAGAGTCTGGATTTCTCTTTACACCCTCCCTATATGTATTTACACAAATTGATGAGATTCCTCCTCCCCTTCCACCCCCCAAATGCCTTCTCTTATCTAGGCTGAACAGTCCCAGCTTTCTTAACCTTTCCTCATAGGAGACATGCTCCAGTCCATCATCTTCGTGGACCTTCACTGGACTCTCTCCAGTATGTCCATGTCTCTCTCGTAGTGGGGAGCCCAGAACTGGACACAGTACTCCAGGTGTGACCTCACCAGTGCAGAGTAGAGAAGGATCACCTTCCTTGTCCTGCTGGTAGTATGTCTAATGCAGCCCAGGACACAGTTAACCCTCTTTGCCGCAAGGGCACGTTTCTGGCTTACATTCAAGCTGGTTTCCACCAGGAACCCCAGGTCCTTTCCTGCCAAGCTGCTTTCCAGCTGGGTGGCCCCAAGCATGTACCGGTGCCTGGGTTTATTCTTCTCCAGGTGCAAGACTTAGCAGTTCTCCTTGTTGAACTTCATGAGGTTCCTGACAGCCCATTTCTGCAGGCTGTTAAGGTCCCTCTGGATGGCACCTTGTGTCAGCCATTCCTCCCAGTCTGGTGGCATCTTCAAACTTGCTGAGAGTGCACTCTGCCCCATCATCCAGATCACTAATGAAGACATTGAACAAGATCGGATCCAGTATTGATCCCTGGAGTACACTGCTAGTTGTTGGCCTCCAGCTGTGTGCTTCTGATGAGCCCCTCTGGGCAACTGGATAAAAAAGTCAATGGGTTCTTTCCACAGAATAAGCAGGTGTCTTTGTTTTACTAGACACATACAACAGAATCATATGCCTAATCCATAATTTTCTACTCGTAGAGCTACTCTGGGGAACTTAACTTTATCTAAAAAAAACCCAAACCTGAAACAAAACCCAGAACAACCCTTGGGTATGGGTTTTTACTTAATGTCTTCCTGTCTTCAGTGTGTCTGGACTTAAGGAAAAAAAAAATCCTTTCTGACTACTGAACCTGTGATATATATGAAGTTCAGAATTCAGTGATGATTTTTGTTGGAATTGATCCCCATGGATGTAGAGACTGTCCTACTGCCGTGACTTGGGAAGCTGATGTACCCTTAGAAGTGCGCTTGGTCTCTAATGGAGAGGCACGTGCTAAACAACCGTGTGAAAACCAAATTGGTTCTATGCACCTTTCTTCTTTCCCAGCCTAACTTTTGTAATGCAGTTACAATCTGACTTATTTTTCTTTCCCTTGTCTCCAAGTTTTGTCCTGGCCACAGAATGAAAACAGATTGTTGACTTTTGCTGGTCTGTAAGAAGCATTTTTTTGTTCTTTTACATAATGCAGCTTTGAACAGCGATATGTAACAACTAGCTAAGGGATAGAAAATTTCTACATCTTTCTCCCTACTCTGCCATTCTTTCCTCCAGTTTGAAGCAAGAAATGCATTATGCAGATACTGATAAGTACTAGTAGAAGACTAATAAATACCATTGTGAAGTCACATGTAAAAGAATTACTTCCCTTGAGCATTAAGACACTATCCCTGTTTAATCAGAAGGCCTTCAAAAATAGGATGGCTGTGGAATGCTTTAAAATACAAATAACAGTAGTTCATATGTCTTTTCCACATAAAATACCAGATGTTGAATCATCAGAGAAAAATCTAAATTTAAATCTTTAAACAAAATTAACTGTTAATTAAGCTCTTTTAAGAGGTGACTGTTTAGAGAGTATTATGCTTGTTGATGTATGCAGTTTGTAGTTCTAGTCAAAAGTAAACTCACTGAGGCTTATCAAACTGCGGAGTACACTTACCAAAGTGTGTATCCTATATGCTTCCAAAGTTTTTAATATTGCTTAATTTTTTTAGAAGATAAACAAAGAGCAGCTTTCTCACTAATTTGAAAGTTTCCTTAAAGTCATTTTTTCAGTGGATAATGTGCTTGCTTGCTGCCTTTCTCTATCTGTAGCTCTATATCTTTTTATAGCTATATACTAAATCAAATCTATGGAATAATTAGAGTGAAATTTGAATAAGAAAACAGATTAAAGCACTGAATTGTGAAGAGTTGCCTTTCCTCTCTTTAATCTGTAATGATGAATCTTTCTGTAATGGCAATGATAGTGTCATTCTGGGATCTTCTGGTATCTAGGGGGTTGCCAAGCTTTACAAATAATGCTGCTGTTTACACCCAGACTTGAGAAAAGAAAGAAGCCTTCAGTCCATCTTATGGTCTTGTGATAGTTGAGTTAAATGCGATAAGCACCTAAACCTTATTTATCCTATGAAATAAGTCTGATGTCTGTAGAGAAGAGTGCGCCTCTCTATAAGCTCTTTTAAAAAAGGAAGGTACCTACGTCTGAAGCTCCTTTCAGTGGCCATAGCTTGTGATCCTTGCAGAATCTCATGAGACCAGAACTACCTACCTGAGAGAATGGTAGCATTTTACCGTTGATGGTTTAGCTACATAGAATTAGTCTCTTAAATGAAAGTGTTCATCCACATGAGTGGGAATTTGTTAATCTAATTACTCTTGGTTTGAAACTTAAACCAGAGTAGTAGAGTCTTCTCGTATAGACAAGGCTTGAGAATGCCAAGGCCATTTAGATACATAACTCCAAATATATGTTGCCAAGTAAGATCAAAGAGGACTTTCAGGAAGGAAATCCTGAAATATTAGAAGAATATTTCAAGAAAGACAGGTTTCTTAAGAAAGTATTAGTCTCAATAGAGGATGTATTTTAAAAAAGAACACTGTGAACTACTGATTCAGGTTTTAGTACTGAACTAACTTCTGAGGCATCTTAGAATGTTTGGTTTGCTTTAATGAAGTACTTTGTTGCTTTCTACGGTTCTAATTACCTTTGCCAGCCCCATACCATGTTCCTGACTTCTGTATCCTCCACTACATGTGCTTGCTTCCATGGCCTGTTTTGTCATGCTCTGGCCTAGGTCTTACAGAAGTCTTACTTAGGTGTACTGCCTGGTCATGCACTTCATACTTGAAATGCATGTGTGCAGAATAGTTCCTGTGAAAGCTACACTTTAATGTAGATTAGTGATCTAAGCTAGGTTTAAAAAAAAAGTGTTAATTTTGTGGTTCATCTGTGATAACATATTAAGTTTTAAGGGAATATTGATGTCGCTTTCTTTTACCAGTGTTGTTTTCAGTAACCCATAGCAAGTTGCTGGTCTGTTTGAACTATCAGTTCAAATAAGACTGTTCTACATCAGTGTTCTTGAATGATTTCAGAAGTGTAGTGTTGAAGTCCATTATGTTTAGGTTATGCTTAGCCGTTTCTAACGGTCGCCTTTTTAGTCGCTATTTAAGTAACCTGAAATAACTCCATCTTGTGCACAACATTTCATTATGCAACACTGACCTGGTTTATGGGAAACTTACTCCCACAAATGTATTTTGGAATAATTGGTATGAATAATTAAATTGCCACAGCAATTAAGCATGCAACACAATATTTTGTACAATGTTGCAACGGAGTAATGGTGTTTAGAGGATTTAAACTTAAGTGATCTTCTCTGCAAAATATCCTACGTGTGAAATAATGTGACATGCCCTCACTGTTTGGGAAGAGACTTTTTTTAAAAATTGTAACATTAAAACCAAAACCAACAAAACAGCTTCCCCCAGCAATTATAATGTTTTAGAAGCAATGACTGAAATCTTATGCTGGCTTATTTGCAAACTTATATGTAAATCATCTCAGGAAACGAACCTCAGAGCACAGCCTAAGATCAGTTAGGATTTTCCTTTTAAATAGCTGTAGCTGATTTTCTTATGGTAATTGTTGTCTAATGTAGCATGAACTCAAACTGTAGTGATGTTTCTATGATAGGGTTTTAAAAAAATCTTGTTGTTGTGTCTGCTTAGTTTGAGCGCAGATACAGGTGAAACTGGAAAGTCTGTAGCAGCAATCTAGAAAACAGTTGACTGTGGATGCATCGGCTAATTCAGTAGGCACATGGAAGAAATATTGTTTCAGGAGGAATAAACTTGTGTATCCTATGGCATAATTCATGGTTTTGCTACTGTGGTATTTTTTAGAATTTGGTCGTCTTTATTCATTTGTTTATTGCTGGATTTGTAGGATAGGATCTCTAACTGATCTTTTCCTTTGCCTTTTAACGAGGTTATTTGCTTCTTTATAAGCAAACAAAAAACCTCCACCCTTCTGATTCCCTAACTAGTACTGTGTAAAATTATATGAATAAAAAAATGTCAAACTTGCTAAATTTTAGGCTTTCTTGTCTTACACCCAGTGTGCTGTTTTAATTTTTACATCCTTGCATTGCTTAAAATAAAAACTTAAAGCAGTTCCTGAATTCTTAATGACTAATACTTTTGCTCTCAGAATCCTTACTCTATGTATGCGTAGCTCAGAGTAGTGGCTTGCTATGATTTAGCTTTTCATATAATAGTATCAGAAAAAAAGTGTACTGTATCCTTCTCAGTATGTGTCTCTCTTCCCACCTCCAGGATGTCCTTACTGTTCACTATCATCTGATACCATCACCATCAAAGAGTAAAAATGGCAGCAAAGAGAAAGAAAGAGAACAGGAAAAAGAAAAAGATGTAAAAGAAGAATTTGCTGAAGCTTTAAGAGATCTAAAAATACAATGGATGACCAAGTATGTCTGCTGTCATGACTACACAAGTTTGAAGCAGCTGTACAAAAAAAGATCCAGAATCTGTACTTTCATGCTATATCCTCCTCTCTTCTAGGCTGGATACCACTGACTTGTATAATGAGTTGAAAGAAGCATTTCCTAATCATCTTCCATTGTACGTTGCAAGACTTCATCAGCTGGATTCTGAAAAGGTTATTTAACACTTTCTGAACTTGATTGGTCTTAATACATCATGTAGCCTAAAGAACCAAATCTTTCTTCGTACATGTTTGGTCTTGAAGCGACTGCCATAGCTGTACTCAGTTCTATAAAGCAGAAATTCCTTATTAGATTGCCATCTGCCTCCCCAACTGGCACTGATTTACTTAATCCCACAGCAGAATGAAAGAAAGTATGCCTACTTATAGTATGTTTGCTTATCATTTACTCCTTGTTAAGTTAAACACATTCTAAGTTTCCTTACTGGTTTAGGCTACAACAGTATTATTCTAAATGGTGGTTAATGAGACAAGTACACATCCCATTCTGCTCCTCTACTGGATTTGTAATTTCTTCTAGCAAAGTTGCTCAGACGGCTGAGGACAGTACACCCTTGAAATGACACAGCTAAATCCACCATCTGTTACTGTCCTCAAATATGAGAACCATAATCAGAAAAGCTTACATATGTCTGCTTTTTTATTTATCTCTAAGATAAACAGCTTTGTGTATATGTCAGCAACTTGAATATTTTTCTGTTTATTTGATTCTGAATTTATATTTATTTCTGAAATGAATAACTGCTACCATTATTTAAGAGGATTAATTTGTACTGAAAGGTGTTTTTCTTTCTGTAAACTCTGCATTTTGCGTATGCCCACATCATTTTACAGTTTGTTTTCAGTGAAATGGACTACATATGCGAGAAATCTTAATAATGCAGACTTCTTACCAGTTTTCTTGAATCAAAAATGGGAGAAAGTGGAGAAAAGGACATGTTGAATTATCTAATGTTATTTCTGCATACCTTTGCAATTATCCTAGTGTTAGTAGAATCAACAGTCAAGTAGTGTGATTTCATAGTGCTAAACACCTTTTTTTATTCTTCTTTTAGGAACGAATGAAAAGACTTGATGAAATTGTTGAAGCTGCAAATACTGTAATCTCTCATATTGATCAGACAGCATTAGCAGTATATTTTGCTATGAAGACTGATCCCAGGCCTGATGCAACTACTATAAAAAAGTACCTACCCAGTAAATAATTTTCTTGCATCCTATTTCTGTAATCTATCGTCTCTGCTTATAAGAATTGGAATGACTATAACCTTTTTGAATAAATTGTATTACTTTTTGGGGCACGAGTAATTTCAAATTTGACTGAAAAATTTTGTTCTCTTATTATATCTCCAGAATGCAGGAACACTGAAACCTGCAAGTTTTTAATTTGAAATATTAAATAAAATAAACAAGGGAGCTTTCAGGATTCAAATGTGTCAGAAAAACAGAGTATTAAGTTTTTGTATCGAGCTTAATCTCAGATCAGAGGCACCACTGGAATATCGATATAGAGGCATGTGTTTTGAATGCTACCTGCCTTTTCATAATACTTTGCAACCTTTTGGATCTGTATTTGAAGACAAAATTGACAGCAGTCTAAGTAGTAACTGCGTGCAAAAGATTTCTTTTGTGAAAAGCGTGGTGATCATACTTGTGCTTCAGAGTATTTTTGAGGCCCTTTTTTTTTTTCTCTTTAGTTTTAGATTGTTCCTCTGAATTACTAGTATATATCCTTAGGAAGATAGTATTTTAAAGGTGATGCCCTAGTCTGGAGGAGAATAACTGGTGGATCTTGCAGTGTGTGGTGTGGTGCTGTTTTAGTCACAAATACAGCAACAGTTCCGAAAATTAGGCCCTTAAAATGGGAGATGTATATTTGTTGATTATTTTGTCTAAAATACCAGATTTCAATTATAAAATTTGTCTGTCTGTCTAGCTATCCTGAATATTTGTGTATAATTCTAGAATTGCTGATATAAAAGCAAAGCTATGATGTAATAAACTTTAATTCTAAACATTTCTTGGTAAGTTGACCTATTAGGTCATGTGGTTGAATGTAACATCTGAAATTGAACACCAAATTCAGTGGTGCTTTAAATGGGTGCAGTTCCTTTGAAGTCAGCAGAATTGTATCTGCTTATGTTAGTCGTGGATTTGACTCTCTGTTTGTAATGCCAAGAACTACAAAGCTGTATTTCTAGATGCGGGCTTATTCAGTTTTAGAATCCTGAGTTGCTCTTGTCTTAAGTCTGAAATGTCTTTGAGGTCTTAGAAGAATGATTGAGCTTGTTTAATGCATAGTGTCTCTAGGTAATTTTTTACATTTGGTTTAAATGGCAGTAAATAGCCAAGCTTTTAAAGTTATCTTTGTGCTATTTTCATCTTGTGTGTACTGTTATAAACTTCCTAGTTTAAACTCAGTACAGCACTGATTCTGTTCTTAATGAGGTATCTGCAAAAAGTCCTTTAATGTTTTTCATGCTGTTTTTTGTTTTTTTTTTTTTCCCTAGTGAAATGGAAAAACAGAAGACTACTTTGGTGGATGCACTTTGTCGAAAAGGAAGTGCACTGGCTGACCAACTTCTTCATCTGCAGGCCCAAGAAGGGGCTGCTTCCAGTGATGCAGAAGGCAAAGATGAGGATCATGAGACCTTCTCAGAAGCTTTGACAGAGACGTTCTGGGAAACAACAAAATGGACTGATCTTTTTGACAGCAAGGTAAGAGCAGAGCAGATTTTTGTCTTGCATGTTGGGTTTTTTGATGGTTTTTCCTGGAATTATGCACTGCCTTTGTGTGCACAGCCTCATACATTCCTCCCTTCTACTTTTTTCATGCTGTCCCCATATGTTGTGCATGTGAATGTAGAGGTTAAGGGAAGAATATAGAACAGTACCAGATTTCCATGAAAAAGCTGCTTGCTTTATTGAATTGCTTCTTTCTGTACCTTTCAGGGAATATTTTTGATTAACCCCTGCACTGTTCTAGCTGTACACACACAGAAGTCTGCAGCATCGCTACTCTGTGCAGTCCTGCATTCTGTAGCCTCTTCTACAATATGCACAAGAGAAATTTTGCTTTGCTGTCAGTAATGTCTGTAGAGATACAGGAAGAAATCTTTAGAAATAATTACACTTATATATTTATTAGCACACATTTCCCTGTCACTTCAAGGTTCCTAATCCTGAGATTAAGTTTTTGTCTGCTTCATTCAAGACAGCTATTCCAGAAGAAAAAAAAATCCACTGTAGGTGAATAGTTATGTAGCTTTTAATTTATAGAGTGTATGACTTTGTCTGACTTAAGTTGTTGAGTATTAATTAGTTGAGGTACTTAACTCTTGCACATGACTGTGTTTTAGTATAAGATGAAGTGATGAATGTATTTGTTTATAATTCAGTTAAATTGCCAAAGCACTTCAGATAGTTACAAAAGAAAAACTTTGAAATTTGGAAAAGAAAAAAAAAAAAGCTTAATTTCCTTGACAGTAAATAATCTTCCCAATAGGAACTTGTGCTTTAGCTGGCAGCCTGAACAAGAAGGTTGATGGTACTCACCCTCACTTCTTTTCATGTATATATTCTCATACACCTATATCTCTTCAGCATTCCTCTTCTAATCTTTAACTGATTATAATATCCTGTGGTAGCAGATTTTGTACTTTAATCATATTGTCTGGCATATGATTTTCTTGCTGTCTATTTGTAAATACAGTAAGTACTGTGTTCCAGTATAGTGACCCCTGGTTTACTTCTGTCTTTTGATTTTTTGTAAAGCTGATAGGAATAATTTCAGTGGAAAAATTGCCAGTATAGACCTCTTGTTGGGAGTTTATCACTCTGTTATGAGTCTTTTCAAGACAGATATTGATTCCTGGCACTTTTGATCTGTGTGCTCTGGACCTGGAATGAGTAACTGATTTGAATTTCATAGGTTAGGGATTGAACCAGTCTCTTAACCATGGATTTGTCTAAGTGCATATTCAGGTTTTGCTCTGAAAATTGATGCTTCTGTATGGTTAAATTGGTACTGAAAGGTCAACAAAACCTTTTTGATTTTTGTAGCATTTCATATGGAAATAACTTCCATCCTGTTTATGCAGTGTGTTTTGTCTCCTTTTCCCTCTTGCGTTTACTAGTCAAATTGAAATCTAAACTGATTGACTGTTGTGAGCCTTACATAGTTACTTGCTCAGTCCCCTACAATGGAACTGGGAAGAGAATTGCAAAGGTAAAAGTGAGAAAACGTCTGGTGTGAGATAAAGACAGTTTAATAGGACAGAAAAGGGAGAGAATAGTAACAATAGAATATACAAAGCAAGTGATGAGCAGCACAATTTCTTACCATCTGAAGTCGATACTCCACAAAACCCTGAGCTGCCCCACCTCCTGGCCAACCCCCAGTTATATCTGGAACATGATGTCATATGTTATGGAACATGCCTTTGATCATTCGGGGTCAGCTGCTCTGGCTGTGTCCCCTCCCAGCTTCTTGGGCACCCCCCACCTTCTCATTGGCAGGGCAGTAATAGAAGCTGTGAAAAGTCCTTGACTGCTTGGCAACAACTAAAACATCAGTGTGTTACCGACATTATGCTCTTCCTAAATCCAAAACACAGCACTCTACCAGCTGCTAGGAAGAAAATTAACTCTATCCTTGCCAAAACCAGGACATAAGGTTGAAAAAAAAAAAAAAGTTGGAAGGGAAAGAAATACATGCTGCTACTTAAAGCTTTCGTATGATTATTGGAACTGAGACTTTTAATTTTTTACTTTTATACTTTGAGGTTTTCTTTTTCTGGAAACACTTTGAAAGGGATGAGGAGTGAGAATAATGTCACTTGGGCCTTGATGGGATTGAGAATTTTGCTTTGAAAGGAGATACTAGAGCACTAAGGATTTTCCCTGATAACAGATTTGGAGAAAAGGACTAGGGCAGAGGGAGTTATTTTCAATTGAGAAGAAACTTTTTTGTTTTTCCTTTATTACTTCATAGAAGTTTCATGCTTGCTGCTGTTCATATTCTTTCATTTCCTTCACTAATAGTGTCATGTTCATCTGGTAGTTTTCTTAAGAACTGGCTGTAGTTAGCAATTACACTGTTCAGACCAGCTGTTTCAGTTGTTAATGCTACAGTTTCCAGCCAATGATGGAATGGTCTTTGGTCACTGAAAATTATAAACATATGTGGTGGGTTGACCCTGGCTGGAGGCCAGATGCTCACCAAAGCTGCTCTATGACTCCCCTCTTCAGCTGGACAGGGGAGAGAAAATATAACGCGATGCTCATGCGTTGAGATAAGGACAGGGAGATCATTCATCAATTACTGTCATGGGCAAAACAGACTTGACTCGGGGGAATTAATTTAATTTATTACCAATCAAATCAGAGTAGGATAATGAGAAATAAAATCAAATCTTAAAACACCTCCCCCCACCCCTCCCTTCTTCCTGGGCTCAACTTCACTCCCGATTTCTCTACCTCCTTCCTGCCAGCAGCACAGGGGTAGAGGAACAGGGGTTGTGGTCAGTTGATCACACATTGTCTTTGCCACTCCTTCCTCCTCAGGGGGAGGACCCCTCACACTCTTCCCCTGCTCCAGTGTGAGGTCTCTCTCACGGGAGACAGTCCTCACGAACTTCTCCAACGTGAGTCCTTCCCACAAGCTGCAGTTCTTCACCAACTGCTCCAGCGTGGGTCCCTTCCATGGGGTCACAAGTCCTGTCAGCAAACCTGCTGCAGCATGGGCTCCTCTCTCCACGGGGCCACAGGTCCTGCCAGGAGCTTACTCCAGCACAGGCTTCCCACGGGGTCATAGCCTCCTTCAGGGGCATCTACCTGCTCTGTCATGGGGTCCTCCATGGGCTGCAGGTGGATATCTGCTCCACTGTGGACCTCCATGGGCTGCAGGGGGACAGCCTGCCTCACCATGATCTTCTCCATGGGCTTCAGGGGAATCTCTGCTGCAGTGCTTAGAGCACCTCCTCCCCCTCCTTCCTCACTGACTTTGGCGTCTGCAGAGTTGTTCCTCTCATATATTCTCACTCTTCTCTCTGGCTGCAATTGTTCTTGATGTTGTGCAGGTTGTTTTTTCCCCTTTTTAACTATGTTATCCCAGAGGTGTTACCACCATCGCTGATGGGCTTGGCCTTGGCCAGCAGCGGGTCAGTCTTGGAGCTGGCTGGTATTGGCTCTGTCAGACACAGGGGAAGCTTCTAGCAGCTTCTCGTAGAAGCCACCCTTGTAGCCCTCCTACTATCAAAACCTTGCCATGCAAACCCTATACGACATACGATGAGGATCCATTTATGCTTTATTTAGCTTTTTTTAAGCGTCACTATTAATGACTAAGAGTACATAATTATGATATGGCTGGACACAAAAGCATGAGAAAAAAATTAGTTATATTCCTACTCTTTGTTGTAAACTGAGAGAATAGCTGTACACATGTGTCATGGGCTGTAACTTTTCTTCAAAAATTAACTTAATACTTTATAGTTCCTTCATTCTGCCCACCTCTGCCAAACTGCATCTTATGTTCAAGCCATCTGATCAGTATTCATTCCTTTTTATTTATCATGGCTGACAAGTTTTGTAAGTAGAATTGTGCTTAAAACTCTTTGAATAAAAGTAAGTGCCTTCTGCCCTAGAGATGGATGAATAAAATGTTTTAAATATTTACAGTGGCCTTTCGTCTTCTTCCTTTGCAGCTTCTTCTGTCTACTTGGAAGAAACAGTTGTATAAATCTCCACCTCAGTGTTGCATGCAATATGCTGTTGTACTTCTGGAATATTTTGCTATTTTAAAAAGAAATTGAATAACTTAGTGCAAATAATTTTATTTTACAGACTGTTAGAGGAAAATTTGGAGTTTTGACCATTTAAGGGGAACCATAGTGTTCATGTCACTTGCTTCCGTAGAAATGGGGAGTTTAGGACCAATGTTGTAAACTTAGTTTTGTAAAGTAGTGTTTAAGGCTTCAAAACAGATTCTGGCTAGGAAACAAGTATTTTTACTAGGGAAAGGGCAAAAGCATTTATGATGTTCTTCAGTCCGGCTGACTTGTGCGTGGCAAAATTCACCTTGGTAGAAAACAAGAAGTTACGACTTTATTGGCTTTTCTGTGATGCTACTCTGGAGTGACTTAGACTGGACTGATAAAATGAACTGTTGTGACTTGGCTCTATCACCTAACCTTCCATGACTTGTTTGCCTTTTAGGGAATAGAAGAGGTTTGGAAGGAGGAAGGGTAGAGTAGGATCAGGGATACACCCTGTGCAAATGTTATTCAAATGAGAGTCCTCAAGAGGCAGCCAGCTTATTCTAAAGCACTATGTTGGAAACAAAAATGTGGAGCTCTTCCTGTACATGAACATGGTTTTGTGGCATTGGCACTCAAAAAATGGAAGAACTGAGTGAGAAAGAATGGAAATAAGGCACTTGAATACTGCACTGATTGTTCAAGTGTATATATATATATGGCTTTAGATAGAAACATTGCTCTAAGTGTTTTTTACTTCTAAGCTTCCTATAAGTCAAAGTTCATCCAGATGTCATTAATTAAAAGGCAAAGTAAACTTTTGAAAATAGAAACCATGTTTTCTTCTATGTTGTTTAAGTTGAATCAGGAACATCATCACTCTTCTGTCCATTTCTGCTAACCCTCTAGTAAACCAAGTGCTATCACTTGTCACCTCTCTTCTTCAAGCGTAGCTCCTGTGTTCGCCACAAGGCATTAGTTCTTTTGAATTGCCTGCTTTCCATTGAAGTACTGTGCTTGTCCCCATAATGTAGCATGTATATAGGGAAGCTGGTGCTGACGTTTGATAGTAAGTGCATTTGTTTGCTTTTTCAGCTATTCTAGTTAGATCACTTGTCTCTTTCTCTAGATGAAAGAAAATATTTGTCCCCTGTGTACACAAGTGTTTCAAATAAACTCTGGTTGAGACAGCTCTGTGCAGCAAGTATTTGTTTGACTATGCTAACACATTTGTGACAGTGCTTTAGGGTTTTTAGTAATGGAATAAAAGTTGTCCAATTTTTCTTTTACCTAGAACATAGCTTTAAAATTTGTAGGCCAAAATCCCCAGTTTGAAATGAAACTGCTACAGGAGAGTAGTAGGATGGTGCCTGTTTCTTACTGGGAGTGACTCATCTGTAGAATTTAATGCCCCTCAACCTTTAAATTAGCCGTTAGGGGTAAGCAAAAAGTCACATTTAAAAATATGTTGAAGAACAAATAAAAGGCCCAGACCTTTCCATCTTGTCTTTAAACATCTTTAGCCTGGGTTGTTTTTCATATTACTGTCTGCACTGTCAGACGCAGCTGTCTCTTCCAGCAGATCATATTCAGTCACTGCCAAAAACTTCTTGCTGGATACGTGATTCCCTTTACTCTCCTCCCTCTCTTGAAAAGACGATGAATCATTTTTTTATATACGAACTTTGCTTTTATTTGTAATAGGCCAGTTGATAGAGCAGAAATGAGTTAACAAACGTAGCTAAGAAACCGTAGTTTACTACCATAGATGTGTATGAACCTGAAAATCATTTGCTAGTAATTATAAAAATTTGCTAGTAATTATAAAAATACAACTTCAGTGTTCTTACAAGTAGTTGGAGTGTTATCTACAGATTATATCGCTTAACCTAGTATTTTAATTGTAAATGTAGGTACCTTTTAGTCAACCATTTAAATAATGAAGCGACTGATTATAAAAATCTGTTTTCTGTTTGATAACCGTATTAAGATACTAGAAATGTTTTTATAGGTAATTTACTGTTGCTGGATTCAAAAGTGTTCTTTTAAGAGTGTTTTCAGGCTTTTAACTACTTTAGCCCTGTAAATGTCTTTGGAGAGATCGTTTCAGCGTTTTATTATCCTAAATATGCATCTTTATGTAGCCAATGGCAAGTTAGGCAGCTAATTAGGAGAGGGACACCCAACCACTTCCATGGGTCTGGGTCTTAGCACACTTAGTATCACAAGCCATTAGCTTGGGGAATAAAGTATCTAAAAATGATTTCTTCCCCCAGTATCCTAGAAGTACACATTGCCTTTTGGCAATTAGTCTATTTGCTGTTGTTATATGTTCAGATAGCAGCCGTTTTCTGTTACATCTTAATAGCACTCCAGTTTACATTTTATTTACACATATCAAGGAATCATCATCTTCACATCTGTAATCTTGTAAAGCTTGCAATATTTTATTATAAGACTTAATTTGACCAATATGTGTACAAGTTATTACAAAGTATTATTTCTTATCTAACATTTTTGTTTGTAAACCTGTTCTGATTTTAAAGCATCTCATGCATTATTCTTAACTTCTGAAGTGCTAATGAACTTTTAGTAGTTTTACTTGTGTACAGTTGATTGGGGTTTTTTTTCAAAGCACTAAGAAATTATTGTCTTTTATCAAGAGCTCTTGGAGCATTGTTTTCAACCTTTCGGTCCAGCAGAGAACTTTTTTTCTCATTTAGAAATACCCAAACTTTTATTTGGCCAGAGCAAGGGTGTTTCGTAAAATGCTTTGTTTTCTTGCCACAAAAACTCTAGGAAGCCCTGTTACGAAAGAAATGCTGTCAAGTGGCTTTCCTCCTGCCTTTATCACTGATGTTCAATAACCATTCAAAACTTACAGGGTCAGGTAAGAACTTTCTTAATAGAGCAGTGACATTATTTCTGGTTAGCCTCCAATATGTTTGCTGAGAGCGCCAATGCATTTTTAATTTGATTTTTGTTTTGTTTTGGTTTTGTTTTGTGGTTCTATCATCTTTTACAGAAGGGAATTTTTTTGTTTTTTAAATTTAGTTTAACCAACTAAATCTGCTAATGGATCCACTGGGCAGTTATTCAGCAGTGTTTGCTAATGTGTTTTGCTTTAGGAAAATATCCAAAATAATTGGATTGAGAATGCAGCATGCAAAGTATTTTTCCAATAGCAATACTTGGAAAATCTATATGTGAATGGTGCTGTATGCTCATTGTTGCATATGTGTGTGTGTTAAGCTGCAACAGCTTAAGTGAGTACTTCAACACAACAAAATAAATACTTGAAGACAGAAGAAGAATGAGCAACTCTGAGTGCTTGGCATATACTTTAGAGCTTCAAAATTACACCTTTACTTCCTTGATAATTAAGCTTGTTCTTTTTTTTTTTTTTTTTTTTTAGCTCAATGTTTTAAGTATTGATCCCACAAAGACTTGTGTGTGAGATTAACATCCAATGGAAGTGTTCAAGCTGCTAAAATTAGGCAGGTTTTTAAGTCCTTGCAGGATTGAGATCTCTGATTCCTTAACGTTTATGTTCTTAAGAAATATTTTAAATTTTTTTGCTGTAATGCAAAATATTTATTTCTGAACATCCTTGAAGTGTTTTTGTTAGCTGTTCTTAATGGGATATTTTAAGCGGACATTGGGGAAAATGTAACTTTTGTTGGAGGAGTCAGAGGAAAGGAAAAATATTGTAATGAATGAGGGGAAATGAAAAGCAAACTCAAATATGAGATTTTATACACTTTGCCAACAACAGAAACACCACTGTATTCACTAACTTTGCTATGTCACTCTTCCATAAAAAATAAAAAAAAGTTATTTACTATGAGTGTTCTAAAGGGAATCTATGAAATGACATCTTGATTGCACTAAGTGCTTTAACTGGTGAAATGGTATGAACTATCTTGCAACACCCTGAATGCTGTCAGTGTTTGGGTGTTAAGAACCTGATTTATTTTACATTAGTTCTTAAGAAGACACATTCATTTCATAGAATCACAGAATGCTTTGGGTTGGAAGGGACCTTAAGAATCATCTAATTCCAACTCCCCTGCCGTGGTCAGGGACACCCTCCACTGGACCAGGTTGCCCAAAGCCCCATCCAGCTTGGCCTTGAATGTGCACGTTATTTACAACATTGACAAGTATTGTCAGGTGTCTCTTTAGAATTAGTATTATCAAGAGGAAGCTTTTTTGTAATCTCTTATTAATAAATGGCCAATAGTGAGGAGCTGACCCAAAATCTGAGGCTTGTCTTCATGCTTACCTGTCTTCATTGCTCGTTTATAATTATGTGCATTTCTCTGTGTGTGTGTGCGTGTATATATCTATCTATATATCATTCAATACGTATGTTCATACTTGTTTCTGCAGCAAGTGTGTGACTTCCTAGAAGTCAAAACTCTCAATTGAATCTTTGTTCCTGTGGGTCAAAGATATACCTGCGTGGTTCTTGATTTATTTTTTTAATTTGTTTTTTATACCATACAGTTGCCTCTAGAGAATGAAAATCCAAAGAAGCTAGAAATCTGATGAGTAAAAAAATTAGCATAATGACATCTGTGTTACATAAGATGTTCTGAAGTCAAATGTGTTCATGAAGTTAGAAATAGCCTCTAGGAAGTTCATGTTTATTACTACTACTGTGAATCTTCTGTTGTACTGCAAAGAAAAATGCAAGTTATCTTGTGTAAATGGTTTACTTTGTTTAAATCACTTCTGCTACCTGAGTAGAATCTGCTATTATTTACTAAGCCATGTGAGATTAAAATATTAAAATACCTAATTTGGTTTTGTTTTCACATTGTAGGTTTTGACTTTTGCCTATAAGCACGCATTGGTAAATAAAATGTATGGGAGAGGCCTCAAGTTTGCCACAAAACTTGCAGAAGAGAAGCCAACAAAAGACAACTTGAAAAACTGCATTCAGGTAAGGTGTATTTGGTAAAGTAATGGGCTATGTTCTCTCTGAGTAAGCTTTTAAAAGAAAGATGTAAGTCTTTGTGAATTTTTGAAACCTTATACATTATAGAACTCACTAAGCTTAAGCTTTTTAACTTTATCCAGGCTTTTGTGTGGCTTGGCCTCCATTTTGAATAGTGACTTCTTTCTTTTTGTAAAATAGCTAGTTTGTGAGTCACTGTCATATTTAGCAGATTTACTTTCCGGAACTTACTCTGGGGCGTAACTCAGCCAAAGATCATCTGCGTATTTCAAATCCCATTATGTTGCTGTTTAACTACTGTTACCGTTACTATTACTAATCACAAATATTGCTAGTAGAATATAGATGGAGAATTAGTGGGAATTACTGCAACTTCTAGGACAAAATTTTTGCGCGTTGAATCGAAAGACTGTAGATCATGTGGAATGGTTTTCTTTTTCCCCTTTCAGGACTAAGTAATTCAAAGATCACCAGTTCTCCAATCTGTTATCTTTCTGATAATAGACATCTTTAGTAAGATGTTGATATCGATGCAGTGTTTGTTGGAAGGATTTAGATTTAAAAAAGAATAAGACTCTTTTAATGTTTGCATTTTTTTTCTTCAGCTAATGAAGTTGCTTGGATGGACTCATTGTGCAACTTTTACTGAAAATTGGCTTCCTGTCATGTATCCACCTGATTATTGTGTATTCTAGAAAACCAACAATTGTAAACTTCAAATGATTTTTTTTTTATGGGGCAGGATAGGAAAAGATAAGTTTGACTTTTTATTGGAACGCATGTTTTCATTACTGAATGCTGATTATTAAATTGTGTGTATTTATCAGTAAAGGCACCTGGGTACAGCTTAATACCTGTTAACCAAACTCCTGTCATTGGAGAGTTTCCTTATTGTGCATCCCATTGCTGGCAATGGATGTGCCAGAACTGCCAACACCAAGGATTTGGAATTAGGCTGGAGAGGCTTACTGCATGCATGTTAGGTTCTTAACTGTTATTTTTAACTGCAAACCTGTAAAAGCTCTGTATTTTTTACAGTAAACTGAATTTTAACATGTTTTATCTTCATTTCAATTGTATGAAGGCCTTAAAGCTACTTCAAGAGTAGCTAAAATCTTATTTATTAGACTAAAGTAACAGAACTTCATTACCTGTATTGTTTTGCAAGAGTTTACATTTAATTTTTTTAAGAAAAATTCAACCTCTCAAACTGTTACAATGTGTAACTCAGAATTGCTGATGCATAGGTGCTCTTGTAAATCTTTGTTTTGGAGTGATTTCAGGCAAACTCAAAAATCCATGTGAAGTTGAGTATCAGGACAGACTGATACATGTATAAAAGTGCCAGACAGTTAAATCTTGATCAGGTATTGTAAAGCTATACATATATGTTTAATAATGTTAAAAATGTAAAACACAGCAGAATAAATGTGCAAAGTTGAAGATCAAAAAAACACCATGTGCGCTCTGATACTTTAAAAGATTATTTTATAATTAATAAAAACAAATAATGAAGCTGAAAATTGTATTGGTTTCTAAAAGAGTATATAAATGAAACTTGATGAAAGAGAACACCCTACAAACAACACAAGTTCAGTGCAGCCCAGAAGATCAATGCTTTCTGCTAAAGCCTTTTTACTAACTATTGCTACTAGCATTGTTCCTTCAGTGGAGAGAAGTTGGTCTGTTTGAACAGGTCATATGCATCAGCCAGAGACAAATTGCTGTATCATTTGTCTTACCAGTTTTTTCGTAACTTGTAGTGCAAAACTCAGATACAACTGCAACTTTGCAAACACAAATGCACAGAATGTGCACTGTAATGCTGCAAAACATTCCAAACTGTAAGGTGCTGCCATTAAATCACAATTAGTAATCGTTTTCTCTTTAATTCTCTCTTGCTGTGGCTTTAAGCAGCTTGACATTTGATTCTGGAAATTCTGCTAGAATTGTTGTGTTAAATATGTTGCGAATTTTTTCCAAAAATTCATAGTCTGTACTGAATCTGAATTTGTTTGCCCATAGCAATACTGTTCCTGGCTTACAAAAATACACCATTGTTGCTAGCAGGGGGTCCAAAGCTGTATGATGGTATACAACATCAGTTGCCAGTATGAAATCATAATGGTAAGTTGATACAGGGAAGTCTTCATTGAGGTCTTCTCCCCATACCAGTTTTCTCACTTCAGGTTTGTGCATATTCATGTTCTGTGTATTTCTTGAAATATTGTATGAGAGATTTTCAAGAACTTCAGGCAAATCAGTAGCTGTAACATAAGCTCCTAAAGAAAACATTAATTTGTTTCAATTCATAGGTATGTAGTTGAACATTTATATATAAAACTTTATCTACATAACTTCCCCAGCTTCCCCCTCACCAATAACTAGGGTAGTTACTTTAGTAACAAAATGGTATTTTACAACAATTGTCATTTTTTAAAAAAAGCAGTGACAAACAAAGTTTACTTCAGCTGTTGCTTCATTGCCTTAAAGTGACAATGGCAGATCTAGATCATCTTTCACAAGAAATTTAAAAGGAAATATGAATTTACTAACCTAAGATACAGGCCACAATGGAAACCAAGCCTGTTCCAGCACCAATTTCCAAAACTTTCTTGTCTTTGAGGTTGAATTGTTCTTGATTTGATTCCAGATATTGAGATAAAGCCAGTGCCTAAAACAGTTAACACATATCCATAAGAGGGTAACAGGTAAGTTGCACAAGAATTCATTAGATGTTTTTATATGGGGAGGGGTGGGGGGAGGGGAGTGGTTTATACAATGAAAAATACTGAAGGCTGTAACATAAAAATGTAATATGGAAAGAATTATCATGTGTCCTGTTTTTTATATATTAAAAAAAAACCAGCTTATTTTTAGTTTTAGGTTTATGGTTTTACTACACACTTCTGGGCACTGAGAGTCCTCTGACAGCTCAAGATAGGCAGTGTTTAGATGTGAACCATACAGTCAGAACAGCAAACAAGGTTTAACAGTGTGTAAAATGTAATGTTCTGGTTTATGATAACAAATGTTACAATTTAGTATCACTATCATAAAGTAGATTCAGGCTTCAGCAGAGATTTTTTTTAAAACTGATTTTTGTTTGGTTTATTTCCTTTGCAAAAAAAAAAATTAAACATTTGTTTTCTACCAACTCAACACTTGTCTATTGATAATAGTATACACTTTTTAAAAAAATTAAAAAAAATCTACACTGTAAGTATTGCTTCTCAGACCTTTATAAAGATCTTATCAATAGAACATAAATTGGCTGTTTATAAACAACATAAACCAATGCCAAAGAACCTAACTTCTCCTTTTGCTTCTCTTTAGAGTTGTGTTACTGTTTTAACTCTTGTGCTTTTCATAATGCAATGCTGGCTACCTGCTGTGGGAAAGCTGACAGCTAATGAATCACCAGTCCAATTCGTTCAACCTCTCGATTTTCTTGGAAAGTTTTACCATCTGCATTCTGACACCTGATTAATGTGAGAACTGATGATCTGACACTTCAAAATAAGACACTGCTTCACCCACCTATACGCTCTCTTTTTCTCTATTGTTTTGAAATTGTCTGCCACTTTCTGTGAGCTTTTTCAATAAATGTGGATCTGAAAAATTTTGAAATCCTAATTTTCATGTCTTTATCAGTTGACCCTGTCTTCCCTCAAAGGCAGTTTTCTCAGTCCACACTGTTTCTAAAAGCAAGGGAAGGAAAGATGGAAAAACTGTTTGCAAGTATGATTTTCCATACTGCAATGGAACTGTTCCAGCCCATTCTTTAAAAGGAGCATATTTAATTGTTTTAAACTCCTTTACTTCATCTCTCACAATTTTCTTTTTCAATCCTCTTTTTGGTACTGCTGAGCGTTTGCTTCCCAACAGTGACTGACTGGCAACATGGAAGAAGCTGAACACTTCTTCCCGAGTTCCCTTTCTTAATTTTTTTTTCAATTTCTGCATCCAATTTAGAAATACTTGTGCCACAGGTTTTTTGGTGTGAACTGGCAAATTAGTGTAAGGCAGAGCTTTCTGCTGAAGTACTTCACAACTTTGTTCTGCACAGGGAAGGAAACCTCCCCTGTCAGAACTGTCATGTAAGAAAGCTTCCTTAATATTTCTGTGCCGCTGTCATGGCTTACTCTTCTGTCGTGTCAGCTTTCTGGGTGCCATGTCACTTACCCCCGGCCACACCACGGCTCCGAAGTGTTCTATGGACTCCTGAATGACAATCTGGTGGCCTACGTACGTGTAGTGCTCTTTATCAAAGTAGGGGGAAACTCTAGGGACCCAATTCTGTAGTATTTTAAGAATTTCTGGTGAATCTGTGAGATAAAAGACACAATTTGTGTTTTTATATGCAGGTGTTTATAGGCAACTTGTTAAAAGTTAAAAAGTATGTTGTGAAAATAGTCCGTAGGCGTGCGGACTGGAAAAGCTGTCTGGCCATTGGCCTCAAGACTGGTCGCTGTCCAGAGGCGGATGGTCTGGCTGGCCAGGTGGAGAAAGGAGCAGTGGTCATTTTCTGCTGTTCTGAGTTCTTGCGGGAGCAATTTACAGATAGAGACGAGCCTTTTAGGAAAATCTACTAATTCGAATGTAAAACTCTGCTAATAACAGCTAGAAGACTTTCAGGACCAAGTCAGCTTGTATTTTGGGGTACGCCGTAATTCATGCTGTGCCAGAGTATGCCATGTGGGGGTTTGTGCTGTAGTTTTCATTTGTGGGGCCAGCAGATCTAGAACATTTAACTTCTTTTTACAAAAGAAGGATTTAGGATTTACCTTTTACGTTGAAGAAAACCTAGCAGGTTTTTTTTAGTGGTTACTTTTTTAAACCATGCTCCCGCAAAAGGAGGGTGTAAGAACTCTTTATGTTGACACGTATGGTGCTGTTCAGCGAGTGTCAGTGCTACAGTTGTGCTAGCATGTCTCGTCACAGCTGGTAGGCTTGTAGGTGAGATTTTTCAGAAGAGCTCTGCTGAACTGCTCCATCTGATCTCACTGAAAACAAGGACGCTGTTCTGAATGACTGTGCTGTTGTTGGAAGCCTGTTAGCAGGATATGCACAGATAAAGTTATGTTTTAACTGCAAAGAAAAAATTTGCTCTGGCTTGCATGGATTTTAATTGAGGCCTGTCTGAAGTCCTTGGTAGGTGTTTGAGCAGTTAGGCCTGTTGAAATTTGTCACACAACAGCTTCAACAGCGCCAGCCCAATTAATGCGTATTACATCTCTGAGTGTAATTGAGAAGTATGTCTAAATAAAATCCAGAGACCTTTTTGAACATACATCTTAATTATGGAGATAGCCCTTTCTGTAGAGTTGATCTGGTAATAAATACAAATATAAGATGAAATGGTGGGGAGAAAATAGAGATCAAAAGGAAAAGTGGCACAGTAACATCTACTACTTGAAGACCGAGAAAAGTGAAAGTATGAAATGGTAGCATGCTGTGGCAATCGCAGTATTAAATTGGATTAAACCTGAGTTAGATTCTGCTGTTGATGGTGCACGCTTGGAGCTGCAGAGGCAGTTTTCAGTGTCAGACTGGTCTTCACAGGTTTCTTCTTCCTCAGTTTGGCAGTCCATTACTCTTTGAATTTTGCTGGGGAGTGGTGGCTGCTGTGCAGAGATCATGGCAAAAGAGCTGAAATGGAAGAGGGAAAATAATGAAAAAGCTTGAGGGTGCTCTCTTTGTATGAGATATGATTGGAAGAAGACTGAGTAGTTTGGGTGGGCGGTGGTTTTGGGTTTTTCAATGACACATTGAAGGGATGGGAAGCCACGATGAGAGGTGACATTCCCACTCCACTGGAAACTGCAGTGAGCACTTTCTGGTAATGCAGTAATACTATCGGAGGTTTTATTTTATCATGTTTATATTATTTTATCATGTGTATTTTGTCATGTATGCAAAATCTTAGCATTATGTCACTAAATGGATGCTACTGATCAGTATGAAAGGTCATCTACTTGCATGGTACTCCAATCAGTTGTAGCAACAGCTGAGAAAGATGAACTGTCTCCATTTCTCAAAAAACTTGGGACTTGGCATTCCTGCAATAAAAGTGGTTAATTTTGCTGCAGCCAGTGCTCTTGATTTTGTCTCCTTCTATACAGTCGCCTTCTCTTCCTTGCCTTTTCCTGCAGAACAGCTCATTGAATTACCCTGAAATGTAGAGAACTGCAGAGTATGCAGATTGCGGTCAGAAAGTAATTGCAGTGAGCAGTTTGGATCAGTGAGCTGGTTTGGAGAACGGTGTTGCAAATGACTCTGTCTGCAGCGTACAGGGCAGCCAGCACCCAACGTCAGAAGGAGTTGCTTGATGCCACCTAACAAGCAGTAAGAGCAGGCGTGGGACCAGATTAAATTTGCCTGGGGAGAACTATGCCAGTGAAACTTTTCGTTTCACTAGATTCTTCAGTGATACACACAGATACACATATACATGGGTGCTATGTGTATATACACACAAACTTACGTATACATGTATAAAGAGGGGAAAAAAAAATCGTTCATAACTTGCTCTGGCCAGAGGCTGTACAAATTCACCCTTCCCACGTATCACGATGTTTGGAGTTTGCCACGTTTTTATCCATAATTGGCCTTTTTCTGTTCACTTGTGAGAATGTGTATGTGTTGGCTCTCTCCAGCTGCACGCGCTGCAGACGATGTGGTGTGTGATTTGGGTTGCAGCATACTGCAGGCAGCTGTTCTAGATATCCTGGCCAGAAGGGGGAGAGGTTTGGCAGTGGCCGGGAGGTTCAGCAATGCCTGCAGGTAGTTTTTTAAGGAGCAGAGTGACTGCTGACTTGTGGGGGTGGTTTATTTGCACACATGATACTGACACCATTGCAGTTTTACTGATACCTGATACATTTCTTATTGCTACTCTGTTTATTCAAAAGGACAGGATTTGTGTCCTAACTCCTCTAGCACTACACTTGTTCAGTCGTGGCAGTGATTTTGTACTGTTTCAGCAAAGAGTGCTTTAAAGTAAATTGATTTCTGCAAATTTTTTTTTATTTTTCTTTTCCTCAGAGGGCCTCCATCTAGCTAGTAACAAGTTCTGGCTGTGCACCTTTTGTGTATAATTTGAGGTATGATGGTAGGTAAGAGACTGAAGATAATGCTGCAGTTACAGCATTACCTGATATATGAGCAAATGCATCCATGTTCACGTTTCACATGTGAAAGTGTGCCTCCTTAAAACAGCAATGGTTTCTTTGCAGTCTCATGTAATCAAAAGTATATTACCAGTTTTCGGCAATGCCTCTTTTTCATATCTTGAGCTAGAGTATAATCTAGTTGTGTTTTAATATTTTAGGAAATCTCTGGGAAAAATGTCGTAAGACTTGTTTAATTGGCAAGGTGTGTAATGATAAGAGAAGAGTGTCAGAACTGGTGATGGCTACAGCCAGAAAACACCTAGCTGAAGACCCAGTCTTCTGAACATTCCATGTTTGAACATGCAAAGTGCTACATTTTCAAAGTTTGGGTTTGGTTTGGATTTTATTTTGTTGTTTTTTTTTCATTTGGTAAGGCTCTTGTAGCATGAAACCTATACTATTTAAGTGAAAGGCCAATCCTGAAATTACAAACCAGGGGGAAACTTTGCATTGCCCAGTACCCTTATATGTAAAAAAAACAGAAAACCTTGTTTAACAAGTAAACTGTTTAACTTGTCCGTTTGGGTAGAGAGTGATCCTTCTGTATTTTTTTCTTTGCTTAGATAAGTTCTTACTGGAACAGGCCAAAATTTCAGTTGGCTGTGAAAAGCAGTGCATACCACAAAAGAGCTGGGAAACAATCTTAGTATCTATTTGTTGATCCACTGTTAAGTACTTGCAGTAAATCCAATTGCATCTCTGATCATGATATATGCATATACATACACCCTATTATCACTCATTCAGTACAGACTGAATTTTAAATGAAATTAGACATATTAAATTTTCAAAATAAAAATTGCTATGCTTTCTTGCGCTTTGTCCTTCGAGTTCCTCTAAAAGAGGAGTCTACTTAAATATTTACAAAGATGCTTTGTTGTTTTTATTAAATCCCTTCTTAAAATGATCAGGATGTCTAGAAGATGCCCAGTGGTTACACTGGTACTGTGGTGAGACTGGTGCGGTCCTTAAGTCCATCAGCTGCCTGAGTTCTGTGATGATAAATTGGGGGGGGGATAAAGATTATGCATTTTGCATTTGTATGTCACCTAACACACTGGGCTCTGGCTTATGTCTGGGACTTGTAGATGCTATAATAATATCTTTTCATAGGTGTAGCTTTTGCAAAATAGAAAGGTGGTGTTGGTTTGGGGGTTTTTGTTTTGGTTTTTTCTTTATATAGCCTACTGCCATAACTATTAATTATATATTTCATAAACTGAAGAAAAAGTAAGGCTTTTTTTTAGCTGCAAATTACAGGATAAACTTAGTCTTACAATTTCAAGAATTCAAGTCTATTAGCATCTTGGCCTTAATGATACACAGCTTTATCATTTTAAATGACAAACTCTACCTGAAGACTACAGACAAAAGTGAATATTGAGTAAGCAGTAGGTGATGCTTGCATTATTACATACCCTATGTAATATGTGTAATAGGGTCAGATTGCTTCTAGAATTGTAAATACTGCCATTTCTTACTATTTTGACACTTTTCTAATACATATTTCACTGAGAATGCAATATTATTATATTAAAATACTTTGAGATATACCAACCAAAATCTGTTCCCTTATAAAATGTTGGCTCTTTCTGAATGTTAGCAGCTGATTTCTTTGCAAAATGATCCTGAAGGGAAATCATCATAAAATTCTGTGCTTTCCAAAGTTTTTAAACCCGTATTGACTTCATTAATAGTCTTAAACTGTTGTGAACAAAACAACTTACAAAATCACATTGGATTTCTTCAGAACCTAAGGAAGAAAGAATAATTCACAAAATTATATCTATTTGACAGTGCCACATAAAATTAACAAGGCAATTGAACATCGAAGGACAAATTATAAGATGATAAACCTTAAGGTGACCATTTATCACCTGTAAGAATAAACTTTATGCCTCTTAACTTCCCAAATCCACTGCTTGGAAGGAGCTTTTCAAATCTAGCTACGTGGCGAAAAATTAAAATAAAAGGAGGTTACTGAGCAGTACTGTGTGACTGGGTCCTCAGCTGTAAACACTAACTCTGCCAAAATGTGTTTCTCTCACCTCTGCGCAAAGTTACACAGCACAGTCTGGTTTAGCCTGGATTATTTGGGGAAAAGCCAGCTCCGTGTGCTCACGTGGGAAACGCAATCGCAGTGTGTTCTTTGCGAGGTAGGGCTTAGCCGTACGCTCGTGCCGTACGCAAACATCCGTGTTTCACACAGCTCATGCGGTTTTCTCACGCTCTCATGCACTAAATACAGTATTATATATAAAGAGATGAATACAAATGCTAGGAAACAAAGGAAATGTCAGTGCTAGGAACATCACTATATTAAACCACAAGGTAAATGCATCGAAATACTGAGAACTGGCAGTGACAGTCACTCCTCGCAAAGTAATAGGGGTTAGGTAAGCGGGATTTAGCTGGCTAACGTGGCTGACCTGAAATACAAGAATTCAGACAAACGCATTTCCGTTGTTAGTTCGCGGAGCGCGAGGTTAGCTGGACAGCTGCGTGGGTACCTGCTGTGACAGCGGGCGCTGGAAGTTTCCTGTGGGTGGATGCATGCTCCAGAGGTTTTTATACAGGCGTGCACCTGGAAGGAATAACTCTCCGCTCCGACCAGTCAGGTTGCAGGCTATTTAGAGTAACATTACCAAGCAGTGCTGAAAGAACTTACTATGTTACACTAAACTCTTCCACATTTGCAGTACAAAGTGAAAACGCTCTTAGGTTTTGAAGTCCCAAGCGTCCCAACCTTCAGAAAGAAAATCTCGGCTTCCTCAACCTCTTGTTCTGTTTTTGCAGATTAAGGGTTCCCTGGGTTCACCCCAAAGGTCTGCAGTGCCGACCCAAATGAGCAACTTACCGTGGGCAAACTAGCGCATAAATAGCGCGTGTGGCCCTTTGGCGGTAGCCCAAATGCAGGGAAAACTTCATGAAGCTCCTACTGCCAGGAATAGGTCAAGTCTGCCTTGCCCCACCGAGCATCTGGCTGGTAAACTTTGGGTACCCTCCCCTGCCCTGTGTCACCGGGAGTGCGGGGAACTGACAGCCTTGAGGAAATGACAGCTTTCCCGTCCTCTTTAGTGCACGGCGTAACCATAGGAAACATTATACCTACTGAGAGAGAGAGTGCAAACGTGAAAATCACACTTTCATCGGAAAATCTTGCAGTTGCTTTTTTTAAAACAGATGGGTATTATAGGTGTTGAAGATAAACCAAGTATGTAAGCCTTACACATTTCAAGAATTTGTGTTTTATATGCATTTACCACTTTGCTGCCCTTTTGCCCTCCCTTCTTGAATTTCTTTCTACAGAATCTTTTCCAACTGGAGGGTAGAAAAATTTAAAAGGAACTTTGAAAGTTATAAAGCTGGAAGACAACTCCTGGCTAATTAATGAGCAACTGAAGGTTGGCAATAGAAATAAGGGGGGAGGGAGGGGGTGGGAATGCATATTAACTCCATTTGTAGGCATTTGCATTTTTGGATGACCAGCTTTTGAATTCAGGTAATGCTTTCTTGAAGAGCACCAAAGGAAAAAAATGATCCTTTCCCGTCACTGCGGCCGTGTGTTGCACACGTTGGCCGCTGCGTGTCTCTGCTAGTCACACCAAGTATAGGAAACGCTTGGCTGCTCATTCGAATGCTCACCGTTTTCTTTCCTCTGAAATGTGATAGTTAAAAGACACACTTTTAATTTATTCTTGGGGCCTAGTATTAAGATATTAACTGTATTAAGTTGATACCATCAACGTTGCATTTCACAGGTCCCGAGCTAGGTCAGTAGCTGTCATTAGAAAGAAAAAGGCAGATACGCTCCTGTTGGAATGACTGCCGTACCTTTTTTAAAGACGTGGTCTTTTTAGCAGGCACGTTCCCGCTGTCATGTTTATTGCATTTGTCATCGGGGGTTAAGGTAGTTCAGACTGGTGCTGCTGTTCTAAGTTCTGTCCTAAGCTTTGGCACTGGGACTGATGCTGAACGTAGTTTATTTTTTAAATCAAATCAGAGGGACTGGCTTATTCTATATTGTGTCTATATAATATAATATAATTTCTATAAATGCTTCTTGTGCTACAGCCTCTGTCCAAGCATTTTTTGTTTATCATTGAAAATGAGTGTTGCCTGGAGGTATAGCCCCATGGAATTAAAATTTCTCCAAACTTCTGTGAATAGGCAGGCTGGGGGGAGTACAGCACCTCAGTTCTATGTGTGAAAGGGTCATTTTCAGTTATTAGTGCAACATCCAATTCCACAAAGCTGTGTGTGCTGGTTTTGGCTGGGATCGAGTTAATTGTCTTCACAGTAGCTAGTACAGGGCTGTGTTTTGGATTTGTGCTGAAAACAGTGTTGGTAACACAGGGATGCTGGAACAAGAAGGGAGGAGTTGTCTTTTGTTTTAATAATTTGTTAACAGCAAGGAGGTAATAAATGGTCAGGTTTACACTGTCCCGTGGGGAGCTGTGCTACTGACCATTTTCCTAAAAGCTAACAGGAAATGAAGAAAATAGTGCGGTGACAATAACGTAGAATTATTCAAGATAGTGAAAACAAAAATAAGCTGGGGAGTTCCAAAAGGATCCCTGACACGTTATGAGAGGTGATAATATGATAAATGAAATTTGGTGCTGACAAGTACAATATAATACACAGGGACAGCCTCTCACTCGGTATCACCTAGGAAAGAGATCTTAATGGCACCAGAGACAGCTATTTAAAAATACCTTTGCAAACCATGGCGGTAATCAAAAACATAAAGGCGCTGTTGCATTTTTATAAGGAGAAGAAAAAAAACCCAAACCCAAAACAATGAAAAATGAACATTATTTTTCCACTCTAGGAATTCAGAGCTTCTCTCACCCGTTCAGTGTGTGACTCAAGTCTTTGATTAAAACATTCAGGGGCTCGGAGGTCCCGGGTGGCCTGGTGAATGACTGGCGAAGAATGGCAGACTCCCAGTTCTAGAGCAGATTCGCCTCATCCTTATTGCTGGAGGCATCTGCTGGACTTTTCTGGATGTGGAAAGCGTGTTTGCATTCTCCAAATCACAGGAACTCTTTAGCTGCTGTAAGCAGCCGGCTAAATGTCTACAGCATGGTGTTGACAGGGCCTGTGCAGTTTGCTGAAGTACAAACAACTGCAAGGTGAAATTTGTTCCAGGTTAGCATCTTCAGTGTTTGGGGTTTTTTTTCCTACTCCTATGGCTGTGGGATGAATCCCCACCTTAAAATCACTAATACCCAAAGGTAATATTGGCGGCCTGCCTGATTAGCGGCAGCTGAAGGTGTAGAGCAACACAAAATATGACCCTCAAACCAAACCTGCTCTTTTCATTGTTTTTAGCATGAGAAATCCTTTCTGCATGGTTCAGGCCTTCTTTTGCTCACCTAGCTGAGCAGAGTCAGGGATGACGACTCAACCACTTCCCTGGGCAGCCTGTTCCAATGCTTGACAAGAGCATTCTTTTTTTTTTTTTTTTCCTTTAATTGATTTAATGTTGCATGTGAAGTTAATCAGGCTTAACCTTATTTCCACGTACAATGTGATGACACGCAGCTCAAGGGAGCAAAGCAGAGTGTTGCCAGATAAGTAATTATTTAAAATTGTTCTACCACATAAGGGATCTTCACGTTCAGGAGCATGGAAGAATGAAGAAATGCTCCAAGATTTTATGCTGAGAAGAGGGGGATGCTGCACCCACCTTGCCAGCAGCTCCTGACTGCCGTTAGCCGTGTGTCGTGTATTTAATGCCCGCTCCATCCTCCCCTGGCAGTGCAAGCGCTGCAGCTCGGCAGCAAAGCTGTCAGGGAAACCAGTGCTGCATCGCCGGGGCTCGCTGCAAGAACCAAGATGGTGAGGAACGGGGCTATAAATTGAGTGTTTATTTCCATCGTCTAACCATCCTCTGTGACTTAGGCTGCTCTGAATTAGGCTAAAGAGCCCTGTCTACGTGAGAACAGACGTGTTCCGTACTCTGTGTCCATCCAAGTGATCTGTTGAGCAAGGGCTCTGCCTCGCATTGCAGGAAAAGCAAGGGGACAGATGACTCAAAATTTGGCTTTGGGAGGAGTGTTATTTAAGCATATGCTGTGTAATACCAGAAGTAACGGGGTTTTTTTCCTAGTACTTGCCATGTTGTTGACGTTTTTGTCCAGCTTGTGTATGTGTCTCCTACACATACAGAAGACGTTAGGGCAAAGGCCCCTTCCATAAATGAACACAGGTCATTTAGATTCCATGCACTTGGATGAGGGGTACAACTGCAGAGGGAAGGCAGTGGGGGGAACAGGGAGGCACAGCATCTGGCACAGCTGGATGAAAAAGTGCGTTTGTGTGAAGTCATGGGTGAACCAGATCCTTTGCCCCCGTATTCACATACTGACAGCAGAGGTGATATAACACACCGTGGGGGTTTTTTGCAGCTGATTAACTCCTGTTTCGCTAGAAAGCCACACGCTTCTGCTCCCCTCAGCAGTGAGTTTTGGGGATGTCTTCAAGCCTTCCATAGTTTGTTTTTCTAAATCTGAATCTGTTTGCCTTCAAGGGATTTAGTTTGAATTTCCTCGTTAATCTTAGTTCTCCTCGGCGTTTGGACAGCACTGTTTTTAACAGGGACAGGATTTTCCCCTTGGTGCCACCTCTTTCTCATCTGCTTATTCACCTCGCCTCTTTGGAGATTCGCTGCTCCGTGGGGAAAGGGGTCATTAAAGCTGAACTTTCATCTGAACTCTGTCAAAGCTTGGGAAGAATTTTACCTCTTCGCTAAGCAGCCCGCTGCCCTGCCGCGGGTGTTGTCTTACCTCCCCTGGTCCCTCTGCCATTTCTCAGCCGGTTGCTCAGAGAAGGACTCGATGCCATCTGCTATTTTTTCCTTATGGCAAGGAAAAAGATCTTGAACTAATTCCATGGGGCTTTTTATAGAGCAAAGACTGTGATGGTCTTAATGTACCGAGCTGGAAGTTTTACAGCAGGGCTGCCTTCACTCGATCTGTTTGGGGCTGGTTACTAAACACACAAATCGGGGACCAACTTTAAGTGCCCGTGTTAAGGATGAACACGGTGCTCTCAGTGCCACAGCTTTGGTCAACTGCAGTTACCACCATGCACAGGTAGAACTGGCAGGGCTTTTTTAACAGACTTTTTTTTTTTTTCCATGGGGGACACTTAGCTATCCCCCTGCTGTAATAATATTTGCCTAGGATTAAATTCTACTGAAGGCAGGGAGAGTTTTTTTTTTGTGGTGAGAGATGATTAAATGGCTGAATAACAAGAACACAGGATCTGATTAGTGGCATCTCATTAAGAAGAGTGTCCTTGCTTCTCTTCCACTTCTGAAAAGTCTGGTGTTTCTCTAGAAGGAAGATAAAAATGGATTTAAAGTCATTTCAAATGAACGACTAATGGAGTGGCTCACACCACATTTACAACTAAGCAATTAGTTTTGCAACGGGAATTATTTAGAAATTAGTCTTTACAAACTATTATTAGAAGTAACTTGACCGTATTAAAAAGCATCATATGGAAGACCTTCTCTTGACTTGGCAGCCACCTTTTCCACCTTCTTTTCTTTCGTTTTTTTATTTTCCATTTATAGAATGAATTTGGGTGCAAAAGGGATAGTTTAAAGCCTCCAGTTTCACTTGGATTTAATCAACATCGTGCTGCAGTATGCAATATGTTTGAAAGCTCAGCAGGCTTGTCTAAGCAAGAACTGCAGAATTTAATCCCGAGTCACTACTCATATTTATTTTTAAAAACCATCTACTAAGCTCCTACATCTATCATCGCATCTTTGTAACTGCTTTCCAGAGCTATAAATGGGCTGTAAATTCAGTACCAACTTACCTGCTGTACCTAGCTGTGCACCTGCTTCACAGGCAAACTTGTGCTGGCTGGCTCTTAAGTAGGAATAGGCTGCTGACTTTGCTCTATAAAAGGATGGCAGTCTGGATATTTAAGAAACAGCTTTCTTCCCCTAACAATCAGAAGTCATCATGAAGCCCTTCCCTAGCTCATTAAAGCTGGCAAGGTACCTGTCGTGATTTCTTTAGAACATCAAAACCAGTTCCTGGGTTTGGTCTGCAGAAGCACAAACCTGGCTTTGCTGCCTTTGGGGGGTATAAAGCAAAGTTTGACTGTTTGAAGGGAGAGGTTTTGGCATTTATTTTTTTTTTTTATTAGAGGGACACGTGAATCTTGGCATGTTTCCTCAGCTTCACTTACCGTATCGGTGTGTTTTGTGGAGGTGAGAGGCGAGAAGTCCCAGGAGCTCGGCTCCAGGGAGGTAGTCGGTCTTGGCAAACCTTTTGTTGTCCTGCTGCCTCTGCAGTCATGCAGCGTGCGTGTAATATGTTAGGAATGGCCCAGAGAAAGCAGAATTACGTTATCTGGAAAGTACCAGTAATACTTAAAGCTATGAAAGATTTGCCTGGCAGCTTTTGTAAGGCCGTTCAGAAAAGATATTTTGGGATGACTATTACAGCATGGTTAAAACTATTTCCCGCCAGCACCACCAAAAAGACAAGGGGTCGCTTCGTGCATTTTAAGCCAGTGATGGGCCCCACAAATCCTCCATTGGCCGCACCCCTCCGAGGATGCGGTCCCAGCTGGAGAGCCGGGCTGTGTCAGTATTTGAGCCTACTTGGGGAAAAAAAGACAATTACTTTTAAAAGTTGTTTACAGACCATGGTTGCAGCACAGACCGAAGCTCAGAGGAGGGGTGGCCGAGCTCTGCAGGAAATGATCATCGAGTGAAATGTGTGTCACGAGTAACAGTATCCCGCCACAGAGCACGGGCTAATCCAGCACTACGGCGGTAGCAATCCCGGGCAATTACATCTGGTGTTACAAACCTGTTTTTGTGTCACTTACTCATCCTCTCCTCTGCCCCTGAGCTCCAGCCTGCCTGTCCGCAAGCTTCTCGTCGTTGGCAGGCACCCTGCCTTTCTGCCGCCACGGGCTCGGGGGCGCAGAGTGATGCTCACGCCTGTGTGAATGGAGGTGACCGGCTCTCTGCGGGGAAATTATTATTCACGTATCTCCACGTGAACACTGTGCCATTGTACATTGTGTGGGTGCTTTTATGTTATTTCTCCTTCTGGTCAAATAGTGAAATGTATTGCTGAGATTGCAAGGAGCTCTCTCCAGCTGTTTGCTCTGGAAAGAGTTATTGTGGATGCTATATAGTAAATGTTTTCCTATGTAGTTATCCATGCACGGGTTATGAAATTCAGTTAGAAGAGTAATAGTCTTATTTTGGTTTTAATTATCACCTGTTCTGCAATGTGGCTCTTGTAAAGAAAGTGGTTAATGGTAGTGCCACGTGAGCTGAGCAGTTTTTCCCTGCAACAACTGCCAGCTACAAAGACTTTGAAAATAAGCAAATAAGAACTGAGCTTTGCGGTATTAGATTTGGCTACTATATCAAGTCTTCTTTAGCCCACAACCTTGCTCTAACATTTCAGAGCCTCCAGACAGTCATCTTGGTTCAGTCGGTAGCAGCTCAATCTTCAGCAACATCTGTCTTAAACAGGATCTAGCCAAAAGGAAGAAACGGGAGCAGAGACAAGAAACATTGTCTACTCTGAATGAGAATTCTTATACTTAATATGGCTCAACTTTTTGCAAAACGGGTAATTGTAACTTGCATAACTCTGTGTGGTAACACTGGCTTTTAAATACATTATTTCTGTAATATCGGTTACTGTGGGTATATCCAGTGCCTGTGCGAGTTAAGGCAGCTGTACCCTCCTAGACCACAGTCTCCTCCTGTTCCCGTGCCAAGCGAGACGTTTTTAGGTGTCTGGGGCATCGCTGATTTATCGCTCGGATTTGAACACGGTCAGTGCTGGACCCTGCACGTCCCCATCGGCAAAGCTCCTCCGTTGCTGGAAGCCGAGGCTGCCTCCTGCATCTGCGGGTTTTGGGAGGCAGGGAGCAGCCTGGTGTGCCCGCCCGTAGCTGATGGACGTTAATTCTCACCCAGCTGTTGGCCCTCCTGCCGTGCGCCTGCAGAGGTATCTATTGCAAAGGCGCCTACGGCATTTTTTTTTTATTTTTTATTTTTTTCAGTCCTTGCTGACCAGATCCTGTGCTGTCACGCAGGTGCTGGGGAGGACGCGAGGGTGTTCACAGCTTGCTGATTCTGTGCCAGGTTTGCAGGTTGGTGACAGGAGTCGCTGTCTGTGTCCCCTCACCCCGGCAGGGCCTGTCTTCAGGCGTTCCTTGGTGACTCAGCGCCTGGAGGAACTGGGTGCCCTTCAAAGACCAGCCCCATTGGCCTCCGGGCAAGACATGGTGCTCTCATTCCTTAAACCTGTGTTTAGGTGCCACCAACAAAGAAATTCAATGTGTTTGTTAACACTGTGAGCAGACTCATCCCGCCAGAAGTCCAGTGTGTGCTGAGGACGGGTAGTTGGGTGTTGGAGAGAGCTGGGAGCCCCAAGGGACGAGGATGGTCCGGACTCGTGCCTGGGGCTCTGGAAGCATCTGTACCCTTACACCATCCGTGTGTAAACCCTTCTCTCCCCATCTCCTTTCTACAACTTGAAGGGGAAAGGGAGCCCTTTACAAGTATCTCACTATAGCTATAAAAAGTTTCTGAAACACCAAATGAAGGATTTTTTTATTATTATTTATTTTCTAAGGGAGTTGCTGGTACTTTCTCCCCCAACCAGTGGTAACTGTGAACTGGTTCAACTGAATCAAGTACCAGGGAAAGACAGTTTACTGTCCCAGAAAGTAGGCACGCATGCAGGGTATTTCTGTGCTTTTAGCCTCCAGGTTTGCACTAAAACTGTTCTTTTTAAAAAAAATTTTGCTTCTGAATTGTCATGTCAGGGAATCCCTTGGCTTATAGATGGTGAGTTGAGTTTGAAAGCTGACTAAGGGGGAGCAGAATTTATCCCCTCAAGTTATATGATTATTTTAGTGAGAGAGAAGATAAGTTTGCATTTATCCACAAATATAAAAATGCTCTGGACGTTTACTGTCCCTGTGCAAACTGTTAATTGAAATCTTCCATTTTTGAAACAGCTGGGATGGGGTTTGGCGATCTCAAATAGCAGGTTGACCCAAGCTCGTCTGAGTTTGGGTGTCATCTTCGCTCCCCTGCATCGCTCCCACGGTTGTGTCTGGAGCTGACAACGGAAACCTTTCATCATCTTGGCACCCAGGTTTCCTTTTATCCCTGCTACTCCTCGCCTGACACGAAACGGCAACGTGGCATTAGGGGTTTGTTGGAAGGGAGTTTGTTATCCTTACACCTGCTCGCTGAGATTAAATAAGAGATGGGAACTACATGAATTGCTGTCTCATCACGGAAAGACATGCTCACAAACAAGAGTATCTAAAAGTAGTTACAAGCAAAGACAATTCTGTATATTCGCCAAATGAATCTCTTGACTCAAAAAGTCAGAGAAGACACCCTAAACAAATACGTCAGGACATTCACTCTCTCCTCCTGTGCCTGGGGATGATCCCCATTAATTTCTTTAGTTTAGCCCCCTCTTTCACGGCTCCATTGCCTGTAAGATTCCTCTCGCTGTCTGCTGTCCTTACCCCTTTACTACTGTGTGCAGAAGTGAAAGTTTGTTCTCACCCAAAAAGGCAGCAGACAAAGCCTGTGTACTCCAATGATAGAGTCTGAATAATTCAGATAAAATTTCAGTGCACATGGTGCCACTCTGCAAAGTCTATGCTGACACCAAAAATGAATTTCAAACCACTGAATATTGAAGCAAAATTCACAAATCTCTTCTGCAGATACGGGGTTGGCAGTGAAAATACAAAAAACCTAGCAGCGCAGCTCTAACTAATAAGAACGTGCTGGGAGATCTGTGATTGGCGCCGTTAGCGTCAGAGGGCAGGGCTCGCATTACTCTGCTAGGGTCACCCGGTCGGAGAACTGTAGGGTAAAAAATGGGAATTTCGGCGTCAGCCTCCAATACGCTTTTCAAGCCAGAAAGCAGTGTGTAGCACAAAGGCATCACGGCGTGAATCAGTGCTGCCCTTGCAGTGAAGCTGCCGCAGCCAGCAGACATGACAGAAGTCTCGTGAACAACATCAGTGCAGACTGGCTCACCCCTTCCCAGAGACATCGGAGCACCCCTGGCACTGACCATACTGACAGCGTCCTCCCGGACATCTTCAAGACGCTACGGGCAGGATGTGGTGGCCTAAATACAGGTGCCCAAAGCCCTCTAAGATACCTCCATGTGTCCACAGTAATTGCATGGGGCTGATGGAGAAGACCCTCACCCTCCTGCAGCAGCAGCTGGAGTCCAGGTAGGGTAGCCGGGATTGTAGTAGACACCTGTATTTAGGCCAGTTAATCCTGCTGGGGAGAGGAGCTTTGATTCCAGGTGAGAGCACCTCAATACAGGCATTGACATGGGAGTTCAGTTCACTCTTATCCACGGAAAGATATTCTGTATAATTGATGAATCTAGAAGTAATCAGTCTCTCTAAAACCAGGATTCAGTTGCCTAAAAGCAGGTGTCTAATGCTATTTTAGGTGGTGTGGAGTATCCTGGTTGGCATCCTGTTGCTGCACCAAAAAGAACATGGGCTTTCTCCGTCTTGCGTCATGTCTGCCAGCCCTGTGCAGATGTCTCATCTGCCCTGGAGTATCAAATGGCACAAGGAGCCACTGTTAAGGGAACTGAAGACCATCCTTGCTGGTAGGGCATCTGAATCATCCTCCAGGCTCCCTTGACTGCATCAACCAGATCTCTGATGGCTATAGTAGGAGCCAAGATAGTAAATTCTAAGAGAAGATGTAAACCTGACTCCCCACAATAAATACCTTACTGACAAAATCACAAGACTTGGACCACTGAAAGCCCCTTTTTATCCACAGTTCAATGATTTATGGGTGCAACTGTCTCTATATCACCCTTCTCTTACCTCCCAAAACAGCAGTTCAGCTCACAGGCTGATGGTTACTTTTAAGTCAGTTTTTCACAGTCCCTCCTGTTGTAGCAGTGCCTACCCCTGGCGTGAAGAGCCTTGAGCATCCCCTGTTGCCAATGGACGGGTGCCACAGCCTGCGTTCAACCAGGCAGTCGGCAGCGAAGTATGACGTAAGGCGTGGGGTAGACTTAAACTTAGGTTTTCCACTTGCAAGGTGAAATAGAAGGGAAAGTGTCCCTTTGGGAAATCCACCCGGTCTCGTGCTTCGACAACAGCGCTTGGATTTGACTAATTGTAACTATGGCCAGCAGCTAAGGAGATGGAGATTTTACCACGGAAACGGAGCTTCAGGGTAGATTTCACCAGAGCCAAGTGGCAGCTTAGGGTGGAATTCACAGAATATACATTTTGGATTTAGCTGCCCAAGTGGGGCTTATGATTGCCATTTATAATTTAGATTTTTTCTGTCTGTGTCAATCCTTGGGAGAAATTGGGGATTTGGGTAAAATTCAGGTAAAATGGGATGGAAAGTATGTCCTCTCAGTCAGTAAGTTGAAAAGGATTCTCTTCCCAATGGCAAAACATTCTCTTTCCTCCAATCTTCTCTTCTTGGAGAAGATATCTAGGTAAACTTAAAAAGGTTTGAGCGCTACAGAAAAATCTGCATAATGAATATAATTGTCTTTAATTTTGACTACTAGCTAGTAGCTGTACTTGTCATCCATGTAATAGTCTAAGCATCATGTAGCATAATCTCCTAAGAAGTCTCAGGAAATTGAGTTGCAATTGCTTGTCAAAGGCCATTCTTCCAGCCCAAGGCAGGAGCGACTACACCTAAACCATTCTGGGCAGATGTTTGTTTGCTCTTCAAGACCACCAAAGAGATGCAGTCTTCATTTTACTGAGGTCTGTGAGGAGCAGCGGATTGCAGGTGCAGGGCCTGGGTGCAAGGGTGTGAGCAGACTTGCACAGTTTGTTTTTGTACAGCCTCTGGTTGAAGCTCCAGGTCAGATCATGACTCAGCCGTAGCAATTAAGGACATTCCAAAACCCATTACATCCAATAAGATTAAACTGAAAAATCTATGTAAGCACTTTGCTGAACGACAACTGCAAATATGTTTGAGCGTGAGCTGGGATTACTTGCCACCTTATGCTATCCCTTGGTGCGTTGCTAGACTGAGATTTACACGGCAAGAAGTCATTCCAACCCCTTATGAACCAACAAGCTTCACAGGGAACAGTAAGTGCTGAGTGTCCCCTGAGTTACACTGTGCTGCTTAGTGAGACTACAGGGAAAACTCTCATTTAAACAGAACAAATAGCATAGGTAGACAGATACACTACACTCCCACCCCCACTAAATTTCAAAGCTATTTCTAAACTGAAATGTGTGTATTTCACCCACTGGTGCAGACATCTATGCTGACAGATGACCACATGGAAGGAAACTTTGCTTTGGCATGTTTATTGTTGGGTTGTGTGTTGTTTGTTTTTTTTTCCAAGCTGCATCAGTCTGAAGACCGGACAAGAATGTACTCACTCCTCAAACCTGGAATGAGCTATATCCAGGAAAGTTTTATAGACTCAGAATTATCTCCAGCATCTGTGCAGGAAACATGAGAAAGGACATTCTCTCTGTGTGGCTTAAGATGTTGCTAATGAGGGTAAGGTTGCCTCCACTCCCACTTGTCAGCTCCCCTGTGTGTGCACGCTCAAGCTATTCCATCACTCCAAGCCCTCCGCTTCAACATCGAACTGCTCGGGGCTCTTTTCTAAAGGCCTCATCTAACGAGTCTCATGTGCTCTAGTACACTTGAAAATGCAAGAAGACTTGGCTAAGAGCGTTCTCTGTGGCATCTACCACTCTTCTTCCGTAGAAAGCCATACCTCTGGTGTGTTTTCTGACAAGAAAAACATTTCTCTGCTGCTCGACTGATGGGAGGATTTGGGACCAGTTTAGTCATTGCCTTAGTTCTTGACGATAAAATGCGTCTTCAAAAAGCAGTGCTGGTGTGACTATTTCGAGTATCGTAGCACAGCTCTTTTCAGTCAGCTGCTATCCGGGACAGCAATAACCAAAGCCACTGGAGTCAACTGGAAGCAGCCAAAGCAGCATGAAATCCCTTAAAAAAGAAAATAGCGCTTTCAATTTTTTTAAATGATTGACAAAACAAACATAGCCTCAGTTGAGGGGGACAATTTCTGCAAATGTACTACTTAATTGCAGTGTTTTAGAGGTTTACTTCTGCACTTTTAATTTAACATCTGGCTATGCCACTCTCAATAGAAGAAGACCCACTTCTATGCTTAGAAGCTCTTTTAATAAGGATTTTTTATTTGTTGGTTTTAAATTACAGCTCACAAAACGTCAATACTCTTACCTGCTACGAAGAAATATGTAATAAACAACAGAGGAAAAAACATGCATGCAGCTAAGCTTGTTGTGTGTAATATTTATCTTTTTTGTGTAAATACACCAGTGAGTAATAGTGACTTACCATTGAGGAGAATGCCTTCCCAATGTTTACTAATCACTCTTCCTAACAGTAACAGATATCCTGCATGGTCCAGCAAATTGTAAGTCAATCTTCAGGTTCAGTGCAAGGCAATATCCTGAAAGAAAAATGACTTTGGCAGTTTGTGATCAGCAACTTGAATTACAGCCTTGGTACTCTGAGCATCGCACCGTTTCATTTAAGAAGCATGACCACATGTTTGCAAAGTGAGGAATGGTTTTTTATTTCATTGCAGAAGCCGAGTTAGAAATCATAAAGATAGCATGATGGCAACAGCCTGCCTCATCCAGAGGAGGAAAAATCAGAAACTAACTGTGAAGTATAAGAGGGAAAAAATGATATAAAATATACATATAATGTTTTATATAATATATCTAATACTAATTATAACATTGGGCTGATGATTGTTTAAGGAGAGAGCTCCTGTGCTTGTTCCATTGCTCCGATCTCTGAATACAAATGTGATATTCATTTCTCTCCATTGTGAGTACCAATTCTTAACAATTTATGGGAAACTTTTAAACGACTGGTGTCCCCCGTCTCCAGAAATGTCCCTTTGATATAACTTGGGCTCTGCAGCATTGCTGAAAGGTGGGACAGAAGAGAAGTAAAAGACCTGCCTCGCTTTGCCTCCCCGTTGGTGATACGAAGGATGAGGCTATGACCCTGCTGCCAGAGCTGACCTGGGCTGAGCACGTTGGGTTACAAATCAGGAAAAAGCATTTAGGAAAGCCTTCCTCCATCACCCCTCAGCAAGGTTGGGCAGAGGGACACCTGGACGGGGTTTGAGCCAGCCAACACAAACCTGGTGAGGTGTGCCAGGTGAGGAGCTGCCCGAGCGCAGGAGGGGGAGAGGTCAGCTTTCCTGGTCCTGGTCTCCCGCCATGACACCTAGAGCCAGACAGGATATTTCTGACTTGCTGTCTTCAAGGCCTAATTAGCTCAGGCTGAGTTTCAAATGAGCCATGAGACCCTCCTGAGTCAAGCATCACGATGCCGATCACTCGATCCTAGGTCTGACCTACTCAGCCCTCCAAGGCGACAGCCTGCACGGGCACCTGAGCTGGTTCCCAGCAGGTTGGGGGGCTCTCCAGGAGCTGGGCCACCAGCAAGCCAGGGCTCACAGGGAGCTTGGCAGCGCAGCGCCCACCTGCTCGCCCACCTCCACATCAAGCAGCAGGCCCCTCCATGCAGCTGGACAGCAGCTATTGGCCACTGCAAGCGTGGAGGCTCCAACCTGCCAAGAGTCCTGCAGCTCACGCGTTTAAATCAATTAAACGGAGTACTCACGTACGGGCAATGAAGCCTGTGGGTTTTCAGTGCTTGTCCTCTGCAGGTGTGCTGGAGCTGCCCCTTCTCCAGCCACATTCAGGCGTATCTGGACCCAGTGGATTCACATTGTACATGGGCAGCAATAGAGATAGTGAGAAGCCATTTCTCTCGCACATTTTTTTTCCCCATCCTCCTCCCTACCCTGCTGTGCTTCCAGGACACTCCTCATTTCTTGGCTAGAAAAGTCCAATGGCACAGTTATACAGGAGCAAAGACTCCTTTCACAGAAATAGGAGCTTTTCTAATCTTGTCCTCGCCCTGCTTTAAAGACATTTAAAATGCATTTAGACCTCTCACCAAGTGCATAATTGTGGCTATTACAGCATTTCTAGTTCAAGAGGACAGTGAGTAACTCAGGCTGTCTTTTCTGCTGGGCTGCTGGACCATGGAGAGAAGCAGTCATACCACCTCAGCCAAACACCAGGACTATGGATTCCCTATGGAAAGGGATCTGTGGTTCCCTGATGGAAAGCCATGACTAAGAACTAGTCAAAATGTAATTTAAACACACCTAAGAAGTGCCCAAGGGCACTACTTACTGCATCTACAATGTAACATGGCCTCAGCAGACCAGGGACCCTGGCCCTGCCATGCCAGGTACCTAGGCAATCGCAGTATTTATTTTCACCTTTCTACTGTCAGCTACTTTCTCTTACTGACTCAAGTAGCGTTGAGTTTTCCAGAGGCAGGGACCGTGTCTGTTTGTTTGCCTGTAAAGCACTCAGCATAGTGATCTTTCCATGGCCGGGTGTCCTTTCGTCCCATGCAGTTGCAGATGTCCAATCCGGACAGGGATGCTGCCTCCTCCTTCAGACACAGGGAAGGAGAATAGGGAGGCGATGAATCTTTGAATTATGGACTTTAATATACACGCTCTGTGATGTCTCTGATTCAAAGCCACCTAGCGCAATGGGACATGTTTGTGCTGGAATGGAAACACAATCCTGGTAGAATAAAATCCACTATACAAACTAGGGCTCCTAATTCGATGATTTCATTTCACTAAGCCAGCACCCCAACCTCTAATTCGATAAAGTTCACAGTGGCACAGATGTGGCCTATCACCCGGGCATGGGTAGCTCTAAGCATCAAGTAATGCATGGCATGCTCAAGTTATGGATGTGCTTAAGAGCTTATGTTTGACCGTGGTCCCCAGCAGCAAAGTCCTTTGGATCTGATGTGGATGTGATGTAGCTGTAAGTAATGCTTTCTTCAGATAAATATGGCCTGGAAAGCAGCTGTTTAATAAGATGCATTTAGAGGTCTTCATATTTAAGATTACTTATTTTAAAAGAGCCTGGAAGTGTTTATTTCTGTCAGAGGGTGCAGCTCTTCACAAGTAATTATTCTGGTATCCTGGAGCTTCCAGCCTCCCTTGGCAACTTTTCCTAAAATCCTTTCACTTTACTGTATAGAAGGATCCTAGAAAGTGTTGGGAATAATCTGTTCCCTAAGTTCAGTACATTTAGGATGTATAACCCTCCTGGAATAGCCCTGCTATGCCGGTCAATGCTCCTGACTATGCATACACCTAAGAGAAATTAAGTTTACGTTGAAATATGTGTGTATCCACATGTGTGTACAGGGACTCTACACATATACATGCATACATACATTTCTTCTTTAAAAAAAGACCGCACAAAGCCTTTGACACCCACCTATTTAAAAACACGCAGTGAGCTTTTTGAACCCAGGTGAACACGTCTCACTTCCAGCACCCCCGAACACATCTGGATCTTTAACTCTGCAGCTGGATCCCTTCGGCACCAGGAAATAGGCTGAAGCTGGACACCTGACACGGCCGGGCACCGTCAGGCCAGCGCTCCCCTCATTCTGCTCCCCACACCTCCGAGGAAAGAGGAAATACCCTGGCATGGTCCTTCCCTGGGAAAGTGAAACCTGAAGTCAGAAGCGCGCGTTGCAGCCCTGCCGTTGCCTCAACTCAACGACCCGCCGGGATGGTGCCAGAGCATCACCTCTGATATCTGTCATAGTGTCAGAGGTGTTAGCATACAATTACAGGAAAAAATGAGCTCTGTGACTAAGGGAAAAACTGATGCTGCCTTTCCATTGTCCTGGGAGATTTTTGTTGCTGGGAGAGAGGGGGTTTTTTGTCAAGTATGAAATAAATAAAATCACTGTGAGACGTGCTTGCATTAAATTGAAAACAAGGGGTTCTTTTAATGTGTAGATACTTAGATATTTTTCTAAAGTACAAGGGACATTATACACAGATAGATTTTGCTAATATATGAGAATGGGGAAATTAAACTGCTTACCACTATCAAAACCTAAAGTTATCTTGATCAACATCTGAGACCTCACTAAGTGTCAGAAACACAATTTACTTTTCTCCATTTTTATTCTGTTCATTTTATATGTCCATTGGCATGTTTTTTTATGCTGGCTGTTTTCAGAGTCCGTGGCGAGCTGCCATGTGGGTTAAAAAGGCTGATGCAAAGAACGGCACCAGACATTACCCTCTGCACATCAGTATTCAGGATCCCCCTGCCTCTCTGGGATTAGGTTACTGGTGAGCAACAAGGCCTTCATGGTCAAAAATACCCTGGGGACAGTCCACTTCCCAACTTTCCATAATAAGCAGCAACGAAATAAAGTCTGCAATGTGGACATTGCTCTCTTTGCTCTCTCACACAGCTTTGGGGTGTCTCTGCCTCGGCGAGCTGCGGTTCCTTCCCTCACCGCAGGAGGAACTGGGAGATGCTCTGTCTCGAGAGCGTCCCGTGTGCCACGCAAGGGTGACGGAGGCTGTGCTGTCCCTTTGCAGCTACACCGAGGAGACAGAGAAGTGCCGCTTGCGGGGCCAGGCTGCTGCCTCTGCTCCCTCCTGCTCCTGTCACCCCACAGGTGCAGAAAACAGAGCGGGCAGGAAACTAACCCTACAGCGGCAAAACAGGGAATAATTTTCTTTAGCTTTTTGCCCATTCAGTTTCCTGAATGCAGCAAGACTTTCTGCGGGAGTATCATGAAGCAACTCACTCAAGGTTGACACAGGAGAGAGCGGGAGGAGGGCCGGGCAGACGTTGACAGGGGAAGGAGCGAAGTTAAAGGGAGTATAACCTCACGTGTCCACCTTCCAATGGGACGTGGACATCTTGTCTCAGAGCAGGGGCTGAACCACATGCTTGTGACTTCTGACAGTCAGGAGAAAATGGAAAGAAGATGACCCTTCAAAGACTTGCTTCAGCAGCTCACCCCAGGACTGTGCAGGCAGAGCATCCTTCTCTCCAGTGACTGAAACAAAGACACAACCAGCCATCACCTCTTCCCCCACAGCCCATCCCAGGGGCCTCTAGGCACACCAGGGCTTCCTCCTGCCACCAAGAGGTATGTCACCTCTCCCGACCGACTGGTAACGGCACGTTGGCCTGATGAGGACAAGATGGTGGTGCTCACTTGCCCAGAAAAGGAGAGTCCATCCAGGGAATAGGAGCTGTGGGGTACAATTCAGTCAGGCTTTTGCGGGTTCCTCTTCAGTGCCTGGAGGGGGGACACCCGGGCATAGCCGTGATGGAGGTCACCTCATGCTTTTGGCGATCTCTGCCACAACCACTCCCAGCACTGCTTTCCTTGCCCTTCCTGCAGGCACCCAGCAATTTATTGATCATATTCTGGCATCACTTTGAAGCCTACCATTCTGCTAGGCCAGGCAGCCTGAAATTATGTTTGGGATATGGTGACAGTAGGGTGGGGGGCTCCTCCAGAGCCAGACCTTGCAAGCAGATTGGGAAGAGGGCCCTAAGAAGAGCTTTGTGCTACACCCAGACCACTCCTGTCTCAAATATGGCCTCAGACACGGTTTCGTATCAGCAGAGCGATGCTACCAACCTAGAAGTGGTTTTGACGAGCTTATCTGAAATGAGGGCACTCCAGACATACCTCAGGATGTTTTCACAGCACCGCTGCTCGTTCCCTTCTGGCGGGTGTTTGATGGGGATTTCTGCCATTGGGGGAATATCTGAAGAAGAATTATCTCAAGGGAGCAGCTGACTGGCAAGGGATCCAGCCGCCCTCAAAGCTGTCATGTGAGATTTTTCACAGGATGCCAGAGAGGGCACCGAAATCAGCAAGATCACAGATTTTCCAGGCATGGATTCCCAGTCACCCTACCTGTAACTATTAACACAAGCATTACTTCACAGTAAACAAACTCTACCCGCTCCCCTTGCAGAGACGTGGCACGAGGCTCCTGCAACATTTAATACTATTTAAGTTCTCAAAATAGGGCTTTAATGAGGCTTAAATGCTGAGTTTGTGCTAGACCTTCCAGAGGGAAGTTCATTTCACCCTGCAGGCCAAATATTCATGAACTTGAAAGCAACTCTGGTAGAAGTTAAAAAAAAAAAAGTGCTGTTTTACATGTACATGAGCATATCTGCATATTTTTGTAGGTATTCCCATGTGCTGGTATCTGAAAATGAACCCCATGAAGTTTCTAGCCACAGATTAAATGGTATAAATATAAACATGAGAAGAGCTGGGATTTTTTTCTGCTATATTTTATTGTGTCAGCAATAAGCACAACATTAGCACTGCAAATGAAGAATGGGAAGGTCCAGGACTGTGAATGTAGCAAGTCGCCTTCTGTACCCACAGTGCCTTGGACAGAAAGCGTTACCGATGATCCCTGTGGTCCCTTGAGGCTCTAACCAGTCCTTGTGGCTTGAAAAATCCTTTTATCAATTGCTTGCAGGTTAGTCAAAAGACCTGCTGTCATATAAATGGTGTAATAAACGTATATGTGTCTTCCAAAGACGCAGTCTTAATTTTACAGCTGCTTTGGGACTGGGAAAAGTAAACTGGGAAATAGAAGACCTTTTTTATTAATATTTCTGTCATTCTCTTCCCTTGCTTTCCTCAGCAGTTTCCCACCATCTCTAAGGTGTAGAAGGAGGAAGCCTATGCTTATTACGCTCCAGCAGTTCTAAGACAGGAACTCAGTCGGCTCCAGGAGGACCACATACTCCAGCACACAGAGCCAGCAATAGGCCATCCATCCGGATGAACACCTAACTTGCAACATGTATTAACTTTACCAGCACGGCTACCGCTTCGGTGGCTTCAGTGCTCCTGCTGCTGAACCAATATCCCGAGGTATGTGCAGGTACAAGCGTAGGACACGCTCCCTGCAGTTAGTACGAGAAACTGTTAGCACAAGTAACACATAACCAAACCTTCCTCAAGTTGATAACAAAAAAAAAAAAAAAAAAGCAACGACCACTGGAAGATTTAAGGCTCCCTAAGAAGAACAGAAAGAAAGAAAGAAGGAAAGCTGAGGAGAGTGTCCTTGGAAAGGTAAAGAAAGGGATGTAACTACTGGAGGAGAAAAAAACAACACTTGATGAATTTGAGATTATTATCAGCCTCAAACAATAAACTAGAAAACTTGTGAAAGGTGGCCAGAGCAAGAACCCATAAACACAGGACCTTAAAGGAGTACATCTTCATGAAACCGTGAAGTCTCCGTCTTCAGGTTCCCCAGTCTCTGGGTGTTTGGCCAGGGGCTGGTGATGAGACCTCTCGCAAGCTCTGCAAGTCAGCACTCGGTTTCACGCAGTTATGCGCGTATCCAGTAGATCTGGCTGTCAGAAGAGACACTCGGCTGCTGTTTGACTGCCAGCTATCCAGTTTCACCTCCTTGATAACAAACTACTTTTGCCCATCAGTTTCCTTGGGATGTATCTGAGGGATGACAATGTGGCATTTCTGACCACTCTGCTACCCTGAAATGTGGAGGTGGGTCTGCAAGAGGCAAAGAATGGTAGAGTTGTAGAAAACAAACTCTCCTCTACAATCCTCCACTGAACAAAGCCAGAGGACAGACAGAAGGACAGACTGAGGTCAGTCCAGGAAAAAGAAGGCTCCAAAATGGCATGTGACATCCTCCAACATCTTCTTGATGGATTCACATGTAGTTACCTGAGAGCCCTGCTCGGTCTCCAGTCAGCACAATCTGCTCAGGCCAAGCCACTTGGGGTGCCCACAAACTGCCAGTCTGCAGAAAATTTGCCTATCCTGTGAAAAGAAAGGAGAAATGTTCTTGGCAGTAGTTGAATAAACAGTATGAAACTGTAAGTGGAGTTCAGTATTAATTATTATGAGACAGTATGAGACAGTATTCAGTATTATACAGGCAAGCCCTGGGACGGGGACCTTGCACATAAATACTTTGTCATATGAACATTAAAATAAATATGCACTAACCTGCACGGCGTGAGCAAATAGAAAACAAGCAATTTGTTTCAAAAGAAGATATGTGGTTGGTTGCACACTTCCCCTAGGCAGAGGGTGAGAGGACAAACATCTGATGCTAACAATATTCTTTAAGTATAAGCTGACTGGGAGTGAGAGGGCTGAAGGGACTAAACAGATTGTCTGCTGTGTTTGTACTGGCAGAGCCTCTTCCTTCCCCTATTTGGGGCTGTGTCAATGCAAACACAATGACTGCTGACATAATGTGGTCTTAAAAATTCTCAACAGCTACCACAGCAAATGTCATAGGATGTTGCACTGGCAGGGACAGGACTAGATGACACAGCTGGCTTCCGATTCTCTGATTTGTATAGTCCTAGGAAAATGCCCCACACTTACAAGGTATTAACTGCACTGACATCAAAGCATCTACTGAGATACATTTCTGCTGCATCTCCTTCCGTGGGATCCCTCTAATATATATTGAAAGAAAGATTTTAAGAATTTTAATAGATTGATGCAGTAATGCAAAATTGATGCAAAACCATTATTTTCTACCAAGTCTTATTTGACAAATCAACTGACCAATCTCACCAATCAACTGAACCGACCTCCTCCTTTGCGAATACAAATTCAGACCTGACTTCTGGTTTAGACAGGGTACAGACCACATGAGGGCCTATAACCTCGGCCCAGCATTTAGACAAGGCCAAGAGCTCAAAGCAAACTGAGCATCCAAGAGGATGACAAGTTAATAAACACAGTTGGCTACCTAAGGCTGATTTGGCCACTGTACAATGGGGTAAATCTGATCTTGATCCAAACTGAGGGCTGATATATCTCCCTTAATCTGGAAGTGATTCATTTTCTTAAGGGTCAAAATTCTAAACTCACTGCCCAGAAACCCTCCAGTTATTCCGTCTAGGAAAAAAACCCAACCAACCAGCAATCCATAAAACTAAACCAAAAAAACCCACCCCAAAACCCACAGGGAGCAAATATTCCCTTTGGAGCGTGTAAAATTGGAGGACTGAAAGCAGCAATTAAACCACAAAACAAATAGCACCATAAATTCCGTCCTGCAGATGATCTTTCCCTAGGTCTCCTTTTCACCACCCCTTTCATTAGCTCTGCCCCTGTCCATCATGCTATAAAGCCCAAGGCCAAAACCTCGCCGCGTGCCCCAGCGCAAGCTGGCGTAGGCGCGGTGCAGTTTGCCAGGCCTGCCTCCTTCTGACTTTATCACCAACTCGCCTCTTGACTCCGGGGACGGTGTGCCTGATGTCATTGCTCAGACATCCTCAGCCTGATTTGCTGCCATTGGCAAAGACCTATGAATTCCCCATGGAAACAAGTCCTCCAACTTCTGAGTATAATGTTACTATCCTTAGAGTTTTCCCAGAAGGCTAAAGTGCAATGAGCTTCTTTTTTTTCTGTTGTTTTTCAGCTAATGGATTAATTGCAGAACGGACATGTGAGAGACCTCTGATCTTAGATCCAGTCTCCAAAGTAAATGATTGGGCTTCGCATGTTGAAGTAACCAGGCGATCAAGGCAAGGCTGCACATCCCAAAGTTCAAAGGTTAAAACTGGAATGACTGGTCCCACATAAATAAAAGTCGTGTGATGCTACAGGACCTTTGAAGTACTCACTGTGGATGAAGTCCTGTGCTTCACCTTTCTCCTGAACTTATTCGTGTCATATAACCTATTGATTTACAAATGCTGAGGAAAAGAAGTGCCAAACATGTCTGGGGCTAAAAGCTGTCATGTGGACTCCAGTAATTTGTTGCCCCTGTAGCATCTCGCAGAAGATTTTCCACTTGGCACTAACCAAAGACTTGGTTGTAAAAGGAAAGCAGATTTTGTGACGTGGAACCCATAACTTCAAGTGGAGGTCAGGATACCTCACATGGTTAACTTCACATAGCAAGAAGCTCAGAGAAGGTCAGGAGACATTTAATGGTGTATCAGAGAAGCTCTTATGAGGCTCAGCTTTATTTAAAATCTGGATTTTAATGACTCACATCTACAATGTAAATGTTATTACCTGCACCATTCCCAGATCTTCTCTTCCAGCCTATCAAAGTGTTTGCAATGGCTGTAAGAGCCATTCCTGTGCAATTTTATAACAGCTTTGATCCATTAATTTCAGCTGAGTTCCAGGTGACTGACCTCAGCATGAGAAAAAAAAAAACCCAGCATAGTGTGACCAGGTCTTTCAGACCTACTCAAAGAACATTCTTCATTTGGGCAACATACGTTGTGGTTTAACTCCAGCCAGCAGCTCAGTCCCATGCAGCTGTTCGCTCACTCCCCCCTGGTTGGATGGGGGAGGGAACTGGAAAGGTAAAAGGGGGAAAACTTGTGGGCTGAGATAAAGACAGTTTAATAGGTAAAGCAAAAGCCGCACACGCAGGCAAAGCAAAACAAGGAATTCATTCCCCACTTCCCATGGGCAGGCAGGGGTTCAGCCATCTCCAGGAAAGCAGGGCTCTGTCACGTGTAACGGGTACTTGGGAAAACAAACGTCATCACTCCAAAGGTCCCCCTCTTCTTTCTTCTTCCCCCAGCTTTATATGCTGAGCATGACATCGTAAGGTATGGGATATCCCTTTGGTCAGTTGGGGTCAGCTGTCCCGGCTGTGTCCCCTCCCAACTCCTTGTGCACCCCCAGCCTCCTCACTGGTGGGGTGGTGTGAGGAGCAGAAAAGGCCTTGGCTCTGTGTAAGCACTGCTCAGCAGCAATGAAAACATCCCTGTGTTATCAACACTGTTTCCAGCACAAATCCAAAACATAGCCCCATAGTAACAACTCTGAAGAAACTCTATCCCAGAGTACAAAAACTAGTACAACATATTATAATCAATTTTCTATGCATCTCTTTCATAAATTTGCAACCAAAACTACAGAGCACAAACGGGTGGGGTAGAGATCACGGACACCATACTAAACCATTGCTTTTCAGGTAGCTGTAAAGGACGCAAAGCACACTTGTAAGAACTGAGGTGACAGCACAGTTGATCGGGACTGGAAGCTCCTGAACAACATTGCTTCCGGCTGACCTTTCCTTAGGAGGGAGATTGCAGAAAAGAGAGTGAATGTAGGACAGCTGAGATGGAAACAATATAGGATACAGAAAGTAGGGAGCTTCTGTTCAGTTGAGACAGTATGGATACAAGGACTGAAGGAAATGGTAAGGGAAAGGCTTTTCAGCTAGGGATGCGGCTGGGAACACAGCGGGGCTGTAAGGCAGGACATTGTCTCTCTACAGTTAATTTCTCCTGTGCTCAGAAGAGCAGGTCTTGTAAAGAAAGATTCACGCCAAAGATACTTGACTCCAAGACAAGTATCATCTCTCCAGATAGGCTCAGATTGGCTTTAGGTAACGCACTAAATGCAAGGCTTCAAGAATACACACCTGCTTGAATTATCAAGTGCAGCAAGATGCAAACTCCTGAAAGCACTGATGCATGGAGCACATGCACCGATGATGTCACTAGGTTGCTGAGCACTGAGTGTAGCTTTGCATGACACCAGGAGGACTTAAAGTAACCAGCAATAGCCACGTAAGCATTCCCCCACCTAAGTGATGCCTGAACTGTCCTTTGAGCATGCCATGAGCTAGAAGACACCTCTGAGCAGTACCAGAACTTTCACAGATTTTGCTGGGCCATAGCCACCTCTGTCAATCAGTTTTTAGATATTTACAGATTTGTTTCCTTGCTTGCTAACACTTTTAGAGAGTGTGTGTGTGTGTATGTTTATATTCAAAAGTATACAGTTGGTAGCAAACCAGATCCTGTTATATATGGCAATTTATGACAATGTGCAAGTTAAAAGAAGAAAATAAGGAGAAGCCAATAATCAAACCTTTCAGTTTAACTTCAGTTCCTAGGCACTATTAAAGCAAATACACAGTCTTCAGTACACTAAAATCTTCCGAAACACGAACAGTGTCCAGAATGGATTCGCTAAGTTGTGTCAAACCAAACAATTTTTCCTCCTACACCCAGTGTTGCAGATTTTGTGAACAGCAGATGTTGACTTTAATAAACTTTGCCACTGCTCCTTTTTATCAGAGAACCATAATATTAAACTTCCAACAGCATACATGCAAAGCCAGAAAACACTTCTCAGTGACATAATATTCAATCGAAACAGAAGAGTAAATCAAGGAGAGTTCCATGCGCTCCTTTCTGCAACTCACTATGTTTAGAAATATCTTGGATCACAGAGTAGATAACGTACTTCTTAAATGTACAGGTAATGTGAGGCTGAGAGGGATTGCTGGAATGCTTTGGAGAACGGGGCTAGGAAGCAAATGTCTCCATAAATGAAAGAAATGACCTGGAAGAATGATCACTGAAGAAGGTATGATAGACATCTGCAGAGCCTCAGGGTTACTCTGCAGTCACCCATGCTCTAACAATTTATGGATAAACTTCAGGTCTTCATCTTCTAATTTACATGAATCTGTGTGAGTCAAAGCTAAAGAGAGGTGCAATGTAATTTTCTGCATCTTAGCATGAATCAATTTCTTAATGGAAGTGAAAATGGCCTAGGAGCTTGCAACAAGATGCAAAATGTACCAAGTTCTCATATTTAGAGGCTGTAACACGGTGTTTGTAATTATAAATAGCAATAATCTCCAGATAAGTAACTCACTTGGATGACTGATGACACTACTGCAGAGGGCATCAGTTTTTTGGACTGAGAATCAAATGTTAAGGAGTCTTAGATCTTAACACAATGTTCAGAATAAAGGTAATGCTAGCAGCGGCAATAACATTCTTTACTATCCCTAATCACGCTGATCTTCTGAAGAAGCAACAGATAGAATGAAACTTCAGAGTGAAAACATACACGGAATTGAGTTCAGCATTCAGAGATTGTACAAACATGCCAAAGCTATTAATTCTTGCTTTGCGGCAGCGGGAGCAGAAAGGTTTGTTCCACTGGATCCTGGCCAGGTTCGTTCACCATCAGCCAAGGGGAGAGAAGCGCCAGAGCCACCTCCTGCCAGCAGTCCCCAGCGCAGTCCCACCACACGAACGAATTGTAACAGCTGCCACTGCAGAACAAAGCGGTTGCATTTATCAAGAACAATGAAGGAATACAAAATCCCTAACAAAGACCCTGAGAAATGTATAGCATCCAAACGTTGCCATCCAGAAGTACGCGTTATGATGACACCTTCCTTAATTAAAGTAAGGACCTTCCATCTAGCACCACAATTACAAAGCCAGAAATGTTCCCAAAGAGTCTCGTGCAGTTCAAAAGGGAAAGTTTTTATGCAATGCACATTTGTCACCTGACGTTATCCACACTGCCGGAGTTTGTGACCAACATAACGCTACAAAAGACACCAGTCCCCTGTACATGTCATAGTTTCACAAAAATCAGTATCTAACAAATATGCATTACAGTAAGTGTGTTACTGATATATCACGGTATGAATGGGCTAATTAGTGACGAATGGACGCAACGAGAAAGCTGAGATCACATGAAAAACTAGAATAGTAAAACAATTATATTGTTATCAATGTCAAATGAACAAATTGTCTAATGAACAAACTGCCTAATAAATACATTTTATCAGTCTGAAGTACAGAATTACCACTAATACAAATGGTTTCAGTTTGGTTTGGGTAATTCACCTTCTGACTAGCCTAAGGTCCCAAGGGAAGTTAGAACCAAGACAGTTTCTGACCTCACTGGTGGGCAATATCCACATCTGCAGAACGTGAGCATCTCGCTTGCTCTTTCATCCTTCCCAGAGAAAGTCGTCCAGTGCAAACGGCTGAGTCCTCCAGCCCATCACAAAAAAATGGGGACTTAGGCACGCCATGCTAAAATCCTGTATTTTTCTGTATGTTATAGTGGTTCTGCTTATCATCTGCTCATCACTTCCTCCTCCACAGAGGACCTCAAAATCTTTTCAGACCCTCAAGAACTATGATACAGTAGTTAAAATTAGTCAGTGTTATGGATATCACTACTTTTTAACTCAGGAAACAATACTGGCTAATCAAACAACAGTTTGCTGATCACTTTCAGAAAATTAGTAAAGGTGCTCTCGATACCTGTACAGACAGCACGTGCATGTGTTGCTGTGTATCCGCATCCTCAGGAAAAGAAAAAATGAAGGAACTTGGCCAAAAGTTAAGTTTCTAATTCAGAGTGAGAGTTGAACTTTTTAAATATCTCTAGCCTAAAACAAACGAACAAAATATCTGGATGATCTTTTATTAAGAAGTTTGAGAAAAGAAAAAAATGGTCTGTTTCTGATCCCCACATGCCCCTCAGCCTTTAGTTATTTCACACTGAAATACAGAAAAAAAAAATTATTTTACATTTTTAGAATTATTTTTATACATTCTTCTAAACAAATCTATTCCAACACAAGCTTAGTAGGAAAGGTCATCTCTGTTGTTCCTATTGCGTACAAATCTAAGTCGCTGGTATGAAAGGCTGTATTTATAATCCAATGAAAAGAATCCAAGGGATTGTCTGATGCGCTACTGAAAGTTAACAGGTCCCAAGTTTAGATTGGGGATAATGTCATTCTTTGATAAACAGCCACAGTTTCTTCAAACCCAGCTGTCTTTGGCATATCAAATCTGTCAGAGGTGTTTACAGTAGTGTATAGGTTATTATAACACACAACATATATTCTCATTGAGACGTGCCAAATCACATACCTTTCACAATTTTCATACTTGATGACAAATTTAGATTATTATGCACCATATATTGTTTTCATAATAAACTTCTATTTCCCGGAGTGATGTCAGATTAAAGTTATAAAATGACACCATGCATCTAAGAAACCATGTTTTCTTAGATGTTTAATTAAAAATATTAATTCAGAAGCTCAGAAAAGATTTATGATCAGCATTTTCAAAGGTGGGAGCTTAGACTCTTAATTCATATTTAAGCATGTAAAAAAAAGCATTATGATTTTCAATGACTGCTGGCAGTGAATACTTCTGGATTTCAGAAGAGTTACTCAGCACACTTGAAAATCAATCAGAATCTACTTAAATGTCCCCCTAAAACCACAGAAACCTAATTTTGAGTAGCTAGGTGTAAGAGTTGCCTTATGTTGCAAAATTAAAAAGCAATTCCTTCACATTTAAATTAACAGATTTCATTACATAGCCAGAAATTCATAAAAACAGAATTTATCCATCATAAAATATATAGCCATGAGTTGGAATCTAATACACCTATCTAAATTTTCCAGCCTTTGACATATTAGCAATACTTGGGTCACTATAAAGGACCCTGATATTCCAGAAGGCACACTATCGCAGAAAAAGTGTGGCAAAAATAGACTGGTCCAACCCTATTCCCATGGACCAGAGGATTAAAGAATGAGAGTCTCTCCTTCCTCCGCACATTCACACGTTCATTTGCATTGCTCGGGACTTTACCGGACATTAGCTAGCCTACCTCAAATGCTGTGCTTATGCAGACAAGAGTTTTAAGTATTGAAATGAGATTTGGGCTAAGAAATTGAACAGAGAAAATAGGAAGTAAACTGGTAGCAGCTTGCTGTATGCAGAAAGCATAAGAAAATAATTTTCCAGTGTAAGGGGTTACACCTGGATAGATTTAATATGATACATGTTCTACAAGGCCTGCTCTGGAAACAGCATGTGAATAACCAAAAGCAGGAGAAATACAGCAGGTGGACTGAAAAGGGAGGAAAAATAGAGAGAACGCAAAAATCAGACCAAGAAAGCAGCAAACCAACACCAAAAATATAAACTATACCAGAACACGTAAGCATCCATTAAGTACAGGAAAGAAAGCAATGAAGGAAAAAAAACCCCAGGAAATTAATACAAAGATTTCCTTAACTCTCCTTCTTTCTCACATTCCTTTGTTCTAAATTGAGGTTGAAGTTTAGGTTGAAACTGTAACTGCTTCAGGATTAACAAATCTTCTCAGTCCCCTTTTACTAAAGGCTTAATCGGTGTGAAGTAACAATTGGAATACTGTGATCTCTACCCAAGATAAATTAACCTGGCATTATTCTGAAGCATTTTTCTTTCCCCTGCTCTGCTGGGCTTCCCGATCGCGAGCTATGGCTCGAGGAGCTGCTACCTCAACACCGTCTGCAGTTCAGCTCCCAGCGAAAGGCGTACAACTCATGCAGGCTGCGCTGGTGCCTCTCACTCAGCTTTATCCTTCTGCATCTTGCTTTAGCTTGACATTTTTTAGGCAAGGTAACCTAAAAGCTCCATCTTCTTCAGGCTGATTACTTCTGTCAATCAGTAATTGACAGTTTCAGCTGATCTCCTCCACTTCTATCCTTAACACTTACATTTTACGATAACAACGCCCAGGCCAGCAAATTGCCTGTGAGACTGGCGGTGCTCAGACTTAAGGGGTGGTCACTAATAGCGGCTACACTGAGCTGCCCTGCTGGGTTCACTTCTCAGACAGACAGAATATTTGGATCCCAGTATTTGACAACATCCAGACAGCTGAATAACGGTGAGCACAAGCCAGAGCACACTTATTTTCCAGCAGGTGAACATGTGGAGAAACAAAGTTCCACTTGGTGACAGCATCTTCCATCAACTAATATGAAATCCTAATTCATATGAGTTTTATACACTGATAATGGAAGCAAATACGTTCTCTGACTAAATACCTTGCCAAACAGGATTGTTTACAGATCTGTGAAATACCCAATATATAAGTACCACAAGCATTGTTGTAGAATATTGGTGCTGACTTCTCTCAGTTTAAAGCTGTGTTTCGAACACACTATTGAACACACTAGTATTTTTACTGTACAATAAAGCCCAGCCCAGGGGACAGCTGTATGCTGGTACAGAAAACACTAGCCATGCAGTCAGCCTCTCCTGTTTGTGACCACCACGCAGACCCAGCGTGCCGACAGCTGCCACAAAAATCGCCTGATGTCGCTCTGCACACCCAACTCCTAGCAAAGACCGTGTCCCTACTCCTTGAAGTCAGCGAGAATTTTATTTTCAAGCAATCACTAAGCAATCATCTTTAATTCTTCTCCACGTGTGGATGAGTAAAAACGACAGCGAGCAACATGAACTCTCCAAACCACATAACTGACCTAAATTCAGCAACTAAATAACCATCCTTGTTTAAATTCCCCCTCTAGTCACTACAATATTAAAATATGCTTCTTCTCGACAGATCAAGAGTTTCTAAAAAAATACAGCTACTGGTGGCTGACGCCCACAGGCGTGCACTCAACCACATAACCTGGTCATCCAGCCGCCGCCGACCCCCCCAGGCACCGAGCGCTGCCGGCCGCGAAACAAGAGCCCCGGTTTCTCTCCAGGCCTAGTCCCGGGACGCCTCCCGCCGCCTCAAGCCAGTCCCCGTTCAAAATTCCCTCCAGCGCAGCCCCCGCCTGCAGCCAACACCTGCTGGTGCCGGTGCCGGTGCCCGGTGCCCCCGGCCAGGCCGGCAGCGCACCCCGCCACGTAGCTGCCGCCAGCCTCCCCCTCCGCCATTATCCCCCTCCACAGCAGCCGCGCGGGGCCGCTGCCTAGCCCCGCCCCGAAGGGTGAAGGGCGGGGCCTTGCACCCCTGTGGGCCAATCAAGCACCGCGCCAGCCCCCCCCCGGTGACGCTCTCTCAAGGGCGGGGCGGTGATAGAGAGAAGGGCTGTCATTCGCGTGACGTCACGGGAGCGCTATGAGCGGGCCGGCAGAGGTATGGCCGCCGTTGTCATCACTCCTCCCGGCGCGGGGCCCGCCCGGGGAGAGCTGAAATCAGCTGCCCCTTCACCCGTGGGGGAGGCCGGCGGTTAAGGGTGTCTCACAGGTCGAGAGGAGCGCTGCTTTCCCCGGCCGCAGCCGGGCGAGGGGTTCGTGAGGCCCTGAGCCCTTGCGGAGCCCCGCGGCTCGGCCCGCCCCGGGCTGCTCTGGGGAGGCCGCGCTCCTTGGTCTGGCCCGGTAGCTGCGGCTGACGGCGGAGCGGCCGCCTGTGGGGGACCGTGTGCCTGTTTTGCGGTCTGATACGTTCGGTCCTGCAGCCTGTGGCAACTGCCGTTCCCTTCTGAGGAGCCTCCGGAGCTGTGGAAGGGGGGTGGGTGTGCTGCCGCCTCCGCCTTCCCGGGAGAGGTGTAAACGCGGCTGTAGGGCACCTGAGCCCGGCTTTCGGAACCTGCAGCACGTACAGGGGCACATGTGCTGTCCGGTCCCCTGTTCAGCTCAACACCACCTGGTCTTGCGTCTCATTCAGCTTCTCCTGGTGTCTGTCACGACCGGAGGCCCTCTGCCAGCCTGAAGCTGGCTTTGTCCGAACCTCTGCTCTCCCTCTCCCCTGTCCTTGGGGAAAGTTCAGTCTTGGCCTGTATGCAGGCTGCTGCTCCGCTGAGTGGTTACTGCTGACTGACTTGGAAACCTTCCCTGGGCTGTGTCTTCTTGTCTTACATTTCTGTGCTTCAGGCTGGTGTTTGGAGAGTGCCTTGCCTGTCTTAGAATATAATACAAATATTATACAAATACATAAGATATGTATCTTGTGACATCTGTCATCAGTTATTATTGCACACTTAATGAAAAAAGTAATTCCTGTGGTGTTTTCCCTATAGTTGTGTGTAATGTCTAAAACTGGTGTATTCAAATCCATTTTTCGTAATAGTCTGTTTTCGTCTTTTGCCCTGTGTAATGAAGCTTGTGCATGGAGCTACAGGATTAAATAGTTGCTGCCAGCATGGAGTTCTCTTAATCCGATATACTCCATATGGCTTTACAGACCCAAAGGAACTTGGTTGTAATAAATATTTAGGGGCTTCTGTAATTATTAAATAATGTCTGTGAGACATGGGAGATAAAAATACTTTTTCTGCTATATGAAACTATAATTATGGAAGAGTTTGTATTTCCCTTTTATTTTTGAGTCTTACAGAAGAGCTATTTTTTCTTACTGTGGAAGACTTAATATTCAAGTCAATTATGGCAGTTAGTTCTTGAATAGCTAGGTAGAGATACATAGAGAAGGTATTTCAGATTATGCCTTGAAGCATCCTTTGAAGCTAGGAATGCTTCATTTTCTAATGGAGAAAATAAGGAATGGAGTGATAGGTAGAGTTACCCATTTAGTACTCTTGAAGAGAAGGAATAAAGGTGGACTTGCAAGTTTGGTTTCTTTCTTAATTGTCTGATTTTTCTTCATTATAATGTGTAGACTGGGAACATGCTTTTTTTTTTTTTTCCTTTTTAATTACATTAGGTTTTGTTTCATTTCTAGGTTAAAGTGAAAATACCTTTTGGAAACAAATACCTTGATGCTATCTTTTCTGTCCCAGAGAAGAAATCAACATATGGAGTGATTCTTACCCATGGAGCTGGAGGAGATATGAATTTCCCTCACTTAATGTCTTTGGCAGCCTATCTTGCATCCCATGGAGTTCTGTGCCTACGGTTTACTTGTAAAGGCCTTAACATTGCTTATAGGACTAAGGCCTTCAAAACAGTTGTGGTAAGAAGTGACCAAATTCTGCCAAAGCTTAGATCCATGGGTGTTGCCTTCTGGGTTTCTTGGAGTATGACCAGAGACCAGTCAAGCAACAGTGGGAAAATTAGAAGTGACAGTTAGCTAAATGGAGCACTGTCTGTGAACAGAAACAGCAGGAGGAATTTTTGTATGGGCAATAGCTGGAACAGCTGCGGCAAGTGTGTGGGTTTGAGTTCAGGGAGAGAAAGAAAAGCTTGAGAAATGGATGTAAGAAAGCAAGAGTGTTTCGTGGGAAAACTTGAAAAAATGAAAGTATTTAGCATGGAAACCAGAGGTAGGTGTTCTGGGAGGGCATGGTGGAGGGAGAGGGATTAAGGGACACAGCTTTGGGAGCGGTTTTGACAGGAAAGAAGCTGACCTGGGAATTGTGTTGGGTCTCTGAGTGTTGGCAGCTGGGAGAACAAGACTTTAGGAAAAGAGTAGGGGACTCTGGGTCGCAGGAAGAATTGAAGCAAAAGAGATTGGGAGTAGCATATGAGCACCTTGGAACCTAAATAATCTTTGATTTCAAAATCAGTTTAAACTGTTATATGCACATGCTTATCTCTTTCTGCTGCTGTTACGTAATTTAAGACGTTCTTATGTACCTAGGTTTTGTTACAATGGGCAACCTTTTGTTATAATAGCATCAGCTTGGAGTATCTTCCTGCTCTCGATTGCATAGGAAAGAGTGGAAATTTTCTTCTGATTATCTAGCTACTTTTACTGAGGCATGGGAAGGTAGCTTGAGTGCTTTGCATTGAGCATCAGACATTTTTATTGGGGAATTAAGTCTAGTTCTTAAGGAATTAATTTGTATGATATCATTGCGATTATTTGTATATTAATGTGACGTTAAACTTTGCTAGCTTTAATGTGAATCTGTTCTCCATTCTTTTTTGAAGAAACATAATGTTGTTAGCGAGTTTATATTAATATGCTGCTGTGTGAAGGTAATTTAAAGGCCTCTGCTAAGATAGCATCTGATTAGTTATCTCCTAAAACCTGAAACAATTGTTGCTGAATTTTATCTTTGCTGTCAGACATAACTGATTGTGTCTTAAACTTTTTGTGGGAAATACGTGACCTCAGTGAAGGGCATTTTTGTTAATTTATTTTGCCTTTTGATGGGCTAAGAGCATGCATGCGGTCTGTTACTATAACTAAGTTGATGCACAGTCATCATTTCTATTTTGGTAACTTTATAGGACATCTGATATTTTAGACTTGTTGAGAGCTAATGTGAAGTTGCTTATGTTTATTATATTATTGCTGCAAAATGTTATGAAATCACTTGTGTGAAAAAACGAGAGCAATTTGTGTGTATCTGTTTGTTGTTTAATCTGCAGTGCTGAAAGAGTTTCCCATTTTGTATTTAGTAGCTAAAATCCCCAGCCTGTCAGCTGTCTTAGTTCTGAGTTGTAATATTTATCTTATTTCTTTAGGAATTCTTAAAGCTTTCTGATGATTATAAACTTTCGGGCGTCTTCCTTGCAGGTATTGTTTTAGTGTCTATAATTTTCTCTCTTGTACTGCCTCTCACCATAGCAATCTGCAATTACTCCATTTTTGAAGTCTGTCCCACTTTGGTAAGAAGTGAATGAACAGATGCAGGTGACAGGTTTCAGTTTGAGGTGGGCGCTAAAATCTCGGTAACTTGGGAACAAGCTCCCTCTAGTCAGTATTGTCTAGAGAGAGCGATTCAGCTGTCTGCCGGGAGAACCTCCTTTACAAAGAGATTACAAATGTTCTCTAATCCTCATTAATTGATTAGAAGTTCATTGGGTGCCAAGCCCACTTAGAGATCTGCATTTGGGGTGTTGTAAGCAGGAGCTGAAAGCTCCCAGCCCCGTAGCCGGTAGCTGTGCAGGGCGGGTGTGCAACCGGCTATCTTACAGCACTGCTCTTCCAGTCGCAAATGGGCATGTCCATTTCACCACCTTCTCTCGAGAGCGTGGCTGTCTAGACCTGTTCACACTCCTCGTGATGCCACAGATCTCACTCCAGAAGGAGGAGGGAAAGAACAATAGATGACGTTTTTCAGATACGTTGGGAGAAAATTCCCTTGTTGCTTGTAAGTGACAGGGCATGAGATCTCTGATAATCCATGTGTGCTTTTTAACTGCGGGTCTCGAAGAATTCCAGTTACTGGTAAATGGAAAACCATTTTGCCAAAGCAGGTTTTGGTAGATAAAACCTCGTGGCAGATAGAACATCAGTTATATTATGGGAAAAAGGGAAGTAGGTGGGTGTGATTAGGAATAACTTTGTACGGGAAACCCTGAATGGTCTCTGACTAAGTGAAACCAAATCTGTGCTGATGCAACTTAATCCCACTGGAATCAGCCACTTTAACACTCAATTACAGAGCATTGTCAGCTCATATGCCTCGTCTTTGAGGAGATATTTTGATACCCCTGTGCTGTTACTGATGGACCTCTCGCTACAAGTTCACACTTTATTTTTTTTCCCCCTTCTACTTTTACTTTTAGGCTGAAGTTTGAGGTATGCATAAACACTTGCTGGATTTGTTTTGGGAGTAAGGCACATAAAACTTTGTTTTTAATTTGAGCAAATTAAGGTTATGTGAGGAAAAAATGAAAGATTTTTCTCGTGTAAAAATACATGATATGAGATAATAGCGTTGCTATCTGGAATTTCAAGGGTCTGGAGCAAAGGACCTGTCCCTCTCTTCCTCCTGTCCCCTGGATGGGCTGTTGTTCCTTCCAGTATTGCAAAAGATCCCTCTCCATTTATGTTTTTTAATTTTTTCCCCCTTCTTTTTCAAATGAGGATGCAAAACCATAATGTAACTAGTCAAATATTTTAGCAGAAAATGTTGAAATTAGAGTTAATATTTTTCAAGGAGTAGATGAATAGAAGCATCCCTAGCATCTTGTACTACTGGTATGCTGAAATACACTGAGTTGGGTTGTTTCTAGGAGTTGTTTACTCAAACAGAATGTAGATGAGGTAATAGCAGATACGCTTTTTTCCCTTTATTTTAACATGGGAGAAAGGCCGTTCCATGGGCTCACGAGCTGCTGCCTCTGTGATACGTCATCTTAGCCAGGAGGATGATGATGACTTCATTCAAGGTCTAGTATGTTTATCTTACCCATTACATCGACCAAAACTTCAGTCCAAGCTCCGGGATGAAGATTTATTATTCATCAGGTGTCCAGTGCTGTTTGTCTCAGGATCAGCAGATGAGATGTGTGAAAAAGTGAGTAAATCCTTGTCAAGCCTGCTATGAAGGGGCAGTAGGGAGGAATGGGAATGAGCCTGAGCGATGTCTATACTGGTATACACAGCTGTGACTTCAATTAACAGCTTTCTCTAAATATATGTACCTTCTGAAGGAGGCCTTGGGTAGGAGACGTCATTGGACATAAGGAAATGTGGGGGGTGCTTTTTTTTTTTTTTCTACATAAAACTTCTGGATTGTACTTGACCATCCACTTTAGCACACTCATCTTTGGGCCACTAACATACTGCTAATTTGAACTTCTTGTCTTTTTTGATAGGATAAGATTGTACAAATTAGAAGTGGCCTATGGAAGGAGCGAGTTATTTGCTATTCTGTTTTAACCATTTCAGGTTACAAAACGTAAACACTGTGCTACCAAAACACATTTGTTGCATTTTCATGACAAATTCTCGCAAAGCAGTTCTACCTGCTAGCCAGACTTCGGTGGTAGAAGGCGTTATTTGTTAAAGAGGAGGTGCGCAGAGATCAGAATACGGTGTTTTTCTGCTTGTTTTCTTGCAAATAGGTACCTGTTGTTCTTGAACAGTTCAGCTTGAATTTGGAACTGTGTGCAATTGGCATTTTCCATGCTTGGACATAGTTTCTAAGGAGTCATAATGCTTTTGTGAGGAGCTGTCACCAAAATAAGTCAGGCTAGCAGCCAGCAGATCTTTGGAGTGCCCTCTTAGTGGGGAAATCTTTTAAGATTTTCTGAGCTGGTTCTTACATCTGTTTGCTGAGAAAGTTGAACAGAGTCAAAGCCAGTCTCTAGGGAATTATATCGCTACTCTGCTACTTGAGACAAATCGGATGTAAGAAGTTTTGTTGTTTTATTGCTAGTACTACCTTCTGGCAGTAAAAGTGGATTCCTTCATCTTTCCTTTTGTGGGGAAGGAGCCTGCACAGGGTTGTGACCTTTGCAGTTTTTTAAGTTTTAATTTTCTTCTATTCTGTATTTGAGTGAGGGCTAACCTTTGAGTTACTTCTGTTACTGAACACAGTATAATCACATCTTTTCTGTCAACATTTTTTTTAATGTGCAGGCAGATCCATTTTGTTTTTAAGAGCTGCCTGTGATGTGTCACACAAGCAAAGCGAGAGACATCTGTGAGTTGCACGTTTGTAGCATCTGATTCTCTAACTTTTTTCATTCTTACTTTCTCTATAGCAACTGCTAGAAGGTGTGGCAAGCAAAATGAAAGCCCCTAAAAAAATCCATTGGATTGATAAAGCAAACCACGGGATGGTAGTCAAAGGACGAACAACGGATGATGTCATGGAAGAAATAAATGCACAAGTGTTTTCTTGGCTTAGAGAGAATATTGAACTGGAGCAGAAATGATTTGCAGTATTTAAGCAGTATCTTTGTTTAGTTTTTTGTAAATGCAGCAAATGAGTTTGTTATTTCTGAGAGATGTATTTTTTAAAACAGATGTTTTCAGAGGTCTAAGTGTAAATGGAAATAAAACATTTTTGTGTGAATGAAAAAATAAAGAAGTTTTCAAAGGAAAGAAAATATTTCATACTGTGGCAGCATTGTTTTCTGTGTTTCTGTGCAAACAACTGTATACAACACTCGGTGCTCTGCATTAACAAGTAAATGCTTTTGACTGATACTTGAAGTGATATACTGGAAAGAAATCTATTTTGACAGCAAATATTTAGGTGTGTTTCATTTCTGAGTGTATTACTGATGCTATACTTGTTTGAAATTAAAACCTACTGCTTTGTAGAACTCTGTGGGCTGTATGGCTCTGTCCTGGTGCTGTATCCTGCCACTCCAGTGTGCTTCAAAACCTGTGACGCAGGTAGAGAATCCCTCCTTGTGTGCAATGTCACTACTCTAAGGAGCCAGGTTCTGGGCCTGTGTGGGGAGGAGGAGGTAACACAGGCAAAGAACACGGGTCAGTTTTGAAAAGTCACCTTCCAGCAACTTCCCTTGCGTAAGGACGGGTCAGGGAGGCCCGTTGGGGAGATAGGCAGGGAAGACTATTAAATAAAAACAGACACAAGACAAATCATGTTTGTATAGGTGGAGGAGCTCCTGGAGGAGGTAGCAGTTACACTGTTGCACAAGGCTGCTATCAGACAGGAGGGCTCTGAAGAGGCAGTGGGGGTCTGCACCTCCTTACCCATTAGCAGAAGGAACTCCGGTCTCTCCGGTCTTCAGCTGAGCTCTGACGTTGGATGAAAAACTCTGTGTGCTTGTGGCTGCAGCCTCTCCCGTTGTGGGCTGTGAGCAACCTGTCGGTATAACCACAGGTCATAGTGATGTGTTAATTGCTTTCAGCCAAGTCATCAGCAAGTACCAGCTGAATGATGACCCCAGGATGAAATGGCCATCTGTCCTGAGAAAAGCATTTTGGCATTGTCTCCTGCGATGGCGGCCTCAACTCCACAGCCAAGAGTTCCGCAAAACCTGCTCCAGTTATTCAGCATCTTCAGGCTGCTGCAGTGTGTCCTGTTGAACGTGAACAGGCAGCTTCAGCTGGAGGTTGTTTTTGGGAGTAGCTGTTGTGCGTGACGCTGCAGAGCTGCTTAAACGTGCACCTGGCCAGCCCTGGTGAGCTGAGAGGATTTCTGTGATGTTTTGGCCAGGTGCCTTTGTTTTGGTGCTGTACTGTGTATATATTAAAAAAAAAAAAATCGATTCAAGACTGTAGGTTAGTAAAGTGCAAAATACTGCTTACCACATGATCAAACAGACCATTCCTTTGGCTGTAGTAAAAATAATAGGCAGGTGAAAGTAAAAAAATGTTAATGGGATATAATAATCTTCTGTTGTTTCTCACAAGATGCTGTAAGACTGCTGATTTCCCAGCAGTAATGTTTAATAAGCATAGCACACACCTAAATGTTTGTGAAGAAAATAACTATACGGATTTCAAATTGGCTGTGTTACAGAGAGAAATCCTCACTTAGGACTGGAAACATATGTGCTAACTTTGGAATTTGATGAATTTAGACTTGACTTTAAGATGATGTTGATATGCTCAAAAGTAACAGTTGAATTACTTAGTATCAGCATAAGGGAGATACTTTAAAAATAGACTAGACTTGAAATAGTCGCTGTAGTCACTGCTCAGTGCTACTGAATTCTTTTCTTATTGCCAAAGAGACTGAGTTTCACAGACAAAACATCTGAAAAATCGTATGGAACTTTAATCTAACATTACTATAGTGTCCAATAGCACTGTGCTTTTCCTTCAGGTTAAAAAGATACATTATAAATCCCGTGCCATTGTCTTTGAGAATACTGATTCTCCCAGAAGGAATAAAGTTATGGTCTGAAAAAGATGACTTTGTATAGCTGCATGGGATGGGAGGGGTTGATTTATGATTCTTATCTATCTGCCCTTTTTTGCATAACACACGTGTGAGTTGACTCAGCAGAATGAATAAAAAGTACTTGCATTTCCAAGGTATCTCAGGACAGTAACACATGACTGATACAAACATGGTTTTTATTTAAAAAAAATTATAAAAATGTATTTGAACAAAGTTCTGCAACCACTGCATGATAAAAACGGGTTGCTTGGTTGTCTCCCATATGTAGAGCATGATACAGTAAACTTCATAATATCCATTGACATTATCCATTGGCATTTTAATGCAAATTTTTCTTCTTAAGAAGACAATCTGAATGTAGGTAAATATTAAAAAAATTATTTTCTTTCTTCCTTTCTGTCAGAGTTCATCTTTGGCCTGTAGTCAAGAAAGAAGAAACATTTTTCAGTTAATTGGAAACTCAGTTTTTAACTGCCTAGTCCTGCAAATACATTAAGAAATGTTTCTGAGTTTGACAGGGATTAATGGTCTGGTAACTGATACTACAGGCTGCTCAGCAGTGGCTGATCCAATTTGGTCAAATAAGAACTGGAGACATCCAGCACTTTACGTTTAAGGCTGCGTGTACCGTACCTTTTTTCTGTGGCAAGTACATGGAAAAAGGTCATCATCAGGCTGCTGCACTTTCTCCATCCCCTCTCTGATTTTTGGCTCGCTCACTTGCAAACTGGCATATTCCTAGTTTTAGAAAAAGGAAAGTTTTGTTAATTCATAAACTTGTTAGATTGTACATCTGGTTGTAAATACTACACCAACTCAGCGGAGTAATTCTGTAAAAACTCTGGAGCTGCAGAATCTGTTACTCCATACAGTGTCACAGACAGGGTAAGCAGATACATGACCGCAGACAGGAGCCCCATCGGGTGCCTCACTGGAGTTTCGATACCTCGGTGCTAATGCACAGATATTTTCAGCTGTGGTTCACAGGGTGTGCGTCTGATGTGGAATTCTTTGATCATTGTGGGCAACGTATTCTTGCAGATTAGACCAAGATTTATGGCATCCCATGGCTCCTCTCAAACTGCCAGCGTAGTCTTAAGGGGTTTCGTAGGAAGTAACTGCATGCAGAGTTTGTAAACCAACTGAAGTTCTTAATTGCTGCTGCTGCTGGCTTTGTGGCTTCAAGTACTGGACCGGCCAATTTCCAGCAACTCTGTTGCCCTGAATTCTTTCTGTGAGATTTCTACTTTTTGTGGTACTAGGTGTTAAAAATATACTAACCTGGAAAAGTTTGAAATAGTAACAAAAAATGTGATCTCCCATGAGATTGTTTCTTGCAAATTCTTGTCCAGATTTTGCAATATTTTTTGCCTGTCAAAGAAAATAAAAAGCTGTGGGTTTTTTTAATTCTAAAAAAAAAAAAAAAAGGTAGTTATTTCAGTATTGATTCTGGAGTTAAGTATAGTGTTGACAGTTTAGGAAAACTTCTTTATTGTTATTTAAGCTTTCTTAATTTTAAAAGTACAGCATTCTTATGAAAATACTCTTCATTTTTTCCAAAGTTCAATTTAATGTCAAATTAAGGGCAATATTAGGTATTTTTTAAAAAGTGTTTTTCTTATTTGTAGAGTCGATGACAATATTTTTTAAGTCCTTCTAATAGATTTTTTTGTTTTAAAGAAATGCACTTTTTGCTCTCTCTACTTCGTCTAGAACCATTGCCGAGTCCTTCTAAATGTGTATTTACCTCTTCATCATGCTCTTTTGCCCACTGGAGTTTTTCTAGTAGATCACTCAGGTCGCTTTTAAACGGAATATAATGTTTCCATGGCTGCAGCTCGTTATAAAAATGCTCATAGTAGATGGAGTCTTGCTTTAGCACCACACTGTTTCCTGCTAGTAGATAAGGCAATCTGTATGCTGCCACTGTGCCATCAATATTAATTTGATATTTATACTGGAAAGAAAATGACCGTAAGTTATTAACAAACAGGAGATCCAAGTAGCTTTGTTAGGTTGTACTATCCTGAGGGCACCAGTGTGACTGACTTGCCGATATTGAGAAACGTAGGACTGGCTAGGCAAGCGTCAGTGTTTAAATAGCTTTTAGTATTTAGTTTGGAATTCATCACAGTGCAGGGTACACAGAGATGCCCTCTTCATCAATTAAGTTCTCCGGAAATTCTTAGACGCTCATCCTCAGATGTGAGGGTAGACGTGCCACTTCATCCACTGATATTCCCACTATGTTAGTTATGTTAGTAGTCCTGATCACTGAATCAGGAAAAAGAAATAAAAAGTAACTTGGAGTTATATAGATTACATGAGGTTCTACAGAACCTTTAGATGTAAATAAAACATTATCATCCTTAGCGTTAAGAGCTACATAGCAGTTCATCCCACTGGAGGGATGCCTATTCACGCTTGTTACTGGTCTTGCGCTGAAAAACTAAGAATCACTTTATTACCGATAATATGTATGAAGTTATTTGATAATTTGAAACACCAAGAACCTAGTTCTGTGAAAAATGGTTAGTGGCTTACCTTAAAAAAATCAAAAAACGAAATATGCTTAACAATGGGGCCATAGAGGCTTTCATCATGTTTAAAAAAAAAAAAGTTTGTGAAAGCAGCATCTATGATCTCTGGGTATTTTCTGCTCAGTTTTACAAGTTCAAGCCTCTCTTTGCGGCTGTCACGTCCTCTCCAGAATGCTGTGGTATTCTTGTCTTCCCATGATGGGCCAGTATTTGCTTGAACTGACATCATATCCAGACTGACTCTGGAGGAGAAAGGAGTGATTTAGTAGCGAAGCCTACTGGAAATTTTTTTAAATGCAATTACTTAAAAGAGTTTACAGTACCAGTAAGCAAATCACAAGGATGAAGGTAAGCCATGAGCACACCCGTATATGTATTGTATCAGTATTTTTGCAGCGATAACAATAGATAAGGAATGTCAAATTCCCAGGCCTGTGGCAAGACGGCATCAGTTCAACATGGCGTGTGGAAGGAGTACCTGTCAGTTGTCGTGGAAAAAAGTGGCTAAAAGTGGATATAGTTGCCAGACAGATGAAGGCGATACGGGCTAATGCAATAGCAGATAATAGTGATGAGGCAGTCGTGATAGTCTAAAGCAAGGTTTTTATGTAACTAGTTAAGTCAACATATTTCACTTCTTTTGCTAAATTAAAACACATAAAATGGGTATGTGTGTGTGTGAAACAAAACAAACAAAATACCTACTCTTGAAACATTCCCTCTAAGTGCTGTTTTCAGTGACTTGACCATGTTTAGATTACTTCTGATTTTTTTAAATAAAAGAGTTAAGTATTTTAATAAATGTCATTCATGTTATATAATACATAACTTGGTTAATGCTAAGTTATTGATCACACAGTTAGTGCCTACCTATAGGGTGCCAATATCTCATGAATAAACAAAGAATATACCAGTTAATACACTGGTAATACAAGTATCTTTTTGGAAGATCATTCACTGTGAATTTTGTGAAAATTTTAAGCAATTTCTTACCGTCCCATAGTCTCCAAAACTGAGTCTGTTAAGTCATATGTTGGCATGACAATGTCTTTTGACTCACTGGACCCACACCATGAGAAGATGGGGTGCAGGTTCTGTGGGGATTTCTTTTTCTCCAGAGGCCAGTCCCCCAAATTAACAAAAAATTCTACATCTGGCATTTTCACCTAAAGAGAAGCAAAGTAGGTGCAAATACATTTTAATACAAAGCAATATTCTTCTGCTGGCATCTTGCATTTTGAGAACAACCTCACTAAGGCAGAAAATAGCCGGGTCTCTAATATACTCAGTATACCCGTAATAAATAGTTTAGAAACATGTTAGAAGTACTCAGACCACAGAGTAAAGCCTACAAGATAATTTTTAAAATTTTTTTTAAGATTTGTAGAAAGTCACATAAATTCTCTCTCTTTTTTTTAAGGGATAGGAACATCCCAGTTCAGAGGATGGTTTCTTGTTATACTTTACATGACTGGCAGCACAATCTTTGTACCAAGCTAACACTGGAATCCAGTAAGCGATTGTGTAGTTCCAAGGGAAGTTGAACCACCTTGTTGATTGTATGGAAAATCGCTGTTGGGTGGTACATTAGTGTTCTGTCTCATGAGTGAACTGGTTTGCCCTGTGTCTGCACGACGGCTCAATCCAACAGAAGAGAAGTAACAGAAATGAACAGCCATGATGGAAAGACCACGTTTAGTCAGCACCGGGGTTAATTATTAAGGATAATATCTTCAATTATTGTTGGTAGTATGGAACCATATCTGAAATCAATGTCGCAGCCAAAGAGCAAGCAAAATACTGCTGGTGGCCAAGAAACATTATAACAACAGGACAGGGGCATAATTTTGCTGCTATATGAAACTTTGATGGACCCCCATCTTGAGCGCTATGCGTGGTTCTGGCATTTGCAAGCGAAGCAAGAGAAGGTGCAACAAAAGGCAGCTACTATGATAGGGATGGACCGGCTGCCTTGTGAGGAGAAACTGAAAGTGGTGGGACACTTCAAATGGGATAGCAGAAGGCTGAGGGCAACACATGGTTGAATTTTACAGAACCCTGAAGGCATGGATAATGTCAGTGCAGAACTGATGCTGTATCTGTTCTTAGTTCACCCCCTTCATGATGTTAATCTCTGCTACATCCTCAGTTGCCTCTTTCAAAGCAAAAGACTCCTAGTCAAATTATCTTACTATTATTGCTATGTCGTTCTTTTTGAGAATGTGAAATGAGAACTGCACAGTTTTCACAAGAGAGGCATGTCACAGGTTTTATACTGTGACATAATCTTTTTTTTCTTTTGTTTTTGCCTCCCTCCTTAAGTCTTAACTGGGTATTTGACTATTACAAACATCTGATTATTATACCAGCATTTTTTGAATGTATGATTATGTGTGATTAGGAACATTTTGTTCAAGTGTTATCATCAACTATCTTAATATCTATATGAGAAAATACCTTCTCTGAAGAAAGAACAATTCTGAACATTAATAATTCTCAAAATATACACATACATGTAAAAATAAAGTTGAAATATTTTGCTGACTCCTCATTGTATATATGCACTGAAACATTGCTCAAATCCCTTTACTCTTCAGATCAGAATGGCTGGTCACACACTTAGCATTTCAGGATTTTTCTGTGGTACTGAAACCTATTTGGAAGTTTCTAATTTAATGTATCTTTATAGACAGAGATAGAAATTAATAATTTGTCAAACATCAAACAACCCCCTAAGTGGTTGAAGATGTTTTTCTCTAACTTGATGACACAGGAAAACCTTTGGCAGAGACATCCAGAAATTCTAAAGACGGAGACTCAAAGCAGTATTTTTTTGCCTTCAGTATACAGACTGACAGAAAAGGTTTTCTTGCGTACCTTCATTACGAAGGCTACACGTACTAATCTTGAGCACTAAACTTTATTAACACAGTGCCATCTAATGGTTATGATAGACATAGAAAAGTTACAAATTATATTTTATCTACATCCTTAATGACAGAATCATTCAACAGGTTGAATCTTCTTCTCCAACCCACCAGATCTGTTGTCTTTCGATGCCATTGTCTTAATAGAAATTCCTACAGTATTTAATGGGGATGAGACAATTCGTGTTTTGTGGATCTGTAAACAGTTTCTGGTTTTGGAGTTAGCAAATCTTTTTCAACATTTAGCCTAAATACCTGTGATGCTATTTAATTCTATTATTTCTTGTCCAACACTACTCACACCAAGAACAGCTTACTTCCATCTTCCACAGAGCAACCTTTTAGATAATTAGAGGAAAAGCTACATCCACGTCTTCCCTTAGACACTGTTAAATAAAACAATTCCCACTCAAATGAATCTTCATTTGTATGTCTAGTCATTCTTTCCACTTTCCTGTGCAATGTCAGTAATTCAACCTTTCTTGAAGCATGATACCCAAAGGCAGATGCAGTAGCATAACTGGTCCATTACTAATCCTGAGTGTAGTGGAAAGGTTACTTTACATTTCTTCAATGTGTTTATTCTGTTAATGTGTGTGTTTAGCTTTTTGCAACAGCATGCCACTATTGACTCATGTTAAATTTGTGATGCTGTAACCTTCACACTTTTCTGCAGAAAATAACCACTCACTCCCTATTTTAAATTGGTGCCACAACTTTATGACTTATCCAGCCCTTTGTCCAGTATCCTGCCCTTGTCACTTTATTTTATCCATTTTTCCATACAATTTCTCTTACTTGTTAAGACTATTTTTAATTATGATGCTGTACCGTGAGGTGCTTGCAGGTTTTTTCATTTTTGTTATCTCAAAATTGAATAAGCATATTCTCTAGTCCATCATTAAGTCAAAATATAACTAAGTTATTAAATGGGGACTGAACCTAGGACAAATCTCTGAAGAACACATTTGTGACACCTTTCACCTCTCTGGAAACATTGGCAACTATTAGTTAAGTAAGGCTTTCCAAGCAGGTTACAGTCATTTCTTCTAGGCAAAGTTTTCCTATCTTGTTTATGAGAAACTTGTAAGCCTTACCATCAAAAGCCTAACTAAAATTAAGATACTTGGCATCCATATAGGAAGCCTATTACCTTGTTACAGAAAGAAATTATATAGGTATGACTTGATTTTTTGATGATAAACCCATGTTGTTTCATACCAATTACCTTATGTTTCAGCTGCTTATAAAGAATGTGTTTATTTCTTATTAGGTTTTTAAGGATTTTTTTTTTTAGGGGAACAACTCCAAACTTCAGTAGCTCCTCTCTCTTCTTTCTCTCTTTTGTAAGAGACAAAGCGCTTTGTCTTTTTACAGTCAAAAATAGATATTAACCTGGATATCTTTGTATTTCTCTTACTACTATCCTTACATAATAGTCACATACTTGTGTGTGCTGAAACTGCAGCCCTGTCTATTCTGTCACTATGTACATAATGTCAGTTTTTTCCCAAAGTTTCCCTAGGAAAGAGTCTGCATGGTGCTTTTCGCTTGTTCAGCAAGGGAGTTTCCCCACATGCCACCTGTTGGGCTTTTGGTTCTCTTTCTCAACTCTTCGGTCCTGTTTTCAACATATGGAATTTAATAGAGAATTATTTACATTGCCTATGTTGGTTTTTTTTCAGTCATCCTGTATAATGTACTAGCAGAGACAGAATTTTCTATTAGATGCTACAGGATGATTTATTTACTCTATAGAAAAAAAAACCCAAAACACAAAAAAACAACCCCACGCTCTGTCCAAATCTATCACTCTCCTACAAAAGCCTGCTATTCAATTAACATTTGTGATACTCCATACACTGATCAGACAGCATTCTAGAACATGCCAACTTCAAACAAGGAAAATCCATCTAACCTTTCTATTATTAATCGAAGAACAGGAAGAGCTTTTTAACAGAAATAGCAACAAATATGCTAAGTACATTTGTTAAGCCCAAGCTTCTATAAATTACAACATATAGAATAAAATGACGGTACAGATGTACTCACTTTTCTTGTCAAAGAAAGCAGTATGGCATCCATGAAAATTCTGAAGCCAACATGTTCCCCATATGTCTTTATATAAACCTGAAAATAAACAAAGGTTTTATTGGTTGGGTTTTTTTCTTCATTTCAGAGAACGGCTGGCACAATTTAGAGCTCTTTTAATCACTTAGTAAGTAACTAGTCAGACAGCTTGTTTGGCTGTATAGATTTATGAATCAGCTGGGAAGTTTTAGAAATCTCATCTAACTCATCACAGAAACAAACTGGTTACTTGTTTCTGTTGTGTTCCATGTTCTCATTTCCATATGAAACTCTACTGAAGTCAGTACAGTTTTGTTAAAAAGAACTGTAGCTCTGATCCTCAGTGGACCTAAAAGTGGCATTTCTTTACCTTGGAATTCTGCACAATGCAATTTATTGATGCACATTTAATTAGATGATTGTGACACTCCACAGCAGTATTACTCCGAGAACAGGAAACTGAATTAGCATTTAGGAGACTTGGGTCTGTGCCCAGTACTCGTATCGATTGCTTGGGAAGTAATTTGCCTTCATTGTGCTTCAGCTGTAACATGGACAAAATATGCTTTACAATGTAGGACAGGTATTATTGAGCTCATACACAAACTGCAAAGTATTCAAGGACAGAGAAGAAAGCAAAGGAAGTTTCTTAAAGAACAGACAAGAAGAAGCCTTTCAGCTGGGAACAGCCAAGCAGCCTAGTTGTATGAGCTGCCACCAAGTCCCCATATGGACTTCGCATAAACTCATTCCATACCTCGTTATCTTTGATGGTATAATGACACAAACTCTGTCTTTGTCCAAACCTCTGTGGAATTTCTTTTGCAATCTTATCTGGATCGACAATGGGAAAATTTGCTAGGTCTCTTTGAATCTGTGGAATGATTTGAGGGCAGTTCATCTCTTCCAGCCATGCACTGCTGTCCTCCTGAGGGCAGTCACAGTTTTCATGGTAAACAGGACCTATTAGGAACACAATTATTATTTTATTTTCAGTAAGTCATACTATTGAGCTGTTGAGATCAGAAAAGATGGTCAGGTACTGAGCATTTATTCCTTAGGGCCAAACCTTCAGCAACTCTAAATGGACACGCTTGAACTTTTTTTGACTCCAATGGAGTCCTGCCTCGCTACATCAACTTCTGTGTGAACCCCTACAGGTATTTGCTAAGCAACGGCTTCACAGCATTTGATTCTTTTCACTATTTCAGATAGTACATGCAGGACAGCTATAATGAATCCATAATTCGAATGGGCTTTCACAGTCCAGAGGACTGAGGTCCTGCAGAATCTTATGGTAATCCTAGAAGACAGTCTGGGACAGAGTTTGTGAGAAAAAGCCACAATAGGAAAACTGTGTGTAGTTCTGCTTCTTACCTTTTAAAATATATGGAGACTTAGCAATGTGTTTATCTCCAGTTTTGACTTCTATCTTCAGGTTTTTGTAGCTTGCGTACATCCTGTATCTCACAAGGAAGGAACCATCTTTCCTGTCTAATACTTGCACACCAACCCGAGTGAACTGTTCATCAGGAGCAGTGATCTTCACCTGGAACGCATTTTCACCCGGTGATGAAGTGAACCTACCCAGAGAATAAGTGGGAGCTTAATAAAAAAAGGAAACACACAACAGCTTTCTTAGTCTGATCCATTCCTTTTCAAGCTGACAGATTTCCAGTGACTTCACTGGGCTGTGCTAGGTCTTTATGATCACATCCTAATGTTCGGAAGCAAGGCATGATTTTTCCAAAGAGAATTTTGTTAGGCTACCTAAAACATCTCATGCTGTTAGAAGCACTAGGTATCAAGAAGTTCCACTCAGATACTCATGAACAGACCTACAAAATTACTTTGTGCCCTACGTGTTGAACAGTGTTGGAAATACAGCCTTTGATTATATGGGAACAGAGCAGGTTTAAAAATCCAGCATAGCTCTTGGTTAGTAGTAGTTGAAGTGTAAAATGATGGGAAGGTAGAGAGCATGAAGATAAATGAATCTTGGTGGATGTTATCTTGATGTTCTGACATGGTTTAGCCCCAGCCTGCAGCTGAGTGCCACACGCCGCTCGCTCACCCCTCCCCTGGCGGGATGGGGAGGAGAACGGAAAAACAATGGCAAAGCCTTGAGGGTTGGGATAAGGGCAGTTTACTGGGACAGCAAGGGAGAGGGAAACAATCAACAACAGTGCTGATAACAGATAGTAACAATGGGTGATAACAGAGAACAATTTACTGATCTGATGACCTGACCCTCAGTGGGGCTGCCCACCCCTGCCCGACTAGCCCCCTTTTATGGTGAGCATGATGTCACATGGTATGGAATAGCCCCCGGCCAGCTTGGCTCACCTGTCCTGGCTCCTTGGGAAATTAACTCTATCCTTGCCAGAACCAGGACATTATCCACCCCTTATTCCATACCATCTACGTCATGCCCAGATTATTTTACAGATCTCATTGCCTTACTCTATGGGCCATCACTCTAAAATGTCTGTCGAGTTCATTTAGTCCATGGCTTTGGGTTCCATCTGCCATTACAGTCTCTCAGAGCAGGAGCAATGGTGCGTGCTGCTGGATTGTTGCACGCTGCATCTGGAGTTTTCACAGCCGGTGTATCTGGTATGGTCCATGCTTACAGTCTGGATGTCAAAGATGTGATTTTCGATAAAGTTTCTGGGCACCAGTTGAAGTCAGTTCTAGTTCCATCATCGTGGCACTTTGTTCAGTTTCAAAGTCCATCCTTCATTAGTTTTGGGTGATTCTTATGGTCATACCATTGATACAGTATATCGCTATTAACATTATATAATTTAATTTATTGGCTATTTTCACCCAAAATCAGATCCCCTTGGGGTACACACCGGACTTCCCCATCTTTTCTCATCACCCACCAAGTGCACCCTGGTCCCTGAGCAAAAGCAATCCCACAGATGGGCTTGCCTTTGCCTGAAGCAGGGATAACCCAAACTGTTTTACCCAACATATTTTTCATGTGCACTACAGGAACTTTATCCCCTTCTACTGGGCGTGGAAATTTTGATTGGGCAGGGCCAGCTCGATTGGCAGATCCCCGAGTGTTAACTAACCAGGTGGCCTTTGCTAAATGTGTGTCCCAGTGTTTGAGGGTCCCACCACCCATTGCTCTCAGGGTAGTTTTTAGCAGTCCATTGCACCTTTCAATTTTCCTAGAGGCTGGTGCATGATAGGGGATGTGATACACCCAATCAATACCATGCTCTTTGGCCCAGGTGTCTATGAGGTTGTTCCGAAAATGAGTCCTGTTGTCTGACTCAATTCTCTCTGGGGTGCCATGTCGCCACAGGACTTGCTTTTCAAGACCCAGAATAGTGTTCCGGGCAGTGGCATGGGGCACAGGATATGTTTCCAGCCACCCAGTGGTTGCTTCCACCATTGTGAGGACATAACGCTTGCCTTGGCGGGTTTGTGGGAGCGTGATGTAGTCGATTTGCCATGCTTCCCCATATTTATATTTCAACCACCGTCCTCCATACCACAGAGGCTTTACTCACTTGGCTTGCTTGATTGCAGTGCATGTTTCACATTGATGGATGACCTGTGAGATGGCGTCCATGCTCTAGTCCACCCCTCGATCACGGGCCCATCTATATGTCGCATCTCTTCCTTGATGACCTGAGGTGTCATGGGCCCACTGAGCTACAAATAATTCACCCTTACGCTGCCAGTCCAAATCCACCTGAGCCACTTCAATCTTGGCAGCCTGATCCACCTGCTGGTTGTTCTGATGTTCCTCAGTAGCTCGACTCTTGTGTACGTGGGCATCTACATGACGTACCTTTACAACCAGCTTCTCTAGCCGGGCAGCAATATCTTGCCACAGTGGGGCAGCCCAGATGGGTTTGCCTCTGTGTTGCCAGTTGCTCCGCTTCCACTGCTGTAACCACCCCCACAGGGCATTGGCCACCATCCATGAGTCGGTATAGAGGTACAGCGTTGGCCACTTTTCTCTTTCAGCAGTATCTAAAGCCAGCTGGATGGCTTTCACCTCTGCAAACTGGCTCAATTCACCTTCTCCTTCAGCAGCTTCTGCAACTCACCGTGTAGGACTCCATACAGCGGCCTTCCACCTTCGATGCTTTCCCACGATGCGACAGGACCCATCAGTGAACAGGGCATATGGTCTCTCATCTTCTGTTAGTTTATTATACGGTGGGGCTTCTTCAGCACGTGTCACCTCCTCCTCTGGCGACATTCCAAAACCTTTCCCTTCTGGCCAGTCTGTGATCACTTCCAGAATCCCTGGACGACTGGGGCTTCCTGTTCTAGCCTGTTGTGTGATCAGTGCAACCCACTTACTCCATGTAGCATTGGTTGCATGATGTGTAGAAGGAACCCTCTCTTTGAACATCCAGCCCAGCACTGGCAGTCGGGGTGCCAAGAGGAGCTGTGCTTCAGTGCCAATCACCTCTGAAGCAGCTCGAACTCCTTCTTAGGCTGCCAACATCTCCTTTTCCGTTGGAGTGTAGCGGGCCTCGGATCCTCTATATCCCCAGCTCCAAAACCCCAGGGGTCGACCTCGAGTCTCCCCTGGTGCTTTCTGCCAGAGACTCCAGGTAGGGCCATTCTCCCCGGCTGCGGTGTACAGCGCATTTTTTACATCTGGTCCTGCCCGGACTGGCCCAAGAGCTACGGCACGAACTATTTCTTGTTTAATTTGTTCAAAAGCTTGTCGTTGCTCAGGGCCCCATTTGAAATCATTCTTCTTCCAGGTTACATGGTAGAGAGGGCTTACTATCAAACTGTAATTTGGAATATGCATTCACCAGAAACCCACAACACCTAAGAAGGCCTGTGTCTCCTTTTTGTTGGTTGGTGGGGACATGGCTGCTATTTTGTTGATAATATCCATAGGGACCTGACGCCGCCCATCATGCCACCTTATTCCTAAAAATTGGATTTCCTGCGCAGGCCCCTTCACCTTACTTCGTTTTATGGCAAAGCCAGCCTGCAGCAGGATTTGGATTATTTTCTTCCCTTTCTCAGAGACTTCCTCTGCTGAGTTGCCCCATACAATGATGTCATCAATGTGTTGCAGGTGCTCTGGGGCTTCACCCTTTTCCAGTGCAGTCTGGATCAGTCCATGGCAGATGGTGGGGCTGCGTTTTCACCCCTGGGGCAGTCGATTCCAGGTGTACTGGACGCCCCTCCAAGTGAAGGCAAACTGTGGCCTGCACTCTGCTGCCAAAGGGATCGAGAAAAATGCATTAGCGATATCAATGGTGGCATACCATTTGGCTGCCTTTGACTCCAGTTCATATTGAAGTTCCAGCATGTCTGGGGGGGCAGCACTCATCGGCGGTGTGACTTCATTCAGGCCACGATAGTCTACCGTCAGCCTCCACTCTCCATTGGACTTCCGCACTGGCCATATGAGGCTGTTAAAGGGTGAGTGGGTTCTGCTGATCACTCCCTGACCCTCCAGTTGATGAATTAGCTTGTGGGTGGGAACCAGGGAGTCTCGGTTGGTGCGGCATTGCCGCCGGTGCACAGTTGTAGAAGCAATTGGCACCTGTTGCTCTTCAACCATCAGCAACCCTACAACAGAAGGGTCCTCCGAGAGACCAGGCAAACTAGACAATGGTTCAATTTCCTCCGCTTCCAAGGCAGCTATTCCAAAAGCCCACTGGTAACCTTTTGGGTCTTTGAAATACCCTTTCCGGAGGCAGTCTATGCCCAGGATGCATGGAGCCTCTGGCCCAGTCACAATGGGGTGCTTTTGCCACTCATTCCCAGTTAGACTTACTTCAGCCTCCAACAGAGTCAACTGTTGGGATCCCCCTGTTACACCAGAAATAGATATTGGTTCCACCCCTTCATAGTTTGATGGCATTAGGGTACACTGTGCACCAGTGTCCACTAGGGCTTTGTACTCCTAGTCCAATACACTCTGTTGTCCCTTTCCTCCACCTGGCTGGAGGCAGGGCCCCTCTAATCCTGCTCATCATATTCACTACTTATCTCTTGCAGAAAGGACTTAGAAGTCCCTTCAAGAGGGTCAGAAGTGCGATCTGGCCTTTCACTTGGTCTGGGGGGCTGCCCGGTGGAAACTGGAGGAGCATTCTTTCCGGAAGAGTCCCTTTTTACAGCTGTCTCACCTTGTAGCTCATGTACGCGTGCTCGCAGGGTTGAGGTGGGCTTCCCATCCCATTTCCTCATGTCTTCTCCGTGGTCACGCAGGTAAAACCACAGGATACCTCATGGTGTGTATGCTCCATATCCCCTCTCTGGAGCAGAAAAGCGCTTACTCCTAACGGCTGAAATACGGGTCTGTGCAGGTGGGGAGTATGATATATCCTCTTTGAGTTGCCGGACGTCCTGGGACAGTTTCTCCACAGCCGAGACGAGGGAGGAAGAAAGGCTCTCTTCATATTGCCAGAGTCGGCCAGCCAATTCATCCACTGTGGGTGCCTCTTCACTCTTCCAGTCAATTACTGCCAGTGAGTTGGCGTACAATGATGGTGCACTTCGCACAAATTTTCGCCACATGGGTCGGGTACATTGGACTTCATCGGGGTCTGTGGGCAACTGTGCGTTGTCTGGATCATAATAAACCATCTCCTGCACAGCTAATTCCCTCAGATATTGAATACCTCTCTCCATAGTGGTCCACTTGCCTGGCCGACATACAACATCTTCGCTGAAAGGATACCTTTCCCTCACACTTGACAGGAGACTGAGGGCCTGCGCCTTCTTCCCAATTGCCTTGTCAATGCCCCTTCCCTAGACAAGGATCCCAGCTGCTTGGCCTCCCTGCCCTCCAGTTCCAGGCTACTGGCCCCGTTATCCCAGCAGCGGAGCAGCCAGGTAATAATGTGCTCCCCTGGAAGGCGGCTGAAATCTTTCCGCATATCTCGCAGCTCACTCAGGGACAGGGATCGAGTGATCACTTCTGGTTCTGGCTCTTCTTCTTCTCGTGATGGCCCCGGTTCATCATCATCTCTCACTAAGCAAACTGATTTCTTTGTGTATTTCTTTTTGTGTATAGGGGCGACTGATACTGGTATGAGTTGATCTTTTGGCTCGGCTGCAGCGCCTGTTGCGGGGGCCTGGGCAGCTGCAGTGCCAGTGGGTCCGCTCTCTCCCTCTGGATGGTGCTGTCTACTATCCAGCAGTGTTTGATAGATTGTGGCCAGGGCCCAGCACAGAGCAGTAAGTTGTGTCTCCTCAGAATACCCACAGCATTTTTCTTTCAAATATTCTACCATTTTATCAGGGTCTTGCAGTTGTTCAGGAGTGAAGCTTCAAACCATTGGGGGTGAAAAGGTCTCTAGATACCCGCCCATACTCTCCCACATGCCATGCCAGCCCTGACCATTCAGCCTTGGGGAAGATCCCTGGGTAATATTCTTGAAAAAATTTTTGCTAACCCTGAACAGGACTTGGAAAGCATGCAGGAGACCTAGCAATAGGAATATACTGGTCTGAACATTCCAAAGGTATTCAAAAGTCTCAAAAATTGTTGTAACCAACCAAAAGGGAAAAGGGGAGGTGAAAGAGTGGGAGAAGGTATCCCCCCCCGTCTTCCCCATAGATTGGGTCCAATTATTAATCAATTCTGAAAGATATTGACCAAGGTACGGGCCTGACCGAAATGCTACATACACGTACCAGCTCAGACTCATGATTGTCAATGATATCTTATCATAAGTCATTATCACACAATACAACAACATGAGAACACGAACCCCTCTCCCAGAGGTGATAAACAGCACCGCAGGGATTGCATAGAGTAAACACTGGTTTACAAACCAGAGCCATGTGACCAAACAGAACATCATTATGACCAGCAACTGTTTCAATAACATTATAAATGCTTATAACAACTTTGTTTTAACACACTTGGGTCAGACTTGTTATCACAACCCCTCGAGCCCCACGTTGGGCGCCCAAAAGGACTGACGTGGTTTAGGCCCAGCCAGCAGCCGAGCACCACGCGCTGCTCGCTCCCCCCTCCCCCTCCCCCCTCCCCCGGTGGGATGGGGAAGAGAACAGAAAAACACCGGCAAAGCCTCAAGGGTTGGGATAAGGGCAGTTTACTGGGACAGCAAGGGAGAGGGAAACAATCAACAACGGTGCTGATAACAGATAGTTACAATGGGTGATAACAGAGAACAATTTACGAATCTGAGGACCAACCAACCAGACACTCAGCCCATCCCGGAGCCATGCTGAGCCCGCCCCTGCCAACTAGCCCCTTTTATGGTGAGCAATAGCCCCTGGCCAACTTGGCTCACCTGTCCTGACTCCTTGTGAAATTAACTCTATCCTTGCCAGAACCAGGACATGTCCTTTCCTGTACAGGACAGGACAAGGGGCAACGGTTTTAAACTGAAAGAGGGAAGATTTAGATTGGACATAAGGAAGAAATTCTTCAGTATGAGGGTGGTGAGGCACTGGAACAGGTTTCCCAGAGAAGCTGGGATGTCCCCTCCTTGGAAGTGTTTAAGGCCAGGTTGGATGGGGCTTTGGGCAACCTGGTCTAGTAGAGAGAGAGGTGGTGGGAGTGGCTGGACTAACAGCTTACAGCCCAGAAGCCTGGTCACCTTTCCTGAAACTTGTCCAGACATACCAGAGAGCTGCCAGCTCAACTAAATTCAGGAAATATTTACTGACCAAGATAAGCTGAACTTCCAGACTCGCATGTGCCCAGGGTGCATCTAATCTGGACAGCCTGGATGGAGCACTCTGAGCTTCTATCTAGCTTGTAGGATCAGGGTTTCGTTCTTGTACAAATGGAAAGACGTGTTTTCCAAAAACTAAGTTTACCTCTTTCATTCCGATGAGGTTTACATAATGGCATACAGAGTCATTCTTAATGATGCTACTGATCTTGTGCCTATGTGTTTAGGAGAAACACTGATGTTCCTAACAGTGGAAACAAGCAGGATACCTGAGCAGGTACATCATAAATTAAATATATTATTTATTGTTAAGGTTTTGACAAAGCAGACTAAATCATAAATTGTTGGGTGCACCAATACTCATGTTTTGCTGTTGAACGTTTTCATCGTCTTTTCTTTGCTCATTTCATCCCCTGGGGCAGTTATTTCAAATACTAATTGGCTTTTTCTGAGTGATATTCAGAAAAAGTCAGATAGGGAGCCTTCAGCGCCAGCAGTTTCCCCTTTTGCAAGAAAATCCCATGTAAACTTCTGCCTAAAAGGTGAAAGCGGTTCCGTCGGGACGCGGGCTTGGCAAGGTCAGCCCTGCGGAGGATGGGGCACCTAGCCGTGCTGGCACTGCTGCGGCTCAAGGCGGGCAGCAGGACGCTTCGCTCCCTCACAAGAAATCCAGCAATTACGATTCGGACCCAGGGCTCGCAAATACTTCAGCGGCTGCCCAAGGTGGGTGAAGCCGCACACCCCCGCACCCGCTCTGCCGGCTCCCCGCCTGAACCCTCCCGACCGGGGGCTGGGAACGACCCCCGCGGGGCGACAGCGTGACTTTTTAACCGATCCCTCGGACTTTTTTCTGCCCACAACCGAAGTCTCCCTGAAAAGCAACCGCCGCCGCGCTTACCTCTGCCCTTCGGCGTCCACGGCCTGCACGTAAAAATAGCGAGCGGGGAGTGCTGCCTCCGCCCGCAGCCCGGGCCCCCATACCGCGCTGCGCTCGGCGCTCAGCCGGCCGCCCTCGCCCGCGGCGGCGCCCGCCGCAACGGCTCCCAGGGCAACGCAGAGCGGCCACAGGCCACGCATTTACACCCCCTCCCCTGACGGAGAAACACCGCCGAGGCGCGGGAAGGAGCACAGCCGGGACCTTCCTCCTTCCCTCACCGCTGCACCGGGGAGTCCTGCCCTCGGCGCGGCTGCATGAGGCGGGGGCGCGAGGGGAGACCGCGGGGCCGCTACCGCCGTGCCCCTGCGCGCGGCTGCCAGCTCGGCTCCTCAGAGCACCATCCCCGCGCCGCCGGAGGGGAGGGGACGGGAGCGGGGCGGGGCGATCGTACGCCACACCCACCTGCTTCCGCGGGGGCGGGGCAGCGGCGCCGCACTTCCCGCGCGGGCCGGAGCTGCCTGTACCGTGCCGTGCAATGCCGTACCGGCGCTGCTGGGAGGTGTAGTCCGGTTCGCCGAAACGGCGATTGACAGCCCACGCCGGGTTAGCCCAGAGCTGCCTCAGCCCCCGCACGCCCCGCCGGCTTGCTGGGACCCGCCGCCGGGATTACCTCAGGGGAAGGGGACCGAGGAGAGCCGGCTCTGCCCGGGTCTCTGACTTAGGTGTTGCAATGTCTCGGTGTCGCTGTTTTCTCCGTGTCATGAGCTGAAGTGTGCTGCCCCGGTTTGTTCCGTTTCCATAACGTTAGGGTGAAAAATAAAGAGTTTACAGTCGGGAAAATAGGTTTTCAAAATTGTGCCCAGAGCATCAGAAGCAGGTGCGGTGCATCCGGACGCTCACGTCACTGTCGGGCACCTCACCAGTCTGCTGCCACCACTCCACAGCCCTTTGTCCGTCAAATGATCCAACCTCAGGTTTAATGGGCAGATAAAAAGCGTTAAAAAAAAGAGCCACAATGTTTATTGAAACCTTGAGAACCAGAAATATGCTGATTTTAATCCTCATAAATATTCAGCATCCCCATATTTCAGTATTCACTCCTGAAACTCAAAAATTCCTAGGTTATCAAAAAGCAAGCAAGCCAAAGGTGGTTTAAGCTGGACAAATGGCTACGACACGCATCTTCCTAAAGACAGCTTTTCTAGTAAGTTTGGCTGTTAAGTTCTGCTTTTCTGAATGATTTTACATATATACATAAAATCTTGGAAATTTGAAACTGGTTTCTTGAAACTGGTCACGGTTAATAGCACCGGACTCTGAAAAGTGGTGTGACTTCTTTTGCATAGAAGAGCAAACACTGAAAGCAAGCGTGAAATCTCACACTATTCCTAAGTACACATGCACGCACACTGACCCAAATACTTTTCGGAAACCTCTCCAAAATTAAGGCTTCTTCATGGGAGAACTTCAATCCCAAAAGATACTTTCAATTTTGCTCTTTATTGCTTTTCTCTTGTTCAGGCAAACAATAAGGAAAATTGAACCTCATCGACAAGGAGTCATGAATTTTGAGGAGATCTTGTATATTGCATTTTGAAATATTGCAAATAGATTTATAGAAAAAGAACACATACACACACAAAAAAACCCAAACTTGAGAAGACTGCAAGCTGAGAAAGGACCACTTGGATTAATGAACAGAGTCTTTTCCAACGAGCAACTTAATCACAAAATGCCTTAAAAAGTCATCGAGCTCCAACTTTCAAAGACATAGTTTTCACCTCCGGCTCTTCCCATTGGCATGATTCTTCAGGACAGTCAGCAGTTAGAAGACACGCAATTTCCAGTCTAAAAATTCATGCAGGCCGTATTTTATACCCATGACCCTTTAGCTCCTCTCACTTCCCCATCTCTCTTGATGTATTTTACTGGCTGAAATCACACTCCTTCTCAGCTTATGTTTTGCTGTATAAGACAAGCCAGTCTCCTTTAGTGGAAGAGAATTTTAAAGATGTTTTTACTTAAAAACACATTTCATAGCTATAGAATTCACAGAACATCCTTCCTAGTAGAGTGACATCGGCATGTTAAAAAAAGCACAGCAGCGATGAAGTAAAGGTGACACACTTCTACCCTCCTGCCGTTCTCTCCTCCAGCTTTTCTTCCCCCACCGAAGCACAGCTTAGCAAATCTGCATACAGATCTGGCACTATTTGTCAGCACCCAAACAAGCTGTAAAATACATCATGCAACCTAATTTTAGTCCTGGCTGGCAAAGCCAACGCTGCTGCTATCCTAATGCCTATAATCTGGCTCAGAGAAAAACACTTTGGAGGGAGAATTGTTTAATTATTTCAAAGGCTGTTGGCTGACGAAGGCTCAACCGGCTTCCAGCTGGCAAAGGCATAAGGGACGCTCTCCATTACGAGAGGCAGGTTGCCTGAGGATGAAGCCACATCAAATTCTGAATCTGATCTAGGTCTTACTCATGCCCAGGAGATGGCAAACTTAGCCGTGCCCACAATTGCTAGAGGGCTTTTTCGACTTTGCTTTACCTAACCACTGAAAACACTTGAAGAACGCTAACATTTGAGGAGAGATTTGATTCTTCTTCCCATCGTTTGCAGCACCTCTCACAGAAACTACGGCTGGGAGCAGGGGCTGTGTGGGCTGAGGGCACCATGCTGTAAGCATGAGCACTGAATCTTCTGTCAGCAGGACACCATATAACTTTTTGATCTTTGTTTTTATTTTAAATTTTCTAACTACTTTGTTATAAAATCAATCATTTAAGATCTTAAATATTCAGATTTATGAATAAATACATTTTAAATAATTAGGGCAGTACCAGAAGTGCTCCACTGACATCTTCAGTGTCACTGTGTTTGCTCATGTTGAAAACGTGCCGACTGCAGTGGAGATGGGAAATATTGTCAGCGGTTCCAGACACAGCTACCTGAAATAATCTTTTGTTCCTTTATACAGGTTTTCAGAAGCATTTTTGTTACATGCATTCTTACTGCAGGCAGAGGGAAACAAAAGGTGCGTATGGATGTCCCTCGTTCCCCAAGAGGAACCCCACACTCACGTTTATGCTCCTACACCTACCCTACCATGAAGACGTAGCCACGTTAGAAGCGCGACACCAAACCTGAGCCTCGCCTCGCCAAGAGCCGAGCCCAGCCTAGCCGACTTTAGCCTAAGGGCAGCTGAGAGGAGCACGGCCGGGTACCCTGCTGCCCTCGGAGCACCGGGCAGAGAAGGGCGGCCCCCGGCCTCGCCACCAGCCCGTACCTGTGCTGGGCCGTGCGGCCGCGCTCCCCTGCGCCACGACCCGCAGCCCGGGGGCAGAGAGGCGCCGAGGCCGGACGGGCCTGTTCGGGGAAGGCAGGGGCACAGGGCCCAGGTACGGAGCAGCGCCCGCCTGCGAAGGGGCTGCGGCGAGGGCAGGGGGTGACCCCGAGCCTGCCCAGGTAGGAGCTGCGGTGGTCGGCCGTGCCGGAGCTGGGCAGCTTCCCTCAACACCTCCAACGCTTTGGGCGGCCGTCAGCGCGGTGGGTAATGTGTATCGGGACTTTCTGCAGCCACGCACCCGTTAGCCAACACAGCTTCACTTTTTCAAGGGCGCTTGGGGCTGCGTGCCCCCGGCGGGCACGGGCCGGCAGGTAAAGCCACGCGTCTTCCCGCCCCCCTTCCCCGGGCAGCTCTCCCACTCGCTCTCCCGCTGACGTCCTGCCTTTCCCGAATCCCGGGGCCTCACCTCGGCGGGCTGCTGAGAGCTCTTTCCCGCCCCGCTCAGGCCAGGGAGGAGCGCAGCCGCCAGCCGGGGTGTCGCACTGCCGCTCGCCCGGCCCGGCCGAGGCCGCACAGAGGGGGCCGCCTCCCCGCGTCGCCATCCCCGAGCAGCTGCTCCTCCCTCCCCCGCCCGGCCGCCTGCGGGGCAGCGGCGGATGAGACCATGAGGGCGCAGACGGGGGGGGGGGGGGCACGGCCAAAAGAGGTGCCTCTCACAGCGCCGAGGCGCAGTCGCGGCCCAGCCGGGAGACGCGCGGCCGGTTCCTGTGAGACACCGTGAGGGCCCGCAGAGGTAGCGAGGCCGCCGCCACGGCCGGGCAGCCCTGCGCCTCCCTCCCCCCCGGCCGGCTGCGGGAGTTGGTGCCGGCCGGCAGCGGCGGCGCTGAGGAGGCGGGGGGAGGCGAGGGCGCAGGTGAGCCCGCGGCGCGGCACCCTTCCCCCCGCGCGCCGTGTCTGCTTCCGGCGCGCTCGCGTCCCCGCTCCGCCGCGGCCGGGGGAGGCGACGCAAGGCGGGCGTCGCGCCGCGCAGGTAACGGGCCGGGAGCGCGGGCCGCGCCGCCGGGCAGCCGCCCTTCCCCTCTTCTCCCCACCGCTGCGGCACCGCCGGGCGCCCCCGCACCGCCGGCCCTCGCAGGCGCTGAGGAAGGGAGCGGGCCCACCCTCCCGGCGGGCCCCGGGCCCCGCCGCCGCCGAGCCGCGGGCCGTTCCCCCAAACCGGGGCTGTTCACTCTGGAACCGACTGGCGGCGGCACGGGGGGCGGGGCCGCAGGGCCGCGCCGAGGCCCCGATTGGCGGCGCCCCAGCCCTCCCGCCCCTCCCCGGTGCTGAGGCCGGGTGTCCCCCGCCCCGTGGGGGAGCTGTGCCGGTGCCCCCGTGGGGGAGCCCCCGCGGCGCTGGTCAGAGCGGGTCCTGCCGGGGCTGCTGGGCAGAACCGGGGCTCGGCGCCGCTTGGCTGCGTCCATTGCGGGCGCTGCTGAGTAGGTGCATGTTTTTCGATGTTTCCTCGTTATCTTTCACGTAAAGCCCTGCCGCGTCTGGTTGCAGGACCCGCTCCTGGCAGAGGAAGACTCCTGCGCTGTTCGCTCGGTGCGGTGACCAGAAGTCGGTGTGGCAGGAGTCCGCTCTGGAGCGAAGCTCCTGCCTGCCAGGTTCCCCACGCGCGGCGTGTGTCCTCCCACCGCAAATGTGCAAACCGCCGATGTGGTGGATAACACATGCTACCAATTTGCTTTTTAAAAAAGATCATTAAAAGCAAGCAAGCAAGCCAGCCTTCTAAATTTGTTCTTGGTAATTCTTAGCTACTATAGGTAAAGCCTGATGCTTTCCTTTCTCACACCTTGAAGAATAGGAGGTGTGTAAAAATAAAAGGGGACTCTTAACAGCCATACAAGGAAAGCCGTGAAACACATTGAGGGTAGCATGGTCAATTTACAATCTACAGAGGTAACAGTTACTGTAACTTTCTGAAAGCTTGAACTTCACTTGCAGCAAAAGTATGCAGGATTCTTCAGAATCAAGTGACTTTAAGCTGCTGTTTCTGTGATTTATTAATTCGTATAAATTATTTTGTACTCCACACATGAAAGGTATGCTGACTGTAAGGAACAGGAGTCATCAATCACAAATACATAAATGTAGGAAGCTTTTTTTAAATTTTTTTTTTTATTCATGTGCTGGTTTACAGGTGTAACTAAGCATGATGTCTTCATCATGGTATCACTATGGTGTATGCTGTAGGCATCTCGCAAATAATAAGTACTGTTTGTAGAATTCTAGAGATGCTTTGGAAAAGACACAGTATATGTTGTGATGTATCTTGAAGGGTATTTCAGCTTTTATTGGATACCAGTTCAAAGATAAGCTTTGTGTGTATTTTATGTTGATGGAGACACCTGTAGTAACTTCTCATTTTCTTTCAGGTACCTCGTCAATACTTTGCAGAGGCAATGGAGGCAATGATGCAAACTCTATTTTAATTACAACGTAAAGAAAAAAATATTCTGATCTGTACAATACTCTTTCAGTATCGTTCAATGCCTAACATTTCAGAAGATGAAAAGGAGAATGGTTCTAGAAATAATGGAAACACTGAAAACAAACCTGGGAAAGAATCCCCAGAAGCTTCTCTTCATGATCCGGTGAAGCCATGCTGCATGTCAGACGCCTCCGCTGCATCCCTGGTGTCTAGGGGAGATGGGCATTATCCATGGGGATGTCCTGTGACTCATACACGAGAGAAATTTTATACCATCTGCTCAGACTATGCTTTTTTAAACAGAGTAACATCTATTTGTAAAAGCCCAAGTGCTTCAGTTAGTGCCTGCCTGTCAGGCAGTGCTGCCTTAAACGTTGGAAATAACACACCTAGCTTACTCAGCATTCAAACTGGTGCTTCAGAGATAATCTACAGTGAAGATGCTAACTTGGAAAGCTTGCCTGGTGATCTTGGAAAGCTTCCTGTGGCATGGGAAATTGACAAATCGGAGTTCAATGGTGTGACCACAAATCTGAAGAACAAAGCAGGTGGGGTGATGAGGATTTGATGGTGTGATAGGAAAAGGCTTCATGTTTGCAACTTGCTTGTGGAGAGGGCTGGTCAGCATATGTATCTCTTGAGGAAGTGCTATAGAAGAGCCTGTACACCATTTCAAACAATTTGCTTATCCTGAAAGTAGAGAGTGACGTAGGAGTGAAAGTCAAGTCTACCTGCCTGGGGAAGTGGCTCTAAAACAAGGCTGACTTCTATTTAACTGTGTGTGGGGTTTTTTGGGGTATTGTTTGTGGTGACTTTTGGTTTGTTTGGGTTTTGGTTTTTTTTTTCCCTTGGGTTTTTGGGGTGTGTTTTCTTTTTTCCCTTTTAGTAGCATTGTGCAGTGATTACTTTTACCTGTTAAGTACAGGTTTGTCACTTGCAGAAATGTTTCAGGGTACTTCAGACACGTATTTTGAAATTAAAGACGTGGTTTATTTATAACAAGAAGTAAATGCAATCATTACAGTTATTTAGGAAAACAGTTGGGTTTTGTAACTGTATATATCGATTTGTTATATGTATACAGTGTTAGGGAGCCCTTTTCTGTAAAACAGGCTGCTTTGCTGCCTCCTATGTCCTTTCTCTGCCTAGTCACAATTTGCAACTGTGAATCAAGCACTTGCGTACGCACTTGGTTTTCTTTGTCCTGTAATCCCCCTTCTTCTCTAGGGCTGGCTGTGGATTTTTTCCTTAATGGGTTGGCTAGCTAGTCAAGTTCCTGTTTTGTCTATTAGTGTGAAACTGGTTTAGCAAAACTTAAATATGCTTAGCAAATTGTCATTGCCTTTTCATGTGTACATGCAGTGGCTTTAAAAATAAGAAACAAATGATACAGTCTTATCGGATGGTAAGTTCTGCTAAAATAGATGTGGTATATTTCATTTGCATATGATGGCTTCAAAACGGGACGGAAATATTCCTGCTCTAGCACATGGCCCAACTCTTCATTTTCCACTGTCTCAGTGGCTTACAAAAAGGAAAAGACCTTGAGGGTATATTATTCTCACTGGATTTGCATGGAAATTTTCATCAGATAATGTAGCTGGTTGCAGAGGTTGGCTATGAAAATCAAGTGTTTCATTATATTTCCCTGTGCATTTAACGTTAGGAGATGAAGCCCATGTTGGTCTGAGAGTCTATTTCTGGAATGGCTGATAACGCATTAGAATAATCGGATTGACTGCTCTCTCTAAACAGTTGGGCAGGGCATCATTAATTCTGTTCAGAAAAACACAATGTTGTTTACAGAGCTCATGGCAGCTTTACAAACCTGTTGACAATCTTGATTATGCATTTGAGCTTTTTCCTTCAATTAATGTTTAGTCTCAGTTTGCACTTACTGTCACAACCAGCGACTCTATTTGAGGTGCATGCTGTTACTAAAAATATTTAAGAACAAAGATATAAAGGCATTCAGTTGTTTCTGAAATCTGTTTTGCAGGCAACATGAAGAAACAAGCGACAAAGAAAAAATCCCTAGACAAAAAAAGCAAACAACACCGGGAGTGTCCTCAGCGTTCTGCTCTTGAAGACGTGAAGGAGAGGAAAGTGTTGGACCTCCGGAGATGGTAGTATTTATGAATTGTATTTAAGATTATCCCCATACAGTTTGTTGGTAAACGCTGTTGCAGATTATCTGATTTCAAACTTCTTCATAATGCTTTCATACTTTTTTTTTTTTTTAGTTAGAAATGGTGATATGTTAAGCATATATAAACTAAATCTCATGCTTTCTACAAGAGAAAGAGAATTTCCCATCTGTGGAAATTCTAAAACCATTTTTATTTCTAAACATTTTTTTTCTTTTAATAAGGAGAAAATTTATGTGGGTATTCATTGCTAAAAAAAAAAATATATGCAAGTTCATTAGCATGGTCAGGCCAAAAGTATCTGTCCTGGTTTTTGGCTAGCATAGAGGTAATTTTCACAAGAAGCTGGGAGGGGACACAGCCAGGACAGGTGACTCAAACTAGCCAAGGGGGTATTCCATACCATGACATCATGCTCAGTATGTAAAGGGGGAGTGGCTGCTTGGGGGACAGGCTGGGCATTGGGCTCCTGGCAGTGAGCAAATAGCATTGTGTATTACCTGCTTTGTATGTTTTATTAGTAGTGTTGTTGTTGTTATTTTCTTCTTCCTTTGCTGTCCCAGTAAACTGTCTGTTACTGTTATCCCAACCCATGAGTTTTACGTTTTTCCTTCTGATTCTCCTCCCCGTCCCACCAGGGGGGACAGGAGTGAGCGAGTGGCTGTGTGGTCCTCAGCTGCTGGCTGGGGCTAAACCAGGACAGTAACCTTGAATATAGTACTAATATGTCTTTCTTCTGATTTTTCTTTTTACTGGGAAGTACTTGATCAGTATTTGTCAGTTCTATACAACCTATATCATATGAATAGAGTTCACTAAATTCACTTAATTTAATGAATCCGACTAGTTCTTACTGTATATCTATGACATCAGAAAGTTAGAGTTAGCCTAGGGAATCTGTGACCTGGAATGACATTCATTAGTAAAATGGTAGAGATGCAGCTTACTACAAGTCCATGTGTTACAAGAGACTGATCAAACTGTACATTACATTAGTACAGAACCATGTTTTCCTACAGGATCATTTGTACAGAACTCCCAAGGGGCTGTTAGAAATTTGACTGATTTGCATGAAATAGAGTGATAGTATCTGACAAACTTAAAGAAATTGGTTAACATATTGGCTCAATTTTTTTTTCTCTAAAGAATGTAATCCCTTTTTTTTATTTTTTTAAATACAGGCAAAGTAAACCCATTTGATATAACATGACACTTCAATGGCATGGCACACAGAAAGTAGTTCAGGTTGTTCTGTAACTAAATCAAGAATGCTTACTAATGTGTTTGGGTTTTTGTTTTAGGTATTGTGTTAGCCGACCTCAATACAGGACTTCCTGTGGAATATCATCCTTAGTGTCTTGCTGGAATTTCTTATATAGTACACTGGGAGCTGGAAGGTAAGTCATACATAGACTGCTTTGACTCTAGAGTGTCTAAAATATACTTCTAATTACTTTATTAAATAATACTTTTTTTTTTTTTCAGCTTACCACCAATTACTCAAGAAGAAGCTTTGCATATACTGGGCTTTCAGCCCCCATTTGAGGAGATTAGGTTTGGTCCCTTCACTGGAAATACTACTTTAATGAGGTATGTCTGGTTCTTTTTGATGCAGCTAGATTTTTAACGTATGCAAAAATAACATAAAACTAAGAGATGGAACCTTTAAAAATACAGTAGTAGTTCATTTACTAAAAAAAAACCAAAAAAAAAACGTGGCTGACACAAGTTAATCCTCTTAAGTTTTAGAATAATGAAGCATACCTGGGTACTCTGACAGTGCCCAATGAAACCTTTCAAAGAGTTTTAGCCATTTTATATAGTGCGATGTTGCTACACAGATCAGGTGAACATGAAATTCTATTTGATTTTTGGTTTAGTTTGTTTAGTGGTTGTATAATACTCTAACGAATCCAGTCTCCTGGTTAGGAATTTTTTTCTTTGCCCTTATTTTCCTGTTTTTGAGAATGAATGTTAAATGCTTGTTAATGTCACTGAAACAGCCTGAAAAGGCAATTGATAGACTAGTAGCTTTATGTAAAAATTAATTTAAGAATTGAAAATGAGATAGTGAGTGCTGCACCTTTGCTGCAATGGAGCTGTTCAGGAGGAGGGGGAAAAAAAAAAAAAAAAAAGAAAAGACGGGACTGGAGTCACAGAAGACTTGAACTTTCAAATTCTGTTTCACTTCTGTGTTGTTTCCTGATTTTGATGAGTAGGGTCTAAAATCTTTGTCCTTTTTTTGTGTTTTGTTTTATTAAACTCATAAGGCATTTTAGGATTAAAGAGGGCCAAGAGCATATTGTACTTGAGCATTGAACATCTTGACGGTGTTTGGTGTGTTAGCCTTCTGTGAGATTAAAAAATTTTGCAGTGTTCTTGCCTGTTTCATGAGTTGCATTTGATCTAGTTAGTATTTTTTGAAGGCAATATATAAGGTTTGGCACAGAATGTGGGTGCTGGATTTGAAAATGTGGTAGCAGTCTGTTCTTTAATGATAGCATTGAAGAGTGTCATGAAAACTTCCTTCTCTGCCTTAGCAGACTTGGATCCAAATTTTGTATCTCTTCAGGAGTATGTCAGGGTATAGCAACCCTTATAGACCAAGCTGATAAAATGTTCTGTCTCTTTATGTCAACAGTCTATACAGCCAAAAGTTAAACTTGGAATTCTCCTTCCTGTTCCCATGTAAGTGCCCTAAGTGCTGCAGAAAAGTTACCCCTATAAAAGTTTCTTTTTCTGCCTGGTCAAATAATTTTTAAGTACTTGGCAGACTGGAAAACGGGAGGGCTGAGAGCCAAACCCATCACCTAACATGGCTTTGTGATTGAGGCGTTATCTTCAGAGATGTGAATTTGAATCCTCTAATGCAGAAAAACAAATATATGAGACAAAATCTTTGCAGACCTGTCCTCACTTACTGCTGTGAGGAGTTGCAGTATGAGACCTTTGTAATACTTGGGCATTGTGAAGCTTGTGTGATAGAAGCCCAACATGATATGCAGAAAGTCTCACTTGAAGGATCCTGCTTTCTGATGAAGATTCCTTTCATGCATCTTACAAATCATGGTTGAAGCTTGGCACTTCAGAGTTTGCGTGTCTTTCTAAAGGTGAGGTAACTGAACGTTAGAGGTGACTGGACTGAACACAATAGGACCAACGTTTCAAATCCGTCCCTTTGGTTATTACGTATCTATGTCAGGTCTGGAAAAGCAAGATGGAGGAAAATGCTTTGAGTATTTATTTATCTCTCTAGGATATGTTAATTTTTGTATTAGGGTACCATGATCATCTACAATCTATATACTAATGTGGTAGCACACAGAGACTTTTTTCTAAACTGTGAAGCAGAGGAAAAGTGGGAGGAAAGACAATTGTATTTAATAACTCTTGAGTTACTACAATCTTTAAGCTTATTGTTTCAGGTGGTTTAGGCAAATAAATGATCACTTCCATATCAAGGGATGCTCATATGTTCTGTATAAACCTCATGGGAAGAACAAGACAGCTGGAGAAACTGGTACGTAGCTAATCCTAAAGCATTCATCTTACAGTGTATAAACTGAAAAATCCTGCAATGTGTAGCATTTGACAGGACATATTCTGTAAGTAGTACTTCCAGTTTGAGATAAGCTATCAAATAGTGCCAAGTTGCCTGATTTTTCTGGTTTTACTTTTATTTTGCTAAAACTTTAATTTGTAATTTTATTTATATAAAATATATTCTGTGCTATGCATTCTGCTAACACAGAACTGGAATTTGAAGGTATCCAGGAGGACACTGCACTTCCAGTTCTGTGTTGGTGTCCTGGAAGATGTGTTTGCTGTAATACCCTGGGGGAGCAGCATGTTTTTTACTGCAGCATTTTAGAAATCTGTGTTGTATAAAAACTTACAATGTACTGCACAAAAGTATTAATGTCTTTAATAACAATGTTTTGTACTTTTAAAAATGCAGTTTTGAAGTTAGTGAACTCATCCGTTCTGCCTGACTTTAGCTAACATCTGTCTCCAAAAGTTAGGTGATTATTCTAAATTAGTTTATGAAGCTGCATTTTTATGTTGACTTTTAAGTGTGCTACCTAAAGAAAAATTATACTTTCATATACAGTTTATTAGCCTTTGGCATAGTCTGGGTAATTATCTTCTAACTGGAAGGTTCTTTAAAAGGATAAAACCATGCTGAAATGTTTTGGGGGAGATCATTAAAGTGGGAGGCCCCTTTTTGTTCATGGTATCCTATTTGAGAAGTCTTTCATGTTTCAGTGCCTTTTCTAGTCTTTTCCTGAAACTGAGCACTGCAGTCACATTACAAAATATTGTGTGCCTGAGCGTGGGAGGTGTTCCTGAGACTAAGAAGCTCAGGACAGCAAAATGTTTGAAAGCTTTCAGGAGTTTCAGCAGTATCATTGACACGTGCTACATCTGTCTTGGGGCAGTGGGACTGCATTGTGTTGCAGTATGTATTTCCTAGATGAAGAGATACTGTTTGTTCTTTTTTCTTTTTGCGGAACAAGTAATTTTTAATATGACTTTGATACAAATACAATGCATACTTTATATTGCATTTCCCTAGTACAGACTAGTGACATGCGGCAGATGTTATTTTTTTGTACCAGGCAGGAAATTAAATACTAAGAAGTTTGAAATCAAAGCTGTATTTTGTGCATGCCTGTCAGGTCATGTCCTCTAATTTAAAAAGCAGTGTAACTATTGTATGTTACCAATTAGGTCTTTCTTGCTGAATACATTATGCAGGATCCAAAGCACTCTGGACTGTAACCTGATGTTTCCTTGTAGCTGCAGGGGCCCTGGCAAAGCTAACACGTGGACTGAAAGATGAATCGATGGCCTACATCTACCATTGCCAAAACCATTATTTTTGCCCAATTGGATTTGAAGCAACCCCAGTAAAAGCTAGTAAAGCATACAGGTAAGATACTGTGTTTGTGCTTATTTTAGTGGAGGAAACGTACGGAAAAATTTACTGCAAGTTGATACCATTTTTCTCCCTAAATAACATGAGCATAAGAAGAGAATCCTTGACAAAATCAGCAGATACCAATAGCGAGGAGTGCTAAATGATGAAAAGAGTAGGTCACTGGTGTAAGGTGAACCTCAGTCTTGCACTTTGCTTACCAAGTAGTTTACCTTTGGCTCTGTTGAAGATGTGGAGTTACATCGAGGAATGGAGAATGCTTGCTCTACTTACAGAGTTCAAAATGGTAATTGTGTGGAGGTAATAAAGCATAGTCATCTGAATCTAATTTGTTCCCAGTGTGAGTCTGACCATAGGGTAATGAAAGCTTTTAGTATATGAACAAAAGAATACAGAAGTTTTTTATTAAGACTGCATTCACTGACATGCCATGTGAGCGAGAAGAGTGTGGAAACTATGGCCCAAATAGAAGTCCAACACGTCAGTCTGCTTAAGTTTACCAAAAGGTTAATGGCTTACTTGATCAGTTACTAAGAATCTGTACTGGAAGAGTAAAGTAAAAAAAAACGTAAGTTGTTTACTAGATCAAAAATGCAGTTTGAGAAATAATACGGTCCAGTGTGTGGAAATTTAACATGCCTTATACCTAGTTTGAATTTATATCGTTTAGTAATGAGCGAGAACAACAATTTCAATACTTTACCTGTGGTTTAAATGGATTCTTAGTCACTAGTGATGCTATTTTTAAGTCAATATTAGATTTTCTTCCTAACAACAGATCTCTTCTAACAATGTAACGTGAAGTAATGAGATCAAGGAGCTTTTATAGCCTTATTTTAGGCTGGAGGTGAGACCAGAAGAGCATCCTGTTCTCTTCATATCTTCTAATGTCTTGCTGGGAAAAAATACATTTAGATTCCAGACGCACTATCGATAGATTCTGCAGCAGTTCTTGTTTAGCTGGTTTTGCATTCTGATTACAAAGGAAAGCTTTTCTTTAAAAATCAAGCTAAGAAACATTTAAGTTTCAAAATAAATGGGTAGATAGGTTGCTAGGCTGAGCTTAGGAGACAGTTCTTAGGTCACCCACAGACTTCCTGTATGATCTTAGGTTGCTGGATTTGGACTCGGGAGACCTGGGTTCAGTTCCCAGTTCAACCACAGACTTCCAGTGTGACTTTAGGTAAGTCAATTAATCTATCCTGTGTCTTGGTTTCCCATCTGTACAATGATGGCATAGATTGTTATTTTACAGGGAATTTTTTAGAAGTAAAGAAATTATTGCAAGCATAAGGCCATATGCTGCCTAATAGCCTAGGCAGAGAAATCTCAGGTTTTGTCACAGTTGAAAGTGAAGTAGTTTTTCACAGGATAATTATATACAGGAAGTCACAGAACAATCCTCTGTGTCTCATCAGTCGGCCCTGATGTCTGTCACAAATTTTCCCTGAGAAGGTTACTGCAGGCTTTGAGTTTCTTGGAAGTTGCTCACAAACTCGAGCAAGTATCAGTTGCGAGCTTTGGGTTTTAATATGTGGTATTGGATGCTTAGGAGGAAGCAAAGTTACTGGTTGTTTCCATGCAGGTTATCCTACAGCTGTTAGTAACAACTGTCAGCTGGGCTATAGTTTAAAAATAGTGGAAGGGGCTCTTTCATGACTGTTAGACATCGCAGGTAGGGAGGAAGATGTGTTCCACCTTCATGTGGCTTTCCACAGCTCTTATTTCCATTGTTATGTATATATTTGTATTTGTACCTTATACTAGACTGCCTTTCATCCAAGTAACACTATTTTTTAATGAAGGTCTGTCTTTTTTCCTAATAATAAGCAATAGCTTCTATCTTGCTTCCAGGCCTTGCGGGACAAAAAGTTTCCCTGTATGCAATTGCAAACACTACTTATAGGAAAGGAGCTGTTTTTTAATTTGGCTGAGGGAACAATTTGGAACGTTAGAAAAGCCTAAAAAGAACAGTAGAATGTTATTCTCTCTTTTTCTTTCTAGTATGCACAATAAATCTTACTAGGATTGTATCTTCTGTTGAACAGAGCTCGTGTCTTGCAGCAAGAAGTAGAATATTGGATCTTAATTGGAGAGCCGAGCAGAAAACATCCAACAATACACTGTAAAAGGTATGTTACTTGGTAAGAATTTTAAACAATGTATTTTCTTTCAAAACAAATTGTATTTCTCTACTAAGGGTCACCAAGTGACTTTACAGTATATTAATTCAAAACCCTATAGTTCTAACAGAAACAGGTGCTTTAGTGAGAAACAACATGTCTTGACCTCAAGGCTGGCTCTGCAATTTTATATCATGTGGCAGGACATATGTGGGCTGCTGAAAGCCAAAGCCTGTTTCTCTTGTTTGAGCGTGACACAGCTCACATTAGTCAGGAAGAAAAGACACCTCAGCTCTCTGCCGTCGTGCCAGTTGCTATTTACATGCTGTAGGAACCCTGGAGGAGCTTATGCTGCAGTTGAGGATGTACACAGGCTGTGTCTGGGGTGGGCATAGGATATTATGCTGCTACCAGGATCGCCTAGCTCAGGCACAGGTATATCCTGTACTCTCTTGCATTATTAGCTTATCTATGCATTAAAACAATACGTTATGATGAGGTCTGGCTCATAAGTTGTTGTCTAAACTAGACATACAGACTAGGAGAGCTAGAGGGCGCTGTGTAGAAATTTCATTGATGAGTTATATTTATCATTATAAATTAATAGAACAGCTTTCTCAGCTTTACTTGACATGCTAGTTCATAATGCCTAATATTAAATTCTGAAAGGAGAGAACAGTGCAAAAGAATAGTATTTCTCAAGAAACCAATTCTGTGGCCAAAACGTAAGTTTTAGCAATTACCTTCTCTGCCACCCCCCGAGTTAATTATGGAGTGATTTTTCTTGATACATTAAGAAAAGAGCTGTGGGGAAAAAAAATCCTCTTATTTCCTCTTCTTTATTCTCTAATTATTTTGAAAAATTGTTTGAAAGTGCTTATCTGATGGTTTCATAGCCAGTGAGATCTATTCCCGTACCTGAAACCCAGATACCTCTTTTTTTGTTTTCTTAGTGATATGACTATGTCAATAACTATAACTAGCTGGATATTTTGGACTAATGAGATTAAGTGCAACAAAATAAAAATAATATTATGCATGTGGTTGCTGCGCGGAGAAATGGCATACTATACGTCCCACTGACAGAATTTTGTTCTGTGGTATACGAGCTACAAATGGCACAGGAAAAGGTTTCTGAGTATAGAACACAAACCTTTGTAATACTATTTTTGATTGTGGAGACATTGTTCTTCCTTCTACAGTCCCAATGAGAGCTAGCAGAAAGTTCTGTGCTTAAGGTAGGAGGGCAAAAGGTTGGGGTAGAAATCGATTTTCTGAACATAGAGGGTGGCGTTGGAGAGAAACAGGTAATTAGACATTGAAAGAACTGAAAAGGTGATGCGTGGGTTTAAAGAGGCCTGGAATATGGGGATATTTGTTTCAGCTGGGCTGGAAGGAGCTATGAAACTCCGAAGAGCTGTGTGAATGGGGAATGACTGAATTGCGAGTTTGCTACAGATGGGAATTAAATAGAATGGAGGAGTGAGTTATGGTGAGAGCTGTCTGGTAAAAACAGATTTAGTGGGTGAGGAAAAACAGACAAGGGTTTGAACAAAATAATAAAAAATGTAAGAGGAGTATAAATAGAGTAAAAGCTAATGTTTCTTCTTGCTTTTAACGGTACTTTGCTTCTTCCTTTCACAAACTGATGAATTGTTAAGGGTAAGCAACGCAACTAATGACTCATGGTGCTCTTACTTGCTTCAGAAGCTGTTTCCCAAGAGCAGAAGTAATCACTGTGAATGCTTGGAGTAAAAGTGACACTTTTATATCTAGCTTGATGTCTCTAATACTGAGGCTGTTCTATCTTTACACATTCACTTATCTTTAAATCACTGGTAAGACTATTTAAAGCTGCAGATCTGTATTTGCATGCATATGTACAGGAGTCTTAGTGGTGCTGAGGTTTAATGTTAGCTGAGCAGTAATAACCTTATTCTGTAGGTGGGCAGATATTGTCACTGACTTAAACACCCAAAATCCAGAATACCTAGATATTCGACACCTAGAGAGAGGATTGCAGCACCGAAAAACAAAGAAGGTAAGGTAAACTTACTAAGATGGGAGGAAATTCATGGTAGATTTTTGGCAAACTTATTCGTACTTCAACAGTGTAAGGTTACTTTACTGTAAGAAATTTGTAATAAAGTATTGTTGAAGACAAAAGTCAAATGTGGGTACTTACATACCAGAGTAATTTGTATGTACTTGCAGCGTAAGATACAATAGAGCAGTATCCTGCATATGCTAGGATGAGCCAGGATACCTGCATATACAATGTATTTCACCACAATATTTAACCTTGTTGGCTTAAGATGTAGCTGTGGCAAGTATAGAAATACTCTACAGACAAGTTACAGACAGATGCTTTTGGTGCATGACCTTATAGCTACATGTAAGCAGGAAAGAAAGTACAGTTGAGTAGAATCAAACATAAAAGAATGCATATGTCTCTTGTGTGGACTTATTGTCAGTGCATATAGCTTTCTTTCCTACAGATAGGGCTATATCTTGTGGGTGGGGGATGTATTTTTGATTTGCACATTGAAAGTCTATAAGAAATAATAGGCTGAAGAGATGATTTCAGATGTGGAGACCCTATGGAAGGCTGTGTGAGCAAGGTGAGAAGGTACCAGAAGAGATAATTTGTGTGAAAGTGGCTGTAGAGTTAAAAAAAAACAAAAAACAAACAAACAAAAACCCCCAAAAAACCCAAAAAACCCCACTAGCCGAAGAGAAGTTATGCTAACCCATGAAAGATAAAAAGGATAACTTAAAAAGATGAGAAAGAAGGCAGTCATTGAATCTGGGAAACAATAAAAATCGATTGAACAGAGTTGTTTGTGGATGTGGTTTTGTGGAGGGGTTTTGTTTGATTGTGTATTTTGTTGGTTTGGTGTGGGAGGGGTTTTGTGGGTTTTTGTTTTTTAATGAATTCTGTTACCTGCCAAGATGTTCATATCTATGTATGTTACAAACGCGCCTGTGTGCACTTAACGAAGAACCTTTTTACTTTGATTAGGTTGGAGGAAATCTTCATTGCATCATTGCCTTTCAGAGACTTAACTGGCAAAGATTTGGTCCTTGGAATTTTCCATTTGGAAACGTTAGACAGGATAAACAATCCCAGACACAAGGACAAGGAATTTCCAAATCAGAGAGTGAAGACAATATCTCTAAGAAACAACATGGACGACTGGGTCGATCCTTCAGTGCTGGCTTTCATCAAGAATCTACGTGGAAGAAATCTAATCTTCGTGAGAGGAGGAACAGTGGGTATCAGAGTTACAATGACTATGATGGAAATGATTAAAATTAACTTTAGATAATAGAGTTGATATGTTAAAGTTAGTTTTAATCAAGACATATTAGGGATTATTAGTCCTAGAATACATATGAATAGAAATTATGGTATAAGATACAGCTTCATAATTATTAAATAAATCTGATACGGTTGCAGTGGATGAGATCTGATGTATAAACTGACAGATAAGCACAGATTATTGTACTTTTGCAATCAAAAGTAAATATGACAGCAAAATCAATCATTTCTTTTGAAATAATTGTACTATGTCCTGATCCACAAAAACAAAAGAGCAGATTGAAATTAGTCAATGTAATAAGCAGACTTCGTTGAAAATACTTAGTATTGAAAAGCATGACAATTTATTATATAACATATGACTTTATAAAAAGGGTTATTCTGCAAATGGTCTAAGGATAAAAATAAACATTGCCTTCCTTTTTAACACTCCATTTTATTAAGGCTGCCCATATCCAGTGAAAAGGAAAAAAAAATCACATAGGTTAGAAAACCTTGTCAGATTTACACAGTGAATGTACATTCTCTATTTAGTTCCTATTAGACTACTGTCAATCAGATGATCCTATTTTGTCAAGTAGGTCTCAGTTTCTTTTCCCTTAGCTGGATGCCTGTTTTAGACTGAGAGGAACCGCCTGTGGCAGGGAAAGTTCAAGGACAGACCTTCCTTATTGCTTTTGCTCTTCGGGTACAGCGGCTGAATTCTTATCATGGAGCCTTTTGAGAGCATGGACTCACTTAACACAAGCTTGTGAAATTCAGTATTAAAAAGCTGCATTTACCGTTAGCCAAATGAGCCATGTGAACACTGCGTTCCGTTGGAAGTTCTTTTCCTTATTCAGTCTTAAAACCTCTGTCATTTTTCTGCTGCTCTTTTAATTTTGTATGAGGGAGATGCAAGTGCCGAAAAATGCTGGCAGCCCTGATGATATTAAATACCTCTTGGCCAGCAAACAATTCAAGCTTTTTTAAGGTATCCATGTGCAGTTTCTTTTTTTCTTTTTTCTTTTTCCCTCTAATTTGAAATGTATCCAGTTGTTTGCCCAAACACATCTCAACAGTTGTAACTTCTGTGTACAAATGTTCATACCGGCTCAAGGATTAATTTTTTGACATAAAAAAATGATTTGTCATGGAATGCAGGGGTTTTGTAGGTAGCTGCTTTTGTTAACCAAAAATGGGAGACTTTTAGACTTTTGTTCATTCAATAAAATTTGTTTTCTAATTTGTTGTTTGCTTTTCATTTGTTTTGGGAATGGTGACCCTATGTTTAGTGAAGATTTTCGGGAAAGCAGGTAAATGATCAGAATTGGAACCCCTCCTTAGCAAAGTACTCCTGGAGGTAGAATCTCTGCTCATAAGCCTGTGCAGCCTCTGTGACTTAACCTCTAATATTTAACTTCCCAAGTTTAGCAGGCTGATGATTGAGCAAAACCCATAGGTTTTGAAAATGTAGGTATTTTCCAGATGAACTATTTTCAGATGTTATTTTTGCAAGCTGGAGTTGGGCTGAGAACTTAAATCTCTTTAGAATACTTGAGCTGAGTTCTTTAGGGTACTTCAGGCTTAAATGAGTCCTAGAAATGTCTAAGTTTTGCCCAATAATAATAGTTGCACTGAGGACAGGGAGTAGCTTCTCTGATATTAGCCTGCTGCAATTAAATAGCTGTGTTGTGATGGGCTTTACTTTTACTTTGTTTTGTTCTTGTGTTGGAGACTGTCACACTTTGTCACAGAAGTAGGTGGCATGTTTAATTCTTCCACCATTAGCAACAGAAAGAAGATGGGCGTGCACGGACCTGCTGCAGGGACCTAGCAAAGGCTGCCTGCAGCTCTCCCTGGGGCTCCCCTGGTGCGAGAAGCGGTGTGCCGTGAGGAGCGCTGGGGAAGTGGCGGGAGCGGAGTGGGGAGAGCGCAGGCTGCAGGGAAAGCCGTGCTTAGGGGTCGGTGCCACCTCTGCCGTTTGGCGTCCTTCTGGCTCATTTTCTGACAAGTCGGCTGAGTGTTGCCAAAAAGAGAAAGAAAGCGTGAATTTTTTTTTTTTTTTTCTTTTTTGAGACGGTGTGTTCCGTACCTCACATCCGGGCAGGCGAGGACCCGGCGGCCGGCTACCGGCCTTTTCGCTGTGGCCCGCCCGCGTCAGGCGACAGTGCGCCGCGGGGGTTCCTCCGCCTGGGATGTGCCACAGGCGGTTACGGCCGCGGGGTCCCTCGGAGAGGGTAGAGGGACCCGCACGCCCATGGCAGCTGGAGCCAGAGGGGCTGCCGCTGGGGCGTGTGAGGGGCGAGCGGGGCGGAGAAGCAGCTCCTGGCCGCGCAGATACCTGCCACCGCCATGGCGCCCGGCTCCCCCCCCGCCAACTGCACTTCCCGGCGGGCAGCGGGGCAGCGCGAGGAAGGCGCATGCGCACGCTGCGCGGGGAGGAAGCGGGGGTGCTGAGGGGCTTCTCCGCCTGAGGCGGCCGGTCTCCGGTCTCCGCCCCCGCGCTGGGCTCCGGCCCCCCCGGGCGCCCACCCGCTCCGAGCCCGCTGCCGCAGGTGAGCCCTGCTCTGACAGGCACCCCGCCTTCCCCTGCCCCGCCCCGCCGCGGCCTGGCGGCCTTCCTCTCCCCTGCCCTCCCTCCGGCCGAGCCCCCCGTGCCTCCCCCGGTCGGCGCCGCCCCGCGGAGCGCCTCGGTGTGTCCCCGGGGTGGGGGGCTGTTGGCTGGGACCGTGGCGCTCTCTGCAGAGAGGAAAGCCGGGGCTTCTATACCTGCCTGATGGCCGGCTGGCGAGCAGCTGTAACGCTGCGCTTAACCGGATTTTTAAAAGTTTTTTCACGTACCGAAAGCCGAGGGAATCGTCTGGAACCGGCTCGAGCGGCTGCCGGGGCGGCGGGGCGTCCCCCCCCCAGCCCAGCCCGTCCCGTCCCGTCCCGTCCGTTTGCAGTGGTGCTGCCTGCTCGCTAGTGAAGCACGCGCGGATCGTATAACCATTGGGTTATTTGGGTTTTTTTGTTCCTCGTATATTTTTCTCTCTCTAAGTGTCTGAGAAGGGACAATGGGAGTTCAAGGACTTTGGAAGCTGCTTGAATGCGCTGGGAGACCTATAAACCCAGAGACGCTAGAAGGAAAAATTCTTGCTGTTGGTATCCTTTAAAAGTAAAGATGAGGAACCAAATTTGTAAAGGAGATTATTTTAACTATTTCACTTATTTCTACATGATCTATTGTCTTTAGCTTTTTTAAAATTTTATTTTAAATCCTGATAATATTTTGATACATAGTTTTTATGCTTTACAATGTGTGGAATGCCAAGACTTTTTTAATAGGTTCCTTACACAAATGCTAGGCTATAGGATTTTGTGCTTCATAAATAAATGTGCTGCTTTCAGTAGGACTACAAGATTTAAAAGTTTTAAATACTTTTGCATCAACTTTCGCATCATACTTGGTTAAATGCTTGAAAGATGTGGAAAGAAGTTACCCTTCACGTATGTGTAAAAATAACTGGGGAGGTACTACTTGCTGCACTGTTGTTTCAACCCTGCTTTTTGCCCAGGGCAATAGGGGCAAGAATTTATTATTCTCCAAAGTTCACGAGTATTTGGATAACATTAGCTTTGATAAGCCAAGCCTGGAACAGTGGGCAAAAGCCACTTAGTCAAATATCTGCATTTTCTAGAAACTATTAATATGGTATATACATAAGATAGCATGTTTTTTCCTCTTAATGTTTCTTTAAGATATAAGTATTTGGTTGAACCAAGCAATAAAGGGAGCCAGAGATCGTGGTGGTAGTTCCATACAAAATGCTCACCTCCTCACTCTGTTTCATCGACTCTGCAAGTTACTCTTTTTCCGAATTCGGCCTGTCTTTGTTTTTGATGGAGAGGCACCTCTTCTGAAGAGACAAACCTTGGTAAGTACCTTTGCTGAGTCATTGCAATGCAAAGTAGGATATATGTCTTCTTATTCTGCTTGTGATCCTGAGCCATGAGGATGAAGAACTTGAAGTGCACTGCTGTGCGGGTGTTCTTTGCAATCAGTCCCAGCCTTGGTTAGCTGTTGGAGCATGCAGCAGCTCCCTTTTGATATATTCAGGTTTGATTTGCATAGAAACCAGATTGCAGAGAGGTAGATGATGGTGTAAACTTGAGTCTTGCTGCAGAACAGGCCTGAATACAATTGAACAAGCGTTTGTACCCAGAAGCTGAAAACTATTCCTGAGGAAACCGACATAGAGAGATTTAGAGGATCTGAAGACTGTGTCCCCATTGATGTAGGATGAGTCAGGAGTTGCTTATAGACTCAGCATACAGAATTATAGCAGTAATTCACTGGATATATATCGTCAGCATCCAGCAAAATCTCATTGGTGTTAATCTTATTTTCACAGGCTAAGCGAAGACAAAGGAAGGAAGTCGCCATCAGTGATTCCAGGAAAACTACAGAGAAACTCTTGAAAACATTTTTGAAGAGACAAGTTATCAAAACTGCGCTTACTGGCAAAAGGCAAGAATAAAAAATATTTTTCCCTTGTTTATAAGTGGCAGGTAAGTTTTTATGTAGCTATTAATTACTGTTGTGGGTTTTTTTTTTCCTTTTCTTTCCCTAAGCAATGAAGCTTTGCCCAGTATTACACAAGTTCGAAGAGAAGAAATTGATGATATGTATGTATTGCCTTCTTTAGAGCATGAAGAACAGAACAGGTAGGTAGAATTAAGAAAAATAGCTGAAATGGTTGTAATAAACTCAGATAAAAGTGTAAACCATATTTTTTGATGCTGCTGAAAGGCCTTTGACCCATGAGACTCCATAATATGTAAAGTATATTTCTTTAATTTATATTTCAGTTTCTTTTTGGAGAGTTTGGTTTATAGCTCTGGATGCAGAAGCCTTCTAGTTATTTATGGGAGAGTAACAGAAGAAACTTTCAGCCCGCAGTTTAAATTTCTATACTGGATTCATGTTTAAGGATGAAAGTGCTACCTCAATCTCTGTGGCCATATCTATATGACTACATGGAATTGATGGTTGAAGCTTGGGTAGCTGGTGTGTGGCAGCTTGATTACGGTTTGCATCGCCTCATTCAGTAGTGTAGACATGTTCAGCAGAATTAGGCTTTGTGTATGTACTTGTCAAACTTGTAGCATCTTAAGTAATACTAAGTGGGAATGTGGAGCTATCCATTAGATTACTCTTTGCACATCTTGTATATACTCTTTTGTACTTTAAATGCTGACCAAATAAGAATCAGGTAATTGTTTAAACAGTAAGAGTTGTCTCCGTCTGGTTTTAACTGAGGTAAGTCTGCCTCCTTGATTTCTGTTCAGATCTTTGTGACTTGTATATGTATTTATAGGTGTATTTGTATGTATATATGTGTGTACTTGAGGTTGTGTGTGAATTTTTGTACTTATCGGTGAAGGGATGACTAATGTCCTTTTGCTTAAAATAGGAACTTTATTTTCCTAGGTAAATATTTACATGGTTTTTTTTCTCTTTATGATTTTTAGCTCAGAGGAGGAAGATGAAAAAGAATGGGAAGTGAGAATGACCCAAAAACAGATGTTGCAGGTAAGTGCATCCTAATTGCCCTGTTACTGTGAACAGTCCTCTCATTCAGGTGCTATGCTTAAAATACAAACAAAAAAAGTGTTTGGAAGTATAGGTCTTACTGTAGCATGACTTATCAAGCAAACAAGTTAATTTTAAGTACTCTGTGAATTACTACTAGTGAGGAAATACAAATATAATTTTCTCCACTAGCATACAGCAGAATAGGAATTTCTTACGGTATCTTTTTTTTTTCTTTTGAATACTTTCTCTGGACATGTGGAAAATAAATTGTTTTTTGTAGTGATATAAGTGAAATGTATGCGTTTTTGCACATGTGTACACATATAAGACAGCATATTTTACAAAATTCCCATGTTTCTCCAAATATGAATTGACATTGAAGCACTTCACTCCTTGAGTTTTCACTGATAAATTCCGTATTCCCTTCTGATGTCCTGATCTCATGGGAAGAAGAGAAAAGAAATAGAGAACCTAAGAAGAAGGCATAAGTAATAATAAAATTATCTCTCTTTTCATCAACGTTTAAAAAAAAAAAAAAAAGAAAAACAAAAAGAAAAAGCTCTTGGAAATACTGTTTATCTTTGAAGTAGTTTGCATTTAGAAGGAGAACCTCTTTGGAAGGATAAAATCAGACTAGCTGAGGCTATAGGACCTGATTCTGTGATTTATAGTAAATATCATTTTGTAAAAAGAATAAACCCAAGTTTCTCTGTATAGTGTACATCACTAATTATGTACTTTATTAGGTAGTAGTTACCTTTTTTTTTTCTTAACTTTTTTCTTCACAGTATAGGAAGTAGCAACAAAGGTTTTGCACAGGTGTTTTTTGTTGTTTGGAGTGATGCTCTAAATATTTTATTGTTCTTTCTGTGCTGTAATATTAAATACATGTTTACGTTGTTTTCCATTTTTATAGGAAGAGTTATGTGAAAATCCTCATTCTGTAGATATTGAATCAGAAGATTTCCACAAGCTGCCTCCAGAAATAAAACATGAAATCTTGACTGATATGAAAGAATTTACAAAACGAAAAAGAACATTATTTGAAGCAATGCCAGAGGTAATCTTTATTTTAATTTTCAAGCCATCAGAGTGGAGCTATTGCCATTAATGCAGATGAAGACTACATAAGAGTATCACAACTGGAAAGCTTTGCCCCCAGGCCTATTTAATAAGAGATGTTACGTTGAGGGGGAAAAAACCCAATGAGATAATAACTCTTAACAGAGCCTTCCCATGTGTCTATTCAGAGCCCTACCTCTTGATTTCCACTAGAACTGGCAGAGCTAATTCAGTTTGGCAAGAATGGAAAAAATCATGCTGTGTCTCGTGCCTCATCAGCATTGCACCCAAGATTTCGATTGCAAGACATACTGCTGGTGTGGATGCACCAGGCAGAACGAATGCAGCTTGGATTGCAAACCCTCAGGTTGCTTGGGGAGCTGGCAGCTGGGAAAAGGCTGTGGTAGCTTAGGCAGACGTTACTGAAGCCATTAGGAGACAGTCTGTAGTGCCATTTCTACAACAGCTTTTCAAAGCACAGTTACATTTTTAAAGTACAATGTATGTCAGATCAAATGATAGCTTGTGGCCAAGTGTAAGCTAAAAACCATCATTTTAGAACAGAATTCATATGTGGATGGTTTTAATTGCAGTGTTTTTGAGATGCAGACCAGCTCTGTTAGCCAGCGAAGTTTTGTGGGTCACATCACTGAGTTCTCGTTGTGTTTAGCCAGCGTTCAGAACTACTTAATGGTACCTTTTAGAATTGTTGTGTGTTACTGGGCTGGTGTTGCTGTTGCTTGGGAGTGCAGCAGTCAGTAAAATGTTACCTGCTTAAAGGAAACTCTTAAAAGGCTCTCCAAAGAGTGGTAAATGAACTTACTTTAAAGGTGCAGCTGGTGCCATTTCGTTTAAATTGACTTGGGGTTTGTTTTGTGGTTTGTTTTGTTTTTGTTTTTTTTTTTTTTTTTTTAAGGGGTCTGATGACTTTTCCCAGTACCAGCTGAGGGGTTTGCTTAAGAAAAGCAACCTCAATCGGTGCATAGAAAATGTACAAAAAGAATTGAATCAACAGCACTCGGGTGAAATCCAAACGCAATATGAAAATGAAGGTGGTTTTGTGAAAGAAGTGGAATCTAGGAAGGTAGTCTCTGAAGATACTTCTCACTATATCCTAATAAAGGGTATGTCAGGTCTTAATTTTGTAAAACCTCGTTTGGTGTGTGCAGTCTGCAGCTGTCAGTTTTCAGAAAAACCTGAATATCGCTTAGAGGTGCATGTAGCCAATATTTGTGTGAAATGTTCATTACTGTTAGACATAATTAACTGTGATCTATAAACATGTAGAAAAATGATTTATTTATTTAATGATGTTCATTATGTAAAATGGAATGTTAATATAAAGATGTCTTTTTACCAAAAAACCCCACCAATCAACGAAAAACTTTCTTTCAGGTATTCAAGCAAAAGAAGCTACAAGTAGAGACGTGGAAACTATTGCAGGACCCTCATCAAAAATGCTTGAGTTTACTAAATTGAATAAAAGCAATGAATCTCCTGTTAATACAAAACCAGTTGCATCTAAGTTGCAGACAGAGAAAGATAACAATGTGGCAATGGCACCACCCTCTCCTCGGACTTTGCTTGCTATCCAGGCAGCTATGGTAGAAAGCAGCTCGGAAGAAGAACTGGGTGAAGAAGATACAGGACGATTGAACGTGAAGCAGTCTGTAACAGAGGAAGGCGGTGTGTCTCCAAGAACACTGCAGGCAATTCAGCAGGCTCTGAGTGGTGATGATATAAAGGAGGATGTTGTTACTGTTAGAACTGATGACGTGCTACCAGAAAGATCAGAAGTGAAGGATTTACTGCTTAGTAGCTCAGATGAGGAGGATCAGATTCCTGAAGTTAAGGAGGGAAATAAAATACCTACATCTACAATTCATTCATCAAACCAAGTGATTATGCAAGACTCTGAATTTGAACAAAAGAGTCAGGAGTTGGAAACAAATCATATTGCATCCAAGGACACCAATATATCCAGAGCTGAAAATTATTCTTGTATTGACAGTACTAGAAAAGGCGAAGATGTAGACAAACAAGAAAATGGTTCCAAAATAGACTTAAATTCTGTGGGAGATAAGGATATAAACTTGTGTACGAAGAAGCCAAGCTGTTCTCCTGTACAGACTAGTGTAAGGGCTTTGATTCACGCTGAAACAATAGACCTTTCTAAAAATGAGGAAAACTTGAAAATTTCTGAAAATACAGGGGAAATAATTTCACAAACAGAAGAGAATGTATCTGAGGTACAAAAGGACATTAGATTTTTTCCAGAAGCAAAAGGTCCTGAGGAGGAAAGAGAAGGGTTATCTCAGTCTGAAGACAGTGATTCTGATGGTATGTGCTTTTTAATTGTGTAAAAATAGAAGAAAATGGGACCTTACTGTATTTGTAGTAAGTTGAAGTTAACCTTTTCTGCTAGTAAGAAATGCTTTAAAATACATCTATTCCTACGTATGTAAGAGAGAGTAAGAAAATCTGAGCTGTGTTTTTCCCTTTGGTGTTGTGTTTTATCATTGAAACCTGAGTGTAGAACACAGAGAATCAGGAAAGCATGCTGGTTTGTACATTGAACTTAACTGGTGTATTAATGGTGAACCACTTGGTTTCTGTAATTTCACAATCTTTATATCTATTTGCTGCATATAGAAAAAAAAGTAATCACTGCCCAAGTTAAAAACATGTACAAATACTTCTTTTTAAACAAGCAGCAGGAAGTTGAAATCTTCATTTGCCTTTGATAGGAAGCTTTATTGAAGTGGATACTGAAATCAATAATGAGGCTGAGTTTGCTACTAAATATGATGATAAACTGGATGATGAAGCAGCACTTCCAAAACTGGAGACAGACAAACATGATATTGTCACACAGGACTTGCTGAAGGAGTCTGATGAAGTGCAGCTGCCAAATGATCAGAATGTTGCAAGAGAAGATGATGGTAAAGATGCAGTGGATGAGTGGCAAGATATCAGTTTGGTAACTCCTTGTTATTTGTTTTGAGCTAGTAATGAAGTGCTCTGCCCCCAGGTAGTTTTTAAGGAAAACTATTGGACAGATGCTTACTGTTTCATTGCTTTCTCATGTATGTATCTAATTCTATGGGAGTTGATTTTTCTTTAAAGTTGGTAGTTAACCATAATCTTTCTGAAATCAGAGGGAAACTTTAAGGTTTTAGCACTCTGATGAATAGGTCTATCTTTGGTCTTATAATTTACTGCATTAGAGAAGCTATGATGACTTCCATGTGTGAATTAATAGAACACATAATACTAGAATAATTATCATTGAAGACTTAGTGCTTTACTTAACTAAGTGTACCTGAATTGTTGAAATAATGAAAATCTTGGTTTATTTTTCAGGAGGAGCTAGAGGAATTAGAAAATGACCTTTCTGCTGAGCAGAGCATGCTTCAGGCTCAAAAACAGCAGCAGGAACGTGTTGCTGCTTCTGTAACAGGACAGATGTTCTTGGAAAGTCAGGTAGTATTTGTTGAATCATTTTGATTTGATATAGCATGATGTGGTCCACCTCTCCACCCAGTCAAACATTTTCTCAAAAGCTGTTAGTAATTTTGCTTAATTATAGGTCACCTTTTTTCTTCTTAGGGCCTTGTTTTCTTCAGTCTGCTTGATTTAAAATATTCAAAGTATTGAGATAGTCTTGAATTCCAACTTTAAAAATAACTGTTATAGCATTATAAAGTAATAAAAAAAATGTAAATAAATCAACAGTTTTTAAGCACCAACTTTTTAAAGTTGGACCAGTTTGATCTTTGCCTGCTGCTGTGCAAGGTGCAAATTGGGCAAAAAAAATTAGGAAGTTAGATTCAGGAGTATGAAATTGATGTAATCTGGGTGTTGGGTAAATTGTGATTTCCCTTAGGGATTAAAAGATAAAAGCTTACAAGAAATCCACGTGGCAACTCAGGTTTATACCCGATAACTACTGAACTAACTGATTTTAAAGAATCTCACCAGTAATACCTGCATAAGCCTGTAAATGCTGTTTCAGTATTAGTGTTTAAAGGTTAATGCAGTCTAATGCAAGGACTACTTGCAATACAATGTGGTGAGGTTAACATATGCATAATACAGTAGAAAAGTGATAGTATCTATGATGTAATAAAGTTATTCTAACAAATTAATTCTGAGAAACATATAAATGCTTTTATTTTCTTTGCATAAAAGTCTTTTAATTTTGTCTTAAAATGATTGAAGTTTTTGTTTTCTTTGTTAAGTATTTGCTCATACTTGTTTCTTCAGATGATTTTTTCCTTTAAAGGTCAGTTGATTGTGCTTCTGTAATATTGTGTATCATATAATGGTAGATGCACCATTATAGTTGTAAGTCTTTTGTCCTTGTGCTTTTGCTCTTTATCACAGTAAAAGTTTTGAGACTGACTTTGTCAGGGCAGAAAAGCCAGCTGCAGTGAGGGGGGGAAGAAAAAAGTGTGTGTATGCGCAGATATATGTATACATATCAAATATATATTTAATAAACTTTACACCTCAGCTTTTGCAGTGATTATTACATCCAACTTGGGAGCAGGAGAGTAAATGGAAAGCATAGTTTCTGGACATGATGTAATCCAGAATTGTGTAACTAACACAAGCCTGTAAACCTAGTGTGTGTGTGGGATATTTAACTGAGGGTAAATAATGTATTCCATGAAAGCAAATTGTGTAAAAGGCATCAAAATACGTGGATATCAAAACACCATCCAAAGGATGATTAGTCTGCCCACTGTTTCCTGCTTGATATTAATGTTTCTCATATACTGTCATATTATTTTCTGAGCTAAGGTGTAATAACTGATTTTATTTTCTTTAATTTTTAAAATTTATTTAACCTACATCTTTCTTTCATGGAGCCCACATAATTGTAATGCATGGACTTTTCTCCATGTTATGTAAAGCACAATACTTAGTATGCTTGTGTAATTAAGATAGCAGATTCTCAAATTGCGTGGTAATAATGTGATCAAGTAGTGCTTGACTTACGTGGCACTATCTGCCTGAGATGAGTAAGTGGGATTTCCCCCTTGACTTAACTGTGCCTGGCACTCTAGTGGAAACCAAGATTTGCTATGAAATTAAATACCTCACAAGTGTGAATCTAGCAGTTCTGAGTCAAGCAGAAGTATAATAAAGTTCATTCTTCAGAAGAAATACTAATGGTTTTCTCTCCATCCTACAGGAGCTTCTCCGTCTGTTTGGCATTCCATATATTGAAGCTCCGATGGAGGCAGAGGCACAGTGTGCTATACTGGACCTCACTGATCAGACTTCTGGGACAATCACTGACGATAGTGATGTTTGGTTATTTGGTGCACGACACGTTTATAAGAATTTCTTTAGTCAAAACAAATATGTGGAATATTATCAGTATGTTGATGTTCAAAACCAGCTAGGTAAGGCTGAGGTATTGATTTATTAAATACAGTCTTTAATAAGACAGCACTACCATGTATCTTTTTGAAGTTGTATTTTCTACAGAATTTTGTTTGTCTGTTATTACAATGCCTGCTCTTTGGAGAGTCCCTGAAGACATTCAGTTGGGTTACTGGTTTTACTGCCAGGTGACCTCCCTGAATTTGCAGACACTCTACACACAGAGTTACTGTGATGATCATTGAGGCTGGAGGTGTGAACTGTGGTATCAGTTTCTGGGTAAATGTCAGCATAACTTTTCTGACATGGTAGTAAAATTATATTCTGATGTCATCAGATTTATAGTCTTCTGGAAATGGAATTTAATTTTGGACATACTGACACATAATGTATTAGAAGAGGATCTGACATATGTATATGCCCTGTAAAAGGTTTTTCATTTAGTTAATACTGACAGCTTTTTTTTCTTTCAGATTGGTCTTGTACCAGTCTAATGAAATTGTTGCTAATTATGTTGAACTACTGAACTTTGGTGTCATGTAGTGTATTACAGAAAACATGAGCCAATTTTAACTTTTTCTTATGACTTATTTAAGCAAGACTTTTAAAATCAGTCTTGACGTTTTCAAAGTTGAGAGAGGCTATAGACTTTGAAATAATATTTTAATGTCTTCAGCATGTAAAATTTCACAACATTTTTATGTGATGAAAAATATGTCTTTGGTTTCTTCTGTCAGCAAATTGAATGAAATATTTTTCCCCCTACTTACACCTACTTAGGTGCTACTGTAGCTTCCTTGGAAAGGACTGCTGTAAAAGCACATGTGTGATTTTTAGCAGTTGTTAATGTAATAAGCCAGAGCTTTTATTTATTGAGGAAAAATAGACACCATCAGTCTTCATGTAACATTCCTCTGCAGTCTTCTACTTCTACGCCTTTTCCATGTGTTGCGCAATTCTTGTTTCTTGACAGTCGATGGATGTCCTGACCAGCATGCTGATAGTCTTGTTTTGTGTGCTTAGAGACACATCCCTCCTTTTCTCCACTGATTTTTTTTTTTGATTTTTTTTTTTTTAAATCTTGAAGCTTGTCACTGAAAATCAATCTGGTTGCCTCATATCTTAGAGCAAACCAAGTAGAAGTAGTCAACTGAGTTCTTCCTTCTTTCTGGCTGTTTCATGGGCTCTTTTTTTCTACTTAGTAACTCTGCTAGTACAGAGCAAAAGGCTTCCAGTTTGGGAACACTTTAAAGAAACAGAGGCATTGATATTCTGGACTAGAATTCAAATGGAATGTTTTTATTTCTGATTCGAGGGCTGTTAAATTCAGGTCAGCATTAGATAAGAACAAGACAGTAACTGGGGAAATGTATGTAAAATAATACCTCTCAGCTCTTAGAAGATCAGAATTTCATAATGGTATTTACACTGTAACATTTTAATTTTGGCAAGATGTATTTGCCACGTTAGGGCAACTACTGGTGCTTGAGCTAGCAGCATCATATTGACACTGCTCCAAAATATAATTTAGCAAATTCTGATATTGAATTAAATGTAATCTTACAGAGTTAATGCCTTTGTGTTCCCTTTGGGTTTTTTTGTCTTTCAGATAATGTATTATTTTTTAATTTGTATGAGAACAGATGCTGAATCCACTGGGTTTATTTGGTTTATGCACTTTCTTTTACAGGGTTGGATCGAAGCAAGCTAATTAATTTGGCATACTTGCTTGGAAGTGACTACACAGAGGGCATCCCAAATGTTGGCTTTGTAACAGCGATGGAGATTTTAAATGAATTTCCTGGGCATGGCTTGGAACCTCTCTTAAAATTCGCGTATGCTTTGTCGTATTTTGGGGTTTTTATCTCTCTGTAATATGAATATTAGTGAATATACTTTTCTGCTGTTAAGCATACAACAAAACATATGATCATCATTGACCATCATCAAGGAGACTAAGTTAACTGTAAAATATGTGGCTCCGTTATCTCACTGTTTGAAATGGCAGGTAAATAAGGTGACATGTTGATACATCAATTACAGTGAGACTAATGAAGACAATAGAACAGCTGTAGAACTGTGCGACTGCCTCTGAGTTCATTGCAGAGCTGGATCCCTAGTGGAGTGGAGGTTGTTTCTCCCTGAGTTTGTGAGGAGGTGCTGTAGCTTACTCATAGAGAAAAAGAGACTTGATGACTTGATGAGTGAGGAATGGATGACCTGGAGAGATACAGACAGGTAGGCTGTGGGGAACAACAAGATTTGAAGAGGGTCGAGCCAGTTGTATCAGTAATGGCGAGGATGGTTTGTTTTGCTTGGTTTTTTTTAACCAAAAAAACTCCAAAAATGATCATTATTTGTGGAACATCCTTCCCAAGTGAGGCTGAATTTAGGGACATCTGGCAGCTTATGGGGAGTGCAGGTGATGTTTGCTACTGTGGCTGTGGTTACTGTATATGTTTTTTGTCTTTTCTATATTCAGATTGTATGTCCCATTGGCCATTTTTATTTGGATATTTCCTACCTCATCTCATGTAGTAACTAAAGTAGGGAGACTCATTAAGGCTATTGAAATTAGCATGGTGGCTCTTGATATTCCAAATTATATTTTATGGTGGCAAATGAATACTTTCCCCTTTTTCAGTGAGTGGTGGAATGAGGCTCAGAAGAATAAGAAATTGAGACCTAATCCACATGATACCAAGGTGAAGAAGAAGCTGCGGGAGCTGCAGCTTTCTTCAGGTTTCCCAAATCCAGCAGTGGCAGAAGCATACCTGAAGCCTGTGGTGGATGAGACAAGGGGTTCGTTTACCTGGGGGAAGCCTGACGTAGAGCTGATCAGAGAATATCCTTTTACTGTGTGTCAGGACTTGTTAGATAAAGTACTTGAATTCAAGTTCATAAAGTTTGTAAATGAATTAGTAATGGTGTGTCAAATTCTTAACATCCCATTGGTGTGAGGTGCCCCCCGCCCCATCTGCGTGTGCCATCCTACAATGATAGCAGCTCTGGAATGGAAGGGAATGCAGCTGTGCATGTGTGGCATTCAGGGCTGCTCTGCCCTCCTGGGAGAGCGGGCTGCTTCACTTTGCATGCAAAGAGAGTCTCGTAGCTGGACTGACTGGTTTGCTCCGATGTTTCTGTGACTCTGCTGTGCGTATTTCTAGACTGAGAGCTGGATTGTTTGCACACTCCTGATGTATGTTTCCCAAATAAGTTTCAAAACCTAGTCAGAAATGGTGATTCAGTCTGTGCTTTATTCCTATTCACCACATTTCTTGCAATAATGTCTATTTCTTGCATCCATTACAGCTTGAGCTGCGGTGATTTGTTAAAAAGTAGATGGCAATGCTTGCAGAGCTAATAGTGTTTTAAACATTAAATTAAACTTCCAGTGTGTGTAATTGTAAAAATAAGGTTTACTTACAGGTATTTTGTCTTATGGGAGTACCATGTAGCCAAAATGAGTTCAGTCTTCACTGAGACATGCTTTTGGAAATGTTGATATTAGAGAAAAAGTTCTATAACAGAGAGAGATGTTACAGCATGATTAAGATATGTAGCGTAATGCTGGAACCATCCACATAAGTCAGCTGTAATAACTTAGAGTATTTTCTCTGGTTTTGTAGAAAAAGCTTTGAAGTTGAGTAACTTTCCTCCAGACATTGTTTATTTGAGGAATTTTCATTTTATCTGTTTACAAAATACTAGTAGTAGCCATTTTGTAAAGTTTCTTAACTTTCTGCACATTCTGTCAGGATCACTTTGGCTGGACTAGGACAAAGATAGATGAAATCCTTTTGCCTGTGATGAAACAGCTGAACTTGCAGCAGGTAAAGTATAAAATTATGTGCAGTTTAAGGGTAACTGGAAAATTGTATGAGAAACATTTTAAAATGAGCAGCAAGGTTTTAATCTAAAATAAATTTCTCAGAAACTGGGATTTGGCTGTTTTTTTAATCATATATATATATTTTTAAAAGTCATTAAACTTCTCTAGACTTCATTTCCTTATGATTTGGGTGTGCTGTGAGGCACTCTACATAATTTCAATTGTTGGTTTCAAATTTTGTTATCTATCAAGCACCTATCTCAAGTGCAGGTTGCTCTTTGTTCTGGATGTGGCTGAAACGACAGGTACCTCAAGCATCTTTAGTACTTTTGAAAAAAGAGCATGCTGTCTCTAAAAATTATTTATAAATATGCCCCTGAGATTTTGATGAAGTGAGTCTGACCATTTGGTACCATCCATATCCTTTGAAGAGGAGTGCAGACTGAACTGTTGAGCAAATGCTCATTAATAATATTACTCTAATTTCCAAATAAATGTTCTATTGACTTTAATAAAACTTAGAAGTGAATGGTGGTGCATGCTGTGATACTGTGAAAGTCAGTGGTAAAACTGATCACCTAAGGTCAGATTCTTTTTTCCTTTTGCCATAAGCAAGATAGAAATGTAGTCTAAACCAGCGTTCTAGGTTCTCTCTATCACTCAAAGGAGCAAAAGGTACCAAAACCCATAGTTAAATCCATATACTTTCAGGTTGGCTGTGGAAGTGTGTGTATCTCTTAAACAATTTTAGGGACAATATAGAGGACTAGCTTAGTTTGTACAGCAAGCCTAGCTGTGTTTGAGTAACACAGACCCGTTGTGTGTGACTGCTTCTAGTTCTACTCTTGAATCTTTATGCTGTGGTATGTTGAACTTGAGTCAAATGACCATGTTATGTTGCAGTAGCATATGCAAATATAAAGTGCACTTAACATTTGTTTAGTAAACATGTTGTTTAACATGTTTAAGGATGTGTTTGTAAGGATGTACTTAAGAGCACTACAGAGATTCTCTGCGTTAGGGTTGAAAATAGCAACATATGTCTAATAATTGGCCGCACAACATTTATAAAATTTCACTGGAGTTTGCTTATTTAGTTTCTGTAAAGGTTCATGTTGCATAACTTATAATAAAGTATAGGTATTACTATAATGCATCGTATTGTTCACATCTATTTGCATGCATATTAATTTCATTATTCCTTTACCCTGCTTTAATTTGGGGTGCTTTACAGTATAGCTGAAATAATAGCTGAATTCCTATCACAAAAAAAAATCTAAAGGTGTTTCTCTGTTTTATTTTTGATAGACTCAGCTTCGAATTGATTCATTCTTCAGACTAGCACAGCATGAAAAACTAGCTATTAAAAGTCAGAGACTGCGCAGAGCTGTGACTTGTCTGAAGAGAAAGGAAAAAGAAGAAGCTGATGAAATTCAGGAGGCTACTGCTATTATGGAGATTGAACTTAAACAACATGAGGAAAGGAAAGGGGAAGGTACTGCAGGCTGTGCAAACCGTCAGGCTGTGGCAACAGAAATCCAAAGTGGAAAGAGAAGAAAACATTCAGATTCCAGAAAAGAACATTTATATGGAGGTGGTTTTATTGGGAATTTGCATCTTTCAGAAACTTCTAGTGACTCCTCAGTAGAGGAATCAGAAAGCAGAGATTTAGGCAAGAGCAAAAGGAGGAAAAACATCTCTGCAGTGGAGACAGCAGACCATAAAGAGAAAAAAGGGTGCAGTAGCTCAAGTGGTGAGGATGAAGAACTGGGAAACATAGTCATGGTGACTGCCAAACCTGTGTTTGAGGGCAGAAAAAAGAAATTGCAGAGTAAGAGAGGAATAAAAAAGAAAAAGTCGTAAACAAAAGAAGTCTTAAAGAGAGACTCTGTATGTGTGGTTTTATGACTTAAGCTTTGTAAATATTCTAATGAATTTTTGACTAAAATAAATTCTATCTATTTGTCATGTATTTGTCATGCATTTTGCGTCCAGAATAGGGGGGATTTTAAACAATGAAAAAAATTAAGTTTAGCACACTTACTCATAAAGACCTAGATTGGACTTGGTATCAGTTTTCTGTTTTGAGATTTTTAAAATTGAGCCAAAACATGATGTCCATTCATTTGCATTTGAACTGAGGTGAGAGCGCTGTTACAATCACATGCAAACTGTTACTTCCTTAACTTCACACTTAAATGAATGTCCGTGTTTTGGCAGGGATAGAGTTAATTTTCTTCCTAGCAGCTGGTATAGTGCTGTGTTTTGGATTTGGTACGAGTATAATGTTGATAACACACTGATGTTTTTAGTTGTTGCCAAGCAGCCAAGGGCTTTTCAGCTTCTCATATTGCCCTGCCCACGAGAAGGTGGGGGACACCCAAGAAGCTGGGAGGGGGCACAGCCAGGGCAGCTGACCCTGAATGATAAAGGAATATTCCATACCATATGATGTCATGCTCAGTATATAACTGGGGGTTGGCTGGGAGGCATGGTGGCTTGGGAATTAGCTGAGCATTGGCTTTGTGTGATGAGAAATTGTACTGTTCATCACTTGTTTTGTATATTCTTTTATCATTATTATCATTATTACCTTCCTTTTGGGTTAAGATAAAGACAGTTTAATAGGACAGAAGAGTCTTAATTTTTTTCCCCTTTTCAATTCTCCCCCACCCCACTGAGCAGGTGGGAGTGAGCAAAGGGCTGTGTGGTTGTTTTAGCTGCCGGATGGCTTAAACCATGACAGTCATTTAGGCACCCGTTGTGGTGCACGAAGGGTTGAGATAAAGACAGATTTGACCTGAGCACGTTAAGACAAATTTGTTATAAGTGTTCATTTTATTAGTTTAATAGTTGCTGGTCACAATGTTGTATTACTTGTTCGCATGGTTATGTCATGTTAAGTTCTTAGTTGCGTTATGTATTCTCTACAGTGCTGTTTATCACCTCTGGGAGCTGGATGAGAATGTTCCTTTCGCTGCACTGTGTACTGTTTGCTTATGATAAGATTATTGGCCATGACAATGATGTGGTCTGTGTCTTCAGCATTGCTGTCACTTCTGTACCTCGGGCACTATCTCCTGGGAATTATTAATAATTATACTCTCTACCTTTTTTTCTGTGGAGAACCAATCTATGGGGGAGATGGGGGAAACACTCTCACCCTCTCTTTCTCCTTCAGGCTGGTTACAACAGGTCTTGAGAATTTTGAATACCCTTGGGCTGTTCAGAGCAGCATGTTCCTATTGCTAGGTCTGCTGAATGTGTTTCAGGTTGTGTTTGGAGTTAAGTAATTATTTAAAAATATGACCCAGAGCTCTGCCCTGAGGCTGGATAGTTATGAGTGGCAGGGTGTGTGGGGTAGCATGGGCAAATGCCTAGGGTGGTGGGCACTGTTTTAGAACTTTACCCCTGAACGAGTGCAGAACCCTTAGTAGAATATTTGGAAGAACTATGCTGTCACCCTGGCAATTCCAGAGATTCACAGATTGGTAGGGATTGGAAGAGACCTCTGGAGATCATCCAGTCCAAGCCCCCTGGTAGAGCAGGTTGCAGAGGGTTGTATCCAGGTGGGTTTTGAATGTCTCCGGAGAAGGAGACTTCACAACCTCTCTGGGCAGCCTGTTCCAGTGCTTGGTTACCCTCAAAAGTTTTTCCTTGTGTTCAGATGGAACTTCCTGCGTTCCAGTTTGTGCCCATTGCCCCTTGTCCTGTCAATGGGCACCACTGAGAAGAGTCTGGCACCATCCTTATGACATCCACCCTTTTTTATAAATATTGATAAGATCCCCTCTCAGTCTTCTCTGGGGAGCCCAAAACTGGACACAATATTCCAGATGTGGCCTCACCAGGGCAGAGTAGGGGGGGGATAACCTCCCTTGATCTGCTGGCCACACTCTTCTTAATGCACCCCAGGACACCATTGGCCTTCTTGGCCATGAGGGCACATTGCTGGCTCATGGAGAGCTTTTTGTCCACCAGGAGTCCCAGGTCCTTCTCCACAGTGCTGCTTCCCAGCAGGTCAACCTCTAACCTGTACTGGTGCTTGGGGTTCTTCCCTAGATTCAGGACCCTACGCTTGCTCTTATTGAATTTCAAATGGTTCCTCTACACCCAACTCTCTGGTCTATCAAGATCTCCCTGAATGACAGTGCAGCCTTCTGGTGTGTTGGCCACTCCTCCCAGTTTTGTATCATCAGCAGATTTGGGGTGTGTACACTCTGTCTCCTTGTCGAGGTCACTGATGAACATGTTGAATAAGACTGGGCCAAGCACTGACCCTTGGGGCATACCACTAGACAGAGGCCTCCAACTAGACTCTGCACCACTTAGCACAACCCAAATTGTTGCAAAGTGCTGGGGCCTGGCCCGTGGCTACCAAGCTCTGTTCAACACTGTTCAGTACCCTCAAGGGGAAGAAAAGGTCTCTGGCTCTGATGACAAAATGACAGGCACTGTGGCTGAACCAAAAAAACAACCTGTGCCAGTATCAGTCACCATCCCTACACAGAAGAAGAAACACACAAAAAAATCAGTTCACTTAGTAAGGCTTGACGATTAACCAGGACCATCACGAGAAAAGGAAGAGGAGAAGAAACCAGAAATAATCACCCGATCCCTGTCCCTGAGCGAGCTGTGAGGTATGCCAAAAGATTTCAACCGCCATCCAGGTGAGCACATTGTTACCCGGCTGCTCCAGTGCTGGGATAATGGGGTCAGTAGCCTGGAATTAGAGGGTGGGGAGGCCAAGCAGCTGGGGTCCCTGTCTAGGGAAGGGGACATTGACAAGGCAATTGGGAAGAAGACAAAAGCTCTCAGCCTCTGGAGGTGATTCCTGTCGGGCATGCTTAGGCACATGGAAACTAAGGAGGTGATTGGTGACAGCCAACACAGCTTCACTAAGGGCAAATCGTGCCTGACAAATTTGGTGGCCTTCTATGATGGGGTTACAGCTTTGGTGGGTAAGGGAGGGGCAACTGACATAATCTACCTGGACTTGTGCAAGGCATTTGACACTGTCCCGTACGACATCCTTGTCTCTAAATTGGAGAGACATGGATTCGATGGATGGACCACTCGGTGGATAAGGAATTGGCTCAAAGAGGTGTGGTCAATGGCTCAATGTCCAAGTGGAGAACAGTGACAAGTGGCCTTCCTCTGGGGTCGGTACTGGGACCAACACTGTTCAACATCTTTGTCGGCGACACGGACATTGGGATCGAGTGCACCCTCAGCAAGTTTGCCAATGACACCAAGCTGTGTGGTGTGGTCAACACGCTGGAGGGAAGGGATGCCGTCCAGAGGGACCTTGGCAGGCTTGAGAGGTGGGCACGTGTGAACTGCATGAAGTTCAACAAGGCCAAGTGCAAGGTCCTGCACATGGGTCAGCACAATCCCAAGCACAACTACAGGCTGGGCGGAGAATGGATTGAGAGCAACCCTGAGGAGAAGGACTTGGGGGTGTTGGTTGGCAAGAAGCTCAACATGAGCTGACAGTGTGCACTTGCAGCCCAGAAAGCCAACCGTGTCCTGGGCTGCATCAAGAGAGGCGTGACCAGCAGGTCGAGGGAGGTGATCCTGCCCCTCTACTCCGCTCTCATGAGACCCCACCTGGAGTACTGCGTCCAGCTCTGGGGGCCCCAGTACAGGAGAGACATGGAGCTGTTGGAGCGAGTCCAGAGGAGGGCCACAAAGCTGATCAGAGGGCTGGAGCACCTCTCCTATGAGGACAGGCTGAGAGAGTTGGGATTGTTCAGCCTGGAGAAAAGGCGGCTCTGGGGAGATCTAATTGCGGCTTTCCAGTACCTGAAGGGGCCTACAGGAAAGCTGGAGAGGGACTGTTTATCAGGGAGTGTAGCGATAGGACAAGGGGTAATGGGTTTAAGCTTGAAGGAAGGTCGATTTAGATTGGATGTTAGAAAGAAATTCTTTATTGTTAGAGTGGAGAGACACTGGAACAGGTTACCCAGAGAAGCTGTGGATTCCCCCTTCCTGGAAGTGTTTAAGACCAGGTTGGATGAGGCTTTGGGCAACCTGGTCTAGTGGAGGGTGTCCCTGCCCATGGCAGGGGGGTTGGAACTAGATGATCTTTGAGGTCCCTTTCAACCCAAACCATTCTATGATATGATTCTATGAAACAGCTGTCTACCTTGCCCAGTCTCTCAGAGGACCCTTCTGTTGTGGGGTTGCTCAGGGTCAAAGAGCAGCAGGTGCCAATCGCTACCACAACTGTGCACTGGTGGCAATATCACTCCAGCCGAGACTCCTTGCTTCCCATCTATAAGCTGATTCATCAACTGGCGAGTCAGGGAGTGATCAGCAGAACCCGCCCACCCTTTAACAGTCCCACATGGCCAGTGTGGAAGTCCAGTGCAGAGTGGAGGCTTGACGGTAGACTATTGTGGCCTGAATGAAGTCGTGCGACTGCTGGACGTGCTGGAACTTCAAGACGAACTGGAGTCAAAGGCAGCCAAGTGCTATGCCACAACTGATATTGTGAATGCATTTTTCTTGATCCCTTTGGCAGTGGAGTGCAGGCCACAGTTTGTTTTCACTTGAAGGGGTGTTGAGTACACCTGGAATCGACTGCCCCAGGGGTGGAAACACAGCCCCACCATTTGCCATGAGCTGATCCAGACTGCACTGGAACAGAGTGGAGCTCCAGAGCCAGTCACCGGTACATTGATGACATCATTGTGTCATCAGAAGAAGAAGTTTCTGAGAAAGAGAAGAAAGTAGTTCAAATCCTCCTGAAAGATGGTTTTGCCATAAAATGAAGTAAGGTCAAGGGACCCGCCCAGGAGATCCAGTTTTTAGGAATTAAATGGCAAGATGGGCATTGTCAGATCCCAATGGATGTGATCAACAAAATGATAGCTATGTCTCCACTAACTAACAAAAGGAAACACAGGCTTTCTTAGGTGTTGTGGGTTTCTGGAGAATGCATATGCCAAATTATAGTCTGATTGTAAGCCCTCTTTATCAAGTGATTCAGAAGAAGAAGGATTTCAAATGAGGCCCCGAGCAACAACAAGCATTTGAACAAATTAAACAAGAAATTGTCCATGCAGTAGCCTTTGGGCCAGTCCAGACACAACCAGAAGTAAAAAATGTGCTCTACACCACAGACCATGAGCATGGACTGTGACAGATACATCAGCTACAAGCTCCGGATGCAGCATATAACAATCCAACATCACACACCCCCTCCCCTGCCCTGAGAGGCTGTTAGGACAGATGGAGCCTGAAGTGATAGACTAAAGGAACTTAAGGGACATTTTGTCGACATCTATGAACATCTTACAGACATTTCACAGGGGTGGTCTATTGACTAAGGGAATGATGTCTGTGTGCATATATCAAAAACAGGAAAAGTGGTGGTGATTAATTGCAATGTATTGGAAAGTGTGGGACCTGGGCATGACATGGATGGTATAGAATAAGGGGTGGATACTGTCCATGTTTCAGCAGGGATAGATTTCATTTTCTTCCTAGCAGCTGGTATAGTGCTGTGTTTTGGATTTGGTATGAGTATAATGTTGATAACACACTGCTGTTTTTAGTTGTTGCCAAGCAGCCAAGGGCTTTTCAGCTTCTCATATTGCCCTGCCCACGAGAAGGTGGGGGACACCCAAGAAGCTGGGAGGGGACACAGCCAGGGCAGCTGACCCAAACTGGCCAAAGTGATATTTATAGAACCATAGAGTCATAGAACCATAGAATGGTTTGGGTTGGAAGAGACCTCAAAGATCATCTAGTTCCAACCCCCCTGCCACGGGCAGGAGCACCTTCCACTAGACTGTGTTGCCCAAAGCCTCATCCAACCTGGCCTTGAATACTTCCAGGGAGGGGACATCCACAGCTTCTCTGGGCAACCTGTTCCAGTGCCTCACCACCCTCACAGTGAAGAATTTCTTCCTAATATCTAATCTAAATCTACCCTCTTTCAGCTTAAGGCCATTGTCCCTTGTCCTGTCACTCCATGCCCTTGTAAACAGTCCCCCTCCAGCTTTCCTGTAGGCCCCTTCAGGTACTGGAAGGCTGCTATAAGGTCTCCCCAGAGCTTTCTCTTCTCCACGCTGAACAAGCACAACTTTCTCAGCCTGTCTTCATATGGGAAGTGCTCCAGCACCCTGATCATCTTTGTGGCCCTCTCTGGACCATAGGATGTCATCCTTGGTATATAACTGGGGGATGGCCAAGAGGCGATGTGGCTCAGGAACTAGCTGAGCAGCAGCTTTGGGTGGTGAGAAATTGTGCTGTGCATCACTTGTTTTGTATATTCTGTTATTGTTGTTGTTGTTGTTGTTAGTATTATTATTATGTTCCTTTTCTGTCCTATTGAACTGCCTTTGTCTCGATCCATGAGTTTTACTTTTTTTTTTCCCCCCTTTTTGATTCTCTTCCTCATCCCACTGGGCAGAGGGAGTGAACAAAGGGCTGTTTGGTTGTTTTAGCTGCTGGCCAGGTTAAACCACGACAATGAAATTTTGAAAACTACTTGGATTTTTTCTAGGTGTTGTGAGAAGAAAAAGTAGTTATATTAGTTTTGTTTTCCTCATTCCCTTCACTAAGCCTTTCTTGAAAGTTTTGTGCTCAAAGTAATGTTGCTTATTGAGCCACTTGCGAGACAATGTAAGCCCTCATAAAATCTGATGGAAATGTTACAGTACAGTAAGTCCTTATATAATCTGATGTGCAGTAATTGTTTATGTCCTGAATGTAGAACTTATGCTTCTAGATTTGGAGTTACATGGCCATGTCCAAAGACAGAATTTGTTTGCAAAAATGATGTTCAAAGATACACACTGGTTGCAGCACTCATGTCAGATTAATCTGTGAGAGAAACAATGTGCTAGGCTCAGATTTCCTTCCCACCTCAACTGTCTTTTTGAATGATTGTAGAATTTATTTATAGCTCCAATGGATTAAAACAGAAAAGCACTGAATGCTGCCAGTTGTACTTACATGGGTTCTTACATTACATTTTAGTCCTCCTTGCTGCTTTTGTCTTCTCATTTAATATTTCTACTTCATTTCTCATTGTTTCATTGTTCAAAAGTCCAAGTCCATACAATTAAGTTTCATATAAAGCGTTAGCCTCCTCTGGAAAGATGAAGGGCTGAGGTGAACTGGGTAGGATTTGGTCCTTACAGTTGCAGAGAGTCTAATACTTCATGTACAGTGTTTACTGGGCAAAAACTATCCATTTTGATATTACTTTTGTGAAAGCTTATCATAATTTAAGCAAATTCTCAGCCTGAACAGCTGGTTTACAGCAGTGTTTTCTAAATCACTCATTAGTATTACTGAATTTTGCTTTAAAAGTATAGATCAGGTCTTGGTGATTTGTTTGATAGTTTCTAAATGTAGAAGAGCTCCTATTAATTTCTTTTACCAAGTATGGTGAAGTACAGAGACCTTCAGTTCTTCCAGGGCTTGTTTAGTATTCTTGTACAATAATTTGATATGTTTTAATGACACCTAGAAACCCCAGTTGAGGTTGAAATCTAATTTTGCTGAAAACCAGGTAAAGGAAGAGAGTTCCTGTCCTGAATTGATTACAGTCTAAATAAGAGCATTCTTAAAGATACCTGTATTTGTTCTCATGGCAGTAAGCAGTTGCGATATGTTGAGCCAATGTACATCTTGTACATACAAAAGAGGAGTGGTATGTGTATATTTATGCATGTTGATGGCTGTCTCATGGGGTAAAGTGGGCTAGGATTTGGAGGGTTGTGCACCTTGTTACAGTTCCGTCTTCCAACGTGAGCACACATTTATACACCCCTGCCCCTCAGTAAATTGCCCTCTGTAGTTGGAAGACCCCTTTGACTCTGAAGAATGACTTTTTTGCTCTTTGGTTACTTTTTAGTAACAGTGAGTGATTACTAACACTGTGCCACTATCTTATTTTTGTAATAAGTACTCCAAAGTTGGTTAGTTTATTGGTTGAAGCTCCCTTGACGGGGTGCCTCATGCTGTTATGAAATCTGCTCCCTTACGTAAGGGCCGCCGTGCGTGATGCCCACTTCATGTTCGTGCTGCAGCTGTCGGGATTTATTACTGCTTCTGGTGTGGGGATGTTGGCAACGCGCGACACACGCTTGAGAGCGCACTCCTGCCTGGGACAGCCTGGCAGGGGAACAACCGGGCAGACAAGGACCGTCCTGTTTGAGCACCGTCTTTGGAAAGCTGCAAGAGATTCAGGTAACGTGGACTGAAACACCGTGGATGCCAGTGGTATTTCACTTCTCTGTGTCTTATGCTCTAAATTCCTCTGTATCATTTACTTTAAGCAGTGTAACTCAGCAACTGAGCTGTTCTGCACTGTTTAGTTGCTTGTGGTACTCCTGAATTTGTATGTTAAAGTCAGACAGGTTGTTGTGTAGTTCAGTGTACCTCAAAGGATATTTTTAGAAGGAAAAGAAAAAAAAAGTAGAGGACCACGAACTGCAAAGGTTTTGCCTTTTAGGGTCATTTATAGTGCAAGATTTCTTGTCCTTCAGAATGCAAAGTGTCTGATTATTAACCTGTTATTTTTATCTTCTAATGGGAAGAAAATCTGTCTTTTTTATACTTATGAGGTAGATGACAAGCTGATGGATGTGGATAACATTTACTTCTTAATGCTTAATGTCCCAATAGTTTCTAACGCTACTTGTTACTCTGAAGATGCATACAAAGACTTTGAATCCCGTTGAATCTCTTTTCTGTTCCCCAGACTTTGAATCCCGTTGAATCTCTTTTCTGTTCCCCATGTAATGATGTTACTATTGCTAAGTTCACAGACAGACATAAATAGCAATATTTTTGTTCTATGTGTTATGGTAATGTGTCAAAGCCCCCTAAGTTATTTTTCACCTTCAAATAGGTCACTGTGGTAGTAAAGTTAAACATTAAACCTATGTGTCTCGTAGGGTGAAGTCAAGAGAGTATGGTTCTTCCTCTCTAACAAGACAGGGCTGTTCTATACTGTCCTCTTTCGTCTGAAGTTTTGAGCGGAAAACCTGCCTAAGGCTTTGCGCTGTGAGGAAGTTTTCTTGATATTGAGCGTATGTTTGTATTTTGATTGCTTTTTTTTTTTTTTTACTAGATATACTCCTTCACCCATTGCCTTATTTAATTGTATCCCTATTGTGTAGACATCTGTAGATTATTAACTGTGTGCTGCCTGTAACCATTCCTGCAAAAATCAGTCAAATTTCCATATAACTGTCCAAGAGCTTTAAAAATTATCAGAGCACTGATTTATTTTTTCTTTTCTGTGAACTCAGTGTTTTTCTGATTGTAAAATATCAAGAATTGGAGACTATTGGTTGTCTGTCTGCTTTTCTGCAGACAGCTGAAAATTGTATTGTCCTCTGCCACACTTTTCCTATTACTTTTTTCTCCTGAGTCTGCATGTTCTGTGTCTGATTATATAGGCACATGCACATTCTGTTCTGCATGTTGTCTATAGATCCTGCTTTCTACTTACTCTCATGTGCAACTTGTACTAATAGGTTGTTTCCTTCCCTTCCAAGCCAATTAATTCAAACAAGATTAGATCCTTTTGGTGCAATTTTTCTTCACTTTCAGACATTTGTTGCTACCTTTCATTTCAATTGTTTATAAGCCTACCAACCCTGATTTGAATTGATTCTAATTTTAAAATTTCATAAGATTGTTTCAAACCTTTATCAAAGTTTTTTTTCTTTTTTTTTTTTTTTTAAATCTACTTGTTTTTTCCCCTCTTTGAGAGAACAGTTAAAGTAGTTTTCTGCTTCTGGTTCTTTTATGCTTTGAATGTTGATATTTGTGTGTCCACATGTCTTTATTATCAATAGAAGTAAATTATAGCATAATACATGTAAAAATAATTTTTTTGTGAAGTGTTATGTGGGGGAAAAGAAATAAAGCCATTTTATTCAAGCAGGCTTGTTTTTCCCAGGTTTTGTGGCATAGTATGGATTTGACATCATCACAACATAGTCATCTGCAAAATGAACTGATTAAAGAATTGGAAAGACAAGAAGGTAAAATGTTTCTTATTTCACTGTATTTTCTTGCTGCACTTAGGAATATTGTTATGTATAAGGAACAAGGTGTCTTGCTGACAATGAGCTATCTTCTCATTCACATTTCTGAAGAATTGTGTTTATGGCACTTGTACAGAAAATACAACAGATAGCGCTGTTGTAGTATTCTAGCTATGCAGTATCTGCTATGCTGGCATACTCCGGCCTCGGCAGGTTCCTACCAGTGCCTGGCATTTCGCCTGAGGCTGGTTCCAGGGAATGAAGTCGTGACTACAATCTAGCTAATCAGGAGAGGTTTGTTTGCGGGGTGTCAATTAGGGAAAATTGGTTATTACAAGCTTGGTTTCTGTCTAGACAGCCTCAAATCTAATCTTCAAATACCTTCAGGGGCTGCTGGCAGCTTTTTCTCTTCAGCAAGCTCATGGCTGCACATCTTTCAAGATCGTAAAGCATCATGAGTAATCTCCCTTTTAGGGGTCACCAGGGGGATACATGGTTTTAGGGCAAGTGCGTGTGTTGTTTTGGGATGGGGGTCTAGATACGTTCTACAGCTGAATGCAAAAGAATGAGGGGTTTTTTTAAATTATTTTATTTTTCATTATATCTTTGTTTAAAATCTCATTTGAGTCTTGGTCCATGCAGAGCCAGGCTTTTGGGCTTCTGTTTTTTTGAGAGACCTCAGCGTCCAGGTTTGCTTTGCTGCCTGTTCAGCAAGGCCAGGTGGAGTTTTGGGCATGACTTCAATACTTAAAAGGAATTATTTGCTTACTGAAACTAATATTTGTTACTTTGCTTTTGAATACTTCTTTTAAAGTACTCCAAATTGACGACCTTCTCTGGAAAGCTGTAATTGCACAAGAAGATGGCTTATAGGGATTGGTATAGATTGCTGTTGCACAAAGCATTGTTCAAGTGCCTTAATCTGGAGATTTTCTTTAATGCAATTCCTTTTGTAATTCTAACTTGAACAAAGAGCTCAAGTTGATCCTATGCAATGAAGTATGATTATTGAGGGAAAAAATATCTAGAAGTATAAATATTAAAGATAGAATTACCAAAGACTGAAATACTGATGACTGTCATTAGTGAGGGCTGTAGGTAAATTTGCACAGGCATTTCTATGCTTCTGCAAGCTTGGTGCTCTAATATGATACTCTCTTCAGGCAAGATTAAAGGCAGGGAGGAGTGAGTCTGCATGCAACTTTTTTAGCTTTGGATTATGAAAATAAATTGAGTTGTTGGGCATTAGGTCAATGTATGCAAAATTAGTCAGTAGGGAAGAATCTTTAGATCAAATGCAGAAATATATTCCACTTAGCTAAGAGAATAACTGTGTTGATAGCAATAGCAGGTGGTTCTCTATCATGTCTAGAAACACTAGTTTAAGAGGATGAGGAGAGATGAATGGAAAATGGGATATCTCTACAGTCTCATCTGACACCAGGCTTTGGCATTTTAAATTCCATGCCAGGTTCTGGAGGTGAATGGTGCTGAACCTGCTGCACGAAGACTTACCTGCTTGGTCACCCTGAGCCTGTGACTTCCTTGTTCTCATCCTTTTCCTCTACCACCTTTCCCATTCCCATTTCATTAACTTCACCTACCCAGTCTCAATCCCTGTTTCTCGGGGTTCTTATTCTAGTTCAGTTTCTCTGCAAGGTCCAGTCTGAGCTCTTTATATTTGGTGCCTTCCCCTTTCCTTTTTAATTGGCTTGGCACAAGTTCTCCAGGTTAAAACTCCTGTTGTTCATGATTCCCATTACTACTGGTCTCAGCTTACAGGTAGGTCTGTACCCAGTCTGATCTTTTCTCTTGTGTCTTTGTCCAATCATTTCTCCATCACACTTGCATCATTAGATATCTCTTTTCCTTCTTGTCTGTGCTGGTTTTGGCTGGGATAGAGTTAATTTTGCTCATAGCAGCTAGTACAGGGCTATGGTTTGGATTTGTGCTGAAAACAGTGTTGATAACACAGGGATGTTTTCGTTACTGCGGAGCAGTGCTTACACAGAGCCAAGGCCTTTTCTGCTCCTCACACCACCCCACCAGCGAGGAGGCTGGGGGTGCACAAGGGGTTGGGAGGGGACACAGCCAGGACAGCTGACCCCAACTGACCAAAGGGGTATCCCATACCATATGGCATCGTGCTCAGCACATGAAGTTGGGGGGAAGAAGAAGGATGGGGGCAGCGTTTGGAGTGATAGCGTTTGTCTTCCCAAGTAACCATTAGACGTGATGGAGCCCTGCTTTCCTGGAGATGGCTGAACCCCTGCCTGCCCATGGGAAGTGGTGAATGAATTCCTTGTTTTGCTTTGCTTGTGCACGTGGCTTTTGCTTTCCCTATTAAACTGCCTTTGTCTCAACCCATGAGTTTTCTCACTTTTACCCTTCCAATTCTCTCCCCCATCCCACCGGGGAGAAGTGAGTGAGTGACTGGCTGTGTGGGGCTTAGTTCCTGGCTGGAGTTAAATCTGAACACTTTCATGATTTCTCTTGATCCTTAGCTTTAACTCTCATTGGCTAAACTTTTCTGAGATCAGATTCTACCACTCCAATCTTCATTTCTTGGGATACTAAATTACTTTACTACAGTTGCATTGTTTAAATTGACGCCAGAATAATATTATCTCTGAGACAAAAGGAGGAGAGCAAATTTGCAACACATACTTGTCCTTGACACTCCATCGTCTCACTTCACTTGGCCAGTGCTCAGTTTTTAATCCATAAATATCTGAGAAAATGCTGACCTGGTAACCTTCACATATCTCCCAGCATTTTAGAAGGGACACACTCCTTCTACTCACTGTGTTCGACAGATGTCCTAATTGATGGTGATTCCTGCCATCATTTCAAGTCTCTGAGTGGAGTCCAGAAAGGTGCCTTAAATGGGACATAGTTGGAATGGAGGCAAGTGAGAAGCAGCCTAACTCTGTAACTTAGAAGTTAAGATACTCAGCTGGGCAGAGGGAGTGACTTAGTGTCTCATTCCTATTTCCTGGGTAACTTCTAAAGACACCTCTTACTCTTCTCACTCCCTTCCCCACTGACACTCTTCCACTGACTTCAAAGATCTATAAAATGTGAAAAACATCCTGGGACCAGAGCATGGAACCCAAGTCTGCCTCTTCGCAACTGAGGCTCAATTCCTAGCTGGGCTTTTCCTTGCTTGTTGTCCTTCTAATGTGATTCTTGCAATCCTGCTTTCCTGACGGCCCGGTCTGGTGGTGATGGAGGGGAGGGGAAGCACGTGGTTCTGTAGGGCAGCTGGAACACACCCCTTGGGTGAACAAGTTGTGAATTTGAAGCCTTCTGAGGAAGGTCCAGCACCCAGTTCCTCCATTTTCTGAGTGCTTAAATTGCTCAACCATTCTTTATATACTGGATTTTGCAATTAACAGTGCTGGTTAAAGAATGAGCCTATTTATACTATATATAAATGACACTTTTGCTATATCTTCCCACCACCTGCCTCCCCTTCTTTCATCTTCCTCTTTTTTGTCTCTTAGCTTTGAATTATCCTTTTATCTTAAAAAAAAAAAAAAGACATCCTAACAACCTCTTCCATTATTGCTTATCTCAAAAGCATTAAAAAACCCTGCAAACTCATGGAAGTCACACCATTAGTTACCTTTTTTTTTTTTCCCCTGCACTGCAGGATTGACCTGAAATATAAGAACTCAGATTCTACTCCTCTTAGACAACAAACTATCTCCAAACCAAACCAACCAAACAAAAAAAAGACTTGAGTATTTACCCAATTAAGGAGTGAGTAGAGCTAAACTGCACCTTCACAACAAATGAGAACAGTCTAAAAATACCTCTTCTCTGACTTTACCTCTTGGCTATCATGAAGTAAGTTATCTATGAGCTCTTTTGTTCGAAAGTGACAGCATTCGAATACTATAATAAACATCAGATTTACTAATTTGAATTCGCATTTCTCTGTTCCTTTTCTCTCCCTACAAGAAGTAGACCCATTTTTGCTGAAGACATTACTAAACTCAAGTGAAAACTTCATGTGTATGGATAGAACAAAAGTTGGAGGCAACACTCAAATAAGCAAAGCTTGTGTTAACTCTGTAGAGAAGTCTGTAACATATTTTTCCCTCTCAGCCATGTGCCTCTCTCCTGTTTTCACATCTTTATCCTTTGCAGTAGCTGTATTTTAACAATAAAGTAGATATTTCTCAACTGCCACATGAGAAAGGTGGTGTGTTTGCATGGATTCATGTTGTTAGGTTACTTTCAGTTCTTTCCTCAAAGAAATATTTTAGAAGTCCAGGATTATTGGTAGAGGAAAATTGGCAGGCATTTTGTTGAGTCCCTTCTGTTCCGCTGGCTGTGGTACCTGGCATGTTGTTACAAGGCAGTAAAAGCTTTCAGTGGCACGAAGCCCTCTTGACCTGGGCAAGGTAAGAGATGTGAAAGATTAGACTGACTAGACAATGGCTTACAGAGTCTAAATTACTCATCCAGAGTCTTCCTGTGCATCAGGAAATTGGCTGTCGGCCTTTTATAATGTACATTAGACCATCTAATTTAAGAACACAGTCTCCTTTTGTAGTCAAAGCGAAATAATTTAGTTATCTTTAGAGATTAAATAGCTGCTGAGCCTAGACCTGAAGATGTTTTCAATGACAGACAAACATGATGAAGTAGAAGGGAAGTACTTGGCACATTTGAATTCATTATATGTTCATGACATTACCTGACTAGGTACTTCTATTTTCAGCCTTCTAATGGTTTTGGATGACCCGTGACTTGAATGGGGCTGGGATTTCAGTGGTGTGAATTTCAAATTGAAAATGCGCCTCTCAGGCCTGGGTAAATACACAGACTGGATGTTGTGAGCATACCCCTCTCCTGTTCTTGTCTCCTCATGCTCTGAGCTAAGTGCATCTTGTCTCTTGGCTGAGAAGAGGCTGCTCATGGGTGGCGGTTTTGTATTTCTGCATTTCAAAGTATAACGTTTCAAGCATTATATTACCCTGACGTAGTATCTCAGATTAATCAATATAATATACCTTGTCATTGCCATCACTTCAGCGGGTTGAGCTTGTAATGAATGTATTGGAATGCCTACACTCGGTTACGTAGGTAGGAATGAAGTAAGGAAAAATTAACTGTGTGGTTTAGGTAAGTACTGGAGCAGTACTTTGCTTTATATTCTTAGAAAGGTGTAGGTTACATCTGACTTCTGGAAGGTCAAGGGCATGATTAGATTTCCCTCCTAACCCCTTCCTTTAAGGGTCCTTAGGCTGGAATGAAACGGAATGGAATGAAATAGGAATAAATGAAATTAAATAAATATACTCAAGTGATACCACCTGGAACTTGGGGTGATTCTGTGATTCAGGGTTGTGTATGTTTCCAGGGAGCCATCTGTAATGCTTGCAAGACCAGGGCTCTGATCCTGAGATGGCAGTATCTCAGTAAAAATTGTGAGACTCCAGAGTCCCTTAGAATTGGGACCTAATATAGTTTTGGGGTAAAATACTTCTAAGCCATTGGAAATACCCAGATTGATTCACAGGGCTACCTTCTGATGATTCCTATTAGTGTAGTGATGTAACTCTTCTCCAATCATCTCTTACAGTCACAGAACTGGTTGCAGATCTGTTCCCTTACTGACCTTTCTGGAGGTATCTTCTTGACATTGAGATATAGAGATAGCTATTTTTATGCATATTAAAATTATAAAGTGAATATTATATATATAAAGTGAATATTATATATATAATGTATATATTATATAGATAACATTTATCTTGAATCTTTACTTTGGATGTCTCCAGTTCTATGTGTTCAGAGTGTGAGATCTGAAGAGGCTTGTCTATTGTGAATTCTTGGAACTTTCTCTCATCCATTACTCAATCAGTAATGTCAGCGCAGGTAGTCCTCCTGTGTTCATCAAACTCAGAGGTAATTGGTGAGAAGTCTTAGATGAACCATGTATGTCCTCACAGATGTTAATACATGGTTCTTAAAACATTTGTAAGTACAAGTCTAAATGGTAAATTTTAAATTTAAGCTCTACAGGTGAGAATATACTGCTTCTGAAGAAGGGAGAATATGTTGCAGTAGGGCTGAACTTCGTTAGGTCAAGTTCATGCTGAAGGCTTGGATTTCATTCCTTTTGCCAGTTGGAGAAGATCCATCAAAGCAGGAGAGAAGCAGAAGATGGCTGGGTCTTATTTCCTTATCACCTTGGGCTGTGACACCATTTGACCTCAAGAGATTAAGTAGGGTCAAGCCAGCACTTGAAAGAGACTAATCTGTTATTTTTTCCCCTGTAGGTTGTTTTGATGAATCATTGGGTGAAACTGTTTTTTTCTGAATTAATACTGTCCTAATCCATTAGCAAAATACTTGGAGGATGTTTGGTTACTCTGTGCTATTTGTGAATGAGTCTGAAAATAGAGATATTGACTGCTAGTATATTCTTCACAGCTTCTATGTGGAAGGGTTATTTTACATCCTTTTTTAGCCACATTTTAATTCAGGTATCTAGACAGTGGTATCAATATTTTCTAAATAATTTTAATTCAGCCCCCTTGTCTTTGCTGCTTTTCTTGCATTGTAAATGCTGTTTCAGTGCCTGTCTCTGTTCCCTTTTTATTCAGTGGAGAATGCATTCATGTAGGCAGTATCATTAGTTATGCAGTGAGAGATTTAACATATACTATTAACTGATGGAAGATACCCAACTGAATTTTAAGGTTATCATTTCCTAATGGAGCTGTATACTCCCAAGCATGATTTTATGTGACAATTGGTGTAAATGCAACAGCTGATCATGCAGCATTTTTCTAAACAGGTACTATTTCTACTCATTCCAAGGAAAAAGCGTGCAGGTAAAGACAGCCTAAAGCCCAGCTGTGCGATTTGCTTCGTTGTTAAAGAAAAAGATGCTGCAGTTTGCAGTTTGTTTCATTCTGACCTGGTCTATCTTCTGTTATTTTCCTTCTGCCTTCCCTTCCCCACTTGAAGGACTTATCCAACTCTGTCTCAGCAGAATTCACGTCATCTTCTTTCTTTAGATTTTTGTTCCACTATAAAAAATTTCATTTGACATTTGAATGTGTCAGCAAAATCCTCTGGTTCCCTACACAAGATTTTCCAGCTTCATGCACGTTTCTTTAACTAACCTGTCACTAACTTCACAATTCCAGTCTTCCACATGATTTAGTATGTCTCTTTGGAAAACTATGTTTGCATTTTGTAATAATGATGATTGCTTTGCCTTTGAGAATGGTGTTTATGCTGTTTTCTTAATGATACGGTTGATATAGTGCAAGATGTGTCATCAGTATATGACTTTTTCTCCCTCAGTCTTGATATTAACTTAGAATCAAGGGAGTTCATAGAACATGCTCCAAAGACATTAGACTTCTATGATAAACAATACTTTACCTGAAATATTTCAAAGAATGCTATAAAAAATTATCCTATTAGGCAGAAAGTCTTAAGAAACTTAAAGACATTCAAATTCTATTTCAAGAAGAATTTGGGACATCTATTGATGGGAACTTCTTTGTGAACACAAGTTAAAGATCAAAGGAGTGCTATCTGTCTCACTAACAAAAATTATCTTAATTTCTATATGTTACCTGAACAGGATCAGACTGTCTCATCTTAATGTAAATAAGGTTCCAGCACCTGAAACTCCAGTGGTTTCTGTGTATACATGCTTATGCAAAGAGATGAATAGGCTGAAGAAAGTCATTCCATGGTTATACCACTTCCATGCCTTTCCAAATCACAGAAGAGGAGTGAGGGCAAACCTACCTGATCAAATCCAGGCAAATGAAGAAGGGAGGAACCAGTTCTAGCAGACCTTTGAGTTCTAACAGTTTGATATGGGTGCTTGGTATTGCTGTACTATTGCTGGAAATGCCCATTATGCACTTCCGTTCTCACAAGAATCAGTAGGCAGGTCAGTCAAGCCTCCTCTTCCCTTGTCTGACCCTATTCTACTGATGAGGCAGCTCTTGTTATCTTGAAATGTCATTAAAATAATTAAAATCCATTCACTGGGTCATAATTCCAAGAAGTTACCTTCCTGAACAAGAGAATGAAGACTAACACAGAGATAAACACTTCCAGCAGAATAACTCCCTATCAGCTTTTTACATCTGTTGTCAAGAAACTAGTGTTTGATCAAAGTAGCAGCAGAACTTTCTCAATGTTTGCAGGTATTGAAAGACTTAATCTCACTTGGATTTTGCTTACTCTGATAACAGTTTTCTTGTTGCTTAAAAGATTGCCTGCTAGTTTATTATTTTTCTGACTGCTCTGAAGGCAGTTACAGAAAAATTAACTTCTTTCTTTTTGTGCAGCTCCACAAGAAGTTTAGGTATTCTGAAAGCTATAAAGTAGAAAATAGAAGAGTGCCTTTTGCAATATGAAGGGAGATTTGTATGTAAGTAAGCAAATCTGACTAAAAGTCTACAGTCCTTATTTTGTCAGCATTCTTTGTCAGAATCATTAGCTTCCTGGTCTTGTAAAATTTCTCATTAGAGTTTTGAAGCCTGTCTACCATATGTCTGTGGTGAAACAAATGCTCTTCTTGATTCGCCACAATAGTAAGATCTTCTAAGGGGAAGGCAAAAATATAAAAAATATGTAAACTTCTCTGGATAACCTACCTGGTGGATTACCAGAGGCATAAAGTGGCTAAAGATTTAAGTGGTGTTATTAATCAGCAGATTTGGGATGCTTTCTTCAGGGTAGTGGACAATTTTAGGTAGAGAGCCGTGGTCTACAAACTCTATTAATGTAGGTGCTATGCAAGCCTTGTGTAGAAAGATTGCTGATAATGTAAGAAATACATGGGAAATATTTATTGAGCAGTAGAGGGGTAAGCTGTAATGCTGCTAAATTTTTATAGATCTTCTGGCAGAAGCTTTAGAAGTTAAGACTTAATAAGTTAAGGCTTCTCAACAAAACTGGACCCAAAAGAGATGTCAAGGGAGGAAGAATCAAGAAAAATGGTTGTAACTGGGAGGTAATGGAGGGAATAGCTTTTTACTTCCACAGCTAGTACTGATTACAGAACAAGATCAGACCGCTATAAGCAATCAGAAGATTAAAAGCAGGCTATAGCTGGTATGCCTGGAAATGGGATGATATATTAAATATACTTACGATATTTATAATAAGACAGCTTCATATGAATTCTTTCATAAGAAAAGATTAATTTTGCCCTGGAACAGCATTTCTCTGGCACTTAACTCATGTTTGTGCAGAGTTACCCGCTTGCGGGCACAATGACGCATGTGTTTTCTCTCAACTTAACATTAGAGGCTTGCGGAAGATGTAATGGGCTGCCACATACTATTTATTTCCTAACATCTTAAAATATCGTAGTTTCAATGTTAAGGTTATTTTATTTGTTACCTTTATAAAATTATACTGTTTACATTTCTTTCCAGTAGTACACACATTACGTTATTTTTAATTTTGCTGTGTCCCATGATTAGTATTTTTCCCCCCAATCAGTTCTTGGAGTACCATGGGTTCGTTGGGTTTTTTTTTTGTTGTTGGGGTAGGTTTGTGGGTTTTTTTAACTTCCAGATGATGTCTTAGTATCAACATACTAAGATTGAACATGAACATTTTTGCTTTTTCTTCCTTGTGTTTGTTGCTATTTTCTAGTTTCATCTGATGCTTAAAGTAAGTTGAGTTACAAGCTTAAAGCACTGGCTAATCAGCCTGAGCATCCTCCTGATGTGTTTTTGTTTGGTATCATCTCTTTCTCTGTTCACACCTGCTTTTGTTCCTTGGTAATTCTATCACAAGAAAAGGAGAGACTTTGTCAATAGATTATGGCAATAAAAATACTAAGACATATGGCAGAGCAAATGACAACACTTGAGACCATCACATCTTGTGACTGCAGTGATTTGAGGGGGAAGAAACACGAAGAATCTTCGGTAGACCACTGTGTTCTATGCTGATGAGAAAGCAAGTATTTTAATTTTCAATAGTCATTGAGGCTGCAGTTTCTATGCTATGTAATCCCGATCTTGATATCTGTGATTTTGATGGTAACTGCAGGCTTGATACAGAAACTCTGCTTTGGACAGGACAGTAACCCAGATATCTAAATCTCTGGTGTGCTTTCTAGGAGGTGTAGCTTGTAAACATGTTTTGCTTTAGCTAGTTTGCCAAGAGATCATAGTTGGCTGTGAAAGCAAATTTCCTGTGAAAACTTGGAATGATTCTAGACTTTGCTAAGAATATGCTCTGGACAGCTTCACTTACATATTTTTTTATAACATTGTGGTGCAGCTTTATGTGATGAAGGCAAAACTGAAACTGGCTAGGTATTCAGCTAAAAAAGAATGAATCCTCTCCTGTTAGAAGAGTTATCCGGGATTATGTTAGCTATCATAAATATCCTTCGCTTAGCAACAGGGATGGCATTCAGGATATCAAGCCAACTGGAAAGAATCCCTCTGACAGGGCTCTGTTGGGGTGGGTGGATAAGCTTTCCTGACAACACTAGTGCTTTCACTCCTGTCTGTCGTAATTTGTGTTGCTAGGATCTGTTTCGCAAGTTTTGTGACAGACTTATAAATGATACTGTGGCTCCTTTTGTTTACTGTCAAAAAGAAACATAATGTGGGGAAAGCGAACAGTAAAAGGATATGGAAAATAATAAAAAATCCGGGCACATAAGACCGTGAGTGTCTATACTAGGGCAACTGTTCTTGAAGTGAAAAAGAAGTTAAAAAATTTCCTTTGGATTGCTGAAATGGAAAGCAATATATGGTAACATTCCACTTTACTTTTTATGAACTTGGCTTCTTCAGCAAAACAGGAAAGAAATTATTTAGTCATAAACTGAAAACTTCAATTAGAATTCAGGAGACTTCCCATGTATCATGCTAACCGTTAATGGTGAAATGTATTTTTATTCACAGATGCAATTCACATTCTTGCTTCTAAATCAGATTTTCAATATAAATTGGTAGTTGCATTATTAGTCCACTCAGCTTGTTTGACCTTTTGTACTTTTGCTTCCAGGGGAAAAAGAAGACGAACGGATAGTTGCAGAAATCATGAGAAGGCGGTTTTTTCCTACTCTTATAACTCATAAGGCCTGGGAAGGCTTTCACTTTGCTGGCCATGAGATAAGAATAACAGAAGCCACTGATTGTTACGGGGCAGTTGTCTGGCCATCGGTACAATATTTATGCAGTATTGTTATTTTTTTTTAGTTTTGGAACCTCCTAGCACTTTTAATTTGTTTTGCATGTTTTGCATGTTTTGCATTTGTTTTGTTGTATGTTGTAAACCCAAGGAAAACATTCTGTGCTTCTCTGTCTCCATTCTGCAAATCCCAAACTTGAATTCAGCCTTGTTTCATATGAATTCCTGGTTCTCAAAGCTTAAATGGTATCTCGTTTATGCCCCTATCACTCAAGATCTTGTGTACTCTCCTCACCTACCAGTAACTTTTGATCCTATTGGCCAATTACAAGTATATTTTGGAGGAAATATGTCAGTCTTATGATGATTACACTTCTGTACATTTTATAAATACGGATGGCTACGTAGTAGGCAGATCCAGGTTGCAGAAACAGCTGTGATACAAGCTCACAAGGTATTAGCACTCATAGAAGATACTCAACCTACTCACGTGAGAAACAAATTTACCTTGTAAATATGCAGATGTGGGAAAAGTTTCAGCTGGAGCTTTGAGTTTCTTAAACAGCCAGAAATCCAGTGGGAGAGAACTCTTGTCCTTGGCTCTTGATATAAGAACCATCCACATGCCCACCATACAAAGAACCTTCTTCAAGGTTTTGAATCTGTGCAATGCAGCTAACTGACTGTTTTGCAATAATTAAGAGTGAAAGAAACCACTGCGGTCAGGGAGGTGCCACGATGCTCCATTGACACTTGCGGCATTCAGAGAACATCTCTGAAACAGAACCATCTCCAGGAGCCCCTATAGCAGGGAGAGGACTAAAACCCAAGAGGCTCCATTTCTGTCCCAACAGTATCAGCCTCCTAGGATTGTACTGTTTTAAAGAAATACGGCCATAGTTCAGCTGAGGATAGTTAGCGTACTCTGTTGTTTTGAACTCCAAACAATTTTCCTTGTCTTAGCAGACCTGGACAAGTCATTTACATGATATCTCTTGGTGACCTCAGTGCATGTCTTCGAGGAAAGGTTGGCTGACTGCCAATTATTCTCACGAAATCATGGGCTGTACTGAAAAGCATATTTTTTTTCTGGAAGGGTTTGGCCAGTTTTGCTGTGGAAGGCAGGCAACCCTTCTGGCTGTGTCTCTTCATGTTCTCCCTTCCTGTTTCATCCAGCAGTATTTGTATGCTTCTGAAAAACATCAGTCAAATTTGTCAAGAGGGCAGAAACTTTAAGGAAAATAAAGTTCCTGCATTTTTCATGGAAAGGAAGCCAGATTTCAAAGCTTCCCTAATTTAACCCACAGAAATTTTGATCCTGCCAGCCAGTTTCTACAACAGAATATGGCAAAACTCTGAGACAAGAAATTATAGGAATATATAGAACTAACAGGAAATCTTAATATTATGTGTTTTTAAATGTCAGTCAAACATCAGACACAATCTTTAGGAACCTGGCTTTAATTAGTCCTGGTGCTCACAGACCTATTTCTGTTTGATTATGAGATATATTAAGTTTGCATAAAAGACCCTACTCTTTTTGCTCTGAATTAAGAGGTAGAGAACAAAAACTTTGTTTGAATTTCTAGCATGTCAACATTAGGTCAATGGCCCTCCTGTTCCTTTCCTTCTGCTTCTTAATTGGTTAAAAGCTAAACTAAGAGTGTAATTTTGCTGTGCCAGACTAAGCCACTAATAATTGCTTTTCCAAATGGTCATCTATATTTCAAGAAGAATTGACAACCATTGTACGTATTTGTCAATGGACACTATATAATTTTCAAAAAGTCTGGGAAAAAATGTGGGAGACAAGCTGGGAACTGTCTTTTCCAGAGAAATAAAATTAGCAATTTCTATTTCAACAGTGAACTAAAACTCACTGGTCAGTATGACACAGGACAGAAAAGCGAAAGAAACTTCTTAATCACAGTTTATAAATGCAGATATAAGGAATCTGTTGTAGAGGGTTCTTTTTGGCTTTGTTTGCTATAAAAGTTTGCTAAGCTTAACAAGGTAAGCACATAGAAACTGAAAACAAATTGGAAGAAAAGGGGTAAATCTATTGTTCCCTTTTGAATCATTACGGTAATCAATTATTATTAGAAATAATTAACTATTGGAAGAGCTTAACAAGGGTTGTTGTGGATTTTCTCTCACAAGCAGTCCTTATATCAAGATGTCTTTGTGAAGGACACGTTTTAACTCAACCAGAAGTAAGTGCAGTTATAAGCAGGACTTGCTGACTGGAATTTTATAGCTCATGTTATGCAGCGTGACAGATTAGATAATTGCGGTTGTTCCTTCTGGCTCTAATGCTTTGCAAGCCTATATTGAGGCATGTCGTGGCATTTATTTTGTCAGCCTATAGAGCTCAAAGATCATAGTGAGCTGTGATACTTTAGGGACAGCGCTTGAATGAATATTGCTCATTTGAACAGACATGAATTTTTGAACAGACAATAATTTTTTTGCATGCTTTTAAATGACAATGCATATTTAGCAAAGGGATTAATTTCATTTATTCAGTATATTCATGGATTCCCTCCCTTACAGGCCCTTGTTCTGTGTTATTTTTTGGAAACTAATTCTAAACAATACAATTTGGTTGACAAAAATGTGATTGAAATTGGAGCTGGAACTGGGTTGGTCTCCATAGTAGCCAGTTTGCTGGGTGAGTACATGCCATTGCTCTTATGCTCTTGGAAACATCTCTCAGATAAATACTGGAGGACAAAGGAAGTGGCTCAGTTCTTCTAAAGACTGTTGTTTGAAAGCTTCCAAGAGCAAGAAAAAGTAAATTCCAAAAGGCTTGTTTGGAAACCTGCTCTATTATTTTTTTCTGTAAAGCTGTGAGTGTATTGATGCACTAAAGGAGGTCCCAGTAGATGATGTTGTCATTAACAGTGTTAAACAAGGGACCAAAATAAGAAACTAGTGGCCTCACAGGATGTCAGTGGCAACCAGATGAAGCGAGATGTAGGTATGACCAATGCATCACCGTCCCTTGAACAAATAGCTCTTGGATGCCAGGTCATTTTCTTTCCATTGGTGTTCAGATTTTTCTTTCAGCAACTGATCAGCAACTTGATTTTTGTGCTAGATACATTGTTGTGTTTTTTCTCATGGTAGCCTATTCTTCCTCAAGAGTAATCCAGATCAATGACTTCTGCATTTTAACAGAATTTTGGCTTTCTGTAGTCTGAGAAAGCTTCTTCCTATGTGAAAAGGAGAGAACCTGAGGCAATGCCTAAATCTCATGCTGACTTCTTAGAGTCAGTAACTGGTATTCTTCAATCCGCAGTCACTCACTGCACTTTTAACCAATATGATATCAAGATGCAGTAAGTATCTGATTTCTCCCCACCCATCCCCAGTTGCTTTGAGATGGCAATCTACAGAGTAGGACTACCGGGAACCAAATATTTATTTTAAGCACAATGGCTAAGAGCTATTGGGAGTATTTACATTGTTCTGCTCCCCTCAGTGAGAGCTACCTGGTAAAATCAGTTCCTTGTGCAGTGGTTTTTGTGAACGGGCTTTTACTGAAGTCTTGAGGTATATTTAAAACTTAGGTTTGTTTTCTCCCTGTCACAGGTGCACTTGTCACTGCCACCGATTTGCCAGAACTGCTGGGAAACCTTCAGCACAACGTTCTCCAAAATACAAAGCTGAAATGCAAGCACCAGCCTCGTGTTAAGGAATTGTCTTGGGGAATTGATCTGGAAAAGAACTTTCCTAGGTCTTCCTGTCACTTCGACTACATTATGGCTGCTGATGTAGTTTATCACCATCCCTTCCTGGATGAACTCCTCCTAACTTTTGATCACTTATGCAAGAATGACACCGTTATTCTGTGGGCTATGAAATTTAGGTTGGACAAAGAGAACCAATTTGTGGGCAAATTTCAGACACTGTTTGACTTAGACATGATTTCTAATTTCCCCAGTTTGAACATAACCTTGTATAAGGCAATGAGGAAAGGCAGGATGAAAGCCAGACCTTCCAAACTGACAGTCTGAAAGAGAGATACATGGAGGTGACACTTTCAGCTGTTCTGCAGCTTGTTCTTTTTTTAATAATTTCCACGTTAGTAGCTGCTAACACCTGCACGGATGACATTTTTAGAGATAGCTAAAACAAAACATCACATTCCTGGTGCATCCCTAACAAATTCCTAAACTCAATTTGCCGATGGTTTTATACACAGAAGAAATTGACTTTTATGTGTAAGATGACAACGTTAATAACTTTCATAAGTCTTACCATTATTGTTATGGGACATGTAATGAATATGTCCAATAGCTTTCAATTGCAGCTTTGAATGGTGTCTTATAAGATCAACCAATCATTTAAAACTTAAGACTATGATAAATCTTTGTATTTAAAAGTTAGAGTGTTAAATCTGATCTTTCCCCATTCTCACTATTGTGTGAATCCTTCCTTTGAATGGCCTTTATAGGACATTAAATTAGCTGAAAAAAACCCTTACCATGGAAATATACTGTCATAGTAAAGGGACAGAATATATTCATTACTCTTTGATTTAACGATTATACTTTCTTCCTCTTCCATTTTTTTTTATTTAGATTCAGAGATTCTTCAACAGACAGCCGCACACATGAGGCAAGAGGGAGTTAAATGTTTTGTTGCTTGAACAAAGGTCTTGAATAAGAAGAGTACAGCATATCACCAACTGCCCTTTGCAAAGACCTTAAATTCTTGGAGATCTGCCCCTCCAAAAATAGAAGGTTATCTGGACCTCAGGGAACAACAATGGAAAAACCACAGTAGCCATCAAGAGAGGAGTTTTGCCCTGCTGGCTGGTGGTGACTGGAGGTAGAAAAGTAAAGCAGCCTGACATGGTGTGGCTGAGGCATGGGCAGGCTTAGATATTTTTATTTTTTTTTGTATGGGTGAACAAAATACTTTTCTCCTACCCACTCAGTACTGTGTGTTCCTGTTTTCAGTGGTCAGATTAATGTGCCTGAAAGCCCATCGGAGAACTGTCTTTTGGGAACAGTAATAAAATGATTCTTTGGACACCCCAAATTTTCTGATTTTGTTTGCAATTGAGTGTGAGAGAACTTCAAGTCCCTTGTGAGCTAGAAGAGAAGCAAACTCAGCTCATGTGCAGAGCAGGCAATTGCTATAGTAATACTGAGGGCTCAGAGGGCTGTCAGTCTTTATCTTTTTAGCACCTCTTTGTACTGCCTCCAAGAATTTTTTATGTGTTGTCAGATTTGAGCATTTTTTTTATGTTGACTTCCAGAACATACTAGTGTTGGTATCTTTTTTTTTTTTTTTTTTTTTTTTTTTTTGTGACAGATGCTTGTTACTTATTTGCTTTGCTGCCTGGCATAAGTATGGGGCAGAACTATGATAAATGACTAGTATAACTGGAATGTACTCTTACTCCCAGCCAAACATCTGGTTTTCTGGGACAAAGGTTCCCAGCGTTAGAGATGAAGTGGTGCAGAGAGCATGTGTGAACTGCCAAGCTTTTCCAGTGATCCCATGTGTGAAAGGAGGTAGTGAAGAGAATATCGGGGGGACGATAGATAAGGATGTGGCAGGGGGGATCTGGGGGTGGAGGGAGGACTACAGAGGAAAGGTAACTGTAGGGAGAAAGTGAGATGGAGAAAGAGAACATGTGGCAACAGTGAGACTGACTTCAAAAAGGTTTAGGAACCATAGTACAAGGGTAGACCATCTTTCTTGCTACTGACTGTAAGGGGGGGGCATCCTTGATGAGCCATGGAGGATGACTCTGCGGTAATACTAGAGCAATCAGTATGTCTCAGGCCAGGGCAGCAAAATGAGACAGAAGGAAGCCAAGTACATTGACGGTACTTGCTGGCTTTCCTGCTGGGACATCACGTGTGAGATTTTGGCTTGGAGGTTATTAATGGAAATCTTCCAATCCTCATCAGTTAGGTTCCTGTGACAAGGTTTGTAGGTAGAGGTAGCATCTTTTATTGGATCAACCAGTATAGCTAGAAAATTAGACAATACTAGCTTGTATAGGTGTGGTGGGTTGACCCTGGCTGAGGGCCAGGTGCCCACCAGAGCCGCTCTATCACTCCCCTCTTTCATTAGACAGGGGAGAAAAGGTACAATGAAAAAAACAACTTACGGGTCGAGATAAGGACAGGGAGAGATCATTCTCTAATTATCATCACGAGCAAAACAGACTGAACTTAGAGAGGGAATTCATCTAATTTATTACTAAGCAAAACAGAGTAGAGCAATGAGAAATAAAACCAAATCTTAAAAACACCTCCCCCCACCCCTCCCATCTTCCCGGGCTCAACTTCACTCCGGGCTTCAACCTCCTCCCCCCTCAGCGGCACAGGGGGACGGGGAGTGGGGGTTACGGTCAGTTCATCACACGGTGTTTCTGCCGCTTCTTCATCCTCAGGGGGAGGACTCATCGTTCCCCCGCTCCAGCGTGGGGTCCCTCTCACGGGAGACAGTCCTTCACGGCCTTCTCCAACGTGAGTCTCCTCCACGGGGTGCAGACCTTCGGGAGCAAACTGCTCCAGCGTGGGTCCCCCACGGGGTCACAAGTCCTGCCAGCAAACCTGCTCTGGCGTGGGCTCCTCTCTCCACGGATCCACAGGTCCTGCCAGGAGCTTGCTCCAGCGCGGGCTTCCCACGGGGTCACAGCCTCCTTCAGGTGTCTCCACCTGCTCCGGCGTGGGGTCCTCCACGGGCTGCAGGTGGAATCTCTACACCCCCTCATCCTTCCTCCATGGGCTGCAGGGGGACAGCCTGCTTCACCATGGTCTTCTCCACGGGCTGCAGGGGAATCTCTGCTCCGGCACCTGGAGCACCTCCTGCCCCTCCTTCTGCACTGACCTGGGTGTCTGCAGATGTTCTTACATCTTTTCACTCCTCTCTCTGGCTGCAAAAGCGCTCTCTAACTGTTTTTGTCTTTCTTAAATATGTTATCACAGAGGCGCTGATTGGCTTGGCCTTGGCCAGCAGCTGTTCCGTCTTGGAGCCGGCTGGCATTGGCTCTGTCAGACACAGGGGAAGCTTCTAGCAGCTTCTCACAGAAGCCACCCCTGTAGCCCCCCCGCTACCAAAACCTTGCCACGCAAAACCAACACAATAGGGTATTACCTCTACTTACAAATGTTATGATTATGTCCTTAGATCATTAGAGCTGTAGAAAAATACAACTGAAGGATGGCAATATGTTTTTTTTCCACACTTTGTATAACAAAAATAGTTCTGTTTAAGTGAATACAGAAACAAATGTGGATGTCTGCCATTTCTAGATTTCCTCTCCCCACTTCCTTCGTCCTAACTCACTTGCAACCATCAAATCCACTGCAGTTGAAACTATAATCCTTGCATCCCAAAGGGCATCTCTGTTTACAAATGTGTCATGGATAAATGGATTGGCACTGTAATTAATGAGTAACAGCAAAAATATCTTGTGAACTCCAAAGTGATGAAGGCTAAAGAGGAAAAGGAAGACTGCAGCAAAGTAGTTAAGTGCTACCACTTTTAAATTGCTGTTCTGCTGATTAGCCCTCCTATTTGGGCTGCAGGCTGTCCCCTGCTGAGCTCCCGCTGAAGCCAACAGGAGGCTTGTTTGTAGAATGCATTCAGGATTGGGCCCTTTAGGCCCAACAGCTTATTAATATTTACTGTAATGTAACATTAGTCCTCTTTCTCACAAGTCTGTCGAGCACTGCTGTGTGAAGCTTCCTGGGAAAGCTTTAGTGGCTGGCTGCTCCATTGTACAGCCCCCTTTTGTCCTCTGGTATGATGGGCAGGTTATTAGCCATGACCAACGGAGGGTGGAGGTTGTACGTGGCATTTGCCTATGCAGATTATGTCTGCTCTTTGAGAACAAATCTCACATGAATGTCAAGTGTTACTGACTCCTAAAGTCAGTCATAATTTTAATAGTCACTTATTCTTTGTTCTAATATTTCAAATAAAGAATCATGTTGTCATTAGCAACAGTCATTATGTTGCTAATGCACATGGCATTTGCATCTGTAGGTTGTGAAATGCAGAGCAAAAAAAAGGTCAGTTAAATTTGTGGGTGAAAGAGTTCCACCTATGAGGAATGCTGGAGAGACTGCTTAAGTTGGTAGGTTTTACAGTGTCTTATAGTCTTATGGTAATGATAATAATTGAAGAGATAAATTGGGATGTATGATACGGGTTCAATCAATTCCTTGGATTTTCCATATTCCAACCCAAGAACAATTTATTGAGCAACAATACATTTAAGCAACTTGACAGTATGTGTTAGATTTTCCACAAAAAAATACACTTTTCAAATGCTCATGTTTTCAGGAAGGGTTCTTTTTGTATAAAGTATATATAAAATCTTTACAGTGATGTACTTTGCTGCTTATTATATAACTTCTCCACCAAGGTCTTTTACAAATTGTTGCCTTTTCTCTGTCAACATTAAAGGAACAAACATTTTCCAGATTATACGGTTTCCATGTCGTCATATTGAGTTCTTTGCTCTGTCTTGTTGAATTGTGATGTTGCAGCTCTGCGTGATTGTGTTCCATTTGCATTATTAAACCCACCAATTTGGGCTTTTGCCTTCTACAACAGCTGTAAGAAAAAGCTGTAGCTGCTGCACATTTAGAAAAAAGCATTCAAATGACAGTACAGATCTACTGTACAAACACCGTTTTCATTTAGGAGCACTAATGGAGACCCAGCCTAAGAAATGCAACCGCCAAGAAATACTCAAATAACTACCCATGGCACAAATGGCAGTTGACTGATGAGCAACTTACATTAGTTATTACACAAGCACTAATCAGCGTTAGGTGAACAAAGACGACTAGCTGCCACATGCATCCTCCTTAATGGTGATTGGTATTAAAGATCTGTTGAGTATGTGAGTATATGCGACACAATCATCTAAGGAATACTACATTTACCAAACAACAGAGGATCTTGAAATCTGAATGGGGTTAGAAGGCCCAGATTTGGTTAATACCCTTTCAACTCTGGAGACCTGAAAGGTGTGGGATTTTTGCCTGCTCACAGCCACTGATACTGCACTGGTAACCATAAGGTGGTCTCAGATAAATTCAGGAAGGAAGGGAGAGAGGGAAGAAGGGAAGGAGAGAAGGAAGGTGCTTTACAGATGTTATTGCTCCATGGATGTACTTCAGAAAATTATATGTTCATTCTTATAATAACTATTTGACATCAGGGAAATATTTTGCCACAGCTATAAAGCAAAGAGGGAACTGAGCTAAATGTCAAGTGATTTAACCTCAGTCACAGTGAAGAGTTCAGTACAAAAGTTCTTTCATAGAGAATATAACATTTCCTGTGCTCCATCTTGTTAAAATTTGCTCTCATTAAGGAAAATTTAAACTAATGTTACTATTTCATTAAAAGTATTTTTCCATACCACTCTGTAAATAAATTATAAAACCCCTAAGAGTTTAAGCAGTCAGCAATAGGCAAGAATAGAATCTCAAATTTCCGTTTCACATAGTTATGCCAACCAACCATACAATACACAGACTGGCTGTGTGGAATTTCAGAATCGTTCAGGTTGGAAAGCACATCTGAAGTCCTACCTCCTGCTCAAATCTGGGCCAGATTCAAAGTCTGAGCAAGTTTCTCAGGCTCTCCAGTTGGTATATGAAAGTGTCCAAGGACGGAGATTCTACAACATCTCTGAACAGCCTCTTAATTTCATTTTTTCCCCACATATCCAATTGGAATTTCTCTTGTAGCAACTGGACATCTGTCTTTTGTCATTTTTGCAGTGCACCTCTGGCTTCATCTTATCTATAACCATCTCATTAAGTAGAAGAAGACAGCCATTAGATCCACCCCTAATCTTGCCTTCAGGATGAACAAACACAGTACTCTCATCCTGTGCTTCCTCCAGCCCCTTAACCATTTTAGCCCTCGTGCTCTGGATTCTCTCTAGTTGTTAAGATCTCCTTTACTAGGGGGTCCATAACCAGGCCCGGTACTGCAGATGGGACATCATGATACCATGTAGAGGGGTAATAATCACTTTGACTGATCTACTGGCTGCACTCTTGCCAATGCAATCAGCTTGCATCAACTGCAAGGCCGCACTGCTGTTGTGCTTTTGCATGGTGTTACTCTGTTGGATTTTGTCAGCCTATTCCTTCAGCCTGTCACAGTCCCTCTGAGCAGCAGCTCTGCCCTTACCCCAGTTTGGTCTCTTAACAGCATTTCATTTCAATGTATTTTATCCATTGGCCAGGTCACTGATAGAAATGCCTAATGATATCAGTCCCTGTCTTCCCTCACCTGTATCACTCATAAAGGCTGCTAGCTGGGCTTTGAACTTTTGCTCTTTGCCTTTTGAGTCTAATGGTCCACTCATTTTTTTTAGCTACTTCGTAGTCCAAACATCAGGTCCACATCTCTACAATTGAACTAAAATGCCTCTTGAGGAAAAAAAATGTGATAAACTTTATCAAAAAAAAAGCAAATTATATTCACTGTGCTCTGCTTATCCACAGGATCAGTCATAGACAGCAATTAGGTGGTTCAGGTTCTTAGCAAATTTGTATCAGTTGTTTTCAAACATATGTGCTTGGAAACGTCTTCCCAGAAGGTTTTTGGCATGGTCTTTCTGGAGACTGGGATGAAGCAGACTAGATTCTATTTGTCTTGAGCCTCTCTAGTTCTTTTTGAATATGGGCTAATGTTTGCCTTTTGCCAGCCATTGGGAGCTGTCTCTGACTGCCACCTTTCTCAGTTGATAGAAAGCAATCTCACAGTGGCATCAGCCAGCCACCTTGGCATCCTCAGAACCATTCTGCCCCATCCCATGGACTTCTGTATGCTCAGTTTACTTAAGTGGGCCCTAACTTGATCGCCCTACCCTACTACTACCTCTTTCATCAAACTCTGTCAATAAGCACAGAGATGTGGAAATTCTGAGAGCTGATGTTGCCAGTAAAGACCAAGGCAAAGAAAGAAGGGATTAGCTCAGTCTTTTTCATGTCCTTTGTCATTTAATTCCCTGCCCCATTCAGCAGTGAAGTCATGTTTTCAATTGCCTTCCTTTTGCTGTTGATGTACATGTAAAACTCTTCACATCTGTATCTTCTAGTCCAGCTGAGCCTTGTTTTTTCTAACCACCCCTGCATGTTTGAGCAATGCCTCTGTATTCCTCCTGGGTAGCCCATCCCTGCTTCCACTTTCTAGGTACTTCCTTTTTTCCTTTTGAGCTCAGTCAGGATATATCCCTTTTCATACATGCTAGTTTTCTTCAGAGCTCGCTTGACTTTCTACATGATGTGATAGATCAATCTTCTTTGAGGAGGTTGTTCCTGAAGATTAGTCAGTCTCTTGACCTCTTTGCTCTTCAGGACAGTCCACAATGAGATCCCATCTACTGGTTCCTTGAGCAGACTGACGTCTCCTCTCCTGCAGTCTAATGTCTTTATCCTGCCATTTTCCTTCTTCACTTTTCTCAGAATCTTCAACCACCATCTCAGGGTTGCTACGGTCAATGCAGCCACAGGCTGTCATATTCCCGACTATTATTTATGAGTAGCAGGTTCAGCAGAGCTCTTTCCCTATCTGGCCAGTCCTGCATCAAAAAAATTGACCCCAAAACACTCCAGAAACCTCTTGAAATGCTTGCATTATTGCAAATTGCCTTTTCAACATCCATCAGGGTTTGCTAAAGTCCTTCATGAGAACCAGAGATCATGATCCTGATGCTTCTTCAGACTGTTTAAAGAAGGCTTTGTCCACTACCTTGTCTCTACCAGATGGTCTGCAGCAGATGTTGGTCTCCCCTCTGATCTTCCCCATAACCTCTTGACTAGCCCATTGCCTCATCAATAGCAGGCTGCCATGCATTTGAACCTCTTCCTCACATAGAGTGCAAACCTCCTCTCATCTTTGTCCTCTCTTCCTGTCTGTCTTAAAGATGTGTGGACCACAGCACTGCAGTTGTGCTGTTTATCTGAACGACAAGGCTCTAAAATATACCATTGTGACTCTATTACTATCTCTGAGGATGAACGGTAATTGGAAATTGAGAGACAAGTAAATCAGGACTGCTTAAGAGATGCTGCAGACTCTTAGGAGCTATCCAGACATAAAGTCTGAATGCACTGAGATTCTGGGAGGTCCATAATTACATGAGTTTTCTACAGAACATTATTCATCAATTGTTAGATATGATTAATCTCTAGTATCAGATTATTGCATTATTGGATTACCCAGATTATATATGATCAGATTATTATTATTACAAATTAGCATAGGTCATCTGTCCTCTGTGTTATTGACTCTGCTCACATTCCTTTCAGGTGTGAAAGCAGTTCATGAAAACAGAAAATGTTGTTGCTCTCATGATGCCCGGGATTATTACACCCATGTGTGCAGCAACGACTGTTGCACTCCCAGGTGCTCAGCCTTGGCAGTAGAGTAAAAGGGCCATTAGATATTGGCTGCATTCCTGCCAGGAGTCAATCAGCTTAGAGTAGCATTAGCACTCCTGTATTAATTGGTATGAATGCACTGGCACTCTAGGTAACTGAATGGATTTCTTGATGGTGGAGACCATCTTTGTTTGGAACACATGATTTCTTGTGATTTCTTCTATTGATCTCTCAAAAGAAAATTGTTTGCAATGTTCCCCAAGTGGCCTGAACAATCGCAAAAAAGTGGTGCCGATGCCCAGACAGTGAAACCCTGGAGGGCTCTGCTGTCAGGCTGCTGTAAAAGGTAAGAAAGACACACGGCTCCATTCCAGTTTATTGAATCTTGGACAGTGTTGTTTTGATTTACAAGGGAAGACACAGACAGAGATAGTAAGGCTGAGTTAGAAGATCAGAGACTACAAGCAGAAAGAATACTTTCTTGTCCATTTCTGCCTGATACGGGTGATTGTTAAAATATTTTAAAGTGCATTTCCATAAGCACAGTCTGCCTCTTTCCAGACTGGAGTCCTTCATCAAAGAAAGGAAGCTTTTGAGGAGTGTTTTAGTCTGAATTAAGGTGAAAAGCTTCACAGTTTCAGAGAGTCATCTGGGATTTGGGTGGTGACAGTGAATGTCTGAGGAGCTCCGTTAGTGCCCTGTCTCCCAAGATGGGTGATACCCAGTGCTCTAGCACAGGTGCCTGAAAGACTTTGGCTCAGACTACACGGTGGATAGAGACTCTTCAACTTTTCAAATCTGGTTTTCCTAGCAACATGAAAGGCAAATAAATAATTTTGGTCAAAGTGTGCTCACTGAAACTGATGTTTTGTACTGTAAGCCAGCTTTGTCAGAACAGTCCCAGCTAATTCTAATTAGGAAAATGCAGTGAGAAGAAATCTGTTGAACAAGCAGTGCAGAAGGTTGCAGAGATAAGAAATCATACAGAAATTATCGCTGAGCTATGTAAAATAGCCCAGCTTTATTCAATACCTATTTTCAGTCCAGTGCCCATTTTTCAGTAAACTCCTAGCAGATAGTCCATATAGTAGCCATAAGGAGCTGAATAATAGAGGCAGGAGAAAGTTCATATAAGAAAAATTGTCTGACACAGCCTGTGAAGAGAAATCTGCCTTTTAATAAGTATATAAAGATCTCCACTTGTAATCTCATCATTATCTATACAGAATGTTTAGAGGCTGTCTGGGGTGTAGCTGCAATTTAGTAAGGTCTAGTCAGGGAGAACAAAGTTCTCTTTTGTGAGTTTCTCAGTATTGGTCTCACATCAACACCAAACTCATAAATTCCCTGTTTCTACCATTTTTCTGTAAATGTAGTTGGTGCCCTATATTTTTTTTCTCTCTTCCTCACAGGTTGTAATGGTTGGGGAAAAAAGGAGGACAGAGTATAGAAAGAGGAAGAAATAATAGATCTGGGATACTTTTTTTTCATGCATATGAGGTTATCAATTTTTTTCTGTCTCATAAAAGTTTTATATAAAATGTACATGCATTTTAGAAAGTGGTCTGAAGCCTCTTTACCGCATTTTCCCAGCTGAAAGCCCTTTGTCATTCATGTAGGGTTAAGCTTACCCTTGGGTCTTTGGGGTCTGGGCCCATGCCTCGTATGTTCTTGGATGCAGAGCAGTCCAGTCTCAGGGGGAATTAAAAAACAAAACCCAAAACAAAAACAAAAACCAGAGATTATTTACACGTAGGTCCAGGATGAGGAGACACCTTGAACTTCAGTCTTCACCTTCTTCAATAAGTGCTATAACCACTAGATAAGTACATAAAATTGTGTACCACCACTTCACAGTCTGGATCAAGAAACATCTTCCATTTCTTTCAGTGGGAGAAGGAGACGCCTAATTCAAGCAGACTAGATTATTGCCGAGATGTTTAAGTTCTGTGTAATATAAATGGAGAGATGGAGACACTGAAGTTAAATGCATTTGAAGACTCAGCAGATCTCTGGAGGCATTGCCTCTCTGCTAATTGTCTAGGGAGTCTTGATAATAATACTGAAGGGATTGGATTTTTCCTTGCACCTTCAGGCAAGTACCTAATATTTCAATTAGATAATACCTAAGTCAAGCATGTAAATTAGGAAAACTTAATTTCCTTTTTTTTTTTTTTAATTTTATTTGTCAGATTTCTCTCAGTCCTTAGAGTAACTTACTCAGGCAGTTCATTTGATAACTAGTCTATTTTTCCCAGAGGATCTTCTCTCCAGGTAACACAGCACATCAGAGATAAGTCCTTGATATTAGAGAGAGTTCAGTCTGCTGTGGTCCATAAGCCAAGTATCACCACAGGAGATGTAGATTTCTTATTCGTGTAAAATAGATCATCATCCCTTGAAGTTGCGGCCATTCCAAGTAGATGCAGATACCAACAATTCCATTGGTAAAACATCTTTGCAACATTGTATGTTTGGCAGTTGATGTTTCTGATATCAACACAGTTCTGCTTTTTTTCCCAGCATACAGACAAGTGTTTTGACTACTGCGAGATGTCTGTGAGGCTTTCACTGCATTATGTATAGGCTTTGGATATACGGCAACTGCTGATTAACTAGTATCCCATGCAGTGCTGCAAGTCCCATTGGATGCAGCTAACACCTTCAGTCTACATATTTGCTCCTACTGTGACACTTGAATTTTCTTGGCTGGATCCTTCAAGTCTTCCAAAATGTGTGAAGCTAACCACTTGTTTTTGGGGAAGCAACCAATTCAATTTTCATATGGAGGAGGCTTGTGCTACACAGAAAACTTCCACTCAACATTTGTGTCTGCAGACATCCTTATTTTACTTCGGCTGACCTGATCCCTAGACCATCTCTGGTCTTTTGTGCTTCCTTATCTTTGTTTTCCCAAAGCTATGAAGTTCACACACAGACTCAAAATGGTGTGTTGCCTGAGCAACAGGTAAATATATCAGGAGTTGTGAATCTCCTCCCCTCTCCTCCCCTCTCCTCCCCTCTCCTCACACCATAATCTTCTATGATATACTTTTTGGAGCACAAGCATCTAGGTATTCGTATGCCTGAGAACCAATTATCATGAGAAATGCTACACCTGGTCTAGTACCCCGAGGTTGCACAATGCCATTTGTGTCTCTACTGAATCCCAGACCCTGTTCTCCAGTCTCTTTTTACAGGGATTCTTCTTATGCGGGCTTTCTGCGACAGGAGGGCAATACTTCCCTTGGCATGCAAGAAGTCTCACTTGATCTTGTCTTAGTATTTGGAGTTCATGTCATCCTTCTGCTGTTCCTTGCCACCCAGGTTGACAGTGGCAGGTGTCTCTTCCTTCAGCCAGAAAGTTCTTTCCAACCAGCTAACAGCCTGTGCTTTCTGAAATGTGATCCCCATATAAATGTGCTGAAGCTCTGGGAAGTAAGAAATGGGAATTGTGCCATCCTTTTGCATGTTCAGGGCCACCTTGTGTCAATTGAGATGCACAGATGCACCACCATGGTCTGAGCCTTGCCTCCCAGTGGTCAGGGATCCATCCATACAGGGAACCAATACATTGAACACTGGGTACGTCTATCACCAATATATTTCCCCGAAGCCAAGAGCACGGTAGTGACTGAGCTGAATGATGAACGGAATGATTGCAATAACATCTTACAAGTATTGGATGTAAGGTGGGCTTTTAATAATGGGAGAACAAGACTGTTCAGGACGACTCTGGTTGTACCTGTCTACAGCTGAAAGATCTAGAGGACTTGCCATTTTGATGGAGAGGTGGGACAAGATCCTTGGAAAACCAATTGTGAGAATTAGAGGTGGACTCTGTCACTATTTAAGCAACTTTACTGCCTCACTTTTGGGCTTTATAGTCTGCTGCTTGGAGCTTTGTGATATTACAGGAATGTCTCTGATGCTACCTCTGTTGCATTTGTCGTTCAGCCCTTTATTCAATCAAGAACCCCCTCATCTCTTGGGGGTGTGTGCTGCTGGGAGTCATCCACACATTGAATGAACCTGCAGGCAAGCTCTTGAAGCAGAAAGAAGTAATATATACCCCTTCTAAAGATGTAATCTCTGTAGGTACTCTGATATCTGTCCTATCAAGGCCTGGAAGGATTTCCCGAAAATCTGGCTTTGAGATGGAGGGACATGAAACAACGCTTTTATGGCTGCAGGTACTTCTGTGGAGGGGAGTGGGAGCTTGTGTATGCCCCCACAGATACTGCAGAAGAGAAAAAAAATTGTGCTACCACAGCTTGTGACTATGTACGTGAATTCAATAGCACCACATTGAAAAGGATTTCAATGGCTTTTTCATGACTTGATCTCATTTGAAAAACCACACTTTTTAAATTTATGCTTATCAACAATCAGTATATGTCCTTTAAAACCATTAGCCTTGTCATATTTTACTAGCTTGGAAACCATAATGAAGAGTACAAAAATTAGTGTTGGGTAAGATGGTAGCTCCCATCTCAAGCCAAGTCTGAGGAGGTTGAGCTTGCTGACTGGGCAATGTCTGTGCATGTACGTGGCAGTACATGGCAGGGGTTATTAACAGAATAGGATCTGTCATACTGTGGGCTATATAAGGGACTACACCATTACATCCTTTCTCCCATGAAAGTTCATCAGTCCAGCATGGGAAAGGTTTATCACCCAAACAAAGCTGTTGCACTCATCAGAAGCGAAATACATTAAATTTTTGAACTGTAGTATCAGAAAGTATTTAGCTGCTTATTGTGCACATTTCTGCATTCTTCTTCTGCCACACATTAGCTGTCCATTCTTCTAACTTGAATTCTGCTTTTCCATATTTTACAATATTTGAAGGTATTTTTAAATAACTTGTGATGTTTTTCATGTTTGATAAGGAGGCATGAATTTTTTCCCACTAAACTCTAAATGCAGAGATGCTGCTAGAAGTATTTATAGATAGATATATGAGCCTTGTTTAATTAAAGAAATGGCTAGATAATGAATTCTTTATACTTCTCTCTTGTTACTTAATTCGAGATAACGTAGTTAGTTAGCCTTCAGCTTTGATCCAGAAGTACACAGATTCAATTTCTGCCTTCATTTCCAGACCCACCTGTCACACATAGATAATAATCAGGCACAGTCTTACCCTTCCTAAAGTTTAGAAACGCGAAAGGCTCATGTTGGCCACTGGAGGTCACTGTAGCTCTACCAAAAAAAAAAAAAAAAAAAAAAAAAGGACATTTAATTAACAACTGCCTAGGGAAAGGTTTAAAGATTGAGCATTCTGGGACTTTCTGTGTTTACGGTGCGAAAGCTGTGGGATAAAAACAATAAAATCCTATTGCAATATGTGACATATTTGGGAACATATTTTTACAAATTGTGCATGTTTAGGATTTATTTTGAGCAAATAGTGTAGGAGTCCACTTCCCACATGCTCCTTCTCTATATGTTGTGAAGATTTCGAGTGCTCGGTGTGAGAGAGGAGGCACTAGGCTAATGCTCATCTTGCACCTTTACGCAGGGAAGGGATTTGCCTATGAAGAAGTATTTCCAGCCTCATGTGACTGTCAGCTGAAGCCTCTGCTTCGCTTAGCTGGCCACTTCTTTGGGACACCTAAACCGCGAGGATATCGGAAATATAGATTACTGTCTGTTGTAATTTCTTGGAATTGCACCTTTGTCCTTCTCTGTCCTCTCCAGACAGTGAAGTACACCATCTGCCTTCCAGCAGGCACATGATGTGCTCAGCCACAGCAAGCCCTGCTGCACCAGGGCTCTTGGGGCAGGACCCAAAAGCATCTCTCGTTACTCCTGGCTGCTGATGCATAACCAAGCATGGTAACTGGCTACAGCTGCTCTGTCGCTGAACTGCCTTGACATCAACTTATTACCTGCTGCATGTGTAGTAGTGACATCAAGGAAGGCTGCAAAACCTATCTGAAAAGGTGGTTAGACTTTCTGGCCTTTATCCTGCCCTGAGCTCCTTGCTGCTGCAGCGGTACTGCCATCAGCAGTCGAGCCAGCCAGTTTGAAGCCAGCTCGGGAAGGATGAAATTTTGGCAGTAATACACAAAGTGCTTTCCTGCAGCAAAGCACTTTAGCATATGCTCATGCTTAGGCATAGCTATGTCCCTGACTTCAAATGGTGCATAAGAATGGGTTTGGAGAACCTAAAAACTTTTTGAAATACACAGAATCAGTTGATTTCTTGTACCCGGGTGCTTGTGAAACTCCCTGTCTCTTGTATTCTAATAGCTGCTCCTCGGGGATCTCTCATAGCAAGACATAGATCTTGCCTCAAAAAAAGCCTTCAGCTAAAGAGAATCAGTCAACAGTTAATATGAATAGTAGAAGTGAGAGAAAACGCAGAGGGACTGAGATTCTGGTCCAGTAGATCCACATCTGCTAAAAGCACTGAGGTGCTTAGGTTCATCCTACCTAAGTACAAGCCTCAGTTTCCTTTTATAATTAGCTCTGAGGGGGTTGCCCCCCTCTGCCTCCTTTGAACTGTGCAGAAGAAAGCACATGGGGTGAGTGAGGGTTGACACCTCCGTGGAATGGAAATACCCACCTTTAGGTGCCAGTCGTGCCCAGAGGTGAGCAAGATGAGCCGTGCTATCAGCAGCACGAGAAACTCAGGCTTGGCTTGGTGCATTCTGCCTGTTACACTGGGAAGAGGCTTGTTGTCAGTGAGGCAAGCTGGCAAACCAAACAGCAGCAAAGGTCACAAATGTGGTGAAATTGCAGAAAAAGCTGTGGTTGCTCACATCTCTTTCTCTGAGGGAGGTGGTAACAAGCCAGTTTAATATAAAATTCATGCATGTTTCAGTGTTGGTTTTTTATTATGTGTACCAACATCTGATAGTTTGTGCAAATAACCCTCATGCACGTGTTTGGACACTGATACTCCAAAGCGTGACTAATAGGTTTGGAAGACAAAAGCGTGGTGGATTAAGATAAAAGGTGACCAGACCATGGAGTAGAAGCTCATAGATTCATCTGTCTGCATGTATATACGTATACGGTATGCAGTCAGTGTGAATCATGCTTGTAATGGACTTATGCAGAGAACAGCAGCCCTGCAAGGCATGTGGGGCAGGTATGTGATATGTCCGTTACTGTATTGCAGCTGCTGGGTTTGTGTCTGTGTCACAGCATACCTCGATAAGGAGGCACCAAATCTGGGAAGGGCTTGAGCTTTTGATGTTTCCATTTCAGATCATGCATTGTCTGATTTTTCTCAGTGAGAGAATGTCCAAAAAGCCTCTTTGTTTCCTGTTAGAGATGCTCAAAAGTATTAACAATGGAGCCTTCATGATTTTCCCATCAACGCCTCCCTTAGCAGTATTGGCACTTAGGCCACATATTTTTAAGGCTGATGTTATCTGTTAAGAGTTGTTCGGTGTCTTCATGGACTCACACGGCATCTCTCACTCATCTAAGGAGCTGTTAGGACATTAATATTGACATATTTGACTTCACTATGTGCGTAAATGCGATCAATACGTCACTAGTCCTGAGCCAGAGTTTGAAGGAGAATAGAGAAATGCTATTCCAGGACAGTTCATTGCACGTCTCCCATGCACAAAGATAGCTAATGTAAAAATGACTATAAAGACATTTTGGGAAAATGGAAAACAGGGGAACAGGCTCATGGCTGATGTCATTGCTGGGCAATGGTACCACAAGATGTATGGACCCTCCAGTATGAAGGAGTTACTAAATTTCTGCCTGTCACAAGGCTCGTCTAGAGAGGATTATAGACAGAAGGGAGAGGCTGGTACAAAGGACACCATGTGAGGGTCAAGGTGTGTGCTCTGCTGCTTCCAGCTGGCAGAAACTGGAGAGATTTAAAATGCTGACTTTGACTTTTATCTGATTTACTAGCCTTCTGAGTTTGTTTCTTTGAAAGTCAAGCGTAGGAAGAGACCTTATTTGGGGCTGCAGTTTTCCTCCCACCATGTGAGCCTACGTTTGAGTCACATCAGAGACAAGCAGAGGGCAGTGGCACCAGGTTTGCTGAGAGGGGCCTGGTGAAGGCTCCCAGGAAAAGGGGTCTGGGCTGGATTTGGAGGGTGGTCTGAGTCTGGATGCTGCACCTGAGTTACCTGGACAGACCCGGAGAAAAAGGGACAAGGAAGCCTCCAGGTGCAGTGGGTCCTCGGAGGCGGGGAGCATGTTTGTGCGTGGGTTCGGGGGCGTGCGCAGAAGGGAGAGCCCCAAGGGGAGGCGGGTGCTGGTGCCCCTGCTCACTATTGAGAAACTTCCTTCATTCCTCTTCAGAGAGGAAATGGAAATCATGCACTTAAAAAGTCATTAGCCAACTTGGTTGTTTTCAAAATGTTTTGTTGTTACATCCTTTTTCTACCATTCTATTTGAATATCAGACAGGGAGAAGGATTTCAGAGGGAGAGAAAGTAGTTTCGAAGGGATTTGCAGCAAGGATTTCACTGTAGGACAACTTCTCAAAGAGAAATTTTTTAGAAAAATTAACGTTTGACCCTGACCTCCAGTGTTACTTGGAAAACAAGTTCTCTAGCTGCTGATTAGAAAGTGTGGCTGACAACTCTATAAAAACCAGCCATACCTGGCATCCGAAAGACATTATCCATCAGTCTGTCCTTAACATCACATCAGCATCTCTGGGAGAAGCAGGACCAAACACAAGGCAGCGTATCTGGACCTCAGCTTTGCTAGTTATTTGTAACTGACTGAGTGATTTTGAGCAAGCGTCTGTGCTCCTGCCTCTGTTTTCTTATCAAAGTATGGTTTTCATGCAGAGTGCTACGATGTCTGCCTTCTGTCAGACACTCCAGTGTTTCCAGTCTGTTTACCAGTTCCTCCCATTCTCAGGGGACCACTGCTTGACCTGTTACCATATGCTTGACAGGGATATCTGACAGCCGTGGCATAAGCTCTCTTCCCCTCCTAGATCTCCCTAAGGAGCCTGTAATGCGTCTCACTCTCCGTAAGGCCGGGTGGTACCTCCAGTTTCACATGGACCCGTGTCTAAAATGGTGGCACATCTGAAGAACAATAACCAAAATCTTCTGGGTCTGTGGTTCCAGCCTGCTCATGGACTCTCTGCTCTTTCTATTAATACCATTCCTAATGTAATGGTAGCTGTAACTTCTACCCTCCCTGTAGCCGGTGGGGATGAGCAGATTGAAGCAGGTAATTTTTGTGTACACTTGTGAGCCTGGTTCAGAGAAAAGCCTGTGCTATTATGGGTCATGAAACATAAGAGAGTGGGGTGGTAGTGATAACTGGATGTGTCAATCCATGCCAACAGTTTCACCAAGTCCTTTCTTGGCTCCTTTGTGGGAGGTTGCTTTCAGAGGACCAATTCAGTCTCTCACTTTCTCTTCCCCTTTAGTAGGCTCAGTCCTGTGTAACCTGATTTGAGAGTATGTTGTTTCCACTGGGATGATTTGGAAGCGCAGGCAGGTGGTGGGGGTGTTGCTGTTGTCCAGGAGAGGTCATGGTCAGATTCCTGTTCAGCTCCAGGGCTCAGGCATATCAGTCACACTAGCTGCATGAAGTCCTCCTCTTATCAAAACAGGTGAGCCTTATCTGCTGGCTGCTGCAGATGCTCAAAGCATTGCCAGCAAATGCAGGAACAATGTAGTGGTCTTTACCAGGACATCTCTGTGGTAAGAGCAAACCTGTTTGTGTCACGCAGAGATGGAAGGATTGCCCTCACTTTCTATTAGAGCAGCTCTGTACGAGACAAGAGAAGGGGAAAGTGCCTTTGCTCTCCAAGCCTGTCTCCCTTTCTGCCAGGATAGACATGCCAGGACAGACTGACGACATCCCTGTTCTCCCCCTTCTCCCTGCCTGCAGGGGCTGTCCTGAGGGTGCGGGCTTTTTCCAGCCAGCAAATGCTCTTTTGCATTTGGACCTTGCTCTGCTGGGACTTGTTTCTGCTGGGAGCTTGGAGATGCAGCCATCCTCTACTGCAACTTGCACATTCCTATTTTTAACATTATAAATTAAAACAAACAAACAAACAACCCAACCCACTCTCAAATTAACAGTTTATCAGGTCTGAGCTAGCCACATCATTCCCCCTTGCAGCTTGACGAGATTTGGCCATGTGGCAGTGGGTGTGACAAAGACACAGAAAGAGGGTGTAGATGGACATGTACATGCAGTCATTCATGTGCATATGTTGTGTGTACCATTGCTTTGGTAGAAGCTCACTTCCCTGCTTTACTTATCTCACATGGGCAATGGAGGCATTTTCTCCAATTTTTTGTGGTGCTGTGTGTTCGTAAGTCACCGAGGGTGGGCAATTAGCAGGGCTTGTTTCTAGCTGTCAGGGATTTTGGTTGCAACATGCACAATTTTGGAAAGGTCCTCTCTTGCAATGAAAAGATCACAAAGGAATTTCATCTTTTAATTTTATTCCTTCTCAAAAACAAGCAAACAAAAAAGATCTTTCTGTATTTTGTTAAAAAATTGCTGAGGGTCGCATCCTGGACTGCTGTTCTCACTTCCCCATGGTAGATACTACAGTAACAGATAATCATACATATCCAGCCCATCTTTCACTACACATTGTACACAGTGAATAATATTGTCTGACTGTGGGCCACAGTTTAGAGAACATAAAGTTGTGCAATTTGCAGTAAAATTTGGATTTAGACACATTACTGCTAGTCTCCATCATTCCCAGTATAACAGACGGTGGAAAAAGGCATTAAAATAATAAATTGTCCACTGAAAAAGCTGTAAATCCAGACTCTGCTATGAATTTAGCACTGCAGAACTGCCTTAATGAGCCATGGGCTGCCACCTACTGACATACTGTTCGGCAGGAGACTGAAAGCAAGAAGGCTGTAATGTTAGAAACGTTACAGGATTCACTGGCAAGCCACAGAAGTATGAAGAAATACGTAAGGAGGAAAATCATTAGTCTGTTCGTGTTCAGAGCAGGAGATAACAGCTGAGGCTCAGGGAGGTGGTGTTGTCATACTGTAACTACTTAAACATCACGTAACTTCGTGATAAGAATTTTTCCTGAGGATTTATTCGCCACTGCCCTTCACCTTGCAAAATGGGCATGATATTTAGTCAGTGCAGTCACAGCAGAGGAATGGGTACTGCAAAGAAAGGAGGCAGGTGGGCATTAATTTGGCCCAGTATGACTTGAAAGAATTCAAATCTGAGTCAATATACTTAAATGCGGAAAACAGGAAGAGCCACCACTTTTGCTTTTTAGACAAGTCTCAAGATTGTGAGGGCTTGATTTAGCACTGCTGAAGTCTTCAAATTATCAATACTATAACTGTTCAAGCAATTGAGATGCAACCAGAATTGTTGAAGAAATTGTACTCTGAGCTGGGAATCAGAAATGTATGTATTACTAAGGGACTTGTTATTCTTTATCATTATAGCTGTAATTACCTTAATAAAGGAATAATTATATAATATACAATGTCATTTTGTTATTAAGAAGCATTTAGATTTTAATATTTTGATATTAGAAGAATTGCAAAATTCCCCTGTTGAATGGGCAGTTTAAAGAATTACGCTGGTTATACCACCAGGGGAATTCAGCTTCTGCATGAAAGAACCAAAGCTTTTAAACAGCACAGCAAAGGGGGTTAAAATGAAAGCAAAGGTAAATTATTTTTTGATTCCATTTTATGTCTGCCATTATGGGAGGTATCAAGGAATATAAATTTTGCAAAACACTTGCAGAGTGTGTGCAGGAAAGGGTTAGATCACTGTCTCTGGACTCTGGACTGGGATTTATCTTGCATAGTTTCAGACACTTAGATTGTCATCTTCTACATTTTCTGCTATCTAGCAGATTTCCTGAGTGCCTTAAAATAGATGCTTGAAAATGCAGTTCACCTGCTCTGCTTTAAATGTCTAGGTAGAAAGGATGAGATGAGTCATGTTCCTCGCCATCAGCAGCAAAGGGAACTGACGCAGCAAGTTCAGACGAGCCCACCCCTTCTCGCGTCCGAGTCCCCAGACAGCAGACACGGTTGGAAACAACAGCAGAACATTTCCCCAAGTACCGTACCGCTTCTTCCTGCCTTTGATTTAGAAAAGGTATACAGAGAGAAGAGAGATTAAATTTCCCTAACCAGGTTGACGCGATCTCTGACGAGCAGCTGCGAGAGCATTTGCCGGCACGGGGTGCCCGTTGGTGCCCAAAATCTTTGCCCGCTTGGCTTTTGGGCGTGCAGCCTGCAGACAGGTCATCGGGGTGGTGGGGATCTCATGGTCTGGTCTCCTCGTCGGGTGCCCTTCCCTTGTACCCTGGCAGCGCTGGCAACTCCTGCCCCTGCAGATTTTGGCTCTTGTTTTAGCATGGCAGTGGGCCAGCTCTCAAACACTGCACAGACATATTTCTCCTTCTTTCAAGTCTTGGCTTTTCTGTTGTCAGGAGAATCAAAAAAGACCAACCGGGGCGATAGTTCTTGTGAGGAGGACACACAGTCACCAAGATCCTGACTGAAACAAGCAATTATTTCCCAGGTGAGAACATTTCAATGACAAGCTGCCTTAGGATAACAGCAGCAGGAGAAGAGTGGGGTACACAGTCCAACTAGGTGAGAACATGCTTCAGAAACTTGCAAATTTCAGTGAAAAACTAATGAAAATTTAGCCTATTTTTTTCCCCTATAACTGGCCCCCTCACATCTTACAGCTGATCAATAATTTGCTTTGACATCTGAGTTGCAAAAATAAGGGAGAAAAGGGAAACTCATGGCGGTATGCCACCTAATTATATCTACAACACAAAATCACTGCTTCAGCTGTATCTGACAAACATCAGGGAAGCTTTAAACCTAACTATGCATGAAATTTCTAACAGACTTACCACATGTGTGAAAATTGCCTGCAAAACATTAAAAAGGATAAATTCTACACTTTATTGTGTTCTAATTAAATAGACAATGAGGCACCATATCTGGGTTTTTTTTAAGCCTTAGATTCTTGCATATCTCATTATAATAATTAACAATACCACTGCAAGTGAAAATCAGTTTTGAGAGAGCTGATGCCCAAGTTGTCATGAAAGAGAATAGTGAGGAGAATTGCTTTCTACTTGGAGAAAAGCAAGCTGTGAGATTTCAAAAATAATTATCATGACTGTGAAAAATCTGCTTGGCAGCCCATTTCATTTGTGTCTCAGGGTTGCCATTCTTTCTTTTCAATGATTTCTTGCTAGGTCTAAATACAGACCTCCAGTCTGAAGTTAATTCCCCACTTCAGCTTTAAACTGACTTTTGAAGAGTACTGGGAAAGAATTATGTTTGGTGACTTCCGTGATACTCGGCGTTTAACTGCACTTCATTTTCACTCCTGGATCTGGACTTTAAAGTGCCACAGAGCTATTAATCCAGCCTTCAGTCTTTTCCATTTATTCCTACTGTAAGTTCTTGTTTTGCTGTGGTTGACATCAGAAAATGCAGGCTAGCCTTAGCAGGGGCATCAGGAGCGTGTGTCCAAGGACTTTGCGGTCTGAGGTCTTGCTTTTGTGACTGTGCGAATGCTTAATTTTACTCTCCTTACAGTCCTGATGTATGCGTTAAGGTATGCAATGTTTGCATTTTTTAATAAAGAGGGAAAAATGAGGAACCCTTATAAACAGTTTCAAATGTAAAGCCTTGTTGTAAAGAATCCCTCGATGGTTTATAATGTAGAAACAGCATTCTTGCCTCGTTTGTTTTTAATGTGCCGCTATGGGGAGTGTCAAGGGTATTCCTGTAACGGGAACTGGAATGAGAAGTGCTTATTATGGGATCCTATTAGGACTACACACTTGAAACAAAACTAAACTATGCTCTATTAAATTTTGTCTTGGCTCTGCCCCCTGGAAAAAAAACAACACCAAAACCAACAAACGCCCATGCAGAGTTACAGTCCCCAAAAAAGAATGGGCTTGAATGGAGATGTTACTGGTATTTTTCTAATCTAACTGAAAACGTATTATTTTGTGAAAGACCTGACTTTAGGCATTTTTTTTTCTCTCATGCTGCCTATTTATCCTGTGAAGATTACCTTTTAAAGGGTAATCCTTTGTGCCAAATCTCTTCTGAAAACACACTGTAAACATGTGCAAGGCTAGGAGTATGGCAAAACGTGGTCACAAGGAAGAACAGGCAGATGGGGAAGAAGGTCCTCCTTCTCCAGCAAGGAAGAGGGGCAGAAAAGCATCCAGAAAGATGAAACTTTGGAACAAAAATTTGCTCTCTAAGGCTCTGGTTGCAGAACACTAAACTTGTCAAAAGAGGGCCTCTTTCTTTTGTCCTGTTTCTTGGTCCCACCTGTTTGCTGCCTTCATTTGTCTTTCGCTACCTGGATGGTGAGCTCTTAGTGGCAATGACTGTCTCCTTGCGTAGGTGTGGGGTTTCTATGTGCGTAAGGAGAGGGGTGTGTGATGCTTTCTGTCTTAGCATAACAGTAATAAATACTGACATGACTGGCACTGGATGCAGCAGGGATTCTGCCTTAATTTGAAAAGGCATGTTGAAAATTTTACACATATACCTGCAGGTATTGTATAATGACAAATTTGAGAGTTACAGTGAAAGTTTCTTTGGTTTATCAAGATTTGTTATGTCTGTTGACCTGTCCATAACTGCTCCATGAGATTTTTTTATATTCATATTTGCATAGATTTCTATTGTATACTTTGGGAAGCTTTTTTAAGAGATGTGTCATTACTCCTGCTATTTCTGCTTCAGGGGACGTTCTCTTCATAAGAATTAACATGCGGTAATGCTGTTTTTCCACATCTAACTAGAAGAACAGAGAAGATACCACTCTGAACCCTTTGGCCTGGAGACAAAATATCCCACATCTTGGGGAAGTACTCAGACTGCCATGCAGTGATACAAAATGAGGGCACCGATCCTTCCCCCCTTGCCCTATTACTGATGGACTCTGGGCGGCTGACGTGTGAAGTTCAGGGTTTGCTGTTCTGAGCTGTGCAGTTCAAATTCCTCCTTGGTGCCCTAGGACTGTCCTGCACCAAGTTACATGGATGATGACACATCACAGCTGCTGTTTTGAAGCAAAGCAAATTAAATGTCACAGAGAGCAAAATTCTCTTTAGAAAATTCTTTTTATTCCAATGAACATGTTCTAATTGCTTGCTAGTGGGCATAAATGTACTGAAAGGAGACCCTACTTATAACATTTGAAGGATGAAAGCCGTCCCTGGTGCTCAAACTCAGTGAAACACAGTTTTCCTTGCTTATAGCTCTGAACTGCTCTCCTTTCCTGCTACTGTACTTACTGTTTAACTGAGACTAGTCCATTATTTAGCAAATCAACTAGGGAGGCAGGTCTTAATAAAAGATACTATGAGAAATAAAGTTTATTGTATTACAAAACTGTATGTTGCAACCTGAATGTCACTACTGGCAAATCAACAAAAAAAGCCAAGTGATTCTTTGTATGTTCTGCTCTTACCATCAGAAAATTAATTTTGCTCTGTTAGTGTTATATACTAACTTTTCTCTTTATCACATGCTAGTCAAAAGCAGCAGACCAGAAAGGCACCGCCATTTCTTTTTCCCAGACGTTAGAAAAACCTCCATGTATCTATGTACTTTTGTGCAAAGCGTATATTGAGGCATTAACGGCCATTGCATGAGTTTGACTGATCCTTTGATGACCGACTCTCTCCATTCGTGCAAAGCAGAGTTGTCTCTGCCCTTCCGTTTCTCCTGCCAGAGCCCTGGCTCAGCTCTTAGCCTTCTGCCACCCCATGCCAGTCACCAGCTTCGGTTACATGAGTCTGGCTCTTCACTAAGTGTGGGGAAAACGCTGAAATGATGGTAAAGCTCCTGCAAATGATGACTACGACAAAAATCACACTTTTGATTTCAGCTGTTTTGAATCTGCCCTCTACCAGCAAAAATAAAATGACCTTTCTGTGACTGCTTACAGTAATTATTGATTCTTTAACCAAAATTTTGCAGCATTGTAAACATTTGAAACAGGGCATTGGGAAGAGTGAAGAGGCCTTTCTCATACTGCTGAAAACAAACAAGCAAAAAAATTAAAGGACCATTTTTGGCATTTTTACCATGAGAAAGGCTTTTATTTTCTTTACAAGCCTACAGACATTGCGTGACCACTTTGTTTATTGCTTTTATTTCCCCTATTTTGCTGCAGCCAGGTGGACATCTGGCCGCCCCCACTTTTGCCGCTCCATTGCCATGGAGTGCTGCGGAGCCCTGGGCCGGCTCTCAGGACAGACGACTGCACGGGGTTTGTACTCGCTGCCTGGCCCCCCAGGACCTCCTCAGATCCTCCAGCTCTGCTACTCCGCTTCTAGTGTTTAGACTTTAAGTTTTTGCATTTAAAATGCGCTGTCTTCCAATCCCTACAGAAACGGGACAGAGAGATGCACGGTTTGGTCCTGAGTTGGAGTCTGAAACACTTTTAGCAGTCTAGGCTATAAATCCTCGGGCTGGATGAAGGGAGAGTTTATCAGAGAAAAGATTAAGTTTAAACCCATCGTTTCCATGTTGATAGCAGCATTATTATTACCATCAAGTGCATGCACTGCATATCTCACTAGTAAGTAGCTCTAGCATATCATTCAGCTTCAAGGTCTGTTTAAAGGATATTTTGTTGTGCTCTTGTTAGCTTTGGATTGACCTTGCTTTCTTTCCCTTAAGGTTTTGTTTGTTTGTTTGTTTTTGGTTTTGTTTAAAGGGACAAGTTTTAGAATAAAGACAAAGCTAAATCTAATCAGGCCATCTCATGTCACAGTGCAAAAATACTCTAGCTGAAAATTAAGATATATTATACAGTTTTATTTTAAGTATATATATATATATAAAAAATCAGCAGGTTAATATTTAATGTTTACTTTGTCTTATTTAGGTGTGGCCATTGCAACGGGAAGAGCGTTAGTGTTCTCATTGGCTGAAACTTCACTGCAAGCAGATACTTATGCATTCACTCATACTTTCTCTTAGTCTCTGCAGTTAACCTGATCTAGTTGCCCGCGGTGCTGCTTGGTGGCCAGCCAAGGCCTCGGGATGCAGAGCCGGGCTTCTGTCTGTGTTGTTTGGATGATCTGTGAGTGCACATACAAAAAATATCTGCAAACCCATTATTTTCTTCAGATTATAGAGTCTGGCATCTTCAAGAATTTAGATCATGTCCTCTTCTTTTGCTTCCAACAGTGCTGCTCTTTCTGAGACATCTCAACACTGTCTCTCTCCCTCATCCTTATCAGGGTTGACACTTTTTCTTACTTCTACCAGCAGTGTCTCTGTTGTTTAATACCAATTGTGCACTGCAGCTATTTCTCTTATCACATGCTGAAGGTTGAAATGACTGGACTTCTACAAACCCGTTGTTCTTTGGCTGATTCCACAGATTGCACCTGGTCAGTATCATGCACAAACGAGCTCCTGGCCGTTGGTTCAATATCATTGTCCTGGTTTTGGCTGGGACAGAGTTAGTTATCTTATAGTAGCTAGTAGGGGGCTGTGTTTTGGATTTTTGCTGGAAACAGTGTTGATAACTCAGGGATGTTTTCGTTACTGCTGAGCAGTGCTTACACAGCGCCAAGGCCTTTTCTGCTCCTCACACCACCCCACCAGCGAGGAGGCTGGGGGTGCACAAGGGGTTGGGGGGGGACACAGCTGGGACAGCTGACCCCAACTGACCAAAGGGATATCCCATACCTCATGATGTCATGCTCAGCATATAAAGCTGGGGGAAGAAGAAGGAAGAGGGCAGCGTTCGGAGTGATGGAGTTTGTCTTCCCAAGTGTGATGGAGCCCTGCTTTCCTGGAGATGGCTGAACCCCTGCCTGCCCATGGGAAGTGGGGAATGAATTCCTTGCTTTGCTCTGCTTGCACGCGTGGTTTTTGCTTTACCTATTAAACTGTCTTCATCTCAACCCACAGGTTTTCTCACTTTTACTCTTCTGATTATATCTCCCCCATCTCACTGGGGGGTAGTGAGTGAGCGGCTGCATGGGGCTCAGCTGCCAACTGGGATTAAACCACAACAGTCCTTTTTGGTGCCCAGCGTGGGGCTCAAAGGGTTCAAGATAACGACAGGTTTGGTTGACATGCGCTACATCAAATTTATAGCTGTTATTGCTGTTTAGCTATTAATTGTCAGGCTCCTGTGCTTGCCACGGGGCTTGCTTGCCTTACTGTATAGTAGAGTCTAGTGCTCGTTAGTGGCTGCTCTTTGCTTTTGCTGCTCGCTGTACTGCTGTGCTGCTGATCATCTGACTGTGCTGTGCCTGGGAACACTTTGATAACAGCAATGGCGATGTGCCTGGGCTGGCAGATGGCCAGGGCATCGCTGCTGTTTCTGTGCTGCTGGACTGGACAGAATGGAACTCCTCTGTGCACTCAAGTCAAGGGGACTGTGACCTGTGGATGAGTCCACGTGGGAGCAGGACACCCCAATGCATCCATGGCCGTGGATAAGACCACATCAGAGCAGGTGTATCTCAAAGCATCTGTGACCGTGTTTATGTCTGCGCTGCAGCGGGTATAGCTCTGAAGGGATTGTGGCCCAAGGATAAGTCCATGCTGCAGCAGGTACACCTTGAAGCATCAGTGGCTGTGCATGGGGTCATGCTGGAGCACCTCGAAGTGTGTGGCCATGAAAGAGCCCACGACAGAGCAGATTTATTTCTGAAGGGACTGAAGTGATTGTGGCTGTGGGTAAGGCCACACTGGAGCAAGTATATCTATGAAGACATTGTGGCCCATGGAGAAGGCCACGCTGGAACAGGTGCACCTCGAAGCGACTGTGGCTGTGGATAAGTCTATGCCACAGCAGGTGGACCCCTGGAGAGACTGTGGCTCATGGATAAGGCTCCACTTGGAGCGGGTACACCCCTAAGGGACTGCACTCTGTGGGTAAGTCCAAGCCGGAGCAGGGGCAAGGGGAGGTGTTCATTGCAATGGTAAACCTGATAGTCTGATCCAAAGGGACCAGGGTGGAGATTGTAATGAAAATACCTTCAAATTGTTGTAACCCAGGATTTGAGTTGCATGTTACAGGAATTACCATAGCAGGAACCACCTGAACCAGCAGAGGACAAGCTTTACAAGAAGCAGCACAAGTGCAGCAGTGACCTGACCTGATTTGGCTTTAGTGCCCAGTAACTCCACGCATCACACCACCTCTCCTGTCCTGAGTGACTACCATAACAGATGAGATGCAAAGTCATGGACTAAGTGAACCCAATGGACATTTTGTGGACATTTTACAAGGGTCGTCCATAGACTAAGGGAATGGTATCAGCATATTATGTCAAAGGATGAGAAGGGGGATGGTGGTTAATGAGGATATATTGGACAGTGCAGGACCTGAGCATGACATAAATGGTATGGAATAAGGGGTGGAGAATATGCTGATTTTGGCTGGGAGAGAGTTAATTTTCTTCATTGTAGCTAGTACAGGGCTGTATTTTGGATTTGTGCTGGAAACAGTGTTGAAAACTCAGGGATGTTTTCATTGCTGCTGAGCAGTGCTTATACAGAGCCAAGGCCTTTTCTGCTCCTCACACCACCCCACCAGCGAGGAGGCTGGGGGTGCACAAGGAGTTGGGAGGGGACACAGCCAGGACAGCTGACCCCAAATGACCATAGGGATATCCCATACCATATGACGTCAAGCTCAGCATATAAGGGGCTGGGAGAAGAAGGAGGAAGAGGGGGGACCTTTGGAGTGATGGCGTTTGTCTTCCCAAGTAACGGTTACGCGTAATGGAGCCCTGCTTTCCTGGAGATGGCTGGACACCTGCCTGCTGATGGGAAACGGTAAATGAATTCCTTGTTTTGCTTTGCTTGTGCATGTGGCTTTTGCTTTACTTATTAAACTGTCTTTATCTCAACCCATTAGTTTCCTCACTTTTACTCTTCTGATTCTCTCTCCTCTCCCGATGCAGAGGGAGTGAGCAAGCGGCTGTGTGGTGCTCAGCTGCTGGCTGGGGTTAAACCATGACAATCATGCACAATTGACCTTCTACACACCTTATGAACAAAGCACATTCACCTTCATCAGCTGCATAGTGGTCCTAACAAGTAGAACATGGTGGAGCATTTGTTGATTAATTGTTTTAAACATAATACTTGGGTGATGTTTTGGTATTCCTGAACATGGGAGACCAAACCAGTAGCATACTTGCATAAAGCAAATGAATGAAAGCCTTCCCATTCTGTCTTCTTAATTCCTAGTCAGTCTTGATTGGTCTTGAAATAGGCTTTGAAGGATATCGGCACCTTGGATTTTTATAATCTGACATTCTTAAGTGACATACTTTTGAAATATTGTTATTCATGCTTATTTGCAGCCCTCCAGCCATTTCCTACAGGTCTTTCAGTATTAGCACGCTGCCCACCTCTCACCCAGCCTCAGAATTACACACAGTAGGGGTTATCCCAGGATGTATTTTAGGTACCTATCTAATGTAGGTACCCAAATTAGAAAACAGTGTAGACAGTCCAGGGAAAGAGTTCAGATGCTTCTTCTCTGCATGGACAGCCTAGGTTTCCAGCTCAGGAACCTGCCTCAGACTCCTTAAGGTGGATTCTATTGCAGCAGGATGGGGCTGTATGTTGTATGCTTTGAAATTAATCAGTGGTTAAACATGTTCAACTGTGCATCATTATCTACTGAGTATAAATCAGATGAACAGTTTTCAATCATGCAAATAATCTATCCTATTTTCTGCATTTCTTTAAATGAAAACCTGCAATTAGGATGGATGTCTGTTGCATTTTGCTTGGCAGAGTCTTGGTGATAAACTTTGCTGGCCAGTGTTACAAATACCATTGCAGTCATACAGAATCATAAATAACCACTTGAATTGAAACTATATTTGCTGAATGATTTTTCTTCAATACACGAGACTTCAGATTGTTTGAAAAATGGACTGAAATTGCTCTTGGTTATATGACTACATTGATCCTCATAAGATGAAAAACCTCTCATATCTCCTTTTAAAAGCCTAGTGTGTTGTCATAAAATGAATTGTTTCATATGAATGTCTTAGTTCTATGATTAATGATAAAATTGAAGATTTTTCTGTATGATACAGGAAAATGTTTAGCTTTAGTCAAAGGAAAGCACCAAAAGGACAAGTGGGAAGTTCATCAAATAATAGGCAAGAAAATTTGAGACACAAGAATTTTGTGGTGACCAAAGATCACAGTTTTGCAAATTCCAGCTTTTGCTTTGGTTGTTTGTCTCTATATAATACTCCCATTAAATGTAATTTGTATAACTGTGATGATGTCAATAGATGTAGAATAAAAAATGCTGCAGGAAAGTGGGTTTTGTGCATATATGTGTGTGACGACTTCATGACTTCATATGTTAGGAATGGATTCAGGCAAAGAGTTTGACACATAAGCTTTATAACAGTAGTGTCTGAGGAGGCCCTTCACAACACAGCAGTGCCTTGTGGAAGAACAAGCGGCGCTCCGCACTCATGGCTTGCTCTGCGATAGCCCCCTCTCTCCTTGGCTGTCTCTCAGCCTCGCCACAGCTTCAGCTCGTGCCACTCCTGCTACTCGTCACTTGTGGCTACAGCAGTGCCCGGCGGCCCGGGCTCACCTTCTATGATCTCAGGCCCTACCTGAAGCACGCAGAAGTGGTTACAGTGCAACTCCTACATGCCATTTGGGCTTCTCCAGGGTACCTGAGACACCTGTCTGGGTCTCGCAGATGCACCATGGGACTTAGGAGATATTTGTGCTCTTCCAAAGGGGCAGGTGCAGGCCCAGTGGGTACTCTGGGGCATCTGAAATAGTGCTGGCTACCAGTGCTCAGGCAACTAAATCACACTCTCAGACCCCTTCTATGATCAAGGGGAAGCAATATTTATTTTTAGAGGATGGTTCAAGACACCAGGTAAGTTGAATCATGCTGCTATTTCTTTTTCTGTCGACTGCAGAAGACTCTTCAGATGATAATGCTCCCAATGCTAAGCATTGCAGTTTGATTAGGTCTGGGTTTGTATATCTAGCTGTTCCAGATGACATGGTAACTGTGCAGAAAAGCATATGCTGATTCTAATTAGTTTCTGATTAGACCCAGGCAAAGTGTTTTTCTCTGAATAACATATTTACAAAAAAAAAAACCCCTACTGTTTCAAGGTGGCTGCAAATAATTTGTGATATTTGTCTCAGTTTTGCCAAAAGACTGAGTTACATAAAAGTGACAGCAAGCTGTAAGGAAAAAAGTCAGAGGAGTTTACTTTGATCTTTTTCAAAATGGTTGTTCCCATATTTGTCTGCTGGGTGAGGTTCTCATACCGACAGGAGCAAAAGAGGACAGTCATCACGTTGCCAGAGGAGGAGACGTGCTGCTGCTTCTTCCTCATACCCCTGCAGCTTGTCTGCTGATAGTCATTCAAAGCCTTATTCTCTTTATTCTTCAAATCCTGGTTAGAAGCCTGTTAGTCCTTGACGATGGTGGGTTGGCTGGTAGACTGAAGCTGTGGTACATCATACCACTTAACACTGCTTCTCACTGGTGCTGGTTTGTTTTTATTCACTCAGTGCCTGGGAGCAGATGTCAGCTCGCTGGAGGCAGGGCTGGCCTCCCTGCACTGGGCTGCACCTCTGCCTGGCTCAGGATGCTGCAGACAAGGGTTCACCTTCTTCACCTCCCTAAAGATTGTCTCTTCTCGTCCTTCCCAGGAATGTGGGGTGAGCATGAGGGTCCTCTGACAGTGTTGCCTCAGCCTCTTCTGCTGATGCTGCTACTGTTGTGTTTAAGCCAAGAAAGACCTGGTTTAGGCAGGGGATTTGGGCTTAAGTTTCCCTCTTACTGAGTCATTCCAGTTCTGCTTTGAGTATTTCAGAATATTATGCAAAGCCGAGAGGCATCAATGGGAGGAATTACAACACTACCAAGAGCAGCCCACAGCTTGATTGTCAGGAAGCTCTCCTGGAGCAGGGTGCTCCCTTACGTGGGACCCACATATCCCTAATGTGGGTGCTGTAACCATCGGGCTGCTGGCCACAAGACGTGCCGCTTCCTTCAGCCAGCTTGTGACTCTAGCCATTTGTTTTCATTCCTTCCCCCCCCCCCCTTTTTTTTTTTTCCTCTGTAGAGCAAATGTCAGGATGACAGCACATTTTTCAGGGGTATTGTTTTGCTGGCTTGTTTTGACAAGGATTGGCTCATAGCACGGCTCCATCCCCAGGAACGTGTCTGTGTGTGAAATAATGAGCAGCAGTCATTGCAGAGCTTTCAAACGCCGCACACAAAAGGCGGAGGTAACCTGAGATATCTCAGCCTAAGCAGCCAGAACTGCCAAGGCTTTAAGAAGCAACTAATTCTCTCCATTAGCTAGGCAGGGAACAAACAACAAGTCTAGGGGAGAAGGACTGCTTCCCTCAGTGCTGATCCTATCTAGCTACAAGACCAATGTTTAAGGAGAGAGGGCCAAATGCTCTTCACCCACCTTCGATGTATGCATTGGCAAACGCTAGAAAAAGCAAATGCAATGTCATTAAAATACAGTAATAAAATATTAGTAAGAGACCTTGGGAATTAAATTCACTTGGGAACTTGAGTAAATTGCCTTTTAAAGGCTTTCTGTGTATTAACTGGGTTTGCTGTAGAGGGGATGTTTAATTATTTACTTGCTGTATTAAATTAGGTAATTTACAAAAATTATCAGCCATAAATTGGCCATGGAGGAAATCAACCTGATCTCTATGAATTAGTTTATCTGTGACCTGTTTTAAGCTACCTGATAGGATTTTGATGCATAATTAATTAATTAAACAGGACAAATGTTGTCACTCTGAATGAGGTTCTAGCTTACTCATCTTACGAATCATATCTGTAGGTGTTCATCTCATTGGCCATGCATTACTCCATGAGATGCTCCTCATCTGAAAGACTGCTTGCTCTCTCAAAAAAATCTATAAAATATTCTATTTGATACCCATCGACCCAGTTGCTTATTTCTATACTGCTGAACTCATTTCCTCTGAGGTAATTGAGTCAATCAGTTTCTCATTATTTAGCTGATCCAGCTTTGGCATTTTAATTTTAGATATTCAATAATTTCTAGTCTATCAGCTTCTAACTTTGATGCATGTATGTGTTTATTACTGTATATTAACAATTTCCTTATTATTAATTCTGATTCAGTTGATATTTTATGACTAAGAAACACCTAACCATTATTTGTGAAATTGCCCTCTTTTTTGAATTATTTTTAGAATGCATTTATTATTAATACATATAAATAACCTGAAATGTAAAATAGATGTACAGACATTTATATACAAAATTATGGACACTAAAACTCAGTTTAGTGGAAAGTTGAAATGGCTATTTGACTGTTGTTATGGCTAAAGAATAGTTAGATATTTAAATATCTATATTACAATTACATTCACAAAATTATTTGTAGCTATTAACACATGTTTTCAGCAACTAGAAGAGGGACAGGTACTTTAACAGTAAGGAGAGAAAATAACGATATACAATATTTACTATATAGTTTTAGACATAAATTGATAAGCATATGTAAGAAGTTGGTGCAAAAGGGAGAAAGGAGTGTGAAGAGAAAAAAATTCCTACCACACAGTGTTCTCAGTTTTCAAAATACTGCATTTTTGTCAAGGAAGTTGTTCTGCCTCTTTTTTTCCTCTCCATTTAACTCTCAATGTGGAAACCCAGAGAATCCCTTTGCAAATCTGTATAAAAAGTCCTTTACTCACAGCAGGTCTAGAATGCTACCTTTTGAGTTCCCTGGCTTTTGACACTTTAACCCCCTTGTCTTCAAGGATGTGGCTGGGATAAATTAGCCCTGAAAAGATAACTTTCAAGGCAACCTTGAGCTAGTGCCAGCTTGCTAACTTGGACCATGAAGCCATCCTTTAGCTGGAGATGTACAGAGTCAGCGCACTCTGCTGGAAAGCTGTTTTGTGGTGACTCACGATATAAACATATTTTTATTCAAGCACTTTGATCATGCTGTTGTCCTTAAGACATAATTATCTGTAACTTTGGTGTTATCGGCCAACTTGAATGTGCGGCACGGTTATATCTTGATTGCACAATGATTGAGAGACAGATGCAAACTAATGCTTCTTTACCACAGTGTCCTGGGAAAGGAAACCCCTTCCGGTGCTCTAGCAAGCAGCATCCTCATGACTGCAATGTTTTGGGGGCTGAGCCTTTCCCTGGCCTGATGTGATCCCAAGATGAAGGATGTTACAGTAGACATTGCCCACTCAGGTTCTGCCTACATGGCTGGCCTTTGCTGCTGAACCGCAAGCATTTATTGACTTTATCTGACAACCCAATGTTCATGCTTTACCCTTCTGAGTGCTAAGACGCTGCTTGTGAATTTAATGCAGGGGGTGAGTCTGCTGCTAGAACCAGAAATGTGGTGAAAAGTACAGCTGCAGCATGAAAAACTAGAAAATCAAGGAGGTAGTGACAACAGGCCAGGCACAAATTAAGAGAGCTTCTGGGATAGGCCAGTCCAGTGTATACAAGAGGGGAAGCAACCTTGGGCCAGTGAACTCGCATAAATTAACTTTTGGCACTCCATTCCCTCTTGGGACTTTAAACACTGTAACACTAGGAAAATGCAGACAGAAGCTTCAGTTCATAGTCTCTTCATTTAAAAAAAAAAAAAAAAGAAAAAAAAAGAAAAAAAAAAAGAAGTTAAAGATGAACAGAGAAAAAGGCCACCCAGAGAGTGTAAAAGGGAAGAGATAATGACCGCTGAGGAGTTCTTTCCTCTGTCTCACTTCTCTCTTGTGTGTTGGAAATTTCATCCCAGCAAGCCATACTTTCTCATCACAGGCTTTACTTCAATGCCAACCCTCCTGAAGACAAGCTCTATGGACAATAACCTGGTAGACTACCTTCTGCAAAAAAAGGACAGCATTCCCAGACAAAGTCTCCTTCATTGCTGTTCTTCAGACTTAACAACCTTATATGATCATTGCACCCTTCCCAAAGTCCTCTCAGAGCAATTCCTGCCCTTGAAACATGGCACTTATCTTCCTCTGATCCAACACACTGCAGTGGTTGCCTCCCTTGGTTTTCTGCAGTTCTTACCTGCAGCAAGTAGTATCTAGGTAGTAGTAGTAGTATTAGTAAGCAGTACCTAATAAGTTCTACAAGGTACGTAGTAGAACATAGTACCTGGGATGGAGGTAAATCATGAGCTTCAGGTTTACAAACCAATTCTCAGAGCTTGGAAGCTCTGAGGTGTTGGCATTGATTCTAAAAATTGAAAAGTCTCTTATTCATAGGCACTCTTGTTTTTGTTGGTGACCATGAAGTGCATCTTCCAAAGTGGTCTTCTCCTACCCGTTAAGGAAGGAGGCAAATTAAAAGTTAAATTTGGCTTCATGTATTGTGTATTAATAGATCAATTCTCACCTAGTACCAGTGGAACAGAGACAGCACTCAGATTGTTTGCTAATGTGCTTCTAATATGAGACAGCCCTTGAAATGTGACATTGTGTTTAAAAATGACCTAAAAGCCATTTAGAGAAAATTTCAGATGGGATAAAAATGCTGATGAATTGTGTATAAATATTTACACGTTTGTTAAGAAGATGAAACTCAGTGCTAATTTTAGCACTGTGGTAAAACCAAAGAGGACAGGATAGTTTTATGGTTATTCTGAACTTTCAGTGAACATATGGTAAGCATCACTGAGCTCCAGGTTCTCCACTGTCCTTGGAGAGCAGTATTTGTAAAGATGAGATTTGTGATCCTGCAAACCACTCTGCACTGACAGACTGTGTCACTGGCAAATTGTCACCAATGACCCAAGATTAAATGTCTTCCCAAATTGCCATTGTTTCTGTGCTTTGCATAGTTTCAAGAATACTGTCTGTGAGAAGGCAAGAATGACAAATAAAAACATGCAGAGTAACTTTTAACTTCAGCTCAATGAGGGGATCAGGTATACATGTGTACCTTGAAGACATCTATGGATGGGTTCCTCAGGTCAACCTCCTTTATAGGCAACAGGGAGGAACAAGCATCTCCAGACTAAACAAGGGAGGGACAAGCATCTCCCATCCTAAAAAAGATGTCAAGCATGGATTGGACAAACCATTGTCCAAGAAGATAAGTGGAAGTGTTCAAGGCCAGGTTGGATGGGGCTTTGGGCAACCTGGTCTAGTGGAGGGTGTCCCAGCCCATGGCGGGGGGGGGGGGGGGGGTTGGAACTAGATGGTCTTTAAGGTCCCTTCCAACGCAAACCATTCTATGATTCTATTCTGTGATGTCTGAAAATACATCTGCTAACTAGGCACTTGGGATGACTAGCTTAGGTGTAGATTGTAGACATTGAAAAAATCAAGTGAGGATGAATTCCACTACATCTGACTTCTCATTTTTCAGAGTATGTACATTACAGCAATACTTATTGCTCTAGGTGCTTTTGCTCAGTCCCAAAAGTTGTTTGCTTCTGGCCCTGTCTGTTCTGCTGAGGTAAGCATATGTGTAGCTTTTCTGGTTTGAGTCTATTTTAAGTAGATAAATGTTGCACCATTCCAGTGTTGTCCCTTACTGCATAAAAATTTGTCATTTTCCTTGAGGAGAAGACTGAGCATAGAGTGTAGAATTTCATTTCATTACACTTCTAGATGTGTGTATCAGCAAAAGCTTGTTTTATAGAGCATACTTTACGCAGAGTTGAGGGTCGTGAAATATGAGATGGTTTAGCATTTCAGTGGAAACCATATACCACATTTCCTATGTCATTATGTTGCTGAAGGAGAATAAGAGAAATTAGTTCACCTCCTTACTGTTTATCAGGTACACAAATGCTGTACTGTTTACTGCTTTTCTGAGCTAGATATATGTTTCTACATCTTTAGAGGGAAAAAAAAGATTGAATCTTACTGAAACTTCTTAGTTTCTCAAGTCAGGTGAAATGTGGGTTTGTGGCAACGTACAAAAATATAATTAGAGAAGGCAATACACAACCCTACTAGGAAGTATAGATCCTTATGCTGCAAGGACATGTTTTTTTTGTTACAATAGACAAATCTCATTGTAGTGAAAGCAGAGTAGTCTCAAAGCAATTCAGATGCATGTCTGTAGCAATGATAGAAAGATCATATGGCCTGGTCAATTTTTGTCGCATACAAGGTATGAGGGCATTTTTACCCAACAGGAAATAATTTTGTTTCATGCTGTTTATCATCAGTGCCATGCAATCTATCAGTCTCAGTGTCTCATATTTTCCAGCACCAGTTATGTGAGGACTCCAAAGCTCAAGTTTCCAGTATTTCCTGGAAGCAAGAAGCTTGGGGAGAAAGTGAAGAGATCTATCATATGCCTACACAGCTCACTCCAGTTCCTGCATTATCTTGCACTTAAACAGGGGCCTTGAACTCCTGACAGCATTATGAAGCAATGTTCATCAGTTCTTTGCTCTGGGCAGCACTTGTTTAGCTAACTTTCATCACCTCAAAGTTAAGTGCCTGGACTCCCTTTCCAGTTAATGAAGAGAAATTGCCACCTTCACAGTGTGATTCATCTCTCCTGGTTTAGATGTCTCTGCTGGGGCTTGCACTCCACCCACCTGTTTCTATGGGATCTGTGGCTGAATAAAAGACATCAATGTACTTGTGTGTATGGGTGACTTCTCTGCAGGCTTTCATGAAGAATAAATGTTCACAAAAAAAAATAAAAAGAAAGAGAAATGGAGAAATTTTTAACTTGAGTGAGAGAAAAAAACCATCCTTTTCAAAAGTGAGAAAAAAGAGGCATGAGAATCAGTATGCGTGCGTGAGAGAGAAGATGGCTAAAGTGGAGCAAAAGTGAATATTACCTAACATACCAGAGAGCATTCTCACTCTGGATCTGCTTCCATTTAGTTTAATGGTAACACTGCTGGCCTACTTCATGGTATAGGATAAAGCCAAAGGCAAAGACAGCATTGCAAATGAATGTGTATCCATTAGGGAATTGAAGATCACTGTGATAGGAGTGTTTAGAAGACTGAAAAATCAGGTCAGCTTTAAACATTAAAATTTAACTTCACTAAATTAATTAATTAAAAACATACTTCTTGATAATGGCTAAATCTTACACAATATTAATCATCACCATTTTGTTCACAAGCCTATCAGTCTTTAATGCTTATCCTGAATTAGCTGTGAGTACACAATATTAAGGAGCTGATGCCACGTAGTTAGCATGGATGGCTATGGTCACTGATGGTCTTTTGTCACCAAGGTTGAAGTGATCAGGCTTGACAGCTTGCCCATGAGAGATGTCAGGGCTGAAGTGTGCTTGTCTTCTACAATTTATCGTGCTTATACCTCCTGTTTTTTCTGCTATTGCCCCTTTTCTCCCCCAGAACAGGGGTTTTCTGTGCTCTTGATACTGTTTGTCGTGTTTTTGATTTTGCCAGTCATCCTCTTTTTGTGTATTTGGGAGGACGACCTGCCTCTTGTGCTTATCTTGTCCTTTGTCTAGCAACTTTTCGTTACATATTAATCCTACATACAAGGACACCCATCTTTCCTTGTCCCTATGCTGATCTTCTTGCTTACATACTTGAGGTAAAACGGTTGCACATTCTGTCCGGCTTTGCCATCACCATGTTACAAAACACTTAACTACTGTTGCCAGTTATACTATTTTAGTGCTTATATTCATGACCAAGGCAAGTTAATATTCACTATACCCAGATTAGTACATTTATAATTTGTAGGCGGTCACAGAGCTCTGTATTGGCTGCTGACGAGTGTCTGATAGGCATCAATTACAGTTAGGTGTTCTTACTGTGATGACAAAAAACTACAGGGATGAAAGGAGAGACAGAGCTCAAGCATAGATAGATGTGTGTTTCACCACCTAAAACTACTGTCTGAGCAGCTGGGCTGAAAGTAAAAGTCAGGAAAGTCACAGCAAGGAAGCTCACCTATAAAGGCCCTAAAGGAAGAGAGACATTTCTGACATACGCTAAGGTTGTTGCTTACCCCAGTCCAAATGAAGACTCATTTAAAGCACTTTTTGATGAGGCTAGAGCACTGGCGTGCTGTGTTTGTAACTATCTGATGTGCAGTGAGGCTAAATTAAGACTCTTATGCTTTTTAACTGCTCATGACTGTGAATGGTACAACCTGATACAATCCATAAAAATTTAATTTGTATCAATGACAATGCCTGTAATGTATCTGAGAATGTAAACCTTGGGCAGTTGTGACCTCTAAATTCTCTAAATTCCAATGAACAGTAGCTATAGGACTATTCTATTTCACGATGCAGTACTCATTTATCAGTGGTTATCTTGAACTTTATCCCTTTTTGATTTTATAAAGTTAACAGTTGATGAAGTCAGTATAGTACAGTGCAGACAGCATTGCTGGAACCTGTGTAATGATTAGCTTGACAACATACCCTTAAAGTGAACGGCAGAAATTTGTTCCAAATTTTATTCCTTTTTTTTCATTCATCCATGAGAGGCAGAAATACTAATAAGTTAAAAAATTTTGCGAAAAGAATTCAAATTAATTCTATACTTTCTCTGTATAATTTCTGAGTGGGCTGTGTGAAAAGCTCACTTGAAACTCAGGGATAGTTCATGTTTTCTAACTTTGGGTACTAAAACTTTAGGTACTCAACCTAGCTTAGGAAGTAGTCTCCCTCTCAGTCTAAATATAAACTCCCTTTGGGGGGTGGGGAGGGAAGGCTACTTTAGGGTGTGATTTAAAGCAGAAATATAATGTTGAGTGCTCTGAGGTTACATACAGGAATACAGCTGTCTCATGGTATCTCACCATGACCTGTTTCCTCAGCAAGGGAGCCACTTGGCATACACAACAGCAGAGCCTGTGGCAGTCAGCACTCACTAGGGCTCTGGGGCGAAACTGAGTGATCAATGTGGCAATGCCTTTATCTCCCCATTGTGCATACAGGGAGCTTAGGAAAACCAGGCTTGGTTGGAAATACTGAGCGAGTGCCTAACAGGAGGTGATGGGAAAGCCTTCCACCATGTTTATTGTTGGTCAATGATTTTCCAGAATGACAAGGCAAGTGTTTGTACCATGCCTGTTTTGCTAGCATGTGATGCTTCATGCATCCCTGGACAAGTTTTAAAAGGAGCGACAATACCTATGGAATGAAACTGCAGCCTTTTGTAATCACTTTGCCCTCTTTTTGTAGAAAATTAGATGGCTACATTAAAAGAGCCATCTTTGTCACATGGAGTATTTTGGGGGATGATGTAAACTGTTACAGTTACTGTATAGATAGAGGTATAGCAGCTGAAAGTTTCAGTTTTAACGTAGTTACGTAGGCTTCTCTTTTCAGACCGGTAGGACATCAAGATTAAATCTGGCATGTTTTCTCTGCATTAATATTGATATCTAATTTTTTTTTTTTTTTGGCACAAATGTATATACTAATAGTACATTAAATATTAGTCTTCAACATTTTTGTATTTTATTTGAAAGTGAATATGCTTTCACAAAAAGTATTACCAAGTTAAAAACTACTCAGTACTAAAACTTTCTTCTACGTAGTAAGTTATATTATTTACATGACTGTCAGGCTCACTATTATTTAAGGAGGTCTTATGTATTCAGTTATGGGAAAGAGCATGAAGGAAGAAGGTTTATGGGAAAGTCAACCTGTTGCACTGAGTCATATGCAAACATCTTCTGATCACACCTGATATGACATCAGCAAATTTCAAGGCATGGGAGAAAACACAAAAGTGGGTGAATGCCAGAACACGCTAGAGATATTGGAACGTTTATGTGAGACTGGGAATCAAAACAAGCTAAAATGCTCATATTTAGTAGCCCAGGAGCGTGTTAATTCACACCATGCAGTTCATCCTCTTGGCTGGGATGTGGGAATTGATGCATTTGCTTCTTTCAAAATGTCATTGCACCATGAAAAAGCAACTCTTTGCTTTCCTGACAATTAAGAGCCATAAAAGGTGCTATGTACAGAGGTTCACTCAGACACGCCTGATGGGTTCTTGTGTGACAGCAGGCTCTGGAGGCATCCCCTGCCCTTCGCTCTGTGAGGTCGGGGCTAGCTTCTTATGCTGAAGGCTGCTGGGGCTTTCCTCTCCGTCACTGGGTGATGAGATCATGCAGAGGTCCCACATGAATGCCTGGTGTGATCTGACGCCTCCGAATGGGAACAAGGAGAGCACGGAGTCCCCAGGGGCCACAGACCCCCCCTTTGGCTGCCTGTGGGCAGCTGTCCGGCAGCCTGCCCTCCCGCGGGGCTGCCTGTAGGCTCTGCCCGGAGACGGTACACAGCCTCCGTCCCATCCGCGCAGGAAGGTCGTGGTGGCCTTTCTCACAGATAAAAGGTTTCACTCTGAGACTAGCAAGCGGCGGCGGTCTCCTTTTTAACTGTTTCCTTAGGTTTTAGCTCCTTCCTCTGCCAGCCTTATTCTGGAAATATTTTTTACACTCACAGACAGAAATTTCAAATCTGTTACCTAAGTTGCATAAATTACTGTTTCTATTTGTTGTTGTTTGAACATTCAACTTGCATTTACATGTGTAAATGCCTACTTACATATGATCAGCATATTTTTAAATATTACTAGTGATTTTCATGGTGATAATGTATCATCTTAGTGCAAGTATTTGAGTGATAAAGGTTTTTAGTGACAGAAGAACAGTGCAATTAGACTTGAATAATTCATGGGAATTAATCTGATGCTTGTTTTGGTTTCTACAGGTCATTTCATGGGTTCATTTTTAAACTATTCATAGGCAAAAAGGGATATGAAGGAAGAGCTAGAGCAGAAAAAGACCATAAACCCTCACAATTCATATTGTACCACCTATTAAAAAGTATGTTCTAGACTTCAAAAAATGGCTACTTCATGAAATAAGAAATGCAGGCTAGACATGATGTTTCTTGCAGTGGACACAGAATTTTAAAGATACCTGCTTATAGTAAAATTCCAGAGCTGAGAAAAAAGGGTTTGAAGAAAGTAAGACACAAGTAATATTAATTCCTAGAAATTATTTTGAAAGTCTTAAAATAAAAGTGAAAAAATGAGCTCATTATGTAACAGCTTAAGAGCCTTACTCCAGATGAATGACCAGTAGAAAAGTCCCAAATATGTCCAACCTTAACTTTCTTGGACTACATGGATAAAATTAGGATAGGATTCTGTGGAAATTGTTAAGTATGTGCTCAGAAAATTTAAACATAACTCCTATTTTCATCTGAAGAAAAGGTCGAAGTTGTTTTGCGTTCTATAAATGATTCTTATCACGCTGATTTTTTTTTGGTTATAATAAATAAAATATCAGAAAATGCAACAATGAATGAAATAATTTAGTTTGCTTTTAGTTCAAGACTGGTTCAGATCTTCCTGAACTAAAGAAGAAGGATTATCTGCAAAGTCTTGTAGAATTAAATGTTTTCCAATGCATTGAAGACTATGTTTTTGCACAATGTACATTGTGTTGTGCTTGGTAGGAAATCTCTGGTGAATTTGTTATAGCTGGGTAACTAATTTGGGAGCTTATTCTAAAATATCATTTGGACTCGTTATTTCAAGGGTACAGTATGAAAAGCTAAACTGGTTATTAAACAATTCAGTACAATGAACTTGACTTAAAAAAAATGTCCTGGAAGTTTCAAAAGAACTATATATAGCATTGTGAGAGTACTGTAGCACAATTCAGGATGATTTATTAGGATCACCAGTTCTTAGGCTTATGGGCAGAAAGATAAAAACTTCAGTACTGACACCTTGAAAGCCTTCTGAAACAGAGACAATTAGTTCTGTAGAAGTTATAAAAAGAAGCATGGGTCAGGAAAATGCTTTGGTGAGCATGCTGCCCAGTCATCTTTTAAAGAGAGAGAAAACGTGAGCTTTGAAAATGAATGTGCTAAAAACCTCCTAAGAAAAAAAAACCCAACTGTTTTCTCTGCTTTAAGATTACACACTGTAGCCTTGCTAACTATACTGTAAGGAAGGGGACACTGTTGTAGAAGGAAGGGGAAACAGCTGCACACAACCAGCAGTGACATAATTTTTCTCTTCCTTGAGGTCAGAGAGAATGTTTTGGCAAAGGTGACAAACTGTCTCTTTGGTTGGTGGGAATACAAGATCCAGGAAGCACCAGCACAGCTCTGTGTGGGAAATGTACCATCATCTACAGGAGGAATTTGGTAGAGAATAAAAAAGTGGGGATGTAAAAGAAAGCCATAGTGTTTCAGTGGTAGTAAGTGATGATTTCTTAACAAACAATGGAACAGAAAATGCTTAAAAAAACCCAAGGCTGTTGGAGTTCTTTACCTGGATATCAGACATTTATTCTAATTTTTTAAAAATGCTGTGTTCAGTTTTACATCTTCTCTGTCTTGGTTGCTGATCCATTTAATTTCCATTGGGGGAAAAAAAAATCAACGCCCAAATGCAATAGCTATCATAGCATGTCTTCCATATATGACTTATCTTGGAATTAGGTCGGGGAAAAAAAAGAGAACAAGTTAGAAGAAAGAATGTAGGAAGAATCCCTTTATAGTGGGGCACTTGTAACATCACTATTCGTGCTCTGCAGACTATTAGCAATGTGATAGAAATGATACTATCTACTTGTGAAGGATAGTTTTATTGTCTCAGGGCAAAAGTTTATGCTTCTAAGTATAAGTGGTCTGATTTTCAGATATGTTTAACATGTGTACTGTGTACCAAAACAAGGGCTAAGTGCCTAACTTCTGCCCAGAGAAACTGGTGGAAGCTGTGGGTGCTCAGTATCAATTAAAAAACAGGTCACTTCTTCCATATTGATGTGGACCCTTGATTTCAGTTATCCAGGTTTCCGAATTTTGAGTTTAATACAGATTTATAAAGCGAATCAGCCAATGAAGAATTTACCTCTGTGCTCCTCACTGCTTTTCGTTGCTGTTGCTAAGGGAAAGCAGTGCCAGTTGTCTCTCTAAGCAGATAAGATTATGATGAGCTGCAGTAGTTTCGTAAATTCTCTCTCACTCATTTTATAACATACAATAAAGTATATCTAGTAATATTTTACTATTTTGTTCTCAGGAATATACTTACACAATTCGTGAGATATAGTTTTATTAGGACTGTTACAGGTCAAGGATCGTCATTAAAATTGACAGAAGGCAATGGACCGAATTCTTCTGTTAGTTGCACATATGTTAGCCGATGTTGTAAGGATGCAGTTAAGGTGAAAATGTGTCCCTTTATCTGTCTAACAAATGTTTTTTAGGGAGATTAAGAGCAAAAAATGTCTTTCTTGTATATGATCAGTTGCAGGTCATTTTGAAAAAGCTCAGAGCTCTTGGTGTCTCTGCTGAGAGGCCTTTGGACACAGATCTACTCTACCTTATCATGTTACTTTTCATATGTTTTTTAGGCTAAAAATAGATCATGGGTCTGCAAATAAAGAAAAAGGTTGAATTAGGTGTATATAATGTAAAAAGTGACTTGTTATTTAAATAGCCTTTGTTTTGAATATCTATTTTGAACCTGATAGAGAATCACCTTCTTGAAAGATATTCCTTAAGATACTCTCCGCTCCACACTTAAACATTTAGGGGTGATTATTGATACGTAAGCTCTCCGCCTCCCATTCCCTGGGCTTTGCACCAATAATGCTGCAGCAGTAGCAATTGCACGCAGTTGTAGCTGAGCTTGGGATTTGACTGAGCACAAAGGAGAATGAGACCAGTATTTCTGACAGGTGAGGAATGGAGAGTTAAAATTCCCTTTCGAGTGTCTGTACGAGACAACCAGCATCTGCTGGGAGTTTTGCACTGAGTCCTGACACTTGCCATCCAATTCAGGGAGACTGAGGAAATAGAGGCTCACTGCACCTGCAAGGGGAGAAAAACCTGACGCCATGTCACCATAAGAAATACAGGACAGACTAGGCACTAGCTGTTGAAGTTCCCATTTCTGATTTATCCAACACAGAACCAAACATATAAGAGTTTAATGGATTTTGGGGTATGTTAATCCCATTGTGCAAAAAAAAAAAAAAAAAAAAAAAGAATCTGTAGCAAATGACATGCGTTAAAATATTAATATAAAATAGAATAAAGTAGTAACATGAAATAAAATATTTACAGTATGACAATGTCTCCTCTTAAAACTTCCTGTCCTGACAGCTTGTCAGCTCTCTCTTGTACGGTTTCCGTGGCTCAGCCTCATAGTAGGGGGTAAATCAAAGGCATGGAGTCTATATATATTTTAAATACCAGTAGTTTAATTGCATAAAACCTTCAGTCGCTCAGGTAATCACAAGTGGGGCAATCCCTTCCATTGGAAATCTGATACCAGTACTGCGGCAGAAGGCTGCCTACCAAAAACTGCCTCATTGCAGACAAGTAAGATGGAGTATGAAATTTCCTAAATCTCACCTAGGTGTCACAATAGAAGCACAGAGTCCTGCATAACTCAAAAGCTGCTAAATCACAATACAACTTAATTGTGAACTTTATCTTGAAAGTTAAGAAGAAAAAATTAAGGCTCAGGGAGATTTCCACTATGTTATGTGCCAAAATCCCTCGGTTGTCTTGTATAGGTAGCGGGAGCATAAGAGACCCCAAAAAGCATTTCACATTCTGAGAAAAGACTTCTGCCTGGAATCATGCTTCAGACTGTCTCTCCATACCTTTCCATTGAAAAACTAAGTAAAGTAGCCTCAACTTGGGTACCTGCAGTAGACCAATTCATGTGACTTCCTCTCTAACAGCTTAGGTGTTCAAGCTGAGATGGCTATCTTCTCTCTCTCTCTCTCTCTAATCAATGAGTCTGCTGGACTTGCTCCAGTATGTCCTTCTCTTTCTTGTAATGCGGACTCCTCAGACTGTATAAAGTACTCCAATTGTGATTTCACAAGTACCAAAAAGTCCTTCCCTAGATCTGTTGTCTATACTTCTACAGCCAGGATACCAGTGGCCTTTGCTGTAGCTGCTGATGCCTGTTCCACTTGCTGTCCATGAGGCCTCTGAGGTCATTTTCTGCAGACCTGCTTCTTTGGCAAGTGCCCCCTAACCTGTACTGTCTCATGAGGTTGTTCCCATGTGAGACGCAGGACTTTGCATTTGGTTTTCATAGAATCATAGAATATCTCAAGTTGGAAGGGACCCATAAGGATCATTTAGTCCAACTCCCTGCTCATTGCAGGGCTCACTAAAACTAAACGAAATCACTGACAGTGTTGTCCAGATGCTCCTTGAACTCTGACAGGCTTGGCACTGTGACCACTTCGCTGAGGAGCCTGTTCCAGTGACCGATCACCCTCTCAGTGAAGAACCTTTTCCTAATGTCCAATCTGAACTTCCCCTGACGCAGCTTCATTCCATTTCCTTGCGTCCTATTGCTGGTCACCAGAGAGAGGAGATCAGCACCCTCCTTCTGCTGCCCACCTTGAGGAAGTTGTAGACTGCAATGAGGTCACCCCTCAGCCTTCTCTTTTGCAAGTTGAACAAACCAAGTGACCTCAGCTGCTCCTCGTAAATCTCACCCTTGACGCCTTTCACCATCTTGGTCGCCCTCCTCTGGACATGCTCTAATAATTTGATGTTCATGTATTGAGGTGCCCAAAACTGCACACAATAGTTGAAGCGGGGCCACACCAGTGTGGTGTAGAGTGGGACAACCACCTCCCTCGACTGGCCAGCTATGCTGTGCTGGATGCACCCCAGGACATGGTTGGCCCTTCTGGGGCCAACCAGGGCACACTGGTGACTCATACCCAACTTGCCCATCAAACCAAACCCCCAGGTCTCTTTCTGTGGGACTGCCCTTCAGCCTCTCGTCCTCCAGTTTGTACATATAACCAGGATTACCCTGTCCCAGGTGGAGAATCTGGCGCTTGCTCTTGTTAAATTTCGTATGGTTGGGATTGCCAAGCTCTCTAGTCTATCCAGATCTCTCTGTAAGGCCTCTCTACCCACGGGAGAGTCCACAGCTCCTCCTAATTTAGTATCATCAGCAAACTTACTTAATGCATATTTGACTCCTGTGACCAAATAATTTATAAAAACATTAGAAGTTTTGCTGAACTTCAAAAGGTTCCTGTCAGCCTATTTCTCCAGCTTGTCCAGGTCCCTCTGAATAACAATATATTGACTGCTCCTCCACATTTGCTGCCATCTGCAAATTTGCAGAGAGTATGATGCTATCCACATTGTTAATGAAGGCACTAAAGTGTTGGTCCTGGTACTCATCCCTGAGGGATGTCACTATTAAGCTGGACTTTGCACCACTGATCACAACTCTTTGAGCCCAGCAGCCCAGCCAATTTCCAACCCACGCTTATCCAGCCCATATCTTACCAATTTGGTGATACGGAGACTATGAAGACTGTGTCAAAGGCCTTGCTAAAGTCAAGGTATGCAGCATTACCTGCCCTCGCCCTTATCCACAGCATCAGTCACTTCATCACAGAAAACAGTCAGGTTGGTCAGGCATGATTTGCTCCTAGTAAATTTGTATTGGCTGTTCGCAGTCACCTTGTATTTTATATAACTGGAAAAGTTTTCTAAGAGGATTTGGTCCACCATCTTCCCAGGGGCTGAGGTGAGGCTGACTGGCCTGTAGTTCCTGTAATCTTATCAGTGAAAACTAAAGCAAAAAAGGGATTGAGGACCTCAGGCTTTTCCCTGTTAGCTGTCACAGTCTCCTTAGCTGCCTTCTTGCTGCTGCTGTCCTTATAGAAACCTTTCTTATTGTCTTTTTTTTCCCTTTTTTTCCCCTGAAGATCTTCTATCCAGATTTTCTACATAATGACTGGACCCTGAATCTCTTTTGTCCCATGCATTATTCACAGAGGACAAACACCAAGACAAAACACAAACATATAGCTGTTTTGCTATAGGATATAGTGAACCCTACCTAAGGATGTCTGGGATACTCTCAGCACAGAGCGTGCTTTAGGTGGTGAACAATTATCACAGCAGGATCTCTGCAGCCTGCCTGCCTGCCTTAATTGTGGCTTCAACAAAAGAGGCATAAACTGGGAGCAATGACCAGTGCAATGAACTAACTGGTACAATTTAAAACAAAACAGGAGTTTTGTTCATGCCAGCTGTGGTAGAATTCTATAAAGGTGGTTATTTTTATGCTAGGAGCTATGCTGAAAACATTAATTTACTTCATAAAATCCTGTAATATCAACAAGATAAAACTCTTGTACATAAAAGTTTAAACTTCTGTATCAGATGCAAGTATTCTTTCTGCAAAGTTGTCCTTCAAATAGTAACCTTTTAGTCAGAGTTTATTGGGTAATAAATTCCAAGCATTATATTTACAGAGATATATAGACAGCCAGCATTATGCTTTGCAGTTTCTGCAGTTACATCTGCATCAGCCTTGTAGGATGAAGCAGGCTCCATACCATGTGGTGAGCAGTGACTCTTGTCCCTATGACTCAAGGCTGGCCCTACCCAGGGTTTGCTTCATGCTTTCACTGCTGCTTGAGCTTAGCCCTGGGTATCCGATGAGCTCTGTATGGTCTTACGACATCAGCGTCATCATCTTTATATGATTTTTCAGTTCAATGTGTCTGAAATAATGCAAGTGGTTGTGTTGCAGCCCATTAGGGTAGTGATTTTATAGCATGCAATGAAGTATCTATGTTTCACAAGCACATGGGAATTCACAGGTGAAAATAGCTGCATGAGAGTGGACAACCAGTATGAAATTAGTGTTATAATGTAGTTCCTTAATGGTAAATACTTTTTTTCTTTTGAAATCAGACTTTGCTTTAATTAGCAATAATTACAGGACCCTTCTATTTTTCGCCTGACTCCATCTCTAGTGCCATTTTAAATGTAGTTTTATGGAATCCTTTTACAGCTCTTACTAGTGACGATGGTTTTCAAATGCCATCAGCTGCTTAATGTTTAACATGTTTTCTCATGTCCTTAACCTTAGAGGTTATCAGATTAGATACTCATTCCCTGCAAGGGAGAAAAAGAAAAGGAAAATTTGCCCGGCTGATGTTAAGAGTATCTTCTAAGACTACTCTGCAGAGGTTTGCATTAAGGCATGATCTGTCATTACTTAGGGAATTGCAAAGGTACTATTAGCTATTACTTTTACATTATTACTAGAGTACGAATCTTTGCAAAATATTATTTCTTGTAGAAATTGAAACAATGTTCCCATGCCTTATCCACTGCACAGCTTGAAGACACAAAGGTCTTCAGGGTTTGCTGAAGACAGCGAACTTTTCTCTCTGTACAATGCTTTGGGAAAAGTGGCCATACAAAAACATATAGATACTAATAACGTGTTGACTTGGTCCTGGATAACTGAAAAGGCTGCAAAGCTGCATGAAAACAGTAGCTGCTTTCCATCTGGAAGCCGTATAAGGCCTGTCGTTAAAGTACATACAAGTATCTCTGATTGTGGAATTAGTGCCCCTAAAGATCTGCTTAGGGTTGCTCCTTTAACTTCTGTTGTGAGTAGTTTATTGTAATATACTTTTAAATAAAATATTTCCACAGTAACAAGAAACCCACCAGTGGTGACCTGGTGCCTTTCTGTTAGGAAGGCAGAATGGCGTATAGCAAACATTCACTCCAGATCTGTGGGAATCTCCCATGAGGACTTTGCCAAGCAATGGGAACAGATAATTTAGGTTCTGTTTTATTTTTAATTTCTTCACAGAAAGCTGAAACCATCCAAGTACATTGTTGACAGAGGGAGATTTCCAGAAGATGCTTGCCTTTGATCTCCTGCCATACTGTGCTATGGAAGTTATCAAGTGTTCTCAGAGCTGCTAGAGTAAAATTTGCCCTCTGAATGCTCTTATCCATCAGAGCCGTGTCCCATATCTATAACAGCTGTCACAGTTTTCTCACAGAGTTATCTCCATCTGAAGGAGAGCAGGTGTTATTTCTAGCACTCCTTCACGGCCTGGCATCAGCAGTCTCTCACTGTCACCGCAGGACCATGGCAGTGCTCCAGGCTGCCTGTTTCCCACAAACACCGGATGGTGGGGATCTAGGGATTAACAAGAGGGCCCACACCTAATTTTCTGATATAAAACTATAGCACTCAGGCACTTTGTTTCACCTACCAATATTCTTTTGCCTCCAGTCATATTAGAGGAATATTAGAGTTCAAGTCACCATCATCCCAAGGACAGTGGGTCTTGTTTTCGCTTGCTTTGGGCATACACTCGGGTCTCACGAAAATCATGTTCTTAGCTAAATGAAAAAAGGCTTCCTTTTCAACACCTCTTTCAAATACAGGAAACAGATGGCTCTCTCCATGCTTCATGACTGTTACCACTTGATGGGAAGTATCTTCAGTGTTTGAATTTGACACATGTGAGGGCACTGCTCTCTGCTTTAACACAACTTCCATATCTTGAAGATATTTACGGATGCTACGAGACACTAGTTCTGAGCAGTTCCTCAGGCTACGGTAGCCCTATAGTGTAGTATAGGAGGAAAAAAATGTCCAATGACTATGGACATTTATGGAGAATACTGTGCCTCAGACCAGTTATACATCTGTATTGCTTGGCTGCCCATTCATGAAAGGTGACTGCCAAAGAGGAAGAACTATCTTTATTTCATCTCTCTTTCTTACTCAATTGAATAGATCAGAGCACCATCCAGGTTCATGACCCCTTTCGGCTAGCCAGAGCAAAATCACATATGAGGACCTGATTCTTCTCCAGATAGCTCTACACAGCTCCAGATAACTTAGCTTGCCTATCTAAAGTTCCTATTTATCTATCTTTGATGAATCATGTAAGACCATAATTTAGTCTGAAAGAAAACCTTTTAGACAATTTGAAACAAACAATGTTGGACTCATGAGCCTAAGAAACTCCATGTTTTATTTTTAATTTTGGATCTGCCATTTCTTTACTACTTACTTGTTCTCCAAACTGTGGCTTACTAAATTCGGAGATTCTTAATGAATGAGGGACATTCATTAAAAGATTTTGAGCAGTGTAAATATTTGCAGCAATAAAGTTTGGTTTTTTTAAAGATTACAGAGTAAGATTTTAAAAAATGAAAGATGCATAGTAAAATATCCTCAGTTTTAAGTTAATATAGTGTAGTAAAATTTCCCCAACTATTTTCAAGGAAGCTTATGCCACTGCCTTTCCACACTGAAGTCAATTACAGCCTTAGTGGTATCTTAAATGGTAACATTCTGTACCCAAGTCAGAAAAAGAATTAGTATGGAAGTGACTCATAAATACAACACATAAATTAGAGATCCCCAGCAGCGACATACTGTTGTATACAAAACCTTAGAAAAAAAGGCAGAATCTTTATAAGTCATCATTACGGTTTTGAGTTGCAGAAAAGAAAAACACTAAGCCTATTCAGAATGCTTATTATTTATTTCTTTTCCTTCAGTGACTTTTCTTCCTCCATTTACTTCATGGACAACTGAAGGAAATTCTAAAGGAAACAACTATTTCAGCTATTGTGCAAAAGACGAATGGCGGTAGTATTACCATCTCCTTCTCTTTCAGCTATATTTTAAAAGTAGAGTACATTAACAAGCAATTACACAACTTTGAAGTCTAAACGTAGGCTTGTATTTGTGTCTGGGAGTCTTTCTTCCACATTCCAACCATTTTGGGTGTATACCTTTCTCCACTGCTTTGCAGCTTGCTACTTTATGTTGATCTCCCACTTCTTTCTCCGCTCTAGAAAGTTGTTGCTATGAATCCCTCTCTCTGCTGCCTTCCTCTCCCACTGTGTCAAACGTGGAGTTCAGGCAGTGACCTTGGCGTGCTCATCCTTCTGCGCCAGGCATCATTTGTTTGTGGGTGTAGTCCTAAATGACTTGCCAGGTTGTCCCAGGAAACATTTGACTAAGCAGTAAATTGAACTCCTAAACTGTCCTTCAAACCATTTTCCTAATGTCTACTTGTCTTTGCATAAAATATCCAGGCAGACCACATTGCCACATCAGCCTTTTGCAAAGAAGTAATGGCTTTGGGATGGTGGCAGCTGTACATGCATCAACTAGATATATTATGTGTTCTCCTTTGAAATATACATTTCTGTTTGAAATACTGTGCATTAGGTTGAGTAGTACAACGGCCCACCTAAACAAATAATTGATATCTGAAGCTTTCTGTAATTGGACATTCTACTGATAGTAAGGATTATAAGTGATGATATGGACAACGCAATAAAACATGATGAAAGGTAATGAAATCCTGCACTTTGTCTTAACAGATTTGCTTGCTTACTTTCTTTTGATGTCTTCAACAGGACTAGAAGCTCAAGCTGCCCAGTCTACTGTTTGTAGGTTGTGATATCACCCAAACATGATGTGTCTTTCAAACAGGCAAAAGAATACTACCCCAATCCTAAAACATGCCACTGATATTGTGAAGTGGAGAAAACCCATTTTGAGATGGTGCTTTCATAGCTTATGTTGAAGAATGCAATGGTTAAACAAAAGTGATTAAAAGGGGAGCAAGTAGTGAGGCAGCTCATTTCAAAGCAATTTCTTTTACAGCCTGCAGTGGTGTCATCAACCTGTAATCTGCCTTCTAACTTTAATGTTTCTGTTGGGAGAAGGTGGGGAAGTGAAATTTAACTTTCTATTCTGATATATAAGAAAGGAATAACCCATCGTGGGAATGAACACTTTCCAGATCAGAGGTGCCCAAACAGTTTCTGGTTTCTGCCAGAAAACACACGTCTTCTCAACCCTTTAATCCATTTCTGCTTTCCTGCATCTCCTTCATTTAAATCAGTGCAAACACAAAAATTTTATTTATTTATTTTTCTTTGTATTATCTGAAAAGTATGGCTGTTAGGAGAGAAAAGTGCTCCTTTAGAAATCAGAGGGTCGAAGTGTTTTAATTTCAGCTCTCATGATTAAGGTTGTACAGTTTAAAATTTGAGGGTAAATGAGGCTGGCATTCTAGAAAAACTCAATACAGATCAACTCAGGTCCAATTATTTTCTTTTTGCTATCCTAGAGAAGAGCACCTGGGTTACCAAAATAGCAAATAGTAGTGGAGGTTCATTGCATATCACAGCAAAAATTAAGAGATAAGCTAAGAAAGAGGGAGCTTCTGGTCTCAGTTGTGCCAGTGCCAGAGATCGATTTACTAAGAAGGTTTTAATCCCACTTTTTTTAGCCCTCAATCATTTGATTTTGGTTCCTATGATGGAGAACAGCTGTATAATGCCCACCTTAACTCTACAATGTGACCTCATCCAACCTATAGCATACTCACATCAACCTGTAAGGGAGATATCAGGAAAAGGATATCAGGAAAAGTATCACTGGAAACTAAGGTTTCTTTATTTGATCCTTAAGTGGACAAAATCCAAAAGAATTACCAAATGAAAAAAATTGAACAAGCCAAATGCAGGGTGCTTTTACACAAACTGGGTAGGATCTCTTTCCAGAAGTCTTCATTGCACTTCTCTCTTTCCCTGGACTATCTGGGGCATTAGGACCTTGCTTTAAGAAAACCAGTTCCCTCAGGACTAAAAATCTGAGCATAGGTTACGTGTCAGAAGTAGGAAAATTTTACCTACCTCATGCTAATTTTCAGTGACATCTAATAGATGATATATTTTATGTGTGTGTGCGTGTGTCTATATATCTGAATAATATGTACACACATATGGCAATATCTAATTGACATGAAGAAAAAAATCCTCTTTAGAAAAGATGTTAAGCCATATAAAGGTGCGAAATACATATCAAGAGCCAAGTTATAAAGGACTTTTGCCATTGAAATTGCCAAGTTAAATACAGCACAATTGAAGTGAACCTGTCCCTCCAGGCATGTATAAGCCTGCACTTGGGAGCTCTTGAAAGCTAACTTAGCACCAGTTGTATCTTATTTAACTTGGCTATTTAAAGGGCTAACTCTTTAGTAACTTGGCTCACATTGACCGTATCACACCTTTACATGATTGACCTTCTCCTCTCAGCTTTCCTTAGTTTAGTGCATGCTGAATGTTTTTGATCAGATTTGATTTAAGTTATTTTGGCCAATTAGCGTGAAAGACAAAAACAAAATCTCTAAAGGACAGGTCTGTGAACATAAAATATAATTGGATGGAAACGAACCTGTTCACATTCTTTTTGCCTTAGCTCAGCGTGTGACTGTTAAGTGCTAGCCGCCTGCTTTTGCCTGCCGATTGTGCCACCCTACAAGGAGCTTTCCCCAAAGCCTGATAGCTGAACCTTCTGTGCTCTTGCACAGGGCTTGTACACCGCACTAAAAGAAGTAGCTTTCCCCTGCTTTGGGATGGATATGGGTTTGATGCGATTATAATGGGAAGTGGAGAGGGCAGCTGGTGCCTTACTGAAGACTTGTGTTGTCATGTGTCAGGGCATGCATATGGTAGAGCCAGATGGTACTGTTAAAGGCGCAAAGAGGTCCAGCTCTTGCTTCTGCTGATAAATCCATGCCTGAAAGAAACTAAATTAGAGCATGGGTATCCTGTGGAAAAGTATCAGTGGTGACTACCACAACGAAGAAGAATTTGGTGAAGAAAGGAATTTGTTTTAACATTAAGATGCTGTTGCTGTACAGGCCACGGGCAATGGAACTTCTTCACATCTCAGATTATGCATATTTAAAGACACTCCCAGGTAGACTCCTATATTTGAGTCAGCAAAATCAGAATCAATGACAATGGAATCAGATTATAGAAATATTGCGTTGCAATCTTTGTAGATTATTACCTATGATAATGAAACAATTAGAAATCATAGTAATGACAGCAGCATAAAGGCTTAGACAGATTAGATAGAAAGAACACAAAATGAGGTGTGTACATCATCACATATATGGTCTCATACCATCTTCTGATCTAGCATGAAATTCTAGTCTATGCAATAAAACCTCTCCATTTAAGATGATGTGTGGATGGAGCTGCAGGGGGAGCAAAGGAAAAGGAGTCAAATATGGCTCCCAAGAGCACTGGGGTGGGTAAAGATGGGTTTGGTGGTGGGAGGAGAAGGGAATGAGTGCATCAGCTACCTTCTCGGTGGTAGTGGCTGTGTAACACACACAGTGCACAGCATCTTTTATGCTGCCAGCACCTAGCTCTCCAATAACACAATTTGCATATGGATGAGTGGTAAAAGAAATGTACAATAAGATCTTCTAGTCAGGAGGTGCAATCTAGAGTAAATTGAAGAGATGTTTCATACTCCTGCCTTCTTCAAGCCTCTCATATTAATTTAGGCCTTGATTACATGTGACTTGTCCTGCTGTGAAGCGTGCCATGGGCCTAAGGCCTCAAGGGTTATCACTGCTTCTTAAACATGTTGTGTGGAATTTGTAGTAAAATTTAGTTCCTTTTTTCCATCTAACAGGTTTATAATAACTAGTTACAGTTCAAAACATTATTAAAATTAAAGAGTAATATAATAGGATAAGACACTTAATAATACTCTTGTAGTAATTCACCTGTATCTCCTCTTATCCTCTTCTGTTTTCTTCCTTGAACACAGATATTGTAATTGTTGGCTGACAAGTTATGAGTATATAAACATCATCTGATTAACACCTGCCTTGAGTTCTAAAAAGAGGTCTTTTGTGAAGCTTTTATAAAACATCAACCCAAAATGTCACTGTGCTTTATTGCACACATAATACATCACAGGCAGTGAGCAGAAGACATGAGAAGACTAGTAGTGATGTAAGTCCCTGCAACAGAGGAAATTTATTTAATCAAACTGCCAGAGGTACCTAGAAGATGGCCCCAACACTGAGCTGTGAGGTAGCACAAAAAGTCCAGCAGCTTCTTCCAATCTTACCCAGAGAAGGGAAAGAAATATTCCTCCTGTCACCAAATGTGAACATGAGGTATTAAACAGGTAAATGAGATCAATACCACCAGGAATTAACAAGGTACAGTTCTACGTCATGTTTCTAGCTATTACCAACCTCCAATTTCTACAGCTGTTATTACATCAGTTGAAATGCCAAGAAGCATAGAACACATTGCACCTCTTGATCTAAGTAGAATCTACAAACCTAGCAAATGGTCAAATGAGGACGTCTGCTGTGTAAACTTTTACACCTTAGCCTAGACTTGTGTCTCTGGTCAGTGGGGAGAAATAGAGATCCCATTATTCTCAGCTTAAAGAGTCATGTAATAGTTCAGATAAAATATGTTTTAAAAGTTGTATTTTTTTCCCCATGATTAAAAAGTGGACTCTAAGGAAAGTAGGCCATATATAGACTATGAAATTTAGGAAAAGTAAATCTCAGTCAGGTTGTACATTTTTCACAAGTGTAACAATGAAGATTTATTCTTGCCTCTGCCCTGTGCCAGAGTATTGGAACATATTAATGAAATTGAAAACACAGTTGCAGAGAAAAATTCAGAAAATTGGAAAACACAAACACAAATATCACTTGAAATTAACTGATTCTACATTCTAATTTTCTCTGAGACGTAGTTACATTATAATCATAGAATAATAGAATGGTTTGGGTTGGAAGGGACCTTAAAGATCATCTAGTTCCAACCCCCCTGCCATGGGCAGGGACAATAATAACTTTAGTCAACATCATCTTCCTTCTTGCACAGGATACAGGCTGGGGATACCCTTTACTAAATGATTTACTGTAAGCCACAGCAGTGAGAACCATGACACTGCACTCCTTTCTGCATTAAGAGATTGATGGCCCAAACACTGGGCATTGTGAAACAGGCTTTATTGTGGGATGGAGTCAAAGAACGCTTACAGCAGTGGAAAAATGACATAAAATCCAGCTGACTGAAGTAGCAGAGGAAATACTATAAACACAGTGTTTGGGGAAAAATACACTGAATTTTGTGCAAATGTGCTCTGTCTTTTCAAGATTGCCCAAGAATTAATTCTCTCTGTAATACCAAACATTGCTTTCTGCTTTTGAAGAGCTGTGGCCTGTGAAGGTGGCTTGCACAGCTCTCTGAGAAGTGAGAAGAGAACGATGAGAAGGCTGGATGGCCACACGCTGCAAGGACGTAGAGCGAGTGCCGGGGACAGGGGAGGTATCCCTTGTCTGGACGGGACCTGCCTTTATAATTGTTTTGACTTTAGGGTTGCAGCACATCACGGATGGCAGCTCCCACCTGCAAGCTGAGTGGGAGAGGACTCAGCAGCTGTGGCAGCGTGGTGGGACGGGGTGTGTGTGTCCCACTGGGCAACGCTGGCGGAGGGGTTTTCCTTCCACCCTACCATACGTGTGCCAGCCACTGAGCTGCGGTTTTAATGACTGAGTGTAAGCCAGAAACTTGGGCTTCAGGTTTGAAAGAGAAGTCTCAAAGTGCACAGACAGGCAATTAGGAGCTACCCACTGCATTTTGGAGAGGAAAAATGTCAGCAGTGTGAGCATGAGCTGTGACGTGCTACGTGTAAGGGTCTGAAAATTTGCCCCAGACCAACTTAGTTAATACTATATACTGAGGTGATGGTCCTGTTTCCAGCAAAGCCCAAGGAAGTGATGTCCAGTGGTGTCTCCCACAAGAAGAAAGAGGAGGACCTTTTCCAGTGCCTGGGATGTAGCTGCTCTGCAGGACTCTTGGCTGTGCAGAGTCAGCATCCCTCTGCGAATAAGCAGGGTGATGGTTCCCAGTGCATGCAAAGGCAGTGCTCAAGGGCATTTTTGTCCAAATCAACCAATAGGCCAAGGCAAACTGGCCAAGGACCTATCCAGGAGAATAATAACACACTGAATATTTGTTTCCCCTTTGTTTCTGTGTTGGTGTTTTTATTGAGGCAGATAAATAAAGACCCTTTAATAGAACCACATGTAGCTTGACAGTATGCCATCAGTGTACCCTACATCTATGTTGTTCAGAGCTAAAAATTAAACCAATTAAGGTCTGGTTTTATACTCCACCTTGGTATCTCATATCTCTGATGTCAGTTTTCAAGAACAAGATATGCAAAGAAGCAATAACTTTTTCACACATTTTGCAGTAGATAATATTTATGGTCTTCTGTTCTTTTTATTTGAACATGCTGTGCTGGCAAGTGCTGCTGTGCAGCGAAACTGATCTCAGGGACTGATTATGCAATATGAAACTGGAGCTCAGCTCTCCTGCTCCCATCATATGTCACATTAAATGCTGATATTTTCACATTTCTGTGTAAATATTTCACATGATTTCAGAAGTTTAGCTTCAGGACATAGAGTGAAAAATAAGAGGCAAGACAAAATAATTTACGCTAGTTAGGAGGAAGGGAGAACAAATGCAGTAGGATGGTAATTTTTTTCTCAGTTGAAATAGGAAGTGACAGGTCTGAGATGACTTGTGAGTTTAAGTCCACAGTTCCCTGTTTTTTTTAAGACTATTGAGTTCATTTAGTATACTGGTATCGAATGGGGCATGGAATTCACCCCACAATATCTGCAGCCAAATGCTCCTGTTGTTCTGAAAAGAAAGTAAGCTTTTATTACAGTGCTTCAAGAGATGGAGTACTATTTCAATATTTCAAGACATCGATTAAAATCAGTATAAAATACAATAAAGGAATTCAGTTATCTGTGTTAAGATCTAAAATTAGTCTAAAATCTGAATTCACAAATTCCAATCATCTGTGCAGAACCTTCCTCCATGTAAAAAGGAAGATCTATCTGTGTGACTTCAATATCAGAGTTAAGGATGAAAGAGAGAATCAGTTTGTGCAGATTATTACTTAATGTGAGCACAGTAAAATGGTGTTAAAGTATTTTACATTTGCTTAGGCTGCTTTCTAAACTTTGCCCTAAGAATACATAGATTATATTTGCAGCAATTACAGTATACCACTACTTAATGACACACTGACAGTGGAGAACAATCCTATTCAGCTATTTTGACAAGTCGATTCCTGTGGAAGCTCAGTCTGTGGCATAAATTCAGTGAAACAGTGCATTACATGAAACTGTTGAATGTATATCCCACTTTTTCTGACCCCAAAAGAAATTATTTTCTTTTGATTCTTGGCAGTTTAGCAGTTGCCCATTGCTCACTTGCTCATCCAAAGTGCATATCTTTTAGTTGAACTCCTGTCTCATATCTCCTGTAATTTATCTGATAAGAAAAGCTATTCTTATCTTTGAAATCATAAAGATGAGAGTCCCTGGTAAAAGTGTATGGCACACCCTATTTGATTCAGCATGAAGTTAAAGATAGAACTTCATGTTCTGCTGGGAGATCTTGGAGCTGTTACAACTGTTTTGATCTCTAAATTTTGAAGGTACATTTTCAGAAAGAAAAGGAGGAATAATGAAAAATATTCCTTATTTGCCAGATCTTGATGTCAATAAGAAAGGCACAACAAACCCTTTTGCTCCAAAAACTGTTCCTACTAATCCTGATCCCTCTTCTCAGTCTTATTTCAGAGCTCTTGGTTGGATTGCAGTGATGCAATCGACATTTTTGTTTTTCCTTGTGGTATATGCACTTCTGTTTCTATCTACTTATGTTCTTGCTCCAGTCAATAGTTAATGTAGTTGCTCAACTTTAACCCACCCTTCTTCTGTTATCTGTCTTCCTCATTTCTTTCTTTCCTTATAGTGTCCTCTATGCATATACCTACTTGTGCATTGACATGCATATCCCTGGAATACATAAAACCTTTCTTTGCTGGCTTTCTGCTAGTGATCTAGCCAATCTGCTTGTAGTAGGACAGAGGAGGTCTCCTCTGAGAAGCGTGCAGCTCTGGCTGCATCTAAACTTATCATCTGTTGTTAAGTGTCATGCAATATGTGGCTTTATCTGCCAGATGCTGACAGTGTACAATGGTGCCTTCCTGGATGCGGGGTTTACCTCCTGCAGAAACCAGAGCAAGCGCTGTCTGTGATGGGACTAGCACATGCTCAGGCACATCTCAGCCCAAGGCAGAGGTGCTTTTAATACAGACAGAAGGAAGTTTGCCCTGCTATTTATATATTGCTAAAGAAAAGAGGACCAGGGTGTGATTGATGTCCATACCAGTGGGGGCTGGCCTCTGCCATTACTGATGGGTACTGCAGAAACAAATAGCAGCATGGGTGAACCGCAGCCCAGTGCTCAGACTTGCTTCTTGGCCACCTTTTTATTTAGCAACATACCCTTGCGTGCAGGGTACCTTCCACTGACAAACTGGAGCATGTAGGAGGTTGAAGTGTCAGGGCTGACACTGGTTGCTGCTGACACACGTTGCTCTGGGATGCAGCTGGTCACTCATTGCCTTCTCTGTCCATTCACCAGCTGAGCTGTGCTCATGATTACCTTCCCTCTCGCTGAAGAGCTTCTCCCATGGGCAATCCCGGGGGCCTGGGATGATATCCATTCTGCCCCTTAGTTGTCTTGCAGTCCAGTGACACTGCACTGTTGATGTCAAAGTGGTCTTCTAAGGGGATAAAACACACGTCTCCATATCACATATTGTGATTAAAGTAAAAATTCACATATTCTGCCGGCTCAGTTCAGTTATTTCAGTGGGGGGTCTGGAAGCAGTACTCTACTGTACGGTGCTCTGTATGCTCCCCTGGTGTCTACACGCTGTTCTCTGTGATCATTTATTTCAACCTTCAACTGAAAAGCAGGAATGTAAGCAGTTGTATTACCTCCAGGGAAAGTCATCATGCTGTTTGGAGGACAGGACTTTTGCTTCTGAGAATGGCTGGCCCCTCAAAGACGTGACGTGGTCAAGAGCAGAACTGCAAGGACAGCTTGGCACACAGGCTGCTTTCTCAAGATGCTGAGATATGCTGAGCACAAGTGGAATAAAAAGAATTAAGTGGTTGAGCTTTCTTTAAGGAATTGGGAAATGTGATTTAAATCATTTAAATCTCCTCAGATAGAAGAGGAAATTGAACTTTGCCCTCCCTGCAGCAAAGGTGAATTGGCTGATGCACACTGAGAGGAAGAGGGCAAGGCAATAGAAAATGGGTCATCAACAACAGCTGCATATTAACAAAAGCAGCAGAAACCTCCTCTTGCTCTAGGACTTGAGTAGGTTTGCTCAGAACATGACTGTTAGACTGAGCCCCTGAGGAGAAGCAGGTGAGGGAACGCCTTATTTCTAGGGTCTGGCTGGACTTTGGGGTAAACCAGTTTCTGACCTGAATGTGTTATAGAGGCACCTTCAGAGTCTGCATGCATGTGTTACTTGAACTGTTGGAGGAACTAGATAAAACTCTAAGGTGTCTCTGGAGTTCAGGCACCTTTGCTGAATAGTTTAGCACTAATTACAAAAAACAGCTTTGCACCTTTGCAAAGGTGTTTATCGATCTGACCGAGTAGCCTCGCAACACCAATCCTCCTCCTCCTCCTAGCCAGTCAAGATGTCCTTTCTTATCATGTAGAAAATGCAGAAGTGACGCTGTATCAACCATATACATTTGAGTCACGGATTTTTGAAAAGCGTGCCTGTAGGCAGCACATGACCTCTGAACCTGGCCCTGTAGTTCTCTGCAGTTAAACACAAATAACTCATGCAATACAATTAGCCTTCATAACACAGTAAAATGTAGAAATTCTCCTTTGAAAACTTAATCCCAGGGATCGCTTTTATTCCCTCTCATAGCCATTAACTTATTTAACAATAAAAATACATAAAGTTCAAAGTGCAGTAGAAATGGTATCAAGATCAAATTGTAAAAAAAAAAAAAAAAAAAGAATATGACATCAAAGATATAATATTCTTCTGGGATGAACATGATCATTTTTTGTATAAATGGAGGGTCTGTTCCACAGAAGCAGAAATTGCTTTAACTGAAGTATCTACTTCGTTAAAGCTTAATTTATCATTAACAGCATGAGTCAGAGCTGCCATAGGTCTACAAGGAAACAACAGGGGAAAAGACATGGTCTTTATCCTGAATTCTCTGGTCCCACTAAAGGCAGACAGTTTTGAGTGTTTAAAGAAAAAAAATGGGTTTGGGCACATACTGTTACATCTGTACCAGTAAATTAGCCAAGAGGAGGGCACAGGCTTGGGGACTGTCTCATGACTGCACCCTTCCTGGCACAGCTTCATCCTTCTTGACCTGGCACTCTCAAGTGGCGCCAGGCTAGGGCTGATGAGGGGGACTATTTCCAAAAGGCAGCCTGAAATGTGTCCCTCTTCCTCGTGGGGAAAGAGAGTTGAGCTTTGTGCATGTGAGATGGACAGTGTCACTTGGCTTTGAGGTCAGAGAGTGCTACCTGGCTTATTTTATTTATTAGCAAATAACTTGCTAATCTTGCATCTCTGCTGTCACGTTAGCTTGGACTTGTGCCTGAGCCCAGCCTATTCTCTTGTCTCCACAAGTCTGAGTGGTTGCTTGTGGTCTGGCTGTGATCTGGAGGGACCCAAGAGAGGAAAACTAAGCACAGAGAGTGGAACTCGCTCATCCTCCTGCTCTGCCCTCATGGATGGTACAAGCACGGCTGGTGCAGTTGAACTGGCTGGAAAAAAAGAGCCGAAATGGTGCTCTCTGCTCATCACTGCTTGACCCCAGCTGCCTTGCTCAGCCATCCTTGACTCCTCACCACCCATCCCATGCGATTGCACCTCCTACATACTTCATAGGGCAGCAATATTTCTGCGTAGGTGCCTGCAAAGATGTTGAGGACAATTTTGCCGTCTCTGAGCAAATGGGCTGTAATGACTGTTCTGATCATATTCCACTGATGGTCCAAATACCTTAAGTGATTTTGGTGTTGCAAACAGCGCAGATGTTTTATGTTTTCTGACTGTGGGAGGTTTTTATTTTGTGTACCAAATGATTTCTCTAGAAAAATTCTGAAAAGCACAACAGAATAAGTCAAGTGGTACAGAACAGAAAGTAAGTCATGATTGTGATGACTGGTCCTTCTATGAATAGCTAAGTATGTCTTCATAAAATAATTTTCTCTGAATTTTCTCTTGTGCCCCCTATCACTACATTATTCATTTCAGTATATATTGTTCTGTCCTTCCATTCAGATGTTATTATTTCCCTTTCAATAGGCACCAGCTATTTGAAACCAGCTTGCATTTTTCCTTAGATGTAATTATTACTGGAAATGACCGCACAAACAGAAGAACTGCAGAGCTCCAGTTAGTTTGGTGATGACCAAAGCACATGCTTAAGGAAAGGGTGTAAGAGACATGGGCACATTACCTCTGCAGCTTCCAGCAAACAACTATTAAAACACATTCTAAGCCAAGACTTGTACCTTAAGCATTATATTAAATTGCTAGCAATGAATCTGTAGTCTATGAATTACTCTTTTTTCACCTCTTCCTTAAGCCTACTTTTTAGATATTGCGCATTAATTTTATCCATTGTTTTTAATAAATAATTGAATATCTTAAACCTGAAATATATGTTCATGGAGGTAATCTGTATGTTTTGTTTTGTTTCCTCAGTAGGTGTACTTTTATGGAAAATTGGTCCATATCAGCTGTCAGTTATTTTATGAGTTCAGGGTATATTTTTAAAGAAAGAGCCTTACATGGAAAGAATTTGTGTTCTACTTACAGCAGATTTACTACTGACATTAGAAACACATCACCAGCACAACCTGTAACCCTGACATTTTCATTAATCCCTTGCAATTAATTCCACTTGTGGGGAATTAATTGTACCATCAAATTATTTAAACAGGGCCTTACCATCTCAATATGACCTCCTTACATCTATTTTGAATTCAGATGGGGGAAAGTGGCTTTTAAAAACTGTGATGAAATCCCCCAAATGAGTAATACATAAACTCATTGCAGAAGGAGACAGAAGGTCTGCAGTCATATTTAAAAGAATGTATCAGATTATCTTAATGATATCTGATCAGCATATCTGAAGCAATTAAGTTACATCTATAAAATATGAAGCAAAGGTAAATTTGTGTGAGATGGAAACACTGGGTGTGTAATGGCTAATATTTCTTATGGTCAGGAACAATTGCAGTGAATCAGAAACTGTGTATGAGCTTTGTGTGCTCTAAGGAAAAACAACTAGATTCTGTCTGCCTAGGACAGAAGTTATTCCTTTGCATAGCAATATCTAAGATGTAGTAATCAGGGGATACACCACTTAAAGGAACTGATCAACTCTCTGTTGCAGTCAATAATTTTCTTCTGTGTTGAGGTTTCTTTTCCCTTTCTTTGGAGTTTTAAAGTATTTGCTGTGATTGCAAAAGGTTTCACAACTGATTGGTTATTATAAAGGAAAAGTCCAGTTCTCATGGCTGAATCCCCAAATAATTGAAGTCCAAAAGACAAAGAACTTTATTTCAACCTATTATTTCTAAAGGCTCATATTTTCTTAAATCAATCCTTATCTGAGGGAGGAGGCTGATTTATGACTTTCAAGTGTTACTGTCAACACAGTTTTATATTGATTCATTTTACGTTAAGTCCATTATGTGCAAGTAGAGATATCACTACTACTTTTTTATATACTCTTTGTTTACATAGACATAATTTGGAATGTCCTCACTGAATTTTATTCCTAGCCCTTTCAGTCCCATGTAATCCTGTGGAAAGACACAGGGCTCAGAGAAATTTATTAAGGAGGCATGTCTTTGGTCAGTTCCAAGAGGCAGCTAGAAATTACACTTTTTTTGTTTGTTTTTCTAAATTCTGCAATATTTGGGTTAGCAATTAAATGAACTTCCATCCTTTGTGAGAGGTGCTTCATGGGGAAAAAAAATGCAAGGGTCTTCTTATGGGCTTGCAGTTATCCCATGCAAAGTGCTGACCCTTCATCTGACTGTGGAGGGGTTCATATAGATCAGGGCAAACCCTGTGAATAAGGGTGACTTGCAGAGGAGTCAGAGGGAGGATTCAGCTGCCTAAACAGGTGTCTGGTGCCCTTTTAGATGCTCTAGGGCCATGGTAGATGCAGGCAAGACACAGGACCTACAGAAGACCTGTGAGTTTCTGGACTGGCAGTGGAAAGCCAGGCAGGACACCCCAAGGCATCTCACATTATATTAGGTGCCTGTGTTCAGGCAACTGAATTTCATACCTGATTCTGCATAATCTCTTTGTCTTCTTCCAGGATTCCTCCCACCCTAAACCAGGTGTCGGAGGGGTGTTGTGATGGCTTCCTTTCCGGAGATATCTGTCTTTTCCTACTGACAGTACTGACTGCTTGTTTTTAGGGAGAGATGAAGGTCGATGCTGGAAACTTACTTGTAGATGGCTAAATTTAATGGAAATTAAGTGGACACAGTAGTATCATTACACAGCACATATCTATTCATGAAAACATATTAGGACTCCTTTGGGGCTTTCAATTTTCCATCTTCTGCAATTCCACTTTGAAGGTTGGCAAATATCCTGACAAGTAACAGTTAATTTTACATTAGATATTTTAAGCTAATTTAGTGCTCAGCTTAACTGAGGTGTTAGTGTTTCTGGAGCAGAATGGATGTTCTTTAGGAAACAGAAGCAGAGATTTACTTCTCCTGCTCTTCAGTTCTGGCTTTGAAAATCCAGTCAGGCTTGCTCGGTTGCCATTTGGTTATGGCACTATTAAACTATGTTTGCTTTAATTCTGGATGCGAGCAAGTGATACAGTTAATCTGGGGAGAGAAGGAGTGTTCTTGTCAAATACCGAGCAGTGAAGGTCTGTGCTTTGGGAGACAGGGAATACTGATTATTTTTTTTAGATTTGCATCAAGTGTACAGTATGTTAATTGGTTGCACCACAAAAAAATAAGTTCATTTCTCCTTTCTGAGGCTGACAAAAATAATACTGATTGGCAGAGATTATAATAGTGGTTTTTGAACATCATAACCTGATTAGTCTGAAACAAGAAACTCATTTAACATAAACTGCAAATCAATTTGCTTGTTAATTCTACTCAAATTGCACTCTCTTCTGACTAACACAGCATGCTATATGACAAAACCGGTTCTTCTACTTGTCTTTTGGTTAGCTGAAAAATTAGTTATATCTTCATAGGAGATTAGAATGACCATACAGACCTTTTTTTTCCCTAGTTTTCTTTTTCTCAATTATAAAGACCTATCTTTCTGGTTAAAGGAAAAAATATTGGGTGCTCAGAGATTTTATGCATAAAAAGATGTGAAGAAAAAAAGAGGTATTTTATTTCAACTATTTTTTTTTCTGTCAGAGTCAAAAAATTAGGTATTTGGTCTAAGTCAGGCCATCTAAATCTACTTTATAGAGACAGACAATTCCAGTGAACAACTCATCCTGTAACAGGAGTCTGAAACAGTGAGTATAATTAACTCTGTGGTGGTGCGTCCCTCTCTTTGCTGACTAGGGAACACATCTTTATACCCAGATTTATGGCCAGACTTTGATTTGGCAAGTGTGACTGTCACATCCTTGCAGCCCTTATACTACAGACCTTGGGATGAGTGAGGCATTAATTCAACTGTCATTACAACTTTTAGGGCATGTCTATCCTTAGACATACTTCAGCTCATTTTGCCTGCAATGGCCTTGGAACCAGCGGTGCGGCAGAATTAAGACTCAGGGATTACTCAGGCTCTCTGGACATGAATGACTACCAAAAAGTAGACTAGCTGTGTTGATCTAGAACCTGCTAAGGCATCTGTATGACTTCTTAGACTGAACTGGTAAATTCATGATTACCAGTATGTGTAAGAGTTAATTAGATTGTGTATTTGTCTGAACATCATTGCATGCTGTTTTTAAATTGCAAGTCCTGCGATGTCCCATCCGCAGGTTATTTCAATGGATAGAAAGTTGCTTAAAAATCAGTGGTGACTAAGTGATATTGCCTTTCTTTGAAAGGATTTTCATGCTGGAGAACATGAGAGGAGATGATGCTGAGCAGGTTAAAGCTGGTCTTGTCAAGCCAGGTTTTTTCTTTTGACAATACCAAGACAAGTGCCACTGCAAGGTTGGAGGCCACCAGCCTCCTTCAACTGAGAAGCCTATATCTCAGCATTTATATGGTTGACAGCCAAAGACACGTAACATATTTCTGGAGACTGTTGGGGAGAGGACACATCTTCCCCAAAAATCCCTTATGCTGCTGTGAGGTAGCCCACCCCAGCTTCATCGGTGATGGACAGACATTGATGCTGCCCAGACTTCTACAGCTGGAGATTTAGCAGCTGTCACTTCAACATAAACCTGCTTCTGGTAATATTAACAAGCCCTGGGGTTTTGTTTTATGTTTGAGGTGTTCTAGAGACATGTGTTGGTTAAGACCTCTGAGCTTGAGACATATGACTCTTGCTAGATGTAATTGTGACAGCTACAGAAACTGTGGCCTCCATTCTTCATCTGGGGCCCTAAGTGCACATATGTCCAATATAGCATCTGACATCCCATGTTCATGTCATCTTCATCAGGTTGCCCAGAAAGATGGTAGATGCCTCATCCCTGGAAACATTCAAGGTCAGGTTGGACGGGGCTCTGAGCAACCTGATCTAGTTGAAGATGTCCCTGCTCATTGCAAGGGGAGTTGAACTAGATGACCTTTAAAGGTCCCTTCCAACCCAAACTATTCTATGATTCTATGATTATTAAACATATTCATTTTACACATAATCTGAGGTGGTTTTGTTACATCTCAAAGCCATAAACTTTGTCTGCATGTTAGGTTTCAGTCTCAGTTCTTTCCACCTTAAATTACTCCAGTGGGCAAAATTAGAAACAGTTTCTGACTTTATTCAGTTCAGTGTTTATACAGTTGCTTTAAATATACACACACATAGTATAAGCAAGACAAACCATTATTCTTCAAAACATTTTCAAAATCTGCTTAAAATACGCACGGAAGCATTGAAGTTTATCACGGGGAAAGAGTAGCAGCTTGGTGTGTAAGAAAGACGTGATGCTAACTAACTTCTGCTGCCCATTTTTTGATGGTCACAGGATAAAGACAATAGCTTTTTTACTACAGATGTTACAAATAGCAGCTTGTACTTTTCTCGATGAATGTGCTGTTTCACATTTATGATTCCTCCATAACAGACTTCACTACATTTTTCTGTTTAATCTTCGTTCTATAAAACATAGCATGCCTTGTTATGTGCTAGCTCTGGTTAAGTGTTAAATGCCTTCTTGGAGGTTATGACCACTCTGAACTCTCCCCAAAAACAAAGCAGCTTCAAGCCTCCCAGAACTCAGGAACAGTTTGAGACCCTTTTCCCCACATATGGTAGATAGATAGAAATAATTTATTCTTTGTGTAATACTGGGCACATTTCTGCAGCAGTGGAAAGCTACACATCAGGAACTTAAATTCCGCAATTTCCGTTGTGTTTGTAAAAAAACTGCCATATTAACTCACAACACCTCGGAAGGTCCACTTGAATATGACAAAGAGGTATATAGTTTCCATGTGTTGATAGTTGGCTCATTCTTGAATTTTTTTGGTCAGGCAACCTCTCACTCATTTCATCTGAAGTTCTCTGGCTGTTTTCTTTACATAAGAGCTACAGGACTAATGTTACTGAATGTATCCATAAAAAATTACAGCTGCAAAAAATTTACTGCACTATTTCTCTTAGAATTATATTCATTTTCTCCACACACTTAGGACAGATTTCCATATGTACTCTTGAATTTTCAGAGACAAATAATATATGTTTACATCCAATTATTTCTCTCTGTTGTTCATACAATTAAAATCTTAAAGTTATCCACTACATCAGTGTCTACATGTCACAGACACCTGGTAAGTTCAAATTTATTGAGTTCATAAAATAACAATATAACTATTGTCTCATGTAAGCATGGTGAAAGTAGTCCTGGATGAATCAGGGACAATTTTGTTTCGCTTTCGAATGCTTCCCTTTCAGTGCAGAAGTCGATAATTTCTTACACTTCCAAAATCTCTGCCTGCTCCTTTGTATGCAGCTGTCACGCTAAAATTGCTCTAGCCTTATGCCCTCATCTTTGTCTCTCTGCTTATATTTCCAGCACCTAAAAGACCCAGACTGAAGATTCAAAGCTGTTATTTTCTATTACTTTAGGAAAAAAAAAATTCATAAGGTACCTTACACTTGTTAAAATTATAGCTTCAGAATAAATTAATGCTTCAAGCAATTAGTACAGTGCAATGACTTTAGTCTGCCCAGACTGACCTAAATGAAACTTTATTAGCTTGTTCCAATTTCGTGCTTGATTCATGTTCAGTGAAAGTTCTCCAGCCTTATCAGATCTTCCACATCAACTCCTGTTGCTGCTCAGGCACTTTTACAAGATTTCTCTTTGGTGTAGGGGCTGAGACTAGCAGGATTTACAGGATCATGGGCTGAAGTTGTAAATACAAATATCTGCTTGGTTTTTTACCAATAGCCCACTTTTATTCTGCCTTTTTTTAAAAATAAGCCATAATAAAACATTCAATATTTTTAGGGAATTAGCTTCAAAACCAGATTCTACAATTGTGGCAGAAACTGTTCAAAATCAAAGTAGAAATCTTTCAGAAGTTAATAATTTTGAAGTCTTACTGTACAATATCAGCATACCTGCTCCTTTTGTTAAATATTTCCATAAAGCAATGGCATATGAAAAAAAAAGTTTTAAGTACACTGTATATCGTATATCTTTTCAGCTGGTGGGGACAGAGGTAATTGTCTATTTGGTCTCATTTGATACAAATCCTCCATTTGTTTTAGCATGTGATGACGTTGATTTTGAATCCTCTTTTTCCTCTGTTTTCTCGACATCTGTCTTTGTTTTGACCCGATATCTTCTGTAAACACGGTAGCCTGGGAATTGGTATAATTGGTATTAAATAAAGAAATTATAACAATTTCCTCATAAAGACACTGTAGTAACATGTAGCCATGGAACATTTTCCTTCCTTATATTGCTAAAACATCCCAACACCTCCAGACAGTTTCTTTAAAGCTATGTTTAACTATTTTATGCCAACAGTACTCATCACTGGAAAAGCACATTTAGAAAATAATATGGAAAACAGTTTAAATTTTACATTCGGTGTTGGACTGCTTTATGTTCCTGTTGTGTGCAGTGACTTTTAAAAATATTGCCTCTCTCCATTGGGAAACATTTGGGCTCTTGGCTGAGTCTGTGGGACTGACCCTTACCTCTACGTGAGTCCTGTTTAGCAGGAGCTGGGACAAAGCTGTTTGTCTGTCCCCACACCATTGCCTGACAGAGAGGTCGGAGACGGGTAAGACAGCTGGTTTGGGTGTGGGAGCTCAATAGTCACAGCTGGTTTTAGGTGTGAGCAACAGGGACAAGGTCCCAACCTTGGAAGGTTAGTTATAGAAGCAGCGGTGCCACTCATGAGAGGTGTACGTGGGAGGGAAAAAGGACCTTTAACTCTAATGGAAGATATTTTCTCACATTGGCCATGAAGCTAGTGCCTGTTCTCTCAACAGCTGGTGGGAAGGGCAGTTTGTGCGTGCTTGTGTGGACGGCCCTGCTGGGCAGCCGTACGCCCAGGCATCCTGGAGCATGGTAGAAGATGCATTTACCCTTTCTTGGCCAAGGGTAATACCGATCCTGTGCTCAGTATATTCTCATGTGCGCAGTCATAGGTGGTGGACATCCCTTCCGTTGTGCTGAAAAAAAGGGGTCTTCCAAATCTTGAACTGAGTCTTGTGTATTCCTGGTTATGCACAGGGCACAGCACAGTGGCAATGCTCAGTAATCATTTGAGTCATTATTTACTTAACTATTTTCCATTTGATTATTTTTATCCCTTCTTCTCTTCTTCATATCCATGAGAAATGAGACTGATAATAATAATGATAATTGTAATGCTATAATAAAAAAATATATATACTTTACCTCCTAAAATTAGTAGTGCAAACAACAGCTGGAAAATACTGTAGATGAGTGGGAAAGTAAACATCAGTTCAAGTTGTTCAGGACTGAATGAGAGCTGTACTATAGTTGAACATAGCTGAGTGTTTTGCATGCCTGTTTCCAGAGACACTGTACGACATCTAAAAGGAATAACACAAAGACAATTGTGAAATAGCAGCCTGTGGGTTTTTATGCTTTTTTAGTAATCTGGTTAAGCAAGTAATACACAGGAATGGAAAACTAAGAAAATGCTATCCTTTAACTTACATAGTCAACAAAACACTCCACAAGTCATGCTGTTACCACCAGAACACACACAAATTATGGCAGTTCAGCAATTGTAAAGGACTGTGATCCACCTTCAAGCCACATATGTGGCACTCACTATCTCCCTCTTTTGTGATGATGTTCTAAATTGAAGTCTGCTGCATCTTCATGAGAAATTTTACTGCAGTCCCAACCCACTTAGAAGCGTTTCACTCATTTGAAGTGTAGGACATGGCCACACAAGGGAAAGATGTAGGAGAGACTGGAGGAAATAGCATAGTCAGAATCTGTAAATAAAAATGTGCACAAGAAAAGTTTTATGTACACATAGTATCCCAGAAACAAGGTTGGGGAATGAGTGACTCTGTAACTAATGTTTAGGGAGCATTCTCAGCATTGATTAATCATTAAATAAAACCTTTTCTTCATAGCTGAAAAAAGGCTACAGGTCTTTGTCACAGAAAATTCCATACCTGTGCCAAGATAGACCAGCTACACGGGCCAGAAGGAATCCCAGAGAATAGCCAGCTGCTGGAAATATGGTGCCGATGATCCATAATTTGGGTGAGATAATCCAGGAGCCTTTGTAGAGTATTCCCCCAACCACAGCAATGAGCACAATGAGGATCGCTCCCACAATGGAACCAACCTTTGAGGAGAAAAAGGAAGGACAGTGTGAATAAGAGACCCCAATGAAATTTAATGGCATCAAATATAGTGCCAAACATGCCCGTGAATGTTTCTGAGTCACTGAAACATCTTATTAAACATAAACCCTAAAGTTTACGGCAATGTAATTCACAGCAGGCAGATTAGATAGCTGCCATTTTTCCCAAACCAGAAATGTACCATGTACTTCAATGTGTGACTACAGATATAGATCAAGGCACAGCTATAATAGGTATCTATAGCAGATACCTGTAAAACTAGTCTCTTGAAGCCTTGGCTATAATTGTACTTAGAACTGGAGATTAAAAATAATTTCACAGGTATGATGTGTGCGAGGAATGGTGCACACATTAGAAAAATTTCTCCAGCTTTGTTGGGAAACTGACAGCCTAATAGCTAGTATAATGCACTTTTCCTCCCCACTTCTTGGGCAGTCACACTCTGGGGCTTAGTATAGCGTATGCGAACTAGACATTAGATTGTTAATGATAGGAAACGATTTGCCAAGTAGAGGAGTAAATCTTTAATGTGGCTGAAAATTTGTGTTTGAAAACTGGCTGTGAGTTCGTATAGCGTTTCTACATAGACGTAGTCACTGAGTTGATCTCATTTCTTGTGGCTGAATGTACTGAGATCTTCATCGCTGTTTGCCAAAAAAAAGTGATAACTCACTCTTTTCTCAATATCCAAATGAAATGTCTGCCCTTATGGCATATGTTGCCAGGGATCTCATCGGCAGACTTCTGGGGCTAAACTTAGGAGAATCCATTTCTCAGCTAAAACTTGTATTCCCATTGAACTGGCTTCATCAGTCTTTGGCTGGAGCCTTTTTAAGAGCACTGAGTGAACAAGTACTTTTGTTTGACTGAGCTATTAACCACATGCACCTAGGAAGAAGAAACATGGTCTGGCCATGACAAGCTCTTCTATTTCACCTGGCACACTGTCTTTGTGCTCTTATCTCCATTTCTCACTATATAGACCTTAATCTGAAAGCTACTGCTCAACCTTCACTTGATGCTTCATTGTCCTACATAAAGCAACCTGTCAATGGACCCTACTGGGGGTTGCTCACCCACTTGGTAAGAAAGAGGGTGAAACGGTGTTTTGCTGAGAGATTGAGTGTCTTTTCATGTGAGTTCAAGTCCGTGCTTTTCCCTTAAAGGATTTAACAGGAATAGTACAGTTTTGAAACCAGTACTCAATAGCGTCCAGGTTCATAAGTAAGCTGTGAGTGTGTTTAAAAATACAACACAATAAACTAACAGTTCAGGATAATGAATTGACTTAAAAGGACCTTATTTGTGTTCTATGCTTCCTGAGTTGATAGCAGAGAAATGATAAAAAAATTATAGGTCAAATAACAAGTTGCAAGATTAGTTTTCTTTAAGAAAATCTAGAAAATGTATGTGTAAACTAAGAATGGTTAACAAAGGCCAAGGGTACTCAGCACATCTGACAATCACTTTAAAACTAAACCTAATGTTCAGAATTATTAATTTGCTGTTAACACTAAATGCAGCTAAGTTACTATTATTTTTATTTTTATTTTTATTTTTTATTTTTATTTTTATTTTTATTTTGGTGAGAACAGTTTTTTTCCAAAAACCACGTATTTTTGATGCATCTGAAAGTATCTTGCAAAGATGAATTTCGTGAATAGTTTTGATAGATTTTTTTAATGGTTGGAACATTTTCAGAACAATTTTTAATAAAAATTGGCTTCACACTCAAAATTGTCTGCAAAAATTGGTAAACTGGTTTAAAAGTAGAAAGGTTTTTTTGATCCAGAATGTTTTCATTTTTAATTATTTTGCAGAGATAAAGTCCTTCCACTTGACCTGAATGATTTTCCTTGCAATTTCAGTTTATATTATAAACTGAACTCAATTACTAACACAGTTGTAGTGAAAGACAAAAGTAGGATCTTTGAATAATGATGGTTTTTAATAATGTATGCAACTCATGCATGTTTGTACAGGGGGAAAGCAATACATTTCCGTAGCGTCTCATTTGTTTTCTGCTGAAAACTTCCCAGCTCTTATGAAGTCAAATAGTAATACTATGAATAGCAATGTACTGCTTCGGTGATGCCACTGATTCCATAATTTGTCCATAATTACTAATGCTTCAGCCTTACATATCTTACCTTAAGTATGATTTTTGCTTTACTAGGCCATTTGTGGTTAACATACATTCCAAACGAAACAGGAATTACAAGGGCTACCAGTGAAATTCCTGTAAAAAAGAAGAAAGAAGAGAAGTTAAGGCCACGTATCATGCAGAAGTTGACAACAGGAGGACAGACAGAGTGTAGAGCGGCTGGGGGTATGGAGCAAGCCTTTGGAGGATGTTTCTGGTATGCACACCCCAGAGCACGCACGCACGCTCTACCCACACCTGCCCATTTGCTTTTCTACAGAGTCTGTTATCTTTGGCAGCCTGTGGAAGTAATTGCCATTCTGCAGAGCTACATGATCATTCACCTGCATCAGAAAGGCAGGCAGAAATTTGAGTGTACTAATCATCACTATTCTGTGATGTGAGTAGCTATATTAAATGTTCATTTTGTCTGCAGGTGTTTTGCTACTGTACCGTATCAACAACCGGTTTAGAGCTTCTTTTGTTTTGGCCTCCCCCCTCCAGTATTTATTTTGAAAGCATAAGCAACATATGTTATTTTTTTTTTTCCTTGGGACAATGGGAAATGAAATTGAAGAATATGAAAGTGACTCTGCTGGCTTTTAAGATTAGCACAACATGGAACCGCACTTGATAAGCACTAGGGCCACAGCTCTGCAAAGCACTGGAGCATGTATTTCTAAATACTTTGACTATTTCCTCTTTGTAGCTGGATGAGATTTTTGACAGGAAGTCAAATGAAGCCACTCCTGGTGGTGTAGATTGCAGCTTTTCAAAGAGACTCAGCAGTTTTAATCACTTGCTTAATTATCCACATGTGCTTAAGTACTGCGCCAGATTATGGCCTTAGCACTTAGCACTTTGCAGGATTGTGCCTTAAAGCTGTTACAAACACTTTCATCCAGGGGAAGCAGCTATTCCTGCACAAATTATTCTATATTCTTATCTCAGTATCATACAGGTCTCCAAACCAATTGGAAAGAAAAACACGCACAATCTCATGACAAATATCTGTACTATATTTATAATGACTTCAAGTCTTTGTTCTGCAGAGCTGTGGATGACGTGAAGTGATCTAGGTACCTAATTCCCATGGAAGTTATTGGAAAGTAAGAGGATAAATATTTTAAAAATCTGGGGTAATTTCTTCATGACTCTGCAGGATGATGCTATAAAGGTGGTTGTTACTAGAGGAAGGATAAAGGAGAGAGTCAGAAGGGAAAGTGCTGGTTCACTAGACTCACCAATGCTGTCGTAGGGGAGTACAATTGCGTCAGAATCAGTCCACATCGTGGTGTAAATAAAGAGGCAAAGTGGCATCATTCCCATTGCAAGCAGCGTGGAGCAAGTTGTCATGCTGATGCTGCAAAGAAATTGGTTAGCGTGACAGTTCATCTCATGCTAACCTATAGCCTTTCTCATCTGGTCATTTCTCACCTGGTCTAGTGGAGGATGTCCCTGCTCATGGCAGGGGGGTTGGATCTAGATGATCTTTAAGGTCCCTTCCAACTCAAACCATTCTGTGATTCTATGATTCTATGATTTTCTTATTACAACTTAACAGCTTATGAAAGGTTGGGGAAGAAATGCTGCTGGTTACAGTCAATTTATCCTGTATATCAGGTTAGAGAAAAGCTAAATGGAAGGAATGGCTTCTGCTGAAAAGAAAGGAACATAAAATGTCAACGAGTTCTGCAGCCACAAAACAATAACCCTGAGTGCAAATGGGGCAGTCAGACAGGTTGCCATCAGGACGGTCTGTTGGCAAGTCTGTCTGCATGCTGCCTGTCCGGCTGGCTGCTGAGAGGGTGGTAAGCTGGACAGGGTCAGATGGGCATCAAATGGAGCTTTCCATTATACCAGCAGTTCTAGAGTGTTAAAATTTCACTTCAAAGTCAACAGCATAAACCAAAAATATTTCATCATCTAAGTTGTGTGATGTAATAAAATTCCCTTTTCTGGCTTGTTTTGCTCTAGGCCAAAGAATAGGTGCTGAGAATTATGCAGTGAAACTGAGCATAAGTATTGTTGCTTCCTTGGGTTATGCAAAGACATTTATGTTTTAAAATATAAAGTCTTGAAACTATCAGGCTTGGTACATCTTGTACTAAAAAATGCTTTCTGCTACAGGAATGAAGAAGTAGGAAAGGGCAAGGCAACTAAAATAAGGAGAAAATTCCCAGAATCTGAGTAGGTAAAATTATGCCTACAAATCACACTCCTATGACATAAAAATAATGAGAGAGCGTTCTAGTTAAGGGACTTTGGAAACTTCCTTATGAGCCTCACTTCTGATTTCTCTTTTCTATAGCTTGCCCTCAGAAAAGGAACTGCTGACACCATTCCACGAACTGGGTGGATCCAGAGAAATCTAGGACAATTAATACAGAAAATATCTGTATTAATTTTGGTTCCTATCACTCTCTACTTCAGAGTCATCAAACAGAACTTTGCAGGAGCCTCTGGCAAGAGAGTTCCTACATACAGAGAAAAAAGACCCTTGGCCTACAATGAAGGTCGGGTGAAGCCCCAAATGGATAAAAGAGCTTATTTTTCCTACCTCCATATTTCCTACATCTTCTTACTGTCCCCGTATCTACATCCTGCTTCAAAGTCTGCACATTCTCTAACCCCAGTCTTTGTGCTCACAGAAGCTCCCAGGGGAGCTCTGGAGGAGAGGAGATGGTGTTTCACAAACAGTTGTTCTTGTGAAATATCAAGAGATGTCAAAACCAGATGTCCCTATGGGAAGCTTTAGAGGATATCATCTGGGTCTGAGTTACTAAGAAAGGTATAAAACCTCATACTTCACCTCCCTGTGGTTATATGAGCAGTAGAAAATTAATTCCTGCTCTAACTTGTAGTCTATTTGCACTGGGACATTTTAAAGCAGGACTGTAGACAATGGTGATGGGTTGTTATGTATAAACATAAAATATTATCAGTTAAAACCAAAATTTTGTCTTATATTATGGGCAAGCTTTCTATAATACTGTGCTGGTTCCAGAAACCAGTCAAGCTACTTATACTGTTATTCTTCTATCAAGATCTGAAGACGCTCACACTGTCATCTCTGCTGTACCTTGCGTATCCTCTGGTCCCTGCATTATTGTCACAAAGTTTCCGACCAAAAGCCTTTGACTTCTTAAGGTAAAGGTCTTTACTTGAAGAATAACCTCTAACAGGTATTTTCAATTTACTTCACCCTCTGCTAGTGTCATGGGATATACACTCTACTCATATTTATAGCATCATCTATTTGGATTTTTACCACTGATTTCAGTGGCATGACTCAACATAAGGAGCTGAGAAAGCATGGTTTAGATCAGTGTATTCTTCCAGGAAAAGATTAGGACAGAGTTTCAGACTCGTGCTGGATATCTTTCCATCTGTGGTTTCTTAGACCTGTATTTATTGAAATAAAGTATTTACAGTTTCTAATATCATAGGCCTTTCCTCCACAGTGAGGAAGTTGGTGATTAGCAGAGCTGACTTCATACATAATTTGAAAGCAGGTAATACATTAACACCTGTATGTGACAGAAAAATTCAATATTTTCAAAGGATGGAAAAAATGTCTTATTAAAGCTACAAATATTAACATTCTTAGTCTAGTTGCCCTAGCTCCACATCTTTCTTACTTCTATTATTTTTTCCATTTCTAGTTCAGACTCGTGTATGATAAATTGGACAAACGCTCCAATTTATGCTATTCTGTGGGAAACAGAGAAATGATACTGTTTATTTTAGAGTAAAGTAATCAGGATATAAAAACAAAAAGATGGCTCATTTTTAAAGGCTGTTAGAGTTAATGAACCCACCATGGAATTTGCATCAAGAGTAGGGTTCATTTCTCCTGTGTGTTTGATGTCCTAGACCATGCCAGGTGCCTTACATATCTGTTTCTGAGTTCAGAGCACCCTGTCACTGAGACCATCACACTTAGCCACAAAGGAGTTTTTTCATTGCACCCTATATGCAGGGCTGACTTAGTGGCTTCAGCCTGTAAAACTTTCCTTCGGTTTGAAGACTTAGCAGAAGGTGCCAGGAGCAGATAGAGTTACTGCAAGTGATTTTCATTTGTATTAGTTCCCGAAGAGAAAATCTATGCCTGTCTGTTCATTGTATAGAACACAAAAGGAGGGAAAATATTTTTCCACAGGTGGTCTTTTTCAAGGAACATTACTTCAATGCATAGCCACTATTTTGTACACAGGATTCAGGTCCTAAAATCCTTTGTTATTTTTTTTTTTGACTGCCCAAGATCTTGCAAGAAACAAAACCACAAGAGTAGTTCTATCTTGGACAAAGATTCCATAATCCTTAGTATTTTGAAGGTCTTCATCAATGGTATTTTCAGCAGTAACTGAAGATTTACAATAAAGACATTTTCTAATTTACACAATTCTGTTGTGCTATCTTCCTCATGAATTCTCAATGAACCAAGGATATTTGCTATTCTGCTTGTATTTACTGCTATTACAGTAACTAAACATCTTTACAAGAAGGAAGCTCCACCATGCATGAGCCAGGAAGCTAAGAAATAGAATCAGACAGTCCTTTTCAATATAAAGTTTGCACTGTAAAAAGCCACGTGAACTATTTAGAGAACGACTGCTCTTACCTTAGGTCCATGTCTCCATCCACCCAGTAGGCGATGACATTGGAGGCTGTGCCCCCTGGACAGCACCCCATGATCAGCACCACGACAGCTTGGATAGGAAGCACGTTAAAGGCCAGGGACAGCAAGAAGGCTGTGAGAGGCATAATTCCAAACTGGCAAAGGAAACCCACAAAAATACCCCAGGGTCTTTTTACATGGCCCCAGAATTTCCCAAGTTCCACATTGCAACCCATGGAGAACATCACCAAAGCCAGCATGATTGTTAGAACAGTACTTAAAACTACGCTCAAAGTTTCATTAAAATTATCTTCTGGTAACACACAAGAGGTGCCATTGCAAATAGTAGCATTTGCTGGACAAGCCGTAGAGTTTTCTGCCAAAGGCCTAGCGTTAAATTGCTGGGAAAGAAGGTATGTCTGCATTTTGAAATACAGAACTGCGTAGTACATCCAAGGCAAACTTTCGAGCCTGTGTAAATGGCTGTTTGTCAGTGATTCCTTTTAAATGATCCAGGAAGCAATAAAGTGCAATAAATACTTGAACACTCTTACTGTTCTTGAAGGGTTTGGCACAGTGCTGATTCATATAGTTATAAAAGTTGCACTTGCTCAGTACAGTGACAATTAATCATTTATTTATATGATAATGAGGAATTCCACATAAACAGAATAACTGTGTTAATATTTAAGGATGTAAAGAAGCCTGATGGTGTAGCTGAGCACACAAAATGAGAATCACAGGAGGAGGAGAAAGTTTAGACTTCATTCTTTGAATTTCTTGCATACCTTTGGGACAGCTGCTCATGCGTGCACCCTCACTGGCATTACAGTGGTGTGTGGAGTCAGCGACCGAGACATGAGAAACCATGAACAGAGGTCCTGAGCTAGAATTTGAAGCTGCAACTCTTTCTAAGTGATGCAGCACTCACCATCACACACAGGCTCATTTGAATGTGGTGGGATCCTCATTTGGTCATATTTCTAGTATAATAGAAGTTATGACTGGTGTACAGTGGTAACTCTACCACAGGACTGCATGCACGTTTGTGTCACTTTTGGCTCCTAAATGCAACTTTTAGGTACTCTTTCTGATTCCTTCTCAGCTTCCACATAATTCTGAAGATGGTGAAGATCCCTGGCTGCAAAGTTTCTCATGATGCAGTCTGCTAAAAGATCACCTGTACTTTTGGCCTTGGCATATGGAGAAGCACCGCTGCCCTGACATCTCCACAACCCTCCAGCTTGGGCACTGGGTGACCACCTGGTGGCTGCTCTTCCCTGCTTGTGTCTTGCATTGCTCCTGGCCATGTCCATCTCCATGCTGAGCTCATCAGCAGAAAAAAAGAGAGGAGAGAGGAAGGGAGGGAGACAAGGAGCTATGGGCTGTGCTAATTCAGGTGGCAGGGAGATTTATGGTCATCCTGGGACCTTCTGCCATGTGCAGCTGGTGCAGAAGTGCTTAGCTCCAGCTTGGACTAGAAATGGTGGGTGGTGAGAGGAGGAACGTGGGGTAGCAAGGGTGGAGGAAGAAGGAGATCCATTTTCTGAGCCAAATGTGGGGAGCAGATGGTGGGGCTGGTGTGCTGCTGTAGAGCCGTGGTACCCAACCAAAGCTGGCTGCATCCCCTTCAGCACGGCAACATGTTCAGCATCTACACCAGGGGTGAGGGTGCAGGCAATATTTGTTGCCTGGTGTGGCATGAAGGTTAGGAGACAAGCTTCTTGTGCCTGGCTTTGGTGTGGTTTGTTGTTCTCCATCATCCTCATGGTTTGAAAAGTATGACAGGATGAGGCAGGGCAGGTTCCCTGGGATCCCTTTCAGGCCTTACAGCTCTAGGATGGGCACTGGGCATGCTGTATGGCGTGGCTAACAACTTTTTTGTACATGGGACCAGAAGAATTTCATGGCATCCTCAGTGTATTTACCTCCTGCTTCATGTCCCAGTTCTTCCCCTGCCTTGATTCATGTCCTTCTCTCATGTGTGCTTTCCTGTGGAAAAACATCATATATGTCAGTGCTTAGATGTCTTTACTGTGCTTATCGCCCTACTAGGTGGATGTAGTGCAAATATTCATGCATTGGATATCAAAATAACTTCGTGCCACTGATATTCTGTAAGAGCGAAAGAAGGTACAAGAGCAGCCAGATGAATTCTTCAAGCCAAAATAGCAGTGGCAACCGCAATAACAACAAAATACTGGAACACTGGAATAATTCTGACTATACAGCATACTTGAATCTCAGTCTGAAGTTTTCAAAAGCCTACCAAAGTCATTAGGTTTTTTGGTTGGTCAAAGGTTTACCCCTCAGGCTTTCTCCAAAATTGGGAATATTTTTAAGAGAAAGGTTTTGATACTTCTTTATCTGTACCCAAGCTTTGGGGCAGAAGTAGCTTTGAGTGTAGATCTTACACTACAATCAAGTCTGAAACATAAAGTACAATTGATGCCCCCCAAACGTCTTTAGTTTTAAATACAGAAATATTTTTTACTAGGGTAACATGCTAAGCCATAATTATCTTCAGCAAGCAAGACTCCCACTGAAAACCTCAGTGTTTTGTGCCTAACCTCAGTGTGCAAAATGATAGGTGTTGCTATTTTTTTTTTAACTTTAAACCATGAACCGTGGAGGGGAAGCTGACTGCATTAGAAAGGATTTCCCAGCATGCTCAGATGGCACCTGTTTCTTTACAAAGGGGTCAGCTAAATGGCTGTATCTCCTAAGTCACTGTTGGGTGCCTGATGGGATAATGTCAGAGTAGCTTTATCCACCCAGGCAGCTGGCAACACCTACCCTGTGATTAGTGCCACATCTGTGTGACTATGATATGTCTAATAGAACAACAAGCAAAATAATAAGCAGATGAAAAAAAGAGAAGGCTACAAGATCTTAATTTGGCAGAAAACTTACTCTCCTTATTACGCTTGCTTTCAAACAGAATGTTTTAGGAGCTTTTATTTTTTGATCCAAGCCTTTTAAAGGGCTAGTTAGGTTTTACAAGCATGTCTGTACTAACATTTTCTATAAAACCTATATTAGAGTCTGGATTCAAAAGTAAAATTTTTGAATAGAGCATCTTGAAATCTCCAACAAGCTTCAGGGCCAGGGGTGACTTTCCTAGGCCTGTAAATGTCTGTGATGAGTGGTTTGGGAGAGGAGGTGAGGGATGTCCAGCTCATAGTGGCTAATTATCAGGCAGAACCTCATGCAGGGGCTTGCTTTTGCCTACTCCCTCGCCAAGTGCCTGTCTGAGCTGTGAAGGGGTGCTCGATGCCGTCGCCCAGAAACAGCACAGCAGAAGTATCCTTGCTGTTGGTCTCTAGCTTCTGCTGAGAGATACGAGTGTCCAGCTCTCATTTTGGAGTTTGGCTTCTGGAAATGGAGTGGAAGGGGAGACATTCCTGCTCAGGCTTTGGGCTCGACTGAGGAAAAATGGGACATCAGCTACTCACCTGGGTGGCCTTGTGGGTCAGCAGGTTGTGTAAACTTAACCTGTACTCACTGCTAGGCTTGCCTTCGTTTTTTCTCCTCTATTGTAAAAGGGATGGTTCCGAGTCATTAGCTCATCAGTTAACTGTATAAAACCTTAAATCCCAAAAAGTCCTTTCTGGAAACAGAACTGAGACCTTCTGAATTCAAATTATTATTAGGCTGACAATGCCACAAGTTAGCACAGATATTGGTATCCATTTCAAGAAATCCTCATGTGTTGTTAGACAACTAAAACCGTATCCAAGACATTGAAATATTTACAGGCACAGTTAAAAACTTGATATGTTACAGGAGGTACAGTATTATCAAGTAGGCAGGTAGGTCTCTCAGGAATGCTGGACTTCAAACATACCTCTAGTTTGTTTTGCTTTTTACAGTGTGCTTCTGGGATTTAATCCACATGGAGGCTAGTGAGAGAAAATAGATCAACAACCTCAAATTCTGCTGGTCTCTGTAAGTTTTCCTGACATCCTCAGGGAAAGCATCATTTCAGAGATGGTTGTCAGAGGTACCGAGCTGTACAGATTCTGTTTTATTGCCTGTTTTCCACTTGTGTTACGGTGCTTAACTGGTGAGGTGGACTATGTACTGCTCTGTGAACCCAACTGGCATCTTTTACCTATTCCTGTTGTGCATGTTATTCAGTGTGATTTTAAGCATTTGTCACTGACGTTCAGAGAAGAAAGTGGCAGTGAGCCTGGTGGCATTTTGGTGATGATTAACATCCCCAGCCTGATTCTGGACATGGTCAGCTGTGGTGGGTCGACCCTGGCTGGGGGCCAGGTGCCCACCAGAGCCGCTCTATCACTCCCATCCTTCTCTAGACAGGGGAGAAAAGGTACAATGAAAAAAACTTATGGGTCGAGATAAGGACAGGGAGAGATCATTCTCTAATTATCATCACGAGCAAAACAGACCGAACTTAGAGAGGGAATTCATCTAATTTATTACTAAGCAAAACAGAGTAGAGGAATGAGAAATAAAACCAAATCTTAAAAACACCTTCCCCCACCCCTCCCATCTTCCTGGGCTCAACTTCACTCCCGGCTTCAACCTCCGCCCCCCCCAGCGGCACAGGGGGACGGGGAGTGGGGGTTACGGTCAGTTCATCACACGGTGTTTCTGCCGCTTCTTCCTCCTCAGGGGGAGGACTCATTGTTCCCCCGCTCCAGCGTGGGGTCCCTCTCACGGGAGACAGTCCTTCACGACCTTCTCCAACGTGAGTCTCCTCCACGGGGTGTAGACCTTCGGGAGCAAACTGCTCCAGCATGGGTCCCCCACGGGGTCACAAGTCCTGTCAGCAAACCTGCTCTGGCGTGGGCTCCTCTCTCCACGGATCCACAGGTCCTGCCAGGAGCTTGCTCCAGCACAGGCTTCCCACGGGGTCACAGCCTCCTTCAGGTGTCTCCACCTGCTCCGGCGTGGGGTCCTCCACGGGCTGCAGGTGGAATCGCTACACCCCCTCATCCTCCCTCCATGGGCTGCAGGGGGACAGCCTGCTTCACCATGGTCTTCACCACAGGCTGCAGGGGATCTCTGCTCCGGCGCCTGGAGCACCTCCTCCCCCTCCTTCTGCACTGACCTTGGTGTCTGCAGATGTTCTTACATCTTCTCACTCCTCTCTCTGGCTGCAAAAGCGCTCTCTAACTGTTTTTCTCTTTCTTAAATATGTTATCACAGAGGCGCTGATTGGCTTGGCCTTGGCCAGCAGCGGGTCCATCTTGGAGCCGGCTGGCATTGGCTCTGTCAGACACAGGGGAAGCTTCTAGCAGCTTCTCACAGAAGCCACCCCTGTAGCCCCCCCTGCTACCAAAACCTTGCCACGCAAAACCAACACATCAGCATACATCAAAAGTGAAAACAATCAATACTTAAGTGGAGAAATACCAGCCTAAGTCTATGTTTGCATCCCAAAACTACAAAATTGCTGTATTCTGAATTGTCGTCTTGAATTTTTGTGGTGATGAGATTGCCAGCTTGTGCAAGTGAGGTTAGCGTCACTTCAGCAAACAAATCCAGGCAGATGAAACCTGTAAGGATCTGTCCCTGTGCCGACAATTAGATAATTGATTTATCCATTAACTCAAGCAGTTATAAAACATGAATAGCAGTAAGTGCATACAGAGCCCTACACTGGGAGAGACAATTTAACAGTTTGTCTTTTATGGCTGTCTGGTGCTTATTTCTGTGGTGTTTCTTTTAATGAGACTTATGAATCTTCCTTGTCTACTTAATTCAGACTCTGAGATGCTTCTTAGTATATTTATGTCTTGGTTAGAAGAATCTTTTCTTTCAGATAATTGATTTCCTCAAGGCAATTATCTGCTTTTTACCACCATCTTCAAAAGAGACAGCAGTTATACCTCGTATTGGTGACCTTGTTTATAACTTTAAAATTTAGTATAACTACAGATGGAAGATTTTTTTGTTTGTTTGGTAAAAGTTGTACTACATGATTGGAAGTTTATAGAGGGCATTAAGAAAAGAAAATCTCCAAGGAATAGCAGGGGAGAAACTTATGACATTAAAATACAACTAGCTCAGGATAGCTTCCTAAGGAATACTGAAAAGTCAGCTGTAAAGCTGACTTATTGAATCTTTACATTTACATTTTTACATTTCGCTGTCTGGTGCATATATCTACATTCTGCCTGTTAGATTCTTGAGCTGAGTCTAAAATGAAACATCGAGGGCACATGTGCCCTTGCATTTGGCTGTTGACGGACTCAACTGGGAAAAAACCATGATCTGTTACATACTTGGATTACAGGCAAATTTAGCTCACTGGTGTACCAGCCCTGGGAGATGCACCTTACGCCCAAGGCTGAACTCCTGCACGCACCAAGTAGTTGGTTTGAGGGATACAGTTCTGCTACGATTTGTCAGAACTCTAAATATTGTGTGTGCGAGGAGAAATACATAGTGCATTTGTATTTTCTGATACATTTCAGCCTTCCCTATCTAAATCATGACAGAAAGTATAATCTTTCAGTGTACCCATCTTCAGTAGCCAAATGCAAGCTTTTTCAATAGAACAGAACATCTCATCCCCAAAGTGCATAGTTACTATGCAACTGCAGGTAAGAGCATGAAAAAGCCTTGGACTTTAAAGAACTTCTCTCTTTTCTGATATGTGTATGAGGGGAAATCTGCACTTCCATGCTGTTCAGCGAGGACTGTCTGCTAAGAGACAAATAAAGAAAGTCTGCCAGATGTGTAAGCCCGCCTTTTGGCTGCCAAACTGTGAGGGTGACCTCTGACATCGATTAAAAAGCTGAAAGATAGATAATTTCATACTAAATCAAAGAAATGAGTCATGCTATCACCTATAAAAGTGTAAGTTTTTGAATAATTCTATTGGATTGGAATCCCTTAATAAAAGCATGTTTTTCATGTCCCTCAACATGGATTGACTCTGGACTTTAAGAGCTAATACACTACACAAATATTTCAGTGCCTTTACCTGACCTTCCAAAGTTTTACTTTTAAATTGTAGTAAGGCTTAATTTAGGATAACTGGCCAAAAAAATTAGAAGTTTAAATTCTAGATCAAAGGTCTGATTGATTTTAAAGGCTGCAAGGTTAAAAAATATGAAGTTATAGGAATATTTATTCTCTTGGGACCAAAATTGACTCTTGTAGTTTCCATCAGAAGGCTAAATGACTTACACTGTTTTTTGTTTGCAGTTTTGTTGGTTTATGACATTTACCTTCTGGCATGTAGCAGGAAACTAGTGTATTTGCCTGCAGTTCTGATGCTCTTTCCATCGTCTAACCCTGGAACCTGGCTGCACCTATTACAATTTTTATTTTGATAATTGATAAATGAATTTGATCATTTGTCTTTGAATGAAATAACAACAACAAGTTAATTGTTCTGTTATTTTGAGAGGTGAAGGTAGAGCACAGAAGGCACAGAATTAAAGTAGAATAAAACTGAAAGTAAGTGAATAATGCCCATACGTTCATTTACTTGTTCATGGATGGGATGTAGCTTGTCAAGAAACTAAGTCAGCTAGAACAGAAGCAGATCACTAGATTGAAACATCTGGTGCTGAGGACTTAAAAATTTCCCTACATGTAATTTGAGTATTTTACTTCAGTATAGGATCAGTCTTGTCCCTGATCTAGGTGTCCCTATCATGTCCCTTGAAACTGTCTGAAGGGTCGATCATGGGTTTGGATCCGTATGTCACTATTAAATACCGGAGCACATCTGGAGCGAATGTACAGTAAGATTTTGGCTTAGTTGCAATCTGTTAAAGAAAACCAGTTTGCACACACCAAAACTGCTCTGCAAACCAAACCATCACATAATAAATGGGAGCAGTTTGGGGATTTACTTCCACACCACTCTAGCGCTCCTGGCCAAAACAACAAAGCAGGTGCAGCCTTAGGGTGTCCACATCACCTGCACTGGGCTGGCTAGGGGAGTTTTGTGCCATGCAGGGGTGGTGGCTGGTTGGAATAGCCTAGGGCATCGAAAATGTCATTAAACAACTACATTTAGGCAGCTGAATCCCAATCTGGATAGCTGTAGTGGCCAAGCTGAATTATGCTCTGATGTGCCTGAGGCTCTCCGCTGAGAATAAGGTAAGTCTCGTGTGAATACGAGACTGGGGATGTTGAAAGCCAGGTTTAATAGAACACAGCCTTTAATGAACACAGAAAATAAGAAATTTGAGGAAAAGAAATGTTACTAAGTTCCTGCTTTTAGTTTGCCCAGGGAGTTGAATAGGAGCAGAAAGCCACGCAGCAAGAATTGCTGGAATGGGAGAAAGAAGTGAAGAAGAAGTGCAAAAGTAAAGCTGTGGGGGGTTTTTTCATTTGTTTTGTTTAGTTGTTTTGTCCCTCACCCCCTACCCCCCCATTCTTAAACAGATGTTTTGCTTTGAATTAAGGCTTTATTAATGAAAGCAAACAGGATCTCTTCTCAAAACTGGCCTGCTTGCTGTGAATATGGGAGAGGCAGCTCCTTAGCATTTTTTCCCCCCATTTAGAGCAGAGATTTGAACTCAGGCCTTCCACGTAGCATGTTGGGAGGTGCTGACCACAGTCTGTCTTGAGAGGAGCAGTACAGCTCAGTGGGCCGACCTGGGACCCATATATGCCACCTCTTGTGTTGGTATCCTAATTACCAGGGACTATTCTCACATCCTGCAGCTTTACAGAAAGGTTTGGGTCAGTTGGAAATAAATTTTTCTGGTGAATATGAAAGAATGGTCTCTTAATTAAAACTGTCTTGGATCAATCTGAGGTAAAAGGCATGTAAGACTTAACTAATGCTGATTCTAAGGCTTTTTGATTGTCTGTGATGAAATGTGAGGGAGGGGAATCACATCATGGACGTTACATGCTTAAGATCCCATTTGTGCCAGATGCTGTGGAGGGCCCTAGTAAGCACCACTTCACACCATTTCTGTTTTTTTCTCCTAATATTTCTCTTCTTTCAACATACAGAAAGTGCCAACACGGCAGGCACAAAAATGAAGAAAAATAAAAATGCAAAAGGATATTCATTTAATATATAAATGACATATAACAAGACAGCTGTTCTCCTGAAAAGCCAGTCTAAAACTATTACCCTCTTCTCCTCAGGGAACTCCTTTTTATCATAGAATTATAAAATCATAGAATAGTTTGGTTTGGAAGGGACCTTTAAAGGTCATCTAGTCCAATCCTCTGCCATGAGCAGGGACATCTTCAACTAGGTCAGGTTGCTCAGAGCCTCATCCAACCTGACCCTGAATGTTTTCAGGGATGGGGCATCTACCACCTCTCTGGGCAACCTTTATCTGCATGTCCATCTTCGTAACTGAATTTTAACTTGCTTAGAACACCCATCTTTATTACAGTTGGTAATACTGGCTGGGACTGCATAATATTTCTAGGCCTTTAAAACTTTCAGCTCTTGATAAGATCAATTTCAGCAACTTGCTTGGCTATTTGTTTTCAGAATACCTTTTAATACCAGGAGGCACAGTTTAAGAATTCTTCAAGATTTGGCTTAATATCTACAAGGTCAAATATAATCATAAAACCTTCAAAAATGTTATGCAGATACAACTTTATCTGGGAGCTGCTGGACTCTTCAACGCTTGTGAAATTTGAGCCACCTACCTGGATACTGGAAATTTACTTTAACCGCATGAAGTTCAACAAGGCCAAGTGCAAGGTCCTGCGCGTGGGTGGGGACAATCCCAAGCACGACTATAGGCTGGGCAAGGAATGGACTGAGAGCAGCCCTGAGGCTTGGGAGTGTTGGTGGATGAGAAGCTCAACATGAGGCAGCAGTGTGCGCTTGCAGCCCAGAAAGCCAACTGTGTCCTGGGCTGCATCAAGAGGTGTGACCAGCAGGTCGAGGGAGGTGATCCTGCCCCTCTACTCCGGTCTTGTGAGACCCCACCTGTAGTACTGCATCCAGCTCTGGGAGCCCCATTACAGGAAAGACATAGATCTATTGGAGCAAGTCCAGAGGAGGGCCATGAAGATGATCAGAGGGCTGGAGCACCTTTCCTATGAGGGCAGGCTGAGAGAGTTGGGGTTGTTCAGCCTGGAGAAGAGCAGGCTCCAGGTAGACCTTATAGCAGCCTTCTAGTACCTGAAGGGGCCTACAGGAAACAAGGGCATGGAGTGATAGGACAAGGGATAATGTGTTTAAGCTGAAGGAGGGTAGATTTATATAGAAGGAAGAAATTTTTTTACAATGAGGGTGGTGAGGCACTAGAACAGGTTGCCCAGAGAAGCTGTGGATGCCCCCTCCTTGGCAGTGTTTAAGGACAGGTTGGATGGGGTTTTGGGCAGCGTGGTCTAGTGGAGGATGTCCCTGCCCATGGCAGGGAAAGTAGAACTAGATGATCTTTGAGGTCCCTTCCAACCCAAACCATTCTATGATTCTATGATTCTATGAAATAGATGTCAGTAATGAAGTTTCATTTTTTTCTAGAACCTGAGTAACGTTTTGGGGCTTCACTTCCTATTTGGATGCTGTGGGGTGCCAGACTTATCCAGGCTTGTTGGTACCGAATACAGGGCCGTTATGACCCAGCAGAAGGGGCCCTGGGGGAGTCCAGCTTGGGTGAGAGCAGGGATTGAGCAACTTGCTTATCTTGCGCTGATAAGCACTGGACCTGAACAGGGGCAGGAGATGAGCAATTTGTTCATCTTAACAAGATGCAGCGCCTGACGGGTCTGCTCCTTAATCAACTAAGTGACGCCTGGGGTGAGGGGGAGCCTTCACAGCTTGACGTTACTTTGGTAAAACTAAACAGACCACCACTCCTCTGTACTGAACGCCTTTGTTCTCTGCCACTTCCCCCCCCCAGCCCCGATCAACTGCACAACAAGCCTTGTTAAGGGCCAATCGACACACAATACCTGACTTAGTCCCACCTCGCCAAAAGTATAAATCTGGCATTTAGAATCCTCTTTTCTGAGGACGAGAACTCCAACTATCCGGACGGGTCGACGGGCCTGGACCTCTCTCCTCCCCAAGCAGGGACGCCTCTTTGGTAAGACTTGCGCCTCCGATTATGTCGGATGTTACCCCGGGAAAACTATCATTAACAAAAGCGCTGAACTATTAACTTGAGCTCAAAATCGTTGCAGTTAGTGCATTTATCAACGGCAATTCCGAACTTTTATATCTGTCGCTTCAATAAATTACCTATTTTTCTTTTCAACTTTGCGAAACTGTTTCAGTGAAAGTCCTTAGTGGGGCTCTGACAGGCAAACGTTGACTCTGATAAGTGGCTACACACATAACCCTTTAGACATAAACCGTTGACCAAGTCTGGGACTAAGACTGGACCTAGCCGCACCTAGGCTCCTCTCTGAGACGGAGTTTAGAAAGCAAGGGGGTCCTTTCTGAACCTCGTGACTCAACGGGAGGGCCTCCCTCAGCCACATATCAGACTTGTACCCTTTCACGCGACAGATGCACAATGCTGAAGATGCAAAAGCTTAGCAACGTTGAACCTGTAGGCTTTGGGACCTGGAGAATCCATGCTTAGATGCTTCGTGTCTTCATGCAATGCCCATCAAAACACGCAATCCCATAAAAGCAGTACAGCGCGATGGGAGTCGTACACACTAACCAGCCGAAAATGTCAGGGGATAGTTCTGTGACCCACACCCGCTCCCCTTCTGCATTGCCTCCTAAAATAAAAGAACTGGAATAGGACTTGGGCCCCAGCTTCCTTTTCCCACAAGCCCTGTTTGCTCATGCCCCATCTCAGTCCTAGTGAATATTTGATTACACCGCATAGCTCCTGCAGGCGGGCTGAGGGAGCGCTGGCCTGGAGCAGCCCGCTGGCTCTGCCCAGAGCACTTTGCAGATGGCTCACCTGGGATCTGCCTGATGCAAGCTCAGGTCCCTCTGGGCAGAGACGGCAATTTTAATTTTGCTCCCTATTCAGCTCGCTTGAGTTTTTTAACCAGTGGGCCTTGGGGTAGAAAAAAGAGCAGAGATGCCAGACAGGCTTGCTACGTGTTAGTGCAGCTTGTTTGTACTTTATGCCTGTTGGTAATGTCAGTGGAGCTGGGGCACGGTCAGGTATAAATGGCAGCTCAGCGAAAGGCTGAGCATATCACCTGGAGTCAGAGTCCTGCAGTGGCAGCCTATTAGTACAGTTCTCACAGCTCTTCTTGAAGCATGCATCCTTGCTAGTGTGTACATCTGTTTCGAAAATGCTTATCAAAATTATTTTCTGTCAGATCTGTTTTGAAATTATTTCCATGAAAATATAAACTCTCTCTTATTTTCATTTCTGACACAGCTGAATGTCTCCTGTTTGGAGTCCAATGAATCAAAAAGGTGGATTCATTCCATCCTTATAAGAAAAAGAATTTCTATATGAATATGTAAAAATAAACAGATGTAAACCATTACATGTATACATTTATATATAAATTATATGCAACATGAATAATGATTAAATATAGGTGGGGAGGTGGTTTAGGGATTATTTTTGAGAGAACACCCGTGCTTTCTGAGAATTTCCATGTAACTGAAGTGAGTCTTCTAAAAACTTTCCTAGCCTCCTTCGGTAAATGACAACATGTTTAAGAAATTGCTTGTTTCTTCTGCTGCTGAAATAAGTACAGGCAGTATTAGTTTTCTGTACATTGAGGTCTTCTGTAGGTATTTCAGTAACATCTATTTTCTCTTCATGAGGATTTTGTGATCAGTCAAAAACCTGGTGACCTACTGTCAAGTGGCATTAATTAGGAAAAAACCCACCATGCCATTTTTGAATGCATTTATCAGAAATGGGACATGTAGTCTCTAAACCATGTTTTTTATACTCCTAATGATTTTTGTGTGGTTCAGTGCAGTTTATCTATCCCTTTGCCCTCTATGTCTCAGTTTACAAATCTAAGTGTATGTTTAAAACATGTTTGAATGCTTTTAAAAGCTTCAGGTATTAAGTGGAGGAACTTACTTTCTTTGTCTTCTGATTCCTGGACACTTAGACTATGATTTAGTGCTGTTTTTGAACTCTCCTTCATGAACTCTGGAAATGATCTTAAAATGAGAATTAGGATGCCTATACAGGGAAAAAAATAATCCCTGTGGCGCTTCAATGAAATTCATAAGTTGGTGACAAAACCCAGTTATCTGTTCGCAGTATTATCTATAAAAACCTTTCAAATGAGTTTTAAACAAAAGTGCGTAGGCAAAAAATATTAATGTAGATGTGGCTTTTGCAACAGTCAGGAATATAAAATTGATGAGTGGGACTCATTATAAAAAAATGGGACAGGACCACACTAAACAATGTATTAAAATTTAAAAAAATTATTAACATTCTTTTAAAGCAGTTCATGTACTTTATGTCAAATAACAAAGTTATGGTCCAAAAATTTTTCATCTAAATATATAGGTTTAACTTTCTCCTCCTTTTTTTAACCCATGTGACCTCGAGTTATCTTTCAGTAGAAATAAAAATATTGAAAAAGTAAGACTTAAGAGTACAAGGTAAATCCTTGGAGACTGAAGTAATACCATTAGTGGACAAGCTGAAATAAAAAAGCAGCTCCAATTTAGACACGCAGACTAGTGAAATCCATTTACATTATAAAATATTTGTCAGAAGTACATATTTTTTTAAATAGGAAAAAAACCCACTGGAAATGAAAGCACAAAGTTTAAATTTTTTAGGTCACTCAAGGATATGGTTAGGAAAAAAAAAAAAAATGGAATAACTCAGGTTTAGCGCCAGCATCTGAATTAACTCCTCTTACTTTTCCTCTCTGCAGAAAAGCTATTTCTGTAGCTTTTATGTGGAGTAACAGTCCTGTCATGTGGCCAGTTTATTAATGCCATGTGTGCGTGCTCCCTGGAGGAGATGTCCTGCCCTGGTCCCTCTGCAGGGACAGGTGCTCAAGGCCAGGCACGGGTGACATGTTTTGAGGGTACTGGAGGCTGCAGTGGTGATGGGAACCAGACTGCACTCTGAGCGGGACAGCAACGAGAGGATCACCAAAGCAAAGCAAAGGCCTCGCAGCTCAAAGCTTTTCTTTGGTGTAGGCTGACTTTTGGCTACGCATTGACCATGAGATTTGATATACACTGAGCATGTGGGGGAGACAGACCCTTATGTCTTTAACCTGCCTTATCTTATGCGTTCTCTTCGGTATCTAACTCCTCCTTCTCTGATCACTAGCAAGAGTGAAGAAACCCCCTTATTAGCTTTGTAGATTCCTAGAACCAAGCTTTTAAAAACAATCTCTGAAGTAGAAGATAGGTAAATTAATGTTTATATGTACAGTAAAAATAGTACTGTGGGAATAAAGGAGCCTTGTAAGCTGGATTTTTTTGTGCTAAGATGTCAATGCAAGTAGGCTTTAGATACACGTGTACTTGCTAAACCTTGTAACCTTGTGTTTCCTGATAACATAAACAACAGGAGCTGAGAACTTCATGGGAAAAATGTTTCTGTGTGAATGAAATCACTTATATTCAGCTAAGCCTGCGTAAAAGAGAGACCATGACATGCCAAATGACAGACTTGCTAGCACAGATTTGCTAGCAATAGCATTATGTGGAAATCAGGAAATATTTATTCAACCGAAAGATAAAATATTCTCTTTCTAATAAGGAAGCCTCCCTTCTTCATGTCCCACAGGTCATCAGTGGTTCTTAGGTCATATTAATTTTTTTCTGATTCTGGACTGACTGAATAGTCTGAAGGTCTCCTTTTGTTTTCAGGGCTGCTTGTGCTTGTGTTATCAGCACTGAACACACCTAAGCAAATGGGGCTTGGTGAGATATTTGATAGGCAGAACTTTCCAGGAATCCAATGGTCCTACTGCTGCCCTCTCTGTTCGCCCTTGGTGGGACAACAGTGACAAAGACAGACAGACAATGATTAATGCCTTATCCTCCAAGCCCTTTCTCCCTCTGAAGTCCCCCATTGTCTCCATCCCAGGATATTTTTGCAGAGTGGAGAGAGGAGGGAGGAGATAGGAAGAGATGACTTCACATCTGAATGAGACACTTTCTCTTTCTGATCCCTGGAAATGAAACCCCTCTTGAGTAGCTGCAGCTCCGCACGCAGTTAACTGGACTCCCAAGAACCACTGCAGGAACTGGGAGCTCTCTGATCTAGACATCGTCTCTTCTGCTCTGCAGGCTTTACAGTTCATTAATGGAAACTACATATGGAGGAGAATTTAACCCTTTGGTCTTGCCAGTTTCATGAGAAAGCTGGCAACTCATCTTGTCCTTTTTGTTTTCACTTCTTTTGCGTAACAGGTGGACCTCTGGCATTGGCAACAACGTGCTGTAAGTGCAGTGGGTAAGCTTCAGCTAGGGCTGAGGGCTAGGAGTAAAAACATGTTGGTGAAATTATACTGATCAGGGGAAGGTAAGTGTGGAAGGCTTTTCTGGAGAGACATGGAAGCTTTCCTTCTTGGGTTTGAGGACGAGCATGAAAAGTGAGCAAGATAAAGAAATTGATAATGCCAAGGATTTTCTTTTCAAAATGCTTTTTAGCTTACGTAAGTATAAGCAACAGCAGATTTTTTTTAATCAAAAATCTGATTCAGCTGGCTATTTCTTCTGTTTTGAGACTGCCTTTTCCATCCCAGACACTTAAGTATGAACAGCCAGCTAATATGGCATTCATTGATTCTTCAGCAGTGAAATTGAAATGAGTATGTCTCTTCATGCTGTCATTATTCAGCAATATGTCACCATGGAGAGTAATTTTTACCTCAGGTGAAAGAATGAAGTATACTGAAAAGCTACCTATTAGCCTGTCATCATCCATAACTTCTGATGCTTATTGCTCACTCACATGCTTTATTCAGACCCATGAAGTATATGTGTTTTTCTGATTTCTGCAGTAACGTTAGTTCTTTTAACAAAGTTCAGACCTGTAGCTCTATTGCTTTTTCAAAATTGTTGATATACTTTCAGAACTGTGATGGCCTCATGCCTTTAACCTAGCCTGATTAGCACACAAGAAATTAAAGAAATAGACTTTAAATTCCTCAGAAAGTTACATCGAGCATATGGAAAGAGCAATAACTGTGGAGAGCTGTTAACGATCCACTGTGCTGTTCAGCTCTAACCATGGGTATGCTCAGACTTTTCCTGTGTGGGAAACTACTCAGACCAAAGCTGTGTAAGGAAGTGATACAGAGAGTGGAAACATTCATAAACTAGGGAAAGAAAATAAAAAGCATTTGCTAATACATTGGCACAGTCAAGCTTAGGAGACTCAGACTTAATCTCCTGAATTGTAGGTCAGGATAAATAAATAACACTCCCATGGGTAATTATCCATTACCTATTTCAAAACTGGGCAATATAGAACTTAATTACTTTTAAGTCAGGGCAAATTCACCTCTTTGGCTTTTTAATACTTATTTATTATTATTGGCCACTGTAATCACTGTAAATGGCACAAGTCTCCTGACTAAATGATATTTGAATTAAGCTCTATGATTTGCCTGTAACAGCCCATCAAATCTAAAGGTGCAGATGATTACCAGTAATAGTTTGACATGGTTTTCACATTGAACAATGCTGGACAGTGAGAGGTGGTGGAAATGCAAACAGTGACTGATTAGTGTGGTGATGAGAAATACTGTTCAATCCCAACTCTGTGTGCATACGGACAAACACTTCTAGTACATGAAGCATGAAGAAATTCCAAGTAGCACTTTAGTAACCCCAAGTGTGTTGGTAAGAAGTGTGTGGGAAACATCCATAGGTATAGCTTGCAGATTGCACCTTCAAGCTAACGTGTATGTATTTAAAATGATATTTTGTTACATCAGTATGGTGTTTCTCTATCTGCTGTGACTGGGATAATTAGGTTGGAAGTCTGGACCACGTGAACATATCACGTGCATAACTTGTGGTAAAAGGTGTGACTGACAGTAAAAGTAGCCCACCAGTTTTGTTTGTGATAAAATTTAGAAAGTTATCAGCAGTGGGAAGGAAGACATCAAGCAGAATGACTACATCACCAGCAAATGTTTAAGCTGCAAAAGATAAACACTTGAACGGTCTCCTTTCACACTCACTTGTCATAAAAAGGTAATGGTGACGTTATCTCTGAGTTTATCTGGTTTAAAGCAGCTCCTCTGAATCTCTTTGAAGCAGTCCCTGGACTCTTTGGGGTCTGAGAATGGCAGGTTGAAAACTATTGCTCTGTGGTAGAGTTATCTGGGTCTCAAAGCACTTCACCTCCTGAGGGAAACACAAATTCACATTCTTGCGACCATGAATGATGAAGTTCCCCTCCCCACTCCTCAGCTGCGGAGGAGTGCAAAAAAGGTTTTGCAAGGGCCCACTCCACTGATATGCAGTAACCTCTACGAATCCTCTCCTGCTTGTGAGGACAGGGAGAGTTGAACTCGGATGCTTTTCTAGGAGGCACTCAGTAGATAAACTTGCAAGGTGGTACCAAAGCACTTCTTTAATAAACTGAACATCTTCACTTGTTTTGATGATTTTACTGAAAACCAATAGAAAATGTGAGGCGTAGGACCAAATGTGTATATAGGTGTTGTTGAATGTATTTTTTAGTGCATCTTACTAGATACTGAGATTATATTTTACATTTTTTAGTAATATAAATTCTGAATTTTTAAGTGATTCCTTCTATAGCAATGCTTTTGTCCACCTGTGAGTCAGAGGCTCCCTGCCACCACAGACCTTGATTTGGTATAAAAGATCTTATGTGACAAAACTATGAAGATGTAGCCATGAGAAATCTGGTAACAGACCGTGGTAGTTCAAGACAAGAACTTTATGAAGAAGTGGAATCTGTAGAGGTAGCAAATGTAACAGGAAGCTTGGCTGGGGCTTTTTTAATCTTGGGAACTGTGGTCACCCCATGCAGTATGAAGGCATTAGGCTACTGGTGTCACCGAGCTGTGGAGGAGGAGAAAGAACAGACTACCGAGACCTTATCTTGAGCCTGATAGAGCATGTTGCCTACTGCCATAGCTGAGCCGGTAGCTCTGTTGGTTATTGTGGTTTGTCCCAGTGGGTGGGTTTTTTTAACTTTTCTGACATTATTGTTAGTTACAAACCTAACAGTTGCTTAGTTAAGCACCTAACAGTTATTTTTTAATCCACGTGGAGTACTGTTTTCTACCTAGTTTCTGGTCTAGAAACTTTCTCCTCCCATCTGGAACAGCAAGAAGATTCTACCTATTCAGCAGGGACTTCTAAGTTGTTGCATCAAAATTTTAGCTCAGGAAAGGAAGAAATGAGTAAAAGTGAAATAAATTGATCAGCATTGGTCATGCTTTTTAGTTATAAAGCCCTTCTTGCTAGAAATGAGGATTTTATGGAAAATTAGTGAGATCCACCTTTTGGGATTGCTCGTCCCACTGCCCCACCTCGATACCCCTCCAGAAGCATTCAGCAGCAGAGGAAAATGACACCTCCCATGAGCAGGAACAAGAATCCCCTCGTCACCTGGGTTATACAACTTCTCAGAAACTGGTTGTTGTTTGTGTCACTTCTAATACCAAATCGGCATTTAATTATGAAGAGTAAAACTGTAGAACTGTCCTAAATTGAAGTAAAAAATGGCATCACTACCTTCCTAAATTTTTCTGCATTATATGACTCCTCTCTACAATCTTGTCCTTTTGTCTTAGCTTCTGGTGAAGTCCAAAGTGTTAGAAAAACATGCTTGTTCTATGGACACTGAGATGAAATAGAGATTCCTGGAGAATGTGTTTCAATTTAATTTCTGGCAATAGTGAAAGTTAACCATATTTTCTACACATAATAATAATTTTGATTATTTATGCTATGAAAAGCTTCAGAGAAATTATTCAGTCTGTTTTTCTATTTATGAACTCTGTCATTCCTGCTGCAGTACGCTAATTTTGCAAAAATTTAATTGTGGCCAAACCTGTACAGTGACTAGATAATTTATCTTGAATTTTGTTATGCTGTGAATTATGTTATAGATTTTTTTATTTTTCTATATGCTAGATCAGGAATGCCTGACTCTAAAAAATATTCCATTGGTATTTTAACAGTTGTTATTAATGAAAAATTAACATGACAGTCCTACACATTTAACTGGACTCCTCTCCTTACATAAAATGTCTGAATATAATTTAAGAGTTGAAGGACAAATGGAAGGCAACTTAGTTTTATGCAATGTAGAAGTTTTACTTTTTTGGTTTGTTAGTTTAAAAATATGTTTAAAAATTGCTAGTCATTACAGATAAAGAAACAAGTGTTGTTCTCAAGATGTCTATTATGGAAGAAGTAACCAGTAGAAAAAAAAAAAAAATTATTTGCAAGTGAAACCAAAAGCATAAAGCAACCTGGAATATAAAAATTTAGGTCTATTAACAATTCTGTTGGGCTCCATGAAGTATTATATTTTTGGTAATGATGACAAAAAGAAAAACTAATGCAAGTTTATGTTGAGTGCTCTCTGGAATTGCTAAATTGCTTTTCCCCTGTCAAAAACATAAGCCTAAGACCTTATATCTGTATAAAATCTTGGAACAATCAATCATGGATACAGCATCTGATTGCAGAAAACATCATTTCAAAATCAATTTATTATGCTCCTATATAGATTTAGTGCCTTCCGTGTTTTGACATTTCTCATTTGCTAAAAGCAGGAATGCTACTGTAATTTCTCTATGTTGTGCTACAAATTAGAAGGCTGGAATGCAAAAAGTTTCTTCTTTGTATTTGAATATGTCCTGCACATGGAATTATTTAGTCACTTTTTTTCTCTCATACATTTCTTTTGCAATGCCTTAGAAATTATGCTGTCTGATTTCCATCTGAAAATTTTTTGTGATGCCCAGTTCTCATCACAAAAAAATCCCTGGGAATGGCTTTGACAACATGATTGGCTTTTAAGACCTACTTACTGAGAAGAAATACACTGATGCTCCTTCTAATGTTAAATTTCATGAAGGAGAGGGTTGGATTTTGAGGCAGGTGTCTGTGCAGTTACTACACTTAAAGGCGTGCTAGTTTATGACCCTTTAAAAAAGTACTTATTTGGTGGAAATTGCTTTATAACTTAAATGTATACAGTGAACTGGATACCAGTTGCTTTGAAGGAAATATGTAGCATTGTCATATATGTAAGTGACAGGCCAGTGGTCATCATGTTGCTGGAAAAGCTCAGCTTTTACTTACTAATCAGCATACAGATTTACTGTAGGACTTTGAAATGGTGAAAAATGTTGAATAGTGTGTTTGTTTTGTAGAGCTTAAGCTTTCTGAATTTTTCTAACATGGGTATCTAATGCTAGAAACTGAGATGTTCAGATTTTCTTTTCCTTCAAAGGTGCATGGACATTGTTTGTTCCAACAGTTTCTGCTATGAGTAAAAATATGTATAATTCTACCTAGAAAGTTGTTTAATGCCTGTGAACCATATTACAATGCCTGTGAATTATATTGAACCAGTTACCAATCTTCCTCCTTCTCAAGTATGAGATGTCTGGCACTATTTCAAACAGTGTTACCATCTACATCACTCATCTACAATTTGGGCCACGTTCTTAAGGAAAGCGTGCTAAAGATGTTTTAGATTTGGCATGGAAGCAAGCTAAATATTTATGAAAATTTGTTCACAACTCTCTGCTTTTTTTGATACAAGTTCGCAGGCTGAGAAATCCTTTGTTCTTATTGTTATGTATTGTAATTTAGAAATACTTCAAATGAACACTCTTCTTTTTAGGTATCCTGTCAGGAATTTTGCACAATCACCATGTGCTGCTAAAATTTTTTAAGTCCACTCGTTGTGGAGGGGTGAGATAACTGGTGATGAAAAGGATTGAGAAACACCTCCACCTCCCAAGCTTTGCTTTTCCTTCTTCCCTGACTCAGTCCAGTAACACACAGGCTTTCAGGATGCCTTCTGGCTAATACAAGGGAGGGTTTCCGATAGACATATGTTTAGAAAATTAATAAGGATGGCTTTAGGTTTGATTTTAGGTAACTTGCTTAGCTGCTTGGATGAATCAGCTAAATTTCTGAGTGAACTGAAACTCCAAGCAATCTGTTTTGGACTCCATCCCAGACAGACCTATTCAGCCATCCACTTAATTGCTAGTGCATCTTCATTTATGTACCTCTATTGATTTTAATCTCAGATGATTTATACAGCACCATAACCAGGTAACAAGCCAAACCAATGACATTTCACTGGAGATGAAGATACTTATAAACTATCTTAATTTGTCCAAAATCTGCTCATATATACAAGGCACCTCTTGCTGTGGTTGTGTGTTTAAAGTTTGTACTTATAGCTTCTCAGCTAAACTTTTATTCTCTTTCCCACTACAGGTTTACAGACGGTTTTCCTGTATTTTAGAAGTAAAGTACATTTCCATTTGACTCCAAGATACCTCATGGTCTGCTGCCAGAGTTCCTTGATATTTGCTTGTCATTCTAGCTGTTTGTTATTGATCCACTATTCCTGAATGTGTTTAGGATTCATTTGGCCTGGACTCAGATGCTAGTGTGATAAGGACCTTTACATAGTTGTGAGTGATGACCCATCGTTGGCTTAATTCATAAACACACAGAGAAGTAGTTTCAGAGTAAGATTCATTTCAGCTTTTTAGATCTTTACTTCAGGATAAGTCCTAGACGATGCTTTTGCCTGGAAAAAGGTGTTTCTGTCCCTGAGATCTCCCTGTAATGGAATTAAGACTGAATATACTCTTAGAAGACCACAGCTGCTACTTCCTTGACTCTGCTACCTGAATGTCCTGAGGCAGATCTCATCTCAAGTGTTCCTGTATGTCTGCAGCACTCTTCAAATAGCTATTTAAAACAGCTTTAAGCTAATGTCTGCAATGGTTCTTATGCTTGAATATTAACATAACTAACACTGCAATCAAAACAAGGGAGATTAACATTGCACAGATGAGCTGTCTGTCCTATAGGTGTCTAAGCAGTCCATTAACACAGTACTTTGTGTTTTGTGATTTTATTGCAAAGTATTGTGTGATCTAAAAGAAAAGTGCAAATGAGAGAAATCATCCTTGTTAAATGAATCCCATCTTATTTTAATTTTCCACTTCAAATCACAATTAATATGTATTATTCACACCTTTTCATTTCTCTGCCTATATTATATGAAAGTAGAACAGATGTTTTGTGCAGAATGCCCAAGACATGGAAACAGACTATCGTTATTCATGTTTTTCAGTTGTCCCTCACTGTGGGCAATAATAGTGTAACAGAGGGGACTCAGTTACTGAAAGCAAAGTAAGTTCACAATTTTAGGAGGCTATTTACAGACAGGATCTGATAATTTCTTTCCATGGTTACCACACGTGTCATAACAGACTGCTCTTCCTGGGCAGTGGGAGGAAGAAACAGTGGATTCAATGCCCAAGTGGAGAACAGTGACGAGTGGTGTTCCTCAGGGGTCGGTACTGGGACCGGCACTGTTCAACATCTTTGTTGGCGACATGGACAGTGGGATGGAGTGCACCCTCAGCAAGCTTGCCAACGACACCAAACTGTGTGGTGTGGTCAACACGCCGGAGGGAAGGGATGCCATCCAGAGGGACCTTGGCAGGCTGGAGAGGTGGGCCCGTGCAAACCACATGAAGTTCAACAAGGCCAAGTGCAAGGTCCTGCGCGTGGGTGGGGACAATCCCAAGCACGACTATAGGCTGGGCAAGGAATGGATTGAAAGTAGCCCTGAGGAGAAGGACTTGGGGGTATTGATTGATGAGAAGCTCAACATGAGGCAGCAGTGTGCGCCTGCAGCCCTGAAAGCCAACCGTGTCCTGGGCTGCATCAGAAGAGGTGTGACCAGCAGGTCGAGGGAGGTGATCCTGCCCCTCTACTCTGCTCTTGTGAGACCCCACCTGGAGTACTGCGTCCAGCTCTGGGGGCCCCAGTACAGGAGAGACATGGAGCTGTTGGAGTGAGTCCAGAGGAGGGCCACAAAGCTGATCAGAGGGCTGGAGCACCTTTCCTATGAGGACAGGCTGAGAGAGTTGAGGATGTTCAGCCTGGAGAAGAGAAGGTTCTGGGGAGATCTAATTGCAGCTTACCAGTACCTGAAGGGGCCTACAGGAAAGATGGTGAGGGACTGTTTATCAGGGAGTGTAGTGACAGGACAAGGGGTAATGGGTTTAAGCTGAAGGAAGGTCGATTTAGATTAGATGTTAGAACGAAATTCTGTACTGTGAGGGTGGTGAGGCACTGGAACAGGTTGCCCAGAGAAGCTGTGGATTCCCCCTTCCTGGAAGTGTTTAAGACCAAGTTGGATGAGGCTTTGGGCAACCTAGTCTAGTGGAGGGTGTCCCTGCCCATGGCAGGGGGGTTGGAATTAGATGATCTTTAAGGTCCCTTCCAACCCAAACCATTCTATGATTCTATGATTCTATGATTCTATGATTCTATGATTCAGGTGCAAAGCATCTGAGGAAAAGAAAGTCTCCTTTTATATCATTTAGGCTAGAGATTTGTGGTGTTTTATCTGCAACTGCATTGGCTACAGCATATGAAAATGAGATCTGGGATGAGTTTGGGCATAAGTTGCACCCAGCATAGGTCTTTGTGATAGAGTTCATACTTTTAATAGCTTTCTTGTGTAAAAGTTATTAGGATCTTAAATATGAGGTAATTTTTTAAAATCAAGAAATCTATGAGCTATAATTTTTAGGAGGAGGAAAGAACCAGCATCACATTTGTCTGCAGCTGCTCTCTAGTTTTGAAGGTTACTACATACCACAGCCCAGCACCTGGGGAATGGTAGAGCTTGAGCAAAAGAACGGATACGACTCACTTGCATAACCTCAACCTGCAGTCTCCGTTAGAGGTTAGCTCTAGACTGAATTAATTCATGTGAAATGTATATATCTCTATGATGCATTCAGACTGTTTAAGGCCACAGAAGTTATCTGCACAGAACAAAGCTTATTCAAAGCTGAGTAGGATAATGTCTTTCAGAGAAGCACAATTATACTATTTCTCCAATAAACTGTGGAATAGTGTGAACAAATATTTCTCTAACAATGTTGAAGAAAGAGGAGAAGATATCCAAGAAATACCGTAGGACTACTGAATATGCTGAAAACATTTAAAAATCAGCCTGAAAATATTAATATATTTTAGATCTGCTGCTTAGTTTTGACTCTTTAGAATTGTGCATAATATCAAGTATCATCATGAATCTGTGGTGGAAGCAGAAATATGTTATAGTATAGAAAAAACAGAAGCATTAGAAAAATATAAACCATGCAAACTCTCAGTTCTTAATCTACATTGCAAATTGAATTATAGAAGCTGAAATTAGCCCTAAGTCTCTATTAGCTCAATGAAGGTCATCTTATGGAATAGCTACATTAAACTGAAAATCATTATCATAAATCTTTGTTGTCAAAATGAACATACGGTCCACTATGAACATCAGATAAGTTACATTAAAATGTATCATTTAAACAATGTATTACCTCCTTAGGTTTGAAAAAGTAATAGGCTGGTTTTCTCTTTGATGTACAAGGATCATCTTCAAGAGACATAAATGTGGCTGAAAAGTCACTGAAGAGAGGGGTTTTTTTTAGGACATCTTTTGAAGGGATCTTTTAGAAGAAGGAAGGAAGGAATCTTTTAGAAGATAAGGTTTCAAGACAAACTGGAATAAAGGTATTTCAGAAAAAGATAATGATATACTCCCACATGGTGCTGTTCTTTTGTTCACTTGTTTAACACTGCAGTGGTGATTTTGTCTTCTCTAGTAATTTCTTGTGCTGTTCTATATACTATATATAGTTCTTGTCCTGCAATGATAAATGTCTTATTGAAAGTACTCAAAATATTTCAAGTGACAATTAATTGTGGAAGTCACCCTCACTTTCTAAAGCTCTAACTTTTAGTGCTAAAAGATGACTACAAGAAGTTCTCATATCCCAGCTGAGGGCATTGTAAAGGTAGCTGAAAGAATAGCACCTTCCTAGTCTAAATTAGCACCTTTTAATTTAAGCACATGAGATTTTGTGATCCTCTCTCAACTGCTTTCCAGATCTTTCCAGATCTGTGTTGAAGCAGGTTTTTAATTTTCTTGACTTACCTATTGCTCTAAGCTCCCTTTTATTCCCTGGAAAGAAAAAGGTTACCCAGTGCATCGTATGAATCACCACATGCCTCTCTCGATTGACTAAAGAGAGAGCAGATTGCGTGTCTTTGATTAGATTTCAAATTGTTTCTCTGAACAAGATAAATTTTGATCTAAGGATATACTTAATATTTTGTTGAACTGGGTTATTTGATAGGTGTTAACGCAAGTTACTCCTTCCTTGTTGATTCTTTTTTATACTGTGGGATAAATTTTCAAAGAAAAAGAAAATAAAAGAAAATCAGACACTTGCTACCTACATGGAAATGAAATTCTGCATTGAATAAAATAGGAAAGCTATGTTACTGTTTTCCCAAGCACTCAGTGGCTCAATGAAACCCAACTCAATGGCTTAATGAAACCAATAAGGCTTCATGTGAGCTCTTGAACACATAACTCATCTGATCACAGCTGAAATCCCTATGCTTGACCTCATTATGTTGGAAAGCACTGAGATTTCTCAGTCGTTCTTGATGCTTTAAAACATTAAAACTAACACTTTTGGATGAGGAACAGCTTGTGAAATACTTATTTTTATTTGCCTGCTGGTGTGTGGCTGCTTGAAATTGCACTGTTTAACTAATTATAACCTTAACAGTGGTACTAACTAATTTTAAGAAGAATAGTATAAAAGACACCTGCACGCCATCTTTTAACTTTGCACCTAGCCTATTAATCAAGGAACAATAGAGCTGGAGTCTGAGTATTGTAACATTCCTATTTTTAGATCATGCCCAGCTCTGGTGTCCTCTGTGTGTTTGTACAGCATGTAATATAGCGAGGTCCTGGGCTGCCTTTAGGACTCAAGTGTAATGCAAATAAATACACACAGGCTGTACAGCTAGTGTTAAGATTGTCTCTCTTCCACCAGTCAAAAGAAATTATTCCAAGGCTTGCAGAGAAAACCCGCTCCAACAATCTCCATCTGGGTATTTACACCACACTCATCGCCGTGGTAGTGGAGTGCTTTAATAAGAGTTGTGTGCACTGTGAAAGGAGAATATACTCATTAGTGTCTAATGTATTGTTCAAGGTTACACACAGGATATAGAAGTTTAATGAGAACTTAATGGGACTTCTACTACTACTGATTAAGTGTATCTATCATTTTGAGGATGCGGGTAAAACTGCTTAACACTGTAATGTTAAGGAAAAATGAATGCCCAGTATGTCACTCCCTTCTGCCATTAATCACGCTCATTAGCTGTGTTCCAGTGACAAGATTCTGACCCATTACTAGTGCAGCACTGGGAGGACCACTGCCAGTGGCCTGCTGATTTAAATAGTAATTAATCACATTAACTGCTATGACTGTTTTTGTTCTTTCTGTCATATATGGCTTGTAGATTAAGCTAACTCTGACAAAAACTAGAGTCCAGTACTTTACCATAAATTTATCATCAATGGTGCCTTGCCAAAATCTTAGTTGCAGAGCAGGAGAGGCAGAGCTGCTGAGATGGCAGCTGCGGGGAGAAGCAACGAATCTGTTTTAGAGGGGTTGGGGGGGGGTTTGCCTCAGCAGGAGCTCTACATCTGTAGGAGCCTGTCAGCTACTACATCCCCAAATGGTAATTTATTAAATCCCGATTTACTTAGTCTCTTTTTAATATCTAACTAACTGTTGTTTTTTGGCTTAGGTGGCACCCAGGAAGGCATGACCAATTATCTCTGCTTTTATGATGGACTTAAAGTGAAGGTAAGAATGGTATTTTTGATCTGCTTTGTGTCAAGCAGATTTTGTCCAGTGTCTTGTTGACATTTTTCTTTGTCATTGGGGCACCCTACCTTTAGTAATGAAAACAATACATTAATGTTTGAGAGACTGGGGTGAAGAATTAAGTTCAGATATTCCAAATAGAGAGAGAATTATTTCTTCTGTGTTCAATAGCAAACCAGACAATATCTGGCACTTACCTTTGCAAGTCAGCACATGCCAACTTTATTTTACTATGTTACTTTTCTTTTAAGGGGAAAGTATTTCTGCATGTTTTTGAAGGCACTGAAGAGCTAATGTTCCCCAGACTGAGGTTACTGTGGAGGCTGCTGATGCCCTTAGCATAACCTTGAAAAATCCCCAGGTGTAACAAAAATGGCAAGCCTCCCTGTGGTGCCCTACATCCTGCAGTTTACTGAAGAACATTGCTACCGTGCTGGGACTTGCGAAGTGCTTCCTCTGGCAGAAGATGAGCTACTGACTTGTGCATGCCCTGCAGAAAATGTCTCCTGGAGGACACCTGGCCTTGCTCTGGTCCTTTTACCCTGTGTGGAGGTTTTGACCGTAACCATCAAATGGTCTTTTTGCTTTTGCTTCTTTTCTAACTTGCAAGAATGTGGCTTTGTTTTGTTTTGGTTTGGGTTTTTTTAAGTTGAGAGGGGAATATAGGTAGAAGGAAAACCCTCTAAATGGACATGCCTCACATGAATGTAGAGAAGTACTCTAACTGTAGCTAATTAGTTTATTAGATTTTAAACTAAATTATGGGTACAATGGCACTGTAAATACTGTTTAAGAAGAAGGAACGAAGGAAGGAAGGAAGGAAGATGTAATCCAGCCTATTCTTGCTCTCTTGCTCAAAAATGCACTTACAGGATTGCTGTTGCACTAGTTTGTGACTTCGTAAGTTCTACAGATTTTTGTCTGGCAGGTTTTGTTTACAGAGGAAGAGAGTACTTGAATATTGAATCTGAATGATGTTTCGTGTTTGACTGTAGCTCATTCATTCATAGCTCATATATGATTTTTTTATTCACTTGCTGAAGGCAGTTACATAATTCTTCCTAGCTTAGGGCTTTTATTGAATTAAATTAGTAAACTATGTAATTTTATATAATTGACATGGATTTGTATGAAACATTATTTGTCTTCTGGAAGTTCTATGAATTGTTGTGACTGTTAGATTAAGGTAGATTAATTAATCATAATCTGCATCCTTAACAGTAAGTATAGAAGAATAAATTATGAGCTCATTATATTACAATATTAATATTTATTTTTTGTTGTTGTCTTGCTGATTTCACTTGACTCCAGTATTTGATTTGGACCAGAGGCAAGCCTTCTATAACAAGCCCTTTGAGTGATAACTTGCAGATATTTTCCCTTTTACAGACGCAGAAGCATCACTGAACAAATGGCCTTTAAGAGGCAACATTGAGACTATTTGTCCTAAAAGCCGACCTAGCTTGAAAGTTTTTATAGGTTGTTAATCTTAGCTCAAGCATTTTAGGGCAATTATTTCTGTGGAGCGTGGAGCATCGTACCTAGTTATGGCTACCTAAGTGCTCTGTTTTTAAAAAGGTTTTCCAGTTACTACTAATTATCTCAAATGATAGCTACGTGAACTTTCTTTTTTCCTTTATATTTTGTCTTGCCTGAAAGCTGTTCTTCAAGTTCAACCAAATTCCTTCAGGCACTTTCAGGGGTGAACTTGATAAAGCAATTAAAGCCTTTCAAAATCTGTGTGAATATATGTATACTTAATGCTTCTCTGTGGCTCTGCTTTTGGAAAAGTTCTAGAGTTATAGGAGTCTGGAAGGCTATAAAAACTTAAATCACAGGGATAGTTTGTGCTCATATAACTGTATTTTTACGCTCAGTTTTTGTGACTTTAAGGAAGAGAAGTCATTCATCTTTAGTTTTGGATCACTTGTTATCTGTTGGGTTTTGTTTGTGTCTCTGCTCTTTTTCTGCATCCTCATAATTAGATCAAATATATTTAGATTTTATTAGTTTTCATATGCAGCCTGGAGGACATGCTCATTTCAAAGCGAATCAGGTGGTTGCATTAACTTTCCTTTTCACCAGCTGCTCCAGGCAGCCCTGACCACTTGGGCATGGAGGATTTGAGCATTACGTGCTACAGAAATGGCACCTGTCATCTAAAAGCCTTTGCCTTCAGGTCCAATTCTGACTTCTCAGAAACCCTGGTAGGCTAAGTGTCTCATTTTCTAGAGCCTCAGCCTCATGAGCACTTTGCAGTAGTGGTTCTTATTGAGTGCTCTTCTCCCATGCTTTTAAGGGCTTAAAAAAACCCTTATGCTTTTTTTTTTTTTTTTTCCTTTTTTCTTTTTGAGTGGTTTCAATTTTCTTTCTTATATGTGACCTCTGAGTCTGGTAGTTTGTGCTGTTTGCTCCAGCCTCCACCTGCAGAAGGAAGTGGGATTCCTCTGCCAGTAAAGCACACATCTCCCACTTCCTTTTGTGCCCGAACTACCTCCCTTTGGGCTTCTTGACCCACCCCTCAAGCTTTTAAATAGATATACACACATCACAAGTTAATCTCCAGCAAGTCTAGCTGTTCTTGTTTTAAAGAGATGTGGACACCTCCAGCTGTAATTTAGTCTTGCTACAGCAGTAGCCTACTGACTCCTGAACAAATGGCAGCTACATTTGTCATGCTCGAAAGTACCCTTCCTCTTGATGCACAGCACGCTCACTCGTGCTCTCAGAAGCACAAGGTGCAGTTTGGATGCACCTGCCACAGTGTGATTTGCTTCAGGCTTTTTGCCTCAAGCTTTACGTCTCTGGTGATGTGTTCATAACCTCTGTGGTTTCAAAGACCCAGCTGCAATGCCTGACTTCTTTCTCCTGCTCCTGGGGAAAATGCTGCTGCTCCAAGTGCCCTACCTATGGGCAGAGTTATCTGGACTTATACTACAATTTTTCTATTAGTGGGCTGTATTAGATTGTTTTCTTATAAATGAGAATCACTCAGGTTTACTGATCCTATCTCCTCTCCACCTCAGAAGATAGTTAGTCTCAGTAATAATACAAAAATTTTCAGAATGTCAACTCTTTGGAGACGGGCTTCCTGTGCTGCTGCAATCATAAAGGGTTTTTAAAATTACTATTATTTTCTTGTCAGTAGAGAGTGAGGCAAAATATCCAGGGCATAGAAGATCTGAATAGCATTCTGGAACAGCCAGACTTTCACCATGGATCCTAGAGGGAACATACAATAGCCGCGTTTCCAACTTTGGTGCATCACTCGGGAGTCTGGAGTTGGATGGAGTGTCTTCAAGCCACAGGCAGCCAAAATTTTAAGAGGGCTGTTTAAATGCCTGGGTCTGCTGGCTACTAAGACACGTCCCAAAGTTGGATATGTAAAATTAGATGGATAGACCTTGACATAATTTGATTAAAATGTATTTATTTTAACACATTAATTTTTAGATGAGTCTGTTAGAGTAGCCTATCTGTAATGTTTGGGACTTAATGCCCTTTATGGCTTTAAAGAGGTTTAATAGCTTCCATTAGGCTTCCATTAGCAGTGCTGGAGAAAACAGGAAGATGCACATGCAGAAAGGCAATGATTTGTGTTGTTATTCGGTATGTACCACAGTGGATGAAAGAGTTTGTATACACTGCCCATGAAATTAGATGGCTGTTACGGTGCAGATTCCTCCTGATGTTCTTCGGTTCTCATAGATATGGGTTCAGGATTCAAGTTTAATAGCTTTCTAAGATTAATTTCAAGAGATCATTTGTAAAATAAAGCAACTGGCTTTCCCTTCAGCTCTTGTCTTAAATGAACTTCATTGATGTTCACATATGCTCTTCATAAGTTTGACTGTATGTTCTGCTTACTCTTGCTCTCTGTATTTTACTACTTAGTCATGCACAGCAGGAGACCTGTAAATGTTTCTTGATGTACCTGCAGGGGAAGAATGGGATATATACTACGCTTAAGTGGTTTCCACAAAGTTTTAAAAAAACTTTTTTATTTCATATGACTCATACAATAGCGTATTTGTATGAAAATGAACTCCAAATTTTAATTAAATAGTTCTCACATCTTTTTTCTAGGAAATAAAGACAATGAAGATAAACTTGAGTTCCAAACCATACCTGTAAAGATGGGTTCTTTTTATGCCACAGTTTTCTGTACCATAACTTGAGAAAACTGCATGTGCAAATCTGTCCTGTCACCATAGGATCAGTTTTTGACTTTGGTAGAAGGCCAAGAGTTTGGACCCTTTGAAGCCAATTTAGGTTACCGTTTACTTTGTTATTGGAAAGTACAGTGCTATGGGGACTGGCAGATACTAGCATGGAAAACACACAACTTTACACACAGAAAACTAGAGATTTGGGAAAATTTCTTAATTATCTCTTACCTTACCTTTATGTTGTCCTTAAGGGTTTCATCACAATTTCTGATATGTTTTCAATGGCTCTCTTTCCTGCCTAAGTATAAAAATAATGTTTGAACTAAACCTGCAGTTTGCCAGACTGTGCAAGCACGTAACATTATTAACTGCTTGCTTGGTGCTGAAGAAATTACAGACTTCTGATTTTTATTTTTTTCCCTAGAGATGATTGCAGCATTCATCTTAATATCTTATGGGCACAGAAGAGTGTTCCAGTAGACAGCAGGACATCAATTACAGATGTGAAGCATGCTTGCAGGCATATGGGTCTTATGTTAGCAGCCTGTTCAAAGAATTAAGTAGTGCAGATCCAAGAGTCCAGATGTTACAAATTTCTATCAGTGGTCACTGCAGCATGAAATCTCATGTGAGTTTAACTTCTTGGAATCATTCAAGGTGAGTTATATAACAAACCTCATAAATTATTATTATCAGGACAGGTTTAATGAGTGATTAGCAGGAAAATTGAAGGATTAATTAACTTCAAATGTTCTTGCAGAGTAGCAGTCTGAGCTTTTATTATGTGAAAAGAAGGTCTTGGCTTTTATACAAGTGGTCATCCTACTTCTTCAATGACCTAATTGGGTTTTTCAGTTCTCACTGGAGGAACAGAATCATTAAAGCAGTGTATAACTCTTGGGCAAAAAATGTGCCTTAAGCACTTTACTCTTAGGTTTTTTAGCTATATTTTGCCTAAAGACAGTTGTTGAAACTGATGTTCAGGGTCCAAGTAAATCAGCTGAGGTTTTTCCTTTCTGAATTGAAAAAAATTAGGAGTACACACTAATTCTCTAGATCTAATTCAGAATTGCTAGTACTTTTATGAAAAACACTTTTCAAGGTCTATGGAAGTATTTGAATATTATAGATTAATGTCCCTCTATCCCAAAAACAATGACAAATGAATTTTATCACCTGGGAGCATAATTTTTTTCTTGTCTTTTATGATGGATGGAAAACATGATGGAGCAGAATGACTATGGATGCTTAGCAAAAGTGACTAACTCACTGTTGCCATAAATATTGTCTGTAAACATTCCAAGGCCAGTCACTGAAATATAGAATAGTGTGTCAAACCAATAAAAATGGAAGTTGAGAGTTAAAACTGCAGATTTTGGGCGGGGTTTTTGTTTGTTTGTTTGTTTGGTTTTTAAATTTATCTCTATTGCAACATAAGGTTCAGAACAACAAAGCCTAAATGATCTACTAGAAGATGTGGTCGGTTAATGACTTACTTATGAAAAGAGAATAAAGCACTAGAAAACCAAGAAAGATTGCTTTTAATATCTTTTGCTGTTTGCACCTGTAGGAGTAACAGATAAAAGAAAGGAAAGACGTGGTGCTGTGGTTGATTTTTCTTGTTACAACAAACGCATACCAGATATGCGAGACTACTACATACTGCAAAAATATAAACACTATAATCATTACGGAACCATCTGAAGCTTTTAACATATGCTTATAATAAAAATATATTTTCAGAGCCTATGATAAACAACCCTTGCAATTTTTCTTTGGACTAAGTCTTAGCTGTTATACTCTTCCCTCTTCTTCTTGCCTTTACAGAAATGAGGGAGGAGGAGAATATAAGGTACTAAATGATTTTAGCCAGTGTCCCACAACAGAGGTAAATCTGTGCTGGAATTCAGTCCAGTACTGTAATTCACTAGCTGTACATACAATGTCAATAGAAATAGCTCTTCTGTACTCAAACCTAGATATTATTTGCAAAACTAACAGAAGTTTCCCCTACAAAAAGAGAACATTTTGAGTTTGCTGGATGAACTAAAAACAAGCAGCAGCTAATTCAAACAGCAAAGGCATGGAGAGACTGAAATACATCTCTGGTTTTCTAGACTTAACGGAAGTCTAAATTCTTTGCAGGGTATTGAATAAAAAGATTCCATTTGTCATTTTCAGGGTTTTATTGCTTTCTAAAAATATATCTAATTTTTCTTTACCTATTTTTCTGAGCTCAACGCTAATATACAAATGCCTCAGACAGCCTATAAATGTATAATTTAAGGGGAAAAAAATGTCCAGAAGAAAAAAAAATCCTTCAAAGTACAGCAAGATTACAGTTCTGCAAGGATTTACATATTTACAAAACTGTTTTTCCATACAGGAAGAGGAGTACTCTTATAACTGCTTGCAAATTCAAGGCCTATGTGAGGAATAAACAGTTAACTGAAATGTAGATTTGAATGTAAATCCATTTTGAAGTCTTGAATTCTATTGCCTTTACTTGTATGAAATAGTACGTTTATCGGCATAGTCCTGATTAAATAAACAGTAGCTAAAATTAATCATATTAAGTATTATGAAAACATTTTCAAATAATTATTTTTGTTTCAGTAGTTCATTAAAGAAGTCTGTAATAACTTTTTGCTCAGCATCTTCATGTTTATATTAGCAGCATATTTGGCAGTACTTTTTTTTTTTTGTGAGATTTCTCACAATTGTAATGTCTGAATTTGGATGTGTTAAAATCATGCAAGAAGAAATTAAGCCTGTGGTCCTGAAGAGTTATGCTTGATGACAGACTTGCTACTAGTCATTTCTGATAGTTGGAAAATTCCTTCCTAATTGTTTCTTTCATATTTTTTTTTTCTTTGAATGAGCCTTCTGCTTATACACAAACAGGTTTTGCATTTATTGCTTGTTGTAAATATGGCGAATAAAGTGTAGCTGATGCAATTATTTAAAAATCAATCAAAAAAAAAAGGAAGCCAAGCAAATTTTTTTATTATTTAATATTTAAGATGTAGGGTGTCTGCATTTCTACAGGTATGTTAAATAATAGAATCATAGAACAGCCGGGGTTGGAAGGGACCTCAAAAGATCATCTGGTTCAATCCTTACCTTTTGTTAATTTCAGCATACTACAAAATAGGAATTTTAATTAGAAGTGCATCTTTTTAAAACATCTTACTTTGAAGTGGGTTTTATGTGAAGTAATCTGTCTACTTTCTACTATCAAAGAAGCATATGAAATGAGAAAATTACATGAAAGTCAGTAAATATGTACACCAAATTTGGACAGAGCTTCAGCTATGAAATGTGTGGTTAAAGAAAATGCACAGAACAATAAGACTTTACACTAGCTTTGCAAAGTGATTCTTCAGCCAGAGCTGATGAAGATTGAACGTCTGTTTGATGGACAACTGTTGTCACTTGGTTCCATCATTCTTCTCGGTGACAGTGGCAGCAGCTCCTGTCCAGAAAGGAGGCTTGTAGCTGTTGCTCTGAAGGGGACTGAGACCACTGTTTGAGTAATCCTCACTCCAACATTTTCCATCCAGATTAGCACAGAGCTAAGATATATGCAAGTTCTCGTTTTGAGCATTTCTAGTTAGCCCTTGAGTACAAAGTATAGCAGATAGAAAACTTCAGTGTACAGAGCTGAACTAAGCAAAGCATTTTTAATAGAAAAATATTTTCTTCTGATTTTTTTAACCTTCTGAAGTCTTACAATGTAATAAAAATCCATATTCTGCTGCAATAAATATTGAAATAAAATGCTGATCCTACTATAAAACTCATTGATATGAAAATGCATAAGATTATGTGGTAATATTTCCAAAGGTTGCTATCAAAACAACAACACATGAACTTGTGGAAAGCTTAATTAACCTTTGGTGTTTGAAAAGTTACTACTTAGTTCAGCCACACTGAGGAGATTATCTGGCAGAGAAGTTGGAAAGCTGATGATTTGAAAACAGGCATGCATTTATTCTCACTGGTAGATTATGTGCTGATGAGGTCCAATTATATGCCAACCGAGCCTCTCTGAATCATCAAAGAAGAAATGTTAAAAATTCCCTTGGCTCCCAAGCATGATCTCTACTGCCATATGTCAGAGCGGTTTTCTGACTAATGCAAGTCCCTGGAAGACACTTCTTTCTCATTCTTGCATTACCACCTCTCAGAGCATCCTAAACAATTAAATGAAAGTACAGGCCATTTCTTTGGAGTGTATGTATTAGTATGTTTGTTACCATGAAATTATCTAGCAGCCTGTTTTATTTAAAGATTACCATACTGTAGGGATGGAATAATCTGATGTTAGCTAATGACATTGAAATTGTGTTTTAAACAAGTCAAGGTCAGTTGGAAGAGAACAGGAGTTAAATATCCAACACACATGAGAGAATGCTGTTTATAAAGATGCATTTTTTTTGAAAAAGATCAGCTTAATCTACCAATTCCAAGATACAAGATGAAAATTGTTGTCTTTGCCTCAATGTCTACAGCTTGTTGGCTGTATAACTGCTGTGAGCAAGTGGCTGAGAGGTCAGTCCTGTTATGTGTCTTGGGTGCATCCACAGAAGAGGACTTGAGTCTGGGAAACTCACATTGTTTGAGGTTTTGACCATTCTTTTAAGTTTAAATTGAGCCTGTCAAGATCTCTATTCATTCAGGGATACTTAACCTTCTATTTCTGGAGTCCTAACTGTCCCTTCTTACTTCTAATTTGCTTTTGAATCTCTAGGATCAAGGCAGGAGACGTGAAGGCAACTCCCATTTTTTGCAAAATTAAGAACCATTGCTTTTCCAGGGATTTTTTCCATATCTGGGAAAGTAATGTACCATTTCTGTATGAAACATTCACATAAATTGTTCCTTATGTTTTGTCCCAGGTATGTGTATGTATGCATATATGCCTATATCGTGCACTACATTTGTTTTTTAGATAATGGCATTTTCCTGACTGTTAACTTTAAGCATTCAGAAGAATAAAGCATAATGTACACATCAGCATGGCTGTGAGAAGTCCCAGGCTTTAATTTAACAGGGTTTGAGAGGAAGGTTAGCAATATAGACGTAGAGATTTGAGCTGAGTCGAACTTTCATAAAGATGCCTTTCCTTTCTTCTCTTTATTGCAGACTTCGAATCCCCTCCAGATTTGCCCTTCTTATCTCAGTATCCTCAGATAGAATCCAAAACCTTATTTCGAGGACAGAAAGGAAATGTGGGTGGTTGGACATACACCCTGTGAAAACCTGTCTTCCTTGCCTGTAACGCTGAAGACAAAGTATTTCCTGGGTGACTTTAGACTACACTGGAATAGTGGGTGTTTTGTCATGCTGTCTTTAATAAAAACAATTAGAAAAATATAGATATAGATAATCTTGAATTTTCTAGACCCATGATGTAGGTCTAGAAATTAAAGTCACCTTAATTTCATATGCACAATGCAAATATGAACAGAACTCAAAAGGACTTAATTAATTCTTGTTTTAACTCTCTTGATTTAATTAGCATTAGACTATGCATTAATTTGCCTAAATATTGTTTACATCTATACTGTAAACTAAACAGTTATAATATATCTGCATATCACCTAGAACATATAAAGTAAACACAGGACATTAGAAAATTTGTGGTTCAAATGCTTTGAACTTCCTGATTAATAATATAAAAAGTCAAAATAAGAACTCAGTTCATGCTTAAAAAACCCCAAATTATAGAAACAACATCTGTTATTTTGCAAGCTCATATTCACAGGCAGCACGTTTTTAATACCATTCTGATCTAAGAAAAATAGAAATTTTTTATACACTATATAACCTACAGGTTCATCTGTTAACAACAACCTCAATTTTACTGCAAGCATATAGTTAAAGCAATAGTATAATAAGATTTTTAGTGTTCTGGACAGTCATGCTGGAAATTATGAATTGAAACACAATGGTGTAATTTTGGTGTATGTTTATTCCTCCAGAGGTTGAGGGACCTCACAGGGTGCCATTAAGAAGTCAGATCCTATCAGGAGATAACCGCATGATGGTTGTTGAGGAATTACAGAGCAACCCCAATGACGGGAGTACTGCAGTGCATTAACTGTTAAACAAGTGATAAATGTTCATCTGCTCCATCTGTTTCCCCAAATGTTCATCTACAGGCATTGGGATCCTCATCTTGGTTATGTTTCCTGGGTGCTAAAATAATACAAACAAATTATACAGAGGAAAAAAAAGAATGCTGGTAAAATTCTGTACCTTAAAAGTTAATCGTTGTTCAATACATATGTTCTTAAAATACCCATTATCTTCAGACTACTGCTGACAATCAGGGACGTTATATTGGCTCCAGCTCCCCCAAATATTTGTCCTACTCCTCTCACAGAGGTTCCCACCCATCCTGAGATGTTTAAATTAATCACTCAGCAATTCCACACTGAACAGTTCAATGTTTTTAACCTGTTAGTGGTGTAAGTTTCTATCTTTAAATATAAACTAGCTATCAGCAATATCTGTTTAACTGATCCTCTAGCAGCTCAGTTGTATCTGCAGGGGTAGTGTGAACCCCCTGGATGTGGGAACCTCCTCTAGGTACAGCATGCAAAGGAGGTGGTAATAATTGCCTCCTTCTATCAGAATCTTTATTTTGTAACATTTTAGCTACAGTACTACAGGAAGGTGAACCACTCTGATCACTTGATGTGGATTAAAAAAAAAATCCTGTTTGCCTCATCTATTTGAATAAGGGATTTTTCCAAATATGCAGCCCATTACTCAGTTCAAATGATTCTGCCTTGTTTTGGTTTCATTGTGAGATTTACAAAAACTTAAAACCTTTCTCGTGAACTCCAAGCTTTCCTCCAGGCAATCCTTGTCTATCACTAATCGCAATTAGTGTTGCTTGTTTACTCAGTGACGAGTTAGCAGTTTAAAATAAGCTGTCTCATAATTCCTGCTCCAGAGTAAGAATAACAAAGCTGAAACAATCAGTCTGTTTCATCCCAGGTCCAGGCAGAGAGAAATTACTTCCTTTTGAAACCTGTAATGACAGGTGGGAGGTCAAGCAGAGTTCTGCTTTTTGGATGGTGTTTGCAGTGGAGTGTCTCACAACTCTAGGTTCTCTTCATAAATCTTCCTTATACAGCAAGACTCTGTAAAGAATTTAGGAGGTGAATGTAGGACTTAGAGCTGAAGTGTATAAAGCAAAAAAATCTTATTCAAAGCCTTTGTTGTAGCCTCTTAGCTACCTGCATACCTGAACTTCTCTACTCCGAGAAGTTTCAGCCCTCGAAGCCCTCTGTAGTAGCAGAGTAGCATCACCAACACTTAAGTCCCATGAGAACTGGCCTTTCAGGAGCAATCCAGGACTCCAGTCATCTATCCTAGGTGACACTTACCCAGTGTGGGTCACATTGGACACCTCCTGAGGTATCTTAACTACCCTGTGAAATGTGAGGTCCTAATGATCTTGTAGCACATTACAAAGATAAACAGCTAAACTCCCACCACATCTTGCTTACTGTTTGTTTCTTGGTTTTTCACACATTCAGATATGTACCTTTTATTGGTTTCTACTACAGACAGCATCGTAGTTAAAGAGTTATGACTTGAGCTTGCGGATTTCTGTTGAATTTTTAGCAGTAGTACAGACTTCCACTGGGGCTCCCTCTGTCCTTCCGCAACTCAGTTCCATGTTTGCCAGACCTGTGTATATACGCTTTTCTGTTAAGGGAATATAGTATGAATAAAGAAGGAAATTATAAGGGATAGAAAACATGAGCATACTTCGGGGTTTCTTTTTGGTACTGCTTTATTGTAGCATTCTGAAAGAATATTTAGTGTATTTTATTGTTATCCTTCTAGAAAGAGTAACTCAAAACAATGTTAGCAAGTCAACATGTTTAGAAGTGCGTGCTTTCTTCAGGAAGGGCTTATAAAGCAGCTTGTTGTGCTCAGATACTGTCTTCCAGCTCCCCTGATATCTTTGTCTCTTCACTGTGCTCCAAATACCATCTGCTGCTGCTTATGTGCCTCATCACTGAGAAGCAAATTGAAATTCCTCTACACTGGCAGAAGAAGTGTACACTGAAGAAGTATCTTCCTCTGTTGGTGAAAAACAAAACCAGAACCACATTACCATAGCAGCTATGGGATGTAAAATATTAATGGTGACCTATGAGGTCCTAGAAGTTCTTTTCTAAGCTTAGAAATGAAGTAAATACAGCACCCATTTTTTTGCTTAGGTTAATTCGCTGTTGCGGCTTCCACAAACTGGGTGGAATAATTTTTAACAGGGGAAATTCAGTGTAATGAAGACATTAACTCTGTTTTTCCTAAAGATTAAATACGGTTTCTCTCATGACTAGGCAGTGTTCTTTATTTGTAGAAAGTTTCTGCACTTTCAGCACTCTCATGCTCCTGAGAACTTCCTCCATGCAGCAGAGCAGACGGCCAAGCAGCTTTTCTCTTCTGGGCTCCAGGCGCTCTACTCTAAACCTACCGGATTCATGAAGCGCAAAATGCACAAAGTGCAGTTTGATATCGAGCTGACTCTAAGTGGAAGATTTCAGTCAGTTCAGTAAACATTTTAATTACTGTTAAGTAATTCCGGTTTTAATTAAAAATGCCTAGAAGAAATCTTCCTGTGGTTGGTAAATGGCAACTTTGAAACCGACTGCGCTGTAAATCAGCATTGTATAAGTGCAACCGAGACCTAGAGATGGTTTTGTGCTGCTGCAAGACTGTCATTTCTGTGACCAGCTCAGCTAGCTAGAATGGAGAAGGTGGTCCAGGATGGGCTGGACTACTTTTGTCGTCCCTCAGGTGCTGGAAGTTACTGGTGTCTAACTGGCCCAGCATCTGTCAGTGAAAGCTGTTTACTTAGCATAGAACATTTAATATGAGGCTTACAAATTTATCATAAGAAAATATTAAGTACTGAAAATTAAATGAGTGTGGAAAAGTGGGGGTTTCTTTTCTGCTGTCCTCTTTTTAGGTTCTTGTTTATGATCTTTAAGCTTTTCTCTATTTTTATGAGCTAAGACTGTAATTTTTTAATTGTAGCTGAAATGTTCTGGTATTCTAAAACTCTGGATATAAAAACTCAAATAAAACAGCAAGTAAAGTGAAAATCAACAATGGTGAAAAACTTAGCCAATAAAACTCTGTGATCCTCTAATTTATGTATCTACTGGCTTTTGTTGGGATGAAGAATGTGGGACATGTATAAAGTGATCTGAACAGAAAAGAGATACCCATAGTTGCCTTTTTGCTTATTCTTCTGTAGAAATGTCTTAACCCAGTTTCACTGAAAGCTTCCTAAAACATTTGTATTGGCTAAGCTGCATTTAGTGGCTTGGGTTTGGGATAGTACTCTCTCATACCTAAGGAATGTTACACTGATAAAATAATGCCAAGTCTTCCTATTTTATTTCCTGTATCTTAATGTGAAATCAGCACTATAATTAGATAATTTGAAAATTTAATAGAACTTTCGTCCGTGAATTAATACAGACAGATCACAATGACAGCTCTGAGCCAGGAGATGAAATAGAGAAAGGATAGTGTAAACTGCATGGAGTCACCATATAAAAGCAATTTTCAGTGTTCTTGTAATAGGTACTGTCTAATAATTACACATTGCCTAGGGAGAATTCATCAGCTTGATGTAACAAATAATAAAGCATATTATCATGATAAGTGCATGAATTAAGTTAGAATTTCAAAAAGTACAGAAGTTCAGTAATTCTTCTAGAAAACTCAATCTGCATTAGTAATTTCACCAAAATGAGGGCATGTATTTAGGTCCCTTATTGCAGAATAATGGAATTGTCTTTAATAAAAAACAGAGGTTTGATTGTAGAGAGAGATGGTAGACTTTCATTGTTTTGGCTGTAATAAAGACAGATGCATGACATTATGTATTTAAAATGAACATTTTTACTCACTAAAGCAATACACATTATGTATGATATACATGACAGCAGACTGATAGATAGCTGGGAAGGCAGAAAGAATGCCAGTTTGCATTAACACAATAGCATTACTTCAAATGGCCCCTACCAGTGTAAATGAGATAATAATCCTGGCTCTCGATCTGCTATGTTTAAACTAAGAGGATCCATCTCTTCTTTTACATATACTATCACAATTTCCACTAAAGTCAATGGGTCAAAGCGCTCTTAAACATAGTTGCCCAACCCCATCCATTTCAATGTAGCAATGGCAGAATTTAGCCCACTGGCTTGTTTGATGCAGTGACTTTCCTGCCATTTGCAGGCCAGACAGGCTGACATGTCCATTAGACCTATGGCCATCACAGTTGTACAGAGCTCCATAATTCTTTTGATCAATTAAGAAACAAAAGTGCTCCTGAAATTTAATTTGCTGTATCTTTATAGGGTTTTTTTGCAGTATAATGAATCCTGAGTAGTGTAATTATCTTTAGAAGAGGCACTAAATAAAGCTACCAATTTAAAATATTGAACAAAGTATAGATTTGTGGGCAAAGTGTACCTTGTGTAAAGAATTATTCTATCTATTTCCCTTGGTATCTTATGAAAATACTGCATGTGCCTTAGGAGTGTATATTAGAATGTTCTTCAAATTTCTTATCCATTAAAAAAAGACATTAGCATTACAAAACATTTAATGGAAGTGTCTTACATTACAAAAAATTACAAAATCTGCTGTATGAATGGAAATAAGTGTGCATACACATCCAGCCAACAATTACTACCAACAGTTGGCTAGAATATAGACCAGAATAGGTCTTGGCAAAATATAATTAAAATTATAAAGATTATAAATATATAAGGTTGGTGTTTCCCTTCTGATCAGACTTTACAGATGGCTTTGCTACTTTAAGTAAGTTTTATTTTTAAAGTATGGTAGTTCTTGATCAGTATGTATTGATTTGAAGAGTGAAGTAAGCAGTCAAAAGGAAGAAAGGTTGTTCTGTGGTTAATGTACAGACTTCTGAATTATTCTTCTTGGGTTCCAGTTCTGGTTATGCTACCAATTTCCTATAGCATCTAGAGAAGTCCTGAATTAATTTGATAACCATACCCATAAGCATCTCATATAGGTCTTTATTTGGAAAGAAATTGGATGTTGGGATGCACGTAGGTAATACTGAATTTTTCAAAAGTACCTCAGCCCCTAGCGTCATCTTTGTATGCCTAAATATCTCTAAAATGTAGTTCTGAGAAATCAAGTCCCATTAAATTTAAATGATACGCAGGCTGTATGAGCACTGGTAGTGCTTTCCTGGTATGGAAATATCAATATTCTAATGCAGATAAGTGCTCCAAGAGGAAATTCAGTAGGAACTGTAAAGTGATGCACATTAAGTCAGCACCAGTACATTAAATGACCCTCCGAGTGGAACAAGATAAATTGGTCAAATTCCAGATATACTGGTCAAGCAGCTAGGAACTCTGCTGATGTAGCAGCCTGTCAGTCAGACATGATAACTCTTAGTACCCTGCATTGGCTTAACTATATTTATATAAACTCATGCAGAGGACCTGCCCTTAGTTCCTCAATGACTTGTGAAGTGGGACTTAAACTCTGAAGCCATGTAGGCACCTTTGGAAGGGTGCATTTTTGTTCCTAAACACTCCCTTGCAAATACTTTCTGTTCAAAGTTATGAAAAAGTTTTCAGACAAAGATCCTTTCTGGACCTAAGAAGTGTGCCTTCTAGATGCAACACAAAGAGTGAGGATATTGTGGTCCAGATGCCTTTATAGCCCCAAGGCCAGGGCATCCTCTTGGGATAGTGGCTCAAGACCTCTCAGCTGAGAATTACATTGGAACACAAGTCTCCCATTTTAGCTGGTTCACAGAACTTGGGTAGATTGTGGGCAGCATCCTACCAAGGCATGAAGGTGTGGTTTCCTTAGTTTCTCTTGCTCTTTCTCTTGGAGGTCTCTGTTAGTTAAAAGTCCTTAAGGAGTTGAAATGTGCAGTGCACGCATGTACAGATATCAGATGTATCTTAGAAATATTGCCACAATTTGATAGTGAGGGATCCACAGAGACCAGGGAGAGAGAATTAATTTGGTGCTTGACTGCCTGTTTCAACTAGATTTTATTTCACCAATTTACATGACAATCTTAAAGGACAGAAAGCTTTTTTTAAGAAAAAACCCAAATCTATGGAATGAGCAGGAAGGTCTTGGTATCCTGCCAAGGTGCAACTGCATGAAAACTTGCTTTGAAGTCTTTAGAGAAAAAGTGCAATAAAACTGCAGGTTGTTGTTATGAAACATACCGAGACTTCCCCTCTCAATTTTTCCTCTTGCATTGTCCGTGACTATCACCTAATTTCCTGCTTGGCTTCCATCCTCAGTTCTTTCTAATACAATTGCCTGTTGGCAAAACTGCTTTGCACACTGGAACAACAGTCTTTGTCCAGGCAGTTACCAAGCACTAAATCTCCTCATAGATCACAGAAGTTTTCTGATATTTTTAGATCTGTGGTAATAGTTAAAAATTTAGATCTTCATGGGAATATTACTCAGCCTCTTTGTAATTGACTTTGACCTTCTGTCACATTTTTGTGCACATTCTACAAGCTTATGGGTATGCCTGGTTTTATTTGCATTTCTGGTTTCTGAGACAGAAAAGAAAGATGCCGAATTCTCTGCTTCTAGCAGCTGAGAGGATTTAATACCTTGCTGCGGCTGAGATACTGGGTTGGTAGTAATGTGGTATTCTGATTACCTAATCCCAGTTTACAATATTTACACAGTTTAATTTTTAAAGCAATTGTCTTTATGGGCTCCTAAGTGAACTGAATGCAATCCCTTTCCTTCCTGTTTTTCATACTAGACCTCTTTCAGTCCTGAAGCAGTGAAGGGAAAAGTGCTTAATTTTCATTAGAAATATTTAAAGCACTTCTGGAGCTTGCTTCTCTGTACTGCACTGCTGCATGCAGGTATTTATTCTAACCCCTACTGAGTGCTTAGAAGTCATCTTTATGTTAAGATATTCCTGTACCTAGCTGCTGCTCTGTCCCCTGACATTACTGTGCCGCCCTGAACTTTGCTTTTGCAAGCTTTGCTGTCCAGGCCCGTGTGTGCAGTCTGCTCAGGATCCTGAGCTCAGCTTTGCACCGCAAGCACGGCCACCCGAGAGCTGCCTGGGAGCTCTGCCTGCACCCACTGCTGCCAAACCCCCTCCATCAGTCTTGAACTTTGAGCATGGCCCGTTCTCTTTAGCTAGGCATTTCATCTGGGGAAAATGTTACTGCACATTTCCTATAAGTGACAGAGACCAGCACATGCTCTAATCAATTTATTATACAGTTTCACTTTCCTCTTGTTCTCTTGTTGCTGAGTTGCAGGTAAGTAAGATGATCACAATTACTGAAAGCCCTGTGGTTTGTGCAGCGTTAGATTTTTCTATAATGAGCCGTCATTATGATTTGGGTGAAGCTTGTTTTGCTTGAATGGTTTATCAGAGGTTTGGTGTCTGTTAATTGTTTCTTTGGGTTTTTGTTTTGGTTTTGTTTTTTTTCTCCTTTCTTAATTTTTATTCTCTGACTGTTCTGTTTAGATTCCAAGAGAGAGGCATTTTTTTTTGTTTATCTAATACTTTAATTAAACTACTCTACAGTCTTATTCAACCATATCACTGTTGGTATTAAATAATAGAAACAAATTGCCAGCTGCAGGACAAAAGTCAGGGACATGTTTTGAAGGAAGCTATGCAGTGTTACTGGTGCAAATTTGTACTGATTCGCTGCAAATATACAGCACTGTTTTGACACTGGCAGGAAGAATTTCCTCCAATGTAGATGATGCAGTTGTGGGACAAAGATACTCGGTGGAAAAAGGTGTCTTGTGTAGCACTCATTGCGCTTCTGTTTCTTCAGCAGTGTGTTAGAATACAGCCCTGCAGATGCTAGACGATGTGCCTCTTGCTTTCCTGGGAAGGAATGGTCTTCATTCTTACTGAACCATGTAAATCAATTGCCTTTTCCTTGTACCACCTGAGGATTTGCCGGGCATCTTTTGAGGGGACACAAGTGCACTTGTGGGGTGGCACTCCTGCATTATTGGACATGTGTATTCACCACCACAAAGCTGGATCTCCATCAGATACTGCTGAGTTCAGTGGCTATACATTTGGTTGTCTATGGTCAGAATGGTTTAATAAATCACTGCACGCTTGCTTGTGAGCACAGTTTAATTTTAATAGCAGGAATAAAGCAAAAACAATAGGATTGTCTGTGGACCTGTGCTGCAAACTGGGTCACTGAAGAGACACAGGCTGTAAATAGATGTTTTGGAGCTGTTACTTGACACTCCAATCAGTTGCCTGGCTGAGTGGAACCCACAACTCTTTGCGCAGTCAGTGCCCAGGTTTCTCAGTTCTTCTACTGACCTGTTTGGGGAGCTCTGTGAGACATGAAGGGACTCTGCCAAAATCAAAAGCTCTCTACCCTTCCCTTCAGTGTTTGCTGGGAGATATATCTCGGGAGTCTTTGTTTTGCTTCCCTGCTTTGTTTCCCAAGATGTGTGTAGCATCCTATGGTCATACAGTACGCAACTGATTTAACAAGGCAACACAAACTTGCTGTAACTGACTACTGGAAAATACCACCTCCATAAATGTCAGCCTGGATCCCTAATTCTGTCCTTGCCCCTGATTTGGGTGGCCTCAGTCAAATCACTCCAGCCAGAATGATGAAAGCATTTACTTGCCTGCAGATGCATGTTACTGCTTTGTAGGTTAAAAACCTTGATAGTTTCTGTACATGTTATTAATTTGAATTTGGTGACCAGCTTTCACTTGTATGCTAATACAAGTGACCTAAATATATTTGAATTCACCATGTTTATTTACCATGATTTCCTCTTTTCTTCTAAGTTGGCCAACTAATGCCCCATGGACTCACTATTGTGAAGATGAAGTAGCTGGTGAGTTAGCAGTGCTCTGCAAATGTCTGGAGATACATACATATTTAAAAAGAATTTAATACTCCACCATGAGTTATTTTGCTTTCTGTCTCACACATTGCACAGCATGCTAACAACAAAAATGCTTTGTATAGCATAGGTAGTGTATGGTTTAATGTATTTAGAGACACTGTAGCCGTGATTAGAGGACTGAGATATGTGATACGACTGATCTAAGCAGATAGGAATACCTGTTACTTCACCTTGCTGCGTGTTTTATTTTCTTAACAGACCAAAAATATTTCTAAAATAGGCAGGATTTCTTAAAATAACAGGCAGAACTCACTGGATTTTATCCATTTGAATAGGGTACTCTTTGCTTGAATAATTGTGTGACATGTAGCTTCCAGATATGCAACCTGAATTCTAAAACTAGTTCATATGTGCATGATAATTCTCAGTAAGTCACTGAAGGTTTTGCATTTTTAAAACATAACCTCCTAGTAGTGAAGGAGACGAAAAAACCCAAACCATTCTTGATGCACACAGGAATGGAAACAGGAGATTCAAGTTCTGGATAAGGTCTCAATGTTTATAGTTATAGATTAGAATTGAATCTATATTTATATTTGCTATGTTTTCCTCCAATTTAAGCCAGTTAAATTGGATAAGAGGAGTGTCAAAGATGCACAGTGCGCAGTGATTGCACTTTTGTCTGCATTCATCAAAGAAATCTGCTCCAGTGAAAACCTGAGGCACAAAATTTTTATCAATTTCTATTTCTTTCTAGCATGCAAAAATGAATATAACTCTAAAGTATGTAACAAGAATGCACAGGGCACATGGGAGCGGAGGCCCTGCAGAAGTAGGTGTGGGTTAAGGAGCTCCTCTGCAGTTTGCAGGGGCTGTGAGCACACTCGGCCACCTTGTCACTCCACCCCTGGGCAGACAGACCAGTGCTGTGTGGCACGCTGGGAGACAGTCAGAGATGAGGAGAGAGGTGTCCAAAGCAGGTGGATACAGTGCTTTCTGCAGCAAGATGGGTTGTCCTGTCAGTGTGTGCAGGGCTACTGTGTGCCTGGGCTTCCCCAAAGGGGCTTCATTTGCTGCCTTTAGATTTTGTCCAAGTGCAATTTGAGGGTAAGGGGGTGGTTGCTCATGATTTCCAAGTGCCTGGCAACATTGGGTGTCTGTAGCGTGTGCATGTGTGAGATTTACAGCTGGAGTGCGCTGGGTATGACATGGACGAGCTGCACCACCCCCGCTGTGCACGTCCCATGCAGCGAGTGGGAGCCTGGGCGCAGTGTGTTACTCTGAGAAGCGGGGCTGTGGTGCCGGAGGTCCTCACCATCCCTTTTGGTTCAGGAAATCCAGACAAGTGGGATTTCTTAGTCCTGCGTGCGTGTGTAACTGCCCAATTTCATCTGAACAAGCTTTGAATATGGATGGAAAAACAGGTTTCTTCTGAATCACAGATTAAATCAGACCATGAGTTTCTCAAATAGGGCTTTTGAAGAAAACCTTAACATTATATCATAATAAAACAATCTCTATCTTGTAATGTAAATGGCTTAACAGTCGAACTCTATAGCTAAATTGCATCTTCTGCAATATCAAGCCATTGCTACAAGAAAGCAAGCAGGAAGAAAATAATAGCAAATCATACCAATGCTGTAAGCAGCACAGAGTAAAAGAATGAAAAAGCACAATGTTATTGTTTCTTACCACTTCTCTTAATCTCTCATGAAGTTCGTTTGTATGACCTTTAGCCGCTTTTACTTGATGATATATGGTGTAGCATTCTTGGGCAGAGAGTAAGTCAGTTAATCTTTCTGTCAGAGGGGTACTCTTGCAATTCACACGGTAGCTGGAATTCAAAACTAGTGAAGCTACTGATGAGACATCATGTTATGCAGCAAGGAGGCTTATTAATTTTACCCATGGTGCTCCAGAATTGACCATCTGGTTCTGTAAATAACAACATTAATTTACTTGTTGACCAACTAGCAGCAGTTTCCATTATGCTAAACACCTGTTATCACTTAAAGCCATTTTACTGAATGTGATGCATTAGCTGTATATTATTGGTGCTAAAGATGCATACAAAAATATGTCATCCACTTACATGGCTCAGATGTTGCTTAAACAATCTATTGAATTTGCTGAAGAGCTTATGCAAGAAACAATTGTATTTAGGAGGATCAGCAGAGAGCATTCTTAATTATCTTAAATATCTCTGATTACTGCATTCAAAATACACTCTCCTGTCTGCTGTGGTACAGGATGTGTGTGAGAATGATTATATGTTATGTTCCAGTGGCTCTTGCTGTTTATTTCAGGCTTTTGTCCAATAATTAAGGAGAAATATGTGTAGATATTATCCTATTCTTATTACTGGCAGGTGAAAAAAGATCCAGGGAAAACTGGTAGAATTTGCAAACAAATGTCACCAGAAAAATCTTGCAATAGACTCTCATTTGGAGAGTAAGCAAGCTTTTAGTCTCTCAGGAAATGGTTTGTTGTTGCAATGATATTTTAATTCCTAAAGATCTGTGTTTTTTAAATATCGTTGCACGGTGTTCCATGAAGGAAAAAATCCTTCAGACGACAGGGAAAAAACTTTCAGATGACAGAAAACTTGATTTATGCTTTATTATCTGTTTTCTAGAGTAAACTGAAGACTAGAAAACTTCCCAGGAAATTAGCACTTATGGACTGAAATTTCAGGAAGGTGGGATGGCCTGTATAATGCCTCTGACTATTTTGCTCTTAGCCAGCTGCATAGCCACAAATAAAATCTTTTGTGCATTGCAATGGACTTCATCTCCTAAATTGTCCCAAACTGGGTAATCAGCAAGCCTCTTGTCCGAGATCTAGACAGGAATCAGATACAAAAATGAAAGACAGCAAAATTATCAGTTTAGAAAAGAGGCATATGTCTGTCGTCCAGATAGATTTTTTTTTTTAATCTTTCTGTATCTTTTACTGGTAATTTGCTTTTCATATTTACTTTAAAGAGCAACACAGTTTTTCTTTCATTTCAGTCACTTCAATGTATGCTATGAACATTGAGGTTCAAGGTGATGTTAATTTTGTAGAGTTTCATGTGTCTTGTAGTCCTGGCAGGATGCGTGTAACAGTTAGATGTGTATAACAAAAGCACATAGTTAACTGAACTAGAAATTTTCATCCCACAACTGTTGCACAGCTACTGCTTATAATTTACTATTTTATGAATATCCCTAAATATTTTCTAGAAGGGTATACAAGTGGTGTTGACAGAGCTAAAGGGCAGTCACACTTCTCTTCAATATACCCTCAAATGATTTTACAGGATTAAAGGTCTTAGCTCATAGTAAAACAAACTAACACCATACAGGTCAGTTGCTGTATATGAAAGATTCCTTTGAAGTTTATGATTTCATCCGGGAAAAAGAAGCTAAGGTGACCTGTCCAAAGACAATATGGACTTTATCAATCATTGTTCAGCAAGGGGGCATTCCTCTTTAAGCGACTGTCCATGAGGATCCTCAGTCCATTTCAAATATAGCAAGAAGGAACATGAGTAGTAAGCAGGAACAGCAAAGAAGGAAGTCAAGCATGAAGAAAGAGAGGCAAATGAAACTTTTCAATTAGTCAAATACTTAATTGCTTACCTCCCTCTTGGGTATGATAGAATGACAAGAAAAGCAGAGGGCCCTGAATTTTAAATTTGCTCATCTGTGACGCTTCTATCTCTCTAGACATTCATGAAATACTGTTTCAAACTTGTAATATTAAATAAATTTTAATGTTGATCAACTCAGATTGATACACCTTTTAGGGTTTGAGATATTAAAATGTAATAATGACTACTGTATAGTGATTGCAAAAAAAAATTGTGTTGGAAGGGATGTCTGGAGGTTATCTAGTTCAGCCTCAATGCTGTGACATGAGCTTCCGTTGACATGGCATGACCTCATGTAGAACAGTGAAAACAGAGAGAAATTAAAATAAATTCAAATGGAATTTCAGAAACTGACACGCATAATTTTTAAAATCAATCAAATCAGAGAATATATTTTGCAGCAAGCTCAAATTCCAAATAAATATAAAAAGACATATATATTTTAAAATTTCCTATAGTAAAGAAAATTTTCTTTTCAGTTAATTGTAAGGCATTCTCCTGTTAAAAGTACAATACTGGCCAGGAGCAAACCCTGAATTCTTTTGGTTGAAGGATCTGGCAATTATTCTTGTAAACATTGTCAAAATACAGGACTGTGGGAAGTAGAGTATAGACACAGCTATCATTTCCCTTTCACCCTAATCAATAGAGAGGAAGTGGCCATCTCAGAGGTGTGATCCAGGCAGTGGATGGCATTGTTCCTCTTATGAAGGTACACCTCTCCACCGACTTTAGACGTAGGCATGGTGACTCAGCAATACAGGCCTACATGTTTAATAAAATGGATCTGAAAGGAGCTGTAGTCTGAAAGTGCCTTTCCTTTTCTTGTAAATTTAAAGGAGGCCTGAGATAAACAGCTGAGATAAAAATGTCTACAACTGGTTGAAAGAAACCCATCCCAGAAGTAAAGCAGTGTTGACAACCAGCTGAGGGGTAAAAACTCGTTATTACTTTGCAGTAACATTTGATGTGCATTGATTGCTGATATCGTACTGCCAACAGGCTTTGGCCACAAAATCTATCTTTTGTATATAAAAACCTATGCATACAAAAAAAATCTACAAGACATCTTGAAGAGGGAGATTACACTAAATGAAATAACTATTCTTTTTCCACATGATTTTGCAACTAAATTAATGAGAAAAAAAATATTGTATTGTGCTATACATTTGTCATAACCGTTCCTCAAGGACAAGGTGTCTATATAGACAAATGCAAACAAAATGAAGGCAAGTGGTGTCGCTGAGGGTTTAAAATAAAAAGTCTTCCTGCCTCACTGGTTTTTTGTGGGTTTTGTTTTGTTTTCTTTTGTTTGTTTTCTTTTGTTTTAAAGTAAATGCCAGTGACACTGGATGTCTTTTTTTGGAGGCATTGCACATTTAACTAGCCCCATTCACTCTTCTTGAAGTGGACCAGAGGTACGTGAAACTATCATCCATTTCTCCTGGCACTTTGGATTGATTTGAGAGTAAGGCATTTGCCCTAGGGGAGAGAGGCATTGTGCCTGCACAGAGCTGAACAAATGTTTTTTAATTAATAATTTATTCAGCTCATGCATTGCTTTGTCTGCATGTAACGGAACACTCCTGGGAAGATCACTGAGAGCAGAGGCTGAACTTGGGACCTTGAATCTGAAACCATGAATGTCTACTGCCAAAAGCCTCATTTTTGTCTAACAAAGCTACTTCGGCATCATAACCTCGTGATGGGGTCCCTCCACTCTAGAGAGTGTTGTTTCCCTGGATATCAGTCAATCACTGTTTAACTGGCTGACTGACACTCAGCCAAATTCAATCTTTTATTAAGTAATTCATTAAATTTATTAAATTACGTGGAGCCCATTTAGGTGACCCAAATTAACATAACGCTAATAATATACCATGTTTAACAGAAGAAATACAAGATGCAGCTTTTCCCTGCCAAGTTTCCAGTCCAATTTCTTGCTGGGGTTATGGGGTCGGTGCGATAGACCGGGAGCAGTCGTTTCCAGCCTCTGTCCCTCTCAAGGCAGCTCGTGCCTGTGCCATGGGATCCTAAACTCCACTGGAATTAACCCACAAGAACAGGACAATTTTGGGTAGTAATCAGCCTTGAGGGGAGGGATTTCCCCTTCTTTCCTGTGACTTGCCAATATTTTGAGCTACCTCGCTCGGATGTTGCTGGGATTTTTAAGAAATTCTTATTAACATACCTAGAAAGAAAGAGAAACTGTGCTGAGCAAGGTGAAAGACTAGCTCAGCCTCCTGCCCGGGACAGGAAAGGGCAGCAAATACCTGGGGAGAGGACATGAGGAGAGGGATAACCATCAAGTGGTGCGCCTCTTCCCCGTAGAAACTTGTAGGTTTGGCAAAGTTCCCGGCCCAGGCACTGCCCACGGGCTGTATACATTCAGACTGATCAAAGTTCAATCAAAAGTTAATTATGGCTTTTGGCTCCTTGTGCTGACATCAGCAAAGCAGCAGAGATTTCTGGGAAGTTTGGTACGGTGATTTTGCGTACTTGTATAATTATAGTGTGACAGTGCTCTTTGTTTGCCAGGAGCTGGATAAGCAAGGTCACGCCACAACAACAGGGCTAGCTACGTACCTCGTCCGCAGATGGACAGGGACTTTCTTGAACGTCTTAGCTATAACAAATCATTGCCAGAATAATTTCAGAGAAGTATTCTTCTCCTGGAAGCATTTGAAAGCATTATGTTATGAGCATTTATGGAGAGACAGCGGAGGTTTTTCCAGCCTAGCCTGACACACTGAGCAATGTTATTTGTTTCTGCTGTCACGCTGGATGAGCAGTAACTCTGCTTCCAGTGGGACAGCCAGTGTTTATGAGCATCATGGTTTCTGAGAACAGTCCCTCCAGTCACACTCATTTGTTTAAACTGTTCACAGAAGATAAACTCAGAATGGCCACAAGTACAGTTAAAAAATTATTAATTCACATTTTCTATGCAGACTTTGTCTGCCTCCCTGACCAAACAAAGTATAACAGCCTCAGCGGTGTAGTGTACAGGAATGTAATAAATGCTGGGATCTTGATACATCTATAAAAAGGCAGCCATCACCCCCTAGTATTGGTGCTGTGAGGTGTTGGGGGGTCCTGTGGTAAAACACTGGCCAGTAAAAACTGCTGGCAGCACTCTGTACAGATCAACCAAATAGTAGCTGCCAGTTGACTGAATTCAACACAGTAAAAGGAGCTTCTTTCTCCCCCTCCTCCCTGGTGCACCATGGCAGGAGTACCTATAATTTCACTCTTTGAATGGATTGTTTGCTATTCCAGAGATCTAAAGCCACATTATTGTTTTATGGGCAGTAACAAACAATTATACCATATCTATTTGGATTTTTGTTCAGTGTAGACTGCTTGACAACACGATCTTTGACAGCTAGTGCTTTTATGGGAAGGGTGGGATTTTTCAAAGGCAATGAAGTGATTTCGGAGCACAGATGCTAGTGGGTCTGGTCGTTTTGAGCTTCCAAATAACACAGGGCTAGTATGAATGTATTTAGGCACAATTCTTGTTTTCCCCCACTGGTTTTCTATGGTTTGGCTGCAGAATGTGAACAGAGTCAAAAAAATCCTGGGAGGTCTAAGAAACTCAGCACACAGGTCATGATGGATGCAAAAAATCTTTTTCATGTCTCTCTGGAGAGTCCTGATCTGCTACAACCTGCGTAACAGGGAGGGTATCACCCAAAAGAGTTGCAGAGAGAATAGAGACCTCCTTTCTCTCCATGCTCTATGTCAGGGAAGTCAGAGACCCAAGTTTGAAACTTTCCAATGTTTAGTTTGCACTGGGGACTCAGAACAACATCTTCTCTGTCTGACAAGATCCCACAGGTCTTTTTCTGATACTTTTCCAGGTGAGTTTGCGCCCATGAAGTTCTCATCTGGAGCTATGTTTTTCCCCAAATTGGGAGGTATTGTGGACCTGGCCTTTATTCTGCCCTGCTGGGGAGCTGCTGTTGTTACGGATCCCGCCTTGCTCCAGTGAACTTCCCCAGTGCCCTGGAGGTGTCAAAGCCAAAAATTTTGGTTTGAGCATGACTTATCTGTGTTTAATTTTATGTATTTACTCAGGTGCTGCCATTTGTGTGTGTAAGGTTCAGCAAGGTCAATTATTCTTATGACTTTTTTTACAGCAAGCTAGCAACATAGAAAAGCCACCTCTGGAATTGGGATCCCCTCCTTGACTTGACCTGACCAATTTGTCCTGAAGAATTTAGTGAAACAAGTCATAAAGTGCTTCAGAAATTCTGGGAGTCCCTGAGGCAGAGCAATAGCTCTAGAAAATGCATTTAACTGAGAACGTACAAAACGGCTTAGATGGCTTAGTAGAAAATGTCCTCAGCTTCAGTTTTGTAAATGTGCTAGTTCAGAGGTGTGGTAATAAATATTAATTTTATTTTGACATTTGAGATAGACATTTGAATGCTCTGTATGTGCAGTGCAGAATGATTAAAAATTATTGTGGTGTATGAAATTTATGTTTTAGCTAGTGTGATTACATTCCCCTAAAAATGTGCAAAGCTGTAATCTTTTAAAATTGTTTTTGCAGTAGGGAGATTAAAATTCAGCAAAGCACTTCATATATTTTTAAACAATCATCATGTTAATTTGGAAGTGATTCAAATAACATTCATTCTATTTTAAACATGAGTCATAATGATCTGTGTTCAAATTCTTTGTTTCCAATAAAAATAGCCATGTCCGACAGGCACAGATAACCTACTGTATATAAAACAAAAAAAGTAGAGAGAGACTGGTAGTGGGAAATCATCATTTGGATACTACCCTGTATTGGTAGTAACTGCAGCTTCCAGTTAAAGGCTCTGCACAAGACTCTTGTGCAGAGAAACAGATAGCTCCACAAAGATCTCAGCAAAAATGATTTTCTTATATCATGAGCCACCGTAAAGGTGACACCAGCCAGCTCAGTTTATAGCAGACATGGCAGAAAGACTATGTATTTTCACTCCAGATCAGCCCTTTATTTCAGAATATGGGATATTTTCCTTCCACCTTCGCCTGCCCCTCATACCCCTGCTCTCAGTCTGCGTGCCTGCCCTGGCATTTCCCTGGTGTGTCTGCGGAGTCGGAGTCAGGACGATTTGCTGCAGGCTGGGATTAGACAGCAGCTAAAGCCTGTGTGGGCGCAGTTCTGCTGCATTTACTTTACAGATAAGGATCTTCTGTCAGCATTGCACTGCTGAGGGCCAAATTAAAATGAGAGTGTAATGAGAATGAACTTGATGTGCTTCTGAATGAAAGAAAAAATCTAAAACCTAAATGGATACTCAAATATTTAGAAATGCATAGCACAGCGTAGCTCCTTCTTAATGATTGGTCTGAGTCAGTCTGTGTCCTCATATTCAGTGATCCCTCTTCTTTGTCAGGTCTGGATTTCTCTCCATCGAAGGTTATAAGGTGTTTATAGCTGTTCTGGATAATGGTTTACCCTTGTGTTGGATGGACCACAATGAAAGATGCCAGTCTTGAAGCTGTACTCTTGTCTTCTGGTAGGACTACCATAGCTCCTTCTCCATTACTCAGCATTGACTTTCATCCTTATTGTATTCTGGGCTTTCCAAGGCCTTTAGAAAGTCAGCGGGTACACATCGTTATTTCAGTGGCAAGCACAGGCATTACATATTTCTAACCCCCATGGACCTATACAATCCATGTCTCCTCATCTGTCATGGAGTGGGGCAGGCTACTGTCCTGTGTCTTACTGTCCTGATGTATTGACTGAAGTCCCTGGATGGACCCCAGAACTGACTCACTACCAGCCTTGTCCAGGATGCTCAACTGAGCCTTCACCATCACTTCCCTGGCCCTGCACAGATGCTTGGGACTGTGCCCTGCTGGGGGGCACTGACCTGCCTGCTTGATGTCCACCACCTTGGATCCCAGCCTGTTGCCCCAGATCTGCTCCAACTCCTCCCTGATGGTGTACGTGCAACATCTCCGTCTACGCCAGCAGAACAGAATGGAAGCAGAGAGGCAGTTACTTGGTGGCAATGGTGAAACCAGTTGCAAAAGATAAGGGTTTCACTGAAGAATTTGAAATTGCGTGTTGGCTAATGCTGCTGTGTGCTGACTGAAGGAGCTTTGCTGGAAACATGGCTGTAGAACAGATCTTTCTGTAGAGCATATTTTGACAAACTTTATGACTTGTCCATTAGAAGTAACTAAAATTAGCGAAAAGATTAAAGATGCAAGGTAGAAACAATATCTGAAGAGTTCTTGATTGTATAATGTGTGTGAAAGCACTCTCCTTTAATACCTTAAAGGTGCTTGGTGTTGCACAGCATCCTTACAAAAAGGAGGTGAATCCCAGATGATGCTTTCAGATCATCTGTATTTGGTGAGATGCTTTTAACGGGCAGATTCTCCCCTTTTCTTCCATCTGACCTTAAGGGAAAAAGATGCATTAAGGAAGGATAGTTCTGAGGATGTGATTGTACCTTGCACTGCAAGACAAGACTTCTTCACTTGACTTTAAACTCTAGTAATCACAGTTAAATCTTGAAGTAATGCTTTAAAGAGTTACCAATCTCTAGTAAAACTGATTTTATTTTTGTTACTCTCTTGAGTTAGATAATGTAGTTTATGACCATGTTTTTTTTGTGAATTGCAGACATACCTAAAATCATAAAACACTCTGTGGGAATTTGGAAGACACCTGCAAATTATTGTTTTCCATTCCTGCTGGATAGAGTAAGACTGTAATGCATGATGGGGAAAAAAGCTGTCTCACTAAGAAAATACCACTTAAGTGCCAAAAGCAGAACATGAATGTGCAGGGAACTCGCAATATGCTACTGGTTGGTATAGGGGCAAATAGTATCAATGTCAAGAGCATGAACTTGTTGAAGAAACATCAGAAGCATCAAAGAAAATGTAAATCAGTCACACTGTCCCAATCCACAAGCAGCTGTAGGTACCTACTACTGATCTGACTATACTGTATTGTGACTTCTCCCCTGCCACAGCATGGGGAGAACTGCAGCAAAGTGAGTGCAAAATTTTTTACTTCTGAAAAATGTATGATAGTCAGCATCCAGTTTTTACTTGTGAAAAAGACTATAAAAATGAAAAAAAGCTGACAGATGAGTTGAACCTCTTCTGGAAAAACTGCTGAAACAAAATTGCTACTAATGTCATTGGCATACACCAAAAGTCTTGAATTTCAGTTTGCAGGTTGGTTCTGAAATGCCATATTTAGCTCCATAGTCATTACTGGTGTTGGCAGAAAGTCCATTTTGGAGTGTGATCATGTAAACTGCTTTACATGTAAACTGGCCAATCTAATTAAGGCTTTTTTTGTGAAATAATAGAGATGGGAAATGACAGTCAACTTCTCAGTTTAAAGCTAGATTTCAGGAGCTTCTGCTCCTTTTTTTCTGTTAAGGGATATCATGTAAATATTGCTGGGCACCATAACTTCTCCTCCTTAGAATCACTTTTGATCACCCCTGGTATAAATGGCATTAAACATGTAGCACATGAACCCTTACCCATATTCTGAAGTTTGCACAATACTGAGTACACACAAAGTATGACAAAAAAGAAAGCAGTATGACAGGACCGTGTGGCAGATCTGTCTTCTGAAGTCAGAAATATTTGTTGTGACAGAGCTCTACTTCAAAATGGGTTATGTCCTTCCCCACCAACTTCTTTCTGAACTGATCTGAAAATTCAGATGCTGACCTCTCACTGAGTGCCTTGATTTGTCCCTCTTTGGCAATAGGAACCCATCACAGGGTGATCACTCTGGAGGAACTGGCCAGGAGAACCTCTCTGCGCTGGCATCGTGAGAGAGGAGAAAAACGTGACGCGAATGATTATGCACCAGTTTTAATCTCATCTATTCATTGACCTTTCTGCTAAAAAATTTAAGAAGATTGTCCTCTATGCTGATGTTATGTGATGTGAACATATCCCCCAGAGTTGGAAAATCAAGTAATTGGATTTGGAAAATGAACTAATTTTCAACAGGTTGTTAAAGGAGTCACAACAGGACTTTTAGGCCCCTAGTGGCTTGGGCTGAACTTGAACTTATGTTTTTGAAATGAAAATCTGTGCATGCCATTACTTATTCCCTGAGCCATACCATGCTACTGTTACCTGTGATGTTTTTGTTTTTGGAAAGAAATTTAGACAAAAGGAAACTATTTCTGTAACTCTGGTGTGGAAGCTGACCCTGAGAGAAGATAATGTCATGGATGTTGCCTTTCTATAGCTGTATTTATAAAACATGTCTATATATAAATCTATATAAATGCAATTTGGATCAATTTATCTCAATCTGTAGTCTGTAGTCCTCCAACAGTCTGCTGAGGACTTACTGACTGAATTTTTCTGGATCTGTTTTTTGTTTCTAGCTGTTATAATGCTTTAAAAAGTTAAAAGAAATTGACCTCACTGTAAGTAAAAAGATGTTGTGATTACGGTAAGGTTATTAGGTGGTCAGCAACAGGAGTGAAGATGCTCTCTGTACCACCAGTGGAAATGTGGTAGTTCCCAAAACAAATCCTTTAAAATCTGGTTTGCATTATGAAAAAAATCTGGGAACTTGTGATTATTAGCAGAATATAGCATGATGAATGGAAGCAGTCACTGTAAAACAACTGACTATATGAAAAGGAACCTGACTGCAGCTGAAAAGAGAAATGTGAGTCCTGCTCACATCCATTTTCCATCTGTTTTATCCCAGCAGAGATGACTACTTTTTGCAGTATCAAGCTAAGACCTGGTCTTTGAAAGTATTCACTGAAAAAAGAATAGCTGAAAGAAAATTTCCATTTTCCTAAATATGATACGCTTATTCATGTGAGCCATTCCACACTTGGTAAGGGTGTGTAAGGGAAACTCTCCATGCCATAGAAATACCCTGTCATTTTGAAGATTAAGGTCACTAAATAGAAAGCAGAAGGTTACTTATGACAGAAAGACTTTCTGCAAAGGTTCATGGCTCACAGGAGGGAACTACTGATTGCCTGAAAGGCCTGAAGAGGCATTAAAAGTCAGAGAGGTCCTTCCCAGTGGCATACTTAACAAAGAGCTATCCTTCCTTCTTTGTGGCATGGTGACATTACTTTTTTAATCCACCATAGCTGCTCTTTGATGAAAAGGAGAATGATGACAATACAGCCAATGAACCTGACTGCTTTTCCAACTGCTATTCAGGAGAAACTGTATGTGTTCAGAGAAAGTCGGAGGCCTGAGGTTTTGAGGCATTAAACCCAGAGGCAAAATTCTCTCCCAGTTCTTGAAAGGCTCCCAAACATGCCCCCCTAGTAATAGTATAAATGGCAGAGAGGTAATTTAGTTTCTGTTGTGAAGGTCTTCCTTGTTATGAATATGAAAACATATGCATGCTGTTTATTGACAATGCTATACCACTTGCTACCCACTTAATCACTTAAAACATCACAAACACAATATAACTTATTAGAGCAGAAAATACTATCGCCCTGTATTCCCATTTAACACCAGCACCTGCATTGCATTTGTATTATAGAAAAATGTAAGCATATTAATTTTCCTCAACTTTTTCTCACTGGTTTGGTCTCCACTCCTCCTCACTTTCTCCTTGTGATTTGAAGCTAGTTCATTTTTGGAGACAAGATGGTACTTTCAATGCCTTGGCCTGATTCTGAGTAAGGGTTGGGATTAATTGTTAGGATCAAGGGTCTTGGTTAGAAATAAAGGTTTTTCAGCATTTCTTATGAGGGTTTTGAGGGAAGACTGTGTGAAGAACGTCAGTTATTTTCATGATCGTTTGGAAAATAGACTCTAAAAGGTTCAGTTCTGCATATTCAGTTGATAGTTTTTCCAGCAGAGGGCAAGAAAGTACAACAGATGAAAATGGTGCTATTTTCCTGGACAGCCACAGCGCAAATGTTAAACAGTATAGCCTGAGGAAGGAACGTGAAAGCTAATAACCATCCCCCTTTTAGGTCATAATGGCTTTTAAACAGCCTTTTACTCTTCAAGGATAGTCACAGAAAGACAAAGTAGGAGAGGAGCAGAGGAGACCACCAGCGCTGCCAACTGGTGTGTATTGCTTTGTCAGCACGAGTTCCTTCAGCTGAGATCTGATTTCTGGGGTGTGCAAAGGAAAGCTGTGCACGGTCTTTTTTCAAACCAGTGCCTGTGCTGATATATAGATCCTCACCTGATGTTTGGACTAGCTGTGGGATGAGGTCTCACACCGTTGCCTGTCTGATGCAGGGCTCTTATCTGTCAGAGTCATTAAGGCTGTTGAGTTCAGGCCTGTGAAGCGGGGCTAGCTTCCTCTCCAAGGGGCAAATAAAACTCTTGTTGGCCTCAAATATTAGAAGCTTGAGCTGACGCTCAGGAATAAACATCTGGGATTTTGCATCCAACATGAACAAAGTTAGCTTATCACCATGCAAGTGTTATTGTGGTGAGCATGTGTATGTTAAAGACACACACGTGGAAACATCCACAACTTTCAACTGTTCCATGGCGAGAGTTTACAAACTATTAAATTTAAATCTGCAGACCTCATTTGTTATGCAGCAGTGTGTATTTAGCAAGGAATTTCTCAACTTTCTTTGTGCCATTGCACTGAGTTAACAAATGATGCATAGCCAGTCTCTCAAATAGAAAAACCTCGGTCTCTTATGCAAACCTTCTTTTAAGGACCCAGCTTTGTTTGTGATACTGTTGTTTGCTGTTGATGGATTCTTATAAATAAAAAACATCTGATTTGGAGCGAAAGTGCAGCTACCTGTTCTTCCCCCTTGGGTTTTCCTAATTTCATTGCAGTAAATTATATAATTCATAAATAGGCAATCTCATACTCTTATTTTGCTGCCACTGATGGGACAAATAATTTTATTTCTTATGATAATGGAAGCAAAATCCTGAGGAATAATACAAGCCTTGGTTATCAAAGCTGATCAGGCTCTACTGGGAATAGCCTGAATGCCTAAGAAGAATGGAACTGATTCAGATAGCCAAACTAAGGAATACATTAGTAAAAATATGCTATTTTAGTAATAATTATCTGTTTAAAGTGTAACAAATCATTTTGGACCAATGAAGTATTTATCTAGGAGGAAGCCATATGTCAGTTTTCATAAAGGTAGTTTTGCTTCTGTGTGATTGTTAGTTATGACTATACTACAGTTCAAAAGTTTCTACATCGTTTGATTTAATTTTCTAAAAGCAGATTCTGTTTATAGAGACAGAAATACATACTTCATGATAAAACTGACATAACAGTACAATTAGCTTTGTAGCTCTGGTCAACATAAAAGACTACATAATAGTTACCACTGGATGGTTCTGTTTTTCTTTTCTGCAATATGAAACAGCTATATTTCACATGAGAAAGATTAACAGCTGTACTTCGAGTTTTCTTTTCTTTTGGTTCATGTGTTGTCTCAAGTACTTTGATTTGTTTATCCCAGCAAGATGTAATGATGAATTTATGGCTAAAGATTTGTTCAATTTTTGGTATCTGAAAAGACATCAGTATTTTGAAAGGTGGTTATGGAGAGAAAAAGTATCTTCTAAAATGTTACCCTTATAACATCTAGTTTTTGTTCCCTATGCTCTTTTTTTTCCAAGTCACGGTAGCTTGGATTATATATAAAGCCAGATTGTTTAATGTCATGTATTATTTTTTTAACCAACCTCTTTTAAGAGGGATTTTTCATGCAGAAATCCATTGAGCTGCAGAGATATTTCCCTAATGTACAATAAATTTCACATATTTCTGATATGAAGGACACAATTCTTTCTTTGGAACTGCACAGGGCTGACAGCAGTGGCCTCGGTGACCTGTGGTGAGCAGAAAAGTCAGCTCACTTTGCCATCAGTCACCAGTAAATGATCAGAAGTGGAAGCTCAGCTCTCTCTAACCTTAACCACTGGTCCTTCCACAAGGTCAGGTGGGGTGGGTCATAGGAAGAGGAGCTGCAGGCCAAGAGACCATCCTGGAAACTGCAATGAGCATTTGAGATCCTGAAATTAAATGTACAAACCGTTGACAGCTCTAGCAGAGGATCCTCAGCAGTACCTCCCACTAGCAGCTGAGGCAGGTGTTGAAATTAGGATGAGATGGATTGTTCCTGAAAGTGACTGTTTCCTCTACTGACTGTAGGCAGCCTTTGTCACCTTCAGACCTAGGGTCCTGCTTCAGACCTCTGTGACTGATCAAATGAATCCCACTCCAGGAGAATCTTAAAAGACAGGCTCTGTCAGAACTTCTGCTATGTAATTCTTTACCTTGGGCTTATAGCATTAGTCTTAAAAAACCATTTCACTCCATCCATTTTTCTGCTAGAACACTCTTGTACACCATTCCTTATTTTTTGCTATTTAGCTAGAATTTAATTTCTGGAAGTGTGTTCTAAGTAGAGGTTTATCAAAACTCATGTAAAATACAGTTCTTGGAGCACTTATAATGAAAAAGTTTGTAAAATGTATACCCATGAACAGTTGCAGCAAAATGAAAGAAGTTTCTTTTTTCTTAAACTGCCCTAGGATTCTGTCAGGAAGAAATAGGCTATGACTTTTCTCCCATCATCTCTTGCAGTCCTGTCCTCCTTTCTCCTCTAAGCAACAGTTTTTTCTACAATCCAGATTACCTTGTTCAAGAATCAAAACTGTAACTTTTTTGGTCAAAATTCCTTTTTTTTTTTTTTTTTCCCCTTCCCTGACCTTCAATATGCAAATTAATTTGAAATGGGATGTTTCTTGTCAAAATTATGCTCTTAACACAAAGAAAATATAAGTTGTCTTTTTTTTAAAAAATATTTTTGATGAAAAATTGGAAACAAATTTCTGTGTATTTGCCTCAGATTTTCCTAAGTGATAATGAAAACTCTTGAAGAAATTAATGGCAGAAGTTGCAATACTAATATATTTACACTGCACTAATAGTTATATCCAGTTTTTAGAGGATAGTTAAAACCTGGTTTGTCACTTGGTATATTACTCTGTCCATGTTGCTTTTATTTGCAGTTCTCATTAGAAATGAAGAATGGAGTACAGAGCACTTTTTTTTTTTTCTGTAACATTCATGATAGTGTCTACCATATGTTCTCCCTACATTTTTGTGAATACCTTATGAGAACATATGCATATTATTTCCTAACTCTCTAATGCCAACACTTTTCTGAGATATCTGTAAAGAATGCTATGTCTTGTGACAGTATAAAGATCCTCTGAATGCAATTAAAATTACTCTGAATGTTTTGCGGTGTTTTAAACAGAACTTCATGCACTACTTAGAACTGCTTCTCAGGGCTCTCTTTGTGTCTTGACAATTTACCAAAAATCAGAGAGTGTACAGATCACAGGTCATCATATTTAGCTGATGTTCAAGTATCCAGGATGCATGAACTTTGGAGAAGTCTGTCATCAAATTCAAGTGAGATTTTAGTATTGTGATTAGGTCTATATAGTGGATATATAAATGTAATCTTACTCCTTTGCTCTTGAGCATATATTTTGATTGTATTTTTATGAAAAGCTGAAGAATTTAAACATGTGTCTCATACCAAAATGTTCTTCAGTGAATGCTGGGCCACCTAGTTCCTTTGAATTTTCTTTGAGAACCCCAATGTTTATGATCTCTTAATTAAAATGGAAAAAAAAAAAAAAAGGAATATATACTTTTCCAAAGATTGATAGAAACATTAATTTTTTTTCCTTATATCAAATATAAATCTACCCTCCTTCAGTTTAAAGCCATTACCCCTTGTCCTATCACTACAGGACCTTGTAAACAGTCCCTCTCCAGATCTCTTGTAAGTCCCCTTTAGTTACTGGAATGCTGCTATAAGGTCTCCCCGGAGCCTTAATTTCTCCAACCCCAACTCTCTCAGCCTGTCTTCACAGGAGAGGTGCTCCAGCCCTCTGATCATCTTCATGGCCCTCCTCTGGACTCTCTCCAACAGATCCATGTTTTTCTTGTACTGAGGACCCCAGAGCTGAACACAGTACTCCATCCAGGTCAGGTCTCATGAGAGTGGAATAGAAGGGGAGAAACACCTCCCTTGACCTGCTGGTCACGCTTCTTTTCATGCAGCCCAGGATACGGTTGGCTTTCTGAGCTGCAAGTGCACATTGCTGGCTCATGTTGAGCTTTTTGTTCACCAACACCCCCAAGCCCTTCTCCTCAGGGCTGCTATCAATCCATTCTCCACTCAGCCTGTAGTTGTGCTTGGGATTGCCCAGACTCGTGTGCAGGAGCTTGCGTTTGGCCTTGTTGAGCTTTCTGAGGTTCACCCATCTCTCAAGTCTGTCAAGGTCCCTCTGGATGGCATCCCTTCCCTCCAGTGTGTCGATCACACCACATAGCTTGGTGTCGTCGACAAACTTGGTGAGGGTGCACTTGATCCTGCTGTCCATGTTGCCGACAAAGATGTTAAACAGTGCCAGTCCCAATATCGACCCCTGAGGAATGCCACTCATCACTGTTTTCCACTTGGACATTGAGCCATTGACCACATCTCTGTGAGTGTGACCATCTAGCCAATTTCTTATCCACAGAATGGTCCATCTGTCAAATCCATGACTCTCCAATTTAGAGACAAGGATATCATGTGGGGCAATGTTAAATGCTTTACACAAGTCCAGGTAGATGATATCAGTTGCTCTTCTTATCTACCAACACTGTAACCCAATCATAGAAGGCCACCAAATTCTTCAGGCACGATATGCCCTTAGTGAAGCCATGTCGGTTGTCATCGACCACCTTCTTATTTTCCATGTGCCTTAGCATAGTTTCCATGATCTCCGTGATCTTGCTGGGCACAGAGGTGAGACTAATCAGCCTGTAGTTCCCCCGGTCTTCCCTTTTTTTGTTTTTAAAAACAGGTTATATTTCCTCTTTTCCAGTTGGTGGGAACTTCACTGGACTGCTACGACTTCTCAAATAATGATGGAGAGTGGTTAGTAACTTCACCTGCCAGTTCCCTCAGGACTCATGGATGGATCTTGTCAGGTCCCATGGACTTGTGCATCATCAGGTTCCTTAGATGGTCTCAAGCCTGATCTTCTCCTACAGTGGGTGGTTCTTCATTCTCCCAGTCCCTGCCTTTGCCTTCTGCCACTTGTCCGGTGTGGCTAGAGCACTTGCTGGTGAAGACTGAGATAAAAAGGTCATTGAGCACCTCAGCCATCTCCATGTCTCAGGTAACCAGGTCTCACATTTCCTTCCAGAGAGGGCCCACATTTTTTCTAGTCTTCCTTTTATCACTGACATACCAATAGAAGCTTTTCTTGTTGCCCTTGATGTCTCTGGCCAGATTAAATTGTCAGGGCTTTGGCTTTCCTAACCTGATCCCTGGCTGCTTGGACAATTTCTCTGTGTTTCTCCCAGGCTACCTGCCCCTGCTTCCACCCTCTGTAGGCTTCATTTTTGTGTTTGAGTTTGTCTTTGCTAATCCGTGCAGGCCTCCTGGTGGTTTTGCCTGACTTCCTTTTTGTTGGGATGCATCGCTCCTGAGCTTGGAGGAGGTGATCCTTGAATACTAACCAGCTTTCCTGGGCCCTTCTTCCCTCCAGGGCTTTGTCCGCTATCCTGAAGGCATGTCTGCTCTTCTGAAGTCCAGGGTAGTGAGCTTGCTGTGCACCCTTCTCGCTGCCCTGAGGATCTTGAACTCCACCATTTCATGGTCACTGCAGCCAAGGCTGCCCTTGAGCTTCACATTCCCCACCAGCCCCTCCCTGTTGGTGACAACAACGTCCAGCATGGCACCACTCCTTTTTGGCTTCTCTATCACTTGGACAAGGAAGTTATCAACACATTCCACGAACCTCCTGGGTTGCTTAGGCCCTGCTGTGTTGTCCCTCCAACAGATATCAGGATGGTTGAGGTTCCCCATGAGGACCAGGGCTTGTGAACATGAGGCTGCTCTTATCTGTCTATAGAGGGCCTCATCTGCTTGGTTATCCTGGCTGGGTGGCCTGTAGCAGAGTCCCACTATAATGTCACCTGTCCCTGCCCTCCCTTTAATCCTGACCCATAAGCCCTTGGTTGGCTCCTCATCCATCCCCAGGCAAAGCTCCATGCACTCCAGCTGGTCATTGACATAGAGGGTGACACCCCCTTCTTGTCTCCCCTGCCTGTCCTTCCTAAAGAGCCTGTACCCTTCCATCCCAACACTGCAGTCATAGGAGCCATCCCACCATGCCTCTGTGATGCCAATAAGATCATAGTCCAGCAGGTGTGCACACATCTCTAACTCCTCTTGTTTATTCCCCATGCTATGTGCGTTTGCAGGGAGGCATTTCAGTTGTGCCCCCGATGAAGCTGGCTGACTGGCTGGAGTGGCTGGAACTCCTTTGTGCTGCACTTCAGGTGCTCTCCTGCTGACCTGTGATCCTTCTCCTGCTCTGGGCATCTATTGCTAACACTGACATCAAACTGGTAGCAGTGGGAAGGATTGAGGTTCCACTCCTGCAACAACTTTAGTTTGAAGCCCTCTTCACCATCTTGGTAAGCCTATGACTGAAGATGCTCTTCCCCTTCTCTGACAGACGTACCCTATCAGCCCCCAGTAGACCAGGTTTCTCAAAATAAGTCCCATGGTCTAAGTAGCCAAATCCCTAACTGTGGCACCAGTCCTATAACCATTTGTTGACTCAGCAGATTTGACTGGCCCTTTCAAACCCCTTCCCTTTGACTGGGACAATTGATGAAGGAACTACCTGCACTCCAGAGTCCCTTAGCACTGCTCCCAGGGCTCTATAATCCTTCTTGATTCTCCCCAGACTGCTCCTGGCTGTATCACTGGTGCCACATGAAACAACAGCAGCAGATAATAGTCATCCTTCTGCACTATTGCCCTCCCCGCCCCGCCTCCTCTGTGTGCGAGTGGGGGAGTTTTTGGCCATTTGGCTGTGGGCTGTGGGTCCACTGCAGACTGCACTTGGAACCGCCTAACTCCTTCTCAGCCTCCCTGATGTTATGCAGCCTTGTCACCACACCCTGCAGCTCAGCCACCTGCTACGGGAGGTCCTACACCTGGGCACACCTTGTGCAGGCAGGTCTGGCACCTGTCCCTGCCCCGGGAGAAAGGTCTGGGCACTCCCTGCAGCCTGGGGCCTGCACTACAGCCTCTCCCTTCAGCAGCTGCATCTGGGTTGGAGGCATTGGCCACCAATGGAGTAGATGGTGCAGACTTCCCCAGCTGGAGCTGCAGCCTTTGCTCTCAGATGAATGCCCACCATTCTGCCTTGAGGGTCAGGTAGGATGGCTGCCCTTGGCCTGTCACAGAGCGGTGCCCACTTGCTGGGTTATGTGTACTTCAAGTCTCCCGCTCGGCCAGTGGAATGTACCTCCTTCAAAGGGTGCCCTCCCTGCATGCCAACTGCTGTGCCACGCCCTGGCTGAGGTGCCATGCCCTGTTTGCCCACTCTGGTCGCTCCCTGGCCTGCCTTGTGTAGGTGTGGGGTGGCCACCATTGCTCTGGCAATGCCCAGGCCATGTCAGCGCCTCCCCCAAGAGCTGCTGGCTCCTAGCGGGTCTCTCTGCTCCCCCAGCATTTCCCTGCCTCAGGAAACCCCCAGTGTGCTGACATCTGCTGCTCCGCTGCGGTCAGGCCAGGTCCGGAGCAGCTGCCCTTGGTGACTGACGGTTTGCAACGAGAGTGATAGTTTTGTTGTGTCCTGGATGCAACCAAATGGCTATGACTACTTAAATACCGAAGGCTGATCTGATCCATGTGTTAGAGGGGCTTACATTGACAAGAGGTTGCATGTCTTTTAGAAGATTTGAACAACAGATTCATGTCTTGGTAATCCAATGTGTGACTGAAGTGCTCCCGGTTATGAACCTGCACAAGCAAACAGGCATGTGGAAGGGATGAGTCGTGTAATGGTGGTGATCCTTCCATGAGTGCTGTAAATTTCAGACTGTGGACAGGAGTTGGTATCTCAAACACAGACTGGTACCGTGGAGTGCAGTTAAAAGTCAAGAGTAACTGACAGATTTGTGCGAGTAACCTTTTGTAATGCCTCTTTAGAAAGGAGATGCTAATTGTTTCTCTTTGATGCTCTTTTCTATCAAGGTTTGCCTTTGTGGATGTTTGTACTGGCAAGGGTAATTCACTATTTATGGTATGCAGAATTCATTAACATTAGTTGCTGTACTGTGTTTTTTAATCACCAGCAACATGTGTTACAGGGTACAAATTTGCATCTGTTATGCCTATCATTCTGAAGTGGGTTAGCAACTAAGACACTTTCTAAACAAGTTAAAGCCACATCAGTGTACAAGTGAGGAAATCGGACTTAACTGATGGTATGCCACACCTGCAGACACATTCCTCTGGCCACAAGAGTGGATTCACTGGGAGACCTTTACTGGCCTTTTCAGTCTGTTTCATATTTGGCTAGTACACACATCAGAGTTTTGGTTGGCAACAAATCTCGGCTAAAAATGGAGAGGAACAGGAGTAGGTCTCTAGGCAGCTTTGACCATTTGTGTTTGAGGAACCTCTTAGAGCCATTATTCTTCTCTAAACTGAGCAGAATTATAGAAAAAAGAGGATTTTCCAGTTGTTTGTTTGGGGTTTTTTGGTGAATGTTTGTAGCCTCTGCTTTGGCAGTAGCTTGACGTGAAAACACAGCCAATGTAGCTAATGTCTGCGTTAAGTTCTTTGCAATTTTGACAGACTCATAGAATTATTTAAGTTGGAAAAGATCTCTGAAAGTAAACTAGTCTAACATCCTGGTCAAAACAGGACTGATTTTGAGGTTAGACCAGGCTGCTCAGGGCTTTTGTCCAGGCAAAAATTAAATATTTCCAAGGATGGAGGTCCTACAGCCTGTCTGTGCAACATAGTCCAGTGCTTGATCACTCTCAGAGGGTAAATTTTTTTTCCTAATACCTAATCAGAAATTCTGGGGTTGCAGCTTGTGTTTGCTGCCCTGTGTCATGTCACGGTGCACCTCCTCGAACAGTCTGTCTCTGTCTCTCCACATACTCCATCAGGTAGTGGCATACAACAGTATACAACTGCTAATGCAGCCCAGGAGGCTGTTTCCCTTTTTTTGCTGCAAAGTGTGCTTTGCTGGTTTGTGCTCAACTTGTGTCCACCAGGACACCCAGGATCTTTCCTGAAAAGTTGATTTCTGTCTGCTTTTCTGCATGCAGTAGAAAAACATAGTGAGAGGAAAAGGTGGAATTTGGATCTCAAGTTTAGGTGACTATGTGAGCTAATTATGCAGTCAGTCTCTCCACTGTCTTCCTAGAGAGAGTTCTGCTCTGAATTGTCCTCTGGAAGAGCCCCCTCAGTATAAAGAAAGTTTGAGCAGAAACCCTGCTTAACTCTGAAAATGAAGATAGGTGCCTAAAGCTGGATGGTTGATGAACCCAACTTCATGTAATTTTGAAATAAAATAGATTATCAAAGTGCATTAATATTTTATTTTTAAAGGTTTTGTGATTGTACATTGGCTACATCTGCAAGATTTTAGAGAATCTGGGTTACAACTTCGAATCAGAAATATTCGGAGTTTTATTTCTGGCAGACATGGAGTGTCTAGTAAAAACGGACTGGAATACTATATTTATAAGCTTTGTTTTATAGGATCATTTTTTCCCTACTTTTGATGGATTTGGGAGCAATATTTTTATATTTTCCATTAAGCATTTTAACTAAAACTAAGCCTGGAAATTTGACAAATAAAATAAAGTGTATTAAAAAAATCTTGTTTTAAAGAAATCAAGCTAGATTGTATTTGGAAAAAAAAAGGGCTTATACTGTAAAAGGCTCTAGGTATCAAAACACTATTTAGAGTCCAAAGTATACAGAAGAAAAGGTGTTTTAAATGAGTATTTAATGAATAATAAGCTGCTGAAGCACTAGTTATTGCTGGCATTAGCTGGAAGGAAATGAAAACTAAGTGCTAAAAGCAGAAAGATATCTCTTTTATGAACGATAGTGTTTTGAGAAAAAGAAAGTTAAAATCTGAAACCTTGATTGTAAAACAATATATAGCAGCATGAGGCTTTACAGGCCCTTTCTGTTTCAATTAATGCCTGCACATTTTAGAAAACAGAAAGACGAAAAAACAAGTGGTGTCTTATAGCTGTCGAGCTGTATGGTAAACATTTCAGAGCTGATCCCTTGAACGGTGAACAAGTATTCTACTTAGCTTTTCCTCTTCATTTACAATTCAGAGCGATGCTACTCCTCTAATGATTTTTCCTTTTACTTGCTAGTAAATTTCATTTGGTAGCATTTGGTCTTCAGTGCCCTTTTCTTTCCCACTTAATGTTCCAGAGCTTTCTTGTGAGCACTAAAGCTAGATACATTTCTTCTCTAATTTGTGAAATAATATGGTGAATATTTACTCATTCAGAACAATTCTTGCCTCTCCAGTAGTCATATACACTGGGAAGATGTATTAATAATGTGAGGAAGTAAAGCAAGACTAGTCCAGTGAGCAATATGTATTCCTGACCTAAGTGATAGAGAAGCCCATGAGGAGAGGTACTGTACTGGAGCTCCTACTCACTAACAAGGAGAAGCTTGTTGGAGATGTGAAAGTCAAAGGCAACTTAGGCAATGATGAGCAAAAGATGGTGGAGTTCAGGATCCCGAGGAGAGGAAGGAGGTTAAAAATCAAGCTCACAGCCCTGGACTTCAGGAGAGCAGACTTTGGCCTCTTCAAAGATCTGCTTGGAAGAGTCCTGTGCGATAAGGACCTGGAGGAAAGAGTGGCCCAAGAAAGCTGGTTACTATTTAAGGATCTCCTCCTCCATACAATGAGTAGGAAGTCATGCAAAAATGCCAGGAGGCCCTTACAGATGAAAGTACTGGCAAGGGTAATTCACTATTTATGGTATGCAGAATTCATTAACATTAGTTGCTGTACTGTGTTTTTTAATCACCAAACACAAAAAGGAAGCATACAGAGGGTGGAAGCAAGGACGGGTAACCTGGGAGGAATACATAGACATTGTCTGAACACGCAGGGATGAGGTTAGGAAAGCCAAAGCCCAAATGGAATTGAATCTGACAAGAGGTGTTAAAAACCACAAGAAGGGCTTGTATTAGTACATAGATGACAAAAGGAAGACTAGGGAAAATGCGGGCCTATTGCTCAATAAGATGGGTGACCTGGTTACACAGGATTTGGAAAAGGCTGAGGTACTGAATGCTGCCTTTACTTCAGGCTTTACGAGCAAGACCAGCTTCAGGAATCACAGTTCCCAGAGAGCAGGGGAAAACCTGGAGCAAGGAAGATGTAGCTTTTGTGGAAAAGGATCTGGTCAGGGAATACTTAAGCAAACTGGACACACATAGTCCATGGACCCTGATGGGATGCTCCTACAAGTGCTGAGGGAGCTGACAGACGTCATTACAAAGGCCAGTCTCAATAATTGATCGATCATGCATGACCAACTTGACAAAAATCTGTGATGAAATTACTGTCTTGGTAGCTCAGGGGCGAACTGGATATCATCTATCTGGACTTCAGTAAGGCCTTTGACACAGTCTCGCACAAGATCCTTGTAGAGAAGGCGTTGCTGTATGGGATGAATGAGCAGACAGTGAGGTGGATTGAAAACTGGCTGAATGGCTGGATCCAGAGGATAGTGATCAGTGGCACAAAGTCTAGTTGGAGACCAGGAACTAGCAGTGTACCCCAGGGGTCAATACTGGGTCCAATCCTGTTTAACTTCATTAATGATCTAGATGATGGGGCAGAGTGAACCTGCAGCAAATTTGTTGATGACACAAAGGTGTGAGGAGTGGCTATATACCAGAGGGTCATGCTGTCATCCAGAGGGACCTCAATAGGCTGGGCAAGTGGGCTGTCTGGAACCTTATAACGTTCAACAAGGGGAAGGGCAAAGCCCTGCACCTGGAGAGGAACAAACCTATGCACCAGAATATGCTGGGGACCAGACAGCTGGAAAGCAGCTTTGCAGGAAAGGACCTGGGGATCCTGGTGGACACCACATTGAACATGAGACAGCAATGTGCCCTTGCCGCAAAGAAGGCTAGTGGCAACCTAGGCTCCATAAGTAAGATCATTGTAAGCAGATCAAGGGAGGTGATTCTTCCCCTCTACTTAGCACTAGTGAGGCCACATCTGGAGTCCTGTGTCCATTACTGGGCTGCCCAGTACAGGAGAGACATGAACATACTGGAGAGAGTCCAGCAAAGGGCAACAAAGATGATTAAGGGACTGGAGCACCTCTCCTATAAGGAAATGCTGAGAGAGTTGGGACTGTTTAGTCTAGAGAAGACAAGGCTCGAGGGGAAACTCATCAATAGATATAAATATCTGAAAGCAGAGTGCTAAGAGGACAGAGCCAGGCTCTTTTCACTTGGGCACATAGATGTAGAAGACAGGGTAGGCTATGGTATTTAAAATCTATAGGATATATCTTTGGTGTAACTGTTTCGAATAGGGTAATTTTGGATTTCAACTATGCATGTTCCTGATTGGTACTCACATGAAGCGCTCAGCTGCTAAATGATGGCACTAAACTTCTGCCTGAAGTTGTTTTTCTAATCAAGTCCTTCTGTTTTCAATAGATGACCATACAGTATTTTCAAAAGCCATCTAGATACTGAAGAGCCAAAGTCAGCAGTGTTCCTATGCAACTTAGATTCCTAGAGCCTGAATTATTTAAAAAATGGAATTTAGACCTTCAAAGTTGTTTAGATGGTTTTGAATGTTTTCTTCTTCTAGCTTAGGCATTTCTTTGTATGGTTGACGATAAGAACATAGTAAATGCTAGAGATATTATCCCACAAATAGCCATGCAATTTGTTCTTCCTGCATTTAAATTAGCTAACCTAACTATATTCTACCCGTAAATCATTAAAGCTGTGTAGGCAGAACGCATAGGGAGCATCATCACAGCTTGCGTGATGATTAGTGTGTTTGAAAGAAAAATATTAAAATTGCCCATATTTGACAGGTTATAACAAAACACTGAGTTTTAGAGTGTCATGTACCTGCCTTCCTCCTCCTGTGGTGCCAGTTTCTAATACACACAGAGGTACAGCTCACTGCAGAATCTTTTTTCTCAAATCTTGCAGTGCTAATAAGGAAGTTTTTAATGTGTTACTTCTTGACTTGCATTGAACTGAGATTGTAGAAGGTGAAGCTTCTGTTTAATGGGATTTTTTTTTCTTTAGCAAACTGTATATTTTTCTGAACAGACACATTTAGATAGACATGATAAGTACTGCTACTACTGTTGCCTCAAGGTATCATCACTAAAAATATTATGCTTCCTATTAGACAAAATTTATCTGTGACAAAATTTAAATATAGTTTCTGGAATTATGCTGGTGTGAATTTGGCAGATTACTCTGAATAGCTTCAGAAGAAACATCATCCATCTATTTCCAGATATAAATGTGTTGTGTCAAACATTGTGAAGAAGAAAGTGCTTGCCATTGTTATTGGCTTTTGAGCTGAAGTCTGACAAGATCCCCTCTGACTATATCTTGGGGTGAGATAGCATGACTGGTCTTACTGCTTTCATAGTTCATAGGATAGCAAGCAGTCTCTTAGACTGTAAGGATCAATACCTGAAATTGTTAAATTTCTTATTCCAATATATTAAAGGTCTCACTGCCATGCTATCACATGAATTTTAAATAGTGGGACAGTAATAATGCATACAAACCTGCTTCCTATTTATATTATATTCCCTTAAGCTGCATACTATTTCTGATATCTAACCACAGCATTTTCAGAAATCATATCTTCTTGCCACAGAATTTCATCTTTCCAAATTTTGTGTCTGGGCTACAGATAGAGAGAATTTATTGGTTCTCTTCAAATTAAACTAGCATCATGTCCTTTTTTTTGTCACATGGAAATTGATAGTTTGTACATTTCATTTTCTAACTGCAATATCTGGGTGATTTATATGCTTTGCAGAAAGACTGATGTTTTCCTCCTATAGTTAACATTATTAGGTGTGTCCACCACTGGAAAAGATCTAGAAATTCTACATGAGCTGAAGAAGGTGATATTTGGATTAGAAACTCCAGAGAAAATGGAAATACATGAAAGAGTTAATTCACTGAAGCTGCTTTTCCTTGTAGTGGTATCTTAAGCTTTTAGCTGAAGTCAGCATTGTGTTGTTGCAAATTTGTCTCTAAGATAAAGAACAAAACTAGATTTGATCACTGATGATCACTAAACTGATAATCTATTTAAATAGATCAATGGAGAACCATTCTTATCAGCTAGTCTGACCTGTATTATTCAGACTACAGAACTTCATTCACTTTCAGCATTAATCTAACAATTTCTTTAGCTTAGGATAAAGCAAGTCTTTTCAAAAGGGTCCTCTGTAAGTGGCAAGGAAACTCAAGAAACCCCCCTCACATTTTAGTCACATTCTGCCCAAGACATGTGTTGTGTCTACCCAAGATTGACAACATGCTTTCAAACATACTCTTCATGTCTTTTGAGTAATCCATTCCTAAACTAAACTAAACTAAACTAGCTATCAATTGCTATTGGAAAAAAAAATGCTGTTGGACAAACCATTAAAGCAAGGTAAAACTTTGTTTTCTTGAATGAATATAATTATGAAGTCTTAGGTAATATTTTACTTTCCTGAGAAGGTTATATTCCTGCCAAAATGATGTACACATCAGAACTAATATTTAAAATATATTGTTTGACTTTGTCTTTAAGAATTATGACCCTTGCATTGCAAGCCCCTACTACACATATTGGGGAAGTGGAGGACCTAGAGGAAATGAAAAAAAAAAAAAGATTTATTTAATACTACTTTTTGGATAACCAGGTTCCTTTGCACTGCAGTGTTAACAAATGAATAGAATAACACTAATACATAAAATCAATCCCTGGATTCGAACCAGTTGGTGTAATTTGTTCTATCTGGTGTTTTACTCCATCCCAATGATTTTTCTTTATCATCTGTTTACTCTGGGTATTACCACTCTTGGATGAAGAGGAGTTATATGTCCCACACTAAAGTAGTATAGCAAACAGAAGTGATGATTTTCCTAACCAGCCTGAAAAGCACTTTCTGCTCAGAGTTCCATTGATGCAAAGAGGAATTGTGAATATATTCATTCTGCTGGATGTGCAGTAAAAGCTCTGAATACAAATACAGTATAAAATATCTAAAGGGAAAATTCCTCAGGGAGTAGAGCTATGGGAGGTGAAGGACAGAAGCATGGTTTCAGGAAGTACTTTTCCTTCAAAATTTCTGAGTTTCTAAAAGTGGGTTTAATGGCAGGCACTCAGAAGATGGAGGCATACATGGATTAAAACCTACTCTGTGAATCTGTCTGTGGTGCTCGGAATTAATTACATGACCTATATGAAACCCTCCTAGTTTGCAGCAGCAGATCAACCCATGCAGTAAAACCTAGACTTCGTTCAACACAGCACTGGCACAGCAACTAGCTTAGATGAATGTTAAGACTGTAAGACTACAGTCTTGATCAAACCTGATATCCAAAGCTGCAGGAGTGATTCATTCCTCCTTAGCTTCAGACACATAATAAAGGTGCCTAATTTGGGGTCAAACTCACTTTGCAGTCAACAAAGATAGCATTACTTCCAGAAGTCAATTTTAGCCCATTTTTCTCTTTCTATTGATTACAGAGGAAATGCAGTGGGGTCAGGCTACCCTCAAATTATATGCCACAGTGAAGTGCTTGAAGTTAAGTGGGATAAATCTGGTTGTGATCAGTTAATCCAGCTGGGACCAGCCAGGATCAGCCTAAGATGTCTCAGGAGTATAATAAAATTCAATTTTCTTGATCGTAGGATGAGGTAAAATAATACTGTCTTTGGGAATTGTTAAATAGCATTCATGTTTATGACAGAGATCTGTCCTTCTCAACTGTCTCTGTGTTCAGCCTGTGGTTGCCCAGTGGCACAAGAGAATATTCTCTTTAAGTCATTCCACGTGCAAGTATTAAATGAGTGCCTTAGCCCTGGTAGGGGATATTTATTGCCTTGTCTCTGCACTTCACTCGAATCTACGGCTTCCTGTGCCTGTGTCAGTTTCTGATAGCACAGTTGGTCATAGAGTGGAGGAAGACCTCCTCCTCCAGGACCACTTCTTTGGTTCTGTCTCCTCTGTATGATTGCCCACGCAGGGGTGGAGGCTCTAGGTTATGTCTGGCTGTCCTCAGGGACCATGTGTTTCTGGAGTGCTGAGGTTGGGCCCGTGAGTCCCTGTCCCAGCAACCAGCAGAAGGGGTGGGGAACAGAGCCCACTGCCAAAGAGTGGGAGCCTTCCCCCCACCATGTCTGAAATGCCATGATTTTGCTGACTTGTTCCACTGTGCAGAGTGATCACCAGCTTTGGCTATGCCTCAAGTCACTCCTAAATCACGATTAGTGAAGTGAGAGCATGAATGGTGAGATTTATTACATACCTTACCTTACAGGCAAATTTCAGGCTCAAGAAAACAGAGTGGCTGCTGACCTAAAAGTTTGATTAGGCGATGTGTTGGGCTTTCTAGGTACCTTATTGTGATCAGTATTGCACTGGCCAGAAAGAGAACAGTGACCTATCTACAAAAAATACACTGTGTTTTCTTTTCCTGCTCGGATTCTAGAGGTGTCTTCGCTGTAAATGGCATGTTGCTGCCTGTACTGAACAAGAGGATTTATGGTTAGGTAGAGACAGTACTGACCATACTGAGTACTAAAGAAATAAAACTTTTTTGGGCATCAGATTTGAACAGAGACACTACCACCCCAAATATGAAACAGAAAGAAAGAAATTGATCAATGTACCAGAGGAAGAGTTCTTGAAAAGAGGCAGAATACCTTATAGCCATTAGAGACTAGACCACTAAGTAACTTTTCTGGGAAACTGGTGGCAACTGAAAATCAGGAGGCTCCTTGCAAAAGAGCCTGGAGGAAATCTGGCACAGTTGGGCATCTGTCAGTATGCAGTCCTTGTCAGAGTCTCAGCACTGAAACTGAATAACCTCTTTCTGAAGCTCTGGCTGATGAAAATGTTGATTGCTTTATGTAAGCTGAAGGTAGTAGCTCATCTCAACCTGTAAGACAATCAGGCAACAGGCTTTCAAAGAGATCTTCAATCACCCAAGGGTGACAAATCAAACTTCTTGGGGATTACATATACTATGACAGATAGATGGAGCATTTTGCATGTTCCCAGGGACAGGTGGGCAACTGAAAGTTGGGACAACTTTCCTAAAAACTTGGAGTTATGGAAAAGCCTCTGAAGTCTGTCATCAATAAACCATTGGGTGATTGCCACAATAGATCACGATGCCTGACAAAACATGACTTCGGATGTACTAGACAAGTTCTGACAGAAGGAAATGTCAAATAAAATTTCTTAATGGTAATTTCTGTTCCATAAAGGAAGGAAAAACCAGAAAATGTTAGAATTTAATTTTGCAAGGTAAACGGTTATGCTCTTGTGCAAACTTTAGCCTAACCTCTGTGGGAGAGAGGAGACAATACATATTGCATAGCCTTGCCAATCATTCTTTATTGTGATAGAGGTTATCCAATCTCTACTATTTCCTTATTGTATTTAAAGTGACTAGTCACATAATGAAAGAAAGAGAAAGAAAGAATGATTTATTTATTTTTTTTAAATCACAGGAGAGTTTGCTTTGCAAATATCAACTCTTTCTCATTCTAAATCAAGATTCTCCTATGTTATATTCCAATTAATAAATAGTATCTTGTTCTGAAAAGGGTGCCAACATGGCTGCAGTTATAAATAGCTATATGGATTCTTTTTAGAATTAGGTTGCTGACCTAACTTTGAGTTTGTTTGGAGTTGGTTTGAGTGGAAGGGTTGCTGTAAGTCAGACACAAGGCCTGTAATTCAGGAAGCTAAAGAACTGGCCACTGTTAGGCAGCAATGTGTAAGCCTGGCTGAAAAAGACATTGTAAAAAGGCTGCAACATTAAGCAATCTGATTATAATGTAATTAAGATGCTTTAGAAAAGCAGGACTAATTTCCAAGAACATTACTATCGTAGCTATCTTGCCTCTGGGATACAAACTAGTATCTCTGCAGGACACTACACTACAGAACTGGTGAAGAAGAGTATTTACGGTGGTGCTCCTGTGGTCTCATCCTAACCTCTCTCACATTGCAATACAAGGCTTTTCCTTGAACTGGTTGGTGCCTTTAGCTGGCAGAGAAGAAGCCAATCTTGTGTAGACATGCCAGCTCCACAAAGTGCTGTACTGCATAGCATAAACTTATCCCCTCTCCCTGTGCACGCTGACATTATGACTGTTTATACAGGCAGAAATATAACCAAGTACTGAGATCATTGTGCCCCTAGTCCAAAATAACCCACTGAAACATGGGGATAGGGACACTGATCATATGGCCCAATTAAACACAGTTTTCAGTGTTCCTGTATGATCAAATATGAACATGTCTTTGCACTTTTTGTTATAACCCAATCAGACTATCCATATGAACATGTATGTAGCCTTTTAATGCAGAATTATAATAAAAGAATCTTTTGAAACCATAAATGCTGCATGGACAATGTGTCTGTTTTAGGGATCTATAGTATTAGGAGATAAGAACCGCTTCAAAATTGCATCAACTGAGCTACCAAAAATCTACAGGATGCTAGTAATAATAAAACAACTCATCAGTGCACAAATTTCTGACAGCTATTAAGATTGCAAGAAGCTAATATAAACCCCAGAAGTGCAAGTCTGATAGGCTGTTTGATCATAATCTTGAAAAGATAAAGCAAAAAAAAGACAGATAACTGTACATACCATGTTGTGTAAGGCTATCTGTTTTTTCAGCTGTTACATTTTCTGAGGTAAGAATGTTGAATAATAGTTTCATAGAATTTGATTCTTAAACATTTTTGAGTTAAAATGCACACCAGTCTCCAGAGATTATAAACATGTGCTTTCCTCCTTTAAAATCTAAACATGGTGAACTTTCTTCTGAATTTAATTTCTAATATATGCCTTTTTTAAAAAAAGAGTATTTGGAGGAGAGGTAACTTCCAAAATAACAGTTGATGGAAGAGAATAATAGTGTATTTTCTATCTATGAAGTAATTATTGTACATTTTCCTAAAGAATGCAGTCAACATTAACTTTTTGAAAGGCTTGAATGGGTCACTGCATTGAAGGAAAACAAATTTTGGAATTCCTTCTTGTATTGTCAGCTGTTTGTACATGTAATGACAGTGTTATGAACTGCCAGAATAGTAAGTACACAGCATCACTACCAAATCATGTGGGATTTAAACCTGCCATAATAATGTTTTCATAATTACAGAGGAATGTGTAGTGGCCTGTGGAAAGCAAGCTGAAACTGGTGACACTGAATGGTCTTCTATGCTTAACTGCAATGTTACCACTCAGATTTTTCTTTTCTTTTCTCTTTATCTGCCACTTGATGATTTGGTCATATATCTATACTTACACCTGGTGCCATTGGGGCCCACTGATGAGCACGTAACTCCTGCTCAGGAGCTGAAGTTCCATATCAGATATCTCTCAAGCAGACAGATTAATAGACTGATGAACCTGACAAATCTGAATATAGTAGGTGAGATAAAAATTAGCTGGTTTCATAAAACATAAGCACTTGTACATAACTATACAAGATGACATATGTCAATGTGTTAGATTTTAACGGATCAAGGGACTCAAACTCTGTTACTTCTTAAGGCTTTGGTTTTTGTGGCTTTCAGGAAAAGTGTATCACAGTCACAACTTCTATACATCTATAACCTAATATCTTGAATAAAACTCATGGGTTGAAATAAACACAGTTTAATAGGAGAAAATTGAAGTTTATTATTATTAATTATTAAATAATAATAAAATTAATAAATATACAAAACAAGTGATGCACAGCACAATTACTAACTACTCAGAACTGATGCTCAGCTAGTTCCTGAGCTGTGCCATGTCCCGGCCCACCCCCCAGTTATATACTGAGCCTGATGTCATATGGTATGGAATAGCCCTTTGGCCAGTTTGAGTCAACTGTCCTGGCTGTGTCCCCTCCCATCTTCCTGGGCACTCCCGCCTTCTTGTTGGCAGGGCAGTATGAGAAGCTGAAATGTTCTTCACTGCTTGGCAACAACTAAAATATTAGCGTGTTATCAATATTATTCTCATCCTAAAGCTAAACCACAGCCCTATAGTGGCTGCTAGCAAGAAAACTAACTCTATCCCTGCTGAAACCAGCACACCAAGAAAGTATTTCTACTTAGCTGAATTATTTGCTGAATTATACTTTCAAGGTTCTTCATATTACATTAGTATGATTGGCTTGTCTTTTTACTAGTTCCTATTTAATCCCCTGGAAGAAGTTTGTTTCAGTTCTACACCATATTTGTCCCTCTGAAAAGCAAAGGCAAAGATATTGTAAACACATTTTCTCAGATGCATGGTTTTCCCTTTGTCCTAAAATGTATCATAAGCACTGAAAGATTTTTTTTTGCTCTTGTAGGTCACACATTATATTCCTGACATGTAAGCATCAAAAGATCTTTGAGCTTTTAAGATCTCATTACATGAAGAACTCATTAACAAAAAACCCACTCAAAAACAAAACTAAAACTCAGATGAACATTATCCTCTGCAGTAATAAAGCTTCTTACTTGGTATGCTGTGAACGTTTTAGGAACTGCATGTGCCTTTTGAGGATCCATAGCTGCCAAATTGTTATCCATCCAATAAACAAACTGGAATATTTGGTGTTCAGACTTTATTCATGAGTGAAACAAAATGTGTTAGTAAGAAACTTTTATTGGGTTCCTTTTCATGCTGTTCCTTTAGTCTTCTTGACAAGTAACTTTGTCTTTTTTTAACATATTTGAACTCCTGATAAAGGAATAACTGCAGAAAAAAGTTAAACACAAAGTATATCATGATATTTTCTAAATCCTTAAGCAGATGTCTGGGGTAATAACAACAACAACAACAACAACAATAAATATTAGTAGTAATAATAATACACCCCTCCTTCACAAATACTTTCAGGTAAATCAGTCCTCTGAACCTGTTCCTATATGTTGGAACAGAGTGAAAAATGTGAATAACTATTTTATACAAACATTTGGGTGAACCATAGAGGATTTTTTGGTTGTTCTCATCTCAGTTTTCCTCCGTATCCTCTGAACATATGAAAGAGATTATATTAATAAGTTATTTAAAAAAAAATAATCAAATTTTCATGCTAGAAACTTGTTTTATGCTTGGTTAACTTATATTTTATTGTAATATCTGAATGCCATGTAAACTGGCATAGCAATATTTTGCTTTTCTGGGGGGTGTGTGCCTTGCTTTCCAGAAAAGGTTAAGCTAAATACTCACTTATATGAAACTGAACATATTGCAGCTGCTTTTATTATACAGGACTGTGATCCATGGGAGGAAAAAGAGAGAGGATTAAGTATTTGGAATATATTGCAAATCATACTGAATTACATTCTTCTGTATTCGCTGCTCAGAGCACTTGCAGTTCAGAGGTGCAGATGCACCTGGGTACTCTGTGGTCAGGCTTGTGCTCTGCACATGTGTGATTCACCAGGAGAAAAGAACCGGCAAGGCTGCCTCAGGGTCCACACACAGCATCTCCCATCTCCCAGTCCATTACAAGAAACAGCTAGTCTAGCAAACAGAAGTGAGAAGCTCACATAAACACAAAGGATATTTGTAAGGTTTGGGTGTTTTCTTCAAAATAGAAGTGGATCTCGATATTTTAGGAACTTAATGTGACAACACCATTACAAGCTCCCCCCCTTGGCTGGTAGCTAACTTAGGAAAAGAATCAAGATGAAAAGAGAAAAGAAAACCCAAGTTTTACAAGAGTAATTAGCCACTGGAACAGACTATCAAGGGAAGGAGGGAATTCATTGTTTTTTAAAGTCTCTGTGTAAAAAAAGACTGCTTTAAAAATCATGTTTGCTGATGCCTGTAATTTTTATGATGTGTCTTGTGATGCTTGGTGGATTCTGTGTTAAGCCATCTCCTGTGTTTCTTTGAAATGCTCAGATTTCATCTCACAAAGCAACATTTCTAGCTTTCTGCCATATATTCATGCCAAATAGTTTGCATGGCCCAAGTGAAGCCTAATGCCTCCATATTGAAAAGGCAAATAAAGATATCCAAATGTTTTTAAAAATCTCAGGGTTTTAAAGCCAATCTCATAATTTCTGTGCTTAATTTATGATTCTTGAGAGTTGTCACTACTGTAAAAAAGTGTTTTCTGCAGTTCTCTACCATCTGAAGGGAGCATGAGCAAGCTAAGAAATGTGTAGTAGAGCTGCAGCAGTGAAGAAATAAAAGAAAAGCTATGTTTAGCTTACTTCACTGGGATTAGATCAGAATGGTCTCCCTTTCCTACTTTAAAAGGGATTGTTTCTTCTCTTGTCATGATCATATTCGAGTTTCAGGCTTTATACTTGCCACCTCTCTCCTATGGTGGAGTACCCTAGCTTTTTTATTTATTTAGCTTCTTCAATCAAATCTTCCAGGGGTCCAGACCATCTTTTTCCTTCTGCAATGACTTCCATTTTATCCTTGTAGAAGAGACAGTCTGTCTTCCCACCAAATCTAAGGGGGAAGAAAGAAAAAAAAAGGAGAGATTATTTCCTTTCCATAGTTATGTAAATATGTTTTTGTCTACTGAGACTCATCCTCTGTTCTTAATTGCTTAGTAAACAGCAATTTGCTTCAATGATGAGGTGCACAACTGTCTCCTTCCCTTTGGTGACTATTTCTAATTCTTCAACAAAGAATGTATCATTCTTAGACCTTACTCTATTATCAACTTTTACATTAAAAACATACATGTAAAGCCAACAGTCTTAACTGTATACAGCTTATTACTAGCTTTTGACTGAGACCACACGTAATGCCACAGAAGTCCTCTGGAGTGACACTGGATTTGGAGGTGACTAATCTACTATTTCTTCCTTTTAGGTATGTTATAATATTGTATATAATTATATTTATATAATATATATTTCCCCTGAAAGTAGATATGTGTATGAGATTGCATGTACCAATTAGGTAACTGGAAATGAAAGTACTCTGATCTGCAGTCCAATTCATTTTGCCAGAACATACAGATGCATAACTCAGATCTGTAAACAGGTGTTGGGGAAAATTGGCTGAAAATATTCCATAATGTAGTTTTCTTTTATCTATTGCTTTTAGTTTATTTTAAAAGCAAATTTATTTTTTCAGATTTTGCTTTTATGAATGCTTTGTGGCCTATATCAATGACAGAAGCCCTAAAAAAAGTTTTATAATTTGCTAGAACCACTCTAAGGTATCCTTATGGGCAAGTCACATTTTATGCTTAGAAGAACTACAAATGTCTGCAAAAATGTTCATACTCCAGTATCAAGTAGGTTAAGAATTTTGGGTTATAAAAAGATTTGGAATACCTGAAGCAAAAGCCCTTAACTAGATCTCCTCTAAAGCCCTGTTTTGCTCTTTTTACTTTGCTTAGTCTCTCAAGACTGTAAAGTACTTAAGAGTGCATTAGTAAGCTAATGTGGAGAAAAATCTCTTGCATAACACTTGGAGTTTTAGAAGGCAGTTTCAGAGGAAGAAATACCTCTGTAAAGGAATATGTAATCCCAGAAATCTTTTCCTGTATTAACACTGAAGACAGCACTCGAGACATGAGGACTGGTCTGAATGATAGCCAGGAGGGCTTCTATCTTGCAAAATACAGGTATCTCCTGCTTTGCTCCCTACATTTGTGGACCCTAAGATCATAGCCAAAGGCGATAAACAGACCAGATGATGTAGATCTAAACTTTACTAGTCTTTGTTCTCCATTAGTCTTTCTGCCTGCAATTTAAATTGAAAGAACTATAGAAACAACATTTCCTCTCTACTTTCCTATACAATTGTGATTACCATAGCATCGTGGATCTCAGATACACTAATTTATATTTGCATTAGCTTTATTAGGTAAGGAAATGTTATTTCTATTTTACAGGTGTAGGACATTCACACAGAAAGGTTGGGACTAAGCTGCAACAGCAACCCAGAAATCATGCCTACCAACACAAATGTACCTACATGCACACACATAATCTGAAAGCTCAAACATCCTGTTTGGAAGCATGGGAAAGAAATAATTTCAGCAGTCTAATTCTACCCATTTTGCTGGAAATATGGAAAAGTACAGAAAGCTAGAAAACGTGTCTTTTGTTGTCTTTGGATGATGAATCCCTGTTTCAATGACTACTAGCAATTGATAGGGAGCTCCCAGGTCATCAAATGCAGCCCTGCTGTATTTCAGGCAGGTATTTCATATCATCCTTTTGATAACTGATTCAGTGCTGATCCAATTTGTGAAAATTATCAGCAATAGTTGGGTTAAAAACCAGGAACTTGTTTTTGCTTTGAGAAGGGGACAATTGAAGTCAACAGGGTACCAGTGAGCTACAAATGAATAAGCCAATTCTGAGGTAGGCAAGGCAGGCCATAATTATGCTTACTATATATAAATTTAGATTTTGACGCTACTGAAATAGATACAGATTTTGCCATTGGCTGTTCTGAAGCCAAGGTATTATTCATTGCTTCCAAGTGCACTCTTGGCCAAGTGTACTTTGGCCATTATAAAAGGGGTTTCAATGTAAGTTATTTCTGATGGGACTCTGTTGAGGTATTTATTGTTTATTCAATTATTTCTTTGTCTTATCACTTGGGCAACCATTCTGCAGATTTTGTGTGTGTTTTGCCTTAGAAAAAGCTTCTTGAAATTTGTACTACATCATTGTACTTTCATTCTGTTTAGACAAAATCTTTAGTACAAGGATAGTTTACATTCTCAAACTGGAGCTTAAAGAAACTTAAAAAACATCGAGCTGAGACAAGGAATGTTTTTGATGTCACTAAATACCTAAGAAGTATGTGTGTGTGTTTGCGCACAAGCACACGCATGCATGTGCGTGTGTTGTTCACATCTAACAAGTGCTATGGGGTGAGCACAGACAAGCTATAGACTCTTAATTGGAACTTTCCTAAACTTTCTGAACATCTTGTGTCTGCAAAATTTCATGGAAAATCTCATATGAGGAAGCTGACTCGTGATATTTTGGCACTTTCATCTCCAGAGCTAGAAGAGCTGAAACATACCAAAATAATTTAAAGCAAAGTTAGCCGAAGGCTTTGAACCTTAGGGATGTAGTATAAGTTTAGTTTGGATTTGGAGTAAATACTCTTAGTGGATCTTACTTTATTTTAACTTGTTTATTCACACTAGTTGTTAGTGGGTCATCCTGAGGGTTGTTTGGTAATTAGAGTCTGGGAATTGAAATTCTGGAACTAGGCAGCTGTGGCAGTGGCAGTACTGGAGGTCAGCATTTAATATACAGACATATTTCCCTTGAATGGGTCAAGCTACAAAAGCTTCACACGTTGATGGGCTGATTGCTGAACACACTAACCCATAATAGGTACCGTGTTCTGAAATAATTTGGCGTCTTGTACCAGCATTATCACCCTGTTCAGAGGTGAGTTTAAAGAAGATGATTTCTTGGAAAGCTAAATCCCTATTTTATGACAGTTTAAAAGGATAATTAAATTTAAATTATTCTTTTTATTCTTCTAAAATAGGAAATAACTAACCTGGGTGAAAGCACATGGATCATTGTGACTTTAGCTATTATAGAAAATCTATAACTATGGACATTGATATATCCTTTGTTATACAATACAATTACTTTGTGGTAGTTTTATTAAAGGTAAACTGTATTTTACTTAGGGTTTTTTTTTTTTTTTAAAGAAGACTACAAAAGAGCTTTCACTTAAGATCTAATTGATTTGTTTGAGGTCAGTCTCCTTCTTAAGCCCCTTTCAACTGATTTGCTGAAAAAAGATTTTTCAAATAGGAGGTAAAGAAGCACTGAAAAAATTGCCCACCTGGCAATAATAAAATACAGTATTCTGGTAGGCATAAATTTGTGGAAGGTCAGTGTCCTTCCAGGTCAGATGCCCTTGCTCTTACAGATGAGTGTTTTACCAAAATGAGTCTTAGCGGACATGCGTACATTGACAAATCCTGGAGAACTTCTTAGGCCAACGTCCCGATGACCATCCTGACAACACCTCAGTGCTCTTCTGAGGCACAATTTAGCTATGAACATGCAATTTCCTCTCTGCCATCGCCTGTGGTTCTCAGGCATGCGGACCGAAGAGGGGCGATAGCATACTCTTCTGATACAGAGAACTGAAGGACTAAGGACAAGCTCCAGCAAACAAATTGACGCTCATTGGAGTTTGATTGATATTGTGCTGCAAAATAGTTGAAACTGTGATCAGAGATAGCAAAAAAACATTTTTTACCAGAAGTCCCACCTCCTGCAAGGCTAACAGGGTATTTTACATTGACTTCAAGAATGTGTGAATCTACCTCTTGTTCTGCTTCTGAGTTGCAGTATTTCTTTTTAAAAGGACTTCTCATACCAAGGAGGAATCATTTTCCTACAAAACCATACAGATGAAAATATAATTATCAGAATTATCTTGAGACACTTTGGCTGTATGAGTTTAATTTAATATAAAATTTAAACAAAATAAAATAAAATAAAATGTTAACGTTACATCTAGGAATCAAAATATGTAAAGACGGATTTTCCTGGCAATGCATTTTCAAATTTCCTGTTTTATTTAATTCCTATAAATAGAAATATATGTGTAGTTTGATACAGGCCAGAGACCTTGTTGTACAGCAGTAGGACTGGCCCAGAAACTTAATGGTTCCTCCAGTCTTTCAGTTCCTCTCTGCACATCTGCACAGACAAGATGCACACTTAAATTTGCTCTTTAAGACTGCTGACTTACTTTCCTTGTGCATGGGAAGATTTTGCACATGTAGGATTCATAAATGGGTATGGCAGATACATCGTGGGTAGGAGGTTTTGAAAGTAAAATTCCAGGTTCCCTGTCATATGATTTGTAGTCGCTGCGGCCAGATCTTTTTATAAATTGGTTCTTGACTTTCCAGAAGTTATGAACCGCATTTTATTCATGAATCTCTGGTCATTTGGGACTATTACCTTCTGTAGGTGAGTACCTATATCTATAAGGAACATGAGAAGAGAAAAGTTAAGAAGTGACCTTTAAATGGTACAATAAAGGGTAATGAGGTGTGCTGACCTGGGATAAAAGCGCTGTGAGAGGTACATAAACAGAAAGCAGTTTAAACAACCTGACCCATTAGTAAGAAGCAGTAAAATGTCCAGAGGAAGAAGGTCTGGAGGAATCTGAACTTGTTGGCACTTGGAATCCACTCTGTTTGTCTTTAGTTATCACATAATGTGATATGAGCGGTCATGACCTAATTTTAACAGACACTTAACACGTTGTGGGGTTTTTTTCCCAGCTGTAGTAGCTACCAATGAGACAAATAAGGCAGCAGCAGCTGCAGGCAGAGCTAGCTGCAAGTGATCGACAATTTCAATTGAGAGAGTAGCCTTAAACAGATTATTTATTTTATAAACAACAACCTTTTTTACTGCTTGGGTATCATGTCTGAGATAGTTTGGTGTTTCCTTCTTCTGTTGCTTAATAAAAGAAAGCTTCCTTTATATTTTATTTTTTTTTAAAGCATCTTTATTATATTTCTTGTAGGGTTTGTTCAGGTTGTGTTTCTCAGTGCCAGGCAGTTGCAAATGCATCTCTCTACACCTGATGGGTTCAGTTCTGCCAAAAATACTCCCAGTAACTCCAACATTCCTTATTCCATTGTTGCTAGTGCCACATGTAAAAATTAATATTTTTCCTACTTTTCATATTCAGCCCTCTTTTATGTTTCTTCTGTAAACATTACTTACAAATTTCTAAAGAAATCATTCCAGTAAAGGACATGGTCTTTTTTGGCTTCCTTTACGTACAGTCCTTCAAAAAAAAAAGCATTATTTCTGGAAAGGCATTCTGGAAACAGAGTGAGTAGAAATTAAAAGAATAATTCCTGATTAACTTAAACTTTTCATACTTGGATTCACCTGTACTTTAGTTTTCATCAAAATTGTTCCTGGAGATGTTTCTTTCCCTTTTTTCTCTCCACACACCACACACCACACCCACCCCCCTTTGTAGACTCATTTCCAATATTATTATTTCTTATTAGAAGATGTTGAAATACAGTCTTGAAATCTTTTGCTCAGATCATTTTAAAGTAATTATTTTTCTTTCCTGTTCACATCTGCCTGCCTTTTAGAAAGTAATGGTAGCAATTAGGTATAAAACTGTTGGGGAAAAAAAAAAAAAAAGTATTAAAGTGTTTGTGTCTTGCCCAAACTTGCCTCCTCCAGAATTTTGTCAGTTTAGGTCAGATTTAGGTTACTGACTAAGTTATTCCACCTACTTCAGGCACTCCTCCCTGAATGAACTTCCCTTTGGCTTTTGAGGGATCTTAGCCTTTATGCGACTAACATTAGCTGAGATTCATTCCCTTTCCCCTCTGCCTGCCTTTCTTGTTTCATCTCTCTGTGTCTCATAATGAAGTTTGGGTGGCATGATGCCTTTGACGCACATTTGGGAGAGGTTCATTGTTAGAAATTTACAGTTGAGTGATATATCTTTCCCTTCCCCTAGCTGTCATGACCCACCTGTGTGGATTGCCTCCTTTATTTCTGAATGGCCACACAAGGCAAAGAGCTGCAGAGCTCTTCAGTTGCTACATCCATTGGCCCTGGATGTGACCTGAATTCATTATTTCTTCATAAATAGCACAAAGCAAGGCAGATAAGCAAGGTTATTAACAATTAAGCTAAAACCAGCAGAGTATCTTCACGTTCTCCATAGATTTACTGCTGGCTGAATTACAGAGCTGGCTCATTTCTCTTTTCTTGTCATCTAGTGCGGGTGGGCCCCTTTCAGCATTACCGCTGCCTCAGTTCTAATGTTAATATCTCTGAGGATTTGTAGTTCAAATTTCCACAGCTATATTGGTTTCTAATAAATCCAAGAAGCACTCCAGCTCTTCTTCTCTCCCTGGATATACTGTCCTAAGCTAACATTTTGTGAACTGTTGGAATGCACTTGAAACTATTCTTATCATTTTATTATCATTTTAATTCATTTTGAGATTTAAGACTTCACGGGCTTCTAATACTTCATAATGAGAATGGTGTCTGAGCAGGAACCTCTAAACAAGTGAGAGGCTTTTCTGCAATCTGTTCTCTTATCTTTACATCTGGATTTCTCCAGAGATTAAAATTATCTCTGCTTGGAAGTTTATCCGGTGGGAATTTGAGGATGAAGTCTTTTTTCTGAGCACCTCATACCTGGAAACCCATCTGCCTCTGCTCTGGCTAAGCTGCTGGATATCTGGAAATCTCGGACGCATCAGCCGAACTCTGTCACTCACATATAAAATGTTCGGTGTTTCTGGGAAGTCTTAGACCTCCTGTGCAGGTGCCATTCAGTGAATCCTGTGTCTCCAGAAGGTTGCTGCTATGCAGAGCATCTGCAAAATCCTGGTAAGGCTGCCTTCTCTTAGGCTTGGGCAGGAGAAGAATCCCAAAGAAAAATGGCCCTGGGGAAAGGGTTTGGCTGGCAGATGAGCAGGCTCCTGCCTCAGGCATTAACATTGAGGAGGGGCATGTGTGACTTGAAAGCTTGTTCCTTTCTTCCAAAAATATTATTAGCTAGTCTAAACTTTTTGTCTTAGACCATCACAAGTGCAGTGACACTACCATTAGCATCATATTATATTTTCAAATTTTTCATTTTTCTTTCTCTCACCCTGACATAGTTTATACTTTTCTTAGGTGTCTTCCTACAGCTTTGACAAGCTTTAGCTTCTGTGTCTTTCTTTTCTTTCCTCATGATGGTTTTTTCCCTAATGCTTTTTTCCAGGCTTATACTTACTTTTAATTTTCCCTGGGACACATTTAATGTAACACAGAAAGTCAAAATAAAGATAGGATAAAGCTGAATATTCTAATATTTACTTAACAATATTTTTTAAAAAACTGCGTTATCTGCATGCCTTTTGGAGAGTCCTGCTAGTACGTTGTGTTCTCCCATATGGGCCTGACCTTCCTGCAGAGGTTGGAGCCTCTTTTGGTCAACAGTTTTCTCTCCTGGACAGTGCAAGCCCAAGGGCTCTGCCATTTCTGAGAACTCTCGAAAGGTAAATTACTAACAAAGGACCAAGTTGGGGCTTCAGGAGTCTGTTTCTTATGGAAGAACAGTAGATGCATGTCTGTGAGAATCCTGGACAATACTGTCTTCTTAGAATACTGCTTACGAGAAGCTGGAAGCCTGTATCCGGGTAACAGCCATGTATTGCCCTACCATGTGCATCTCCTTGTCTGACTCATGACACTGCTCTGTAGATCGACCTTGGATCTGACATTGTATGTCAGTCCTTTAGGCCGTTGAGCCTGAGGCATTGGCAACCTTTAAATGCTCTTCTCACTCTCTTCTTTCCTGAAAATGGGTGCTACTAGCTGCAGTCTCCAGAAAAGCTCGTATAAAGACCCTGGTTAGTCCTTGCACCTGAGTGATAAAATAATGTCATACTGACCTTGCCCCCATCTGAGAAAGCAGCTTAGCTCAAATCCAAATAATAATATTTTACTTTGTTCCCCTGTAGTAGCTAATTCTGTAATTCTATGCAAATGTAATCAAGTCTTTGAGCAGCTCCACTAAAAGCTGACACTTTATAGCACACTATATATTTGATGTCCTTTTTTTTGCTTTTCTCAGTATTTATTTTGCTGTGTTCCTGAATGCCTCCGTAGGTTATTTTAAATATAGCTTTTAAAAATTCTCATCTAATACTTCTGGTTAGCATTCAGCACTTTTATGGAGAATGTGAATTACACACTATGTGAGCCAATAAAATTTCATTCAAAACCTTAAAAAGAGCATTTTTAGAAGCACTGGGGGATAAGACAATAAAATCTAGAATAGAAACAAAATAGTGTTCTGCTGAGAATTGCTTATCACCAACCGGAAGATTTTGCTGACTAACCCATGGGGGTAATGGCTGACAAACTTTTCTTGAAATCTGTCAGTCCTGCCATTTTCTGCATGGCTGCAGAGTAAATCACAGACAATAAGCAGGAGCACCTTGTTCAGTAAATCACTACAGCACTTCTTGAGCACTGTAGTAAATGGACAAGAGACAAGTTTGTGGCATGTCATTTTACATCCAGTGTTTGGACAACGGTCAATTAGATTTTACAGCATGCAGTTACACTGAAGCTTTATTGCTCTGTTGGTAGTGGGGTACCAAACAGAGAAGGTGGTTATTTTAACTGCTAGGCAATAAAAGCAAAATACTATTATTACAGATTTTTCTCCCCATTTCTTTTACAGCTCAGCTGCATTATGATTTCATGTCAGTTTTGAGATAATGTGTGTCAACACTGTCAGAAAAGGTACACACCACCTGCAAGGCAGACTTGTTGGTTGGGCAGGTATGTTCATTATCAATGCCGTGATGGTCGGCATCTGGTCTTGGCTGCTTCTGAATCTGTCACAGTGTTTGACATTTTATTTAATTTTTTCATTTTTATATTTATTTATTTCCAGAAATAATTTTAAAAACATAATGCTTGTGTGGTCTGTGCAAACTGGAAAGTCGTTTTAGCTGATGATAGAGTATATTTTGGCGGTTTTGGTAATGAAATCTGATGACATAGTTCAGAGGTTTAAGTGTGTGAGCGAGACACAAAATGGTTACAGTGTTTCTTAAAAGGCCAGACCCCAGGTTTGCTGAATAGAGCATGGCCTCATCCTGGCAGCTTGGTCACTGTGCCAGTGGCAACCTTTATGAAACAGCAGTAAGGAAAACAATGGCTCATGTTCCGAGCAGGAATGTGAGCTTCTTCCCTAGAAATAAGGGGAAAGACACTGTCCTTGATTAAGCATAAAGGCAGAAAGAGAGCATGAGATTCCATCAGAGGCTTGCGTAGGGAAGGAGGGATGCCCATGGATGTCCTGGAGCTCTGCTGTATCGTGCCAATAAATGCTCTGCAATGTAACACACATGACTGGGGAAACCCACAGAAGTCTACCCAGGTTTTCTGGCAGATTATGTCCCTCTCTTTTTGAGCATGGCCTCATTTCGTGCTTTTGCTGATCATTCAGGAAGCTTTAGACGTGTGAATATAATTGTTATGCCATTCCTTACCCTTGGATGGGCCCTTGCAGGCCATTGGGTAGCAAGAAGCCCGCCATTTTAAGCAAGCTTTAGAAAATCAGGGAAATTCTAGGCACAGTTTTCTAGGGAAGGCACATTAAGAGAGATCTTGAGCCAAAATATATTTATCGTTTTCGTGCCTTTTCAAGGGTAGGAGAGTCCAAAAAGCATTGGACTGCCTTTGTGGGCTATGATTGAAGGTAACCCTAACTGCGGTATCTCTGCTTTCTTCAGTCTGTGGGCTTGTCCCTGCTGTTCAAGGTAAGTGTCTCTGCACATGCTATGGAGAAGGCAGCATGGCCATGGCCTCTCCCTCCCCCCTCACTGAGGTTGTCTGGCTGAGGAGTGAAGCACATCATAGTGGACTGTGCAAACTGTGAGACCCATCCCACCTGGGTACTTGCCCTCTCCCTCTATGCTCCCTGTGGCAGGTCTGCCAGCAAGAGAAAGCCCAGACTCACCGGTACAGATGAGTAGGCTCCAGCAAATTCCCTGATCTAGAAGCTTAGGGGGTCAGGACTGATGTTGGGTGGTCATAATCAGGCTGCTAACGGACTGGAAGTCTCAAGAGCTGCTATTTTTCTTCCCTAAATGGAAAAAGCCTGTAGAATTTAATAAGACCTAAATTGCAGAGTTCTATAAAAATGAAACACGATCCTGTACACATTATCCCACGAAGGTATACATAAAAAGCTACTTGTATGCTGAAGTGTTTATAAGAAAGAAGTCTTGCACACAGCAGATTTTAATTTCTATCCTTGAAATGACAGAGGCTTGATACTGGTGTAGTAATTCTTGGTTAGAACAAAATTATTGTAAAAATTACTGAAAAGCTTTTCATTTTCATGAATGTGTTCACACTTTATGGTAAAGGACTGTTAAATGTAATGGGTTGCTTTAAAAGAATCCCTATAATGAAAATAATAAGAAAAAATCTGTTATCAGAGACATTACTGTTGTTTATTAATATTATTATTTAATACTACATGGTTTAGTGGCCTTATTTGGTACCTCTGTAGTACACTAGAGTCACCTGGCTGTGACAGAAGCCAATGGCACACTTAGATGGTTTGAAATCAGGGCTAAGTATCATGCTAGTAAAAAAGGCAATAAAGTGTCACTAAACCAGCCATAAAAAATACTAATTTGAACTTGTTTAGAAATGTCTGTAGTAGTGTTTACAAACAATGCATTTTATATGTATTTTATTCTGTCATAATCTGTATATGCAGCAAGCTGCCAGCAAGCTTCCTCTGTTTTTAACTCAGTGGTGCTTAGAAGAAACAGTTCAGGTGCTGCTCAGTTTACAAGGTGCTAAAAGCTGTTCAGCAGTTTACTCTGATGTGGAGGGAAAATAAATAGTTTTTTACTTGTGAACAGTGTGAGACTCGCCAAGCTGATCAGCACTCAAAGACTTTGGATAAAATCAGTGAGGAACAACACTTCCAAACCAGACTCTGGCCCTGCCGCATGCTCTGCCATTCGCTGCTAAGGAGTTCCCCTCTGGCTGACATAAATTATTCTCCTTCTATCCCATGGGTCTGTTAACTTCTTTTCTGACCTGAGGAATAAGAGCTTGGTTTTGTGGCTTGCAGAGACCTTTTTCTTTGCAGCAACGCTTCTTTTGCTTTCACTGGGATGTTTTCCTGACTAAGAAGTCAACGTCCAGTACCCTCCTTGATGCACTTGTGTAGTGGATTTTCATACCTAGAATTTTTGAAGAAGATAAAAAAGTTAAATACAAGGATGCAAGTGCTTGAGTAAATGCATGTTTGTCTGTACAGAAAGTGCTGTACTCTGGTTTTTATATTTGTTCTTATTTCTTCTGATTTCATTAACAATCAAGATGTGATGGTCTTGATTATAGTAGTCTCAAACCATAATTACTCCAAGGGTGTTCCTTTAGCAGGATTACTCTGGACTTACACATTATAATAGAGTTCAGGATTTCTATTCCCTGTCTTCACAGTTGAAAACAGTAAGAAATCAATATGACTTTTTAAGGGAAAAACTGACAGAGAAAGACATTCTTACCAGCTATTTATAGTTCTGTTTTCTTTAGACATTAAGGTATGACAGAAATAATGAAAAAGAATGAAGAATATTTACATTTTAACTTTTGACTGAAATCATAGTTACCAGAAATCAGTATATTTTTCAGCTTGAGCTGTCAGCCTTTGATATATCTGTGGAGTGATGGGATCAAATAGTTTCTGTAATTACACTTCATAATTCTGGTATACTGCTAAATTTCGTAACAGTTTGTAACACTATAGAAAAAGAATAGAAAACCTATTTTTAAAAATTCTGTTCTCATCTTGCTCAAAACAGAATAGGTTATTTGAAAACGAGGGAGTTGTTAGTTACATTAACTTAAAGTTTATTGTAATTAAGAGCTTTACACAAAAGCATTTGACAAGGCACCACCACGAGGAGATATAAATAGAAACAGAGGTCTGTAGTACCTTTTTTACCTCCTAACAAAGAGGACAAACTGGATCAGTGCTTTGAATGCAGAGTACTGGCTGTCAGGCTGCAGCTACTCTAGCATTCAGGTTTGGGGCAAAGTCTGCCCGTGCTGAAGTCAACCCCCCAGTTGCCCCCACCTAACGTGCTTTGGTTTGGTTTCCAGGGAGGTTTGGGTGAGTGTTAACAACATGCTTTATGGAGAGGCTACACTGCAAGTTGCCACCTCATTGTGTACCAAATGTACTCTGAACCTCAATGAGGACACAAGTATCTGACCTGATGGCTCGTCCCTTGGACAGCTTCACCCTATGTGTGCGCTGGCCTGCTGAACCCGGGGAGCCAGGTTATATATCTTGTAAAGTAACACTCCTGAGATCTAACCCAGGGAAGATGTAGAGTCCTCAGCACCACTTGGTTCCATATACTGCTTCTCCTGTATTGTTCCATATTACTTGTTAATACAGACTTAGCTTTAAATTTACAATAGTAGGTTACTGATACTTTTTGAAAGCATATAAATGAAGCCCAAAGTGGAAACTTCAACCTCTTTTTGACTTTCAGAGGGATCCAGAGGCTCTTCATACATTTCTTTATCTTCCTTCCCAAACAATTAAAAATTTTACACACCTTTATTAAGCCTCTGAATAAGGCAACTGTGGCAGAGGTGAGGAATATGTAAAGAGACTTCTATTGGCATTAATATGCAGCCACCATAAGATGAATCTCAGTAGCTGCTTGGTGGTGCAGAGCAACTCGCTCAGCAGTATGCACTATGAAGTGAAAGAAGAATCTAAAAAAACATTTCGCTTGAATGGGAATTTAGCCAGGACTTAAGAATTAATGCTGAGGTTAACAATCCTAATCTTAGTAGGAGTGCCACAGAAATTTTAATAAGCATCAAGAACGTTCTGGGTTTCTATCTCACCTGGGAGAGATATCAGTGCTGCAACAATAACCCACTGATCTTGAGGGGATCCAGCTGAGGGACCCCATTGACCTTGACTAAATCTAGCTCACTTTATCTATAAAAGCTCAGAGAATACCAGGCCAGGTGGCTCAGGGAAGCAGATGGGTGTATTTACATGTACATTATGTGTAATCTTCCAGACAAGATGCAAAGTTACAAAATGTGTTACGCATTTCAGATATATTCAGGGAAGAACAAAAACCAGATGGATAGCAACCTGAACTTACTGGTGCAAAAAGGCAAAAATTCTTTTGACCTAAATGAAACCAGGATTTAAATAAACTTCTTAGTGATTTCCGCTCTTATTTAGGAAACGCTCATTTCCCCAATCTGAAACGCACGGGCTTTTTAACAAAGCTCCCTTTGACTTCTTTGGCATCATGATTTGGCCATACAGTTTTGCTAATTTGGGTGATTCCCATTTTAACTCACTGAGTTATTCCTTTGAACCTCACCTGTCTGTCTCTATTAGACATAATTGGCAAGTGTACAATAAACAGGATGCATAAAAGCTGATACTTGAATTCAGCAGTCTGTAATTATATTAAGCTACATCCTACTCTGAAAAAAAAATATATTATGTAGCAGTCTGCAATTTTCCTGAAATTTCTGTGTGGGCTGTACCACTTACCCCAGTACATAAGATGCAGTAGCATCTGAGCATGTAAAGCCTGCCACCTGTAGCTGACTGGGAAGTGTTTTCCCTTTTCCTTTTTCTTTCCCCCCTTCTCCTTCTTCTCTTTTCTCCTTTTATTTCCCTTTTTTCTTTCACTTTCTCTTTCATCTTAAAGCCATATTATTATAATGGCAGATTGACAAGAAGCAGACATAATTTCATACTGTAATTATCATTGTAAGTAAAACATTTTGACTGTACATTGTCATGTTGTTCTAATATGTTAAAGTATATCTCTTATATAAGGAAAATGTGAAAAAGATAGGCTGTGTACATTTTTTAACCTAATATTTATTATTGAAACTCTAAAGACATTGTTGAAGCCACAGTGTTAAGTAGTGGATATTTATACCTAGAATAAAGAATGAGTCTGTTTCTTATTTTGATCTTGCTGCTTGGCTACAGACTGTAGAATTTAGAAGCAGAGGCTAAAATGAGTAGGCAGAGTTGAATGGAGAAAATGGGGAGGAGAGACAGATTGAGCCTTTATGTTCATAACACCTTCAGTCTGTGGATCTGCAGTATTTTCATTATTCCTGCTAATTTTGTATTCATATCTGGCAAATGCATAACACTTAATCCCTTTTTTTTTGGTTCTTTCATCAACACTCTTTAAATTTTTCTGATCCTTCCTGGATAATGTTTCTCAGCTTCGGTTTTTCTTATCCATTTCCAGAGCTAAGTCACATCACGGGGCTCTGATCATCTCCCCTCTTGTCGTGGTTTAGCCCCAGCTGCTAGCTGAGCACTGCATGGCCACTTGCTTACCCCTCCATCCCTGTGGAGGGATGGGGAGGAGAATTGGAAGAAAAAGGAGAAACTTGTGGGTTGGGATAAGGACAGTTTAATAGAACAGCAAAGGAAGATGAAAATAACAACAACAATACTAATAAAAGAATATACAAAGTGGGTGATACACTCACCACCCTGAAACCTGATGCCCAGCCCGTCCTCGAGCAGTGATCCCTCCGCCCTGGCCAACTCCCTTTATATACTGAGCATGACGTCATATAGTATGGAATACCCCTTTGGCTAGTCTGGCTAGTTTGGGTAAGCTGTCCTGGCTGTGTCTCCTCCCAGCTTCTTGTGAAAATTAACTTGATCCCAGCTGAAAACCAGGACACCTCTCAGTTGCTGCAGCCTCCTCTTCCCTTGACAAAAGCAGTCTTGCCCCCCACTACAGTGAAGATGTCTATCCAGGTCTATCGCGTTGGCCATGCAGCCCCTCTCTTTGATTCTCTCCACATGCTTTCCCTTCCGTATGTCAATTGTAAGCTGCTTGTCTTCACTTCCAAGGATTTTTATGGCCTGTTGCCACTGTCATCTCTCATTGTGACAAACTGAACTACCACATAGGTGGAAAAACCGCCAAGCAGCTGGCTCCGATTAACCACCTATCTTTTCAAGAGCTGGTGGGAGCAAGGAGAGATCTAAGCGCTGTATAATCAGACCCAGCTTATTCTGAGAAGGCCTCCTATGGTGAAGAAGGGTAGATGTTGAAGGCATATCAAAGGCAAAACAGCTCAGGGAAAGGAGGAAGGATGAAAGGCAGTGTCTCAGTGAAGAAGAAGGAAAGAAAGAACTGGAACTGAAAGTAATTGGGGACCCAACAATCCCACAACTGAGAGCAATGCAACGCAGCAAAGAGACACAGATAAAAGTGCTTGAGAACTGTTTGCCACAGCTCTCCTCCCATTGCATCGCTGAGTCTGTGTTTGAACAGACTTGACCTGGGTGTGACACTCCTGGGGAGAGCACTGCACGTGCCTGATTGGCAGTCTGTTTGAAAATCTGCTGCGTGTGTGCGGGTCAATTACAATTACACACTTTATGTAGTGCATGGGTAACAACTCCTTGCTCAGGGATCGCAAAATCTGAGCACCTGGTCCAAATGCACAGTTATCTTCAAGAGCAACTCATGCAGAATGAAGTGGGCTCCTGATTGTCTGTGCTCAGGAATACCTGCCTTTAAATATCTGAAAACTTCCTTTTCTCTTGTCAGCCTCTGTAAAGAAATTGCAAGTGTACTTACAGACAAGCCTTGATTGGGCTGTTTATCCTTACGAAGGCCACAAAAGCTTACTTTAGTCAAACTATGGTAGCAAGTGTCTCTTTTAGTAGAATATAATAGTCATTTGGGATTTATGGCTTAACATCTTGCCCTTTCACTCTTTGCAAGGATTCTCAAGGATGCCTGTAATCAAAGATCTCTCTCTGTAAGTCCTTGTAATAAATCTTTCATCCCACTTGGTAGATGTTTCATTCTCTTGCACCTTGTGTTCAGTATTTAATTATCTTTTGTTGTTAAAGGACATGAATAAAGACAAAAGCAGAAAGCAGGACTTGCTGCATCCTTCCATTGTGAAAGTCTTTTCATACAAGGTTGGTTAAAGTCATTCAACATCTACTATTTCTTGTATGTTTTTAGTACAGAGTGATATTAGCTATTTTGCTTTTGGACAAGGAGAAGGACAAGTGGTTGCATAAAAGCTCCTTTTCTGGGCTGGAATCAAAAGTTTGGCAAATTAATCTGTGTTGCTTACTACAAGAGTAAATTTTTCCATTGAACAGTTGCAGTTGCACATTCTTTGGCTAGCCACTTTGAAGCCTTCAGGCACTGTCAAGGCTGCTGGGTCTCTCAGCCCTCTGCTGTACTCCCAAACCTGAAATAAACTTTTATCATGCTCATTTTAGCAGTTGGAGGAACATCCTTTACTTTTCTCTTTCATGTGCAGGGTGGAGTTTAGGACCACACAGGCCTTCCTGCCTGCCTGCCTGCCTGCCTGCCTTCCTTCCTTCCTTCCTTCCTTCCTTCCTTCCTTCCTTCCTTCCTTCCTTCCCTCCTTCCTTTCTTCCCTCCTTCCTTTCTTCCTTCCTTCCTGGAAATGCCAGAAAATCCAGATAGGTGATTTCATCCAGATCCCTGATTTTGTGTTTTTAATCTTACACAGATGGCCTAAAGTCTTTGTTCAGTTGATGATACTGTAGAGCACGTGGGCTTTTGCCCCAGCTGCCCAGACTCCTTTGATTACTCTTATGAGACACAGTTTCCATAGTCCCTGCCCACTGTTACACAAACATGCGTGGTTGCATCAGACTAACTTTGATATCTATAATTTTTCAGGACTAGTCAAGTAGGGAAGTTCAGATAAACAAAAGTTTTCCAAAACAATTTTCTTCAGCTAGTATTTAAACTGTTCTTAGAAATACTCTCTTTTTCTCTATTGAAAGACTTTAACCTTCAGTCTCATTTTAAAAATGTCATGTCTACTTCATGTAGAAAACTAACAATAACTGGTACTATAAAAGTCAAGTGGCTTTATTTTAAAACATTGCTTTAATTTCTAGAGCTCTCTTACTATGAAAAGAAATGCCATGTGTAAAAAATATAAGACTGTTCATCTATCACTATCCCTAATATGCTATCAAGGAGGTCTCTTTAACCTTAATTGTTCTTCACTGAAGCATTCAATTTCCTGTTCTCTTTTCTTGCAGTGCTTCTGTCTTTGCTTGAAAACTGAGTTCTTTTTTAACATTGAAATTGCCTGAAATGCAATTGTAAAACAGATGATTATAAAGTTTTTACGTGTGGATGGAAAGTCAATATATTTTGCCTGAAAGCAGTGTGCTCTGTTTTTAATTTTTCCAAACAGAATTTTTTAGCAGCTTTATCAAACATTGAGAAACTGCTATATTTATTATTTATATAATGGCTTTAATGAATGAACCATAGATCATACTTAATCATGATGTCAAAAAATGACAAGAAGTGAAAAACTCATATATGGTGAATTATTTGACCTTTTGTAATTAGAGAAGGAAGCACAACACAGGTGTCTTCCTGTAGTTAGCAATAATACTCCTGAGAAAGTATCTACATTGCAAGGTACAATGTGTTTCTACTCAAAAACAGTTCAAGTAAAGTGGAAACACAACTTCACAGCACAGTCCTTATTCGAAGTGTAGTTTGGCGTTTATAATCACTAGCATGCCAAACGATGGGCCATGTTGTGTTTGATGCTGGTACAGACAATATAATTGGCCTCTGCAGGGTTTAGCTAACAGGAGAGAGAAAAAACTGAATGCTAGGCTTAACACATTGCCTGTCAGGTTAGGGTACTGATGATTATGTTTGTTAGGATCAAAGTGAAAACCATCAGAAAATGAAAGAGCAGAAATGTCACAGACTGCTTAAAAAAGAGCAGCTATTTGTAATTAGCAGGGCCGTTTTCCTTTTGCCCTTTCTTAGCTCAGTTTTCTTACTCTTTCCTGCAACCATCAAGAAGCTGTGAACTTCTGTTAGCCTCAAATGATCTATCTTTCTTTTGGATGATGCTTCATAATTCATGCATTATGTCTAGTTATCAAAACACAACATTGCTTTTGGTAAGCAACATGCTTATTTTTTACATTGGATTTTAAAACAAAAATAGTATTTTGGATATCTGACTGTATTTTGTCTTACAGTTTTTTCAGAGATGCTACATGCCTCCGATTCCACCATTTTATCTCTGAATGCAACAGGTTTCGGGCTTGAGCTGTTGACTGTTTTGGGAAGAAGCCCTGTATCTCAAAGTGGCCATTTGTAGAAGTTGCCTATATAGCAGCATTTGGGTAAGAACAGCTCTTCACCCACTTTATCTGCCCTCTTTGGGATTTTGTAAATCTTTCCCTTGTCTCCCCTCAGGCATTTCCCCTCCAACTCCAACCTGTTTAACCTTTCCACAGAAAACAGCTGCTCCATCTCCTCAATCATTTTAGTTGTACTTCTCTGCCCTTTCTAACAACAGTCTGTCGTCTCAGACATGTCGAGACGGAAACTGCCCACAGTACAGTTAGCAACTGATTTAATCCTCAGTTCTTAGCTATTGATTTAATCTTCCGTATAGAATCCTGGTAGTTTAAAGTATGGATTTTCTTGAGTGTGACTGGTATAATATGTTATGTTAATGATTAGGCCGCTTAAATCTGTGCTTTGAAAACAGTCATTTTTTAAAAGCTACATTATTCTTTGACTAGCAAGGTGCCCTGGAAGTCGAGCACAGTGAAACTCAGCCAGAGTCCCAGGCTACAAACCTGATCTAGATACCTATGAACCTCTGTAGTACCTAGCAAGATGTGGATGCCTCAAAATGGGATTTACAATAGGCAGCATACTGACACTTCACCAGCAGCACAAGTGAATAAAGGTGCAGTCTCATCTGGTTTTAGGCCAGTATCTTGAAGCCAGGACTGGCATTTTGGAATTTCCTCCCCACATCCCCAGAGTGCCCCAGGCTCCTTTCTCCCTAAAAATACTGCTGATTGAGAGATGAGACAATTATTTTCCTCTCCTTTTTAACCTACAAACCTGTAGCCCAAAGATGAGAGTCAACAAATGTGAGAGAGGTAGCCCTGGCGCTTCATTCTCTGTGCTTGGGTCTTGCCAAACACAGAGCCAAAACAGCGGAGACTTGCAAAACCAGTGCACCAGGTATTGAGCCTATCCCTGCTGCCGCTGCTCACAAGGCTTCCATACGAACACTCGTGGGCCCAAAGCAGTGCAAAAGAAAGGAGTTTATTTCTCCTGTTTGCTTGGTAATAAAAGGTGTAAGCAGCGTGCCAAACATAGCCCTGCTCCTTCTGCAGTTGCAGAGACTTTAATCATTCACAAACTGTCCCAGAACACTTTTCCCCCACTCCTCTCTCTTAAACACTTTGAAAGCCTTGTCATGAGCAGTGTAGAAAATGGGGCATAGATTAGATTAAATGTTTCCATCTGGAGGGAACGTAGCTGTAAATTAGTGGACTCAAAGAAAGTAGTTAAATGCACATAAAAATAAAGTCATCCCAAAACGCAGCACTGCTAATGACATGACATTTAGTTATGTGTTCATAGACAGACTCTAACCAGTGTCAGCGGTGAAGGTAGGCATTTGGCTTTGCTGGAAAGCGTGAAGTACCTGCTTGTAGAAGATAGCAGTTAGCAAAGGGGAGCAGTTCTTTTCCATGTGTGTATAATTGCTGTTATCGATTTCAAAGCTTTGGGGTATTAAGTAGCTGACATTTTATATTGGACTTACATATGACATGTGAGTTACTGCCTGTTTACATAACCTGCATGGTTTAAAAAATGATACTTAAGTGTTAGACTCATAGTGCTGCCTTAAAAAAACTGGTGGATTTTTTCTTTTTTTTCTTTTTTTTTTTTTTTTTTTTAGTTTACAAAGAAACACACATACACAAAATGACTCTGAAAGGGTTTGCTTGAGCTGGGGACCGGGACAAATCCCTGATGAATATCTAATGACTTAGTAGGTTATGAATATAACTAGCAAGATATTGTTTCACAAAACATTTTTACTAGAAAATATAACTTTGTAGAACCAAATCAACCACAGAGGAGACAGATTTTCACAATTTTTTAACAGTATATTTATATAAAAAAATAGAAGCTATTAGTGCTGCAACATTTATAAATAACAATGTCAGGATTTCTGTAATTAAATTAACTCTGCTTTTGAAATTAAAACTGTAAAAATATACACATATCCATAGAAAGAAAAAAAAAAACCTGGGAGAGAGAGCAGTCAAAATTTAAACAAAATATTAAACTATAGGGGATTAACCTAGAAAAATGCGAAGATGCTTTTGTCTGTTTAGTGAGCTGAAGTGACTCACTGAGGGATCAGATGATTTTTCTGACCCTGCAGACTGGAAGGTGTGAGAGCACGAAGGCTTTCTTCTGAAACCAACGACCTTTTAATTCTTGTCAGTTATCTCCGGATATGTTACCTCACATTCCGGCATGGAGTGAGAGAGCAAGAGAGGTGCCTTCACATGTGCTCTCACTTCTTACACATCCTGGTCTGGAAAGCAGAGCTTTGGCCCATCGCGTCCATTGATTTTGGGCATTTTTTGGTGCGTGAATAAGTGTTACGAGCTGAGGCCTTCTATGCTTAAACAAAAATATATGTGGTAGACCTATGGAGGATATTCAGAGAGAAATTTGCAATTATGGGACAAATGCTGTTAGTAGTCTGCCAGCTTCTGGTCTTCTGGTCACTGTTGTCATTTCAGCAAGAAGACACCTGACTGCTGATACATTTTCAGGGCACAGGGCAGATCTAGCTCACCTCTGCTGGGAGGGAGAGGTCCAGCTCCGCGTCCTGCCGCCTGCCCCTTTGTACCTGCATCCCAGGCTCAGCTGGTTCAGGCACTTGTCAGGCCCTGTCAGCACAGATTCAACTCACCAACCTGGCAGAAAAGGAACTCAGGTGGGTAAAAAGAAAAAAGAAAATGTAGATTTCTGTCATGTTAGTGCTTGTGATCAACTGACTGAAACCTGATGAGCACAAGTGAGGGGGGCCTGTCCGAAAGAGGGTCTGGGCAAGACAGGCAAGGTAGGAGGGAGTGAGATCTTCCCTTGTGGCAGGAGGCACCATCAGATGGGGTCAACTGCACCTGAAACAATCCCCTGGTGGGTCCGTGAGATGGCTAAACTGATGTGGCAGTTTGATGCCACAGACAGAAATTGTCTAACTCCCTGCCCCTTGCTTTCACTGTTATATTTATCAGTTCTGATGCTCACTTGACCCTTGGAGGATGCTTCAGCTTAGTTAGCTAGCAGGAAGCTCTTTAGTTTCTTTCTACATGCTGGAATATTTTCTGGCTGGTTTAGTGAATTGGATGGGCTCAATGAGGTTTTGGGTGAGTGCTGTAGTCAGTGAAGGAAGGAGAGAGGCAATCGGCTGTCTTGTGGTGCTCCATCACGTAACTTGAAAGCCAGTGATTATGAAGCTAGCAGAGTGAGGTGAGAAATGGAAGGACAACTAGCAAATGTGATAAGTTTTAAGACATGGGGGGTGATTGTTGTGGAGGTATGTGATTCGTGGGGCCACCTTTTGCTTTATGTTATTTCTTGGTGATTACTGGTAGTTCTCTGTTTTGCATTTCCAGTCTTATGTAGTAGGCAAGGTGTTATGTCTCATTGTCTTTTGCACAGCTAAGGGTACAATAATTTTTGGCTACCTGATAATAATAATAATGTAAAATTCTGCAGAGATTTTGTGCCTTATTCATTGCTTGAGTTTGATTTGACAACTTGCGAAGTGACAGTCAAGTACTGGCAGGGTTGAGAAATCCTAGAACAGCAGCAGACAACCAAAAAAAATTCAGAAGCAGCCTGTAACAACTTGAGAATGAGAGTATGTGAAATCAACTGGCATAGTCAGATGCGTTTCTATGGCGTTTATCTGTAAGATAGGACTCTATTTGCTATGCTAAATTTGGAGGACGGTATGTTTGCTATAGAGGTTCAGGGCTATTCCATCTTAGTTTGGCAGCAGGAGGTGGGTTGAGATCCTGCTCACTCTGAACTCTCCCTGCATGGGAAGCCAGTCCATCCGAAGTGAGATGGAAGGGATGCCCCTCTAGAGCTCTTTCAAAAAGTTTACCCCACACTTCTGATGGTACAAGAAACAGAGGCATTTAGAAGAACTGATTTACAAGGGCTTAAGTGGTGGCGGAAAGCAAATGTTAGGACTGGAACATATTGTATTTACATCTGTATAGTTGTATTGTGAGAAATGAATATTTCTGTGGTACTTTTCCTCCTGATTTTTTTCCAGATTTTTTTGCACATTGAACAAAGGAACTAGTAAATAATTATTGTGAAATTTCAGACACATAAAAGACTTTTTGTAAGGTCACATAGGAATCACATCTACGCTGAAATAGAGACTTCACTTCTTCTTTCCCTCTCACCCTTTGTAAAATAGAATTGCTTTAAGTAATACAGGAAATTTGGAAAAACCCTTAAATGACTGGAAAAATCATAGGGGGACTCTCTAAGTTAGAACATGCTGCAAGTAACAACCAAACCTGCAACAAGGCTAACCACTGGTGATGGCACATCATGCCACTAACAGCCAGGTTCTTAATAAAAACAATCCAAAAGATGAATTCTCTTCATGTCTGACATTGTGTTCCTGTATAGGCTTAGCTTGTGCTTATTTTCTTATGAACATAGGAAAGGTTACTATGATGATTTTTCTTGTATTTCCAGTGCAAGTATAGACTAGTTTCAGTTCTGCTTCTTTTGTAGGAACTGGTGGGTACACAAAGAAATGTTTTAAAATGCACCTTGGCCACTTACAGCCTTAAGGTCTGCTGACATTTGATGGCCGTGTCTGTGCTTCAGGTGGGTGCACTTAATGGTGTGCCCCACTATCCTGTCTCCTAGATTGTCTGATGTCAGGGTTGTATCGGAGTGCAGCTTGAATCTTGCCCAAGAAAATACAGGGAATAGGAGTAGAAAGAGTGGCCAGTGGGAGCACAGTCTGTTACCAGGTCATTTGTGCATTGCACAAATGAGATACAGCTACAGTGCAGATTCAGAAACAGTATATCATATATTCATGGTGTCCTTATTTATGTTTCTTTGAGGGTCGGCTATTAATCCAAAAATCCCCTGTTTTCCGATATTAATTTAAACTTCAGGGTAAAGTGGAAGCTGCAATTCTGAGTTCCATCCAGGGTGATGTGAGCAGGAAAAAATGTGCTGCAACTGTAGAGATTTTTTCTGCTGTTGTTCACTCTCAGCTATTAACTGATCAGCTCAGAACCATGCCCTTGCGCAAAGCAATGCCATCGACAGCAAGCTATTAGCTCTCAGCACCTTGGGCACAAGGGGAAGTAGAGAAAAATATAGAAAAGCATTTTCAACAGACCAGGAGATAACAGGCAATCAGACCTGCTATGTGCATACAGATTTTCACTGGAAACCCTCAGTGTTTCACTTGAGTGGTGTGTGTAGGGCATGCAGAAACATGAAGCAAATCTCCTGATAAAAAGGCTGAGAATGGTATATATGACATTTTTGTAATAAGTAATGGAAAGATAACACTTGAAAAAATATTTAATTGAGGTTTCACAGTATGATTTCTCTGATGGCAAACCTAGTTTAAGAAGGTCCTAGTCTCTTCTGTTTGCAGCTGCTTTCCTCTCTTCTGCCCCTCATAAATCACTGTCTCCTTTGTTGTGCCAATGCAACTGTTTATACAGTTTTTTCTCTGAAAAGTATGAGTCATATTATCTAGAGCTCATACCCTCTCCTGTTTTTAATCCTGTATCCTTTTTCACTGCCCTGGTTTACAGCAAACCCCCACAATGAAGTGAATCCCATGATAAAGGATTAGGTTGCTTGTTACTGCTCAGCCTAACTAAACCTACAGCTAAACTAATGAACTTGGTGCTTTGTCTCTGCTTTTGCACTCGTAGAAACCAAGTAACTGATTCTGGGAGGTAAACCATCAGCAAAAATAACATTCCAAACAACCAGCTCAAAGCACATCCTTCCCTTGGTTTGGGGTCCTCAGCTGGCTCATGGCAGGGTCAGCATAGGTGCAAGGGCAGAGGCAGGGGCCAGCAGGTGGGTTGAGAGGAGAAGAAAATCCCCTTGTGCTCGATCACCTTAGCTATAATGTGAAGCAACACCCGTAGGGAGCAGTTGTGTGGCAGGTCAGTGAGAACTACCTTGAGATGGGTGAGCCCAGGAGTGGATGGGCAGTTTGCTGCCGGAAAACAGTACTGTGAGCTACACCTTTGGTGTAAATCCCAAATGGGGTACTGCCGTGGGAATCACATGCTGTTCAGGTGTTTCTGTTGGGCTAGGGTGGTCTCTGGCTGCTTTCTTTATGTGCAGCTGCTGAAAGTCCCTGGTAGGGATTCAGGAAAAAGTCTTCTTCATTAGATCTTTATTTATATCCTTTTTCGGAAGTGATATTTTTTTCCCCCTTTCATCATATCAAAAGCTGTACAAACAGCAATCAGTATTATATAGCTCCCTAAGAGCCTGATTTTGCTACCATAATTTACACAAATAATTTTAACCTGTTTAACAAGTCCCAGTGGGAGTATCTTCTTAGGAACTACATGGGCAGATAAGTAGCACATTTAGGGATTACGTTCTAAACTTAATAGAAAACAACCCCTTTTTGGGCACTTTCCTTCTTGTAAGGCATGGTGCACATTTTCCTGTCATATATCAGTTAGTACAAATCTCTGATTGACTTTGCTTTTCTAATGCTGTTCAAAGGTAAATTTTTTGTGTTAAAAATACCTTGTCATACAAGCTGTTGTGACTGCTGCCAAGTTTCTTTTTTTCTTTTTCTTTTCCATAGTGTAAAGAAGAAAAAAACCAGGTTTGTTAGAACACAGTTAATGTTCATATAGTTGGCTTTGTTATCTGATGTATAAGGTGGCACCAATATCTAGTCTAAGCAAATGGAAGAGAAACAGGTGTAACTATTTAGATGCTCATAAACTATAGCTGTTTTAAAGAAGTAGGGATAGCTGGAACCTGAGTAGTTTTACTTTCAGTTGTTTTACCCTGGAAGACTTCTAGTTGCTTGGATTAGCACCGCAGAGCTAATTGACTAGTCCTGTCATGTTACTGTCAAGAGTGTTTATGCTTAATTTCATTAAATAAAGATATTTGTTTGAGTTTTAATATTTTGGAATGCCCATTACCAAACAGAGCCTTGTTCTGAAGGTTGCTGCATGAATTCAAGTGTCCTTGCCGAGGAAATAGAGAAGCTGCTCAGTTATTGTTCCCCAGGCTGTTGTTCAGCCTGGAGAAGAGAAGGCTCCGGGGAGACCTTATAGCAGCCTTCCAGTACCTGAAGGGGCCTACAGGAAAGCTGGAGAGGGACTGTTTATCAGGGGCATGGAGTGATAGGACAAGGGGGAATGGCCTTAAGCTGAAGGAGGGTAGATTTAGATTAAATGTTAGGAAGAAATTCTTCACTGGTGAGAGTGGTGAGGCACTGGAACAGGTTGTCCAGAGAAGCTGTGGATGCCCCCTCCCTGGAAGTGTTCAAGGCCAGGTTGGATGGGGCTTTGGGCAACGTGGTCTAGTGGAGGGTGTCCCTGCCCATGGCTGGTGGGGGTTGGAACTAGATGATCTTTGAGGTCCCTTCCAACCCAAAACTTTCTGTGATTTTGTGATTGTTCCCATATTTCTACTAATTAAAAGTGTGTTCTGTCTTCCTGCATGTACGATCAGCTGAGTTCTGTCTCCCAGGCCCTGCTAAAAATTCCAGACAAACAACATTAATAATATGCATGTGCATTTACAAACAATACATACATCAATTAGTTTTCTTTGTTTTTATTAGTGTGTTGATGGGTATGGAGTAGACAATCGTTCATGCTCCCTTCCAGCTTTTCTTCCTATTATACCGGCATTCATAAATAAACAGAGCTCTGTTGCCCAGTGGTCTGGCTGTGGTTAACTCTCTCATTCCTTCTAAGCAATGCCTGGTATGAACTGTGGAAGGCATTTTTGCTAAACAAATGTATAATTTTTGTAGCTATGAGTGGAGTTAAGGCAAAACAGAGTCTAGTTCTATAAACAAGTCAGGTGTCCTTTTCATTTTTCTCACATAGCCAGACCCGTGTCATTTCGAAAATACCGTAGATCTGTTAACTGTCTGTGTTAATCACCTCTCTCTTCCCTTATGATGGCGCTTAAATAGAAAGAGTTTCTAATGGACCTATTCTTTCAACATAGAAAAAAAAAGTACAAGGTGACCTATATTTCTTCTATCCTGTAGAAAATGTACTCTTAAAACAGAGGCATGATCCAAATTGGACTCCTTGATTTTTACATGCAAAGAGATTTGACTTATTACACTGCATCTCAAATTATATTCTCCGGCATTTGGTTTTCTTGTACTCCAGAGCCCCCTTTTGTTTTGGAGAATAATGTTGTAAAGGAAAGATGGCCTTGTCATAAGGAGAATAATTTCATGTCAAAGTCCAAACTGAATAGTTTAAATTTTCCAGTTTTTTAAGTGGGTTCTTTTCACTTCCCAGCTATCCAGCTTTTCCAAACATCCCCTTTACTTTCTTTACATTTTTAAATCAAATGAGGATTTCAGTTTAAACCTCATACAGTGTAGTTTTTCTTCCCACTCTACCAAAGGTGTTACTTTTATTTGTTTTTAGGACGTATGAAAACATTTGGTCAATCTCTTAAGAATTCTTTAAGACGTAGCTAATCTAGGTAAACTGACATTTAATCAATTTCTTTATTTACATTCTGACCTTAACTGCAATGCTTGAAATCACTTTACAAAGTAAAACTAGTGTATGCATTTAACTGTAAAACAACAGAGTAAATATAAAGATTTATTCCAATAAATAGTAAATGAGTCAAGAGATTTCAGCTATTGTGAAACTGAATGAGAACAGAGAAGAGGAATGTATAAAATGACTAAATGTCTAAGAACACTTCCTAAAGAGGGTTCACATCCTAGCTGAAGGAGGATGTAAACATATGTTGTGAGAAAAATGTCTCAGTATGACTGTGCTAGTGTTAAAAGCCTAAAAGCCTCATTGCGTATTTTTTTTTCTGAGGATTGCTTTTCTTTGAGGAATTTTCAAGTATAGTGATTCCAGAACAGCTTTATGCTTTCCTAGACATGATCTTTGCTGTAAAAAATTGCCTGCATGGGAGGCTCGTTTATCTGAGCTGCTGTCATATTCCCATATTTCTTTTCTCTAGGCAGAAATAGGGCATTGTTTTTGTTAAATAAACAATTTCAAAGTTGGACCAGTGCAACTATTTCTACTAGCTTGTGGTGGAGACTGTTTTTGCAGGGTACTGATACTCCTAGACAGTTAGTAGAAAACTTCTTCCATAACCTCTCTGTGGGCCTTTTGTGGGCACTCTTTCTACTAGTCATCATGTGGTACTTGAAAATAAAGCCTAAACTGTAGAATGATGAAAGAACAGGTGGCCATGGTCATGCAGGACATCGAAAGGTGATTTTTTTCTTCTTTACTGAGTCTTTAATAGATGGCCAGAGCCAGATGCCTTTTCATTAACATGTTAAAGTATACATTAAATTATATCCCTATTATATCCCTTTTTTTTGGTTAATGCCTAACTCTTAAATATTCTTTACAATAGTCCTCTTAGCAGATAGGTAGATTCTTTCTGACTAGAGTATCGCCTGGTAAATAGATCACATCAGAAAGGGTTTCATAATGAACAAATAACTTAGATGAACAAACTGCCAAAATCCCTAAAAAGGTGCTCAGAAGAAACAGTCAGCATCTGAAATACAGCTAGAGCTATCTGTCGTTCCATGAATTATAGATACGCGTGCAGTAGTGGATAGGCATGTGCGTAATGCCTGTTTATTCTCCACGATGGCTGGGCTGAAACCCTCTGCATGCGTTGTACTCTCCGTCTGTTGTGCTGAGTGCCTGCAGGCACAGCAACGCTCCGCTGCTTCTGCCGGCGGGAGCAGTCACCGATGAGCTTCTGCAGCCTCTCTGCAGCGTTACCAGCCTACAGACACAGCTTTAGTTGGACCGTTTCAGGCAGGCACTGTGAGGCAGCTGGGGAGAAGATTTTATGTAGTCAGGTACCTAATCTTTTTTGTGGACCTCAGCTCCTAGGGTTCAGGAAAGACTCTTTGGTAACCAAATGGCTGTAATAACCTTACGGGGCATCAGGCATTCGATAGCCTTAACCATACTTGTACTTTTGCCATTTGGAAAAAAAGCGTCCATTTGAAATGTATCATACTGCACATTATCAAGCAACAGAAATCCTCAGCTGCCTGTGGTGTTCTCATAGCTGCAAAATCTACAGATGGTTGACTTTTGAAATGATTTCTGGATAGGTTCACTGCTTCGGGTAACAATGTAGTTTCACTGAAGTTTAAAACCCCCTTACAGTGCAATGCCAACTAAAATACTAGCAGGCTGCCAAGCTTTTCCCTGGCCTTTACGTGCTGGATGGATTATTGCTTCTAGACCTGTAAAAGCTGTACATTAAAATATGGATTATATCAATTTACTGTATAACTTAATGCATTATTAGTGATTTTTATTGATCCTCTGGAAAAGCAAATTCTCTGAAGTGAGATCTGCGGGCCTTGCTGGACAGTTATCACTGCTCCTCATCCTTTAGTCGTGTCGTCTCAATGCGGGAGTGCTCTGAATATCTGTTAGCTGCTTCCCGGGATGAATTGGTATGATTTCTAAGGCTGAGCTGCATCATTCATATTGAATTACCTGGGAAATTTCAAAGACTTTGGGTAGTCAATCACTTAGCCTTTTGGGACTGGTGAATTGAAAGACTGTCAAGACCACACATGCTGTTTCCTTATGTTTTTGGTTGCTTGGCTATTATAGGGAGTTTACCCTTGGGCCAGTAGGACAGATTTGCCCAGATGACATTCTGTCACTAGCAGCAAAGCCCACTGTATCCCCATGAGCATTAGAAATAATTGATGAGGAAGTTTGACTTTCATCACCTGCTCAGTGTGTGAGCTGGCTCTACTTTTGTTTTGCAGCTTCAGGAACCAGATTGGGTGGTCCTTGGGTGGCGTAAGATGGAGTGTGATGAAAAAAAGCAATAGGTTGAGTTTTTTTAAATGATCGTGTAAATATGAATAAATACACCCCCCCCACCCCCCCCGGGATCTCTAATCTGTGAAACACCATGTAACTTATAGCAACAATCTTCAGAGCATAAACGTTTTTCTGACTGTATACGATACACAGATGCTAATAACATATTATTGTGGGTTTGAAGATCGGTGGCTTTTGCTTTCATCTGTCAAACCATTCTGACATTTGAAAGGACTGGCCTCAAGTATGCTGTGGGCACTTTTGTTGTTTTTATGGGTTATGATCTACCGAGTGTGATTTTTTAAATCATCTGTCAGAGTACCCTTAGCCATTAGATGGTCGCTGTTTGTTGCTGGTTACACAAATGAAAATATTAATTTGATGACCCTTTTCTCCTTTCAGGTACGAGAGACAATTGGGGATATCAATGAAGATGTTATCAAGCATAGAAAACCCTGTGACAGAATCCTCTCAAATTGTCGTTGTTGCCTGTCAGCAATTTGCCACTGGCACTGTGTGCTGACAGATGTAGTGATTCATTAGTGAAATCATTTGGAGAAAAGAATTCAGGAATTCTGCAACTGTCATCTGAACATAAATTTAAGCTATATTTTGCTCCTTTTTATTTGTTAGTGATCACACCACACTTTTCTGGGTTTTGATTCATGATCTGACTGTATAAAAGTCGAACATTTGAAGTGATGTAATTTCTGAAGGGATTTTTTTATATTACTAAAAAAAAAAGTGTAGCTGTTATTATTTATAGGAAATAACAAGGGTTAGAAGAATATACACTTCCATGAATGCCTCCAAGGGACATATTTAATTTCCTGCTTGTTTGTTGCTATGAAAAATGTCAAGGGAAAAATTGCATTGATATGTAGATGGGGAGCTACAATCTAACCCTATATGAAAGCTTAGGTAGAGGTAAAATGAGTATATTGGTAATAAGGGCACAACAATTTTTGCTCCCTAGCTTGGACAATTTGAAACTAATGCAGGTCTCAGCTGGTTCAGAGAACACTCTCATTGACTGAACAGCAGGGAACCAAGCTTGTAGTTTTGCATATTATTCAACTGCTGCATTCAACAAGTCTTGTCATTAATTAGAAGAAAAATATGGCTTGTTCTCTAGGAGAGGAACCAGTCTTTTTTTTTTTACAATATCTGCTTTCTCTGAACACAACAATTAATATAGCTCCATCTTCAAAAGTGATTTGATGTATTTGAGAACATCATATAATTTCCTTCACCTTTTTAAACATGTTTTTGATCCTGAGTATGAAAGTTTGCTTGTGAATTAGGTAGACGTGGATTAGTAAGGACCATTTATGATTTTGGTCCCTTTTCAAGAACTTAAAAAGTCCCTGGGAATACAAAAACCATGACAGATTGCCTGAAAGTTTGCAGTAAACACTGGTTTGAAAAGCTTGTAACAATCTCCATCTGTTCACTGCACACTTGAAAAGGCTCACAGAGCCTATGCAGTAATACAAAGATACCTGTGACGGCAGATCTTTTCTTGGGAGGATTGTTTAATTTCACTTGTGCTGTTTGGGGACAAGAAACTTCCTAAATACTTATTAAAGGCTTTTTTGTTTTGTTTCCAGTGAACACAGTCATTCAAGTGGTTTTCATCCCAGGTTCTTTTTTATACTGAAACGTATCGTAACTCATCTCTTCTCAAAAGTTCAGCAGCAAGTAAATGAAGAATCCTCAAGTATTAAGTGCATCAGCTTTTTGAGTAGTTTCTGGCAGAAGTGGTTCACGTAAGGCTGAGATCCTGTAAATACTCTGGACTTCAGTCACAGTGCTTGCAAATTTAAGTCCTGGGAGCATCAAGACCTTATTTACTAAATTGAAATAATAGTTAACACAAATCAAAAGGATTTTAAAATCATTGACTGGGTTGTACTTTATACATATGAGAATTTCTACTGATCTCATTAGTTATTGTTAACCTGCATGGTATCTGCCTTGTACAATTTTTTCACCTCTTGTGTTTAGCAGTAAATTTTTAGAGGGATAGACCTTACAAAGTTTGTTTTGTAACACATCTATTTCATTTACTGGATAAATGACAAAAAATGAGAATAATATCGTGCTTCTTCGTAAAGTTGCTTTCCTTCAGAATTAATTTCTTAAAGTTTTCTGTAGAATATATTCAGGCATAGATTCTCATAAATGAAACTACTTAGAAATAATGCAAAATCAATTACAATTCTTTGTATAATGACAGAAATGTTAGACACACTAGAAATCACCTCTATGTTAGTTTCGTATTTTTGTTATGTTAAAAATTTCAGATAGCATATATTGTAACAACACAATTGGTAGCTTTCTGATATCTTGCTTTTCTGATAGCCAAATGATTTCTATTTAACATCAAGAAAAAATTTCCTTTTTTATATTATTCTATACATACTGTCCTGCAACAAAAATGCCTGGCTTTCAGCAGGGAGGAACTTCAATTAGTGTTAAAATGCAATAGGCTATTCAGTTTACAAATGGTAAACTGCTGACCATGTCAGCAGCAGCTTGATTTTTGTGTGATGGTAACAAAGGATGGATTTCCTTCATTACCGTATGAGGTATCTGTTGATTCACTGCCTTAAGACAGAGCTTGAGGTGACTGGGTTGGATTTAGCTTTCTAGCGAATCTCACTTGAAGTTACTGTTTGGATAGACAGTTGCAGTAATGTATTATACAAAAACTATTGCCATTTCAGGAAAATTAATTTGTACATTTTTAGCTAATCAGCATTCAAATATGTGGAAACACCTGTTTTAGTGTTTCTTCCCACATATCATTGGTACATTTTAATGAACAGCAGATTGAATAATGATTTTCTGATGTCGGTGCTAAGGATTAATTCTAAGAATTATTCTATCATCTCACATAGCTCCTACATTGTCACATTTTAAAAATACTGCTGTTCAGAGGAGAAATCCTGTTTGCTCATTCAAGCAATAGGTAGCTGCTTCTTGGAGAGGCAGATGAGAGGCTGGAAGAGAATAGTGCTTAAACGGTGTATAATTCCAGCAAAGACACAAGATCTGTTGCTTCAAAATATTTTGCTCACCTCACCGCATCTTCTCTTTGAGTCTTTGTCTGCATTTAAGTGATGTTTCCTTAAGCTTTTGCAAAGCTTCTGCAAAGTGGTTTTGTGGCAGCTGTTTGACAGAAAGGGTAAAGATTTCCTTCCCTGTAGAGTGAATCAGGCTGTTGCTGTTTAAAAAATTTAGACCAAGTTTTCATTCTGAATGGTAACAGTAAAATTATCATCTCCTGGTTTTAGATTTTAGTAATTAAGAAAGATAAAAAGACACTGCTGTGACAATTTAAGAAAAGTCTTTGGGATGGCTTAGACAAATATCTTCCTTACATGAGACATGCATAACTAATCCTACATTTTTTGTATCAGAAAGGATTAGCTGACTTTTTGAGGTCCTGTTTAGTCCTATGGGTCTATGACAACGCAGTTTCTTTTGGCCTTAATTTAGGCTACTGTTTAAACAGCCATAACCCAGTGTTTTCACTGTGACTACTTGAGTTCCTCACAGATGTTTGATTTTACTTGATGATTTATTAAACTCCAGAAATTCTAACTGTGGTATTTTGACTCCTTAAATATTTCTGAGCTAGCCTAATAACCTATGGGGTTGGGTGCGTTCATTAAACCTTTGGCAGGTAAAGACGTATCATGGGCACAGACAGAGGGTCCATGTGTGGTCTCCAGGTGGAAGCCAGGTTTGCCCTGTTTCTGTTTTCCTCTCTAATAACCTCACCTGAAGTAGCTGTAAAGCAAAATACTGGTGAAACTGGAATTTAATAGAGCAATGGGCTTAGATGTATTAAATGGAGCTTAAGTCTCCACTCTGTGGGCACTGAGGAATGTAATGGGATTAGACAAATGGTATAAGTATATAAATACATAACCTTCAGAAGCAGGGAAGGAAAGTGGAAATATATTGTTTTGCTAAAATAAAGAGTTAGGTGTATAATATGCACAGAGCATCCTTTAACACAACTTTCCTTAGAAGTATTTCCTCTTTAATTGTGATCTCACAATTTCCTTTCAGAAAAGATAATGCTTGTAATGGAACCTGCATGTTAAGAAAGGCCTGAAATCATTAAAAGTACATAAAATAAACACTGGCTAAAAATGAATTCATGATATGTGGAGTTACTTAGGTGTGGAAAAATCTGAAGTTAGAATCCATTCTTGTACAGGAACTATACCACAAATGCAGAATGGGAAACATGAGTCCCTTGCTACACTCCACGTCTTTACAGATGATCCATAACCTTTATGGCACAACAGCACACAATGTAAGACAAATATTTGTCAGCGAGAATGAAAGATTGCAGAAGTCAATGAAGTATTTTAGCTCAACTTAGATTTTTTTTCATTAGCGAGGGAGGAAAAACTATTCCAGACAAGCAGTTCTTGAAAGATATTTGATATTGCTGCAACATCAGACAGATACGCTAATGTAATGCTCTGTAATGACTCAAGCCTTTTTTTCTACAGATGATTGCCTAGAATGGTTTATTTAAACTTGAAACCTGAAGAGAGTTCTGGCACCATAGACATTATCAGTATCTTTGTGCCCTACATGCACCATGTAGTCAGAGATTGCTAAGATTATTAAGCACCTAATACATCCCTTGGGATAGAGTGATTAATTTGCCTTCTAAAATATGCTAACCTGGAATCTTAAAATATACATTCACCCCTTTATGTATTCTTAGTGGCCATATGTGTTGAATTCTTGCTCTATGTAAAATTAAGTTCCTCTGAGTCATTTTTTTGAAAGACTAAAACTTTATTCTTAGCTCTTTTTTTCACTCAGCATTACATGTATGCCTCCCTTTTTTGCCCATCACTCCTGATAAATTAAAAAAAAAAAAAAAAAAAAAAAAAAAGAAGGAAAGCAAAATAAAGCCATTTGGTGTCTTCTTGAGTGAAACAGTAATTTTCCTGCCTAGATTGAGATTGCTGTAAGCAATCTGCTTTAATTATTGAAAATATCAAATTGCTCTATAAAAATACAAAACTTGGGACCTTTGTTAATCTGTATTTAAATTACAAGTGTATTCTACCTCCTATATTTTACAGACATTCAACATTTTGCCAACAGTGTATTGGATCCATATTTTCAGCTATAAACCAGATGCCATTTTACTTTTTATTACAGGAGATGCTTATTTTGGACTTGACTTTTTTTTATTCTATAAGCTCCTCCCCCAAAAATTGCTTAAGTCTTTGCCCAAGAGATTCTCTTTCTATGAATAAAATTGCAGTTTTCATTTTTTTAAATTTGTATAGGAATCTCCATATTATTTAAAATCTGACTAAGAGTTGACTCAGTCTAATAAATGCAACTGCATTTCCCTTATTTTTCCTTGGTCCATAAAAAATGATGGAAATGTTCCATTACTATCAAATAACTTCTTAAACCACTTAAGTTAACTCCGTCTTTTTTTCAGTATATTTTTATTATTTTGTAACCTCTGAACTGGTAAAGATAGAGAAAAAGAAAATAGTGTGGTGTAAAATTTAAATGAAGTTCAGAACTAAGTTCTCAAGAGGAGTTGACCCAAACCAGTAATTACTTATATCATACATGCACTCAAAAAAAAGCAGGAGACCCTGGCTAAGACTTCCAGCTAATTACTGTTATAGAAGTTCAGACAGTTCCCATAAATCTGAATGTCATAAAATTACAATAGAGGTAGCTAGACAGGAGTTTGAAATGTATTTCTTTGCTGATATTGCTAGGATAGAATTTCTAAATAGGCAGAAATGCTTCCTACCATGGTAGTGTCACTGTGAAAAATAAGAGTTGATCATGATCTAATACAACCATGTCACTCAGAAAAGAGAGTGAACAGCTGCTGTGTTCAGTGAGTTTATTACAAAACCATTTTTTATTTCCTCCCAAGTTTGACAGGGAGAATAAAGTAGGTGAAACAAATGAAATGTTTGATCTTAGGCTTAACCTTATCTACCCCTGAAAAAATCCTAGAAGACAAAGAAGTATCTAGTTATAAGCAGAAGCCACTTTAGCACCAGCAGTGTGCTTACTGTTTATGTCAGAGTGTTTTAGCAGAACCAGGTTGCAGCTTTCAAGTCATTGCAGTACATTCAGGTTTCTGATTCTCTCAGATGTGATTAATTCTTGCTTAAGAAGTCTATGCCTTCTTCTTTAGACTTAAGAAGTCTAAATGTTTATCTTTAGTATAGCCCATCTACTTGTAACCCCCCCAGTCCTTCCCAGCCCATACAGCCAGCAACTGGCAAACTGCTTAATAACTTGTAGTTTTGGGCAATAGGTCTGTGAAGAATAATCTGAAATTTTTATTTCACCTTAATGAGCAGAAAGAATTGTAGACCTCTTGACATTCAAGTAGCTACCCACTCTCTAGCCTGCTGTTGAATGAGAATGTGAATAATGTGATTTTTTGCATGATTTCCAATTTGATAAGCTTTCATTATCTAACCTGCCTAATAGTGAAGGTGTTGTATACCTTATCATGGTATAAGGTATAAATCATGTGTATATATCATAGTATATACACTACACATAGGTGTTGTATATATAGTTAAAAGACTAAGTTCATTCAACCATTTGGGGTGTGATTTGGAAAGGAATGTGAAGATTTTTATGAGAATTCAGAGAGCACATAGCTCTGCCCATATATTTATTCTTGCAATAAGGAAGTCCAGACCTCTCTGAATTATTTAAAAATGCAGAGTTAACAAGGATGTTCATACTGATGCCAGTATCAATATCTGGGAAGTCTGAGTTAGCATTAACATGTGGGTTTATTTAAAATATAGTTAGCTATGATGAATGCAGTGAAGATGTCTAAATACTGTTATACATAACATTGGCTATGCTGTGGTTTTTGTAATAGAACCTAGCCCAGAAGTTCATGTGCAATTTTCATGTTAATTTTTAATTTTAAAACTTTTTCTATTCCAGGAAAATTGTTGTACAAACAAGATGGGACAAGACAGGGCAAAAAAAGTCCTAAAGAAAATGAATACATTGTAAGACTGTTCTGTGTACTGTATCCATATATGTTAATCCTGACTTGAACGACTGGTATGTCACTTTCGAACAGCAGCTTCCGGTAGTTCCATGTTTTTTTTCTGATATTTACAAACAGTGCGTTGGACATAGCAGTCCATTTTGGACCATAGGCAAGACTTCTCAGAAAAGAAAGCCTTCAATGTGTGAGCTGAAACAAGGACAACAGTAACCAAATCACTCTATAATAAAATTTGCCTCATTGCTTTTAAGAACTAGCAGATGGTTTCAACTTTATCTCCCATTGGAGACAAGCTGATTGAATTCACTCCTTAGTTAATGGCTGCTATTTGTGCAAATGAAGATAAAGGAACTAAGCTAAAGGCTGGCTACTCCTGCCTAGCCAAGTAGCAGAAAAGGTTCTGCATGTGTGACCAATGGTTTCATTTGTAAAAGCTGCTTTTTTCATACCGTTGATGACTAGCAGTAGGTGATACCTTCTTACAATGTGCAAGTAGGAGAGCATGGTGATTTCCTACCTCGTGGATTACAGTCAGATTCAGCCATATATATGTCTCTTGAAGAAGAAAACATTTAACAGCAAATTTACCAAGCCCTCTTAGTTGCTAGCTCTAGTACAGGCACCTAAGAGATTGCTGAAAAAAATCATTAAAACAAGAATTAGGCTCTGAAACAATCCTATGGATGTGAATCTTACTACAAAAAACAAATTTACTGGGATTATGATGTGTGTAAGGTTAAACTGTCCAGGTGCCAGCAGGAATACACAGGAAAACTGCCCAATTGCATTCTGTTACTTGAAATAGAGAGAGACAAGGTTTGAGAAGTTTTAGGTGGTCTGTCACTGGAATATTTGTACAGGGAAATAGGCTGCAGGTTTCTTCTCCTCTCGTTGTCGCCAACAGCCTATTCATAGCATGTGGACTGAGTTGCCAGACTTACATATAGTCTAACCAAGAAGAAGATTTTGGTTTGAGTCTCACACGAGACCCTTTGGTGGTTTAAAAGTGCTGAATCATCTCAGAAAACACTTTGCTGCTACAAAACCCTGAGCTGGGAGGTCGTAGCTTTCCTGGAAAGCAGAGATCCCAGTTTCTGCCCTGTCCGACCAGCATGGCGGGTGGCCAGCGCAGGGCTGGGATTTGTGAGCCTCCCCAGCTGCTGGATGACCCTGGAATTAGGCCTCAGCCCTCTTTTCACTGAGAATTTTACAACATTTTATTTTCCTTTTGAATTGGAACCAAATATCAGGGTGGCTGTGTGCAACTGGACTTTGGTCTGTAGCTGGGGAGGCCACCTGGAGTTTGTGGGGACCTCAGCTCTTCTTGCAGACAGTATTCCTGCCAGCACGGCAAGAAGGGGACTATCTCTAGAAAGATCCTGGACTTCCTTGCTCTGGGATTTGCTCACGACATAGCTGTACTGCTACAGTAGAGAGAAGACACAAGGTCACAACAGCATTATGATTCAGGTACAATAGCAGAGAACTGACACAGAGGAACAGTGTCATTTATACTGCTGATCACACAGAAGCACACAGTAGGTTGGTAGAAAGGACAAAGAGAGAAGACAGTTTTAATTACTTACGTTTTATAAATGTGTATGTATGTGCTCCCATGCATAAAAGCAATTAGCTCTCCTGAGTAAACCCAATTCAGATAGACCACAGCATGGCCAAATGAAATAAGAACATATTTTTAATTGTTGTTTGTACAGTACTCTCACTGTGTGAAGCACTGTGTGGCACAGCACCTTTTGTTTGAATACCTTCAAGACCCATACAAAATCTGGGTAATGTAAATGCCTAAAATCACCCTGTCATTGGGCATGGGTGGAAATGGGAGTATGAACCATAGTTAAACGCTGGCAAGGTTACACAGTTAGCTTTGCCAGAGGTCTGGGCTCTATCCAGACATTTTGGAATTTAGACCAGATGTCCTCAAAAGAGTGCAGACTGGCCTGGTGAAGGTTCTGGTTTCCCAGACTGCAGGACGCACTCTGTACATACACAGTGCTGTCTACGTATCAAGAGGAACTGGGATTAACGGTTGTCTGCATCCAGATAAGTCTGGCAAGTCTATGCACAGTACATCTATGACTAAGTCTGGAGTCCATGCCTGCTGATTTTGCTGCAATTATGTCTCAGAGAATCTATTCCAGGTTAGAAGTTAGAAACACTCAACATGTGTCCGTGTACACAGGCGTTATCTCTGCCTTTGCTTCCAGGAAAAGAGAATATTAGCCAAGACAGGGGCTTGTTCTCACACAGCTGTGAGACTGATGGGCAGGAGCTGGCTCCCATATCTTCAGTCTCCAGGAGCACAGTCCAGAGAAATTTGTGCCTGTTCTGTACATTTAATAGTCCTAACGAGGAAGTCTCTTTGTACTCAATAAAATTGCTGTGTCCTTTGTAAGCGAATGTGATGTTACAATTTCTCTTTAATTGCTGGTACCCTAGCATGCCATTGTGAAAATGAATTGTTACAAGCATACATGCACTAACCAGGAAACAGAAATGGTGTAGGAAGAAATCAGGAATATGCAAAAGTGGTGTATCTGCGGGAGAATTTTGTTAAAATATGTTTTTACAGAGAGGGAGTTGTCAGTTGTGTAGGTATTTAATCTTTTGCCCTCAAGCAGAAGCCAATGTGAGGCATACAACGTTCAAAATGTCTTCAGGTGCCTACAAAGCAATGTCATTCTTTAAAGGGGCAAAAAAAGGGGAGGGTCACTGGGAGACACAAAGCTGATGAAAGGTGGAATAATGAAAGGAGAAATGTTTGAAAAACAGTAAAATATTCACAAGCCACAAAGAGGTTGAACAACTGCCAAACTGATCCAAGGAAAGGCATCTAATCCTATTAATCTTTTGCTTCATCAGGGGAAAATGCTGGACAAGAGGAAACATTTTCTGTGTAGTGGAACATGGTAAGCACTTCAGTAAGAGCTCTGCTCCAGGCTACATGCTGAATGGTGACCTACTGAAATTATTTAGACTAAGAACCATGACAAGAATTTCACACTTTGCCTGTCTAGGAAAACAGCTTTATCATGCAGATGATCTAAAATGTGCTGAAGTATTTATTTTTTGTACATAGTCTTATTTTTTTTCAAGATTTATATGTTTTTCTCCACCACATGTTACTTTTGGAAATGCGAATCAATGTTTATGCTCTTGACAAAAAATATCTTTATTTTTACCTGTTTGTATCCTTTCTCCTTCTTAGAAGAAATTATGTGACAAAATCATTCAGATTAAGTTTTTCTGCTGTTGGCAGATAGCACTTTAACTTTTAACAAAAAAGCAGTGTGGTTCTTCTTTTTTTGTCATACCTTCATAAAGATGTTAGGCTAATGAATCTAAGCAGATATTCAGCACTGTAATATATATTGTAACAATACAGATAGTCCAATGCTGCCTCTGTTAAGGGGAGAAGGACATTACAGTTTTGCATTGTCTTGCTTTAAAGATTCTATAGGGTCTCTAACACACCCAACAGGATTATTCCCATGTGTGCTGAAGAATTAACGTTAAAATTTTGAGTATGCTTTAAAAGCACAACATCTCAGTGGACATGGATGCCCAATGCAGAGGCAGCTTAGCAGCCACTGGCAAAAGCCTGTGACTGGCAATGACTGGGCAAAACTGACCAGCCCAGAAGAAGACTGGGAAACAGAGGATGACAAATGGCTAGCAAATTTATGCATGTCATGGTTTTATTTCAGTGCACCATAATTTAGCAGCCCTTTGGGACAGTAGGAGGAAAGATGCAGAAGCTGTGTTAAAGATTTCTATAAGCAGTTTGGTTTCTCTCAAGCCGATAGACACAAAACTTACACATGCTGTGCATTATGCTTTATTGCCTAGAACACAAAGGCCACAGTGGGATTTCATAATAAGGATTTAACCTATAACATTAAATAGAAATGTAATAAGTATTCATAGAAATGCCTTTAAAATCATGTAGATTTTAATAGTGAATTATCTCATCTGTATGCATTTTAATAGGTCTGTAGTAGCCTATAGCAAACAGGACATTTTAATTGAAATTGAACAAGTCCAAAATCTGATAGAATGGTGTAGTTCTAATGTTTTTCCCTGAAGAACTACATATCTGGAAATGATGAGTGACTATGGAAGGCTGCTGTACTGTTCTTGATCTCAGCTTTGAGAAACAGCCATTCAGGGCAGTGTGGTTTGCAGGAAGAATGAATGGTTGATGCCGATAGAGAAAAGGTTCTCCTGTTGAGAAACCAGGGAACTCATCACCTAAACCATAGTGGCCTATGATGGACATACCATGGAGGAGTGGAGGAAGGATGTGAGGAGCATTGTATACTCTAGTGAGATGTACATCATGAAATGGAGAGTTACTCTAGCATCTTTATGGGAGGGAACTAGGGAAGAAAGCATGTTGAAATAGGTAACTCAGGAGAAAGATCTAATGCAATCAGAATTGTAAATCACAAATGGCTCATTAAAGATTATTAAAGGCTTTTTATTCACCTCTTACTTTCTATGAAACTTTAGGCTTCCAGAGAGCTAGAAAAGAAGTTGCATGCCTCAGCTGGATTCATCATTACTGTATCACATGCCTTAAGAGATTAAAGTGAAATTATGTAGAGATGAGTGAAGTCATGGCAATTGTAATGTCTTGATTGTACCATTTCCTTCCAGTGTCAAGAGAACTAACTACACCCCCAAAGTAGTTGAGAGAGGGTTATTTTAGGAATGAAGATAGAGTGGTTATAGGGTATGTCTGCATTAGCATTTTAGTTTGGATCAGGCAAATCCATGCTTCTCAAGTGGATTCCCCAGTCATTCCCACAGTCTGTGTTCTCTTTCACACAATAAACCAATTTTGGAGCACATTATGTGAATACTTTCTGTATGAAACGAAATCAAAAGATGGTCTCCAGGATCTCTCCTAATGCACTCCTGTCATGGTTTTACCCCAGCCAGCAGCTGAGCCCCACGCAGCCGCTTGCACACTCCCCCTCATCAGGATGGGGGAGAGAATTGGAAAAGTTAAAGTGAGAAAACTCGTGAGTTGAGATAAAAACAGTTTAATAGGTAAAGCAAAAGCCACGTGCACAAGCAAAGCAAGACAAGGAATTCATTCCCCACTTCCCATGGGCAGGCAGGGGTTCAGCCATCTCCAGGAAAGCAGGGCTCTGTCACGCATAACGGGTACTTGGGAAGACAAATGCCATCACTCCAAATGCTGCTGCCCCCCTCTCCCTCTTCCCCCAAGCTCATTATAAACTGAGCATGATGTCATACGGTATGGAATATCCCCTTGGTCAGTTTGGGTCACCTGTCCTGTCTGTGTCTCCTCCCAACTTCTTGTGCACCCCCAGCCATCCCACTGGCAGGGCAGTGCGAGAAGCAGAAAAGGCCTTGGCCCTGTGTAAACACTGCTCAACAATAAGTCCATATAACAGAAACATCTCTATTATCAATGCTGTTTCCAGCACAAATCCAAAACATAGCCCCACACTAGCTACTATGAAGAAAATGAGCCCTCTCAGCTGAAACCAGGACAACTCCAAATGCTAGTGGATGTCAGTCAACAGGTCCAGATCAGAGACTATTGGAATAAAGGCCCCCAAGACACACGAGATGTGACCACTGGTTCTCAGAACTAAATATTTTGCTCTGAAGATCAATTCCTACTGTGATGCTCTTAATGAAAATGTAGCCAAAGAGTAATTTAAAGGGAGAAAGAGGAACTGTAGAGCTCCTTCTACTCTGTAAAGAAGGTAGTTTTTTATTTTGCTGGAAAAATAGATTGTGCAAACTGAAGTTCCTCAGTAGGAGGGCAAAAATGAACCTGTGGAAAAGTGTGGGTTAAGTACTAAAGAAAAATGTGTAGACCTCCTTGCATGAAGAAATTTTTGCAAGTCAATGCTGCTGTAGTAATTGCCTATATAGCACTGGCACACACTTTATTACTGCACATAAAAATAATGGGTGAAGCCAATTTACAATTTTCAGAATCTCATTTGATAATCAGTTTGAAATAATTCTTACTGGCCTTGCAGACTTCATTTTAGGAATGTAGTTTTGCATGTACTTTCCTTCCCTCCAGAGTGAATTGTTTACTAAAGTTTGTAAATGGATTCTATTGCAACATTTATTTTGATAAATATGCATCTTGAAAAGTGTGAGTGTTAAACATAGGCTTGATCTAGCAATTCTTTACTGTGAAAATGTATTCCACAGAGCATTGAAGTGTTGTAGTAAAAAGCTATCTGATAAAATAAGCAACAAAATTGAAATTTTGGCTTAAACTACTTTTTAAAGAAATAAGTTACCCTAAGGCTGATGTTTGAACTAGATGCTATTATTTGTTGTGTGTAGCAGTCATTTCCTTAGTGAAAGTCTAAATTTATTTAAGCTAAAGTCAGGGATTGAATTTCTTGGTACAGTTACAGATATCATTAAAAAAAATTTCATTGTTATTACTTACATTTTATTATTTGGTGCCTTTGTGTACAGCAAGTAAAGGAGAGTATTACATGTCATTTCATTTTGAATAATGTTGAATGTCTTAGCTTTGTGTAGCTCTGCCTAGAAATGAAATGAAAATGGTTTATTTTACAATGTCTAATCCTGTCCTAGACATCCATTTTCATTTTAAAGAAAGGTTTGAAATATCTCTCTCTGATAATTAAAGCATTATCTTTAGTACAGGTGAATACTTTGATTCTGCATTTATCATCTCACTTGAAAAACTTCCAGCTAAGCAGATATGGATACAGTTATGGGGCAGTTACAACCTTTTTGTTTGCCTGATATAAGAAATACCCACTGGTGATGCAACATCACACACATAAAGAAAGACTTCTGTGCTAGCATTCTTCTAGTATGTTAGTATTCTAGTATTCTTTATATTTCAGCATGTGGTTGAATTAATTTTACTTGCTAAAGTCAAGGGAAAGTGAACAAGAAAAATAATCTTGAGCACATTCACTCAGAATTTTGAAGCAATGTGTCCAATCGCATGTGCTTTATGTCACTGTAGAAGGAAATGCTGCATTCTTTGCCAAAAAAGCTGTACTTGAGGAAATTAAATTGAGTATTTGTGGAAGGTAGGGTTTTCTTATTAGTGATCAATTCATGACTGCATTTCCATGATTCTTAAAGTGTTTCTTGAACAGTCTAGTTTAAGTAGCTTGATATCAATTAGATATGGATATTAACTTACAGATTGAACCTTGAACCATTTAATAGGGGAAGATATATTATGCCATATGATGCTCTATGTAGGTAACCTGACATTGTTTATTATAAGAAATTTTTGCAGCTTTTACAAAAGGTGTTATTTCCTTTATTTGCTGCAGTCTAGAGCCAATACCCAAGGTCCCATCTGTGACCACAGATCTGGAGGAAGGAAGGATAGGGTCCATGTGCGAGCCACTTTGCTCTGATCTGCTGGCCCACTTGATGCACCCTTTTCCTAGAAATTTCCCAAGCAATTGAGTTGATCCTCCACATTAAATCATGGAACTCTGTTCATGGTGCTGAAGATTCAGAATTTGCATCTTGTTTGAGGGTAAACAGGAGAGAAACAAATGAAATGAAAACTTAAATTAAGACTACAGGGAAATAATGCTAACTTCCCTCCTGGGCTGCTATATACAAAAAGTACATGCATGTACATTTTATGCACTGGATGTGGGAACGTGTGCAGGAAGAGGGAAACACCTCTAATTCTACAGTGGTCTACATCTCTAACTGCATGTGCATCATTATCAATAGATCTGAAAGAATCACCTTAACCTTTTGCCTGTACCCATCCTAAATTTGAAGCATGTGTGCCTATAATCTGATGTACAATTTTATTTGTGTGGTATTTAAAGGAACTAGAAACAGACGAACCAGAGAAAGGAACATGGGAAACACAGGCAGGAGTTTGTAGGGTAGACTGTTCCCTCTAACACTCTTGGACTCTCATCTTTGAAGGAGAGATGCGAAAAGGAAAGTACATTTTCCATAATCAGCAAGCCTTTCAGTTTCTTCTGTCATATATTGCCCGAAACATATATTTATATGTAGTTATGACTGCCTTTACTGTAGATATACCATATCTGGCATTTTGTAGAAGAAAGAATGGCTAAAATGCAGCTAAAGAAAACAAAGAGAATGTTTTACTTTTAAACCAGTGGCTAAATGTTAAAGATGCTGGAAACTAAGAAGGTTTTTTAATTTGTACTATGTTTCATTTATTGTCCCTTTTGTGTAATATTTGGTTCATTGTTTGCCAATGAAGGTGAATTGTATATATATTTTGATAAAGATGAAATGTATATATTTCTTATATATATTTCATATATAACACTGCATGCTGTTTCTGATCTTGTAATTTGAAGGTAGAGATGGTCTTAATAGATCAGTTGTTTGATCTTAATTTATATTCTTTTTCTGACAGGGGTTGTTATTACACTCTTCTGAAAAAGGTGTAAAATTCTCACAAAATGCTCACAGTGCTGTTTTCCTTTGTGCTATCTGCATACCATGTGGTTTAGAAAAACACATTCTGTCTTTAATCCACATGCAATACTGAAGAGGTACATTGTGTCAGTCCCACTAGGCCGGTACATTGTCCCAGTCAGTGTCCAGTACCAGATATTCCAGAAAAAGGTGTAAGAAAACCAGCAGTGGACAACTATTAAATATCATGACCACAGAGGAAGCTTCTTACCTCCCAGGCAGCTAGTTACTAGCTGCATTATTGCAGAAGCATGAAGATTTACACCCCCCATAAATTTTAATCCTTTCTAATACACAGACACATTTTGACAAACTGGGAATTGAACCATGGGATTCCAGTTTTATTCTGGAAGATAAATTTATGTTGTCATTTAAAATGCATTAATGAAAAATTACAGCAAACAAATAATTACACTATGTGCATTTCCCCACATTAGTTGGGGAGAGGACCTGAGTTTTTTAAAATTACATTACCTACCATATGAGATTCTGAGAAACATCTTTCTGTGAAATGGGACACGTGATAGGTGAATTACTGGTAGGATGTATATGGCAGTCCATAGACAGGAAGAGAATTTTGAAAGAAGATCCACACAAATGATGGAGAGAGTAATAAGGCTTGCATTGGTGTTACAACTTTTGTTGTCATTGGTTTGTCATTTTTCAGACAGAGCTATTTCAGGGAACTGTAATGCAACATTGCTTTACAGAGCACAGTTTACAAGTTGTTTGCAGAATCATTTACATCTCTTGGAATTCATGTTTGCTATCTAATTCAGGTCCATGAATCATCAGCTCAGGGTTATCTACTTTCCTGGGGTCTATTCTTCATTGCATCTTTCCTTTCTACTTCTCTAAATCTCTTTGTATGCACCATTTAACACCATTTTCAAAAGCAGAACCCAACTACTAAACTGCTAAATACAGAACATGGTATAGAACTGCTCTGGGATGAAATTGAAGCTTATACATTCAGTAGAGAAGCTTAGCTTTTTCTTTTTTAATCATTTGATAAGATGCTGATGGTCCTAATCTTTACCTGGATACTGAAATTTTCGTTCCATGTAAGCTTTCTAGCTCCAGAGCTTATTGTCCAACTAAGAAGTAATAATAAATAATGTATGTTATGTATTACTTGTATCTGTATCACCTGCAAATCCTTTGACCCTCCATTGCACATTTGCGCCATTGTATGTGCGGCTTTTATCTTACAAGCACTGAAAAATGGATTAGAGCCATTGAAGGATAGTTTAGTATATTCCTTATGAATTAAAGTATCAAAGGCCTAAATCTTTTTCTGGCTAATCTTGTGATTCAATTCAGAAGATGTTATGATCTCACATGAAATTCTGTTGATTTATTGCTAGAGATTGACCTGGTGGAAGCTGATGATCTGTTGATGTTGGTGAAAATGATGAGGGAAGAGCTACCCTGCCATTTGCATGTAGAAAATTTGGATGTTTTAACTGACTAAAGTTTATCTCTTGTGTCTAACTTTTTATCAGTAAATACAGGTCAGCCATCTGGCAGTGATAAATTTGGCTGGAATGGATTCCATCTGCTAAAATATGATGTAAAAATATTCTACTCTTCCATGGCACTGGAAATATATGACATCTGGGATTAGACAAAATAAAGAAGTTTGAAATTGGAAGGCATTGACAAAATGATTTCCCTTCTGAGTAACTGGAGAGGTGCCATTGCAGGGTGGGACTAATGACAGTCCTATAACTAGGGTTTATCTGTTCATGGATAAGTGTTTTCTAGAAGCTAACGTTAACTCAGAAGTTAAAGCACAGAGTTCAGCCTTCCCCTCCAACCTCCCTCTAACATCAACTGAAGTTATTAAATAGATTTATGGTCAAGGGAATCACCTATCCAAATACATAAAGATGCAGGTTTCTCATGTGGACATGGAATTTTGCGTTACCTGGTGTCCAGTTGTTTACAGCTGTGCGGCTTGTGATTTCCCAGCAGAACTGGAAGAATAGGAGAGCCTGCAAACTAGTGAGCAAGGAATAGTCAAGAGGCTTTGCACTGCTTTACCTACAAGCTGAAGCAGGTAGTTTCTATTGTGATGGACCATTGCAAATATATCACAACAGAGCCTCCAGGGATCCTATTTTTCAAGGCATTGGATTTGCCTGAAGAATGAAGAGGTGCGCTGTAGAGCTGATGATAGTCTTTTCAGTCTACTGAGATATGGTGTTTTATCATCAAAATTCAAGGTCTTCTACATAGATAAGGTCTGTTCATACTGGCTAATTTGTGTTTTCTAGTCCGTGATTTGTTGGTGCTACTGAAAAAGATAAGAAAGACATACCTCATCTATGACTATCAATTCCTCAATAGCAAGATAAAGTATTACTCCATTAAATGTCTTAGCATATTTTGCCTCTGCATTGTGCCAGTCTTGAAAGCTGAAAGTATTACATGTTTTCAGGTTGCAGAGCAATTCTAAGGGATTTGGAGACAAACTTGAGGTCTTCCACATGGGAACAGTTTCTCCAGGGGGCCCACATCCTAGTAGACATTGTTACCAAAATACACCTTTCAGTTTAATTTGAGGACTTCATTCTAAATTAAGAAAATCATTTTAAGAAATGACATATGGAAAAGTCTGAGCATTATTTTTTTTTTTTTCCTGGGGCAAAGCAAGCTGCTTTCTAAATTATCATGTCTCAGGAAAGATGTGAAAATAAGTTTCTGCATTTGACCCTGTCCTGAAGACTGGAACTGTAATGCATCCTACAGAATTACTCAACAGACTCCATGTTAATGTGAGGTTCTTTTTATAAATCTAGACAGTGGTATGCCAACATATATTCCCCAATGGCTGCTGTAATGTGAACCAGTAGGCATTTATTTTAGAGTAGCGTGTACAGGAGTTGGTTTTCAAAAGTCAATTCTCAGTAATTGGTTTAATAGTTAAGAATAACTGACTACTATGGTGCAGTAGAGAACCTATTACCTCCATTAGAATGCCTGTAAGTGTGAACATTGTTCATTTGTGATCACAGCCAAGAGAAAAATTTTAACAACTTTTCTGAGTTACTTTTAGCAGAAGGTAATTAAGCAAGAAGTTTGTGCAGGTTGGAATTTTTTATTAGATACACTTTCTACACTCTTTTGTTGTTGTAGGCAGTGATACAGTTGCATCATGAGTAGTCAAATCTCACATAAATGCATTAAATGCACTTCAGCAAGAAATGCTGAGCTTGAGAAACATTGGAAAATAATGTAGGATCCAAATTAACATAGAGAGACATTGCCTAGATATTCACTTTTGTGTGTATAATAACATATTGAAAAAAATATCTGAGTAATTTTAAAATTATCAAAAGCAAACACAATGAGTAGAGTTTTAAGGCTAAGGGCTCCTGGGAGAGGGATTTAGCTGTAATTTTCTTACATTTCAATATAGAGCACAGGTGGTTAAATAAGGCAATTGCTTACTTGCTGACTCAGGGCCTCAGTAAAAATACTACTGTGCGAGATTTTCAAAAACACTTTTAAAAGGGATGTAGATACTTGGTTACACATAATTTATCCTTTTGTCTTTAAATGCCATATATTTTCACCAGTGCTGAAGAGAATTCCTACTTTTTTTCTTTTCCTTTTTTTGAAGCATTGTTGTACTTGATTTCTTCTTCTAATTTAGGATGAGTTCTCTCCCTATTCCCAAGGCATTCTTATAAGCGTGTTATAACCCACTTATTTCCCTCACTTACTTTTGTTCCTCTTTGATGCCAACATTCCAGTCTATGGTATACAGTCTTACATAAATATCTGACTAATATAAAGGCATTACTAGATATAGACCTTTGTATAAAACCAAGCAAATTGAAAAAAACCCTCATACCTCCACTCTCTTTCCAATATTGCTTCATTTCAAATAGTTACAATATTAGTAGGAAAACACCCCACATCAAATATTACTTCATCCTTGCCTGCCAGCAGCTTAAATGCCATTTAATTTCTTTTGTGTTAGCAGGTTGCATTTACGGAGAGCTTTTGGTTTTGTTATTTGTCTCAATTTGCTGAAGTAGCTGAGTATGGTCCAAATGGAAAAATAAATCACAAAGAAAGCTTATTAGGAAATGTTTATATTGTTGCATTAGAAAGCAGTAGGCAGTATTTGTTAGGCCAGATAAACTGTATACTGCTGTCTTTTGGGGAAACTAAAAACCGAATAAAATCTTTACCTTGGACACAAGTTTTTCTCCAAAGGTTAAGCTGATACAGCAGTTACTTCTTTAATTATTTATGGGTGAGACATGTGAAACGCCTGCCAAAGTTAGCAGAGAGAAAATAATGGCTAGTATTAAACATTTGACCTTGAAAGCAGCTCTGATTGAAAATAATTACCCCAAGTTTTAAAACCTTTATTTCCTGTTCTGGTGGCAACGTCCTTCTTAAGCTGTAATAAATTGCCCAATCATCTTAGCATCAGATTAACTTGACTCAAGTGTTTATTTCACATTAAGCTTCAGCATTACTGATGCACTATGTAAAAGTGATATTAATTATCTTTAGGGTTCCTTTCTTTTTAATCCAGATTTCTTTGGTGGTATAAATTTTCATTGAGTTTGCCCTCAGTGTTCCATTGAGGCCAGATGTCATTTCAACATATCAAAATCTTAAAATTAACTCTGAATTTTCTGCTGACCTCTGTGATGTTTTGGTATTGAGCAGGTGCAAATGAATTCTCTTAGACTCCTTTGTTATGTCTGTCTGTGTTGTCAATCTAGGTTACATTAACATCTGGAAAAAGGATATGGGAAAATTATTGGTCTTGTTAATTATAATTAGCTGTCAGTCTTCTCATTGAAAGGTATTTTGGTCATTAAGTGAGTAATATTGGCTCATGAATATTCCTTCATATAATAGATATTTAAAAATTAATTGTAAAATATTTGCTTTCAAGCATAACAATGTCCCCATACCCACCACTGTGTTATTTATTTGGGTTTGTGTTTTGGCAAACATTTTGCCTCAAGGATACCAGGTGTAGCTTTGTAAGGTCCTTTGATTAATGTCTGTCTTGTAACGTCACTGGTTGCTTTGGGCAAACTGTTCTATAAAAGGAAACCTTGCTGACATGGAAAAGAAAATTGCAACTGAGGTGTGCCATGAGATTTTAATTACAATAAACAACAATTAAACAGATTATTATAACAGTGCAATTATTACTCCAAAGTTGACATTGTGTCATCATCTTATTTTCATTGGGTTTGTAATCAGTCTGCAGAACTTGCCTTGAGCTAGAATAGAAACTATTTTTAAAGTCAACACCACCAAATTTTCAGCCAATTTATTTTTGTAATTTATTTTAACCAGATGGAACATTTTCAGAGCTTTCTTTCTGTTCTTACTTTTTGGTCAAAAAGCCATCAGAAATGTTTTGTAGCTATCTGGTTCCTAACAAGCCAAATCCTGTTGTCCTTAGGCAGTAAGCTTCACTCTGACTGTGAATTAATTGTGCACTACTGGTCTGCTGTATTGTGTGTTCCAAATGCAAAAAATGTCTTGTAAGAAAACTAATGCAAAAATATTTTTAAAAACTTCTGAAGTGGTCTAAGTGTTTCATAGTATGTTTCTGTCTTGTCTTTGGGGGTCAGAGATAGCTAATGGAGACTGAATCTCAGTTTGAAGAAAACACGTCTCCTTCACAGCCTACATTTATCTTTAAATAGCAGTGACAATAGCAAGAGGATTTTCTGGGGATTACAGCTGAAGATATGGTTGCTAAATGTGATCAAGAAGTCAGGTTTTTTTTGACCTTTCTTTCTTCTGGCTATCCACTTCTTGCTTTAAAAATGTAGAACTGGCAATGTAATTGATGAAGAGGTTATAGCATTTCTAAATGAAAAGTAGAACTTCAGTAAGATTTGAACTAAATGCCTTTGAATACAGACACATTTTCCACTCTTTTTCATGGCACTTTGTGGTAATTGAGCAAATTTTATAGAGCTGAAATTAGTCACAAGAGAACTCTCTATATTCCTTTCTGAAAGTAATGGAAGCACAATGAGAGTTTTGAGAAAAAAGAAAAAAAAATAAGGAAGGAACATATCTGGGGACTAGTTTAGCTTTGATATGCTTTGGCTTTTGAGCTTACCTGCATGATGACTACAGTGAAACTAAACTTGTGGACTGGTTCTCAACCCCTGCAGCCCAGCTGAGATGAGCCTTCAGCAAAATGGCAAGGAAAAACAAGGGGTCTGCAAAGCACCAACTGCAAACTGTGTCAGCTGCCATAGGAGAAACTAGCCAAGAGAGGAGGAGAACCTGCAGATTTCCTTACCTTTCCTAGAAAACTGCTGCTTGAAGAATGCGGGAGGAGCTCATTTGGAGACGTTTCTTCCCACCACCTGAAGCAAACCAAGCCGAAAGCTGCTCTTCTGTCACACTTAGGAGAGTATCCACAGAGCTTGTCAAAACTGAGTTTCTTTCATTTTGTCATCTTCAGTGAATGGAAGAATTCAGAAGAACATTGAGGAAAGCTGTCAAAGCCTGGCCCTCAATACACTGAGTGTCAGCTGCCTAACAACTGCAATAAAGAAAAGCAAGGGTTTTTTTCAGTTCTTTGGATATGTTTTTAAGTTTTATTTACATTGTATAGCTAATTTGGTATCCATCCCTGCCCTGTAGCCTTGCATGGCTCCATGTTTGGGGTCAGTGAGGAACTGGGCTGTGAACCCCCATAAGCCTTTCCCTTCAAACACAAAGAGTTGGTGTGCGTGTACACAGAAAGGATACTGCTGAGCTTAAATCTCTAAGCTCTCTGCCATGAGGTACATGTGCATTAGCAGTGGAATATGCATATGAACAATAAATCTTAAAAAAAAACCCATTAGTGCAAGGCAAGTAATTTTTTCTTAGGTAATTACGTAGTTAGGTTCAGTATTATACAGTTATAAACATATGGGGCATGACATATTTCCATCTGTGCATATAACTGTAGACACATAAGGATCTAGAAGTCTATCTGTATCATTAATTTATTTAAGGTGTAATAGACACTTGTAAAACTAAATATTTATTTCTGTACATGAACTTCATGGAACCTAGTTTAAACAATAGTCAGCAGCCTGACTCTGTGTTACCTGGGTTTTGAATATTTTAATATAAGTAAAGGGTCATCATAATGAAGGTTTGGTATGATAAAATACTTGCTCTCCAATATTTACCTTTTCTATTCCTAAAATTGGAATAATTAAAACCAGAAATGTTAAATCTATTTTAAGTTTTATTAGGTCACTGGAAAAGTAAGAGACCATTATTATTCTGTTTATTGCTGTAGGAATATATCTGGTTGAAATTTTTGCTTCAAAGTGGTTAATTTATTAAGTGCTGTCTGGTTACATTATGGATTTTTTAAAAAATATATTTGAACACCACTCTACAGTTCACTTCTGCACACATGGTTTGTCTGCATGTACTGTCATCATTCTTTCATATCTGCTATTTTTTGCTCATGATGGAGAAAGTGATGTTTTAATTTCCACATCATTTCATTGTAGAACTATTAAAGTTACTGAAGGAATCTCAGCAACCCATTTAATTTAATAAAAAAACCAGAAAAAATAATTACAGTTCTGCAGTAAGTAATTGTTTTCTCTTCTGAGATGTTATTTAATGTGGGGAAATCAGTTTTCTACATTTCTGTGTATTAATCAGCACTACCATGCTGACCTTTGGTACCCAATTTCAGATTTTTTACATTAATGCTGGAAGGAGAAGTTGCAACTACAAATCCTTTCAAAGCATAGATGACTTCTTTTTTCTTTTTTACCCAGTGCACCACACTTTTTCTGCTTATGGAATACTTCTGAATTATGTAATCTATTTTATTTTTCTTATGGCAGGAATAGGTATTATTACAGTGATTTGACTCTCCATTGTCCCTGTCCTTTGTTCCGAGAGATTTCATTCTGGCTGCTCTTACTGCTTGAGCTTGTCTGTGATTTAATTTTCTAGACTTCATTCCTGACACTTCAGGACATACTTACCTAATGACAACGTTGCTTCTGTTCAACATCGCTGTTGTCAGTGGAAGTTTTATGCCAGTGTGATGGGTGCATAGTGATTGACTTTTTATTGTCAATTTTTAGTTAAAGGCATTTTAACTTCAGAGAGCAAGGAGAGCTTGAAAGAAGAAAAAATGGGCTTGCCCATGTTAAAAAGAAAAAAAATAGAGTACACTTTTGTTTTCTAATCTCCAGTATACTCAGTGTTTCAGATGCAATTTGACATATGCAGTCCTTGCATTCTAAGGTCCTTGATTTTTTTTAAATAAGTATTGAAAATATGACAGTTAATAGTGTTATTTCTAGAAAACACAGCATCAGTCTTTTCCAAATATTAGTGCCTAATTACACTCAAGAACAATAGGATTGATTTGTTATTGTTTGGTTCCCAATTGCCAGTGCTGACATCTCTGAAAGAAAACAAAATGAGCAAACTACCCAACATTAATCATGTCATGATGTTATCAGATTTACATATGAGAGATATTCTGTCTTTCCCCCATTCATTTTCTGTAATGTTCTTTACTTCATGTTTCACTGTGTCTTGATTGCCTCCCTGCTACCTGTCCAAGAGCTGATCCAAGCAGCTGGGCTGGGCTGGCTCACAGGCCGGGGGTGATTAGCAACATGACTTCACTGAGGGCAAATCATGCCTGACAGACTTGGTGGCCTTCTATGACAGAGTTACAGTGTTCGGATAAGGGAAGAGCAACTGATGTCATCTACCTGGAATTGTGCAAACATTTGACACTGTCTCTCATAACATCCTTGTCTCTAGATTGGAGAAACACGGATTGGACGGATGGGTCACTTGGTGGATAAAGAATTGGCTGGATTGTCACGCTCAAAGAGTTGTGGTCAACAGCTTGATGTCCAAGTGGGGATCAGTGACGAGTGGTGTTCCTCAGGTTCCTCAGATGTTTAATATCTTTGTCAGTGACATGAACAGTGGGACTGAGTGCACCCTCAGCAAGATTGCCAATGACACCAAGCTGAGCGGTGTGTGGTCGACATGCCTGAGGAAAGGGATGCTGTCCGTAAGGACCTTGACAGGCTTGAAGAGTAGGCCAATATGAACCTCATGAAGTTCAACAAGGCCAAGTGCAAGGTCCTGCACTTGGGGCAATCCCAAGCAAATACAGGCTGGGCACGGAATTGATTGAGTGCAGTCCTGAGGAAAAAAACTTTGGGGAATGCTGGTGGATGAGAAGCTCAACACGACCTGGCAGTGTGCGCTTGCAGCCCAGAAAGCCAACCATATCCTGGGCTGCATCAAAAGAAGCGTGACCAGCAGGTCGAGGGAGGTGATCCTGCCCCTGTACTCCATTCTCGTGAGACCCCACCTGGAGTACTGTGTCCAGCTCTGGGGTCCCCAGTGCAAGAAAGACATAGTCCTGTTAGAGCTAGTCTGGAAGAGGGCCACAAAGATGAGCAGAGATGATCTTTGAGGTCCCTTCCAACTCAAATCGTTCTATAATTCTATGATTAACTGCAAATGCCATTCAAGTCAATGATCAGAACCATCTATGTTACCTCTAATCCAGCTTCCTCTGAAAGACAGGTAGCAATAATCAACCTCTGAGCTTATGACCCTTCCATGATTTCACCCATGTTTTGTTCTAGAGGAACAGGGCAAAGCATTTCACTCTCTAGAAGGTCTCCTGAAGAGCCTCCAGTTTATGAAATGTGCTTTATACATTTGACCAAGCTCACTGTGCAGAGCAAGATCACAAGTTACGGCACAATGGGGGTATTGCTTTGCTTCATGTAGGAAAGCAATAGTTGTTTTGTTAGCAATACAGCACATAAAAAAAAAAAAAAAAATTCAAGTGGCCTTTAAGTTTTGTGTCGATTGAGTCCCATATCTGTGTAGACTATGTATTTTGGGTTATTTTCTTAGGAAACTTTTACATATAACATTGTCTATCAAAAGATAAGCTTGAACCAGTAACAAAACATGCCAGCATGTTTCATTTATATGCATTTCAACATTAAAACTTTGTTAGCACATACAAGATGTGCTGAAAGAGCATCTAGAGTGAGTTTTATAAATTGCCATGTATGTATGTTAAAATGCAAACATGCTAGAACAGGAAAAGCAAGAAAAGGTAATGAAAGGTATTTCCAGTCCTCCCAAGAACAATAGCCTTCATAAATAAATAAATAAATGATGACATAAATGAATCCAGTTTTCAACTGGATTTCATCCTCAATCATTCAGGTTAATCAAGCTTGTGAACTCTAGTCAGTTAGTGGTGGTCTAGCAGAAGTCAACTGCAGTTCCTCTAGGCTTCAGAAAAAGCACAGACACAGAAGACAAGAAAAAAATGTATATTAATGTATGGGAAGTTTGGTTGGCATACTTTACTACTTGTGTTTAATGTTCACTAGTTTTGCAATGTACATCTTTATTCAAACAGTGTAATGTTATATTATGGTGGTGTTTGGCTGTCCATACATTACCACAATGTAAAAAAAAAAAAAGGATATATCATCACGTTATGTAATCATTGCTTAAGACACATAGTAAACTAAAAATTAATTGATGTCCAAATTATATCAGTTGTCTCACAGTTTGCTTAAATGCACAAGCTTTCAGAGAATCTAAATTCCTGAAGCAAGAAGGGAACTCAAAGTTAAAGCTCTCCAGGAAAAAAACAGGTCCTTGCATACTGACTGCAATCTAAACTTGTGATATCAAAACACAACCAATTCTGTACGTAGTAGCAAGCTTTATGGTATAGCAAGCTATATGGTACCCTCCAACAAGCAAACTTTCTAAATGCAGTAGCAACAAGAAATCCACTGCTCAATCTGTTAATCAGGTGTTAATGTACTGTATTTTCTTCAGATTTTTTTATCATCATTATGCTAAAAAAAAGTTATAGAAAGTTAATCTAAATGGATATTAACATTTTCAATTTGTTGTTTCAGGGTCACCGTATGAACACATATGCTTTTCTCTGCCATCCCCTTATGACATTGCATCTCACTAAAATAAACATTTATGAAGCAGATTGATATGACTTTTGACCTTTAGACTCAGAGCTGTATCTGAATCCTGGCTGCATCAGGCAAGGAAATTAATGAGTGTACCACTCTACCTCGCTCTAAGATCTGTTCCTATAATGATAATTATAATGGCCCTGTTATGCTATTATGGTTGAGGTCCTGTCACCAATCCCATTATTGAAACATGAATTTTAAGGGGTTGATAATTCAGCTATAAAAACAAATATTTATGTCATAGTAGTGGAATCAAGGGTGAATACAGGAAAGTAAAGACTGTTTCTATTGAGCACAGTTTGGATTGGACTCAGTCTGCCTAATTTAAGCATCTTTTTCCTTGGGCTCCTTGTGAAGCCATCCATGAAGTACATGTTTCCACTCACGGTGCCACGTTGGGGTTCTGCAGGCCTTCAGAGGGTCATTCTGTCTCCATATGGTTTCCTCTCCAGAATAACCCTCTGCAGACCTCTCATGGCACTTTTACCTTTTCTTTCTGACTACAGGGGTCACGTATAAAGCATGCTCAGGGGAACCTCAGAACATTCGGGCTACTTAGAGCTTACATATTGACTACTTAGAGCATTTTGATCTGGAAAAATTAAGCTTCTTATTTAGGCCTGTGTCAGTGGATCTTCTCATGTTTTTGGGAGGTGGGATTTATCTTCTCCAGTTTTCTCTGTCTAAAATTTAGTTGTTAAATCTAAGCAAGCCTCTTAAATTCCCTCTGTAGTCAATGGAAGTCTGTTAGTTTTGCTCATCTTAGACACCTATTTTCAGATAGAAATGAATATTCTCCAGAAATGTATTTTTCTTCGTAGCAATAAAAAGGATGATGATGATGATGATGATGATAATAATAATAATAATAATAAAAAAGAAGTGTACATGACTATCCTAAGTTTAGACATCTAACCTATTGACCTATACATTGGGGCAAATGATTGATCTCTTGAGTTATAAGACTCAATACTTTCATACATATGTGTGGAAGTTAAACAAAAAATTCTTATGCCAGACAAGAACCAGGACAGTGTAAGCCCATATGCAGTAACATCTCTACGCAGAGGGATAGAGATTTCTTTTAAATGAACACTAGAACAGACATGTGACTACATGAATATATATAGAAGAGTTGGAATAAATGTTTTGATACTTTGGACTGCGTTTCCTCCTTTGGGATGATAAATCTGTAACCCCACTTTGATATAAACCAGCACTCTGATGTTTGATAACGTATAATTATCAAACTATTCAGGTCATGTCTGAGCTTGTGATAAGCCATAATGTATTGTTATTCCTCTTCATTAATATGTATTATTACATTATTATTTATTCATTATTTATTTTGCTCCCTATATATTGTTACCGGTGGTCATTGGGTATTATTTGATTATTTGATTGCAATTATTAAAGGAAGTCTACTAGATGGAGGGGCTGCATGGCGCTAAGCACATTGTCCAAATGGTGAACAACCCACACAAAAGTCACTAACCAAGGGCTTCCCACTCTTTCTTCTATTCCTCTCTCAGGAGAGAGGTGACTGGTTTAATGGTAGAGGAGGTAATTTAGCTTATTCTGCTTCTCACTAGATAGAGTGCCACTGCCTAGTAGTTTTGAAATTCTGGCACAAAATGTTTGTATTTCTTGTGACTTCTCTTCCTTCATGCCAAACTCATCTTTGCAAATATTTTTGTGAATACTAACCCTATGGAAATTCAATTCCAGTGAGAGGTCTTTACTTCACTGAATGCCTGCATTTTGCCTAAATATAATAAAGTATATGGAAAGTAAGAAGCAAAATATTCCACCCCTCAGCTCAAACTAATCAGTAATTTATTTTTTGGTCTAATAAATTTTATAGAGTGGATAAAGTAGTATATTCATGGTCAGCTGTGTTGGATACTCTTAAAATAATGGCTTTTATTAGTGGCAGGGATCTTGAATCACTGTTGTCTCACATATCCAGGAAACAGTAACATTTTACTACAATAAAAGTTCAAAATTTAGCAAATCAACTCAGAGTAAGTGCTATAAAAACACAATTATAACTCTATGCTTTTAACCAAATTGCCAAGACTGGAGTGGGCATAAACTGCCTTTTTTTTTTTTTTTTTTTTAATTTGTTCTGATTATCTGTTAATACAGCAAAGTGCAAATCAATTTATAAGAGTACATTAAAACTCACTGTATTCTTTTTTGCAGGAAGACTTCAAAGAAGATGTCATATTTTAGAACAGTTTTAGTGTAACAAAAAGAATATCTGTTTTACAGCCGATGCAAAATTAATGGATTAGTCAGAATGAAAAATAATATTCTGGATATTTGAAGATATTAATGCAATTTTGAAGTATTTTATGGAGCATACTGAATGTATGCATTCATTTGTCCTTGTTTGCTTGTTCATGGTGACAATTCTTTATGAAGGCATTTTTTGTAGAGTAAGTTATTATTTTGTATAAGCTAATGGTGCAATAAATTTTTCAGTACCATAACAAACTTGTTTCAGCTATTAAAAAAATCATCCAGCACACAGAATGATTCTTCACTCTCTTTTGGTGTCTCTTCTTTAATAGATATGGAGGGTTTTTTGATCTTGCTAATATTTCCTTTACATCTCAGGAGAAAACAATACAAAGTTCTCTGCACATAACATATTCTTCATTTTCTTCAGGAATAATTTCATAATCAAAACATTTATTTCGAAACTAGTTTCTGAGCCTGGACTTACGTCCCTATCTTTAGGCACTTAACCTTGATCTTTCTTTAGTGGTTGGTTGTCCTAGTTTCCTACTATGGTGAAGAGAGAGAAACACAATACTCCAAAGGGTGATTTAGATCGTAACTGGGCCAAACCACCCCTTGAGAGGAGTATCTTTGTGCTACCCACGTAGCTCTTGACTTATAATGTGTTTACCGCGGATAATTTGGTGAAACTTTAGCTGCTTGACCACAGAGATTTTGATGGTGCCTAGGAAGTAAATTACCTACTTGTTTCCAGATGGAAAATTGCATTTAAAGACAATTAAATATGTTATATAGGTAGTCTTCTACCTAATCTAATCTTAGAGAATCTCTTGAGCTAATAAAGAAAATGAACAGATTTAAGGACCCAACATTTCTGGTGATGCACAATTCATACCTGAGGAATGTTTGGAAACCCTTGCTCCTCATAATCCTCTATAGTCAAAGACTGCTAAAGTTGGCTGATTTGGCAACATTCCTGATGAAATTTTAAACATGTGAAATTATTAAATACTAAGTTGGAGGTAAATTCTGCAGCCCACAGAGTACATTTGGGAATGTCAGACACATTGAAATATCCTTCAAAAATACAGATTTTTAAAATCTTGTCTGTAGTGAGGGAGTCAGTTTTTAATAGGTTTAATTCTTTTGTATGCAGAATTCCCACAAATTGGATTAGTCCCAAGTGCAACATATTTTATCCTCTCATTAGGAATATGATGTCACCTTGGTTTGGATGTATTTTGCTCAACTTTAGCCATGAAACACTCAGATGTCTGTCTAAGATTGACATCTGAATTATCTTTGATATTGTCTATTTTTGGATACAACACTCTTTACCTTTATCTGTCATCTCCATTATAGAAGTGTCTAGATTAGATTTAAATAATTTTTAAGAGATTGAATTAGGACAAATTAATCATTTATATCTCATATTTATAGCACTGAAATCCAAAGAAAAAGAAGTCAGGTTTCAGAACTTGCAATTTCTGGGACAAGCTGAGTTTAATTTTGAATCATAGAGTTTACTTCATACCTGTGAACATGTACGAAATAAAAAGATTGAGGTTTCTGCATCTTAATCTGGGATTACTTGTGCCTTAAAGAGACTTTAAAAATGACAAAATAAAAACTGGGGTGCAATAATAATGGCACAGGGTAGCTTTATTCCATTTTCTTATTTCAAAAAGTAACCATTTGTTCCCTCCCTCTTATTTTATTTTGTCTGCCACCAGGGGAAAAGATTTCAGAAATATTTTACAGAGCTAATAATTTGTATTGTGCCAAAGTCCTTGCTAACTTTTCCCCTGGTATGGCCTTTAATGTGGAATGATTTTCAATGCAGTAAACACAGTCAGTATTGTGGAAATAAATTGGAAGAGATCATGGGATAGTTTATTAAGGCTGACAACTCTTTTTATTCTTCAGATAAATGCTGTACACACTGAAGGGCAGATTATATGTAATTTATGGTCAATAGAAATTTCGTGAAAGTTAAATCTGGATATTAATTTGAAGTATCTCTTCCTTCCTTTAACCTTGTTCTCTCATTGATCTTGATGGCTGCAGATTTCTCAGTACTCTGGAGTTACAGAGACCTGAGTCTGCTGTGATCCTGTTATCTCATGACTGGTTTTTCTCTTCTTCACAATCTTAGAAAAAGAAGCAATAACTAAATGAAGGATCTGGTTCTGTTTTGTATTAGGGGAAGTAGTGTTTCTAGGTTTCCTCCTTCTAATAGTTGCTGCTGTTATTGTTTTATGGTATTAATTTGTGAAGAACATGTGACAATGCCAGAAAAGACTGTAGGAAAACTTTATGGTTTAGATACTTTGGAGGTACAGAATATTTTAAGTTATAAAACACAGTTCCAGCTTTTTTATTTTCAACTATTTTTTCTAGATCTGTTTTTTTGCATACTAAGTCCAGCAGATGTATGCTCTCATATTCTTCTCCAAAGACTGATCAAAAGATGACTTGCTTTCCACTCTGTAACAAAGGTTTTAGGATGTAACCTTTGGGAACTAGTTTCTGATAACCCTAATCAAAGCACATTATTCATTTTTCCAAATTACATTGATTTCTGCAAGGCAGACTAAAAATAACTGTCAGGAAAGAAGATATCAGAATACAGCTGCCAGTGGACATAACATGTTTGCCCTCTCTTTCTACTTCTATTAAACTAGTAAGCTTACGAAGTAGAATAAGCTGCCAACAGAGCCCTGGGCTTTTTAAAAGTGTCCTTTTCCAAAATTTCTATATGACTATCCTGGAAATCTCTAGATGAGAATACACTGGACAGCTTATACATATTCTATATATCAAAATAATTCAGTTGTTGTAGTAACACTGTCCTGTTTTGTCTATTTTTTTCCAGGTTTTTTCCCTTTTTTAAAAAAATAAAATGTAACAAATCTAGGGTGTATTTGTGATAACAAACTTATATTTATTTCTTTACTTGAAATTGTAAATTTGTTTTAAATTTTAGTAACCATTTTTCAGGTGCTTCTAAGTTTCTGTTTAATTTTTTAAAGATCATGTGATTACAGTTTTAGAATCAAAACCAACACTGGTGACATTGGGACTATTTCTGTGTCTTTTTGCAATTATTGTCCTGAATGATGATTTATAAAGGACAGTTTAATGTTCTTTACGGGCTTTTTTTCCACCAGGCTAAGGATTTTTGATGTGAAAAAATCTTGTGTTTCATAAATGAAATAATTGAGAGTTGGACTGCTTTGATCTTTGCACCGCTGCATCATTTGGCTCTGACTAATTTAAGGCTGTTTGCAGACCGCAGCCTGTTTGTAGAACAGCAGGCAGAGACTGAACGTTCAGTTAATCAGAATAAAGAGAGCTGCAAGGTCAACCCCCCCTATTCCTTCTACTTCTTTTGCCATACATTTTAATTGTTAATATTTTAATTGTTTATTATTAAGGTTAATATGTAATTGTTAATATTCATATATTTCATAACTCAATAGAATTCATATTAAACATGAAAAATGAAAGAACATATTCAGACATAAATACTCATAGCAAATATTGTACTTATCACTAATAGATTTGATTTATGTATACCTGCATTCTTATTGGACTTATTGATATCAAGTTTTTGGTTATCATCATTTTGTTTTACATACCCCATACATAATTATGTTGATCTTATCATGCATGATCACCAAAAAGAGCCAGAATATGCAGAAAAAAATGGCAAAGTTGCACATTTGAAAGTTTTTTTCTCCACAGTGGCCTCAATCCACACATAGCAAAATCAAACAGAAATTTCTACAACGTGTTCTCTTGTGAAAAATCTGCCTAGCTAACCAGTCAATAACATATATGTTATGGGCTGGGTTTCTAGTGGTGTTTCCCCAAGGTTATACTACTACCTCTGAATGTGAGGGCCCTGAAATGTCATTTCTTTTGCTATAAACACCAAAATGAATTTTTCTTAGACAAGTTGTGATGGGTATTTTAAGGAGGTAAAAGAGCCTAGTATTTTCTGTGCAAATTCAAAGTACTCTTGCAAGCTAGAAACACACTATATGTCCCTAGTTGTATACAGCATGATGATTAGTCCCTACTTTGTTCTTGTCCTCCTCAAGTTTTAAAGTACAGGTAAAACTCAAAGCTAAACTGTATTTTAAGGTGTATTTTGAGCTGGTATTGCTGCAAGGTGATGCACTGCACACTTTCCCTAATGTTCCTGCCTTTGCCCTGTGTTTTTCCTTGCATGGTGCAAGCTGTGCAGCAAGCCAGGCTATGGGGCTGGGCTGCACAGGTTGCTTTTCCAGAGCAGTCCAGTTCATAAATGCCTGTAGTGATGGAACCCAGGGGCTGATGTGGGGGTAGAAATAAGTGACTGTAGTGAGGGACTGAAAAAGGGGAACAAATGCTGAGTTTTTGGTATAACTTCAACAGTGTCAGTTTAACTTTTGTGTTAAATTGTGTCCCAGGAGATTTGTACTTGCAGAAAACACCCTTTGCATCCCATGTAAAGATAATAAATTTAAATATTTACATGCCTGAGGATGTCTGACTGAGTAGCTGATTTTATAGAGAGACTATACCTTTAGACAGAAGTTCAGGTAATTAATTCATAATTGCTTTCTCAAAGAGCAATAATATGAAAATTCTAACTGTGTTCCAGTCAGCAGAGAGGATGTTTAATCTGGCACAATGAATACCTTAAAAATTAGCGTATAGCTATGGAGTCTTTCACCTTTATTTCACTTCTTCAGATCAGATTTGTGCTGGTAATGACTGAAAGCTGTAGATCCATGATGGCCACTAGTGAAAAATGAGTTGAAGATCTCAGTCTAACAGAAGAAATAATTGATTTGGAAACTGAACAACCCCTTCACCTTTAGTGCCAGTCTCACGAGAGAAAGGTCTGTGCTTATTCACAGCGCAGCCTGGGAAAACCTGTGCTTGTACTGCTGAGCTTGTTCAAGGGCTGAACTTCCCATGCAGTACAGAGAATATACTTGCCTATGAAAAAAATAACTTAACTCTTGCAGCCCGATGTTGGTTGATGTTTCTTCAGGAGAGACCAAATTGCTTATATGAGTGAAACCCCTTCAGAGACCTATCTAACCTCTCTAGGTCAGGGTACTTTGGACTAGGCAGGCTGACCCTATGAAACACACTTGTGCATTTGCAATAAACACTGATGAGAAAATTTTTCCTCATAGAGAATTATGGTTTTTTTCTTCTCAGTTTGTCAGTGTTCTCAATTTAACAAGTACAGACTGAGCAAACAATGCAGACTTAAACTGGTTACCAGCTCCAGAAGCTTCTTTCATCCACATGGATAAAATTTTGGGCATCCTTCCATTCAGATCATGGTGTGTGAGAAAGATAACAACTCTAATTCTGCATAGTTTTCCCAGATGTTTTTTTGCCAAAGGGAACAGCTGCCATTGTCACAGTTGTAAGCTTTGTGCTTGACAGCACCTTATGTCAGACCCTGGAATGGCATTTTTTTGGGTTTCGTTATTTTTTCTTCATGGCAAAGTGGTGCTCTGACTTTAGGATGCAGAACATTACAACATCATTTGGCTGACAAATGCAATCCCTATGAGAAATTATGGCAATATACCAACCCTCGCATGCATCATTTTAGATTTTGCTTTAGACTTTAATTTAAGATTTCTTAGAAGTGTGCTCATGTGAATCATCCCTTTTTTGCATCTTAGGGACATGGGCAGGTTATAGGTTTTCCCAGTCCTCCTGAGTAGACAGATGTAGTGTAATACATTATGAACTGAGATATGGATAAAGGGCCTTGAAAGCCAATGCAGTTTGAGAGGAATTCATACCTGGGACTTGTCTTTTCCTTCTTAAATAGTTCATACTGAGAGAAACAAAGAACTTTGAGCATGCTACTGATAGTCACCTATGAAATGCTATATCACAATTTCTCTCTAGATATTACTCAGTATGAATTATGATCTGAAAACAGATGTCTGACTTGATGTCACATAAAATATTTCTGGCCTATTTTAGTGCTTAACAGGGTTTATTTAAACTAAAGTTTCAAACCTTGAGATTAGAAAGCTATTTTAAATTTTACAACATGCATAATTGAAATTGAGGAAAAAAAATGACAGAATATAGGTTTCCAAATTTTCCTGCAAAATGCATTATACCAGCCAAAGAGGTCAATGTATACATTATAACTCCATATTCTTTGTGAATACCATAAAAATATAAGGTGGGGTGGTTTTTTTGTTTGTTTGTTTTTTTAATGTGAAATACCTGGGAGAACTGGAGATGGGAGAACAAACTATGCATGACAGATGTTAGTCACTTTACTTACCACACGCCTGGAATGGCAATGCATATCACAGTGATGTGCATGATGTTAGGTACAGGATCCATAATAAACAGAAAAGCAGTAGGGAAGAATAAACTGGTGAAAGAGGAAATGTATTGAAATATCCCCCAAATTAAGCTACTTTTTTTCCTATGGATGCAAAATTGTTGACCTAACATTCCCTTTTTTGTCCCTTGCTGCTTACAAACTTCAGGCTTTTGAAAAACCTGAAAGAAAAATTGAAAATATTTAAAAATTTCACTAGATATAGTTTAATTTGTGCTTTAGATGGAGTTTTCTTCTCTTTTCATATTTTTTTTTTTCTGGAAAGGGAACAGAGAATTTGTTGGTGTATATTCTAGAGAGAAAGAAAAAAAATTTTTCTTTCAGAGAAGTAGGAAGTGCCTAAAAGGATCAAAGATGAAATGATCTGCCTTTTGTCTTTCCCTGTGGGTTTATGCTATGGAGACAAGTTGGGGTATGGAGAGGATGAGAAGGCTGTAGATCTCACATCAATACTACGAGACACAGAGCACATCTTCAAGGTCTTGCAGCCAGTCTGTCTGTGCTGCTGCCACCAGTGGTCAAGGCCTAATCAAAAGGTACATCTTTCAAAAAACAGGATCTTTTGAAGAGGGGCTTAATTTAGATTGCAGAATTTCCTGAAATACACCAGATGCAACTCAAAAATGTATGCGCTTACCACGTATGTCTTCTGCAGGTGTGTTATTTACATGCACGTAACATCCAGTAACTTCTGAATCATCATGAGATGAATGAGAGAAAGGGAGGGGTTCAGATGCACAAGGGCCAGAATGGACCACCAGCAGATGAAAAGATGGGAAAATATGACTTGTACATATAAGAGGGTGTGGCTGCCTCAAGGGTTGTCCTGCTGTGAGCTGGCATCGGGAGAGGAGCAAAGCCAAAACTGCCTGGAAGCAGGTGCTGGTATCCCAAAACCACAGTGTATATACAGGTTGGGGGTTTCTTTTTTTTCTTTTTTTTTTTTTTTTTTTTTTTATACCTCCCTCAAATTATCTTCTCCCTCTTCTGCATCAACATCTTCTACCTGAGGTTTAAATAAGACTAAGGTTTTACTTTGCTTTGGCTACTTCACTTGGTACCATTTTCAAGATCAGGAAAGGTTTTTGTTTTCACTTCTAGGCTGATGGAGTTGGGGGAAGGAGAAGAAAGGGACAAGAAGAAAAAGGGAGTCATGAAATGAATAGTGAGATCATGTGACTGGTTTAGTATGCAAAAGTTTTTTCCAAGTGTTTTCATAGTCTTTGATACAGCCACAAAAAGTGCCGTATAAAAAGATGCATGTTAACATGATGCAATACAGCTCCTAGGCTCTGGCTCACACCTCCAGACAATGGCTCCAGCTGAGGCACTTTGTATGATCACCCTAGGTATCATGGGCAGTAGGAAGAAAAAGGCACATTCAGTTGTTCTAAGAGATGACTTAACAAAGAGAGCTTCTCTCCATTGACCAGAGATGGAGCCCAGGCACCCAAGTTAGGTATCTCAGGTGGCTGGGTTGGCCCGGGCCCTGAGTGTTGGCATGGAAAGGAGAGGAAAAGCAGTCCTAGCAGAGGACAAGGGATTAGCTCTGGAGCAGGGCTGGGGAAGAAGGATGTGAGGATTAACAGCAGCCATTTCCAGATAGGTGGATAAAAAAGAAGTGATAGCCTCTGTTATATGAAGAAAGGAATAATAATTGGTAGATGAGCTTAATTCATAGAGTTGTGACTGTGTTAGGCCATCCCTTCACATCTCATTGCTCCTCATCTGTGTCTGGGACAAAAGGCCAATGATACTTCTTTAGTTTAATCACTGATGCAATATAGATCAAAGCACCTTACCTTGATTCCTGCACTGTGCCTATAATTTTGGGTTGAACCACAACATATCTTGGTTACAGATAGAATAGCTGCTTAATGAACCATCAGAAAGTAATGAAAAATCACAGCCTATGGGCTCCACTCATTTAGGCAAGAGAAACACTTTTCTAGTGCCAAGAATACTTTGATTTATAGTTCTGGAACTTCTTCAGTGTAAATTGAATATATCCAGGTGATTTAGTGGAAATATTAACATCACATTCTTAATAAATTCTCTCTTAAAATTGTATTTCAGTAACATAGAAAAGTATGAAATCAGACTACGTAATCTTGTATTACTACATATTCAGTGTGTATATTACTGTATTGTTCACTTGAATGTGGGCTAAAATATGTTTTTATTGAGTCGGTCTAGAGCACAAAGTTGGGAGTAAACCAGCACATTACATTATTATAACGTTATTGTTACTGTATACGATGATTTTGCAATAGCTGAACTGTGTCAAACATTCAGATCAGTGCTTCAGAGGACTTGTATCCTGAAGGCAAAACAGGCTCAATACAGCACCACAAATCAACCACTGACAATAGTACAGTGCAGTGTATAATGCACTTCCAAAGTGCCTTATAAATATAAAAAAACGAACTGCAAAGTAAGCAAGGTTGTTTGCCTTTAAGCTACTCCTCTATAGCTTGTAAATATAATCTCACAGGTTTCTTCATAAACCAACTTCTGGTCTTGTTCTGTTCTTTTCCATTAGTTATGCAAAGGACTTCATATGGCTGCCCTGTATGGAGGGGCCTCTCTCTACCTTCAGAGAACCAAAATAATGAGACCATAAAAGTAATGGAATCTGCAGTTCTTTCTTCCTGTTTGAGTAACTCTCACTTCATTTCATCCTCTCCCTTCTAAGCGAAGGAAGGCACCGTTGCTATCCTCATTTTTTTTTTCCTTGTGTATGAATATACACATACATAAAGCAGGGAAAAGACATCTTTTTTATATATATATATATATGCAAATGCTATTAATTTACAGCTCAATTTTAAGACTCCCTTCTCTTCCTTTCCTCTCCACCCATTATTTGCAATTGTTCAGAGTACAGAGTCAGTTGAAATGAAGACACAGTGAAGCTGAATCATTTATTTGACTCCATACAGGCATTTTGTAGAACAATATACACTGTATTCTTCTGACTCCATGGCTTTCCTACAGTTCTTTTACTTAGAAACCTATATAAGTGCTATAATATATCAAGTAAATCATTGTTTGACATTGCAGAGTGGATTTAAAAACAAAGTTTACATGTAAACTGTGGAATCTGAGATGTGGGAGGACTGGTTTCATAGTCAAACGAGGTAAAAAACCTCCATATTTTTTCCAGTTGTTTAGTTTGGAAGCAATCTAAGGGTACAAACGTAATCTCTCCAACATAACATGATTAGCTAAATCAAAGGCCTTTCCAGTCTTTAAAATGCTGAGGCCAATCAGATGGTTATTATCCATTTCCATTATACATTCAGGAAACTGAAAAATAGCTGATGGCAGATTTTAAAAAATAAGTTGTCTTTCATTTATAAAACATACATCTCAATAATGTCATTAGCAGCTTCTGGAACGGCTTTCTAGAAGCATGTTTATCATGTGCTGGATAAGGAATTAACTATGGTCTGCAGTCCATCTAGGACTTCAGTTTAATTTATGGAGATATTGTACTCTGGAGAAAGTGAAAGTAGAAGCAAAAAATGGAAAAAGACAGGAAAAAGAAATGAATTTGAATGTGTCGATTTAAAGGTAGAGAAAAAAACCTAACAGCTCCTGTAACTTTTATAAAGGCTTCTTTTATCTGGAGTTATACCCTTCAGTTCTTTTTTGCAATGAAGAAAATAAAGTTCTTGGGGCGGCGGGGGGGGGGGGGGGGGGGGGGGGGGGGGAATCTGCAGAATTAAAGGAAAAATAATTTAAAATCTGCTAAGAGAATCCTGTTCTTTAAGCTTCCAATAGACAATGCTCATCAACAGCAATCATCCTGGAAACAACATTTGCGATAATGGAAGGAACCATGAGAAGCAGTTTCTCCTCATGGAGATTCCCGTGCCTGTGACCAACACGCCTACTCAAATTGCTGCCTAGGTTGTAATGCCATCTACACATCCAGTTTCCACCATAGCAACATCTAAGCAGCCAGTGGCATGTACTAAGCAGCACTCCATGGCAACTGCTCTGAAGTGTCACAGTAGCTTTCACCAGGACCAACCCTTAATAAACACAATGTCCTGATGTTTATTGCTTTTTATCAGTTAAGTCTGCAGGGCAAGACAGAAAGACTGAGTGTATATCACTTTCACTCACCTACTCTTCCCCTGAATCACACACTGCTGTTTTTCTCTGCTCTATGCAAATCCTTGAACCAGAAAGAAATATTTATTTGGAAGAAGGGGGTTGATGCTGTTTCAGCTGCTTTTCTAAATTAGATTAATCAGCAAGAATGAGTAATACTGTTAAAAATTTAGTATCTTGTTTTTCCACCTGTAACTCTCTAAATATGTTATTTGGTTTACTGTAAAAAGACAGCCTAGTTAGAAAAAATGCTATACTAAAATTAAGTAACATGTCTGATTTATATGAATCTATATCATCAACATTCATAAGTAATGATGTTACTCGGCTCAGTTTCTACTCATTTTCCTAGGCCATTAGATCAGTACAATGCAAATAGAGAAAAATGTGTAGCAAATTAATTCTCCCCTAGCTTCCCTTTATTTTTGGTTGAAGTTAAACACTTAATAATTAAACCAAGAATCTTTGTAAGAAAAACAGTCTTTCTTTTCATATAATTACACAGTGTATCCGGATGGATGATTTGACGACTTTTCATTCATCATAAACACATCTCAAAATATGACATTCAATAGTAGCAGCTGGTCAAAATATGGCCAAACTGTGACCATACCTTCAAAAGTATTTCAAATAGGAGCATAAAACACGCTTGTTTTTCATCTCCAATGCAATACCAACTAGCAACACTTGTCTAAATACTCTGACTTACAGGTCCTTCAATTTTATAGCACCTTTAGAAGATCTTATGGAGATCATAATTTTAAAATTGCCTACCCCTTGAATATTAGAGCAGAAGAAGGATTGGCTTCACAGAGCAGGAGAACTGACCCGTTACAGTCTGTTCATGCTAATGGTCCTGCTGTTACCACTTCTGCTCTTATAAAAAATGCTGTATCAAGACCTACTTGTGTTGATGCCAACACAGACTTCTGAGAGGGAGGTCAAAGACTATGTTCTGAGCATTTGTTTATGTTTATAAAGAACATTTTTTCAATTAGCTCTCCTGGACTTTGGGAACTCTTGACAGTCATGAAAAAAATTGCAGCATGTAAAATAATAAATTTTGGTAGCAATACCTCCTCTACTATGCCAAGTGCACACAAATGAGGTATTGGTGTCTAGCAGAGACAACATCAGATACAGAAAGTTATTGACCATGATGACCAGGGAACAGCAAATGCTAATCCTAACAAAAAGGTGTTTAATCAAAACCTAGCGTACATATGTAATGCAGTAGCACTGCATGCAATGGCATTTCTTCTCAAATTATATGGAGCAGCTGCTTTAAATTGTCTGGCAGTATTAATTAATTACAAAGTTTTCACTTCTATAGAAATGGATTTTACATTCACCAGAGAACAAGATTGCAATAAATATTTTTTTTAAGTAGTACTGAACTCCTAGATCTAATGTTAACTTTTATTTCCACAGTCCAAAATAATAATAATAAAAAGTCTTATAGTCTACAGAGTTTTGTGATAATGAGAAATCAAATATTGACCATAAGTTACAGAGGTCAAAAATTATCCCTTTAATTATGATATGAATCTTTAGAAGTTACATTTTCTAAAAAAAAAAAAAAAAACAAAAAAACAAACAACATCCACTACTCAGTTGGGTTTCAATTGTCCCAGTCCAGCATCTAACTTGCTCATGAAATTTTAAGTTGAGAAAAGTTAGATGCAGCACTTTCAAAGTAAATCAAAATGACATTTGCAATGTATTTATTTCTATTATAGAGTGACCAGTTTCATATGTGCATTTGATAATTAGGGCTATGATCTACTAAAATTATCTGTTTTCTTTAAAGAGAGAATTGTGCTAGGTGTTTCCAGATGTGATTAGGTAATTAAACTGAAATGCTCTTTCTGTTAACATCTGCCTGCTCCTTCTCCCAGGAGCTGAAGAAAATGCCCTCTTTGGTTCTTGTTAGTTTTGTAAGCTTTTCACAGAAATGTGTCCCTGTTTATCTTTAATTTCAGCAACTTAATTAAATTAAAAAGTTGTATGATTTCCTCAAGTAAATCTCTGTTTGGAATGCTTAAATGAAAAGAATTTACATGGATTATTCTTAGATCTTTCAGCACATAAGAGTAATAAATCCATGAAGTGTTCAGATTATTCACCTGTTATTCAAAATTTGTGATGCTATCCATATTATGGCTACTACCATAATCATGTCATAACAGTAAAGTTATGTAGTTTCTGATTACCTAAAAATTGAACTGATTGTGACTAGTTTGAAAAATGAAGGAAGGAAAAAGAATCTAGCTTTGATGTAATAAATCTGTTCTTGTCATCTCTCAACAGGAAAAAACCCCACACTTTATTTTAGGTTTGGGTTTTTTTAGTTGATTTTCACTTGAAAGTTCTGAAACAGTGGTCTTAGAATTTGATAGAACTGGACCAGGACTTTTCCTACAAAAAGAGCATTACTGGTTGGTTACTTGCTAATGAATGTATCCATGGTAACTAAGTAACAAATTACTAATACTGTTGAGCTGTAAACTATTTGTTATTTAATTATCAGTTACAAAAATCTTCAGGTCTAAACATCATATTGTAAAAATGAAAAAATGATAACACATTCACTTTATTTATGGGATAATTGTGCTAGATTATCCCCAAGTACAATGTAATATTGTCAGTGGGGAAGTATTTCCAATCTGTAATAAATACTGTTTTGAATGAAACCCCACTAAGATAATGCCTGTCAATTACAATATATTTTAGTGAATTCTAAAGCATCTAAACACAAAATTGAGCACACATAATGCTTACTAATAGATTTGCACAACCTTGTTCTCAGCCTTGCTTCTTCAATTAAGTTTATATATTTAACTGTTGAAACATTATGATGGCGGCATGAATACTCATTGTCAGCAAAACGTTAAACAACTCATACTATTTAGTGCAAGGAACTTCTACCTTTTCTGCAGTTAATCTTAGAGGAGTTGAAGGTATATTCGGTTCTACTCCATATATGTTTGCATGGACAATGATCATGAAGAAATGAAATGTTACTCTAAATCTGAAGATTTTACTTAATTCCATGGAAATTTTCACTTTATGTTTGTGAGTACATATTGTTTATGGCACCTAGACGCTGGCTATGATATAAATTGACAAGATTTAAAGATCTAAAATATAAGTAAGTCTCTCACCTATCAGATGGAAAAATTATTTGCTGTGAAACCATTCTCCTTCTGTTTATGCAATGCATCCCTTGACCACTGAAAAATAATTTAGTAGAAAAGAAACCCAGAAAAAGAAGAAATGTTTGACTTATATTTTTTCCAATATTAGACACTGACATGCATAAAGCATTGTCTGAACCACTACTAATAAGGGTTACTTTTACCTTCTAAGGAGATACAGTTCTTATCCATCTTTTGGGGGCAAAATAGACTATATGCTTTCTCTGTTCAGGTTGTTTGTATTTACAAATTATGCACTTATCAAAGAGAAATCTTTATAGATTTCCATCTATATTATCTGTGTAACAGGGAAAATAGCTTTGTAAGTCCCCAGGCCAGTGGATACTCAATTATGCCATTTGTGATTCTGGATTGAGTTAATTAATTACACTTAAATGTTCATCATCACCCAAAGTATAACATTTTTTTTTTTCTACTCTGAAAAAAGATACTGAATTTCTGGTGACATAGCTACTTAAGAGTTTTATGTTTCCTAACTGGAAATTCAGCATGAAAGGTGGATGAAAGAGAAATCACATTCTCTTGCCCCCTTTCATAAGTTAGGTATTGGTTTTGAGGGTATTCACTTTCTGTTATGGAGTTCTTCAAAGAATACACTGTATCTCGGTCACTCATAAAGAAGGACCCATTATTCTTTGAATTCAGAAGTATCCCCCCCTTCTTTGAAGAGGCATTGGTGACAGCAATAAACACTCATTTTATTACACAGTGAGAATGAAATCTTTGCTCCTAGGCAGGTTATGAAACAGACATGTACTCCTACTTTCTTATTCACCATTATGCAGCTATTTATAGACTGAATCAAAACTCACAAACTTATATTTATGCAGATAAAATATCAGAAACAACAAATTAGTTAGATAGCTTGTGGCCAACTGCACAAGTAAATATCTTTATATAAACTATTCATCAAAATTTTTGAGACCTGAGCATATCTGTTAAAATCTATTCATGTGCAAACACAGAGAGTGAGTAAAGTATATTTTCTGCTGTGAATCATGTGTCTAACTTCAGAAAAGAGGAAGAAACAGATTAAATAGTAACTGGAATAACTTTTTACAGGTATCAGATAAGAATACATCTGGAAAAGGAAATGCATTTCTTGTTTTGGTCCCAGCATGTTAGCATACATGTGCAGTTACTAAATTTGATTGGTAAAGGCATCATAGGCATGATCAGTTCCTGCTATCAGACAGTATGTTTATGCAGCATGTTTATGTTTATTCCACTCTCATGAGACCCGACCTGGAGTACTTCATCCAGTTCTGGGGTGCCCAATTCGACACAGACCTATTAGAGAAGGTCTAGAGGAGGGATGCTAAAATGGTCAGAGGGCTGGAGCACCTCTCCTGTGAAGAAAGGCTATGAGAGTTGAAGTTGTTTAGCCTGGAGAAGAGGTGGCTCTGGGGACACCTTATTGTGGCATTTCATTATACAAAGAAGTCTTGCAAGAAAGATGGAGAGAAACTTTTTACCAAGGCCTGTAGTGACAGGACAAGGGAAAATGGCTTTAAACTGAAAGACAATAGATTTAGATTGGACATAAGGAAGAAATTTTTTATGATAAGGGTGATGAGACACTGGAACAGATTGCCCAGAGAAATTCTGGATGCCCCATCGCTGGAAGTGTTCAAGGCCAGGTTGGATGGGGCTCTGGGCAACCTGGTCTAGTGAAAGATGCCCATGGTGATATTTAAAAGTCCTTTCCAACTCAAACCATTCTGTGATTCTATGATTCTACACTGAGCAGCTGTAGCTGGATGTTATGCTGCAGCCTATACCACAAGGAATACTAGTTATACCACAAAGACTACTAGTAACTTCACTGGGAGAAATGCAGGGAAAAATGCTACTCAGTGTGTGTCAGTGATCAGGGCTCTCTGAAGGTAAACATCTATGGATATTAATAGAAACATATTAAGCAGTTAAAATGCATCAGTAAAGGAAAGAAGAAAACAAAGACATTTACAAACTAAAGTGCTTAGCACCAGTGTACATCTTATTCAGATGTCCAATTTAATCTGTCCTTTTTTTAACCGTCCATTTTTATTCAGAATTTTTCAAGATGAAGAGGCAAAGAGATAATATAATGACAAAGTTACCCAGATTGAAGAAAAAATCCAGATCGAATTTGTTATAATCAATTAATTATGTAATATCATGGAGAAACTCTAGTCATGGGCTGGGACTATTTTTGTTAATTTCCATATTAAGAACAACAGTGAAATGAGCCTTGAGGATGCCACTTCCTCCAACTGGCTGCCATGAGCAAGATAGAGCTGGAACTGAAGAGAAACATCTTTTGAAGCAATTTGTGCTCCTGGCATCCTCTGTAGGAAGAGACTTTTTTCTTACAGATAAGTCAAATGTAATTTCAGCTATTTTCATGGGGAAACAATGGATGATTGAATCTAAATTTTGTGGCTGGTCTGACACACCTTGGACGGAGGAGCAGTGCCAGAGGTAAGCTGCCATCAGTGTTTCAGAAAGATGAGTATTGCATTTTCCAGTGTAATTCCTGAGTGCTTGGTGAAGTGTAGCAGAATCACCGTACTAAGCACAGGTCAGGTCACTGAGTGGAGATGGAAGGCAAAACCTGCCTGTAATAGGCAGCTGTTCAGAAAGGGACATTTATTCCTTTAGAAAGACTACAGAGCATCTTCTGTGAGGGTCTTTTTTTCTGTATTTCTTTATATGCAAAATAAAGCAGGGAAGGGTAGACATAGTTTCTGAAACTCTTATAAAGTCAAAGCCTACATCATATGTAGGCTTTAACTATAGAACAGCCTGTTATCATAGCAGGAAAGTTGCATGGATTTGACAAACAAGGTGTCCCTGAGGGAAGGAAAATAACAAGGTGACTGTAGTGGGAAAAGAGGGGAGTGCTCAGTTTCAGTTAAAATGATGGAGGGGAAAAAAAACCCTCAGGATCATCTAACCAACAAATCTGGAAATAATACATGATATCAAGGAGCTCAAAGGAAGGTGTTTTTTCCTCTGCTTGGAGGCACAGTGTTTAGCCCACCTCATTTGCTGATAGGGTAAAATCATCGTGAACACTGAATGTTTTAGAGATCGAGCAGTACTTGGCTAACTGTGTGTTATTCCTGCTTTGCAACTTGTACTTTTCAGCCTCTGCTGCACATTCTTGTAGCAACCTTCCCTACCGGCAGACAGAAGGCCGCATCTGTAGCCCGACTGTGAGCATCAGGCGCTGTCTCCATTTTGTTGCTATCAGTGAGAAGGATTTGGATGATGGCTATGTTATGTTGTGATTGCTATGCACTTATCTTTTTGTTATTATGTGGTTTGCTTTGTGGGTACAAGGGACTAATTCTGAGAAGTGCAAACAGCATGCAGCCTCTGGAAAGTGGACAGTACCTTCAGATTGCTCTGCATGCAGCCCCTGTAAACCCAATCACTTGAAAATTTTGCCTTGGTGAAGTGAGGTCTCCAGTCTCATTGGCAGACTTTCCGGAGATTTTGTGGATATAAAACGTTTAGCAAGTTGAAAAGGCAGAGAACAGGCTCATGAACTTAGAGGTGGGTAGAAAAAATGATTCTTGGGAAACAGGGAGAAAGAGGGTGGCATTGCCCACACCGACTGTGGCCATCAGGGAAGAGCTGAAGGGGCTGAGCCCACCTGGGCCTACTGCCATCATGGCAAATACCTGGGATGATGCAGTATCTGATTGGTCTAAGGCTGTAGATATGCACTGTGGAGGGAAGAGATCTAATGCCACAGAGATCGTAGCAGGTGTCATGGATGCTGCTGTGCCCTGAAGACAGGAAATAAAGCACTAATGAAATATGGAATGGCAGAAGAATGCGATATAACCTTTATAAAAGAGTATAAGACAGCGTTGTCTTCTGGCCGACTGATGAAGGCAATGATAACTGATTGCAAGACCACTGCAGAGACAAATCACTAGTAAATAATCTTAACCATTCAGTCTTTTGAGTTCTCAGACAGCAGGAGTATCACTGAAGGCTTTCACTAGCCTGTTATTTGACACAGTAAATTTAAAATGTTATTATCTTGTTTTAGTTTATATGAGAATAGATTCATTAGTCTGAAAAGATTTTGACATTCAAATGGACATTACAGAAATAACTTTCCATATTCAGTTTTAATGCTTTTTGAGGGAGGACTTCCTTAGTTGGGACAGGACAGAGGACCAAGTTGTGTCTGTTGGTCCTTCCTGCCCTGTCCCTCATAAGCCTATTGGTGTTTCTTCTGTGTTAATAGTGGAGATGTAGTTAGATAAGCATCATCTTTTGCATCATCTTTTGTTTCTTTCATTTCTTCTCTAAAAATATCTTTCAGAGTTGGAACCCTTGATGAGTGATTTGTGATGGACCTCTGTCTGAGTGACTTGTGATGGATCTCTGTCTGAGTGACTGACATGGTTGATGGGTGCTAGGTAATAGGCACACTGCTCACAACTGAAAGCAGTATTTCCAACAGTTCTTAAACAGTATTATCTACATCGCCGAAGAAATGCTAACTCTGTACCTGGCACAGCTGTGGGTAGTAGAAACACATGGTTATTACCATTATAAAAAGTTACTTATGGATGGCTTGGCTCTTCGCAAGAAGTGGCTGCTCAGGTGTTAAAAGAAGTTTGTCCAAAGTTAGATGGATTAACGTCTCAGTTGTTGATACTGTAATCTCCTGCTGTGGCTGTCTATAATTTTTAAGGGATGAAAGAATGTTAAGTCTGCTGCAGAGATGCTTTTTCTTTCTGACATGAGTGTGAAAGATACATGACATTTATTATCAGTAGGCTAAAGAGAAAGATCTTTGAAAGCACAGATGAAGTTGGATGATAATTCTAAATATCTCTTTGAATGACTTTCAGACCATGTTACAAGAAAGTTATTTTTGTCTCCATTATGACATAAATGTAAGGCAAGATTACTTCTGAGATCGTTGCAATGATTTCTAACCATATAGATGAAGATAGCTCTGAATTCCTTACATTTTTGAGATACATAATTGTCATAAGATGCCCCTCATATTCTATTTAAAGCTCAGAAAAGTTTTTTGGGAGAAGTTAGGAGAGAAGAGTTATTTTGTTTATGTTGAGCTTTCCTCATCAAAATGGTATGGCCTTCAGCAGCTGGATGAATAGAAGAAAGGTTTCAAAATCCCTTTAAAGTTTGCACAGCACTGCTCACTGTCATCTCAGATGGGGCTAGGTGTTCTATAAGAACAAGAAAAAAGTGTTGCTGTAACATACTGAATTATTTTGTTTTCTTTTTTTTATCAGGGTTTTTTTTTGGGGGGGGTGGTTTTTTTTGGGTTTTTGTTTGTTTGTTTGTTTTGTTGTTTTTTTTTTTTTTTTTAATACTTCCTGCTGCAAGCAAGTTCCTTACTTCTCCAAAACTTGTTCTGAGAATTTATTTTCAGGACTAAGTCCTTCTATAAGTCTGTCTACCTTCATTCAGACTGGAGAATTTGCCTGCTTACACAAAGACTAACTGTGATTTTGTGTTTTCCACATACTTGCCCAAATCTTCCACACATAGATATATACAAGCCATGTCCTGAAAAACAGACCTGTCAGGTGACTAACTTTTTTGTAATACTCTGGTTTAAACTATCTGTTGCTTATCTTCTGTCTCTTAGGCAGTTCTCATACAAAATAATATGCAGACATTCTCAAGCTGTCTTTGGGTGAGGGAGTGGCAGAGGTGTGGTAGAACTCTGATAAGAAAATGGCTAATCAGCTATGGGCAGAGCATATTGATAAGAAGCACACACCACTGCTTCTGTACGCTGAGCTATTATTGCTACATGTCACTGAGTAGCATCATACAGACACATGACGTATTATGTCTACATGATATACTAAAGCGCTCGGACCAAACTCGAGCATCATTAACGTGGTTCTGCATTGAATCACAGAGTACCCTTCTCCTCTCCAGCTGGCAGCACCTTCACCCCTTCACATGGAAGCCATGCTAAATGTTTTGCTGAAGTGAATGGTATAAAATGCTGAATCTCCCAAATTTCACTTACTGACCTTGATATTTATTCTCCTAAGAATGCCATGAACCTCAGCTATGCTACCTGTCCAAGTCTGTCTGAATTCACGTCTGCTATCTACAGTCAGTATGCTTATTCAGGTGTTCCCTCATCAGCTGTCTCAGAATAGTTTTCCATCTTTATTTGCAGTTCTGTGACTTGTCTTTTTTTGAAAACAAACAAACAAACAAAACCTATTAAGTTTTCCAGTCATTAGTCACAAGCAAACTTCTGAAAGCTTTGTAAACTTTTGTTACCTTTTTTAATTTTTATTTTTTTTTCTGTTAATAGGAAAGATTCATTGATTTTCTATTCACTTTCCTTAAAATTCATGGATGTAGAAAAAAAGTTAAATCTTGGCTATTTCTCCAAATGCAACTGACTTTTTCATATTTCAGTTCTTGTTGAAATGGTCATTTCTGAGAGAGGGATCATTTCTGGATTGAGTTACAGCTGGGGCTTTTTATTTTTAAACAAAGATTATAATGTGAGTTAAAGCATGCCATTTCCCAGGCAGTACTGAATACTGATTGGAGTAGGGATAGATGTGTGAATATATTTATGCATAGGTACTCCCAAGTTTTTGTCAGCACAAGCTGCCAAGACTTATAATAAATCCTGGGAAAAACCTATTAAAATTATGAGGTCATTTTTTGCCCTAGTTTTGTGCTCCAATTCATTTATGCATTTCTCACATGTTTGTCAAAATTTCTCAAGTCAGTGTGCTGAATTTTTTTTTTTATGTCATTAATCAGTGTGCTTTGGGTCAGTACATTTCAAATGTATCTCTGATATGGTCCAAAACTAAAACTGAAGTACTTTGCTTTTCAAAGTTTAGATTCATTTATAGTATATTTTTATGATACCCTTTGTGCTAGTCTACTTTATCATTTCCTTCCATTCAAGGTTAAAAACACAAGCCCAAACGTGGTGAAAAGGAAAAATAATGCCTCATTGACATTCGAGAAGGTTCTTTTCAACTGTTTTCATGTGAGTAGATGATAAAAATATGTGAATTATAGGAGGACCAGTAGGGACTTGATGAAGGGACTCTGAGACTGAAAGTTTGCCTGCTTTTTCAACCATATCAGCTGGTTTAATAAAAGATATTACCTCTTCCTACCAACCGTACCTCCCTAGAGTTAAAACTGTATAGAAGTTTCTATTTTAACATTCTCTTGGCACTCATTTATTGGGTGTTCCTGTGGGCTTGCTTTCACTGAAAGTCATGTCAATTACTGCACTCAGGATACCCCAGCCAGCCTTGCTTGGCTGGGATTAAAATGCTTGCTCTGCAGTGGGAAGCTCTAGCCATATTTAAGCATATATGTGAGTACATACACGCTCTTCCAGTGCTCATGCAGCCCTGGAAACTCATTGCAGCTGTGCATTTCTCGGCCTCCTGCAGACATATTTTTTTGTTCCTTCAAAAAGAAAAAAAAAAAAAAAAAAAAAAGAAAGAAGGCTCCTTCCTTTGCCCCCTCTAAACTGCTATACCTTTATGGGGTTTTTTTTTGGGTACATGAGTTGTTGGTTTAGTAGCTTCTTGTAAAACCTTGTTTTTACTTTGTCTGAACCCTAATCTCAGTAGGAACTCCAAGATTTACCTACGAATACTAATGTTTGAAATGTTGACATTGATATATCTGTCATTTTGGACACGGGAGACATCTGCTGTGGATAAGTATGCTTTATAAGACCTTTTCTTACTTGATTGTTGCTGTCTAAAGGCTGCTGCAAGACAGCATCTAAAAGGAATGAATATTGGAGTTCACGGACTCATGTCCATGAAATAGAAGCTAACTTTTAATGCTGGTGCTTGAAGATGAAAGAAGAATAGCATATGAGAGGAGAGAGAAAAGAAAAATCAAGATGAAAAATGTCATTGCTGAATCTAACATCATTTGCAAACTGAATCCTGAAAACATGTCGTTTCATTAGCTCCTATGAAACCTGGCAGACCAGTACAAGTATCAGAGTATGTAGACATTGCTGTTAGCATTGCTGCAGAAGTTGCTGTCTTGTCTGGCTAAACCAGGCTCTTTTTGAATAGATCACAGGAAAAATAGGAAGCCTATACTTTCCTGGGTTAACCATAACAGCAGAAGTCTTTCTGACCTCTAGTGTGTGTGGTAAAATTTACTTTTCCAGGTTCAACGACCCTTGTAAAGACCTCAAGGGTTGGTATCAGTTCATTTTTTTGTTCTGGAGAAATTTCTTTATTTCCTTAGCTCCATCATGCCCAATGGTGACTTGGGAAGACAAATGCCATCACTCCAAACGTGCCTCTCTTCCTTGTTCCCCCAGCTTTCTATGCTGAGGATGACATCATAAGGTATGTGATATCCTGATATCCCTTTGGTCAGTTGGAGTCAGCTGTCCTGGCTGACTCCCAGCTTCTTGTGTCCCCTCCCAGCTTGTTGTGCACCCCCAACCTACTCGCTGGTGGGGTGGTGTGAGAAGCAGAAAAGGCCTTGGCTCTGTGTAAGCACTGCTCAGCAGTAACAAAAACATCCCTGTGTTGTCAACACTGTTTTCAGCACAAATCCAAACCATAGCTTCATACTAGGTACTCTGAAGAAAATTAACTCTATCCCAGCCAAAACCAGCGCACCAATACATTGCAGTCTCACCTTAGCAGCAAAAGTAGCAGTGAAAGAGTGAAGAATGTAATTATCCATTGGCCACTTCTATAGCTCAGTGAAGGATATTTCATGGTGCATCCATAACTGAATTTAAAATTTGCATATTTAATAAATAGAAACTTGGGGTTTTTTCTATTTTGAAGTATTTTAGGTGAACCAGAAATCCTGATATTGGGTCAGTCTTGCCCAATTTTTTTTCCTTTTTGGTGTAAACTCTTCTTTGCTTAATCTTTTGCTTAAGTGAACTGCTAACTGGAGGAAAAACAAAAAAGAAGTAAATCTTCCTCACATTCACTCATTATGGAAAAGAGTCTCAGATTGCAGCTTGAGTTAAAAGTGTTGCAACAATTTTAAATACATAGATACATACTACGATTTTAAATTATTATAGTTGGTTGAAGTTGATTTGAAATAGAAGTAATTTTGGTTTCAAAGATTTCACATAAACCAGCTAAATAAAGTGACAACTTTGTAAAATTGTCCCCATGCTTTTGAATCAGGATTTTTCTTTTGGAAGGAAAAACTTTGTATGAAAGGTTTCCTCAGCTTTAGGACACTTTCTGTCCATCAACTAATTGCGTGCTTTTTGTCTTCATTACTATTGGTGTTATAGAATTATAGAATCATAGAATTATTTTTGTTGGAAAAGATGTTTGATGTGTTAATATGCTTAAGTCACATTTTGCAATACATTGTTCAAGCTTAACAGAGAAATAAGCTCTGTTGTGATCACTGCAGTACTCTGGCCATGTGATTTGATTTGTAAAAATTCTTGTTAAACCATTCTCATGGAAAACTGTATATAGTATAGACCAAAAAATGTGATAGCAAATAGTTGTTGGCATACTCAGCCCATGTAAAATTAAAAACATATTTTATTTACTGTTTAATCTCAGAATTGCTTCCATGAAAAACTGTGCTGTTAACTGGATGGTGGGTGGGTGGGGGGAAGCTAGATATGTCAGAATTTGAAAAAAAAAGATATTAAAAAGTAATTAACTTTAATTATGAAAAAACCCCATCCAACTCTCTTCTCCCTTCCTTCCAGTTCCCAACATTTAATGGCAACTTTTAATTTCCCTTTTCTGTCTTGATCCTGGAGACTTTTTCCTAAAGCAGTGCTCAGGGTACTGGAAGACCAGGAGATTAACTGCTTTGTAGATATTCCCATTCCTGACTTCCAAAGTGGTTGTGTTACACTGGCCAGAACCAGCTCAGCAATGATCAAAGAGATATTCCAGTAATCTGTAACACAGCTCTTGTCTTCCTGCATCTGCTCAGTTCAGTGTGAACACTATTATAATTAACTCTCAAGGCCACATGTAGACTTTCCTTAACTTTAGGTATCTAACTTGCAGGATTCAGAATTAAAAACTGACAAGCACAATTACCCAAATTTTCCTTGCAGCTAATGGAAATAGAGTGGCCCCTTCTCTGAATGACGAAAGTTTTGCTGCAATGACTATGGCAAGTCTCTGGAGTGATTATTTTATTTATTCAAGTACTTTAGCTAGGTACATAAAGTACAGTGGAAGAATCTGGGAGCAAGTGAATAAAGACATGCTTGTTGCAAATCACGTACTGGAAAATTCATTTAAAACCAAAAAGTAACTCATTTCCAGACGAAAACAAAGAATGAAGCCTTTCCTAACAATGCCATGCACTTATGTACAAAAATAAAGTTCCAGAAATAAAATGTATGAAAATACATTTGTATAAGAGAAAATATCGACTGGATTATGTTATTGAATAACATACTATATCTTATGGCATGAAGGTGAGAGATAAAGCTGTACTGTCTTCTGAATACTTAAATAAATATTATTTAATTAGATGCACATTTTTACACAAAATCCTGTTTAAGCACACTTAAAACCTGTTTAAATGTACTTAGGAAGCATTTCAAGTTAATTCTGAAATTGTTTGTATGGTGTCACGAGATGGAGAGAGGAACCTATGTCTCTCCTTCCATGAGGGAACCATTCAATGACCGTACTGAGAGGCTTCCTTGAACTGTCTGGAGCGGTGAATATTTACTTGTCCTATGCAAGCAGAGAAGATGCAGGAGCAAGGAGTGAGGAAGCCGTGACCGAAATCTTGTGTATTTAACACATGTGTTTGTGCCTCTGGGCACTCAATGAACCAGACAACTGAAAAGTTCCCCCATAAGAATCTCCCTTCTAGCTATTCTTTTTCTCAAAGCTGGAGGTCTTGGCAACAGCCGTATCTTACAAATTAACAACCTCTCTCTTCTTTGTGGCATTTTAAGTACACACCATTACCTTGCTCTTAATTCTTTGTAGTGCAATTTAGAACTCCTATAAAATATTGGAAGAAAGAAGATGAAAAAAAATCATTAAATAAATGTGATACATATATCCTAGAGGGCATGACCTGCATGAATTTATAAAATATACACCTTGCTTATGGAAATTACTTACCTTTTTGGACCTTTTACAGTCATTATAACTACTTAAGAGGAAATTTGAGGTTTATGGTATGAATTTAGAGGGATTTTGAGGGTGGTTTTTTGTTATTTGAAGTTCTATCTTGTGATTTAATTTGTGTACATCTGCATATTTGCTGTGGCTTATTTCATAGAACAGTAGTGACAGTATTTTAGTTTAGATTGTTCTTGTGATAAATACCGTAGTTACCAAATATTAAGAAAACATATTCTAGGGAATGCAAATCCTCAGTGCAGTATAGGTGATAATTTGTCCTGGAGTGTGGGACTGAAGACTGTGTTACTGAGAGCTTGGTAATAGGATCAGGGGCTCTTCAACCTCAAGGTCACCCTTTCCAATCTAACCCCAGGCCAAAAGTAACTGAAAATTGTTTCCATCTGATATGGATGTTCATTCCTTGATGGTCTCATTACAAAGCAGACCTGAGTGCATTATACATTTTCCACAGTAAATGACATTAATGGTCATCCTTGTTGTCAGCATCAGCCAAAATCTAACTGGCAAATTAAGGAGGTGGTCTGCAGAACAAAGTAGCCTTTTATCTCAAGGCATACTCTTTGAATAAAACTGAAGAACACTAGGATACGAGGAGCATTGTGGGATTACACTGAGTAGCCTATGTCATACAGATTCAATTAGTAAGTAAAGGCATTCAGGCTTCATGTCTTTAACTGCAGTATTTTTTAACTTGCAGTAGAATCCAATGAAAAAACCCAACCACATAACTCCATGATTGAAAGTCATGCAATTTTATTGGCAGATTATCTCTGACTGTTCTTACTACATGGTCAACAGAGTAATGCAAAGTCTGTACTGAAGCTGTACTGTTCAATGTCCACAGTATTTTCATACTGTAAAACATGGTACAAAATAAATCTGAATAAAATCTGCTGCACTACATTGAAAGCCATAATTTCAAAAGAGTGCTTTTTTTTCCCTAAATAATTTCAAGTAATATGGGAAAATCAATATTTAATCTTTCCAGTACTATTATACACTGGGGGAAGAACTGGATATATAGCTCAGGCTGCTAAAACGTTAGAACGAATATACACTCAGTACAGTTTGCTACAGGGTCTTGAATAGTTGCATGTGAATTACAATGAAATGAGGAAGCAGCCCTTATGCTGGAAAGTCAGAGGGTTTAGGATGATATTTTTAGGAGGGTAGGATATTCTGATAGCAACATAGAGAAGATGCCATTCATCTAGGAGCAGATAAACCATACTGCGGAGAGTATATCAAGCTACGTCAATGACTTCCTTAAGAAATTCAGAGGGCAATTAAGATCCAGAATCTCAGATGGTTTAAATCAAATTCAAATCAAATCTGCTGGCTTCCCCTGAATTGTACTGGTTCGCCTGAGCTGAATATTTGTCCAGGTGTAAAACTGGATCCATATGAAGAACACAGCAAGGGACATAATGGTGGAGACCATGAACTATTATAACATTTGTAAATATTCAAAGAGGGTTAGCTGTGGGGGTAGGATGGTTAACAACCACAGAAAACAATAAATCCACAGCTCTTAGATTAGTTGTCTGAATCTGCTAGGTCATATGAAGGCTGAACATGTAATTATTTTTTGTAAAGATCCCTACCAATGTTTCCAGCCATATGTTAATTTGTAAAGTGAAAGCATAAATTTCATCAAGGCAATTCCCAAGGCCTGTGGTTAACAAGAGTTTTCACAATAGTAACCTGCAGAGCAGTTGGTAATTGCTACATTATTTGGAGTTGCAGGGATAAAGTTACCACTGCAAGCATCCAGGCTCTACAACTGACCCTGTCCGATGTCTTGCTCTAATGGGATATCTCTAGTAAATCCTGTTGTCAGAATGTTCACAAGTGCTTCTTAAAAGAGCATGTGAGAATTAGGAGATTCTTTAAGGAAGTCCTTTTATTTTACTGTTTAAAGAAACACAGTACAGTACAATACAGTAATTATATATAAATGAAGTGGAATTGTGAGTGTCCTGCTGTCATTTCAATCTGTCCATTGACAGAAATATCTTGCAGAATTGATGTTGGTAAATTAGGATTCCCAGTGACAAATAATTTTTATCCATGACAGTATTTTTTTTTTAGCATGACAGATGATAGAATGGAATTGAAAGAGATTTTTTTATTATTTGGTAGACAAAATAGTAAAGGGCAATATGAAAAAGTGTGTACTGTTTCCATAGGTTGGTACAGAGATGCCTTTGCCTTCCAGTAACATCGGATTGCGTGAAAACACTCCAGCACCAATGGCAGAATATCTTGCGTGAATATTGACTCTTCACCTGAAAAGTTAGAGCCACTCAGGCTTGTGTATACATGCTAATGGAGTCTTTTCCTTCTCTGCCGCAAGCACACCTATTATCCTGTCACAGTAAATACACATAACCCAAGCTAAATCCTTTCATCTTACAAAGGCATCACAGCAGATGGTCTGGGACAGGGAGGCACATCAGTGTCCTTGTAGCCTTCATTCCCCTTTGGCCTAACATTTGACAGTGCATATGCTTTTGACCTGAGATAGGGGAATGGCCACACCACACAACAACAGAGCATTTTTATCTGTTATCGTGGCAGAACCTTTCCTGGGGCTAGAGAACTTGTGCACCCACATAAAATGCAAGCACAGTTAGTTAGGATGAAATGAATATCTGTTATGTGCTGCTGCTTAAATGTCTGTGAATTGTTTTTAAGTAGAAACTAGTAAACTTCGGAAGACTGCTTTCAGACAGAATATTTTGGAAATTATTATACACATACTCCCAAAAGGAAAAATGGGTTCTGAACATTGTAGTGGAAAAAAGCCCCCACCCTCACTTTGCTAGTTATTTTAGCTATCTTCATTACTCTGAGTGCAGAACTCCCTATAAAAATGATAGTACTGTAGAAGGGTCTGCAAAATTTTTTCTAAAAATATATTTTTTTAGGTTTCCTTCCCAGTTGGCCTCAGCCTACAATTATACATTGGCAGAGGGTAAAACTACCAAACTTTGCACAGCCTCTGCATGTAACTACTAAGCTAGGTCTAGCTGAGACTACCATGGACAACATGCTAATTTGAGAGGACAAACTCATTGCTTCTACTCTCTCTCATATTTTCTGTTGCATTTAGAGCAAACCACTGATGACAAAATGCCTTTCTTTAATTGAAAGTGGTTTGTAATGTTCAAGTAAAAAAAAAACCACTGAAGTGTGGAGGAGATCATGTTTTTGTAGATAATTTTTTAACTTTGGGTAGGAAGAATCTTGAATTCTACCTTCAAGGCAACACGTTGTTATTTTGCTCTAAACAAGCTTTTCTCCCATTTTTAATTTCTAGGGATGTTGTGTGACGTTATGATCCTTTGAAAGAGGGCATTTTAGAAAACCAGCACTTTTATAACAAAGAAGGCAGAACTGAGTCACCACTGATTTTGTTTTCATGCTGCTGTTCCGGCTACTCAGTCATGCTACATCTGCGCATAGCTAATTCATGTAACCGGGCAAGACGTTTGTAATTTGCTGTAATTTTTTATGATACAGACATCAAGTAAGAGTCTGCAAGTGCAAAACAAGTCAGCTTTCTCACCATGCTGAACTTTCTTGCAGGAACACATTCCAGGGAATTAGCTCTGCCTGCACCTGCACTTAATTGTTGGAGTGTACCGATGTCCACTCTGTATCTCTTTTTTTTTTTTTGGTGGAAATACTGTGTGGTCATGGTAGCTAAAGGGGCCTCACTCTTTTGTGGGACTGAGACATCTCAGGAGCTTGGGGCTTAAACCAACAACAAGGAGTCAGGAAGTGCTGCCATGGGTTAGCTGTGGCCCATCATGGGTTAGCTGTAGCCCATTTGTCCAACTGAGGGAAAAAGGAAAATATTCAGTCTCAGGAGAGGTTGAAGGAATGATTATATCTTTCAGATCTCTACAATTACAAGTGGTTAAAGATAAAGGGGATTTTGCTTCCTCAAACTGCTACTCCATGGAGAGGGTGTTAACCTCACCTTCACTGCCTATTGTCTTGGGACAGTATGGAAATAACAGTCCTTGGCTTTTCCTGAGAGCAGGATATACTTCGTTAGCCTTCACTGAGTTTAAAAAGCAAGCACTTTCTCTCCTCTGCATCTGTCCTCATAAATAAAACCCCTGCAGTACTTAGATCTAGGTAAATGTATGTTCTATGTATATCTATGCAGTAACTAAAGGACAAATGTTCTTCCATTTTTATTTCTACAACTTTAATGAAAGGAGTAGGGTTGTATTATACAGCTGCAAGCGAGGAAGAAATGCTGTCACTGCTGAGCCACAGAATTGCAGCTAAGAAACATTTATTTTATAAGGCAGCACTTGACTACAGGATAGTTTGAATCATCTTGCGTACATGGAGTAGTGACAAAGACATCATTCTTGATCTTTTTTTCCCTAAGCTGGGTCTGTTCATCAGTTAAAAATAATATAACTCCTCTCTTTTCTGTCCCCAGCCATAACTTTATATCCAGGAATGACCTTTAATATGCTGTCTTGAAAGACATTGGAAATAATAAGTGTGTGACATAAACCAATAAAAAGTTCTGTAGGTTATGAGCAAGGGAAGGTATAGAATCAAATTTCCTGATGTCTATTTCAACTAATTCTAACCTAATCAACCTTAACTCTCAGCTAATAAGACTCATCATATTTTGAGGATAATCCTAGAGTTTCAGGATTATTTTATTGTAAAAATTTACAATATAAATATATTGATAATGTAATATTAATATGTATAAAATGCTCTGAAGTGTATTTAAAAAAAATAATCACAGGGAATCATAATTTACTGTTTACATAAACAACCAGGTTTCCTTAAGAAGTTGTAATCACCTATCAGAATACACATGGGTGCAGGAGGCAAACAGCGGCCAGCAGTGTGCCATCCTGCCTTCCACAGGAACAGAGCCATGTCTAATTCTTACTTCCAGAACACATGCTGTTACTGGCCCAGGCAGCCTGGATGCATGCTGGAGTGTTCCCTCCGAATGCCCTGATGCGCTGTGAGAACCTCACAGGGGATGCAGAGAGAATCAGTCTCGCTCACATCTTTGTTTGCAAAGCTGAGGAGGTGCAGCTGAGACGCAGCTGAAATTACAGCAGATCTGTGGTTGGCCTATGGGCAGATGTAAGCTGTACCTCTGAAGATATGCCAGGGCCAGCTCAGCACTGGCATTCGCTCTGTGCAACAATTTTCAGTGAGGTCGTGCAGGGTGTGAAGTAACAGTTAGCTTGACCCTTCTAATTTTCATTTGAAGGATTCTTAACTCGAGAGGACATGTTTGGGTTTTTTTGTTTGTTTGTTTTGGGTTTTTTTGTATGTGTGTGCGTGCTTTTTTTTCTACTTCTATACTTGTGCCATAGCATTGGATGCCACGAATTCATATGAACCTGTTAAAATATTCAGTCAGTGCTATGTGATGTTTTACCAAGAGTTCATTGTCCATATAAGTAGGTCTGAGCACAGAGTGGAAGGCAAGTACCTGTCTTATTTCAACATTTAACCTGGGTGGTAAAAAGGGCAAGACGGTGCCTCATTCATCCTCTGCTTTCTGTAGAAAGCTTAGTCATCTTACACAGCTTGGGGCGAACCTCAGAGCAGGACAGGCCTGGAAGGCTAAAACCAGCAGTAAATAAACTATGTGCTTAGTATGTGTATTCTGGGGTAAGAAGCCTTGAGATAGGTGTGTAATGTTGATAAACATCCTGCCAGTAGGTTCAAAGGGACTTGAATTAGACCCTACAGAATAAAGAATGTGTCTCACCTGGGAACAGTAGTCAGAAGAATATATACATACCCTACCTCATTTTTAATAAAATGTTTAGTAGTCTTGCATCTGCATATGACGTAACTCAGTATAATCCCATGACTATCACTTTGGTGCTGTATCATAATACATTCAGGTACATATTCTGTCACCTTGAGTCATAAAAGCTATGTTTAAGCCATAGGTAAAACGATGCCAGCAAATGTTTCCAGGTGCTGGAAGCATTTCACACACACTGTTGCATTGTTGGAATATTCTCTGCCACACTTTTGCTTTGTGTTACTAGTGCCATCAAGAACAATGCCCAGTCATAGTTTTGGAATTATCCCAATGGATCACTTGGAACAGACAATTTACACACGGTCACCTTTTTTGAAGACTAAGAGAGCTTGATGGTACAGATGAAGCCAAACCATGCTGACTGGTCTCAGGGCCAGAGGATGCTCGCAGTATATAATTACTAATGTATTTGCAGCCAGCTTTTCTGATGGAACGTTTACGGCTAAAAGTGCAGTTTTGTTGAAACTGACATATTCTCAGTTTTATTGTGAAGACATTTCACGCTCAGACTAAAGCCCATCTGCAGCCAAATCTGGCAAAGGATGTGAAGGACAACAAGAAAGGCTTCTACAGGTACATTAGTGGCAAAAAAAGGAAGACTAGGGTAAATGCCTATCTGCTGCTGAATGGGGAAAGGACCTGGTGACAAAGAACATGGAAAGGCCAAAGTACTCAATCCCTTCATTGTTTCAGGTTTTGCAGTGTAAGATTTACCTTCAGCAATCCTGGGTCCCTGAGACCAGTGGCAAAGTCTGGGGCTATGAAGACTTATCCTCGGTGTGGTTTAGGGATCAGTTGAACAAACTGGACATGCTCAAGTCCATTGGACAATGGGATGCATCCACAAGTGCGGAGGTAGATGGCCAATGTCATTCAGAGGCCACTCTTGCTTATCTTTGAAAGCTCATGGTAATCAAAGGAAGTCCCTGAGGACTGGAAGAAAGCAAATGCCATTCTGTTTTCAGGCAGGGCAAGAAGGAAGATCCAGGGAACTACAGGCTACTCAGTCCCACCTTGTGAAACTGATGGAACAACTAGTCTGGAAATAATTTCCAAATATTTGTACAGCAAGAAGGTGATTTGGAGTAGTAAGCATGAAATTATGAAAGGGAAATGCATGTCTTAACTGGTAGCCTTCCATAAAGAAATGACTGGCTCAGTGAATGAGAGGAGAGCAGTGAATCTTGTTTGTCTCGACTTTAGAAAGGTTTTTGACACTGTCTACAATAACTACCTTACAGACATCTTGATGAAGTATGGACTAGAAAAATGGACAGTAAAGTGATTAAAAAATGCGCTGAAAGTGTTATGAAAGCTGGAGAGGGACTGTTTACAAGAGCATGTAGTGATAGGACAAGGGGTAATGGCTTTAAACTGAAAGAGGGTCGATTTGGATTAGATATTAGGGAAAAAAACTTTACTGTGAGACTTCCCAGAGAAGCTGTGGATGCCCCCTCCCTGGAAGTGTTAAAGGCCAGGCTGGATGGGACTTTGAGCAAGCTGGTCTAGTGGAGGGTGTCCCTGCCCATGGCAGTGAGGAGTGGTGGAACTAGATGATCTTTGAGGTCCCTTCCAACCCAAACCATTCTATGATTCTGCGATTCTATGATCAGCGGTATGGAGTCCAGCTGGATGCCAGGCCTTAATTGCGTATCCCAGAGGTTGATACTGGTGCCAGTACTCTTTAATATCTTCTTTATTGACCTGGACAATAGACCAGAGATGCTTACCAAGTTTGCAGATGAAACAAATCCTGCCACTGTGGAGAAATAACCCCATGCACAAGTACACACTGGGGGCCAACTGGCTGAAAGACAGTTTGGCAAAGAAGGACCTGAGGGTCCTGGTCATCAAAAATTTGACCACGAGCCAGGAATGTGCAATCATGGCAAAGAAAGACAACAACCTCCTGGACTGCTGTAGGCAGAATGTTGCTAGCAGGTAAAAGGAGATGATCCTTTCCCTCTACTCAAACTTGGTGAGACATATTTGGAGATGCGGGTCTAGTGCTGGGCTTCCCAGTGCAAGAGAGACAAGAACATACCAGGTCCAGTCCAGCAAGGGCCATAAAACTGACAAAGGGTCTTGAGCATCTGTCATATGACGAGAAGCTGGGAGAACTGGGACTGTTCAACCTAGAGAAAAGGACGCTCAAGGGCATCTTATCAGTGTGTATAAATTTCTGATGGGAGGAATAAAGAATATGGAGTCAGACTGCCTCAGGTATGCCCAGTGACAGAACTAAAGAAAACAGGCACAAACTGCAATATAGGAAATTCCATTTAAACATAAGAAAACAAAAGTACTACAAGGTTTGTGAAATAATGGAACACATTGCCCAGAGACGTGATGGAGTTTCAGTCCCTGGAAATACTCAAAACCTGACTGGGTATGGCCCTGGGCAACCTACTCTGAGCAAGGGAGTTTGCATTGATGATCTTCATAGATGCCTTCCAATCTCAACCATTCTGTGTGATTCCGTCCGGTGAGGAGAGAAACACCACCTCAGTTCTTTTCCTTACTTATTTCTGCCTTCAAGATGATTTCAGGCACAGGTGCTGGAGTGTAAACAGCATATACCGCAGACTGCAGTCTATGTTGCTCTTGGCTGTTTTATCTACTGTTGTTATGGGGCTGCTCAATTAAATGAAGGTGAGTCAGAAGAGAAGAGAAAGTGAAGGAAATGTAGATTCAGTTTCCGAGCAAAGGTATACGTGGAAGCCATTTTTCAATGAGCTGGGGAAATGTAGTCAAGACGCAAACAGTGGAAGTGAATATTGTCTTGAAAAAAGAAGTCTGCTTTATAACACCTGATTGTTTTAGTACAGCTGACAAAAGAAGCCCCAGAGCATGATAGAGAGATATTCTTGTTCAAGAAATAGTTTTGAAGGTGTTTCTTCATGTAACATTCTCATGGCTATTAAGGAAAGTAAGAAACAGAATAGTACTCCATCCATTAAGTTGAGGTGCATCAGAAACATAAAGGCAAATTTCGTAGCCACATACCCAAATTCTTTGTTTCTTAAAAATGAAAAGACATGAAAGGTCTCATCCACCTCAGCAGAGCTCTTTGACTTCAGAGTGTTCCATGCATCATGCCAAGCATGTACTTGGTACAGGAATCAAGTCTAGAAGAAATAAATTTTCCAGAAAGATCAACTTCTAAATAGTGTAGAGATTCTTTTTTTATCTAGTAATACAAAGGGAAACCCTAGTTCTGGTGAAGCAAGCAAAAGTATCTGAGGAATAACATCAAAAGATAATAACTTGAAGTTTTATGCCAGTAATGTGTCTCCCTTGAGATGACCAAGGTGGATATACACAGCCAGTGATGGTTGAGGCTTCAATCAAGACCTCTCACAGTGAAAACATTTTCCTAGAATACCACAGCAGGCATATGTGTAGTCCTGGTTATTGAAATTGTAGAGGTTCACATGCAAAATCTTTAATTCATCTGCCAGCTACCTCAGAAATCAATTTTTCGTCTTACAGTAAGAACAGTTTTTCTGGGAATGCTTTAGATGGGGGAAAGGCATCTAAATCTATATTTCAGTTTTCCGTTAAGCCTATGACAACTTTCTTCTATAATTAAAATAGACATAAAACACACTCTTCACTGGTTTTGCTATCATTTTGCAGCCTCCCAGTAATATTTCTGTGTAAGTGTCAAGGTGTAAAGTTCAAGGTGATTTAAGGCGAGTTACCTATGAACTTTTCTAGATTAATAATACAACTGCATCTGTTTACTGTTAGTATTTTCCAGGTTTGTTCCTGTGGATATTTCAGACAGCCATTATTTGTTTGTAGTGTTTCTGAACATCCTAATACTGTGTGTTGCATGATTTGAAGGCCTATATAAGTGGGTTTCAGCATACAGCAGCCCCAAGATGCAATCCCTTCAAGGTGAAGGGATTTTGTTTCACAACCATGAGTACAGAAGATACTGAGAAATGCCATGTGTGGGAAGTGATCAGTTCATAGGCAGTTTTTTGGGCGTGGCATATTAGGAAAAGTTTAATTTCCATTCACAGGGTTCTGCCTCCCGTGCTGGAGAGACTAGCTGGACGATATGGGGATGTCCTGAACATTTTGAATGGCAAGGCCTTTTCACCTTTTGGGGAAGGAAAGATCTCATTCTTTAATGATACTGAGTTGTGAACATGTTAAGCAGAGTAGAAAGACAGAGAGCCAGGTTGTTCTAGGACTGGGGGATGACCATTAAAAATGTGCAGAAGAAGGTCTGATAAATTATTAAAGAGAAGGAGAGGGGATTAAAAGAAACAGGAAAGAAGCATTTGCTACAACTAATGATGTGGAAATCTCAAACATTAAGCTGGCAAAGAGGTTACAGCAGAATCTTTAGACAAGGGCAAGGTTTGAGTTGTGTCGTAGAAGAAATATAAAAAATAAAAAAGCAGAGATTTGTAAAATAGGGAAATTTAGAGATCTGCAGCCATTCAAACTGCATAGTTTTGCAGTTCTGCAGCAGTACGTTATCTCACTTCCTTGAACAAAGAGGACCAGAAGGAGGGACTGTGTATGAATGACATGCACTTGTGTTAGGGAATACAGAACAGGGTGCTACTAGAGATTAGCTCTTTGAAATAAAACTTCCTGAATTGGAGTCTATCTTAGGGTTTCAGTTGTCCAAACAAGAAATTTTTCTGATTCATAAATTATTATATCTCTATGTTTTATTTTTATATTTATATAAGTTTTGTGGAGTAATTAAATTACTTGGGAAAAAGGAGTACTTCAAGTTCTTGCTGGAAAAATTGATTTTTTTTTTAAAATTTATGTCCCAAAGCAGGGTTCTCAGGTTGTGGGCATATCTGTTAGAAAACAGTTTTGGGATAAACCTCCTGGTTTCAGAAAGGGAACACCCTTACTCCTGAGGTCTTTGTGTTTAAGACAGACCTACTTGGAACCCACTGTGAGTTTCTTCACCCCTTCAGATCCTGCCTTCAATTCCACAAAAGCCTCTGAAACCAAAGATTGTTTATGAAATAGTTTGTCATCATTGACCACATTTTCCAAGGAAATGTCACCTGGTAGAATTCTTTGATCAGCTCTGGGGGGAATAATAATGAAGTGATCAAAAAGAGAAAGGATTCCAAAGCAAATAAAAGTCATTCAGGGAGATTGTTAACATAGATGTATAGTCATTAATAGTTAATATTACCATATAGTCAGTTATTCTGGGGCTTTAAAGATGAGTAAAAACTTGGACTAACGTGCTTGATTATATTTTATAAGCAGAACTCTTCTGTGAATAGGAACTGGACAATCAAAGGCTTTTTTCATGAAAAAATTGCAGGTATTTTTGATAGAAATTGCAATTTTTAAGCTATATTGACCAGCAGAGAAACACTTTACCTTTAGGGATGTGGAGTCTATCAACAGGCAAAATGTGGCAAAGTTTTTTTTGGGGCAATCTAGTAAAACAGTTAAAGGTTTGAATTTATATTGGATTTGTGTGGCAAGGTTTTGGCAGCAGGGAGGCTACAGGGGTGGCTTTTGTGAGAAGCTGCTAGAAACTTCCCCCATGTCCAATAGACCCAATGCCAGCCGGCTCCAAGATGGACCTGTCACTGGCCAAGGCCGAGTCCATGAGTGACAGTGGTAGTGTCTCTGGGATAATGTATGTAAGAAGGGGGAAAAAACTGCTGCAGAACAGCAGCCAGAGGAGAGGAGTGAGAATATGTGAAACAGCCCTACAGACACCAAGGTCAGTGCAGAAGGAGGGGGAGGAGGTGCTCCAGGTGCCGGAGCAGAGATCTCCCTGCAGCCCGTGGTGAAGACCATGGTGAGACAGGCTGTCTCCCTGCAGCCCATGGAGGGAGGATGAGGGGGTGTAGAGATTCCACCTGCAGCCCGTGGAGGACCCCACGCTGGAGCAAGTGGATGCCCCCGAAGGAGGCTGTGACCCCGTGGGAAGCCTGTGCTGGAGCAGGTTTGCTATCAAGACTTGTGACCCTTGGGAAACCCAAGTTGGAGCAGCCCTTTTCTGACAGACTGTACCCCGCGGAAGTGACATGTAGAAAGGGTGCACACTGGAGCAATTTGTGAAGAACTGCAGCCTGTGGGAAGGACTTACATTGGAGAACTTCATACAGGACTGTCTCCTGTGGGAGGGTTTCCATGCTGGAGCAGGGGAAGAGTGTGAGGAAGAAGGAGTGACAGAGACAACATGTGATGAACAGACCACAACCCCCATTCCCCGTCCCCTAGTAGAGAATTCAGGAGTGAAGTTGAGCCCAGGAAGAAGGGAGGGGTGGGAGGAAGGTGTTTTTGAAAATTTGATTTATTTCTCATTACCCTATTCTGATTTGATTGGTAATAAATTAAATTAATTTCCCTGAGTTGAGTCTGTTTTGTCCATGACAGTAAGTGATGAGTGATCTCTCCCTGCCCTCATCTCGACTCACGAGCTTTTTGTTGTATTTTCTCTCCCCTGTTTAGTTGAGGAGTGATGTAGCAGCTTTTGTGGGCACCTGGCCTCCAGCTGGGGTGAATCCACCACAGAATTTTGTAGAGGAAAATTGGGTAAAAATTGGGAAAATTTCTGCAAAGAGTATATATCGTCTGTGAGCACTGCTCATGTAACAGAAGGCTATAGGCTATTGATTCCTGAGCGGGTTACTGATAGTTCCTTAGCTGCTTTCTCAGTCATATAGTTCCAGTTAGAAAGAGAAAAGATTGTTTCATGGAAGAAGAAATAGATTAGGAATTTTATGCTTCCCATCTGGAAAGTAGAGACGGGCTAAGGAGAGCCTGGTGGCCTTTCCACATTCCTTTTGGGGAACGTATGTAGTATTTAGTTGTTTGAGTAATCTCCATAGCTGGCTGAGAGATATGGAACATGTGGAATTCAGGGGAAATTTAAAAGCAAATGAAGGCTAAAACTAGATTTGCAAAGCCCTTGATGATAAAAGGCTGGGAAAGTGTCTCTTTTTTATTTATTTAAGGAATATAAAGCAGGGAGGTTGTAGAGGGACCTAGTAGGGTTCTGTGACCATAGTTAGGGGCAGGCCTGCAGGTACCCTGCGCACACATCGAAGGTAAGTCAGAACAGCTACAAGCAAGCTCTTTCAGGAGCAAATCATTCTTTCTGTTCAGTGCAGTTTTTTAAAAGAACTGCAGATTTTCAAGCTTTGGCAAATGAGAAACAGGACTTACTTGAGAGACCAGCAGAAAAGATGGATGTTCGTATAGCTTTTCTATCAGCGAGAAAGGCAGCTTCCCCTGGGGCTGGGAGGATGGCTGAAGAATTTTATCAGAGGTTCATTGATCCCCTTCTGTGGTGTTTTCAAGGTCTTTCAATGATGTCTTGAGTGAAAGAGCGTTAGGATCTTTACCATATAAAGGCTTTTGCGTTGTTTTCTTCCTTTGGTCAAAATAAAGATTTAGAGAATACTAGAGATTGGAGACTTATTGCCTATTTGAAAGAGATTACAAAATTTTGATTCTATTTTAGCGAAGAGACTGAGAAAGAAAATAGTAAGGCAATTATTATATCTCAGTCACTCTAATATCTTTAAAGGTCACATACTGGCAGGCACTTTTTGTAGTTTGTGGGAATTATTTGAAATTGCAGGAGAAGACAAAAACGGACTAGCTTTGAGTCTAACCAAAGGTTTTAGACAGACTGAAAATTATCTCACATATCTCAAAACTAACTCATCCTATAGTTTGTTAACTTGTATTGCAAACACCTTATGGCTTAATGAAATGTATTCCATCATGTTTTTTTAATGTTTTTCTTTGATTCTTTTGTTGCATGGTAGGAATGTATTTAAGAGGATTTCAGAGTTTAGTCGCTCAGGTGGGGGGAGAGAGATTTTGTAATGTCCCTGAAAGTTGTCACATTTATAAATGTTACAATAAGAGTAGGCTATGCAAGGTAGTCATATCTATGTATACATGTACATACATATATAGACATATACATTCATATATGTACATATTAGTTTTCAGCATTAACATTTGTAGATTATACAGCGAAAAGGCAGTGATTAGTGTGAGTAAGAGCGTAGAACTGGGATGTTTATTGTAGGATACTCCTTCACAAATCTAGAGGCCCTAAAGACCAGATGAATCTTTTTTTTTAAGGAAGGGGGAGACCTGTTTGCTTTGGATTTTGTTTGTTTTCTTAGGACTAACTATTTTTCAGTGATGATTCAGTATCTGAACTAAACTGGGAGAACCTTTGTCTCCTGTCGGGTAAAAGTGTTAAGGTAGAATAGATGAGCCTTGACTTTGGCAGGAAAAACGATATTAACTAAACACTTTACTCTTACTTTTTGCAATTGTGTGACATATGTGTTGCCTCCCTTTGCAGATTCTTTTATTAAAGGGTTAGAATCACTCCAGATGCTTTGGGGCAAGAAATGCAACTTAGTGGAGAAGTAGTGTGGTGGGTTGACCCTGACTGAGGGCCAGGCGCCCACCAGAGCCGCTCTATCACTCCCCTCATTCACTAGACGGGGGAGAAAAGGTATAACTAAAAAAAACTTACGGGTCGAGATAAGGACAGGGAGAGATCACTCTCCAACCATCATCACGAGCAAAACAGACCGAACCTAGAGAGGGAATTCATCTTATTTATTGCTAAGCAAAACAGAGTAGAGGAATGAGAAATAAAATCAAATCTTAAAACACCTCCCCCCACCCCTCCCATCTTCCCGGGCTCAACTTCACTCCGGGCTTCAACCTCCGCCCCCCCCAGCGGCACAGGGGGACGGGGAGTGGGGGTTACGGTCAGTTCATCACACGGTGCTTCTGCCTCTTCTTCATCCTCAGCGGGAGGACTCATCGTTCGCCCGCTCCAGTGTGGGGTCCCTCTCACGGGAGACAGTCCTTCACGAACTGCTCCAGCGTGGGTCTCTCCCACAGGGTGCAGACCTTCAGGAGCAAACTGCTCCAGCGTGGGTCCCCCACGGGGTCACAAGTCCTGCCAGCAAACCTGCTCTGGCGTGGGCTCCTCTCTCCATGGATCCACAGGTCCTGCCAGGAGCTTGCTCCAGCGCGGGCTTCCCACGGGGTCACAGCCTCCTTCAGGTGTCTCCACCTGCTCCAGCGTGGGATCCTCCACGGGCTGCAGGTGGAATCGCTACACCCCCTCATCCTCCCTCCATGGGCTGCAGGGGGACAGCCTGCTTCACCATGGTCTTCACCACGGGCTGCAGGGGAATCTTGCTCCAGCACCTGGAGCACCTCCTCCCCCTCCTTCTTCACTGACCTGGGTGTCTGCAGATGTTCTTACATCTTCTCACTCCTCTCTTTGGCTGCAAAAGCGCTAACTGGTTTTTTTTTTCTCTTTCTTAAATATGTTATCACAGAGGCGCTGATTGGCTTGGCCTTGGCCAGTGGCGGGTCCGTCTTGGAGCTGGCTGGCATTGGCTCTGTCAGACACAGATGAAGCTTCTAGCAGCTTCTCACAGAAGCCACCCCTGTAGCCCCCCCCGCTACCAAAACCTTGCCACGCAAAACCAACACAAGTAGTGATCTTAACACTTAAGCCTGGTGATAAGGTCTTCCTCTGTGTTTCTCTGCTGACCGTACCAGGAAATGACCTATTTTACTTTAAAGGCATAATGACATAATTGCAAAGCGAGGAGACTGAGTTAGGTAACCTGAACCTCATCCATCACCTGTCTGTCAGTTATGGGAGGGTTAGTGACAAGGTGTGCAAATGCTTTCTTGATGATCCTATTTGGTTTTGTAATCTTCAGCATTCTTGCATAACTGGAAATCTTTACTTTTGTAGAGTTTTTTTACGTTCTTAATGTCACAGTTTTTATTACTAATACCATAGCCTTTGCTCAAATGGAGGTAAAAGAGAAAACTTACTTTAAACTGAAGTTCAGATTGCTTATAAGATGATCCAGTTCAGTGATTGAGAAAATTCAGAAAAAGTTTAGGACATGAATACTGGATTCCATGTCTGTGGAATTTCATGGAAATATTTTTTTTCAGTTTTAGAAATTAGGAGTAGGAAACATCTATGTGTCCTGTAATTCAGCTATTTAAGTATTCATTTTCTCTCTCTTGGAGTCTCAGTAATAAAGCTGGGGAGGGGGATGAAGACAAAGGAAGGACATGTGTATATTCAAGTGTACTCAAAGATCTGACAGTGAAAAGTACCACTCAGCTGGGACATGGAATATCCTTCCCTGTGTCTTCAGTGCCTTTTCCTGAAAAATTCTGAAGCATTTTGGTTTTGTATTAAAGTGATGTTCATAGTTTGAAGTTCTATTGATCAGCTGGAGAACATGCTCTAGAGTTAATAGGGTTACTTCCATCTCTTTGGAGATTTGCATTATGCTGCTTCTGGGCACCTTGAAAACTCTTAAATTTAACTTGAGATTTTATTCAGATCATTTATGATAGGTGCCAAAATAACTCTCAGAAATATTTGGAGGTCTAAGACCAAAAGATGAGAAATTCACACCATCTGCTATTTAGGATTGCCAGACTGACTTCAAGTACAGACAGTACTCTCTGCCTAAATTAGGCAACTATAGTAGATAACCTGAATACGAATTTTTATTTTTTAATGATGTCTTTATCCTCTTTTGACATATCACACAAAAGAGAGAATAATGAAATGTACCTTCTGCCTGTCAAACTGTCACTACAAGACTCTTGACTTTCGCAATATTTAGTACAGACCTAGGTTGACATTCAACAATTGTTGCTGCCTAGAAGGACACAGGTAGTTTTTCGCCAGAAATTAACTTCAATAACAATATCTGAAGCAGTCGCATTCATTGTCGATATCCTGATGGAATAAGGTCACCTCTGCTCGAATTAAAACAAGAGAGGGAAACTGTGGTATTGTGCTGTATTTCTGCAGTTTAAAATTAAGCAGTGTCATGTCCTTGGCCACTGAACCATAAACGTGCAGGTCTCTAGTGGATGGAGAGTGCAGGTGCACTGTCAATCACAGCCTAGGAGGCCTATCTCACTATTGTCTGGCTTTACATGCAAACGCTATCTTTTAATGAGATCTTAGCTATTAGAAATCCTTCCAGGTTGTGCTAGGATTCCAGTTCTTCAGGCATTCAACTTTTTTTGATTACTTTAGCCTCTATCAGCATATTGGAATTTTGGTGTTACATGGGAGAGCTCCTTGGTAAGGGAAAGGTGTGTCCAGAGCACTGCATTCAGCCCTGTGCCTCAGCAACTTCTTCTTAAATATGTGAATAGACAACTGTGAGATTTCTACTGCTTTCAGGCAGTCTGGACATTATGATGTTAAATTTATTGCATCCCAAAATATCAGTTGACCTTTGCTATAGCGTAAAGTTGTATTAAAGTAGCATCCAGAAGTCCCTGCTGATTCCCTGGTGTATAGGTGGCATACCTGCAGGTAATAAGAGACAACCTCTTTGCTCAGGCAACTTCCTATTAAATAGACAGAACAGTTTTCTCATGCCTCAGTTAAGTGCTTTTCTCACACTTCTTCTATTGGTTTGCCAGGGTCAGTCAGGGCTTCTGTGAGAAGAGCTAAATATTGAACCCAGATTTGCTGAGTCCTCATTTAGTATCTTAACCACAGTGCTATTTTTTTTTTTTTCCTTTCACAGCCAGGGTATTTGCTTTCCATTTTTCAGAGACTGCTTTAAAGACAGGCTAAATTATTAACCAGAGGCACTAACATTTGGAAAACAAAAAGCTCAAGGACACACATACAGTAGCTCTCAATCTGCAGTGGTGCGGGGGATGTTTTTCAACTGATACTGTAGGTGCAGAATTAACATAAACAGCAATCATTACTCCAGAGTCTCTGGACTCTTTGATGCTCTTGCTGTGAGCAGAATGTCCTCCAGCATGCTGTGCTCCACTCACTGAGAAAATGAAAGATTCAGAGAGACCATGGATTAATGATCTACAGTTGGCCAGTTTCACTTGTGTAGGTAACAGCAGGTAGGTGGAAGCTGAGGAACAGTTCCAGTTCACGTATTTGAATTTTAAAGGGAATGTCTGTCCTTCGAGTGTATGCTAGCATGATCCCCTCTGCAGTGTAGCACAGTACTATTAATGAAATCACTGCTGGCTTTTTTATGTTTTACTGCTGTTGACATTTTTGCAGCTGTTAGAGAAATGACTCAAGGCCCATAAGTTCTGGGTCATTTTTCATTTATGGGATATTTTCTCCTCTACGTACTCAATTCTGACTTTTATTTTTATTAATTTCTTATTGTACCTGAGGATCAGAGTGATATTCAATAGAATTTTTATAACCTTGCACAGAGATAGGGTTATCATCTGAAACTGTCTTTACCAATCCGATTTCTACTTAGACAGGGCCAAATTCTGACATCCTGCAATTAGTAGACCCTCTTTTATTCAAGTTGCTTGAGGCACTTTGCATAATGCCTCTAGATTTTAAAATTTTTTGCTACTTGAATTTATATGGCACATCTAGACCTTACAGTGTTTACTAGCAGTCTGAGTGACAGTGGTAGAAATTGGACAGTCAACTGCAAATAGTGACATTTTGGATTTAGCTTTTTTGGATTTTGACCTTCACAATATAAACTGATCATTCAATATACAGCTTGTATTTCAAAATGTTCATAAGCTATAGTAGCTATTCAGCTCTGTTCTTGAATAGTGTCAATGAGATTAAGGTGACACTTAAATATACCCAGAAGAATATATTTAATAACCTTTAAATAACCTCAATATCCTTTGTGTTTGAAAGAATGGAATACCATAACTTACTCCTAATCAATCAAAAATTCATTCTTGTTGATTCACCTTCCTCAGTAACTTGGCAAGATTGTTAAAATTGGCAGTGCTAAGAGACTAAAGTCCATTTTGAAATTAAGAAGTAGTTTGATATTGCCTGACCATTTTTGCCCTATCCAAACGATATGTTCTACCTTTCAATAGTAATTACTATATAATTCCATACATGTCAGGTTAGAATAGTTAATAGAACTAAATGGCTCATTTCTCTCTTTCCTTCATTTAATCTCCAAGGTTTATTACCCCCAGCAGAGAGAGAGAGAGAAGGATGTCCATCGTAAGAAATTGTCCACAGTATTTTCAAATGAGATTGCATGGAGGTGTATAGATCTTTGTGTAATTACTCATCTACATTTTTTCTGCTAACCTTTATTACTCATGCTTTTGATCTCACTAACAGCATTGTTTTAAAGGACGAGAGCCACTTAAAATGTTTGTTTTCTGAATCAATGTACATAGACCTGATATTGAATGAAAAATGGGTATTTTCACCATCCTTGCATTCTCTAAATCAATGCAAGCTTGATTCTGGTTATTCCAACGCTACTAAAGCCCCTGCTCAGGGATTGATTTCAATGGCTCCCAGGCTGGGTGGTGCCGGATGACTCACCTCTCAGCACAACCTTCCCCTCCAGTGGGCTGCACACATCTACGTTATGTATCAGCTGGTCCAGCTCTCCTCTGTGGCCCTATGACCCAACAGGCCTTTAGTGACATTTCATTTTGAAATACATAAAGACAGATATGTCACAGGCTGCTGACAATGTTTTTATGGAGAGATGGTATGTGCCTTGTCTCAGAATGTGGTATGATGGCACGTGGGGGTATTCGAGGATAGAAACGTGCCTGGGACAGTTCTGGAGGACTGCGGAGGCTGAGGAACGACCTTCAACTGCTTTATCACAACAAGCTGCTGTCCTGAAGACTAGAGCAAACTATGCCTCAACCGTACCTGGTTTTGTCTCAAAGGAACTACTGAGTGCAAAGAGGACAGTCAGTAACAGTCAGGCGTGAACCGGAGTGCTAAGCCATCAGCCTGAGAGCACCCTCAGTTATTATACATGTTATGTTGCAATGTCTTAAAAAAAAAAGAATAGTCATGTAATGGCTATTCAGATCATAAGATGCTTCCTACCTTGTGTTGGTTTTGCGTGGCAAGGTTTTGGTAGCGGGAGGGCTACAGGGGTGGCTTCTGTGAGAAGCTGCTAGAAGCTTCATCTGTGTCTGATAGAGCCAATGCCAGCCGGCTCCAAGATGGACCCGCCGCTGGCCAAGGCCAAGCCAATCAGCGCCTCTGTGATAACATATTTAAGAAAGAGAAAAAAAAACCAGTTAGAGAGTGCTTTTGCAGCCAGAGAGAGGAGTGAGAAGATGTAAGAACATCTGCAGACACCCAGGTCAGTGAAGAAGGAGGGGGAGGAGGTGCTCCAAGTGCTGGAGCAAGATTCCCCTGCAGCCCGTGGTGAAGACCATGGTGAAGCAGGCTGTCCCCCTGCAGCCCATGGAGGGAGGATGAGGGGGTGTAGAGATTCCACCTGCAGCCCATGGAGGACCCCACGCCAGAGCAGGTGGAGACACCTGAAGGAGGCTGTGGCCTGTGGGAAGCCCACGCTGGAGCAAGCTCCTGGCAGGACCTGTGGATCCATGGAGAGAGGAGCCCACGCCAGAGCAGGTTTGCTGGCAGGACTTGTGACCCCGTGGGGGACCCACGCTGGAGCAGTTTGCTCCTGAAGGTTTGCACCCCGTGGGAGAGACCCACGCTGGAGCAGTTCGTGAAGGACTGTAGCCCGTGGGAGAGGCTCATGTTGGAGAAGTTTGTGAAGGACTATCTCCCGTGAGAGGGTCTCCAATGTTGGAGCAGGGGAACAGAGAGAGGAGTCCTCCCCCTGAGGATGAAGAAGCAGCAGAAACACCATGTGATGAACTGACCGTAACCCCCATTCCCCGTCCCCCTGTGCCACTGAGGGGGGAGGAGGTTGAAGTTGAGCCCGGGAAGATGGGAGGGGTGGGGGGGAGGTGTTTTAAGATTTGGTTTTATTTCTCATTCCTCTACTCTGTTTTGCTTAGTAATAAATAAGATGAATTCCCTCTCTAAGTTCAGTATGTTTTGCTCGTGACGATAATTAGTGAGTCATCTCTCCCTGTCCTTATCTCGACCCACAAGCTTTTCGTTGCACCTTTTCTCCCCTGTCTAGTGAATGAGGGGAGTGATAGAGCGGCTCTGGTGGGCACCTGGCCCCCAGCCAGGGTGAACCCACCACGTATCTTTAGCTTGGATAGCAGAAATGACACCTATTATTATGGGTAAAGTTTGGTGTATAATATTTTTCATTATAAGCCTATTGTAACTTCCCCAAACATTGATAATTTGGTGTAAGTTTTTCCACATCTTGAGTAGTTATTTTATTTTAATGCTTCAGTAAAAATGTCTCAGTCATTAAAAATGAAAATTAATTTAGGAGAAGAAAAATATTTTTCTTTAAAAAATAGTATTACAATTTGCTTCTTTGAAGTGCTCTAGTGCCTTCGGGCTTAGGAGCAGGAGCACTACATTTGTCAGGGTGTTTATATTCTATGCTTATGAAAATATAGTTAGTTTGGAACAAATTATTATACTCTGAAAAGCCACATGTTCCTATACAGTGAAGCGTGCCATCAAGAAGCCTGCTGTTGAATTTCTGCATGCTCAGGTGCAGAGCAAATTTGCAAGCCTCACAGACCCTCATCTATGGATGAAGTACAGCAGCTGAAACATGGCTTTGGGACTGGGGCAGCAGGGATGGGCTGGGAGATAGATGTTTCAGGTCTCTGTTGTGGTTTTGTTAACAGTTCTGGATTCATCACTGCAGGATCTCATATATCTGCTTTGGTGGGATGGTTGACCATTTTCATATGTATTTCGTCTGTCCTCTCCTCCATCCCCATTCCCTGGTAGTTGATCCACACAAAGAATAACTTACCGTCATCAGCTATGCTTTTCAGCAAAAGCTCTTGGTTTAGGCTGCTAGTTTAAAAGACCTGAATTAAAATCTATTGACTTCCAATGTCATGCTGAAATATGGAATTATTGGCTTATTTGCAGGGAGTTTTTCTTTTTTTAAGCTTCCTTTTCCTTTCTCTTCTTTTATGTTGGGAGATAATTTAGCCACACAGCTGAGATTAAATATACCATCTTATTTCAGCCTTTGTATATATACATGCTGATAATCTATTAATTGTTCTCATTACATTTTTATATCTCCTTTATTCAGTGCACAGCCTGGATGCTGAATGAAAAACAGAGCAGTAATAAAAGCAAATATGATTTGTAGTTGAGATGAAAACTAACTAGCCTTTCTGGATTTATCACCATTTTCTACATAATTTTATTTAAGAATTTATAGGTGCAAGGATGCTGAAGTGAAGCTGCAAAGGGAGCTTGATTCTGTCATTTCCTATTTTCTATGTGCTTGCCTTTGTGGTTGTGGTGAGCTATGAAGTATTTCATTTAATAATTGTGTTTAAAAGAAAGTTAATTATACAAAGCTACACAGTGCCACACACACATAAATACATTTAATTGTCAAAATTGCTGAACAAAATATCTCCCAGGAAGAGCTTTACTGTTACAATTTTCACACTTCAACAGCAAGTACATAAATAGTAGGCTCTGAACCCAAATGTTACTTCTTTTCCAATGATTAGATGAGTTTTATAGTTAATATTTTTGTTGATAATTGACACTTTTACTTCTCAATGAGACCTGTGATGCCCTACTGCCAGTGTGAAAAATTAGACTTCTGAATAGGATACTTGGCAAACACAGGGATATCTCAGTGGAAATCCAGTTGTTGATGGGGCCCTCTCATATCTTCTGAGTCACATCATAGTTTTAAAATATGCTCAGCCACATCCTACTTTTAAGATATGTTGATCTTTCTGTGTTTGGTAGGGAAGGCAATATTTTACTCAATTAATAACATCTACTATAAACTGCTAAATAGCATATCCTCATAATGTGACAAGTAAGTATATTGTTAGCTAACATGGACAGTGCAATCTCATTGTGGGAGTTAAATGATGAGACGAAATGGTCCATGAATTGGAAATGTGGGTTACAGTTCCTTAGGTATTATAGACTATATCACTAATGAAGCAATTTGTTCTGTGTCCACTCACATTTCATTTGCTGCCATCAACAATTAAGAGATGTCGTAGTAAGGTCATTCCAGATTAACACCTTGTCTTTGCAAAGATCTCATTAAAATAGAGAGAAATTCTAATTTCTAGCCAAGGTAATGTTAATTCAATGGGAGAATAAATATTGTGGAAGCAATTTGTGCAAGAGAAATGAATGTCAGAGGCATTGGTCTCTTTTTACTAGAAGAAGTAATTCTTACGTGGAAAGACATCCTATTGAAAATAGTAGCAAGGCATGTTACTGTAGGAATTGGCTGGGTACCTTGGCCTGGTTAAGGAAGCGTGTCTTGTCTGAGCTTTGCACAGATGTGCAGACCCATAAATAAATTGAACAGAAAATAAGATTTCTCCCTTTGCTGGTTGCCAGTATTACAGCTAAACTACAAAGAAAGTAATTTCTCCAACCATCATGCATTTACTTCCCAGTCATCCTCGGAATCTTGTAACAGTCAAGAGCGTTGTAATTGACATTTCATTCTAATATATTGGCTGCCTTGCCTGAATTCTGACTGGCTGATAAAGCTCACAGAAATCCAGAGTCTCATCATGTCCTGAACAATTTCAGTCCAGCCCTGTGGCAATCTAAGCGCTTAACCAGCAAAATAGGAAAGACAATATTTGGGGATTCTACTTTTCAAAATGCACAAGAACACAGTAACTGAAATAATTAAGTTGTCCCTATATAATGCAATTCTTTTTCAACTTGCAAAGCAGAATGAAGGAAAGATTTAAAAGAATATACATGTCAATTTAAATAAGTAAATGCACAGGCATGCATTCATCCCAACTATAACTTCATTGAAGTTACATTTCAGATAAATTTCATCATAATATCACATTTTTTAAAGGAGAGAAAAAAAAAAAAAAAATCAATGATCTTGTCTGCAGATTTTGCATTACATCCCAGTTACTTCAGAGAAAATGTAATACACATCAACTCATTCTTCAGGTCATACTTTCTGAATAGATGTGGATAATATTACACAGACTAAGGTATTGATCTCCCAGGTCCTCCAGAAATGAAGTGTCATGTCTTGCAACTTGTTCTTCTTTAGTATTCCATCATGTTTTCATTCACATGGGCTTCTTTTCTTGAGAGTGCATTACTTATAGAGTGAGCCTTACTTCATCCTACGTCCCTGAAAAATGCTTATTTTTTCAGCTTGCTTTTTCTGTGTATGGGTATGTGCTTTGTATCAGAATTTCAAATAGGACTTTATCTGACATGATAATTATGCAGATGTAAAGATTTTTATGCCTTTTTTTATATTTGATTTGTATAAATGCTGTGGGTTTGGGATTTTTTTCTTTTTCTTTTTTTTTTTCTTCCTTTTTTTCTCTCCAATGTTGCAGAGTATCAAAATCCATGCTAACCTTGTCAATAATGGCATGACCACTGACTAGCTGTTTTCCAGCCTGCAAAGGGCCTTATTAATACTTGGCCCCTAATGACAGAATTTTCACTTTTTTTTTTTTTATATTATTTATTGTTGGATAGATAAAGAGGGATCATAAAGTTATCTCATTCCTAATAGAAGGAGCAAGAAACTCTTGTAATCACCAAAACACAGAAACTTTCAAAACAACCCCACCTACCAGCCTCCTGGAACCAAGGTTACTCCCCCCAGGTCTTGTTTTTCCATGTCAGGCTGGAAAGAATCTTGAAAGTCTAGCTGTCGGGCAGGTCGCTGTGGAGGTGAGTGTGGGGCCAGGGTTTCTCACAGGCTCCATGAGGTTTGCCACAGAGCTGAGAATCCCAAAACTTTAGCGCTGGAGCTCCCTGCTCATAGACGTGGGGGATGGGGTGAACAGGGAGATGACTTTGCCTCTGAGAATAAACACCTGCTCGTAAACTAAATGTGCTCCATGATGTCTTCTGACACAGAGGTCAAAACAGGAATAAACCTGCCTGTAAATATAACATTTAGCTCCTACTCTGCAAGCAGGTCTGGTAAAGATTTCTTACCCATCCTAACTCCTGAACTGTGCGCAGGAACTCTTTGGGAGCATGCTAATTCATCCAAACCACAGCAAGGCCAAGGATGGTTCCAGGGAGCTGGTAGCATAGATGGCCAAGATCTGCTGCCCGGGGAAGACGTCCTTCAGCTTTGTATAACCTGGGAGTGCATGCTTAGCCCCAAAGCTTTAGCACTTTGATTCCCATATGAAGTCACACTTAGAAATGTGTAAAGCAAAATGATTTTCGTTATTCTGAAATGATATTTCTAGTAATCTGAGCCTGTGCATAATTTAAAAAATAAAAGTGCTTTTTATTCTAAAAAAGGAAGATCTGCTATAGCCACTCTTAATTACTTGTGAGAACATCATTCTGTCTTTCAGTCCTGTAACTTAAGTGTCACCTTGAGCTCTCATTTTCTTAAGGGACATATTATGTCTACATTTTGTTAAAAGCTTAATGCATGACAAACAATTTCAGGAGAATACACTGCTGCTCTGCTGCATTTGAGCTGTTCAGAGGTAATGGTCCATGCGCATGCCTTACTTTGTGGAACCCTCTTGGGAATCAGAAGTTACTCTAGTGAGCACACTCTTGCATGAAAAACAGATAAATATCTCATATTTATCTTGGAGTTTGGAGGTGAAGCAAATGCATGCAGACAGTATGATGGATACTTGGTAACATCTTTCCCTGCGGTAATTTTGTTCATGTGTTTGATCTCTGTGAAGTAACTCTCCATATCCATCTGTATGCTTTTGTCCAGACTCTGTTCTTGTATTCTCTTCTTTGGTCTCCTTCTCTTTTGCTGAATTAATTTCCTCCTGTTTCAAGACTCCCCATAGCCTTTCTCAGTACTACCTACAAACTATGCAGTGCTGTTAAGCTGTCAACTCATGTGTCTCATTGGCTTGCTGGGGCGAAATTCATCACTTTCCTTAAACATTTTTGAAGGAGTTTCCTATAAATATTAGCAGTTTTTTATTTTGTGTGTGTATGTATGTAAGTTTACCTTTTGCAATATCAAAATACAAAACCTTCTTTAAAAGTCTCCATTGTGCCCATGAAACACCTGACACCAGTGAAGGATCTTTTTGCACTGGGATCATTCATCTGTCATGATGGTCGTATCTTTTCCTTGTGTCTACTCATCCATTTATCTACAAAGTAGTTATCTAGCCATGTGTGTCAAACTAAACTAAATGTTACTGAATAGAGACAGCATTTTTGTCCTGTTTTCCTACAGCAAGTGAAATAGGGGTGTCACTGAGCCATGACTTCTTTTCTTTCCATATACAAATGCAAAGCCAGAGTTTTGCGGCAGAACAGACAGTGTGCATGGCAATCCTTACTTTCAGAGTCCCAGGACAGGTGCTAAGGACCAGCTCCTGAAAAGAAACTGTATTTTAAAAACTAAGCAGGTTCTCTGCTGGTTATAGAACTTCACAGAACCCAGAACAACTGCCTGCAAGTTTTCAATGTTACCTTGTGCAGATTAAACGTATGTGCAGACACCAAGAAGAGGAGCTTGGGAAACTCTGTGTAGAGCAGCTTTATTTACCTATTTCTCCAGAACTTGGTGTGGGAAAGGGTGTCCTCAGCTCACTATACCCTGGAAGCCAAGACAGATAATGGGTCTTGAAGATAAACCTGGGATGGTTCTTACTATCGCTGTAGTTGATGTACATGGAAATATATGTATACAGATGCATATGTATGTACATAATACATATGTGTGCACACATGCAGATGTATATCTGTAATGGCATGATCTTTTATTTCTGTTCTCTGGGCTATTGAATTAAAATGTGGAGAATATAATGGTTTTGGAAGAATTATCAAGTCTAGCAAATCTAAATCAGTTTCAAATCAACTGCTTTCCCCCCCCCCAAGGAAAAAGCTGACAAAATTCAGCATAAAAATCAGTAGTGCACTCCTGACTTGCTTTTAAAATTGTCATATTCTAGATATCACTACTTCTTATGGTCAGATTTTGTTTGTCGTGTTCACAAAGTTTGATTCTAGAAGCTCTTTTCCATATAACACAATTAAAATTAATAATTAACAATTTTAATAATATAGCAACAGATTGAAAGATACATAAATATATATATATATAGTCCTGAAAGTGAAGCAGTATCAAGGAAAATAATTTGCTGCTATGGTAAGAAACTGTCAACTTTCACACAAAAATTCATTAACTTTTTTCTCTTTTGAATTATATTTTTGGCACTTTCATATAACACCAAGGTAATAGATTTTCATTATATCCAGAGTGCAAAAAACGTTGGCTGTGGAAAAAGCAACAGGGCTCAGATTAATAGGAGCCGACAATCTGACCAAAGAGGAAGTGGCAGCATGGCTGCCACCATGGCTCAGCGGTTGTGACAGGCAATTAGTGAACAGAGCAGAACAGATGTAACAGGAGGCAGCAACAATTTACTGAAGCATTAGCTTGCTCACTGTGTAGTGCAGAGCACTGATACTGTTTGCTGATACAAATAAATACTAATATGATCTTGGGAGGGGGAAAAGAGGCAGTGTGCACAGTCATCTTACAGGATTGAAAAAAACTTACCACAAAACAGCAACAACAAAAAACAATGCAGAACAAGCTCAGGGAGGCTTAAGGGAAACACACCAAACCAAAACAGTCTTCTGGGCTTTTGGAGACAGGATTGAGATTTTTGCCTCATTACCGGATTGTAAAATGCTTTGAAAAAACTCCCAAGCCCATACTAGCGAGAACTTGTAATAGCTTGTTCATCTTTCACAGTACTCAGAGAGGATGCACAATGTTCATTTCCCCCCCTTCTGTTGTTCTGGGACAGACTTACATTACTGCAGCTCCTTGAGGTTGCTGCTGGTTGGTGTGCTGATGTGGAGAGAGGAGCCTGCTATGTCCTTACCTATGTGGTCAGAGGAAAGAGTAACAGTCATGTGGGAGGTTTTTGTGGTTACAGGTTTTGCCTTGTAATTTTTAAAACCCAACCACAAAATTTGTACCGTGCTTTTTAACATTGTTTTTTTAAAGGCAACACAGATCTCACAGTGTGCTAAACTAAATTAATCCACCTCAGGGAACTTACAAGTTGTGGTTCCAGGAAGATCTGGGTAGATGTCTTCTGTCTCGGAGGATGAAACTGTCGATATGTATAGGGATGTTGAGACTGGATGAGTTACCACTCTTTACTATACTAAGGATTGTTGTGATTTCCCAAAAAGCAGCAGTGAAACTATTATGTTGCTGTTAAGAGCAGAGAGTACAACATCTTCATTCTGTAAATTGACGTAAATTCTATGTGCTATGGAAGCATATATTTTATTTAGAACAGGAAAAGAAAATGGTCAGTCTTGTGTCTACAGTCCGTAGAATCACTATTGACATCTCTTATTGACAATATTAACAACACAGTAATTTGCTCCATTCCCACAAAGATTGGGCATTTACTTGCAAAGTATTGCAAAGTATTACAAAGTAGACCAATTGAACCTTGGAGGTTTACCTTCTGGGCCGAGTAAAGACTGGACCTTAAGGGCCAATTTCCTACCAGCAGGTGGAGCTTGAGAATAATTTTTATGGTACCAGATCAAAAATAGTCATATTTTGCTGTAGTTGCTCTTCCCTCCCTGAGACAGCATGTTTTACAATAATGCAGACACAATTTGGTGCCATTCACTCCAGGTCATGCCACTTTTGTCCTGCAAAGACGTAATGGAGGAGAGGGCTGCTGCAAGAGCTGAGGAAACTCCTCTGCCTGCCTGCGGCTCCAGTCGGCTGCAGTGGAGGCAGGGATGATTTCTGGTAACTACGCGCTGTTTCTGGCTGAGATTCCATGGGGAAGAGCTTCTCTTATCCTCTTTTTTAGCTCTCTACTTTAAATACTGTTGCTTGGCTGTAAGTAAAGCGAAATATGCTTAGCATGCATCCTGTTTTATAGCACTTGTTTCTCTTTCACAGGAAAAGCATGTTCCTGCACCCAGAGGTGTGCTGTCTCTGAGTCCCTGAGGAAAAGAGGTTGTTTCAGAATCAGACAATACTGTTTTACTCAGTGGAAACAACCATACGTGAATACTCAAGAAATATATTATTTTAATGTGGTTTTATTAAAGAAGATAAAAATTCATTCATGTAAACTAACACAAAAACTTTTAAACTAAATTGGAACAGGATGAAACTCTGAAGTATTTCCTTAAAATTGGAAGAATCATATTAATTTGTGTCAAGGAGGGGTTTTTTTGTTTTTTTTTTAGACAAAAATATATGTGCGTATATGTAAGGCACAAAAAAAGATGGGATTTAAGAGAATGATGTCTTCTCCACTTAAGTGAATAGCTAATTCAGTTTCACTTAAAAGTGTAGTTGCAAGCTGAGAAGAGAATGAGAAAGGGAGGGTTGTCCTAGCAAAAGGCTTAATGAGAAAACCCCAGTAATAATACTAGAGAAAACAAGTTAAGAAAATGGGGAAAATAAAGAATAGACAGCCAGATTTTTAAAAGGAGACAGAATGACTAGCTAGCAGGGAGCCCTATATTTAGATTGCACAAAACTCTTCACTGTAAAGGATTTGCATACCTATTATTTTGAGAAGCTGATGTTTCTCTATGAGGCCTTTTGATATCCATCAGAGAGAACTTAAACTATGGAAGTGCCCTTTCCTTGTCCCACAAAAATTGGTTCAGGCTTTTCCTCAGAGCTAATCTAAGGGATGGTCATTTCCCTCCTGCCTTTGGCATGCACCATGCAAATGCTGGCTGTTGGCCAGCAAACAAATGCCCCAAAGATCTGGACCAAGACCACCACTGCCACTCCTACAGCAGCAGGGGGCATGACACAGCCTCAGAGTTCCATGGGCACTTGACAGTGCAAATGTCAGGAGTCCTGCTCCCAGGTCCTCACTGCATGCTTATCTTCCTAATCCTGCTCCTCCAGCCTCCTCCAGACCCTTTGGTTCATGGTTGACTTCATTTACCTTCTGAGGGTGGAAAAGAGAAGATGCAGATCACTCTACTTCACTGATCTCCCCAGGCACATACTGTATCTGATACTTCTCCCTTTGTCAGTTAAATCTTCATTTGCTCTTAGTTACCACGCTCAGTCCTGTGTCTCAAGTTCAGGTTTGAAATCTTGATGGCAGAGAAATGTTATAGTTACCTAATTTTGATCTTTCTTTCTTTCTCTCTCTTTCTTTCTTTCTCTTTCTTTCTTTCTTTCTTTCTTTCTTTCTTTCTTTCTTTCGAGAGATATGATTCCTAGGACCTTAAGTTGATTAAAAAATGTTCTTGAGATGACAAAAAATGGCAAATGGGAATTGCCTATTGAACCTTACATCTGATGGATTTTTTTTAAATTTTTTTAATGGTTTTTAATGGTTGGGGGTTTTTTTGTCTCATAAGATCTTCAGGTTTTCTGCAAATATGTATGTGGTCAGGTATTTAATTACACAGCTATTATTTCCACAGGGCCCCCTCCTTTTTTGGTGCAGAAGATAGCTGGATTTGAAAGCAGAATTATGGCTGGAAAAGGAACTGTAAGTGAAGGCTTAAGTTTTTCAGACTAATTTTGTAACTGTAGATAAAAGCTACTGGAATCTGCTTCTCCACCAAACTGTATAGTTTTGCATAGATGGTTTAATTCTTGTAGCTGTTACAGAATGGTGTTTACCTGTTGGGTCAGGTAGGGTAGCAATGCTCTCTCTTCAATTTGAATATTAAAGTCATTATTGGAAGTTGGAGGGCTTTAGAAGGATTAATAGGTGAGGATAATTTTTTTCTCTTTAATGTAAACCTAATTCTTTGCAAAGAGTGGGCACACCCCTATTTTCCCTGCAGTTCTTATGTTCACAGTTTGCAAATCTGTTCCTCCAATGAGTTTTGTTCTGCTAAGCTATATCTCATTTCACTGTTAGGGCAAGGTTTCTCTGGCTCCTGAATTTTCTACCTAGCTACATGCCCAGTGCTTTGAGACCTCTCATCATGAATGTTTCTTTCTATTTCTAGTTATTGTCTTAAAGAGCTGCATTTGCCTCCTGAAAAAAGAGGGCTGGTATTGTGGCAACTTTCTGCCTGCAGCTTACTGCAGCAATCACAAGCAACTTGTGGCACAACAGCACTCGATGACTTGAATTGCACTGGAAAGGCAAGTGCAGCGACAAGGAATGCCGCCTGGCACTTGAAATAGCGGGAATGACCAATAAGAGCCATGGGGAGGATTCACAGAAATGAATAATGAAATTCGAGAACAGGGTAGGGAAATCCATTTGTGGTGGAAAATCACCACCTCAAATGAGGAGAGAAAAGGATGCTTGACTCTTTGAGTCTGTGAGACAGAATAGTAAATGATGGGATGTTTTCTGGAATATTGTGCTGCTGTCCAAAGGAGACGACTAACTTATCTGAATAAAATTCTTATGTCAGAAACCTCAAGGCAGTTTGATTCGGGAGCCTGGGTCTTTACGCCTCCTCTTTTTCTTCATCCTCTCTTTTCCACCGTGGAGGTTTATACCCCATTAACATTTTCTGCTCCCCTCATCTATTTAGTCAATGGAGGCGCTGGCCATGCATCCAGCTTCCCCTGGATACATGCCCTTTATGGCCTGGTGCCCTGCTCTGGTACATGCATTGCTACAAAGATGTCTCATGGGAATTGGTAGATTAAACTGTTGCTCTACTTTCTCCCTAGCTACATGTCCAAGACTGGTAGCAGTTGCATTTTTCTGGAGTTTCTAATTTGGTTCTGATCCCCTGAGTCATAGTTCATTTTTCTAGAGGCAAAAGTTTTTGTATGAAAATGGCATCTCTAGTTTTGGAAGTAGATTGTTCTTTAACTTAATGTATCAGAAGTATTACAAAAAATCAGTAATTGTGGCCTGTAGTATTTCTGCAAGGTTAGACCAGGAGTCATTTTTGTCTGTGCCAGACTTCAGCAAAAAGTATTTTCAGGGGCCATAGACCTCACAGACCCATCTAGAATTGCTGAGCAGGAATACTTCTTGTTATCTGTGAAAGAAATGGAATTTATCATCTAGGTTGTAGCTTGATAACACAGCAAGAATATGATTTGTATTTGTGAAAGTACTCTCGGAGAGAATTGCCACCTGGTAGGTTATTTTTTTCTTTAAAAAGATTTTCTAGTTTGTGATCATGGAAAGATCACTTGACACTAATAAAAAACACTGAATAAATAACAATGCTGCAGGAGATAAAAGCAAAGGGCACATAGTAAGATATTCTGAAAATGTTCATATATGTTTCAAGTCTAACCAGTCATAGATTTGCACTGTGAAATGTGTCAGTGGCATCTATAATACAACCAAGAGGTATAAAAGACTTGCAGTGCAGTAGCCCAGAAAATAGACGCAGGTTTCCTTGGCTTAATTAAGATAAAGTGGACTCAAAAGCAAACTCTGTGTTAAAAAAAGATTATTAAGATTGCAAAGTCAGTCTTCATGAAATTTAAGTTTGGTTTAATTTGCTTACTTCGTATGTATGACTTCCCTTGTAATAATAGCCTTGTGATAGCTATCAGCTGATATCAGCTAATAGCTGATAGCCTTGAGTTCTCTTATGATAATGGGATAATATATAGTTTTATTCTAAAGGACTCTAGTGTAATTCCATATTTAGAATAGATAGGGCTCTCAATAATTTGATTTTATATTGCTCTATTTGTGACTGTAGATCTTATTTACAGTACAATATTAATTTTCTCAAATGCTCCTCTATAATGCTAAACCTTACAGTTTCTGAAGCTCAGAAATGTAAGCAGGGAATTTCCAGGTATTATAGATGGGGAACAAAGGCATCGAAAAAGCAAAGTCAAAACACCAAATAATTTTGTTGATCTAGATGAAGATGCTGCAAGGTTACTCTTTTAAAATATTTAACATTTTTAATACACTGATTCCTGATCTGTTTTTGAACAATTAGCAGAGAGGGTTCCCAGCTCCCCAGCACCGTGTGCTGCCTGAAGGGTGAGTGGCTACAGTCTAGCTGTGCCAAGGTGCCAAAGGAAGGCCAGCAGTGAGAAATACAGGTAGAGCTAGGATGGACAGTTGTGGGGAGATCATCCTCCAACTCCCTAGAAGCAGGTGCTTCCCCACAGAGTTTGAACCCTCATTGCAAGGGAAATAGCCACAGCAAGCCCAGGCCTCTCAGTTTTTCATCTGTTACACTCAAGGTCTTATTACTGGCAAAAGGGAACATGCAATACACATGTAGATACAAGATTTCATCGTTGGTCTAATTTAACAGTCTAATCAAAGCACAACAAAGGGTAATTCTTAGTCCAGTTACCATAGTGCTGTGATTCATAGTCCAATAACATGTTTAAATAGCTACGAAGAAAAGCTTTTGTAGTAGCTGCCCCTTTTGTCTGGTGCTGTGCTCTCCCTCCCAGACTCCCAAGGATGATGGCAGCGGCTTTCTTCCATGAGAAAGGCTGGAGGTAGTCGTGAGCAAGCTGAGCTCTTCTCCAGGGAGTTTGATGCTGGTGGTAAGGGTGCCTCCTCCTGGGGTCTTGGAGTCTGCTTGGGTTTATATGTATACAATTTCTTAACACTGTCTTCATACATTATCTTTCCTTTCATTGATTCTCAGTCATTCAGTTTTCTGTTCTTTCTGTTACCTCTACATGGGTTTAATAAGATTATATTTCTGTGAGGACCATCATGGTTTATGTTTCCAGTGTGGGGCCTCTGTTATCATCCTGTGTTTAGACACTTGCAAATCACTTTTTATTCTAGATATAGTTCAGTATGCACTTGTTATCTTTGTAAACTAAAATTAACTCAAACCAAACCTGACTAGTAGACAATTGTCATCACAGCTAAAAGAAGTGTAGGCTGGGACAAACAGACAAGTCTTGAGGCCTTGTATTCTCAGCCAATACAAAACCTATAGGCTTTTCTATTAATGACAAAATTTGTATTTATTGGCAGAGTAGGAATCAGAAATGCCATTTCTTCCCTCTGGAAATATTTTGCTCAAAGTGTCTACTACTGTACCTGTGCAGACAGATAGACCTCGTGGTCACCTCCTATAGACCAGAACCCAATGTCTTAAGTCACACACACAGAGATAAATAGGACTAGACAGTTCATGTACACATCTGAAATGACCATTTTCCCTAGTGCAAAAGAACTGGCCTGTAATAAATTATGTCATCATGTAACTGGAAACTACAGGATAATACCTATACAAAAAATTCTCAAGGCAAGATTAATTGTGAAAATATTTTTTAATTATTAAGTGGTGTTTATTTGCAGCATTCCTAACTATTTCAATTTTGATTTTTATGTTTATGTTTTTCTGGTTTTCTAATCAGCACACTAACTCCTTCCTTAATATCCATCCCTTGAAAATATATCATATAGAACTCTAAGTTGTTAGAGGATTTAGATCTTTAGCACCACAGCATAGACCCCTGCCACTTAAACTAAAAAAATAACTATTATAAGTTAAAAATGGTTATTAGAAACATATACCTTACAAATACATGACTTTTTTTTTTTTTTCAACTGTACTGGATCTGGCTGCGATGGAGTTAACTTTCTTCATAGCAGCCCATATGCTGCTGTGGTTTGCATTTGTGGCTAAAATGTTGTTGGTAACATATCAAAGTTTTCATTATTTCTGAACAGTGCTTGCACAGCATCAAGGCTTTCTCTCTTCCCCCCGGCCCCGTCCCTCCTGGAAAGCGAGTTGGCTTAGGGCTGGCAAAAAGTTGGGAGGGGTCAAAGGGAGATCAATGGACCCAAACTGACCAAAGGGATATCCGGTATGTTGTGCTTAAAACAGAAAACATGATATTAAGGTCTGACTTCGTGCTCAGCAAGGAAGGAGGGAAAGGAGGCGGAAGAGGGAATATTTGTGGTGATGGCATTTGTCTTCCCAACAACCATTAGGTATTCTGAGGCCCTGCTTGCCAGGAATTTGTTGGATATCTGCCTGACCACGGGATGTAGTGAATAAGTTCCTCTTTTTGCCTTGCTTGGGCACACAGCTTTTGCTTTCCAATTAAACTGTCATTATGTTGATCCATGAATTTTCTCACTTTCCTTCAATTTTCTCCCTATTTTGCAAGAGAGGGGACTGAGTGAGCAGCTGGCTGGGTGTTTGGCTGCTGGTTAGGGTACATCCACCACACCTACAAAACAGAAAATTGTTAAACATCCTGGAATGATCTCTAAATTTTTGAAAGAATTGTGCAGCTCTTTTCCAATCACCTCCATCCTTAGTCTTCTATTTCCTCCTTCACCGCTCTTCCTTTGCTGTTAATCAGTGTCTCATATTCCCTTTGATTTCTCTCTTTTCCCAGTATATCTTTCCACCTCTCATGACACCTTGCTTCCTTTATTGGTTTCATACCTTCTTTTTTTTTTTTCTCACCCATTACTACCTCTCCCAGTCTTCCTTTCTGGTCCCAGCTTCCCCACTTCCTCCTTAATTTTTCTTTTTCTGCATACGACCCAGTGTTTTCCTCCTCGGCACTAGAAAGAGCACCAAGATCATAAGGGAAATTATTCCCTTGTCCAAGAGTTTGATCTATCATTTTGCTCCCTGTTCTTTCCAAAGCCCTCCTGCTCTGATAACTCTTACTTTGCCTCAGGCTTTGTTTAAAGTAAACTAAATAGTTCTCTCTGAGAAAAACAAAACAAAACAAAACAACCGAACAAAACACAACCAACCAAACAACTGAGTGTCATTCAGGAGTTAGTTTGTTGCAAGGATGAGAGACTATGGAGAAGTCCTGCACCACAATTAGCTCCATCTTGATCCCAAAGAGCCCTTTGGATCAGGAGACAAGCACCATATGGCACAGAATTGTCCAGTCAGCTTTAGAGAGGACAGCCTCTGAATAGTGTGGATGTGAGCTATTCTGCATAACTTGCTCCTGGAGGTCCTTGGAAAAAATGCATATGGCATGCTGGAAAGGCCAAATGATACATTTAAGTTGGCACAACAGCGGTTAGGGCCAAGGTGAAAGTAAATGTCCACAGTGGTCAAAGAGCAGGGCTTCAGTTCTTAGCTTCATTACTAGCTTATGCTAGCTTGAGATGTTCATTGGACTACAACCAAGTAGATACTGTTTTGTTCACTCCTAAATTATCCTTAAACTTACAGAGATTCCAAGTTTGTTGAAAATGACCTGAGGGTTCACAAATTCCAGGAAAGGGACTGATGAACAGACAAATGAACAGATAGATGGACAATGTGACTCATCACCATTGTTTCTGTAGACAGCCAGGCTATAAATGTGTTACTGAGAACAACAGTGGTACTTTCTCATGTTAAGGCATTTTTTTAGAAGAAATGTAGATGAAAGCTTTCGTGGTTTTGCAGTTTGACCTATTCAAAAATATTACAAAGGTCTCCACACAATATATTTTTTTCTAAATCCCACCTTACTGACCAAATTCTTTAAAAGAGTAAAATCAAAAGTCAGCCAGTCCTCATTCTGTGTCTTAGCTTTTTGTTGTGTTTTAATCATTCTGTTTATTTTTGGTTTAAAAAGTAACAGTTTCTAGAGTCAGAAAAAAAATTATTCCAGGGCTACAAATTTTTTTCATTTAAGCATCAAACCACTGTATAAAATCAGAAAACAAAACCAAAAATCCCCCAAAAAACCCCAAGCAAAAATGCATGTTTCTAGCAAAGGAAAACAAGTAAGATACTGAGTTTTGTTTGTTTTTTTTTGTTTTGGGTTTGTTTTTTTTTTTTAAAAAAAAAAAAGGTCAACAAATTTTGTATTAAATGCTGGCTGGACAACTTCCAATTAATTTGAAATGCATATAAACACAGTCACTACAGAAAAATGGGTGATTTTGTGCTCCTTTAGAAAAATTACTTTCTGCCTCTTCCCAAGCTATTGATTCATTTAGTTTATTAGCAAGTCATATATATCTGTATTTAAAAGGTAATTTCTTACAAGAATTTGCAATAGAAAACTTTCATGACTTCAGTTTTCAGAATGAAAATTTTCAGGGCTAAGAAGAAGGAAAGATGGAAATCTCTTTTGGTAATCTAAATTGTTTCATTGGTAGCATTTACAGCTGGGACACTATAAGTTAAATAGATAGAAGGAACTAAGCTATATTGCTGCATCTCTCTCCAGACAAAAGCTTGGTGGAGAAATGTGAAGAGAAACATATTCCAGTGGACCACATGGTTCTGTCAAAGACTCATGAAGTAAAACTAGTTTAACTGAATTTTATTTTTTTTAAAAGGCAGTAGAAGAGCTCCAACAATATTTTAGTGCTTATTAATATGTATACATAGCGAATATAATATTTTCATTAATATTTTGAAGGAGCTTTCCTATAGAACATCTTATTTAGAGTTGTATTTTTTATTGGGAGATACAGTACACAAAATAATAAAGACAATATCCAAATGAAATGCTGTGGTTTTACTTTTTAAGTCATGCATTTTGATCTGTTCTTGTGGTCTTAACAGATTCTGTTCCATTCAGAGCAAAGAGCACAACTTTGCACTGTCAGCTGCTTCCTAAATGTGTAAATGTCATTCTCTGAAAACTGCCATTTAAGATCCCTTCATTATACATATTTTGCTTGTTTTTTAAAGTATTTTTTTGCCTATTATGACATCAAAGTTGTGGAAAATCTAGCACTAGATATCACTATAAGCTATTTTAGTAGTAAATTTTCAAGTTCTTTTTCTAAGTGACTGAACTTTTAACAGAAGGTCAGCAATGAAATCACCCTTGAAGTGTGAGGGGCTTTTTTATTCCATTAGATGTTTTCCTTCCTTGAAATTCACTGTAAAACTTCACATTTCAAGTTTTAATTCATTATACTTTATTCTGCCATTCACGTATGACAGATGTCAACTTATAAGACTCTATATTTAAAGCTGTCCACCTAAATTAAGTCAGTAAAATCTATGTACGCATTGCATGCATAAACAGACTAACATTTACTTTATATTCACCATGGTGTTAACTGATTATCAGGTATCACATGTATTGAATAAATAGGAATATTAACAGATACAGTGAGGCACAAGCTTCCATAAATTTCCGTACATGAACCGAATTACAGTGGTTGAAATTTTGCAGCAAGTGTTTATTTACAATAAAGAGGGAATTCTCTCCTGAAGATGTTCTGGGCACTGAACACAACAAAAACTTCATATCTATCAGTGAATACTTAAAAATTCTGGATTAATATATAAAAGAAGAAGAAAAAATATTTTCAAGCCTGCATATTTGATCTGCCATTTGAACTAATCTGTTTGGTTTGCACTGAGGCATGAACCACCATCAAAACTGATCTTGGGCAGTGTGTCCACTATGTGAAGTCCTGCAACTGAATCAGGACTGACAACCGGGGTGTTTGCCTGCCACATGTTAACAGCTCTCAACAATGTCCTACGAGTTACAGAATTGCCTGCTGTTATGCCCAGGAGCTTTTTACTCATACAAAAGGACATTGTTTTTCTTCATTTGCCCCTTTTCTCAGATGCTGTTTGATAACGGTTCCATATTATTTCACAACATGTTTGCGTGCACTGTAACCCTCCCATGCAATGTCTTCTGATGTACTCCATCTAAGGTTCCTTAGGTGTCAGGCACAGCCCCTTTACTTGTACAGTGAAACTGTGGTCTGTTCAGACTGCTGGGAACTGTGAGTGGAAATTAGACATGCTCACAGAAAAATGATATGTTCCAGAAGTCTAAAAGTTCTTGTTTAGAGCACACCCTTGTTCTAAAAGCTCTGCTTTGGGGAAGGAGACACAGTGCACCAGGGAAAGTCTCTTCCTACAGACCTTCACCTGTTTAAGAGTGTGCTGGAGACATGGTGTTGGAAAGCATTCCTTTCCAAGAGGTAGTTTCACCTGCAGTATTCAGTTCAAATTAAGTTAGAATTAAATTTGATCAGATACGAAATGGGCTCTAGCACAAGCTTGAGCCATGATAAAAGTGTAGATAGATTTCTGCCAATACATATGGCATTTTATTGTAATAGTTTTCTTTCTCATAATTTTAAAAATAAGAATAAATCAAAGTGATCATCTAAAAATACCTCCAATTATAGAATGGGTCATCAAATTTTATCTAGCAATTATATTGACATATAATTTATATAAAATATTTTAGATTTAAAGGTTTCAGATGCTGAAGAAGTAGCAGTGGTAGTGGCAATAGAGTAAGAAAAAATAGGAATTATAAATTAAAAATTTTCAGGAAGCTGTTAGGTATAAAGTGAATCCTGTAAAAAAGAATCTCAATAACTATTGAGTTGTGAAAGCTGAAGGATATCTCATTTCCTTGAGCAGGCTCCAAGATAGGTAGCTGAAGGGAAGCCACAGCAATTGGAATGGAAGGCAGGCGTTGAGCAAAGCTCTGTTTGCAACAGAAGGACACCTGGAGGAGCTTGTTTCTTTCAAAACGTTGTATAAGCACAGGTGTTCACACTCTCTGATGAAACAGAAAGCCACAGGTTCATGTCACCAATCAAGACACTAAGGTAACTACTATAGTGAAATTCAGAAGCCGCCATTTTTACTGACTGCCTATATTTCTTGCTTGCCAAGTCCAGCCCTGGAGTAACACAAGCCTTAGCCTTGGATTTCCATTCTCTGTAAATCTGACATTAAGATGCGATTCAGTGGCTGCAGACGCAGTGCAGGTGTCCCAGTTTGTGCTTTGCCTTCCACATCTACATATCCCATTTTCCTTCTCAGTGCCCTCATGTATCAGGTGTCTGCTGTCAGACAGAGGAGATAGCTGGAGGCCCTTTCTTTGAGGCCTGAAACGTGATATTCGCTGTCTGCAAACAGCTTGAATTCAGGTTAAAATCATTTTGCCTAGAACAGCACTGTGGATGAGTGGAGTCAGATCTGAGAAATACTTCACACTTCAGTTAGCACTTAGGGACTTTCATATGGGGGTCCCATATGTTTCACTTTTGGCTATTTAAACCTATTAAATAACTTAAGCCCACTAGGCACTTGCTACCCCTGAAGTCTTCAGCAAGATTATTCCAAAGTATAAATTCTGTAAGTCTGGACTCATCTCCACCTTAGCTCAACTCCATCTACTTACCATTTTAATAACCCTCTGGTATCTGTTTAATAGCTGCCAATGATTTTGAAATTCTGTTTATATGATAAACCTTATGTTTAGTTCACAGCAATAAGGAAAGACCTTTAAAAACACTTTCTTAGGAGTTCTTCTGCATTCTGATGGAAGCCTGTTTTGTTTTATCTGATTTACAAATTTTTTTTGGTGTCTCAGGGAATTTCTGGGGGAAGATTGTCTGACAGACTGTGGAGACAATCTCTTAAAAGTATCACCCAAATGGAGAAAGGTGTAACAAATTAACTTGTCACTTATTTGTTCTCAATTTAGCTGTCATAAATAAATAATTTTAATTCGATGATCATGCTAAATAGACATGCAGTTCTTGGAATAATAAGAGTACTAGACTTACCCTATTGAGTCTGAAGTTCTGAAGTACAAAATTGTTACACTACACTGGATGTTACTTTTCCAGGGATGCTGTATCCAGCTAACAATTGCTTTCACTTTGTTTTGTCATAAAAAGAACAAATACTCCACCAAACAAAAAAAATACTGTCATAGAACTACTAACATACATGATGCAAATCTTTACATAGTGTCTTTTGAAAAAGTGCTCCCAAAACAGGAATGAACGTGGAGACACACACATAAGCTTTTTGGTGAATTAGATCTAACACAGCTTCCATTGAAATCAGTGATTAAAATTCAGATAAAAATAGGCTTCTGAAGATACAGAGAAGAGAGAGGGATAAAGAGAGGGAGAAAGGGACGCCCATATACAACTCTGGGCCTATCAGTCCTAAATATCCATATATAGAGTCTTTTAGACTTGATTCTCTCTTTCCACTGACTATAAAGGAAGTCTACAGAAACAGCTTTAAGCGAAATGCCTGACTTTCAAATGGCTGAATTTAGGTAAGATGAATTCCACATCTACCTTTTTTTTTTTCTTTTTATTTTCTTCTTCCTAACGGCATACCTGTTAGAAAGTTAGAATGGCTATACTGGGTTATACCAAAGGTCTCCCAACAATGACTGGTAGTGCATGCCGAGAATGGGATATAAGATTAGGGAAACAACCCTGCCATTCCCTATACATTCACAGTCTTCAGTCATTTGGCACTGAGTCTAATTCCTGGTTTGGGGGCTGAATCTCTGATTTCAGATGTGAAAATGTATATGCTCTTATGTGATATTTGTCCACCAGATCGAACATTCAGGGTGCCAGTTTTCTTTATGGCTGCTGAAGATCCAAGGGCATCTCATGCAAATGAAAAACACTGCTTCAGACAGTGTTTACTGCAAAAATAAGGGTGTTTTTAGCTCAGGAAAGCCAGATCAAGATTGTGATCTCCATGCAAAATTCAAACAGAGACAAGCTACTTTTAACCTTAGACCACAATCTGAGATAAACCTCAAGAAGGACATGCAAAGCTGACCTTCACTGCCCACGTCAAGGCATAGATATAGATGGCTATCTCATTGTTTGAGATACCCTCTTGTTTGTTTTAGTCAAAACAAAACATTTATGTCCTCAATTTACCCTTACTTCAGTGATACAATATGGCTGCTTTTCCAGTCTGGAGGTGACAGCTTTTCTGTGCAAAAAGGAATTAGGTTGTATTTTTCTGCTGTGATTTGTATAGGAAAACAGTGTCATCTTGGAAGGTCCACTATTATGGGGCTGATGTGATAAGTTTATATTAAAAATTACCACATCTTCCACAAGCTTCACTTCATGTTAATTTGTTCACCAGCACTTTTTAAAGCTTGCTGTTTCCTCATAGAAAGTGATGCTGTGGTTGCCAGGTGCAAAGGTACTTTGAAAGTTATATTGCCTCATTTCAGTGATTGAATAATGGAGTCAGAGTTACCTGAGGGAATGTGTTTTGCCTCTTTTTCTAGAGGTTACATTCCCCAATTATAAGAGCTCTGTCCTTCATTTAGAGAGACAACAGCAGAATGAGATACTCTGCAGGATATTTATAACTGTCTATTCTTGGCCTGCTGCATTGTGGCTAGTTAGAAGTGTAACATATGGCAGTGATGAGAAAATAATTATTACTCTTTGATAACTTACTTAGGGGCAGTTATTCCAGATGACTTGCATGACAGACTCTTAAAAAGCTGTGTTCTGTAAAGTTATTGACACAATAATGCTGTAAAGGCATACAGTTTTTCACAGTTTTCAGTGCACTTAATACCCTTTAATGTGTTTTTAAGCTTCGAGACATTTACCTGTTCATGATATTTGCAAAAATCTCAAAGGTAATAATTTTGATCTATATTCAGATTAGTTGTTATTTATGACTAATTTACTGTGGACCAAAGTTCAAGTGAAGGGTGACTATTTAAGACTACCTTCTACCTAGGACTGATGAATTTGGGGTTCCAATATAGTCAGTCAAGAGAAGTGGTCATGGGAACCAAGTTAGAGAGCGTTAGTGAAAATATTGCCCTTTCTGGCAGAGCTTTGTTAGAAAAAGAAAACCAGTTTTAGGTCAAAAAACAACTCTCTTTCTTTCTGATTTTGTTTAATAAATCCTATCTAGAACATTTCAGATTCTATTTTATTGGAACATTATCCCCACTCTTACAAGATACTGTATTTATTTAGAAAATTTGCATTCGAACACCAGTTGTAGTATATATTTTATCATGCTTCTTCACAACCAGTCATGGGCCCAAAAGGAGAAAGGGAGGACATTGACTGCCAATTTTGTAGTTTCACAGGAAGGAAAAGAAAACGGAAAACTCCTTAAGTGCCACAGAAGAGGCTATAATAGCTCCTTGGGCTATAGATTTAGGTTGTGATAGCACAGGGGCTGTAGTGTTGCTCTGGGACTTGCTGTTGAACTGGGGGCTGAAATTCATTCTATGCTTTTTCAAGCATAATTACCTGGTCTTTAAGTAACTGCAGTGAATTTTGCCCCTGAGAAGGATCATTATCCTGAATGACTCCATTTGACTTTTGATTCGTGCTCAAACTAAGAAACAGCAAACAAGAAAAAGAAGTTAATTTCCTTGTCATCCTAAATTATATTTCTCATATTTGTGGCTAGTTTATTAGAAATACAGCAAGATAGATTGGTGTCCAATGTTTTCCTTTTGACAATAGACATGAATGACAAGAACCTACACATTATGGATCAGGAGGAAACACATCTCCCAGTCAGCCAAAAGCAGAGATAATTCAGAAATAGAGGAGCACTTATTGGCCTCCTTAATGAGGAGAATCAGACTGTTTTTTATGTGTCTATCACCACAATCAATGGGTCTTTAGTGCTGTGCTCAAAATATTGCTCACAGGCAAAGAAGCAACACACTTTATATAAAAGTAAAGCAATAGTATAACTGAAATCTTAAGAGTCTGATCATTATTAGTCCAGATCTATTTTTTACAGAAAAATAAACAGTAATAATGGAGTTAAATTTGTTATACATACACCTAAATTCTTTCCCTTTTCCTGGTGTTATGCTCACCCTTCCCATGCTCCTCAGGTCCTAAGGGAGGTGGTTTCACTCTGGTGGTGGTGGTGGTGGGAGGTGTTACAGCAATTCGTGAGCATCTGGAGTTTTTTGGTGGGAGGAATATGATGTTCATGTTGATGGTTTCTTTGTCATCACCTTAGGTTTCACATAGGGATGGTTTTTTTGGATTTGATTTTTTTAACATTTTTTGCTAACACTCTTTTATAATTTTTCCTTTTTTTCATTGAAGACTTACATTTGGAAATTGCGTCTGAGTTTGCTATATATGGTGCCTTTTATGCATAATAGATACCATTTATTTGCTTTCTTTATTACCTCTAAAACCAGTTTTGTCCACCACCAGGTCCGCATTTCTTTAACTGATCATTGGTGAGTGGTTTATACCTGTGAGATTTCCCATGCCGAGCCTGTGCCTAGTCCTTGATCAGCCCATGCCTGTGCTCCCCTATACCACATCCCTTCTCAAGACTTCTGCTGTTGTGCCAGGCCTGCCTTTACAATACGTTGTGATAGTCGTAGATACCTCATTCTACGTGGGTTAATTACTCAGTACTGCTATCTGTATAAAATTATTAGTTTTATGCCACACGAAGTTAGACAAAAGTAAAATAAATTAACTGTGGAAACCCAGTCGATTAAAGAAATTGCTGTCACAGCTAAACCAAGTCAGGCAGAGCATCAGGCAGGTCAGGAAAAGCTCAGACAGAGAACACCAGGTAAGCATCAGCCCTGAGGCGTCACAAACTCAGTAGAAAGCTTACAGCCTCTTACTAGCGATGGCAGCACCATATTACAAGGCTAACCAGTTTCACCAGTCTCAGTCACACAGCTGAAACCCTGTACGGGTGTTTCTGCCTCTCCAAGACCTAAGCACGAACCCCACCACCTTGGCTGCCTGCCACCCTCCTGCAGGAATCCCACCGAGCAGACGGCAGGCTGCGCTTCAGCCATTTCTGTAGTAATTCTCTGGATAATCTCCTCTGGCCTCGTTTCCTTGGGAACAGGCTATCAGAAGTGGTGGTCCCACATCTCTATTAACACCTCGTTTACAGTGGTGTGAAGATGGGTGGTATGCAATATGAATAAATGAAGTGCATTTCAATAAATCCAGGTCATAAGTCACTGAAGACTGTTAATAGCCCACCCATAGAATAGGAGTGCAAAAACTATGTATAAGATAAAAATATTAGAAGTTCATTTACCTTTTTTTCCCCTAAACTATTTTACATAATATCATGCAAGATAGTATACTTAATGACTATTAAGTTTTCATATTTAAGCATTTAAATTCCAGGAAATGTCACACAGATTGCCCCAAAACTTTGCAAATGTGCAAATCAGTATTTTTTATGCCATCTCATGATACATGATATATTTAGCACAGAGAAGGAAACTTCTATTAAATCATTTTTAGGAAGATTTTTGTAGAAATGAAATAAGGCGATCTTCTTGTCTCTATAGACTGCAGGCACTGAAACATTTCAGCAACATTTGCCCAATCTTCTGAAAAATGGTAAAGTCTTCCCTTGAAATTCCCTTTCTCATAATATTGATAATAATAATGGTAGAAATTCTGATAATAATGATGCTTTCAGCCCAAGATTATATTTTGGCAAAGATATATGAAATGGAATGGAATAGAATGGAAAGGAATGGAAAATTGGGTTTTAAAATAGAATTCATCAGGCAGTTTTAACTCTAGAAATTGCTACATTCTCTGCCTGTAATAAGTGATGTCATGCATTCTAACATCAAATTACAATCTTTTCCATGTCCTTTTTACAAGGAAGTACCATGAATATTAAAAAAAAAATAAAATTAAAAGACACAGTACATATTTAAAATGAAATGTAATCTGTAATCTAGTTGTGCCAGAGAAAACTCCATCTGCCATAGAATATTTTAGAACTTGTTCTATTGGAGCACATTATTCTTCCCCCCTTAGGCTCTCCAGTTGCACTTTAGAAAACTCAGCAGCAGGTATGATGATTTCTTTTAGACTTTAGGCTATGAAAAATAATTTCTGATTAAACTGACTTGAGAAGAGAATTGCAGTTGATTATATTATAAAGATATGTCAAAAGGGACACATTTTCAACTCTTGTGTGTCTGTGTACTTTCTAGAGTGTTAAGCTATCCCCATACTACTACCTCTTAAATAGTTTTACCTTTGTCCTGTTTTACTTCATCGGTGATTATTTTGAGGTATTATGTTAATTAACAGTGTTCTGTGTCTTCATTCTTTGACTTATGTCTAATTTGCATTCATAAATGTAATTATTTTTAACATGATTGGTAATATATGTTGGCAAGAAGTTATTTTTTAAATTAACCAAAAAAGAGAAGAAAGCTGTACTTTAACAATTCTCCATTTTGTATAGCATGAAGTTGTAGGTGCTCCAGAAAATATCATTCAATCAACGAGAAGAGAGGAAGTGGAACCAAAAGGTTAATCAGTTAGCGAAGATAGAATTTCCTTGTAAAGTATTAGATTTTCTCTTTTGAACAGCAACAATTCTGACTGGCATATTATTCATGTACTTATTCATACATTGGTTTACTTGTGTATTTTTATTGCATTGCTGTACTCAAATATAAGGGTGCTATTAGGCAAGGTGCTCTGAAAAACAAAGCATCTGAAGACAGCTTTTATACATGTACAATCTTGCTTATTTTTGTCCCAGTATATAAGAAAGCCGTACATCTAAATTTTCTAGAAATTTAAAAACAAGTTAGACAGATACATTACAAAGGAAGTATCTAAGAAATGGGCTTGAACAGTCCTAATAATTGCTGTCATATTTTACAGCAATATTAAAAGTAATTTGTCTATTCTTCCTCCATCATTGGGCTATTTAATCTCACAGCAATACGTTGTACCAGGTTTGTTATAGTTTTACAATTGCTTCATGTTGAGTATCAGATTAAAAACTATAACATTTTTTATATAATTTCTTATGTCTTGTTGGGTACATTCACATACTTATTGTCATTCATATAGGAAACTCCTGGTAATTACCAAAAGATATGAGAGTCCCTGTGTACCATGAAGACTGACTTTCAGGTATTGTAGTCTGGCCTTGTTGTCTAACTTTTCTTCATATAGTACTTCAGAATTTTATTTTTATTTACATTTTTCTTACTTATTCCTAAGGAAATATTTGAAGTTTGCAAATCTCAGCATCTAGTCTTGCCAGGAAAACCACAGAAAAGCAAAAAAATATAACACTTGTGGGAAATTTAGTATAAAAGACTTCAGGATTGAAAGAAATAGAAAGAAGCCAGAAAACAAAGAGGTTTGTGTTTTTAAAAATACATACCTTTGACTTTAACTTTTGTTATTCATACACATCCTGCCTATGAGTTCAAACCTCTTAGAAATACTGCAGTTAATCATCAGACAGAGCATTTCAAAGATGCCTGGAAAACCTGTGAAATTCTCACAATGAAACTCTATTAGTAATGGGTGCATATCTTACCTGAGAAATATATCCATTTGCATAGTTGACAGCTACATATGTACTTTTTGTGCCCATCTTTGCTCATAAAGAGGCAAAGATGGAGTTATGAGAGTCCTTTTCTTAGGCCAATGGTAGGTCCTCTAACAGTTCAGTTTCTCTCTGAGAGTTGCCAAACACAATTGTCGGTATGCGCTCCACAAATTGTACGGACAGCGAGGGGAAAATGTTACTTGGGGCAGCTCTGTAGATGTTTTGCCATAGACTAGCATTGCTGGCATCGCATAAAACATTTTCTGTGTGTAGCCCCTTGGCAGTTTCTGCTGTATGCTATTTCTCCATCCAGCTGAACTAGGTGTTTCTCCATTTGTGTCACCACACTTTGTGGGTCTGGTTTCCTTCAGACCTACTTCTGCTTGCTCGTGTTGCTTTTTCACTGCACATAGTGCATGCCACTGGCGACATGAGCATTTCAACAGCTATCCCCCCATATAAACTTGTGTCTGTGTTTATTATTACTGGTGCTGGCAGACCAAGCTCTTCCTACAGGCAAGCTTTGGCCAGCTGTAAATATGGTTTTAAAAATATAGGCACGTGTCATGATACTGGAGCAGCAGGGGTTATATATCATGATAAATACCTATCTGCTTTATCAGTTTTGAAACATATTTCTTTAAATTGTCTATTTATTTTTATAGTTCACAATGATGCAGCCTTATCTGCAACTTTGTACACATCATATTTTCTTGTTGCTTTCCTCTAAAGAAGAAAAGATGCACTAGCAGTGGTACCTACAGGTAGAATTTTGAAAATAATGAGATTTAAGATAATCACTCTCTGCCTGGAAGAAAGGATAGAAGATTTTTTGCAACCTAAAAGTAAGTCAGGTCTCTGGAAAGCTTTTGCTATTACTGAAACAGTGTGGTGCTTTAGAAGTTTTTTGACTGTTTAGAAATTAAAAAAAAAAAAAAAGAAAAGAAAAGAAAAAAGAAAAGAAAAAAAAGAGAAGTCTTTCTCACATACAAATTCAGATTTCTCACATTCAGTGTTCACTGAAACCCTCATCCTGTACAATCCTTTTATAATAACCTCAATTCCAAGTGAAGAGAGTGAAACAAGTATTTGTTTCATCATTACATCTCCTGCTATATTGCCTGTTTGTGACAAAGCCCAAGCTAGTGACCAAACCAGATCTTTCTGACATGACGTTTTTAGTCCTAAAAGGAGAATCTTGACAGGGGTTCTCTTACAGCCATATTCCCTGTATCCAAAACCAGGCAATGATTTTGCATAAATTAGCTGCTGCATCTGCCCTTTCTAACAGAAGAAAAGAGACATTTTCTCTGTCGTAAATTGACTGCAAGACAAGCTTAATATGTTTTGTAATACTCTTTATGGAGAGAATGCAATATTTTATTTAGACAGAACATACTCAAGGGCAAGGGCTGATTATAGTCATACAATTCAGAGAAAGACATTCAAACTGTGCAGAGTGGCTTGCCTATCAGCAGACGGTGTGATGAGGATGGCTCCACGCTCAGCAGCTGCTTCGAACACACCGGTCAAGCTGCTGTGCTGAAATACAGATTTTCTGAAACCCCTGCTTGTCTGGCAATGGCTCCTTCACCTGTGTAATAAGATTAACAGGTCCACTTGAAGGACAGAAAAGCTTTGCCAGCCAAGTGGAGATTAGCATCTTTTACACTCACAAACACTTAAAATAGACAAATCTTTTCTGAAAGATGAACAAGACGTACACAACACTAGAACCAGGACAAATCCTTTAGTAACTGTGAGTTCCTGATTTTTGCTGGGGTTGTTCAGTTAATAAGAAATGCTGTCCACAAAGATTAGTTGAACTTTATCAACTAGTGAATAGTTAATATTTAAACTTAGTTGAACTTGAAAATTTAAGACAAGAGAAACTCTTCCAAAATGGCTCAGTTATCAGGCAAAGTAGACAGAAAACTCTGCTCTTCCAAGCTATTTCTGCCATAAGCCTGCAACAGAAAACTTGCAAAACTACTAAGCATACTTTCCCAGTAGTGGAAAATGAAATAGACCTTGGAAGACTACAGCTAAAATAAGGGTACAATAGGTACAATCAAGAATAAAAATACCAACACAATCTCACTATGCTAGGTGACATCTGCTGCATTTGTTTTATGCATAGCAGAATACACTTTATGGCAATATCAAAAGTAACAAAACCTGAAAGAAAGCAGTAGTGTCTGCTTTAATGAATGTGTCTTAAAGCAATTTCCTCTTACTATGTTAGCATGAGTTTACTGAAATCAGCTGGAATACCAAAAGACTTTAAAAGTAGGGAAAATACAGTGAGTTATGGTCAATAAGTTCTATGGTGAATTCAGGGGCTTCTGCTTGGTCACTAGTTTTTCTGCTTAGACTCATGTTAAGTACAGGCCAACACTCTGAGCTTTCTCTATTAAGCTCTGGCAGTTCAGGTCAGTAGTGACCTGCAATGTGCTTTCCCTGTCCAGAGTTTCTCCTGAGCAAAGCTTGTCAATCATGCAAAATTACTTAGTGGTTTTGGGATCCAGACATATATAGACAAGGGAATAAATGGAGACTATTACCAAACTAATTTAATGTATATCATAAATCAGAAGTGGACGTTAGTCTCCCAGGGTGGGGAAAAAGGCCTAGTGTATTAAAACACTTTGATAGCTTTGATCTTCATTGTTCATAACATGAAGTATTTTCTAAACACCTTTAAACTGAAACTGAAAGATATATTACTGAAAATCACTCTGGTCTTTCTACCCATTCTTTCTGAGCAAATGCAGGACCTCAATGCTGTCCTAGACATGGATATGTGATCATTTAGCAATGTTCAAAAATCCTTATCTGAAATCTGTTTTTATGTCTAATGAGTGCAGAGCCATTCTCCTCTTTAAATAGTTTTCTTCTTCTGTGAGCAAGAAGACTGTTTTGATTTGTGTTTTGGTTTTTTTTGTTTTTAAATAGTTTCTAGTTTTCCTCCAATTGATAGTATAGGAGATAACAAAAGACTTTATATACCTTTGCCCCTGAGTAGACAGTGCACCCATGTAAGTGAGAGACCTGCTGAGGTTAATGGAACTGTCACTCTAATATTACCATTCCAAGTTTTATGATTGCTGTTTGGAATTATATATGGTATTTATTATAAAAGATCTAACTTATTAATAACAAATACACTGAATACAGCCATGCAGTCACACTTATATACATATTTAACTTCCAAATTGTATTGATCTTTTATTTTAATTGACTCACTGCTACAGGCTTTTTTTAAATTAATGCCTGGCTATGCTTCAAACACCTTCAATACTTAAGAACTTTGGCCAATCTAAATAGAGAGTCTTTGTTACCATAATGATTTATTTGAATTAGATTCTGTGGATTTTATCAGGATTCAGTTCTTGTCATATAGAGAGAACTGTTCAAGCAGAGATACTGCTTGAACACAAGAAAAAATAAGTAATCTTCTGTAGCATACTCGGTTCGCAGTCTCTCTGAAGTGATGGTGCTAAAGAGAGTTTCATGTTCTTCAGAATGGATTACTAACACAGTAATAATCAAAAAGATTATTTTTTTCAGTTATCTCACACAGGGAAACATCACTAACTAGGTATTTTAGATGTTGATAGCATTTTTGTTTGGGGTTTATTCCTTCTTTGTTGCGGATGTGAGCAACAGCTAAAACTTATGCTTTATGAAATGATAAAATGAAGCCAGCAATACTGAAAATATGAAAAAAAAAATGCAATTATGTCATCCACCACTGAACTTACAAAACCAATGTGAGTGTCAGTGCCTACAGGACCACACTGAGCCATTACAGTGAATCCATATAGCTAGTCATACCCATTTATGTGGATTGTTCTTTGTCACCATAGTCCTGGATTCACAGGTACCACTTTCAGGCTGAATCCTGCTCTCAGATGTCCTCTGGAAGGTGCAAATCAGGGACCTCAAATAGATGTGATGAAGCATCTCGCTTCCTCTACTCCCCAAGTCACCTGCTTCCTTGGTAATACCATCAAAGCCATGGCCTCTATGGGAAAATGACTAAATGCCACCTACGCGAGATTACTCAGACGTGGATATATTTGCCATGGCTTCAAGTATTTTAAAGCTGAACATTTAAGGGTTGTTTTTTTTCTCTGTACACTGTACATGTCCAATGTTGAAGTACAGGGTGATTCAAAGGATGACTCAGAATTCCTGAACTGGAGCAGTTAACCACCTAATTTTAGGAACAATCCAGCTGGCCTCAGTCTAGGTTAGTTACACCCCTCCTTAAGATAAATGTCTAAGACAGTTTTAGACACATCACTTTAGCATGTCCTCCCCACCCCCTAACATAATGGCTGATTTAGATGGATAGCTTTAAGTTACTCTAAATGCAGCAGATCAGTTGGCATCCTTAGACACCTAAGTTAGATGCCCCAAGTTAGGATGTATGACTGTCATTTTAACTGTGTCATTCTAGATACACGAAGTCCTGAGCATCACTTAAGGAAAGGAGGAGATTTTCTGTAGGAAAGTGCTGTAGAAGCCAAGCTTCTGCCATTCTGGGCAAAACATGACAGTAAAAGGCAGCAAATTCTTTACATACAATTAAGATACCAGGGATCACCAACAAGATATTCCTCCACTTAATTCTCCCAAAGTATCTAACATTTTAAAAGTGCTCTGATCTAGGACTATGTAAATTGGGGACTGAGTCAGAGAATTCTGATAATAGTTTCTGTTGTGGACTTTTGGTAGCCCTTTTATTGACTTAGACTCAAAAGCACCCAAGGAAGTGAGGGCAGGGTTATAAAAACAGAATTTCCTAAACAGCTTTTTTCAGTTTATATTGGAGGAAGTAATGAATAGAATTCTTCATTTCAGGCTGTGTCTTAGTGAGAAATATTGACTGGTAGACCTCACACAATTTGGGGGGAGGACATGAAGGGATGGTTTGTTGTCGCCCCTGCCTATGAACTGGAGGCATATATATACACACACATATATATATATGGTATATATATATATACACCTGAAAATCTTTAGGTTGAATTGTTGTAATGAATTACAAGCATATTGTCCAGGGAAATGTAATCCCGGCCAATAAAACTGTCCTAAGGGGGGCATTAAATAGCCAAGATACCTGAATAACAATTCCCAAGAGGTGCTATAGCAGTTCCAGGAGAGAAAGCTTCTTGCCAAATTGGTACAAAACATTTTGAAATTTCCAAATTAAGATGTCTGGAAAATTATTTTAGCAGTGAAAAAAAAATAATCATATTTTGAGTTTTTACATCAATTTATGTGGAGGACCACTATTACTTTTGATAATAATTTATTGCTGTTAGTTATTGCTTCTTGACTGATTTTTAACATGTTGCTCCTAGAACGCTTTACAAGGAACGGGAGGCATTGTTATTGCCATTGCACTGGCAGAGAAATTGAATCCTAATTTGAAGTGCATTACCTAAAGTCAAACAAGGTTATTGCAATGACCACATGGGAAATTACAAAACCTTGCAAAATTTTAGAGACATTTTTTGGTAGGGCATCTGTGTCTTGAAATACTCTATGTCTCTTACTTAAAATAAAATTGTATTACATAACCTGACTGATTTCAGGAGTTAGTAAGTGACTGATTTTCTGTTCCCTTGGTAAGCAATAATTCATGCAAACAGATTGACTGAAATTTTACTGTGCTACTGAAATGGGAAAACAGTGAGATACTGTTTGAGACTTTTTACAAGTGAAAATGACAGCATATGAGGAAAAAATGTTATAAAGGCACACAGTATTCAAAATATAATAATACTGAGAAAGCTAAGCTCATTCTTTTGAAGCAAACAGTATTAAAGAAACTAGTGGGAAAAAAGGCCACTTGTTTCATGTATGTGGAAAGAAAATAGACATTAATATCCCAAATCTGCCCAGATCAGCAAATTTATGAAAAAATGTATGAACAGAGAACATCTGACATCAAAGCCATTTATAATTACTGAATGGTTTACTTTTAATCAGAAATGTACGGAAGGAGAGAAAGATTTCGGAAAAATGAAGGCATATTAAAAGTTATAGCAAGTGCCAGAAAAGTTTTGCTAGTTTGTGCTGTTTTTAAAGGCTATTTTCCTGGAACAGATTTGTGTATAGCTTGAATTCTTATGAAATGCAGGTGTCATCACTTGCTTAAACAAACCTTACATTCCAAAATACTATTGACTTTGCTGTCATCAAAATGCAGCTGGGAAAAAAAAAAAAAAGAGCAAAAAAAATAAAAAAAGCAAGTCCCTCATTTAACACATAAACTGAAAACATCTTGGATGCTTTAATTTTACTGTGGAAAACCAACATATGGTGTTATGCACAGGATATATATATATATACTATTGTAACACAATGGTTAGAAGAATTAATTCTATAATTGTTTATGCAGCAGCAAATTACAGGAAAAATTGCTTCTTCTTAATAGGGTCTGAGAACCTAGTAAGCCTGTTTCAGAGAAGTATTTGTCTCATCTAACTTTAAACACCTATAGCATAGAAGTCCACATCTGAGCTAATCACCTTAGGCACATTTTCTGTTTTCCTGGGCCACATTAGGTGTCTACTTTAGGATGAAATGAAGTCTGAATATAAACCCAAAAGAGCATTTGAAGATGGAAGTAAAAGCACACACTGTGATTATAGAATTGTAGCCCTGGGAGAGAGAAAATTTCCCCCATGCTTAAAGGTATTAAGAAAGCTTTAGGAAATTAGCATTCAAAAATCCAGATGCCAGTATGAAAGCTTTTCTGATGTCTTGATGTCTAAAAATAATTAATAATCAATCCTTTCCCTTTATATTCATATAAAGGTGAAAGTTTGGCACAACAATTATTTCCTAGTTTTCAGTATTTGAGATTCTGCAAAGCTTTCCATGAGGAGGTTTCACAGATGATTTAACAGCACCTTGAAAATATAATGTGATTCTGCAAAATGTGGAGGCTGCCATGAAATATTTAAATATCAATGGATTAAGATGGAAAATGCCTAACGACTTTTCTTGTGGAATTCTACCTTGAACATTTTGGATCCATTTTAAATCTTAAGGGATCCACCTAACACCTTAATCGCTGGAAAAATGCTGCAATAGTTACATCTGTAACAAAATTGCTTTAACCAGGTCTTGAATTAAAAAACATTTGTATTTTTATTGCAGAATATGAATTCCCATATATCTGTAATAGCAAAATCTCCTGAAAAGCTATTAACCAGGAGAATTACTTGGCCAAGCAAACCAACCTACTAAGCAATTTTGTGAAAATTAAAATTCATTTCCTACACAGTATAGTGTGCTGGTTCACTATAGCCCCAGTAAATAGCTTTTTCTGTTGATGTTTCCCCTTTTTAAATTGGGAGAAGCAGTCATCCTATTTCTTTCAGTTCAAGAGCCTTAATACCAGCTGAGCAAAAGTGGTGAGGATTTGTGAAAGACATTTAGGTTATTATTTCATAGTGAAAATATTTCATAATTATCTACCTGGTAAAACCAAATCCAAGCATAACAACAAAACTCACTTTTCATAGTCTTTCTTCCTATGATAGTGTGAAAAAATACGTACTGATTTTTGCCTAGAGACCTCACAGGTGGATAAGTCAGTCATTATTTTAGTAGTGTTCTTCTGTTTAGGATGATGGTGTTGCTGGGGCTTTTTAGTCTATCTTTGAAGATTGTCTCAATATTCTGTGAAAATATTATCCTGGATACTAGAAGTAACCAGCTTCTGCTACAGAGCTGTATATCTCAGGTTGACAGATTATCTGTGGCATTCCAAACAAGTCTTCTGAGTCTCACAAATACAGGCATTGTTTCCAGTCTACAAGAAGTGGATATCAAAATAAGCATCAGCTGTTCAGTAGCTTCATTTTTTTTCTAGTAAACATGAAGTTAGCATGAGTAAAAGGTGATGTGTTGGTTAAAGTAGCTACTATTTCCGAAAAGATATATAAGAAGTTCCCAGAGTATAGCTATATACATGATTAGTATGGCAGGAGGAGACACAGGGGAATTGATGAATGTTTGTAACTGCAAATCTCTTGAGTTTTCATGCAGGTTTTGAAAGTAACCATAACATTCATCAAGTGAGTTCACACTAATTTTGGTACTCCTTGCCAGGTGAAGTGTTCATAGACATGCGATCAGAAAGTATCTTTGTGTCCCGATGAAGAGATTTTGGAAATACCTCAATGAAAAGGATTCAAATTGCCTTGAAAATTATGTGCATTAATGGTTCCAAATCCTTACTCTTCGTTTTTTCAATTACTAAAAATTCAGAGAGAAATTCCCTCCAATGGAAATCAGCCCATAGTATTGCTGTGTTGAAGTTTAAAATGCATTTGACTTCTGAGATAAATGGAAAATTCTTTTTTCTTATTGTATACAGGAGCTTTTATGTAGTGTATTACAAAATGGCACAAAATAATGAAGTTTAGAGAAGCCATTAAGGAAATAAAAGTGTTTTTCAACTAAGTAATGATGCCTACAATTCAAACAATAGTACTGCATTTGGCAGATAATTAGTCAATGATTGTCTTTTGAACTCTGAAAATAAATTTTGAAGGAGCAGATATGCTGTGCTCTAAAAAGTGACAGCTTTCGCTGTTTGGTGGTGGGTTCTGGGTTTGTTTTTTTTTTTTCTTTTTAAGCCTTTTGCTTAAAGATTTTTTCAAAGGCAGTTTTCTAACCAAGTACTCTAATTATGTACACATGAATAGGCCTTGAGGAAACCATACAGGTCTATTCAACTATATGCTATACAGATTTTAATTTTACAGATTCTTATTATTTTAGTTCCACTAAATGCTTTTAGCTAAGGTTGACCAAAACTTTTCCCTTTGAGACTCTGTTTTGAATTCCTTATAACTGCCATATTTAAACTGTTCAGTCTGATATGCCCCATGCCAGATGTCTACTCTAGGATGAATCATTTTGGAAAATTCCAGGAAAAATAGCTCAGTAGTTTTGCAACATTAAAGAAAAAAAAGTTTTTCTTTTGTCCCCATTAATGTGTTATTTTGAAGCAGTTAACTTGAATATTCTTGTTCTTTCTGAATGAATCTCTCTCCACTTTACAATGATGTCTTTGTAGAAATGGGTCCAAATGAAGCTCCAGATAAAATCTTAGCAACAAACAAATAAACAACAACAAAATCTTAGCAATAAATAATCTTAACAACAAATCAAATACCCACTCCCATTCCCCCACCCCTACCCCCATTGATTTTATTGGGGGTCAAATTCTATCATTTGGAGGACTTTACCATTTTATGTAACTTCTAATATAAATTTAGCATTGTTTAAATATTTTCTATTTGTTTCTGCTTTGTCTACTTCTTCTCTCTTTTCGCCTTCCTCCAGGCCCTTGCACAAAAAACAGACTAGTAAAACCACATGAAGTTTAATGTAACAGGTACAGCATTCTGCAGACTTACAGGAGTAAGTCTATAGATGTCTCAGCCTGATGCTCCTTAGACCAGTACGCTGGTGGGAATGGAGACATCACAGAATCATGGCAACAAGAAGTCCTGCCTGAATGAGGTCTTTTCTTTCACAGATGTTACTTGAATAGCTGATTAGAAGGACAGAATACTTAAAATAGCATTTTGACTGTACAAATTAATTTTTTTTAACAAGTGAATGGTTTCCAAACATATTGACAGAGTGAAACAGAGAACCGTGATTAAGACCTATGTACAGATACACATTTCTTTTTAGGCAGCAACATCTTAAGCATGTAATATGCTATCCTGATAACTCTGTATAATTTCTTTAATTTTCCTCTCCACAACAGTCCTTTTTCATAACTCTGTTCAAACCCTCTGGGAAGATCTTTAAGGAAAGGTAAAAGTAAACTTTTAAAAGAAAGACTTTTGGGGTATCTGTGGTTGAAAGTTGTGTTATTATTCGCTTAGAGTAGCTCACAATATGTTAGGCATTAACTCTACCAGTAGGAAGAAAATTGTGATCCCCATGCAAAATTTGCCTTAGGCTAAAAGTGGGAAAAGATATTAATGGCTCCACAGATTTTAACAGCCTGGTGTTGACAAACTAGACCTCCAGTTCACTGCAGTTCACACTGAAAATATATGTGCTTAACTCTGGTCACATGAACGGTTTCAGGCTGAGTCCACCACCCTCAGCTGCTGGGTGCCCTCGTGTCCACAGCGCATGGGAAGAGTGCACAGTAACCATGCAGGCTTTCTTCCTGCGGAAGTCGCTGTGCGTCTGTGCACAGGTGTGCACATGCGTGTGTGTGTTCATGCGTGGAGAAGACAGTGCTCATGTTACTGCCCTCCTCTCCTCTCCGTGGAGAGTGAGGAGAGTACGGAGTTTGAGTAGGGCTAAATTGTATACTTGCCCAAGGGAACTTGGGAATATTTCTCAGTTTAGTAAAAAAAACATAGCTCTAGAGCTTAGGAGGAGTCTATGAACAGTTAAGTATACATGTAAGCATTTGCATCAAATCATCAGGATCAAAAGATAGGTAGAGTATAGAAAATGAAATGGAAAGTAAAAATATCTGTTAGCTTGCCACGTTGGGCTCTATAATATGCTAGTAAAACATTTTTGTAATGTTAGACGTATGCAGTTTGTTTTCCTGTACCATCACTTCAGCCATACTCTTCCAGGAGGGTCCATATTGATCGCTGATTTTAAATTGTAAAGTGACATAAGACTTCCTTTTAACACATTAGATGTTCTTGATAAGTATTTTTTTAAAAAAAGAACAAATCAGTGTGTTGAAATTAATGGCAATCTACAACATCTCATAACATTCAATCACCATCTAGCAGATAAATAATGAAGATGAAAGTTTCTCCATTTTCACTATACATCACCCGTGGCTCAAGTTTGCCGCTTCAGCAGCTCTCTGAAAAAGATATGTCTTGCAGCATGCCGTCAAGGGCGTTAGATTTGGGCTATTTCAGATTAAGGAGACTTCATTGACAATGTAGTGCCAAGACTTCTTTCTCCTTTATATCTAGAAGGATCCAGTCTGAGAGACATCTGACATGTGTTGTGGTTGAAGAGAACCTGCAAGAGATATATGCCTGAGAAGACAGTAATGGCTTTACAAGTTCAGTTCAGGGAGGGCATGCTCTGCCTATTAGCTTTCAAGGTCTCATCTGGATGTTCATCAGCTAGGACAAGTGATTAAATTAGTCTTTACTGCTGTTTGACTTTATGCCCAGATAAGGTGCATATCTCTCCAATCTCTCTAAACTTTTGGCATCACTCTGCTTATCTTCTCTTCTCCACTGGGTCCTAGCCTATTGTCTTGTTCAGAAAAGACTCTTAGCACCCACAGTTAATTAAGAATAGTCTTATTTCCTTATTAAAAGGAGGCTGCAGCAGTGTTCCTTGCAATTACGCTGTGCACCAGAAGGCACAATACCTAAAGATCAGACACTAATAGCTGTTATGGGTGGGATTAGTCTGATCAAGTATAGATTCCTAAACAGTAGATATGTTTAGGAAGATCAGGTTCGAGAATATCTAAGGAACCTGAAGGTGCACAAGTCCATGGGACCTGATGAGATGCATCTGCAGGTCTTGAGGGAACTGGCGGATGAAGTGGCCAGGCCACTTGCCATCATCTTTGAGAAGTTCTGGCAGTCTGGTGAAGTTCCCACCCACTGGAAGAGGAGAAACATAACCCCCATTTTTAAGAAGGGAAAAAAGAAAGAGCCAGGGAACTACTACTCCGTGCCTGGCAAGATTATGGAGCAGACCCTCCTGGAGACCATGCTCAGGCACATGGAAACTAAGGAGGTGATTGGTGACAGCGAACATGGCTTCACTAAGGGCAAATACTGCTTGAAAAATTTGGTGGCCTTCTATGATGGGGTTACAGCGTCGGTGGATAAGGGAAGGGCAACTGACGTCATCTACCCGGACTTGTGCAAGGCATTTGACACGACATAGTTGTCTCTAAATTGGAGAGACATGGATTCGATGGATGGACCATTTGGTGGATAAGGAATTGGCTGGATGGTCGCACTCAAAGAGTTGTGGTCAACGGCTCAATGTCCAAGTGGAGAACAATGATGAGTGGCGTTCCTCAGGGGTCAGTACTGGGACCGGCGCTGTTCAACATCTTTGTTGGCGACGTGGACAATGGAATCGAGTGCACCCTCAGCAAGTTTGCCGACGACACCAAGCTGGTCCACACGCTGGAGGGAAGGGATGCCATCCAGAGGGACCTTGACAGTCTTGAGAGGTGGGCCCATGTGAACCGCATGAAGTTCAACAAGGCCAAGTGCAAGGTCCTGCAAGTGGGTCGGTGCAGTCCCAAGCACGACTATAGGCTGGATGAGGAATGGATTGAAAACAGCCCTCAGGAGAAGGACTTGGGGTATTGATTGATGAAAAGCTCAACATGAGCTGGCAGTGTGCGCTTGCAGCCCTGAAAGCCAACCATGTCCTGGGCTGCATCAAAAGAGGTGTGACCAGCAGGTTGAGGGAGGTGATCCTGCCCCTCTACTTTGGTCTTGTGAGACCCCACCTGGAGTACTGCGTCCAGCTCTGGGGGCCCCAGTACAGGAGAGACATGGAGCTGTTGGAGCGAGTCCAGAGGAGGGCCACGAAGCTGATCAGAGGGCTGGAACACCTCTCCTATGAGGACAGGCTGAGAGAGTTGGGATTGTTCAGCCTGGAGAAAAGGCGGCTCTGGGGAGACCTAATTGTGGCTTACCAGTGCCTGAAGGGGGCCTACAGGAAAGATGGTGAGGGACTGTTTATCAGGGAGTGTAGTGACAGGACAAGGGGTAATGGGTTTAAGCTGAAGGAGAGTTGATTTAGATTAGGTGTTAGAAAGAAATTCTTTACTATGTGAATGGTGAGGCACTCGAACAGGTTGCCCAGAGAGGTTGTGGATGCCCCATCCCTGGAAGTGTTCAAGGCCAGGTTGGATGAGGCTTTGGGCAACCTAGTCTAGTGGAGGGTGTCCCTGCCATTGCAGAGGGGTTGGAACTAGATGATCTTTAAGGTCCCTTGCAACCCAAACCATTCTATGATTCTATGATTCTATGATATCTACATGTGAAGCAGTCACCCACCAGAGAGAAGAAATAGACATTTTTAGACTGTGATTTATTAGACCTATTTCAGTCATCTACTTTAGGAGGTTAGTCATGTCCTAAAGAGTCTTTGATTCTTTCCATTGACAAAACAAAGGAGACTACAGCATCTAGCTCACATGCAGACATGTGCATATCTAAAGGTAGGAGAGGTAAATCCTGTGCTGGTTAACGCATGTGTTATGCAGCCTGTAAAATCAGATGGCACTTTTGTGCCTCTGTGTGTGATTGGGCTGCACAACTTCATCTGCAGAAGGTAGAAAGTACTGTCTTTCTAGCTTCTTAAAAGCAACTAAGTTAGTGGGCATGAGTCTTCAAAACTTGAAATTCACTTGTGCAAAACATCCTTTTAAATTAAGTGAACTTTGAATTAAGTAAACTTTCTAAGCACACTGGGTTGGTGTTTCTACAGACACAGTAGTCGTAAAATACCCATGTAGATTGTCATCTTAAAACCTCAGAGCTTCAGAGTTGCTTTGCTAGTACTTATGCATAGAGGTTATCTTCATAGCCAGAAAAGGAAAAACATAAGCCAAAACATTCAAATTAGAATTCCTTAGAGCATTGAAACAAAATTTAACAAAATTCAACTATGAATGCTTATGAAGACTTATGCTACAAGGTCTGATTTTTATAAATATTGCTGAATAAATGTTGTGTAAAGCAGTTCTTCAATGTTTTAGGCATCCAAGTTTGAAAATGAGACCTGATTTGCTGTCTTGATTTATGAAAGTACATCTCATTGGAATCATTCATGTGTCAATTATGCAGTTATGCCATTCTTGGTTGTCTGAAACTTACACTGTCTGAAACTCAAACTGTGTAGGAAATATTCTGAGCAACAAAATCTTCAGCAGAACTCTGAATCAATAAATGCATGGTAATTCTGCATATCTGTATAAGCAGTATGACTTAAATATGCAATTTCTGGTTTGTGTTATACTAGCAAAATAAAACAATATATAAATAACTCAAATTAAAATCCCATAGATGTCTGCGGTCAAGGAAAACATGGGAATTTTCATAAGTTTTGTACCGGTTCTGTAAAGAAAGGTACATCCTATTTGGATAGTGGTTACAGGAAGAAAATGGACTTCATTGTCCATTTACAGAATTGGATACTATAGTCAGTGGTTTCAGGAGTAAACATATTAAAATAATTGACAACATAAAAGAGTTGAGTAAATGTGATTAGTATTTTATATTGGTTTGTTATCTGGGAGAATACTTGTAAATTGTACTACCTTCTAACATAATAACCTTCTTAATATGTGGCATTAACTTGCCAGGCTTAGTTACTTTTATAATTCAAATTTTATTTTAGATACTAGTGTGAAATATGGTAAAGGTTTATTTGAGTGTGCACCTATAAATGGCTCTAAACTGCATTCAATGGTTATGATTTTTCAACTACATACTTGGAGTGGAACTCCTCTGAGACCAGTAAGATTTCAGCTGTGTGCAGCCGTGAGAACTGTGGTTGTTTGTAGAATTTCACTGTTTCCTATGTACTAGCATCAAGTGAAAGACAAATATACTGGCTTATTTAGTTTCCTTTCTTCCCCTCCACTTATGAAGACACAGAATCATAGAATCATAGAATCATTTAGGTTGGAAAAGACCTTTAAGATCATCAAGGCTAACCGTTAACCTAGCACTGCCAAGCCCACCACCAAACCATGTCCCAAAGCACCACATCTACACATCTTTTAAATACCTCCAGGGATGGTGACTCAACCTCTTCCCTGGGCAGCCTGTTCCAGTGCTTAATAACCCTTTCAGTGAAGAAATTTTTCCAAATATCCAATCTAATGTCTAATTCCATTTCATAAATTTTCTTGGTTGAAAAAAAATACAGAAAAAATATTGTGATATGCTTTGTGGATCCATACACCATTCTCCATAAGCATCTTCAAAGTGTAGAATCAGATTGATCTCATCAAAGTGTCTTCTAGCTTGCAGATCTTTTCAGTCACTAAATACAGGCTGTTATACCACACTAATGTATATCAGTGGAATAATTATGCAAAGTAGATAAAATCAGGCATAGGAAGCAATATTAAAGCAAAGAATCCTCCCTATTTAGTGATTAAAAATAAGGAAAATAGCTATGAAACTGTTCCTACTGAATGAATCAACATTGTTTTCTTCTTGCTTGCTATAGATACCCTAAATAATTTTATATACAACAAAAATAGAGATTAATAGAGATCAACTGTGGGCTTGGGATCCTGACAAATTAAGAAAGAGATTTAAGTTCAAGAATAGATCAATTTTGTGAAATAAACTAAAATTTGATGCTTGAAAGAGGGAAAAGGAGAGAAATTATGTAAAACCAGCTTATTTATATTGTATGTTCGTATTTTCTAAGGAGGCCACTGTAGGCTAGATAGAAAATTACACAGAATAATTTTAAATAATATTTTCTTAATATCAGCCCATTACTCTACGGCCAAACATACTAAGGCCATCCAAGTTTTGTACGTTTAGTTTATGTCATATTAGACCTTAGTACCAATTAATTTTTAATTTATGAAGTTCTAGCAATCCTATCACTTACAAAATAAGCTAATTATAAAGCTTGTTAGTCAAATCAATTTACTTTGTAATATTATACTTTTAAAAACATTACAGAAAATTCCACAAATCTAAGAATTTACCTTAATTGCCAATGGATTTGGGAAAGGATGTATTACAAAAGGCACATTATTAACTTTTATGAAAAGTACCCCTACTTTCATATAATTGAGGGATATAAGTTGTTTTACAGAATTGATCCTAATTCTTTGGTTTGGTCAAAGAAAACTCATTATGGGTAGAAAGAGGGGTTTCAACTCATCTTTTGAAGTTCTTCTCTGGTTGGTTCTCTGGTCTGTGTATAAATTAGAAAATGTAGAAACCGCTGTAAGAGTAAAAACATCTTTCTTCTCTCTTGTTGCCTTTGACTGGTAGAAGTTACAGTACTAATGTTATTTAGTCTGTCACTTCATTTTTTTACCTGTAGTGGATGCTGAAATGAATTTTAAGTCAGCTGTGAGTTACAGGAGCAACATAAAATGTTCCTTTACCTCACAAAGTGAGGCCTTGATAATTGTTCTGACTCACTACATAAAATTTACATTTAAAAAATAAGTAAAAGCCTTGACATGGCATGCACCACTTGATATTATTAGGGATAAAGTGTTTCACACACATTCATTTCCAGGAGAGTAGTGTCAGAAGCAGCAACCTTTACAAGTTTCTTTTTGTACAGAAATAGATTTACTGTGAGAATTTAAGTGGGCTAAAGCCCCAGTAGCCTTGCACACGGTAACATAGGTAGTCCAGGTTGCGCATCACCATGCAGCATCATGCCTGTGTGTCTTACATACCTGACTTGTGTGTCTACTCACAGAGCAAGAGAGATCAACAGCAGCTGAATTTGGTCTTCGAATAGTTTCCTAGAGACAGCTCAATAAAAGAACAGATCTAGTTTGTAGATATGTGATGTGGACACTTCTGCAACCAGTTATCTGAAGCCATCAGCACACTGTGTAAGTCACTGTGTATATCTTCTACAAAGTAGTGGATCATAGGTCATGATGGTGGTGTGATGAGGTCAGAACAGCATTTACCTCTGTAAACGTAAGGTAAAAACTCACCATGCAAGCAGTCATTTTCAAGTATTGCATTTTGAAGTATCTTCAAAACAAATGAATGTAGAAATAAATGTGGGTTTCCATCTTGCCTCAAGATGAGCATGATGGGATGCCATTTACAGTAGGATACATTTCTGAATATTATTTCCAAAGACTAAAAAGAGCTTTTACTTCTTTGGACAATATATAGTAAATGCAGCAAGGAATGGATGTCTACAACTTGTTATCAGCAGAAAACTAGGGGTTTTTTTATTCTATAATAAAGAAACTCTTTCAGACTGCTCATGGTTATTCTAATGTCTCTGTCTCTAATGACATGCTCTAAAGCTGTGGTTGATAGTATTGTAAGCTCTTGAGCAATAGCACAAGAGATTTATTCTGGTTCATGTATCAGGATGAGAAAAATCAATTTTCTGTCAAGAAGACAGAACTAGTAGTGTAGAAGAAAAATCTCTAAATACATACAATGGCTTTGTGACAGCAGAAAGTTAAAGAGGGATCAAAACACAGGGACATGCATATTGTATGCCACACAACATAGATGCCACATCAGAAAGAGTTTAGTTTCACTGTCTGCCAAAATAAAGGAAGTAGAGTAACAAAGATGTCTGTACTACAATGTGATAGAGAACAGGCCCATGTCTAATATCTAAATGAAAATGTAATAAAAAACCCCAAACCCTTTAACAATCAGAAAGTACCTCCACAATAATGACATTTGCAAGCGATAATTTCCTCTGTGATCTAATTATTATTAACTATTGGGCAATTATTCCTGTTTGCATTTCAGCTTCTGGACTCCTCCCTGACTTGAGTGCTGAGGGGAATATTCCTGGTACCACAGCAGGTGGCACTCTTTCCTTCATGTTTGTTCTGCATTAATCTCTTCAGGCACAGAAGGCACAAAATAATCAGAAGTATTATATTTCAAGAGATCTGTGAAAAAGTGGTCTTAACAAGGTATGTTGGCCAAAAACCAACTTGAGGGTCTCTGAGTTTTCTTACAGTTCCAGTACCTGCCCAGGTTGCTGCTAAAGTAGTTTTCAGATGCATAGCTAAGTAATACAAGACTGAGAGCAAGGCCAGCTAGGAAATGGGTTGTAGGCAGAAATTGCTTGCTTTCTCTTTTCTGAGAAAGTGTCATGAGCTGGTGTTGCTATTTCTTGGAACAGAGGTGAGTGAGGATGGCAGAAAGTAGCAGAGGTCTGCCTTGTAGGGAGCTAAAGAAGTAACCTGTCAGGTTGTCTTTGATGCAAGCAAGACCAGAAAATATCTAAAAGGTGTCTTGGTAGAAAAGAAGTCTTTGCATTGGGGATTTGGAGAGCTGTGATCTCATAATTTGCTGTCTAAAGCTAGAATTTATGGCAGAGTAAAGCCAGATTTTTCCTCAGTGTACCAGTGCTGTTTTTACTTTCTATCTTCCATCTGGATGAAAAATTCTTAAGGCCAGAGAAGCTTGTGCTGCATGTTTAAAAAGAATAATGCCTATCTATTCTACACCTTTAAATACTGAAGCCTTGATCCTGTAATGCACTGTATGGAGTTGTGTAATTGATACAAACTTTCTATCTTGTCATGGCAAATTCAGCTCACCCTAGGGATAGGAGTAATTCCTATCATACCATGACAAGGTAAGTAAGACCCATGGTAAGTAGGATAAATGTTCTTTCAGGATTAGGAGCTTCTGTTCTGTTTGAGATGTACAAGGATTTTTTTACTTAATTACATGAAAACTAGATTTTTTTTTTTTTTTTTTTTCATAAAGCTTTTTCTGTGGCCATAGGAGATTAAATGTGTGGTGGTTATCTAAGAAGAGATGTTATAGAAATGTGAGGCATCTGGTATCGTTGTACAATTGTACAAATTATATTTGCTGAATTTAATTTAACAGCTTCTGGTTTTGTATTTCCCATACTCATAGGATATGGGAAGTACAGAATAGCTTACATCATTAAATTATTTAAATTAAACATATAAAAATTTAAGATTATATATGGCCAGAATTAAGTAACAGATTAAACAAGTAGGCCAAGAACTGTTGTAAGCTTTTACCTTTTCTACCAAGGCATTCATCATTCTCTCTGCCTTCTCCATGAATTAACAAATTTAGCTGTATTTTCTTCCTCCTACTTGATAAACATATTGCTCTAGAAAAAAGAGACAAAAAACTCTGAAGTTCCTTTTTGCGTAGACATTTTTTCGGTTGTCAAAAAGAACTTGGTGATTTTGTTTGCTTTGAAAAAGACTAGTTTATTAAATTCATAATGTCTATTGTATCACAGAGTTTCTACTGTCTATCAAAATCTGCACTCTTTTGGCACAAGTATTTTGCAGTGGATAAAGGCAATCTGAAAGCATGAAAAAAAGTAAAATTAGAAAAATGATGTTGCTAATCAATGGGTTGACTGCAAGCAGACACTGAATTAATTTTCTTAAGAATTAATCCACATTTAATGTTGTTTATTATGGAGACTTGACTTTAATTTCATTTGTGAGTCTAGTCGCATGCAGAGTTGGCAATCTTACCAGGAAGGAAAATTTAAAAATCGGAGGAATTTGGCTTCTGGGTATGATGTACTGTGACATGTACTGTAAAATAAAAACAATGTAATTTGGCCAAAGCTGTAAAAACTGTGCTTCTTGTTCCATGCAGAAGACAATGATTAAGAGTTACTAACTCTCATGAAGCTAGAAGCTTGTATGTCAGTGGACTTGTGGCTTCTGAAATCTGAATCAGTCAGCCTTAGCAGTCACGAGAATGAGACTTTGCTTTGAGGAGCTTCCCTCTGGACATGGGGCTGAGGTGACACCAGTGCTCACTTCAGGCTTTGAATTCCTCAGTAGCTGCTGTCTCTTTTGTCGTTCGAGTGAGATATCTGGTGGAATGGATGATCTTCATGCGGTCAAGTTACACCGTGATGTCTGAAATGGATTGACTCTTTTGCCTGTCCTTTGAGTGGGAATTCTCCATGTGGCCTCAGTTTAGAAAAATATTTGATTCACAGAATGTCATATTGGGTTCTTCCCTTGTCACAGTGGATGCAACAGTCGCGACAGACAACAGTGATCTGTCATCAGTTGCTCCTTCAGGCAGCTGGAGCCGATGGACCACAGTGATAAGGGTCAAAATTTGCTCGGAAAGTTCTTTCATTTTGCTTGGCACACTGAACTACTCCCTAAGGACAGGTTAACAAAAATGAGAATGACTCACTGACTGAGTGATTAGGGCTGTTAAATGAGGCAGTGTGTACCACCTCCTCCAATTTATATAAAGGTCTTCAGTGCAAAATGGAGTACTTCAGCTGAATGGTTTTGGAAAGGTGAGAACAAACCCCTCCTGATTAAATACAATGACCAGTGCTCTGCTGGGCAATAGCGGAGACTTTTACTCTATTCCCTTGCTGGTTTTTAAAACAGTGCCTTTGCTTAGATCTCTTTGCCCTGTAAAATCAATGGAGAGGGGTGGATGCCTCTGAAAGGTGCTTTATGTCAACTTTCAACTTTTGTTCTTCCACTGGTGACAGGGGGAGTTGGATGACTTAATTAGACTGGACATCTAAACTTTGGTTGGCAGAGTTAGCAGAGACGGTTCTCACACTAAATGACAGCAATCTAGAGAAAATATCAGTTTTATCTTAAAAGTAGATGGGTATAACTCAATATTTCTGAATTGATCTTCCTGAGGTTGAAAATGACAGGAATGAAAAAGAGGCAAAGATTGCTCAACACCCCCCGCCCTCAAAAAAAAAAAAAAAAAGGGGGGGGGGGGGGGAAGGAGAATACTGTACTGTTATATGGAGAACAGTTAAGAGAACTGGCCAAGCAAATAGCTAAAATGTGGAATATGATGCATCAAGTCATATGGAATCTTACAGGAGAAAAAAAACTTAAAATGCAATAATATTGGAAGAGATAAAATGTTTGTGCATTTTATGTGGATGATTGTATTTAAAAAAATAGCAGAGGCTGTAATGAGCAGTAATTTCAATCAGAGCTTCAAAAGCAGTACTTGAGTTGCTGAATAGCAGTACTAAATATGGTAAACAGCAGAAGAGCCATCTCCTCTACTGTAAAATTAAAAAGGTTCATTGAAGCTAAAGATGCTATGATGACTTACATCAGCTGAAGAGCTGCCCCATGAAGTTTATCAGTTCCATATTGAAATATAAATTGGAAGGCGTGTATAATAATGACTTCAGCTGCTTCCTGTCAGACAATGTTTAAACCTGCATGCTGTATCTAAGGGCTGCCTCATCCAAAAAGGTCCAAGAAGGAAGCCGGGGGGGGAGGGGAGGCAAATCAGAAAAAACAGAGTTTTCCTAGTTTAGAGATGGAAGGAAAGACAAACTCTTCCTTATTCTGTGCAGCACAGATTTAACAGAGTGCTGCAGTATGGGCTTTGCTTTTACATTAACACATCTCAAATAATCTTCAAACAAATAGCAGTAAGGACAAAGGATGTAGGCATTAGCATTAGGTTTGCCTAAACCACTTGACAATCATGTTACAGCACTCTGAGCAAGCTGCAGGCTTGAGAGCAGGGAGAGACAATAATTAGGCATCATTGTCACAGAGGCAGATGCCAGTCTGGAGAGTTACCACAGAATGAATCAAATTAAGCCTTTGCAGCTTGGCCAGTGGAAAAAGAGATTGGTGGACATATTGGTGGCTTGCGGCTACAACAAATGACAAAATTAGTTACTTTTTGCATTACTTCATGAGGTTTCTCCTCCTTCAGGGAAAAAGGACTGTGTTCATGAATATCTCTTCGCTAATAATGAGGAGACATTCACTTTTACTTCTTCAGTTCTTATCACCTGCACCTCCTCTCTTTTGTTTCGAGTCCTATCCTTAACAGTTACTTACACTTTGTGGCCCTATATGTATCTGTATACACATATATATACACACACATATATGTACATGAGAAATATGTATATATTTCTCTACCTATCTTGCATGTATCCTGTTTTTACAGAAAACAATTGTTAAGTGTACCTGTTGAATTCCATAAAGTGATTAGATCAAGGAAATAAATAAAAAATAATCATAAAACCCTTACCTGATTAAGATAATGGCTTTATTTTATGAGAACCATCACAAAAGAATGAAAAGTGTTGGTGACATGTACCCTTTATATAATTAGTTCCTCACTAATCATGGAAAGTATTATATCAGTTTGACTTAGAATTTTCTTTTTTTCTGAGCACAAATTAATGATATCATATATGCAGGCAAAACCCCACTACTACAATGAAAAGAACACCTGTTCAGATCCTGTACTAATTAACAAAACAGAAAGCTTTTAAAAATTACTTCAGGTAGAGACTTAAAAAAAGTATAAAATGGATTATGTCTTTTATATTATTAAGATATTTTTACAGCTATTGTCCTTAAACCTGCCTGTGTTTTCAGGGTGCAAGGAGATGCTTGATAATACGAACAGTTTTATTCAGAACATTCTTCATGGAGACAATACTACAGATTCACTAGAGTGAACCAAGGAGAAATAACACTGCAAATCTGTGGCACCGTGTGGGCACGATCATCTCTGTACAGTGGAAGTAGACCCACCCAACCCTGACTGCAGGATCTGAACTGGGATGGGACTGGTGTCTCTTCTGAATGGTGTCATCTTAATGTTGCTGTCTCATGAAAGACATGGAAGAAAAGAGAAATATCTTATCAGTTCCTGTCCATCCAAAGAACCTGGAGGTGAGCAATTGAGAGAAGTCTGACTGTGTCATTTAGAATGTCCTTTTTTCTTTTTGTTTCTATTTTTTTCCACCAAGTATTGGACATCTCAGCTGAAGGTGCTGCTCTCTTCCCTACCTGCATGCACACATATACATTAATTTTTGTGTCTGTTTAGAACAGAGCTGTTTACAGTTCAGTAATATATGTATATGCTGCACAATACAGGTTTTCCAGGAAAGGGAATATGCCACATTTATGTGGCTGAGTTTTTAAAGGTGAACTAACTAACTAATTCTAGGGATAGTAAAGGATGTTCTTGTTAACAAATGAAAGAGTTTGGCTTTATTTCAATACTTATTCATATTGATCTAATGGAAAACAGATGGCCTATTTATGGAAGTTGAGTATTAAAGGACATTTTCACCCTTACGATGTTCCCACTAATGGGTAAAATGAACCAATTCTATTATCTTAGAAAGCTGTCAGCTGCATTAGATACTAGGTATGCCTGATTAACTCTCACTGTATTTGCACCTTATAATGTAATATGGCCTCAAATGAAACATAGATAGATGGCATTTTAGCTTTGAGTGCTCCTGCTGTAAGTAACATTGTCTTTTTCCATCTTTTGCTACAGAGGAAATCTGAATAGACTAATTGCTTTTTTAAATCCGTAAGCGCCTTATTTTCTTTAGTCATACCAATTCATAAAGTTGCATTTAAACACATATTTTTAAGGCAAAGTACATGTCACCATTATCCTTACAGATAATATGACTAATGATACAGTAGTTTGAGTGTAGTAAGTGCTGTATTGCCCATAAAGCAATGCAAAATGCTGTGTGAAAGAAACTGAGATCTCATTTGCAAGTTAAGATATGCTGAACAACTGGACCATTGCTTTTAAAAAAGCTGTGTGCGTGCATTTTTTTCATTTATTCCTTTTGCATTACACAATAGATATGAAATGTATTGTAGAATTGTTTTAGCAACTGTAGTGATATAACTTTTTTTTTCTTTTATTCAAAGAATTACTTAAGCAGAATTGAAAATAAAAATATTTTTCTGCATTTCAAAAGCAGTGGTCTTTTTGGCCTTTCAGAAAACATAACTAGTGGGCTTTTTTGTATCTCTTCCTTCTACCTCTGTCTCACTTGTTGTCTTAAAGGCTTAACTTTGCACAGTGTAAATAGTTCCACTAATAAATTGAACTAATAATATGTTATAAAGATAAACATGGATGTGAGTTTTTGGAAGATTTAGAGTATTGTAGTCTCCCAGAGAAAAATGAAAGAAAAACCCTTGACATTGAGAACCGTGTGTCTTTGTAAATCTTTTTTATTCCGTTATCTGTTCTAATTTGATTTCTGACAAATATCTTTTGTTTTTCTTAGATGTTTAACACTGTTATGAACTACCTCTGTATATTTCTTCGATTAATTTTTCACAAGTTTTAATTCTACTCAGGATATTTTCATTCCCCCCCCTTTTATTATTCTTTTTTAAATTTTATTTTATTCTGTATTGCAGTCTACCTATATAATAAATTGTTCTTTTAATCATATAAAGAAATGAACCTTAACTGAGGCTGACATTCAAAGGATAGAAATATTCTCCTATAGTAGGGTTGGAGGTTTATTTCGTTGATTATACATTTTGGTATTTTCTGTGATAATTTTACTTTGCTACCTTCTATAAGACAGAAGATGGATAAAAATGCTTATGAATTTATCTAATCTTCCCAAGTACTTTAAATCCTTTGATTGTCTTAAAAGCTCTTGGTGCCCTCTTGCACTTAGTGCATCTACCCAATTTTAGTCCTCTGGTTTCCATGGCTTCCAAACGTTATTCATTTTGTTTAATAAATATCATTACTGACACTCATCTTTCCAGCAGCTAGAGCAATTTTATCCAAGTGAATCCCACAATAGTTTCTGCAGTCTGACTTAATGTGATCCTGAAAATTAATTTCCCATGCAACTTCTGCCATTAGGAGTGAAGTGGTTACATGCTGAACTGATTTTCCTCTGAGTTCTGAACCCCAGCACTGGCCTCACTTCTGGTCAACATAATTGTAGCCAGGCAGCAATAAAATACGCTTGAAGTGAAGAGCCTTTAAATGTTACAAGATCAATTATATCCGTTGGTCTTTTCTAGGAGCCAGCACTGACATAATCAGAGTTGTGAGCTACCATTATTAGTTGCTGAGAAATGCTCCCTTCTCTGTCCAAAATGAATGTACCCTCTCACAAATTGCAGAACTTTAATGAAAACAAGGCTTATTGCTGTCTTTTACTGCTTCTATATTGCAGTTGCAGGAATATCTACTGAAATGTACTTTGAGATGGAGACAAAAAGTGGTGTCAGGTAGGAAATATATCTATGGGGTAGAATTCATATTTTGCTGGATAGATTTGTGGTTTTGATGAAGATTCTTTTTTCCTAAATACCGTGCACTCCAACTAATTTATAAAAAACAAAGCTGGTATTTACGTGAAGGACAATTAGAAGACATAGTATGAGAGACAAATCACAAAAATAAGGACAACTTAATGTAGGTAAAGTGTCATAGTCATGTGATCTGGTAATGTTTGAATTACAGGAATGCCAAGTATCAGCCACATATTTGCCAAGTCTAGGGAATTCTGTACTTCCAAAGAAAAACACTGATGATAAAGAGAGTATTTTATATACTTTATGCGTTTATGTTTGGTAAAATGTTTCTCTGTTTTGATAATTAGAAAGTACTATGGATACTGAAATTTTAAGTTCAGTTAGTGTTTCATGTATTACAAAGAAACTGGAAAAAAATCTGAGTGTTCCTTCCTTTTCATTCTGTTGGCTCACCTTACTTGTATTTTTCAGAAGGGTAGTTCTATGCAAGACTGATATTTCCAAAGAAAATAGGATGGTTTGATTTGACTGCTTGATGGCACATTTCAGGGTGAAAAACCCTAATGAAATGTTGTTTCAAGAAAATTAAAAAGAGAGAGACAAATGAACCATGTACAGTAAATAATTGTTCTAGGAAAGTCAAGGAGGTCTCTAATAACTCAGTTTTACTAACTAAACTAAACACTGGCAGTTTACTTTGTAAAAGACCAAGTGTTTAAAATTAAGAAGCTTCACAGAATTACTCTGGTTATAGGTATCCGTGGCAATGAATAGCAATATACATGTGTATAAAGTAGTAAATGGTTTGCACAAAGTAGTCTTTTAAATTACTGGTTCAGAATCCCTACAGTTATTGTAAAATATTGACTTTCTCGCAGCAATAAATTCACTTTTGGGGTTGCTTGCCACTGTCTGAATACCAATGTGATGTAAATGAAGAAGTGACACTTGGTGACTGGCAATCTTATGGCTGCCAGCCTTTCAGTTCGTACCAACACACAGAATCCCAACGATTTGTATGCAGCGCTAAATCACTCTATCTACTGCCTAACCGTGCAGCAGATGTATTTGACCATAACATCTGATAGCATTCAGTAAGTAATTTCATGTTGAACCGTTTACCCAAATGCTTGACTTTTTGGCTCTGCTTACTAACAAGTTCCATAGAAATGAACTGTGGGGCTACCCTGGACTCTCTTGTCTCTTTGCTTCTAGTTTTAATCTTCTTCACACTAGCAGTGGAGCAGTGGACCATTAATCCTGAAAGAAAATTTATTTGGTCTCTTAAGAGACATTGGTTTAGTGCTCTATGCCATTACTTCAGCTATGGACAGGCAAACAAAGATAGGTTCCGCTCTTTTCAAATCTGCTGTCATTCATCCTGATAAAGGACTCTGCAGCTTACAAAAGAACATCTTTGTTTTATATAAGTGCTGGAAATAAATAATGGTTTATAAATTAAGATTTCTGTTTATACTATGTCAGGAGGATTTTTAGGACATGCATGAAAGGGAGTACAGTAACGAGAAACGAATGAAACACTGTGTTAGTTTAAAAAGTAGAGACTAAGACATCCTGCACTGAATGGATAAAAAAACCTTTGTGTAAACTAAGGAATAAGGCAGCTGATTGCTTTTTGATTGTTCATATTAATTTAATATTACATTCCAGGATGTGAATGTCCACAGTGGAGACCATTCGATAACTTCTTATAAATAAAAATGTTTCATAATTTCTTAGTCTCTGTTAGTATGGTGCAGAATGAGAGCTCTGTGATTAAATGAACAAATGCTTTTAAATGAAAAGGAAGAAACTGGAAAAAAATGCAATTCTAAAAGCTTCAATGGAAATTTTGCCACTATAGAAGAAGAGGATCTGCTCTTAATAATTTAATTATATTTTCACACAGTCTCATCCTTTCTCTTTTCTTCCTACTTTGGTGTCCTTGCTCTACTATACAGCTGTCAGGTCTCCGAGGTTGCCTTGGGGGAATATATTGGGAGTTCCTCCAAAAGAGATAGAAACGCAGAGCAAAACTCTCACAACTACATAAGTACGGAGAATAAAACCAGGTATCACTGTTAGAATTTTGCGGCATATATCATTCCCCTTTTTAGCATGACTCCAGGCAGAAAGATCATGTTGCAAACATAAAACGGCCCTTTTTAGCACAGACACTAGCCTCTGAAGTCCTTACAAAAGGGCTATATGCCAGGAAACTGGAACGGAACAAATACTACAAGAATGCTGAACAGTTTTCCTTGTAACAACAGAGACAATGTTAGATTGCAAATGAAAGAGTTTAACAACCTGCCGAAGTAATAACTCTGCTTTCTATCTAGTGCCTTTGGCCACGTTCATCTCTGAGGATTAATCCCGTGAGAGATATAAAGGACAGCTAAAGCTAAAGAAAACTTTTTCTGGTTCATGAGGATGTTAGAGGTCTTGCCAGAACAGGCGAACATGTACAGCCTTTCCACGTAAGATAGCTAAGATGACTTAGGCAACATATTTTAAATTCCAAAGAGGAACTCTTCTAGAACATGGTAGCAATATTTTAAAAGGATTCATTCATAATTGTGATCCCCTCCTTAGCTCTATTAACCAATTAATAATATACTTGTATATTTGTTAGCAAATTCAAGTGTTTGTAAATGCTACTATGCTTGTCTGCACTAGTTCCTTTAATAGTGTTAAAAATAGTTAAGATATCTTGCTTTAACAAACTACTCAGTTTTGCTTTCTAGATATTCAGACAGTATATTTTGACAGAAATAACTTGTCTATTGCTTCACTGCCTGTGGATAAAAATCCTGAGGAACAGTGACCACAGGCTCTACACCTCAGTTTCACCTCTGCAGCTCAGCCACCTACAATAAAAGGAAAGTTGCTGAGAACAGGAGTGGTAGTGTGCTTGGGAAACCATCTGAACCCTAAGTAATTATTTGTGAATAACCCAAAAATGTAAGCTACAAAAATCTTTTCACTGTGGGATTAGCTTCCATCCTGCATATCTCTACAGTTTTGTTATATAACCTAGCAGTATAAAGTTGGGGGGAGGGGGGTGTTGGTTTAAATAATTCTGTATTTACATTTATTTTTATTTCCAGATCTGATATTGAAATCGTGATGTCTTAGAGGACCTCTTTTCCATATGGCAGAGCACTAGCTGTGATATCTTTATGTGAGTGAGCCCTGGAGTAGGACCAGCCTTTGGCTGAGTTTTGTTTTCTGTAATTGTCCATCCCACCACATTGTAATCTGAATACCTGAATATGCAAATAATTCTATTTAGTTAAACTATTGATTTTAATTTAAAGAAAAAAAAAAAAAAAAAAAAAAAAAGCCAAACCACCTACCCCAGTAATAACTGTAAATAGATTGACCAAAAAATTTTCTGCATATGGATTTTTTGAAATAGCGTTATCTTTCTGACTTTTGAAAAATTATTAGTAAAGCAGAGAATGCTATTCATAATCACTCTGAATTTTCTGGGCTGGGGTAAGTGTTCTGAGGTTTTTCTGATTAAGAACAGGCAGCTTTAGATTCCATAAAAATAGCCATTTTTACTGATTATTTTAAATTACAGATAACTTTGCTAGTTTGATGTAGTGGAATGCCAGTTCAACTGTGAAGTTTTGTGATGTGAAGCAGCATGTTTAGGAGCATATTTTACTCTTGACAGTAATAATACTAAATTAATACGTCTCAGCAAGTTTCAGAAAATCTGGTTCAAATTTAGTGCTACTTATACAAGTTTTGCAGAACACTAAGAATTAGCAAATCATGTCATGATTTCAAATTAGTAAAATAGATATTTAGGAGCTGTTAAAAGACTGAGTTAAAAAGTGAAAATGTTATGAAACTATTACTTTGTATGTTCAAGGACACAGAATATTTATTTTACAGAGGTTGAAGACTGCGTGCATTTTTGTTATTTTCTTCTGAAACATTTTCTAATGTAATCTGTATTGTAATATCAATATTAAATGAATTTTTAATGGACACAGAACAAAAGTTTCCCTAGGTTAAGTTCCATTTCCTGCTGTCCCACTGCTGAGCCTCTGATTCTCACTGAAACAGGGTTTGCCGAAGGAAATGTCTTCACACGTGTGAAGGCGGGAGGTGGATGTTGGGTGGATAGGTGCATAGTTTTCTCTCCTCTTTGCTATTTATATCTTCCTTTCTCAGCTGACAGAAGGTGGTAAACACCTAGCTTTGTAAGCTGGAAGAGGGTATGCTGCAGATTCACACAGCTCCAGAGAAATGTGGCAGGATGTGAGAGAAAATCAGCTTCTTTAGGCTAGCTGGAAAGACAGTCTTCTTACTACAGATTTTAAGAAGTGACAATGCAAATCATTCATTTTCATACAACAAAATCAGCTAACTTACCCATCTATTGGGGAGATCTGATGAGTGTTTGTTGTATCTCATCTAGGCTTCCTTGTAAGTAATAACTGTACTTCCATGAGAATATAATGTTAATATAACGTTTCTCCAATTTGGTTACACTTGAATGTTTTGTCTTTGGAAAGCTCACTGTCTGTAGAGACCCATCTGCTACTACTTATCTCCTTATTAGCTTTTCCTTGAGAAGTTTTATTACTAGTTTTTGACCATCTCTTGCTGTTGCAAAGGCAGTAATTCACTTATTTAGTCTCCAACAGCAGTTAGGAAAGATTAGATATCTCTAAAGGTACTCATGGGATAACCAAGGTATAAGGATATTGATATGTGCATGTGTGTGTAGGAAACTAGCACCAACCAACCTGATTTTCAGTTCTGTGGACATAATATAGTTAATTGTCATGTATATAACCTCTAAAAGACATGAGGCTCCTATATGATTGCTTTAGCACTTTATTTGTAAAAGCTTTTTTTTTTTTTCCCCAAAGACTTTTAAAGTCCTTTCAGAAAGTTGCATACAAGATGGTTTTCATTTTATGATTTCAGCTTTCTTAGCAAAATATGATCGCTTCTGACTATAATATTAAAGTTCTCTGTGGAAGTATCAAGATGCAAAGAGATTAAACACATCCAAAAAAATGGAGAAAATGAATGACCTGTACGTTTATATGAAATATTCATTGGGCTTCCCTTTAAATGAGGGTAATTTTGGAGATATGCTGCATTGGCTTTCTTGTATATCACATTACACTGGATTGTATGTCTCATTACACTATGTTATCACTTCATGGTATTGTAGTTTGCATGGTGACTGTGAGGGTATAATGTAATGTGATGATGTACTGTAGCTGTGAAATACTATTAAATGATGACACTCTAGGGATTCAATAAAATACACCATTTCACTAATCTCAGTTTCAGAATCTGTAGGAGAGTGCTGAGGGAAATACTTGCCTTGAAAGGATTTGCTGGGTTTACTTACTTCATTTGTGACCCATATGGCTTACTGCTGAAATTGCCATTTCTATAGGATTCTTCTGTTGGAGCTGATACCTAGACTTTGCTTGTCTACTACAGTAATGCTCCAGTAATCCGTTAACTGCATGCTGTTAAAGGAGTGGGATCTCTTGCAGAGACAGTCATTTAATTTAGAAGATTACGAATGCCTCCACTTGGTGCTTGACCTCATCTATGGTGCAAGCTGAGAATTTAAGAGACAGATTGACCTGGGAAGGCTATGAACACTGACACTTTAAAAGCAACAACAACAACAAACCCCCCAAACATCATACACTTTCCTATATCTCTATTTTTGTCAAAAACTGTCAAAGCAAGTCTGTGTTCAGTTTTTCCTATTTTAAGATCACTGGAGCAGTATTCTACCAACATGAAATACAGGGTGATCAATTGTCTTGCATTATGAAGCATATTTAACCTTGAGTTATCATGATTCATACACTGAACTTCTAATCTGATCATACAGGAAATTATTACTTTTAATCTTCATTTACAACAACAAATGTATTCCATTGCTCAAGGAGGTTCTTAAAATGTTATGTATCTATGACAGATGCACAGTTTAGCCGCTGGCATATGGCTAACAAAATTTTTCATCTTAAATGATATGACATTGAATCTCAGATTGGTTATCATCAGTATTATACAAAGCAGACGGATGCCTTGACAAGGCTTCTTTGTGAGGAGTATCTCACTTGTCTTTGTTATTCCCTGTCATGAGACAGAATAGTTGTAGAGGTGTTGGAATAGAGGTCTTGGGGTTACTATTTTTTTCATTTAAAAGTGGGTAGCCATATACAGCTGTAATTTCCTTTGTTTAGATGGAAAGAATATTTTAAAGCATGTTTGAGGATCTTAAGTGCTTCATAATATCTGATATTTGTGCTCTGCATTGTTGTTGTCCCAGTGCTTTGGGAACCATCTAATGGAAACAATTAACAATGACACTTTTTCCCTCTTCTCCTTCAAGAGTGAATTTGTGGAGGAAAAAAAGAACAGCACCTTCCCCTTCTTCTGTGGGGTAAATGTTTTCTTCCTTGATGTGATGACTTCTCAGTACTTTGAACATCCTTGGGTAATCAGAATGGACATACTGGTGTGTCCCAAGAATCTGTTCCTGGCTTTTCCTAAGGTTATCAAACTATTTTGGGAAATGACACAGGGATATGCCCTGAGGTAGTGTGGTCATGGGTGTCAGGGTGCATGGGAGAAGATGGGCAGGTACCTAGAATGGTTTTCATGTTGGATAGTGTAGCACCTGAGCATGATCTAAGTGGTATGGCATAAGGCGTGGAGATTGTACTGGTTTTGGCTGGGATAGAGTTAATTTTCTTCACAGTAGCTAGTATGTTTTGGATTTGTGCTGAAAACAGTGTTGATATAACTCAGGGATGTTCTCGTTACTGCTGAAAACAGTGCTTACACAGAGCCAAGGCCTTTGCTGCTTCTCACACCACCCCACCAGCGAGGAGGCTGGGGGTGCACAAGGAGTTGGGAGGGGACACAGCCGGGACAGCTGACCCCAACTGACCAAAGGGGTATCCCATACCATATAACGTCATGCTCAGCATATAAGGGGCTGGGGGAAGAAGGAGGAAGAGGGGGACCTTTGGAGTGATGACGTTTGTCTTCCCAAGTAACGGTTACGCGTAATGGAGCCCTGCTTTCCTGGAGATGGCTGAACCCCTGCCTGCCCATGGGAAGTGGTGAATGAATTCCTTGTCTTGCTTTGCCTGTGTGTGGCTTTTGCTTTACCTATTAAACTGTCTTTATCTCAACCCATGACTTTTCTCATTTTTACCTTTCCGATTCTCTCCCTCATCCCCAGCAGGGGAGCGAAGAAGCGGCTGCGTGGGGCTGAGCTGCCGGCTGGGGTTAAACCACAGCAATGAGGCAGACTGGAAGAATGGAAATAGATGGGCAAAGACCTTTCCTGTATCTGAATAGCTAGAGTGTGAGGAGGTATTTATATAATGAATTTATTATACTGAATTTGATTATGAATTACGCTGCTTTTCATGGGGTAAATAAAGTAAGACAGCACAAAAAACTTTCATGGTTTCATTGGAAAGTATTAATAATACTTTGCATGCTAATTTACTTCTGAAAGGTAATGAGAGTCATCAGTTCTTTGTAGTTCTATGTTATAACCATGCTTTTGATTATCTCCTTCATTATCTCCTCATACTACATTACATCTTGATCTATATGTACTAGCCATTTTATACATCTTGAATTTGCAACAGCATTTTCTGTCAAAAATTCAGTACAGTAATAAGATCTCATGACCAATTCTGCTCTGGTCATAGATCTAGTTCACTGGAATTTAGAAATATTTTTCAGTTTCTGATATTTTTATCAATAGCTACTGATTTATTAGTTGGAAATGTTTCACTTTGTTAAAAAAATAAAAATCCAATTATTTATGTTACTATTTAAGAAGCTGTCACTGTCTTGAAGCAATTTGTCATTTATCTGCTTGACTTCACATGTACCTTTTTAATAAAAACTCTGAAAAAGAAATGTAGTGATTCTTCTACTGCCTCTCTTTTACAAAACTGCACGGTTTATAAGTTTTCAGCCAGCTTTGACTCTGTTCATAATGCTAATACATATACAACACTAGTTTATGTTTTTGTTTGCAGCTCAATTTTGGTTTTAGCCGTCTTAGAGGTTTTCTAAAAGTCATGATGTTATGTGAATCTCAAGGCTTGTTTTAACTGCTTGCAGGATGTGAATTTTTCACACATAAAAAATGTCTTCAATTTTTCTTTTGTATATGCTCAGTCCATTCTTCATCATAAACATTCATTTTTGGTTTTGTATTTGTGAATTGGAGTTACTTGGGACCTGCGGTATACCCCAAATGATTTCTCCATCACCATATTTACCATTACCTTGTGAGTTTTCATTATATTGTAGATAAGGCTTCAGCAAAACTTGACCAAGCTACCTCACTGGTTAAAAGCTGTTAATTATTTGCCTATAGAAACCTAGCATAAACACTGCAGTTGAGATTTCATCTTTCATGCAGCTTTTTCTTGCTTTCCTGTATTTGTACCACTCAGTCCTTCCTGAAAAGGGCAAACAACAGAAAGTCAAAGTGATTGACTTAAATCTCTTTTGGACACAATGCATCTGTCCATGGTTAATTCATCTATTTACCCCCTAAGAAACTGTGGTCATCCCCATCCGAGCAGATCCTCAGCTGATTTAAAGATAATGGTCAGGGTTCATTAGAAACCAAACTGACGGGTTTCTGAGAAGCTGTCCGCTGAGTACCAAATGCCAGAGAAAAGTTTTCTTAATCACAATAAAACACTGCAGTTTGTTTCTGCATTACTGAAAAGACTATTAATTATGAGTGTGTTTTCATGTACATATGACTTTTTGTTAATGATGGATGACCTTCAAAAGGTTAAGCTATGAATCACCACGTTAATGTCTGCACTAGGTTGATTAGAATAATAAAATAGATCTGCTTCCGTGATGCCTGGCTCTTTGTGGGGAGCAAACTGCCGTGACCGGGCGGCACAAACAGGGCCCTGCTACGGCCCCGTGACACGGTCCAGCTCCCAGCCTGACGTGCCGGGCTGGCAAGGATGCGGCCCCTCAGCACTTGCTGGTGGGCAACTGCTGGCAGCATGACTCTGACAATGGGCATCCCAGGGCATTCTAAATAGCTGTCTAAAATATATATGATACAACTAAATAGTTCCTAGGGGAAATGCCAATATCCAGAGTCAGTTGCATTTTAGGGAATTTCACCTGAGCCTCTGATATCATCTGGAAGAAGTAATAATAGATGGAAAAGCTAGTCTTGCTACAACAATATCTGCTCGCTTAAATCCCTTCAACAGATTTTAGTAGGCTACCATGGTTTCCTCACACTAATGTTTAATCCTGTGTACCTTTTCTGACTTCTTCCATTTTTTTATTGACTTCAGGCAATTTATTAACAAATTTCTTTATTTTACAGCTGTGAAAATGGAGTTTCTGGTTATTACTGAATACATTGCCAGAAAAGTGGCATTTTGTGGTGTGTGTACAATGAAAGGAGCTTATAAATATATTGCACCTGCTGCTGTACTCCAGTATAACCCAGTGTTGGCTGAAAAATTGAAAGAACAATTCTTCAGCTTAATATAAAAGAAAAATCAATTATTCAGCTTAATACAAAAGAAAATAATACTTAATTTTGCAACTAAAGTTATTTGATGCTCAAGCTGTTACTTGACAGATGATAAATTCTTTCTCTAACTAGTGCGATCATTACTAGTCTTGAAATCTACAGATCATTTCTTCCAACTTTATAAGACACTGCTATTACACTTAAAAGAACTAGTGCTTCTCACTTCTTTGCTTTGCAGCTTCTGCTGAGTGAACAGGCAAGAAGGCAGAGGAGGTAAAGTCTTTTGATTGGGCATTTTTGCTGTTACCATAGAGACTCATTGTAAAATTCATCTAAATGTACTCCTTAAAATGTCAAACACAGGAAGCAGGAGGGAAATTTCAGTGGAAAAATATATGAAAAGCATAAAGCTGTTACATTAGCTAAAGTCACTGTGCCACTCCTTCATTCATTGTAGGTTAAGTAAATCCTGCTTCTGAACCGAAGGGAATTATTTCCTTCAAATATGGGCTTTCAATTACCTTTGAGATATGAACTCTAATCTCTTAGGTAGAAGATGAAAATTAACTGTATCTACCAATGTCAGTCTTACATGAAGCTTAATTAATTTGGATTTGATTTTTCCTCTCACTTAATTTAAAAAAAAAAAAGTAAACACATGAGCAATAGTCTTACAATCTGCAGAACACTAGCCATACCTCCGATTTTATTACTGAAGGTTAAGAATAAGCCAAATTCATTTCAGCGCCACAATTTTTTATTAACAATTTCCCATCATGGGTGTGGGCTTTCAGCAAGGGCCCCGTAAGCCATGAAGCCAACACAGCCGTGGGAGTGGGTCGGCTTTGCTGCCCAGCTGGGAGATGCTGAGAGCAGAGCAGCGCCCGGCGCAGCCAGCCTCTGCCCTCCTGCTGCGCTCTCGGCATCGCCCGCGCTTGCCTTTGCCACCTTCCCCATCTCTCCTTCTTTAAGGAGATTAAGGAGGACTATCTGGAGAAGCGTCCTCACTATCAGCAGCAACACTGCACTACAGAAGCTCCCCAAATTTTGTATCAGATAGCACCGTAACTTTTTTATAGGAAATAATGTGTGCATGATGAAATATAAATGTAAGAAGAAAATTGTGCATTATGGGGTTTGCGGGAGAATTAATATATAGCTGCCTAAAAGACCAATGGGGATCAATTTTAGAATTAATATCCTGTCAGTTCTGCATCACCCTGTCATGTAGACTAAAACACTTTGGCTAGAGTGTATATATTAAGTGCAGTATTTATTTTGTGGTCTAGAGTATTGGGCTACGGGCCAGGATTCCCAAGTTCTTTAGTCCTTTCCCAGGTTTTGACAAATACGTTGGAGAGTTTCACTTGACCTTCCTTTCTTTTTGCTTATTTATCTGTGAAACTGCAACCATGGTACTGAGTATGTAAAAATATTCCATATACCTTAGGCCTGATATTTTAGTAGTTAATCTTGAAAATACTCAATTTCTTGTGATTCCTTATATCTGAAGGAATAGCATATTGTAATGAATTAATAGAAGTTGAAAAAACACACGCATATTGTTTTCATTCATGAGGCTCAACTAAATTATTTCTTCTGTTGGAGGGAAGAGTTTTTTCCCTGTAAAAATCTTATGTTTGAAATACAATATTCCTGTGCAACAATAAACATTTGGTAATATGTAATGTTTGAATTATGTTTAAGATCTAATAATAATTATTATCAAAACCATAAAGCTTTGTTAGTTGTATGGAACAGCGTGAGTTTTACAGTTTGGGTTTATATATTCTAAACTAAAATACTTCAAAGGCACAGTTTTATGACAGTGGAAATATACACCAAACACTTTACTTAAAGTAGCTAACAAATGAACACAATGAACATGTAAAAATCCTTAACATATTTTCTCTCCTCTTATACTTTTCAATGCCAAAATGAGAGAAGAAACAAATGAAAGGAAGAAAAAGGAGAAAACTTTATGCAAAAAATTTTTGTAAAGAAAAAATTTTCAATATGTCTTGAAAATTATTGAGTTTTGTTTTTTGCAAGTCTCCAGTTTTCAAGTGTCTCGTTAAATGATTTTACATAGTGTCAGTAAAATTTCAATTATGAAAAACTTTTCAGTTATCTAACCAGATTGTCTCAATAAATCCATTACGTTGTAATTCTTCTTGATGCATATTGAACATGATAAAAATGGAAGTTCTTATTTTGACACCATTTCATGTTAAAATAAATAAACCACAAGAAAGACAACTTTTCAAAAATGAAATACTTGTGATTTTTTGAAGATGTATCACATTAGTGCCTAGAGTGACAACTTTTAATCCTTCCTACAACAAGGAAAATCTGTCACAGGAGTAAAAAAAAAAAGGCTTTTATTGAATTAACAGGAAAATAATAACAATAATCTAATAATGGAAAATGCCTTGGGAAATCTTAGCTCTGGACTTTAATACTCGAGTTCTACCTAATGAAAAAATGTTTCCATAGATATTTAAAGTAGCTTGTAAGATGAAGCAATTTCAATTCTCATCTGTCTTCTAATGAGTTTTGTGTATATCCTGTTCATAAGAAAGAGGCTGAGAGACAGACACTTGTGCTGTCACACAGTGCTAAGTCCCTGCCGAGAAGAACAGAGGACAAATAACACAAGATGCTCTACAGGTGTGAGGGACAAATCACTCATTGCCTTTTTCACCTCAATTTCTGTCAAATTAGTAAGAGTAATTTCTGAAAATCTTAGTTTACTTCCCCAGACATTACCATATCTACAAAAGCAATGACCTATTTTGTTGATAAACAGCAGCCTCAGAATGAATGTATTTGAGAACAAACTCTTTTTATAAGGTAATTGCCTTAAAAAATCCTGCCATTGGTTATCCAAATGAGCAAACTCAGATGATATCTGGACAATGTTTTGAAATTTAATCAGGAACATAACTTTGGTGCTTACTTTTGGGAAATAGTTTTAAAAAATATTGTCTTACAGAAATTCAGAAACAGATTAAAAGAGTATGTATATATCTAGCTGTTATTAAAGACTAAGGGAGGATTTATGCTAATGGACTAGTGCTAGCCCTTTCAGACCGTTTAAATAACACTAAATGCCACATAGAAGAAACAAGGTATAGGGATGTCTTTTATTTGTTTGGGTTTTCAGAGAAAAATATGAGACTGCATCTACCAATTTGCAAGTTTGTATATGCTAAAAAATAAGGAATTCTTGTTACTCCCCATTCTTTCTCATTGCTTTTATCTTCCAGCTATGATGCCGAAAAATAACGTGTAAAAGAATAGAGAGAAAAAAAAAAAGTTTAGATTTTAAACACATCTTGGGCTGTTGTTACTTTTCTTGCTACTGCAATTTGAATTTTGTTTCTCATGGCTACTGTTCTGTTCTATGCTGCAGTAAAATGCATGATTTGAAAATCAATGAAAATTTTTTTCCCATAAAACACAACGCCCTCCAGAGGTTTACTTGGCTTTGTACAGGTCAAAATCTGTGACCTTGCAGTATTTGTAAAATACCAGTGGTAACTTCTCAGATTGTCACATCAAAATTGTTTTTAGGTCTCCAAGGAGGATTCAGACTCTAGTGTCAGTAGCAACAAAGGTAAGGGCAACAATTATGTGTCAGCTCTACTATATCTTCAAAGAGGGCATTTTGCCAGTCTGACACATTGGCTGAAAAAGCCTCACACATACAAATCTTTGTTTTCTTTCTAATTTATTTTTGGAGGTGTGGTAGAACCTGAGATGGATCTATAAAAATAAATAGGACAAGAACAATCATATAAGACAATCATATATGTAGTCACTGATGAACTGAAATTTAGTTCACCTTCTTTCAGCTCTTGGAGCAAAAGATATATACCAATCTTTTCCCCTGTTTTGCAGTTTTCTGTAGTAATAAGTTTTTTACACTAAGTCAACAGCTAAGAAAAAGTAAATTGTCTAAATAAAAATAATTGTAAAGCAGTCTAAGGTTTCAGACTTTTTATTATTTTTTAAATTACAACCTTTACAAACCATATTATTTTTCTTGTTCACAAGGCTATAAAGGATTGTAGAAAAATGAAGAAAGATTTTCTCATGAAAACTGCATTTGATTGACTGCTGTTTCTTCTATGCTTTTAGAAAAGTCTTGTGTTTATGTAATGCTGTTGGCAGAAAGATCTCTTGTCATTTCTGCAGGTATGGAATAATTAGAAAAGAGGACATAAATGAGATTACCATCATAATAATACTAGGGAGTATTCTAATATATTGAAGGAAGGAGAAAACTCCTCAAGGGAGCAGAGGCGTTACAGATAAGAGAAACACAATTAAATTCCATTTTGGACTTGCTAGGGAAGAATTAAATGAAATGCACTATCTGGGAGTCTTCCTGGATAGTCTCTGTGTAGAAAAAAAATTTAGAATAAGGGGACACTTACAGAGGTATTAATCGATGATTTTTTTTTTTTTTTTAAATAAATATGAGAGTCAGAGAGAGAGCTTTGAAGAGAAAATAACATCCTGAAAGGCTGAATTCCTGAAAAAACAGTGTGAAATAAACAGTGAAATTTTCATTGGCCTAAATAGAATTTAAATGTTCAGCTAGTAACTTCTGCCCAAATTCAGCTTCGATCAACTCCAGACAGGAAGGGCTGCTTACTTTGACATTGGTTTAAGATGAAAAAAAAGGTTATGCAACTGCTGAAACTGGGCCTGCTAAACTTTAAGATTGTTAACACAGTGCACAGCTCACTGATGTTCTACATTATCTCAGGGAGACAGTTGGTCTTTCAAAAAGGATAAATATGCATATGTAGAAATGACTCAGGATACACACTTACACTTTGAACTAATTATTATTTAATGAGTGCCTGATAAAAAAAATAAAACCTCAGAAGAGGTAATTTCCTATTGTTTTATTGCATGAATAAGAGTCATGTAAAGCCAGCTGTGTAAATGTGTATTCTTCTTTCAGGCATGTTATTCTAGGCAGAACTAGTAGCACTCTCTATTTTTAGAGTTGCCTGATACTCCCTGCTGTGCAAAGCTGTGTCTATTATATCAGCTTTGCCAAACTTTCCTGTTTGTCCCGAAAATTATTATGGTAAGCATCTTCATGAATGTTTCTGAAAATTTTCATCCATGAAAGTACAGTTCTGACCATGAAGCCAGAGAAAAAAGTAAATTTTGCTGTCTTTAATACTGCTTGAGACCCAGAGGAATGCTTTAACGCATTGAAATGTCCTGTGCGTTGACATAACAACTTCACTTTTTGCAGGCATTCTCTCTTGTGTCCAGAATCATGCTTTTGCTATCTCTAACGGTGATTTAAAATTTAACTCAGTTGCACACTTTAAACAGTTTATACATGCTCAGTAGAAACAGTAACAGCTGATATCTTCAAAGAATTCATCATCACTGTGTGTGCTGAATTTCTTTGGTATATTGGATAGTGCCATGCTCTTATTCTCAATGGAAGCAAATTGGATGTTTTAGACAAGACCTGTCCCAGTTAAGGGGCGTTTGAAGAGCAGAGTGTGACATTTGAAAAGCATACTACTACTACTGTACAAGCAGAGTACCGCATATATGCATGTTTATTGGTTTTGACACCATTTGAGTTCCTTCTGACCCAGAGCAGTATATACATGTAATCGCAGCACATCTCTAGACTTATCAGCATTGCTAAAAAAAGGATGCCTTAGCTTAGGCAGAGTTTTCACATAATTACGTGTACCTGCACAGTTTTTCAAATCTCTTTTCCTGGTTCTCTGTGACTCATACTGCATTGTGCAATGTGGACATACATTAAGGCAAGAAGTATTCAATTATGTATTCTCTGTCACTGTCAATTTTTAAAAACAGAAATACTGTTCTAATATCTAACTTGAAAAACCAGGAATGGGAAACCCACCTTTCATGCCAGTCATGCCCCTGAGCCTCCACTCAATGAAGAACTAGAAAGTTTACTTGACCCAGCAGAGGAATGTCCTGGGACATTGTCATGGTGCTTCTCAGATGGCGACGTGTAATAGCACCAGAGAAAGTCTAAAAACATGCAAAAAAGGATGTGACTTACTAGCCATTTATTGAACTCCTAGAAGTCTATTGTAAGGATGATGTGATCCAGAAGAAGGGGAAGAGAGAAGATTTGCCTTCTTTTCTTTTTCTACTTATTACTACACTTTCCAACTGTTGATAACATCATAGAATCATGATAAAATAATTGAATACCAGGTTGGAAGGGACCTCAAGGGTCATCTGGTCCAACCTGTCTTGACAAAAGCAACATCCAGAAAAGATGACCCAGCATCCCATTGAGCCAAATCTTAAAAACGTCCAATGCTGGGGAATCCACCATTTCCATCGTCAGTGTATAACCTATGTTTATGACAAAATAATGACCTCTCCCAAAAGATACTTGTAGTTTGCTTTATCAAGAAATTGTTACTGGGTGCATAAATTTCAAACACCTATAGAGTGAAGGAGAACATTTAATAAAACTAGATATTTTTGGGTCTGTAATCGAGTCATATTTGAATGCACATAGAAAAGAGAAACCCATACTCAACAAGGTATTAATTAAAAGTATTTAGATGCTTATTTAAATGCAATTCTATTGCATTACAAAATATTAAGAATAATATTAAAAAAAAAGATATTAACATAAAATTTGCAAGGCAATGTTAGCCTTTTAGAAATGTGCCTAGTTGTCAATACCCAGTTAAGTGTTCAACTTTCCTTGTTGATACAATCAGAAGGCAAAATGTCGAAGTCAGTGTAAAAAATGCCAGAAAAACTTAGAAGTATAACCCAAGTGTAAACAAAACCAATTGGGATGGATGAGAAGATTCTGAGCTGAGTAATAAAATAAAACTATTCTATTCTGACTTTAAAGCCCCTAAAAGCAATAGAGAATCTTGAAGCTGATCTCAGAACACAACTCTATGAAGTGTTATCTCTGCAAAAGAAAAAGTGGTTATCAAAAATTCTTTTAAAGGTTAGAGCTTTATTCAGCTATAGGTCACAAAAAGCTGAGGTGTTAAAGTGCCAGACTGACACCAGAAAGAGTCCCTCCATAAGCTTGATTCTGTATAAGGTCTTACCTAAAAAAAAGCACTTTTATTGAACAATACAAAAAGAGCATGAGTCAAAATGGTATAGCTGCACATTTTTCCCCCTCCATTGTTATTATCAGCAGCAAAAGACTAGTAAAATTCATAATAAGATGATTAATATCTATTTACTGTAAATTTCAATCATCTAAAAATCTGAATATGACTGTTGTCTTTAGTGATCTAAACTAAGGACTGATTATATTCACGTACTAAAAGGTAGAAATGGATGTGTTTCTTAACTAACAACACTTAATGGTAAAAAGAAATCAATATCCAATATTTGTAAAATACATTTTGCTGTTACTACCCTGTATGTCAGCTGGATGTAACACTTGGTTGTAACACTAAACCTCTAGTTGATTAGTTTGCCTTGTCCCGACGGTGTGTGTGAGGACATGCCAGCTGATGATATTATCTTCCCTCTGCTATGAGAAAGTAAAGAGAAGAGAACCTAAACATGATGAAACTGAGATTTCACCTCCATGGAGGTTTGGAAATTATAAAAAAAACAGGTCTGTGTCCTGATTTTGAGCCAAATGAAAGAGCTACACCCCCCAAAGAGGAAAGCATGCTGTGGCAGTTTCTGCACCACAAATATGCACAGCTGAGCCTACCAGCTCCCCACCATCAAGTATGAGTCTTTGAGGAACCTTGGCTCCACACTGCATCAGTGCTACTCAGAAGGGACATAGGCACGGGTGCTGAGTGCGGACCAAGGTGTTACATGGTGTGGAAAAAGAACATATGCATTTAGGACTGAAGTGAGACCTGGGAACTTTTTGGTCCCCTGTGGAGGGAATACTACAGAGCACCTCTGAAGTACAGTGTTTCCTTCAGTTGCTGCAGATATATACCAGTCATTTAGCAGTACATGCTCAGGGTTGTAACAATTGACACAATGCAGTCCTGATACTTTAAAAACAGACACACAGATCAAATGTACACTCCTGGATTACGCAAAACTCACAGCGGGTATCTGGAAACATCCAGTCATAACTCTTAATATTTCAGAGGTAGTTCCACTGAGAGCAATACATAATAGCATATTACAGTAAAGGTGGTACTAGCTGGTCCAAAGTAGATTAGTGTTTCTACTTGATTAACATAAATTCCTACAGACTAACCTGGATCAAAGTTTAACCTTTTTAAAGCTTGTCTTGTATCCACACATCTGTTGCACTTGACATTTTAACAACATCTGCTTTCACTTATCTGATGTCTCTATTTCATTCTGCTAATGGTGAGAATATGTTCCTGTGTGCACATGGAATTTTACCTTTCTGACTTCCCAAGTCAATGTGGACATCTGGTATATATGATTATTTACTCTGCCTACTGATTTTGAGGAAGGAAGGTGTTACTGTTAAGAAAAGGAAGTTAAGGTATATTAAAGTTTTAACCCCTTTTATGCAGGAGACAAGTGGTTGTCCAGGGTCATATTTTTATAGCCACTTCTTGTGGAGTCACAGTTGAATCTTACTTCTAAGGAAATGATTGTTTGTAGTGAGTGAGACAGGATAGTAGGTGTCCTTAGCATGCCAGTTGGAAAAACAAAAGAGTACTCAGAAAGGCAGGCAGGATTTGAGGCTAACATGTTTCATTAGTGTTCTTCAGCGAGGCCAGGCTCGTCTTTGATCCTCTGAGCTACAGGCAGCCAATAACATCTTAGGGGTAGTTTCTCTGGCTCAGATGTAAAATAAGTATTTATTTTAAGTTCTGATTTTGAAAGTTGACAATCTCTGCTAATAACTTAGGACAATTGGTATTGATGTCGTTGATACAATGATAATATAGACAGAACAGAGTTGGAAGGGAAGTTTTTCTTGGCACTAGGAAAATAGGGAAATCTTTATTGTATGAGTAGAAAGAGCTTGTGTTTCTCCTATATTTATTGCAAATAATTTTACTACTACGAGTACTGTTATTCAAAGGATTGTGCCTGGATAAAGCTGTCCTCATACAAGAGGAAACAGGGAATCTTGGTAGCCCTAAGTGTAAAATTATCCTCTTCCAAATAGCATTGACTAGTACAACCATTTTCTCTCAAAGTGCAAAATACTATCTTATGACAGTGAAGATATACAACACACACATATACAGATTCACAAAAAACCACTTGTGCAGTGGAAAAGGATGCTAATCTTATTCAAACTACATAGTAAATGTACCAAGTCAGCAAACATGCAATTAATCACACTAGTTTAATGAAATAGAAGAATATTAGGTTTGGTAATGGGGAAAAGAAATTCTCCTGTTACTCAAATAGTCAGTTGGGTCAGTCTATTCTGGTGACTGGAAAAACCCAAAGGCTCATCTGTGGACCCAAGAGCAAGTTACACAACACAATTTGAGCCAATACAGCCAAATTCTCTCTCCCTCCCACGGAGGGCCATCTCATCTTTACTACCTATTGGGAACACACCCTGGCTCTGCAGTCCCCTGGTCATTAGTGTAGTTGTAGTCATTGTCTTGTATTGTAGTTTTTGTCTACAAGGGTGTTTGCTGGTGTGAGCCAAAATCATGTCAGGCAATAGGATAACTACGAAGCGGTGTGGATTATTGTAGACTGCGTGCTATGTGTATACCCATGCCCTGGTCATACTTAATTTTCTAGTACAGATGTAGCCACAGAGAATACAATTCTAGTTTCATATGTGCTTAGTAAACAAACAATACCTAGACCATCTCACAACCATATTGTGCTACGTCCGATCAACATTAGCCCTACTTTGACTGGGCATGTTGGACTAGCTGACCTCTAGGAATGTATTCTATCACTGTTCTGTGATTCTTTTAAAAGTGGTAGTAATCTTATCCCACTCTCTGGGTTGACAGGTTAAGTTATATTCACTTAGAAATATTAGTATGAAAAAATGCAGAGCTTCACTGATCTAAAATATTATTCACATCATGAAAATGTGTCATGAAATAGATGGAGTTTGATTACTTAGAATTTACTGCTGTTCAAGATAAAAAAGTATGCATTAGTGAAGTGTCAAACCTGCAGCACACAAAGTAGTGTCCTAGTGGTTTCTGGGACTGTTCCTTCCCAAGAGTGAATTTTACCATAAGTGGAAAAGAACACATTTCACACCATTGCACTTTAAAAAATAACAATGTCTCCACTCTTGATTCAATATAAGTTGGCTTTTTACAGTCTTCCAACAGTGCATCAGTGCAAGAATCAGAAGCAAGGTTAAGGAATAGTTTAAGTGACTACAGCATTGTGAATACAAATAATTTAGATGATTTAGTTTTGAATAGTTAGAGAAATCTTTTTTTTTTTTTTTTTTTTTTTTCCCCCCATTCAGATGACCTGATGATTCTAGCAAGAGCAATGGATCTTTTTATTTCTTCGGGTTATACTGTATAGGTAGCAATCTTAACTTGTCAGGAAAAAATTATTCCCTACCTTAGGAACAATCATAGTTCAGACACTGCATGTTATTCCCACAGTTTGGGTTTTCTTCCATTTTTCTGACTTATCACAGAATAAATAACTTCCTTTTTTTTTTTTTTCTTAGCACAGGCATCTCTGGACATTGACTTTTAGCCTTATTATGCCCAGTGCTTGAAAGGGATAGAAAATAATTTGCATGTAGTTTCCAGAGGTTGATTTTTGTTTTGTTCAGACAATTTCAACTCTGCCAAAGTTCCTCTACTTAGAAACGACAATTTCTTCTTCCATTATCCTTCTTATGTTACCTCAATTTTCATCACTCATGGTCTGCTGAACAATACCGAGAAAGAAAGAGATCATGCTACAGGGTACTCTGTTTTTACTGTCTCAGCAAGTGTCTTGACAGAGATATTCATAATGTGAGATAGCAGAAGAACCAATGCTACAAATGATTCATGACATTCGTTTGGTGTTTTGCATTCCTGTTGCTGTTCTGTAAAGCTCTGACTCCTCAAAGTGAAGTGTTTGGGTCATAGCAAAGTGGGTCCATGGAACTCTTAGTTTTCATGGATTTCAGTATGCTCTTGGCATCAGGTTTATCTCGATCTTTTCTACCACATTTTCAAGGCACAAGTTCTCTAAATAGGCTTCATTTCTGCAGTATGGATATTTAAAAGTTAACAGTCTAAATATCTGTTAATCACCTTAGATTTTCTTTACTGTAAACAATGACTATTTGCCATCTTTAGAGTGGTGTATTATGTGCTAAAATAGATGGCTCTTTCACCATCCCACGAAAGGCAGAAATTGGACAAAAGATAAGTCTGAGTTATAAAATTCTTTAAAAACTCAAGGACTTAGGTTTTATATATGCACAATGGTTAAAAAAGCATGTTCCAATCTTTTAAACCACCGTGCTGCCTATATTTAACCCCTTTATTTTTAATCGTGCCCTGTTCATAAATTTCATATTAGACAAAGAATGCAGGAACTGCTCTGTAGAATCAAACCAATGTTCCACGTATTTTGGCACCCTGTCCTTGGTAGCAAACACTAATGCTTAGGAAAAGTAGCAAGTACAGGAAGATCCTCCTTTTACTCAACTCTCTGTTTCTTGTAATTAACTATTTAAAGGCTTCCTGTAAAAATGACACCTGAACTGTTGTATTTATTATCCAACACAGGCCTAAATGCCTGAGGGATTTGTTGAATCCCTTTCCTGAATAAAGTTGTGCCTCTGACCTCCAAAACAACTGTAGCAAAGAATTCAAGACTGTAATAATGTGCTGTGTGAGAAAAAAAAGTGCTTACTTATTGCATATCTGAGAAGCTTTTTTGGGGCAGCCCATAGTTCTCATGTTAAAATAGAGACAATATGATTCCTAATCACATTTACCATTTTGTTTTCAAAATGTTACAGATCTTTATCCTATTTTTTTCTTCAGTCATACCTTTCCAGACTCAGTTATAGTTTATATGGAAGCGATTACATATGTCTGATAATCAATGCATTATTACTCTGTAACTTTTTTCTAGTTCTGACATGCTCTGGTTTTAAATCGTGGACAATATTTTTAATGTAATGGTCCAGATGATTGCAGTTATTTATTGAAGTTTTCTAGTCTCTGTTCATCAGGACATTCCTCCAGACCCTGTTTGCTTCTTCACTAACTATACATATTAAACATATTTTTCCCTGAGACCTGTGCAGACTGATTGAAGATTTCTTCCTGTTTACCCAATTTAGAGGCTATAACTAAGGTTTGTGGGTTTGTTTTTTGTTTGTTTGTTTGTTTGTTTGTTTTGGTTTTGGTTTTTTTTGGGGGGTGGTGTGGTGTGTTTTTTTTTTTTTAATTTATTTTCCTCCTGTGTGCATTAATCTGTGCTTACTAATTTTGCATTTCATATACCATTTTATCCTTGAGTCACTGACTATGAAGAAAGCTTCTTGAGCTCTTTACAGACAGCTTTGATTTTGACTATATAGAGTAATTCTGAATTATTTGAAAACATCACTGTCTCACTATTTATTATGTTTCCAAACATTTATGCATATATTGAGCAGCCAAGGTCCAAACTTAAGAAGTTCTTGTGAGACCTTGTTGAAAGCATTTTGAAAATAGAAATATAATTAGACCATACTTATCCACCTACTCAGTGACACTTTGAAAAAGCAGATAGATTTCTAAGGCATGATTTTTCTTTAGAAAAACCATATTAACCCATTACCAATATACTGTATCTATCTGTGTGTTTACTAATTCTTTTCTTTACATAGGTTTTACCAGTTAGACTGGTACTGGTCAGTCAAATCTTTAGTTCTCACCAACAGTCATTTTAAATGCTTTGTCATGCTTGCCACCTTCCATTCCTCTGCCTACAAGAATCGATTTTAAAAATGTGTTACACATGATAGTTAAGCTCCTCATAGCTTCATATCAGAGTTCTTTAAGTATCTGTTGAAACTCTTTAGTCCTATTCAATGTACTTGTTTAGTTAGACTTTAAAAAAAAAATAAATCCCAAATTTGAAAGTACTTCCTCAAATTCATAATATAAAATTAAGATCTGATGTGGGAATCTTCTGGATTGCCTTTGAATTGAGCACAATTCCAGAAATTAATTTATTTTTTCTGTAGTCTTCTCATGTAACCTTCTCATATAAGTGTTCCTCATAGGCTGCCATCATCTGCCGACTCCTTCAATTCTCTGAAAGTCTTCTGCTTTTGATTTGTTTGAAAAAGATTTTATTATGAGCCTTTATAACTTTAACATACAGAGTCTCAACATATATTTGAACTTATATTATGGTTTTAAATTTGAATTGCCAATTTATTGTTCTTTTACCTCTTTCATGTTTAGATGCAAATTCTGTTTTTCAAAGCCTATTTGCCCCAGAAATGTAGAGTTTATTTTAAGACTCACACATTCTACTCTTTTAATTTCATAATAATTTTCTCACATTTATGCAGTTCCCCTTTTCAGTGAACTTTGTTAACCATTTTATTTCTACAAGATTTAGAATTTGAATGTTTTGATCACTGTATCCACAAAATAACAATTTGAAAGTTCATAGAATCATAGAATGGTTTGGGGTGGAAGAGACCTTAAAGATCATCTAGTTCCAACCCCCCTGCTATGGGCAGGGACACCCTCCACTAGACCACGTTGCCCAAAGCCCCATCCAACCTGGCCTTGAACACTTCCAGGGAGGGGGCATCCACAACCTCTCTGGGCAGCCTGTGCCAGTGCCTCACCACCCTCACAGTGAAGAATTTCTTCCTAATATCTAATCTAAATCTATCCTCCTTCAGTTTAAAACAATTAGCCCTTGTCCTATCCCTACACTCCCTGATAAACAGTCCCTCTCCAGCTTTCCTATAGGCCCCCTTCAGGTACTGGAAGGCTGCTATCAGGTCTCCCCGGAGCCTTCTCTTCTCCAGGCTGAACAACCCCAACTCTCTCAGCCTGTCCTCATAGGAGACGTGCTCCAGCCCTCTGATCAGCTTCGTGGCCCTCCTCTGGACTTGCTCCAACAGCTCCATGTCCTTCTTATGTTGGGGCCCCCAGAGGTGGACGCAGTACTCCAGGTGGGGCCTCACAAGAGCGGAGTAGAGGGGCAGGATCACCTCCCTCCACCTGCTGGTCACACTTCTTTTGATGCAGCCCAGGACGTGGTTGGCTTTCTGGGCTGCAAGTGCACACTGCTGGCTCATGTTGAGCTTCTTGTCCACCAACATCCCCCCAAGACTTTTTCCTCAGGGCTGCTTTCAATCCGTTCTCCACTCAGCCTGTAGTTGTGCACGTGATAGCCCTGACCCATGTGCAGGACCTTGCACTTGGCCCTGTTGAACTAAATGCGGTTCTCATAGGCCCACCTCTCCAGCCTGCCAAGGTCCCTCTGGATGGCATCCCTTCCCTCCAGTGTGTCGACCATGCCACACAGCTTGGTGTTGTTGGCAAACTTGCTGAGCGTGCACTCGATCCCATTGTCCATGTTGCCGACAAAGATGTTAAACAGTGCCCGTCCCAATACGCCACTCGTCACTGGTCTCCACTTGGACATTGAGCTGTTGACCACAAAGCTCTGAGTGCCACCATCCAGTGGTCCACCCGTCAAATCCATGCCTCTCCAATTTAGAAACAAGGATGTCATGCCAGACAGTGTCAAATGCTTTACACAAGTCAGGTAGATGACATCAGTTGCTCTTCCCTTATCCACAAGTGCTGTAATCCTGTCATAGAAGGACACCAAAATTGTGAGGAACGATTTGCCCTTAGTGAAGCCATGTTGGCTATCACTGACCACCTCCTTATTCTCCATGCACCTGAGCATAGTTTCCAGGAGGATCTGCTCCATGATCTTTCTGGGCACAGAGGTGAGACCGACCGGTCTGTAGTTCCCTGGGTCTTCCTTTTTACCCTTTTTAAAAATGGGGGTTATGTTTCCCCTTTTCCAGTCAGTGGGAACTTCACTGGACTGCCACAACTTCTCAAATATGACAGAAAGTGACTCAGCAACTTCATCCTCCAGTTCCCTCAGGACTCGTGGATGCATCTCATCAGGTCCAATGGACTTGTGCACCTTCAGGTTCCTTAGATGGTCTCAAAACTGATCTTCTCCTACAGTGGCTGGTTATTTTCCCAGTCCCTGCTTTTGCCTTCTGCGACTTGGGTGGTGTGGCTAGAGCACACCCCACTGAAGACTGAGGCAAAGAAGTCATTGAGTACCTCAGGCTTCTCCATATCCCAGGCAACCAGGTTTACCTACCAGAGAGGGCCCACATTTTCCCTAGTCTTCCTTTTATCACTGGCATACCAATAGAAGCTTTTCTTGTTGCCCTTGATGTCTCTGGCCAGATTAAATTTTATCAGCTTTCCTAATCTGATCCCTGGCTGCTCGGACAGTTTCTCTGTATTCTTCCCAGGCTACCTGCCCTTGCTTCCTTTTTTTGTTTGACTTTGCCCAGGAGCTCCTTGTTCATCCATGGAGGCCTCCTGGTGTTTTTGCTTGACTTTCTCTCTGTTGGGATGCATCGTTCCTGAGCTTGGAGGAGGTGATCCTTGAATACTAACCAGCTTTTCTGGGCCCATCTTCCTTCCGGGCTTTGTCCAATGGTATTCTAGCAAGCAGATCCCTGAAGAGGCCAAAGTCTGCTCTCCTGAGGTCTAGGGTAGTGAGCTTGCTGTGCACCCTTCTCGCTGCCCTGAGGATCTTGAACTCCACCATTTCATGGTCACTGCAGCCAAGGCTGCCCTTGAGCTTGACATCCCCTACCAGCCCCTCCTTGTTGGTGAGAATACCAGCATGGTACCTCTCCTCGTGGGCTCCTCTGTCACTTGGAGAAGGAAGTTATTATCTACACGTTCCAGGAACCTTCTGGATTGCTTGTGCCCTGCTGTGTTGTCCCTCCAACAGATATCAGGATGGTTGAGGTTCCCCATGAGGACCAGGGCTTGTGAATGTGAGGCTGCTCCTCTATCTGTCTATAGAGGGCCTCATCTGCTTGGTTATCCTGGTCAGGTGGCCTGTAGCAGACCCCCACTATAGCGTCCCCTGTTCCTGCCCTCCCTTTAATCCTGACCCATAAGATCTTGATTGACTCCTCATCCATCCCCAGGTGGAGCTCCATGTACTCCAGCTGGTCATTGGCATAGGGGGTGACACCCCCTCCTTGTGTCCCCTGTCTGTCATTCCTAAAGGCACTGTATTTTTCCATCCCAACACTCCAGTCATAGGAGCCATCCCACCATGCCTCTGTGATGTCAATAAGATCATAGTCCAGCAGGTGTGCGCACATTTCTAACTCCTCTTGTTTATTGCCCATGCTACGTGCGTGTCCTGGTTTCAGCTGAGAGGATCGATTTTCTTCATAGTAGCTAGTGTGGGGATACGTTTTGGATTTGTGCTGGAGACAGCATTGATAATATAGAGATGTTTTTGTTCTATTGTTGAGCAGTGTTTACACGGGGCCAAGGCCTTTTCTGCTTCTTGCACTGCCCTGCCAGCGGGATGGCTGGGGGTGCACAAGAAGTTGGGAGGAGACACAGGACAGGTGACCCAAACTGACCAAGGGGATATTCCATACTATATGACGTCATCCTCAGTTTATAAGGAGCTTGGGGGAAGAGAGGGGGGGGGGCGGCGGCGTTCGGAGCAATGGCGTTTGTCTTCCAAGTACCCGTTACACGTGACGGAGCCCTGCTTTCCTGGAGATGGCTGAACACCTGCCTGCCCATGGGAAGTGGGGAATGAATTCCTTGTTTTGCTTTGCTTGTGTGCGTGGCTTTTGCTTTACCTATTAAACTGTCTTTATCTCAACCCATGAGTTTTCTCACTTTAATTTTTCTAATTCTCTTCCCCATCCCGATGGGGGGTAGTGAACGAGTGGCTGCGTGGTGCTCAGCTGCCGGCTGGGGTAAAACCACGACAGTGCATTTGCAGAGAGGCATTTCAGTTGTGCCCCCGATGAAGCTGGCTGACTGGCTGGAGTGGCTGGAACTCCTTTGTGCTGCACTTCAGGTGCTCTCCTGCTGACCTGCGATCCTTCTCCTGCTCTGGCCACTGGCACCAAACTGGTAGGAGTGAGATGAATTGAGGTTCCCCTCCCCTGGAAACTTTAGATTAAAGTTAATCTAAAAAGGGGCAAGTGCATTTCATTGTGCTCTTTGGAATCCTACCCACCCCTACCCCATTCCCAGCTGTCTGGTTGCAACTTTCAAAGTGTTTCACAGTTCCTTCCTACACATGGTTTTCTTCCAGGAGAAAATTGAATATATTGAGAAAGAGGAGGGGGAAGGAGGTGAAAAGATGTGGGAAGTTTTCTAAGATCCTACTGTACAAATGAAGCCTGAAAGATATGTTTTGAACTAAAACAAGTGTGATCTCAGGATTAGATCAGGAGTTGCCTTTTTTTCTTGTGGTATTTCTGAGCCTCCAAGAAAAGGTAAGTTATAATGTCTAAAACTGTAACTCCCACATCACAGCTTGACTTGAATTTTACCCAGCATACATAAGAGTAATTGAAATCTGTAATATCATTGTGTTTCAATTTTGCAGCTCCCTAATTTCTCTTTGCATTTCATAGTTGCTTTATGCCTTTAATAGCAAGTTTGAAACAAGTCCAAAACCCAGCATATAGCTGTTTGAAGGCTGCTATTTCTTGAATAATGTGTAATAAGTTGGAATTCACTCTAGTTCTCTCTGTGTATGAGATCATTTCAGAAATAGCAATATCCCAGAAATAGCAATATCCCAGCAGAGTTCTTATCCATATCCCAGAACACGTACCAAAGAAGGAATTCATGTGCCATGTGTACTAATATGAACACCCCAGTATTGTCTCTTTGAAGTCATTGTTAGTAGCATAAAAGACAATAGACAATATATGGAAAAGTAGAACTGCTTAAGACACACAACACATTTGCTGTTACTATTATTATCCACATTGAAACATTAACTCCATTGATGAAATGAAATTCTCATCTTTTTCATTATGGATAGTAGGTCAATCTATCAGGATGCTATAGGAAAACAAACTTTTTTTTTCTTTAGTAAAAAACCCCTTGAATTTCAAACTATTTATTATAACTCACTAATTCTGTTTTATTATTCCTCTGACATGAGGAAACTCTGACCAGTTTGATTTATTTTATAATATGTAACAGAACACACACTATTATTATCACTATAAAACATCAGAGATATCCATCTAGAATGTACGGTTAAGATACATAGTAAATTTCTACTTCTTCTGAACTTTAATATTCAATATTCCCTCCTTTGGATGCTCATTGTCTCTTTGCTGTTTTAGAATTTGTTAAGTCTTTTCATTTTGGATTCCACATGAAATAACATTCACTCTTTTCTCCATCTGAACCGTCCAATAAAATGCAGGTCACAGAGCAAGTCATGAATCATTAGAAAGGCATTTTTCATGATAATTAAAAAAAAAATTCAAATATCTAAAATATTAGGACTTCGATATATTTTGTTAAATAAAAAATTAAAATAGCTCTTACAAACAATTATTTTACTAAAAGTATGCAGTTAAACCCATTCTAAGACATTTAAAACAAAATATTAACTTGTAAGACTAGAAGTAAAATTTTAAAATTATAGTGGCACTGCATGCCCTTACAATGTTAGGTACTAACCTGTGAGCAAAGATAGTACGAAGACCATAAAGACCTTACAGAGCAAGACAATGGTGTCAAGTGAGTCAAACAGCATGAGATGAAACATATAACCATTTTTGTTTGTCTTCTAGAAGATTATCTCTGTTACAACCTAACATCCCTAAATAACTTAAAACTGAAGTTACCTCTCGTCCAGCATGTATAAATTCTCAATGTTCTTTTGACACCACCAGAGAAATGAGTCTTACATGAAACCTGGGTGATGATGACGGGAATCTTTATAAATGTGGTTAGGGATCACTCCATGCATAAAAAGCAGTATGAGAAAAAAAAAAAGTTTTCAAATAGTGTTAAGTAATTTTTTCATGGAATAGTGAATTTGGCACAAAAAATAAATGCAGTGTCATTGTTAATAAGGAATTTAACCCATTTTCACTTACTAATCTCTGTAATCATTTACTAATTGAGCTGAGGAAAAATTAATACATGGGACTTATTTTCAAAGGGATGATAATGCTATGACACGTCTGCTGTAGCTTCTCCTATGGTATTATCTGAGTACAAAGGGAAGAGAAATAATATATGTGATTACAAGTGGGAGCTGGTCCAGCAGAGGTATGGTGAATAGAGAAATTTGGTAACAATTCCACCATGGCTAAAATTCAAAGTTTAAAATATTTCTTAAAACTTGTAAAGATTATTTTTTATCTTTGCCAGGACTGAATGTAGATTCAAGTCTTGGGTGTATCATTTTATTCAAAAGCATAGACTGGAAGGAAATAAATAAATTACATTTCCTTCATACTTACAGAATGCAGCATAAATTATAATCCACTATCCATATTACACATAAAAGAATAATATAAGCAAATTATATTTTGACATGGAGATTGTGAAAATACTGACGATTTATCCCTGTTTCCTTATAAACACAGCACATGGTGAATATTTGAGATAAATATTAAGATGAACATGTCAGTGGAAAATATTGTGGAATAGGCACTGCTTCCAGTTGTGTCTTCCTTCAGCCAGATAGCAGTCCTTTCATTCTCCTTTATTTTTCCCCCAGGAGAATAGTGACTGCTGGGAAGGTTCTCAGGAAACTTTTGGAAGATAAGACATTCAGTAGTAGCTACTGTCTGGGGAGAGAAAGGGGAGAAAAGGAGATCTTCTGTACCTCAGAGTATACAACGACAGGAAAGACAGACACATAAGCCGTGGAATGATAATAGAGTAAGTACGATCCCACCATCCAAAGAAGCATCCGACTTCTGCAGAAGCTGAAATGACACATGTCAGTTTCACATATTCTCCAGAAGCCTCATCTCTTGGTCTCTGATTGACCTTACCTTCTTTCATAGGATCGCAGGATCACAGAATTGCTCAGGCTGGAAAAAAACTCATGATGACTCTAGTTCAGCCTCCTGCCCAAAGCATGGTCAAATTTGAGGTGAGGCCAAATTACTCAGGGTTTTGTCCAGTTTGGTTATGGATGGAGAATGGAGTATCCAAGGTTGAAGCCTAAGCAGTGTCCCTGGACAGCCTGAAGTCTCACTGACTTTGCCCAACCCTCCTCTTTCTCTCAGAATTCACTGTGTTAGCATAAAAAATTTCAGTTTTCCCTATATGGCTTAGAAGTGATGTCATGTATGTAGCTAGGCAAGTCACAACTGTGTTTCATAACCTTAGAGACAGAAGAAAGGTGATTATCACATTGCATCACTTCACCTAATATTAACAAAGCTGAAGACAGAAATTTTCTCAGCCAGCTTTAGACATCTTTATCTGAGCTCATTAGCTAAGTCCTCTTTATACTCACAATAGAAAGACCAGGGCATGAATCATTCCTCATTCATCTACTGTAGATGTCTAAAACAGGTGAGTCTGTCATAGAACTCCATTGAATGTAAAGGGAGTGTAGATGACTGCTTCAGAGGGAAATGACTATACTGTGAATGTTTTCTACTTAGCTTACTTAGGTGATTCCTTTCTCAGATGTGTGGAGTAATTTAGTTTTTCAGAGTCCCTTTATAGCTGCAGAAAGAACTATGGTATGAATCTTTTTTTCACCATAAGACAGTTTCTACAGAAAGATAAATTGGTCTCTGAAAGTCTCTTCCTTTTATGTCAATTATAAAAGGAGCTGAGGTGGGTAATTTATATTGGCCTCTTACACGAATGAAGTTATGCCAGTTGATCCTAGCTGTTTTCCATTTATAATTCTAGAAAAAAAATTGAACTAGAAAGGGAGTAGTTGAGCATGAATCACTAATTCACCCTTGTAGTTGATTGTCAAGATCTGGATGTCCTACACAAGAAAAGAGAGTTTTAGTGTAGCCTACTATTTTGTGCATGTTTTGTAAAAATCTGAATGTAGCCACAACTTGTACAAGAATTTTTCTTCTGTATCCCATTTTGAAAAAAGGTGCATGACAGTCTAAAACACAAAATGTGATTTGAAGATCTGCTACTGCAAGAGAATTAATGAAAGAAGAAATAACTAATTTTGTTTTTCAGTGTCAGTAGTAGAAAGCAGTCAAGCTTTTGTTAAGGCAACTCCACAGTGCCTTCCAGAGAATAAACTGGTCATAGATTTTTCAATTAATATTTTACCTGAAAATTGTTATGAAACTTAGCACAAATTACTTCATGTTTAACTAAATTTTGTGGCCATTGCTTAGTACTGTTTATAAAAATTAATTTCATTACTGTCGCAGATGTGCTATGCAATTGATTCTCAATGAAATTTTCACAACACAGGAAGTACAAGGCTACTCTTTGTTTTGCCAGTCACTACATTTGTTGCAATATGTTTACTGGTGATGTCTATGCTGGTATCACCTGGCTGTATTGTTGACACATGGAAAGTGCAAGACCGCTACAGCACAGCAAAGATGAAAATATGTCAGTTATTAAGAATTTTTGCGAGTATTGAAGAACGAACTACTGTTCTTGAGAGGTATTTAATGTCATTTAACATTTAAACAGTGATGTTTATTCCTTCTTATACAGAGATTTTGATTAAGTAGGCATTCTTAGTTTATTTGGTTAAGAGTAATTGGTTCATTTCCACATGACATTAATTTTGAGTTCTTTATTAAATATGCTTATCTGATTGGATGGAAATGACATTTTTGATACTATTTCTTTGTGGTTAAAATCTAACATGTAGTTACTATTTCCTCAAGTTTCTCTTTTGTTTCCCAAGTGCTCATACAATTGGGAAAGTTTGGGAAGTGAATTTTGGAAAATATTTTTCATTTAATATTTCAACATCACATTGCAGTGTAATTTGCCTATTAAAATAATTAAGATGTCAACACGATTATTTTAACAAGTGATTGCTGATAGCTTGAAGAAAGCTTTGAGATTAGTGAAGATGGAGACAGCTAGTTGTCAACTGGCAATGACGTGAACTTTAAATTAAGCAAGTACTATGGAAAAATTAACAGATTTTAGCTAAATTAGTGACCAAAGGAACATTATACATTGTGAGTTTAATCTGCTGGGAATTTGTTGAGGTGTTCATAAGAAAGATTTGAGCATAAGTTATTAAGACAATGTTGTAGTTGTGAAAGCTGAGAAAGCACTTAAGAGGATAGGTGAGTCACCTTGTGACCTGTGTTTTCTGTGGCCTTTTAAGACATGTCTGCTTGAATAGTACTTCATAGTTATGACATATATCTTGTATGTAAAAATTAGATCCTTTGAATCTTGATTGCATCAAGTAACAGAAGAGCAAATGCTTTGAAATCCCAGATCTCTTTAAGATAAGAATCCTTTTGTACAACAAAGTAAAAAAAAAAAACAAAAAACCAAACACAAACCCATCACCAAACCACAAACAATTTAAAATTTCTATAATCCAGGGTGTGGACCTCATATTTCCTCTTCTAAAAAAAATTAACATTATTGTAATTTCATTCCAATGAGCTAAGAGCTTGAAACTAGTATTCACCGCTGGTGGATATGGATTAATCCAGAAACTCCATTATCTCCTCAAGCTTCTCCTATATTTTCTTAAGAACTTGTAGTTTGAAAGTACTTTACTGTCATGGTTTAACCCCAGCTGGTACCTAAGCATCATGCAGCTGCTCACCCCTCCCTACCGCCTCCTGCCAAGAAGATGGGGAAGAGAATAAAAAAAAAAAACCCTCATGGGTTGCGATAAAGGCAGTTTAATGGGATAACAAAAGAATATAATAACAATAATATATTTTTATATATATATTTATATAAATAAAACAAGGTATACACAAATGCAATTGAACACCACATACAGAAGGAAAAAAAATCAACCTGATGCCCAGTCCATTTCCAATCAGTGATCCCGCCTCCTGGCTAACTCCCCAAGTTCTATCTGGAGCATAACACTGTATGTCAGGGAATATCCCTTTGGCCAGCCTGGCTCAGCTGTCCTGGCTGTGCTCTCCCAGCTTCTTGTGCACCTGGCAGGGTGTGGGAAGCTGAAAAGCCCTTCACTTAGTGTAGGCACTACAACTACCTAGAAACAACTTAACCCATCAGTGTGTTATCAACATTATTCTCATACTAAATCCAAAACACAGCACTATACCAGCCACTAGAAAGAAAATTAACGCTATCTCAGATGAAACCAGGACATTCACAATGCTGAAATGAAGATAATTTAAACGTTTTCTTCCACAGATGGGACAGATTAAGAAACATACATATGCATTCTGTTGTCTAGTGAATTGTAACTATCATTAAGCTGCCCTGACTCAATCATTAATCCATGTCCTTATGTACTGAGGCTAGTAACTGGTAATTTTTAAAACTTACAGATTTTTTTAAAAATATGTAATCCTTAAACACTTTAAGTCTCTACCTAAAACATAAACAACAAGAATCAAAAAAAGGTATGAATATAGAAATATGGTCAAATATGCTTTTACCAAAAATATAGGAAGGTGTGCATTCATTGTAGTTGTGTAAGGACATAGCATGAATTTTTTGTTTTTCTTTTCAGAAATTGAGTGACAATCCCCCTGAGGAAAACAAGGTAGTTCAAAATAGCATTTAACAAGCAAGTAAATAAACAGAACTACTGCCTTGCTTCATGTGGAAATTAGTCTATTAGATATGCAGGCAGCATGATTTCCATGGTTACAAATGACCTGCTAATCTCTTAAATTATCCAGTCATCACGAACTAGAAGCCTACTAAATAATAATAGTAAAATGCAGAACTGATGTTATAAGAATTTCAAATGAAAATCTCCCAAAGACAGGAGTATTTTACCTGATAAGAAGTTACCCCACTATTTCAGTGTAGGTTCATCACTGGCTTGCTTTGAAATTGTTTACCCTGAACTTTTTTTTTTAAAAAAATAACAGTATTTTATCCATCATGTTAGTGTTGTAGGTAAGAAGAACAATAACTTACTGGTGTGTGTCTGCATTATTTGAGTACAAAGAGAAAACTCATTTAACATTTATTTGTCTGAATACTTCTAGGTGCAAGGACACAATGCATGTGCTTTTATTCCTGGTATTTGCTACAGTTGATAGTCACAGTTTCCCATGAAGTAAATTAATCCTGTTAACTTATGTTAAATTCCGTTAACCTAACTAACTGAAGGAAAACAAAAAATATCAATGGCTTTTGAATGATCACTGTTTAACACATAATAGTTGTACAAATATGTCTTCAGAAATTTCCTCAGAATTTTCTAAATGTAATGTAAATCTAAAACTGAAATAGCAATAGGAAGAATTCTTTATGGTCTCCTAAATGAGATACATACATGTGTACAGTAACTGCTGTGGAATGCCTGTTTCATTGTCATCACAGTTTTAATGAAGTGGTAACTCTGTTTTGATGTCTTGACCTAAAGACAGTGAGCAAAAACATTTTGCTAATGACTGATTCCTTGTATACTGCTTTTCATTTTAATTAATCCCAAATGCTTGTCAAGATTGGTCCTCCTTTAATGTCTATACTATAAACCACTGCAACTCTATTAACTTCATTTTTCCTCTCTAGGGGTCCCTAGTCAGCAAACAGTTGCACACTGGAGTTAATTTATCAGCATTGCCAACTTACATAACTTCACCACAGCCTTGTAATATTTCACATGTTTTTAAAGCCTCAGCATGTTCTAATCTTTGTTGTATGAGAAATTTTGCTTTCATTTAACAAAACTGCTGTGGATAGAAATTAAGTTTGTATCTCTTACGAATGAAAAGAGATGACTTGGTCTCACTGCAATATTGAATTCCAAATTTGAAAGAAAGTCAAATGAAGCTAAAATGTTTTACAATGTAAGATTCCTGAGGCCTGAGTTCAGTGCTGGATAGAAGTAGTACTATTCCTTTTATGTGAATTGTCTGCTGATTTTCTTATGATTTAAGATAATGATGGGATTGTCTTTTGACTTTGTTGTTGAGACTTCATTTAAATCTCTTTGATTTGCCCTGCTTAATATTTAAGGTATATTTTTTTAACAATACCAGAATTATGAATGCTAAAGTCCTTATATCATGTTTTATTATATGATCTTTCCTTTTGCCAGCCTTTATATTTTCCCACTTTCACTTTACCCTTTTAAAGTGCTTTAAAAGAAAGTATATTATTTCCCATTTTTACTTGGACAATATTACATCCACTGTGAATGTTTTCACATTATCCTTGTCAAATTTTGTTATTGTTTTTTTTTTTTAAAAGGGAGTCACTTTTTTCCAAAATATTATTTTATTGATTTAACCTTCTATCACTGTTTTTGCCATCATTGTCAGTTACCTTAATCCCAGGAATCTTTATCAAAAATGCTTTTCTGTGCATTCATCAAAATGAGGGGAAAAAAAAATCCTTGAAAAAATCACACCACATTATACAGCTCCTGTTCTAGTTGTATAAGTCATCACTGATGAGCTGATCCAAAGTTTACTGTGTGTGGATTCTGTATAATGCCTAAAGCATGCTGTTCTCATCTTCAGAGAAACATATATCAATAACTGCGGTAGCGCTGGCAGTTATAGGTCATTGTATTCATCTGGACTTAACCAAAAAACTTATACTGATTATACTTATTGCCTATATTTCAGGTATTTAAAGAAACTATAGAATAGGCTATACGTATAACTTCTTAAAAAAATGTAGACCTAAATGATGGGGATTTGACAAGCTCTTAGGTTATTTGTTCTTATGTTTTAGTGTTCCTATAGATGTTTAGATGCTTGTCTTCATTCTGAATGCTTTCTTGAGACAAAGATAGGTGTTTGCCAGTAACGATGGTGGCTTTGCTTCTATCCTTTTGTCCTGAGTCCATATTTCCATTTTTTTCCACTGAACATAAAAAAGGGGAAATAATAGCCATTTTACATTTCTATCTCTAATATCTCTAATGTCTCTATGTACAGGTTTTGACTGGCAGAGAGTTAATTTTCTTCATAGTACCTAGTATGGGGCTATGTTTTGGATTTGTGCTGAAAACAGTGTTGATATAACTCAGGGATGCTTTTGTTACTGCTGAGCAGTGCTTACATAGAGCCAAGGCCTTTTCTGCTCCTCACACCACCCCACCAGTGAGGAGGCTGGGGGTGCACAAGGAGTTGGGAGGCGACACAGCCGGGACAGCTGACCCCAACTGACCAAAGGGATATTCAATACCATATGACATCATGCTCAGCATATAAGGGGCTGGGAGAAGAAGGAGGAAGAGGGGGACCTTTGGAGTGATGGCATTTGTCTTCCCAAGTAAATGGTTACGTATGATAGAGCCCTGCTTTCCTGGAGATGGCTGAACCCCTGCCTGCCCATGGGAAGTGGGGAATGAATTCCTTGTCTTGTTTTGCTTGCATGCACAGCTTTTGTTTTACCTATTAAACTGTCTTTATCTCCACCCATGACTTTTCCCACTTCTACTCTTCTGATTCTCTCCCCCATCCCGCCGGGGGACAGTGAGCAAGTGTCTCTGTGGGTCTTAGTTGCCGCCTGGGGTTAAACCATGACACTATAATATCTATATTATCTGTCTTATCTCCCTGTATATCCCTTTTCTTCCCTGTCATCCAGGTTGAAAGAGAGACTATTTTAATGATGTCCAGGTAAGATCTACTCATTTTATCTTCGGGTAATGCATGAGTATTTAATGTATACTTTTTCAGTTTCAGATTATCTATGTCCTCTCCTTCCACCTTCCTCATTCCCATTCAGGGATCTCAACTGTTAATCTATATTACTGCAAAATGTTTAGTCTTTCACAGCCCTGGGAGCAATGAAGGAAGCAGCTGTCCGATTTTGCAAGAGGGAGGCTTTTACTTTCCATAAAGGCTGGTTTTGAGAAAGCCATTTCTGATATTCTTAATTAGAATGTAGAGATCTACTACTACTATCTTTCTCATATCAACTATTTAAAAAAAAAAAAAAGAGCATATTTATTTACTGTTACATTTGTATACCAAAGACTGGTTGAGGTGAGGGTTCTTTCAATAAAAACCTTATTATATCCTTTTTTATGTCTAATGTCTATCTTCTACAGTAGATCTAACCATAAACAAATTCACATCTGACTCAAACTCAGAAACAATACTTTGAAGCCTTCACATTGTATCACAACAGAGGCTTGCCAGTCTACAAGCTGACTCTATAATATATTTCATCTAACAAGTCATTCTCATTTTGATCAACAGTAAGAACACATCTCTTATTATTCAATCTTTCATTTATAGTAAGGATATAAGCCAGTTTTACAACATGCCTAAAAGGAAGGTGTTTGGGTTCAATCACTCCTAATGGGTTTTTAGCCTGAGTAATTTGACTTCTGTTTGTCTGGTCTCAATCAAAATCCAATTATACACTGTATATAGTAAGTCTGCAGCTGTTTGTATCATGTATGTTTTTAATACAAAGGAAAAATATGTAGAACGTGAAGTTCAATGAACTGTTTCTTCCCCACTGAAGAATGCCAAATAATTAGTGAAGGAGGAGGACAGAGGTCAGAGTTTCAACACTTCATTGAAGAAAAGAGTTGTTTATTACTCTATTAACTTCTAAATGGTAACAAATATTACAACAAAGAGACATTTACTTATCTATGGAAGGGAAAGAACGTTTATTCTAATAAGAGGTTGGCTAGACTGCTTCCTACTTAAGAAGAAAGTAAAATAAATCTAGGAGATGAAATATTAAACTAGTCTGTATCTTTTGAAAGACTTCAGAGGAAAGACTGAATATTAAACTCAACATAATCCACTAAAAGAACAAAATATACAGTCTAATTCCTATGTAGTTTCTTGAGCGAGCAAGTCTGATAAATGATAGAAAGACAGACATTTTGATGCAACCTTAGGATCATTTGAATAGACGTAGATGTTTTCATTCCCTCTTTTCTAAAGATTTATCACTGAGTTGTCTATTTTAAATATTAAATGTTGATATTTGCATGTTTACTATAAGCTGTCTTGAAGTAAGCATAACTTACAGACATGGGATAACAATAAAACATTCAATCAAGGGAGCAGTGAACCTATGAACTAGAGTGCTAGTATTCCTTACTAAGCAACCCAATGCTTTAGCAAATTTTCCTCTGTATTGACAAGAAACAGAGAGGGTCTGCATCTGCTGAAACTACAAGAGTCAGAGGATGCAAACACTGCTTGGCCATGTTGGAACAAGGTGAAAAAAAATGAATGCCCAGTTAGCACTAAAACCAGTAATAGACACAAAGAAGAGCAAGAAGGGATTCTGTAAGGATGCAAGTAGCAAAAAGAGATTCAGAAAAACTATGGTCTACTGTTGAGTAGGGGGACAGCCTCCCTGATAGACAATACAGAAAAGGGTGGGTACCATCATTTTAGCATCAATATTCACGGGTGAAACTTGTTCCCTGACCTTTGTACATGCAGGTGTGGTTTCAGAAGAGAGGCAGTCAGCAATGGGAAAGCAACAGTTTGGGGACTGCTTAAGGAAGCTGCAAGTATTTAAATTTCTGAGGCCAGATGGGACCTGACAAAGGGTGCTGAAAGAGTTGACTGATATGACTGCAGGAACACTTGCATGGCCATACTCAGTGAAAAATTGTGGTATTGCTAGGAGGTCTTTGACTACAGGAAAAAAGATTAACATGCCTGTCTTTAATAAAGGCAAGAGGGACACCTAATTCTAGTCACCTTTATTTCAGTCCTTGGAGATATAATGGGGAACATCCTCCTCTAATTAATTTCCAGAAATGTTAAGCATAAGATAGGAAACAGGAAGTCAATCTGAGCAAATCATTCTTGACCAATCTGATTGGTTTCTGTGATGAATTGTAGTTACGTGAGTGAGGAAAAAGCACTGGCTGTGCTACCTTGGCTTCAGTAAGGATTTTGCCACCATCTCCTGTAGCATTTTCATTTGAAAACTAAGAAAATAAGGCCTGGATGACCACGTTATTGGATGACTTAAATGTTGGCTGGACCAGCAGGCTAAAAGGGTAGCAACTGGTGCCGTGATCTTTGGTTGGCAGCTGGTTGCAAATAAATAGTCCAAGGGTCAATGCTGGACTGATATTATTCAATTCTCATCTGGATTATGAAATGGACTGCACCCTCAGCACACTTTCAGATGGTACTAAATTAGGAGGAATGATTGTCATGCCAAATGATAGAAATTCAGTCCATTGGGACCATGGTAAACTTTGTGACTGGAATGAGCAGAAACCGTGAGAAGTTCAGTAATGAGAACTGCAAAGTTCTGCAATTGATTTGAAAAAAAAAAAAAAAAAAATCCTATGAATCTATACAGCCAGGAAACAACTGGCTGAGTAAACAGGCATGCTGAGAAAGAGCCAAATTTTACACATGAACTATCAGTTTTCTGCCCTCATGAGTAAGCCAAAACGCACAGTGAGTTGAAAGAGGAGGAACACGGTCAGCAGACTGAAGGAAGTTATGATGTCTTCCCAATCAGTACTGGGGAGGCTGTGTCTGGAACACTTTGTCCACTTTGGGGCTTCCAGTTTGAAATGACTGTGGAGAAACTGCAGCAAGTCCAAGGTCACATCAGGAGCAAGGAGTACTTAAGGAAATTATTCTAGTCAAGGTTGGTGGAGGGGCTAAGGGGGAACCATGACCATCTGAAGAGTAGTTATGAGGAGGACAGACCCAAACAAATGACAGGCAAAAATGAGGGGCAATGGTTACACATTGCAGGTTGGGAAGACCAGATTAGACATTAAGAAAAATTACTTCACTAGGAAGGCAGAGTAGAACAGGTGAGCAAATTACTCAGATAAGTAGCAGAATCTTCACTCACGGTTTTCAGGATTATTTTTTTTTTTTGATAATAAAAGAAATTTTGAGTGCAGTTCAAAACTGATGGTTAGAATAAGTGATTCAACTTCATATCTGTGTTGCTGGAGGACCTTAGGAAAACCTGGCTTGTTTGCTTCTTTCTTGTATCAAGGGTCTGCACTTTCAAATAACCACAGCCAATATCAGCTTTGTGTTACACCTGAACTAACAGGCAAGATTCAAATTTACTCCATTATACAAAAGAACATTCATCAATAGAATTGTTGCGTTCATTATTAAATTTCTCACTTCTCACAGAGTTTTTGAATGGTCTATCACATAATAAATTGTCAGGTGCACTTGCCATCCAAAAGAACTCTTTTTTTGTAAATGACAAAAAGAAGAAAATTCTGTAGGTTTTAGGGTGGTGGGTTTTTTTGTTTTGTTTTGTTTTGTTTTGTTTTTTTTTTCTGGAAAGGGGTCACAGAACATGCTTTTTACTTCTATGGATTCTTTGACATATCCAAGAAATTTAATAAACAGAAAATCTTCTTAATAAACCATGTAAAAAATGTCTTGCAATTGCAAACCTCTGACACTGTTTATATCTTTGACAGGAGCAGCTGCCAGAAGACAAATACAATCAGTTGTCAATACTGATGAGAGCATTTTCACTTTTGGTGCATAAGTAGAGCACTTAGAAGCCACTGGACAAAAACATTATAAAAAATTTTTCATAGTGGAAGGTTGCTGAAGGATGGTCCCTCTCTGTCTCCTTGTCTGTAGGCTCAGTAAATGCTTTCATCAACATTTTGTCTCTCTAGATGTGCATAAGTAGAGCACTTAGAAGCCACTGGACAAAAACATTATAAAAAATTTTTCATAGTGGAAGGTTGCTGAAGGATGGTCCCTCTCTGTCTCCTTGTCTGTAGGCTCAGTAAATGCTTTCATCAACATTTTGTCTCTCTAGATTTTTTGAGATTGGCCTGTAGGACTGTGTCAAAACATTTGGCAAGATATATAACATTCCTGAAATTGAATTTAATTTGGATTGGTTAAAGATTTCTCTTCTGTATGCATGTTTGGCAGTACAGAGGAAAACAGAACAAAGCAAAAAACTTCAAAATAACCTAGAAAGGACTGAGTTCCTTAACAAAGCAAGTTCCTAAACTTAACATAACAAGTGGAGAACGTGGCAGTGTCTGAAGCCACTTTTATCTCTATGACAAGCTGTGTGTGTGTATGCACAAAGCATGCTACTAGGCCAATGTCCAATTTAATTAAATGTAAATGTTTCAGTTGCAACTATTGATGAATGATATGATATGATATGATATGATTGATATGAAGAAGAGGAATTCTTAACAAAGTATTCCACTGAACATTCAGACTCTAATCTTACACTCCACCTTTCTAGGTATCCTTTCACATATCATGCTTCTCTAAGCTCCAAATCCAAGCTTCCCACTTCCTACACTTCCTTTTAAATTTCATGTCCCCAAATTGAATCCTAGTCCTAAACCCCTTCCCTTCCTCAGTCTTACTTCACATACTCTCATCTGCAGAAATCTGGATCCCCAACCTTTTTTACTCACTGGCATCTCCTATTCTCCTACCAATGACTTTTTTCCAAAACTAGGACTCTAGTCTCCTCCTTTCTTTCAGCATCACACCTACTTCACCAACCTCCATGCTCTTTTTCTGTTACTCCTTGGTCCTTAAGAGAGGTCCTGCATGGTCTGGATATCCCGGGCTGGCTAGGGTCAGCAGTAGCAGTAGTAATCTCAAATTTGTCCATGTAAAGACTCATAGGAGGTGCTTAGGTGTCACATGAGAACAAGTTACTAAAATTCAGATGACTGTCAGGAATTGTCTGTGACAAAAGACTTTCGGTTTGTGCATCACAATTGATACAAAGACTCCAATTTAGTTTCATTTCCTCACTTCATGCAGGACAGGGTGGAAAAAACTTAATTTTTAATTTTATTTTCCTTATTTTCTCCCTTTTCTTCATTTTATCCTGTCTTTCACATCTGTATGGGCTAAAGATTAAGCAGTCCTGCTTGCACAGGAGGAAGTACTATTCTGGTTACATTCACAGAATAAAGACTACTTTCAGATCACGTAGTCTACCAGGTTACCAAACCCACAAGAGATGCAAGGCTCACCCTACACCCACGCTTTCTTCTAATGAATAAAAAAGTGCAGAACACTTAATCCATTGATTTATATGTGTCATCAGGGCCCTTCAGGGATGGATGGAACCTGGGCTAATGATTGCATTTCAAAATATATCTGCTGTTTTGAACTTTATTCTCTTCCACACTTTTTTTCAGAAAATATATAACCTTGAATGACTTTTAAGTACTCTTTTAAAGAACACAGAAAAGGTTTCAAATGTGAAATGTTACCAGATGAATACCAATGCTTGATGCTGCAGCCTTCTACTTACTAGCAAAAGAGCTGTTTCCAAACACTTTATATATGTTTATCTATCACAGCACCAAAGAAATAAGGAAGAAGTAGTGACTAGCTTTTATCAAAATTGTGTTTGGCAAGTAAGGTGAAAGAAGACACTACAAAACTAGTTACTTAGAGTTTCAGACAAAGTGTCAAGACATGCTGTCCTGGTTCTGGCAAGGATAGAGTTAAATTCACAAGGAGCCAGGACAGGTGACCCAAGCTGGCCAGGGGCTATTCCATGCCATGTGATGTCATGCTCACCATAAAAGGGGGCTAGTCGGGCAGGGGAGGGGGTGGTGTGGTTTTTGGCCAGGTTCCTGGATGGGCTGAGCAGTCGGTTAGTCGGTCAGTGGATCGGTAAATTGTTCTCTGTTATCACCCATTGTTACTATCTGTTATCAGCACTGTTGTTGATTGTTTCCCTCTCCTTTGTTGTCCCAGTAAACTGCCCTTATCCCAACCCTCGAGGCTTTGCCGTTGTTTTTCCATTCTCTTCCCCATCCCGCCGGAGGAGGGGTGAGAGAGTGGCGTGTGGTGCTCAGCTGCCGGCTGGGGCTAAACCACATCACATGCACTTTCCCTGGAGTTCAGAACTTTATAACACCACTTGTAAATTAACAAGTACTGGCCAAATGAAAACAGCTCTATTAATTTTTTCATCAGGAGATTTTTAACAGCAGTAAGTGCTGCAATCCATTCAAGCCTACAAAGGATAGTGGCATTCTCACATAGAGAAGGCAAGAAATGCAGTAATATCCAGGCACCAACTTCCTCCCTTTTTATTAGATATTCTTTGACTGCAGTCATGAAATGGTCTTGTAAAATAATCCATTGTCAGGTTAGATTTGAGCCGATGACCATATTCACCTTGTAGATGATGTGCAGTAATTTGTGCTTAGTAAAAGGCTACAGTTACCACATTGATACAGAAGACACCAGAATAGTTTCCTCTCTGGAGCAGGAAAGCACTGTGCTATTGCAGATGCCATGGTGTGGCAGCTATTGAGAAATGTTACCACTAAAAAGAGCAACCACTACACCTGCACTACACTGTTTCAGATTCCTGAGTGTAATGCAGTATTAAAATTACATTTTTGAATGCTGGTTTCAGCTGAGACATCTTGGCAGAAGTCCATTTCAGTTAAAGATTTACTGCTAATATTTGCTGAACTAGGAAGGACTGATATTTTTCATGCTGCTTCTGTTCCAATGTTCTCTTGCTGTCAGCACTAGTCTTTGTGCTGCTCTAAGGCAATTCCACATTGGGGAGTCTGAGGTCAACCACACAACGATCAGCTAAAATAGTGCCACAGAGTTCTTGGGTTTTGGCCCACAGAGTATAATAACTCCTGTACCTGCCTGAAATTTCACTGGGATTTTTTTTTATTAAGCAAACCCTTACACTTAAGTGCTCCTTAGTATTGATTGCTTTTCTGTGTTTTTGCATAAGCAGTCTGGTACAGCGTATTCACATTATAAGGTGATGAAATCATATGAAGAGATTTCTTGGATTCTTTTTCTTAAAGTTCCTTTTTGGAAGCTCAGATGTTGGCAGAGAAAAAAAATATGAAAATAAAGTCAAAGATATTTAGATACAAGTATTTATCTTGGCATTTGAGCAACCAACTAGTAATCTGTTAATTACCAGTCAGAAAGGGTTTGTATTGTAAATGTCGTGTTTCTCCACACTATATTTTAAAGGCATAATCCAGGAAAAAGGTTGCTATTATTTTTCTTTTAGAACTTCTTCCACAGCTTAAACAAATAAATAAGCACACATATCCCATTTTACCCTAATCCCTCTTCATAGATGATTTTTGAGTTGTATCTTCCTTTCTCTCTTCATCAGCCCTCATAGCACTCTGACAATGGCTTCTATTCAGCAGTCTTCAGAATGGCTTGCAGGGTTCAAATTCAGCTGTATCTTTTTGCAGCGTAGCGCCCACCTTGCATCAGTGTAACAAAGTGGCTGTTATGTCAGGATGCTCTACCCTTATGTTCAGTTCCATCATCAGTCCATGGCCTCTTGCAAACGTTAACGCCTTCCAAAAGTATCTCATGTTAAATGCCAGCATTTCAGATTTGCTTTTCTCAGATGCATTAGTCTGACTTTTCCAAGCTGAATTTCCCTTTATTTTTCTCAGCTTGTGTATTTATAATAGCTTTTGAAATATTATTGTTTTTGCTAGAGGGTGTTTGCTCATTCTGATTTAGCTTCATTTATGAATTTCATTAATGTGATTAGCATTGATTGATTGACAGTTAAAGCTACCTGCATAAGAAAAAGTCAGAACTCTGTCGTAGTTTCATATATGACTCCCATCTGAGTATATGACAGCTAGTTGAATACTGAGGTCCAAAACACATGTGGAAGATTTGAAAACACCAATATCTCCATTTTATAGGATGGAAAATAAGCCAGTAGACTTAGATAGAGGAAGGGATTTTAGCACTGTCTTGCTGCATGCTATGGCATGTAAAACTTTAGTATGCCTAGTATTCAGTCATATCCAGAACCACTGTGATTGTATTGAGCAGAAAAGGCAGGGTTTGAAAGCAGAGGGCTGCAGAGGTGATCTGTGTGGAGGAGGCTATGAAATGCCCTGTGCCAGTCCAAGCCCAGTTTGACACTGGTGTGAGCAGCCCATCACCTGTCAAAACTGCAGCCTAACAGAGGACCCTGTGGCGTCCCAGCTCACACGTTTTTAAGGAAGAGCAGCTGACCCGAGGGGCTGCCAATGCTCTGGATGCTATTGGAGACATGCAGAGGGAGACATGCTTGGAAAGATATGGCAGAATAGATGCTGATGAGGAGACAACTAAGGGCATGGCTAGAGATACTGTCTTGGAAAGAGGTGACCTGTGCTGGGTTAGGGACAACTCTGAGGGACTCTGGCTGTGGGTGATCCGTGTCAGGGCAGGAACACTCCTAAGGGACTTCAGCCTGTGGAGGACCCAAGTTAAGGCAAAGAGACTGCTGAGGTACTGTGGACGTGGTTGACCTATGCTGTGACAGAGAACACTCTGAAAGACTGCAGCTGTGGGCAACCCACACGAGGGCAGGGACATCCCTGAGGCGCTGTGGCCCATGAGACACACGTGCCAGAGCAGTGGAAGAGAACCAGTGAGGAGCCTAAGAGTAGCACATAAAAGCCAATACATACTGTGCTGCCTGTTCCTTCAGCAAATGAATTAGGATAGATTGTGTGTAGCCCATGTGAAACATGAGAGAAATTGAGACAAGGAAGAAGGGAGAAAGTTGATTATATTTTCTGTTGGGCAGAGACACCCTCCACTAGACCAGGTTGCCCAAAGTCCCATCCAATCTGGTCTTGAACATTTTCAGGGAGGGGGCGTCCACAGCTTCTCTGGGAAAACTGTTCCAGTGCCTCACCAGCCTCAAAGTAAAGAATTTCTTCCTAATATCTAAACTAAGTCTACCCTCTTTTAATTTAAACCCATTACCCCTTGTCCTATCACTATACTCCCTGATGAACAGTCCCTCTTCAGCTTTCCTGTAGGCCCCTTCAGGTACTGGTAAGCCGCAATTAGATCTCCCCAGAGCCTTCTCTTCTCCAGGCTGAACAATCCCAACTCTCTCAGCCTTTCCTCATAGGAGAGGTGCTCCAGCCCTCTGATCAGCTTCGTGGCCCTCCTCTGGACTTGCTCCAACAGCTTCATGTCTTTCTTGTACTGAAACAGCTCCAAGTCTTTCTTGTACTTTCTTGTCCAGAGCTGGACGCAGTACTCCAGGTGGGGTCTCACCAGAGCGGAGTAGAGGGGCAGAACCACCTCCCTCGACCTGCTGGTCACACCTCTTTTGATGCAGCCCAGGACACAGTTGGCTTTCTGGGCTGCAAGCGCATATTGCTGGCTCATGTTGAGCTTCTCATCAATCAATACCTCCAAGTCCTTCTCCTCGGGGCTGCTTTCAATCCACTCCTCGCCCAGCCTATAATCGTGCTTGGGATTGCGCTGACCCACGTGCAGGACCCTGCACTTGGCCTTGTTGAACTTCATGTGGTTCGCACCAGCCCACCTCTCCAGCCTGCCAAGGTCCCTCTGGATGGCATCCCTTCCCTCCAGCATATCGACCGCACCACACAGCTTGGTGTTTGTCAATATTAGATACAGTAGGGAGGCATCTGAGAAGGGAAATGGAAAGACCTAGGCTGAATGGGAATCTACCTAAATCATTCTTTGGGATTTTGCAGGGGAAAAATTTTGTACTTAAAACATTCATCATGGCGAAATGAAGGAATGTTGGTGATGGGCCTCTCTCTGTGCTCAAGAATCCTTACATCAAGTAACATTTATGGTTAGTATTTCGAAAGTAGAGTACTGAGCATTCCTTTTTTCAAAAGATGCATGACTCTAAGCTGCAAATCAGGTTCAGCTTCTCTTTTCGTAAGTGACTTCTCATACCACCAAGATCTGTGGTAGTTGTTGCAATTTCCCTTGTATGAAGCTATTTCATTTGTGCATGCTAAAAGATTTAAAGTAAAACCAATTCTAGACTGAAACCTGAGCAAAAAAAATGGTGGTACTGACCACATCCAAAGTTATCATACAAAGACGTATTGAGGAAACAAAAAATCGAGTAATACAATATTTTAATGGAGTACTTTAAAAAAACTTTTTCCTAAGAGATGACAACATAGTTCTATGCTGTAAGTTTTCCTGATTAACAATGACAATAAATAGTGTTGTATTTAATCTTTGCTAGAAGAAAATATTGTTTTTTCTTTCTCAGGCTCCTTTGGAATGACTTGATTCATATACACAAAAATTCTGAATACTCTCTAAGAGCTGATCTTTTGAAAATAAACGTGTGTGTGTCTCAAACGCCCCATCCCCCTTTTCTTGCAGGCAGTGTTCTGTGTGGCCTCTTGAAGCTTACATAATAAAATTAGGATGAAAAATTATAAATGAATCTGCTGGGTTGATTAAATAGCACATGGAAAGACAGCTGCCAGTTTGATATGTAAGTCAAGTCCTCTGTGTGTGCTGTGATTTGCAAGTAGAATGCTATTAGTGCATTAGCTCCTGAGTGTTTCAGTGTCACGTATCTAAAAGCTTTAATGCAGCAGGTAACAAAGCATTTTTTGTGAACCAATAATATGAAAAGGAAAAGCAACTTCATCTTCCACTTCAACAAGCCTCACATTCATCTTCTCTGGAAAAAGCTGCATTAGTTGTATTAACCTCTCACAACTGTTTGAGTCTCTACAATGGTTATTTCTGGAATACCCAATTTTCACTATTTCAGTATATGAGACTTGGAGGGGTTTTTTTTGTTTTCATAAAATGCACAGCAATCTGAATTTTTCTCATTGTTAACCAAGACATTATTTGATGTTAGTAAAAGAAAATGAATTGCTGAACTGCGCATGTTCTACTTCCAAAATTATCTTCAGCCTATTCCGTACATCAGTACTCTAATTTTTGGCTATCCTCAGTTATCTTTCCTAAGATCTCAGGGAGTGAATATGAAATTTCTGGAGCACGCAGAACCTCCAAGCCTACTGTGTTGGTTTTGCGTGGCAAGGTTTTGGTAGCGGGGGGGGCTACAGGGGTGGCTTCTGTGAGAAGCTGCTAGAAGCTTCCCCTGTGTCTGATAGAGCCAATGCCAGCCGGCTCCAAGACAGACCCACCGCTGGCCAAGGCCCAGCCCATCAGCGCCTCTGTGATAACATATTTAAGAAAGAGAAAAACAGAGAGAGAGCGCTTTAGCAGCCAGAGAGAGGAGTGAGAAGATGTAAGAACATCTGCAGACACCCAGGTCAGTGCAGAAGGAGGGGCAGGAGATGCTCCAGGCGCCGGAGCAAGATTGCCCTGCAGCCCGTGGTGAAGACCATGGTGAAGCAGGCTGTCCCCCTGCAGCTCATGGAGGAAGGATGAGGGGGTGTAGCAATTCCACCTGCAGCCTGTGGAGGACCCCACGCCGGAGCAGGTGGAGGCACCTGAAGGAGGTTGTGGCCTGTGGGAAGCCCGCGCCAGAGCAAGCTCCTGGCAGGACCTGTGGCCCTGTGGAGAGAGGAGCCCACGCCAGAGCAGGTTTGCTGGCAGGACTTGTGACCCTGTGGGGGACCCACGCTGGAGCAGCCTGCTCCTGAAGGTCTGCACCCTGTGGAGGAGACTCATGTTGGAGAAGGTCGTGAAGGACTGTCTCCTGTGAGAGAGACCCCACGCTGGAGTGGGGGAACAATGAGTCCTCCCCCTGAGGATGAAGAAGCGGCAGAAACACCGTGTGATGAACTGACCGTAACCCCCATTCCCTGTCCCCCTGTGCCGCTGAGGGGGGTGGAGGTTGAAGCCGGGAGTGAAGTTGAGCCCAGGAAGATGGGAGGGGTGGGGAGAGGTGTTTTAAGATTTGGTTTTATTTCTCATTCCTCTACTCTGTTTTGCTTAGTAATAAATAAGATGAATTCCCTCTCTAAGTTTGGTCTGTTTTGCTCATGATGATAATTAGAGAATGATCTCTCCCTGTCCTTATCTCGACCCGTAAGTTTTTTTTTTTCATTGTACCTTTTCTTCCCTGTCTAAAGAAAGAGGGGAGTGATAGAGCAGCTCTGGTGGGCACCTGGCCCTCAGCCAGGGTCAACCCACCAGACCTACCCAGAGGCATAGTATGCCATTACTACAGCACCACAAGGTTTGGATACCTGCAGCTCCCTTGGAAGTCCTGCTTGGATGGCATGCAGGTAAAACTGGGGTCACAACATCCTATCTAAGCACAGACTAAACATAGCCACACTTGTTCTTGACACTTAATTTACTCAGTGTATCATACAATGCTAACACAATTTGATTCGGGTTGAACTGCATCTATTCAACAGAAACTGTGAAATGTGCTCTGTGAATATGATAGGAAAATATGGTGAGGATTAATGAAAAATAAATGTGATTCTTTTGTTGATTTGGAGCTATTTTTAATTGAAAAAAGAAAATGGCATTGAATATATGATGAACATATGCACTGCTGACCGGCGTGGTTTTTTACGTGATTGATGCGGTGGTCCTAAGGATGAAAGCACAGTCCCATTCATTCATATAGCTCCAGGGAATAGTGGGTGAAAAGTAAGCCTGAATGATTTGTTTTAATCTAGTTTTGGTTCTAGTCCTTCAGCCATCAGAAGAAAATAACAGAAAAATATTGGGTTTAGATCAAAATTTCTGTCATCTCTATATTTTTTCTCAACAGTATAAAGAAAGCATTTGGGTTTTGTAGAAAAAAACAATCTTTCAGCATTTGTTTTGCAAACTAGAAGGCCTATATTCAGAAAATTAGCAGTGATATTTCTTTTGTCCTACACCAGATAGTTCAGATTACCAGTCCAGAATGTGGGTGGTCCAGATTCAAGTCCTTTTTTGCTTCTCTTTTATGTCACAGAAGAAGGTGATAATACGAAATCACCCGGACACTATGTACTGGGGCTGGACTTTCTCGTATTTTCCACTTGATGCTGTTTAATTCTTTGATTTTATGGAGAAATAAGTGAAAGCCAGGTGTCCCAACTCTTCACTAACAGTTTCTTTAAATTATCAAGTCATTCTTAACACTGATGCAAACACATGCCCTAAATTAGGCAATTTTATGACTTCACTCCCCTCCACCTCCCCAGGAAGTTCCACCTGTTGAATCTATCTTCCGTTGTCTAAGATGACTGAAAGAGTATGTTTGATAAATTACTATTCACCTGAAGATTTCTGATCCAGTTCAGAGAGTATGACTTAGAATAGTACACTTGAAAACTGAGTAAAATGAACACACAGAGAGAGTGTTTAAGGGTTGTTGGGTTTGATGCCCATCTGTATTCTGTATTAGGATTTTTTATTTTTTTTTGTATTATCCAAAGGGGTGTCTACAGATCTGCACCTTGACCTCTACAGAATATGGAAAAACACTTCAGAACATTACCCATCCAAGATAACAGCAGTAAAGAAAGGAAATACACAAGCAGGAAACAGAAAAAAATGGATCAGCTACTTGTGTTCTCTGGCTGCAGCATTTATCTAAAGGCTGAAACCCTGCAATTTTGGTGATGGTGGGTAATATGAAAAATTCGTTTCCACAGATACTTCTTTTTATGCTGAGAATGTCTCCAATGCTTCTTCCCTTTTAGCTAAAATAAACTGAGACTTCTATCTTTTTGGTACTTCAGAAAGAATAAGAGATGTACGATCCCAGTTGAAAAGTCCCACCTGGAAATGGAAGGAAATACGACCTTCTCTGTCTGCTTTTCTGTCTATTTTTAATATAAGTTAGCTGAAAGACCTAGTGTTATGGTAAAATAACATTTAAATATCCTAGCTGTGATCTTCAAGACTATTGGGATTCTAGTTTACTAAGACTTTTCAGGCTTCAAAGTGTAAATGACTTCTAAAAGCCTGTCAGCAAGTGAGCCTTTAAAAACACACCTTTTTCTCCCTACTGCTGATGTTTTTTAGTTCAAATTCAATAGACCATCTCTGTGGAAAAGATGGCATCGTTCTGCAGCATGTCACAAAAGAACAGGACATTTTATGACTTCTTAAATTGCCAGGCTAGGAGCTCAAATCCTAGTGACTTTAAACAATTTCAATCACATAAACTTACTTTAAAATAACTCTTAAAATCAAGCTGAAATTGTTAGGTCATACTGTTATCTGAAGTAACTGCAGAAGTAGTTCAATTGAATCCAATTTTTAAAAAAATACTTCTTCATTTTAACTGCAGTGTCATTATGGATTGTGAGAGTCTAAGGTCATATAAACCGGCAGGGCCAGAGAAAGAACCAACAAGGTAAAAATGCATGCAGTTCTTTTAAATGATAGGAAAATTTGTGACTTGGAGTAGGGTTTCATAATAGCTATACTTCAGTCAAAGTTCAACTTGAAGGTAATGGAGTATAAAATAATCTCCCATTGAGGACTGGCCATGTGAAATGGCAACAGATGAAAGTAACAGTTTCTAGAACCACTGAAGCACAGACACAAGTGCAATTTGAGGACTGGCATCTACAAATAGCTTGAGGGAAAAAGAGAAGCAAGTTTAGATCGTTGTATGATGTAAATTGGGAAGAAAGGAGCTAGAGCATCACCTTTCAATAATAAAAATAAGACTATTTTAAATTCATTTTTTCCACTGTGATATCAGCTGATATGCTTGAGTCATGGAGTAAATATGGATGTCAAGAGAAGCCAAGTGGTGGTTGATAGTTCGCACTTCTGGAAATGGTGTCTTATAGTCTTCTCCATGTGCTGTGGAATCACTTAGCTAAGATTCCTACCTGCACCTTGATCTTACTCCAGTGATATTTGATTTGCATTTGGATTTTGGCACTGTGTAGCAAAGTATCAGCCCTTTTAAGCTTATCTTTCATCGAGTAGTCCCGAGTCTGATATAAAATTTATTTTAAAGTAAAGCTGTGAAGTTTTTACATATATTACTGTCAAAAAGATGATTATTTCAGGTAAGCTAAAAAAAATCAAGCCCCCCCAAAACTTATTCCTTAATCTAGAGTAAAGCAAGCTCCTTTTTCTTCCATTCTGTTTCATTTTAAACTACTAGAGCATTATACAGAAATGTTATAAACCATATTCTAACCTGAGCTGCTTCTCCAACCTGGAATTAAGCCTATGAATTCCTTATAGGAGGATAACTTTCTCTATTAAGACAATTTATTGGGTAAGTTCTAGCTTTCATCAGCCTACCTGACACACTTCCTGACTAGAAATTGTATATTTGTGTTTAATAGCTTTTGATATGCTTTTGCTCATGAATTTGTCTAATTGCTTTTTTAACCCATCTCAACTGTTAACATGCACAATATTCTGAGCAGTAAGTGTTACAATTTAATTACATGTTACATGTAAATATATTTTCTTCTGTTTGCTTTAACTAGTACCTGATTATTTCGTTTGATGACCCTTAATTCATACATTGTGGAAAACAGTGAATTGTGGAAAACAGTGAAGTGTTTCTATTTCTTTCTACATCTCATTAATTATGAAAACTATCCACATCATAGTTTTCACATTTTTAAGCTCCTAGTTGATTGACTTTGTCCTCGTACAGAAGTTTAAAACCTTTGCCTACCTTTGTTATTTTTCTTTATATCTTTCTCCATTATACTCTGCCAATTATCATCATCATAAGATCAAAAATGCTCCAGTTCAAACTATTTATGCAGTAGCCAAGTGATGATTTCTCCTTCTTTTGTTCATCTCTTTTTCTAGTAATTCTGAATGTTTTTTTTTCCATCAGTGCTGATGTCCTGGTTTCAGCTGAGATGGAGTTAATTTCCTTCATAGTAGCTAGTACAGGGCTATGTTTTGGATTTGTGCTGAAGACAGTGTTGATAACACGGGGATGTTCTCGTTATTGCTGAAAACAGTGCTTACACAGAGCCAAGGCCTTTTCTGCTCCTCACACCACCCCACCAGCGAGGAGGCTGGGGGTGCACAAGGAGTTGGGAGGGGACACAGCCGGGACAGCTGACCCCAGCTGACTAAAGGGGTATCCCATACCATATGACATCATGCTCAGCATATAAGGGGCTGGGGGAGGAAGGAGGAAGAGGGGGACCTTTGGAGTGATGACGTTTGTCTTCCCAAGTAACCGTTACACATGATGGAGCCCTACTTTCCTGGAGATGGCTGAAACCCTGCCTGCCCATGGGAAGTGGGGAGTGAATTCCTTGTCTTGCTTTGCCTGTGCATGCACAGCTTTTGCTTTATCTATTAAACTGTCTTTATCTCCACCCACGACTTTTCTCACTTTTACTTTTCTGATTCTCTCGCCCATCCCGTTGGTGGGGGAGGGGTGGGCGAGTGGCTGCATGGTGCTTAGCTACTGGCTGGGGTTAAACCACAACAGTTGAACACTGCAATTTTGAAATATCTATTCACCATAACTGTCTTGAGTGATATTTAATTTAGACTTTTGTGTGTATACAATTATGTTTGGTTTACTCTGTATTTTTTTCACATTGAATTTAGTTCAATCAGCTAGTCTCTGTTTCGCAGCTCTTTTGAGTTTAAAAATAAAAAAAAAAATGTGATTTTTGTGTAACTCTAATATCAATAAACCTTGTTATTTCACTCTTTTCTCTGTTAACTGCATGAGATTCAAATGCATTGAGGAGTACAAGTCCCCACACAGATCTCTGAACAACATTTCCTTCCTCTGACCATGAGGTGAACTTTAGTAGTACTTAAGTAGTTAATTATATAGAAATTAAGTAGTAAATTCCATGCATAATTGAAACTTCCATGGTTTTATAAAGCTCCTTTAAAACATTGACTAGTACGTAATATTGCTGATTTACTGCTACTCATTCTTTCAGATTGTTTTAATCCCTGGTTTTTGAGTTTCTCAAACTTGTTTCTTCACAAAGATCCAGCATAAGGACTTCCTAAGTCTCTCTCTATAATTAAACACAAGAATGTTCATCGTAATGAACTGATGCTAAAGACTCAGAATGACTGATCTGTGGAAAACAAATTTTGTGAGATGTCAAAAAATGAGGCACTGTACATTTTGTTAGATACTGCAAAAGAATCTCATCTACTATTTTCTTGAAGAGTAGTCTTTCTTTTTGCCATTCCTCATCTTCTGTTTGCGGCATGTTTACCACTGGTTCAAATAAGGGCAATAAGGATGTCAGGAATGGTACTGTAGCTCCTTCCCTTGCCTATAGGATTAAATTCTGTTTGTTTTAGAAACAAATGTGTAGTATTTTTAATTTATTTTCCCTTGACATTTAATAATTCATTTCTTATAGCCTGTTTGGCCTTTAACCTCTAAGACTCTGCACTAACTTTAGCTAGGATGCTCTAATTCAGAACTTAAATTACGTTGGTTTGGAACAGGAGTGCTTTGCACTAAAGATCAGAGTCTTGAGGCCATTTCCAAAAGGTAAGTACTACCTAATATGGTGGTGTTGTTAAATATACAGCTCTCTCTTCTCTATAAGCTCAGAACACTAATTTTAATCCCTGGTTTTTGAGTTTCTCAAACTTGTTTCTTCAGCTTGTTTCTTCAACTTGTTTCTACAGTTTAATCAAGTAAGTAACTTTCAGCTGGTAATGATTTTCAGCCATTAGTGACCTGGCCTGAATTTGAACTTGTGACCTATATGTGTACTCTGGATTCTTAATCATAACTGTAAAGCCCCTCAGAACAAGTCCTTCTCCCCCTCATTTTTCCATTCTTTTGTGACAAAGAGGAGTTTAGTCTGATATTATGCTTACCTCTACTATGGATACAATTTAACAGACTTAAGTCACAGTATTGTATGAGATGATAGATATAATTTTGAAATTATTTCTTCTTATATAAGAATAGGCTATATCAGGAATTGAATAATCACAGTCTATTGGGAGTTCTGTTTGATTAATGACTGAGGATTGGACTGAATAATACTGGGCACTTACGTAGCACTTTACATGTTCAAAGCACTGCAGAAACATTATCTAAATAAAACAAATGTGGCTCATTAAGGAATCTGTTCACATGTATTCTGATGAGACTAACAAGCATGCAAAAATGCATGACAAATTACCTAAATGTTTCTCCTTTTGCAAAGGGAATTGTGTTTGAAATGCAGTTCATCCTTTTCCAATATTTTGTACTAGAATGTTTGTTTCTTTTTCATTAGTAGATTGAGCAGACATCATTTAAGGTGTCTCTTCGGAGTGGGTGAATTTGTATTGTAGAAAAATAACTTTGGAGTTTATGACAAATATTCTGGATGGCATTATTATTATGTGAATTAACACAGGAAACTTCAGCTTTAGCATTTAGCAGCATGTGGTAAAGAATTTTAATTTCCTTATTTTAAAGGTTAAGTGTTCCTTCAAGCCCACTTGTTACCGTTCCCAAACAGAATAAATAGGGAACTTCCTCTAAGAAAGTTACTAGTTCATTCTATAAATATTTTAATAGAAAATCTGTTGCTTTCATAATCCTATCCCTAAGTGAGCAGTCAAGAATGGATTTAAACAGCTTTTTTTAAAAACCATGGAGACACTTCAATTCTAAGCTTTTTTTTTTTTTTTTCTAGCTGGAAGAAACATTTGAGTAAACCCTGGGCAAATTTGAATATGTTAATATAAATCATTGACCAAGATGTACATGAGGATTGCTGAGGCATTTTTTTACACCTGAACTATGTATTAAAGTTCCATACTCACCAGCTCACCAAGTGACATAACTGTATTACTCATATACAATTTGAAGCAAAGTGTAATGTTTATATTCATATGAGATTTAAATAATCTTCCAAATCTTGTACTTTTTATGCAGCAGTCCCTTCCTTGTGGGTAGGATCACTCAGACTCTTGATAAATCAACTTTAATTATGCTAGAGACAACACATGCTGAGCAACACTGCAATCAAAAATCATGGTAGTGATAATGCTAACACTTTTTCTGCTAGCCTACTTCTCTGGATCATCTTAGTGTCTCAATAAAAGAAGATGAAGCTCTTTGGAGCTCTTTTCCTGACAGATCTCATTACCCTTGCTGAATTCCCAAGCCTTTCCAGCCGTTCAGTCCTGATACTTTGTTTGCACTTGACCCCTGCTTTCTCATCCAGGTCCTGTAACTTCCTTACTGGCAAGATACTGAGGTCTTCTTTCCTTCCTGCTTTTATATTTCTTCTTCCTAGAATGTAGCAGCTGCCTACATAAACAGAAAAAAACCACAGTCTTTGTATACAATAGGAAATATGCTGGAAAGAAATATCCTGCTTAGGTCCTGGACATTTTGGAGCACATCTACACAGTTTGGTATCGACAGTTGCCACTCACCCCACCCATTCTCCTAGTCAGGACGTTACAAAACATTTCAGGTATTACTGCATGGAAGTCAGGCAACTGTCTTTGCACAGCAGAGGGGGCTGAGAGTGCAGGAGGATATCCATAGCACTTGATCATACAGGTGTATGTCACTTAGGACATAGCTAAACACTGAGAATGCTGAAATACCCTGCAATGGTTGCCCTTATTTTCCTCCTTAAAAGCAAACAAATGAACATACAAACACAGCATAATCTAAATGACTTCTTAAAAAAGAGGGCTTAGTCCAGCAAAGATTTTATTCTGGTAAGCAGTTCTTATACATTTACAAACTTGGAAATATATTTGAGAAATACTTGCCTGTTTAAAATTGAACTGACCCCACAAACAGAATACAGAGTACAGGTTTCACAGATCTAAGGTTTATATTATATTTACACATTTTATACCAATGTTAGAGAAGGGGGCATATGAAAAATAATAGGCCTGGTTTTCTTTATATTTTTCAATAAATTATTTTATTTAATGAATTTTATAAGAGTTACTGAGGTTTGAGGTTCTATTGATTTATTTTTCTTATGTTTCTCCTCTATGAGCTCATGTGATTGCAGCAACCGTGTGTGACAACCCAGAACTTTTATTTTATATTAGAAATATAGACTAGCTCATCTTTTCAGCTTTCATACAATGCAGCCTTGAAAACAGGCACAAGATCTCAAATAACAGCTGAAGGGGAAACTTATGGGACATGATCACACGTAAAGGTTAAAACAGTCTTCATTTTCAATGCAAGTGCTACACTTTGCAAGTAGCAAATGCTTTATAAATATTCCCTTTTATTTTTAGGTTCTAAACTGTAATCTATGAATTGAAGGACAATTAATTCCAGAGGAAGTTAAAAATTCACTTATACCAGTCATAACCCCACTGGAATAAACCAAATCCTAGCAGACAAGAAATCAAATAACTCAGTATGAAATAAAAAATCTAAATTAGGAGGTGACACTGAGGAGATCAAGAAAAGTGTACAAATAAAACATTTCAGCAGTGGAACAGGTAACGGGTGGACAAATATAGTCTCAGGAAAGCTGCCAGGCATTGAAAAGTGCAATAAAAATGGACACAATGAGAAGTAATTACAAAATTCAATTTCAGGATCAAAATTAATGTTGAAACTGCCAGAGACAGTCTGAATAAGATCAGCAAGACTGTAAGGCAAGACTTGTAGAGGACTTTATCAAGCAGTGCGATAAGGAGACCTCCATAATTTACTTTAATAAACTTCACACCAAACATAGCTTTCATTACAACTGACTTTATTGCTCAGCAGTTGACCATCTGAAACTAAAGGCAAAATTTGTTTCAACCCACCTTTTTTTTCTAGATCTTAACTTCGTAAACCCCTTATTGTACCTACCCTTATTGACCTTTTCAGTTCTCGGCAATTTTTCTAAGGCTGTATTTACCTATCTGATGTTTGTTCCCTTGCAGACATGTTCTTTTGTATTCTTGATCTTTTTCTTGTCACCTCTTAGTTTGATTTGTTATTTCATAGTCATTTGTCTGATTAGTTGTCTGTTAAGATAATGCGACTCATTCTTCTTTGTTTTTTGGGCTGAATATTCACAATTTTCTCCACTTTAGCAGAGAAAGAACTGCACTGCTGAAAAATCTTGTCATCAGGAGGATGAAGGATGTTCATTCTCTTTGGATCAATCATTCATTAGCGTGTTTAATCTATTGGAGTGAGAACTTTGTTTGCACATATAAAACAAAGAAGACACCCAGTAGCTTCTGCAAGAACTGTCATCCTTACTGACTACAACACATGAGATCTAATGAATTGCTCTCTGCAGGGCTTTAAGATCCTAGGATGTCATGTTCTTCACAGAGAGTGATATATATTTCACATGTTTTATTTCTTATATATAGACCAAAAAGTGGTGTTCACCATTTATTTTTAACACATATTAGCACAGCTAAAGGCTGATTAAAAGTTTGTAAATGAGCTTTCAGAATCTCCTAATAACAATACACCAAAACCATAATGAAAAAGTGTTCTTTTGTATTTCACTAACTTGTCACTGTTTCACACAGTACTGTAGGTGATAGTATCTTTAGAAATATACCCAACTTCACATTTGTGTACTGAGGAGGAAAAGTGGAAAAAAAATATTAAATTGTGGGTTAGCTCATGTGTGATACAATCTCTTTTCTCTCTGAAGGCATTTTGTGACAAGGAATTTCATTACATGTATCAGAATATGTTTAAGTAAGACCAAGCCAGTGCTGAATCACAACTCAGAAACCTTTTCAAATCTGCCCACCTAAAGCTCCTACATTCAGGTAGATGAGTTGGTGAAAGGACTGCATGAGGTCTCAGAAGAAATCTGGGAATGTCCAAGACTGTGATTCAGGTCACGTGAGTTCTGTGCTGTGTGAGGGGTTGTGAGATCAGGTGTTCCAATATTCATTGAAAGTTAATAACTGTTTCATATCCAATCCATCTTCAGGTCTTCCTTATATGTCCTTTAGACAAAAAGCAGGTATCTTCCTGGTCCTCTCCAGCTACAAAACGAACCTTAAAACCAAACCAAAACCCAATCATAAAACCACAAAAGAAACAAAATAAACACCACCCAAGAAGAATATTTAGAACATCTGTCATATGTATATTCTTATGCTGTGGTTCTTCCAACGTTTAAATTAATATGCCACTTTTTAATTTTTGTACTACCATATCTTTAGTAGACTGAGATCTGGTTCTGTGAACTTGATTAAAATAAAAGTGTTTTGTCCTGACTCTTGGAGTATAGGACCATGAGACTTTAATAAATGTAATCCTCAAGAGTATTATTATGTACTCCAGGAAATGGTTTGTCTCTTCAGAATTTCAGAATATGAGAGGCATGTCACTCTCATTATATACAGCTCTTCTTGGATTAGATACTTATTTAATTTTTTCCTGATATTCTCTTGCAAAAGGTTGAGATAAGAGCAGATGTGATATGTGGTTACTAAATGCTACTTTACCCCTAAAGTAGTGCCCTTCATAAGAATACTTTTTACAAACACTCATTAAGTCCCTAGACCATAATGATGCTGTAATCATTTTATCAGGAAAAAAAAGGAGGTCAAATGGCAGTTCTTCTACTTCTTATGTTGTTCCCCATGACTGTCTCCTTTTTTTCCTTTTTTTTTTTTTTTTTTTTTTTTTAATTTGAGACTTAGCAATGCCAATTAATTTTCTTTGGATTATATCAATGCTCCTGTGATTGTCCTCTAGATTTAGTTATCTCAGCAGTGTCAGAACTGTAAAGTACATCAAGAGCATTGTACTTCCAGTTGGTCACTGGTACTACTGAAAAAAAGTTATTTGCCAGTACATGTGTTTAGGAAGGAAGGCTTTGCTTTGTATCTTATTCTAGTTCTTCATTTTGTTCCATAATGCCCTACACAAATCCCAGGGTAGATTAAATGTGTAAACAAGAGGCTGGGATATACTCACAACTGAGAGTTTGTATTAAGAGCACTGCAGAAACAGATTAAAGTTTCTGTAAGATAAGTCTTTTACTTCAGATAGAGTTGCTCAAAATTGCAGATTACTTAATACATAAGGGATGTAAACCATTATTTTTTCCTTACCATGTTACTTCATGAAAGTTATATCTTTCCTAGTGATGCTGAACTTTACACTAGGATCTGAATTAACAATTTACCCTGAAGAAGTAATATGATACTGACAAATAATAACTTTAAATCCAAATACTCTTTAAATCCCAGGCCATATTAAAAAGCAGACTGATTCAGTGTCCGTGGTCCAGTCATGCAGATGTTAAGTACCAGGAAATTCTATCACTGTGAAAGATTTTGTGTTCTCCTGAAATAAGAGAAACATATTTTCTTTTTGAAGGAAGAAACAACTTTGTCTTGGATAGAAGGTATTTGTCACACCTTCGATCAAGCAGTAGCTATCCTACAAATTAAAAGACTGTGTGTGCTTTCGGAAGCATCGGGCATGTCCTCTTCCTTTGCACTTCTCTTTCACACCAGGAACCAGAGGAACAAGTTCCTGTCTGCCTCAAATGGGAACTAACTGACTTCTTGGGCAGATTTATGCAAGCTGTTAAAGAAACACAGAAAGGATGGTATATGATTCTCTTGAGGGAAGGAATGCCATCCAGAGGGACCTTGACTGGCTGGAGAACTGGGCCAATATGAACCTCATGAAGTACAACAAGACCAAGTGCAAGGTCCTGGATATGAGCTGGCAAGTGCACTTGTAGCCCAGAAAGCAAATCATATCCTCGGCTGCATAAAAAGAAGTCTGGCCAGCAGCAGGTTAAAGGAGGTGATTCTCCTCCTTTACCCCACTCTCAGAAGACCCCACCTGGAATACTGCATCGAGCTCTGGGATCCCCAGTACAAGAAGAACATGAACCTGTTAGAGTACCTCTCCTATGAAGACAGACTGAGAGAGCTGGGGTTGTTCAGCCTGGAGAAGAGAAAGCTCTGGGCAGATCTTATTGCGGCCTTTCAGTACTTAAAGAGGTCTTACAAGAAAGATGGAGAGAGACTTTTTTTACCAAGGCCTGTAGTGACAGGACAAGGGGTAATCACTTTAAACTGAATGAGGGTAGGTTTAAAATGGACATAAGGAGGAAATTTTTTATAATGAGGGTGGTGAGACACTAGAACAGGTTGCCTGCAGTTGTCGCATCATTGGAAGTGTTCAAGGTCAGGTTGGATGAAGGTTTGAGCACCTTGATCTAGTAAAAGATGTTCCTGTCTATGGCAGGGTGCTTGGAGTAGATGGTCTTTAAAGGTACCTTTCAACTCAAACAATTCCATGTTTCTATGAACATTAGGCTACGTGAATAGGTGAAAAGAGGATGTGGGAATCATGAAGTGAAACCCAATACACTCAAAACAGCTGGAGTTCCATAAAAGTTGAGCATAATATTTCAAATGCATGTACCAAAGAAATTGCAATTCAACACATGTGCATATGAGGTTTTCAGTGGGAGGTAGGTTATACTATATCCTTGTGAGGGACAGTATGTAGCATGCTTAGGTTATGGTATGGAGTTGAGTATTACAGTACTGAATGAGCCTTGTTTACCATAGTATCAGAGAAATGCCAGGATTTGTGGTTATGATTAAAACTATTTCACCCAGCAAGGAAGGCATGCATGGAGAGCAAGGTACTATTTTTGAAAAATAACTTTTTCCTTTAGCAGGCAGGGAGATGGTGTTGAGATTATTTTCTTTTTTTTTTCCTCCACAGCTTTTTTGTCTGGTTGGGGTCAGCTGTGTCTAAAAACTCCTCCAACTGAATCAGCTTGAATCATCAGAAATCCAGGCTAAGTAACCACTGATAAAGGGTTTCAGGACTGCAAGCTGATACTGAAGTGCCTAAAGTCCACATAATTTCGATAGAGGTATTGAAATATTTATTAAGAGGGTTGGTTGGTTTGTTGTTTTCTGTGGGTTTGTTTGTTTGTTTCTTTATATCTTTTTCTAGTGGTTTTTTTTCACTGTGACTAGCTGTCTAAATGAATGCATCAGCTTACAGAATAAAGTCTCAAGGAGTAACTTCAGGATATGGTCCAATGAAAGAATAAGTCCAGAGAGCACCTTTTATTTGAATGCTTTGAATAATTCTTCTGCTGTGAAGCACAACACCTAAAGCTGTCTCATCTCACTTTGCTAATTAGTGGTGTAGGATAGAGAATCAATATGGTAGCCTGCTATGCTTGTGTCATGAGCACAGAGTACTATCACAGCTCCAAACACGTGGACTGGCAAATCTTCAATTTTCTCGCAGCAGGGCTAGAAAACAGAAAGTTTTGGGGTTCACAGATAAAATTCTGAAAGAAAATTGAAATTATAATGGTTTATATATCTGGTTTTTTACAACTCATAGGCATCTTCTGTGGTGTTATATGTCTGTTACAGGACTGGTTTGTATGCAAAGTGACAATATATAACAGTTTAAATATCTCTGTGAGATAAAAGGAGATTGATGTAAATTTCAAACCTAGAAGGAATATTCAATATTTTTGCATTGTATCAATGTCAGAGGATTGATATAGCTTTTTCTCATGACTCAACCATTTTACTAGATTTATATTTACCTCAGGATAAGGAGAGTATGTAAAATAAATGCGTATTTTTATATAGTAATCAAAATATTCTACCCTTGAGAGTTACTGTTTTTCTACAGGAATGTACTGGAAAAATGTCTTCTCTTTATAGCATAGAAAAATTACTGTAGAAAGTTGATAGAATTTATTGGTTTTATTCTGCTAAACTCTATGATTGGTATAATGATCACATCTTAAGAAAAAGCAAAAGAAACCATTGATTACTGACTCACATAATAAAAATATAGATAAAAAAAGGTACCAGTCTTGAAACTGACATCATACATCTGGACTCCTTTTCCCCTATAGAAATTAATCAACAAATTTTGTGGCTCACAAAAATGGATGGGACTGATCATTACAATCCAAGAAGTAGTACAAATGCTGAAAATAACTATTAACATCCCTCTCCCCAATCCAGAATTTAATATGCAATACTTTTTTATCTCCATGTTCATTTCTGTAGGGAATATACATATCAATCAAGATACAACAGGTTTATATATATGAGCAAAATATGGCTAAAGTAAACTCTGTAGAGTATTTAATAGCAAAAGAGAACACAGTAAACTTAGTTTAACATATACAAGTAAAATGTTTGGGCTCTGACCCTGAAATTGTGCTGGGCTAGTAGAGTCCTTTGTTCATGTGAACATTGTTTAAATCATTGAAATTTACAGAAATCTAGCCAGACACAGGTTAGCATCTATCTAGTAAAAACATATAAAGGAATTTAATGAAAATTATGATTTAATTTTAAAATATGTCTTTCTATCTCACTCCGGTTGCTGAACTTGGCAACTTTGTGACCTGAGCAAAACGCAATCTATAATACAGGAGCAGTTTTTAGTTATGTTCTGGTCAATTAATGAATCTACGTGTTAATAAGAGCCATGGGAACATAGTGTGTGTGGGGAGAAACTGGCCACTAGATTGAAGAAATTTATGTGGCTGGTTTAAGTAATTTAATTTGTCCAGTGCCTGATGTTGACTGTGTTTCTATTTTTTATTTAATAGATATGACAATTTGGCACCAAGGTCTACCTCTTCTCCATGTTCCATACTGTTAGCTTGAAAGTCTCTTTGATCAGATTCCTTAATTTTAAAATGCTTGGCTGTTCTTTAGTTTTAATAATGCCTTTTTAGTGAGTATGAAATGTCATTTGTGAATACAAGCTTCCTTTTAGTGGCAATAATATTGATTATTTCTAATGATTGATATATTAAAATGATCTATTTTTTTTTCCAACAAAGCTGCTTAAAAGTGCTTGTAGCTTTATTTCTGCAAATAATGATTGCTCTAAGTGTATTGTTTTCTCTTGATGAGTTTAAGTGTACATTAGAACATTCTTTTACTCCCATGTCATCACCCAAAGCTTAAATATATATTGCCAGAGAAAAGAGAAGCAGGAAATGCTAGAGAATGTCCATTATTTTCAAGTCTTGTCAAGAAGGATAAAAAGTGAGACTTATAAACAAGAAGGAAACACATGTAATTAAAAAACCCCATTCATTGACATTTTATTTTTCTACCTTTTATCTGTAACAGTCAGTTGGTAAATACTATTGAAAGAACTTGATTGTGTTCGTGACCAAGGATCTTGATGTGGTATTTTTAGAAGGAGAAACATAAATGAGCAATAGCATGAAGACTAATTACATTTTAGTATAATTCAGGTTTTTTTCAAAGCTTGCATATGTGTCATAGCCTTTGGAGGGAGAAATAAAGCTGATGATGAATTTGATTAAATTCAGTAAGGGAAGTTTGGAAAAGTAGTATTCATTGTTCATGATCACACTGTTATAAACCTGTGATTGTCTCAACTCCCTACACCAAAGAATGTTTCTACTTCATTCAGTATAGAAAGTTCAGAGGGATAAAACATGGGTGAACGTCATTGCCTATCAGTAATTGAAGATTATGGAAAATACTGGTTTTATGAATGATTGCTGATAGAAGGAGAAAAAAGTTGCATGAACATAGAAGAAATTCCAGTTTTCAAGACAAAGCTTGGAAAATGAATGTGTGTGTGTGTTTGCTATTTGTAGCAGATACTTGAGCTTTGTTTCTGCTTTTATATTCTTAAGCTCATCCTTTCTGTCACTGTGAAGACCTTCAATCCTTATTGGGATTCCACACAAAAAAGCAAAAGTTCTGCCAGTGGAAATATGGTAGCAAAGGAAGTGTTTGCTTTATGACTGTGGGCAATAATACATGTTCTGTTCCTCAGTAATACCTTTGTCAGGAGAAAGAGCATTATTTCCATACTTCTGGGAACGAATTTAAGGTTGCAAGATCACTACGGAAGATCAAAGTGAGATTATTATGCAGGCTGGGATTAAAATGCCCCTTCTTTATTTCACTATTTCCTGGAGTTCGTTCAAGAAAAAGAGGAAGAATAGGCATGAAGGAACATCAATACAAGGATAAGAATGTAATTGAACAACTGAGTAATTGAGCTTACTTGAACTTGGAAGACCTGTACTTAGATATTTATTGCAATACAACATATGAGTAACATATTTTTTTATCTTCAGTCTGCTTGAATCATCTGTATACAAAAAGCAGTTTACTCTAGGCTGTATTAGACAAACTAATAAAGCAAACAAAAGGAGCTGGGGGTAGGGGGAAAGCAAAGAAAATACAAGGTCATGGAAGATTTACTTAGCTGGTATGAGATCAATATAATTTTTGTAACTCATTATCCTGAGCCCAAAAAATGGTATAAAAATCAACAATGTATTGAAGTAACTACATCTTCCTCAGCAAGATTTATGAGACAAAGGAGAAAGAAAAGAAACTAGCTCCCTTATTGCCAAAGATATCAAATCTTCATTAATGTTGTGAAAACAACATCATTTATATTTATTTTCAGCGAGTTAGAAAAATCCAATAGATGCATACAACAAACAATATAGTATGTTTTGCTGTGACATCATGTACAGCATATAATTTTTTAATGATATTTCCCCCCAATATATATTATTGGATATAATTAATGCAGCCTGGTTTAAATACTGTGATAGGACAACATTTTAAATGTCCTTCTTCCTTCTGCATTTGGAGATGAGCTTTTTATCTTTGATTTCAAAACCAGCTGCATCTACAAGGCTTGTTCTTGCTATGTCTGTGAAGACTGAACCACCACTCCAGAATATAATGATGGAGTGACAAGAGACAGATGCAAAATCAGGGACTTGGAGGTTATAAGCCACATGCCATATGGGTATATTTATACATATGGTAAGGCTATCAAAAAGTGGATTTAGGTTTATTAAGATAAAACTATTGGAAATGTCACAAGAAAGTAATTTTGGAGAAATCCTACTTGATGTATTTTGCAAAAGGGTTATCACCATCTCTAAGGAAAATCTATGCATTTGAAGATCCATGCTGTACAAATTTGAGTAGCTTGGTTGTCCCTATCCAGATACATTCAGAATTTATATAAAATTTTATTCCTATATGAAAACACTGCTGAAGAAGTCACTCTGGATTAAGACCAGGATATGAGCCAAACACTTTCTATACTTCCCTCAATCATATAAAAATTATTTCCATTCATCTTGCCATTCAGTCACATTGCAAGTAGAAAGGAGAGCAGAGCATAAAGGTGATACAGAATATCCTATGAATTACCAGACCTACAATTTAAGAGATCAAGAAGTTAAGGAATTTCCAGGATGAAGAAATATATACTTATATAATCCTATACCTACCACCTATACAATCCTATTTTTACCAAGAGGAAACTATGAGCTCAAGAAGCTCATTTTTTTTCTCAGTTGCTATAATACACTATCCGCAACCTCTAAAATACTGAGATCTGGAGTAATCCTCAATAAACTGACTCCTGAAGTGATTTTCTCTTTTTCTATAAATGTTAGTTATATGTGGGATGTAAAGGAAGTATAAAAGCATTATTTTAGTGGCATCACGAATGGAAAATATCTGCATATCTCTCTATACGGCCTACATTTGCTTTGAACTTTATGCATTCAATGACTAGTTCAAGCTCTATCATTTTATGTATAGTTCTCTAACGGAACTGTTGCTAACTTTCAGTCTTGGAGATTTATCTAATGAATCTTGTTGATTTAGCTTACTGAAGAAGAATTTTCTGTTGCTTCATTTTGACTACTTTTGACTCAAAATTAATTTTTCAAGTGCACACAAAAATCCCCATGGATTTTTATCAAATGTACAGCATAACCCTGAAAAGTTGGAAGGTTTCAAACAACCGGTGCCAAACACTATATATAATGAGAATACTTTATTAGATGTGTCATGTTAAACAATTCAGTATAGATTGTGCACTACTGTTCAAGGTCAAACAATTATATATTTTTTTTCCCCTGTTTTATTTGTGAATCTTGGTGACCTAATTTTGGCTGAGAGAGAGTTAATTCTCTTTCTAGTAACTGGTATAGTGCTGTGTTTTGAATTTAGTATGAAAATAATGTTGATAACACACTGTCCTGGTTTCAGCTGAGATGATAGAGTTATTTTTTCTTTCTAGTAGCTGGTATAGTGCTGTATTTTGGATTTAGCATGAGAATAATATTGATAACACGCTGATGTTTTTGGTTGGTACTAGGTATTTCTAGTGTCTACACTAAGCCAAGGACTTTTCAGCTTCCCACACCCTGCCAGGTGCACAAGAAGCTGGGAGAGCACAGCCAGGACAGCTGACCCAGGCTGGCCAAAGGGATATTCCCTGCCAAGTAACGTCATGCTCTGGATAGAACTGGGGGAGCTAGCCGGGAGGTGGGATTGCTGCTTGGAAACAGACTGAGCATCATTTATTTTTTTTTCCTTCTGCATGCGATGAGCAATTGCATTTGTGCATCACTTGTTGTTGTTATCATTATCATCATTGTTATCGTTATTGTCTTCCTTTGTTACCCTATTAAACTATTTAACTCAACCCATGAGGTTTTTTCCATTCTCCTCCCCATCCTCTTGGGAGTTTGACATGTGATAGAGCAGGGTTTTAGATTGTTATATCTGGTATAAACACATGATTTTATCAACAGCAGACAATACTTTTGATAAGGTTACTACTTTTAAAATCTGGAATTCAGCTTTTTAGGGTTTTGGCTATCCCCACTGATGTGGTTTGGTACCTTCTGAAAAGTAAGCATGCCAAGAAATTTCAGATTTGGTGTAGGCTGAAACCTGTGATATAATTTACTCAATTGTGATGTTCCATAGGTGGAAGGGCTAGATAAGGAAAATGAAAAACTGTTTGTTTTTCTGTGGCTTTCTCAAATGCCAAATTAGCAATGCATACACACGGTTCTATCCTGTCCTTTTTTTCTTTGGGTGTTACTTCTGTCTCACAGCAAATTGAAACCAGCTTGCATTTTGACCTAAGGCAACTTGTATGTAAAAATCTTTTGGCTGAGGGTCAGAAAAAGAGTAACAATTTTCCTAACCTTTCCATCCAAATGTCTTCAGAAGGAGCAAAGGGCTTAGCAGACCAAAACCTTTTTTCTCTCAATCATAGTTTACTTGTTACTGAAGTATTAAGTACAGGTCAACACAAAAGAAGCTTAGTTCCCCTCTGCAAGCACATGTTTGGAGGCACTTGAATAATGTTTAGCTGTTAAAATGACAAGCCAAAGGTAATTCTTGTTGCTTTGCAGGTAGATAAAGTAGGAAAACTTGCATGCTAGCAAAAAAGCAAATATTGAAGATGCTTTGATTGTAGCATAACAAAGAGTTCACCTCCATGTCACAAGCTGATTCCTGAATTTCAGATTAAATACTTGTTCAAATAATTACAAGAAATCAACTAGGTAGTTTTGTACTGGATCAGAGCAAATTATATTTTCAAAGTTTCTTAATATTTTGGCAGCATGACTCTCAAACCAAGAGGAGAAACTAAGAACATTTAAATAGCTCTGCTGAGTTTCAGTTCAGCGAAGTCTATGAATTTTGAATTTTCATTTTTTATTATTGTATATCTTTGCCCCAGTTCTTTTAAAATTTGTCTATATTCCTTTTTGACAGTTCCGTGTTCTTCCTAACACTCATAAAATCTTCCTACTAAGCTTCCAGGAGTTACTACCTACTAAGAAGAAAAAAAAAAAACCACTCAAAACCAACCAACCAAACACCCCCCCCCCCCCCAAAAAAAACCAAACCCAACAACAAAAAACCCCAAACCAAAACCAAGCATCCTGTTATCAGGATTTAATCCAACATATCTTTAAGGAGAATTGATCTTCAAGTGATAAGTGTTCCTTATATCTTTAAAAGCAGGTTCATTTAAAGTAATATTTCAAATGAATCTGTAGTTATTTTTGAAAGTACATACACAAAGTATGTAACAACCACCACATTTCACTTCTGAAAATAGTAGCAAACAAATGCTAATAGTAGCCTTCTGAAAAGAACAATTTCTATGTCGGATATACTGCGAGTAGGTACATTTTGAATTATCAGTTTATCAGTGGAATAAAGTTGGCACTGATTTAAAATACCAATGTATTAGCTGAGGAGAAAGATAATGCTGGAAAATTAATGCTGGGAAAAACATTCAGGGTTTATGATGTCTAGGGTTATGAAAACATAGCAAAAATTAATAGGTCTGATTATTTTTTATTATTGAAGGTCTCTGTGTGGGGTCTCAGTGGGATTCTGCAGCAGTTGTTATGAGTTGCAGAGTTTAAGTATCGGGATTTTATTCACAGAGGAAGCAGTGAATAGTGAAGCTTTAGTACTTTCCTGTATGACAAGCAAAGGAGTTGGGGTTTAGACAAGGTTACTTGCAGGAAGCTAGCCAAGAACACTCGGTGAGTTATTATATGGTGCATTATTCTTATTTGGTCAGAAGGGGAAAAGTTCCATTAAGTTCACTCTCATTTACAGTAGGATTTGTTTTTCTATCAGATATATCCATAGCAAGAAGAAAATGGTTATCCTAGGATGTACTAAATAATATTCTGCAATTCTTTGAGAGGTTCATTTTGCATTTCTTATTTACCAGACTCTTATAATTTCTTTTTGAAATCAATATATCTAAATAATTAAATTAATAGAAAAATAAAACTATATGAAAAGTTAATGAATTTTTAATGTCTTGAAGAAGATAATCTAGTATTTTACTTGAAGATATTAACTGAAAATACTATAATTTCATAGACAATCAGTCAGATGGAAAATACTTCCAACATGTAAAGTATAACCATATATTCAGTAAAGCTGTCCAGAATGTTACTGAAGTTCAAATTTATCACCAGTTGTACCTCCATTCTAGTTAATGAATTGTTCACAAGCTGATTACTATTTCTGGGAACATGTCTTATTTTTGTGTATGCCTAGAATAGTTTCAACAAGAAATATAGGAGTGTAATAATGTTTTGACTTTAAATGAAGGAGTGTAATATACACAGTTTAGAATGGCTTGTTCGCTTTTATTTTGGAGTGTTTTCTCATACTATTGGGCTGTGTCCTTTAGGCTATAAAATGCATTTAACAACATGGACAATAAAAACATATTTAAAAACATGAAGTTACATTTGATACATGAGTTTGACCACTACTGTTCTCCTTTTAGATTTCAGCCAAATTTTATGGGATCTTGGGGATCATATGGATCTGACACTGATTTCTGAATGTGCAATATCTCAATACAATGCCATTAGTCACCACTAAAAGTTCTAGGTTTAACAGCTTTCAAGCCTTGAAGACAAGGCAGAGAAGGTTACAGTCACAACAGGCTGCACTATGGAAACTGTTTCATGTGACTACTTATTTATGAGTTTTCCTATAAGTTGACTGCCTTTAAATTATGATCCTCTAAATTTTGAGCAATGGTAGGAATGCTTTTTTAATTTTTTTATTTTTTTTTGAAGGTTAGGGAGATTTTTCTGTGCTTCATTTGCTACATTGCATCACTGTATTTAGAAATACAGTACTGGATTGAAAACCCAATGGCCTCAAGGTTTAATTGAAGTCTCCTGAACTCAGCTCAAATGGCAAGTTGGCCTCTTTGCAGAGAAGAATAAAACCAATATTTTGGAAAAAAAGGAATGTACTGTACTTTATTCTGTAAGGTACATTCTGGAACTTTTTCCAAGTAAAGTTTATAAAAAAATTAATGTTAGATAACCTTTTTGAGGAAAGGAGCCCAAGGGTTTATGTATTAAACCCTTCTTTTCTAAGTGTGTCACTTTACAGGCTGTGCTTTCTAGTTGGCTAAAAGATGTTTAAATTAGACAAGAAAAGAATTCAGAATGGAAAAAGAAAAAAAAAAAAAAAAAGAATGGAAAAGTTGAATATATTGCATAGTTTATTTGGGGAAGCGTGCCCAGTTCAGGATGGCTTCTGTGGTAAAGCTAAGCGAGAGGGAGAAAACCATAGTCTGACATAGTTTTCATGTATGAATAGAAAATATTGTAGATTTGTCTGTAAGAACCTCCTGGTCAAACCAAAGTGTAAGAAGGAAATGCACAGGGAGTGGAACCAGGGATGTGAATCCTGGGAAGAATATAGGAACACTGCCCAGATGTGGGACCTGACCTTGGAAGAAGGGGCATGTAACTCAGAAGGACTACAAGCATGTCATGAGGCTATGCAGGGAGAAAATTAGAAGGGCCAAAGCCCAGCTAGAACTTAATCTGGCTACTTCCATAAAAGACAATAAAAATGTTTCTACAAATACCTTAGCAACAAAAGGAGGGCTAAGGAGAATCTCCATCCTTTATTGAATGCATGGGGAAACATAGTGACAAAGGATGAGGAAAAGACTGAGGTACTTAATGCCTCCTTTGCCTCAGTCTGTAATAGAAAGACCAGCTGTTCTCCAGGTACTGAGCCCTCTGAGCTGGAAGACAAGGAAGGGGAGCAGAATGAAGCCCTCATAATCCAAGGGGAAATGGTTAGAAACCTGCTGCACCACTTAGACACACACAAGTCTATGGGGCCAGGTGGGATCCACCCAAGGGTACTGAGGGAGCTGGCAGAAGTGCTCACCAAGCCTCTTTCCATCATTTACCAGCAATCCTGGCTAACCAGGGAGGTCCCAGTTGACTGGAGGTCAGCAAATGTGACGCCCATCTACAAGAAGGGCCAGAAGGAGGATGTGAGGAACTACAGGCCTGTCAGTCTGACCTTGGTGCCAGGGAGGGTTATGAAGCATATCATCTTGAGTAACATCACACGGCATGTACAGGACAACCAGGTGATCAGGCCCAGTCGGCATGGGTGTATGAAAGGCAGGTCCCATGAGTAACCTCATCTCCTTCTATGACAAGGTGACTGAATGAGTAAGGGAAAGGCTGTGGATGGTGCCTACCTGGACTTTAGTAAAGTCTTTGACAATGTTTCCCACAGCATTCTCCTGGAGAAATTGGCTGTTCGCAGCTTGGAAGAGCGTACTCTTCACTGGGTAAAAAACTGGCTGGATGGCCGGGCCCAGAGAGGGCTGGTGAATGAAGTACAGTTGGCAGCTGGTCATAAATGGTGTTCTCCAGGGCTCAGTACTGGTGCCAGTTCTGTTTAATATCTTTATCAACGATCTGGACGAGGGGATCGAATGCACCCTCAGTAAGTTTACAGACGACACAAGTTGTGAGGGAGTGTTGGTCTCCTTGAGGGTAGGAAGGCTCTACAGAGGGATCTGTACAGGCTGGATCGATGGGCTGAGGCCAACTGTATGAGGTTCAACAAGGTTAAATGCTAAAACATTGCAGTTAACAGCTCAATGTCATAATGTAAACCAGTGATACGTGGTGTCCCTCAAGGATCTGTACTGGGACCAATATTATTTAACATCTTCATTAATGATGTACATAGTGGGATTGTGTGCAACCTCTGCAAGTTTGTGGAAGACACCAAGGTGAGTGTTGCCATTGATACACTAGTGGGAAGAAGGACCTTGACAGGCTTGAGGAGTGGGCCTGTGCAAACCTCATGAAGTTCAACAAGGCCAACTGCAAGGTCTTGGGTCAGGGAAATCCTCAATATCAATATAGACTGGAGGATGAGTGGATTGAGAGCAGCCCTGCAGAGAAGCACTTGGGGGTACTGGTGGATGAAAAATTGAATATGAATGAGTGCTTACAGCTCAAAAAGGCAACTGTATAAAAACTGCATGAAAACAAGTATGGCCTGCAGCAGGTTGAGGAACGTGGTTCTGCTCCTCTACTCCACTCTCCTGAGATCCTACCTGGAATACTGCATTCACCTCTGGGGTTCCCAGTACAAGACAGATGGACCTGTTAGAGCAGGTCCAGAAGACAGCCACAAAAATGGTCAGAAGGTTGGAAACACCTCTCCTGTGAAGAAAGGCTGAGAGAGCTGGGGTTGTTCAGCCTGGAGAAGAGAAGATTCTGGGGAGACCTTATTGCAGTCTTTCAATATACAAAGTGGTCTTACAAGAAAGATGGAGACACTTTTTTACCAAGGCCTGTAGTGACAGGACAAGGAAATGCAGTTTTAAACTGAAAGAATTGTCCTAATTTTGGCTGGGACAGAGTTAATTTTCTTCATAGTAGTTAGTATGGGGCTATGTTTTGGATTTGTGCTGGAAAGTGTTGATATTTCAGGGTTATTTTACTTATTGCTGAGCAGTGCTTACAGTGTCACATACAAAAAGTTTGGAGGGGACACAGCCAGGACAGCTGACCCCAACTGACCAAAGGGATATTCCATACCATATGATGTCAGGCTCAGCAATAAAACTAGGGGGAAGGGTGAGGGTGGCTGCTGCTGAGGGACTGGCTGGGCATCATTTGGTTGGTGGTGAGCAATTGGTTTTTTTTGTATCACTTGTCCTTCTTGGGTTTTATTTCTTCTCTTTGTTATTTTGCCTCACCATTACAATTGTTGTTGTTGTTGTGATTGTTATATTATTTCAATTATTAAACTTTTCCTAGCTCAACCCGTGCATTTGCTCTCTTTTGCCCTTCCGGTTATCTTTCTCCATTCTGCTGGCAGGGGGTAGTGAGCAAGCGGCTATGTGGTTCTTAGTTGCCAGCTGGGGTTTAATCACGACAAGATAGTAGATTTAGATTGGACATGAGGAGGAAATTTTTTAGGATGAGGGTGGTGAGACACTGGAACAGCTTGCCCAGAAAAGTTTTGGATATCCCATCATTGGAAATTTTCAAGGTCAGGTTGGACCAGCCTTTGAGCACCTTGATCTAGTGAACAATGTCCTTGTCTATGGAAAAGGGCTTGGGGTGTACAACCTTTAAAGGTCTCTTTCAACTCAAACCATTCTATGATCCTGTGATTAATTTTTTTTTTTATATATATATATATCTGTATCTCAATATGTCATGCTGGTTGAGACTAGCTTCTTTAATATCAGTGGAGGGTGAGGTTTTTTGGTTGGGTTTGTTTATTGTGTGGTTGTGGGGGTTTTTTGGGAATTTTTAAGTACTAAGAAGTGTCATAAAATAGAGCTGATTGATTGAAAGTTCAGACACTATTTAATGTAGTTACAGGATTCTGCTAACATCATAAACAGGTAACGTGCACTAAGATCAAAGCAATTGAACTTTCAATTTGTGAATCTGAATTACAACAATCCCAAAGGTTTAATTATGCATAAATCAAAATTATTCCTAAATTTGTTGATATATAAAATAACTTTTTAAGAAAAATAAATTTAAAAGATGCAGCACAAAACCCCAGAGGTTTCAAAGAGAAAATAATGACTCAACTAACATGGAGGAAAAAGCCAGTAAAACAAACAGTTACAAAAATCACTTGACAAGACATAGTTTTCACTGAATTATCATCTTCCAGCAACTTATGTTATGCAGGATTATTGCTGTATATTTAATGCTGTTCATGTGCATGATATAGGCATGTTAGAAAATGAATATGGAATAACAGGCACTTTGCAATTTAATTAGGCTATAAGAAGTTCTATGAAATTGTGTTGGTGCTTTCCAAATTAAATGGTATTTTCTATGCCATAATTTTGTTGATGTCAGGACATATGTATATGAAGCAAAGAGAGGCATTGTTTTGAGACATCAAACCATTCTGGCTTGAAAACTTCGGTCTCGTATGCCTGTGAAACATTCTTAGTGTAGATGTCATAATCTTCCTGAAAACAAAGCTGAGCCCAAAATTACTTCACCCCTCAGGATATTGCTATTCTACTATGGCTATTAACTGGGCTATCTAAAGTGTCACTTTATTTCTTAGTCATGAGACATCTGCTGGAAAAGGAAGTGTTAATGGCTCTAGAATCACAGAACCATAGAATCATAGAATCATAAAATCATAGAATCACAGAATAGTTTGGGTTGAAAGGGAGCTTCAACGGTCATCTAGTCCAACCCCCTTGCAATAAGGAGGGACATCTTCAACTAGATCAAGTTGCTCAGAGCCCCATCCAACCTTACCCTGAATGTTTTCAGGGATGGGGCTCTTACCATCTCTTCAGAAAACCTATTCCAGTGTTTCACCACTCAATTTGTAAAAAATGTCTTCCTAATGTCTGATCTAAATCTACCGTCTTTTAGTTTAAAACCCTCACCCCTTGTCCTATCACAACAGGTCCTTCTAAAAAGTCTGTCCCCATCTTTCTTATAAGCCCCTTTTAATTACTGGAAGGCTGCAACAAGGTCTCCCCAGAGCCTTCTCTTCTCCAGGCTGAACAGCCCCAATTCTCTCAGCCTTTCTTCATGGGAGAGGTGTTCCATCCCTCTGATCAGCTTTACGGCCCTCCTCTGGACCTACTTCAACAGCTCCATGTCTTTCCTGTGCTGAGGACTCCAGAGCTGGACACAGTACTCCCAATGGGGTATCACAAGGGCCGAATAGAGGGAGAGAATCATCTCCCTTGACCTGCTGGTAATGCTTCTTTCATGCAGCCCAGAATACAGTTGGCTTTCTGGGCTGCAAGTGCACATTGCCATCTCATGTCCAGCTTGTCATCCACCACTTTCCCCAAGTCCTTCTCCTCAGGGCTGCTCTCAATCCATTCATCCCCCAGCCTGTATTGATAACAGGGGTTGCTCCAACTTGGAGGACCTTGCACTTGGCCTTGTTGAACCCCATGATGTTCACGTGAGCCCACTTCTCGAACTTGTCCAGGTCCCTCTGGATAGCGTCCCATCCGTCAGGTGTGTCAACTGCACCCCTCAGTTTGATGTCACCTGCAAACTTGCTGAGGGAGCACTTGATCTCACTGTCTCTGTCATTGATGAAGATATTAAACATTACTGATCCCAATACAGACCCCTGAGGAGTACCACTTGTCACTGATCTCCATCTGGACATTGAGCTGCCATCAAATCCTTTTCAAATATTTTTCTTCACCACTTGAAGCAGACACACTCCTTACGATTTACGTTTGACAAATCTCTGAGCTTGCAACTCTTTCCCCTCTATTTTTTTAAATGCTTTGTGACAGCTAAGTGCTTACATTGGAAAAATGAATATTAACTAAAAAAAAAAAATTTAGCTATTTTTGTAACAATGTGTGTAATCTTCAGTCATGTTTTAGATGTTGGTTTGGCAGAAGGACAAGTAGTGTAATTGTGTGCACCTGCAGCATTTACATCTCTTCTATTGAGTGAAGGGATACAAGATGAGACATTTAAGTCTATCTGGAGTATGACTGAAAAAAGATTTTAACATTATCACTTATCCAAGTTAAGCTGCTGATTTTTCTTATAACTGACATAATTCTTGGCATAATTTATTCCTGATATAGACTATATAAATTAAAATTATCCTGATCACTGAAAAATGAAGTATAGTTTTTAAAAGAATAAGATTCCTATAATTTTAGCTAAACCTAAAACTAAAATTCACTATAATCTAACACTTACAAGTGCTCTTGGGAACAGATTCAAACCCTAAAACTTTTTGAAATTCCAGCGTAGTGTCAGATGACTTTACCTGAGTTGCTCAACTCATTGAGCCACTTCTACCAATTACCTATTTATTCTCTATATTTTTATACAGAAAATAATAATGTACATATTATTTATATATATAATATATACTATTTTCTATATTCTCTAATTGAAGCAATGATAAATATTTCCAAGGCATTTGGCAGTTTAAGAAATTAGTTGGGAGGATTTAAAAGTTTTTTTTCATTCTATACAAAAAGTAGAAAAAAAGTTATTGAAAACTTTTTTTTTTTTTTTTTTTTTTTTTTAATATTAGGAAGGGGTAACAAACCATAGGATACATTCACATATATATTATGTGCTGTGTATAAAGCACCTCTTTGGGACTGAGGAGATGTTCCAGATTTAGCCATTGAACTTCAGAAAAAATTAGGCAGGATTGTTTGTAAAGCTTCAAAGCTTTATGAAGCTTCAAATTAGCCATCTTATTTTAACATGTTTTTCATTAAACTATTAGGCTTAAATAGAATCACTCCAGTATTTCCTCTTTAAAAGCAATCTTCTGTTTACCCAAACTTTTGTGGATAAGGAAGCAACTTCATGCACATTTCTCGAGCATTCCTTCCTTAATGAACATATCATAACTATGTATGCATTACCTATATATTTGACTTGGATACACGAGTATAAAAGAAGAAGAAAACATAACCTCAGAAGAGCATTGAACATGAGGTACTATTGCTAAAAATAACTAGAAGGGGCATAGAAGAAAATGAAAAGCAAGAGAAAGGGGCGAGACAAGAAAAACAGAAATAGAAAGATGTTTAAGATGAGAGACAGAAGGAAGACAGAAAGAAGAAAAAGAAGAATTAAATCTAAGCATAAGAGGAGGAAAAAACACATGGATGTGATGAAAAAAACAATAGCAAATACAATCTGAAAGGCAAGAGAAGAGATATATATGTTCGGCAAAAGGAAAAACTGAATGAAAAAGGAACAGGTTTTAGGATTAGTAAATTCAATTTCATTTATCCCAATCCCTGCTTTTAGTTCTTTGGCAGATTTCCCATAGCTGTATACACTTGGAATAGCTTGTACACTTTAAGGAATCCTCTCATTACATTTTACATCATGTCAGAAGTATACTTTTTCCTGGTGGTCTAACAATAAAAAGTTTTCAGAACCTTCAGTAAAGTGACATTTCCTGTAAATATATTTTTCTAGCTTTATAAGAAGTTAAGGGGGATTGTTTACGGGGAGAGCATTTTTTTCATTGAACAAAAATACAAGTCTTAAAGACAGCTTTTCTTTGTTTCTATTTTTTTAAACTGTTCATGACATATTAAATCAGAATTTTTGAATTATCAGTTTGTGTGTACTTTAAAGAGGTTTCCAGCAGGCATTTGTTTGCCCAAAGATAGCTTGGAAAAACATGAACAGGTCTTTACAGTCATCAATTGCAATTAGTCATCTAATTCAGAGGAAAAAGTTCCATCAATGAAAAGAAAAATCATATTTACAGCTTTGTCACCTGGTGCCCACTTTCTTCTGGATGGAAGCAATAATAAACAAGGAATCAGTCTGTAGCAACATCTAAATAGTGCATGGATCTTTTATTGGATTTTCTAATTTGTGAATACATTGGTTTAGTTTAAAAGGAAACTGCAGAGGAAAACAGAAATACTCAGAACAAATGGCGTAAGACCCATCTGTAAACCGCTGCAAAATGAAAAAGTGAGAAAGACCAAAAATATGATTTAGGCAAATACACATTGGTCAGTCTCACTTCAATCCCTGGAAAAATGTGAACTAACCTTCACGAAAACCTTAAAAATCTTCTGGACATGGTTATTGGGAGTAGTCAATAAGGATTTTCCAGAGATAAATCATGCCTGACCAACCTTTTTTTTGCCTTTTATAATAAAATGACTGGATTTGTGGATGAGGGGAGAACAGTACATGTCATTTATCTCAACTTTAGCAAGGCTGTTGACATCGTCTCCCATAATATTCTTGAACCCAAGCTGCGATAGGGCAGTATGGATGAGCGGATAATGAATCTGGAAAACAATTGTTTGGATGATTTGGCACAGAGAGCCATGATTAATGGGTAGTACTCTGGATGGAGGCCAATGACAAGCGCAGTACCACACAGGTCTATCCTGTGACCTTTCCTGCTTAACATCATTAGCAATGGTGACAAAGGACACTCTCATGAAGTTTGCTGATGACATCAAAGTAGGGGCACCAGTCAATATGCTTGAGAGCAGGGCTGCCTCACAGGGGGACTTACTTAACCAAAAAAGGAGAAATGGACAAACAGGAACCTAATCAAATTCAACAAGGACAAGCACAAAGTCGTGCACCTTGAAAGGAGTAATCCTATGCAGTGACACACACTGGTCACTGCCTGACTGAGGAGCATCTCTGGAGAAAGGAGCTGGGTGTCCTGGTGAAAAGCAAGCTGAACCTGAGCCAGCAGTGAGCCCTGGACACAGAGAGAGTCAACAGCATCCAGGGCTACACCAGCAGGAGCTGGGAAATCAAGGAAAATTATTATCTCCTTTTACTCAGCATTCATCTATGCCTAGCTAAGGACTCCCAATACAAGAAGAACATCAACAAATTTCAGTGAGTTCAGCAGCAGCCACCAGGGTGGTTTGAGTCTGGAACGGCTGCCCCATGTGGAGAGGCTGGGAGAACAAGTCTTGTTCAGGCTGGGACAGACATGGCTTTGGGGGCACCTCACACCCACTCCAGGTCCTACAGGGAGGTCATCAAAAAGGTCTAACCAGGCTTTTCACAGCGGTGCATGGTGAAAGTGCAACAGACAAAGGGCCTAAGTTGAGAAACAAAGAGGTTTCAGACTGGATAAAAAAAGAGCTTTTTCCTCAGAAAGACAATCATTGTAACAACTCGTCCAGACAGTCTCCATCCTTGGAGGTTTTCAAGACCTGAATGGATAAAGCCCTGAGAAACCTCTGTGAGTCGACCCTGCTGGCTGGACTAGAAACTTCCTGAGGTCCCTTCCAGAACAAGTGATTCTAGGATTCTGATCATGGTGTGTGCACAGAGGTTCACCAGATAAAGAGGAACAAACCACAATTCTCAGAAAACTTCAATTACCTGCTTTCTCTTTTTTTCCGTCAATTCCTTATTTCACTAATTGCAAACCATCTAGTTTCTTAAATAAATATCCAGGGTTCTAAAAATGCCAGAAATCTCTAGGACGTGGCTCTGAGCTATTACACAAGACAGTGAAAAATAGAATATGATCAAGCAATAAAAGTTTTTTTTCAAAATGTGTGTAAAAAGGAACCTTTTTTTTTAAAAAAAAAAGTGTTCAATATTACACCTTTGATTGTGTTTTTAATTTTTTTTTCCCAAGATCTTCATTACTAAGCTATATGTTTTAGTGTTCAGAGTCCTAACATTTTTATGTTATGTGCAATTTAATTTCCAGGAAATTGTATACACATCTGTGTCATGAGTAGATGTATCAGCATTCTTTTAAGAGAGTGGATCACTCACTTTATCCCAGATGACACCCTTCTTTCTGCTTTATTGTCCTGCCAATCTGGAAGTTTGATTTTCCTTCTTCAGCTTCATACTGGCTCTGTTCACTGGTTTTGATTTTATTTTCCTTTGTGCTGCAACTTTATAACTAAATGCTATATACAGGACTTCTTCACTTGTTTATTCATCAAACTAAGATCTTTATATATCTTTCCCAATAGTACGGAATACTAACAAAGTTATATGGAAAACACATTTCTAGGGAGACTTCACCGAAGTTTCTCTTACTTTCAACATTGCATGTGAGAACATTCAAATACAAGAGATGAAGAAAGTTTTCACTTATTTACAAATAATTTTAAAAGTATATAAATGTAAACAGTATCATTGTAATTTACTATTCCTTCCATGACCTTTTGTAACCTTTATCTGCAACACGTAATTGTCCCCAGAAAATGTCTGTGTAGTGTTGAATAAATTTTTATGCTTTTGCGGTAACTTTGTATTACAGAGAAATTATGTCTGAATATACTGGTCTTAAGTAACTAATGCCTAAAGCCTTTTCTGATTCTCTGGCTGACCTCAACCTCATTTTCTTTTTCTGTGTTTCAGACTTCTCTAAGAGATTACAACAAGCCGAGCCACCTCTGTTTCCATTCATCAATATATTGATGATTCATGTGTGAAATCAATGTTGTGATGTCATTGTTCCTTTTTAAATATCGTATATTTCGGATCCTTAAACCAAATACTTTCCAGGCTGAACATATGTATTTGCTGACATACAATATTTAATGAACTTCATATGACACTTTAATATCATGTCACTTCAAATACACTTTAAGAATAATAAGACTTCTCATTTTATTTTGTTGTTGTTGCTGCTGTTGTCAAAGCCATAGCAATAAGATATTTGGACATTACATTAGCATATCAAAGATGTAATTTTTCTCCTCTGTTCCCGTATAGTCACAGGAAGTATTTTGTATTCTAAGCATGGAAACCTAACTATGGTCTCAGGTACTGCTCTGTGCTGTCCAGCCACAAGCACTGCCACTGCAGTGGTGCTGCCTAATCTTCTCACATCCTTAGGTCCCCAGTGGTGCATGCTGACTCTAGCCCCACACTATGGGATATTGAGTTTCACATCTCCCAGCTGACCTTCCCACAGATGGTTTTTAAGACTCTGCTTTCTGGAAGCATAAGGTTTCTTAAAAAAAAATAAATTAAAACCCAGAATGGCTTATAGAGAAATACAGTTGTGGTTAGAACTGTAATGCTTGGTTTAAGTCTGACAGTTTGCATTTCTGCTGTAGTCTCCCTTAGGGCACCTTAAATGGTCAAATGTTGTTTTTATTACCAGTTGTCTTCACATCACAAAGATTCAGTATCCTTAGTCTTTCACTAATTAATTTGAAGTTTCCTCATAGTTTTTCTGTTTATGTTCATTTCACTGGTCCTTGCCATAGACTCATTTCCGCGCCCCCCCCCCCCCCCCCCCCCCCCCCCGCAGAGTGTTGTCCTTTATTTAAGGACAGGTCAAGTAAAGAATGAATAGAATATGTTTAAGCTTCATACTAATTGACAATAAATAGCCCTGGGACTCAGATGCCACAGCTGTCCCCTATTAGATCACTATTCAGATTATCAAGTTAAAGTAATCCTTTCTGAAACCCCCACTGTACTAGGATACAAAGAAAAAACATCAGACAGACCCTGAAAGCCTCCAGGGTCAATAATGTTTGGAGTCTGTGGTGGGAAATGGGCCAAACGACAGCGAAGTTAGTATGGTCTGCCAATGGCCCTAGTACTCATGCTTCTGTATTTTACAGGGAAGTGCAGTGAATGTTTGCAGCTGACTGGCTGTCAGCTTTAGTTCAGCAGGTCAAGGTGCATGGAGATGAGCAGCTCCCTATCATATCAATACTCTATGTCTCCTGTGTATATTTTCTGAATTATGGAATATTAAATTCAGGTATGCATCAATTTAAATCAATATAGAGGCTGGAAACCCTAACAGGGGGAGTGGCTTAGATTCAATATTTTATCAGGCAACTTCCCTGAGAGCTGTTTTATGCTGATTTTTGAGCAAAATGGTTTCAGGCTGTGATCTGTGGAGAAGGAAGATATGTTAGATGAAAGTGCTTTGTTCCTTCCCCAGTCTAATTCTTAATCTCTCTGGAGAACCTTGTATTGCCATTAGGTAATTGGTGTGCAAGATGCTTATGAAAATAACCTCTCTTCTATTTTTCAGATGTTAGGATCCTGACAGATGTGCTTTAGTCACTCTCACTCAGTGGTAGCCCTTTCGAAGTAAATAGAGCTAAATAACTATAACAAGGTGATATCATGGGTTTAAATTTTGGTGCTGCAACTCCTCAAAGATATTCAACCCTTCAGTTCCTTTGATTTCCAGGGAGCAAAGCAACCATCTGCCTTTGAGAATCTAGGCCCTCAGATACTTTATCACTTGTTTTCTCAAACCACTGGTTTCAGAACAAGATGTTGGAAATGAAAGTCTCCATTTCTCACCTTGGAACAATTCTGCTCATCCTGTGAAAACTTTTCATATAGGCTTTTAGCTGTTTTCCGGTGTTCTTATCACATCAAACACTTGACTATTGTTTTAAAAACATAATTTCAAAATCATTGAACTTCACATCTAGATTCAGTCACTTTTAAATTTATCATTAGTGTGTTTAAATGATTTTTGGCTGCTACCTGGTTTTCAAACTGGGTGTAGAACACTCTTCCTAACCACACCACCTGCACATTCAGTTAAAAGGTAAAAAGGGGTAGAAAGATGGTCAATCCTCAACCAAGTTCTGGGCCTCATAGACAGGACTTCACAAAAGTCCAGTTGGCATATGATTTCTTCCTATTCTGGTTTTTGAAATAAAGCTATAGCCTATTGCTATTCCTTGGTTTTTTTGCAACACATCCCTGGATGCATGTGCAGATGGCTTTTTCCCTTCCTGTTTCAAATTTTCAAAACCAAACTCCTCATCAGAGGTAGCCTATGTACTGGAGAAGCAGATACAGTTACAGAATAAGAAAGTCCAAAACCCATTTCTCTTGGCTACTGCTCATAATGAGTTGAATTGCCTGCATTTCTCTGGCATCCCAGCATACAAAACACTCTTTATTTTACCATTTAGTGAACTAATCTTTGTTATGTAAGTGCAATCTCTAACTGTGGAGAAAACATGCAGGTTCTTCACGATACATGTGCTTTATTTCTATTGAGCTTTTTCTTGAAGACCCAAAGTACTCAAAACCATGGGGGTTTATTTATTATAGGATTTTTCATTTACTAATCACTGTGTCCAGTTCTGGCTCCCTAGCTCAAGAAAGACAGGGAACTACTGGAGAGAGTGCAGTGGAAGGCTATGAGCATGATGAGGGGACTGGAGCACCTCTCTGATGAGGAAAGGCTAAGACAGCTGGGCCTGCTTAGCCTGGAGAAGACTGAGAGGGGATCTCATCAACGCTTATAAATATCTAAAGGGCAGGTGTCAAGAGGATGGGGCCAGACTCTTCTCAGTGGTGCCCAGTGACAGGACAAGGGGCAATGGGCACAAACTGGAACACAGGAAGTTCCATCTGAACATAAGAAAAAACTTCTTCACTGTGAGGGTGACCAAGCACTGGAACAGGCTGCCCAGAGAGGTTGTGGAGTCTCCTTCTCTGGAGATAGTCAAAACCAGCCTGGACACCAGCCTGTGCAACATGCTCTAGGTGATCCTCCTCTAGCAGGGGGGTTGGACTAAATGATCTCCAGAGGTTCCTTCCAACCCCTGCCATTCTCTGATTTTGTGATCACTTGTATTGGCTGGCTTGTAGCAGCTGGTTTTATAATTTCATTGATCATGCCTAATCTTTATCTGAAGTGTACAAATACCTTAAAGAGTAGGAAGTAAAAAATATGTACACGAAGAATGGAGGAAAAGTATACATAGTGTCTTCTTCTATCACAAGTTTTCCCACTAGATTTTTCCCCTGTGTCTTGGGCAGCATACTAACAGGAAAAAGACCACCACACAACCTCCCCACCACCCATAAGAAAAAAACCCAGTCAGAATTAATGAACATTGAGCCAATAGAACTTGATAGAAAATATTAGCAATAATAATAATTAAAACCCTATATAATTTTCAGAATGTTTTTCTTACTGTTATTTAAGTAACAATTGTAACATAATTTTCAAATATACTCCAGAAAATGAAACAATTTATTTTCTGCTAAGTTGCATAAACAATACACATAAATGCACTTCAGTCTTCTCCAGAATGCCTATAGACATGAATTTTATAAAGAAGATATCCTTAGATGTCACTGGGGAACCTTTCACTACTTGACAGTTACTGATGCTGGATGAGTGCGGGAAGCACTGAAGCAGTTTTCAAAATAGTTCTTCCCATCCTTTAGAATAGTGGTTTTCAGAAACATATAAAAAGTGCATTAGTTGCACTGGAGTATGATCCATGAGAACTTCTGAGAACTGACAGCAGTCTATCAGTCCAAAAGGATGGTGAAATATTGCTTCAGAGAAAACTAATGAGTTTCTGAAACTAAATAAGCTTGTGGACCCAAATGCCCAGCATCATCCTACCCAATCTGAGTATGTTCTTATCCCTGTGGGACAAAGAAGGAAAAGGAGGTATTTAACCTGGTGATTCAGCCCACACCAGGTCTGCTCTGTTCTTTGTAATGGTCTGTGTACCTTCTCTGAAAAACAAGAGAAGTTGCCTCCATTAGTTGCTGTCATTAGCTGCCTATATTAGTCAAGAGGAATGTGTCTTCGATAAAAAAACTTCATGAAGGCGCATGACTACTGTATAAATTTGCTCATGTGCAGTCCCTGAATCCATGTTTCTTGAAACTTCAAAATGAAGAAGTCTATGCATATTGAGCAGGACAGTGTGAAAAGCGTTGTGGGAGAAAACTGCACTGAGGATTCAGTCGGAAAGCAGCTGTGCTGAGGTAGTGAATTTTTTATGTGTGCTGAGGGAAGATTAAAAAGTTGAAGTAATCAGGGTAAATGCTATTGTAATTTTGAAGTGCAAAAGGAGAAATATTTGCCAGTTATAATCAAAGAAATCTAATATAGACATTTTAATTGGTGATTTTTAGAAATTACTTAGTAAGAGCTATAGCTCTATCTTAAATGATCCATTTCATTGTAAGATAATTGCAGCGTATGAGTCACTGCTTAATGGCATTGGTTGTTATTTCGGGCTACTCATAAGCAGTTACAGTTATTATTTTTAATTAAAATATTTGACTTGCTAGCTGTGTTACTGAGATCGGCCTGGAGTCTGCACAGAGCTGAAAATCCAGAGGCGATAGAGGCCCTCCTCTGCAGAACAGAGCCTAGAACCGAGTAATTCCGGACTCTGCCCAGTATGGCTTAGGTCCTGCTGACTTCCTCTGGAAACAGTGGAATACACGAGTGGCTGGGGACTAAAAAGTCAGGTTGTTCTTTGGCAATTCCAGCATGACTTCTTTCAGTGTCTCATATGATCACTTGCCTTTTCCATTTGTTGCCGCTTTTAGGGAAAACAATATTCTTTTCTTTTTCTTTCTTTTTTTTTTTAAGAGCAAGGCCAAGATTTTATGCAAATTTAGATATATTACTTATTCATTTACCTTACTTAATTCACGACTGCAGATTTATAGTTAAAAAAGTAACGTTAGTGGTTAGACTGATGCTGTATTACATGTGACTCACTAGAGACAGTTCCATTTCTAGAGCAGACACAGAGCTAAGTGATGTTTTACAAACCATAAATCAGTCTAGCATGAAGAAAGGCAGTTTTTTTTCTTGCAAAGTATAACTGACAAAACCTACCTCAGAATCAATTTGCCTGAATATACTATGACTTTCACATTATCTAAAATCTCGACTGCAATATTCATATATGCAACACAGATATCTGTATGCATATTTTTTATTTGGGGAAAAAAAAGTATGTGTGTCTCTTTTTTTTTTTTTTAAAGGACAATAGAGTAACCCCATGCTGAACTCTGAATAACCTCATAACACCATTTCTATAAGGCGCCGCTAACACTTTGTGGGCAAAGACTTGAACTTTATCTTTGCTTATTAAAATATTTGTAGGTAACAGAAAATGCATAGCTCAAAGTTTATTAATTTGGGGCCCCTAGTTGAAAACCTTTCTAACTGTCCCATGCTGTAGGAATAGCTTATTTGATTTTATGTAAAAGGTCATGAATTTTCAAGGGTACCATAGGGGAAAAGAGTTGCAGTTATTCTGGAAATATATTTGAAAGTGGAAATAAATATTTTGTTTTATATGAATAAGATTACAAAGATACTTGACTGCCCCAAACCTGGAAGGCAGATAGTGGGACAAATAGATATGGTATTTTAAACGTGTAAAACATGTCAGATTTTAAACAAGAGACTTCAAATGTTTGGCAATTACTTTGGTAGGTGGAAGATTGGGTTCATATTTTTGCATTACATCTGTGTTTTTAATTATTGCTTCCTATCTAAGCCACAGTGGATCTGAGTGATGAATAATTTCACTAAATCATAATAAATAATATTACATTATACTTTATTATGATTTATCTTTCAAAAATATATCAATTAGTTAATTTTAAGCCTTGCACACAACTTTCTGAAATTTTAAGACCCTAAAATAAGAACAAAGAAACAAGAAAATCAGCACATGAAACGTTACAGAAGTTTTGCTCACAGGCCTTTTTCTGGAGAAAAATTATTCTAGCTTGTCACATATCTACCTTTGTCAATCTGCTGATATATACAGAAACTAAAGTCATACTAGATTGATATAAAGCCTGTTCAATAAAATTGAACCAAAGAGTGTCCTGGAGAGCTGCATTTCTGAAATCACTTTCCCTTTTTAGGTTTGATATTTGCTGCTAATGCTTGTCAGCACAGGATGTCTTTGGTCTTTTAATGATTTTTATATAGAAAATTATTGAGCACATTTGTTTTAAGGTTAGGTTTCCAGATAAGAGAAACTTTTTCACCTCAGGAGCACTAAAGCATTACATAGTTCTGTTATACTCAACCTTGGCAGGAAAACTCTTTGCAAGCTTGAAGAAATTCAACGTGTTTCTGAATCTACCAAAGTGCATTAGGAGGAAATTTGATTTCTCTGCATCTTTCTTTGTATTTTACATCACGCTTATACATATTAGTAAGACAGTGCATAGTTCTCAATGGTGGAATGAATCCTTAAGTGTTTTCATGTCTCACAGTCACTTCAGGAATGGAGAATGTCCTCTAAAAATGTACAAAGAAATCGAGATTAAAATTTCTTTGAAAGCTTAGTGAAAACATTTAGAGAAAACTTATGATTTTCATATTCTTGCCTAGATGTAAAGAAAAAAAAATATTTTTTGTCTTAAGAATAAACCCCTAATTATTATTTTACACAAATTATTTATGCACAAATTATTGAAAAATAAAAACCCCAATAAGAATGTCTGTGAATGATTTCAGAAGCCCAAGCTGAAGGTGTCTAGAAACACTCGGGATAAACTGTTCTAAGAGCTTATTTGCCTTTTATATTCAGTTGTTTTAACATCCCTAATTTTACTTTTTTCTTGTGAAAGCAAGCTGTTCAAGGAAAATAAACCCAAAGACAGAATGCCAGCCTATGGTATATGTTGAGATTTCATGCAACTTTAATGAGTTAATGTAGTTAATGGTTATTAATGGTTTATAATGCTGATCACACTGATTTATGCTTGGATACAGTATGGCAGTGTGAAGCACTGCACTGTGTTGTCATATTGTACTCTGTATGTACTGCAAATGTGGGACTGGCTCCTTTATTTCTAGAAGACTTCAACATGTTGGGTTGTGGAAAAATCTGATTTATACATACATTTGTATGTGTATAAAACATAGTAAAAATGAAATAAAGGGTTGGGAGTATCTAATCTTCTCATCTTTTTTTTGTTGTTTAGAAAGGCAACAGAACACCCTACTTCTTTTCAAAATCTCCTGTTGGAACTCTGAAGGAAGGAAAAAGTTAAAAAATATTCAAAAACATGGAAACAAAAAAAACTATGTAATATACTAAACATAACAAATAGTTTAAAGTTTCTCAAAATGTCTAAATTCTTATTTATTAGTGAAAATTCTAGTCAAGGGCCTTTTACCAGTAAAGATCATTTGGCATGTTCTTCCTTGCATCAATATCATAAATATGTTTGATTCATCCAATGATGACCAGTGGTCTGAACTACGGTGTAAAAATTATATTCCTGGTCATTTTCCTTATTGCTTAGTAGATATGCTTTTTAGGTTGAACAGTTTAGTCTGAACATGGTGACTGAATGTGGAGGAGGCAGAAAAGAAGTACAAAATAAAGCCTTAGATTAGACATTCAGTCCTCTTTCATACATATAACCTTGAAAGACAAATACGAAAGTAAGTCTCTCTTTTAAACTCTTAGTTGCTTGAGGTCTAAAACAGAACAGTCTATATAAAGTTTTGACTCATGAGTGAATAAATAAATAAAATATATAAAATGTAAATAAGTACTACTTAATTATCTGTTTCATTTAATAGAACAGAGTGAGCCTTATCAAACTGGCATATGTTAAAATTTGAGCACATATTTGATTACTCCATGCAATACTCAAGATTTTATCTTAGAAAGACATCTTAGAGCATTTTATGGCTACATCTCAACAGGAGACCAAACGGTGTTTCCACATGTGACAAATCTGGATGTTTACCTTGACCCTGTCCCAACTCCACACTACAAGACTGAAGGCCACTTTATTCATATCACTTAGCCTGGCTTCATGAAAAAAATAACTCTTTCATCTTGTCTATGGCATGCTTTGACCAGGTCCTTAATTCAAATAATCAGGGAACCAACAGCCATGGATGGGGTCTAACACTTGTCCACAGATCAATTCAGATGATATGTATGTCTGTATAACTAGAAGCCTTATTTTCAGATTCCAGATGTCAAATACTAACTATGAGTAAAATGGGCGGGTGGGGTGGGGAAACGACCCAAAACAGTGGATGCAAATTAAATTTACAGCTTAAAATTATCTGCTTAGTATTTAATCATTTTGTGAACTTAGTAGAAAAAACACAGTACAACTGATTTCCATGAAGATGTGTCTACAGAATAAAGCCATTTCTTTGTCTAGTTAAAGAGAAGGTCAAGGAAGGCTAGAACAAGATTTAGGAGAAATAATTAACCTCCACAGTCCAGTAGATGAGGACATATATGTCTTTTTTGTTGTTTCTGAGTTAATAAGCAGCTGTAATATTTAACAGGAAATGGAGCAATCATAATTAAGAAAGTTATTTGATCATGACAAGTATTAAGTATTATGAATTTAAAGTGAGGTCTAAAAAGGATGCTGAATTTCAGAAATCTTTGCAATAGATTTCCTTTCATTTAGCTGCGGTTTGGTTGTCTGGGTACTTAGACTCAGTGAGTCTTGCTGAACACAATGTTCCTTTGCTAGGCTTCAAAAAGCATTTTAATTTGGTTTCCTAAGAATATGAGGTTATGTAAAGCCAAAGTTTTCCTGCTTACCTGCCTGTCAGTTTTCCCCTGAAAACTGAACCCATCTCCAGTGCAGTGTGACAAAAGGGTAAAATACAGGAAAAGAATAAACTTGTCAAAGCCAATTAAATCCTAGAGTTTCATGAAAATTCAGGGCTCGGTAACAGACAGAGCACCAAATTAGAGCACTTAGTGAAGGAAAAATCTTTGCTGTAGCCTGTAACTTTCTGTTCTCTTAGATCTGCTGTCTTTTCTGGTCTGGTGGGGACAAGAAGAGAGTTTAGTGGATTAGAAATATAACAGAAAACTCATCTTCTGACTAAACTGTTTTAGACAATACATTAATTTACACAGATTTGAAGGCTTCTCTAAATATTACAGGCAACTGTTTATTTTTTGGGTTTGGTTGGGTTTTTTTGTTGGTGGTTTTTTTTTTAGATTAGGAATATTCTTAATAAACTATTTACTTTCATATTGAAACTTAAACAAACTCCTCTAGAAAATATTTTACTTATGAATAGATTAAATGTCTGACATATTTGGTCTTCTGATAACACTTTTCTGCATTTTGTGTACCAAACTATCTGCTAGAAACTAGTCATTACAGGTAACATGTATATCAATACGGCCTTTAACATCTAAATAAACTTGAAAGTTAGAGTTATTTTAAGTGGCCTCCCATCTTTCTTTGCATAGGGAACATGATGAAAGCATTAATAATTTTGTTTAAGCATAATGGATTTATTAAAAATAAACCAGAATTATTAAATTCTTTATACAAAAAAATTTGTTAAAGAAGATGTGTATTTATGCCACTGCTTTATAAACAGGTCCTTTATAATTTGATCACAGTAGTATGCCTCATCATTCTCCTGCAGTGACTATACAAAAAATAGTAAGAGATGAAAAATAGTGAATCTACAGTGGTATGAATATGTCCCTATTCAAAGCATATGAAAATGGAAGACATTCCAGATATAGAAACATTCCACATATAGTTATGTCTGGCATGATTTGGATGATTGTCATATTATATGTGTGTGTAAATATGTATATAAAATATTTAATTACTAATGCTATATTTTATATTATTATGTATATGTTTATTAATTGTTTTACTGTAATGCATGGAAGCAAAGACAGGTAAGAAGGAAGGAATCAATGATATACCAATTTATTGAACCAGAATGAATATCTATTTCAGTAAGATCTGTTTCCTCTTCAAATTTGTAGAAAACTATTGACTTGAGCAGGGCAAGGATTTCACCCCAGGAATATGTTATTTTGGTCTTAATTATAAAAAATTTAAGCAGTTTATTTAAAATCCTTGGTTGCTGTGAGACACTTTCACACAAAATTACATAGACATCACCAGTCCTACATAACTCAGTGTGGAGCATTTCAAACTTTAGACAATATAAATAGAAAAACTGGTGTCGTAGTTCCTAAGGCTGAAATTGTTGAATGAATATATTAAAAACAAAGGTCTACTATAGAGTATTTAAAGGGGTCACATTAATATTAATTAAATAAATTTATTATTGAAAATTAAGTATGATGATCTGTTACAATATATCATTAAGAATGCCATAAAAATCCCTATAATAGTATGCTAAAATGAGATGGGTTATACATAGTTAAAGCTGTGCAGTACCTGCTTTATATGGGATATAATTATTGCAATAGAAGATAATGCCTATTTAAGTATAGCAGAGGTATAAGTATTCAAATATGGTGCTACAACATTTTGAACTATGGAAATGGAAGTATCATCTCCTTTAAATCTGAAGATAGAACAGATGATTCAAGTGAAGATGATAAAATTATTTGTAAAGAAACTAAGGAGAGACTAAAAAATTCTCCCAGCTCATTGTAAATAAGACAGAATAGAGGTCCTTACTATGAAAAATAGTTGATAGCTTTGATTACACTGGTAAAATGGTGTATAATGCATTATTCTTATTAGAGCACGTGTTTATTAAGAAAGAAGAGAATAAGGTCCTAATTCTGCAATGATTAAAGTATATCTATAAATTGATATCTACTAACTTCTGGGAATAAAAATGTATATGTTTAAGTATATCACATACAGACCAATTTGAGAGAGATTTTTCAAAGCATTGAAAATTGTTTTTAGAAGGCTTTTGAAATTAAGCATTACTCAAAAAGCATTTGAATATTACAAAATATCACTATCTGGTTAAAGCACAGGATTGGAACATTCCTGTAAGGACAGAAATCAGAACTGACCCTCCTATATCATTGCTTGGCTCACATGACTTAAGTGATATGACTTTTTTTTTTTTTTTTTTTTAAAGTTTATAGGGAAAGAGAGGGAGAAGAATTAGCCCTTCAGAAATGGTCACTGGATTAAAAATAATAATCAGATTATTTATTATTTTAAGTGAGATTTGCACTAGTTATCATTGTGCTTCCAAATATATCTGTGATGTATCACCAAGCCCATTCCACTAGCAGAAGTGTCACGTAACATGAAAGCACACTAATCTTTTCCACAAGAATTCTTTCAAGCCACCGAAGTTTCATACAAAATATCAGCTTATTTTAGGAAATACTGGGTATCTGTAGGGATGTTAACAGTATAGTTGCTGGAAACTGAAACTTATGACAGTATGATTGACAGGAAATAGACTGGAACTTGGAATTAGTGAGGTAGATCAAACAAGTACAAATAGACAGTTAAGTATTCATACTACACTTTCAGTTTATCTTTTTTTGAGGAACAACAAGAACAGAGGAGGAAGTTAATGCTGGAACTAGGCACAGGGAGTTTGACTAGATAAAACAGAGCTTGTTTTAGTTTAATTATTGGGTAATAACGTGCTTAAATCCTGGTTTAAGCATCTAAAAGTGCTGAACTGGATGAGAAAATTGTCAGACATCACGATGTTGGAAATTGTGCCTTCTGGAAAATCTTTGATTTTTTTTCAGTAAATTTTTAAAATACTGCTACAATTTCAATTTCCTTTGGCTCTTCATTTTCATTTAGATTTAAAAAAAAAAAAAAAAAAGACTCAAGTTAGAGAGATATAAGTGAAGATCAGGATAAGACAGAAATAATCACAGGCAGGGATGGGAAGGTATCCAGATTTGAAGGAGAAAGACATAGTGGTTTGGAAATAATAAACAAACATAATCTGATTCACTTATCTTGGAATTCAACAGAGACATTCTCCTTGTACTCAGTTTTTCAGACCTGATCTTCATAAAAATAAATACATGAGATCAACCTAAGGTAGCACTTGTTTGTGCTAGGAAATCTTTTGAAGTGTAAAGACTGAAAAATAGATTACTTCTTTACTACCCACAACTTTATATTTTGCTCTAACAAAAAGACCAACTCCACCACAGCATCATACTACTTTTCAAAGGCTGCAGTTTTGGAATATATGTGTTCAGGATACAATTCTGTGCCATCTAGCCTTTCAGTATTTACTGAGGTGCTGTATTGTTTAGATTTGCATTTTTTAAAAGTCTTTTTTTGCGGGGAAAAAAAAAGCAAATGCTGATGATCGCAACATTTGAATCCTATTAAAAGTGTTAATTTGCTGCAGTAATAATTTAGGATTTTAATTATAAGCTCGAAAAGCAGATTTAGAAACATAGTTGGCACGACTGTAATGTTAATTTGTCCTTTAATGTTTATTGAAAGCAATATGTCCAATGTAATTACAGTGTGTGTCAAATAACGCACCACTTTATTTTTTTTAATGCGTGATCCGTTAATTTGCTTGATTAAGATGACTTGCCATCTGCTAAGGAATTTTTCCGTGGTTCCGTCATTACTTCCAAATATTAAGAAAAGATATAAAGTATTTCATTTTATTTTGTTTAAACTCCATTTTATTTCTGTTATCCCATTAAGCCCTTACTATGGTGTTCATCATCAATTTCTTCCTGGCTGTTATCAGGGTCATGTAGTATCTATTTCACTAAAGAGGACAAATGAATTAGAGAATCACATGAGTACAGTTGTATTAGACATGAAATCAATGTCAAATACTGAGTACTGTATTACCTCATGTGGGTATTCAAATATTTCTTTTTCTAAAAGTATTACTATTGTCTTATAATTAAAATTATATTCAATCGAAACTAGACAGTTTATTAACCCACTTCTATTCCCTTAATGACCAAACCATAGAGTTTTACGAATATTGCCAAAGCAATGTATAGTCAATTTAAACCTCATGAGATTACATTCTTAGTGGCTTTGGCTGGGTATAAAAGAGAAACAGTAAGTATGATTATGCATATACATGTTCTCTTTGTAATCCATCACAGGTATTTTTTTGCCGGCATACAGAGTTCCTCCACCCATACCTTTTTGGCAGTGTCTCTTCATAGTCCACAAAACTGACAGTGTTACTTCTGAAATCCTTTGATTATACTGAGAATATAATGATTTTTATAAATAGACAGTTGTAGAGAAAAAAGTGGCCTCACTTATGAAAATGTTGTCCTAGTTTTCTCTTTTCCATGGGTATCTTAGGAAAAGTTTTTTTATCTTACTGTACCTTAATTCTCAGTTTTACCTGTTCATCATCTCTGCATGCAAAAACACTTTTGCAGATCCTAACTTTACAGAGAGAATTTTCAAATTTTAATTTTAATAAAAGCCAAAGCTTGAGCTGAAATTTTAAGTACATCTCTCTTTCAACTGGTATTGATTAGGTGATTCACTTCAGATTTTTACTGACTGGCCTACTGATCACTGATTACTACCAGTAATTCATGCTAGCAAAAGGGAGTCACTTCATAAATTATTGAATATGGACAATTACATGAGTTGGAGATTGATGCCTGAAAGGAATGATGAATTTTATTCTGTTTTCTCTGAAGGACATAGTTGCCTCCACGGCATATGCTCCTTTTCCCCTAGGACTACTGATACCTCCTGATAAATATGGAGGTGTGTACCACAAGCCAAGTCAGAGATGAGGTGCCTAAAGGCAGAGCAAAGAAAATGCAGGTCATCCTTCCACTAGGACCATCAAACTAACGAGTAAGTGATAACGCAGCCAGGGCTGCAAAGGCCCTGCTCTGTGACTCTGCGGACTTTAAAGACTATTATAAGACAGCCAAACTCAGGCCAATCCAGCCCAGCCCAGGGAATCTTTGATAAAGTGCTTAAATAGATCTATGCTTCAGGGCTCATGGAAAAGGAGGTCAGCAGAGCAAAGCAATTATGCATACTTAGTGCTCCCTTACTGGAACTAGATGAATATTTTATCATTGAACAGTCACTGTTGAGGAAGACAGAACTTCTTCTGGTTTGGGCCAGTTTCATCAAGAGGATTCTCCTGAAATGAAAAGAGAGCGTTTCAACTACCTGAATCACTTTGTTGAAAATTTGCTTTTTAGGCACTTAGAAGAAAGGCTGAAGAAATTAAGGCCAGACTTACACAACTGACTGTAGTGACTCTCTAGCAGCCCAGTCACTAAAACTTACCTTGCTTAGCTGAACCTGTATCTGAAAACCTTTCTACTTGGAACACTTGTTCTGCAGGAGGATGCACGAACAATTATCCATTAGCAGAAATAAGCAACAGGGCTACGTGTTTTTTGTATAATTTTTGTTTAGAATTCTGTCTGTACAAATTATTTAAATATTGGAGCAGGCATTGAAATCACCCTGCAAGTGAATGTCATAATATGTACACTAATATGTACAGTAATTCTCTCACTGATCTAGTAAGTACTTTAAAAACTTGCATGACCAAAAACACTCTCTGCATGAGGTGATAAGGAGATGATGCTAACTGTATGACACTCCTGTGGCTAAGGCTCTCACTTGGGATGGGCAAGCATGAAGTTCAGATGTGCTCTATGCCAGCTTCAGGGTAAGAAGGTACTTTGGACTGTAGGTCCAAAGTTGCTAACCATGGAAGTGTTGTTTAAGTTCCTTAATGCACAGCACAATTTGAAAGACTACGCAGACTTATTGAATCCTTCTCCTCAAGGTGGGATGGATTGCTTATCGTGTGAGACAGTCGGAGAAACTGATCCTAGATCTCCAGATCCTCAGTGAGTAGCTCTAAGTATTGGGTTACTGAAAAATACATCAACTTTTTGTTTACTGCTAGAATTCCTACTACTATTTTACAGGTAGTATGTTCAAACATACTTACTTTAATATTACTACATATCTTATAGGTAAAACATTCTGTTTCTCATTGGATAGTTTTTATTTGTTTATAAGTGATAACAGCAGTTTCTTAAACCTTTGCCTTCTATGTTATTCTGAAATTAAGTAACATACTTGATGACTGCACTTAACAGACTGTAATTGTAAGACTTGCGTTAACACCTGACTACACATTTCATCAGATTCATAAAGACAAAAATATCTTATGCTTTCCATACATCCCAAGGCTGCTAACGGCACAATCTGAAAGACTGAGAAAGGTGTACAAAATCTCATGTGAGATAACAGATATAACATGTGGAATTCAGGTGTAGAAAAAATCCACAAAAATAAACTCCCGACCATTTACCAGGCAAAGACAGTCTTTTTGGCTTCCTTCCCTTAAATAGCTCTTTAAAAAAAAAAAAAAAAAATTGTATTTGCCACACAAAGTTATATGCAGTAAAAACAACTTTAAAGAAAAAAAACCCCAAACCTTAGAAAATTTGTGCAGAATGCATCAATTGATTGGAACTCAGTCTAATGAAAGCCTACAAAACACTACTGCCACTACTAGCAGCAACAGCTGCCCCGCTAAGAGTGTGCCCTAGGCCAAGGTGACTTATATTGGCCAACAACCTCAGATCAAATGACAAATGTTTGACAGCAATGTCAGAGGCCTCACCTATATGGTAGTTTCAGCTGTAGACCTGGAGGTGCTTTAATACTGATAGACAGACAGGAAAATGGCAGAAAACAAAACAGACAATGGTAGCAATAAATTTGAATAAATTAAAATTAAGTATGTTTTTTTCTCTACCTCCCTGGTGTTGGGAGATGCATTTCTGTTTTCTGCTTTTACCATAATAGTAAAATATGAGTTAAAAATCAGAATTATATGAAAAACTAAATTATGCTAATCTTTGTAGATCAAATATATAAAAATATTCTAGTTTTAGCATATACTCTTACCTAAGTTTGTGAGCCATGAATGTCATATAGCATGTAACTGAGAAATTCCTAGAGTCACTTGATTTAAACAGTTTTTGAAAGAAAATATTTAATTCTTTAAAATGGAATTATGTTCATACACAAACAGTAATACATCTCTTCATGTTTTAGGAGTACAACTGGTTTACAAATGTTCACATCTCATGATCAAGATATTTTACCTAGTGTTGCAAAGTCTACTAAAACTATTCTGTGGTATAGTATAGGCTCCTCCGGTAAATATAACACTTGAAGTGAATTTAAATATAAAATGAAAATATTTAACATTAAAGATTTAAAAAGCACTAAAATGATTTTTAGAACACCTATATTTCTTTCTGAAAAATGAACAAAAATAATATTCTTAGAGTTTGGCTTTTTATGAATCTTCTAAATTTATTTTTGAGAAGGGAGAATTGTCTGCCTTCTTTGTATTATGTGGTAGGAAGGGAAAACAGGAAACAGAAGGAAATTTCCCATCAAGATAAAAAGAAATGTTTTTTTTCTAATGTATTTTTCCTTCATATGTACTCTTTTCCTTACACCAAATATGGATTTGTTTTTGTGGTGGGTTGACCCTGGCTGGAGGCCAGGTGCCCACCAAAGATGCTCTGTCGCTCTCCCTTCTCAACTGGACAGGGGAGAGAAAATATAGTGAAAAGCTCGTGGATCAAGATAAGGGCAGGGAGATCACTCGTCAATCACCGTCACAGGCAAAACAGACTCAACTTGGGGGAATTAATTTAATTTATTGCCAGTCAAAATCAGAGTAGGGTAATGAGAAATAAAATCAAATCTTAAAACACCTCCTCCCACCCCTCCCATCTTCCCGGGCTCAACTTCACTCCTGAATTCTCTCCCTCCTCCCCTCAGCAGCATAGGGGGACAGGAACAGGGGTCGGGGTCTGTCCCGATCGGATTTCAGGGAGATTTGATACTATCCCAAGAGCGAGATTAAGACACAAATGAGGTCAGATGTCGTACAACCTTTTAGCTTTATTTTTTTATGAACAGGGAGAAAAGAACTGTATAGAAAGAGACAACCAGGAGAGCGGGGAAGGGCAAAGGAGAGAGAGAGAGAGAGATAGGGAGGTAGAGAAATAGAGAGGTAGTGACATAGAGAGGGGGAGGGACCAAGTCAGGGATGAGTCTAATTACCACCACTCCGAGCCCAGTGATGTTCCATCAGCTCCCTCTATGGTGTCCAACATCGCAGGTTTTGTCGAAGCAGGTTCTGAAAGATGCACGAGGCAGAGAAGAAGGAGAAAAAAACCCACCGCCTACCAGAGCACGTGTGCTCCTTCATATAGGGTCCCACGCTCATGCGCGATTCGCGGCTGTGTACCTGCAGTTCGTGCGGCATGTGCGGTACATGCTGCCTCCTCGGGAAGCCTTTTCGCGCTCTGGCTCTCGCGCATGCGCACGGTGGCGCTCGTCCGCAGACCGCAGGGGCGGGGGGGGGCAGTGCCCTCCGAGGCAGGACGTCAACACGGGGAAATGGTGGTGCGACAGCAATGTCGAGACAAACTGCATACAGTAGCGGTCCACTACAGGGTCAGTTCATCACACGTTGTCTCTGCTGCTCCTTCCTTCTCAGGGAGAGGACTACTCACACTCTGCCCCTGCTCCAGTGGGGGTCATTCCCACAGGACACAGTCCTCCACCAACTTCTCCAACGTGAGTCCTTCCCACATGCTGCAGTTCTTCACCAACTGCTCCAGCGTGGGTCTCTTCCATGGGGTGCAGATCTTCAGGAATGGACTGCTCCAGTGTGGGTCCCCCACAGGGTCACAAGTCATAGAATCATAGAATGGTTTGGGTTGCAAGGGACCTCAAAGATCATCCAGTTCCAGCCCCCCTGCTGCAGGCAGGGACACCCTCCACTAGACCACATTGCCCAAAGCCCCATCCAACCTGGTCTTAAACACTTCCAGGGATGGGGCCTCCACAACCTCTCTGGGCAACCTGTTCCAGTACCTCACCACTCTAACAGAGAAGAATTTCTTTCTAAAACCTAATCTAAATCCATCCTCCTTCAGCTTGAGTCCTGCCAGCAAACCTGCTCCAGCGTGGGCTCCTCTCTCCACAGGTCCACAGGTCCTGCCAGGAGCTTGCTCCAGCACAGGCTTCCCACAGAGTCATAGCCTCCTTCAGGGGCATTCACCTCCTCTGGCGTGGGGTCCTCCACAGGCTGCAGGTGGATATCTGCTCCACCGTGGACCTCCATGGGCTGCAGAGGGACAGCTTGCCTCATCATGGTCTTCACCATGGGCTGCAGAGGAATCTCTGCTTCAGTGCCTGGAGCACCTCCTGCCCCTCCTTCTTCACTGATCTGGGTTCTCACTCCTCTCCTCTGGCTGCCGTTGTGCAGTAGTTTTTTTCCCTTTCTTAACTCTGTTACCCCAGAGGCATTACTACCATCACTGATGGGCTCGGCCTTGGTCAGCAGCAGGTCCGTCTCAGAGCCGGCTGGTATCGGCTCTGTCAGACATAGGGGAGGCTCCTAGCAGCTTCTCACAGAAGGCGGAGTATTAATAGTAGTACGCCATCAACTAGTCAGTCAAGAAGGTTGAAATAGACATGAAATCCTAATGTAAAATGTAACAGTTAAAAGCAAAAGTACAATAATAAAGGGAGACTCCAGTTACCTCCATGTGAACTGTGTAATATCCTGGTAAGGAATGCTGTAGGAAATAAGTGATTAGACAACATACATGACTGCTTATTGGCATTCCTAATTAAAAAGTTCACAAGAAAAGAAACAGCTCTTAATTTAGGCCTGAGCTGTACATGCAGATGGATTCAGAAGAGCCTGTTTGTAATAGTAAATTAAATAAATGTTAATATTCTTGAAGGATTAAAAGGTCCCTTCAGAATCTTCCACAGCAATATTTAATTTTGAAAAAGAAAACTGCATCAAAGCTGGAATGGTTATTAAAAGCAGCAGCTAAAAGTTCAGTGTCCTGGAGGCAACAACTGTGTGGAACAGGGAGATCTACTTTATATAGTTTCCAAAGTCTTTCAACAATATCCTTCACCGGAGGGATAAGACAGAAAATAATCTGCCATGAGATAAGAGGGAAGGTCTTCACATGGATAAATAACCGGGTAGACATTGGAAACACAAGGTGGGGGTAAATGGTGCATTTTCACTGAGGTCGAACCCTGGAGTGCCACGGTGATCCATGCCATGGCCTGTGCTGTTCGACATGTTCGTAACTGACCTGGAGAGAGGATGAATAGCAAATGACACAGCTCCCTAATGACTACTGAGTTATTAACAGCAGCAAAGATGAAAGTTGACTGAAGAATTGCAAAGGACAGTATAATACTGTGACTGGATGCTATAAAGGCAAGGGAAATTCAGTGCTGATAAATGTAATATGGTGCACACTGTGGAAAAAAAATTTCCTAATTTTACATAGAAAAGATGGGTCTGAGTTGGCTATTACCACTCATTAATGGAAACTATAATGGAGAATAGAATTAGTATTTTATTACCAGGGTTTTCTGCTGTTAAACATATTCATAAATTATTGGGAAACAGAATGAATAATGAGATGTCAAGCTTTGTTAGTAATAAAAAATTATTCACATATTTCAAAGTAAAATTGACTGTAAAATACTACAGAAGACTCTCATGACAATAAAATGGTAAATGAAATTCATTGTTGATAAATACAAAATAATTTTCAAGGGGGAAAAATACCAAATGCATCCTAATTATACACACAAAGTGATTGGCTCTAAATTAGCTATCAGTATTCCACAAGGAGATTTTGGACTCATTGTGGATAGTTTTCTAAATGTCAGCTTAGTGCTGAATAACAATTTAAAGAACAAATAGAATGTTGAAATTATCAGGACAATAAAGAACAAGATGAAAGACATGATTCTGTCATTGTATAAATCTCTGGAATGGTTGCAGTGCGAATGCTGCACGCTCTTCTGCTGGTGCAAGGGTAGGGTGGGACCCAAAACGGGATGTGAGGACAGTCAGAATAGCAGGACAGCTACCAAGGAGACCCTACATAAAAAGAATATGATTGAGATCTATAAAATCACCAATGGAATGAAGAAGCTGCTTTTCATTTTTTTCACAGCATTATGAAGAAGACATAAGCCAAGAATGGGGCAGTAAGATGAGTCCTGGAAGAAAGTCCTATAGTGGGCTTATAATTGCAGCCTCAAGTTCAGGATATTGTAATGTGGACTCCCAGAAATCATAAAAGTACAGATGGGAAGTATATTTTCTCTGTTTCCAATAACCCTTTCCTTAAAACCCATCACTGATCAGTGTCGGAGACAAAGCACTGGGCTAAATGTTTTTTTGGTCTAATCTGGGACATCTATTATATAATATTTTACTAAATTTGAGTTTGAAACATTACTACACAGACACATTAAGATTTCTTTTAAAGACAAAAAAAGCAAACTTTTTTTTTTTCCCCTGCAAGCATAACCTAAAATGGCATTTCTCATTAAAGACATTATATGTTTGGAATAGTTTTTCCTAGTGTTAGACTTCAATAATATGAAGGAATGGGTGGGATGGTCACATTTTCTGCCACTATTTTACGTTCAACAAATCACTTAGAATGCCACAAAATTCCAGATGGAAGATCTGTCTTTAGGTGAATTGTTTACATGCTTCAGTTGAAGATTATGTTTAAATACTTTAGTTTTATATAGATAAAGATGCAAATAGCATAGGTACAGGCAGATACATTGTTTATGAACTGTTAACACTAGGTTTGCTCTTTTTTTCTGAAGCATTCTGTCATCTTACAAAATGACAGATTTTCAGTTTTCTGAAGTTTAAGCCTGAATCTAGATATCGCACCGAGTTTTTGGTGATACCTGGATTTGTGCCTCAAGACTCTGTCTAACTAGGTCAGGCTCAGCACATATTTGATTCATTTCATGAACTTGTATTTTTATGTTCCTAAAATGTTTAATTTTCAATCTCACCTCTCATCTATTTATCGTTTCCATTAACAGCATTTTTCTCATCTTCCATTTCAAAGCTCCATAAGTGAAGAGTTGTAATAAATTAAACTAAACAGGCAGTTAAAAAGAATTTGACCATCCAATGATTGTATTACTCAAAATGCAGTGGAATAGGCTCTGATTTAATTTTTGCCACAAGTGATACTAGGATGCCATGTAAACTCCACTATGACATTTTTATTCTCTTAGTCTGTTGCAGGTGCATTAAGCTAGACAGGGCAAAAATACAGAATCAGAAAGCTAATAATTCTCATGTACCTGTGTTTTCCTCACAAACCAATGTTTAAAAAGTTAACATCTAGGCATTACAGTGAGTTATCCAGCAAGATTGGAATTGATGTTAAGGAATTGCTTGTCACTTGCTGGTTTACTGTCATTTGTAGAAAGTTAAACTACCAGGAAATTTAAAATCTGACTCAAGATTAAGAGCCAGAAGAGTCACTGCATAGAAAAAAAGGCAATTTCAGCAGGTCATCACTGAATCATGTCTCTCATCTCATCACTGTCTCATAGTGTCTCAACTGCTTGTCATTGCTGATGCACTTTAAGTGGTGCAGTGGGGACAAAATAATAATGAAAAAAAAAAAAAAGCACAATTTTACCTTCACTAGTGTACTTTTCACCTCAAATTTTATACAATGAGCTTTTCCTGTTCTCGTTTTTTCCTTAACAGTCCACAAGTCCTGCATGTAGTTTGTCTTAGACTGAGGATCCTAAAAACTCCATGTACAATAGGCACTACTCTAGGAGTAATGGTCAAATTCTAGATTATTGTAGTGAGTCAAGAGACTCTGTTAAATATTACTGCTATTGCTGAACTGATAGTGGAGAAACATGAGAGGAGAAGGTTTTACCTCATGGAATCACAGGAAGTTATGGCTGCATTTAGAAAGATTACTGTGTCCAGTTTGGGCCCCACAGTTCGAGAAGGATGCAGAAAACTGGAGAGGGACTGGAGAGAGCAACCGGGATGATCAGGGGCCTCATGGATTATGAAGACAGGCTGGAAGATCTGGGCTAGGTTAGTTCAATAAAGAGGAGAGTACAGGGAGGTCTAGTAATAGTCAACAGGTGCTTGAAGGGCAATGTCAAAGAAAGCAGAGGCAAACACTTTTTAGTAGCATTAGATACTATAGCAAGAAGCAGTGGCCAGACATTACAGCTTTGAAGGCTGAAGTTAGTTATTAAATAAATAAATAAATAAATCCCTAGAGTGCAGCATAGCTTACTCAGGCAGGTGGTAACATCTCTGTCCTCAGGGCCAAAACCACAGCTGACCTCATCTAATATTGTCAACAGTTGTCAGTAGTCTGTTGCATTTCTTTATTTCTGTGTTCTGTGAGATATCTACTTCTGCATCAGGACCTGCTTATCATGGAGCTGAATGATAACACCATACTTCAGATAGTCTGTTTAATTCTAGATTCCACAGCTGTAAGAATAAAGGCAAATAGTAGTGGCAAATAGACCGTGCAGAAGATTTCGTCTGTATACAAGAATTCCCTGTTATCATCCCAAAGACTAGTATGTAGTCATGTCACTGAGATACTCACTGCTTGTTCTGTGGCAATGCTGCTGTGGTTAAATTATGGTGTGAGAGACTCCATCAAATTTCTTGTGGTGAAGGAGATTTCTTTGTGTGCAGAAGATGTTCACAAAATGTTGCATTTTTCAACCTCATTGCATCCTAGAGAAGGACATATTGCTGCAGGAGGTGAATGCCACTGCCTCACTGACCTGAATTCTCGAAGATCAACAGAATTTTCATCCTCTCAGCCATAAAGGCAAGGTGGGCATCTAGTTATGCATTGCAAAACCATATATTGTCAAGTTGAGGGAGTTAATTGAAAAGATACCCCAACAAAACAATAGCTTAATTGAAGTAAGATGAAAAATAAAAGGGAAAAAAAAGCCAAATGAATAAAAAGGCTCAGGGACATATTAAGCGCTTGAAGTAACATATTCTAAAGGACCTGTTCTCTGGAGCTTATCAATGCAGAACCTGTGCCAGCTTGAAGAGAACAGAATGTTATTCACAAAGGTGAATTCCAGCTCTAACTCTGCTTCCTTTTCAGCAGCTGGATTTTCTGGGCCTAATTCCTCTTTTGGCTAAATCAATATAAATGGAAAGTGACTGCAGAAGTTCTTCCTTTGTCTCCACTGAGGAAGAACACACTGTGTTTGAAGGTCACTTCAGAGCCACATATTTCAGTTTTTGGAAATAGACTTTTGCAGGCCTTTTCTAGCTATTGAAAAGTGTTTCACAGTTCATGATGTATAACAATAACCAGTAACAATGAAAGTTGCTATAAAAAGGGTGAAAAATGGACCAAATTAGTCTAAAAAGAAAGAACACCAAGATAATCTCATGACTTTAGATGGTGAATTGTAAACAAGTGGGCAATATAGTCAGAAATCAATGGACAAAACCTGATATTTGAACAACAGGGTATTCAATGAATAAAGAAAGGGATGATGTGCTATTATCCTCCCTTCTTCCTCCAGTGTGCTCTTGAAAATAGTGAGGCACCTGCTACATTTGCATTGATACTAAGCAATTTCTAGCCACTCACAATTTTCATATGTTGAGCTTATCTCATTACCAGGAGACTTTAAAATTAGCTCAATGTTTAGAGGCAATAGAGCTAGTGTATCAAAAAGATAACTTCTTAGCAGAAAGGTAACTCAACAGGTTGCAATCAGTCCTTCCCTGAGTTTCTGATCTTGTTAATGAAATTGATTCATTGCAATATCTAAACCAGGATATACCAGAGAGAATACCCTATTCATGAATATTGGATGACTTAGAAAACTGGGATCTTGCTCTGCTTTCCCTACTCTTTTGATTTCTCTTCTAACTACATACTCTCCCTGTCCATGTTTTTCTGTCTGCCTCTTTTCATCCTGCCTTAGGAGAAATTGTATTGTGTGACATCAGAAGATCCATCCAGATGAGAAAGAACTAAAAAATAAAGCCAAAGAATTCTTAATCAAATCAATAAATGATCTTTGTTGACAGGAAAAGTAAGCCAGAATTCAGAGCAGCCATGTTACAACATGTTTGCCAATCCATAACATGAGTTGTAACTTATTCTATAGTTATTGACAAAACTCCATGTTTTCTCATGTTTTCTTCATGTTCCTTCTACACCTGTTTTGTCAAATGTAGGAAATAACTAAGATTTCAATTGATCAACAGAAATGTTTCAGAAATAACTTTTTCTTCCTGTCCAAAAAATTTCACTTAACAAAATATCTGGGATTTTTTCTTTCAAACACTTTGTTAGTTTTTTGTTTGTTTGTTTCTTTGAGAATATTTTGATTGTATTTTTGTAAAAATTGTTACATTTTACATTGGAAATGCTTTGGTTTAAATTTTATACTATTTTTCTTCTAATGAATGCATTGCCAGTCTTTGCCTTTACTTTCTGGAATGGTTTTCTGTGCCATAAAACATTCAAAGAAAAATCTTTACTTAGTGACCAGGTCAATCACTATGAGTGTCAATCATGTCCCTTGAAAATGAAGACAGTATGATTATCAGTTACAACTGGGAACCATAGAGTGAATTGAAGGGGTGAATTATGGGTTCATGCAGATGTAGAATCAGTCTGCTCCTCCACCTCAGGATACGACTTGCAGAAAGACATTTAAAAATAGAGAATGTAAGAGGCTGCATTGCCTAGTGCAGTAGGATTGAGAAATCCGCACTGGTCACCCAGGCTATACAATTTAAGGGTCTTGCACCTCACTGCGGAAATGCCAAGCTCCTTGGTGTAGGTGGAGCTTCTGTACATGCGAGGTCCGAAAGAGGCATAAAATATGTCAGGAGCACTTTCGTGGCTTCCAGACTGAGGCTGTTGTTGAACAGAGATTTTAGAAATGGTATTTTTCCAATTCAGTGATTACATCTCTGCTTAGTCTGCTCTATGTACGTTTGTCTTTTTTGAAGCTCTGGATTTTAAAAACATCCCAAATGAATGACAGACTCATAAACTTCAGTGGAATTAGGCTAAGACCTTTATTCTCTCATTTCTCCATCTGCAGAATAGGAACCTATACTTTCGTGTGTTGGAGGAATGTTTTGAGAGGTGGCATAGGTGCATTAGAGAACACTCAAGGAACATATTTTCAAAAAGAACAGAGTTATCAATATAAAGCAATATTCTTTAAAATGAGTGTGGTCTTTTATTGTGGTTCTTTACCTAAATATAGGTAAAGGACCTATATTCATGTCCAGACAAATTTAAAACAATTTCAAATAGAACAACTGGTCTTTGTTCTTTTTGACATTGTTTTCATCAGGTGGACATTTTTCTCTTTTGTTTATTAAAACTGTTTTCCCCCCACTAAGTGCTGGTAATTGTCCAAAAGAATCAAGAAGACTTTTCAGGAGAAAATGTGAGGTGATATGTACTCAAAATACAGCAAAATAAGGAAGATATGCAAGCCAAAATTAAGGGGAAAAAAAAAAGGGGTTTTTTTTGTTACTTTTTGTCAAATTCTTTTGCTGCTAGTAATCATGGGTTATGGGGGAAAAATAAAAACACATAAAAGAGAAGCTTTATTTTAAAGGGAAGTGGTTTCTTTAAACACACAAACTAGTGATAAGCTTTTTTTTTTATAATAATAATAATAAAAAAAGTGTTCTTATTTGCTGGGTAAGTGTGTTCACTTTTCCAATGTCTTTAGATGAACCACAATCCCAAATCAAATATTGTCATGCATTATTAAATTAAGTCAATTATCTGTCAAACAGATGACGTTATGTATGAAATTTCTGCTGATAGAGACTGCATTTTTAGAGGGCAGACAACATATTAAATCCTAAAAAGAGGCAATATATTTTTCTGCTTGCAGATCCCTTCATAATTCACTGGGATACATGCTGTAGAAGTTCCCACATGCCAAATGCAACACTAATAATTTACAGGGAAATATAGTGATAAAGAATTCAGAGGACTAGAGGAAATACAAATCCATTATCAACTTTAGACATCAGCTAAGTTGGCAGTTTTTAATTCTTCTGAAGTTTATTCTACTTCTGGTTTTAATTTACTTTCAGTTTTCCCTGCCCCATGTGAAGGCCTCCTGGCATCCATATGCTATTGCTAAAAAAAAAAAAAAAAAAAGAGAGAAAAAGAAGAAAAAGGCTAAGAGAACCCAGTAGCTCTTCTCTTGAAACTCCACAGCCTGTTTTATCTTGTACATGCTCACCAGGTGCTTGTTCTTAACTTTGAGAGGGTAGCTAAGTGGCAGCGTTTCTGATTGTCGCCTTATGTTGCATCTGACCATCTGTGCAGGGATTGTTTGGAATGTCCCTGATTTCTCAGTCCACCAAACTCCACGCTCACAAAAGTAAGTTTACAAAAAAAAAAAAAAAGTTTCAAGTTGCCTGGATTATTGGTTGTTTGGTTGGTTTTTTTTTGTTTGTTTTTTAAAAGTCAAACCTGCAGCCATATGGTAAACTCTTACCTAATAGTGTAATGAAAATAGTCTTTCTGAAGGATAAACTAACCTTTCAGAGGTTGTAATTACTGTGCTACATACATACAAAAAATTCCCTTGAATACGTTATGGGGTTGGGCCTATTCCAGATGATTCATGTAAAGCTTAGCTTGGAAATGCAGAGAGATGCACAACGCTATTCTACTGGATTTGTGGACATGGTTTCCCCCATAGCTAAGGCTTCCTTCCTAAAATTTTCCCTCTGTGGTGTATTGTCCATTACTTATTTGTACTGTTTAGTGCCTGTTTGATATCATTTGGCAATGGAATATCTCTTCATGCAAAGCCTTCGCTTTCCCTTTCCCTTTCCCTTTCCCTTTCCCTTTCCCTTTCCCTTTCCCTTTCCCTTTCCCTTTCCCTTCTTTCCCTTTCCCTTTCTTTTTTCCTTTCCCTTTCCCATGAAAAGCACAAACATTCTGTTTAAAATAAATATACATTACAAATTCAACTCTTATTTACGCCCACTCAAATATAAAACCAAAACACACTGATGATGTTGAATTTGCGTGAGTAGAAGTGATGACAGAATCAGTACAAAAGAATATAATGATATATGCTAGGGTTAAATACATCTAAGGCTCACAGAAGTCCTGGATAAAGGTAAATAAATTAGCTTTGTTTTGCTCTTTGGGAATAGAAACAGATTGACTTTTGCAAGTTCTTACAGTAAGTCATGGACAGTTATGGAAAATACAATACAGGGACAGCCAGCTTTTAAGTTTAAGCTCCAGAAAACACATACTCCTTATCTTAGCTGATAATTGATTTTCAAAGGCTTATTGGAAGCTGTAACTGTTTCCTTAAGGCTCGTATACATTGTCTGGGATCAAAACTTTTTCCTAAATATTGAAATTTAAGTGCATTTTTCTAACATTTTATTTGTCTCCATTTTCAACATACACTACTCACAAAGTTATTGCCAACTGTCTCTGAACAGCTAAGTTGGCAGTATGCTCACTTTTGGTTTGGACTCCAAGCTGAGAAAAGGCATGCTGCACCACAAGCACACCTCCTGATTTCCCAGGAAGACTGAAATTATTCCTTTTTAATTGCTACTCAGGCATGATGTGCAGAATGTGTCACTGAAGAGTCTGCCTTCAATTTAGTCCCAAAAATCAGCACTGGACATGCAGAAGGAAGGACAAAATTTCCCAGAACAAGTCCGAAAATACAAGGAGAAAAAAAAGGCGTGAATTATTTCAAAATTATCTCAGCAAGGAATTGCAGTGTTTGGACAGCATAACATGCCTTTTTAGCTGAAGACAATACATTTGTTTCTTCTATTATTTTCACTCTCTGCCTTGAAATTAGAAACCAAAGCCCAGTTATATTACCAGTGCTTTCAGATGTGGTTGACAGACAGTATCTTGTCCACTTGCAAAAAATGGCTGCTGTTGCCTAAGGGAACAGAAACTTAAGTGCCCTCCAGATATAAACAGGGAAATTAAACAACTTATGAACAGTGGTCTAGATACTGGTTTTGGATCATATTAATTTTATATAATGAATGCTACTTAAAGCCAGCAGAAAAGATTTTATCTTATTAGGATAACTCCTTGATATATCACACTGTTTTAAATTGCGAATGATTGTGTTAAAATGAATGGTGACTTCAAACAATGTAGTGAAAGACTGTTAGCAAAATGAAAGCTCAGTAAATGGCTCCATTCTCTGCTTCCACAGTTCTATATGGAAAAAATGGATTTAAAAGAGAATACTTTTTCTACTTCTTCTCTTGATAGATTTAATGATCAGAAAGATTGTATGTAATGAAATTAATTATATTTTAATTATTTGCAAAATACTTTTTTTTCTCTGTCTAGAATTATTTCTTATCTCATTCCACCTTGGGATTTTTCTTTATTATTTTGGGAAGTAAGCCCAGATAAGTAAAACCCATTCCTGTCAGCAAGCATACAATAAGACAGGTCTTTACTGTTCTTCACATTCATTATCTCTTTTTCCTTCTAAAACCCAAAAAATGTTTGGTTTACCTTACAAGACTGCTAGACTTTGCAGGTTTTCATGTTCGAGAAAGGGCTTAAAATACTAAAGTTGCTAATTGTTGGACAAAATGATTGAAGTTACCTGAGCATGGCCATGAGTGGTGAACTACTTTAATTGCCCTCTTGCACTAATTAGAAACTTGTGTGTGTGTACAAGCACATATGTGTGTGCTGAAGAACTGTGGTGGGTTGACCCTGGCTGGGGGCCAGGTGCCCACCAGAGCCGCTCTGTCACTCCCCTCATTCACCAGACAGGGGAGAGAAGGTATAATGAAATGCTTATGGGTCGAGATAAGGACAGGGAGAGATCACTCACTAATTATCGTCATGAGCAAAACAGACTGAACTTAGAGAGAAAATTCATCTAATTTATTGCCAAGCAGAACAGAGTAGAGGAATGAGAAATAAAATCAAATCTTTAAACCACCTCCCTGCACCCCTCCCATCTTCCCAGGCTCAACTTCACTCCCGGCTTCAACCTCCGCCCCCCGCCCAGCAGCACAGGGGGACGGGGAATGGGGGTTATGGTCAGTTCATCACACGGTGTTTCTGCCGCTTCTTCATCCTCAGGGGGAGGACTCCTCTCAACGTTCCCCTGCTCCAACATGGAGTCCCTCTCATGGGAGACAGTCCTTCACGACCTTCTCCAACGTGAGTCTCCTCCACGGGCTACAGTCCTTCGTGAACTGCTCCAGCGTGGGTCCCCCACGGGGTCACAAGTCCTGTCAGCAAACCTGCTCTGGCGTGGGCTCCTCTCTCCACAGGGCCACAGGTCCTGCCAGGAGCCTGCTCCAGCACAGGTTTCCCACGGGGTCACAGCCTCCTTTGAGTGCCTCCACCTGCTCCGGCTGGTCACAGCCTCCATGGGCTGCAGGTGGAATCTCTACACCCCCTCATCCTCCCTCCATGGGCTGCAGGGGGACAGCCTGCTTCACCATGGTCTTCACCACGGACTGCAGGGGAATCTTGCTCTGGCACCTGGAGCACCTCCTGCCCCTCCTTCTGCACTGACCTTGGTGTCTGCTGATGTTCTTACATCTTCTCACTCCTCTCTCTGGCTGCAAAAGCTCTCCCTAGGTTGTTTTTCTCTTTCTTAAATATGTTATCACAGAGGCGCTGATTGGCTTGGCCTTCGCCAGCGGCGGGTCCGTCTTGGAGCCGGCTGGCATTGGCTCTATCAGACACAGGGGAAGCTTCTAGCAGCTTCTCACAGAAGCCACCCCTGTAGCCCCCCCGCTACCAAAACCTTGCCATGCAAACCCAATACAAGTGCTAATTCTACAAAGCAATTAAATGGTTAATGGAACTCCACATTGCATTTATTTCTATCTTTGATTTAAGAATATATGGTATTTCAAAATGTTAATCCTTTTCTTCCTTTCACACTTTGTAATTATGCTCTTCTTATACTGCATGCATTTTAATTTTTTTTTTTTATACTGACCTTTATGGGCTGAAAGAGCAGAAGAGTTGGTTTCTCCCCTGAACATCAAGAAGGAATAGTACTTTAAATAAATGCACCAATCTAGATCAGTTGCAGATGTAAATGGATATCCTGAATAACTAGTTGAGATTATTTTAATAGCCACATGATATCTGAATCACTCTAAAGACCCTTTAGAGAACTACTGCTTTTCAAAAGTGATTTTGTCTACTTACAAGCTTCTCTTTTTTTTTAATAATCATTGTCTATAGGATATGTTTTGTTCAGCATTATGCATTTTGATGTATTGTATGTTACTTTGAAGTGTTAATATACATAATTTGGCAAAACTCAATACAAGGGAAAAAGTAGAAATCTGAGACATGCCTATTACACTGAAAATGTACTCAGTTGAGCTTTTCTGTAATACCTTCTGAATGAATTGCCCTTCCGCCTGCTCTCTTCTCTGCCACCTAAAATGCTTCTCTCAATTTCTTCAATAAAATGTTCCTTTTTAATTGTACTTGCTCTGCCTTGTAGAACATTATTTAGCACAGCTCAGTAGAGGGACAAGCTTCTGCGGCATATGGTACAACTGTGCTTTGGCAAAGGTGTGCTGACTCACTTCTGCTTCCCCAGCAATGATTCAGGTTTGGAGCCATTCACTTCTACCTCTAAACCTCTGAGTTCCTACGCCCAAAACTTAAGACATGTTTGTGGAAATGACATTCCCCCTATCTTTTCAACTGGTTGTTGGGAACACTAATGCTTTCATTGAGAAAACAGGCTTCAGGCTTGGGTTAATGTGAACTGTTGGAAATTAACATTTTAATACCCATTGAAACACAAAAAAAGTGCAGATGCTTCTTTGAAATGACTGTGTAAATACATTTGATTTACCTTGTGGCTAAAAGATAAGAAAAATTATCTGCGTAGTTATTCAACACCATATGTGGTGGTGACATGTAAATTATATTAATTGGTCAACACCCAAAAGCAACAGCTAGTTGTTTTCTAGTCAAGCCAAATTTGTTTGTACATGGGTGAAACTAATTTTAATCCTTCATCAACAAGATTCCTTATATGCTAACTCATGAAAATTCACAAATTCCCCCCATTAAGGGTAGAAACAAAGAGTACAGAACCTGGAATTTGCATGTCAAATTAATTTCAAACAGGTGGTTTCAGTTGTATTGCCTGTTGCATGGTTACTTGTATTGCTCAGAGAGAACTCTTAGTTACCTCTACACTTGTCCTCACTCCTGATTAAGAGGTTGTATGGTTCTGGTGGTGTTTGCTTTTGGTTTTTGGGGTGGGTTTTTTTCGTGTTTTGTTTTGTTGGGTTTTTTTGGGGGGGGGGGGTTGGTTGCTTTTGGGGATTTCTAGTAGAGCTGAGTAATAATGAATTTATATGGCTTGGATTTAAGATGGGTTGTGTTTTTTTTCCTATGAAATTATTCCAAATTTTCCAGAACAGCAGAGATACATGATTTAGGATATCTTGGTACCTGCACTTTGGAATTCAGACCTATGTCCTTTGGATAGGCAGCAAATTGTTTCTATTTCAGGGAGAAAAAATACTGAGAGAAACTTTTCTGTTGTGGTTCAGAGAGGTTAGTTTAGCCCATTGTGGGCTTCAGAGGTATCTGGCACATTGGAAGATTTGTAGAATTGTTCCCTGGTGTCCGTCTGTCTGTATTGCAATAGTAGGATTAGTTCAGTCTAGTATTTGTTTGAGGGTTTTTTTATAGGTTGTTTGTTTATTTGTTTTGTGGTTTTGTTATGGGTTTGTTTGTTTGTTTTTAGTTCTTTGAACTTCTCATTACCCAGGCAAATATTATTCAGTAAAAATGCAGAAGCATTTTTCTGGTTTAAAGACTCACTTTAAAATAACTTTGGTAATGAAAAAGGCTAGCGGCCCCCTCCACACACCCCTTTAGTTCAAATATATGTCTGGACTTTGCTCAGACTTTCCAAAGTCATTCCTATCTGGGCAGAAAGCAAGCAAGAAAAGTTCCTTACCAAAAGAAAATGTTTAATAGTTGGTTATAAGTGAAACCAGGAGGTTACAATGAAACCTGAGCTGGGCGAACTGCTACTGCAAAACCTCAAATGGTGGAAACCAAGCCTCACTTTTTGCATAGAAATATCAAAGCAGCTGGGTTTCACTTGAACAGTTTTAAATCCTTTTGGCAAACTTTCTTGTATTTTTTATATTGGCTCCTGTATGTGCTCACATACATTCTATTTCTGAGCAATGAATATACTTTTTCCTCCATACCGAACAACTTCAAAACCCAAGATCACAGATTCTGAATCGTGACATTTTGAGATTCCGTCTCCATGGTGGATGGGATGGCTGGTGAACTCAGAACCATGGATTTATTCAGGCCCTACATTGTCTTCAGAATGCCTTGAGGGTTAGATGTATGTCAGTTGTCTGCTTTCATCTGAAGTCCCATACACCACCTTCTGGTCCTCAGCTTTATTGATCGTCTTGTTCTGGGCAGCTAAAACTCACCCTTCAAATGTAGTCCTGTGGAAGACAAGGTTGGAGATGTATAGGTAGACCACTGACAGGGCCTCACATGATCAGGGATACCTAAGGGGCTCTCAATGTCCCCTTCAGGGAACAACATTCTCTGTTCTTCCTTGCAGTCTTCTACCATGGAGGCCTGATTTTGATAAGTAGCAGTTTAATCTTCCATTTAAATAGTATGTTCTGCCAGTGCACAGTACCTCTAGTTCAAGTTGGATTTGATAGTCCTTTTTGTGATTCACAGAGTAAATCTTACAGGTTACTGATTGTCAAAATTATATGGATGACCATTTGATGTTTACAAGAAAATTCTATGCTAAGGAGACCTCTACATTTATAATTGCAAAAGTCTCTTAGGTATTAAGATGTAGAAGTGGATTTACAGGCTGTTAAGTCCTGCATGAATTTTTATTGCAATAGCGTTTTGTCTAGGAAAAATGTAAATAGTGCAAGTAATCAAATGTGTTTTTATTATTTCACTTGTTTCATTCTCATGATCTTCACAGATTGCATAGTCAGGAATATTTTCCTGTTGGTTAAGCTTAATTTTTCCTTTTTCTTGCTACTTTTCATCCCTCTTCAGCTCCTCTAGCTCTTTTCTAAATGCATTTCTTCTTTTAGTTTTTTGTTTGTTTCCTCTGTTTTTTCTACCAGGTATTTCCCCACAAAAACCTTTTTACTTAGTAGTTATTAGCTGGAGAAAGGTTTGTTTGTTTTAATTTGTTTTTTAATGGTTGCAGGTGGAGAAGAGAGAGATGTTTCCTTTGGGAAACCTTTCACTAAGTCCCAGTAATTTTCTTCTCATTGTCTGTGTCCTAAACATATGCTTACGATTACACATGTCAGAAATATTAAAATTTTATCTGACCTTAAATTCCTAAGAGAGACTGAGCCATTATAAAACCAGAGGTCGAACAGAACTGCTGATGCTGATTCTGATGACAGCACTGTTTCATCTAATTCATTAGATGACATTTCAGCTGGTAAAGGCCAGACATGAGTAAGATGGAGCAAAAAGACATAAGAGAGAATAAGGAGGAGGAGTTACAATATGTTCCATACGATGAGAATAGCCATTAATCCTCATTCACTGCAGGATATCAAACCTTTTGTGTTCAAAATCCTGCTCTTGCCTAATAGAAGGAAGTGCACAGAAGTAAATGTGTGCACCACCTGGGCCATTTATATGTGGTTACAGACCATATTTGCACTATTCCTCCAACATGTGGAAACAAAAGGTATGGGAAAGGCAAATGCACTTGGATCTCCAGGAGGTATGTCAGTTCAGGTGCAAGTTTTCTGCCATATTGAATATTGTTAAAGCTCTGGGAAGGGGTCAAAATTTGAGAATTTAGAAACAGCCGCAGACTTCAGAGTTGTGGATAGATATATCAGACTGGGCCTGTAGGAACAGAATGATATAGCCAGTTCTCCTTATAGCCAACTACCTTTCTTCTCTATTGGATGTGAGTGAAAGCAATGCAGAAGTTAATTCAGATTTAGGCTGTGAATAAAGCATGTTGTTGAGATTTGAACTAGTTTGGGACCTTTACTGTTCTCTGTTGCTTTATGTTGGCTACCTGTAGACCAAGGAATATCTTTTTGAAGCGTATTACACCTGTTTCAAAATTGGGGAAAAAAATCTCCAGAACTGAGAAGGCCCAAGCTTACACCCATCAAAAGTACTTTGGATTTTTCAGAAACAGATAGTCAAAGTTTCCTATTCAGTAAGGCAGATTCATTCATGTTTCTTCTTCAGATTTTTATAAAATGTTACCAGGGACTCTTTGAAAGAGGGACTTTTCCTGACAGTAAAGCTGAATAATATTTTTCTTAAGACATTTTAGGGAACCTCTGGAAATAGGCTTATAGATAGGAACCCATTCTGAAAATGACACTCACCTCTACAAAGCGAAAATGATAAAAAGTGAAAAGGTAGGATTGTTGCCTTGTTCCTCTTGCTCCATTGTACAGCAGTACCACAGATCATGCTGTGTCCAGAGAAAAATACTTTTCTACTTCAGATAGTCTTTCCCATTTTCCAGGAAGTTTCATATTTTCTCATCATTCTGCCTTTGAGATGGTTTTTACATGTGTATTTTGGTATAAGAGCTTGATTTTTGCTTTAAAAATGCCTGTGCACTGAAGGTTACTTACCTATTAGCTGGAGGGTGGGGAAGCAAAAGAGGGTAACTGGTGGAAAAGAAAAGATTACCCAAAATTACGTGAAGCTCGTTGTGGAATAATGAGTAAGTTAGATTCTGTTCCTTAATGCATAGCATAAATTGTTTGAGAATTGTATTAAAAAAACTACATCAAAAGTAATAATCCACAGCATTAATATAATAAACTTTAAAAATACATAAACCACTTCAAAATTACTATAATTATCTATAATAAAATCATCATGCCATTTATCATGAAAACCAAGTATACCTTCAATTAGAACAGTCTATTCATAGTGAGTGTCAGCTTATTTCTACATACCTTGTACAATATATTCATATTACACCACATTCATCAAATTCATTCCCATGTGTAAGGTTCCCCCCCCCCCCCTTTTTTTTTTTTTTTAATTTTAGGTGATCATTTCAAGTTTTTACCTTTAAAAATATATGGAATTTCAGGGATTCTTTTTGCTTGCTTGTTTGTGCTGTCCTAAGTGGGAAGTAGAGGCCCACTGTAGGACCTAAACTGTGATCTGAGTTCCATTTGGGCTGAACCTTGTACCCTTAGAGAACTTGTTAGAAGATCAAGGCTTTGATGTATGGGTAGGAAATAAAGCGATTTGTAAGCTGTGTTATGAAGCCAATTGCTAGAAGAAAGCATTTCAGTATTACCAAGAAGTAAAATTCAAGGGTCACTACAAACATTTTATAAACTATATATTTTAAAATCAAGTAATACTTGGTACTTTTTGTGCAATGAGAGCGCACTACATGAACCTCACAGATGGACCAGGGAGAAAAAAAGGATAAGAGCAAGTCATTCAGAGTGCAACAGAGCTGTAGACTATAGTAGCTCATTAAAATATAACTCATGCCTTGTAGAATATGTAGGGCAGTCAATAAACAAACCAAACCCAGGTACATCTGGAATACTAAATTCAAAGAATTATTGGTGTTATGAATGAACTCATGTCACTAGTTGTTTGTATTTCCTTTCTTGCAGACATCTTAAAAGACTTAAATTATCTTTTGAATAAATGTCAGAATGGTCCCACACCATCAGACTCTGTTTGCTCTTCGTAAATTGCAAATTAAAAGGTCAAAATGGATTAATTAAAAATTATAATCATTATGCTCCATATAAGCAGAGTACTATTGTGTCTAACATTGTAGGAAGTATTTAAGTAAGGAAGTAATCTAATGAAAATAAAATACCCTGCTGTTTTTTAGTAAACTGAATAATACAGTGGTGGTTGAAAAACTCCCCGATTGCATTTGGGTAGGAGGAGGATGGATTGAGTGGTGTTCCTATTCCAACTAGAAAAATATGTTGTAGGCTTTGAAGAGCACTTCCCATTAGGTAGTTTCTTGTTTACTACATGAGGGCTTCCTGTAAAGGAACCCAAAAAGGACAGCTAATTTTTCTTCACAAAAGGTTAGTACCAAAGTCCACCATATATTAGCTAGCATGAGAAATATAGAAACACTGATGAAATAGTAAGACATCAGCATGTTTTTCATGCTTCCTTTTCCATGTTGAGTCTTTGAGATGTGAGAATAATGTAGGATTTTTAATACTTTAATTAATAGAAAGCATGGTGTTGGATGCAAACCCTACTGCTGTTTGTTCCTGTGGTATTTAGATACATGTGGAACTAAAAAATAAAAGGGGGCCAAAAGTTCCCACATTTAAAATTAAGTTCGGAGTTAGTTTAAAATTAAATCAGAGAGAGTCCCTGGTACTAATCAGGATCAGTATATTACAGGGATTCATCAAGTCTTTACAGCCTGTAAATAATTTTAATTTTATATTTATGAAATCTAAAACTTTAATTTCTATACCATTGCATGTAGAGGTATGTCCATGTTACTTTTTCTTAATAGTGTAGTTCATATTTCCTGTATGTAATAAAATGTGGGTCTTTGCTGATGGCAGTTATTTCCTAAACAACTGATTGTGATATCAGAAAAGAAGAAGAAGAAGAAAAAAAAAACCATAATGTTAAATATCCTGAAAATTTACTGATTTTAGATAAATTTGTGATTGGAAGGGAGCCTAAGGTATCAGCTGCTCTGCACTGAATCACATACATAACTGTTATGTTAATTTAATTTTTGATATATGTTAAGCTACACTTAGCTCCCTAGCCCATGTAGTAGTCAGCAGTAGGCTTCCTTCTTACTACTGCTCTTGTAGAGGCAAATAATTTCCCTTGGATGATTAAGAAAGTGATTGTGCCTGCAAAGCAAATGCATAAAGCTCTATCAGATATTAATTATATTTGCAATATTTATCACCTGTTTATTGGTACATTATGGATGAGATTCACAAATGTATCATTTCTGCTTTGTAAACTCTTACTTAACTGCATTCAGGATTTATTCAATATGTTTTTCTCTTCAGCAATAGTATTCTGAGAAAATTGTGTAAAGTTCCTCTTCATAATGAGCTTTTCTGCTATTTACTACATCAAATTATCATTCTGTCTTTGTGACACTGTCACTGAATCGTGATGTCACCAGAATAATTAGTTTCTGTCTGAGGTGCTGGAGGGATGTGAGATCAGTTCCATGGCTTTCCGTTGACCTGGATTCTGATCTGCATGCTGTGCCTCTGGGGTGACTTCACTGCAGTCAATAGTACTGGTATTATGTGCATTCACATCACTAAATACCGTGTGTTTTATTCCCCAGTGTGGGGTGTCTTCAGCAGTAATGTACATCTGTGAAAAATGAGGAAATATAAAATTTTACATGTATTCACATTTTACCACATGAAAATTTTATGTCTTAGCACTTACAGTGGATTTCACCTTGTCTGACTTTGGTCATGTGAAAATTCAACATCTGTTTTAATCTGGTGATAGGGTAACGTATTCCAGCCTAAAGCAGGTCTCTAATGTAAGTGAAATGGACCACTACCTGGAGGCACTTGTCTCTCTCCACTATATACAGTATTAGCCTTGATGGCAAAGTAAAAGCTTGGTCTTTAAACCTGCTTAAGTTTAAATGCTGAAAATTGCGTGGGTTAACCTGTCGTCACAATAGGCTCAGTGTACGAGGGCTGAATAGGGGTAACTGTGTCCCGCAGTGTCTGTGAAGCCTTTGAGTTAAAAATATTGTTTTTCACCTTTGCGTTCTGTAATACACAGCAGGTGCAATAGATTATAGGCACAGCTGAGCCACCAGCACACCTGAGGCCTGTGAGCCTTGTTTTAAGAATGCTGATAACCCAAATGTCAATGGAAATCGGAGGCCACTATTGGCATTGAAAAGCACTAAGTATCAGGCCACTAATGTATTCAAATACCTATGTCATTGAGCTTATTTTAAGCAGAATCTTTTTTATGCCAGATTGAAAAGCTGTTGCTGAGTCATAATGAAATACTTCTAACCTTTTTTGAAAGAAAAGAGGAAATTACCTGAACCTGGTTTTTATTTTGAAAACTAAACTTGTATGGTATTTCAAGAGTAGTAACATAGATATCCTGAGCAGAATAAGCCTTCCGAAAACAGAGGGATCTGCTAAAGTAATATTCAGAGATCTTTTTTCCCTCTGTACCTTTCTAACTGGAGTTCATTGGCCTTTGTAGTGCTGTAACACTAGGGAGCACACTTTCATCAGGAATTATGCTGCCTGCAGCATCTACAGAGAACGGGAGATATAAGTCAGTTCTGCAAATCGGCAGGTCGGCAGCGGGCCAACCCCTGCCCCGCTGCACAGAATGACAAGGCATGCGAATATGACAGAGCTAATGGTAAACAATGACAGATCTGTCGAGAGTCCGATGGGATGCATCTCTTGTTTGTTCATGTACAGTACAGGAATCAGAGCTATTTTGTTTGGGGTGTGCTTAGATGCCTGTCTGAACTCTTCACCCCGCCTTTTACAAATCAGACTTAGCAGAGCAATAAAGAGGGGGGTTTTTTGTGAGTATGAGAGACTTACAGTAAGCTGAAAACTAGGACAAGCAATTCTTAGAGAAAGGAAAAAGTATGCTTGCTTCTTAATTTTATTTATCTAAAAATACCCTTGTTCTTATTGACCAAAATCTTATTTTGGAATTATTGCTTCTAATAATGAATATATTTGTCTATAGAAAAAAGGTGCAGGAGGACAGAAAGGAATTCTTTGGAATAGTTCTAGACTCAATTTCACTAATATAGTAATGAGTTACAATTTAAAACGCACTAAATTATTGCTTCCTGAAGTAATTTCAAAGCAAATCTAGTTTCTTATTAAATCAATTTAGCTGCTGAATTATATTTTTGTATAAGCCAAATGTGTCTTGTATATTGTACCATTGTCTTTTAGGGAGTCTAATGTCTACATTACTCTACATTTTATACTTTTGATACACTACTCTTGCTTTCTTTATGGTGGTCAAGTTTATTTTTTACTAGGCTGAGGAGTTATGATCAGGTTAACTTAAACCTGTGTAACTTAGATATGATTACACACAAAGAGCTCTGGAAATCTTCACCATTTCTACTTTAGAAAACTCCTCCTTATCAGGAAAGTGTTCAGAAAAAGGTATGTTGCACCAGCCATTGCTAGAAATAACAAAAAAAACCCCAAAAACCAACCCAAAACCTTTCCCAGACCTTCACCAGGAGAACAGCCACTCTGAAGCAGGTCTATGGTCCATACAGTGCACTTTTATATACATTGCAATAGCTTCATGGAAAGGTTTAAACTAACATACCGAGTACAGTTGATTGATAGGCAATTAGCTTGAACCCAAAAGAATATTTCAGGTGTTTAAGACGTTTCAAGCTATTGATTTTCTTTACAATATTTCTCTGCTGTTTTCCGCATATGCAACCTTACCAGTCACCTTCTGTGTGCTGATCTATGGTGAAGCAGAGCCTTACTGATTTGTTCTTGTCTGTTTGTGCAATAAGAAGGCTGAAATATGTAGAGCAGTGGCTCTTTCTGTATCAGTCCTCCTGATGCTCCTGTCTTAAGGGAGCATATGAAAGTATTTGTGTTCTTTGGTAGACAGCAACCCCCTCAGAGCATTAGACTACTTGAAAAGACTCTACTTATGAGACAGCGTAGCAAGTGTCATCTGCTGCTAAATAAAGAACTCCAGAGCTACCACATTCAATTAAAAAATTCCAGTTGAGAAATTCTGATATTCAAGTGGGTAATAGAGTATGTGATCATAGAATAATTAATTTCCACCAGAAGAACTGTGCTAAGTCAGATTCTGTAGCTGTTACTTTGAGTAGAAGCTTGCCTAAAACGAAACTTATAAAGCATTATCCCACAGAAGATCAAGTTTGGGCTGCAATTCAAGAAGCTCGACAGCTAATCTGAAAGACAATCAACTGAAAATCTCAGACAATAGAGTGAATAAATGTAAACCATTGATAACATGGGCCATATTGCACCATCAATTTTTAAGCAGCAGTTCCCATTGATTTCAGTGCTTAAAAATCAATGCATTCTCTGCAGAGAAATAGTTTCAGATGAACAGTGATTATTTATCATAATGACTTTTATCTGAGGATATCTCCCATTTCATAAATATATGCTTAGTATTCTTGTTTAATAGTCTGTCCGTTGAGACATTCCTACTATTCTGTGAAGAAATCATTATTTGCCTTTGCAAAGTTTCCTCTGGTTTTATGCATAGCTATAAGGAACTTCTCAGGAGACATGCAATCTGTGTGGAAGGCATCCATCCTGGGATGTTACGGTTGTTGTTTGTTACCTGTATGATGATACCAGCTCAGTGGGAATCCATCATGGGAGGGTCTACTTGCACACTCTATAAAAGCCAGATGCTTTTCTAGAAGGCTTTAGAGCCTAAATAAACTGAAGAGTTAAAAGACAAAAAAGGTTGAGAGAGCTCACCTGCCCAGTAAAAGGTCAGAGACAGAGATTGATGCAACAACTGCAGCCATAGACCCCTTCTTTAAGTTCAGTAACTGTACAGAATATAGCCAGTGTCACCACTTCTTCTTGAAAGTTTTGATTTAACTTCAAAACCCTAAGGTCTGATTATTCAAGCTGTTTATGAAAAAAACATAGAAGACTGAATTCAAAAGGGCGCAATGCTTTGCTAGTTAGTCCACTGATTTCAGGAGAACTGTGCTAGATTTTACCAGTTTAAAGGCTTCCATGCCTTAAGAGAAAAATTCTTAACCATATTCTTAAACCTATATCATATGAACAATTCTGCTGACTGACAGGACTACATATATAAAATTAGAATTATGTATTTCCTAAAGGCTCTGGTCACTGTATACTTGATCCCATATAACATGAAAATTTAATGCAGTGTCAAAATTATTCCTTTTGAAAGTGAACAATATAAAATTAATTTAAATGCTGTTCAATTTTCCCCTCTTTTTCCAGAAACACAGTCATCTAAAGATATGCTAACTCGAGTGTGTAACTTCTAACTTGTTGTGTGTTTTGGAAGCTGAAGAGATTTGCCTGTTAAATAAGGGATATGAGGAAGATTTAACTGCCTCTCTCAAGGGAAAGGTTCTGCTGCCACAAGTTTAGCCCACATACAAACTTTTCTTTCACACAAGATAGGGTAAAGTTCCCAGTATAATTCTGAGTGAAATGAAATAAGTGCAGAAAGTAAGTTTATTATAAGATTATGAGAAGATACTGTATATTTTAAACAATGAAATAATGAAAGGTCAAATTCCAACATCCCATCATTGGTAGGTGGAAAAAGGAAGTAGTGTTGATAACCAGTTCATTCCCAGGCTCCTATTTCGTTCTTCTGGCTTCAGAAAAAAACTCATTTTAAAAAGCTATTATAATCACAAAATCAAGTATACCACCAGGGGAAAAAAAAAAAAAAAAAGTATTTCACCTGTCATTTTAAAAATCTTTTGCTAAATTTAGTAGCATTCCATCTGGTCTATTTTTTACTTTTCCATTGTGGAAAAAAAAGTTAGAACTCTATTTGGGTCATTCTGGTATACACAAATATGTATCATATAAAAGCTACAGTGACTTTTATTGTTCATGTCTTCTCCAGAAATCACTTAGCATTTTCTTTGCTGTAGAAACTTGCAATAAAATGGTTATAACAGGAAAAGCAAGTCACCTAGCAGTAGAACCCACAGAGAAATGAACACTTCAGCACTTATTTTTTATGGGCTAGTTAACCTCATTGGATTTATATAACTGCCAAAGCCTGACCTCCATTACTGTTGATCAGAGCTAAAATTTACTTCCATAACATATTATACTGACCACTTTAGAGAAATAAAGGAAAACAGAAAAGACACAGAACTTACTGTTATTACTGGATATGTTTTCCCAATCTGTGAGGCTTACCATTTAACTGCTACGCTGGATAAACTGGAAAGTAAGTCTGTGTTCATTCTCTGAAGCCCTCCAACAACGATGATCTAGCAATTTCCAAATGTGGAAGTGACTATCAAATAAATAAGAAAGGGCAAGCCTTTAAGAGAGTTAAATCTAAAATGTAACCTACCACCAAGTGTTAGGAGCTGAGTTAAGTTATCTTTGATTAACTTAGCTCTGAATTCTGTTTTTTGTAACAATACCTGCATTTATGCTAGCACCCTATTTTGCCAGTTTGCCAGCAGTCATCTCTCATTATCTGATTGTCAGAAATAGAGTTTTTCTGTTCTTTGATTCCCTTTCTATTGACTTCTTTATAAAGTTATTCCACAAACATATTTTGCACATTCAAAATATTTGGATAATTAGAATCATATAAATTAAGTACCTTTATAATAGTGTAATTAAATTTAAAAAGTCTGATAAGTATACACCATAATGATGAAAAATAATCTAAAAAAAATGTATGAATATTAGCTCCTTTTCTACAGAGAATGATAACCCTATATACTTGATTATCTTGAGTCATGAGCATGGTTAATAAAATGTATGAAAACAGGGTGTTGCTATAAACTTTGGTTGACTAATCTATCTGATTGACCTCACCTTGTAGCTTTTTGTCAGAGACTGAGTAAGAAATGGGGTTACTCAGTATTTCTGAAAAGCCAAGTACATATACATTTCTAAATGTACTATTTAGGAAACTTGGTCTTAAAAATTATGTTAATATTATTGTAGAAGTGAAAGATAATTTAAAAATAGTGATATTTTCTGTTAAGACTGGGATTTCAGAGATCAGTGTAAAAATATGGAAGAAAAAAGGAATTAAAACAGGCTATTGTCTGACTTTAAATGATTTTGATTGACTTGTTGCATGTAATTGGGTCAAAATGCGTAACTTAACTGTTGCAAAGAGAATCTGGAGCTTTGCATCTCCTCTTTCCTTACTTTGTTTTATTTAGCTTTGTAACTTAGAAATTTTACTTTTCCTGCTTCCTGACTTTATTTAATTTACTTTATTTACCTTTGTGTACTGTATTCTTTCCTTTAATTCCCTTTTTTTAGCAGAAAGAAAACAGACAAAGGGTGGTGTTATTGTGCATTTCCTGGAGACACTGTAAGCAGAACAGTCAGACTTCAGAATTAAATGCTGAATTTATTTATTAGAGGGAAGGCAGGATTTCCCCATAAATCTTCAAGACTCATAAATCAAGACACAAGAATTATGAGATTAGCTTGAAAATCACAATTTGGGATGAGAGGAGGAGGAGAGGAGAGGGAGGTCCTTTGCTTTACCCTTTGGGTTTGTGCTTCTTACTTGCATACGCTCTAAAAATTTTCTAATCACAACAGTGGTTAGAGACATACTAATTTTTAATTTATTCTAGTGTAATTAGAAGATGTCAGGAGCTGGGCTGAAGAACAAACTAATGCCACGAGACAAGGCATTTCTTAAAAGCCATTATAGCTGCCAATTGAGTGGCAAGGAGACAGCTGTTCTGGAGTCTTTTGTTATGAGTGTGAGATGTACATTTGGCTACTGTCATCATTGATCATAACTAACCAAAATACACAAATATGTGAACTTTATGCACATGTACATTTTTCTTAATTTGATAGAATAGCTCAGCTAAGCATACAGTTCAAGGTTGATGGAGGCCTTTTAGAAAGTGGTCAAACATCTCAGTGAGTGCTTTTGAGGAGATACGTGTTGAATCTTATTCCTGATGGTGAACTATGAAGCAGCATCTTTAGCATACTGTGTGCTCTTTCTTCCCTGGGGGTAATCTAGGTCTCTGTTTTTCATAATCAGTCTTTTAAAAAAATGTAGATTATATTTATCTAGATAAAATAATGTTTACCCCTATAGTAAACATATAATTCAGAAGCATTAAGAGCATTTCTTCAAGATTTCTTCACTTTTGAATTGAAACACATCCTAAGGAGCGCCCAAGTCTCAAAGGAAAGGACTGGTAAAGGTAGATTTAGATTAGAATGATAATATAGTGATATTAGAATTGATTTTGAAAATGTAATATTTGCTTCCACTGCTAGCTGCAATGATGCCAGTAGATTTCACATGATTATACTTGTTACCAAAGATTAGGGTGGATCCTTATTACTGAAAATTTGCAAATTGTAAATAGTCATGGTGAATTAAAAAAAACCAAAAAAGTTTAATAATGATCCTTTCTGTATTTACGTATTAAAACATCCCTTGACTTTGTAGGGTAACTGCAGATTCTCCATCATTTAATGGATGAGATCATAAAAAAAAAAGAGTTTTATATAGAATAATCCCTTTAACTGACTCTTAAGAACTCTCTGGCTTGTCTGAATGTAGGATCTTGACAGCTAAGCTCCAAGTGCACCAATTTTTCTGTCATACTAAACTGAGGAAAAAAAGGCCTCAGTGATAGGTAGGTATTTAAGTTTCGCTCTATCTTTTTCCTCCTGGGACTATGGCAGGACTTGGACCATATCAAACCAATTAAAACTCAAACATCAGCATCTGCATCAACCACCCAAATTTGCAGCATTGTTTGGGCAAGGAATATATGGGGAATTTGGATACAAGGTAAAGTTCTAAGGTAAACTGTGCTGGAAAAAGGGGTTTTTTATAATTTGTTTATGCTACTATTGTGCATAAGACAATGCATCAATAGATTTTATTTTTGCGGTGCTTACCTGTGAAAGTAAATTAAGACCTTAGCTTCACAGATAGTTTATGGTGGCACCCATTATATTCTTTTCCTGGATGGTGTTCGTAGCAAGATATTCTTTTGAGTTTTTAGTTTTCTTCATTATTTATGAAATGTAAACTACTCTACGTTCACTGAAGTGAAATAGATCACGTAAGCAGACCTTTCTGGGAAGGGTGATCCAAAAATTTCCTGTGGTCTGAGTAACAAAGGTGATGTTAAATACCCATTCCCTGCAGATAAGAGTATAGCGGAGGTTCATTTCTATATTCTTGTTTCACTTTGTTTTAACTTCCTCCACTTGAAAGCATTAAAAAGGTCTCCAGATCATCTTTTAGATAACAACTGTACGCTTAGAAATAGGTTTCAGAAATGAGATTAGTTCTTCCGGAATGATGATGCTGAACTATTGACCTGCAGAGAGAGAGATGATGATGTTGACTTTCACTCTGCCTGGTTCCCTAGCTCTAGTCGTTTTTCCTCTAAAATTCAGTAGTGGCAGGTTACAAAGTAGGGGTCAAGGCAAATGAAGTGGCAGCCAACCCACTGCATTATTCTGTGCCTGTGATCTGTCTTAGTCACTTGGTCATTCAAATGCAGGTGATGGTTTCAGCACTGAAATAGTGCGGTGAAATGTAACTCGATTTAACATTTTAACCAGGAGGGATTGCTTTCTTCCTCTGCTGCCTGGATGTAAAGCCTTTGATGATAACCAATGGTGATGGCAAAGTATATAATGAATGAAGGCACTGGGTGGTAGTGCTATTTGTAAAAAAAAAAGAGCTTGGAGACAGTTAAATCTGTGGGTTTAAATTTAGAATAGGCAAGTAATTTGTAATGAATTATTTATTGGGTTAAATTTCACCAACATTTTTTTTTTTTCCATTCACCAGTTGTCCACAAACATATGGCAAAATTCTTGGTTTTAGTCATTATCTAGAAAATATTCATTTATTTCCTCAGTGAATAAATTTTTGGCCTGCAGATTGCTCATGAGCAGTTCATAGGGAATATTCAGAAGATGCACTGTGTGTGTTAGTTTCCATGTCTGCTTCGATATACTGAGAATTAGCACTATTATTATGACTGAAAGATCACATGAGCAGATGCTGTGCTGACAGCAATATTTCAGCTAGCCCTTTATTTAATTCTCATTGGAACATAACATAGTACCCTAAAATTACACTTCAGGATTTACCTAGAATATATCATAGCTTTTATTAAATGAATGATTGCTTTTATTCTGGATTAGTTTACCAGTCCTGTTTACAGTGTGGCCCCAGCATAGTGTTGGCACAGCTGAGAGGACAGAGAATTGCAGTTCAGTCAGAAATGAGTGTTTAACAGCAGAATGTCATTACACAAATATTATCAGCGAAATATATCTGGTTAATGGTTTGCATAAAAGAAAAATGCATATTAATATTCTTGATTTACATTACGGTGCAGGCACTTAGACTCTGTAGAGAGCAAAGAGAAAGCTCTTAGTTTTTTACTTAGGATGAGGGGGTTTGTTTGTTTGTTTGTTTGTTTTCTTATGTCAGCAATTCAGAAGCATGCACATTTTAAAAAGAATGAGTTTGGGCTGGAAGAAATATGTCAGTAAAAATCAATTGGAGCCTTCCCTGTTTGGAGAGCTGACAACATTTGCATAGTGTCAGTAGTGTACAGTTCCCAGCTGTTAAGGACGTGACTCATGCCCCAGTGGAGATGATCAGGTTTGAGGGGGTGAGTTAAGTGGTGATATCTACCTCAATAGGGTTCTTTCTAGAAGTCATTCTCATGCCTGTCCTTTCCTTTCCTGCAGCCTACAAAGAAAGTTCTTCAGCCTCCCCGTGTACACATGGTCTGTAGACTGCCACAGTACTTCTCTGCAAGTCCCACTCAGGCAGAGGACTTTCTTTTGTTTTTCCTCAGCAGAACATGAACACCACATTTGGGAACAGAACAGTAGGGGCATCTTCTCAGCTCCCCCTAGAGAATTAAGAGAACTGGAGATAATAATTTTTTTCTTTGTGTATACTCTTCTCTAATGTTCAGAGGTACACCACCCAATATCCACTGTCTGGGTACGACCTGGTCTAAATGTTTCTTACACTGCAGTAATGCAACTGGATGTATAAACGGGGGATGTGATGCACCTGTTGTAAAAATGTAAACCTGAAGAAGAAGAAACAGTCCTGTTTTATAACTCCTGGCAAATCAGTTCATTACAGTGTTGCTGAAAAATCCTTGGCACAGGATTAAATATCGGTTGAAAAGCATATGATATGAAAATGAAAGATGAAACTCTTAAAATTAAATACTCTTTATCTTTAATGTGTATACTGCTTAAGAAATAAAGTGAAAACACCCAAGTACTTAGCTTGAATTTTATGAAACTTGTGAAGAAATCTAGACGATATCTGCTGGATTTCTTGGTCATAAACTGTAGATGTAGATACTGCATTTCGGTGCAGTCATTAACACAGGATTTATGAAAAGGGAATAAACAAACAGAGGGTAGGTTTGTTTCCTAGTGATTAATATCTCCTCATTGGAAGTATGAAGTGTGAATTTCAAATCCATGAAACCAACGATATTCTTGAACTGAGTTATCCGGCTGTACTTACTGAGTGTAATGAAAAATCATTGCAAATGGTCAGTATGATTTAAGCAAAAATGTTGAGGAAATTGTTTTAAGCTCAGAAACCTGGTGAGACACAAGCACTTAATGCAGTAGAGAAGTGAAGTTTCATTATGTGGGTGGTTTGGTGCTCATATTGCCTGTTTTAGCTACTTTTTGTCATACTTCTTGTCCCATTGTGAAGTGCCAATTTTTCCCTTTCATTGTACATGGAATGTGGGAATGTAAGAAATCCCTGAGTTACACTCCTGGGCTCAGTGCCTAACACCGAATTGCTGTAATGGTTTGTGCCAGGAAGCCTAATCCCATTTGGGATCTGACCCAAATGATTTAATCTTATTACACCCAAAGGCATTGTGATAGCTTTTATGGGAGATTTCTAATATTTGTGAAATAAATACAGGTAATGTGTTGACTTTAGGAGAGTAAATGCTGATTAAAAAAAATCCTTCCTATCAGTATTATATATCAGTCCTCGTATTATACCTGCCAGTGTAGCAGTGAGAAGACTGATTCACCATTAGGAATACCTATTCACATTTATCATAAATAGAAATAGCTATTTCATCTCAAGAAAGAACAGTATATTTACTTGGTCTCTTTTGAGATGCAAGAAATTGAGAATGTTTTAATCTCAAGAATGAAACACTTTAAGAATGAGGGCTGGTGACTCAAAGAATATAGCAATACTGTTTAGCTATGTTTTTCACTTTATTTCAATTATCATATTTGGTAAAAATTTAATTTATAATGGAATTATTTATTGCATTAGCATCAGGTTTTTTGTCATTTATTTTCACTAGAATACAAGTTATCAGAAATCTGCATTATATTTGAAATGATAAGAAAATATAATACTTTAGATATTTTAAAAATAGTCACTTTAAAACTAGATTTACCTATAGCATTTTTATAGATTCTATCTTTTTTTTAAAAAAATGGAGCATTATTTTTATGATGTATGATTTAATTGTTCATCAGTTGATATCTCTAAAATAGATACTGTATAATACAAAATCATGGAATAATTTAAGGAAAATGAGATTCTAAGAAACAATCGGATTAAAGACCTCTTGGCAATGTATAAGAATAAATATTGGTGCCTTTGATGGAAAAAGTGTGAGCATGAAAGGGTCTTAGACATCATCTGAGTTGAAGGTGGAATATTTCCCCTACAGCAATAAAAACAAAAGTGCAAATTTTTTTATAACCCACCCACAGCATTGGCAGTGCCCAGGATCCTCCGTAACCTCTGTTTGACTTGTCACTTGGAAGACAAATTTGTTCATAGATCATGACTGTCAGAGTGCCTTTTCTGCAACTGTATCAGTAATTAGCTATGCCTTGTTAGTGCTCAAGGCAAGTACATCTGTCACATTGAAATAAAAAATAAAGGGTTAGATTTTTCTCCATTTTAGATAACACTTTAACCTTTCAGCTTTGTAGCATCAACAAAGATCCAAACTATTGACAAGAATATCGATGGCTTTTTTAGATGTCTGTGCTGTATTAGGCTATTATAAAAATATTACCACTATAACTGTTTTAAAGATTTTTTTATTAAATACAGAGTAAACCAAGAATTTAAGGAGAAATGAGGGGAGACTGTGAGCTGGTTTTAGTTCAGGACTTATCCTAAAGTCTATTGAGCTTCTCTGTGACTTTCTGGGTGCCATCAGTTTCAATTGATTTTGATGTAGCTAGGATCAATCCTTTGTTACTTAATTGTATTATAGCTGTCTGTGTCTTTGAAAACAATTACAGAGCTATCTATCAATCTAGCTGCACCAATAAAAATGACCTCGTATAATTATAACTAATAAAAAAATTAGTTTATGCACATTGATTATGGCTATCTTACCAAGAGGCTGCCATTTATTAAATAACCTTGTGAACAAGATGGATTGCAAGTATAATGAGGTGGCTCTGTGTTAGTATATGACGTTATCAATCAAAAAATACAACAGTCCAGGTATCCTGCACTTAGGCAGGCGTGGAACAGAAAGGAATGATGGGCTGTTCCAGAGTAAGCTGCCCCCCCTCGGTTGTCTTTGACATTTATCCTTTCTCAGTCTAACAGAATCAGGGCTATTTAATTAACACCAAGTTAGAAGTAGCTACAGACCCCCATAGGGTTGTAAGATGCATGCTGTTAATTATTATGGTGCAGTCTGTTCTCTTGCCAAATGAGGAGTCCTCTCATGTCCTATGCCAAAGTTAATGGGCATGAGATGCCAGATTCCAGATTTGGTCTAAACAGGGAATCCTCAATTTGCTAGTTTTAGCCATTTTTGATACCTTGTGCTGCTTAAGTGTCACCAGTTGTTGGAACAAGACAGCGTTTGGACATAGAGGACAGAATAATGAGTTTATTAAACAGTTTTTTGCACGTGTGAGAAATTATTCCCCAGTGGTAGGTGAAATCCAGTAAAATGTATTATTAAATGACATACTTCCTCATTTAGGTTAAACTTGTCTGTGCACTTCAGTGCAGTATTGTTTTGCTGTAATATGCAATAGTCTTGTTATCCCTGTTTCAACTTATTTGCCTCTTTTTTGCTTAGCTTTTCCTGACAGTCTATTTTAGGACAACCTGTACCTAAATATTCATTGGCCACACTGATTGGATTTCCATTGAATATCATGGGAGCACAGATGTACTGCCCCAGTATAAACATTCTGCACAGTGGATACCAACACCAAGGTGAGGAAGACTGAATTTTCTGAATTTTAGCACTTGTGAACAAAGGTAGTTTTCATGGGTTATATTCATCTGTAAAACATTTTTTTGACGTGCCTACCCCTTGATTTAGAAAGGGTGAAATGTGCTTTTTCTTGCTTTTAAATTAAAAGCTGACTACAAGCTTATTTATTTTTATTTTCTTGGGTTTATATCTTTTGTTTCCAGGACTTGGTCTGTATAGAAAAGACAGTTGCCATTTAATGAAACTGTCATGAAGCAGACTACAGAAATATCTAACTTTTAGTTCTACTTTTTTTAACCTTCTATTAAATAAAAATGCAACTCAGAACGAAAGTAGCTGTTGGTGGCTGCTCCCTCAGATGAGAGGAAAGAAAAAACTCTCCCCAGATCATAAAATAAATCATCACAGGAAAGGACAGTAAGTGAAATACTTAATGTGCTGGCAGTCTTTTGCTTAAGATTCATGCAGCCATGATGCATGTATAAGTTTTAACAGTTATATAAATTTTATAAGCTATATAAATCTTCCTTTGCATGCTCAATTTGGGTTTTGTTAGGCCAGTGTGTTTTCAATAGACACTATTTTAGCCGTGGAACCTCTAGAATAATGTTTTTAACAATTGCATATAAGGACCAAGTATCTTATCAGATACTTAACACTCATATCAGAAATTTCAAAATGTTCTTCTGTGATTTCAAAGATTCTCAGGAATTTTGAATGTCTGCTTCAGCTGTCACCTCATGGAGGTATATTCAAGTGGTATCTTAGATTTCAAAATAACACTCAACTCCATTGAGGGCATTTGGGGATTTACAGTTCAGGAATGAAGTCAGAACAGATATGTGATGACTCCTATTTTTCTTTTTTGTTTAAATTTACTTTTTAAGAAATCAAATGTTACTTTTCACAGAATCGTATGTGATAAGGCTGGCACTGCAGTGTGACTTCACACTTCAGTTTCTCTTCACTGCTGTTCTGATGGACTATTTTTGACTGATTAAGTGGAAAAAAAGAAACCCTACATTTTTACCTTTTTGATCTGAAAATTATCTTACTCTGAAAAAATTTCACCATTAAGTGTTGGCTTTAATTTCAGTCATAAACTGCATCTCATTTTGGTTAGATATGTAAATTCGACAATTTTGGACCCTGTAATATACCTAAATTCTTTACTATAGGTGTTCCCAAATATCAACTCTTGATTCCACAACTTCGCGCATATATCTATTTTTGCTGTGCTTCATTTACATTGTGAAACTTCACACTTTCAAGGCAGGGAAACACTACTTCTAAAAGCTTCATTTTTTTCCCCCAAAAGTTACATGTCCTCTGGTACCAAGAAACAAAGCAGGTCATATTTACAAAATAAGAGCTAAGATTTCCTGTAAAGTCATATATTCACTTCATGATTAAATCGGAAGAATTTCATTTAAACTTTCATTTTCCATTGGGCACATGGATTTTTATTTGCCCATACTGACTGTTAACCTGAACCAGTGTATTGCAATGAAAAGACTGCAACCTACACTGGAAAAAATGGTTGAATACATAACATTTGTTCATTTCAATTCATGATAGTCCCAGAAAATGTTACAGCTCAAACAGAAGATCTTTGCACAGATAGATAGGTGATGCTACCAGGCACTGGTTAACCTAGAAATTTGACTTTCCATATTCCTGCTCATTAACTTCCAAAGATCTAAAGAACTGTTGAATTTTACCAGGGATTTCTGCACTTGAATTTAAGTTTTAACACTGGATGAAGTTGGAGAAAAATGATTAAAAATTTGTATCAGTCAAAAGTGGTAAATAAAATAGTTTACCTCATTTATATTTGTAGGTTTAAATTTTAGCTGAACAGTGTCCTGGTTCTGGCAAGGATAGAGTTAATTTCCCAAGGAGCCAGGACAGGTGAGCCAAGCTGGCCGGGGGCTACTCCATACCATGTGACATCATGCTCACCATCAAAGGGGGGCTAGTCGGGAAGCGGAGGGGCGGCGCAGTTTTCGGAGCGGTTCCGGGACTGGCTGAGTGGCCGGTCGTTGGTTCGGTAAATTGTTCTTTATTATCATCCATTGTTAATATTTGTTATCAGCACTGTTGTTGATTGTTTTCCCTCTCCCTTGCTGTCCCAGTAAACTGCCCTTATCCCAACCGTTGTTTTTTTTCCCCGTTCTCCTCCCCGTCCCGCTGGGGAAGGAGTGAGTGAGCGGTGGCGTGGCGCTCAGCTGCCGGCTGGGCCTAAACCACGTCAGTCCTTTTTGGCGCCCAACGTGGGACTCGAGGGGTTGTGATAAGGACAAGTCTGACCCAAGTGTGTTAAAGAAAATTGTCCTAAGAATTTATGTTATTGAAACAGTCACTGGTCATAATGATGTTCTGTTTGGTTACATGGCTCTGGTTTGTAAACCTGTGTTTACTCTATGCAATCCCTGCGGTGCTGTTTATCACCTCTGGGAGAGGGGTTCGTGTTCTCATGTTGTTGTATTGTGTGATAATGACTTATGATAAGATATCATGGACAGTCATGAGTCTGAGCTGGTACTTGTACGTAGCATTTCAGTCAGGCCTGTACCTCAGTCAGTATTTTTCAGAATTGATTAATAATTGCACCTGATCTATGGGGAAGACGGGGGGGATACATTCTCCCACTCTTTCACCTCCCCTTTTCCCTTTTGGTTGGTTACAACAATTTTTGAGAATTTTGAATATCCTTGGAATGTTCAGGCCAGTATATTCCTATTGCTAGGTCTCCTGAATGTTTTCCAACTCCTGTTCAGGATTAGCAAAAATTGTTTCAAGAATATTACCCAGGGATATTCCCCAAGACGGAATGGTCAGGGCTGGCATGGCATGTGGGAGAGTATGGGCGGGTATCTAGAGACCTTTTCACCCCCAATGGTTTGGAGCTTCACTCCTGAACAATTGCAAGACCCTGATAAAATGGTAGAGTATTTGAAAGGAAAATGCTGTGGGGATTCTAAGGAGACACAACTTACTGGGCTGTGCTGGGCCCTGGCCACAATCTATCAAACACTGCTTGATAGTAGACAGCACCATCCAGAGGGAGAGAGCGGACCCACAGGCACTGCAGCTGCCCAGGCCCCCGCAACAGGCGCTGCAGCTGCACAAGCCCCCGCAACAGGCACTGCAGCTACCCAAACCCCTGCAGTAGGCACTGTAGCTGAGCCAAAAGATCTACCCGTACCAATATCAGTCGCCCCTATACACAAAAAGAAATACACAAAGAAATCGGTTTGCTTAGTGAGAAATGATGATGAACCGGGGCCATCACGAGAAGAAGAAGAGCCAGAACTAGAAGTGATCACTCGATCCCTGTCCCTGAGTGAGTTGCGAGATATGCGGAAAGATTTCAGCTGCCTTCCAGGGGAGCACATTATTACCTGGCTGCTCCGCTGCTGGGATAACAGGGCCAGTAGCCTGGAACTGGAGGGCAGGGAGGCCAAGCAGCTGGGATCCTTGTCTAGGGAAGGGGGCATTGACAAGGCAATTGGGAAGAAGGCGCAGGCCCTCAGCCTCTGGAGGCAACTCCTGTCAAGTGTGAGGGAAAGGTATCATTTCAGTGAAGATGTTGTATGTTGGGTGGGCAAGTGGACCACTATGGAGAGAGGTATTCAATATCTGAGGGAATTAGCTGTGCAGGAAATGGTTCCAGACAACGCACAGTTGCCCACAGACCCGATGAAGTCCACTGTACCCGACCCATGTGGCAAAAATTTGTGCGAAGTGCACCATCATTGTACGCCAACTCACTGGCAGTAATTGACTGGAAGAGTGAAGAGGCACCCACAGTGGATGAATTGGCTGGCCGACTCCGGCAATATGAAGAGAGCCTTTCTTCCTCCCTTGTCTCAGCTGTGGAGAAACTGTCCCAGGACGTCCGGCAACTCAAAGAGGATATATCATACTCCCCACCTGCACAGACCCGTATTTCAGCCGTTAGGAGTAAGCGCTTTTCTGCTCCAGAGAGGGGATATGGAGCATACACACCACGAGGTGTCCTGTGGTTTTATCTGCGTGACCATGGAGAAGACATGAGGAAATGGGATGGGAAGCCCACTTCAACCCTGCAGGCACGCGTACATGAGCTACAAGGCAAGACAGCTGTAAGAAGGAACTCTTCCAGAAAGGATGCTGCTCCAGTTTCCACCGGGCAGCCCCCCAGATCAAGTGGAAGGCCAGATCGCACTTCTGACCCTCTTGAAGGGACTTCTAAGTCCTTTCTGCAAGAGATGAGCAGCGAATATGATGAGCAGGATTAGAGGGGCCCTGCCTCCAGCCAGGTGGAGGAAAGGGACAACAGAGTGTATTGGACTGTGTGGATCCGATGGCCTGGCACATCAGACCCACAAGAGTACAAGGCCCTAGTGGACACGGGTACACAGTGTACCCTAATGCCATCAAACTATGAAGGGGTGGAACCAATATCTATTTCTGGTGTGACGGGGGGATCCCAACAGTTGACTCTGTTGGAGGCTGAAGTAAGTCTAACTGGGAATGAGTGGCAAAAGCACCCCATTGTGACTGGGCCAGAGGCTCCATGCATCCTGAGCATAGACCACCTCCGGAAAGGGTATTTCAAAGACCCAAACGGTTACTGGTGGGCTTTTGGAATAGCTGCCTTGGAAGCGGAGGAAATTGAACCATTGTCTAGTTTGCCCGGTCTCTCGGAGGACCCTTCTGTTGTAGGATTGCTGAGGGTTGAAGAGCAACAGGTGCCAATTGCTTCTACAACTGTGCACCGGTGGCAATACTGCACCAACCGAGACTCCCTGGTTCCCATCCACAAGCTAATTCGTCAACTGGAGGGTCAGGGAGTGATCAGCAGAACCCACTCACCCTTTAACAGCCTCATATGGCCAGTGCGGAAGTCCAATGGAGAGTGGAGGCTGACGGTAGACTATCGTGGCCTGAATGAAGTCACACCGCCGATGAGTGCTGCCGCCCCAGACATGCTGGAACTTCAATATGAACTGAAGTCAAAGGCAGCCAAATGGTATGCCACCATTGATATCGCTAATGCCTTTTTCTCGATCCCTTTGGCAGCAGAGTGCAGGCCACAGTTTGCCTTCACTTGGAGGGGTGTCCAGTACACCTGGAATCGACTGCCCCAGGGGTGGAAACACAGCCCCACCATCTGCCATGGACTGATCCAGGCTGCACTGGAAAAGGGTGAAGCCCCAGAGCACCTGCAACACATTGATGACATCATTGTATGGGGCAACTCAGCAGATGAAGTTTCTGAGAAAGGGAAGAAAATAATCCAAATCCTGCTGCAGGCTGGCTTTGCCATAAAACGAAGTAAGGTGAAGGGGCCTGCGCAGGAAATCCAATTTTTAGGAATAAGGTGGCATGATGGGCGGCGTCAAATCCCTATGGATATTATCAACAAAATGGCAGCCATGTCTCCACCAACCAACAAAAAGGAGACACAGGCCTTCTTAGGCGTTGTGGGTTTCTGGCGAATGCACATTCTGAATTACAGTCTGATAGTAAGCCCTCTCTACCATGTAACCTGGAAGAAGAATGATTTCAAATGGGGCCCTGAGCAACGACAAGCTTTTGAACAAATTAAACAAGAAATAGTTCATGCCATAGCTCTTGGGCCAGTCCGGGCAGGACCAGATGTAAAAAATGTGCTGTACACCGCAGCCGGGGAGAATGGCCCTACCTGGAGTCTCTGGCAGAAAGCAACAGGGGAGACTCGAGGTCGACTCAGGGGTTTTGGAGCCGGGGATATAGAGGATCCGAAGCCCGCTACACTCCAACGGAAAAGGAGATGTTGGCAGCCTACGAAGGAGTTCGAGCTGCTTCAGAGGTGATTGGCACCGAAGCACAGCTCCTCTTGGCACCCCGACTGCCAGTGCTGGGCTGGATGTTCAAAGAGAGGGTTCCTTCTACACATCACGCAACCGATGCTACATGGAGTAAGTGGGTTGCGCTGATCACACAACGGGCTCGAATAGGAAGCCCCAGTCGTCCAGGGATTCTGGAAGTGATTACAGACTGGCCAGAAGGGAAAGGTTTTGGAATGTCGCCAGAGGAGGAGGTGACACGTGCTGAAGAAGCCCCACCATATAATAAACTAACAGAAAATGAGAAACCATATGCCCTCTTCACTGATGGGTCCTGTTGCATCGTGGGAAAGCATCGAAGGTGGAAGGCCGCTGTATGGAGTCCTACACGGTGAGTTGCGGAAGCTGCTGAAGGAGAAGGTGAATCGAGCCAGTTTGCAGAGGTGGAAGCCAACCAGCTGGCTTTAGATACTGCTGAAAGAGAAAAGTGGCCAACGCTGTACCTCTATACCGACTCATGGATGGTGGCCAATGCCCTGTGGGGGTGGTTACAGCAGTGGAAGCGGAGCAACTGGCAGCGTAGAGGCAAACCCATCTGGGCTGCCCCATTGTGGCAAGATATTGCTGCCTGGCTAGAGAAGCTGGTTGTAAAGGTATGTCATGTAGATGCCCACGTACCCAAGAGTCGAGCTACTGAGGAACATCAGAACAACCAGCAGGTGGATCAGGCTGCCAAGATTGAAGTGGCTCAGGTGGATTTGGACTGGCAGCGTAAGGGTGAATTATTTCTAGCTCGGTGGGCCCATGACACCTCAGGTCATCAAGGAAGAGATGCGACATATAGATGGGCCCGTGATCGAGGGGTGGACTAGAGCCATTTCACAGGTCATCCATCAATGTGAAACATGCGCCATAATCAAGCAAGCCAAGCAGGTAAAGCCTCTGTGGTATGGAGGACGGTGGTTGAAATATAAATATGGGGAAGCATGGCAAATCGATTACATCACGCTCCCGCAAAGCCGCCAAGGCAAGCGTTACATTCTTACAATGGTGGAAGCAACCACTGGGTGGCTGGAAACATATCCTGTGCCCCATGCCACTGCCCGGAACACTGTTCTGGGTCTTGAAAAGCAAGTCCTGTGGCGACATGGCACCCCAGAGAGAATCGAATCAGACAATGGGACTCATTTTCGGAACAACCTCATAGACACCTGGCCAAAGAGCATGGTATTGAGTGGGTGTATCACATCCCCTATCATGCGCCAGCCTCTGGAAAAGTTGAAAGGTACAATGGACTGCTAAAAACTACCCTGAGAGCAATGGGTGTTGGGACCCTCAAACACTGGGATACGCATTTAGCAAAGGCCACCTGGTTAGTTAACACTCGGGGATCTGCCAATTGAGCTGGCCTGCCCAATCAAAATTCCCACGCCCAGTAGAAGGAGATAAAGTTCCTGTAGTGCGCATGAAGAATATGTTGGGTAAAACAGTTTGGGTTATCCCTGCTTTAGGCAAAGGCAAGCCCATCTGTGGGATTGCTTTTGCTCAGGGACCAGGGTGCACTTGGTGGGTGATGAGAAAGGATGGGGAAGTCCGGTGTGTACCCCAAGGGGATCTGATTTTGGGTGAAAATAGCCAATGAATTAAATTGTACGATGTTAATAGCTATAAACTGTATTAATAGTATAACCATAAGAATCACCCAAAACTAATGAAGGATGGACTTTGGAACTGACTTCAACTGGTGCCCAGGAACTTCATCGAAAATTACATCTGTGACGTCCAGACTGCGAGCATGGACCATACCAGATGCACCAGCCATGAAAAATACTCCGGATGCAGCGTGCAACAGTCCAGCAGCACGCACCACTGCTCCTGCTCTGAGACACTGTAATGGCAGATGGAACCCAAAGCCATGGACTAAATGAACTCAATGGGCACTTTATAGAGCGATGGCCCATGGAGTAAGAGAATGGTGTCAGTGAAATAATCTGGGCATGATGTAGATGGTATGGAATAAGGGGTGGATAATGTCCTGGTTCTGGCAAGGATAGAGTTAATTTCCCAAGGAGCCAGGACAGGTGAGCCAAGCTGGCCAGGGGCTACTCCATACCATGTGACATCATGCTCACCATCAAAGGGGGGCTAGTTGGGTAGGGGAGGGGCAGCGCAGTTTTCGGAGCGGTTCCGGGACTGGCTGAGTGGCCGGCCGGTCGGTCGTTGGTTTGGTAAATTGTTCTCTATTATCACCCATTGTTAATATTTGTTATCAGCACTGTTGTTGATTGTTTTCCCTCTCCCTTGCTGTCCCAGTAAACTGCCCTTATCCCAACCCTTGAGGCTTTTGCCGTTGTTTTTTTCCGTTCTCCTCCCCGTCCCGCTGGGGAAGGAGTGAGTGAGCGGCGGCGTGGCGCTCAGCTGCCGGCTGGGCCTAAACCACATCACACAGATATTTGCCTAGATATGGTAGCCAACATATTGCAGAACTGGAAGTAAATCAACTTAATTCAAGACTGTCAAGTACACAACAATGTATTAAAATAAGTGAGTGTCATCTTAAAAGCTCTTGTTCGTTCACAGATCTATGGCATGAAAAATGTAATAAAGGAAAACTGGCAGCGTAAGACAATTTACAGGAGACTTCAGGTGTTGCAGAGCAATTATTATGTTCTTTATCCAGAGCCTATAAAATGATCCCATGACAAAATGCTAGAGATTTGAACATTTTGTCATTCTAGGTGTCATACACATCAAACAAAAGGAAGATTTACAGTGCCCAGGGATAATAAATGAAATGCATTTCCCATCCCCCAAATTTGAGACAATTACAACATTCATAAATCTCTCTCATAATTTTTTCTGCATGTCTGCAAATCAAAGAACCTGAGTCACAGCAGGGATCACAGTGTAATGCTGGCTTTTGAGGATGGTGCACTATCAAGTGTCATAATTGTATGTCATGTCACAAAGATGTTCATGTTGCAGATGGAAATGGGCTGAGATCTGAAGGCTTCCCATGACTAACCTTGTGAGGGATTCTTTAAAATCCTGAAGCTAATGCCAGGGGAATTAATTTAAATGTGAGATGACGACGATGACAACAACAACAACCAAATCACTTTTTCTAATGGGAGAAAAGAATAAAGGAGGGAGATCAGTGTACCAGTGTTAGATAGAAGTAGCCTAGAAAGTCACTGAAGCATATCAAAATGATGAAATTAAACATCTGGAGAGTCAGCTAGTAACCTGAGAGAGGTTGCTGTAGTGAACCACATCAGGACCACCTGTCAATTAGTAAAAGAGCTCAGAGGAAATGAAAAACAGAATTCATAAGCCAAAAGAAAACTGATAAGAGCAAAGTAACCTCAGATTATGATTTATTCAAATAGTGAGAATGTCTTTTGCAATAGATTAACAATCACACTCCCCAAATCCCAGGAAATAACTATCAAAATCAAGCCTATTCCTTTAACATCTTCAAAGCAGCAATCACATAAAAGATGAGTGCAATAGCAGAACGCATCAACAAACCAGGTGTATAAAAAAATAGTTTATGTATGTGGAGAAGGTGTTATAGCAAAGATGCTTTCAGGAGTGAAGCTTTCAGGTCACTGTGCTACTTCTCAGAACAGTCTCTCACTGTGGATGATTTGTTAAAGCAAGAACCTGCTGTTAATTGTTGCAAGGATTTACAATGAAATTCTTTTGAAGTGACTTTATGCACATTTTGATGCAAAACTTTAAAGATAACATAAAAAGGAGGAAGTATATCAAGCACTGGCATGCATTCTTTGCACTGAGATGGATAACCTAAGGTCAGTGTAGCTTTCATATACTTTCAGATAGGCATATTACTTTGTGTAACACATTCAACATGGTGTTTAAAGAGCACACAAATTTTTTTATAGATGCCTTATATAATTTGAAATATCCTCTCCCTATAGAATCCTTACCATTTCAAATCAGATAGTCTTTATTGCCATATGGATGTTAGTTTCATCAACTTACTGATCTTGTCAACTAATGTGCCACTACAACATTTTTCATTTAAGATTTTTAATAACTGTAGGTAGCTTTATTCAGATAGTTATGTTCCTAATGTAGCATTCAGCTCCTTGTCATGTGTAAAAGGGCTGATCTGGTTTTCTTGGAGTACTCGTCCAGATAATTTATGGTGGATGTGCTGATGTCTCTCCTTATTCAACAGGTTAGTAGCTGGAGTGTTCTTCAGGGATACACTTGTGACAGTTAAACCAATATCTTCCAAATATGTTTTTAAAGCAGGAGTCTGGAGCTGTTCTGAAGTGGGACTCTCCTGTGCCCTTCTGTTCCCCTTCAAAGAGCATCATTAACTGTGCAGTGACACAGAGGACAAAAGACCCAACATGCTTACAGCATGCTAACTACTCACGCTTAACACGCCGAGTGGTTAGCATGGTCAGCTGAGAAGAGGAAAAGTCAGTTTAACATAGCTATATAGCATTTAAACATGCTTTGTTTATTCTCGACTCAGAAAACCAGGCCTCTTTCCTGATATGCTTATCCTAAGTTCATACACTTGCCTAAGCTCAGAAAGTCCAGTCATAGCATTGCCCCAACCTTATCTCTGACAGAAAAAAACCCCCACAAAAACCCCTTGCTCTTTGTCATCTCAGCTCCTAGCCAGCCAGCTGGAACTTCTTCCCTTCAAAAGCCATCTGTGTACTAGCCTTACTAGCCACCCAACTATATACCAGGCTATAAAAGGGCATGGTGTGTTTTCTGCATAACAAACCAAGTCAAAACCAACAGCATAATGTCCTAAATTCAGGTCTTCTTGGGTCAACAGCTAACTGTGTGGATAGGAGAAGAGTAAATAATGGCATTTGCTATACCGGAGCTTTCTGTCCTGTATGACGGAAAGCAAAGCATTCACTGCTAAGTTGTGTGCTTACTTCCCAGTCCTATTGATGTATTTAATCTACTCAGTATATGTGGTTTTCTATTGTTGCTGCTACTGTGAGTGCATTTCATACCTTTGTACTGTGTCTCTTCCCTGTGATCTTACGTGTCAGATATTGAGACTGATTTGAGCAGTATTGCTGAGAATCCATCTACCACAACAAAAATGGCTTGTCCATGGAAAGGATTGTTTTACAAAGATCAGTTTTGCAAAGAAGTGCTGAGAGGTGCACAACAGCTAAAAAAGCAGGCTTTATAATCAGGTTACTTGTTTTAAAGGATATGTTTGATCGCAGGAAATAACCAATACATTTAAATTGACTCTCCATATGTATATATGTTGGTACTGTGTACAAATACATATAAATATATTTTTGAAGACTTCTTAATTAATACTGCCTTGCCAGATGGAGCATGTGCTTGTATGTATCTAGAGGACTTATAGCTGTCAAGGAGAAATCCTGGTTTCCTCATTAGATGATGGAACAGGTCCTATATAGCTCTGCTTTTTACACTGATATTTGCTGGGTATATCTACTTCAAACAATAGAAATCTACTGTATTAATTTTAAAATATACGTGAGCATCTCATGAATGAATTTTCTTTAACCTTAAATTATTTTTATTTCATTAAACCTTACTGCATTCTTTTTTGTAAGGCCATCATTGTTTCATGCTTCAGGATCTAAGATCCCTGCTATATCAAGAATGCTTTGAAAGTAGATAAATTCTTTTCTATTACTGGAAGACAGTACATATAGGGCAAATAGAAAGTGTGCAGAAAATTGACGGAATTCAATTTACTTCCAATTATGTAATGTATTTGTGTTATTATTTTATTAACTCTGATGTTATACAAGAAATTTCAGTAATCCAGTTGTGTCTCAGGTTTATCCCCCTTAATGGGCTCCTTGACAAGGATGAGCTCATATAACTTACCATCAACTTATGTTCACTCTTCCTATGCAGCTACTCTCAGTATTATGTGAATTAGATATTGCAATGGCTCATTGCTCCTGCCCTCTCAGAGAGCACTTCCATGGATTTCTATTTTCTACTTAATAAATGTGCTGTGGATTTCATCTGAGAGTCCTAGAAACAAATTCTACTTCTGGAGAGGTCCAGAGGCAGGTCAAACAATCCTCAGCACATTTCTGCCCAATTTCAGTGTAAAGGAAAAAGAAGAAAAAGGTTCCATCCTAGTAAAATGGATCCAGCTATGTAGTTTTGAGAATGGGCTACCTGCTCTGACAAATCAAATTGCAGTGAATCTAAATGAACAGCACTTAAGGACTCCTTGTCTCTGTGTCTGGCACTTTACAGCTGGGTTGATGTTTTGATTCAATATTAGATCCATATGTTTCCAAATGCTTTTTCTGCAGATAGTAGTAACTTGTTGAGGCTTTGGACAACGTGGTCTAGTGAAGGGTGTCCCTGCCCGCAGCAGGGGGGTTGGAACTAGATGATCTTTAAGGTCCCTTCCAACCCAAACCATTCTGTGATTCTATGATTCTATGTTGTATCATGCTGTCACAATTAAGAGGGTGTGCAAGATTCTCCCACTACCTTTTTGGCCTTAAATCCATACGCCTGTGATGGAGTTGAAAGTTAACATTTCATGACGATGTATTTTTATGCTCGTTTTGACTGCCAGAAGGGAACCCAGTAAGAATATTTTGCACTCTTATTGAAGAATCTGGAATAACTGGAAGATGCTGATCCACAGTCTGTTAGTCCACCTTCCTTCCTCAAAATGTTACGTGTTACATAATGCTGGAATTCACTGCCTGTAACTTCTTTGCTGGGTCTTCCATCAGCCATGTTTCCTTTCACTGAGAAATTTGGTTCCTCGGTAAAGGGTTATAGATTTTAAGTGAAGGAAAAGCACAGTGGGGCTGTGATTTGGCTTTGATAAAACTTCAAGGAATTTGATTTGCTATTGTTTTGTTGTCTTTATATCTGTCACCTAAAGGGTATCATTCTTTCACAACAAACACAGACTTTCTTTTCTTCCTTTTTTTTCAGCCAGTAATGTAACACCTAATATTGCATTCTTTTTTCCAGTAATATTCTGATAGAAAAGAGGTATTTTATTTTGAGATAAAATTTTATTTAAACAACCATGATTTTCTTAAATTTGGGAATTCAGACTGAACTGCTTTTTAGATTAACTTTTCCAGTCCTGTCTTCCATGTACAATTGGAACCAGAAGTACTAATTTCCTAAGCAGATGTTGTGCTGGGGATAACTCAAAGTCATTTTGAGGAATTCAAACATTATTTGCCCACTATAAATTTTGCTTTGGGAGTGAAAATTATCTTACATATAAACTGAAAATATTCCAAAATTTTGGCTAATCACAGCATACAAATAGCAAATTGTGTATAGTGACTGTTCACAGCAGCACTTGCAATAATTATTTGCAAGCAATCTTGCTGTATACTGACATACATATTCATAGCAACAGGGTTTTTTGAGCATTATTCCTCAAGGAAAGGACCCGTGCATTTACATAATTCCTTTTACAACAGAACCTGGATTGTAGCTGTGGAGTCAAAAACTATCACATTACAAGTAACTGATAGATAGGTTTTTGTTTTACATATTTGTGGATAATTTGCAGATGGAAGAAATGGCTGACCCTTTTGACTCAGTCTGAAGTGTGCAGTCTACTAGTAATATAAATAGGACAAAATTTATTGGTGTGAAGTACAAGATCATTTATGGAGTAATACAATTTTTCTCTGTAAGCTGAGAACCACTGGAAATGACAGATGAGGAGAAAGTCCTAGCTATATTATGTGGTCACAGAGTGACTCTGTGTTATGATAAAGGAGAAAGCAACCCCAACTCAAGGAAATTTCAAATGAGGCCCCTGTAGGAGAGATGTTATTGTATAAGACCTTGCTGGAACCTGCATAACACCAGGAAATAACAATTGAAGAAGGGTAGTAAAGGGGTATATGGATAACATAGGCAACAGAAAATTTTGACTTCGTAGGTTAAATTAAAGCTGAGAAGGATCTAGTTCTATAAAAAATATACAGAATAGATTAATGGGATGGTAAAATTAAGAATTCTCCTAGAAGAATGATAAAAGGTGCAAACTGTGAATAAGTTTATGCTGGAATAAAGCTGATGTGAATCTCTGAAAAAATCTCCTGTAGGAATAGTGAGGGGGAAAGATTTGTTTTCAACATTGGGTTGACAATATTAAAAGCACAATTGTATGATGCTGTCCTGATAAAAATTATATGCTCCAGACACACTTTACCATTCTGTTTGTATGTTGGTGAGTGCATCTGTGGTAACTCACAGACTTCAGAAAACAATACTTTTGCTGTAATTTATTAAGCACTTTTTTTTTTCCCTGGCACTTACCTTGCCATGAAGAGAAACAGCAGTATTGTCAGCAGAAGTATCCTTCATTTGCTTTAAGCCATCTTTGGTTGCAGCCCTGGAAGACAGCTTCTTTTCTCAGATAAAAACTTCTTTGCAGTAAAGACTTTCTTCCCTTGCACTCTGATAACTGCTGTTTGGAGTGCTGTGTTGATAGGTGGAATGGGAAGACAAATATAAAACATGATCTAGCTTTTATTTGCAAAATTGTGAGTTATGTTTCAGCAGATTTGGATGTTGGCTAGTTCAAAATTATTTGCATTCTCAACAGAATTGTTCATCAATTCCAGTATCTTTTGTATACCTGATGAGATGGCAGCTTTGGTTTCTTTATTTTTTATCTTTTCTAGTTCATTGCTGGTTTTAAAATTCTTACATTGACAGAAAGTTATTTCTAAAAGCAATGCAAACTCATGTACTCTGGATTATAAAGATCTGTGGTAGTGAACAAGAGTAGCACAAGACCTTTGGCTGCATTATCCTATGGGTTTATTTGTTTAAGGCAGGAGAAGTGATTTTAAATTGTTTGAACAAGGTCCAATGCAGAGTATCTTGATGTCAGCTGTTATAAATTACACTAATGACAGAACAGACAGTTTTTCTCAAATAAAGATTTTTCTTCTACTATGAAGTATTTTATTATAATCTGGAGCTACTTACTTCCTGTGCACTTGCTACCACTGATTTTCTTTAGCCAGCTCTTGTTAGAAGAAGGTCTGTGCTCACTGTACAGAGAAACTGAGTAGATTTGCATCTGCTATATGGCATTGGGCCCAAGGCTAAAGTAGAATCTCCTGTCCTTTTCCTGTGAAAATGTTTTTTTTTCTAACAGAACTATTTATTGTTAGGTCTAACATGATCAAGTTAAACCAGAACAATCATTAATAAAAGGCAGTTAACATTTCATTATTTCAAATCCTCACTTGTGCACAAAGTTCTTAAGCACTTGTGCGAGCCCTTTAAAGACTTTCCACATATCTGTTGCTATGAATGTGCTTGCATCTTCTCAAAATCAGGGATCTAGGCAATTTTCTCTGGTAACAACATAACGTGCACCTAATTTAAAGCATAAAATTGAGCTGTAGTTCCCCCCTTGATCCTGGTGCAGACACAATCAAAGAACTACTGAAATTAATAGGAGGTTTTCTCCTTACTTTGATAGGGCTTGGATTAAACTGCTGATGTTTAGAAGTACCTATTATTCTGCAGTGTTCCCATATCACCTGAAAGCCACCTGCCCATCAAATCAACCAAAAATCACTCTGCCACATCAGAAACACACTAAGTCTTCTTTGGATACACCACTTTGTTGGGATATCTATTGCTTATGCCTGACCAGATCCTATTCTATTAAAACTAACAAAATTTAAAAAGAAAAGAAAATTAATTGAGGGCAAAAATATTTGTTAAAAAATGATCAGACAAGGGATACTGGACTTTTACCTAGATGTTGAAAAAGGCCTCATTTACATATGGCTATATAACCAAAAGAGGAGATATTTTGCATCTTGGAGACATAAGAAAACGGTTAAAGAATTTGGGCGTTTCCTTTTGAGAGTTTGCTTTTGTTGTCTGTGACTCTGGCATATCAACCTTACGATGATCCTGGCAACACTATCATACCTATATTTTTACTGGTGAACATATGAGTATTTTTTGTTCTTCCTTTTTTTTTTTTTTTTTTTAATCTTGTATGACCCTCTTATGACCCAGGAGTCTTTCTGAGGTAAGTAGGAAGCCCATGTTTAAAGACAGGTGAGGACAAGGAATTTAATTACCTAAATTACTGCTTGTATGAAACTTACTGTATGCACACCGGCATGGTTTTAATTTTAGTATAAAAGTAGGCTTCCAGCAAATTCCAGCTTCTGTTTTAGAGTATGATTTTAGAATTTGAAATCTGCATCTCAGTTGGCTTAACTACCTGAAAGCCTGTGTGACAGTGCTAAGGGAAGGTACCTGATTTAATCATATTCAAGCTCCAATTTTGCTCTAGAGTCTTAAATCTTGGCTGGACATTGTTTTTAGGCTAAACATGAGACAAGTTTTTTATTTCACAACAGGCTGAACATAACATAGATGTACCATCTGTTACATACCAAACATAGATCCAACACCTAATGAGAAAACAATGTTTGTTTAAAAAAGTACTGTATAAAATGGACATAAAATCATTATTTCCCAGTATTGAGTTGTCCAATGAATACCAGCTGAAAGTAGTGCCACACTTGCAGTAGAAGATAATCTTGTGAAATCTTTGAAGATGAAGGAATGTGAAGTTAACTAGGAGAGGGTATTAACTGTGTAACAGTAAAGATTCTTTTCTATTCCACGGTTTTTCTCTATCACCTAGAAAAGATTTCATCCTTACCAAATCTGAAATATGTAGTTGCTAAGGGAGGCAGGATACCTATCTCAGGTAGCACAACAGTATAATCTGCATGTAGATCTCCACAACTGTTGTACACATTCCCTGTGTATTACTTGAAAAGAAACATCTGTCAGTGAATAAAAAGACTGCTATTTTGAAGTAAAGAACCCTGGGCAGCCTTGAATCCCACAGGTACCTTTCAGTTAACTGAAATAAATTCAGAAAAAACTAAATTAAAAAATCTCTTTACATTTTTTTCTTTAAAAACAAAACAAAACAACCCTCCCCCCCCAAAAAAAAAACCCCAAAAAACCAAAAAACACAATCAACAAGCCAAACTTGTATTATGGAGATGCCCAGAAAATTGAGTTTTCAGATAAGAATGAAAAGACCGTTGACAGTCAAATGTCAAAACGTAAAAATTGTTGACAGTTAAATGTCAAAGCTGTTTGATATTCTAAACGTTCAATAGTTTAATGTTCCCAGAAACTAAAAGTCAATTACCAAAATATCGTTTGCACATAGATAAATCCAATTGCAAGCAGAACAGAAGGAGCCCTGTAATTCTCAAGCCAACAAATGATGGTGGTGGTCCAATAACAAATGCAGTTTCTGAGAGAGAATTCTGTACCTTTTATCACTCGACTAATGAATTTTCCAACCATTTCCACCATAGCTGTATTAGAGGAAAGTAAAGAAGGCACAGACTAAAATAGAGAGATAAAAAATCAGGGTTCCAAAATGATACAGCTTTAAGTCTTCATTTGTCTCAAAATTTTTCATGCCCTACCATTCCTTCGAATGAAAGAGAATATCTGCCTTTGGTTTTGAGACACAAACATGACACGAGCTGAAAGTCCAGATGGCTGTAGATCAAAATGAATAGATACTTTAAAACACTCAAAACCCACTATAACTTCATATGAACTAGGCATCCTGACTTTAGTCTGGAGAGACTCTCAACAATAATGACATTAATTAAACAAACTAGTAAGTGTAGTCTTCTTTCATTTGTAGAAGGCACTTCATTAGATTCTTTTGGGCAGTCTTTTCCCAGTGATGGAAAAAATTAATTTCAGACATAAATTTATTTTTTTCATCATACTGTTCTCAATTCTCCAGATATTCTTAGCTCTTGCTAAAAGTATTTTTTAAAATGATAGCATTAGGCAAGGTTGTTCTTGATCATCTCTTTCATTTGTTCTGCCTCTTGAACACGTGTAATAACAATGACAATTTTTTTTTATTTTTTTTTTTTTCAATCTCAGGGACACCACAAACAATTATAAAAGAATTCCTTGGTCTTCTTTTTTTTGCCTTTCCTTTAATAGGTGAACATCTTACTTAAATCATTAGCATATAAATCAACTTTCAGTATCTCTGAGACATAGCAGAAACCTACAACAGGGCAGGCATGCTGTTCAGCATGTTTTGGCTTTGCAAAGGCAACAGAGAGTCCCTTGATATTTTTCACCAAAAGATGCTCTTGCCACAAGAAGGTTCCCAAATTTACAACTGGCAAAAGGTGAGGTGAGTCCTCTTGTATCCTACAAGCTGCAGAGAAAAGGAAGCAAAAAAGAAAAGACACTTCTATGGTGTACCCCCACGGAAACCAGAGATGTCTGACATAGATAAGCTCTAACCTAGAATTTAAATATAATGACTCTCAAAATTGTGGAGCTGCAGATGTCCTCTCAGCTCTCTCAGGTCTGCTTCTGTCCCGTATCTGGGCAGATTTTCATGTGAAGATGAGAAGTATTTTTAGGAACTCAATCACCAAAACCTTTTTATTCATTCCTTTTTGTAACAATTGTCTTAGGAGTTCACATCTCTGTGCAATGTAAATCTCAGCCAATTTATCCAAAAGACAATTTCTAAATCCAGCTACCGGTTTTTATTCCTTATGTGAAGACTTTCTAAATGTAGGTTTCAAAATGTGTTGTACTTCCAGTAAGTCTATTCCAAACTTGCTCAGAAGAAGAAATTGGAAAAAACACTTAGAGACCTTAGGTTAAGAAGCTTATCAGCAGTTTGTTTCAGCAGTAAAGACAGAAAACAAAAGTCTGCATTAACCTACCCATCCATAAATCCTATAATTGGGCAGCTGTAACTCGATATGCTTAGAACTAGCTGTATTTTACAGAAACTTGAAAAAACTCCACATAGTAAAGCACTGTAGCAACATATTGCCTTCCTTTTGTTCTTCGCAGACTGATTTATGGTAAGGACATTTTGCTTCCTCCAGAGATCAGAGCACATCCTCTCTGAGGGTCTGCTGTGCAAAAAAAAAGCAGGGGGAAGAAAAAGCAATCAGGTAGCTTGGCACCTTGCCAGAGTTCTCATTGACCCCCCCCACATGTGTGGGCTACCTGGCTGTCCTCCAGGCCTGGAAGATGCTATCTTTAAAAGATGAGATGCCAAAGGCCTATCGACCGTACAGATATTTTCCAGGGCACACTTCTTACCTCTGAACAGGTCAGAATTAAGTTTAATGTGATGTCTTTAGGTTTTCTGGATGAATTTATCTGCAAGTGAGACATTTCCTAGACAGCTGTAAAAAAAGAGAGTCCGTCCATGAGGATGAAATTAATTGAATGAAACACTGAAGCAGAAACTTTATCCAAGTAGATAACCTGCATAAATTCTTCAGTGAGAAAAAAATTGTAAATGTATATTCCACATCTAATACTCTGCTCTTGAGATCTTAAAATACTTAATGGTAATCAATAGAAAAAGCACGGGAACAAGCCTTTGGAAGAAATGCAGGACTTTCTGCTGCATAGATTTTGCTATTTTTTTCTCATATTGAACAAAGTGAATTAAGAATGACATTGAAGATGCTCTAGATGTGATTATGGCTCACCTTCTCTCACACATTGTTTATACAAATGCCATTACATATACTAATTTGGACAAACTAATTCACAATTCCTTATTTTCAGACTGACTTGCAGATTCAATTTTTATTGTTGTACAATACTTTCTGTGAGTCCATATATAGAAATGATTCTGTAGAAACATTTTGAGACCTCAAGCACTGAGTCTCTGGTGAATAAAAAAAAAAAAAGGCTTAAATCTAATAGTTTAGAACACTTCGCAGATAGAGCACTGTGAACCCTTAAACAATACTACAAAAAAATTTAAAAAATATGCTAGAAATTCTTCAGTATATTTAAAAAATGTGGTACCTGTTCTTATTTTAGAGGACATTCTGGAGTAGATCTTCTATCTAGGATTTTAGTGCTCCTTTACGTACCAACAGACTGTCAGAACTGAATGCAGATATTTATTTTTAAACATACATGTATCCTGATAAGCACAGAAATGGAGATGATGGAAATTAAATGATTAATTAATATTTATTTTATTTTTTATTAGGTTGTAAATGAAAACCATTGTAGTAACATTGCACAAAAATATGTATATATTTTATAAAAAGATTAAGTCTCCTTTCCTTCAGAAAATGTTGAGAAACAATGACTTAGAGATGCACAAAATAAAACAAGATCAATCAGTCTCATACACAAACATACTTCCAGTGTAGTTGTTTGCATTTTATAAAAAAATCCTTCCTGGTTGAAGGAAATGGTTTTATTCAGATATTTTTCATTAGTATGGGAGATATTAATTTGTAATTTTATAAAAAATAAGTTGTATGGAATCACTGTTATCCAACAGAAATCTTTATGTTTTCTGATTCTATGAAAATTTCCGATGGAGAAATTGAAAAAGTGTCTTAAAAGGAATTGGTCTTCTAGCTTTCCTAGATTTAATTATCATATAAAATTGCATACATTGTTTTTCTTTACTGTCCAGCCCTTTATTAAAGAATTTGTTTTGACCAGGCAGTCATTATAAAGTTCTAACAAATAACTAGACTGAAGAAAGTTTTCAGTTATTTTTTTTATTGTATTGGAAACTTTGTGTCTTGTTTCATATACTTCAATTTTGTTTTGGATAGTACATTAACAGTTAGCAATGTGCTTCAGTACATATTTAATTTCTGTTAAAGTTATGTGCTCCTCTGCTTTTCTTTGTAATGGCAGAACAGGTCAAGGAATCCTGTGATTCCTCAGAGTATTAATCTGTTCTTGTAATGTCTGTATCTAAGGCTAAATAGCTCTGTCAGTGCTGTCTGTAGCAAGGAGACTACATTCAGGTAGAATTCTACCTAAAGCCTTATCTTTCATCACTGAACCCCAAATTAGCTTCAGCTGCAGGTGGCAGCATGAGGAACAAAATTAGATCACAGACAGATAAAGCAGAGCAAAGCAAAGCAAAATTAAATTAAAATAAAATAAAATATAAAATACACTTTAAAATTTTTCATTTAAATTGTTCAGTTTTCTTTCATGAATTTTTGATCTCCTGTACCAAAAGTATATCTTAATATCCCTGAACAGATGTTTAGAGGGCAGCTCAGAAACAACAATCACAAACCAAACTGTGACTTTCCAGTATTTCTCTGATTTTGAAATTAATTGTTCAATTCATATGTATGATCTTTGGTTTCCTACAATGATTTCTGAAAGTAAAATAATTACTAACATTTTCTGCTAATACCATACCTTCAGAAAATGTTTTCTTTAGGTTTTGAAAGATTTCTTTACTGGCATTCTTACTGAAGTTTCTGGAGGTTCAAAATGAAATGAGATTAGGAGGGATATTTCAGATAAACACCCATAAGATTTTATTCTTACACAAAATGGCTTTTTTGGTCTGCACAGTTGGCAAGGTTCTTGCTGTTTTCTGTTTGGTCAGTATACCACACTAACAGTTTTTGCTATTTTAGTTTTACACATAATTTTTCAGGTGTGAGATCAAGAATTATAATGTTGTGTGGAAGTGAAGGGAATGGAAAAAGGTAGCTGAATGTATTTCCATATTAAAGGGACCCATAATAGCAGAAGGGGTAATAGTACTCTGGAAGGCAGAGGCTTGGGAAAAGGGTGAAGATAGACTAGGAACTGGTATTTGGTCTAGTGATATGATGTAGTAAAATGGACTAATGAGTGTCTTGCATAATCTGGGTTAAGTCAAGGCCAGGATAATACAATAAAATGCAATATTCTGTGTGTTTTTCACTTGTGAGGTACGTAGATTCTTTTTATTTTTTTAGTTACAAAACTGATGTTCAGATTTTAAAAAGGATATTAGAAGTTTGAGAGAAAATAATTCATTAATTATTTAATATTAATGTTCTACAATCTGAGAATTAATACAGCTAATGGGCTTAATTTATCACCATGAAATTAGAAGATGACTTGTGTGCAGTAGATAAATACTTTCTAAAGATAAAAACAGTAATATGAATAGTTACTACAGTATTTATCAGTTTAGGGGAAGACAACAAAATGAGAACTTTGATGCTGAAGCCACATAGTTGACTGTTATAAAAAAGAAGACACTTTAAAACAAGAGATATTACCTCCTCAAACAGACTACTGAACAAGGCAGTTGATTTTCCACCTCTTAATGGCTTTAAATCAAGATGAAATGCTTTTCTGCAGGAGGTGCTTTAGGTAAACACAAGCTATGCTTCAGTCAAAGACAAGCTATTGGTCTCAGAAGAGATTTAATGAGATGAAAGGGAATAACCTGTGCTACGATGGCACAATATAATAGTTCTCGGGCCTTAAATTCCATAAATTTATGAAGCCACAAAAATGTATCTTATGTTCTTTTATGAGATGCATTTAGTATGGGTATTTCTGTTGCAGTTCCTATTTTCACACTTTCTAAATATAATACTGGCATTCTTCTAACTAAATTGACACAGTAGAACAATGAAGGTGAGGGCATGCTATGCAATACTTATTTAAAACAAATATTTTATTCCAGTTCAGTAACCTAGTGAAAGCAACTGTTCTTTATATTTAAATTATTTTACTATTTGTATTTTGTTATACTAGTTAAACTTATTTTAAGAAGTAAGAGCAATAAGAAAAATTTTCTAGGGAAACCTTTAACTAAGGTCAAGCTCAGAGGAGTAACGCAAATGTTTGCTGTTCCAGTTCTAACAGTTTTCCTGTCTAATTGTTAATATAAGAGGGTTTTTTTTTCATTTTAGTGTCATGACATGCACACTGTGGATGAAGAAGGTCTATACTGTCATCAGTGATGTTACATATTCAAAAAAGACCCTTTACTCTTTCTAAATTTTTATTTATTTATTTTTAATCCTCATATGCTTTTCCTTCTTCTTCTTCTTTATTTTTTATATTTTCTTTTATATGGATCAATTGAACTTTCATGTACTAGATGATTTGGTTACTACATTGTCCTTCAACACCTGGACAGAATGTAAAATAACAATAAATTACATGTTATCAACTGTTACTTTTGACATGCTGTTACCTAAATTGTCCTAATACATACATGCATATGGCTACAGTGTTTGTGTATTTTTAAATTACAGCTTATAATATTTGTTTCATAAATGTGTATCTTAGTTTATAGGTTAGATATTACTATGCCTTACTAAAGGACTTAAACAGAAAAGATTTAGGAGAAAGGCAAGAAAGGAAAGAAATTTAGAGCTAAGGCTCCTTCAAAAAAATGTGAAAACTGTGAACTGAAGAATGCCCCTGACAAACTTTAAGTGGTGAAGATTAAAGGTGATTTTAAAACCTTTAAGGAGGAAAAGGGGAGTCAGTAATCCTGATCTGTTCTGCTGAGGTTAAACCTCTACAAGAGAGGCTGGATGGGCCAGTTAGGATATTGATGCTGATCAAATGGTTAGGAGAGGCCTGTGGCTCATAGACTTATTCTAAGAGATTTTATCTCACAGACCCAGGGAAAGAAGAAGATGTTGAAATTTGTCCCCAGACAAGTTGACAGGGGAGAGCCGGAGCCTCTTTGGCCAAGTCTCTCAAGATTCAGGAGGTATTTCAGATTGATAGAGAGTGTCTTATCATTTTCTGTGCTGGGGCAGTCTACCACATCTGAAACTGATTCAATTTCATGGTAACACAAGCCACACTTATCTCAGTGCACTCTGTCTAGGTTTTTGCTTTTTCTCATAACCATATTTCTGTCTGCAGAGAAAAGGTCCTGCATTTTAACGTGGAACTTTTGCCCTTCATGTGTCTGTTTTCATAGCATGCCCACTGGGGTGAGAGTATCCAAGGCGTGAGAAGTGTCTGCCCTATTGTCTAGTTTGAATGCAGATTACTGTCTACAAGTGACTTGCCATTTTTATTTTGCCCACGTTTTATCTTGGCTTTCTCTCCCCCAAATCATAACGAATGCTGATGTCTTTGGTCCTTTGCTCATACTCTAGCCACTGTCAATCAATCATAGCAGTAAAAAAATAGTCAGTAAATACAGTTAAACCATGTCACTGGCTACTGTTTAATCAGGCAAACCAGGATGAGAACACTCTCTCGATTCTCCCTTCCCTGCTGTGTCAATGTCACTGTTTCATTGTCCATCAATAGAATGTTTTCCCAAAGAGTAACAGTGCCAATTATGGTAACTAACCCATGAAAACACATTCATACTAAAACCCTCTGAAGCCAAAGCTCTTTTACTAATTATTTTTCTGGTTAATTAGTGAGTAAAAGACAGAAACCCTGTTATAGCCACGAAAATCATGTTAGATTACGTTATTTATTCAACAGACCCAAGCAGGTGAATCGTGTAGCCACAGAACATCAAGGGAAACTTCAGGAAAGATGATGATGTGAAAGACCTTTTTGCAGAGATCTTGCATCTTCTGAAAGACTGCAGCTATACCGTTTTGGAGTGAAGCTGTATACACCCTGTTTCTTGGCTTTCTATTTCCATAAGCTTGATGGCAGTGGAGATTACTGTCTCTGAGTGGGAGACTACATATTTACTGAGGGAAATGTGAAAAGCATTCCCTGAAATCTACCCAAAGTGTTTCATCAAAGCTTGGCTCAATGTAAACTTGGTCTTAGGAAATGATCTAAAGGTAAATCTGAAGTTCTCTACATGAAGTGGTAGTAGTGGTGGCTGCAGAAAGGATGCAAACCGGATTAGTAAAGATTTTAGAGCAGTTAAAGTACATCCATCCAAAAGGTCTCCTAAAAATAACAAATTAATTTATGTCGATTCTTTTCACATAGAGCTGCATCTTGCATGTTTCTGTAGTGCTCCTGCCATGTGTAAAACAGCACACTATGGATGCCTGAAGTCAAGTAGTCAATGTATTTGGAAGAAGAGGCTGAAATCCAACAGGAAAAATAAATAATTGAGGGTTATTTTCGTCAGTTAACCCAGGCCATAGTGTTTCTCTCCACAGACAATGCTGAAACTGACTTCTTCAGAAATTGAATCAATGTAATGCTGAATCACAGCAATATACAATTATGCCAAGTGGAAGCAAGCAAATAGGCAAATAAAACCCATACACCTCTAACACAGAAGAGCAGAAGAAAAGCAAAAAAAAAAAAAAAAACACAAACCAAAAAACCCCAACAAACCAACCGACAGGAAATCCCTCTTTAGATTCACGCCAATGAAGTTTGTCAGCATTTGAAACTACACATAAGTCATAATATCTACCATTAACTACCCAAAAATGAAATAGAGAGTGATAAGGAAATCAGTAGTATTTCAGTTTTCACTGTAACTATGCTTGGGTTTAACTGAGCACAGTTTAATGCACAAGTCCCTCAACAAATGTCATTCAGGAGGGTTATGGAGGAAGAAACATTGAAATGTCACTGAGAGTGTGAACATTTGTACAGTTTCACCAGGAAATGTCGATGACGACAAAAGATTAAGGTGGACGGAAGGATGAAGGTAAACACAGTGATGAAATACAGGTGCAATAAAAGACAGTGTTTTTGAATTAGAGAGTGATAGATTTTGTATTTCCTGTTTCAGATGCAATTGGGAAATATTAGAATTAGCAGAAATATTAATTGTACAACTTTTTCTAATAATAAGAATAAAGGCATTAAAATCACTGCAGAAAACCTTTTTGTCTTATTAGGTGAAACAAAACAATTTATACTTTATCTATTTAATCACATACTAATTATGAATTCCAGAGAACTTGTCCTCAAGTTACTAAGGTGACTAAAGTTACTAACTTCTGGAAAATTTATTTTCTACCACTGTTTGTAGCTTACTTGTATACTTAGAAGGTGTTTGCATCTAACCTGCTTCCCAACCCTTGGCTAAGTTCTATTTTTATTTGCGCGCATGTGGAAATTTATTATTTATAAACTTAATTGTATAAATTATTAAATTGTTTATACACAAACTAGAAATATAATTTATACCTGGTACCTGAGAGTGGGACTTGGTTCATTGCATTCAGATTAATCCAGACATGAAGATGGAAAAAAGAAAAATTTTCTTCTGTCGTGAGCAATTGAATTTTATCTGTAAAACTCATAATGAAAAGCAAATTTAAATTTTTAATTTCTCAGTTATTTACATACATAAAATTTTGCATTCCCAGGCATAAGATTTTGTGCCTTAAAAACCTATATATTAATTTAAGTAGGAATAGAATTGTATCATAATGCACAAATTAATCAAAAGCAAGCAGGACAGATTCAGTTTAGAGTATTCATAATTAATTCATAGAATAACAAAGTTCATAAGACATCCAAGTGAATACAATTAAATAAGTAGCAAGCTTCTGGGTATCACAATATGGTCACAAATATTCTGTAAGTACATTAAAAGATAAAGTTAACTAAATCACAGAATCACAGAATGGATAAAATTGGAAGACACATCTGGAGATCATCTAGTCCAACCCTCCTACTTAGAGCAGGGTGTGGTGGGTTGACCCTGGCTGAGGGCCAGGTACCCACCAGAGCCACTCTATCACTCCCCTCTTTCATTAGACAGGGGAGAAAAGGTACAATGAAAAAAAAAAAAAAACTTATGGGTCGAGATAAGGACAGGGAGAGATCATTCTCTAATTATCATCACGAGCAAAACAGACCGAACTTAGAGAGGGAATTCATCTTACTTATTACTAAGCAAAACAGAGTAGAGGAATGAGAAATAAAACCAAATCTTAAAACACCTCCCCCCACCCCTCCCATCTTCCCGGGCTCAACTTCACTCCCGGCTTCAACCTCCGCCCCCCTCAGCGGCACAGGGGGACGGGGAATGGGGGTTACGGTCAGTTCATCACATGGTGTTTCTGCCGCTTCTTCATCCTCAGGGGGAGGACTCATCGTTCCCCCGCTCCAGCGTGGGGTCCCTCTCACGGGAGACAGTCCTTCACGACCTTCTCCAACGTGAGTCTCCTCCACGGGGTGCAGACCTTCAGGAGCAGACTGCTCCAGCGTGGGTCCCCCATGGGGTCACAAGTCCTGTCAGCAAACCTGCTCTGGCGTGGGCTCCTCTCTCCACAGGTCCACAGGTCCTGCCAGGAGCCTGCTCCAGCACAGGCTTCCCACGGGGCCACAGCCTCCTTCAGGTGTCTTCACCTGCTCCGGCGTGGGGTCCTCCACGGGCTGCAGGTGGAATCGCTACACCCCCTCATCCTCCCTCCATGGGCTGCAGGGGGACAGCCTGCTTCACCATGGTCTTCACCACGGGCTGCAGGGGAATCTTGCTCCGGCGCCTGGAGCACCTCCTGCCCCTCCTTCTGCACTAACCTTGGTGTCTGCTGATGTTCTTACATCTTCTCACTCCTCTCTATGGCTGCAAAAGCGCTCTCTAACTGTTTTTGTCTGTCTTAAATATGTTATCACAGAGGCGCTGATTGGCTTGGCCTTGGCCAGCGGCGGGTCCGTCCTGGAGCCGGCTGGCATTGGCTCTATCAGACACAGGGGAAGCTTCTAGCAGCTTCTCACAGAAGCCACCCCTGTAGCCCCCCCCCACTACCAAAACCTTGCCACGCAAAACCAACACACAGGGTCACCCAAAGCAAGTGCATCAGGGTTATGCCCATTTATTTTCAAATATCCCCAAGGACAGAGACTCCACAACCTGCCTGGCCAGGTTTCTAAGTATGACCACCTTCACAGAAAAAAAAAAAAAAAAAAAAAAATTCCTGTTTAGTTTGTGCACATTGCCTCTTACCTGTCACTGGATACCATAGAGAAAAGTCTGGTTCCCCCCATCAGATATTTGTACATATCGATAGGATCCCCAGAAACCCTCTCTTCTCCAGGCTGAACAATCCTAGCTCTCTCAGCCTCAGCTCATGTCACAGATATTCCCACACCTTCGTCTTCTTCACAGTTCTGCACTGGACTTGCTCCAGTAAGTCTATTTCTCTCTTGTCCTGGGGACCCCAGACCTGGACCCAGCACTCCAGCTGCATCTCATCGGGACTAAGTAGAAGGGAAGGACCACTTCCCTTGACCTGCTGGTGAAGCTTTTCTTAATGCATCCCAGGATACTGCTGGCTTTCTTTGCCATGCAGGCACATTGCTAGCTTGTGGTCAGCTTGTTGACTACTAGCATCATCAGGTCCTTCTCTGCCAAACTGCCTTCCAGCCAGCTGGCCCCAAGTGTGTACTGGTGCATGAGGTTATTCCTCTCTAGGTGCAGAACTTTGCATTTACCTTTGCTGAACTTCATGATGTTCCTGTCAGCCCATTTCTCCAGCCCCTTGAGGTCCCTCTGCATGGTAGCCCAATCATCTGGTGTATCAGCCACTCCTCCCAGTTTTGTACTGTCTGCAAACTTGCTGAGAGTGCATTCTGCCCCATTGTCCAGATCGTCAAAGAGGATGTTAAATGCTATTGGTGCCAATATCAACCCCTGGGGTACACCACTTGTGGCTGACCTCCTGTTGGACTCCATAACACTGATTATAACCCTCTGAGTCCAGGAATTTATCCCTTTTTTTAATCACCTCACTGTCCACTTTATCCAGACCATACTTCAATTTGTCTGTGAGAAAGTTACGGGAGACAGTGTCAAATGTCTTGCTAAAGTCAAGATAACATCCACTGCTCTCCCCTCATCCACTGAGCCAATTGTTTCATCGTGGAAGGCTATCAGGCCGGTCAGGCATAATTTCCCCTTCATAAATACATACAGACTACTTCCAATCACCTTCTTGCCCTCCGTATGTTTAGAAATTGTTTCTAGATGGGTTGTTTCATCAGTTTCACAAGGCAGGACTGACTAGCCCGTAGTTCCTTGGATCCTCCTTCTTGCCCTTCCAGAAGATAGAGTAGCATTTGCTTTCTTCTTCAAGGGACCTCCCTTGATCACCATGAGCTTTCAAAGACGGTTAAGAGCAGCCTTGCAATGGTACTGGCCAGCTCCCTCAGTACTTGTGGGTGTGCCCATTCTGGTCCCATGAACTTGTGTGTGCTCATATCGTTTAAGTCGTCCCTAACCTGCACTGAGGATAAGCCTTCATTGCCCCAGACTTTGCCACTAGTTTTAGGGACCTGGTATTGCTGTAGCAAGTCTTACACCTGTAACAACTGAGATGAATAAAGCATTGAGTGTCTCCGCCTTGTGCTTCACCAAGGATAATTTTAAATTATTGAGGTTTAGTTATGAATTGTGTTCTATTGCACACAGTGCATACAGAATTAGAAGAAAATTAAAAAATAGTGTTTTCACATTTCAGTATACAAAGTGCTGTAGAAAATAGACTTAAACATTATTGTTTTGGGAGCTGTTCTATGGAACATACTGATTTTTGTGAAACATAAAAAGGTAAGTTACATAAGTTTATATGAAGATAGTTTTCCCTTCATTTAACAAAATAAAAAAAAAAGCTGACCTGTTGAATCAGTATAATGTGTCCAAAACTGTTGCTTATTTATTCTTTTTTTCCAATAATAGTCACACATTTTATAGAGTTGATGCATATGTTGCTGAGTTAACTGCAAGATATGATATCGTAATTGCTGCTGTGTTTAGGATATGTTTTTATTTAGGTATCAAATGCTTTCCAATATAATGCTTCCAAGATCACAAGATTTGATTTTAAGTTACCCAATTTTAGATGTCTGCTATGTAGACACCTTCATTTGAATAGTCATTTAGACTCCTTTAGAAGGAAAGTGTACTTATGGAGCACAAAGTGTACTTATGGAGCACAATTAATTTTACAAGTATTAGATGCTTCCATTAGGATGAGAGAACTCATGGGAACAATATTTATTTTCATCTTCTTAATAAAATTGGTAAAAGTCTCCTTTTTGGTATGAAAAGGTGACATTTTATTGATATTACAAAAAGATCATGTGGTAATAAGGGAATGTGTTCCTTTACAAAGGAGCATATTATTAGCATGCAATTCTGAGATTAAAATTCAGTAGCAATATTCTCCCATCTTTTTCTCTTTTTTCCCTTTTTGACAATGCTAATAAGGCAAATTATTATCTTTTCAATTTGGTTAGCTTGTGGGTTATTGCTCACAAGCTAACCCTTCTTTGGCTTTTGTCTATAGTGAATATGGTTAGCCTAGAAGGCTAGGGCCAAAACCAATGGTAGTAAAGCAAGTTACATGTGTTTTAGGTTCAACGTCATCATTGAAGATCTTTCTGTAGGAAGGTTTTTGGGTTTTTTTGTTTGGTTTTTTTTATTATATTTTTTTTCCTGTGAGAAGTGCCGAGTTGGGTTTTTGTATTTTTTTTTTCTTCAGATGAAGGAATTTGCAAATGTATGAAGGTGGACAGTCTTGTATCATGGAAAGTGGAAGTAGAATGGAAATTTCAGGAAAAAAATGTTGGAAAAGGCTAAGACATTATTTTCAAAGTCTGCTTTTAAAGTTTTAAAATGATAAGAGAGGGAGACTTAAAGGTACAAAAGTATTTCTTGGGCACCAATGTGATAAAATCAACATCAGGAACTTACTTATTTCTTAACATTCTCCCAGAGAAATACAGTTGTTACTTACAATTGTTGTTATAATATGTATATTTATATGTATGTACATATTCGACTTTGAAAAGTGTCATCTGTTATACAACGTGGTGAAAACCATGTATAGTATCAATCAAGTGGCAGTGTGTGGGTGTTCAATATATATGCATATTGTAATAATAATGGAAAATTTAGATAAGTTGTTTTTCCTTTTCACTGTTCTCATATTTGTATGATAGAGCAATATCTTTTGTGTTTAGAAAAGGCTAAGAAAACCACAGGCAAGAAAATGTGTCACAGGAAATCATAGGCAAGCCTACCAGTTGCAATGCTGGTACCCTGTGTGCCAGTCTTGGCTGGGATAGAGTTAATTGTTTTCACAGTAGCTAGTATGGGGCTATGTTTTGGATTTGTGATGAAAACAGTGTTGATATAACTCAAGGATGTTTTCATTACTGCGGAGCAGTGCTTACACAGAGCCAAGGCCTTTTCTGCTCCTCACACCACCCCACCAGCGAGGAGGCTGGGGGTGCAACAAGGAGTTGGGAGGGGACACAGCCGGGACAGCTGACCCCAACTGACCAAAGGGATATCCCATACCATATGATGTCATGCTCAGCATATAAGGGGCTGGGGGAAGAAGAAGGAAGAGGGGGGACATTCAGGGTGATGGTGTTTGTCTTCCCAAATAACAGTTACATGTGGTGGAGCCCTGCTTTCCTGGAGATGGCCAAACACCTGCATGCCAAGGGGAAGTGGTGAATGAATTCCTTGTCTTGCTCTGCTTGCACGTGCAACTTTTGCTTTACCTAGTAAACTGTTTTTATCTCAACCCACAAATTTTCCCACTCTTACTCTTCCAATTCTCTCCCCCATCCCACCAGCGGGGCAGGGTGAGCAAGCAGCTGCGTGGTGCTTAGCTGCCGGCTAGAGTCAAACCATGGCACCTTGAATAAGAGGTGAAAGTTAGTTCTTCATGATCTTTTCATTATAACAACTAAATTTATGTTTAAGGACTTTTCAAAGAGCTATAGATCAAGATCCATTGATGGTAGTGGTTAAGTGTATCAGCCAAGTAAGTGGTCCATATCTTTAATTTTGTAACCAATTGAAAAAAGTATTGTTTTGCTATTAGAGAGAGATTTTATATTTTATATCACGATCTCAATAATAGCATGCTAATAAAAAATGAGGCATCAAAAACCATAAAGTTACCCTCTTTCATTATAAAAGTCATGTAAGAAATACACTACAAAGCTTGTTATCCTTGACCGTTCTTTCATCTTGGAAAGAAAACAATATTATTTTGTATTAATTTTCTTTTTACTTGGTATATTTAATATATTAAATAAAATCAGCTAATACAACCATAATATAAATATTATAATATTTTGAATCATGCATAAATGTTCAAAGATTTTAATGATATTTAAATGCTGGGTTTTTTATGGAATCACCTGTTGCATTGGTGAAATAGTCACTCTAACAGAATTAGTCTGCAAATGAAAGCCACAGACTAGCTAATTTTATATCACACTCCTTGTCAGTTTTCCTAATGGTTCTAAAATGTAAATAAGCCTTCTGCCAGCTCCTTATTTGCTCCTTTCTTGTTAGATTTGCTCATGCACTGGATACTTAAGGAAGCTACAAGATAAAATACAATTTCCTTGAAGGACAAATTACAACTTTTTGTAGAATAAAATGTTTCTTTGAACATTTTTCTTGGTCTCCAAGGAGCTGGATACTGTAGTGGATAGGCCATCATTTTTCTTTAAATTGTCTGAAGTCCATTCTGCAAAGACAAATGGGACATGCGTTAGAATTCAAGTGAGGTACTTTTAATGCAACTGCCACAGTGATATTTAATTAATGACCAGTAGCATAGAAGTGCACATTTCCAATTGCCAGGTGTCTAAGAAGTAACACCAGGTATAATCCTAATGCAACCATTATGCCACTTAATAAGATATGTAAATAGCTGAAACCTTTTAATCTAAATCTAGCACTTTTCAGGGTTTCATTCCATCTGTTTTTAAATGCATCTTCTTGATGGTCTGTCTGAGGTTGATTCCACAATTTGAAGGTGTCTCCAGTATTAGGACACTGCAGCTCAACTTTGTTAGAACTTTGTTTCCAATGTAGGCCCGTGCTTTTCAGAAATTTTTTTTCCCCTTGGCTCTATGGGTGGGAGCATTCTTGTTTTTTCCTGTTTTCAAAGTTGCTGTACCCCACATGAGTAAAACATAAACTGTGTTTTTTTCAGGGAGTTTTTTTACTTTTACCTTTTTCTTTTTCCTTGTGAAATTAATTATTTTCAAGATAGTAACTTTCTATGTGTGCAGGGGTATCAGATTCCTATTGTTGTCTCTTTTCCCTGGTTTCAGCTGCAGATTTCCTTCCATGCCTTTTCTATTCCAATGATTGTGCCATAGCACCTAATCTTGTGTTATTCATTTACACTGGAGATGCATGGAATCATCTTCATTCCAAACTTTAATTTATTGTATTTTTTGTAAAAGATGTAGGTGAGTTGATTGCAGAAGTTTGCAATCTGTTTTATAGTTATATATCTGGCTTGTACTAAGCATAATAAATGTTTCTTGATTTGATATTTTTTTTTAATTCATGTGGTTAATTAATTTCTAAAAAAATCTAACAATAACTGACATATGTGATACTTCATCAGTCTAAGAAGACAGTGAAGACAGTGACAAGACATATCCCTTACGAGTTTGGGAGAATGCAACAGAAACAAATTCCCTTAAATTGTAAATGCAATGTCAAAGGACATGTATTCTACTACTTATAAGACATGACAACAGATAAAACATAAGCTAACAGTCAACAGCTATCAGTAGTTAACTAAATTATTCCTTAGTCTAATTATTAGTTAGGTGATAGCATGCCTAAAATAAAATTATTGTCAATATACTGTACTAGAAGTCTTCTATGTTCTTAGGAAAATTGCTTTTAGTTAATAAAATAAGTAATCATGCAATTGGTAGCAATGTATAAGCTCAATTATGTTGTTACTGTTATTTAGTACAAAACCTAAATAGACCATCCTTTTTTTCATGTCATATTGGCAATATTAATCTGTATCAGCGAGTAATATTAGTGTTTAATGCTCTTTCACAAACCAAATCTGGTTGATAAATAAATGAAAATATTTTGGGTTATCTGACTGGATTCCAAAGAACTGCTCAGTTTGGCAACATCCATTCTTTTTATAATTAAAGGATTTTCATTCACACAGTATTTAAAGGAGGTTAGTTCTTCACATCCCTTCACTGTTCCTATCTGAGTAAGACTACTTTCTGATGTTTATTTGTTTTCCTTTGTTGACCATGACATCATATGTTGACCATATGATGGCTTTTTTTTCCAAATCAGTGCAGAAGAAAATCTAAGCAATGTGATTTACATTGGTAAATGGTAAATGGTAACAACAGCAACAACAAAACATATCAATAAAAGAATATGTTGAACTTCCCCTTTCACAAGGATTCAAGATAGAAAGATCTTTTAATTTTCTCACCATTTTCCAGGAATACTTTTAGTCATAATTTTTCTAGGAAATCTGGCTTTACTGAAAACCTACTTCTAGAAGAAATACTTGTCAAAATGAGGCAGGTTTTGAGTTACTTACTTACAAGTAATTCAACTCTAAGGATAAGTTGAGTTACTTAGTATACAGGAAAAAATGAATTCTTAATCATGAAGAGCAATGTGGGAGAAATCATGATGGTATTTGTGGGAGACAGACATAAGGAGAAGGGAGTCTGATTGCCAGATGGTAAGGCATTAGCATATTCCATTGGCTTTTTATGTCATAATGTGGCTTAACATTGCTCCTAATTCTGCTTCCTACAGTTTATTTCATTAGAATCCAATCCCATTGTAAGTGCTGCTCAGTATTATGTCTGGGATATCGTCTAAGTGTGTCCCAGTAGCAACACTGTTACTAGTCCTTTCCTAAAAATAATCTTTTTCTGCAAAGTATGAACAAAGTGAGGTGTTTGAACAAGCATAAATGTTCTGCAAATCAACTGAATTGCTTAGATTTTGAAACTTAAACCCGGGGTAGGTACTGCCTAGACCTCTTTCCTGTTTAGAGAGGTGGGAATTTTGGGGGGACTTTTTTTTTTTTTCTTGTTTGTTTGATTGTTTTTTTTCTTCTTAAATTAATGCAGTGTACACGCCTATTTATTACAGATGTTTTGTTTTTCCTAGTGGTGAGGATCCAAGAAATTTTCTTTGATTCTGCTCACAAGTCTGAAAAGACTATGCATCTATGGGAACATATATTTTTACATATATATTTTGTACCACAGACAAATTGCTAGTTTTCTTAATGAACACATTACACTCTCAAAGAGTAATTATATATTTGTCACCATCTCCTTCCACTGTCAATCACTATAAAGTGTTCCCTATAGGCCCATTGAACATGGACTCTCTGTGAAATGAAGCATTACAGTCAGGCAGTTTGAAAAAAAATATTACCGCCCTAGCAGATGGAACATCAGTAATTTAGTACTAATCAGCTCAACTGGTTTTACAGAGTTTCTGCCTTTAATGTTCTATGCCTTCATTGTGTGTGATTTACATCTGACTCGAGTGCAGCTTCAAAGGCTGGCAGCTATCAGTAGCCAACTGATACTATCTCTCTATCATTATATCCACCTTGTAAAGCAGTCCCGAGGTTTGGTGACCAGGAAGATACAGATTTTGCAGCACACCTGCAAAATGAGTTTCCTTATGCTACACTGAACTGTGATTAGGTAGATAAAGGGCAGTTTTTATTGCAGACCACCAAGCAACCGTGCTGTTATCCTGTCAACTTGCAGGGCTGGGAAGACAGATGAGGACAAATAGTGTATTGCTGAGCCACCTTTGCCCAGGCAGAGGTGAATGAAATGTCAAAGTTAGGGTCTTTCCTGGACCACACCAGCTGCTGTCTTTTCATCAGAGCATCAATTACTAGCACCATTTGAATTATGATTAATATCACCATCTTTTTGTCAAAGCTGTTGAAATTTGCCTTTCATATAGGCCTATACAGCACTTCAGGGAACTGAAGACTCTGGATTAGCTTCTTCAACGATTTTTTTTTTTCACTTCAGTTTTCCTAAATATACTTTACCAACTGAAGCACTGACCTTTAACAGACAGGTATACCTGTTAGACTACACTTACCTGTGCATACTGCTGTCATTGTAGTAACTGAGAAAGTATTGTCTTCCTGAAAGAAAAACACCATTTTAAATTATTCATTCATACTTGCAAAATGAAAACCTGTGGAATGACTAGGTATATATGTGCATGTGTGTATATATATATTTATATACACCACAAAATACATATACCCTTATATATAGATCTGTCTTTAAAACTTTCTGGTTTTGAATTTCATACTGGAAGTTAAAAACAGCACCTGAAGAACTTTCAGCTTTTAAGTTTTGTATAGATATCGGCACAATGCCATTACCTGTTGAAATTTCCTTCCCATTTGTATTTTTTCTATTTTTAGCATACTAATAAGGCTATTTGCCTTGGTACATTTATAGGAATTCATATAGTTTGTAGACATATGGAAGATAAGACTCTGCATTTTTACAAGTGTGGGAAGGACCTGGTATATCCACTTTAGACACTTGGACCTATGCTTTTAAATGACAAGTGAAGCAGTTCTGGAGTCATTGTTAAGTTCCCAGTACAGACAATGGAAAGAGAAAGGATTTTTTTAAGGTCTCCAGGGAGAACTTAGATGTCTTCAAAGGATAAATGTGGACTTTGTAGAGCTCTGTGTGTGTGTGTGTGTGTGTGTTTTAACTCATGTACGGGTAAGGCCAATTTGCTTCCATTCACGTTGACTATGGCCCAAGCAGTTCTCTTGATAATAGTGAAACTTAACTGTAGACTACTCATTAGTATGAGAAAGGATATCAATGGGGGGGGCCTCACTTATGATGATTACATTTTTATTCAGTAGAAATCAATTGAGAAATTCCCCTTCATGTCAGTGGCACTAGGTTTCAGCATTTAGCTCATGATTTTGACTTTCACATCTTTGCAGAAAAAAACGGAGAATGTTAAACTAGATTTGATGGTCTTGAAAATCATAGCATCCTCTGACTGTTCCCTTACTATTAGGATTTGCAAAATAGGACTCCAGTTCTTTTTGGCATAACCAGAGGAACTATACAGAATGAAAGATAGGAGAAAAATGCTAATAAAATGATTAGGTAAATATTTTGAAAAGAATTCCAGGAAAATAAAAGTATAATGCTTGCTTAAGGAGAAATAAAGAAACTTTTCTCCCCAGAATGTGAAAAGCAAGGTTTGAAGCCAAATCAAATACTAAAAGTATATGCATTGAATATCAACCTGGAAATCCATCTGTTTTATATCCTTTCACTTGCTGTGTTAGAGACAAGATTGTATTATTGGGAACAAAACAAAACAACAACCAAAAAACCCACATAAACTTTCCCTGCCCTTTAGGAAGCAATCTGAGTTTTGACTTCTTCATAAAGCAGTTTGTATTCTGAGAAACTGAGAAATTAAACAAATGTCTAGTCAATGGAATGTAAATTTGTCAATATGGCATCCATGCCTCATGGAGGGGAAATATGACTTTGGAAAGCAAATTGCCTGCTGTTAGGTGCCTTCTGAACTGGGGAGGAATGTTTTCCACAAGGCTTTTTTTAACAGGCAGAGTGCATGTTGCAGCCATGTGTCAGATGAAATTCAGAAGTTAATTAAATCAGCATTTTTCAAATGTGCATGGTATGAGTGGTAAGGTCTCTATAAGAAAGGTAAAGGACGGGACAAGCCTTTTGAGAGGTGACCTTCTTCTTTATTGCATCAGTTCCATAGCGGGTAGCAGTTATTTAATCTTTCCTTCTTCCTCAGTAGAATTGCTTTTACTAAATCAGCAAGGTATAAAATCTTAGGAAACACTAGCTTGGGTGCTACCAAACCCTTCCTTATATTCTACTTCAGTTTTCCCTCACACAGACATTCAAATTCTTTCAGATAATTATTTTAGATAACTGTAATAATTCAGAAAAAAAGAGAAGGATAAACAATCATGGGAAATATTTTCAGATGAGTCTCTCTACCAAAGAACTTCTACTTATTAAAGATAGGCACCAAAAATGGGCCAGATGGGCCTATTCTTTAAATTTTTGTGCTTCTGAAATTTCTTATCTATGAAAAATTCTGATATTTGAGGCTCTAAATGAGAACGTACTTACCGTTTACAAAGCAAATATAGCAGCGGGAACTTTTCTACCTTCTTATGCATTAGCATAAGCATTATGAGTTTTGGAAAGAGTACTGCAGAGTAGCAACGGTAGTTCCTCAGTCAAGCAATGCATATGTTGTGTCCATACTGTATATACCTCAGGGTCTTTTGAGGCTGGTAATTGTCTAGGGAAAGTCCTGAAAATAACAAATTTCTGGATTCTAGCAGATTGATCTCTTGAAAAAGATATTAATTTTGTATATCACAAAGGCACAAAAGAACCCTTATTGATAACTTTGACTTCATGCTAAAAGATTGCATTTTAACATAAGTGCTCTCTATCCTGTTATCTAACCTTCTCCTGTCTTTCCTGTCATTTTCTGCCATGTATATATTTGCTTACAGGTGAACAGAATATGGAAAAATGAAAAGCAATCCACTGGTTTATTAGGGAGAAAATCGAATTAGAAAAATCTCAGATAAAATGAGAATTGCACAGAAGCAGCAAAATTATTTTAGTATTACTATTTAAATACTTTATAATTACTTGTACTATTTTATTATTGACTGTGTTATATCTCCCCTAAAATCTCACAGTGTGCTCAGCAGGTCACTGGTATTAGAGAAATCCTCATAGAACAAGAATCCTTTGCAGATGTTTCAAAAATAGTTAATAATGTGAAAATGGGAAGAAAATGAAAAAGACAACAACTGATAACTGGCAACAACAATGGCTGTAAAGCCAAGAGGTAGATGTGGAAATTTTAATAGCACTGCACATAGAAAGTAGAGAAAAGGTGGGGAGGTACACAATATCAGAAGAAAACTTCTGCTTAGTACTTGACATGTCATCCACTTTTTCTTTAATGAAGATGTAGGTATAAGATTTTTGTCATTGAATTTATTATCTTACCATGTCCTGGGCTGCATCAAAAGAAGTGTGACCACCAGGTCGAGGGGGGTGATCCTGCTCCTCTACTCCGCTCTTGTGAGACCCCACCTGGAGTACTGCATCCAGCTCTGGGGGCCCCAACATAAGAAGGACATGGAGCTGTTGGAGCGAGTCCAGAGGAGGGCCATGAAGCTGATCAGAGGGCTGGAGCACCTCTCCTATGAGGACAGGCTGAAAGAGTTGGGATTGTTCAGCCTGGAGAAAAGGCGGCTCTGGGGAGATCTTATTGTGGCTTACCAGTACCTGAAGGGGCCTGCAGGAAAGCTGGAGAGGGACTGTTTATCAGGGAGTGTAGTGACAGGACAAGGGGTAATGGGTTTAAGCTGAAGGAAGGTTGATTTAGATTAGATGTTAGAAAGAAATTCTTTACAGTGAGGGTGGTGAGGCACTGGCACAGGTTGCCCAGAGAGGTTGTGGATGCCCCCTCCCTGGAAGTGTTCCAAGCCAGGTTGGATGGGTCTTTGGGCAACGTGGTCTAGTGGAGGGTGTCCCTGCCCATGGCAGGGGGGTTGGAACTAGATGGTCTTTGAGGTCCCTTCCAACCCAAACCATTCTATGATTCTATGAGCCTATGATTCTATGATCTTATTTCATTACATGAAGATACTGATTTTGTTTAATTTGAGATGCTTATGAAAAGTGACAGTAAACAAACAGAGTTTTCAAAAGCATTCAGGGATGCCTTAATGGATTTTCCTTTGAAGTAAAGAATAAAACTCCTATCAAATCTGAAAGGAGCCGAGTTAGGTCAAGGGTGAATAATCTAAAAAAATCTTGCCCATTCCTGAAACATGTTGTGGGACCTATAACAATGTTCAACAGCACTTAAGTTTGCTTTCAATCCTTTTTTTTCCATCTTTGAAGGGGGACCATGAAGTGGTTGTACAGTACAGTTGCACTTGCTTAAAAAAAGGACCTTATTGTAGATTTGTTCTTGACTGTTGATATAAATCTGAGTTTAAATAAAATATATATTTTTAATAGCATAACTCTATGATCTCAAGCTAGGAATATAAATTCTTTAAAAGATCAACATTGATCCTGTGTCAGTACTAAGACGTTTTTTGTCTGACATCATAGTCTTGCAACCTCCCTTTCCTGTAATTGATGGCATATACTGACCACCATGGTCAGCTTCAAGGTCAATGCCTCCTGATAGTTAAGGTGAGTTAAGAAAACCTACAAAAAGTAATTAGAAAATGTCAAGGGTAAGTGTCCCTGACACACAAATAGTCTTATTCTCCTGCTGTGAAAGATATTGTTGTAGAATCCAATGAGCAGCCTCATTAATGCTGCTAATTATCTCCTGCTGTTTTGAAACTTGCATTAATTTTTTTTAAAGTTTGTTTAGCTAGGAATGTGTCAAAAGTCACCAATAGTACAACAAGGTCACTAAGTAGATGCAGAACCCTTTGGTAACATGAAGACATGTGCAAACACCATTATGTTCTTCCATTCCCATTTATATTCCAGTATAACTGCACCTAAAACCAACAGTGGGGTGTTTATACTGCTTATCTATTCTGGTGTACCAAAGATGTGGAATCTAAGCAAAGCAAAATTTTCAGTATTTCAGACCTATCTTTATTTCAATAAGATGTTGATGGCTCATGTGGAGAAAATGCAAATAAGCTTAGGAAAAAAACCCTGCAGATATTATGAATCTGATTGTTTAGGATTTATCTCAATTCAACTAAAAATATTAAAATATATTCAAAATATGGTCTTGGATCTGTACTTTTGGTCTCAGAAAAATGATAAAATTAAGAACAAGAAAGTTTTCTAGCGATCAACAAAAGTTCAATGAGATTTTATAATTTTGACATTTTTACTTATTATATCAGATAATTGTTAGGATGGGATATATATATTTTTAAATAAAAAGTAGTTCTGTTGTGATTTTGTAAAAAAACCCTGATTATATCAAAGATATTTATATAGTCACCAGAGTAATATATTTAGATACTGCAAATGTACTGCAATCAAAGACATAAAATTAACACAACAAAGTGAAAAATATTCGTGTTTTCTTTTGAATGCACAGGGATTGTGAAAGGAACCAACATGGTTTGGCAGAGAAAGTCATGGCTTGCAGAATGCTCTGCAGGGGACTGGGGGTTTTGATTTTTTTGTGGCAGGGAAATTCATCACTTCTGCTCATAGGAATATTTGTTTGGGGATTTTTCTTTTAATTTACATAGATGGAGTATGGTGCCTCCAAGACATCCTAAAGATTGAGTTTTGCCTATGTCTTAGGCTGTGGAGTTGAGGGGAAGGTACAAGCTCAAAGTTTGGCAGATCCTGTCATTCTATCTAGCAGAGCACAGTGACTGTTTAGCAGAGTATATGAAAGACTAGTTTTCAGAAATGTAGGACCTTGACTGAAATCAATATAGTCTATGTTCTAGATATAAATTAGAGTACAAACATAGATAGGACATGATTTACTTTTTCTCTTACCAATGAATTTTAATCTAGTTGCATATTTAAACATAAATCCAAAATTTGAAATGAAAATGCAATTATTACATATGCTAAGGATTTTCTAAAATGTGGAGGCAAACAAATACATGTTTCAAAGAACTTTGACTATGTTGAAAAAGAATAAGAGCTAAACTTTCTCCCTAGGTTCTGAATCATAGAGTTATAGAATCATCGGATGGTTTGGGTTGGAAGGAACCTCAAAGATCAGCTGAGGGACACCCTCCACTAGACCAGGTTGCCCAAAGCCCCATCCAACCTGGCCTTGAACACTGCCAGGGAGGGGGCATCCACAACCTCTCTGGGCAACCTGTTCCAGTGCCTCACCACCCACATAGTAAAGAATTTCTTTCTAACATCTAATCTAAATCAACCCTCTTTCAGCTTAAACCCATTACCCCTTGTCCTGTCACTACGCTCCCTGATAAACAGTCCCTCTCCAGCTTTCCTGTAGGCCTCTTGAGGTACTGGTAAGCTGCAATTAAATATCCCCGGAGCTGCCTTTTCTCCAGGCTGAACAATCCCAACTCTCTCAGCCTGTCCTCATAGGAGAGGTGCTCCAGCCCTCTGATCAGCTTCGTGGCCCTCCTCTGGACTCACTCCAACAGCTCCATGTCTCCCCTGTACTGGGGCCCCCAGAGCTGGATGCAGTACTCCAGGTGGGGTCTCACGAGAACAGAGTAGAGGAGCAGGATCACCTCCCTCAACCTGCTGGTCACGCTTCTTCTGATGCAGCCCAGGACACGGTTGGCTTTCTGGGCTGCAAGCGCACACTGCCTGCTCATGTCGAGCTTCTCATCAATCAATACCCCCAAGTCCTTCTCCTCGGGGCTGCTTTCAATCCATTCCTCGCCCAGCCTATACTCGTGCTTGGGATTGTGCTGACCCAGGAGCAGGACCTTGCACTTGGCCTTGTTGAAATTCATGCCGTTCACACGGGCCCACCTCTCCTGCCTGTCAAGGTCCCTCTGGATGGCATCCCTTCCCTCCAGCGTGCCAACCCCACCACACAGCTTGGTGTTGTCGACAAACTTGCTGAGGGTGCACTCGATCCCACTGTCCATGTCGCCGACAAAGATGTTGAACAGTGCCGGTCCCAGTACCAACTCCTGAGGAACGCCACTTGTCACTGTTCTCCACTTGGACATTGAGCCGTTGACCACAACTCTTTGAGTGCGAACATCCAGCCAATTCCTTATCCACCGAGTGGTCCATCCATCGAATCCATGTCTCTCCAATTTAGAGACAACAATGTCGTGCAGGACAGTGTCAAATGCCTTGCACAAGTCCAGGTAGATGATATCAGCTTCCCTTCCCTTGTCCTCCAAAGCTGTAACCCCATCATAGAAGGCCACCAAGTTTGTCAGTCACGATTTACCCTTAAATGAAGCCGTGTTGGCTGTCACCAATCACCTCCTTAGTTTCCATGTGCCTGAGCATGGTGTCCAGGAGGGTCTGCTCCATGATCTTGCCAGGCACGGAGGTGAGACTGACCGGCCTGTAGTTCCCTTGGTCTTCCTTTTTTCCCTTCCAAAAATGGGGGTTATGTTTCCCCTTTTGCAGTCGGTGGGAACTTTGCTGGACTGCCAGGACTTCTCAAATATGATGGAGAGTGGCCTGGCCACTTCATCCGCCAGTTCCCTCGAGAGCTGTGGATGCATCTCATCAGGTCCCGTGGACTTGTGCACCTTCAGGTTCCTTAGATATTCTTGAACCTGATCTTCTCCTGCAGTGGGCGGTTCTGCATTCTCCCAGTCCCTGCCTGTCCTGATCCAATGTCCCGGAGGTTTCGATATGATCCCAAGAGCAAGATTAAGACACAAATGATGTCAAATGCCGAATACCAGAAACAGATTTTATTATGAAAAAAAAAGTAAAAAAAAAAGGTAAAGGTAACTGATAAGAGCAATAGGTCAGAGCAGAAAAGGCAGGCAGAAAACCAAGCAAGACTCCAGGACAGAATAGCAAGAATAGTCACCGCTACGGATCCACAGTGTCTCGGGGGGTCCAAATCTCTCGTTCTGCGATGGTGGATGAAGGCACAGATCCACAGCATCTCATGAATGAAGGCACGGTTCCACAGTGTCTCATGCGCGAAGGCATGGTTCCACAGCGTCTCAGGGATCTGTCCAAATTTCCTGATCTGCAGTGGTGGATGAAGGCGTGCGCCCCCCTCATCTTGGCCATCCCCTTTTATACCAGTGGCAGTCTTCATGATGGCACGTGCGACACGGCTCCGTGTTTTCATGACGGCACGTACGACATGGCCCCACATTCCTGCACACGCTCACACACTTCTTGCAGTTCCAGCCCTGTTCATCACACAGCTGTTATGTGACTCCACAGTGTTTTTCGCAGGTTGAAAGTCTCTACGACCCGGTAATCGTCCTTATTACACTCAGTAGCTGGAGGGGTTTTCCGCTTGAGCAAGCAATCTTTGGGACAGAAGTTCTTACAGTCCAGTCTCTCACATTGCCTTTGCCTTCTGTGACCTGGGCAGCATGGCTCAAGTACTTGCCAGTGAAGACTGAGGCAAGAAGTCATTGAGTACCTCAGCCTTCTCCACATCCTGGGTAACCAGGTCGCCCATTTCATTCTGGAGGGGACCTACATTTTCCCTGGTCCTCCTTTTCTCACTGACATACCTATAGAAGCTTTTCTTGTTGTCCTTGACATCCCTGGCCAGACTAATTTCTATCAGGGCTTTGGCTTTCCTAACCTGCTCCCTGGCTGCTCAGACAATTTCTCTGTTTTCCTCCCAGGCTACCTGCCCTTGCTTCCACCCTCTGTAGGCTTCCTTCTTTTGCCTGACTTTGTCCAGGAGCTCCTTGTTCATCCATGGGGGCCTCTTGGTGTTTTTGCCTGACTATGTTGGAATGCATCGCTCCTGAGCTTGGAGGAGGTGAGTCTTGAATGTTAATGAATATTAATGAATAAGGAAAGAGTATGTTAACTTCCTAAAAAGGGATTCCTTCATGATGCATGGGAGAGACTGAAAGCAGAAAACAATGGAATTTCCACAAAAAATTCTCCGAGCATCCAATAGTTTCCAATTAAGGAACACCTCGCACCAGGAAAAAAACCAAAAAAAAAAAAGGATTGGCAAGAACTAGGAATATTGTGTCTGAAGCAGCCTTTGCTGATCATTTACTTTTATAGTGAAGAAAGCCTACCAATTATAGTGTGTATATGAAGGAGAATGTCTAAGTAATCCAAAGAACTTGAGGACTGCATATATTCGTAGTAGCAGCTGGGTTTTTTACACTGAAATAGTATAGCTGTAATGGTCATTAGACATCAATATCTCCACTTCCATGGCAATCATAACATTTATGTTTTTTCATGCTTAAAATTAGAACTTTTCCCTATTTCCTTATATTGATAATGCAATTATTGCTTTTTAAAAATAGGAAATGGAAAATGCCATGGCCTACTATAATAGTTTGAAAGTATCAAAATAAAATGATCCTCTGTTTGCTCAGTACAATGTATTGTAATGCTTTATAAATCAGTGAAATTTTAACACATATGTGTATTTTAAACACGATGTAAATGCAGTTCCAAGTTCCTTTAGGCTACATTGGAATGTATCATGTAGTAAAATTGGGGTTTTCTTAGATGCGTGCCTACTTCAAAGAGCAATATCTGCACTGTGATTTTAAACAAAAATGAAAGCTGACAATTGGCTAGAACATTCAGATACTTTCTGGCAAGATGTACAGAATTTTGAAAAATATTTGACTTTCTGCCAAAGCCCAAAGAGAGATGAATGAGTCTATTCTGAATGACAAAAGTGACATGAAAAATTGAGCCAACTGGTTAGGACAAGAGATACTTATTAAGTTTACCTGGTTTTGGTGCAGGTTTTTGATATTTCCCACATGTAGTATGTATGACCAAGGGAAAAGTAATGTCAATTTTGAAATTAATTTCCCAACTTATTAGACAGTGTGATATAATATCTTCATCTCATCATAAGGATGATGAAACATAAGTATGTTTGTAGTGTTCTTTGATGTCTTTTAGTGAGATTTCCTATAGAATTATAAAGTGTTGCTCTTGATGAGAATTATGATAAAATAGTTTGACAGAATAATGTCTAAGTCAAGGCTGTTAATGACTAGTGAACTGTGTTCAGTGAACTTTATAGCACTGCACCTAAACATTTACTCACAAATCAAATACTCCATTTCTATAAAATACTGATGAATGGTCACTTTAAAAAGTTACATCCTTTTTTTAATTTTTTTTTTTTTAATCTTTTGCAATGGGAGATCTGAAAGTACTTATCTGACATAGCTTTTCTTCTTTCCTAATTATCTTATGAAGTAGTGTACTTAAAATAGCAGTTTAAGTACTGTGAGACACTATGTTTTACATTCTTACTTTCAAAAATTTTTCTTATTCTCATAATTTACCTGTTGAGCAGTATTGTTATTTAGGTGCTTGTTCTATTTTATTAAAATAGAAGAAGTAGCTAAGAGTTTCTGATGTGATCCTTTATTTATAGTGTACATTAGTATTATTCTTCATGATCTTCATATTGAAAACTGTTTATTAAATTCCTCTCTGTTTTTTGCTACCCTTTTCTTCCTGATTCCTACACATTTCCTTCTGGACCTTTATCCTTTAAGAAGTAGTTAGGCAGAATTAAAGTTTTCTGAATTGAAATTTCAGACAAAATATGATCCAAAGTCAGTGTTTTCATGTTCATCTTGACATCAGTAGTTAAGCCAGGTACTGTGGCTATAAGGACCCACAAGGAGCTGACATTAATCTCAAGCCTTCCTTTACTATGGAGGTAAAGAAATGCCAACTAATGATAATAGACTGATGGCTGTTGGTGATTTCTGCCATCATTAATGGAGAGCTTATATTTATTTGTGTTCTAAATCTTGAAATTGCACATCTAGCCATCCCAAATAACTGACTTCTCAAAGTTATCAGTTTAATTTTTCAGCTTTCATCCCCTCTATGTATTAAATCTTGTGTTAATTTTACAGAAAAGCAAGCCTCTCAAGTCCGTGGATATCGCTCACTATCATAATTACTATACTCTCCAGAATAGAGTGCTAATAACTTAAGTGAGCCCTCTGCGCTCTAGTGAGAAAGTTTGATGCTAGAATATGCCAGATACCAGACAGACATTGTATCATTACGGAGTTGTTTTCTACATAAGTTGTTTTCTTTTCCAGTTTTTCACTGATATGCTACTTGTACATTTTTATGTGTGATTTAAATATACTGTATATTCTCAAATACAGCAATATGTTTAATTCAAGTCATCTCTGTATACATTTTGAATACATAAATGTGTATATTTGCAATCATCTCTGTATGGAATTGAGTCAGGCATTTGAATTCTGTTCTTAATTTGGGCTTAGTTTGACTCAACCAGATATCTATATCTGATTTTTCTTGTATTTAAAATCCAGTTTAATCAGCCTACTTAGAATTTTCCTTTGAGAACTTGTCTTTAAAACTAAAAAAACCCTTTCCTTCAATATAGATGAGTGCTATAAATACTGAGAAGTATGATTCATTTCTTTGTTAAGGTAAGGTGAATGAGAAGTAAACAGCATAAAGAATATTTGGAAGAGGTGAAGAATCATCATTATCTATTGAGGAAGCCCTAGAACAGTTAGGAAAAGCTGTGTCACTCATTTCTTCTATGGCACTGCTCACTGTGTCCATTCTTACTAATGGCTTTCCTGGCTTGTCCAAAAAAACTTGTTGTTTTCTGAAGATATGTGTTTTCTATTACAAGAGTTTCCTTCTTTATCCAGGTACTCTGATTAAGAGCAGTGGAAAAAACCACGATCTAGAAAGAAAAATTATCGCTAGCAACATAATTTTTATACCCATTTTCCTTAAGTGAGCATTCCTCTGTCACTAAGTTTCCTAGTCATCATGTCAGTCTGTCTCTCAGTGTCTTAAATGTTTCTGTGGAAAAAATCTCTTTGAAAGCACAATGTTAAGATAATTCTAAAAGGATTGAGCTGTTTTTATAAAACTAGAGCTTGCAGCTTTGGAGCACATAGCAGCTTTGTCAGTTGTGCTAAATCACTCGGGGTATGGTTGAGAAGGGTAAAATTACCACGTGTTTCCCAACAGTAGTGATTCAAGACAGATCTTTTCTAGGAGCTGTGTGCTGCAAATACAGACTACTGTAGATGGAAGAATGATAAATAGCCTAGTGATTGGATAACAACATCATGAATCAAAATGCATCTGTCACAGATTTTCTAAGTGGAACTTCTGGGCACATCCAAAGCTGGCACTAATCACAGACACTATTAATTATTGTTAAGGCATTAGAAAGTAAAGAGAGGAATTTGAGAAGTCAAATGTGAGGAAGGAAGAATGAAATAAATGATTTTATACCTGTCTTGTCAGTCAGCATGTCCTATAAGTCTCAAGGACGAAAAGACATCAGATAGTATAATAAAATTCATCTGCAATTGAAATGAAGATGCAAGTAAAAATTAGATCTCAGAGTTTTAAATCGACCCTGTATTTTACAACATCATGTGGTGCTTCAAGATTAACAATGAATATTTTATATGTTCACAATATAAAGTTTCTCTAAAAATCAAAATTCTCGTGACTGAGTGACTGGAATGTGCTGCTGTTGTATGTGCAGAGAACATAGCAATGGACTCTTGCTGCACATCCATTTGTACAAGGGGAGGTGCATTCATGCCTTGTAAGGACATTCTTGTGTAATGTAGCTCATATAAAAAGTAGGCTTTTTGATCGAGCTTATAGGAAAACATTACCATTCTGTTATTATTATTATTTTATACAAATAGATTCCTTTTTGGGTAAAGGCAAAAGATTTCGGGGTGATAGAAGGGAGACCAGGAGAAAAGAATTTTTAAAATGAGAGAATAGAGAGTAACTGACTCTCAGACAGCCAAAACTTTTAGGGATTAGTTGAATTAGACCTATAGATACTTCAGAATGGTGATATTTGCTGTTCATAATTAGTGATGGTTATATAGTGAAGGAGTAACAAGTTTCCAGGGTGCATTTATTGTCTTTGCACAGCCATGCGAAGTCATGAAATCCCAGGAGAATAGTAAAAAGTTTCTATGGGATTTCTATGTGACATGATATTCGACCAATAACTTTGATGGAGTCCTTTCCAACTATCATGTAGCATGCAGTTTCTTTTCAACAGTCTTTTTCTTTAACCGACAATGAGATTGTTGAAGCATTTCTGATAACAGAACTTGTCACCATCCCCTGAAAATGTTTTACTGTTCCAAAAAACATTGGTACAAAGATTAGACATACAAAAGTACTAAACATTTCAGTCAGGTCATGATTTTTGGTAGTAGGCAATGCGGTTACACTATGCGCCTTAGAAAAAGAAAATAAAATAGAGTTCTCGGAAATGTCTAAATGATCTGAATGCAAGTCACTTAAGTATCAAGAGCTTTGCATTCCTACATCGCTGTGGGAAAATCTTGTCCTTAAAAAATACTATGATTTTTAAAAAGATGCTAACTAGGTGTTTTCCAATTTAGAGCTGCTAGGTGCTCAGCAATTGAAGAAATTGCATGTCTTAGCAGCTTCTCTGCACAGACAAAGTAGTTTTGATAAAAGTGAAAATTTAAAGCAAATTATCTTTGGTTAATTCTGTGAGAAAGTGAATCCTTATACCTGGTACTTAGTATGAAAGTAAAATTCTAGCTTTATATCTAGTTGTTAACAAAATCTTCATAAAGATTTTAGGAAGTTTAATACATTATAATTTAAGTGGTATTTTTCTGCTCTTAGTATATAAAAGCAACAATTTCAGTAATGAAACTTGCCTAATTATTTGTTTCTTTAACATGGAAATAAAAATTATGAGATAACTTTTATATAAGTTACACATTTACATAAAAATATGTCTTGATGCCAGAATTGGATAAACAAGTTCTATTTTATTTTCCTTTCCTTTTCCATGAAAATGGAACAATTAGGTCTTTCAAAAGCATTTTGTAAGTAAGTGGTCTGTGCCCTTTTAATAACTCTTCTTTTAAACCAAAAGGTGGGATTTGTGCAATGGAATAGAATTATGAAATATGAAGGGATTGGGTTTTTTAAACAATTTTTGAGGTCTATTTCAGTAAAGTACATGCAACACTTCTTAGTAAATCAATTGACTATTAGGCTTCTGCATTTTTGGATGAAAAAAATGAGAACATAATTTGCTTTGAAATTTGTTGAAATATATTCCATTGACAGGGAAGCCTGTTTCTGAGTCCTAGCATAGAAGCTGTGTTTGAACCTGAAGATGTGATTCATATTGTCTTCTGTTGATCTCATTTAGTCACTAAATATTAATGTTAACAATGTTAACACATTAATTAAAAAGCTCTCCTAATATATTAAGCATGATAGAAACTGACTTTCTGTAGTTCTTCAAGGAGATACTGATCAACAGTACAATATAATATTGGAACATAGAGTTTGCAGACTGCTAGTGCACCAGGACCTCTATAAATGCAGATTTCTATCACTTGGATAATTAAATGTGAGATACAAGCCTCTCTCACAAAGAACTTATTTCTCAAGTATTGTAAATACTTAACAGAGTAACTATTCCCAATTTCTAATTAGTCAGCCCGTCTGGTAGAGATAGGTCAGATGTATTGTGAACAACACGGCCATCTAGACGTCATTTCTCCTACATGCATTTTGCAGCTCAGGGGCACTTTTGCTGTGGTCAGCGCGTCGGGTTGCACGTCATCTTGATATTCTACACTTTGAAGCCAGCTAAACTCAAACCATGTCAAGGCAGCATGTTCATTAGTTAGATCTTGTAACTGTGGTTTACAGTCATGATCCATTTTTAAAGGCCTGTTCACAAGAACTACAGTTCGCTACAAATCAGAAAGTATTTTACTCATTAATTAAAAATGTATGATCCAAAGTTATCACTAATACCTTGAAATTTGGGTTCATTGGATCCAATGCTTATAACAGGTTAACCCTTTTGGTCCAATGATGTCGGTCAGATGTTCAGGAAAATTCCAGATAAGAGTAATAACTCCAATACCTTGCTGTTTAAGCTAGTAATATTTAAAAACAGTTCTCACTGCTTTCAAATATATATGGCAATATTTGACATTTCCATTTCAAATAGGGTTGTTTGCTGCATATATAATATGCATGTTTTTTGCTACATATAACATGAATACAATGCAATCTAAATTTGGCTTAGTTTCTGAATTACTTTATTCTATTTAGTGCTGAGCAGCATCTGGATTCTAGTCATCAGGATACATCTGGGAATGTGTGTATAAAGAAAGATCCTATATCTGTGTGGGAGGATCAGTTTTTTAAAAAATATTGTGATATGCAGCTGAGAAGTATAAAGAACAGAAAAAGGGAAAAAAATATAGCTTAAAAAATGAAAAATCAAAATAACTGAGCATGTGTTAAAAGAAAGATATGTGTAAGAAAGGTAGGATTGATTAATCATCTCAAATACCGAAATCAAACTCAGAGCTTTCAGTTTCTTCCAGTTAGTATACCTAGGGAGGAATTTTTGTCTTTTCCCTGTAGTTCTTTTTTTCTGCTGTTTTCTTTGAAAGTAGCACTTCCCATTGACGTTTTAACTGCCACTTACCTCTCTTCCACAGAGCCCTCTATCCTTGCTGCTTGATGAGTGTACTTTCTTCTATGTCTTGCAATCATGATAAAAATACAGGTTTTATGTAGTCTGTAATTTTTTCTGCAGAAGTCCTTCAAAACTACTGCTAGTTTATTACTAAACTGGTACTTGGAAATTATGGAGGTGATTACAAGTGTTACTTTTAATTTAATGTGAAAAGTGTCACTTTCATTTTGAGATAGACACGTCCAATCTCTAACATGTTCTATTTACTTCCAATATGATATGTGTCAGGGTTTATTTTCTCATTTTTGAATAATTAGGTTGGTTAGCTTTTTTATTTACTTATTATTTTTATTTAAGTTGAACAAATAATCACTTGAATATTTTAAGGGCAACTTTTGCCAAAATTTCAAATTTTTTCTCTGTAAAAGTAAACTTTTACCTAAAAAGAAGGGTTCTAAAATTAATCAGACATGTACATTTGGGTGTCCTTTTTTGTCATTCTTCTGTACAGTCAGGTTCTGGCACCCAAATGCAAAGACTAAGCAAAAAATGAAAGTCAGGAAATTTATTTACTGGGGAGCTGTTTTGTAGTCTGTATGTCTCACCAATAGAGACAATAGATTTCAAAGCACTGTATCTCAACTCACTGCACAAATTCTTCTTAATGTGAACAATTGACTGAAGATGTCTGTTTCTTTGTTGGTTTGGTGGTTTGTTTTGTTTTATTTTGTTTTTCTTTTTCCCCAATAGATGAAATTCTTATTCTGTGATCATTCCTAAATATGGTGAAGTAACTCCTCTCCGTAGTAAATGCAATGTTATTGGTTTTTGTCTTCTTTTTATCTTTGTGTATCAATACATGTATTTTTTTTCATTGTGTGCTTTTTCTATCTTTCTTACAAAGCTTATATTTCAGCTTGATCTGACCCCAGTTGAGAAAAAGCGATATTGATGGTTGTCCGTTCATGTTGGTCTCACAGTACAAACATCTTTAGACAAGAGAAATTGCTACATAGAGTAGGGGGGTTTTTGACTAACAGAAGAAAACAGGTACCAGAATATACACTGCTTGTTAGAAATAGCATGCAGAAGCAGAATGGGGAAACTGATAAACATTTTCATGTTTGGGGCAGAGCTGCTGGAGGAAAAAGAGTTAACAGTGATGCATGTGACATTTACACAAGAACTTAGTGCATGCGGTGCTACCACCAACTCACTGTGGAGGTAAGATATCCCATGTCGTTGCCCTTCCTTACCTGGTGGCTCAAACTTGCACCTCTCAGAAGATCCTAAATGCACCAAAATGGTTCAAATCAGAGGTGAAAGTAAATTTTGACTGGAACTGGAAAGCACTGGACAATGGCATTTTCCCTCTAAAGTGCCACAGGATTGCAGTCATGGTGATCACCTTTCTGGCAGCTGGCCCCCAGCTGGAACCCTGATCAGAACCAAAATATCCCTTTCACTCACCAGAGGGCATATCAATTTCCCCACACCCACACTTCTGGAATCCATCTGGAAGAAGTGGCTGGAAGTTAACTTTTGCATAACCTATACTGTAGCTGCCTGGGTCATTTTTTTTTTTTTTTTTTTTTTTTTATCTAACTCGTTAATTGATAGGAAGAAGTATTTTAATCATATTTAAAAAAAAAAAAAAGAAAAGATTAAGGATAAGTACTTTTCTGAAGTACAATTCTATAACTCATTGTCTCTGGGGAGCAATTTAAATTTTAACTGCAGCAAAGTGTAAAGCTCCTATTACTGACTTTCTACTCTCTGGACTTCTGTGCGATCAAATAAAAGTAGCAGCAGGCAGCTCCAGGTGGCAATAAAATTTAAATGCTCAAAATTTAGGAAATAAGTTCAAGGACTAAAGACTAGTAAGTAATATAGAGACGAAGAAATTAACTATTTTAGAGGTAGTATCACATTAAGAGAATGAGCTTGTAAAACTTCATGGATTTGGACAAAGATAGGAATGGTGTAGGAGCATGATGGGACTCTGCAAATATTACTGCCTTGAAACACAGAGAAAAAGGAAAAGTAGTTATTTTGGCGTGTTTGCCTGTGTTGTCAGTTCTCACTGTTTTAAACATGAGTCCCTTGTCCTGAAGTTTGAGTCCCTATGAATTCAGTTCCCTCTAGAAATGCCCACGAAGCCTGATGGCTATGGTGAAAACAACTTATAAACATAACCAGAAGACTAACGTCTCCACATTTAGTGAGATAGTAGAAATAATCTAGATGTTCCAGTTTCAAAAATGATTACACTTTAAAAATATCATGAAATGTTGGTCTTTTATCCCAGCACTTTCATGCTTACGTGGAACTTTAAAAAAAAAATCTAATCCATTTTGTAACACACCTTGTAATTTTTTTTGAAACGTAGTTCTCAGCCATGAATATGCTTGCTTAATTACAAGTTCAAAGAAATTTTCACACCACCAAAACTGTATTTAAATACTCAGCAACATAGGTGCAACACATCGGTAGGAGGTACAAGTTCTGTGTGATGTAAACTTGAAAGAGGTGTTAAAAACTTTAAAAGGAAGCAGAAAAAAAAAAGTCCTAATTTTTATATTCATGCAGTCAGGATAATTCTTAAACATTAAAGACTGATATTTTCTCAATATTTTTTAACAGATATTTTGGTCCTTATTCTAAGAAATAAAACCAAATTCAAATGGAGTAGCAATAGCTTGCTTTATATTTTTTAAAAATTATTTCTAAAAGGATAAAATAAACTGAATGTGCAGAATGGGTGAGAAGGAATGTAATGACAGGGGAGAGAGGGTGTAGATGAGTCAAGACAAAAATCCCAGACTCTTCAGTTTCCCAGTTAGATTGAAAATCTTTTCAATTGTCCTTTGTCTTTTACTGATATCTATTTCCAGTAGTAGGCATTAGGCCTTGAAAAAACTTTTCTTTGTCTCCTAAAATTATTTGTAGCAACTTTGGGACAATATAAATATAAAGTATATATTTAAGTATAAATCTAAATCTAAACACAAACATAAATCTAAATTTAAATCTAAATATATATCTATACACACACTTTGAAAAAAAATGAAATTTATGTTTTCATAGAGAATGCAAAATGTACCATTGGAAGTAGGCAATTAAAATGCAAATTATAAAATATTTTTGCTTTGGAATACTACAATTTTCAGTGTAAAAAGAGAGTATTTATGTTTGCCTTGTTAAATAGTTGAAATCTGAGTTAAAAGTGTTCAAAAAACTTCCACAGTATGACATTTCTCTGCATTTTCATATAGAATAGAGTCATATCAAGTTACAGGTAATAATAAGAATGCTAAAAAAAGTAGTTTTAACACATTCCTGAATTGCCTAAATCTTCAAATTTAGTTTCAGTCAGCAGAATATTTTGTTAAGTTTGGCTGGAACTTGAGCTGGACTCAGGGATTTACTTTGTCCAAAGAAGCTTATTTTTCTGTCTCTGCATATCTACAATTGTTATTATGATGTTATTTGATGAATTTTCATAGACTAACACTGGCTTGGTTGAGTGCATTGGAAAGGAAGTGATGTTTTTCCTTTGTACCTGATCAATCGAAGCAATCGCCTGTAATTATGATGCTCAACCAAATGCAAAGCAAGCTTCAGTGACTCCCCTAGGTGAGGATGGCTGCATATTCTTTGTTCTTTTCCAGCCTGATAGAAAAATAATCCCACTGTGAGTATGCCTCTAAAGACACAGTAACTCAACAGTTTCTAATTTTTTTTTCTATTTTTTATTTTGTTGGTTTATATAATTGTGTGGATCCAAGCATACAGAGAAATGCAAAAGTTCGGTCTCTCTGTTACAATTTTCTGGTCCCTGCTGGACCAGGAATGTCTTTTTGAAAGAAACAAATTGGTTGCACGGCATTTATTGTCCAGATGCCATGTGGGCTCACTTCTCAAAACCACGGGACATTTAGTTTCAGAGGCTTTGTCTAATCAAGTAATCAATATCCACTTTTATACAAGGGTGTCAGGCTTTGCTGTATAGCTGAATTCTATCCGGCTGATTAGAAGATGTGTGTCTAGGATTTTTTTAGATAACTATTTGGCCAAACACGTAGTGCAGCTAGTGACATATGGAGTATCCCACCACAAAGATGAATCTTATCAGTTAATTTAGTGCCTCTGTTTCGGGTGGGAGCGAAGAGACTACTTTCCTTGTCCAGACATTCCTACCAGGAGGCAACAAAGCTTGTGCTATTTGGTGGGAAGGTCCCAGAAGACCTCTCTGTCTGGGTGAGTAGTGATCTTGGGTCTGGCTTAACCCCCTGTGACCGACATGGTGTGCAGGCCTCAGATTACCAGGTGAACACTAAATGTTGTTCTAGAGTGGAACAACGCTGTTGTTACCTTGTTTGCTCTCAGTGTGGTGCACAGGTTATGCAGACCCAAACCCTGAGGAGGAAGACGTTAGCTTTTTACTTCAGCACAACTCAAACTGTCCAACAACATGTACATTTCAGGTGTTTAGCCTTTATCTTTAAAAGTGCTTTAATATATGCTTTGTATGTAATTTCACAAAGTGAAATTTCCCAAATGACAACGAAGTTCAGTTTTTCTGTGGTTTCTGGACTTTCGGACTTTTTGACTTGGAGCACTCTGCTGTTTGTAGTATGGGTGTAATTAGCAGGATGAGCAGATCGCTGTCCCCTCTGCAGCCCGGCCACGGGCAGCAGCTAGGGCCCAGGGTCTGCCCAGGGGCACCACCAGTATTGCTGGGCAGATGGGGACAGTCCGACCTTGGGAGATTTTAGACTGCCGTGGTTTGGTTGTGCTTATAGATCTCCTCTCCTCCTCCAACACAACTCTATTTCCCAGACACTACTTCTGAATCCTTGTCATGGTCCTGATGCCCCGGTACACACAGATTTTTGTAAAATAAAAGAATCGTGTTTTTCCTTTTTTTTTTGAGTGAGGACTGAATTTTGATTTTGTGGACAGTGAGTGATACAAAGGAAGATATATCCCGTAAACTGACTTGTTCCTATAGATTGCATAAGATCTGCATAAGAAATGATTGCTTATATTCTCCCTGACAATCTTAAAAGGAAAGGAAATATTCCCTTATTGGGGATGTTATGTTTTTATGGATGATTTTTATTAACATAGATACTTTGCTGGTGCGAATTCTAGCATGGAGTATATAGCTAAATATTAGGAGTACATAATGAGGAATATTTATTACCCCAGAGGAAAAATGTGAATTTAATGGAGAACTGGCAAACCTTCTCACTTATTTTCTGTAGAGTTCACCAAACTATTTTATTCTCAGTCATGATTTCACGTGATTTGTCAATACTAAAATTGTGTTTGTGTGAATTTTTTTCAGAAATATTTGCAATAGGAAAGTAAGTTAGGGCTTCATCCATTGCCCTTAGGAGTTTATAAGAACTCTTGCTAATATCAGTGAGCATTACAGTACAGCCTGAGTAGTCCCCACTGATTTGTCACAATGTCACAGTGCAATGAAAAGATCTACTGAAAAGACCAACTGAAAGCACATGATGCAGTGGTTAGGAATCAGTTTTAAGTCTACATATACTTTATTAGAAAAAAAAAATCTGATGAAAGGATAAAGAAAATTAAAAACATTACCATCAAAGTTTTTGACCAGAATATATCAGCTTTATTATGAACTGAAAGTATTTTGATTGTTAAGCCTCTGAAATGTTGTACAGTGGAAAACATTAAAAAATTCAGGTAAAAGTAAGGTTGTATTTCAAGTATTTCTACTGAATGCCCAATTTTAATTTGAAAATTAAATATTTTAGGCAAACCCAAACTGATATATGTTTAACTAATATATTTAGGATTTAAGTGAAAATGGGTAGGAGTCTACTCACTCCAGCCTTTCCTGAATTCTTTGAGCAATGAATATATTTGTAAAAGCTGAATTCCATTTCCTGATAAGTTACAAACAGAAGAAAAGCTAAATTATTCTTACTGTGTATATCTAGCAACTGTTTCAGCTGTTCAGTAAATAAACACAATATGCACTTGCTGCATTCGCTGTTACCTTATGGTATATATTACTTTATGGTTATGTATATAAAAAGATGAACAATCAACACCGTAAGAATATGCTTATTATTATATTTTGTTATGAGTCACATACATAATTACTTAAATAAGCAACTGATTTCTGAGATGTGATTTGAAAAGCTTTATCAGTTCAATTTAATTTATAGGCTGATAACTAAAAGAAATTAACACAGGGATTCAGAATGTTATGGTGAGAAGGGGAAAAAAAAACCCCACAACACAAACCCTCCAGATCTAGATTTTTGCAATTAATGTCATTTGGAGCCAAACGTTATATGTAATTTTCTCTGAGCAATTCAAAGCACATTAGCAGCATTCATGATATAAAAAAGAAAAGCTTAATAAATGTTTATTACACAGAGTAGGCACAAGTGGGTAAAACTGCAAACTGATTAATAATTAAGATAGTTTGCTAAATATGTCTTCTTAATTTAGTCAAGTGGGTTTCACTTTCAAAACATTTGCTTTGAGAAAAGGAAGCTTGAAGTTCAACATAAGTGGAAGAGTAAGTCTGCAACTGGTGAATGGTTGCTTGCATGCTGAATAGTGCCGCAGATACCAGTTCTGCAATTAGAGCAGTGCATATCTTAAGTTACTGGAAACCTGTATTACTACAAAATTATTATGTAAAATTTCTTTTGTTGAATTTTAGATTATGTGAAAGCAATGGGTATTTAGCCATGTGATAAACATTATCTGGAGAGTTTCATTCTTTTAAAAGCACAGTGGGCATACACAGATCTGATCACCCACTTCACCGGTTGTCCAAGTGGACCAGATAGACATGGAAAAGAAGGGACTGAGGGAGTTAATGATGACAGGCCGTGAAATCAAGAGTGATTTGGAGAAGGGTGGAAGAAAGCAATTATTCACTGTTTCTTCTAAAATAAGAGAGTGGCTACTTAATGCATTTAGAAAGACATGGTTAAAATAAACACTTATTTTTCACAATGTGTAGACTGGATTGTGAAGAGGACATTGTACAGTATAGGTGAATGAATCAAGAGAGGACAGGTTGATCATTGCTTATTAAATATAATACTGAATACGAGAATATGGAGGCAAAAGAGGGAGAGAAGGAGAACTCCAAAGGGATGGCCCAGCTAGACACATCCATCATAATCTTTTCCCTGAGCCATCCATTGACGGTGGTTGGGAGACCTACTGTTTTCATGAAATGAGAGACCAGAGCTGTAATGCATGAGCTGTAGACAAACATTAGTAATAGTGAATCCTGAGATCTAAATTAATGAATGCTACAGAAACCACTTTGGATAAGTGTAGGTGTTAGCATCCTGTGAAGCTGTGGGCCTCTGAGCAAGAAAAAATACCTGTGTATATGCAAGTAATTGCAAGTGGAATGGGCGGAGGTCTGCGATTACAAAATATCTCAGAAATTTTTACTTCGCTTATTGCAATTGCAATGAATGCTGACTATTCAGGTTGTAAAAAAGCCACTCTTTAAATGATTTAATCATGCAAAATATTTTTGAAAATGTTGCTGTGTCTTAATAGATTAGCACAAGTAACCACTACTATGTTTTGTGATGAACGTACTAAAGAAGAGTTCCAAACTTACTGCAGTATCTTCCCTGATGGTAGTCAATGTGTGCCAGGCACTATTCCAGTGTTCAGAGTATATGTGTAATTTCAATTGATTATTCCTTGGCAACTGCACTGCGATGCTCATGTGGGGTGTTGCTGATGAGAACCATAACATATGGTTCATGGAAAAAGCAGGTTGTGTTCTGCCACTTAACCAGTGAGATGCAAGTGAGCATGTTTTATGCTACAATTATAAAATACATGCTCTTGATTTATTTTAGTACTGGATCTTTAAGCAAAAATATTAAGTATTAATGGTTTCATAAAATACATTCTGAACAGCCACACAGTTCATAATGCATACTTTGGGCTTTCAGTGCTGCTTTTTTACCCATTTTTTAAAAATAATATTTTTCAATTTCTCCTTTAACTCCCTCTGCATTTCCCCATTTTCTAAGCTGTTAAGTCAGAGCAAGACCTTTAGAGGCATTCTTTGTATGACAATGAAGTAGAAAAGATGTATGCAGAAAGTTTCTTATTTACTTCTGTACCTTTTTCTCTTACATTTCTAGTGAGCAAAGGGAAAAGAGGTGCTCACAGTTTATTGCAGTTGGGGAGATTTCACTAGGTTCTCTTTCTTTCTTTCTTTCTTTCTTTCTTTCTTTCTTTCTTTCTTTCTTTCTTCTTTCTTTCTTTCTTTCTTTCTTTCTTTCTTTCTGACAATTTGATTTTCTTCCCCCCCCCCCCATGGAGAAATGACAGCAGAAATGGAAAGAACAGCTGATAGCAGTGCTTGAAGAGTGAAGGAACAAAGGAGTTATTGAGCTATTGAAGATTTATGATTTGCTCAGCCAGGACTTCTAAAAAGCTCAGATCTTACTTGAGCATCAAATTTAACGGTTTCAGGAGCTCAGCTTGTTGGCTGCTGGGCCTCTGTGAAAAACATGCTCTTCAGAGGCATACTGGAGGTGCTAAGTTATGAGTGCTCATGAATGCATGGACTGTTCCTTTGGTGCCCATGAAGAAGCTAACCTGTCTCGACAGTCCCGTCCCTAGTGTGCAAAGGCACACAGAGATGCTGGTGGGGCTGTCAGGTATGGGGAAGGGACAGGCGAAAGGAACAATTTCAAGAGGCTTGGAAAATGGATGTATTGCTACAATCAAATCTTCTGTTTGTATTATTAATTAGTATCTCTTTATAAGGCTTAAGTTTTGTTTAGAATAACAAAACTAAAGAATCTTTTCTACAGAAAGCTAACACTCTGGGTTTGGCAATCATGCAAAATAATGTTAATGTACAGATACCTACTGTCTGTTTTTGTTCAGGTCTTTGCAGGCAGGAGAAGACTTCTGAAATCACAGTATAACATGTTAAAATAAATCATAACAAAAGAAAACTGAACAAAAAAGTGCCCTTGAATCAACAAAAGTCTTTGGAAGGAATGCAGAAACTGCTGACTTTTACTCCAGCTTCCTAACACTTCAACATGGTGTACCTCATCCTATGCTTTGTGGGCAGGGCTCTCCTGTCAGACCATTATGACGGGAAGGACAAAGGAGAGGTCATTTTTTTAACATCTTAGGGGTTACATAATTTTAAATAGTATATATAAATCAGGAGATGTAAGTGCTTTAGGAAAAACAGGTTCATAAAACAGATTTTGGCTCGAAAGAATGTTGTGTGCAGCTGTAATGCATCTTGGTGGCAGTGCTGAAGCATCACATCCTGCCGTGGAAGAATGCCCAACATGGATCTAGCAATGAACTTCTCCCTTTACTGCCTGCATTTACAAAGCTTTAAAACAGTGCGATCAGCTGTTTGTAGAAATGGCTGCAGACTAAGGAATATAATATTCATCAGGAAGTTAAATGATTCTCCTTGCAACCTGACAATCATTCCCTTTAGAACATCTGTTTGTTTTTATTGTACTTCTGATATTTTTTGGCTGACATTTTCTTGGTTTTCTGTAATTTAAATGCAATAATAGGCTACCAAGTGAAAAGCTAACTATAACAACTCATATTGATTCCAAAACATGTAATATTGTTTCTCGAGTTTTATTACTTATTTCTACCAAGTGATTAGATTTCACAGATTTTTGTGCAACCACAGATATAAACCCTTCTATAGTTTCTAAGAAAATCTTGTTACAAAATTAAAGGATTGTGAAATAAAGTTTACTTTTGTTTTGGTTAATTAGTGTCATAGTAGAAGATGTAGCCATAATAGTTTAAGAAGCTAAGGTTTGGATGGAAAAATGACATCTTCTATCAGACTAATTTTTATAGCTGGTAAATTTGGAAAAGCTTTCAGGTTAATAAAAATCTTTCTATGTGACTGAATGCCCATTTATTCTAGCATATTACTTAATGTAATGAAGACGACCAACCTCTCTATACAGGTCCTGTCTACTACTCTACAAAGGTACCTTAGTTATTTTGCTTTACATGCTGTTTCTCACCAAAGGAAACCGAGCTATTATGTGACTATTGTGGATTAATAAAAGTTTAATAGTTAGGAAAAAGAGGGTAGGAGTACATGATAATTTTTAAGATGTAAGAAAGTTACCATTTTTGATAGCTAAACCCTGCTGTTTGTCATATTTCTCAGTGAAATGAAAAAGAATGAAAATTGAATTGACAAGGATATTAACTACTACAAAATTATTTGGGACAATCAAATCTGAACGTGACTCTGGAGAGTTGCAGAAGAGTCTAGCCAGAGTGACTGAGTGATTAAAATGAGAGGTGAAATTAAACAACAGTAAATGGAAGTAATGTACATGAAGGAAGAAAAAAAATCACATATTCAAAAATTGGTTTTCAGGAAAACAATTTTTAGTCACTGCAATTTCTGAAAACATCATGTCAGTACTCAGAAATTATTGAACATGTACACAAGGACACTTTCAGGAAAGCCACAGTGAATAAATTGAAAACATATTTATATATATTAGAACCCAGATCAGGAAATCTCTAAACCTCTTACTGCTGGAAGCTATCAAAAAGTGCCTCAAATTTCTGTCTAAATGTGGGGTTTTTTTTGTTTTCCTGACCATCCTTCATTCACAACTGCAAGAGACAGTATTTTAGGCTGAAGAAATATTTAGTCTGTCCCATTACAGATGTTTTTACATTATATAAAATAGCTTATTATTTAAAAAAAAGAATATTAAAAAAAAAAAAACCCAACACAAACCCAGCCCAGATTCTCACATGATAATCAATATGATATACATCAGTTGAAAATGTCCCTTACCATCTACCTTTTTAGCTTGGAGGTTATTTCCAGGCATTTGCCAGCTATTATGCCTTTTTGGTTTTGCTTATTGTGATTTCGAGTTTTGTGGATTATATTAAGTTCACTCTTCTACTGCCCCTATGGCTATAACTGTTCTATTGTCAAATAGATACAAATCTTTCTGTTAGTAAACCTTCTGGTAAAGACATCTCAAATGTATCAGAGGAGCATCTCAGACATAAATTGCTCTTGTTCACAGACACTGAGAAGATAAAGTACTTAAAGAATTCCAAAGGGCATTTCTGCCACTGCCAGTGCTATTTATAGTTAGACAACCCTAAAAAGTTACACTGAAATCGGGAGTTTTTCTGAAGAGTTAATTTAAAAATTACTATTACTCATAAGGCAGTCTAATGTTTCTTTTTTTTCTCCCCCAAATCATAGGACATATATGTCTGACTATGTGGCTGGGGAGAAGGAATGTATCTGTAACTAAGGTGGGTGTTTAGCAGAGTTCCTTTAACTGAAATTCATCATTTCCTCACTCATTCTGTCTTCCCAAACACCATTCATGCTGTCAGATCAAAGATTAAACCAAACAGCTAAGCTCTGACTTATGGGATCATGGACTGGGAAGCAGACCGGGATACAGCCTTGAAAATGCACAGATGTGCAATTATCACATATCCTCTATTTTACAGATCACTCAGAATTTGCTGGAGAATCTGATCGATCCTATACATTGTCCTCTTCATGTTATCTCTTCCATTCTGCAGCAGAATTTGCCAAGATGTGAGAGTTTTGCTGCCATGGTATACATACTGCTCTGAAGAGTGTTAAGCTTTACACAGATTTTCCTAAATTATTTCATGCATTCTCAGGAAACCAGAGTTTATATGTGACTTAATCCATAGTTCTGACTCCTATAATCTCATAGAAAGAAGCTCCTGGTGATCGAAGCAGTGGCACGTAGTAATGGAGAGCAGGATTTTCCAGCTTCAGTACTGTTCTGTGTATAGATAGTATTCAAGATACTCCTGCAGCATATCCTGCTCTTTTTCTCCTCTCCATGTTGTGTTACCTCTTGTTCGTAATTACTGTTTTTCCTGTGTTAGAGCTACCCAGCTCCCTAAGTGGTACAGCTGAGTAAGGCAATTGAGTGGAAGTTGCTATTTAAGTATAGTTAGATCACATCCTGTTCCCATACCTTAGTTTGATCCCCTACCTCCTTTCATCCTTTATGTCCTTGGGAATTACAGTTACTGCATGACTCCTACTGCCTAATAGGGTACTATAATTTTCTTTCCCTTCATGAACTCATGCAACCATTGCTTTAAAACCACTTGCAAATGCATGTGAGATGAAAGTGGATGATATTTTCAGGAGTATTTCACTAAATAAACTGATGTTTAGAGAGTTAGAGGCTCACCAACAGACAGGAACTGCCAAAGCTGGTGTTTCCAAACTTGACAAGTGTCTTAAAGAGTCAGATTACTCAAATAGTCACCAGTATATATCAAAATGTATGCTCTGTATGTCCTTTGTAAATTGTTTATAAATAGTGTTGAAAGAGTCTTATATCTTTTTTTTTTCCGTGTCTTTTATGCATGTTTTATCTGTTTGTCCCCTGACCTCAACATCAAGAAGAAAAATAACATAATTTCTATAATGCCTATACATTCCTGAAACCCAGGAATCCAGTTATAATAAATACTCATGCAGGTCAGAGACTTAAAGCAGACTCTAGCTTGAGGATTTGTGTGTGATTTAATTTTTAGTTTGACTTTGAATAAATAATGTAATGGCATAGCATTGTTGGCATTGTCTTTTCCTAATCTACATCAGGCAAATGCCACCACAAGATACCATTTTGCTCATCAAGGGATAATTATTCAAATCAGAAAATCTGTCTCTTGTGCTCTTAGAATGCCCCAGAGTGGAAGTTCCTGATGAGAATTGTACAGATGCTCGATGAGAGGAAAATCAGAAACATACTCCATATTTCTGGAACTAGGCCAAACTATTTCTGTTCTTTTGAACTGGGACTGAGATTACTGATGCTGTTGTACAAGTATTCACTCAGAGGGTGGTTTATATATAATATACAGTGTAATTTCTAGGCTATTGCTGCCAATTGGGGAGTCTTCCAAAGAATTATATCTTAAATACTGAATTATATTTGAATGGGATGAATTTCTCTGTTATTTCCCAATACATCCATATTCCATCTTGCCTTTTTAATTAGTGAATATATTGACTGTATATGTATTATTATAATTGCCTCTGCCAGCCTGCATGCTTTTAATTGTGGATAAATTTATTCCATCATCTCTCCCTAATTGTAGAAGACTATGTTTATTGCAATTGCTACTGACTGCTGGAAAATGATCTGCCTACTCCTGAGTTTCAGCCTCTTTCATACATATGGTTGTGATATTGTTTGTTAGATCATTCCCTGCTCTTTTCACCTCCTCTCTGCCTCACATAGATTTCGATCTTTTTGGTAGTGTCTGTTGTGATTGCAACACACTTCAAGAGTCCAGGTTTTTTGACTATAAAAATACAAAAGATCCATGGCAAAATATTTTGTTATTGTCCATGTGTCTGGCTTGGCTTCTGAAGCAACATAAAGTATGAAGGACATTATCAGTAATGGTATATTTGTCACATCATCAAGCATTAATCATATGTTTAATAGTAAATAAACTCATTCTATTTTTCAAAAGAAACAATACAATTGAGGACCCATTTTATGAACAACATAGTTAGGAAGGTGGTAAGTATTTCTATTCATTTTGAAGATGGAAAAGCTAAGGAAAACTTTTATTTGTCTAAAGCTTCATGAGTTAAATGACATAGTTGAAAATGACAAACCAGTGCTTGTCGGGATTCTCACTCATCTGTACTTCTTCTACATACTACTCCTCTACTTTGCAGATAGACCCTGATTGTAGTTTTGAAACTGTAGGTTTCAGAATATTTTGTTCTCTGCTCCACATTTGCATTGCTAGAATGGATCAAAAGGAAGCTTATTACTATTTTCATACTGAGGTGATATTGTTCAGAGCTAGAAGCTAGCTGAGTGTCTGGTTAAAATGTCAGCATTCCAATTATATTCCTATTATTTCCCATTACTTTTCTAAACATCTTTGCTATGAATTTCCCCAATGTAAAGGGCAAGTTCTCCGTAAGAATGTATGACTCTTTTTTTTCTTTCTAATACTTTAGCTCCTTTGCGCTACAAAACAAAACTAAGTATAATATAAAAACTCCTTTTCCTCTTTTGTCACCATCATTCATGGCATTGAATGTTGCAATTTGAAAAAGTTATTGCCTACATACAGATCCAAATGGTAACAGGCCAATGATGCAATCAGTGCCTAATCTTTATTTCTCAACATAATGAACTTGTTATTGCCTTGGTCTGGACAATTCAAGCACAGCCATTCTATGTTTCATAGTGGCTCATAATTTAGCATTTTTAACCTTGTGTTAAAAGTTTCAGCTTTAAGCGGATTAAATTTGTGTAGTGGGATTGAGTAAAAACTGGATAACATCTCGCTCCTGTTTCACCACCTGACCTTCCTGGGTATGTGAGAGAGTAGAGTCATCAGATGAGTAATCTTGTTTTATTGCACTTGGGTATCTTTTTTATCCCTTAAAAGTTGTGAAAGATGAAGAAGCAGCCAGAGTCTGAAGGAAACCCTGTACAAATATTCATAAGACTTAAAAATTTTGGAAGGAAGGTGAAGATGAAGCTGGCAGGGCTTTACTATGATCTTGAAAATTTTGCTCTTAGAGGATAACCAATGCTAATTAAAGACTGAAATCAAAAAGATTTTTTTTTTTTTTCCTGTATATCTTTTTGACTTTGAAATGTCTGGGTTGGGTTGTTTTTAAACAATTAAAATTAATTTAATTTAATTTAATTGTTTTAAAAATATTTGTTTTGAAAATAGAACTTTTACTGCTAATAACAAACCATCTCTTTATGTGATATAAATATAAAAATGCATGCTTTTTTATTATTTTGAATTACATGGTAGAATTTTAAGTATTGAATGACTCTCAGAAAGCTGTGAAAAAGTTTATTTGAGGGATTATATGACTTTTTTCTGTTACTGAGGAATTTCAGTACTTAGAAATGGAAACAAATCCAACATTTTAAATCTATAGTTTTAATGAAGAATTGAAATATTAAATCATTCGAGAAAGCAGCATAGATAGAGCTTGGCATTTAATATAAAAATCATCCACAAGGATTTTCTCTTCCAGTAGCTATTCAGTCATACAAAGAGATTGAATTTTCTAAAAAATCTATGACAAGCTCTTTTGAGGTTCAGAATTTGTGGGTTAATTTCTCTCAGTAATCTTTTTTCTTAGCCTTCCGTAAATATAGATTGACTAGTCAGTCATATATAGTTAAGAGATAAGCTGAAACTGTATTCTAATATTTTAGCTATTTCTGAACAAACCTCAACTTTTCTTTCTGTGAGCCCAGCATCTTCATGGAGATATCACAGATTTACTGGGTCCTGCTGTAATTTCCATTTTGTGTGTATATGTGTGTGGAAAAGGTGATGTCACTAAGAAAGGAGTAAACCAGATTGATTTATATTCTAAATTAGCTCTACAAGGCTGATTTTGTCTCAGGTAAAGATGGATTTTCTACAGGAACAGGCTTTTTGGTAAAAAAGATGCCAGACTGAACATAGATTCTTCTTAAAGAAGTACCATACTTTAAAGAATGAGGGAATTTCTGCATGATGTTTTATATGACCTCTTAACCTTTTGAGTAGATCCTTCTCAGTTTTTTGTGGAAGGATAAATTTGGTGTCTCAGTTATTTGCATTTTTCTCTCATCTCCCTTTGTGATCTGTAACGCCTTCTGCCTTGCCTGGACCTCCAAACTGGTGGAGGGTTTCTTAACTAACCCAAATCTACTTTTTTTTCTGAAAATAACAATTTTGGTTAGTCTCTCAAATGCCTCACAAAATGAGTAAACAAGACAAAGCATTTCAGTGCATTTTTAAAATAAATGCCAAAGTTATTCAGAAATAAATCTGCAGTGTCAGATCCCAGTTCGAAGGAGGAAGCCTCCAGAAGACATACTGATCCAAGTTCTACAGGAAACTAAATAAGGTACTCTGTGTAGGATGTGCAGCTAAAAATAAATAAATTAATAAATAAAAAATAGAGAAGCACTATTTGACAAGTGTGACCTCACCAGTCTCATAGAAGTCATGTGTTTACACTGAGGGAAAAATACATATGAGCACAATTTCAGGGTTCATCCACTGATTTCTTTGAACATGGCAGTCAAAGTTTCATGGAATATAGTCCACTGATTTGTATTTTGCCCATGAAACTGTAACTGTGAGTGAAAGTACACTCTGCTGCCCTTCAGTGTCCTATTTAAACTTTTTTTTTTTTTTTTTATTCTTTTCAAAATGATTGAGAAAAGGATTACACAACTTTATGAGGGCAAACATTCCCCTGAAATCCCAGGGCTGATCTTGTATTTAAATGCATACTGTGACAATATAGTTCCTTTGCCTCTCTTGGATGAGTTTTATTTTTTTCTATCCTTACTGACACTTCCTTGCACTTTACAGGTGGTGTGGCAAATCTGTAGCAGAGCTTAAGAGCACTTAATTAGCCAAAGATCTCCCTTGTAGGACTTTGAATTCAGATTACTGTATAGGCTCAGTTTTGGCCTTAAAAACATATCTCTTCAGCTGCAAGCAGAATTGAGCTTTTGTTTATCTGCATGTGCTGCATTCTTTGTATCAGCAGACATAAAGCATTTTTGGTGATGAAGGTGAATGGAAGACCAGACCAAAATTTTTTCTGTGTTAAGGTCACAGTGTTTTCACTACCTTAGCAATTCTGTGCATGAGGAGTCACTTCAAGAAGATTTTAACATTGCTTAGAAGTTAAGAGAACATTAACTCAGAGAGCTTCACATTTCCTATAAGAGTTTCTCACATAGCTGTACTGTATCCCAAAGGGCAGGTGAATTTCAGAATAAAAATATCATATAGTTCTGAAGTGTCTTTCTGGGGATCTTCTCTCAATTGGCTGTTGTCTCCTAGAGAGCTTCTCAACACCCAAGACCTGAGAGATTCTGGAGCCTCTTGAGATGCTTGTCATTAACTTTAAAAGCTTTTCCTTATCTTTTTATGCATTTTTGAAAGAAAGGAGAAGGAAGCTGGCTTTAGGCAAGGGGTAAATGACAAAGAATTGTGATCAGGGCAAAGGATTGTCATCAGGGCAAGAAGGCTTTGCTCTTATTCCTTCTAACAGCAGAGATTTGCTAATTATAGAATCATAGAATGGTTTGGGTTGGAAGGGACCTTAAAGATCATCTAGTTCCAACTCCCCTTCCACAAGCAGGGACAATTCTTCCTGTGCTTTCTTAACTATAAAGAAAGCAAGCTCCTTACTTGCAGTTCACTCCATGACCTTCTGTTCTGATGCTTTGATTTCTTGCCAGAATTTCTTGTAAGTCTGGAATCATTTACTGAAGTCGTATCTCTATGATATGAATATTCTGCTCACTATAACACTCAGCTATCTTTGCATGTAATTGTTAGTATCTATTTGCTTCTCAAAATTTTGTACACCTTTATAAAGTAAAGTAAATCCTTAATTTTTCTGTGTATGCTTTCTTTGAAGCTGGCTACAAGTAAAATTGAGAAAGGAAATTCTGAGAGAGGAAAATTGATGTGGCCATGAGCCCTGTACCTCAAGTCCTTTTCTTCTAGAAAAAAAAAAAGGGAGTAGGAGAGTACTTGAGAGCTCCTTATTAGCTTGAATTCAATGGAAAAATGTAAAAGAGAAAAAATTCTGTCTTTACCTTCCCAGTGGGTTGTAAACATTGCACAACGCATTATTTTTCTCACATATACAGGTAAAAGGGATAAAAGCTTTTTTTTTTTTAATTTTCCCCTATCCAACCTACCCCAAACCATTACTACATCATAGGCCTGACCTTGTCTGATTAACAGGCATTGTTTCCTGGATTTGCAGTCCAAGATGGTTAATTCATTCTTGATTTATCTATTATGGTCTTGGCACTTTAAGGATTTAAACTGTAACCTATCTTATAGTCTGCATTTACACAAGGATTTGTTACTGTGAATAAAAATGGAGTTTGCAGAAAGACCTGGATTAACCAGGTTGGAACAAATATAGTTTGGTGGTGTCCTCTTTCTTCCTGGGATGAATTTAAGTAGCTGTTCTCCCTCACTGCCCTTTCTCTGTAGTAGCCGATAAGACCACAGCTGTAGCAAATGTTTTTCCCTGTGTCAGACATCTTTCACAGCACAATCAATACATTTCATGGTGTGTTTAGCTCAGACAATGTTCAATTATTAGTGTGAAAAGGAGAAAGGATTCAAGAATCTGAAATGGTTTCTATGTCTAACAGAAGAATGGTGGTGACCAAAACCTTCTGCCCGACACAGTTCCCTTCACTGTGTCCCCATGCCTTTCTGTTTTGGAGCTAGGGTCTTTCTGTGTTTGTTTGTTTGCTTGCTGCTTTCCCTCCTGAATAGCTATTTGTCTTCTTACTGTTTTAAAAACAATTAAATCTGAGTTGGTTTTTTGGGTGGTTTTTGTCACTGAAGTCAACACTGTAACATTATAATGGTGCTTAAAGCATGTGTAAACAGCACAACAATTAGATCTGTGTTCAGCTGTATAATGGGAAAAAAGCTTCTCTAAAAAAGGCCATAGCTGTGTGCAATTTAATGAAAACAAAAGCGTAGTGAGTTCATAAATTGCCTCTCTTGGAGGCCACAAAAATGACAAGCAAGATTCAAGGGATCAGTCCCTCAGACCTACGCTTGCAAGGTTAATGACAATTATAAAGCATCTACCATTTGAATCAGTGGGGTAATCCCCAGCACTGTGCTGGTGGCTAAGACCTAAAGTTGAAAGAGAGGCCAGCATTTATCTTGTAAAGCAAATGGGAACATGATTGCTCCTTCCCAGAGCAATGGTTTAGCAGATAACCATGAAAAATAGTCTTTGTGAGGACTGTGACTTTATGCCTATAAAATCTAGAATACTTTAAATCCACGAGTCAACTTAAAATGTTCTACTTTAACTGTATGGAAAAGCCCTAAGTGTGTAACTGCATATATTTAAATATTTAGTCCCTTTTGTCCATTTTGGCTTTAATCTGTATGAAAAAGCACTCAACAAGTCCAACACATAAATCCAGTCATTGTCAGGTATTTTGTACTCTGTTCATTATGTAATACATTGGTAGCAGTAAGCAAGGAAAGACTGCATATGTATTTGTCCTCTAGCACCATGAGTGTATACATTTCCTATAACTTTCCCCTGTCAGGTGGGTTAGGTTGCTCTGTGCTATTATGAGGGTGTAAACTGTGGAAATAGTTTCTTTCCAACCATAAAAATGTTACAAAATAAAAAGGAAAAATGGAAGTTTAGAAGCAATTATTTTTAAAGAACAATGGTATTCACTGTATTCTCAAACAGCCTTCTTTACAGAGGAGAAAAAAAGAGAATGATGGAGATAAAACCAGAACACAGAAGAGTATCTGAAATAAAAGGCAGAAATGAGAACATGGACCTCTAATATCTGGCTTTAAACACCATGGAAGTCAGCATCAGTATACACAGATAATTTGAATTCATGTTAACAGTGCAGATGTGTGTCTGTGGACATAAAATTCCTGTTGGTGTTTTCTGTAGATCTATACATTTTTTTACTGTGAGCTGATGACAGAAATAGCCAGTCAATAAAGAATGTGATCTTATATACCATTTTAACAGTTTAAATTGACAAAAGATAAATGAAACCAATTTACTGCCTATTGAATTTGTTCAGCTTAGTTACAATCAGTGGCTAGAGTCTTGAACTAGACTTGAATTCCTATTTTATTACATAAGAAAATAGGGTCATAAGAGACTTTCTTGATCATTGTCTTTACTCCCAGTTATTGCTGTAATTCATTGTCATACTTTTTAAAAAAATAAACTATCAATTTTTTTATTATTATTTTGCCTACTGTTTCTTCAACTAGAGGGATATTCCTGTTCCTTACCACATTTATGACTAGAAAAATTCTAATATTCAGCTTGAATGCATTTAGGTTCACTTCATAACAATGTGTTCTTATTCTTCTCTTAATGATTTTCCTTTCTTGGTGTTTAGTGTACTTGCAGAATGCCACTGTATGCCTGTCAGTCCTTGTTTAGCTATGACATAGCAGTGCAAATTCCAACTATTTTGCCCTCCCTTTCCTGTTCTTCTGGCATGTTTAGGGCGGTTCACAGGCATCAGTGCCACAGATGTGCAACCAAAGCTACTTCCTTCCTGCTCAATGTGTCTGGCTGGAAAGTGGAAGGAGATGTTGGTCTTCAACATACTGTACTACAAGTGGCAAAGAAAGCATATGGACAGAAGGGTCTTGTGGGCCAGATAGCCCCTGTGACCCATAAAATCCCTAATCCTGACCTGTGTAAGTCGCCTTCGAGCCCACCTGGAGGATGTGAGATTGGCCTTTCATGTCATGAGAGTGTCTTGTCATTCTTTTGATATTGTCTTTTTACTTGAGAAATTCAGTTGAATACTTTGCAACAGCAGTTGCATAGAAAAAAGTATTAACATAGAATCATAGAATTGCCTGGGCTGGAAAGGACTTTAAAAATCATCTATTTCCAACCCCCCTGCCACGGGCAGAGGCACCTTCCACTAGACCATGTTGCCCAAAGCCCCATCCAACCTGGCCTTGAACACTTCCAGGGATGGGGCATCCACAGCTTCTCTGGGCAACATGTGCCAGTGCCTCACCACCCTCACAGTGAAGAATTTCTTCCTAATATCTAATCTAAATCTACATTCCTTCAGCTTAAGGCCATTACCCCTTGTCCTATCACTCCATGCCCTTGTAAACAGTCTTTCTCCAACTTTTTTGTAGGCCCCTTTAGGTACAGGAAGGCCACAATTAGGTCTCCCCAGAGCTTTCTCTTCTCCAGGCTGAACAACCCCAACTCTCTCAGCCTGTCCTCATAGGAGAGGTGCTCCAGCCCTCTGATCAGCTTCGTGGCCCTCCTCTGGACTCACTCCAACAGCTCCATGTCTCTCCTGTACTGGGGCCCCCAGAGCTGGACGCAGTACTCCAGGTGGGATCTCACCAGAGCGGAGTAGAGGGGCAGGATCACCTCCCTCAACCTGCTGGTCAACTTAGTGTGAACTTATTGCATTGATTCTTTCTATTAATAGTACTTATGAAGTACTGCCCTGTGAAGATTGTCAAAAACAATACGATAACTTTCCTTTAAAGAACAAGTGACCATTTGTTTAAATACTTAATTTACGGTCAATAGTTATGTTCTATTGCAAATGTCACTTCTGTGCTGCAGAGATTCGATTAAGTTCGTTTTTTTCTGTAAGGATCAACTGCTGCACTTTTATTCATTATTCCATACCAAAATTGAATACATGCCTGAAATATCAGTGAATATATATTTTTAATATAAGAAAGTTTGAGGTACTTGCATTTGTTCTTTAGTCTTTAATTTTCTGGACATTACAGTGGTAAGATGAAAGGGCACGAAAGAATCCACATGGTTTTATGAGCAACAAACTGTACAGAGAATAAAATGTACCTTGAAATATTGTTCTCAGTAAGTTGTCGCTGTCCTTTAACCTAAGTAAAAAAGAATATCCCTATAACATAACTATGTCATTTCTAAAATAGCATTTTTTTCCTCTGACACTTTGACATGTTAGTGCTGTATTTCTTCCTTTACCCTTTAAGTGCCCTTAGCTTAATTTAACCTTGAAAGTAGTATTGGCATAGCAACTGTTTTAAAGAAAGCATCAAAGTTTCCAGTCTTTCTGCAGTTTAAAGGTTAATTATGCACACTGCCAATTTCTACAAGCAGCCAGGCTTTGTACACTCTTCTAGTATAAAGCTGAAAAGTGCTGTTGGACAAGTATACAGAATTTAAAATAAAACTTGTGAAGTCCCCCTTTTCCATTCAAACAGCCTGAACTGTCAGTTTAACTAACCTTTGTTTGCCTGTCACTGTGTTCCCATGATTAAATGTGAAGATTATAATCATTAACCGTGCCGGGGGTTCACTGTGGGTGGAATTTTGATGGGTGGATGACATTCTGTTTATACTATGAAGTCAAAATCAGACTTCATCTCTTCCAGCTCAACACCCGGAGGTCTCTGGGTTAGCTACCAAGGCCTAGCTGCATTTGGGTCACCTGACTTTAATATTAAATACTGTGTCCATGGCAGATTGGAAGGTATTTCACTATACTCTTTAATCTCTGCCTTTCCTTTTAACTGGAATAATCTACTGGACATAAATGAACTTGATTTGACCTAGAGATGAACTGGTAAAAAAAAAAAAAAGAATAATACTAATAATAAAGGGGGAGACAGAGAGAGAGACAAAGAAGAAGAAAATCCTGTTTAATATACAGAAAACCAGCATTTGTACAGACCTTCAGTTGTATTTTTTCTTTTTTTTTTTTTTCTGTAGGTTAACAGATATGTATTAAATTTTAATTTCCATTTGAGATCATTTCTTACATTCTTTACTTTAATAATGCTATTGATGGCATAAGAAAGTAATGAGGTTTTGCCAGTTCTGTTACCATAAAAGCTAGCTCTTTGAAACATAAATCTGGTTTTGAAAATTATATTGTAATTTTAATTACAATTACACTTTGTTAATGTTAGTTTATCTTCAAAGATGTAGAGTACTCCTAATATTTGAATTTCATCACACTGAAAGATCAAAATCCCTTCTAGATATTAATAGAAAAGAAGCCATAGTAATGACTTGCTTGATGTACCTGTTTACTGTATGCTGTGACATCAATTTGTTAAAGAAACAGCATATATTATGTTCACCTTTAAATATCTTATTTATGATGTCACTTAGTTAGCCAGCAAAGGTTTCAAGGAAAATTGTTAAAATTTAACTGCATGTAAGTGTTCAGAAAACTCTTTTAAGGTTTATGAGATCCACTAGTTTAATTGATTAACATTAAGAGAAAAAATCTTCATATAAAAAAAAAAAAGAAAAAAAAGTTATTTATTGGGCAGTTCCTTGAGTTTCTTGCTGGCTCACATCATCTTTTTCTAATTTCCTGTCAGGCTTCACCATCAGATAAACACAATTCTGAATAACACTGAGGTATGCACCTAGCTCATAAAGGCTTTCACATGTATGCCACAATCTCAGTTTTGTAAGTTTCAATGTGAAAATATTAAAGGGAATAGAAATTGGAAGGGAATTTTGTCAGGTATCACAGGTATAGCTCAAATGGCAGGTGGCTTTTTCTGTCTTTAACAAGTGATCCTTAGAGGGCTAAAGGGCTTGTTCATCAGCACTTGAACCTCTGATGAACTCTGATCTCGCCTTTAGCTGTACAGACTCTCCTCATCACCCTTAAACTCATGGACTCAGTCAGAAGGGGGCTGTGCAGAAATAACTTCAAAGATTCTTTGCTGATGTATTCCAACAAATTTATGTGAGCTAATGATATTTTGTAGTATTACTCAGCTAAGTGTGTGAGAGAAGGAAATAATCTTAGGAAGTCTAAACAAACAAATTCAATTTTTTCCTTTTTTTTTTTTTTTTCTTGAGATGAAATGTTTCTTTCTAAATGCCTTCAGACATCTCTGATTCCTTCCATGCTTTCTCACACTTGAAACACTGTCTGCATTGGTCAAGTCACTACCCTTAGCCTGCTCAAATACATTTTGAAAATGCACTTCTATCTTAATTTTTTAATAAAATTATCTAATGTGTAACAAAGCACATCATCTTCCATAGACTTTTTAGCTTGTTAGGGCGCATCTTAGAATATCCTCTATTTGCAATCAAATCAGTGTGGAAGGTATAATTCCTTTCTGTAGCATCATAGAAAAATCTGAAGATGTAGTACAAAGTGCAGACAACTAAATAAATAGGACAGAATACCTTTTTGCATGTATGTGTTGTCCACATGTGTATGCATTACTTCTACCTAACATGGAATATGATTGTAAGATATTAGCAAATGCATATGAAATTTTGTTACCTAAAACCCCACGCTGTCCCACACTATAGCAAGGAAAGCCTATTTTCTTATAAGCATGCATAATATAAAGCATTGCTTAAAACCGTGAATAATATAAATCTCATCTGAAGAATTCATCATAACTATTAAATATTTTTATGAGGATACATTACAGTAAATATGTGTATTTGTGTATATCTCAAAGCAGAGCACTTCTAATGGAAATGTCATCTAAAGGAAAAATAGAAGAAACCTGGTCAACCTTTTCCATTCAATTAAATGTAATGTTGTAATTATTTCTTCCGTTAATTGGACATAATTTGAAATATAGTGATTTCTAATAGATATAATGGTTGTAAAATGTTGACGGTTGGAGAATATCTCATTGACATAAAAAAGATTAAGGTAACAGTTTGGAGGCTGTTAAGCTATTAATGATAATGAGTATAAGAAATGTGTAACTAGCAAATGTGGAATACCATTTAGCTGTCTCCACAATGGGTTTCCATAAAGCAGATTGAAGGTAAAAAGGTTGCACTGAATTTGACTGCATGACTTTAGTATCAGGGATAGATACAGCTCAGTTGGTACTTAATTATTTAAAAGCTTCATATAAATAATTACTGTTGAAATTGAAAACACGCACACATGGGAACCAGGATATAAATATATTTAACATATCAGAACACAGTTTTAAGCTAGCAGTTCCAGATCAAGCTCTTTCCTTTTTCCCTTCCCCCTTCCCCTTCTCCATGAAATCTTTTCAATGCATTGATGATGAAATAAACTAAAAATGACACTATGAACTGCTTTCCACCATAGTACTTGGAGGCTGATCCTGCTCCAAAACAGTCAAACATCCTACTGATCTCACTTACAAACTCTTAAAGGAATTCAAGAAATCCTGTGTATCACCAATCTGCTGAAAGACCAGATTACTTGTCAACATTATGAATCCATGTATCTGTGTGACCTTTCTTTTTTGTTTATTTTGAAAGCCAGTACTTATTTTGAGTCTTTGATCACCTGCATTGTTACAGAGTAATGAAACTGCTGCACAATACTGCAGCAATATGTATTTCTCCTGCCAAAGGTATGTATCCAATTATTCAATGTCAGTTGTACATGCATGCATTCAACCTGTAGGAGCTGCAAGTGCAGCTGATTGCTAATCTGTTTTATGGAATAAAATGGATGCTTAAAAGAATGGATCCATTGAATAAAGTAAATTAAAATATTACAGAATAACATTTTTCAGAGTAATATAACTTTTCTGCACTTGCTTGTCATAATAAATACTTCACCATGTGATGAGAGTCTATTTGGACCCTTATTTAAACCTTGGTGTAAGAGGTATACACAAAGCCTAATCTTATTTCATTTCTCACAGAAAGAGCCAAAGCAGTACAGATTAAAATTTGATTCTCAGCAAATGAAATTCAGTGTTTCTACTCCGCACAGGGGTTCACAGTGCAAAAATTGGTCTGTCTGTTGCAGAAGAGAAAGTAAAATCTCATAATTCAAATATAGAGCTAAAACTTTTTTCCTGCACATAGACTTTAATGAGAACTCTATATAGAATATATGAAAACTGGATGGGTACACTCATTCTAGAACATTTAAAAAAAATTTAACTTGTGAAAACTTGCATAATTCATCTGTTGCTCACATTATTTATGAAGAGAGAACACTAGTCTCTTTTGTTACCAGTCTGTACTTTTGTAAGAATAAGTTCTTAAAATGACAAAGAAAAAAAAGTTACCTCCATTGCAAGTAAATTACAGCAGTGAAAATCTAAGATTGTTACATTTGTCTTGTCAGTTGGTAGTATATTCTACGATTTGATACAAATATTGGGTATCACCGTACATCTGTGTGGCATTTCTTATTGAAGGTTATTCTGTCAAGAGGTGAATTGCATATTTTCCTCGTGGACATATTCTTTGGCTGTTCTCTTGTCTCTAGAGAGAAGCAATTTATTTATTTACTGGCAAAATTCACTACATTTGAAACTATATTAGAGTGACGAGAGTAGTTTTCTTTGCTTGATGAGAAGCTTTGAACAAATTGGCTTCAGTCTGACTTTCAATAATACATAATTTTCATGCTGCCAACAGGAGATCACTGCCAAGAGAAGAAGCAGTTGTTTGAATTGGTAAGGTAGCCCTCAGAAAATAGACACACCACGCAAATGACAAGAGAAAATGTAAAGAGAGAACAGAAAAGCTTGCAGATGATATGGAACAGCATGATGCCATTGAGACAAAAAAAAGAAAAGGAAAAAAAAGGTTAAATACATTAAAAAGAAATAAAAAAAAAGTTTCACAGCTGTATAATTTCATTTGTATTTATTGAATAGCTGAACTTTATTGATGTTTCTATTGTGCAAGTGCTGATCTCTCCATGCTTTATGCAGTTTCCATTTTTCCTATAGAAATAAACTTTACATTTTATTCCAGATTAAAAAAAAAATAAAAAATTGATTCTGTTTTCATAGTCACAGGTATTTCAGTCTGGCAAGTGTTTATGACCCCTCTGAACTTGAGCTGTCCCAGACTCAGCAGTAGAAATGGGGCCCAGTGAGGGGAAGGTATCCACTTCACACAATGCCATTACGCCACTGACAGCACAGTGGCATGCATCAGACCCACGTTCACTTTTTTGGAGCACGTCTCACCTTCCCTGCCTCCACCGCTATGACGGCAACATCTTCCATCAGGTGACTGGGATGGAAAATGAAAAAAACAGCAAGTTTTTGACCCACCTGCATGAACTGCTAACTCTACACTGGTCCCAGTCCTTTCTTTTGCATGGGACTAAAAGCCTATCAGTCATTTTTAGAAATCTAAGACTTCTTTTTTTTCTTCTTTCTTTTCTCTTTTTTCTTTCTCTTTTCTTTTTTTCTCTTTTCTCTTTTCTTTTCTTTTCTTTTCTTTTCTTTTCTTTTCTTTTCTTTTCTTTTCTTTTCTTTTCTTTTCTTTTCTTTTCTTTTCTTTTCTTTTCTTTTCTTTTCTTTTCTTTTCTTTTTTTCTTTTCTTTTTTTTCTTTTCTTTTTTCTTTTCTTTTTTCTTTTCTTTTTTCTTTTCTTTTCCCTTTCATTATTTTTGACCATCTTAGGATAATTTACTCATACACTAAGCACCTTTTAGGGTTGAGGTGAACATCCTGTAAAGTTATTAGTAGAAATGAGGTGATAAACATAAATAGGTAATGAGCAGAAATAATTTTCTGTTTTGCATATAGGAAGAACACCAAACCTTGGGACTGCTCAGAGCTTCTTTTGAAATCTGAAGGGCCTACAAAACTCTCTGCACCATATATCATTATTCAGTACTGAAAATCTGAACCTGTTTAAGCACAGGTTCTTTTTATACCAGATATATGCATTGATAATGAAATGATGGAAGGAATTCAAATCTCTAAATGCCTATGGCTAGCTCTGTAAATGCATTATCATAATGCATTGTGGTGAATATGGAAGTCAATAAAGTCAACCTGAGGGTGTATAGACCCAAAGGAAAATATGTGTCTGAAAGTATTAAACTGTACTGTAGGTCTATGGTTATATCTGCACTATAATAATGATGACTGCAATATATCACAGATATATTCAAGCTTGTTTTAAGGTAGTTAACTTGAGTACCAGTATCAATTAGACATGGCAGCAAAGTGTAATATATTTTGTTTCTTGGATGGGTCTTGCAGTGACTCAATGCCTGCAGCGTTGGCATGCTGTGCTCTCATCTCAGAGGCTGAGCAGTCCTGGGCATCTTACCCAAAACAAAGCCTAGCAGGAATAAGAGGGTTTCAGATGGAACACAATTTACTGAAAGGGATAAAAACTAATCATATAACCAGTGACTGGGATTTCTAAGGTGAATGGAGACATAGAAAGTGGGATATGTTTCTTATACTAATAAAAATTCTACATTAGGAAAATTACTGTTATTTACTCATTTTCACAGCCCAAGAACAAGTGGAATAACCTAGAAAGAGCAGCTAAAACAGATTCAAAGATAGGAAATAGATCAAGAAATTCATTGCCAAGTGCCATCAAGAGTAATGACTTAAAAGACCTACAATTAAGCAGAAAGCTTAAGCGTTTCTTGTCTCTCCAGAGCAAAAGATGTACAGTCTCATGAGGTCTTTGAACTCAGTAATGCCTGGGCTCTGATCATTTGTTCAGGCTAGTAGATGTTGCTAGTCAGTGACCTTAATTAGCTAACACTTTTACTTTTTTAGAAGTGAAAATTAAAAGTGATTAGATATGTGATTGCAGTGCTTTTACAGTGCAATCTGTCTTTGAGAATAGTGATGGAGAAAAAGGTGATCCTCCTCCTTTAAAGCATTTGTCACTAACCTCCTTCTTGAACAGACCTATAAATGATATTCTGCTGCAGAGTCAGTTACAAATAGTAAATAGATTGAAAAAAAAAAGGTTCCTAGAGCAAAGGGAAAACAGAAATGTGTGCGGCTGGAAAGAGAAGGAAAAGCTCAGGCAGGCGGACAGGCCCCTGAAACAATGGAATCATCAGTACTGCTTTACACTGCAGTCTAATTCAATGTGTCAGGCCATAATCAGCTCCGTTTCACAGTGCTTTGCTCCATAAAAGCAGATTTGTTTAACCACAGCCTCTATTTCAGCTTGACTGAGAATGAAGAATAACCAACGAAGCCAGGCATATCTCACGGGTTATATTATGGGCATAGACTGAATCCATCATTTGCTGAAGAGGCAGAGAAAAAGTGACAGGCTCATTCATGCCTTCGAGTCATTTTTAGGCCTATTGAAAATTTTAATCTGTGCACTTTGGATGAACTTCCCCACTTCTTAATTTAGTACATGTAGCCATGTGGTAAAGTCTGTCTGCCTCAGATAGGGCAGACTTGCTTCTCCAGGACATCAGCCCCTCCAAGCAGTTTTCTCCTATAGATTCAGACTGGCTGCCTTGAACTTTACACAGACACATAAGCTCCATTTCCAGGAGGACTTCAGAGTTAATGGAATGCTGAAATCACATATACCTGAGGGCTAACATAACACCATGCCAGCAATAATTTTAATTCAACATTAAAGATAGTGTACATTTTAAAAGATATTTTATTTTAAAAATACACATCTGTACTTAGCAGCATGATTCTTGTCTCCCCTCTTTCTGTGTAATATAAAAGCTGTTTAAATAAAGAAAAAAAAACAACAACAAAAGACAATTTTAAAATATCACAAATCAGCAAATTCAAGGAAATTGCTTATTTAGAAAGTGTATGCAGCTGTCAAATAAATGAAATTGTTATTAAAAATGGTGGCAGCTCAGATAAATGAGGTAAAAACATTGGCTCATTTCTACTAAAAGATTTCATGTTTGCCTCTCAGTGCCATAGATTGTGCTGCACTGTTCATTTGCTGTACATGACAGATATGTTTGAAACACTGGAAGTACTGAGGCACGATGTGTATAAACATTTGACCTGAACTTGACAGTCCATATTAATAATATCAAGTTTGGAAAATGGCAGCATTTACAGCACTCACACACCACCCGTTGTTAGATTCTACCCTCTGCAGAAAGCATAAAAAATGTGTGAAGTTAATTATTTCCTCCCAAAAGTGTATTTTAAATGAAGAACCATTCTTCTGAAATAGATTTGTTTTCAAAACATATTCACACAAAAAAACAGAATAAATGAAATGTCTTACATTCATTTTATTGACATCTCTGGGTTACAATATTTTCAAGATGGCTGCACTTCAGTAAAATATGCAATTTGTTGGGTCACAGATTTATTGTGAACCTTGGGAAGGAGCAAGTCAGTCTGATGTTGGAATTCAAGAAGAAACAAAAATACTTACATTTTGGAGCTGGTACAACCTTGAAAATTGTGGGTGGCTTTGTTCTGCTTTGTGCTTTTGTGCTCAGATTCGAAGTGAATGGCTTGCTAAGTGTTGGCTCTACATCACTTCGCTTTCAGCCTGATTCTGCCTAACCGTTCATTTCCAGACATTTGAATTGAAGATTAACAAGGCAAAGAGACAACTAAATCAATCTCAGGGATATATATATATATATATGGAGAGCAACGATATTCAGCCTTGTTCTTTTCAAACTTCAGATTTAAATGTAGAACAATGGTATTTGAACATACTGTAAGCCAGATGAGTGTTTGCCTTATTAAAAGGTAAAAAGTTCAATGGGTGAGGAAGAGCAGACACCAGTGGATGAAACGACTAGTAAACCAAAATATTGCAAAATATGTCAAATATGGCAAAGCATGTCCAGTCTCATAAATCTTGTTTATCAGAGGCTTTTTAAAAATCTGTTACACAGTGGAAGAATTTGAGTATTAATTTTCAGAGTGGTTCAGCTATACATTTTTGTTTTAAAAGAACAAAAAAAACCCCTAATGGGAATGTTAAGATCCACTGTCAAACAGCTTAATACATACAATATATTAAAGGCAGAATGAGACTTTCTTTTGCACTCATGACCTATGTATATTTCTCTGTTATAGAATTTAAAGCTTATTTGTCATCTTTAGAGTTTATCACGCTTAAAGTAATTCATTGTTCAGAATTTGAGAAGATTCCTAGCAGTATTAATAAAATGCACCTGACCTTATGCTCTGTCAATACTCTAAATTTTCATAAAGCAGAAATATTATGTCTGAATACTATAATTGGAAAAGGAAATTCATAAGAAAAAGTCAATGAAGTAACATGTATAGCAATATGAAACAATGCACAATCTTAGAAATATATTTAGATTAATTCTTACATGAAAATGTTAAAGTTGAATCTCCTCTGCTTAGACAAAGGACATCCTTATGGATACAATGAAGAATAGACTTTCAGAAATTGATAGAAACTATATTAACTCTTTTTGCATTCTAAAGTTGCTACCTAAAACATGCTTGTCGTCTGTTGGAGATATCTGCATTATTCTTATATCCTGCCTCACATTATCAAATAATAGAACGGACTACATCTTGAATAACACTTGAAACGGTAATGTCTGTGTATTTTCTATGTTATATATTTTTTCTATGATGTAGATAGATACACTGTATTTTCACATGTTCCACAGGACTTGACAACTCGTATGTTAAAAACTGAGGACTCGTTTCTGTAACTCATGCACGGGCTGAACAAGGGAATGCAGGAAACCTGTCAAAAAGAAGCTTAATCAAAATTACTACAGTGGCTTGGTAAGTTTCTGAAATGTCACCATCACACTTCAGCATAAAGAACTGTGCACATAACCATAAAATATCAATTATTTTTCATAGTCATTTGATCTGGTATCATTCTTTATTAAACCCAGAACTTTTTAAAATGGATATTAAACTATATCAAAATGTCCATTTTGGAAACCACATATTTGTACATACATAATAGTTAGCAATGGGAAAACTTGGATTGGACAGCTTTTCCTACCCCAGGTCTGTGCCATGACCACCACTCTCCAGATGAGAAAGAACTCTCAAGTCTACCTCTCTGAAATTGTTCTCAAAACTCTGCTAGTTTTACATGTTTCATCTGTGAATGTGTGTATCTCCAACAGTCTTCAAAGCTGAGAGCAATTTCTGAGGTTGAATTCTTGTCCTTATGTTTTCTTGTTTGATTTGTATTCAGTTGTGAATAGCTTTGTATAATATAGAATAAAATAAGAAAAGGAAACCTAAAATGGCCAATACCCTTTACTGTTGTGTATTGTGTGTTAATAATTCTGGTTTTCATTAATTATATTTTAAATATATTATTCTGAAAATGAGAAACTACCCTAAACTTTATGATTAGGTAAGCAGTGAATATTGATTTACTGGGGGTGGGGGTGGGGGGGGTGAAAGCTGTTCTTCAATTTTTTTAATAAAATATAATCATAGTATTTTACAATATCTGTAATAATGCATTTAATTTATATATTCTGTTGTAAATCTTTCTAATATTAAAATACTAGTCAGTCTTTTTTTTTCCCATTTGTGTAGCAATTACTGGAATGAACAATTTTTATGGTCTAAGTTTTACGGTTCTTTTAGTATATTTCAATGAATCAGAATAATTTTGTTTTTTAGATTTACACAGTTATCCATCACTCAGATGTTAATATGATAAGGTTATATTACTTGTTCATTTTTTATATACTTATCTCCCTTTGTGTTCTAAATGAGGCTTTAGTTTTAACAAGAAATGGATTACTCGGAGGATTTCTAATACTTACGTATCTGGAGATGAAATAGAGATTTTGTTCATGAATCTCTTTTTCACATCAGACCAGAGCAGATTATAATATTTTGACTCTTTTATTGTTGCACTAGAATTCAAATAGCAACAGTTATTCAAATTATTGAGACCCTCAGATATATTTTTCCAGTTCAGCTTGAATGCATTCAGGTCAGTTTTGCGTCTGAATCAAATTTCAGAAAGAGGGTAGCCTATAATTTCATCTGTTATTAAAATAAATATGTGCCACCATCACCTGATCAAGCTTCCTCACTTGTTGAGAAATCAAACGGTTCTTACAAATTTCAGTGAATGATGTTTGTCTAGATATGGTATAGATACTGAAAATTCAGTTGCATACTGATGGCTTCCACCTTTTATCTTTTAAATTCACAGTTCTGAGCAATTTCTGTGAAAGAAACCAAAAACATTTGTTGTCATTCAAGCTCAGGCAAAATTTGCACTTTCTGAAAACAAATTAAAAATCAAATTTGGTTGAAATTGAATCTACTAGTACATATAGGTTGAACACAAGATACACACCCATCTTCTTGGAACAGGCCAAAGGAAATCAGTGGTCAGCAAAGCCACATGCAGCTTTTACCCAGAAGGCAAACATTTAGCACTTTCATCAGTTTTCTTTTATCTGCCTCTCCCTGTCGGCACCACTCAGCTCAGCCTTCGATCTAATGAGAGGGCACTGGTGTCATGACAGAGAATGTGAGCTAATGAAAGTGTAAAGCTTTGGTTCAGCAGAGTAGAAAATTCCCATCTAGTGAGAAGAAACTGCAATCTGATATGATTGAGTTTTTAGCAGGCATTGCTATTATGTGCTTAGAGGTCCAGGATGGTTAAATTTATGATCCTCTAAATGTTAAGCATTTGATTTTTTTTCTATTAATTATTGTTTTCTTGTAATTTATGAAGGTTTTTAACCCAACCATGTTCTAGAAACATGTTAATTTTATTATACAGCATAGCTCATTAAGTTACAAAAGTTTTAATTAGCGATGCCATAGAAGTGAGACAAATCTCAATCCAAAGTGAGAAATAAATGGAATCAGAATGCCTAATAGTTTAATATAAGGTTCAAATCCATATATAAGCTTTGTAACAAAGGTTTATCGCTACAGTAAACATAGTTTTGGAGTGTAAAATCTGGGGCACATCAAATTTGGATTTTCATTTATGAGTACTTGCTTTGTATTAGCCTATCTCCCTCCTAAACCTACTGTCCTACCTAACTGCCACATTAAATTTTTCTAAGATCGATTTGGTTATGTAGATATTTGCTATTAAGCTCCCTAACATCTGTGTAGAATTGTAGAAAATCAAAAGAAAACCATTGTCCTGATAGGTTGGCCCACAAGAAGAAATAACAGATTTCCTGCTTGCTGTCTTATTGCTAATCATAGATTTTTCCTAAAATAGTTACTTTTGTGAACAGTATGGGAGAAATTCATGTAACCTGACTTAGTCCTATAAAATTTAGAATTTGAATTACTTATTCAAAGCTGTTTTTTTAGACACTTTGCAGAGGTATTTAATTCCTTTATCTTAGACACTACGATAAGTCACTCCCCACTTCCTTCCTATGAAGGAAGCCCAAGCTGCAAATTTTCACTAATGCCCAGCTTATGCTAAAGTTCAGTCCAATTAATCGAACATTTCTCTTTCTTCAAGGATTGTGCTGACTGTTCATTTTTGTTAGCTTGCCACTTTGCTGCCAGCTTGGAACACAGCTTATTTTGAACACCCTGCAGAAGGGGGAGAAGTGGTCTCCAGTGTGCAAACACCAATAGGCGAGAGTGATACCTGATATACATTGACCTGAGAAAGTGTCAGCAAGGCTGGAGCAGAGCTGGCATTTAAAGTATCTGCACAGAAAAAAATAATTCGCTTGGATGCTATAAAAAAAATAAAAATAGAAAGTATGCAAAACTTTATACCAGTCACTCATAGTTTTCTGTTTTACCAAAAAAGGGAACACCTAGGATAAAATATTCCCTTGAGATGACTGCCATTCCATGCATCATTACACAGGAAATGTGGGATTTCAAAAAACATTGATATTCTTGGCTAGCTTGCTGCTAGTGCTAGTTCTGTGTGAACCTTTGACTGTCAGCATTCATTTTGTAGTTAGGAGGTATTTGGTGGTCTTAGCTCTGCATCATAGTGCTCAATACTGATATTTTGGCTTTCAACATATAAGATCTCTTCTAAGGATCTACCTTGCATTGGTATTTGTCAGACACCTTATTCATAGCAGAGCTTTCTTTTTAAGAAATTAGTCATTATAGGCTCTGAGCAATACTACTTTGTTCCAGTTTTGCATAACAGCTATTGTTTTCAGCATAGAAGTAGATTAATATCAGTTAGACAGGGTTTCTGGTTTATTTTCATTTTTGCTTTTCTTTAACAACTCTGCAACATTGCACTAGAAACATGTTACAGCAAGATTAACATAAACATTTTAGCAGCTCACAGGAATTAGAGAATGATGATGTATATTTTTATGTATATTTAAAACACTATTAATACTCTGTATTTTTTCTAAAAGGCAACTAGTATTCAGATATTCAGAACGTGAAAATTATGTTGTCAACTCCCCCATCAATGATAATTTGTGACCACTAGATTTCCTGATAATGATTTCAAGAATAAAAAATAACTGAGAATCATTTTGAATGGAAGCGTTTCAAATATACAACATAATTAATGATTAAGTGATTAATCATTTAGTATTTTTAACAACTCTCAAGATTCACAGAAGGTTAAAATGAATCAGACAAGTTTTAGGATCTCAGTTAAGAAGTTTCTTAACAATTTTTTTTGAATACTCCTTCTCTTTGGTAACATGACTGTGGAAATAGGTCCAATTAACTATTTCAGAATAAAGCTCTGCTTTAAAACTTAAAAAGTCCAAATGATTAATTTAAAACATTCAACCGCAAAGAATGACAAAATCCCCTAGTGAGTTCAAGCTCTGGGTTATTTTGTATCATGTGATTCAAAGAATAATACATGCAACACTGCAGTGTCAACAATGTGGCATCCATTAACACTGATGCAAATGTTTTTTGACAGGTGATAGTGTGCTTGAACTTTTTCACAGTGTTTCCACAAATGTGCAAAAGAACCAAGCAGACAGACAAATGCTATTCTATTTATGCTACCTTTTACGTTCCTGTTCAGCATGTACAATACCATATTCTGTTCCTTCACAGCTAATGTGAAGGGATAGAGGGTCACCACCAGGGCTACCTTCTGAAAGACATGGTCTATATTTTTTATCTTTTGTTCTACTGTTGGTGGATGGATGACCTATTCCAACTTTCTGTTTGATGATAAAAAAATCCATCTGCTTTTTTATTGTTTGTCTATTTTAAATAGATTTTTTTTTTTTTTTTTTAAAGGGCAGATGAAGTTCACTTTATGCCAGTGGCAGACTAAGCATTCGTTTCCTTATCCCTTTAATAATGTCAACACGCTTCTGTGGGTCAATAGTCTGGACACAGATATTATCCATTTACATACTTTTCATACAGTACTTCAGTTTCAAAAGAATTAAAAAATATAATTAAAAAATTCTCCAAACAAACCCCAAACCTCTGAAACAGCAGTGGCCAGAAGAGACTTGAGCTCTAAAGAATTAGAGAGGATTTTGTCTGAGACAAGTGACAGAGAGCAGAGTAAACATTGTTTGATGCAAATCCGTTGCAGCTTGACACAGTACGGCAGACAGAAAAGTATCGCTGAAAAACTGAACCCAAAATGTTGGGAGGTGCAGTTGGCTCTCTAGAGGGTATCCGCACAGGCCAACATCCTTCTTCAGTGCAGCCTGAGCGGTGACAGTACTCTCCTTCACTGAAAATGTAAGCTCCTCCCTTCAAGCTCCAGCTTGGAAAAGGTGTTTATTGCTAAAAGGAAGTTGCTGATTGAGAGAAATCACTTTAAAAGCATTGATTAGGAATGATGCATTTTAACATGTATATCTTCTCAAAGCGGCATACATTTCTGTGACTACATGCATGAACTTTAGTCAGAGGCAGAACAATAATATGTTAATTTGCAAATAATTGTTACATATACTGATGGCAAATATTAGCCATTTACTATCAGAAGAAGTAATAGTAAGGATGTAAATAGTAGGACTGGAATCTGTACTAGGGATCATGTCCATTATACAGCCTTGTTTCCAAAGCAACTCTTCTAAAACATATAATACCTACATTCGGTACTGAGGTGTTTTGTTCTTACTATGTCAGGTCAGTTAATAATAATTGTACTTTCCTCCAGTCCTTCAAAATAGAATACATAGTGAAAAAATGGTGTGTTATGTTGCATTTGTCACACAGTGTACACTTATGCTTGCCCAAGAAAGCCTTACTTCCTTTTTAAAAAAGAGCAATTATTAACAAGATCTTGATTGGGGACACTCTTAACTCACTGTAATTTGTACATAGAAAACTACTTTCACAGGTATAATTGGCAAAATGTGTATGCTGTTTCTTCCCTTCCTACTCTGAGTAATACCTTACCTGATACTTAATCCTGCTGACACCGGTGAGTGCTTCACATGAGTAAATGGTATTCAAAGCGTGGCTGCAAAAACTAGGTTAAAGTGTGAAGAGTGTCGTGTGTTATAATGATATGTTTTACAATCAATAGGCATTTAAACTGACAGCTTCTTTTGTGGTGTGAAATTCTGTTTTACCCAGCTCAAAGTCCAAAGACTATTGATTTATATCAGTAAGGTACAGGCTGCGGTGGTAATTCTCTCCTTGGTGTCTATTTGTAACTTACTCTGTGATTAACAGATGCTTTTAAAGTACATTAAAACTGAAAATTGTAATTCTCTGTAAAGTATATTCAGAAAGTGGTGTGGACTCTTATTTCTTTCACGACGTTTGTAATTGCCACTGAATACTGTGAACTGCTGGTAAACTCAGCAAAAAAAAAAAATTCCATGTTTAAAAGCAAGTGCACAAAATTGGTTTTTGTAATGCAAAATCTCTATCTGATATCCCTAAATTCTAAGTCAGAAGTAATTTAGGGGAAATTTTGCATAATTTTTAAAGATAAAAATAAATGTATTTTAATTTGCAGCATGCTTTAGTCCGGTCTAAACATTTCTTTCATATCTGAATTTTCTCAGACTTTTATCTCAGACTTTTGCAGATGCACCATAATTACTATGGCCTTCCAAAAGAGACATGAAGTATTATGTACTCTGTGTAATGCTGTTCCACATGATAAAAACTTTGACATTTGCTAGATTCTGCACGTGCTTATTCTCATACAAACAAAAAGAAATCTCCATTGTAAAATGTTATCTGTTGTTTTGGTTTCTGTTCTTTTCTGTAGAACAGTTTCTGCTGGAGCTTGTACACAGTTCCCGCTGCAGAGTTAATTGTATATTGTGCCAGAACTGAAAATTAAAATGCTAGGATTTACTTCTACCTGCCTTAAAATGAAAAAATACCTGCTATTGTACATTACTATCCACAATCGATATCCTATGTGGTTCCAAAAAATTGCTTGGTGGGAATACAGAAGCTAAATAATTTTCTTACAAAAAATTTATCTCTTAAACACTGTATTTGAAAATGTAGGATTTTTCAAAACATTATTTTACATATATCCTTATAGATCTTTATTCAACAAGGTACCTAATAATAGTCTTTAAAACTCTGCTGAACAAGAATAAACCTAAACGCATGTGTAATTATATACTGAATTGGAACTGTAAGGAAAAGTTCTCTCCTACTGGCTTGAAGCTCTTATGAGCTGCTGATTGGGTTTGATATGAAATGTATGTTTCTCTTGGTATATCAGCGAAATTACGGTAATAAACTTACCACTCTTCTGACTAACAAAGCGGGATAGTGTAGCAGTTACACAAAAAGACCAGTAAGTATCTCTTTTATTTTCCCACGCACTTACATTTAATGGAAAATATTTAGGAAAATGACCTAGGGTTCAAGAAGTGACAAGGTTTTTACTACAAAATATTTATTTATTTATTTATTTATTTATTTATTTATTTATGCAAAAGCACTACTCACAATTAATCCATCTAAGAACTGAAGGCATAGTTATCAACATCATCAAAAGCAGTCAGTTTTACCACTGAATTTTCAGAAGTCTTGTAAAAAAGACAAAACCTTACTTTACTGAACACAGATACTGATTTATTGAAGGTTATTGTTGAGGTGGTATTGAGCTGCTGCTGCTTGTTTGTACATTCAAGATACTTAAGCTGTTTTGTCACAAACATTGTCAGAACATGAAGATATTAGCTATAATCCATTTTTGGCTATATTTATATCAGCAATCAAATGGCAGAGCATTTTTCACTTGCTGGATGTATTTTTCACTTGCTGGATGTATTTTTCAAACTAGGGTCTGAATGAAATGAATATGAAGATAAGGGTGCTGTTAGGTAATTCTCAAAATTTGAATTATTCTCATATTTCTGTCTTAAAAAAAAAAAAAAAAAGAAACCCAAGCGAAATCAAACAGCATAAACATGAAAATAGCATTTCATTCCACCATTCTACTCATGAACAAAAAATGGTATAAACATGGAAAACTATGTGATAGTCTTTATGAAAGATTCTCTTCTGTTAAAACCATTGGAAAAAACTAATGATGATTTTTCAGGGAACAGTCAGAGGTAGAATGGTCAGGTCTTAACTCTGCCACTGAGAATCTGTCCTGTGTTGTGAATCTCAGAGGAGACAGCATTTTAAAATAATAGTGGAGGGACTTTTCTCTCTTAAAAAAAAAAAAAAAAATTACTCAGTAAAAATCTCCTGTAGTTCTTGGGTGCCTGATACTCTGCTCATCTCTGGTTCAGTCTCTGTATCCACTAGGAATATTCATTCGTATTCCGTAAAACACATAGGGAATACTCCATGCAATAGGTTAATTATTTTAAAAACTCATCCTTTATATGTGCCATGTAACAGGATGGAGGCATTTCAGGCTTCCCACTCCCGGTTCACAGCTACGTAAATGCCAGAGAAACAGCCTGCCTCTGAATGACCACAGTGCCTTGTCTGTGAAAGTTTCACGCATGCCTTCTCATGTTATTTAGCATCTGACACACCGTGTCAAGTTATACTTCTTCTTGTATTACGATACAGGTTGACATGATGCATCACGCCACCCCACACACCTATACATAGGACAAGTGCATGACCAGAGTCAGGAGTGGGAGGATATTTCTTGTTGTAATGACATTAGTAACAAATAAAAAATTTAAAACTCGTTGGAAGGAATAAGTTCCTGTTACAATGCAGTAGTCTGAATTGTGTCAAATGGCTCTTAGAACACCCCAGCCCCAAAAAGGAAAAATGAGTCTTGTTATCTGAGCTAACAGATGCAAGTGCATTTTATTATGTCTCTTCGCATTAGGAAGCAGCCATTAAATAAAAGAAAAGCTTTCTAAAGCACCCTAGAGGGAATATACAAGGAAGTGTGCTTCAAATGCCCTCTGTGCTGTAAGTTTTACTGCAAAGCTTGTTTCATACACAGTAACTCTTCTGCTTTCACATTCCCTGCAAGTGACACTGCAGTTGAAATGATTTAATGCTGAATTATTTGGTTCTGAAATAATAGACAGTATCCTTGTTCCCTAATGATAACATCATTGCCTGCAACAGATTCTTTACGACATATTAAACAGCAGAAGTACCCTACACAGCTGTCAGCTGTTGTTTTCTGGATAGGTAATAATTATGGATTCTTAAGGTATATACAGTGGAAAGAAATAATAAAGCAAGCCACTAAATTATGAAAAATAAAAATGAACCATTCTTGTATTATCTTATTTTTCGGAGTAGGTCACTGAGCATTGGAAATAAAACCTAATTATTCTCAGTTGAAAAGTTCAATGTCACTATTATAGTATGACCTACTTTCTGAAGCTCTGAAATTTTTGGCTGGGTTGATAGTGGTTGAATATATTTTTTCATTGTACAGGAGTCCCTCCAGATAATTTTTAATATGCTACAAAATCTGAACATTTGCTTAAATAAATTGATATTATTAGTAGATGAATTTATGGAAAATTTAGGTGAAACATGACAACCAACAAAGTAGTACAATTATATAGGGCTGGACTATGTATTTATGATTAGAATCAGATGCAAATTATGTTGTATAAATAGCATAAAAGAGAAATAATATCTTTCAGGAGTTATGCTGATTATTAAAATGATGAAAATATAGCACTCCCCATTAATTTCATAATAGGTATTTATGGACTTTGAATTTCAACATTTTTTATCTAATGACATTATTAATTTAAAATCTGATCCGTGCATGAACGTTTCCACTGCCCATTAGTTTTGTTTAGAAGTGAAGACATGTCATTGTGTGAAAAATGGGAGTTATTAGGAGTTTGCTGGACTGCTCCTGATGGAAACTGTGAAATTAAATCAAGTAACTGGCTGCTTTTCAATTTATTTTCTCCAGCGTCTTGACTGAAAAAAAAATCTAAATGTCTTTAGTGTTTTTACACAGAGATAGTCTTTGACCCAGCAAACTTAGCACATTATACTCAGACAGATATCTTAAGAAGACTAAATATGAGCATGACAGACTGAAATGTCTTAAAAAGATGGGTTTTTTCATGTGACCAGTAGAGATAACGTGTAAGATAAGTACGCCAAACACAGTAATCATGTAAATAAGTGATTACTGTGTTCTTAAAATACAAATGTTTAAATTTATTTACCTGCTCTGCTGTGGAAAATTAATTTAAATTATTATGATTTGTGAAGGTGTAGAATGGTGTGCTAATTGCTTTCATAATCTCAAGTACCAAAAAAAAAAAATTACTACAAATGTGGCTGAAGGAAGCAATTGGATGAATGAGGTTTACAGTGTGTAGAGAATACCATTAAAAGAATATTTTGTAAATAAACTATGTAAATACACTTTTTTTTTGGTTCATTGTATGCATGTAAATTAAATTCCTATCAAATTTGCACAAACTTCCTGCACATGCCCACGGCAGACATTGAACTTAATTAAGATTCAAAGAAATTTTAAGGACAAAAATTTCATCCAAATGATTGCTTAAAAATTACTTCTGTATATGTCCATTATTAGAGACAAAGCATCACATGGATCATACTATCAAATGTTTGTAATGAAGATGTAACACATGTAATGTGTTAAAAATGTGATTGATATCACATTGATAAATTAAGCCTTTCTACAAATTCATTCTGATGTCTAAGAGCTTTGCTTTTTAGGTAATTATGTTCTATGTTCAGAAGAGAAAAAATTGTGCACTTGCAGTCCAGAGAGTCCGATTGTATCCTGGACTGCATAAGAAGTGGTGTGACCAGCAGGTTAAGGGAGGTGATTCTCCCCCTCTACTCTGCTCTTATGAGATCCCACCTGGCGTACTGCGTCCAGCTCTGGGGTCCTCAGTAGAAGAAAGACATGGAGCTGTTGGAGTGAGTCCAGAGGAGGGTCACAAAGTTGATCAGAGGGCTGGAACACCTCTCCAATGAAGAAATGCTGTGGTTTTTTATGATGAAGGTGGTGAGACACTGGAACATGTTGCCCAGAGAAGCTGTGGATGCCCCATCCCTGGAAGTGTTCAAGGCCAGGTTGGATGGGGCTTTGAAAAATTTGATCTAGTGGAGGGCATCCCTGCTCATGGCAGCGAGGTTGGACTGGATGATCTTTAAAGATCATTCCAACCCAAACCATTCCATGATTCTATGATCCATGATTTTTCTACTTATAAGGGCTACTATATCAGGGCTACGCGGATGAGGGGAGTGGACCACCTCTCGTATGAGGAAAGGCTGAGACAGCTGTGTCTGTTTGGCCTGGAGAAGACTGAGAGGGCATTTGATCACTCCTTATAAATATCTAAAGGGCCGATGTCAAAAGGATGTGCTAGACACTTCTCAATGGTGCCCAGTGACAGGACAGGGGGCAATGGGCACAAACTGGAACACAGGAAGTTCCATCGAATATGAGGAAAAACTTCTTCACCTTGAGGCTGACCGAGCACCGGAACAGGCTGCCCAGAGAGGTTGTGGAGTCTCCTTCTCTGGAGATATTCAAAACCTTCCTGGACGTGATCCTGTGCAACCTGCTCTGGGTGATCCTGCTTTAGCAGGGGGGTTGGACTAGATGGTGTCCAGAGGTACCTTCCAACCCCTGCCATTCTGTGATAACTGCCAGTGATTTTTTTGTTAGAAAATATTAAAAGTAATAGAGAAGAGATATAAACTCAAAGCTATATAAATAAACTACAAAATATTTCTTATCACAGGTTTGTGCTTCTGTTTTTTTGACCGGGAGACAGGAAATGTTTATACATGAGAAAATGAAGAATAACCAGTGAGCGGTGAATAATGTACTCCTATTTTTTTCTTTAAAAAAAAAAAAAAATAATAGTAGTAACACTTTCACAAATGACACTTTATTTGAATGATTATATGATTATAATGAATGACTATAAAATATGAAACAGTATAATCCAACAAATTATAGCCTGTGCCAAGTTGATTCACTGAAGCCATGGACAGAGACATCTTGCACTAGATCAGGTAACTCAAAGCCCATGCCACTTGACCTTGAATACTTCCAATGATGGGGCATAACACACAGAAGTTTATTATAATCTGGAAAATTCATTTTGTCTGGGTTGAAGTACTCTGTCCTTAGCATATATGTAATTTAAGGGGAAAATATTTTCATTTTGTGAAAAGAATGTTTCACTGAGAATAAAGTTAAAGAAGAATATTTTGGCTTATGTACATAAAAATACATAAACTATGTTTGAATTTAATATACACATAACTCCTTCATGGTTTGTGGAAAAAAATTGAACTCGTTAAGTATATTTGTGAAGATCTTAGATCATAAGCCTTAATAACCTACGGATCCTGAAAACAGCCTCCTGAAGATAATTTCAGTGTTATCAGTTATCTTTGTTTTTAATCTAACATTTTACCCTAACATTTGGCTGTTTCCCATGATCACCTAAATCGATCCTTCTTTCCAGTTATATTAAAATGAAGTGAGAAAAAAGGAGAGGAAAAAGTATCACAAAAATCTCTCATTGAACAAGTATTTTCATCAGGCAGATGTCAGTCTTCAGATGCTGTTTATGAAGTAATCTTCAAATAATTTAACAAATTCTTATTTCAAGTTCCACTTTTTCATATCTAAGTCATAATATATATGCAACTATAGAAATGCTACAACTATAGCTATATAGCTATAATGATCACTGTACCAATAATGGGATGGCAGAATCTGTCCATTGAGACTAATAAGAAAATAGTCACAAACTGCAGTTTATATCAAATAACTTTGCAGCTCAGTTCTGATGTTTAAATTTATTTATTTATTTATTTATTTTTTAATTTAGGTACATAGTCTGTTGAACTCTTTTCTATTTGTATAAGGAAAGAAATACTTTCCAGCCTAGTAACTGCTAGCCAGATTTTCAGCAGAATTCAACACCCATAGACAAGCAATTAAAAAGCTAAGTAGACCAAAATCTATCAAGTAATATTAAAAAAAAAAAAATGTTATTGTATAAATTATCAAAATTCTATTAAGTATCTAATTATTTGGATAATGTTTTCTGTTTAAGGTGGATGTGTATACGTGTGCTGCTTCCTTTAACTGTGTTACTTGCCATGAGGTTTCAGCTCTAGGCTGAAACTTGTCTTTGAATCATCTGAAACAAGTCTACAGACAATCCCTGTAAACATATTTTGGACATGTCCAAAATAACAGCTTGAAGCTAGACTGAGAGAGCTGTAATGTATTTTTCATTCCTTTTGTAGAGAATGTTGTCAATATTGTTATAATCAATAAATGACAACTTTGTACAATCAACTTTATCACAGCTACCTCTGGTGTTAGAATGAGTTGCATATGTCTTTAGAGATGAAAGACACTATACATTTGATTAATTTTACTAAAAAAATTATTAATCCTTACTTTACAGAAGTGTTAATTAGGCACTATATTTCTGAAATGAGATACTTTGATTACTACATATTTTGCAATTAAATCCACTTTTAATTTTGTCTTAAATTTTGAGTGACATAATTATGCAGAGAACATACATGTGCTGGTACCAAATGTCCTCTGTAAAGACTACATCTCTGCAAAGATTTCATTTTGAGTCTACGACTAAAAAGTAACAATTCTTCCCTCTGTTTTCTCCTCTTCTCTTCTGTTTTTGGGCTGATGTTAGACTCTTTGTATAGAAGTTTGCACATAGCAACACACTACTACTATTGTTGCAATTAGTAAGTGTATTTATTTTTGTATACATTGTTTTATACTTCAGAAAAATTTGGTATCACTGGGGTCATATATCACAATCCAGCAAATTAAATTTTCTGTGACAAATTTTGACTAGAAATTGACTATGATTGATAGCAAGGTGCCTTTTTTCTATAAGATAAAGTGTATGTTTTAATAAAGAAAGTTACATTAGGAAAATTATTTGTGTCTTTGAACTGATCTATCTGTTTTAAATGTTCGGATATTATCTATAAGAAATTGCTTTTTGGAGGCAGCAATTGTTATTTTAAAGAAGGAAAAATGGTAGATTTTCTTTATAGGATCCAAAAAATGTTAAAGCAGGGTAAAATCAGTAGCATGCACTAATCATAACATTAGGTCAACAGATAAGCAATGTAAACGCAAACTCTGTTGAACTACTTACTACAAGAAATTTGTGGAAATGAGAAAAGAAAAGGAGCTTGATGAGTTCCTCCTTTTACTCTGACTAGGAGAAACTTGGAAGGATGATTATGATTATGATTATTATCACTATTATTAAAAAAATTTCCAAGCACTGTTGCAAGCTAAATCCCTCCTTCTGTCTGTATTTTTACATAATTGACTACAATGAGAAATGAGGAAGTATACCATATATTTTGTTGATTTCCTCTTTTCCTAGTATTTTGGGGGGGTTTTGGAATTGTTTAATCATAATGATTTTCTTTTGAAAGAAGATTTCCCTATAAAATTTCTATCTAGGAGTCATTGAACCAGCCTTGACAGTGGAAAGCACTGGACCAGTGTCTGAAGAAACTACTTTTTGATCTTGTTGATTGAATATCAACATGGACATAGATATGTTTCATAGACTTTTTTGCCTTGCCTTGAATGTCTTCGTTTATACCACAGATTGTGCTTGCTCAGTAATTTAATTTATGAATCAATCACTGAAAAGTTAGATGTCGTAATATCAAAGATTAGTTTGAAAAGGCAAAATCTATGCAACTAAAAAGTTGACATTAAAAAAAAAAAAAAGGAAAGTAGTGAATTAGAAATCCTTGTCTTGGATTTTTAATTGAGAAAGTATTTCAATCCCATGTACCATCTGAAAACTTTTCGTGCTGTTAATTTTTTATTATTATGTTTAAAAGAAGGCTTAAAGGAAAAATGTGCTAGCATTATGAATGCTTTTCCAGGGGAAAAAAGAGTTAAATTTGAACTTTCGTTCATTATTGTGAAGGTGTCTGATTTTTTAGTTTCTTCTCTTTCACTTAATAGTAATGGAAGTTTAGGTAGAAAGTAAGTTCTCATACCATATTTTAACATACATATGCATAAAATAAGTTATACTTTACACAGAATGTTTAATTTTTCTGGATATTGAAAAGATAACTCATTGTTGAAGTTTTAATTGTAATTTTTGATTTTTCTAATTAAATGAGATACCAAGGTTGTGATTTTTTTTTTTGCTAAAATAATGAAGTCCCTTCATAGATCCAGGAGCTATATTTGTTTCCTGAAAGTGATGGTAGGTGAAGCTGACATGTGAAAATTCTAGCCTTCATTTTCCAGAAGATCAAACTGACTCTGAGTGGAATGTAGACCTGGAAAATAAAATAAAAAAAAAAAATCTTATTTCCTGCAGTTATAATTATTTGCCTATTTGTGTTTCTTGTCTCTTCGATTCAATTGTCATTGACATATAGATAAGAAGAAATGGCTTGTTGTTTATCACAGTGCATAGGAATTATTTATCCAAAAATTTAACCTAGATAATTCAGAATAAGCTTGCATTATGATCTGTTTATCTGAATTGCATCAACAATTGACAACCCAATAAGGTAGCATAATAACTGAGATGGTTATAAATTGTATCTTTCCTATTTTTGTATGAATATGAACTTACAGTTCCTACTATTTGTAAACCTATTTTTCCTACATTTTAATTTTGCTAAATCTCTGGTCCTGAGTTACCTGCCATCTTGAATCACGAATCATCATATTGTGAACTGAAGCTTTCTGTTGCTAGAAATTTTGACATGCAATTGCAACCTGCCAGTCCAGTACTGTTAATCTGACAGTTTTACTACTCTTCTTTGTTTATTTCTTCTCTGGTTTTACATAAAGAATAAATTATATTATTTAGATAGAGGCCAAGAAATTGAGATGTCATCAACTGTGAAAATAAAAGGACTGGGAAATTTTTACATATATTTTAGGTATTGTGGTTTTGTTACCCTGGCTTGCTCTTTCATCTGTTCTGTATTTTCCTTTTCTACTTGAGAATTTAAGGCATTATAACTTTAGGAGATATCAGAGAAAATGAATACAGAACATTACCCAAAGTATTACCATCTACAATTACTAATGGAAAAATATTTTGGCATCTAGGTGATATTCAGACAGCAAGGTTCTTCAAGGATGATTTTGCTATAATATGTATCTTTTTAAAGTAAGTAAGTGAATCATTACTTAGTGATCATGATACTGGGAGATCCCTTCTTTCTAGAGACTTTTTTATAAGATGAAAAGCAAATGATAATTAAAAAAAAAAAAAAAAAAAAAAAAACCAAACCCCAAAACAACCCAAAAAACCCCAACCAGCCTTCAGTCTCTTTCCTAAAGACACTGAATTTTAAGGATACATACATATATGTAACAATATGTTTCATTTAAAAAAAAAAAAAAGTATTTAATGCTTTACATTATAGCATAGTTGAAATAGCAGAGAAAGTGGAATAGTGATGTAAAAAACAATGGGTTTCTCAGTGTCCCAGGGGAAGGAATTACTGAGAATCATGGAAGAAAATATCGTACACTTGTTTCTTAAAAGTATGTGAATGTAGGTAGAGTTTTTATTGCGGTGTATTCACATTTTATTAAAAAGGTCTCTTCATCCCTATATTATAGAGTGCTGCCTCTCTTCTGGAAATATTTTCATTAGCACAGAATTTTAGTAGTCAGAGTTTTCAAGAAAACTTTATAATTTTTTGGTAGTGGTCCAGTGCAGAATTGAAACAGAAACACTTCCCACATCTGTCTTAGGCTATTAACTATGTAGAAGTGGGTGTTGCAGAATACCAATTTAACTATGAATTTTGAATTTTTTGCAAAATCAAAATCTTGTTTTCCATTCATGCAAAAGAAATTATCCTGAAAACTTCTTCATTGTATCTTGAACAAGTCACCTCAAGTCTTTTGGATTAAAGTTTTTTAAGCTTCATTGGCTACATCTATACTCATGAGTATGAGGTAATGTCATTAGGAAGTGGAACTCACCTATCTATAATTTTATTTGTTAAAAGTATTCCTAACATAATTCTACCATGTTTAAATTATCACACTTCAAAATAATACCCTTGCATACTTTGAAAGTTTGCATGAACCATGGACCACTCCCAGCAGGTATTCTGTATCAAGCCATTCAGTTTTGGATGGGAAAAGATTTTATTCATAAGGACAAAGTCCATTCTGTACTAGCTGGCAAGTTTAATTTATGAACACAAGTGTAGCTACCTGGACTCTTCTATGAATTTGACTACAGTTTGTACCTATTTTTGAGCTCTTTTTTTCTGACTTTTGAGGAGTTCCCTATTTTTGAGCTCTTTTTTTTCCTGACTTTTGAGGAGTTTCTTTAAAGCATGGATGTCAAAAGATGATATAATATTGCACTAATGGTTTTACTAATACTACTGTGGATTAGGATTTCCCAGTGGAGTGGAAAGCCAAGCAGAGAGGAGGCTGCATCCTATAGCTTCCTGCAGTCATTATCAGCCCGCACAGTGCATACAGTACAGGTCATGTGAAGCAGTGAATGCTTTCCCACTCCATTAAGTTGAAAACACTCTCTTGGTTACTTAGTTATGGAATTCATGGATTTCATTTACTTCTTAAGTTAAATTACTGCAGCAGATTCTAAATTATTTTTTTTTCCATTATCATTGTCCAATCCCTATCCTTATCCCTTCCAGTATATGTTTAAATGTCAGTATACGCCATGATTTGCTCTTTGTCTTACTTCAGGGTAGCAAAGATGAGTGGGCTACAGATGTGAAAATGAGGTAATGTTCTGAAGGACTAATTAGTTTTGAAGACAGATGAGAATGGGAGTGTTTAACAGAAAAATTATGGGTAAGAAAAGGGGAGAAGCGGAAAAAAGCATTCCCATAAATTGAAATCCTGACTCGATCAAAGTAAGTATTAGAACTTCCTCTGCCTTTATCAGGCCAGGATTTCACTTATCTTGTCTATTTAACATTTTATAAAACTAAAGGGAAACTCTGAGTTCAAGCCAGCAGGAAACATACTGATATAAATGTGAATGTGGTTTTAATTAGAGTCAAGAGAATAATGGTGGGTTTTTTGGGTATTTTTGACTAGCTGAATTGAAAATTCAGGAAATAATAGAACAAGCTTCTTTCTTTCTTTCTTTCTTTCTTTCTTTCTGTCTTTCTTTCCTTCTTTCTTTTTTAATTTTTAAATTTCACACTGGCAGTAACAAATACTTAGTTCGCCCTTTTCTATTCTGTCATATTTTGCCTTATAAAAAGATTCTGAATTTTAAAATAAAAAGCAATAAAAAATCCATAAACTGTTGAAACAAAGTTCTAACCCTTCTAAAAAATAATAAGCATCAAAACATGGAATGGAAGATGTTTTCTAAACATTTCCTTGCTTATTGTGTAGCTCTAGCTTTCTATTTAGCCTTTCTTATCTGTCTCAGCAGGATATCAGGACGAGCCTGAGCTGTGTTCGGGTTCCTTATACTCTAAGGTAGAGGGATAAATTTATAGGTAAGAGAAACAAATAGCATTAGTTTCATTATAAGAAAAATGTTTATACATTTGTACTCCTAACATTCTGGGCTAAAAGCTACCATTTTGGGGCAGCTGGCATTTGTGAGTGTATTATTTTGCTATTTCCTCTTAACCATGAAGTATCATTGTTTTCATTGGGTATTGATTTCTCCATTACCGTATTTAAATATACTTCTTTGTCTTGGGGCCTTTGACACTTCTTCTCTGCTAGAGAAAGACTTTTCTGAGGAATGTCCTCATTTAGCATGCAGCTTTGTGCATATGACATTTAAAGGTTTAAGAAGTCATTCCCTTATGCAAGGGAGAAATCACCATACTTTAAGCTAATGGAAATCTTGCTGCTAGCTTCTCAAGGGACCACTGCACCTAATGAGCAACACTAGATTGCTCCCAGCATAGAGCTGGGGGTGTGGGCAGGGACATGCAGGTCCCTCAGTGCCCTCAGGGCCAGGCACAAGGGACAGTATGGCTGTTTGCCTTTGCCTCGGTTTTACTGAAAGTGTTGTTATTTTGTGAGAAAGCAGGTGAGGTAAAGCAATGCAAGATGAGTAAGAACCCAAACAGAAGCATACCTGTTGAGGGGAAGCTGACTCAAAGGTAGAAGAAGAAAAGCTCTGCACTGAAGAGTCATAAAGCTAAATGGCATCAAAAGATGGTAACTCAGAAACATCAAGGGTCAGCTGCTCCAAGGATCAGTAGTGGCTGACCTGCCCTCACCAGACTGGAAACCTGTTGCTTTGCAGACTCACAGGTTATCCCCGTCAGGTGTGGCGAGCATGTAATGCTTAACTTAGCAGCCCATTAGTCCCAGCTATTGTATGTATTAATCAATAAATAATTGTTTTGTATGCCTGAACAGTGCATATCATGCTCGTGGGGTCTTATTCTGCATGGTAGAAGAAATTGAAACAAGAGTGACCTTGAAAGAAAAATGTATTTTATGTACAAAACTGATTGCATATCGTGCATGAAACCTCCCTGGGATGTGACAGTGATTTCTACCTCTATTTCACTGAGCAACTTTGAGACCTTCTCTCTGACGTTGGATCCTTTGTGTTGTCCTTATCAAAGTATACTTCACTGGAGAAATCTGACCTCTGCTTTTTTAGGCAGAATTGTAAGGATAGGTAAATGGCAATAAAAAGAAATAAAACACAGAAGTAATCAAATTCTTTTGGGCAAAAGAAAGATTTTCAAATGGAAAATGGAGATCTCTGCCTGAGCAATGTAAATTACTTTTTTGTTTCCCTTTGCTCCCTGCTCCCTAGCCGGCAAATGACTTATGTACCTATCAAGAATATCAGAAAAATAATAGTTTCATGTCCTATTACAACCACTTTGAACACAATGAATGAATCATTAAAGTTATATGTCATTTGGGTGTTAGATAGCATTCATCAGAAAGATTTGTCACATTAGTCTGAGAGAGCAGAAGGTAAAGTCTCCTCCTTTTTGTGATATACAAGTTCTGAATATTAATTGGTGACATCACAGACTTATGTTGACAACACATATCTCCTTGTAATTCAGCTATGTTCAGCCAAGCGTTCGCTTTACGCATCCATTATCCATGACTGTGGGCAAACAATTGACGTTTGAAAACAGTATCTCCATTTTTATCATGTCTGGTGGCAAAATGGACCACTTTTATATGTAGTATCTGCACTTCCAGAAGCACATTTAAATGATAAAATGGCTTTATCATAACAGCTTTTTTAGGATTTAGTGATTGATTTCTGAAGATAGACATCTGAATTCTAAGACAGAAAAAAGTACAGGTCTCATGTTTAGTGTAGTTGCAGAAATTTGAAGGCTGAAACCGTGACATCTAAACTAAAACAATAAGTCATCATTCCCTAGCCATTTTCTTTTTGGAATATATTTCTTATTTATAAATACAAACCTGTTATTTCCTCAGCTGAATTTAAATGGTCACAGTTAAAAGGGCTTCTGGCCGATAGTTATCAGGAAAATTAGGTAACAAACACAGTAGTTTTGAATTGCAAAAAGATACGTGTACTGCAACAAAGAAGATTTTTCCCTTTTTCTCCTCCCCCCCCCCCCCAACTGTGTCTGTCAACTATTTGGGGGCCTTTGGACTGCCACTGGTACTGAAAAATGATTCATTTGGAATACATATATTATCAGCAAAAATCATTTAGGAGGTGAACACAATCTCTAGGTATCTGACAGAGATGGAAAAGAAAGCATAAAAGCAGCCAATGTTTTGCCCATTGTATTTAATCCTACTGAAGCCAGAATGTACAGTGGAGTTCTATACTGGCAAAAATTATAGTGAGGGCACAGATCTGATCTCCATAAAGCTACAACACATGTAGCTAAACAGGTTTTCATATTGAATCACTGTGATTAAAATAGCAAAAATTTTAAAAATGCTTATTAAACTGATGGTGTGCATTTTTTCAAAGGAAAATAGATAAAAAGGCTAAGCCTTCACTAGATTAAAGGCTAACATTACCTGTGGTGGGTTAATCTCTTAAATTCCTTCTATGGCCAATAAAAGGTGATTTACAGCACGTAAACTTAGTCTTTTCCTTTGAATATGCCTTCGAGGGAGCCTCTATTGACTCTAAAATGAAGCTTGTGCTAAGCTTTGAAATACCACCTCAAAGTGTGTGTTTCATCACCATTTTGACTTATGTCCTCTTTGTTGAAGAGAGTTTTGAGAAAATCTAGAAAAGGGCCTATTAGAAATCCATACAATAAGCTGAGCTCAGCTTATGTTTTGGTCCTATTCCAGGTCATAACAGCTTTTATTCTATTGATTTTTCCTAATTAGTTTTGGCTTTATCTTATGCACATTGAAGGCCATGTTGGTATTAATACTTAACGTCTTCCAGCACTGATGGTAGTCATTCTGTTAGTGCAGACTGGGAAGGCATGGCTGCCAATGTTTAAATATCAGTACATGCAAGTCCCATCGTATTTGGGTTCGATGATGTGAGGAAAGAAGTTCCATCAAGTACCTGTACTGTTCTTTCTGGTATGTCTGTTGGTAGTAACAAAATAAAAATACTATGATAAATCTTGTTTAATGGTGAGAAAATGTGCAACTTCAAGAGTAGTGTGAAAAAGGAACTACTTATATTTTATTATTAAAGAATCAAAAAGATACAAATATCAACATCCCAGACTCATATTGCAGAAGCTATTGTTATAAATGAAAAGAATATAAAAGTAATTAAATCCAGTAGAACAGAACAGATTTTCTCAAGCAGCACATTTTTAAATGCAAATTTATGCAGAAGGGAGACTAGCTAGTCATTACTGGTGGTATGTTCTTTAACCTAGCAGCAAAGCAGGTAAGGTAGGTTGGGGGTTTTTTGTTTGTTTGACTTTTTGGTGGATTTTTCTTTTAATTTGCTTACTAAAAGGAACCACTTCTTCTGGTGCCAGGAGGTTCTGAAGGACAAATGTCAAATCTCAGTAGAATGGCTCAACGAATGAAGGGGGCCATTAGGTGTCTCTGGTATGCAATACACCTGTTGCCTAAGGGGGAAAGTAGATATCATCTCTGAGATTTTTTATATATATATCTCTTAGCTACTGTATTTCTCTCACATAGTTTTGCCCATTTATGTTTAGTATATCTGGATAAGTGTTCTAAAATATTTTATTCATGTAGTCTACAATTAACAGAAATTTTCTTTCCTGGATGAAAAAGTTACTTTTTGGGACAGACCTAACACATCAAAAAACTTTCTTTTTAACATGATCTACTTCACAAAATTTCTTTGGGATATCCTTATTTAGTGCAAATCTACCAGCCAAGAGTACCCTTGGGTAAATACAGAGTGAATAACCGATAAGCAGGATCTATGCTATGTAATATATGGGATTATTTTTAGCTTTTTTCCCTCTTGTGAGTATGGCATCATTGTCATAAACCTTTCTATGAGGTGACACTTTGGTTTCCCTTGAGTGAATGTGTATGTGAATACATGCATGTGTGTGTCTGCATTAATGAGTGATGTGAAAGAGAAAAGCATTTGGAGATAAATCTCAAAAGGCGTAAATCAGCAAAATTCCATAGAGGTTAATGGTGATTTACTGAGGCATGCACCTGAGGCTTTATCAGCAGAAAATTTCTAAATCCTTTAGTATGTCTATATCCCCGCCTTCCTGAATTAGACATAATTAAGGCATGGCCAATAGATTAATACATCCCTAAAGATATCATTATTGGTTTTAATAATTTCCATGGTGATAACTATGGATTAATCACTACTTAGCTTAAAGTATTAAAAATGGCTTTATAGAAAAGTAGACCAAAATTATTCATTAGGTTTGTATTTTATGAAGTGGGGAAAGAACACTAACAATTACAATGAACTCATTAAAATACGATGGTAAATACATTATAAACAAAATTTTGTTATAAAAATATTTCAGATTTTATAACTGTTTTATTTAAAGCACCATAAAAACACTTAATTGAAATCCTGTGGTTTGATGAAACTCCCAGGAGTTTTCTTTTCTCAGATTAATTTTAGATGGATAAAATAGTTTAGGGAACATTACAAGTGACATTAAAGGGCATTACTAGTGTAAAAAATATTTTCTTTTTTAAACAGAGCAGAACAAGATATTTTTATTACATGTTAATTCCTGACTTTTCTTTAAATACTGATAAATTTCTGTAAAGCTACAGAAATGTTCGTTCTACAAACATCATTTCATGCTAAGCAGAATGGAAAGGATATCTGCAGAAATATCCCCTGACCAAAGAAACATTGCCAAGTTCAGATAAAACAAAATATTTTTGTTACTGGAAATAACATCAGTTGGTCTTTTACAGGAGTAAGTAGCAGATTCAAAGCTATATTCTATTGCATAGAAAAGTGACAGCATGTGGCTTTTGAATATAGGAAAATATATAAGAATTCAGGAAAGCTTACGAAGAAAATACATTCATTTGAATTGCCAATAGCTGTAGTGGTTCAGTAAATACTAGCAATGCAATGAGCTTTATGCTGAATGAAGACAGAGGCTATGTAGAAATGGAAACCCAATTTTTTTCAAAGTTGTTGAAAAATTAGATCTGTATCTGCATACCATAAATCCTCAAGACACTGCAGAACAGTAGATTTTACATTTTTTCCCCATCCTTTCTGTTCACATTAAATGTACTGCACGTAGAAGGAAAAGGGAATTTATGGAACACCATGTTAAAATAGCAAAATTCAGAAAACCATATAAGGTATTAGTTAGTAAAGATTTATGGGCTTAAACCACCCGGGATGAACACTCTTTTGCATGAAAATCAGTGGCAAAACAAACAGAAATGTCAACGGAGTCAATATAGACTTTAAAGACTCCCTCCCCAAATGCCAACTGGCACATGGGAGGCCTCAAGGTGGATGGGGCTCCAGATGGAGGCCACCAGGACTGAGACTTGGGTGATGCAGATTCAGGCAGCACCGGTGCCTCTCCCTGGAGCCGGAGGTGGTGGTGCGGCACTGGTAGGGGGTGAGCTCTGGTGGAGGCTTGGAGGTCCCAGGGAAGGTTGCTGCTGGAGGAGGTGTGTTCAGTGTATGGACTCGTGTATTGTGGAAAGAGAGACGGGAGTACAAAGGGAAAACTTGTTCATTATCCAGTAAAGTAACGCTTGTGTTTGCCACTGGAATTTAGGATTTGCTTTTAGAAGGTAATTAGTCCTGCACCAGTATGGTACAGGATACCTTTAGCTAATTCCTTTCAGAAGGCAAGTGTCAACATGCTAGTGGCGACTGCTCTACGTCCTTTTGGCCACCACAAGGAAGACGAGTGGGTTCTTACTCTGCGCTTTTGGAAGTTACTGAACTGCAGTAAAACTGTAAAACCACAAAATCGTTAGTGATACTTGTATAGTCCAAATGAAAAGGAAGCTTTCTTCATCACTGAAACAATGTGCCTGCATGTGTTTTAATAGGATTTTTGAGCTGTTGACTTAACTGTTTTTATTTTTTTCAATTTTGGTTACTTGTTATTCCTAGTTGCACTCTCTGAAATAATAGAAACCTTTCTTTAAAAACAATACAATTTACAAGTCAGAGAAAAGAAAATGAAGAAAAGAGAAGATGATGGTGCATAATTACCCAAACATAATTGGAGAACACAATAGACATATTGGTTGCAGGTGGCTGACAGTAAGATAGCTAAGAGAAAGTAAACACTATTAACAAAGTTTCAATTATTAAGTGTTGCATGTGAAATTAGTGTGTGACAAAAGAATCACAAACTAAAGAATTAATATGAAAAAAACTAAACAGAGTAAGTAACCAACATGTTGCTGGGTTTCATATTATCTAAGGCTTTTTGTGACAAGGCTTTCTCACATTTGACTAAGGCTGCCTGATCCAGCATGAGAGGCCCTTAGCCAGTCTTGTAGAGAGGCTCGCAGAGTCCAAAAGAGTTTTGCAGAGATCGATGAGAAGCACAAAAGAGGTCAGCATTGATAAATGCTCCTGCATGCCCACCTGGAAAGTAGAGATAAGGTGATAGACTATAATCTAAAATTAATGTTTTTTCTTACCAGGTTTTGTTCACAAAAATGTGTAGAGCTGTTGACCTTCTCAGAGACCTGTCTGCTTTAAAACCAGTGGTGGGTGCCTTGCCTTGCTGGAATAGGCTCATTTTAAAGGTTTGTATTTTATAGAGCCTATGTCAAAATCTATGAAGTCTATGAGCCTTTTGATGTCAAACAGGCCTACACAGAAACTGATTTTGGAAGGACCGATGTATTTCAACTGTTTGGAACGGGTTTTGGCTAGCCACTTTCTTTTTTTTTTTTCTCTTCCAGCTGGCAGGCCAAGGTATGTACAGTGGATATTTGCAAAATTCATTGTGTTACATCTTTCAGCCTATCTAAAGGACACTGTAACACACAGAGCCGCCTCAGCTAGCCCATCTCATACTGTGCTGGGAAAGGAATGAGCAGAAAACACAGTTCAAAGACAGGAAGCCGGTGATGACTGGCAACGGTCCAGCCACCTCTTGTAGCACTTTTGCACGGACTCTGTGCCAAGCAGACCCAATTACACCACTACCTGGCCTTGAGCTGGTAAGGCTGAAAGGTACTGTGCTTCCTGGATTGGATTTCCATGTGGACTTACTGGCCTGAGACTATACACTCTGTGGGGTAAGTCCTGTAGAGGACAAACATGCCCCTAGGTACATGTGATTCTCAAGATCACAGCTGACCATTTCACAGTATTTACTCTATTTGTCGATACAATATCAGGCTGTTAGGAGAAACGACTTGACAGCCTTCAAGTAACTCATGAGGCTCAGTATAAAGAGACCATGGTCTTGTGAGCCCGTAATAAAGTATGAAGCTGACACGGTGGTCTCACACCATCTCTCATTTCCAGGAAGAAGGATAAATTTTATTAATTGTTATGAGATAAGACAATTGCCAAGTGCTATTGAAAACCCCACACTTCCTGTAAAACAGTATGATAAAAAAAGAAATTTGAATGTATCTCCTTTTTACCAGTGAGATTATTTTTAATATCTTATTATTTTTTCTCCTATTTAGAAGATTTTGAACAGCTGTATGAGGCAATTTGAATCAGTTGAAACATAATGTTTGGCCAAATCTCATTAAAAGGGATTATAAAAATAAAAGAAAATCTCTTTCCAATATTTGGAAAGTGAAGGCTAATTCCCAAAATGTGTTGAAAAAAGAGATGGATGTGCTTACTGTAGGTATGTTTCCTGAAATGAGATCTACATTTGTAATTGATTTGCCTGCCTTAGGGTTTACATAAAATAGAATAGATTTTGCATGACTGATTATAAGGGCTTTATGCATAGCAGAATATTGACAATCATATTTGAAATTACTATGCATTTAGTCGGGTTTTTTTCAATAATGGAGTGATTGCAATTTTCTTTTTCTTTATCGATGAAACAATATTAAGGAAAAATATTCCCTTGTGATGAGCTATGATTGAACCCTCAGCGTCCTTGATCCTTTTTTTTCTGATCTTGACTTCTGCTAATCTTATTTTGCAGAAAAAGCTTAGGATAAATCAAGGTGTGGTCAGGCTGACTGTTGTGTAAATGCTAAATCTGTTGATATTTGAGTTATCATGTAGAGAGAGTGAAGTTAACATAGAAATACTTTCTGCATTTATTGGAAAACCTTCAAGTCTAATAAAAGTCAAAGAGAGGGTAAAGTTTTCATGTGTCTGGAACCGTAGTCGCTAAAGTTTCATATTGTATGAATGAAGAATGAAAAAATTTCCCTTGTTTATACAGACCAGACTTGGTACCCTGAATTTAATGTGAAAAATTATTTAAAAAATTCAAATACAATAAAACACAGAACTGGCACCTTACTGAATGTGATAAATATATGTAAGCTCCTGGATAATTTGGGAAGGTATTGTCAGAAGCAGGTAGGAGGAAGGATGTAGCCCACTCAGGGATTTACATGGAATGGCAGTTTCTGAGAACACTGTTAGAATTCTGCTTAGATTTTGCTGAATCTCAATGCGGCAAGCACTGGAGACTTTTACGTCTTTGCTTTGAATGTCCTAGACGTATTTTTTTTTATTTGATTGCGTGGCTTATGTTGTCCAGTAATAACTAATGAACATGCAGAAAGTATTTTTATTTTAACTTTTCTGGAATTAGATCAACTTTACAGATTGCTTTGAATTAACACCATATGTCTGAACTACACTTTTTGTGTACACATCTCAGTATACTGTATGAGAGATGCTTGAACTCAAAGGGAAAGGAATAGATAGTATCAAGATATCTTCAGTTCATGCACAGACTAAATATACCTTTATCAATTCAGGAAAATTTTCATTATTTTGATGTATACCTAATGTAATCTTCTAACAAACTTCTATGGGGACTCAGGGATGCTAGAACAGAAAGGAAGTTTACATTGAAAATTATTTAAAATCTGTGCTGCAACTATTTTACCCTCTCTATCTTGTGTTGGACAGCTGGACAAAGATTTTTCCCTGCTCAACTTTGAGATTCTATAAAGCTTCCACCAAAGCTTCAGGTGAGAAATGAATGATTGAGTCCTTCTGGTACAAGACTTGTCTTCCTTTTTTTAGTCCCAAGATTAATATCAGAATATATTTAGGTGACTAAGAGCTCAGAAGACTCTAGTGCTCTTCTCTCCTACTCATCTGCCCTTAGTACTTTTATTAGGCATTGATGAAAACACTCACAATCACTTTGTATAAATACAGGAGATATATATATATATACACACACACATACTTTATTTCATAAAACATATGGGCTGTGTATATAGGTTCCTGTATATTCCTATAGATACATAGATGTTCCTTTCCTCAAAGAACTGATACATATATACAGAATATATAGCTATATGTTTTTATATATATATACGAGCATATATGAATACAGACACACACACGTATATAGTTGTTGATAAGGCTCCTCTGGTTGTTTAAAATGTATTTAATGTTTGGATAGCAGTCAATGAAGTAAATAAAAAGCAAAAATTGTTACAGGCGAGGAGACAGAGATCAGAGAAAAACTGATAAGGGACAGAGCCCACTGCAGTGTGGTGTAGGCTATGCCCATATTAGCAAGTAGCACTTCTGGATCTGTAGAGAGAAACAGGTAGTGCTGAGGACCCAGCAACGATCTATATGTGTTTTGCTCCTTTTTACTTCAGACCAGTTCTGATGGACAAAATTTCCATTAGTGATTGGAGCATGCTACGTAAGTCCCCAAAGTGCATTTTCCAGCATGCCTGCTATTGAAAGAAATCCAGTTCATGTGCTCCGAGACTGCACCCTGATGTGAATCAAAACATGAGAAAGCACATCTGTATTAATGTTTTCATTTGGATCAGGCATGCAATTTGGAAACATATTTCCCAGCTGTGTCCTCTCACTGTGCTTTTCTTCTTTTGACAGGGAAATCTCGGAACGTAGAAAATGGATCCTTTTAGATCAAACTAAATTGAAAGGTGCACGACAGACAGAGACTGGAGGCCAGACTAGAGCTAATTCAAGGTCACCTTGTACCATGTTGGGTCCTCAGCATCCACGGTTTCATTTCACAGAACTGCTCCTGTTTTGCTACACTGCTTGCTCAGTCTGGATGCCTGAAAGACTCTCCTCTGGCATGCACTCCTGACACAGACTAAACTGCTAACGTAGACGTATCCATAGAACATACAGTCTGCTTGTTTTGAATTACAATAAAATACAACAAAATACAAATAAAATAACTAAAACAATGCTAAAAAAGAAGACAGAACAGTGTTTGATACCAACATTAGCTTTGAATTTATAGGCAAAAAAATACATTTCTGCTGTTTGTCATCATCTTTTTAATGTTATATTCACTGTTGCTGACAACATTATTTTCACTGGTTCTAAATATGAACTAGTTTCTAATTAGTTCAAGAAAAGAGTTCGACCTTGGGCAGTAGAATAGAGTTGTGAATGGGGGAAATATGTCAGCAGCGTGCCTAAAAATAAGAAAGGAAATGGAATACAGGATTTTCAAGTGACAGTGATTGATGTGTATACATCTCTATGAAAATGAATGAGCAAGAGCTTTCTAAACACTGGCAAAAGTGAATTAATAATAAATAACGAGAAAAAGGAATTGACTAAAAAATTGATAATGAGAAAATTTAGTGTAATAATTATTGTTCAGAAGGAGGAATACAAGACAAAAACAAAGTAGCTTTGCATGGAGTCCAGAACTTGATCCAAAGCCTTTGAAGTCAGCAGGAAGCCACTGGCCTCCATGTACTTTCTGGCAGCCTTGCAGTGTACTCAGTGTGAGAAATCTGGCACATCTCTCAGCTGCTCCATAACTCAGTCCTGATCTTATAATAGTGCTTCATCAGTTCATTCCTTTGCTCACCTTCCTAAATTAATCTCAGGACAATTCACTTTATCGACTCTTTCTGACCTCTCTAATCATGATGGTGCTTGGACTCTAAATCCTGATTTGAATAAGATTCCATTGTATTTGTCTCCTCTCCACAGAGAAGAGAACACTTGTCAGGGTCAGTAATAAAAGACAGTAACTTACTAGGGAAAGAGATTTCTACAGTATCATAGGTATATCATTGAATTCGTGGACAACTAACCCTTTTGGGTATAGACTGTTACATTTCTGTCCATCCTACTTTTTGCTTCACATCTTGGCTGGTAGGTTAAACATTCACCTCCCACCTGGCATTTCTACTCTTGACTAAATCAACATCTCTTCTTTTTTTTTTTCCCCAGAAATGCCAGCTCCTCAAGGAATAAGCAAACTATAAGGAGAAATAATATCTTCAGGTTGTCAGAGGAGGAGCTGGAGCCGTTCAACAGAAGTGGCAGAAGTATCAGGAGTCTTGCCATGTTGTGAGATGCACAGCTGAGTTGACGGCTCTCTATCCCGGGATATCCTGACAGCTCCCTTTGCTCTCCAGCAGCCCTGACACGTGCAGCTTGTGCTCCCATAGGATCTGGGCAAAGCTCTGCAACCCTTCAACTGGATGGTCCTCCATCCACATATCATCACTCTTGAGTGCAAGACAACTACATGGCAAAGCAGTAAAGTGAGCAACATCTTTTGATAATTTCAGAGCAAAGAAGGCTTTGCTAAAGCTGAAAATACCAGTCTGGTGCTGGTCCATTGGTAAAACTAGAAAGCTGAGAAATGTAAGAGACTTAAACCAAACCAAACCAAACAAAAACAACCCACCGAAAAAAGCTTAGCAATTACTGCATATAATATTGTTTAAAATATTTAAGGTATGGGAAGCTTGCCACAATGACTCATTTGTCCTCAGTATTTTGTAAAATGGAATGCTTTTATAATGAATGCTTATAGAAGATAGAGTATTTATTAGAATAGAAGATGGGATTTGGATTGACTTCATTTGCAAAATAGGATACATTATTTTTGGCATTGAATTTCAAATGTGAAAGATCAGCATTGCATTAGTGTTGCGTCTCCCTGATTTCTCCTTGATAGTACTGTTTTTGTGAGTTCTGACTGACTTTTAGGACTAAATCATGAATTAAAACCTTAACATGATTTTTTCTTAGTTTCTTATATTATCTACTGATCTGTAACTAGTTCTGTTTACAAAAGAAATAAAAAGAAATGACAAAAAAAAAAGAAAAAAAAAGAAAAAAATGAAATATGTTGTTAGGTCTTCTTTTCTTCTACAAAAAAAAACCACAAAAAACAAAACACACCAACCTGCAGAGGTCACTGAGAATACAAATTCTAGTTGTTCTAGAACTTCTCTTAATTGTCTTAGATCTCCTTGTAATTCATAATGCTGTAAAGGAAGAGCTATTCAATTGTGCAGTTTATAAGTTAAATTGAAACAACTAGTTGTTTTCCCTGTCAGAGCTATAGATGAGAAAATGAGACTGGAGAAATATGCAGCAAGATCCTGACAACCTGTATTTCTCTTCCCTCCTAGCTGGTCCCAAGACAGTTGCCTAAATTATAGCTGCACAGGCGATATTCAAAGTAAAACAAGCAAAGAGACATGAAAAAAGAAAAAAAGAAAAAAAAAAGAAAAGGATAATAGTAGTGCCATTATTGATAGTTTTTCTCAGTCTTTGTTACTGCATCCTTGTAAGAAAGCATGGCGGAAAAATAACAGAATCCTAGTGTTTCAGAAATAAAACTAGGTCCACTTTGGGACACCTCTCAGTGAAAAGGTGGAAAAAAGCAGACCTCTGGAAATCCTATGGATCCTGATTACTATACAGGAGGAAGTTGTTTTTAAGCAAGTCTTCAGTAGCAAACAGTTAAAAATTAACTAATCTGTTAGCATTTAAATTTGAACAGCTAGATGAATAATAAAGAAAACAATAATTGGAGACATTCTGCCAAATAAATACATCAGATACATTTCAGTCTGTTATGAGCTAGATGGTTATCTGACTTGTTTAGTCAGTTACAAGTTAATTGTAGGAATGGGACGTTCTATCAAATAAAATTAGTACTGGTCTGTTAGCCATGTCCTAATCAAAACAAAAGGACTCAATTAGTTGCCATTGTGATTTCCAACCAGTATTTTAGGTCTATTTATTGCATCCTTGGGATGAAAATCAGAATTCTGATTAGATGCATCCTTTCGTAAATTATCAAATAATAAGACATATTTACATCTAAATGTTTTAAAGCCTCAAAATTATGCTTGCGGTTTTGCTCCACTGACTTATGATGATAGTTGATTTTAACAAGACTTCTCACTAAGTGAGGCATGCAAATGGATGAAAGAACTAATTCCCTGACCACGCTCTGAAATACGTATAAACCCTGAAGAAAGATACAGGGGGTATGAACACTACCTTAGATTATGGCCTATAAAGCTTCAGTCTGATGATTCTGAAACATTTACCCTATATTTATTAGATTTGAATTTATTTCCATTTGAATTCCCCAGCTGTTGTCCCTTTCAGAGGTCTGGACAACACCTCAAATGAGTTTTTCTGTGTCCAACATTTTCATCTACTGTTGCTGGTGCAGGTTTTGGATGTTTGTTCCCTTTTTTGCCCATTTTTGTAACATGTGGGAAGAAGTAGAGGGAGACTATGCATGAAAAATGCAGAGCCAAGAGGATACAAGTAGACTTACAGATTGTGAAGTGGAAGGGTTGTTTCCTATTAATACTGATGACCTCAGTAGTAAATATTTAAACAGCCCTGCATGTAAATGCTGGTTCACATATGCCTTGCATCTGGTAAACTGGGTGGGGCAAACCAGAAAGCTTCAGAGGATTATGCATACATATGTGTATACAGAAATAATACCAGAAAAATGCTGTTCATTCCATTATTGACAATAAATAACGTATATAAAAGTGTCCATAATTTTTTTTTCCAGTTATCAAAGGGCACATCTAGAGGATCTAGTTAAAAGATTCAACCTATTAAATATGCTTAAATCTTTCTGTGACCCAGGGCATACGTGTGTGTTCAACATTGCATGCCCTTGCAACAGAGAGAATCGTTTCCTTCTACTTGAGTGAAGTACATTAAAGCTCTTAGCACATTTGAACTTAAGGCGTGAGTCTACATTTTAGCTGAACAGAGGAACAGCGAGTTTAAAAAGAAGCAATGACCAGAAAAGTGTGTGTTGAAATGCCTGAATAATTTCTTTTTCTATTTTCTCATCCACGCAGTTACCATCCCCCCTCCAAAAAAAAATACAAACCCAAAACCAAACGAAAACAGAAAAACAAAACAACCCCAAAACAACCAAAACCCCCCAAATCCCCCAACAAACCTGACATATCAATACTGTAGTCTATCAGGACCAAATTCCATTTAGCTAAGGAGTATACAGTGCACTGAGTTGTATTTCAAATGAATGAACGAATGAATGACAACTCACTTTAGATTTTTCATTTAAGGCTCAAATCTGCAATCCATGTTGGTACTTAACACTGAAGAAATATCACTGAATTAATAGAACTGCCTGAATGAATGCTATTCACAGGATTGTAGAATAATTTCAATCTTGTTGAAATGACTGAGTGATTCAATCATGTCACTGAAAAAGGTTTCATATGTATTATTTCCTTTGTGTTTCAAACCTAAACTTACTGTATCTTGCTCCCTCTCTCATGTCCCCTTCTTGAAATCAGTAAATAGTATATGTAAAAAATGCTTAAAAGGGTCATAAAATTCTCACGTACTATATAAATAGCATTCTGAAAAGTTACTTGATGAACTAAATCTTTGCTCAATGACTCCTAATTATTATTTTTAATTAAATGCAGAATTACTACCTTTGATAGATTTAAAGTTTTGATAGTATGATTTGGCAACTTCTCATCCTTCTGTTAATTCCTTATCCTAATTCAAAGGCCAGAAGTATCTTAATGACTCTTTTCCAAAGGCTAATATGATATATTCTGAAGGTAATTTAATTTACTTCGTCTATAAGCGACATATCATTGTAACTAAGCATTTTCATCAATGTACACTTAATGATTGCATAGATTTCCATAGGAAATTTTATTAACTTGACTACTGACTCCAGCTCTAATTTAGTTCCCTTGTCAATTTATAGTTATACACAAAATAAGTCTGAAGTGATATTAAAGAGAATGATGTCCAATTAGGAAAAAAACAAACAGACAAAAATAAAAAAAACAACCCAACAAAAAAAAACAACAAAAGGTGGATTTTAGATCTCTTTTTTTCTTTACTTGTTTTATCTTACCTTTTTGTACATATATTTAAAAAAAACTCATATAGTAGTTGGAACTTATATCACATGAAGTAACCACCACAGAGAGATGATTTTGGTAAAGACATCTTTTTCATCTCTGATGAATACCTTCTCTGATGATATTATCCTTGTTTCTATTTTGATGACAAGCAAAATCAAAGTTCACAATTATTGTTCATCTGTATTCTCATGAGGAATTTTCAGAGGAAGCTAAATGCTCACAAGTGATATTACCTTGTATAGACTTTACTAACTCTGTTAACTTATAGTTGAGGATATGCACAGTCACTCCAGAGGAAATGATAACAGTATTTATGCATATATTGATATATGCATATATTTAACATGCAAAGGACATGACATTCAATAATGTATTTTGATTTAAAATGTAACAAATACTGCTTTTTTTTTTTTTTTTTTTCTTGTTAAAAAAGAATTAAATTATTGTCTGGTTGATCTTATTTATAGCCATCACAGGCCTAACTCTCTTCTCTAACTTACGTGAAATTTGGTGGTTGTGGGGACAGTACCATAACTGCCTGTACACTCTGGAACTCTGAAAGATCCTTTAAAGTTTTCTGGACAATGTAACACGCCTGTGTATCACTGTAGTTCTTATTCTGTACTTCCCTGTCTTTATCTGTCTATCTATCTATATTTAAATATATCTGTGTGAGAGAAAGTTGTGAGTAGGACTCTAAAAAAATATAGCAGCAATTTAATGTATTTCCCCCTGCCTCTTGTAATGGACAGGTATCAGTTAACTAAATAATTGGTGAAAAAACTTCAGATTATAGTTAGTCTGATCTTCCAACCTTGTCTGGTGAAAACATCAAATAGCAACATGCATTTGTAAAAGGCTGTACAATACAAGGTTGAAAAAAAATGCCAGGTAGAATTGTAAGTACTGTCCTCTATTGTCCTCTGTTGAGGACAGTAAACTGAAAAAATAGTCCTGTAGTATCTCCTAAAAATCCTTTATAACACGCCAAACTCATTATCATAGCATTGTTAGTAATTACAACTTGCCTCATGCAATAGCCAGTATTAGCCTGTAGGAATTAGTTCACTGTATAAAGTAATTAACATGTTAGTATTAAAATTCAAGGGTCAGTGTACAGAAGGGTTTAAAATGAGGCATATGTATTGTCTTTCTAGGCAGGAAAGAGCAGATTACTACTGTTGGATATTTAATCACCAGCATGGAAGACGTACTGACCTGGTCCGCCAATATTAATTTTTCCAAAGAATTAACAATTAGTAGAGCTGAGAGAGGTGAAAATGGTAAAAATGTCTCCACTTTCAAAGGAAAGTAAAGAACAAGTTTATGGGTTTCTCAAGGAAGTCTTGAGAATTTGAATTCACTATTTGTGAATAGTGCAGTGGCATTTATTTGTGCCAGCCAAAAGAAAAAGGGGGAAAAAAGTTGGCTAGAAGGATGGAAAAGTGGAAAACAGAGAAGCAGAAAGGCTAATTTATTGATACATTGATATGCCAATATGGGAGTAAACATTTGTTAATTGCTCCTGAATGGGAAGTAAACTGAAAATTTGTCTATGGCTGGAAGCGATGCAAATTGAGCCACATCAAAAGGAGGGAAGACCATAATGACATTGCACATGCAGACCGAGGGTCCTTACAAGCTTTGGGGACATCTCTCAGTGCAGTACCATATTAGGATACAGGGGTCACAGCTGAATAACACAGCTCCAAAACAGGAAGAAACCTAGTCGCATCAGTGTAACATCACATTTGAGCTAACTAGCGCTGCTGGAAAACACTGACCCTGCTGTTTCTTTGCTTTATACATCCCTCTACCATCTTGGCATTCCCTCTACTCCACAATTAAAAATAAATTCATAGCTTTGTCTTTACTCTTTGCAAGAGAACAAATTATCTGTAAAAAAAAAAAAAAAAAGGATTTTGTTCCCTGCCCCATTTATAGCACCTCTTACACTCTCACATGGAGGCTGCCAGACTCAAATTTTTGCAAAGGTTGCAAGTCTCTTTTTGTGGTCAAAGCTGTGAACAGATGCACAAAGGGAGAAGACAGACATTTAAAAAAGAATCACACGGAAGGAACAGATACAGGGAAATTTTTAAACCTGAGATGCTCCTACTGTGCAGCCAAATGCACTGCCAATAATCCACAGATGTACAGCACATGGGTGTGCAAAGCTGTGACTGTTAGAGGTGTGAAAAGAGTTCTTAGTATGTTCATTGAACAGCAAACGTACCCATCTGTTCTGTCGAAATAAGTAAGATCTACATCTAAAATCTCATACGTTTGGGAAGTTAACATTTCTGGAGAGTGACATAACAGAGGTAACAAGGTGTGCTCCCTGGTACTGACATGGGTAAACTTCTTCGGTAGCCAAAAGTAAATATTCGGGGCTTAAGAACGAGTTACACATTTTTTCTCACTTATGTTTCTGACACGTCGTTTCCTGTCTATTCAATTTCAGCCCATGTTATCTTTGCAGGGCTGAGCAGCAGCATACCTGGCCAAACACCTCTTTTGAGTGCTATGAATGGTGACAAGGAAATTGAACAACAATCCCCATGGCTGATATTTATGGAATAGTGATTCCAAGATGGAAACTTCTTTCTAACTTAATCGTTATGGGATTGCTCTATATCCTGAGGCTTGAAAAAATAACAGAAAATATTTTGAAAGCACCTCTTTGATTTTGAAACCTGAAATTTCCTTCACAAAGGGAGGTAAGCCCACTGCAGACGAACAAAAAAAAAAAAAAAAAAGAAGTGTGCTTCAAATAAGATGAAGCTGTGGCTCAAAATGTTTCCATACAGCAGCTACCGCAGCTTGCTACACCTCTGAGTCTGATTCTGTGTAGGTGCACAGTTCTTGCCTAAGTCTCATTATGATCAATGAGGAGGGGAACAGATATTAAAATTCCCTAGGGCTCAATCACATAGAAATTTCTTGACCATAACTAATACATATACCCATTCTGGATTAAAACCTGTTATAGCCATAGATCTTTATTGAGATGATAATAGTCAGAGCATTCACCAAGAATTGGGATAACAGCATTAATTTGTCTCCATGGTTCAACTGGAATTCTGCCCTTCCAGAAGAGGAGGTTTCAGCTGTGAAAAAGCTATAGGCTACATATTTTCTAGAAGGGCTGTATCCCCTCTTACTTCTGTAATTTTAAAGTTGTTCTAGAGAACAGCAAAGAATGGATAGTTTTAGCAGCCAGACCTGCATGTAAAAAGGATCATGGGACTAGATTAGTGGGGAGACAGAAGAGCCCTTAATTTCTCTTTTCCATGCCCAGATTTATTTATGCATTTAACATTAATAATAATAATAACAACAACAACAATCATCATCATCTCCTCCCAAAATATAAAGATAATTTTGGAAGCAGAATTCGTATATCTCAGTTGAGTGTCCAAACCAGTAGGTTAAGCAGTTGCAATTCCTGCTAGATGAATACCGTAGACTGTGATGCTGTCTCTTTCTTCATTTGTAATTTTCCTTTAAAAAAGTGACCTTTGTTCCCTGTTTTACACAAAGACAAAATGAAACTAAGAAATACAGGATTCTGGAACACTTTTGAAGCCTGAATGGCACTAATCACTATAGAACTGAGAAGTGCTTTCTTTCTCTCTGCTTTAGGGTTATAAGCTGCCGCTCTACTCTTCCCATCCCTGCACCAGAATCTTTACCTTTCTCATACAAAACTGATATCAGGTGCAAAACAGCATCTCCAGTGATTTCATCTCATAGTGAAATGCAGTTTCAACTATGCTTTTCAGAATCAACTTTTCAGAATCAAAGCTTGGCTTGTGGTTTGTCTGTGCTTCTACTAATTTACTTTCCATGTGAATTGCTCTCATGTGCCAAAGTGATAGGAAAGGGTTTTTTTGTGGGTTTTGAGGGTGCACAGAGATACCAGACTTCTTTCAGAAAAAATAATAGAGCTGGATCAATGCTATGATGTTTATAATTTTGTTAGCAATACTGAAAGGTCACAAAACAATGTGAGTTAAGAATGCCGTGCTCAAATCACACGTCTGGAAAATGTGGCATGACCCTGCTCCATGTAGTCATCATTTATTCACTGCTGGTGGCCAGTCAAATAAGAACTTTTGATGCTGCCAGGTCCAATGATTTTTCTCCAAGAAATCTGCCTCCCACAATGCAAGACTAAAGCTTTGTGCTAAAAATGAATTAGCACCAAGATTCGCTTTAAAATGTATTTGATCAAGTCAAAATTACAGAGGCTGAAATGTAAAATCCGGCATAATCAAAACAGGGAGAGATTAGCAATTTGCTACTGGGAAGATTTTAATCTATAAAATCAGTAAAGGGGGCCTGAAAGGTGTCAATATTAGAACTGCATATAATTTCACCATCCGATGGCCAGTCTCACTGTGTAAGAGTTTAGAAAATGGACGTACATTTGCAGCCTTGGGCATGGCGGCTCAGTGTATTCGTCCTGACCTGCACGGTGCACTAAAAATCACACGGCTACATGTAACTCCTTCCTACAGCAGAGACACAAAATGTTGCAACTCAAATCAAAAGGCACTAAGCAATTCATTTGTGCTTTGTGATATTCGTATTTCATGTAATTTGTTCGATAATATTCAGACCATCAATAGAAAACACTGAAGGGAGACATTTGTTTCAGAAATATCTCTTCATTAAAGCATAGTGGTCCCTCACATTCACTGCTACTATGGTTTTCTTCATTATTCAATAGCACTTTCAATCCCCATGTGTGTGACTTTCATTATTACGGATCATTTTTCCTTAGGATGTGTGATTTAATTTTAATGCAGGAATCTAAATCAAAATCCTTTCCTATTTAGTGGCTCTCTAGCGTAATAAAAGAGAGTAAGGCTTAGCCCTCTGCTTTGGTGCTCAGAAGCATTTTGCCATGTATCTGAATTATGATAAAATCAATAGGAAGAGCCGGACAGCGAAAAGTAGGAAGAAAGTTTCCCTGTAAGAAAGTGGAGAATAATTACAGTTTTTCCCTTGCACAAAAATGCTGCAAGCAAACAGCTTGTTAATTCAGCATCTATCACCATTTCACCTTGTTTGTCCTCTTGTTGATAGAATAACACAATTAAAAGGCTTTCCCTTTGAATTATCAGTGTCTGAAGTTAAAATGGTCTGCATTTTATGAAAGCTGTGTTCTCTGTTAGTTCCATAAAGACATCTCTGAATTGTGACTCGCTCACTCTTAGCATCGCTGGGACTGCAGCACCAATGAAAGCTTTTCTCTTGCTGGCACATATCCAAGGCAAGCCATGATCTAACACTGCAAATTATTTTTCTCTTTTCCGCTGGGGAACTACTGTGTTAAAAGCCAGCTTCCTTTCCTAGCTCCAGGAGAGCAAGGCACAGACAGGTGTAGCCCCTTTGATTGCACTGAAACCAGTCTCAAGGCCCTACACAGTCAATGCTTCAGTGCACAAGCATGAAGGAGAACCGGCATATTTTTCCTTGTTCTCCATTTTTAAACCATGGCCTAATCAGCAGCTTCACAAAAGTGTCTTGCCTTGCGCATAATTTTTTCTCTGTCTGAATACAAAGCTGAAGACAAGGGAAATTATGTCACTGAAAGAATCATGTCACTTTTACCTAAGTACTGTCTGTCAGTCCTGACGTGATCTTGAGCTTGAAATTCGAGAAATACAAATGATGTTAAAAAACCAAACATCAGTACAGGTAATATTAAGAAAAAAGACTTGAGCTGGGACTTGGTGGCATAAAAGATGAATATGCTTTCTGTTGTTTACTACCACCTCCTTCAACCCCCCCCCCCCAAAAAAAAAAAGAGGGAAGAAATGTGGAAAGAAGAGGTTCACCTATTGAAAATACTGAGGGAATGACAAGAAAACTGAAAACAGTGTTATCCAAAGTGTGGAAAAATACATTTTCTATTTTATTATATTTACCCCAGGTTTTCATGCTATCTTCACGCCAGTTCAGCTTAAGCCGGTGATTTTAGCTGAGCAGCTGATGATTCCCCATTTCTAAAGGCAGTCCTGCTGCTGGTCCTGTTGCAGTTCCAAACAATGGTCAGCGCTTTCACTGTACAGAATTTCCCAGGATGTAATGTAATACCTGATACTTGTTAGGGGCTTTTCCCCCTGTATAAGCTTAAGTGATCCTCTGAGGCCTCTGCACCATATGCTACTGTACGCTAGAAGCCTGTCAGCTCTCGGGAGATGAGCAAGGTTGACCGGATTCAGGAGGTGGCTGATCGGGGTCATTCCTTTGGTTCCACAGTGGGGGGACCTTGCTGTTGGATAGCAGGGTCTATTCCTCTCACTGTGTCCCTGAGCCCTTGCCCTGGTGTGATACATTGTCGGAGGCAATACGCATTTCTGCAGGGTGATGACAAAAGCCATCATTGATGCTTTATGCCAATTTTGTGTGGGAATAAATAACACACGAGGAGATGTTGTGAAGAATTGGCTCCTGCTGTCTTACAGAAAAGATGGTGAGCCGAGCCTTTTACCAGCTGAAGTGCTTCTTTCTGAGAGTAAAGTTGAAAACTACTTTTGATGTGATGGTCTTTGCTTTCTGCTCTCCCCAGAAGTATGTTACTGCTCTCCACTTCTGAGATCTGTCACTTCTCCGCTGTCATGAGTGTGTTTCTGTGAGGATGAAGTAAACTGAGCCACAGGTTGCCCCATTGCGCTCTCCTCACCAAACTCCCATCATTTCCTCTCTGTCCTCCAATTAGCCCAGAGGCAAAGCTACACTGATGCAACTCTATGGGTTTCAGGAGCCAGCTTTTGTCCCCACTTTGACCACTAAAGCCCTCTATGACTTCTGGCCCTTATTCTGGACTTCTTCTCCAACACACTGGGAAACAGACCTTTCCAACTGGATTATAGCATATTGGTTTTTTGGTACTAACCACACTGAAAGCCCATTACCAAGTGAAGTTAGGAACATGCAGCTGTAGCTGAGGGGAAGTGAGAGGGCTGTTGCTGTGATGTTAACTTTCTTCCATGAGGCTGGCTGGTATGAAAAGGGGTTTGGCAGAATTTCTGGGGGTCTCCAGGTTTAGGGAGCTGGTCTATACCTCCCTTTGTTAGAGATACATAGCAATATATAGCTATGAACTGTATGTGCTTTAAACAACATAAAGTGCCAAAGAAAAAAGAAGAAAAATATACTAAAGGGAAAATAAGTTGCAACCTTTTGCAAAGGCAAAAATAAGATGAAAATCTGTTCATAATGAGGCTTTATAGATGTATTGGCAAAATGCCATAGGAAACAGGAATTGCATCTCTCTTCAGCTAGTGAACTAGGAAGGCAAAACAAAGCAGAGGACTGATCACAGGCTGAAAGTCCTACAGTAGTGCCATACTCATGCAGTCTGACGTTAAGGAGTGGCAGGGTCTCCACTTTGTTTCCATGATAACTCATGAGCTTGCCAAGGCCCATACAGATGATTCTGGTGGGGCTTTTAAATGAGCAGTTGTCTGCCTCTCGTGCGGTGGCTGGCTTGAGCCATTTCCCATCAGCCAGATGGCTCTTTTCTCTGACACATGGTTTTTCCCATTCTCTTCTTCATTTTCAGCTTGGCTATGCAAACAGTATTTTTGCCTTCTATATTCGCCTGTACAATTCACCCCCAAATATTTCAGGCCGGAAACAAACTGATGAATTAATACTTCATTAGAATGAGGACATATGCCAGAAAATTTATTTTGTAATTAGAATGATAGAAGAAAGTTTTTAAAAGTCTTGCAAATAGATATTTATGCATAGATTTATTTTTTTTAATATACTAGGTACATAAGATCAACTAGGTAAATGCTAGATTTCATCATCACCTGACATGTAAATACATTGCAAAGATAGAGATGGTAGCAGGTTCTGATTGTCTTTCTAGTTATGACTTATTAATATTCTAAGCCTCAACATTTCTACTTACAGCAAAAAAGTAACATAGTTAAATTTATATATAACTAATGTTCAAGCAATCTTACAACATTGGTGATAATTCTTGGCATTTTTAGGCCCTGAAGTCTCAAATGGGGGGTTTTTATGTATACAAAAGGACTACGTGTGCCATCACATGTACCTGGTGATGCAGGCATTTTATATTTAGAAAGAAATCAAAAGATTACCCACAATCACCTTACTTGTGTGGTTTAGACTGTTAGGTTCTTTAACTTCAAGTCTTACTTTCTCCCTAGTTGATTCAACACATAGTTTTACATTTAATGTTGAGCATCATGAGTTTATCTTTTACCTTAATAACTGAGGCTTTTGTTCAGAAATTCTTACTGTTTTGCATCCTGTTGTTTACAAGGGTGGGGTTTTTTTTGGTGATGTATATTGTTGGTGATTACAAGTCAAAGAAATGAAGTCTGGTGCCAAGTGAAATACTGTCAGCTCTGGCATCATATTTTTTAAGATAGTCCATTGGTGACCAACTTTCACATTATTTGAATTTTATAGCTAACATTGAGATATCAGCACTATGCCAAACCCCCCCCAGCTTTCCTGTTGAAAACAAATCAGAATTGTTTCAAGAAAAGTCTGCCCTTTCTCTTGTAAGGAGCTGTTTCCCAGCTTCAGCTCTTGTGGTTCATCTGCCAGAATGGTCGTGGACCAGGCATTGCTCGGCTGTGTGACAGTCTGGTAGAATGGAGAAACTGTTTCAAATGTCCCTCTCCAAGCTGAAAAATGTTCAGTTCGAACTGCTACTGCTTTATAGCCCATCATAGGCACTCATTCAGCTGTCTATTAGGTATGACATGAATGCTTTCATACTCATATCAGAGCTGTGTATAACATAGAGATATTTGACCTTTTTCCCTGAGGGAAATATCAGCAAAAGTGCATTTTTCAAGTATATTATTTTTTTCACCAGAAAACTATGTTTACAGTTTTCTCTCTCTCTCTCTCTTTTTTTTTTTTCCCCAGAAAAAAACCCAAATTGGAAATAGTGGGGCTTGGCCTTCAGAAAGAACATTTCCAACCATGGGATGCTATCTTCCTCTTTGAGCAACAAAACAGAGTGTAATATGGAAAACTTCATGGCTTCCATGGTATGCTCCTGCTGATGGATCCCCTGACAAGAACAAAGACACTTCAGTCAAGCTATAGCTATAAAGAAATGTAGCAGTATCATTTAAAATGTAAATATTTCATTTTTTTTTTCTATTTCAGATGGAAGCAGATACTTTTCAAGAATAACAAAAAGTGAGATCTAATTTTCTATCAGATAATAAAGTCAATGGGAAATTATTCGTACTTAATTCCTGTTTTGAATTGATTCCTACCTTGCCCTACAGCTTCCATTTCATTTTTACCCTTCTATGTCAGCTCTGGAACAGGTTCAAGATGCAAATGCACAACATCACAAATCCCCAGGTTCTCATTCTTGTTATGAAATGTAGTCCTACCAGATCATGAGACTGCTGTTTCTAGAGAATGTTGAATTTCTCTTCTCATAATGTTATTCCTTCTTGCCTGGTTCACTTGAAATATCTTGGAAATGGTGTCAAAGCTGGTGTATTTATGGATGCTGACAGGTGGTAGGTGTTAGGGCAGTAAATACCTCTTCCAGGTTATGTCCAGTGCAGCACACTGTTCAAGCCACCAAGGCAGCGATACAATTCATGGTGCCATGTATGAGGAGTAGCCAGAGCAATAATAATTCATATCCAGGATCTGTCATTCCTAGAAATGATTGTTCTTATTTAGATTTTTATGAAGTACAGTAGTTACCAGGTTGGATGCCCTTTGAAAATAAGTAAACTCTCATAATTCAGGGTTCAGAATAAGGGCATTCTACAATCCTCATACAATATCTCTATTCTATTTCTTTAAATTAAAAAAAAAAAAAAAGAGACCTCTTTTCTTGTTTTCATTTTCCCAAGCTTTTGTCAGCGCTTTCAGAATGCATCAGCACTGTAAGACAACACCCTGTCCTCATTTCTACACATTGTTTGTGTACCAGGCTCAGAACTGCCATTTCACATCACAGTACATTGATTTTTAATGTTCTTTTAATTTAGGCTAAAGATGCAGAAATCTTAGCTCAGTTAGGCTGCATGCTGACCTGCATTTGAACTTCTTACCAGCTGCTCTTAGGTCTCTGACAATAATTCTTTTTTTCAAAACCACAATTAAAAAAAAAGAAAAATTAAATGACATTATAGGCTGTTTGTAATTATGTTTTAACATTATTTTTCTTCAGTCAATAATAAATATGTGCTTTCGAAATGGTTGTAAGAGACACAGAATTTAAACAGATGCAATAATCTCACTTACTTCTGTCTCATTCCCTCTTTAGATCTATTGCTGTTATCTGATTTACTAAGACATAGCAGCTGGTATGCCCTTTTTGAACTAGCTTTGCAAGATTAAATTCTGCCACCTTGATCTAGCATAAATATTGAGAAGTGGCACAGCCCAGGTTCATCATGGGATCTGGTGCATGAAATTAATGCTGGGAAGTAGGATAACACAGTGACAGTGACATGGATGTGTCGGTCTGGATAATTCTGGAGTTCTGGAAGAGGGGAAAAGTTCAGTAAGACAGCATTGCCCTACTGAGTAGTGCAAAAGAAAATTATGTGTTTCCATATAAGCTGTTTGGGGTAGAGAGGAGTAGCAGGAGTAGGATATTACCGTATTTAAAAGTGATTGATATGCTCTGAAGTGGGACACTTCCAAAGCTTCTGCAGTCCTCTTTACAGCCTGACGTTACAGTTTACACTTAGTTCAGTTAGCAAAAGAATAGAAATGCTCCTGAAAAAGTTGGAGCAGTGAAACTGGGAGCTGGTCCTGTGATATCAATAAATCAAGTTCCTGTTGACTTCACTGGATATTTTAAGCAAGCATAGACTGCAGAAATAACTCTCATTTTTTTAACAGAAAGTATGACTAAAAATGAGGGTATTTTTAGTATATTTTTATTATTCTTACAGAGCCAATTTTAGCTTAACCTTCTCTTTCTTAAGGCATGATGAAAAGCCACAAAAACTGTTGTATTCTTGGTTTCATTCCCAACGGCATACTGGCATACTACTTGCACAAGACTGCCTTGAGCAGTATTCTGTAAACTAAATGATGATTATGCGTATATGAGCACTGGGCCAATAAAGCACAGAATTTGCTATTCACATTTATAACTGCTGCATGTCATGTCTTTCTATTGAGGCAAAGAAGACTTCTTTTTATATTAACACACTGAAGAAAATACAAATCAACTTGAAAACCTCTGTGTAGGGATATGCACACACACAGAGTTTAAATTAATCATATCTTCTTTGGTGGATGTAAGCAAAAAGGGATGATTTGGCTGTTTCAGTACTATAAATCTTAAGGTGCTAATTTATTTCCAAATCAGAATTTTGCTGTTTGATCAAACGAGACACTGTAGCTCCTAATAAAATAATAATTTGGTCTGCAGTAAATGTCATTCTGAAGTACTGTTCAGAGTGTGGGCTTCTAAAGGGCAAAATCGACTCAATTTAAAAAAAGAAAATTTACAAAAAAAAAAAAATTCCACCTATAACAGATGCTTTAGCATATGGCTAGGTTTTAAGTGAGTGCATAGTTGAGCACTGAAAATAAATAAGGGCATGACAAGACCCCCCCTTCTTCTTTTGCCCCATAGATACACTAATCACATGGTCACCAGATGGCATCTACTGAACTTTGAATGCAGTACAATATTTATAGCCACCAAATTGTAGCCTTAAAGTCTGAATATTAAAATACTTATTTGATATGGCTGAAAAGAACCACTTTAATGTTGTTTATTTTATTGTTATTACCATTCAGAACACAGAAAAGAACGCGTGCCACCAAAGTGGGCAACTTTGCCTCAAAATTACCTCAGTGATCGTTAGGCCCTGGTGAAGACAGCAAAGCTGGTGGTGAAGCCCTCAGTCTGGAAGCCTCTACTTCCCTGAGCTGAAAAGCACAGGGCTTAATTTTGTCGGAAAGCTGGGACAGGGTGTGCAGCTCCCCGCTGTGCCGTGGGATGCTTGCGGGTGAGTATTGCAAAGATGGCTTCGCTCCCAGCCCTGCTGCCACCATCGTCCCCGTGTCCTTCTTGGGTGTAGGGGACCACGCGGCGCAGATGTCCCTCCAGTGCCAGGGCGGCAGCTGGATCCTATGGCACCTTCCCCCAAAGTCTTGTTTTCCCCCCCAGTTACCACAGGAGCAACAGCCGTGCTGTACGTAGAACCAACATCTTGTATGCTCTTACCAGCGAGGCCACAAGAGGGAGAACAAGATAACGAAGCCACGGTACGAATAATTGCGTGCTCCCAACTGTCTCGCAGCTTCATGAAGTCTGTCTGTTCTTCCAGTTTCCTGGGTTCAAGTAAATAATCATTAAGCTTTCAAAAGCAGAACATCAGAAACTTGCAATTGAAAGGTAAATGCAAACGACACTGGAGCAACGTTCGCCTTTACGGTGTACCATAGCCCGACTGACAAGGATTGGATATTTGTGCAGGAAATAATACTAAATGCCTGATAGGAAAAAGATTTTTAAATACTTTAGTACAAAGGGAAATCCCATTAACCAAAACATGTTTCAGCCTTAAACACATTTACGGTAAAACAGTGTTTAGGTTTTTCATTGATGGAGGCTACCACAGAAGTTTGCATAGGCTTGGGGTTTTTTTGAGCCTTTATTAATTTAAATATGCAGCTTCATTTGTGGATGTTTTTCTATATCTCAAGACACCGAGGAGATAAGTCATATTCTGACTATTTTAAAGAAATTAATTTGCATTACAGCACAAAATTCTTAGATGCACTTGTATTAAAAAAAATTATAATATCATCATGAATATATAGATTTAAGAAAGCAAAGTGTAAGAAAAATATAGTGTTTCTAGCAAACACCATGTCAGCCCTGCTGGTATTAAAAAGACTAAAATTATAAACATGTATTATCATCTTTTAGAGTGTTTATGTAACTGTTTTCATGAGTTTACACTGTCACCCAGAGACCTGTAGTGAACTTACTGTTTAACAACAATGCTGAAGAAAGTATGTAAAGAAGATGGTTAAAACATATTATCCTGGGCTATAAAATACCATATCCATTTCTTCCTTTTGCTGTATTATTTGAATGCTATATTGTTAACATTGTCGTTTGAAGACCACCAGGGGACTGTGGCAATTCATAATGTTGCAACACAGAAAATAATGTGTTTGATTTATTTTTAATGTGAATACAGTAGTGATTTTGTTTGTCAGAAGCCATGGGGAACAAAGTTGGATATTACACATTAGCAGCCTCCATTTAATGTAATAGGGAATGTAATTAGATCATAAACAGAGACATGATTTAAAAATGCACTCTTTTATGCTTAATGAAGTGATATTAAAATGTTGTGCTGCTATAAACAGAAAATGTGCATTTCCAGGAAAAGTATAGAGCTTCTATTGAAAAAAGCAAAACCAAACAAAACAAACAAAGAAAAACCCACAAAAAAAAAAGGGGGGGAAAAAAAAGAGTATGAAGAGGAGAGACAGACAATAGAAATTAGCAGAGGTATGTCTGCATTTTTTCATGGTAAATTTTATTCTGTTTCTGAACTGATTGGTTTTGGTTTTGATTAATTTATTGTCGCTACTTTCTTGTTCCGGCATAAAAGGTATAAGCAGAGAAAAAGACAAAGAGAAAATAAATGGGTGGAAGGGTTTAATGATTTCAAAGATTGTGCCTAATCTTGTGCAAGTACTCATAAAAGACCAATTAAACTACACATGTAGATCTTTGTAACAGGAAGCCCAAACAGTTTAGTATTTAGCTGGGAATGACAGCATTCTCTCAAACTATCCTCTTTTTTTCCCCTTCTCTTTTTCGGTTTTCTTTGTTTTGTCTTTGAAAGTTTAATTTTAAGTTATAAATTCCTTTTATGCATTCCTATTGAAGACAAAATATATGTTTTCATCATAAAACTGTAGAGTTGTTTCACTTCTCACAGTGCCAATTCCATATTTTTCCTGTCATGTCTGCAGTGTAGATTGCTTAAAAGTAAGACAGTCAGTCTCAAGAAAACAAGATGAAAATATCCTTTCCTTAATACAACCAGAACAATAATTCTGTTTAAATTTACATGGACTTTGGGGTTTTTTTCAAGTACATTTTTGCTATTTACTTTCTAGATGGAGACATCTTTTACAGATCTAGGAATTAAAGCTTTCAAACTCAAAACTTACATTCTATGATTAGCTATTAGGGAAAAAAAAGTCCTATTTCCTCCAATTTTCCCATTTCTAATCTCTTCAGTTCATGGTGCAGCTCACAGTTTTGCTATAGCCTTTAATTCAGCTTTCTTATTTAGCATGTTAGCAAGTTTGATCATGGCTAGATTTACTCAAAAACTATATGGAGCAGCTGTACAGAAATGTGCTTTTTTGTTGTTTTGGTTTGTTTTGTTTTACTGCAGAGGCTTAGAAAATATGCTGGAAACTCTAAACCAGTCCTAGGCTACAACAAACAGTAAGTGTCACTGCTTGCCGAACGACAGATGCTTCACTGTTGTGACAGAAGTAGTTGTGTGGGCCACCTGGAAGACTAGAGACCACCACTTACTTGCAAGCCATTGTCATAAAATACTCCTTGATTTACCATCTGCTTTTATGAAATGTGCCCGAAATTAAATATCTTAATGGAAGCATGGAATGGTGTGGTATGGGGTGGTTGTGTGTGAATTTTTTTCTGTTTGTGAGTTCAGTGAAAGAATAAACCACAGCTGCTCTTGTCTGTGTATGTGCTGTTACTGTTTTGAAAACCTGTGCTCTGCCTCTTTGCCTGTAATATATCCAATGCATTTGCAGTGGATTTCAGCTTTTACAGTATCATGCCACATTTTTATGCACTATTCTTATTTTTTTCTTAATAAAATAGATTTTAGCTCTCAGAAATTGCAAATATATTGCTCAAATTGTTAGTATTTATATAAAATTGAATACCACACTATGTACTATATAAAGTTGCAGGCAATGAGGATATTTATTTGGATATAGCCACATGCGTGTTTCCTAGATCAGATTTATTTTACTGTAATGGATTTCATTATATAGAACTTTCTCTCATATCAGTTTACAGTGAGAGTTATTTACAAGCAACTTTTCTTCTGTAAGGAGCAGTTATGTAGGAAAGGCCTAAATTAATAATAATATTTCCAGAGAATCCCTAAATGAACAAGAAAAGACTTAGCAGGAATACTTTTTTGCATATAGTATTACCAAAAGCTTTTAAATAATGTAGAGGAAAGATTCAATTTTTTATTAAATCCTATAATTGTCATACTCCATGGATTTGCTCTAAGACCACCAAAAAATATGTTTGATTCATATTACAGATTATAGGATTTTCCTAGAGTAGTCATGTGAAGAAAGATTTAGAAGACAGCATTGAACAGATTTGGTAAGTGCTAAGGGTAACGAGAGAGATGTGAACATGTTAGTATTGGTAACTGCAACCAGTGCAGGTGAGGTCCTCTGGTTTTATGTCAGCTGAGCTTGTCACTTGTCTTCATAGCCATAGCTATAATTTGGAAAATTTTTAATTTACTTGCCGTTACCAAAATATTTCCATTCTACTTGTTTTGTGTTTGGGGTTTTTTGTGCTGTTTTGGTGGGGCTTTTTTTTTTTTTTTTGGGGGGGGGGGTGTTGTTATTTTTTTGTTTTGTTTTGGGTTTTGGTGGTTTTTTTTTTAATTTGGGGTTTTTTACACCTTAAATCTATGCAAATAAAGGATCCTGCTGCTTAGCTTAAAAAGCCCAAAGGTTTGTATATGTATCTGTGTGAGCACTAGTGGAGAATTTCTACTTGCAGTGGATGAAGCAGGATTTGCAGGGAGAAGCTGTCAGAAGGCTGGAAGGGCGGGCAGAGATGCTCTTGCTGAAGCTCAGCAGCAGACGCACAGCCTCATCAAAGAGGCAAAGACAGGAGTTGAAAAGTTCAGGGTAGGCCTTAAGCATTTCAGTATTTTAGAAGAAAGATTCATAGTATATGTGTATCAAAGAGTGACCGTAAAAAACATGAATGTTACGGACTATATAATGACAAAGTATACTCATTTTCCTTGCTAGGTTGTTGGGGGTTGTGCATCTTGGATTTTTTAATATGTTTTAATTTTATTCGTGATTCAGTCATATAATATAGGTAGGGAAAGATATACACTATTAAAAGCTACAGTTGTGCTTTGGTTGTGGAAACTGGAGGGAAAGTGGTATAGCTTGGAATGTGCGTGGGCTATTTCTTGTGTAACCATAGAATGGGAAATAAGGTAAAATTATTTTTTTTCTTTACATAATAGCTTACTTGAGGAAAGTAACTATTACAGAGAATGTCACTCAGAAATGTTATTTCAAATGTTAAAATCAAAGTTTTCATAGTATTGTATACAAAATCATTTTATGTTATTTATTTTATCACAATCCTTATGCACTGACAAGAGCTATGTCTGACTTTTTTCCTGCTGCAGTATGTAAGAGAATATTAAACTCATAATATAGCTGCCTAGTTTTATGCCTTTTTCCCTTTTCCATCAAAGAATTTGTTTTGTTAAAAATAATTCCTATAATTATAAAACTTTATATTAAGAAAAATTCTTCATTAATATTTTGTGTGCTGGTCATTTATGCAGGTAGAAATGCTTCAAATTTGTATCCTTGATAACATCTCTTTGAGGAATAGATTGGAGATTGTGTTTGTGAGAGTTTCAGAACTAAGCCCATAACTGGCACTACCTCTAAATGCCATTCAGCATAATTTTTAAACAGCATTTTGCAAGTGTGATGAAGTGAGAGTATGTGGCTGAATCTGTGTGAAAAAGAAAACAATAAAAACTTGTCATTGCTAGCAAAACAGGAATAAAACCCACTTTCATTTATGGTTTCTCCAAAACAAAAACAAACAGATATAAGTTATTCACAGTTACATCCTTGATTCCTGTGCAAATGGAAAGCATTCTGGGGGGTATAAAACACCTGCTATTCCATACATACACACAGACACAAGTATATACAGTTAAAGATATTTTCCTGCAAACCTCTCCTTCAAACAAACCCAATTAAAAAAGCCTGTTCTCTCTTAAGACAGTGAAAATCACTAGCCAAGTTAAATATAGTAATAGTATAAATTATAAGAAGTGATATTTTAGTCCTGCCATAGAGACTGACCCTCAGTTTAAAACTGAGGGAAAAAAGAAATGTTTCCCTTTGCCAACAATTTTGTGCAACAAAATTTTATATGAAAAGTTCCGTAGAAGACTAAGGGATCTTTCCCTATATATGAAAACAGCTTTTCTAGTTCAGAAAGATACATTGCCACCTGTGAGACCACTGCAGCCACAAAGAGTGCAACAGGGGTTAAGCAGAGCATGAACTTATTACGGGAGCAGTAAAGAGCCTTGGTCTTCCTTTTTCCTGAGGTCTTGGCATGTTTGGCAAGGTTTACAGTCCCATGACATGTAACGTAGACACACATGCACATCTAATTAGATATCCATCTAGAGCCATCTTCAAGCTTGGCTCTGTAACCCCAAAGTACGTAGGCCTCATTTCCTTCCCAGCTCACTTTGGTGGCTCTCACCTACAGTGCTTTTTTGGAGTCAGTCAACAGCCCTTGAACAGCCATCTGAATGACGCATGTGCAGATGGAATATTGATGAGATGGGGCAGACATCTCCAATGTAGAAATTACACTGACCATTTTTTCATTTCTAAAGTGGTCTGCAAATATTAAAGGTTGTTAAAATGAAACTAAAATAAGGTTTTCTTTATGCACTGCTGATCCTTTATGTCCCAGTCTTGCAAAGAGCTTCATTTAGGCAGGTGATTTTGTTAAGTACAGCATGTTTGCTGACAGCAGATTTCAACAATGTGAAAATGTCAATACGTAGATCCCGCTTTTGCCTTGGAAATGATTTTTTTTTTTCAGTCAAAGCAATTATTTACTTTCTTTAAAAGAAGTGTGAGACTGACTTTTTCTGCTCATGAGTGAAGTCGTCAAGTTATGCTACTTACTTGGGTGAAACTTCTTCATGAAGAGAAAGACATATGAAAAATTCCTCAAGACAGAAGGGTAGTTTCTTTCTGATGAGCGCTATAGGTGCAGTCAGAGGACATTGTACCAGATCACTTTTGTCCCTACTGTTGTTTTCAGTGAAAAATGCAAATACAGTGACAGAAACATTTCACAATTGTCTTTTTACCTTCAAGAAATTACTTATTGAAGGAAGACAGTGGGATAATGAAATATTTTGTTACAACATTTTTAATGGAAGTTTTTATGATTTGAAATTATTTGTGGCTTTACAGTTTTTTTCATATCTCAGTTCAATGTCCATAATCTAAGGAAAACAGCCCATTCTGAATCAAACTCTTCAACTTGAAGTGAAAGGAATTTAGTTCTTGAAAAAGGCTCTGGGGAAACCCAATTGCGACCTTCCAGTACCTGAAGGGGCCTACAGGAAATCTGGAGAGGGACTGTTTATCAGGGGCATGGAGTGACAGGACAAGGGATAATGGGTTTAAGCTTGAAGGAGGGTCAATTTAGATTAGATATTAGGAAGAAGTTCTTTACTGTGAGGGTGGTGAGGCACTGGAACAGGTTGCCCAGAGAGGTTGTGGAGGCCCCCTCCCTGGAAGTGTTCAAGGTCAGGCTGGATGGGGCTTTGGGCAACCTGGTTTAGTGGAGGGTGTCCCTGCCTATAGCATTGGGGTTGGAACTAGCTGATCTTTGAGGTCCCTTCCAATTCAAACCATTCTATGATTCTATGATTCTATGAAATTGTCAAAATGCTGAAAACAATATTTTGCATCAAAACAAACCTAGCTTTAGGAAACCCCATCAAAAAAGAAAACAGAAGCATTTTTTTCAGCTTTGCCCTGCAACTCTGAATAGTGCAGAAATGAGCTGTGTGCTACCACTCTGAAGTCCTCATACTTCACTATGTTTTAGGGCTCTGAAATTTCCATAATGTACTAATGACAGTACTAAGTGACTTTCAAGTGACTTCTAAGAAAATGTTGTCCCATATCTTGCTATAAACTTTGATCTATATCTCTCCTGTACTTTGACTGAGTGGTCCATTGGATTATATTCCATGCAGTATTTCTCAGTTGCTCAATGATAAGATTACAAGAACCACAAAATGCACCGTAATGAATTATTTGAAAATAATATATTTCATGTGCAATTAAGAAAAAAAAAAAAAATGATAAATTTGTTGACAAGAAGTTCAGAAGGGACTATTCTAATCATACAGTTTGACCTCCTGCAAATGTAAACCATAGGATTTTCCTAGAATAACACCTAACTGAACTGAAGTTTATACTTTACCACAGTGATTGTTAGACAGAAATAATCATCTACGTCTTCCCTCTCCTGCCCTCACCTCTTTGCCTTGTCCTCTCCTACTTCTTTCACACCCCTCTGGGCACTGATGCTGCCCTCACAGCCAACTCCCTTTTACCCTTATTGTGAGATAATGGTAGCACCACTGCTGAAGCAGCACAGTGAAAACCTGGAAGAAATTGGCACTGTTGCAAAGAGGCATAATCAGGGAAAGGTGAGAGAATACCAGTGAGGTAGCCGTTCAGAGTGCAGGCAACAGAATTTGTACCTGAGCACCTCATTGATGCTGTATCCTCAAAGCATTGTTCCTGCTAACCTCATTTCCTTGTGCCCAAGGGCCTCTGAGCACAGCACGGATGGGCAGCTGCAACTGCCCAGCTGAGATTACAGGAGCTTGTGGGACACACTTTTGCCCATCTGAAAATGGAGGCTTCCAGAAAAAATTCTGGATTAACATTTTCAGAGTATGCACTATGCCTGATATGACATTTTCTGTGGTAAGAAATTGTTCTCTGATGTTTAGAAACCATTAAGTTTTAGTGCTATTGGCTTGAAAAAACCAACAGATACCGTGTTCATTAAGGATTCACATAATAATGCATTTTTTTACACGGAAGAATGTTTTAGAATGCTCTGTTAACCACTAAAGTTTGGTTATAATTTCCATTTCAGTTTAATGAATTAATTGTTTCTTTCAGCCCTCAAAATCTATGATATTTATAATATTATATCCTCTAATCAGAATTTTCTCCTATATAGGCAAATGTATGACTGAAAGGTTTTCAAATTCACTACATATAATCGAAAAGTGAGTAACAACATTAAAAACCAGACTGGAATATGGAAACAAAAAATATGACTGAAATAATTTTGAAAACTCTGAAAATTGCAGTATATTACCTTGTGTATACATTTAAACAAGCAAAAGAAAAAAAAAATAGGTGTGCAGAACATAGAGTGTGGACAGCCAGTTTATGGCATGCAACAGGATCATGTGGATGCATGAGTTTGGCTTCAGAAAGCACTACTGGGCTAATCAGCTTGAAAGTAGCACTATAAAAGTAGTATTTTTATTGCCTGAGCTCATATCTGAAAAACTGCCTGCAGCTAGATATTCAAATCATAAATCAACCAAATATAGAACTATTGCGTGTAAGAAAGGCAACATTAGTTGTTTACATCTGTTACGCTGATGGCAATGTCCGTTCTGAGGATAATGAATGCAGCAGGTGAAGCCTTCCATGTGAAAATTTTTAAAACAACTTAGTGATCTTTCAGTGCCAAATCAGTGGGCACTGAGTCAGACTAAACCTGATCACTGATACCTGAAGAACCTTATCAAGAACCTTATCAAGAAAGACCTAGGTCAGTCAAACCACCATGTCAAATGAGGCTTTATACCACGTTTTTGTTCTTTTTTATTTTTTTTCTTTCTCATTATTTCCAAGAAAAAAATGAACTGATAAGGCTTAATCCTTTATACCGAATTGTTAAATGTATGCAGTTTTATAGAGGTCCAACCAATAGCTTTTAAATCCACCTAATTTAAAAAAAAAAAAAGATAGAAAAGAGAGAGAATACTTACGTTCAGTGAAGTTTGAAGAAGGTAGGCAGATAGAAAAAAGAAGGAACATGCTAAAAGAAGCCTGGAATGCTACATAATCAGACTCCAAAGAATTCATAAAGGACAACCTCCTTAAAAATGCCCTAGTTCAGCGAAAAGTTTGAATCCAAATTTGGAAACCAGTTGTGCATAAGATACAGACTCATAACACTCCCTGATCCCCCTGATTTCAGTAGTTCCAGAGCCCACAGAACTTTTTGATTTTTATAGGACTGGTAGATATACAGGACTGAAATTTTCTTGCCTGCTGTCAACTGCCAATAATAATTTGTAGAAGTGTCACAGATTTTCTTTTATGTATTTACCCAGCTATGAATGAGAAACGGAATACATATAGTCAATAAACATAATGAAAGGGATAAAGCTCACTGCCTTTGTATAATTAAAGTCAATTTTATATTTTACTCAAATATTTCCATCCCAAGGAAAGGAAATATTCTTATGTTAGATGCTGTTTATAATTTGGAGACTTTTTTAAGAAGCAAGTGGAGAAGGAGAGAGGAGAGAGGAGAGATAATACACTGATATATTTTCTCTGTAAGATATACTGTTTTGACTCAGCAGAAACTCCGCCTGTTGTTCACAAACGAGAAACACTCCCATTTTTTCTGTGGCGAGTGAGTTTACTTATCTGAACGGAGCACTTGTGTTTCCTCCCATTAGTGAACGCTGGCATTTTTAATGGTCATGCCGTGCCATTTCTGCTCAGTAGGGAGCACTTCAGCGTCTCCTCTCCTGCACTAATAGCCCTCAGCAACTGCTCTCTTCCAGCACGCTGGGCTGGTCTCTGCGCTCTTCCCACGAGCGGAAGGGAAAGCGCAGAAACTGAGCCATATAAATCATCCACTGTTAGCCTATTATTGCCCATGATGGTGTAATACTATATGCTAATTATATATCATAAAATGTATTTAAAATCTATTTACCAAATCTCTTTAGATAATTTTTAATGGTGTTTATGATAGCACTGCACACCCTCCCTTGTCAGGAAGCCCATAGGCATTATCAGTGAAATTTCCTTGCCTTCCAGACTGTACTGTTCAACAACTTTCTTTTGTTTTGTTTCTTTATGTTTTACAGAGCTGGCAGAGCATAGAAATAGTTCAGATTAATCAAAGAAACTTAATGTATCTCTATGGCTTAAAAGAATGTTTAAGGCTCCAGCAGTTTCCTTCTTAAGTTGAGGAAATGAAGTCTTGTATTTATTTTTCTTTAAAAGTTAGATGAAGTTCTTCAGTTTTTGACTTGGTTTTGCACAGGGTTGTTGTTTTGGGGCTTTTTTTGTGTTTTTTTTTTTTTCTTTTTTTTTTTTTTTCCCCCCCGTTTCTGAGGCATAGTGAAATCTAGCCCTTAGGAGATTAGCCTCTTTTTTCACAGTTTCTGAAATACACAGTATATTTTGTTTTAAAAGTCTGACTTTAATGTTACTCTGGTAAGTATAGATTTATCTTGACATTCTTGATTGAATAAAAGGAGTTTAAAAGGCAATTTGCTTCAGTAATTCTATTTCTGGAAGAGATATAGAAAACTGTAATGATAATTTTGTGTTACACATGTTCAGTGGTGCTATGGTAGAATTATTTATTGTACGGCTGAGAAAGCTTTAGAAATATGCAATACAGGTAGTGTGTGTAAGTCTTTGCAAAGCTATTTTAATCCAATCTGCACTATTCACAAAATGGATTCTCTTCAAATTTCAGCTCTTAAAAATTAAAATAAAAATTGCCCATTGTTGATGCACACTTCCCCAAGCTTTCCAAATTGGATCCTTTTGTAGTTCTCATACAGTAGTAATTAACTCTCTGTAGATATTCATGAGTATTCAGGGAAATAAAATCATACCATTCTTGGGACTCATCAAGTACTTTTTTTCTCCTTTGCCATCTCAGATTCAAAAAATATTTTGGAGGCATGTATCACATAATGTGCACTTTAGACTACATAGTACTTTTGTTTTCTGTGGCTGTTATTTCTGAAATTGCAGTAAGAATAAAAGGAATCAACCCAGTTAGTCGCCTGATCTGAAATCTGTTAAAACAGTAGAAAAGCTTGCAGTCTCTGAAGACAGTTTTGAAGCAAACCAGAAGAACTGGAATGTTTTTGTCTTTTAGAGTTGATTTTAAGTATAGGTACTTCCTGTCTCCTTTCCATTTAATTTCAACTGGACTATGCAATTTTTATATGGGAAATAGAGACAGAAATTACTTGAGTAAATTTCAGTAGCTGTTGGCTTTTGAGCGAGTAAGCCTTTCCAAAAAACCCCATTCTTCAGAATAAAATATTGTTATTTAATGTAAATGTTTAGAAGTAAACGGTATATTGTTGATAACGGAGGAAGGCAGGGAATGCTATTGCACTGACTCCCATAGTTATTAGGGACAATAAGGATACTACCACTGAGTAAAAGGACCAGTGATCCAAGCTGTTGTCCTCTCTGGCTTCCTTCTGGGTCCAAGCGATTTTTGAACTCTATAGCACAGTTAAACTGTTTCTACAAGAAACTGCTATATAGAGTCTTATACTTCATATTTTTATTACATCTCATTCAAATGATCTTTTGCACCTTGATTTTTAATTTGATAAATCATGACCAGCAGGGAGATTTTTCCCTGTGTTTAAAGACATTTTCCCCCTCTTAACATGATTAAGAAAAAGGTATTTTGCCTTTGCCCTCTCCAAGTTGTGCTGGAAGCAGATGTTAATATTTTATATACAATTTTCCTTAACCCATAATTGGCAATAAAGACAAAATAATGTAATGTTTCAAGATTCCTCAGTGTTAACTAATTAAACCAGCAGCAGGCCTTGAGCATGGGACAATGGCAAACTTTCAGATGAATTAATTTTATGGAAGACCAGCTGAGTAATTGGACTCCAATTACAGGCTGTTTAGCTCCCTCATCACCTTCACATATAATTAAATTCAATTGGTTGATACAGCTTCTATTTTTATGAGGGCACTTACAAGCTTTTTGAACCCCACTGTGACTTTGGATCTAGGCCAATCAATTATTACTCATTTCTCTTTCAAATGGAAATTCTCTAGATTAGTCATATCTTCTATAATGCATTGCTCACATTTAAAAGATCTGTCTATACTACATTGTAGCTGAGACACAAATGAAGAGAAATGTTTATAGATATTTTTGTTCTACAAACAATATACAGGATGTAATTTTATGTTTGTCATGGGTATTGATAAATGGAGTCTGCATGCTTTTATGACCTGTCTTGAGAGATATGATGCTACATACAGGGGGTTTGATTTACTGTATCATTATATTTGCAAATGCCATGCTTGTTCATGTTACAAATGATTGTTGAAATTGCTCATTAGATCTAAAATCACCTTTATTGGCATGTAAAAAGTAAGTCATTATGTATAGCTAGCTGAGAATCCCTTAGTTGTCCAGTTTTGCTCCTTTAATTTATTTTCAAATTAAATTAATCCATCATTATTAATTAATAAAAACCAAGTTACTGCTTACTTAGAGAAAATTTAACAGCCCCTGACTTTTGTACAGGTCCATAGGTTGTTAAGTAGTTTGACTAAAAGAAAGAAAATATAATTGTAGTTTGAGAATACTAGAACAGTTTCTATTTGAAAGCATTTGGCTCTGAATTAATGACATATTTTCAAGTGCAAACAGAAAATGAATTAATAAGTAGGCTTTACAACATTTCACCCATAACTAGTCTATAAGGAGATTAAACAAATTACTAGAAATGTTATGGCATTTTTGCCTGTTCTCAGCGTATTGGTTTCAGTATATTTATTTATTTATTATTATTGGAAAGGGACATTGTACAAGGGCATGTAGTGACAGAAAGAGGGGTAATGGCTTTAAGCTGAAGGAGGGTCAATTTAGATTAGATATTAGAAAGAAATTCTTTACTGTGAGAATGGTGAGGCACTGGCACAGGTTGCCCAGAGAAGCTGTGGATGCCCCCTCCCTGGAAGTGTTCAAGGCCAGGCTGGATGGGGCTTTGGGCAACCTGGTCTAGTGGAGGGTGTCCCTGCCCATGGCAGGGGGGTTGGAACTAGATGGTCTTTGAGGTCTCTTCCACCCCAAACCATTCTATGATTCTACTGACAAACAGTGCAATATATCATCAGTGATAAAACAGGAAGCAGAGAAGCAATAGTGACATCAGTGATCTTTTCTAGCTCTACTGAGTGATCAATAAAGAAAAAGGCAGTGTCAGTTATGAAATATTACTTTTCTTTAGACCTTTGAGTTAGGGAAATATCAAACCTATTTCTTTGCTCCTTAAACTCCTTGATTTGAATGCAAACCATTGATTAGATATGTGAAAAATGATGTTGAGACATACTAAATTACAACAAAGTTTATATGAAACTGCATTACTACTGATTGACTAGCAATACAGAACATTAATGATTAATGGTGTTGTAATAAATACCAGAAAAGTAGTGTTCACAACCTTCTCTTTTGAAGTATTGCCATTACAGGGAATGAAGATAGTATATGTGAGAAGATGTCTACTTCAAATCTTTGCTGGTAAATTTTGATATTTCCCTGATCAATCTGTAACTGAAAAAAATCCATATCCTAAACAAAACCCCTCATCTTTTGTATAGGCATACAGGGGAAATAATACAATAAAAAGATTTCTGTGTAAAATTCTTCCTATTGTTTTAAGAATGTGTGATGGTCATATTAGATGTTATTGAAATATATTAGTAGTAGTAGTAGTCATCTTTATTATTTTAGAGTAAAACAAAAGTGATAGAAATGTTAAAATCATGTCAAGTGCAGGTTTGGGGTTTTTTTTGTTGGTTGGTTGGTTGCTTGCTTGCTCTGGAATATCTAAGGAGCAACTTTCAAAGAAACTAAGGAAATTACAGATTAAAACAGTATTTTTATTTTTCCTGCAAAAATAAGGATTAAATTACTACCACTGTTAATGCTGTAAATATAGAAAACAATTAAATTTTTCAAATATGCCTCCTGTTTTAGACCACAGATGTTTTCATTCAGATTAAACAGGCTCTGATAATATGTTTAGTTTCTCCTAGTCTAGCATGTCCACCATCCATTAATCAACAGCATTTGGTCCTCTTGATGTCGCTACATGTTTATTAATGCTTTCTTTCTGCTAGGAAGACCCAGCATTTATGCAATAAAGAACATAACCAGTAAGATAGCACAGACCTACTGCACTTCCAGGGGAGAGAAGAAAATTAGTAGTGCTGTCATAGAACTAATATCAACTCACTTGAGGTGGCAGTTGGGCAAGGAAACCCTCTAGGTATTTTTTTTTTTTTTCCCCAAAGTCTAGATGCTTTAAATCACAGTGTTCATTAGACTTAGTCATCATTTCATCATTTTGCTTCATCAAGCCCCTAGTGCCACATGTGTTTTGAAGTATTTTTTCTTTTTCCTCCCTAGATAGGTTAACTGAGATCAGAATGCACAATTGGCATTTCTTGTAGAGACATAGTCAGAATCGATTGGGTTTGGAAGATAAACTGCACAGAGGGAATGAAAGGAAAGACCTCGTTCAAGGTATAATTTTACAAGATTTGTTATTCATAAGTGAACAGCCACCTTTTCATGGATTTCTTTCTGAATAATGACAAGAATAAAAAAGAAAAATAGAGAGTAAGTTGGTTCACCAGTATTACACTTATTCAGGAAATACAAACACGTATTAGAGGTTTAATGAAAAACACCACCATACCACCAAAACCCAACCAACCAAACAAAACCCCCCAAACCCCAAAAACTCAAGGGAAGAATTTCCCATTATTTTTAGGAGTGAGTTTTCTGCCCTTTTGGGAAATGAAGCCCAAAATGTTCATGATCAGCTCTGGTATGTATTTACCAAACTGTAAACTTGTGATCTGCCCTCCTACCAACCAGGGGGTTTTTGTGTCCGTTTTTTCCCCCTTCTTCCCCTGACCCATGATTGATTGCACGTACTGCAGTTTGGGAAACACCTTCAAATATAAGATTAAAAAAAGTCAAATCAGAAAGGCAAATTCCTTGCCTCTACATGTGGTTTCTTTGGTGGTCAATAGGCAGGTACTTTTTCCTTTAATAGTATTGCTGACCTTAAATGTTGATTCCCCTTCTGCACTGATTTGAACAGAGCTAAATGGAGAAAACTATAAAGAAGAGAAGAAAATAGAAGTGACTGAAACATGCACAATCTCTGTATTCAGAAGCAAGTAGTTTTCTGTTATGTAAATAAGATGCACTTAGGTATGAGAAAAAAATGACCTTTTGTATCTCATAATTGAATAGCTTTTAAGTCTAATCCCTGCAGTACAGTGTGTTGGCAATGCAGCATGTTGCTTCTGTAGCTTCGAAGACACTTTAACTCCTAATGGTTGATATCATCAGTGCTCCCCTCCAAAAACATTCCTCATATACAGTACAACAAAGAGCAGTGTGTGCCCATGGCCTGAGCTTAACAAAGTGCATTGAGAAAGACGGCTTCCTGGGCAGAAAAGCACATCAATAACACAGTGGGAAGTGGCACCAACAGAAGGTAAACACGGGTCAGTCAGGGAAAGCTTAGTAGGTGGTGGGGCACAGATCTTCAAATACAATGAAGGGAATGACATCAGAGAAATTCATCTTTCTCTGTGCTTGAATTCTCAGTTATTAACTAAGGCATAACATCACACGGGACAACAAAGGCACAGAATCAGCCAGTTTTCGGCTGCCTCACAGATGGCACTTAAATGGCAATTTCAGTGCTGCTGAGAGAATGACTGTGGCAATTGTATTATATGAACCATTCAGCTCAGGAAAAAAAAAAAAAAAGTGAGGCTTAAATGTTCTGGTTAAGTAAATATTATTCAGACATGTAAGCCACCAGGCTTACCCAGTTCTCTGTCATTATTTATTAGGTATATGTGAATGTTGTATAAGAGTTTCAAATTCCCAAGCATAATTTTTCTGTCAAGGGCTGGCAAAAAAATAATAAAAAATAGCTGGTCCATGTATGTAGCTGCTTCTATTTTATAGCTGAGCAGGAAATATTTATTATTTTTTTTAAGCTAGATTTAGCAAGAGATGAGTCTTCATTACAAAAGAGACTTTTCTTTTCCATGCTGCATTAAAGTGTATTCATCTCTAACCCTTTTTATCTCTAACCTTTTTCCTAATAGAGGAATTATTAAGGAATCATGAAGAATTTAAATGCCACTGATATCAGACAGGAAGATGATTTTTACAAGCTGTTTTGGTTATGGAGAGTGTTTATTTATGTAACTGTTCACAGATTTTTAACACACTCTCCTGATTTTGATTAGTGTTGTATATTTTATTCCAATTTTTAATTTTGCTCATAAAATTTAGACAAGAGATTTCTGTAAATGCAACTTTTTGTACTTATAAAAGCTAAAATTTATAATGGTTTTGTACATGCCATAGATTACTTATTGCCATGGACTCTAAACATTGTGCAACTCTATTAGTAAAATAATTTCAAGCATGCACCCCCAATATATGCACATTTCTGTTTTTATTTATAATTTAGATACATGAACTACTACACTAGTAGATTTATGTATATTATAAAACATATATAAGAGTAGAAATTAAAAAAGAATGAGACCAAGATGAAACAAAAACTACTTCTATTTTTAAATTTTCAAAATATTTTATTTAATAATGATAAAAAATATATTTTCTTCCTGCACCCTAATGGATTGTGTTGCTCACTCCCTTGGGTGCACACACCCCACTTTGGAGAACACTGCTTTACTGAACAATTTGCAATCAAATAATTATCAAATAATTATCAAATAGTTATCATAAATAGCTCAATACAGAAGTAATATCTTAGAATAAAATATGTAGATGCTTTATTAATTTCATCCGCACTTAGCTATTCTTCCCATTTTTGAAGTAATAGTTTAGTGAAACTTCTTGCAGAACCTAGTTGCCTTCCCAGTGAGACCGTTGTCTAAGTTAGATATGCAAAACTGCAAAACATTATGATTTTACAAGAATGGAAGAATATCATGGAAGAAATGGGGATGCACATCCTGGAAAATGTATGTTACTTAATTCTCGACTTTGTTATAGTTCTAGTAAGGTAGTAAATAGAGAAGTCAAAGTAGATTTCCAGGCCACCTGCATTAGAAATCATAGCTAGTGTCAGTCACCCTTTTCTGAGACAAGCAACATACATACTTTTCCAAGTGCCTTCACTTATGAGAATAAACTAGTTTGTTCATCCCAGAAGAGTCCAGAACACAAACTAATTTAGTTCATATGGATTTTCAGATGACTACAACCCAGTACTGGGACTGGAAAGCTGAGATATTTGATGAAGCAGACAAATGAGTAGAAACCTACTTCCTAACTGTCTTCATGGAGGCTGTTATCACTGTAGCAATGGCCTTTGCCAAATGAGCAAAGTCTATGACAGCATGTTTGAAAAAGAGCTGCATTTATCAAAAGTTATCTTTAAAAAATGAGAACGCAATCCTGTTGGTATTTATACTTATTTTGTGCATCTGTTAACCACGTGTAACTATTATTCGAACAAATAAGCCAAATCATTCCAGACAGAGAGGGTACGATGAGGTACCACTGCAAACAAAGCTCCTTGCTAAATCCATGGGCCTGTGAGAACCGAGAGTTTTGTATTTCACAGTCCATTAAGGTGGATGTGCTAATTTACTGTCCTCTGGGAAGATGTTATTACACTGATTATTATTTTTTGTGTTTTTTTTTTTTTGTTTGTTTGTTTGGTTTTCTTAATATTCACAGCCAGAAGAGATAAAAACACTTTAAACAAAAAAGAACACAAAAAGGGTCACGTGGGGGAAAGAATTTTAACACCTAATAGGTGTTTCTGAATTAGGGAACTTACACTGTTTGTATAGTCAATAGGACTTTCCTAGAGTGATTCGGAGCACCTAAAGGTTACGAATTGATCTCTGGAGGCTCCATCAAATAAATAAAGAGCCTAATTAAGGCACCTACTCTGATATTGTTATCTCACATTACTCTCTGCTCCTCTTTTAAGTTGACCGTGGTGAGTAGCTTTATAAAACCATTGATTTCTCATTTCTAAATAGTAGGTTACCTTGAATATTTCATGGTTCATGGATGCTGGGAAAAGCCAGCCAGGGGTGAGGAGGATCTGGGATTAAAAATAAAATGCATTGTTTAAGGAAAGTTAATGCAGCTAAAATGGTAATAACTTTCCTGAAGATATCTTGTTCTGAGTACGTCCTCTGAGACCTTTATCAAAATTCCTTTGTCAGTCATATTTCCATACCTTCAAATCCAGAGGATGATTCAAAACTGACTGTTTTGCATTAGAAGGATTTTTTTGTTATCTATTGGTTGAGGAATTATTTTGATTGTGAAAAATAAGCCAAAAATGTCATTTTGTTGCATCTTAAAAGTAATGAATCCCCAAAAATTCAAGAAAAGAGGAAAACTTTTTATCTAAATCAGCTTCAGTAGTATGATAACTGATGGCTATTCAAACATACCGATGTCTGTAATTTTTACTTGAAATGTCTGTGGCAACAACATGTAAGATGTGTTGATTTAGCAAGAGCAGAAAATGGAGACATGGAATTATCATCTTTATGAGATTCTGCATGAACTGCAATCAATCAGCAACAACAGGTCAAAGCTACAGCATGTTCCCTTTGTCTATGCAAAGATATACTCCTGTTGCCATCACCTTAAACCTCTCTTCTCCGCTGTGGATTTATTTTATCCCTATGTTTCATCTAGTCATTATTAGTGTATGAGTTCTGCAGAACGGAGACTGCTTTTTTTTAACTACAAATCTGGATGCAACCTGAGGGCTGAATAGGACCACTGTTTGTCCTTGTGTTACACGCAAAAAGAAGAAAAACACAACATGCTTTCTCAAGGTAAGCCATAAGTTTCCATAGACATAATCTGCACATATAGGTAGGGCTGTTTTACAATCTAATGATTTTACAAGACACAGAGATGACTGTGGAAAACCCAGCTGCCATCTCTTGTTTCCGTGCAGAAGCACTGCCACTATTACTAACATGATGACATTTCTGTCTTCTCAGGGAAGCACGTGGTATCGATGGTGTGGGACAGCAGTAGGAAATACAGCAGTAAAGTTGTTGTTTCTTCTGTGGTCAGGAGTGCATCAGACTTTGAGAACCCGGTGGATTTATGGACAACACTAATGCCTCCCTCCCAGGCCTGCACCAGGGAGCAATCCATTTCTTGTTGGCTTGGGCAGCCCTACTATGTCGTAAAGTTTCAGCTCTAGGGAGGACATAATGCCTCCATGACAGTAACCAAGAAGAAAGGGATGTCTGTGTTATGTCCTTGTGCATTCTGTGAAGTGGCAGATCTGTTACCTCTTGCAGATTTGTAAGGATTTCTGTTTGTCTGCAGTGGATTTTTTGTTGGTCTTGTTGGCCACTTACAGATCACATTTGGGTAACATTGATGTGAAATTCTGCCTCCAAAATTGCTTCATTTTTTGGTAATGAACTCTGCAAGGGAAACTGATTAGAAGAGTACATAGATACCTAGGATTTTTATATCACACCACAGCATGCACCCCATTAAAGGGGTGATAACTGAAGTCCCTATTTTGCTTGGCCATCCACTTAAGAACTTAAAATTCAACAGGCACTGTGGTTTAGTGGTAAATGTAATGAATACAAATGGGGTGATGTTTTTAGTTTATTCTCTAATAGGATTTCTTACCATGTGTCAAGAATAGACTAGACCAGTGCACACTAACATGCAGACAGTTAAAGGGAAGCTGAGCTGAATTCTGCTTGTCAAGGAACCCATACAAGGTTCATACCAATGCATATAAAAGTCACATTGGCTCCATGAAGTGGTATTAAATAAAATAATATCTTATTTCTATTAGGTGGAAGATACAACTTTATAGACTAAATAGCAGCTCTACCCAAGTCAAAAATAGGACTGACTGAGGAAAAATATGTTCATAGGTTTCTTCAGTTAGGGGGAACAGAAATGAAGAGAAGAATAAGAAGGTGATCCAGATAAGTACAAGCCACTTGGAGAAATAAGGTTTTTTTTTTTTCCTTTTTAAGTTCCCCCCCACCCCCCCTTTTTTTTTACTCCCACCCCAGGAACTTGCTCATAATGACATTGCTTAGATACTTTTCAAAGAAAGTATTTTTACTTATCAGTTCTGATAAAACATTGCAAAAAAAGTGGATTTTAAACCAACAAATATCCTTTTTTCATCTCATCTAATCTCTTGCTTTGTTACAAGGATTTTCTCTTAACTTGTGGAAACCGGTAGCAAAGTCTACTAATGACAGAAAATTATTGAGAATCGTTAAATCTAAATCTGACTGCAAATAGTTGCAGAAGAATCAGACAGTACTGAATGAAGAGATGATCAAATGAAGAGGTGACACAATTGTAGAGGCAATTAATTCCACGTGAAGTAATAAGGAAAAATAATGCTAGCAATATATGCATAATAGGAGACTGTAAATTAGTTCTAATTACAGATCAGACAGCAGTTATGTGAGTCATAGCAGATATCTGAAACTGTCAGCAATGGTCAGAAAAAAACCTTGTAGAAATATATGCAGAAGAATGGCAAGTATGATTAGCTACTTTAGGAAAGACTAAGTAGATTAGGACTTTTTGTTTAGACAAGGACAACTGAGGAAAGAAGCAATACATTAATGACTGCTTTTAAAAAAATGATACCAAACGTTTTTCATCTGATGCAGAATTGAATTCTGGAACTCATGACCACAGATGACACAAGAGACGTTAAGATTAGGTAGGTGGAGGCAGCACATATCGACTCATATGTCCATTAAAATACTGTGATCTATACATAATGTCCAGTAAAATATTCTAATCTGCTACCTGTCAGAGGCTGAAAGGGTCTGTCAGGGAAGGGATCATCCTATTATTTTTCTCTCTCTCTTATTTTTTTTGTTTGTTTAGTTGGTTTTGCAAATCTTTCCTTAAGGTATCTGTTATTGACCACTGACATCAGAGATATGTTGGTTGGCTAGGTGGACCCTTGTTTTGACCCAGCATGTCTGTTCTTATCCTATTGAGATTTTTGTGCATTTCATTTTGGATTTCTAAATATTTATAAAGCTCAAAAAATATTGCTGGTTTACCACTGCCAGTAAATGTACAAAATGTTGCAGATCCTGCTGGAGGAGAAGCAGTCTATACAGACAAATGTATTTTACTAATACACTTTATATCAGGTATGTCTTCATTTACCTTGAATGAAATCAGCTAAACTTATGTAAAATATGTTCTCTCTACACCACTTCATCTGTAAGTGCCTCTGCTATGCCTACAAAAAGACTCACGTTTAGATTAATTCTCAATATCTACTATTTTTTGTTTAAACATTTCTGCCCAGACTAGTTTCACATTCACTTTAATGTATAAATACATATGTATGCACTTTGTACATAATGTGTTTGTATGTGTATGAATGTGTATGTATATTTATGTAACATATGAATGTATGTAGTGTTAGTAAGTAGTATGTGTTAGGTTAACAGTTGGACTTGGTGATCTTAAAGGTCTTTTCCAACCAAAACAATTATATGATTCTATGTAGGTAAAATAAATTTGATTTTACTGTAAGTGAAATATCTGTTTAACTGATATATATGGGAGAAAAATACCCTGATATCATGGTTAATCAAAATAAACCCATAACATTTCTAAAGAAGAACCCACAGTCTGGATGGTGATATAAGGTAGTTGAAGAAATGGGATATAATTTAGTAATATTTTCGTGAAGTTACAAAAATGCCATGTCCTCCTTCTGAACGAGAAGGAAGTGAGCAACCACTTAATGTGTCCAAGGCATGAAGACAATTCCTGTCTTCTGACTTCTAGTTACTCTGCAATTTTTCTTTCACATCATAGCTATAATGGATTGATCAGTTTCATTGTTATTTTATACACTATGTATGTTGCAAATGCTAAAATCTTTTTGACTGGTTTTCAACCTATCCTGTTGAATTTTCAATGAAATAACAAAATATACTCAGAAAATTAGACTCATGGTTATAAATAAGAATCAATCTGAGATATAATTTGATATTTAATGCTAAAAAAAAAAAAAAATCCCTGTGCCATTCTCTGCATTATTTTCGAGGTTAGACTTGCTGATAGTTTGCATTAAAGATTTCTAAAGCTCCTCCTCTAAAGAGCTCAAAAAGCAATGCATAAATTCTGTGGATTCATCACAGCTCATCACAGTTCTTCTCTGGAATCTGAAACAGTTTTTGATGCTAATATTTATAGACTCAGAATCACAGAGTGGTTTGAGTTGGAAGGGACCTCAAAGACCATCTAGTTCCAACCCCCCTGCCATAGGCAGGGACACCCTCCACTAGATCAGGTTGCCCAAAGCCCCATCCAACCTGGCCTTGAACACTTCCAGGGAGGGGGCATCCACAGCTTCTCTGGGCAACCTGTTGCAGTGTCTCACCACCCTCACAGTAAAGAATTTCTTCCTTATATCTTATCTAAACCTGCCCTCCTTTAACTTAGGGCCATTACCCCTTGTCCTGTCACTCTATGCCCTTGTAAACAGTCCGTCTCCAGCTTTCCTGTAGTCCCTCTTCAGGTACTGGAAGGCTGTTAACATTTCAAATTTAGCATTTGGGAAACATCCAAACTATTTTTATTTTCTAGTGCACAATGCACTTGCCTCTGAGACTTTTAGCATCTCAGAAATATCACCCTCTTCAATAGTAGTTCTTTGAAATTTCAAAGAACACAATTTTCAAAATGCTAATATACTAACATTTGAGTTTTTCAGGAAGTGCATTCTTTTTAAAGTGATATTTCTGGAACTTCTACAGTATTTTATTGCAGTAGATTGCAGGTTAAGACTGTGAAAGGAGGAGGGGAGCACCCTATAGAGAGATAATATTTCACTAATTAGCAAAATACTACAATATCTTTTCCCAAAAAACTTTACCACAGGTGCATTTTCTGTAAGAGAATATATACTTCCAAATGAAAACCATACCATTTTCTTGCATGCATGAAATTACATTTGTTAGTCTTGGCATTTATAATCTTAAAGCAAATATGCTTCTCAGAAATAATGTAGAGTAGCTAGTGGTTCTGGAAAAAGTAAAATATCAAGGGAACTTTCAACTTAATATATATTGGCACCTCATGACATTTTAGTCAGTACTGCTTATTCAAGGAGGTAAGGAGATTTTTGAAAGACCATTTAAAAAAATCAGTCTGGTGGTGGATTTATAAACACAGTATATTATAACTGTCTGACAGAAAGATAGAAATAATATCCCATTTGCCATCAAAGCTGCTCCAAGAAACAGAAAAGGAACAACTCTGGGCATGGTCAGTTTAAATTTGACAAATTCTCAGAGCTCATCAGGTTGCTAAATGACATTGAGAAAGAACAGATATTGCCCCTTCCTACCCCTCCTTTCCTTTCGGTTCCTTAACATATTGGACCTTTCCCATCAGTCAATTACACTGCAAAACATTGTTGTTGTTGGCAATGCTCTCAAAGGGAAGGATTAAACAATTTGGGTTCAGAAGCACATTGCACTGTAAAAATCATACTTCCATGAAGTACTGTGCCTTTCAATATTTAGGGTGCTCAGAGACCACTGGTGATTGAGCTCAATCATTTAATTCACTAATAAGTGTACATGGAGTCAGAGATAACTGGACAGACATCTGTTGCAGCATCAATTTTGATTTCTTTTCACATATGAAAGTGTTCAGGTGAAATAAAACTAATGCTTGTTGGGATCTAAAAGCTCAAATAACTACAAGTGGGCTCTGTCCTCACTTTATAGGCTAGGTTTATCTAATGTGTCATGTTTACTTTCTATACTTTTTCTCATGCACTTTGATTGCCATGGAGATGACAAAACTATCAGCTGGAATGAAGAATTAGCATTAACATTTTACCAGGTATTGAATTACTAGTTAGTAAATCAAAATGCATTTTCATTAGCAGAGGTATTTCACCAAAACAGTGTCATTTAGAGAAAAGCCCAATGTTCATGTGATGTTTATTTTTTTAATTCCTTTTCCTGGAAGACAAGATAAATTTTATCAGTTCATTTTAACTGGTTTTGTAAGCATCCTCTTTCCACTGCTTTCACAGAAATAGACAAAAAAAACCCTCTTGAAAATACATTTGGAGTTGAGACAAATGGGGTAACAGATTTTGCTAGAGGTTTTTTTTTTCTTTAAGGTTTTAGAAAACTATAAATAGCAGCTCCATGTAATAGTATTAGCAGCTTTTGTTAAAATTTTCTCTTGTATGGAAGAGGATAAAGAAGAGAAATGGGGAGAAGCTTGGTAACCATAACTTGTAGATTACTAACAACTTCTGACTAAAATAACTGAGAAGGGCAAAAATTTGAAATATGGCACTTTTTTTTTTTTTTTTAACCAGAGCGGCTGGTATAATTAGAAAAAAATACAATGCTTCTTGGCCACATAATCCCTTGTTCAGGGAATCAGACAAATATAATAGGCAATGGAACAAAAAAAGATAATGGAATCTCAACCACTAAAGGATAGCCAGAGAGCATATTTTGTACTTGACTGCAGAATGTTATTAGAATAAATCAGGATCAATGTCCCATGGGATGTGATCTCCATTTAATGTAATTTTTCTGATGGCATGCCTGTGCTTTTACACTGAGCATGCTGACTTGCTAAGCCATGTTGATTTGGAGACTTACAGTTGCATATGCCGAAAAGCAGTAGGAAGGCAAAATTGAGGTCTATGTTACATTTGTGAACATGGATTTCTTTTCTTTTAATTTGCCCATCCATTTAATTCCACTCCTTTAGGTTTTAGTAATTTTTATTTTAGTTTTGCCACTTACTAAAAGGTTCTTTCCTCTGATCTATTTTAGGACATAGCTGAAAAGATTTGGTTGAATTCATTCCTGAGGCAGCTCCAATAATTTTAAGGGAGATGATAAATTGCAAGCAAGTTTGTGTAATGAAGATTTGTTTAACATCAGTGAAGGAAACTGAAATATTTCTACACTTAATGGTGCTGTTATCTTTGAAAAAGTATATTGAATGGCATAGAAGAATCATAATTTTATTTGGAAGAAGAATCACATAAAACTAACATCCGTACACATCCCATCCAATGCCCCTATATTCTTCAAAGTTTACTTACATTAAGTGACATATTACACTTTAGGATTAGTCCTGTAGGTTGTACCTGTGTTACTCATGAATCAGGGTAAGAGCATGACCCATGATCACTGGACCACAAGCTTCTCTACTAAATTCTTCTTTGCTTTTTGTCTGTTTAGGCCTGTGCCATCTGGGCACCGTATGGGAGAGATTGTGTTCAGTCATTGTCCACCAGAGTCTGTGGGGCAAGACCACCCCACTCTGAGAGGAGAAGATAGACTGCCTTCAAGACCAGAGAAAAGGTGTCCTGGTCTATTTTGCATATTAGCACACACGCGACCTTTGTGACCAAGGAGAATCATGCTGGGGAGAAGCCTGGTCATCATTGGCAAAGGGCAGTTAGTGCTGTCATGATGTGAAATGAGCCATAATTTAAAGCTGAATGAAGGTAGAATTTTACTCTGGATGAAACTGGGTGCAGGAAGTCCACAAATATTTCCCCTCAGTCATCAGATAGACTGTCCCATAGTGCCTCTTGCCAACTGCAAGAGGTGGAAGAAGCTAGTCCCCAGAACTCAGCACATAAATAAAATTTCATGTTGCATTTGTGAAATTGGAAATATTATAAAAATAAGATCTAAAAAAGATCTTGGAATGTCTTCTTGTTAATTTGATAAAACTCTCATTCATTTTAGCAAGGATGTTCATTGAGTGTTACCTATTGCTTTTTGCCGCTTGTAATTGAGTCTGAGGGGCTTTTTGGATATGTAGATCTCTTCTACAGCATTTTTTATCATAATGTTTTACTGCATGGTTTCCTTGTGTGCCTGTTTTTACTTACATTTTGCATGTGTTTCCCATTTCTTTTACTGTCTTTTGCTGGAGATACATTTATTTATTATTATTTATTTTTCACGGAAAGGTTTGGGTTGGAAGGGACCTTTGCAGATCATCTAGTTCCAACACCCTGCTGTGGACGGGGAATTGTTGTTAACTATAATATTTAGGACAGGGTGTCAGAACTAGAGACCTGAAAACCAGAACATGATACGATGTAAGAGGTTTTTTCTTCTGTATTTTAATTTTTTTAATATTTTTTCTAAAAGAGATGTGAACTGTCATGCTTCTACACTAGATTCTTATCATTAAAAACATGTATGTGAAACTTCCATGTGAACTAGTTACAGAAAAATGAATCCTTTCATATCTTGAGCAGACTCAGAAGAACATTTTATTATTTTCATTTTCATTTTTATTTTTCAATGCTGGAAGTAGCTGTAATATTTTGGAACATATTTGGTTAGGATATTCTGATTGCTGTGAAATTCTCCTATAAGCAAAAAACACACCTAAAAGTATTTTAAAAGAATATTCTCTCATGTTAGCTGATGGGAGTTGTGAAAACTTACTTAGGCTTTCCAGTTTGCTTTCTTTTTCCTTTCACTTAGAGAATTTTGATCGACTAATAGCAAAGGTTGAGCTAACCGTTATTTATCTGGCTTACTGAGAGTGATTGCCCTTTGTTTAAAAAGGAATCTTGATGATAGAATACAATATGTTCTCAGTCTGTTCACACATAACAGTGTGTACGTCTTGGAGAAATGTAAATGACAGAACCTCTGTTTCAGTAAAGTTATTACTGTTTTAACAGAGATTGGTAAATGTAAAACTCTGTACAAATGATACTAGTTATTGCTACTATTATTTGCTTCCAAAGCACTCTAAATTGTCTGATTACGTGGTAATGGTCCTTAGGTACTAGAAAGAAACTCGTACTATGTGTTCAGATTAAGAAGCAATAACTCCATTTGCCTATTTATTGATTATCCATAAATTCAGATGTGCAATAGTAGATATTTACTGGTTGCTTATGTGTTGGCTGAAAGGGAAGATGGGCAAGAACATGGGTGGAATTAAGATTCTACTTCCTGGCTGATATAACTGAGCTGGTTTTCATCGAATCATAGAATGGTTTGGGGTGGAAAAGACCTCAAAGATCATCTAGTTCCAACCTCCTTGCCATAGGCAGGGACACCCTCCACTAGACCATGTTGCCCAAAGCCCCATCCAACCTGGCCTTGAACACTTTCCAGGGATGGGGTATCCACAACCTCTCTGCGCAACCTGTGCCAGTACCTCACCACTCGCACAGTACAGAATTTCTTCTTAATATCTAGTCTAAATCGACCCTCCTTCAAGCTTAAACCCATTACCTCTTGTCCTGTCACTACACTCCCCGATAAACAGTCCCTCTCCAGCTTTCCTGTAGGCCCCTTCAGGTACCAGAAGGCTGCTATCAGGTATCCCCAGAGTCTTCTCTTCTCCAGGCTGAACAACCCCAACTCTCTCAGCCTGTCTTCATAGGAGAGGTGCTCCAGCCCTCTGATCAGCTTCATGGCCCTCCTCTGGACTCTCTCCAACAGCTCCATGTCTCTCCTGTACTAGGGCCCCCAGAGCTGGATGCAGTACTCCAGGTGGGGTCTCACCAGAGTGGAGTAGAGGGGCAGGATCACCTCCCTTGACCTGCTGGTCACGCCTCTCTTGATGCAGCCCAGGACACGGTTGGCTTTCAGGGCTGCTAGCATGCATTGGCGGCTCATGTTTAACTTTTCGTCAGTCAGCATCCCCAAGTCCTTCTCCTCAGAGCTACTCTGCATCCATTCTCCACCCAGCCTGTAGTTGTGCTTGGGACTGCGCCAACCCATGTGCAGGACCTTGCACTTGCACTTGCTGAACTTCATGTGGTTTGCACAGGCCCACCTCTCAAGCCTGTCAAGGTCCCTCTGGATGGCATCCCTTCCCTCCATTGTATCAACCAAACCACACAGCTTGGTGTCACCGGCAAACTTGCTGAGGGTGCACTCAATCCCAATGTCCACATTGCTGACAAAGATGTTAAACATCTTTGCTCAAAGCCCAGTGAGTAAATCCTTGTCTTCACTTTTAAAGAAATGAGACAACAAAAAAATGAGTGTCTCAGAAAAGTACCTTCCACTTTCATTTGATCTGCTACTTAGATTATTCATTAACTTTTCCTAAGAAATTTTGTTTTCCTGTTTAAAAAATATATGAGCTTTAGTGAATGCCCTTTTTCTTTTCTCTAGTCTTCTGTACAACTTTACGGTTATTTTGATCATCTAACAATTTGTCCATATATGTTATCTAGTGGTGAGTGGAAATGCAGATAGGTAATGTTCTTCAGGACTATATTTCTACTGTACTGATGGAAAAAACTGATTCCTCTCAGATCTGGTCAATGAGGTGCAAAGCTTTTTAAAAATAACTATTTGTCACTGCGTACCAAAAGGCTTTCCTTGTCTCTGCTTTGTTATGTTGTTACCTCTAATTTTGTGACATTAATCTCAGAAGTGCATTGCCCTTTTCATAGAATCACAGGTTGGAAGAGACCCTTAAGATCATCTAGTCCAACTGTAAACCTAACACTGCCAAGTCCACCACTACACTATGTCCCTAATTTTCACTCGTTTTGTCCCATTGCCCTTCTGCGGGAGGCGTACCTTCTAGAACTGATGTCATTGTCTTGTGCACTACTGTCATGTACACAAAACAGTGAACTCAAAGCCTCAAAGCTGCCATTAAAGTTGCAGTTCTATGGAAGTAAAACTGGTAATAGCAATACTTTCATAATAAAATATGTTTAATCTTTTCATCTTCAACATCATCTATGAATTCATATTTTAAGTGCCTCACTGGAGAAATTATTGCAGTAGTTTTATATTGGTAGCACTGGCAACATCTCTCTCTCCTTTAAAAATAAAGATGGTTAAAGTTAGGTACAACAACTGCTATAGAAATTCTGTAAAATGTAATCAGATTTGACACCAAATTCTATTGCCTTACTGCAGAAGATGAAACTACAGATATGATGGTTTCAGCATGATCGTGACATGGAGCTTTATACCTCTATCTCACCCCAAATAAAAGCTGTCAAATACTTTCCTGTGTCTGGGTGAGTCTGAGACACAGATGAGAGCAAGCTGGCTAAGTCTCATACAATTCAGACTTAAATGATTATTGTGGAATGTGGAAAGCAACAGGAGGCTTTGGATGAGGTTATATCATCTCCTCTGCTTTGAGTGTATGTGCCTGGTTTTTGTTCGTAAAGTTCTCAACATAGGGATCTGATTAGATTTGCAGTTGCTTCTAGATGATCAAACAGTACAATAGTACTAAGCCTTCTTGCTCCACCTGCATCTGGTTAAGAGCTTGTGTTATTTCCTCTCTGAGCAGAGTCCTCCTCTGGTGACTTATAATTTTATTGCCTTCATGGTGGAGTAGAACAAAAAATAGAAGGATGCTGAGGATATAAGTGACAGAATACAGCTGCCCATTTGATAGAAAGGAGCAACAGAGTGATGTTTGCATGTAGAGATATATTTCGATGACCATTTGGCTTGGTGGAATTCTGAGGTCCGTTTTGACTCAAAATGGTCCAGGTAACCGGTAACGATCCATATGGGGGACATTCTCTCACAGTTCAACATGCAACCAAATGAAAGACAGAAGTATAGTCTGGAGTTCAAGGATGTTTGTCCCTGGATTGCCCCTAAATAATCTGAATTTGTTCTTTTCAGTTTTGCAATAATAAGGGTTGCTATATATTTGTATAATCTAATGAATTTGCATTGATTTTGGCTGGTATAGAGTTGTTTTTTTTTCCCTAGGACCTCATATGGGGCTATATTTTGGATTTGTGCTGAAAACAGTGTTGATAACTCAGGGATGTTTTCATTACCGCTGAGCAGTGCTTACACAGCGCCAAGGCCTTTTCTGCTCCTCAGAAAAGGAGGGGACACAGCCGGGACAGCTGACCCCAACTGACCAAAGGGATATCCCATACCTTATGATGCCATACTCAGCATATAAAGGGCTGGGGGAAGAAGAAGGAAGAGAAGGACATTAAGAGTGATGGCATTTGTCTTCCCAAGTAACCGTTACGCATGACAGAGCCCTGCTTTCCTGGAGATGGCTGAACCCCTGCCTGCCCATGGGAAGTGGGGAATGAATTCCTTGCTTTGCTTTGCTTGCATGTACAGCTTTTGCTTTACCTATTAAATTGCTTTTATCTTAACCCATGAGTTTTCTCATTTTTACCCGTCCTACTCTCTTCCTATCTCAGTGCAGGGTAGTAAGTGAACAGCTCTGGGGCTGAGCTGCTGGCTGGAGTTAAACCATGACAGTACCTATGTATGATAGTGACATAAAAATGTGTCACTTCTCTGGCTTCTTAAGTATATTCACACTGTGGGTTTTTTTGTTGTTTTGCTTTTGGGTTTTTTTTTAAACTGATATTACATCTTACACAACCATAAAAAATACTAAGAGTAAATGCAGCAGAATGCAATAAGGTCACTTATTTGCAATTTCATTTGCTTTTATCTTTGAGTGAAACCATGCTGTTTCCACCTTATTAATGTCTTCCTCTAGTTCCCTTTGTCTGTTTAAGATTTGTTTAGTATTGGAAAATGATAGATTTCTTAATGTTACCTACATATCTGATATCAACAGATGCCCTTGAGTCAGGGGGACAAGGGGACACAAATGTAAAGGTAGGTCCATCATATGGTCCAAAAACCTGCCAAATTTAGCCAAATCTAGCCAAATCTTGCCCCTAACATTGTGAGCTTTACATTATATAATTACAGGCTTAAGAAAATAGATGAATTTAGTAAAGTTGATTGAATTAAGAAATGTGCCTTAGGAGATCTCCCTATGCCCTTGCATACAGAATAGTGCTTTTTTGTTTATATTTACTCTCTGCTCTCATAGATTTTTAGTTTATAAATATGGAGTTGCAGTTTTAAAAATGTATTACGCCTACTTTTGTGTAGTCTGAAGTCCAATGACTGATATGCCACAGTAGACTATGGTTTTGAATCACCTTTGTCTAAGGGTTAGCTAAAATAGAAACCTTAGATTTTCCCCAGTAGTGTTTTAATCATTTGGTCTCTGTATCAAAGTTAAACTATGGATCTATCTACTCCTTCGTCCATATCTAAAAGATAAAAACTGTTGCAACTGCAGCTTTGGAGCATCCCAGTACCTGCAGCTTGCTGTGCGCCCATCAAATTGTGTTCCCTTTGGAAACTATGTTACCCCAAATGCTTACTCTGTGTCATTCTTCATTCATTATATTGGAACAAAGAATGGATCTTTTATACTTGAGACAATTCAGCAATGGAAGTGCAGGCACTTTCAAGCACCTGGCAAAGTGAAGGTAACCTAGGCTTTATGTCTCAGCCTCTTTATGGATATGGCCTTAGATAATTTGTGTTTACTTTGTTCACTAGGTCAATACAAGTTTAAGTCTATCACAGCTTGAGTTGTTGGCTTCAGTTCTGTATTCTCATTAACAGGGATGATGTTATGATTATCTTGGAATGATATAATTTCTTCTTTTTAATGAATTATTTAAGACTCTTCAGGATTTTTTTTTTTTTTTTTTATTTTTATTGACAATTTCATACCGAAAGCTAAACAAAACTATTCTTAAGTTTGGGTCATTCTGCCACTGGTTATCAGACGTGCAGCCACTAGGTCAGTTTGAGGATGCTACCTTAGCACTGAAAATTATTATTAGGGACAAAGAAAATTAATCATAGAAGGGTTTTGTGAGAACTGTATTTGATAACAAAGTACTTCTGGATACATCCAGGAAGTTTTGACTATATAAGCAGCAATATAATGATGTGGTCTTTATGGGAGGTATCAGAAGCTAGCCACCCAAACCAGTAATGAATTCAATAATTTTTTGTTGTTTTTCCTTCCAGCAGGGAACAGACACCTGAGAACTGGCTGCTGAATTATTTGATTAAAATAATAATAATCATCATGTATCGGGAACTAGAAATAAGAAATATGTTGCAGCTGGGAATATGAGTCTTTGTTAATTCACATAAGTATTGCTACTTAGGCAACATACTTCCTTATGTTGGATAGAAATTGTTCATAATTTCTTGGCAAGGAGTTCAATTGCAATCGTGACCAGGTGAGTGGTCCCAGGTGAGTTTAAACTGGACAGTTTTCAAGCAATGCTTTAATATTCTGATCTTCTCATTGGGAACATTCCATTTATAGGCCCTATAGGAAATTGCTTTCCACAAATGATATATTGGAGAAAGGAGAAAACTCCTATCATCTCAGATGCTAGTCAGTTAGTGAGACTAGAATTACTCAGGTCACCTCAGTAGTCCTAAGCTTCGTCTACGTATGCTACATTGAAATATTTAGGGTAATTTACAGAACAGAATTTCTAATTATCTTCTTCCTGTGATCTGTCTGTCTAGTGCAGCTGCAGAAGAGAAATTACGGTGATCTCCTTAATTCCTTCCACAGCGGACTGATACCAGTAAAAAAAAATCACATCCTTTATATCTTATTAGCATAGGCAAGTTTGCTTCTTAGACTCATAGAATCACTATGCTTTCACATGAAAAAGGTCTGTCTTGAATTATTTTAGGGAGCATAAGTTTCAAATGAACTAAAGCAACATTATATACACACTTGAGCTACCTCAGATGTGTAACCAGCTGCCTGGCTAGACAGACATTATGGATTCTTCCACACTAAATCATAGTACCAAGCACAGAATCTAGTTCTTGAAGATAGCTGGTAGATTTGTGACTTCTCTGGAATAGTTGGAGCTGTAAACCGTTGAATGGATAAATGATGCATAACTGTAGTTTCCTCATCTGTGACAGGTGCAGTAATGGCCTGGGCATGTTTTTAGGTAATTTAAGTGAAAACTTTGCCCATTCTTCTTATCCCAGAAATCTTACTTTTTGGACTTCTGTGCTGGAAGTAGCATGTACCGTGTGCTTTTAAAAAAATTAAAAATATAATATCTGTAATGGATATAACAAAAGGTATAAAACTCACCCTTATTTCTCTTTATGGTAATATTAAGACCATTCTTATTTTCAGTTTTTCTTAGCATGTTATGCATATTAGTTATATTAGATCATAAGACTAAAATTCCTTTAGAAATTTCTCTAGGAAAATTCCTCTTTTGCAAAGTTTACATTGTTTACAATATTTACAATGTTAATGATGTTTTGAGCTTGTTTATATTTTCACAGTTAATTTATATGACAGACATATAAAGCCTTTTATCTATGGCTGAAATATTTTCTGCTACCGTGAAAAGAATTAGTTGCATTGCCAAGTTTGGAATTAGGAATTGAGCAAAAAGTTTTCAGTTTTCGTTGGTTATTGCCTTTGAGTTATTTGTTTTCACATTGCATTTCTCTTGAAATTATCAGTACTTCAAAATTATTTGCCAGCTCATTTTGTAGAGTACTGTAGCCTGCATTAAAAAAAAAAAAAAAAAAAAACAAAAAAAACAAAAAAACCAAAACACATTAAATAAGAGGTTTTATAGATTGAAGAGGTTTCATTTCTCCAGGCAAACTAGAATGTCTTCCCTGTTGCCAGACATAAATTCATGACTGCTTGTATCGTGATTCTGTTAAGGGGCAAGGTCTTGATGTGCAACAGCCTCTTCCCCAACCTAGGGAAAGGAAATCCTGGGAAGGGACTGAAAAAATCTGAACAAAGTCTTGGCTGTCATGGTATCCTCATTCAGCAGTCTTATTCCTTGCAGGTAGGTTTGACATAAGTACATTAAAATATTTGCTTTACAATTGGCTATTATCTATTACTGACCTTGTTATGTTATTTGGTACAAAGTGTAAGGATAAAAGATAGGAAAAATTTAGTTTAACATTAAATATCTGTTGACATTATAGCCTGTCACACAGGGACTCTTCTATAGGCAGAGGATACCAACAGGAACTGTTGGAGTATAACCTTGTGATATTTTCCTTCCCTTGGCTGTGTATAGAGACTAGCTTGGATGGTGATGTTTGTAACATAGCTAAAGGGATCCTACCTACTCCATAATTTAAAACTCTTTTGCATATTAAAATGTAGTTTTTCTGCAAATCAGTCTATTCCAATCAAATTAAATGTTTCAATACACCTTTTTATGTATATTTTAAATATTTTTTCAATATACATTTTTATTTGTACCTTTCCAAAAGAAAAAAGTAAACTTATCATAGGAAATGGATACCTAGTAGCAGAGAATGCTAGAGTACTAGAAATACTAAAGTAGCATCATCTGCTACTGTTTGTATTCAGGTGGTGCCTGGGAATCTGAAAAATGAATTGTGACACTTCTCTGCTACAAGGTGTGAAGTAGAGCTAAAGTATTTTCTTGACCCAGTTCAGATTACAGGGTAAATACTGAATGTAGGATGCAAACAGAGCACTGCAAAGTGAGACATGAGTGCAAATCATGAGACAAACATTGCTTAGCAATATAGGCTATGTTTTAGTGCACTCATTGCTTAGGGGCTTTGGTTTCTTTTATGCATCATGGCCAATAACAGCTTTAGCAAAAGAATTGATGGCTCTAGGGGGTTCTAGGATCTTAAAGGAGATCCTCCCAGGCATGAAAGACAGTATGAGACTAAGCCTGAAATTGCTTGCTGCAAATTGTAACAAGAGTGATGAAAGTAAGTAGGCTGGGGGTCATAGAAAACAGAAGTGTAGGTACATAGTGTGAGGATTGGCCATTAGGGTACCTGCTAATAAAGACAAATAGTGTATATTTGATGAGACAGAAAAATCAGTGGAAGAATATAAAGGGAGGAAAAGTCAGCTAGGAAAATATTCCTTACAGTAACATTCTGAATAGATTTGAGTGAGAAAAGATCATCTCTCAAGGCTGAAAAGTAAGACTTTCCAATAAGCAAGATATGAGATGATGAGGATCCAGGGAGAGATTTTACTGCATAGACAGAGAGGTGTATGGTATCTTATAGCTATTATGCAGAATGAATCAACAAAAATTAGATGTAGCTGGACTACGAGGCTCTGGAGAGCAGGATGAGTCAAAGATGACGTCTAGGTTATGGTCCTTGCTCTTATATTGAGCCTGGTAGGTTCTTTAACATTAAATTTGTGGTTATTCGCAATTTTTAGACTAATAGCATAATAATATTTCAGTAGAATAAGAAAAATACAAATGTCTTTTTCAAAGCAGAAAGGGAAAATTGCCTAAAAAGTGTGAAGGGAGTAAGGGAAACCTCCTAAAATATCTGGCCTAAAATATATAATCAGCTTCCATCATTTGTGACAATGGAGTTCTGGGACAATCTAGGTAAAGGAACAACACAAACAATAACGTAACTTGACAAGCTCAGCTCAAAAGTACATGGCAGGATTGGAGATTTTTGCTCTCTGTCATGTTCCTTCCAGGAATGTTTATTAACTTAGTGCTGACAGTATGCTCACCCATCTCAGGCTGGGAAGCTTATTACCTGTTCTCAAGCACCATTTCACCTGGATTAATAAGTCTCCTAGATCCTGAAATATACAACATCATACAGAAACTTCTGTTCTTGCTTTTTACACAGACAGTTTGGAAGCGCCTGTGCCATAACGTGGTCCATATACATTAGTGCCACGAAGCTGATCAGAGGGCTGGAGCACCTCTCCTATGAGGACAAGCTGAGAGAGTTGGGGTTGTTCAGCCTGGAGAAGAGAAGGCTCCGGGGAGACCTTTCAGCAGCCTTCCAGTACCTGAAGGGGCCTACAGGAAAGCTGGAGAGGGACTGTTTATCAGGGCATGGAGTGACAGGACAAGGGGGAATGGCCTTAAGCTGAAGGAGGGTTGATTTAGACTAGATATTAGGAAGAAATTCTTTACTGTGAGGGTGGTGAGACACTGCAACAGGTTGCCCAGAGAGGTTGTGGATGCCCCATCCCTGGAAGTGGATGCCTATGGCAGGGGGGTTGGAACTAGATGATCTTTGAGGTCCCTTCCAACCCAAACCATTCTATGATTCTATGAGTCTATGATACTTTACTGGAAGGCTAATTGAAAATTATCATCTATGAGGATAAGACAATTCTAACAAAAATGAATACATTTATTTTTAGATATGAGCAAACTACGCCTTTTTCTCAATTCTTTTCTGTCATAGTTTCATTTCTTACTTTTTATTAACTGTGAAAGTTCCAGTTTATATTTATGTTATCTATATGTCTTATTCCGCATTAATTTGGGTTATCCCACTAACATGTATCTTTATTCTTGGAGCCATGAATCCTTTTTCTCAGTGTGCAGAAATGAAAAAAAGAATACTTTTTTTTAATATAAATCTAGCAGTATCTACACCTACTTTTCAGACTGGGAAATTATAAAACTGTGTTGTTTGAGATTATATCTTTCTTTATCCCTTAATATTATGTTAAATAAACTTAACAAAATTAGCAAATAAAATGTCTCAGTAGAGCCTTCATATGCATATTTATTTACTGATTAATTTATTCATAAAACTTTTATGTTATAGCAAATACCCAGTTATAACTCTGAAAGCATATGTCCATACCACATACCAGGTACAGCTCCTTGGGCAAGAGGAGATTTTGAGTCAATAAAGTATTGACATGGTAACTGAAATCCATTAACTGGTTTGATTTATTCACTTTGACTGGTACAGTGCACAGCTCTGTGTGCACAATGTGATTCCAGATATTTACTTCTTGATTAGTATTTCTATCAAATTATTTTCCCTACTGCTTTATGTTAGAAACCACATTTCAAAGGCTCACATATAAAAAAAGTTTTCAATCAAGTCAACCAAAACATAGTAAAATAGTCATTAAAAATAAAAATCTTTCCAGATACATCAGGACCAGGGTGCATTGGTTTGTATTCTTTATTCATTGCTTATTTAAAATGTTCTCACAATGCTGCTTATACTTACCCCTGAAAATAATGAACTGTTACATGCATTTTACACGTTGGCCCTCCCATGAGTGCTTTTAGCAAGCTCTACCTTTTGAGCAGCCTGTATAGCTTTAATGGAGATTGAGGCAGTGTAGAGGGGAAAGCTACAGAAAAGGTTACAAGTTAGAAAAAAAGGCTGTGATTAACTAGCTTGACATTCACTACCACTTTGGTACAAGGTGGGAAAAAATGCTTGCTGTGAAATAGCTGCAGCATTCAGAACTGTTCGCATTTGTTGTAAGCTACAAATAAGTATTTATCCCTCTTCAGTCTCTGTTTTTGTCTACTATTTTTATAATTAATACTACAATGTGGAATATAATTCATAACAACTGACTTGTACTTTAAATAGGCAATTAGCTTTGTTCTAAAATTCTTTGAGTTGAGAGCATTTTCTTCAGCTTTTTGCATCCTGTTTTTCACTAATCCAAGTCTATATTCACTCAGAATAAACTTTAAAAAGGATAACTTCTCATTTTCATATACTGTGGTCTCCTGATTTCAGCTGGGATAGAGTTAATTTTCTTTCTAGTAGCTGGTACAGTGCTGTGTTTTGGATTTAGGATGAGAATAGTGTTGACAACACACTGATGTTTTTAGTTGTTGCTAGGTAGTTGTCATGTCTACACTAAGTCAAGGATTTTTCAGCTTCCCATGCCCTGCCAGGTGCACAAGAAGCTGGGAGAGCACAGCCAGGACAGCTGACCCAGCCTGGCCAAAGGGATATTCCCAACCATGTAACATCATGCTCCGAATAGAACTGGGAGAGCTAGCCAGGGATGGAACTGCTGCTTGGAAACAGACTGGCCATCAGGTTGGGGTTTTTTTGTTGTTGTTTTTCTTGTTGTTGTTGTTTCCTTCTGCATGTGGTGAGCAATTGCATTTGTGCACTTGGTTTATATTTTTATTATTGTTGTTGTTATTATTTGTTGTTATTGTTGTTATTGTTATTATTCTTATTCTTCTCTTCCTTTGTTATCCCATGAAACTGTCTTTATCTCCACCCACAAGGTTGTTTTCCATTCTCCTCCCCATACCCTTAGGGTGGGGAGAGGTGAGCAAGAGGCTGTGTGGTGCTTAGGTACCAGCTGGAGTTAAACCATGACATGTGGACAGTGAAAATGAGTTATCGATGAATGCAATTCATAAAAGTAATCATATAGTTAAATACTAAGCTCGCTGTTGTCATATAAACTAATGAGAAGACTCTGATTTAAGTCACATGATTTAGAGTGACATCTAACCTCATGCCGTAGGGAAGAACTGCTGTTTACTGTTGTGGATCTAAGTTTTTTATCTTAATTCACCATATTTAGCAACCAACAGTTGAAGAAACTAACTGAAATTAAGTCTAGTTTTAATAGGAAAATTTAGGGGACACTAAGAACTTCCATTGCTGAGAATGTTCATTAACCACCAGTCCCCACATTATTAGAGGATGGAAACTTCTCATTTTACCTGATTAACTCAAGAGACAAAAATAATCTTAACAGAAGAAAGAGCTAAAATTGGTCTTTCTCTTATCCTAAATGTGTTCCTATAATCTTAAAAAATTTCTCACTTCCTGTTCTTCTCTCTATCTATCCAATGAATATTTACATATTCAGTAGTCATGCTTATACATCCCACACAATTTCAAGATTATCGTCATAAGACGATAATTACACTATTCCTCTTACCAGACCTCTTTTCCACCACTTGAAGTGTTATCTTTTGCCTTATTCTTACTAGGCAAAGGAATTATTTCTTCTTCAGAAAACTGAAAATACGTATTTTTCAGGTAGTGGTGGGTTGATTCTGGCAAGCAGCTAAACATCACACAGCCGCTTGCTTGCTCCCCTCTGCTCCAGCAGGACAAAGCAGTGAGCAGGAAAAGTGAGAAAAATCATGAGTCAAGATGAAGACAGTTAAAAAAGTGGAGGAAAGAGGAAGGAAAAAAACCCCCAAAAACCCAAGTGATGCAAAGGCAACCACTTACCACCTCTCACACGTAGACCACGATGCCCAGCTAGTCTCTGAGCAATGGCTACTTCCCTGCAGTTTTTATTGCTGAGCATGATGTTATGTTGTTTGGGATATCCTTTTGGTCAACTGCTGAGGTTATGACCCCTTCCAACTTCTTTTGCACCCTCACCCTACTCACTGTGGGGGAGCAGAACAGGGAAGAAACAAAAAAAAAACCCAAACCCAGCAACCTCGAGGTTGTACAAGCACTGCTCAGCAATAGTCAAAACACTGGTGTCATCAACACTGTTTTAGTCACAAATCCAAAACACAATAACATACCGGCTGCTATGAAGAAAATTAACTCCATCCCAACCAACTCCATCCCAGTACAATGACTGTATTTATACACATATATAGGTTATATATATTTTTCTACTTTTATACAGCTCTTTCATTAATATTTTTTATCTGAGTTCAGCCATATTAATTGAACAATGAGAGACACTTGTTCATGTATTTCCCTTCCTCTTGCCTGCCTTTTCCCCTTCTTCTTTCCTTTCCCCTTTCCCCTTTCCCCTTTCCCCTTTCCCCTTTCCCCTTTCCTTTCCTTTCCCCTTTCCTTTCCTTTCCTTTCCTTTCCTTTCCTTTCCTTTCCTTTCCTTTCCTTTCCTTTCCTTTCCTTTCCTTTCCTTTCCTTTCCTTTCCTTTCCTTTCCTTTCCTTTCCTTTCCTTTCCTTTCCTTTCCTTTCCTTTCCTTTCCTTTCCTTCCCCTTCCCCTTCCCCTTCCCCTTCCCCTTCCCCTTCCCCTTCCCCTTCCCCTTCCCCTTCCCCTTCCCCTTCCCCTTCCCCTTCCCCTTCCCCTTTTCCTTTTCCTTTTCCTTTTCCTTCCCTTTCCATGAGACTTTTAGGTTAGGACAAGTGGCACAGCACACATTGTACAGAACAGCTTATTCCTACTGGTACCTTTGCTGCAGAACCTCTACCAAGTTCAAGAGCAGTAGAAAATTTGTCTGTGGGTGGTTACATGTATTGTTGGAATGTTCTTTTTTTCCGCTGTGCCCTCTCTCTCCTTTGGGAGATAATGTGAAACAAGTACTGGGAAGATGGGTCATAACACTGTATTAAATTTTTCACTTTTTCTGTCTGTCAGGAAAGGGTAATCCTTTGGGAGCTATAAAATAATCATAAAAACATTATCCTGAAGAACTCAGTCTCAGTGTTTAACACTGTTTCTCTAATGGCATTTCACCTATCATTTCTATTCAACTGAAAGCATTTCCTGTGGTAAAACAAACTGTGATACTGATGAACACTGACATTTGTTAACAGTATTAAGTAATAAAACAAAGGCTGAGAAGATAATAGACCCAACAGGAGAGTACCCACAGATTAGAAGAGAAAGAATACCAACAGCTCTTAATTGTCAATGCAGCCTACTAATCCTGGATTAAAAAATAAAAGTGAAAATCGGTTTATTATGATTTTCTTTTGAAGTTAGCAGCTTGACCAAAAAAGGAGCCAGAAGAAGAGTGGCAAAAGCAGCTTGGGAATTGTAAGACAGAAAGAAGAATACAAGACTGCAGGCTAGGGAACAGCAACAATGACAGCTCAGTTTTAAGAATTCCTTCTTAATATGTTACAGTTTTAAAACCTGAACCATGCTGTAAAAACAATCACAAATAAACTAAAACTTTTAAATTGAAAAGAAAAGAAAACTTTGAATATATGTGTAAGAAAAAAAATCCTTAATTTTCAATTAAAATATTGCAGATAATTTTCCTGATCTATGCTGAATATTTTTTTTATCTGTTAACAAAAGATGAGTAGAGGATTTAATTGAGCTGTGTAACAAATGTGATATTATCTATTAATGTACATATTACTCTTTTAGGCCTTGGGTTTGTTTTGTATTCACAAATGCCAACTTAACATTCTTTGGCATTAATTTAAAGTTAAAAAATATGGCTTCTGTATGCCACTTTATGCACAAACTTTATTTTTTGAGCAACTAATAGATACTAACAGTATTTGAAATAATAGCTATGTACTCAAAAAATCTGTGAATGCCTATGTGTGTGTAACTACAATGGAAACAGAACACATTCGTGTGGAATGGAATATTTTCTTTGAAATGTCAATGACTTTTTTTAATGCACAAGGCTGTATAAAAACTTGTGTCTGAAACACTTTACAAAACTCTGAAATGAATAAATGGAGACATCCAAAAGACAGTCCTACAGAGACAAATATCTGTTATAGGGAGTCAAAGAAAAATTATTATGGTGTGCTTTAAGTTTGCATTCTTCTGGCTTCTCCAACTCAGCTCTCAATTTTCTCTATTATGATGTTATGCACTAGGGATAAGGTGAATCTCAGTTCAGGGTGGAATAGTCTTAATTTTTATCTTTTTATTATATTGTATTCTAAGTTCTTTTTATAAAAGTATTTAATGTGGTTTTAAGATTGCTACATAAGTAAATAGAAATAAATATGTACACACAAACATTTCCCCTAGTACTTCATTTGCAGGAAGTTTAGCTGTCAACAGTCTGAAAAACTGACAAGTGGAAACGTATTAACCTGAATTGAAGCTCTACTCCTGTAGAGATATTGTGTGAAGATGTGGCGTAGAGGACTTGGCTAGATTATGCTGTATAGGTATCATAAGGAAGAGCATGTAGGAGAAAGGACAGAAAAGAAGCTAGAGATGATAAGCATCAAGAAACAAGTGAGGTGTGCAATTATAAATGTAAAGGCAATAAGTTTGTGTATGGCATGGAGCGATGAGAAAAAAACAACTGGAAATATAAAGGTCCAACTGACCCGGAACTTGCAGTCCCCAGCTCCCTCCACCACTGGTGGAGAGAAGAGGTGTCATTGTCTGAGTTAGGCAGACCACTTATTGAACATACTGCTGCCTAATGTGAGGTAGCAGCTACTTCTCCCTGTGCACTCTCGGGAGGTGATGAGTAATGCGTACCTTGGAGTAAGGAAAAGTGATGCATAGCCTGTTAACCATAGCCAATGAAAGGTATAAAATCCAATTTGTCTCTCAGCTTCAGTAGTCCTGGTCACGTAGGAGACACACTAATATGGTATGAGTGCCATAATTTGTGCAGTAAAAAAATTGATAGTGATTTTGCCATATATTATTTCAAAATATACTTTCTTCATTATTCAGATGATAAATAATCATGGAAGAAGTCAGAAAAATCCTTTTACATAATATGTAAGCCATCACACATGACTATTTTGAAGACTTTACATGAAATATGTCCATCTGAGGTTTTTCTTGAATATATTCTGAATGTAGATGTTAAGGGGTAATTATTTAATTAAGAATACTACTAATCTTTTGCAGTGGAAGATAAAAGTGCACTTCTAGTCTAATGATCTTGAGTATTTTGAAAAGCGGTATGTTACACTAACTGTTCCATGATTCCAACTTTCTGATCAGTTAAACTTATCAGTCAATTACATTTAATCAGGTGGCACTAGTACAGTATGTTCTTTTCTTTTGTCTTTAATCTTTTGTCTTTTTTTTTTATCTATTTTTTCCACTAGAAAGAGGAAACAATTGTCTAGTTGCTACAGTATCCCCATTAGGATTGGATTGGGATCCCAGTTTTCTCTGGCAATAATTTACAATTAAGTCTTCAGGATTCAATGCATTACATACTGAATTTCATAAAGAATTCACATCCATATGCCATAACACAGTCTGATTTCTCTTTGAAAATGGATGGACTATTTGAAGCAAAGCATAATTCTCTCTTACAGCAAGATTTCTCTACATCTCCTTCACCTTGTGTCCTGGTCATTCTTTATTGAAAACAAAAATAGTACTTCATAATATAACAAGCATTTTTATGTAATTAGTTGTGCTCACCACTTCACTACAGCATATAATTTGTAATGCTGGCTAAAGTGTGTGCTTACATAAGCAATGCCCACATATAATTATTATAGGTATTTACACTCTCAAGTTCTGCTAAGGCATTCAAGAACACAGTTCATACAAACAAAAGGAGTACAAGTTGTTGTAGAAGGATAATTATATGAAATTTGTATCTTGTTTATGCATTCAGACTGCAGACCTGCAACAGACTTATCATTACTTTGCCATTTGTACCTCACACACAACATCACAATCACAAGGTTTCTGTGATTTAAATTTCCAGTGAAAATCCTATCATTTCCACCACATAAACAAGTCTTAAATGTATAGAAGGTGTGTGTGTCCCCCACCCATAATTATAAGTTCATATGTTGTGAATGTTGATTTGGTCTAGTATTTTCCATTGTTAGATACTTGTGCATTTCATAAAATGAGTGGAAGTCATTTGGGTTAAGTAAACCACAGCCTTTTTTCCTGTTGTTTTGCTTCTGTTCTCATAGCCAAGGAGCAGTAGTGCACATGTCATAATGGAGTGGGGAGAGCTTGAAGAGCTGTGCCATTAAACAGTGCATTAAGCAAAGCCTCTTCAGACAGTCCATTCTGAGGAGAGGTCTGCTCCATACAAACAAAGCTCTTGAGATGCACTTTGTTGTGTTCTTACCATTCAGAAAAGCACTATTATTCTGTGTCTGTGACTCTGTGCACAATATTTCAATTGGTTCCATTTCATTGGTTTTACAGAGAACAATAAAAGAGGCCTCTTGTTCCTGGCCATCCAGCATGAGAATAGACCATACTGAATCTCTATCATCAAGCAATTAAAAGTCTCGTGAAATATTTAATGTACTCATACCTTTTAGAAGTCATAGACAAACAATATTGTTCCATGAAACAATTTTCTTTTTTTTTTCTTTTTTTTTTTAATTACAGTACTACCTGTAATTTATTACAAATCTAAACAAAGACTTGTAATTTGCTTTTAGGAATTAGTGAGCTTAAACTTACATATAAAACAACAGAAGAAAATCTCTGTCATATTTTCTCAAAGTTGTTTGTGTTGCAAGCATGAGCAGCTGCTTTCTGGCTAACATAAGAAATATAGAAAAGAAGTCCCTTAATCACTTTTCGAGAAACCTCTCTTAATAATAAAGAAAAACCTCTGTGCTGTAGGGTTAGCACTCTCACTACTTTCAGCTCTAATTAGAAAAGCAAATTATTCTCATGAATGTGATGCAAAATCATACAAGAGAAAGTTTTGATTTATGATTCCCGTACTTTTCAGATTTCCTTATGTTCATAAGGCTGACAATCACCACATATGTAGCAGCCAGTTTGGAGAGAGATGACAAGGTAAAGCTCAGGTGATGAGATCTGGTTTTGGTACTCGAAATGTCATCAGTGCAATGTGAGGTGAGGCTGGACAAGCATGCATTTCCAGCCTGGGGTGATGGGGCAACACTGACCTCCACAGTGCTGTCTGACTTGTTTCCTCTTGCAGCTGGAGGCTGAGATTTTTTCAGCAGCCTTCCTGCAGGACACACGGTGCACTCCCAGCATGGGGAGACACGGGAACTGCTTAAGAGCCACATGCTGCTCAAAAGACATGTGCTGACCATCTTGTTTCAATGATAATCTATATTTAGCTTCAGATGTAATATGTCCAGTCAGGAGGAAAGCTCTCTGTCTTGTTTTTGTTTTGTAGGCTTTTCTGCTTTTTAATGAGCAAAGGAAGCATGTTTTTAAGAGCAAGCACTCTGCTAAAAAAAGAAAAAAAAAAAAAAAAGAAAGAAAACAACATGTGTTGTGCCTTCTTCTTTCCTCATAGTATTATTTCTCTAAACTGTTACTTGTTAGAACAGGTTGCCATGGCTGTGTGAGTTTATTTTATTCAGTCATTAGTACTATTGTCAGTGTTTTTAAATTATGGTACATAAATATCAAATACATTCTCTGGTTTCATGTAATTACACAGTAACTATTATACTGTTACAGAACACATAATTATTTTTGGCTCTCAACAAAAGTGCAGGCTGGGCTGTTTTCACTGAGGTCTGCTAAATGCAGCAGCTAAGTTAACTGCCTGAACTTGTAATTATTGAGTTGAAATGTTTTTGGTGTTTGGGTTTGTGGTTGGTTTGTTTTTTCTTTCTTTTTTTTTTTTTTTTTTTTTTTTTAAACCTGTGTGGTTATTAGCAATGAGAAAATCTCAGCCCTTCAGGAGTTTGAATACAGATTCAAAATACCTATACCAAGTCTGAGTTTGCTTTGCTGAGATCTTATTTTTGAATTCACCTGAAATCTTGAATTGCTCTGTAAAAATCCCAGTCAGTATACTAAAATCAGTTTTATCTCTAACAAGTCCCATCACGTCGGGACTGTTCCAACGTTCTGACTTCTTGTCAAGCATCCAGTGACAGGGCTAAGTGAGGTATGAGATATCAGAATGTATATTGTTTGAGGAGCAGGTTTTCGTTTTGGCCTTAATTTTGCTCTGCCATAGCTGCCTTCTGAGAGTGCAAACTAAGCGGTTAACCTGTCATTTGTCTCATCTTCAATTAACCCCGACAGGAGTGACTTTTTACTGATCTGGCAAAGGACTGTATTTCTGTTTGCCAAGTAACAGTGGTTTTATCATGTGGGTAGGTGATCAGGGTTAACGAGTACTGGTAGCTGAACAGGTTGGGTTAGAAATATATAAGGTGCTTACAGTAAATGTGTACCTCTTTAAACAGTATCCTTCAGACTGGGAGGTGTGAGTACAGACCTGATGAAATGAGTGCTACTCTGGACCAGCACTTCTGCAGGACCAAGCACAGTAGCCTCCTGGCCCCTCCTGTCTGTACCTGGGTTACAGTCTGTTACAAGCTCTTGCTTGTCTTCAGATTATGCTTTCAGATGCACAGGACTGTTATTTGCCTATTTTTCACAGAACTTGTCTTACTGGGCATAACCAGAGAACCTTATGAATAAAGCAACTTGCTTAAGCTTATCGTTGGGTGAAGACCAAGGGAAGGATTTATCTGTCTGGATTTAGATGCCTATATGCAGAGTGGATATCCTCAGCTCTTTATAGAGGGAGAAGAAAAAACAAACAAAAAAGTGTCAAGGATGTAATTCTTCTCAAAACTAGTTCAGATGAATCATCCTCTAAACATGTCCATTTGTTCTGATTGTAGAGGAAGTGTTGGGTGACTGGCTCAGGTGTAGGCATTTTCACTGTGATTTGGAAGGGCCAGACTTCCATTGGTGGAATAGATGTGTATTCTCCTCCCATGCAGCTGAATTATTAGTGATACTGACTTTGGAAACACAAAGACATTGTATATATGAGAAATACTACTGACAGCACAACTCTTACCCAACAGTCTTAAGGAATTGAGCTAAAATCCCGATTCTTCCTTTTATGATGACTTTTCTCAATCTATTGGCCAGACATCCCACCATCTCAATTCCCCCTCCCCTCCCCCCAAAAACCCAACAAAATAAAAAAAAACCCTGATATGAAAAGAAGGTAACTCAGTTAATTTTGAAATGTTACAATGCTGATAGAATAAAGTAAAATCAAAGTTTTGAGTATGTTAAAAATAAACTCTTCTTTCTTCATGCAAAGTTTTACCCTAAGGGATCTCCATTTTCAGCCATTGTGGTGTAGGAATAAATTGACCCAGCCTGAGCTTTCAAGTGAATAAGGAATTTGTAAGTGGCTTTTTGTGAAACTGGAAAGACTAATCCCAATGATAGCCAGAACTTGAGAATAGGTCCTCAAACGAAATAAGGTTTACTTTTAGTTGAAAAGAATTTGTTTCAGAGTTTTCTATCTACATCTACATCTATCTACATGCATAGTTTGGTTCATTCCATATAAAGATAACTATACTGACTTAAAAAATATGCCTTTACAGTCATAGTGCCACTGGTTTTATATAACCAGTTTAATCTTTACATGACAAAGTTATGCGGTGCCCCTAAACAAGACCATTATCCCCATTTTCACTGTAGAGAGTATTTTGCATAACAACCAATTCGTAACAAGCGAAGGAGATCTTGTAACTTCATTATGCTAAATGCAGTGGTTGTCCAGAGGCTCATAGCTACCATGGGAATAGATCTTTCCATTTTAAAAGCACAGAGTAATCCTCCACTTCTTAAAAAATAAAATAAGATAAAATAAAATAAAATAAAATAAACCCATCTCTTTTGACATCTTAGAGCTAGAAATAGTTAAATGTTTTCTTCCATTATCTTTGGTGTAATAATTAGTTCTGCAGTTTTAAATACATGCAAAAAAGTAATCATATTTCCCCGCTAATGGCAGGGGTGTTGGAACTAGATGGTCTTTGAGGTGTCTTCCAACCCAAACCGTTCTATGATTCTGTGATTATATGATATTAATTATGTAATCAATTACATATTATTGTATTATCTGGTTTCACGAAATAATGTTATTTTGTGAATAAAACTAGTTACAGTAGTTAGGTCTGGAATCTTTTACAGATATATTTAGTAGGTCAGAATAAAACTCAGCATGTTGACATTTCTGAAAGATTGGTTTTTTGGGGGAAAAAGAAAAAAACAGTTAAAGAACTACAGTAGGTGCTATCTTTTATTTTGCTTTGCTCCACTAAGGGGACTTTTAATTAAGTCTGAGGAAAAAAAAAAAAAAAAAAAAAGGATAGACTTTTATACTGACCTGTTTGACTCGCATACCATAGAAACCATTTGCTCTTCTGACTTAGAGAGGATAGCACAGCTAACTCTGGAGACATACAAAGATAGTCTCCTCTTCCTGACACAGCCCAGAAATGCTTCAAGCAGGACTTGAGGTACAGCTGGAAGTAATCAAGGTGGATTGGCGGTTTTTGAATCATTCTGTGAATGCCTGAAGCAGGTCACCTTCCTTTCCTGAGCTCTGAAGTGCCTGGGGCAAGTGGATACTTCTGGATTCAATGAGAGCATGGCAACATAGATGAAAATCTGAGTACTCAGATTAGACTTACTCAGAGAAAGCTATCATCTTTAACAGATGAAAAAAATAAAACTAAGATGTAAACTGATCCAAACAGCAGAAGAACAGTTACGGTTGTAAAAGGAAAAAACAGTATTTCTCATGGAAGGAAGTAGACTGTGCTGTAATTTAGTCAAGGTCTAATCAAAACCTCTGGAAGGCAAGGACTTAGCATGGGCAACGAGAAATCATGGTAACTCTGTAATGTGCTGTACATACAGTATATAAATCCTTGAGAAATACGTGAGGAATGCCTGGTCTAAAGGCTTTGAATTGCATCTGTATTTAACTCCTTAATAAAAGCTAGCCAGTCAACTTGTCGGTCTGTCTGTCCTGTTCTTCTCATTATGTTGTCTGGTCTGTAAACTAAATTTCCAAAGTCCTCAGCAGTGATGTGTAAAGATATATATCTAATCTAAGTGATATCAGGTACAGACCAGATTCACCAGGATGCTCTTGCTGCTTTGTGTCATGCTGGGAGCAAAAAAGCAGCTGCAAAGCCAACCGGTACAGAGAACTTACAGCTGCTTTGTGGTGCCAGAGAGACACAAAGCAGCTACAGCTCCCTGATGAATCCATCTTATAATCTCCAAATACAATTTGCTATCATAAATATAATGGGTTGACTTAATCTTTGGAATAATTCCATGGTCTCAAGAGAAAAAAAAAAAAAAAAGAAATAGGGCTGCTGTTTCCGTTATGACCATTTATACACAGAAATTCTATGGAGAACGTCAAATAATAAAAAATGCTATATAACATAGTCAGTCATCTAACCATTTTAGGGCTGCACTGAGATTTACAGATGAAATAAGATAAGAATAATTTTAATTGAAATGAAGTTTTATGCAGACCTCTTCTGACAGAATAAAATTACAAAAGGAAAAGGAGGGGAAAAAAATCATAACTCTATTATTCCAGAAAATACAAACATATTTTAGATTTTGAAAAGCTTTCCTTTGGAATTACACTTTTTGTCTTATAATTAGCATCAAAACCAAACCAAACCAAAACATGACTTACAGAGAAAAAAAACCACAAGAAATGTTTTGAAAGCTCATGAAATGGCATTTCTACTGGTTTTTTTTACTCTCTCATTTACAAATCATAGATGCACATGAATATTCTGTTTCCTCCTCTCTACATTTTAGGTAATAATTTAGATTAACATTTTTGAATCATGAATTTTCTGGCACTACTCTTCTGGCACTTCTTATGAGTAAACCTTCTCATAAATTTGTGCCCATATAGAAGGAAGTACCTCATGACTAGGTTCAGACTTTACAGTTATGTCTGACACCAAAAAATCATGAAATCACAAGAAGATCTTGGTTCAGAGTTAGAAAGTATTATTTTTCATATCTTATTTCTCATTTAGCATTGAAACCATTTTAGTATTTATATCTAATTTTGTTCATAATTTTGTGATGATATCTTAGTCAACAGAGTTTCCGTTAGAAATTAGAAAATAGAAATGTTTAGAGAATCCTTTAGAGACAGAAAAGATAGCTGTGTGTCTTTAGAGTATGACCCTATGTTCAAGAGAATGCACTAGACCATTCCAGTCCTCATTTCTGCTAACTTTTCCCAACTAAAGACTGTAAACTGTTATGCTTGATATGTGATTTTGGTACAAAAGATTTACTGATCGAGTTTTCAATTTCAGTGCAGTAAAGCATCTGATATAGATATTTACAATTAAAAAAATAATAGCACAACTTCAAAAAGAGTTAATACTTGTTCTTTGCATCTCATTGTTCATTTTTTTTTATTTGTAAGAATTCATGGGATGTGGTACTGTCAAGTCCCAGGTGCAATAACACAATTAAGAGAATCACGAATTTTAACATTATCTTAAAAGAAAAAACCTTATTTTCTTGACTGGGTTGTGAAAATAACCACATTTCAACAAAGTTCGGATACAGACACAGATGCATGTAGCAATTCCAGGAAAGAATACAGGGCTGTGTTTCTCTGAGAAAGCTGATCTTAGGTATTCCTCAAACCTATATCCCTCACCTCAGCTTGCCATGTCTAGCCAGTCTGAACAAAGAGATTGTGTTGGACCAGAATTAGGGTACAGCTAGGACTTCCAGCTCTTAATCCTTCCTGTAGCATGTTCATACTACTTGCTGCAAACCTTCAGCATGGAACTGCTTTCACCCTCCTTTGTCTTTCTATTGCCCTTACTAAAAACTGCACTAGAAAGAGAAATAAGACGGATTCATAGAAATGTTCTGGTAGAGGACCCAGAAGTGCAGAAATTTCATTGTCCATGGTGGGTTCACAGGTGGATGAGAGCAACTCAGGCTGAGTTGTGGAGAGGTGTTCGGTCACAAGGATCTGGGAAGCCACTGGAATGTTTATTTTCTTTGCAAGCTATCAAGCCATATATTCATGGAAACTAGTGGGTGGGCCCAAGTCTCATCTTGATATGGAGTCAGGATGGGGATATGACATACCTGTGGATCCAAATGATTGAAAGTGCTTTCAGATCCCACAGTATAGACTAGGAAATAGTCCTTGCCTCAACTAATACATACCAGCTTCAAGCCTGAAGGTCAAGATAAATAGTGACATAGAGGTATCTCCATAGACCTTCAGATCTCTTTCTTTTAGCTTAGTATACTGCAGTTCCCAAGAGGAGTCAGATAGCTGAGAATTATTGAAATTTAGATTGCTTTGTACAGAAGAGCCTCTGGTTAGTTAGGGACCACAGTCTGGCCCATGCATATCTGCAGTAGCTATAAATAAACAAATGTTCCAGTTCTTTTCTCCTCACTCTACTTGTGTGCTCCAGTAGAGAAGAGGTTTGGCACTGCTCAGTTGGATTTGCCTCTACCAATACAGAATTTTAGCAGTTCATTTGACTTTCTCTCTGATTTTGGTCTTTTTAAATTTACAGTAAGGGATTATTTTTCTAATCAATGTTCTTCGCTTTACATAGGTTTATAATCTGCTGGTCAGTCAGAAGAAAATCATACAACAGCGTTTTGTGGCAATTTGCCAGATGAAACAACAAAGTTCTTTTATTTTTTTCCCCCAGTAACATGGCAGTCACGGCTAACATTTCTTGACAAAAGAGTGTTCCAGTTGATATAATTCTGGATTACACTCAATGTGTCAAAATCTGCCAGCAGAAATAATAATGACTCTTGCTATTTTATGAACCTTTTCAAGAAAAGAAGAAAAAAAGAAGTCCCAGAAGTTGAATGACCTTAACAAAGCAAACAGTGACATTACCTTTTAAAACTCAAACATGAAGGGCTACAAAATTTTCCGAAGCAGCTGAGTGAATTCATGACATCTGATCTGCAATGAAGCCTGTGCTTCTGTTGCTCTATAGAAAATACCTGAGCTAGCTACTTTGAAGTAAGCTATAGTCCCTCCTCTAGTGTGAGAAGGATTCGGTTTAGTGAGAATCATATTTCCAAAAAAAGTCATGGAAGATACATGCAGAACTAAATACCACTTCTCCAGAGTAAGCATTGTGATGGTCAATGCATGAAACCCAATGAGTATTAACTCCACTCTCCCTAGCTAGGCACATTAATATTTGAGGGATCAAATCCTTAAGATTTGCCTCCAGGGAGTTTTTTGTCATTGCAGGACATGAAAAAAATGAGTGTGAAATAATGCATACCTTTAAAGATCAATAAACATATGTGAGTTAATTGTTTTTGTACACCTGGTACATATATTGAAAGCGGTTAGCTTGATCAAAGATTTTGCATGTTTGTTATCTTATGCCAGAGCTTCCTTAGGAACATGTTAATACTAGTGGTTAGACTACATTAAAAAATAAATAATGAAAAAAGACAACTATTTTATAAGGATGTTCAAAATGTGGACACAGTTGTAGCTTAATTTATTGAGATACAGTTGGACAATATAAAAATAATCCACATTAGCATCCAGCTGTCAGTGATAAAAATGCCTGAATAATCATTCCCTGGGCTCAGATTCATAATGTTAAAATAATTAATACAAAAGAACTTAAAAACAAACACAACTTTGCTACACTTATTAGCAGGACGCCATTGTGTATATTCTCAGGAGTTTTATTTGAATAGTATTAATGTGTCTATATCCATGACGGCTCTCACTGAGATAAAAAAATATATCTGTCTCTCCCTGTAAGCACTTTCAAAGAAAGGACTAAGATGCTATTTTTTGAATGTGTTGTAAATAAGCTAAAGTTAACATCTCAGATAATTAAGACTCACTCATATGATAGTCCATCTAGCGCTCTGTGTGCAGAAGTTCACAATGTATCATTAGAATTTCTTCAAATTTTATATTGCTGTGTATTATATATAGTATATTGTAATATTATATATATTATATATTCTATATTGCTGTGTATTATATATAAAATATTGCACTATTGGTTGAATATTTTACTGTAATCCTGACAAATTTTAAGAAACTTTCTCCCTGATATTTGCATAGGGGAAATGTGGATGATAGATTTTATGAACAATTAAGTTAACTATTTAATACAACCTTGAATGTTCCTCGTACTTCTAATCAGTAACATAATTAAGGCTTGGAGAGGGACAAGATGACAGCAGCAAATGTTAAACTACATTAAAAAGTAATACTATGTAGTAGAATTACTGAAGAAGATATGTCCTAAAGTAAGTGTTGATGATAATGAAAGTCAATTTTTGTATGAATAAATCTGGTATCACTATATGGTTGAAAAACATCACTAAACCAATACATTGTGTTATATTTAATCATAGATCATAGAACCATTCAGATTGGAAAAGACCTTTAAGATCATTCTTACTTGGGAGAAGAGACCAACACCCACCTCACCACAACCTCCTTTCAGGGAGTTGTAGAGAGCGATAAGGTCTCCCTTCAGCCTCCTCTTCTCCAGGCTAAACAACCCCAGTTCCTTCAGCTGCTCGTCATAAGACTTGTGCTCCAGACCCTTTCCCAGCTTTGTTGCTCTTCTCTGGACACGCTCCAGCACCTCAGTGTCCTTCTTGTAGTGAGGGGCCCAAAACTGAACACAGTATGTGTTATTCTGTTTTGAGATTCATAAGTAGTTTTAAATCAATTGTAACAGTAAATATTTTTAAATCTTTAAAAACAACATCCTCACTGTTCTTAATTATCTGGCACAGTAGCTTTCAATGAGGACAAGTTTTATTATGAAGGGCTAAATAGGTGTAATCTATTATTAATGTGAATAAGTGGAAATGTCCTTAGAATTGCTAGAAACCTAATTTGCTCAGTTTTATTGTTGGTGTCAAATGGTTATGTAACCCATTAAAGCTGCCACAGTTATACTGTGACCTGCTTCCTTCATCCAAACTGAATTTCTATTTTTCAACTGTAATATTAGATTTTTTTCGTACTGAAGAGGTTTTTCTCCCTATAGTGCACCAATACTACCTTACCTGTCACAAGGAATCGGTAAAATTTGATTGTCAATGACATACTGCATATGGCCTGAGGCTAAAACATCGAAGTACTGCAGAAACAAGTCTGTCTGAGAGAAGAATCCTGAAAAGGACAATGCAGATATTTGCTTGCATTCATTAGATCACCGCAAATAAACAGTAATGATGAGCTACAGATCCAGCACATTTCCACAATAATAGGATGGAAAATAGAAAGCTTTTTGCTTGTTTGTTTGTTTCCTTTAATGAATGGAAGAACATTCATAAGTTACAAGTGCAGAAGTAGAGCTAAATGAAGCTGCCTGTTTTTTTTCAATTCAAGGGACACCCTCAAGGTTAGTAGTATGAAATGCTGATAACTCTAACCCATGTTTTCAACGTTCATGCAGTGCGCAATACAACAGAATCCTTAGGTACAGGATATCTAGGGCATTGAAGTTGTTACAATATGATGAGTTGCATGAGGGTATATTTTTTTTATAACAGCCTTCAATGGAGTTGTAGACTGGAACATAATAGCTTTGTGCTAGAAGAAGGCATAAAAAAGAACGGTTCTCTGAAAGAGTATTGTACTTGCTGTGTTGGCTAATTTGTCACCATGAGCTCCCTTTATTGACGGTGAGGATAGGGTTTTTTTTCCTTGTGGTTTAAGAGTTTGAAAAAATGAGATTTCCACTGGGTCAGCATGGAACAAAAGGCATATGCTATAGTTGATGTCTTTATAATCACAAACTGCTAAACTCAAATTTAATCTCTTTTATTTTATTTGTCAAGGTAGATGATTTTAGTGAAAAACGCACCCAATTACCAGTATAGGTAGGTGGGTGGGATCACGGACACAAAATTCGTCTGAAGCTGGGAGCTCTAAATGGAGGTGCAGGAGCACAATGCTGTCTTGTTTCCAGTTGACCACCGTACATAAAATGTGAGACTAGCAGAATCAGGCTCTCAGCTCAGGCCTTTCAAGTCTGTGGTTTTGTGCTAATGGAAATTTGATTTGTTATCTTCCTCTCTTCAATAGCTTTCTGTATCTTTCTAACGGAAAGCTTGTTCTTTGTTCAATTCACCACGGATATTTGCCTGAATGGTTACACCATTTCCATTTCTCCTTCCCGTGGAAGTCTGTAGCACTTCAGCTGGGATGCAGTGGCTGGGCTTAGGGGTTGACTTCCTTGTCCATGGAAGCGCAGCCCTTTCAATGCAAACGGCTGCTCCTGCATTTGCAGCAGTCGCAGATTATCTGCACAAGCAGCAGCGTATACCCCATCCCCAGGAACGTCTCGGCTTTCGTGGAAGCAGCTGTATCTTTTCAAGCACCCTGCAGACCAGCTGCCTCTTTCTATTTTTCCCTCAGCAACCCTCCTGCAGTGCCCGACAGGTTGCTGAGTGGGAAGGTGAGGTAACAACCAGAGTGGGCCAAGGCATGGCTGCTGTGGCTGCCCACGCCAGATTCCCCGTGGGTGCTGTGGGTGACAAACGGAGTGGTGGCAACTGCAGCTGTCCCACTCCCTTCCCACCCTTCTGCCAGTCACATCAGATGGTTAAATAGATGCGTTCTGATCTTGCTCTTTTTTCTCTGTCTTCAAAACTTATCCCATGGGTAAAGTTCAGTATGTACTTTCAGGCAAAAGCATTTCCTGTGAAAATAGCTAAGTACAGGGACCAGAATAAGCTGTTATTGTTCATTTAATACAGAGAATAAAATTGAAAGCAGTTTAGTCCTAGATCCACAAAGGTATGTAAATACCTAATACCTGCTAAATTTGCTTGAAGTTAGGTACTTAAGTCCCTTTTGGGCTCTGGATTCTAGTATTTGCTTTCTTCTGAGTATGTGTGATTTTCTATAATTGCATTACATGGAAAATGGAGTTTCAAGATCTTTAGACATCAGAATGAGACATTTTGTGGTTGGCTTTGAATGCTGATATGCTATACTAGTGCAGGAACTCTTATTCATATGGTTAGAAAATCAGACATTTATATGATATCTCCATAGCCTTAATATACACAATATAATCACAGACATAGTAAACTAAATAAAAACCTTAACTGCCAATTTACTGGTAAGACATTATTACCATAAAATTGATTAATGTTTACATTTGACGTGAAGTTTTGGTTCTTACTATTAAATTGGCTGTGGATGGTTTAAAGTTCTGATTAGCTCAGCAAAAAACTATATTACTGTAGAAATGTTAGTCTTGCCTTAGAAATCTGAAAAGGCAAACATTTATATGGTGCTATATGTGAGTTTAATAACTAAACAGATCACCACTGAACTGCTGAGATAAGTTAAACAGGATCCAATAAATGTTATCAGAACAGCATCTTTTTATTCAATCAGGTCTTCACGTTTTGGAGGCAATCAGTTACTCAATTTTAGATTGTTTAGTTATTTCACAAGAGACACTGATTCTTATTGTTAAATAACTACAATTATTTCAGGTTTTTGACTCATTCTGTTCAATTATGTGGCTGCAGAGGAGTCTGGTGCTTTGAACATCAATGACAATATGGTAAATAAATTGATAATATGAAATACATTTTAGAACAGGCAGTGTGCAACACCAGTTTTACGAAACTAATCCTCCTCCAGTTTCTCTGACTGAAGATGTCATATATGCCTCTAAAAGGAGTGGGACATAACCCATGTAGATCCTGTCTTCAGGCCATCTTCCCCTCACTCTCATGCCTCCTATCTGCACAATGGCCAGAATGAAAGATGGATTGATGGATCTTGGTATTGATTTCTTTGTTCACTCTTTCCACAATCTTAGAGAATCCTAAGGCTCAACAACACTTGTTGCATATCATTATTTTTAGGGATATCAATCATAGGATTGAGATATTTCTGTTTGAATCTGAACTTGTGACTTTTGTTTATGAGTTGTTAATTTGGAGAGATGTTTGAACAATTAGCACACAGAAAATGAGAATTAGGCAAGCACTGTCCATGTAATCGAAGGTGTCGTATATACAAAAAGACTGAGACTCAAGTGGTATATCAACCAAGAGATGGGAAGTTTCCTATGGCTGTGGTATATGATAGCATATGCATTCAATATTCTGTTGACCTTTTTGAATTAAAGCTCTATCCCTTTTTTACTTTCAGTTGCAGTAGGCTGAGTGTGATACTGCAGTTATCCTTTTCCAATCTTTTCATTCCATTTACATATGTTGAAAATATCTGCTTGCTGTAGAAAGAAAGAAAAAAAAAATACAAACCTTGGTATTTTTTGTTTGCTTGGGTTTTTTTGTTTTTTGTTTTTGTTTTTGTTTTTTTTTTTTTTTTAGTTTTAATTTTAATTTTAGTCCAGGATACTGACATATCAGTCAAGACAGGATAAGGAGATTCAGCAACATGAAACTTTTTCACTCCTAGGTGATCTAGGCAGTGAGGCACTGGAAATCACATTTTCCTTTTAGATGGGTGATAAATAAGCAGGTAATTAACTCTATTCAAGTTTAATTTCAGGTGACTTTGGGGAAAAAGGCCAATAATTGGATTTGCATGCATTCCAGTGTGCATTTGGCCCAAAAACAGGCATCTGAATTAGTAAACAGACAGCAGCTGTGCTTCACAACAGAGACTTTTCTGCTTTTAGCAGTTGAAGAAAGATGTTAAAGAGATGACGTCCTTTCTTTTTGACTCTATTAATTGGGCTACTTTAAATTCTTCATGTCCTAATTATTTAATTTGATAGAATAGGTGGATGGATGAATGTGCTGATCTTCATGAAGTTGATTTGAAAAATGATTATGTATAATACTTAATAAGCACTGATGGTTTAATTTGCTCAGTTATCCTGACAAGTGGAGTACGGTGGGAAGCCAAAACTGAGTGGACAAGACCTATATGAATGTGATTATGAATTTTCCAGGCCTTTTCTGGGAAAATGGAGTTCCTTGTCACATATGTAAAAATCAGGGTCAAATAGTTGGAATAGCGCTGAGATGCCCTAGTGAGATACAGAAGCTAAGATATAGATTTGAGGTGGCTGGGCAGGGCTTGGAGCAGCCAAATTCTAATTTCTATCAGCAAGAAAATATATAGACTAGGAGGTCTTCAATATGAGCAATACTAGTAAAAACTTCAGGTGAATTTTCATCATTTTGTGAACAAAAATGTTCACTTATAAGTGATTTTTTTAAAAAAAATATTCCTAAAACATCACAAATGGCTCATATTCTATCTCTATTTACAACTCATAAAAAAAAGCCACAAAGCACTCAAGAATTTCTCACTCCCTTTCCATTCCCTTGACATTTCCTTGTCATGCTTTGCATTTTGTTTCCTACGGGACACACAGGGACCTGCAGGATCTCACACTTTTATTTAATGCATTCACAGCCCGTCTGCTGCTGTGCTCTCATACTTGTGATCTGTCCTATGGGAGGACCCCAAGACTAACCCTGATGTTGTAGAGACATGACTGTAGAGTTTTTCTTGCCAGAAGGAACAAGCAGCTCAACCAGTACAATGTCCATTGGTCTGTGGGTTTTTGCACGGTTATAAGCTCACTAGCATTTGTTGATCTAAATCAGTGCACCTTAAATAACTTAGCTCATGAGTTACTCAAAATCAAATAGAGCTTTGCACTTCATTGCAATCTGCTGTATCCAGAGCAAGAGGCTGCTTTGTACCTTATTTCTTTCTTCCTAAGACATTGAAACTGATGTGCTTCTCCATCCCTGAAAATTAGTTTTAAATGTATATCAGGTTTTCTACTGGAACAACTCAGTTGGGCACCCTCATACACCATCACATCATAACCCACAGCAGGCAAAACGTACCCTGAACATCAAACTCATGTTGTGAAATTGCTATTTTGCCCAAGTGTGGCAAGCATTGAAGCACAATTTTGCCAAGCATTGAAGGGGGGGGGGGGGGGGGGGGGGGGGAAGAAAAAAAAGAAAAAAAAAGGAAAAAGAAAAAAAAGGAAAAAAGGGGGGAAAAAAGAAAAAAAAAGAAGAGGGGGAATTAGATTTAAACAAACAAACAAATCAACCTCACAACAAAAAAATACCTAATGCCACAGGACCACTACCAGGTCTAAGAAAAGATTGCAAACAAGTGGTCTGCTGTGCCAATATGGCCAGTGAGTACTGGAGAACATTGCTCTTGAGCAGTATCAGCACAAGCCACTCTGAACTGCCTTGCTAGGGAACCAAAGGACCAGTGACTGCAGTCTGCTTTGACATAATATTATGCTGTCCACAGCCCATAGAGGTTTGGTGTTGATATGGTCCGAGTGCTCCCCTTTAAGCTCAATCACACTGCTTGGGCTGGTTACTTGTCTGCTCCAATCCCTGCCCAGCCACCTCAAACATATGTCTTGGCCTCTGTATCTCACTAGGGCATCCCAGCTCTATTTCAACTATTCAACACTGCTTGGTAGTTATGTATACGTAGCCTGACTAAATGATTTCTAGAAATCCCCTCTAACTGCAGCTATTCTATCATTCTGAAATTTTGTGATTTTTTTATATTAAGTACTTTGATTAATTAGAAGGGTATTTCAAAACAGAAAAAAAAAGTAGAAATATTTTTTAGGGGTTTTTGTCCAATTCAATAAGAAAATAGCATATTATTGCAGATTTAGAGGGGGAGGAAATTTTTAAAAACTGTGGATGAAACTTTCAAAAAGTGATTGAGGAAACTTAAATAACTCACCTTAAATTTTAATAATTTCATTTTGGTTTAATTTTGAATTTTCATGGAAGAATAAAACTACTCATTGTTTATTATCTTAATTATTTGTAGATAATTGCACACCCCAGGGTTTTTCATAGAAAATATGGTGTTCTCAAGCAACACTTGCTAGGGGAAGACATTTTAATCAAAATTATAATGCTCTAAAATATTCCTCAATACTTTCATATTATCTATTGAGGAAAGTATTTAAGGGTAAAATTCTTGCTGTCTAGGCAATAAAGGGACTTGAACATATTTCCTTGCTGATATAATTGTAGGGAGAAGGATTTCAGAATATGGTGTGTAGGGACAGTGGGTTTATACTGCAGATGGAGGATGTGATGTAGGAATATAGCAATTGCAGCAGTAGGCTTGTTTAAGCCAGTTCCTTGTACAGCTGCTTCTGGGTTAGTAAAGCCAAATTTGATTTTAAGGCTTAGCTCAAGATCAAGAGCTGCACTTTATGCTTTTTTTGTCAGGTAAAGACTTGCTTGATTTAGACGAAGAACGCGAAGGAATCTCCGTAGGCAGGATCCTGGCAAGGGTCTCAGAGAGACACAGTATAGGAAGGAAATAAAGGCCTATATAAATACAAGCTGGCTGTGCAGGACTAAGAGTAGGATTCATTTAAAAAAAAAAAAAAAATGTTTGTCAATTTAATAACAAGAAAAAGGAGAAGATATATTTTTGGGGGTTTTGGTGGAGGCTTTTTTTTCACTTCAGAGATAAAATCTGCAAACTTTATTTCAAAACCTGAGATACTATAACCTGTAATCTTTACTTCAGTGTTTCACGATGGCAGAAATGCTCTTACTTCATGCTCTTATTCTTTCATGATGCACTACCTTACCTTTTCAGGGGAGGATTGACTCAGATGACCGTGGTGAGCATGGAATACAGTCTAACCAGGATCTTCAACCCACAGGGACAAGAGGAAGCCTATGGGATCGCTGAGCTGACAACAGTTGCTCATTGCACCATTGTTCTGTCTCGGCTTTTAGCAAAGGAAGTTTTTAAAAAGAGCATTTCATTTACTGACCAGAATGACCTGACAGGTGGTATGTTCAGGTGATCTCTTCTGGAAGAAACAGGAAAGTACATTTGCTTTCTCTATCTTATGATAGCTGTTGGGGAGGATTCCTCAGAGGAACATCTAGTCTAGTTTATGATACACCATAGTTTTCTGATCTCTCTTGAATCAGATTAAAGTAAATTAAACATGGGCAATTTCTCTTTAAGCGTGTTCCAAGAATTTACCATTCCAATGGTTCACTTCTAGCATTAAGCAAGACATATAAACAGTCTCATGGCTCTATTTCTTTTTAATTAAAGTTTAATTATCTGCCATTGTCTTAACATGTTACAGATGAAAGTACGTATGTAGGTTTTTTAGGATGTTTCACGTACAAAGGTTTGAGGAAAGTGTGTGTTCACTGAGAGAAAATACTCAAAAAGCTGGAAAGCAAGCTGTAGAAGCAGAAAAATGGTGGCCAGTCTGAGGATGCAAGGAGAACACAAAAGCTGAGTAGGCAAGAAAGACAGGAACAACTAGCAAATAGTCAATGCTTTAAGGGGAGCACAAGCAATGTAGTTCTGATGCTATGTTGCTGTGAGGGTAAAATGCCCTTCCAAGAGAGGAAGAATATTTTTGAAATAGCAGAAAGAAAAGATGATTTTGGCTGCTACCTTTGAAATGAAGGATTTGAAAGCAGTACAAGAAAGCAAAGGAAGAAACTAAGAATATACCAAGGATGTGGCCATCCTTACTGTTAACAACTCCTTTATTTTGTATTTTACTTATTTATTTTTCTAATCTTGAGGAGGAAAAGCTAATAATTTGACTCAGGTCTGCATATCCAGGGGAAGAAACAGTAAGACTTTCTTGAAATAGGCAAATTTTTAATGCAAAACAAGATTACTGGGACCTTACTGCCTTGCAAACATAACTTCATGACTTTGTAAACTAAAGTAATAAATATTAAAAGAGAGGAAACAACAACGTCCGTATTAAACTAAACAGTAAGCAGTAGGAAATTATACGGAATAAGTATTGATGTAATTTTTTTTTTTTTTTGCTATTGTATAAATACAGTCACGTTCAATAATAGTTTATGAATACAGTGTGTTGACCAGGGGAATGTGGCATGAATATTGCGGTGTATTCATGATCTGCTTTTAATTTTTAATATAAAGCATGAGTTAAGTGACCTGAGGACTGTATCACAGACAAACGATTGACAAGTAACAGTCAAAAGGCAAAAGAATAGAAATAAGCGACTGCTAGCAATTATGTCTGCTAGAAACTGCATTCTGATCATCTAAGAGGGAAAGAAAAAAAGGGCTACATCAACTGTTAATTGCAGAAAAGTTGTGAACCAGATGTGCAGATCCAAAGGTTGCAGATAAAATACTTCCTGTAATGATAGAGGAATTTTAACAACCAAGAATGGAAAAGTCCTAAGTTAAAGTATCATGCCCAATTTAGCCATCCATGTCTACAAATATTTATTCAAAGTGGAACAGAAGTAAAGCAAAGCTATGATGTTATGTGGCCCAGACCAGGATCATGGACCTTCGTGGATAATTTAGGTGTCCTGGGAGTGGGATACTTGTACTAGCATGACAGTAGGCCAGAGCTGACCGTTCCTCCTTCCTAATCAAGCAATTGGTTTGAGCACAGCACTGCTGTGTTGGTTTTGCGTGGCAAGGTTTTGGTAGCGGGGGGGCTACAGGGGTGGCTTCTGTGAGAAGCTGCTAGAAGCTTCCCCTGTGTCTGACAGAGCCAATGCCAGCCGGCTCCAAGACGGACCCGCCACTGGCCAAGGCCAAGCCAATCAGCGCCTCTGTGATAACATATTTAAGAAAGAGAAAAACAGTTAGAGAGCGCTTTTGCAGCCAGAGAGAGGAGTGAGAAGATGTAAGAACATCTGCAGACACCCAGGTCAGTGCAGAAGGAGGGCAGGAGATGCTCCAGGCGCCGGAGCAAGATCCCCCTGCAGCCCGTGGTGAAGACCATGGTGAAGCAGGCTGTCCCCCAGCAGCCCATGGAGGGAGGATGAGGGAGTGTAGCGATTCCACCTGCAGCCCGTGGAGGACCCCACGCTGGAGCAGGTGGAGGCACCTGAAGGAGGCTGTGGCCCCGTGGGAAGACCATGCTGGAGCAAGCTCCTGGCAGGACCTGTGGATCCGTGGAGAGAGGAGCCCACACCAGAGCAGGTTTGCTGGCAGGACTTGTGACCCCGTGGGGGACCCACGCTGGAGCAGTCTGCTCCTGAAGGTCTGCACCCCGTGGAGGAGACTCACGTTGGAGAAGGTCGTGAAGGACTGTCTCCTGTGAGAGGGACCCCACGCTGGAGCGGGGGAATGATGAGTCCTCCCCCTGAGGATGAAGAAGCGGCAGAAACACCATGTGATGAACTGACCGTAACCCCCATTCCCTGTCCCCCTGTGCCGCTGAGGGGGGGGGCGGAGGTTGAAGCCGGGAGTGAAGTTGAGCCCGGGAAGATGGGAGGGGTGGGGGGAGGTGTTTTAAGATTTTGGTTTTATTTCTCATTCCTCTACTCTGTTTTGCTTAGTAATAAATAAGATGAATTCCCTCTCTAGGTTCGGTCTGTTTTGCTCGTGATGATAATTAGAGAATGATCTCTCCCTGTCCTTATCTCGACCCCTAAGTTTTCTTTTATTGTACCTTTTCTCCCCTGTCTAATGAAAGAGGGGAGTGATAGAGTGGCTCTGGTGGGCACCTGGCCCTCAGCCAGGGTCAACCCACCACAACTGCACAGCAAAGCTATAGCACTCCCCATTCCAGAACAAGCCTTTTGGTGCAAATTTTTGGTTCTCTGCTGTGTACAGAACAGATGGGCCATGAGAGAGGGTGTTTTGGCTAACAAGGTCAAGTGGTACCTGTGAGAGGAAATGGCCACTCTCTACAAATACATCCTCTGTGTAAACGGTCAGGAAGAAAAATAACTGTGTTGGATAGCAGACGGTGCTGGCAGAGGAAGAAATGCATTTACTGACTGAAAAACTCATCCTGGAGACTGGGAGGACATTGCTAGCATTGCAGGACTTTGAATCCTGAAACAGCTTCCAGCAAGCGTTGTGAAAGCAAGGATCACAACTAACTTTTGCAGGAAATTTTCTTACTATGAAAAGACAGCAGGCTTGATTGTGTCCTTTAAATCTATACCTATATTTCCTCAAAAATTCTTATGTAAATCCTTTATTGAAATAGCTTTTTGTCATTTTATTTCATTTGCTTCTATTCCTACTCCTAAAATTTCAGTCTTAATCTCTGCCTGTTTCCATAATGCTTCCCTTATAATATGTTTCAGGAAGACACTGCTTTGTACAAGGAGAAATTTTACATTGGGAGTCAGACCAGGACCCCAATAAAGAGGAATATACATTGTCTATAGAAAAAGAAAGTAGAAGACGGACTTCCATTCAGTATCACAGCACAGGTCATTGAATTCCTAAATACTCAATAATGTGATTTTAAGAATAGGATTGTGGGCACAAGAGAAGGTTAAAGAATGGCACTATAATTAAAGAGGAAACTCAGAGATTTGGAGACCAAATTTCAGCTATCCCATTTGCAGCTAATCCTTGGCAAAAGTTCAGATTAAGTCAAATGATGCCATTCCTTTCAAAATAAGTTTATTTACTTTAGAGTTTCTTTTCAAACTGTAGTTAGAAACTATTGTTTTCCTGTTGATGCTATCATTTACCTAGTGTGCATGCAGAAATATTGCCCTGTTTGACTTCAGAAAATTTGGTCAGTGAAATAAAGCTATGACACTTGTCTAAACAAAGCAACTGTCAGCTCATATCACAAGCTCCTTCTAAATAAAGAGCTGCAGTGCTCCAAATTTGTTTTTCTTTAATGAACCCAAACCTTTCCACTGTCATTATTCATTCCTTCTAAAAACACTGGAAAATGCAATACATTACTCAACTGTGACCTAGCATGTCCTAAGGTGCATATTTTATTGATGTAAATAAATGAGATTCTAGTCTACCCAAATGCTGATGTTTTGATTTTATAGAAATACTGTTTACTTAAAAAGTTGTCATTAGTGCAATGATTATTTTCCCTGGAGGCTCTGATGATAATCTGGAGGACCACTGCTGGCAGTCTGCTTAGTATCAGCAGATTCACAAGGAGGTTAAAATATTGGATTCTGGAGTATAAGGAGGAAATAGTTAAAATGTTTGCTGTTTTCTGTGTTTTACTCCAGTATATATTTTTCCTTCCCTTGAAAGAAAGAGGTTTGAAAACACATTAGTTTCATGCTTGCCTAAATGTAAAACTGAATTGATAAAATTACAGTGTTAAACTCCAGTATTACTGAGTATGAAATTAAAATGAACCAGACACTGGGAATTTGCTATTATTATAAACTAAAAGCAGATAAAAATGTACATTTTACAGTGCTCAGAGCTAGTAGAAATGTTGTAGATACTTTCCTGTGCTTTTGAGTAAGCTGTCCCTCTAGTTTTCTTCCTGGATATCAATCTTGGAAACCAATACACATGTAAATTCTGTTTCCCTTATTTCTGCCTTTAGGTGGTATCCAGTTTTATTTTATCAACAGGAATTCATTTTAAAAAGGTCACTGACTTAATGAAATAGTTTTCAATGTTTATGCCCATACTTTCCTTTGAAAAATAGATTTACCTTAAGTAGGTATTCATCAGTACAAATTAACTGGAAATATTAAATGCCATATCATTACATGAGAAAAAGAAATGAAAAATGGACTGTTAGTGCTCTGAGGAAAAAAAGTGTAATGCTCTGAATCAATGAGACAGCAAAACCCAAAATATTATGGCTTGGACATCCAAGGAGGCTAGGCGAATCCTCATGACTGATCCTCCCTGAGGCTGCTGGAAGCTAAGCAGGTAAGGTAGGTTTTGACAAAGGTTCCATTCCTCATTAAAATGTGTACATCATATACATTTTAAAGCTAATAGTACCGATGTGCTGGTTTTGGCTAGCATAGCATTAATTTTCTTCATAGTAGATGGTCTGGGACTATGTTTTGGATTTGTGTTGATAATATAGAGATGTTTTCATTACTGCTGAAAACAGTGCTTATGCAGAGCCAAGGCCTTTTCTGCTCCTCACACCAGCCCACCAGCGAGGAGGCTGGGGGTGCACAAGGAGTTGGGAGGGGACACAGCCGGGACAGCTGACCCCAAATGACCAAAGGGGTATTCCATACCATATGACATCATGCTCAGCTTTGCTTTACCTATTAAACTGTCCTTATCACAACCCATGAGTTTTCTCACTTTTACCATTTCAATTCTCTCCCCCATCCCACTGTGGGGGACTGATCGAGCAGCTGCGTGGTGCTTAGCTGCCGGCTGGGGTTAAACCATGACAGATGGGATATTTGAGTTAGGAAAAAAAAAAAGTTCATGCCAGCATCAGTTTTCCCCACAGTTAAATCCATCTTTGGAAAGAATTGCTGGCAACACTGGGCTTCTAGCAAAGACAATAATAAGAGACTTAGGAGATAAAAGGGGATTGATTTCTGAAATTATTACTCAGTCATAAGTGGAAATTAATTATTTTAAGCCTACAGTCCATGGTTGTTTCACTGCTTTTTGTGGGTTTATATAGGAAATAAACACATAGGCCATTCAAGCTGTCTGACATTGAGGAACTAAATCAAATAAAAAGAGGAAAAACATTATTGCATGCTCCAAAGTTTTTTGCTTAAAGAAACTCACTTAGCATTCAAGTACAATGGAAAAGAATGTAATCCTGATGATTACCATTCCTATCAGAGCCAGCTTGGGAAAATAAAATACAGGACTACCAAATCTGTTGTTGTACGGAGTTTGTGAGTATTTAATTCTTCCATATGGAATTAGCTTCTTGTGTACCACGATACTTAGAGTAAAATTAATGAGCTCTGCTTGCAAGAATTATTGTTAGGGATCTTTATGACAAGACATCAGAGTCCAATACTCTCCAACCAGGTTCTTTTAGATATTCCATTCATGGAGGGTGTGATGTTTAATACCAAATTTACTTAATTTATTTCATATTACATAGGATTTTTGATTTAGCAGTCATACAAAATATACAGAAAACACAATATAAATAGCAAAACGCAGCAACTGCAATCTATAGTTCAATCTCAATACCAATGTGATTCACAGAATGGTTGAGGTTGGAAGGGACCTCTGAAGGTCATCTGGTCCAAACCCCTGCTAGAGCACAGCCACCTAGATCCAGTTGCCCAGGACCATGTCCAGATGTCTGGAATATCTCCAAGGATGGAGACTGCACAACATCCCTGGACAATCTGTACCAGTGCTGAGTCACCCTCATAGTAAACAAAGTGTTTCCTGGTGTTCAGATGGAATCTCCTGTGTTTCCATTTGTGCCCATTGCCTCTTGTTCTGTCACAGGACACCACTGAAAAGAGTCTAGCTCTGTCCTCTTTGCACCTGCCTTTGAGTTATTTGTATATAGATTAATAAGATCCCCCTGAGCCTTCTCTTCTCTAGGCTAAACAGTCCTAAGTCTCTCCATCACCTTCCCAGAGACTGAGGTGTGGTGGGTTGACCTTGGCTGGATGCCCATTAAGCCGTTCCATCACTCCCCTCCTCAGCAGGACAAGGGGCAGAAAAAATAAGATGGAAAAAACCCCATGGGTCGAGATAAAGGCAGTTTAATAAAACACAAGGAAAGGCTGCACATGGAAGCAAAGGAAAAGATTTATTCTCTGTTTCCCATCAGCGGGTGATGTCCAGCCACTTCCCAGGAAGTACACATAGTGGTTGCCTCGGAAGACAAATGTTATAAATAACAAATGCACACACACAACCCTTTAGCTTTTATTGAATCATCTACGCTAGCCTCCTGGCTTTTTTTGGCTTACATTGTATGTTTTGGGATGGACTGCTTCTGAGTTTGGAGAAGGTGATCCTTGAATATTAAGCAGCTTTCTTGCCTCCCCCTCCCCTCCAGAGCCTTATGCAATGGGATGCTTCCAAACAGATCTTGGAAGAGGCTAAAGAATGCTCTCCTGAAGTCCAAGGTTGTGAGCTTGCTTTTCACCCTCCTCCCTGCCCTCAGGATCCACTGTCTTATGGTCACTGCATCCAAGCCTGCCTTTGATTTTCACATCCCTAAGGAGCCCCTCATTGTTGGTGACTATGAAGTCATCATTGACACATTCCAGGAACCTCCTGGATTGCTAATGACCTGCTGTGTTGTCCCTCCACCAGACATCAGAGTTGTGAAGTCTCCCATGAGGACCAGGGCCTGAGAATGTGAGGCTGCTCCTATCTGTCTGTAGAGGGCCTCATCCACATGTTCTTCCTGGTCAGGGTGGCCTATAGCAGATACCCACTATAATGTTATCTTTACCTATCCTCTCATTAATCCCAATTCACAAGCTCTCAGTTGGCTCCTCATCCATTCCCCAGCAGAGCACCAGCCACTCCAGCTGCTTACTCGCTTAAAGGGCAACTGACCTCCCTTGCCTTCCCACCTTGTCCTGTGTCCCTCCATTGCAACACTCCAGTCATGAGAGGCATCCCACCACATCTCCGTGATCCGAGCAAGACTGTAGACCTGAAACTACACACAGATCTCTAACTCTTTGTGTTTATTCCCCATACTGTGTGCATCAGAATACAGGCACTTTAGAGGGGCACCCCAGGCATACCATTAACAGTCTCTATAATACGTTCACAGACACAATACTGGGTGTTCTCAGTCACTGGGAAGAAATATGTGGGTTGAAGTCAGCTCTTACCCACTGGTCTCCCAAATTCTTTTGTTAGTTGTTTAGTTTTCATATTCTATCTTGGTCTGGGCCACACGTTCACATCCTCCTCCCCGCACTGGCCTGGCCAACTCAGGGAGACATTCACACTCTTTTAATGAACTCAGGGAGAAACATTTACATCACCAGCTGATCCACTGAGCTGACATCTGTTTATCTAACCCCAGGTCCCCTTTGTGTTGAGATGAAGTCAGCTTCTTTGCAACAGCAGCAGTCACTCACACCAAAAATTATTCTCTGAGCTTCACGGGCACATCACCTGTGCCCACCTGCCGCTGTAGAGGTTTATTGGTCAGTCACAAAAGAGGGAAGCAGTTTCTATATATTTGTAATATAGAAAGAAATCTTTGCTAGATTACAGGCTTAAGAATTGCCAGATTACATACTTTTAAAAAAATATTTTGTTGAAAATTGCCAATAAAGGCTCTGACACTTTGAAACTTTATACTTCTAGAGTAGAAGATGCTTCTCCTCTTTGAAAACTCTTTATTTCACTAGCATGATTAAATTACTAAGAATTAGTTACCACAGTAACAGAACAAGACAACAGACCCTTCGCTGACTTTTACTAAAATGTGAAATCATTGCTATCGCACAGCAGTTGCTGAGATATAAAATACGTCTAATTTGCAGGTGATACAAAATGCTTTCAACAAATTTAGTAGTCTGAAGTTTATGGTACAAGTTAGATATGTAGTTCAAGTGAGAAAAATGGATGGAAAATATGTACAGAGTGGAAGTATGCTATTTATTTAATTAAACCATCATCACACAAAAAAACCAGAACAAATAAACCTAGTTTGTACTCAAGTTGAAAAAGTAATTCCTATATATCTAGGGTCTGATCACAGCAGTAAGGAGGGAGATAACTGAGCACGAGACATGTGGCATTCTGTGGCATTCAAACTGCAGAAATTTGCTAAAGCTCCTTAGATGATTTTAATTATTTTGACCCTAGGTTAAGAAAGAGGAACTAGATAATTGCTCCTGTGCTCATTTGCAGCTTGATTAGCCTACTGACAAAGCTGCTGTACAGCTGTGCATCACCATATAGGTTGAGATTGCTAACTGCTACAATGGTTAGTATTACGAGAAGCTAAGCATGACAAAGGAAACATCTCTCCTGCCCTTCTGTTACTCACCCTAGAAAATTAAGTCTAATCTGACCTCTGGAGATAATTAAGCAAGCAGATTTAAGTGTATCATATAGTTGAAGTCATTATCTTTTTTCCATATTATTTTTACACCTGACTTCAGAATAATTACCATCAATTCACCATGGTATGGAAGCAGAGTAAAGTCTAAATTGATTTGGGTGTAGAAAAAATATCTTCCTGCAGAAGACTGAGTACTACTAACTTTGACTTATTTTCTTTTGCCAGAAATATTGTCATGTTTGTCACCTCACTTTGCACAGTTCAATTTCTGTTTTCACTTGGTCATACGGCTAAGATTGTGGAACAAAGATACTGACATTAAGACTCACTTTTGGCTTTGACACTACCAGCCTAAATAGTGTTTGGTTTTTAACTCATGCTGTCTATAACAATTGGTTTTGGAATGTCTAAAAGGTAATTGAAACAGATCAAGGTTGGATGCCAAGACTGCTAAAGTACTCTGTTAAAGTTATGGTTGATTAAACAGTCTGTTCCCACAACAGGCTTAAAATTCCACTGGAGTTTTCTTCTTATAATATTGTAAACAACATAAATTGATATAACATATTTGACCCTTCCTTATAAATTGCTGAAACTATTTTGTATTTCTAACTAAATTCTAACTTTGATAATCTCTGCTTTGCAGTACATTTCTGACTTCAGGGCAAAATTTAAGCCATTTCCAGATCACAAGAGGCCAAAGATGATGGTTAAAAATCACAAAAAGCTTTATTATAATGGTAAAACAAATCCATATTATCCAGTGTGAAAAGGAAATAAATTATTATGTTGCAGAAATATTTTTTTTTCCTGCTTAGCTAGTACTGTGTCAGTTCATAACCTGTAAAATATGTGTTCTAATCCTGGAAAGAAGTCTACATATGCTCAGCTTTATGCACCTGCACGACTAAAATCATTGGGAGTCGTGTGTTTAGAGTAACATGTGTGCAGAATTATTCTGGGCTTCAGTTTAGTTAAAGATGTGAGAAAGTAACACTTTCCTGGCTGCAATGAAATAGGAGACTTTTTTGAATAATAAGTAAGTTAATGAAATATTGAATAGCTAGGTGAAGATTGTATCATTTAATTTTTCAAAAATTCAAATTAAAAAAAAAAAAGTACAGGTACAGATTCAGCTAACCTCTGCTTTAGGAGAGAGTAGAACTAACTGATGCTTATTTTTAACTTCCTTAGACTAACATAGACATATGTATCTCACACAGTTACGTTACATGCAAACAAATTATTAAAAGGACATTCACAAATAATATATTTTTTAATGCAACTTTGCCTCCTGCTGCCTTTCATATAAGATTCATGTTTGGTTCTCACCTTGTGAGCATTTATGCATTGGTAAAACAGGGCTGGATAATGTCACCTCAGTGGCTGTTGGGAATTTTGCCAGACTTCCAGCTGCTAGTCCAGGACAGCACAAGTTCCCTCAAGGTTTTACATCATATGTCACAGTCTGATGCAGATGTGTCAGATACTCAGGTGTCTCAGATGGCACTAACTGCCTCTGTTTAGGCCCCTGAAGTCCCACCTGACAAATCTCAACAGATGAAATCTTAGTTGCTGTGTGTGAGTTCAGGATTCACACTGTATAACTAAAAATCTGTAACCAATTATAATCTGCAAGATACCTCAAATGGGAAGAAAGGTGTCCAATTCTTAGCAAAGGCAGAAAAAGAACCTGTAAAAATGGGTAACAGGAGAATAGAGAGTTTGGACCAGGTGATAGGAAAGAAGAAAAGATTCTGGGGCAGGAGCCAACAATTTATCTACTGCGTTTTAATATTGTTCGCTATGGAATTCAACAGAAATGCATCTCTTTCTTCTCAAAATGTTATAACTAGGAATGAATTAGCAAGATCTTTGGCAAGGAGGACAAAAAACTTGGCAGAGCAAGAGACTAAGGTAAAAACTAAAGATCTTCCAATTTTTTTTTCCTATTTTCTAAAAACATAATTTTAATTTTGAGGGGGTTTTAATTATTAATATTTATTTTCTAATAGGATTTGTCCTATATTGCTACATTCAATTTTTTCTCTATATATATTGAGATGATATTCCGTATTTTATATCATAAATCTGGGCTGTAAGAGTTATTTCACATAAGATGTTAGTATTTACTGAGTCTCAAAAGAGTGTTTTGTACACAGTTCCTGCCCAGAGGAGTCTAGAGTCTAGCTGGGCTTAGACAAAACAATTTGGAGATCAAAGTAAAAGACCTAATTGCAGCAGAAGCCTGGGGCTCTGGAACAATTCGCCTGCATCAGTAATGCAAATGTCCAGGCGCTGATTTGAAGACAAGGCAAGAAAACGTTTATGAAAAGATACATGTAATTTAATCAACAAGAAAAAAAAAAAAAAAAAAAAGACAAAAAACCCCAGCAGGTTAATGTGTGCCAGCCCTGCTGATTATTTCACATTTGCACCAAGCACATTGATTACAGAAAATCTTCCACCAGTTGTGCTGTTTAACTGCATGCTTCTTGAATTTTTCACCATTACATTGCATTTGCTATCATGTGTGGAAAAGCACTGCTTTATTCTTCAGTTCTTCTTTTAAATCTCTTCAAAAAGTTTACAGAAACCTTGACCACCTGTAGATAAAAGTGTGATAATGATTAATGTAGTGTTCAGACCATGGCCTATGTGCTGCCTATAACATTCTGGCTATGATCATGTGGTCTGCACATGTGGTTTCAGTAGCTACAGGTTGGCTCTGCCTATTCAAGGCAACAACTTATCTTCTTTTTTTTTTAAAAAAAAAAGGAAATAAAGTTCATTTGTTCTTGACATGGACTATCAGGTTTTCTACCCTACAACGAGCCAGTAATAATAATCAAAATGGATACTAAAAGCAAAATATTTTAGGTGCGGACTTTTGCACAGAAGAGAAAATAACAGGTAGTATTAAAGAAAAAAAACTAGCAACCAGAAGAATCAAACTGATTATTGAAAAATAATATAAGGAGAGTTTTGATTTTGTTTTAAAGAGCAGAGGTACAAGTGAAAAATAACAACAACATTTCACAGACGTTTTTGTCAATATTATAATCTAATGCAGAGAACTCAGGCATGTTCTTGAGTAACTGCACATGATCCTAGTGATACACAATTCCTATTTGATATATTCCTATTTCCTATGTGTACTAGTAGTATGTCACAGAACTTTAATTTAATCATTGTCTAAATTTTCCATATAGAGTATATGAGGGGCAGGGACAATTTTACAGGGAAAATACAGAAGACAAAATAGTATAAAAAATGTTTTCCACTGTGTAAAAGATTTCGGCAGCAAAGATGAATCACAGTAGCATGGCTTTCCTTTCCTGGGACTTAATAGAAAAGAAAAAAAAATTGTGCGCAGAACCCGTTCAAGTGATAGAATAGAAAACAAGAAGTAAATAAATAGGTTGGGTTTTTTTACTAGAATAGTAATTGCAGTAAATTCAATAAGTGATGTCTGTGCATGTATCTTTTCTTGCTGTTGTCTGTAGCATCATACAGTTTAGATAAGTCTAAACTATATGTATTAAAATCAAAATGGAATCTGTGAAACAATGGGCTACATGAGAATGGGCATTATTAATTCTACTTCTATGTATTACTTTTGGGCCAGACATGTCAAAGCAATTTAAAAAGCAAAAAAGTATTAAGAATTCAATTTTACATCTGGTAATCTGAGTCTCAGTACAGGGAAGTAATTTGCCTGACATCAGTTTTTAATCCAATAGACAAATGGCAAGTCAAACTCAGGTCTCTCAAGCCTCCTTTATGGGTGTATGATCACATCTCTTGGATTGTTAGGTAGGCTGCAAAAATCATCCTTTGCCAATTAGTGCCTTCTAAGGGCTGATCTGTCATCTGATTCCTGTTTGGGAAAATATCATGCTAGGTGGCTTTATATAATTAACTAATGAAAATCTGTATTCACGTAGCTGCACAAGATGCCTTGTATTTGGCCATCATTGTTTAGTGACTGCGTTCTCTGAAAACACTTAGAAGAACAGCTCTAACAAACCAACAAACAAACAAACAAACAAACTGAATTCCACAAGAAAATGTACTGATGGAATCCTAGTCTATTTTTCAAAATGATTTTACAAAATTCTCATACAGGTTAAACCTGTCCTCATACAAATGCAATATATAGAAATTAAATTGTACTATACAGCAGGAAAGTCATAATGCAATATTTTTCAAGGGTTTCTAGGAAAAAAACCCCATAATGCTGAGGTATAGATATACTGGCCTGCAGTTTCACAGGTACCATCTGAAGCACCTGCATGCCAGAATAGTCAGCTTATTTGTACAGAGGCTTGCAGATCACTGTGGACATAGTCATTCTTTGTGCTGGGAAGCCGGTGCTGCTAAGCAATAACCCGATAGCTTCATTTGTCCTTGTCAGTTTGTAAAATTGTTTGACAGTGGTTCCAAGATCTTCACACATTATGCAAGAAAATAATTCTGAATCAAACTAATAGGAAAATTGTTTAAAGGTACTAGATTTATACAAAGATTTTATTGGCAACATGTCTAACAAATCATTTGGATTAATTTCTTCTTTCAGTTACCCCACTGCAATTTCAATTCTACTGACACCACCCCAATTGACTTATATCAGAATTGACTGTTAGACTCAGGCTCACACCTTGTTAAAATCTATTTACACCCTTTTATGTATTGCCATGAAATTGCCACTAGAAGTCTGAGGCAGTGTAATTTATAAGCTGAAATTTCAGAAATGAGAATCCACACAGTTAAAGCAACTAAAAGAATGCAGTATGAATATTTGAATGGAAAAGAGACCTATTCTTAATTTAATTGCATTTCCCTCTAAAAGATCAGTATGTCCCTGACCAGTGTAGATTCCATTATATTTGTGTGTTGGTAAGGAGGTCAAAGAGAGTCTGCAACTGATGAAGCCTAAGTGAATGTAATGGTGGTTAATTATGCCCCTTTTCAGAATCTCTCAGCAGAATTTCGTGGTATTGTTTTGTCTAATGCACAAGGTATAAAGTGCAGATGTGTTTACATTTCCTTTGAAGTGCTGCTTTATGCAGTAAAAAGGATTATTTTTTGTCTTTGTACATACTGCTTACTTACATTTATGGTAACTGAGCCACCCATGTTCTCAACCCTTGCTCTTCCCGCAGTTGTCACATGGCACACTTGCTCAGTGGCCCGGAAAATCCACTGCCATGTGTTATACAAGAGAAATGTTAATGGGGAGAACCACAGGTTTTAAAGTAACTGAATGCCTGTTTGGAAAATGGAATTACTTCAGGAGGATTGCAACTTTTGAATTCTACAGTTCGCTTCTATGTGTTACGAGGCCATGAAAAATCTGCACAAGAGCAGTGCTGGAGGCATCTTCTATTTTTACCTGCAGTGAACAGAACATATGACCTTTGTTTTTAAGGAAATGTCATTTCTGTGATGTGCTGCGAGCTAGTATCACACATCTCCAAGGTGACTTTTAATGCAGTCCTTCACAGAGCTAAGTTACACGCTGAAAAGAGCAGCTCCTTACAGCACGCTTAATGATTGGGGCAGTATTTTCTCAGCTGACGGGAGGCTACATACCATCGTTTTTAACCTACAGCCATAAAATGAGGAATCTTCAGTAACAGAACTCATGGCATGTGTGAATCTAGTTAGCAGAAACACTTTTGTCTCTTATTTTTGCACTCAGGATGAAAAGTGAAATGTGAGCTAATAAAACCTAGTGGTAGCTCACCTGGAAAGTCTGAGGTCTGATTTAGGTCAGGAATCAGGATTCATCACCTCAGAGTTTGCAGTTCAGCAGAGTCTGAACTTTTGATTCAGATACAGATTTAGCCAAGTTTATGTGTTGCTATGATAAATATATAATAGCTGAAGACACTAAGTAATGGATGTGGGTTTATTTTTTGTTATTTGTCTGTTCTTGTGGTTTTGTATAGCACTTTAGAAATAGAAAATGCACCTGAAGTGTATGCATTTCACTTAGACATAATACTGAAAAAAAAAAACCCCTATAAAATAATATCATGCTGTATGGGTTGGCTCTGTTATATTTTTTTATTCATCTTTTCTTCTATTTCCAGAGCATTAGGGTTTTGTATTTATGTTGTAATATTATGAAGCATTTTCAAGCAATACACCAGTATAAGCTACATTCCGGGTAAGATGAGGCAAGTTTTTAAGAAAAGAATGTTTTGGTGAAGCAAGTAAATAAGAAGTGTAGATTTAGTGACCTCAAATAAAAAGGTTTCTCATTTCACTAGAAACCCTAACTAGTTTTCTTCACCGCCTCCCTCTTATCCTCCCCCCCAACACCAGACTCTGCTTTTTGGAGTTATCAAGAGACAATAAGGGTACATGAATTTGTGGGCATGCTAAGAGGAAACAGCTCATTGAATCATTATGAAAGGGTTGGGGCAGGGAGAGAAAAATGAACAACAAAACCCCAGAATGTAGTCATTCATTATTCTTTTCATCAGTAGATTCCATAAAATTTGCAACAAGGAGACATATGGGGAAACTGATGAAGGGCAATAACTACTACTAACCACCTTTTCCGTACTTTGGTCTGTTACTCCTTTTGTTAGCTTACAAGTATTTCATTAGGAGTGGAAAAATGAAGGAAAACCAGAAGAACTAAAAACCTAGACAAATATCTGAAGAATGAAAGAGAAAAAGAGATCACTGAAGGAAAACTATGACTTCAGATGTTTGCAGTGAACTTCAATAAACTCTGCAGCAGTGACTTATCCTGGTACTGCAACTGTGCCTAACCATGAAGAAGAAGATTTCAGGAAAGTAAGTAGGAAATTAAAATTTCTATAATATGAAAAGAAGGTAAAAGTGTATTTTTAACGACCAAAGAACTAGTGGACTCTTAAAGAAAAGAAAGTAAGTGGAAGTATCTGAAACGAGAATAACATCAATTAACCATAAAAGAGACAGTAAGTTTATTTGATTTATCTTCTTTTCTTTCTTTAAAATATCAAATTTAATGATTTTTTAGAGAACTTCAGAAGGTATTTCTGTTCTGTTACTACCTGACTCATTACTTGTAGCCTTTGTCATTAGCAGGCAACCACAAGCTAGGGTAGAAGAAAAATGTTAATAGCTAAACATGTCAATTTTCCTATTAATCATAAACACTATGCTCATATTGCTGTGAACAGTTGGTGCCTTCCAGCCATCAGGAGGAACTGACTGCTTAGGGCTCCCTCTTGACCTCAGTGGACAGCAAGATATACAGTCAGACTAAGAATATTCAAATTCATCACAAAGATACCAAAGACAAAGAGCTCCCCTAATCCTATGGCAGCATCGAAAGGTTCTCCAGTAGTGTAACTTCTCTTATGAATTAAGAAAGAAGAACAACTCCCAGTTAGCAAAAAAGTGTGAAATTGGTGGCATATAAGGCTAAAACCAGCCATAAAGCCACTGTATCTGTGTTGTAAACCATAGAAAGCTGCTAGCCTAAACACTGCTTTTAGGTTACTCTTCAAAGGTTTTCAGGTACCTACTTAGCATAATAAAAGTGAATGGAAGTGAAATATCAAAGGGAAAATATTTATTTTTCTAATAAATTAATTGGTTTGCACTGGTATTTTTATCTTCAAGAGAAGATAGGAACAATATTTGGTTTTTCTCTGTGATGTAATCTAAAATTTCATATTACATAGTCTAAGATTATTATGTATCTCTTCTGAATAACTCATGCTAGTACTCAGACTTTCTCAGTTCCTTCAAGCGGATTTTTGTCTGCTGTCTATCAAGCTGTCCCAAAGTATATGCTTGATAACTGCCATCCTGCAGAATAAAATAAAAACCAACCAATCAACCAAACCCCCCAAACTCCCAAATTTTTCACGTATGCTAAAAAAAGATTTAAAATTTTGAAAAATATTTTTAAGAAATCATCGTCTTCAGTTTGGTAATGGCAATGGATGCTATTTCAATTCTTAATGACTCCGCTTTAAGGTATAACTTACCTTTGTGGGAAAAGAACTGTGGAAAAAGGAGTCTAGCTTAGATGAATTACCCTAGCTAATAGTAAACTAGGTAGTTTAGCTATGTATAACAAATTAACCATGAAAACAAAAAGCTCCATTTAGGCTAATGTTCATTGCTTCTTGGTAACCCTGTAGAATAAATGATCCTGGGACAAGGAACCTTTTTACAGTTATGTGTTTGCACAGAACAACAGGAGTTTGGCTGAAGATTGGTGTTAAGACAGTGCAAATAAGATGTCCCACAGCTATTACTGTCTGTTGTATTTACTCTGTGAACACTGAAATTAGTTGGTGCCGTTAACTCAGAACTTCTAAGAAGGCAAACAAAGTTGAATTTTGCTGCATGAAAGTTGGAAAATGGGAGATTGATGCTGAAGAGAGAGAGAGAGTCATGGGAATATGATTATTTTGACTTCTGTTGAACTGTGACTAGAGGGAAACTGCTGTTAGTTAGCATGCCGCCCAAACTATCAATAGCCCAAACTCCTTTCTTTGATGGTATGGGACTTTGCAGACCTCTGATACAAGCTGGGGGTGTGTGTGTGGGGGTGTGTGTTGGAGGGGAGGGGGGAGGTGGAAGTAAAAGGGCCATGGTTGTCTTGGTGTCTTTAGGCATCTGCTTTCTCAGTAACTTCCTGCTGTGCCTGCTGTCATATCGGACCTGATTGATCATCAAGGTGTCTGTGGATAATAAAGAAAAGAAATGTAATAGGACAATCAGCAGTGTATCTTGCTTCCCTCTAAAGGCAGCCTGCTAGGAGTCTATTTAATACATAGAAAATACTTATTGCTTCTTCAGGAATCAGCTTAAATGTCTGGGGCATGTCACGGGACAGGTTGAAGAAACCTGCACTAGTAGTTTCTTAGATCTGCTAAACATAGAGTCTTTGCACACAATTGTTGTTCACCCTACACGTTTTAGAATCTTTCTTTCTAAAGCAATTTGTGAGTTTTCTGCATTAGCTTTTCTTTTCATTGTAATTGAATGCTTTTATAATTTTCAATATTGACTCTGAAAACTTACTTGCATCACATAGCCTAAGAACAGAAAAATACTTTGTGACTTGTAGGTCCAAACAAACATTCCACAGTTCGATTACTTGAAATGAATGGTAAGTGAGTAACAAGCCAGGAGTTTTAGCAAGAAAGGCTTTTTTAGTGCATCTTTTTTTGTACTTCAAGAGCAATAAAATTTTGCTCTCAAAGGTGAAGAAAAATAGATTTACTGGCATGGAGACATTATATACCAATGTCTTGTGGTAGATGTGAGCCAGTTATTAAAGATTGTGACAGAGGTGTGGGAAAATACTATGTACAATCGCTTAACTCTTACTTTAATACAGGAAAGGTATCTTCATACCTAGTAGAATAAGCATGCAACCAAGTTATATGAAGTGGTTCTTAATTGATGTAATCTTGCTCAGATCAGTGACACTATTTTAGTTTCTCAAGAAAAAAGACCCTCCTCTCTTCTATATTTCACAGGAGTAATGTGAGGATTGCATTGTTTATCAGCCTCAGGGTGCAGAGATATTACAAGAGAGCAGGACAATTAGTCCTCAGGTAGGATTCAATTAGCCCTGCAATTAGGTAATTGACTTGTCACAAAATATTTCCCAGTATTTACAGAATTCCTATCTGCTATTCCTATCCAAACAATTATACCAGGTCAAACTAACGTCATAGTTCTTATAACAAATGGAACCAAACTATTTATTTATTTATTTATTTTCCTCTAACCTGCCTTTTCTTTGTACTTTGACTTATTTTCCTAATTTCTTTCTACAGAGCAACTTAAGGCTGAAGTCCTCATGCAGATACTCCATATATCCCTTTTAAATTCAGTCTCAAATCTCAGGCTCTGCATTTTGTTACCAAAACAAGATGTATTTTGGTCTGCCAGAACATGCATTTTAGTACAATGTGAGCAAAGTTTTAGTGTGATACATGTTCCCAGTTAAAAACAGGTTTAATGGGATGCAATCTAGTTATCTGTGACATACATGAGATTGGTCTAGTTAATCTAATGGCCTTATGATTTCTATCAAATACCAAAACAATACTGAATATTTCAAGCTATAATAGTATGTTGAACACTTTATGGTTCACCAAGAATTAATTTCATGTTTACTTACAATGAGAAAACATTTTTCATATCTGTAAATAATTTTATTTCTCATCATTGCTGTTTAGTCGTGTCCCATGGTTGTTGAAAGGCCAGCCCTTGTCCAAATGAGTTATTGCATTATCACTGGTATCTGGTTCTGTGCATTTGAAACAATCTTGGCAACTTTGTGGCAGTTTCATGGAAATATTTATGCAGGGTTTTTATCTGTAAAGAACTTAAGGATGTAGCTTTCTACAGGATGTAGCTCTAGATATCATTCTGGCCCAGAGTCTTTTTGGTTTGGTCAGATCCGATGAGACTAAATAGGATCCAATTACTACTTTTACCTTGGCTAGTTATATGACCAGTCATACTAAAATTGCTGCTTAATGTAATGAATTTCCTTAGGCAAATATCAAGAAGAGTTAACCATTTTCATTGCTAAACTTAATGTTTATCTTTAATATTGCTTGACAGAAAGAGTGTGCCATAGTGTCCATTAGTGGGACTTCTCTGGAGAGCTTGAAGGAACTACTCTTATAATGTTTCTTTATACCTCTTTTATCTGTTTTGTCAGTTTATTTTCTAAAGGTTTCTCCAGCTTTTTGCATTAAGACTTAAATTCTGTAGCTTGCAGCAAGAACATTTCTTAAACTTACATCAGATTTTACCATTTTACCAAGCTTGCAAAAAACCCCCAAAACATTACCATAGTAATATTTTATTCTGATAGAATTTTACACTGCATTACCAACCAAAACAATGCTAACAAACACTGGAAGCATTCTAATTTAAAATAATATGATAATTTTATTTTTATTCCAGTTCAACAAATAAGATCACTATAATTTTTTTGAAGGATATCAATATATCAACACAGTTTAATTTATTAATGTTGAGTTTAATTTCTCTACCCTTCATTTTTCTGATTGAATTTCTGAAGAACTAAATTATCTCAGAAGTCAATACTATATTTTCAAAAAGTATGTCTCCTGTGTCTGCTAAAAAAAGCCCAAAAAAGTCCAAATCAAACAAGGCTCCTCAATCCTCTATTTTAAGTTTATGTCTCTGCATTTAGACATCTATCAAAGTGAATGACTTGTCCAACACATCTTATATGAGAAGAACTTGCCATTCTTTTCAAAATTAGTCTGCTACTTATTGCCTATATGAGGAAATTCTATGCAGAAAAAGCCTGTCATTAGATACTACTGCTCTTTAGCCAGCCTCCCTTCTGTTTTCTGTAGATCCATTCAAATGTGATATTAATCATCTAGGTACCTTTGTGGCTGCAAAGGTAGACAGTTCATTGCTGTAAATGCCTATTAATGGCACTCTTGGTTGATGACCTTTCGGTTATCATGAAGATAAATATAATATCTGAAAATCCCTCTGTAGAGTCCTTTTATTATATGAACTGTACACCCACAATTATATCTTTAGTGCATATTTTTAGCATTGCTAAGCACATTGTAATTGTTAACAGTAACGTTTTACTGCACACTGACCTAAATTTATGAAAATAAACCAAAGGCAAGCCTCAGCTTTACATGAAACAGAGATTAATGGTTTTGAAGAGGAAGAAATCTAGCAAAAGAATTTTAATAAATCATTGTAAATCCTTTGTAGTTCTGCAGTCAGTTGCAGTGAATTAACTGGCACTTACTTTATGCTTCATGATTTGCATCATGAAAGATGAAAATGTAGGAGACATTGATACACTTCATCTTTTCATGAGGCACTTTTCATTCAACTTATTCGTAGTCCTGGACACATGTTAGGGAGGTACACTTCACAATGCTTCTTGGACGAAGTACAGCTGCATGGTAAGATTTGCTTTCCTTTTGTTTATAAGGAAGTTCATATACACAGAAAGAGATATTTATCCACTTGGGAAGTTCCTTCAAAGATTAGGGCATTTTGCCTCCCCAAGATCTTGAAGATTGTAGTAGAATATTTCCAGCACAAGCTTGCCCTGCTTCCCATTATTTTGTTGTTGTTTTTAATATAAATCTCACTGTTCTAGTTTTTATAAACTAAGCATATAAGATGGTAAAGGTTACAGCTTAATTTTACCATTATCAGTTTCCAGATGTCCTGATTTCAGCTGGGATAGAGTTAATTTCCTTGCTAGTAGCTGCTATAGTGCTGTGTTTTGGATTTAGAATGAGAATAATGTTGATTGATAGCACACTGATATTTTGATTGTTGCTAGGCAATGTTTACATCAAGTCAAAGACTTTTCAGCTTCTCATACTACCCCACCAGCAAGGAGGCTGGTGGTACACGAGAACCTGGGAGGGGACATGGCCAGGACAGCTGACCTCAACTGGCCAAAAGGATATTCCATACCATACAATGTCGTGCTTGGTATTTAACTTGGGGCAAGCTGGCCGGGATTTGGAACTGCAGCTCGGGAGCTAGCTGGGCATCAGTGGTCTGCAGGTGGTGAGCAATTGTGCTGAGCATCACTTGTTTTGTATAGTCTATTATTATTATTATTATTATTATTATTATTATTATTATTATTATCATCTTCCTTCATTGTCCTATTAAAATGTCTTTATCTCAACCCATGAGTTTTACTCTTTTTTTCCCTGATTCTCTCCCCCATCCCACTGGGTAGGGGGGAGTGAGCAAAGAGCTGTGTGATTGTTTAAGCTTGCGGCTGAGATAAACCCCAACACCAGAATTTAACAGAGAAATTCTCTTCCCAGAAAACTAGGCCCAGAGTTAGCCTATGGTAATACGTTTAAAGTTAAGTCTTGGGTTAATTTCACTAAAGGTAATGGGAACAATGACATACTTAGCTAAGAGTAAAGAGAAATGCCATGCAGTTTCCAAGTGTAAAAGAGGAAATGTACAATTACCCCATATGTTGGCTTTGGGTGTAAAGATGGCTTATGAAGGAAGTTCTTATCTCCAGCCACTCATTCCTGAGCTATGATTTGCCTTCCTTTTAATTCCTCTGATGCAACTCTTCATCAAGGTGCACTGTAAACAACAACAAATTTCTGGGTTTGAAATTTATGCTTAACACACAGACTATTTCGGTGTTAGGATTGTTTTAAACTTGCATCATTTTTAAGAGCTATTTGCAACATAGCTCCTCAAAGAGCTTTATCACCACAAGCGGTAAGGTCAGTGATATTTCATTTGTATTGCAGGAGCAGGGACAAATGGCTAGGGTGTGTTGGATGGGAGTGTGTTAAACTGGCTTTACAACCAAAACAAAGATAATAAAAGATTAAGTATGAAATCTAAGTTATCAGCTAGGGTTACAGCTGACATTTGTCTTTCTGAGTATTTATTCTAGATTTATGTGCCACAAGCAAATTTACCTGTTGTGAATTGTTCTAAGTGCCAACGAAAAGAAAGGAAATACAAAGCCTACTATTAGTTGTTGATTGCATCATATAGAGCTTTACATGCCCACATCCAGATGAGTATTTTTTAAAAAATATACAGGTTTTATATTTTCTTTCATCCCTTTTTCTCTTTGGCTGCATATGTATAGCTTATCCCTCTGAATACTCAAGTCAAATGATCAGTGTTCTCTCATCTCATGACAGCACTATCAGACATAGTCAATCATACCACAGGGAAAAACGTATAAAGCAACTTCATAATGTTTCCGTGTGAACAGACAATATTTGCAATAGTAAAATTACTTAGTGAATTCTGTGCCATAAAACTTCAACTAAGAAGCACTGCTAATGAAAACAATGTATGCTGCAGTGAAAGTAGGAGTGGAAACTCTCTGCCCATGTTTTCTACCTGAATTTTGGGAGGAGTGTACAAAGTTGGAAACCGAGTGTTCACAGGGAGAAGACAAAACGTCTTTTAAAATGAAAGTGAAGTCAACGAAGATGTGTTTGTAATTGTATGGCTGGAATGACAGATTGAATTATTTTTACTTTTCCGCGTAGCTAATTAGTAGTGGTTAAAAATATGCTAAGTATTAATCACTTATCCTTATTCTACCCCTAATATGAAAAGTGCCTTTAAAGAGAAACTGTACAGATACATGGTCACCTTTCTATAGAAGGGGTATATAGAAAAAAGATTAACCTAAGACTTGAATGTATTGTTTACATCTCAGTAAAAAACATTTTCAGACATATAATTTGATGAAATATTAATAGCTTTCACAAAGATGTATTTTCTTCATTATGTATCAGAGCTTTGAGAAATGTCATTTTGTAACCTGCAACAGCACTTATCCACTTTGAATTTTCAATTATGTATAGATTAGGTGAGCTAAGGCTGAGTCTTATGGTTACACCATCATTTTTACAGGAAATGAGGTGAAAATCAGTGTTTTGAAGACAATAGCACGTTGTTAAAGATATGTCAAGAGCCACAACTCAGTGTCTTTTCTAAGCTTATAATATAGCCTTAAACCACTCATTTCTTCTGTTCTTACAAGGAAAGTTCAGAAAGCAATTAAACAATGGAAGGCATGTTATAAAGTATGGTCATGTATTGCACAAATAAAACAACGTGACTGGAGGAAAATGAGTAGGAGGAAAAAGAAGCCATACACCACCTGCAGAGGCTGATGTGTCGATATACATACTAAATGAGGGGCAACATATGGCAGAGGTTTTTCTGCTTTTAAGATGTGCAGAAGTACTTTATTCTCTAGTTCTCTTTTTTTCAAAACAATCTTCAAAATCAAAGCTTAATGAACAGCCTTACCTTTTCGACATAAAGGAAATTTGTTGAACGGGAGTTCAAGTAAAACTGAAAAGCTGTAACAGTTGTTTATTGTTATAAAATAACTTACTCAACTCCTCTAATTCAATGTGTCATATGAATTGTGGTTAAATAACCATAGCTTATTTTGAAACACAAATTAATTATCTATTACAAGCGTGCTATTGCTTATCTCTTTCAAAGTCTCATTAGTATGCAAATGACTCTAATTAGGTCACTGTCAGACAATATTTGTGTAGAGTCACTTTCCAAGGTTTAATATGATGGTTTTGGTTCCTAAATATTTATAAACAGTGCTCCTAAAATCAGCTTTACTTAATAGGGATCATTCTGAAAGTCTCATTAGTTCAGTGGAATTATTCTCAGATGACAAAGAAGAAAAAAGTATAATTTTCTTTTTTTTTTCCCAAAAGATGATATCTTTCAATTTCCACACACAGTATTATCAGATTAAAGAAACAGTATTATATTTAACAGGAATTATACTTTAAAAGTCTTGCTGTATAAAACTGGATATATTGTCTTTGATCTCTTGTTTTTTATGTATGCCTTAATAAAGAAATTAATACAAGAAATGTAAAACTTTGTGCGTCATGAAGAAGGTCTGACATACTGAAAAACAGGTACCACAGACAAGAATTATCATGTACAGTTGTAAATATATACTTGTTCATTGCATTAAAGTATATAACCTTTAGGGTATGGCACTTTCATGACTTTTTAAAATCTTGTACAAGAGACAGGGAGACAAAATAAAAAAATATTTATGAGTCAAAGAAAAAGAAAAGATCCCCCCCAAAATAGAATATTGAAAGGTAAAACTTTGTGATAATAGCTTGTAAAAATGGAAAGCAGGCATTTTTCATGTCCTTCTAGGGAGGGGGGAGAAGGCAAGGGGAAGAGAGAGAGAGAATTAATTTGTTTTATGGGACCAGTCTCTGAGTATACCATGATTTAGAATAAAGATGAAATTAATTTAGAAAAACATCAAGTAAAAGAGAATTTTTCACCACCTGTAGAATTTCAATCTAATGCTCTGCATGCGTACATTATAGCTATTTTTCAAACTGGAAGAACTAATAACTTGATACCAGAAATTTTATTTAAAAAGAAGTAAGAAAACAAAGAAATAATAACTGTAAATTCACTGCTATTATATAAAGCCTACTTAAAGGTATTATTTCAAATTCATTCTCCAAATATTTTGGATTTAGTATCATCTGGGAACAAAACCTTTCTTCCTATTCATTATATGAGCAGTGTCTTCCATGTCTACAGAGCTCATGGTAGGATTAGGCACACAGAGTATTTCTGTTGAAATAGTATAGTGCACAACTTTTATTCTTGTGCCAGGAAAGTGAATACTTTTTGGTATCTTACATGTCCATGAATTCTAGGAGCCAGCAGCCCTTAATGATGTGTAGCATTTATAAACATCTGTGTGATACTTCTATAAAATTCATAGCCAGGATTTTCCCATAAAGTGAAAAGGAAAATTGCGAAAAAATAACTACAGTTTTTGTTTGGTCCATCTATTAGACATCTCTATATTTGTCCATACTGGAAAGATGCTAAAATTATATTTTTCTTTTAATGTAAAAATCTTATTTATTAAAAGAAGCAGTTTGAAGACACAGCCCAGTGCCTACTGAAATATTCATTTACAAACTAAATCTTTTTGACATTGATTTTGAAAGGTTCAGGATTCACACCTGCCTTTTCAGAAGTTTTGGTGATACCTGACATTGTAGTGTTATGCCTCTTAGAAGTGGTGATATTGTGGATTTTACTGTATTATATATAACTATTGTATATTGGCTCTGTGTGTTACCAATTAATTGTTAAATATTTTGTTCCAGAAAATATATACCATATGGGAATTCTATTAAAGGTCACACAACACCTTAAATTTATTTCTTTTCTTTTTTTTTTTTTTTTTTTGTTATACAGTTTCAGCATTTACTTAGAGTGCATTTACTTGGACTACAACTGTACTGAACAAAAATGAATATAAATTGTCAATGTTAAAGCAGGACAGTGTGAGTCACTTCACATTTCATGTGGAACTTGCTCCTGAAGGAGGGGAGGAGAAAAAGATAGAGGAGGAGGAGGAGTATATGAGCAGATAGAAATAAGGAAGTGTGTTTGAGAGTGTAACAAATTCTTTACAAAATCTGTGACCTTAATTAGAACTGACCTCTAATCTGCTCTAGATTTCAAGAAATTAAAAAAAAAAAAATTACATCTTTCTATTCAATGAATGTTTCTTAAACTTCTTATAAAGCAATTATACTAATAATCAGAATGCAAGCAGGTAAGCTCTTTCTACTGAGATTCCTAAGAAAATTTTATTTTCATAATACACAGTTACTTCAAACAAGCAAAATTGGCTATGCTGATGTTCTCCATATCAGCTGCTGGAAAACGTCTGTGTCTGCTCCCTTCTCATTTTTCTGTCACTTTTTGCTCATAGGCTCTAAAAAGCTGCACTGCAACTCTTTATTCAGTATGTCTGGATGAAAAAAAATCAATTTACAGTTCAGGGCACAAAGGACAGTTTGTTTAGTTTAGAAATCCTCAGTAGTGTTGTTTCTAATCATAGAAAGATAGTATTACTCAATGTATAGATTTGTAATACATAGTAACTATTGATATAGATTGATATATTTATAAAATTTCATTTTGTTTAGAATAATCAAGATTTATTCAATATGACTAATGTAGAAGACTACTATGCAGCTATAGACCAGTTTCTATCTTTGAAACAAGAGTTCTTATTCCACTGAAATTTAATTACAAGGACATTGTAATCTCTGTAGCTAGTTGACTCATCTGTTCAGCCTGCCTTACTTGTTCTTTCAGAAATAAATAAATCTCCTCACTTCCCCTTTCTCTAAAAACTGTCTTCCTATACACTTGCCTGACTGCTTTGTACCAGATAATGAACTCACCATGAGATGCCAACATTCTTTCGAACTGTTTTATTGTTCACATGTGTTACACAGATCCCACGTGTCACATCGTGCATTACGTGCACTAGCTTGCTGCCTGTCCATTAGGTTTCTTACTCAACCAAAGCCAGGTTTAGATATATCTTATATGAGCAAGGAAAAATGTGCCATTTCAGTTTCAAGAGGTTTTTACTAGTGCAAATTAAATCACCACAAACAAAAGTCTTAGTTATTGAAAAAAAATCTAATTTCCAGCAGGTATTATCACCCGAAAAACATTCCCATGCATATGAAAAACAGATCTAGAAATTGATTGCAAATGGGAAAAAGCAGCAGCAATATTTTGTATATTAGCCATGAAAATATTTTGTAATTTTCATATGTAATTTTATTGTAGTTTTTAATTGTTTGATACTTAAATTCATTTTGAAAGAAAATATATTCCTTTCTAAGATTGTTAATATATGTGGAGTACAAGAGCGTGATGTATACAAGTGCACAATATAGACTACCTAATTTTAGAACATAATATGCACCTAAATTTTGGTAGCCTCTTGAGACACTGATGGCATGCCTTCAATTACTAGGCAATGGAGAACAGTAGAAGCCACAGAAAGCCTCCTGCAGGAGACAGTGTCTGTGTAAATGAGGTCTCTCTTCATGAGAGCTGGGCTAGAAACATTGTGGGTTGGCTTGCTCAGACTACCTGTTACAAAACCATGGCTTGCCTTCACTATTTATCATCCCTGCTCTCTTTACCAGAAAAAAAGTGCTTGGTTTAACTTGGAGGACTACTCCTCATTTTCTTCCCTTACTTGCTCATCTTGGATTCAGAAATGCTTCCTGAAAAAGCCATTTTGGGGATGCTATGTCAGAGAAGGAGAAAAATCCTTTTTTGAGGTACATATTTATCTATCAGTGGAGGGTCAGTGCTTAGCTTCCATACACAAAGCACAACAAAACAAAAAAAACATACAATACTTATTGCTACAGCGTGTTTCATACAATAGAGACCAGTAAAAAAAAAAAAAAAAAAAAAAAAAGTTTGTGAAGAGTTTATATGACTCAGGGCTTTTATTTGGAATTACTTTGCATTTCTATGTGATGCTAAATGCTTTACCTGCTTTAAGTTTCATGCAAGAGGACTCAAAGAGAACTATAAAAATCTGCTAAAATTATAGATACCTTTTCAGTACATAAAAATGTCACAGCTTTAAAGTTCATTACTTCTAGTCCTACAGGGCTAGAAGAGAGAACTGGTTCCTATTTGGGAAATGTTTTTCCTGCTACAATCATATAGCTCCCTGTAGCTGGGAAAATCTAAAATGCCTTCTTGAATATACTGTATCCTTATTTTTAAAAGACTTTTGGGAAAAACAAACAAACAAACAAACAAATAAATACCCCCCCCATCTAAACAATAGTAAAATATTTTATATGCATGTTGAAAAAGTAAATAAATTACAGGTTACAGTCATCTGCTTCTGTGCAAAGTGTCATAAAACTCTACATACTGATTTTGTTATCTTTTACAGTAATTTTGCATTCTTGCAGCAGTACATGAATGTTCACAGAGCAATGTAGAAATAAGTGCTAGTGTCTGAACAGGAGAATTTAGGATTTGATCTAGATTTTCTGGAAGTCAAGAAATATTATTCTGAAAAAGAGGAAGAGGAATATTTCTTAAGTAAATAACAGCTTGAAAAAAAAACAAACCAAAAGGGTTTGAAATGGCCTTGATGCTAAAAGAAAAAGGGAAATTAAATTATGTATGTAGAGGTAAGGAAAAGCAACTGAATCAAAATAAGAAAAAAGAACTAGATAAACCCAAATATTAGGTAAAATAAATTCAGGATGAGGTCTATTTCCCCAAGGAATAAAATCTCAATGATAATTCATGAACACATCCAAATCAAGCATACATGGTAGAGATATCTAAATTATCAATCAATTCTTCAATAGCAGTAAAATGAGTCAATGATTTAATAGATATTTTCCATCACCAATTTTTATACTATGAAAAGTCAGTTAAGTAATGGAACCATTTTTCATCGTGAAATAACCTTTATGTTACTTTATTGTTCAGTGCTCTCTTGGAGAAATAGTCTTTGCAGTCTGTTAGGAGGGCTGATGGCATGCAGTAGAGCAATATATATCTTGTGACTTACCAAAATTATATTAAATATCAGAACTCATATTACATGTTTGAGTCTCTTGTCTATTCTACCACTTCACCTCCTGCCTTTTGTGGTTGCCTTGATATTTTTGAAGGCTTTGTATCGAAGATGTGGTTTCCTACTATTTGCTGCTTATTCTGTTTTTTATCCAGCTGGCCTTTGAAAGGTGGCCCTCCCACTGAACATGGAAACTGTACCATCTAGCTGAGAAAAGGCAAAGACTTCCAATCTCTAGCTGAAGCCACTGAAGCTATAAAACCAATCAAAACCAAAGAACCAATACAAATAAAATTGTAGACTTAAGCATTAATCGTAAATTATGCAGTGATAATAATAGTGATAATTGAGAAAAGGAAAACAAAGACAACAGTTCATGATAAAGAATGAAACCAGCATTCAGTTTCAATAACCCAGAATAATCCATGTTCAATAACAAATTATGGAAAGTTTCATAATTTATACTATGTTACGTAAAGATTTATTATGAGATGGTTTAAAAAAATCTTGTATTATAACTAACGTTTTTAAGCATTTATTTTAAATAAGCTTAACAGGAGGAGAATAATTGTAATGAAATTGCACTTCAGAATAGATTTCTTAATGAAGATAGATTAAAGATTTTGTATAAATAAAACTGGTTTTAACAGATACATATCCTTAAGAAATATAGGTTTGAGTTAGGAAAGTAGTACAGGTAGGAATTCTTAATGTTTTAATTCTTAATTTCTTCATAAAAATTCTAGGCTGATTTTATATATAAGGCTTCATGTGTACAGCTACAGAAATTTGATATGTAATTTAGTCTGGGAATATATATACATACTTACATGTAAAGACATTCTGGTCAGATGAACTGTTGATAGCAAACTTCTGCATATATATTTTTCTTGCTTTCTATTTGATTTGTATAAATTTGTGACTTTTTTCATAATAATTTGACAAACTCTTAATTGCATACCTCCACTTTTGTAGTACTTTGATAGCTTTTTGACCACTTAGCTATGCTCCACTCTGATTAAATGAATTGGTTTTTTAAGGTGAAAGAAGGAATGCCTAATTAGCTTTAGAGATGTTTGCAGAATGTGGTAAAAGGGACTGGCCACTTGACAGGAATATAAGAATGTAGTCAGAGTATGTAGGGATGCAACAAGGAAGGCTAAAGCCCACTTGGAATTCAAACTGGCAGGGGATGTCAAGGACAACAGGAAGGGCTTCTTCAAGTATATCAGCAGCAAAAGGAAGACTAGGGAAAATGTGGGCCCACTGCTGACTGAGGTGGGTGCCTTGGTGATGGAGGATACAGAGAAGGCGGAGTTACTGAATGCCTTCTTTGCTTCAGTCTTTACTACTAAGGCCAACCCTCAGGAAACCGAGACCCTGGAGGTAGGAGAGAAAGTCTGGAAAAAGGAAGACTTTCATTTGGTTGAGGAGGATAGGGTTAGAGAACATTTAGGTGAACTTGACATCCACAAATCCATGGGCCCTGATGGGATGTACCATGAGTGCTCAGGGAACTGGCAGATGTTATTGCTAAGCCACTCTCCATCATTTTTGAAAAGTCATCGAGATCAAGAGAGGTGCCAGAGGACTGGAGGAAAGCCAATGTCACTCCAGTTTTCAAAAGGGCAAGAAGGAGGACCCAGGAAACTACAGGACAGTCAGCATCTCCTCCATCCCTGGAAAGATGGTGGAACAACTTATTCTAGGGGCCATCAATAAGCATGTGGAGGAAAAGAATGTTATCAGGAGTAGTCAACATGGATTCATCAAGGGGAAATCATGCCTGACCAATCTGATAGCTTTCTATGATGGTATGACTGGATGGATGGATGGAGAGCAGTGGATGTTGTCTACTTCGACTTCAGCAAGGCTTTTGACACTACCTCCCATAACATCCTCATAGGCAAGCTTAGGAAGTGTGGGTTGGATGAGTGGACAGTGAGGTGGATTGAGAACTGGATGAATGGCAGAGCTCGCAGGGCAGTGATAAGCGCTGCTGTGTCTGGTTGGAGGCCTGTAGCTAGTGGTGTGCCCCAGGGGTCAGTGCTTGGTCTGGTCTTATTCAGCATGTTCATCAGTGACCTGGACAAGGTCTAATGAAGTTTGCTGATGATACAAAACTGGGAGGAGTGGTTGACACAGCAGAATGCTATGCTGCCATTCAGTGAGATCTGGACAGCCTAGAGAGTTGGGCAGAGAGGAAACTAATGAAGTTCAGCAAAAGCAAATGTAGGGTCCTGCACCTAGGGAACAATAACCCCAAGCACCAGTACAGGTTAGCGGTTGACCTGCTGGGAAGCAGCATTGCAGAGAAGGACCTGGGAGTCCTGGTGCACAAGAAGGTCTCCATGAGCCAGCAATGTGCTGTTGTGGCCAAGAAGGACAATGGTACCCTGAGTTGTATTAAGAGGAGTGTGTCCAGCAGGTCGAGGGAGGTTATCCTCTTCCTCTACTATGTCCTGGTGAGGCCACACCTGGAGTGCCGTGTCCAGTTCTGGGCTCCCCCGTTCAAGAAAGACAGGGAACTACTGGATAGAGTCCAGCGGAGGGCTACAAAGACGATTAGGGAACTGGAGCATCTCTCATATGAGGAGACGCTGAGAGAGCTGGGTCTGTTTAGCCTGGAAAGGAGAAGACCAAGAGGGGATCTCATCAATACTTATAACTATTTAAAGGGTGTATGTCAAGAGGATGTGCCAGACTCTTCAGTGGTGCTTAGCAACAGGACAAGGGGCAACAGGCACATACTAGAACACTGGAAGTTCCATCTGAACATGAGGAAAAACTTCATCACCTTGAGGGTGAACAAGCACTGGAACAGGCTGCCCAGAGAGGTTGTGGAGTCTCCTTCTCCGTAGATACTCAAAACCTGCCTGGATGTGATCCTGTGCAACCTGCTCTAGGTGATCCTGCTTTAGCAGGGGGTTGGACTAGATGATGTCCTCTGTAGGGAACAGAGGTCCCCTACCATTAGTGATTAGCCACTGCATTCTTTCAATGAAAGGATATTCCTCTTTGGTTCTTATAAAAATGAAAAGTACATAAAGCTGATTCAGAGAAGCAAATCTCACATCCATTTATGATCTATATGTAAATGTGTGGACAGTCTGCATACTAAATCTGCCTCAATTTTTGGTAGGAAATCCTGTTTCTATTGTGAAAAAGTTCTCTAGGAGTTTCATGGGCCACGTTAAAAAGGAAAAAATGTTGCATTATGTCAACAGGAACCACTCTGCAAGAATTATATGCAAGTACTCGGGTATGCTGAACAGTTCCTTTGTCATTACTTTTCACAAATACTGTCCATAGACTCTACTTTGACCCCTGAAGTCTGTTTACAAATCTTGTGCTCCCCATTAAACTTTACTATACTCTGTAGGGTTATACTTTACCTGTGCAAATTGACAAAATGCTTTTTTTTTTACCCCATGATTCCTGTAAGGGGGGACTATTTACAGAAGCCACATACAGCAGTTCAGCGTTGTTACATTTCACTCTTTGACAAGTATTTATATTCTTTTCATGCAAATAGATACAGAGAGTTGTGTGAAAGTTTTAAAGAAAAGCCTGAGAAACAAAAATTTAAGTGAATCAGCTGGTCATTGGTTGGATTTTAATGATGACTTTACATATTTACCCCAAATTTTGCAGACATGGAGTATAAACTACTGAGTCAACGTATAAACACGATAAATCTTTCCACTTGAACATGTGTCTCTCACCACAGCTATATGATTAGCTAAAGTGGTGGCATCTCCTTCCTGAGATGGAGTAATCAGATCTGAACTAATTTAAAAAAAAATTGACCTTGAAAAATGTAAAGCTCGTTTATGCTAGGGAGTGAATGAAGCATATTTAGTTTAAGTTAGTTGACAGATGCGTATATATTATCTTCAGAGACAGAAATCCTGTCTGTGCTGAAGTCAGTTTAAACTTCAATGACTTCAGTGGAACCAGAATTTTGTCCAAAGTGTCGTGGGCTGGTGACAGCCAGATCTCTGATGCACTCGTGAAGATTTGCAAGTGTGTTTCATTTCAGTTGCCCTTGTAGGACCATAAATAATCTTTCATCTACTCAGTTAACATTCCTGTGATAAACAGTGTCTACAGCAATAATTATAAAGGAGCCTCTTCTTTGACATAGAGGAGAATAGTGCTCAAAGGATACTCCAAAATCTAATTAGACACCTCTTTTTCTCCAGCATGTATCTCCCCTTCTCTGTCTCAAAAGAATTAAAAAGCAATCCAGCACCAAAGAAAATATCAGGGAGATATGATTCAGTTCATCTTGTCAAGCTACAGCTTTTAATGATGGGCAGATTGTCCTGGGGTTTCTTTCCTGTGTGATGTAACAGCAAAGTATATTTTAGCAGTAATTTCTAACTGAGAACAAGATTCTGCTGTGTCTGACATCCAACCAGCCATGAAGGGATCTAAATACAGTGGCTGCCCTGGAGACAATCCAGCAGTCACCCCACATGGGAGCAGTATATAACAGATGGGACTAGGATGACTGATTTAATTAGAATATTTTAATAGGACAATGGAGAAACATTGCACAGCTCTATCAGTTAGTGAAAAACTCCATTAAATTCCCCAAATTAATTGTTCCATAGGGAGAATATGTCAAATAAAGCATATCTCACTGCAATCTCTCTCTCTTTTTCTCTATTTCTCTCTCTCCACCTCTCCTCACCCCCCCACCCTTTTTTTTTTTTTTTTTTTGTTTTTTTTTTCTCATTTGGGGAAATTCCAGATGATCATCGTGGAAAATAATCTGTTACATTCCATTTTTAATACACCTAAAACTTTAAAAGATAAATAAGCATTTGGATATATTCAAATATTTATCTAGATCTATTAATTAAAATGCTGAATGGGTTAAATAATTTCAATTTATCTGATACCTTCAGTTTCAAAGATTTCTTATTATGGAAATATGATTCCTAATCATACATTCAGAAAAAAATTCCCACCTGCTAGTGACAAATTATCTGTTATATTTCATACAAGATGTAACCATTATTCAAACCAAAATTCATTGTTTAGGGTTTTTTTAGGGTGTGTGGGGGGGTTCTGCCTTTTTTTTTTTTTTTCTAATAGACAGTAGGTTGTACTATGTATTTGAATTGCCTTGTTAGCATTATATGAATTAAATTAAATGGATTTTTTTAGGATTTTTTTTTAAATAAATGTTAAAAGACTTTCATGTGAAAGCCTTTAAATTCTCCCAGTAACATCCCAGTTATATTGTCACAGGCAAGAGAATTCTGTAAACTTTCTTTCCACTTCTTAGTAGAATCTGTATTAAATAATTTTAACTATATAATAATTTCATCTTTGGGTTTGAAAAAAAATAAATACATATTTTAGGAAATATAGCAAGCCTATTGATAGTAATGAAAGAATGACATACCAAAATTCTCAACAACACAGTGTTTAATGGTAATTCAGTTGTTGGAATAATGGAATCTGTATCAATTAATCATGACAGAATCTCCTATTCAATAACTATTCAAGTGCCAAGAAGAAGAAAAACTAGTCTAGCTAACAGCCTAAGAAGAGAATCTCAGTATTATTTTGTGGGACCTTCCTATTAAATCAAATTATAAAGGGCTGGAAACTTATTGAAAGAATATTTAAAGACAACAAACAGAATACTTAATAATCATTATCTTCATCATAAGTGGGGACAGGGATTTTTATTTAAAGAAAGGGCTTCATTGTTGACAGTGACTCATCTAGACAGGTCAGATTTTATCTTTCTTATTGCAAAATGAGAATGTTATGTTACTTGAACGTGAAATTTAGCAAATACAGATTTTTTTAAAGAAAATAAAGATGACATGCTTTTCTGCGTATGCTACCCAGACATTTTAATTTTCATGACTGTTTCAAGTCACTTTTATTTTTCCTGGAAATTTATGTAAGAATTTAATTCCACAGTTTTATAGCTTTTTAGTCTGCATTATTCTTTCTTAGCCTTCCAGAATGGTCTGTTACAAAAGAACATATAGTGTCTTCCCATTCAGAAGCAGTTTATAACTGACCTTGAATTTGTTGGTTTCTGTAGAATATTTGGAAGGGTACTTATTAAAAAAAGGGAAAAGACCCACATTTCTTCCTATTATGTGGAGTGTCAATTTGAGCTCCTATGTTTTTCATCGTGATATATATTACTACACTTTCTCTTCTCTGTAGTCACTGAATATTTCAGCAGCAGCCTAGATCAGAATCCTACAGAGCTTAAAACTTGCACCTCCTCAATGTCATTCTGACATTGAGAGTGTCCCAATAAAGAAATTAATGTAACATGCAGAATGCAATTATGGTACAATTAATGCCTCAGTCAGAACAGCAGTTCAGGCTAGAATTTACAACTTCGAATGCATCACTAAGTCCAAGTGATTCCTTAAATTCTCTAAGTTTTGGGAAAGATTTAACTTTGCCTTAGTTATATATTAGTGATACCATGTTCTGGCTTTTATTGTGCATGCTCAAGTTGAGCAATACCATCTCTGCTCTGCTTGCAATAAGGTTGTTAAATTTACTAAAACCACTGAATACAGGTCCTCTACTGCTTTGGGGTATATTGTTCTCCTTGGGAGAGATAATTTCCTTTTCATATACTTATTACTTTGGGGGTTATATTTATAATTTGTTACTGCCTGCATACTTTTGGGCAACCTGGTCTAGAGGAGGGTGTCCCTGCACATGGCAGGGAGGTTGAAACTAGATGATCTTTAAGGTCCCTTCCAAACCAAACCATTCCATGATTCTATGATTCTAGTGCATTTGGAAGGCAAACATTGCTCAAATTTTAAGGAGAATAGGAGGAGACTAAAATGTTAAGTACAAGCTAAATTAGCTGATCTTTAGAAAATGTGGAAGTAATTGTTATTGAGGTCAAGTAAAATGGGCCTCTGAAGAACTGACAAACATACACGGTGAGTGAGAAATGATAATATGAAAAGTGATATTGGTTGACTAATAAGTCAGCTTCTTGCTTGGAGTCAACTTTCAATTAACACTTAAACTTCATCTTTTACTATAGCGTGTAGGAATTTTTGAAAGCTAAAAAAATACAGAATAATCCATGAAAGATATGTGTATTTCATCACAGATTTGAAACTAGATCCATCATGTGGTTAAGACAATGTCCATGAAGGCTTCTATAAACATTGACCACCTATGGTGTAGATAACATTCCTTCTCTACTTTTCCATCACTTTAGAAGTCTTATAGTTTGAAGATTTGAGAGGAGAGGAAAGGAGGAAGAAATGAGAGGAAAGGGGTTTTGGGTTTTGTTTGGGTTTGGGTGATTTTAAGGTCTATAGGGAATAATTAGGGTCATAGCTGTGATTACAGATTTTGGATGCTCTGAAAATGAAAATAAATAATAAAGCTAAAATTTTGCTACAACGTCTATATAATTTTACTAATCGCTCTGTTACCAATGACAGTGAGTCTGTATTTCAGTTGGACTATATTATTTATGAATATCTTTGTCTTCCTTTGAGTATTAAATTATATTTGCATTAGAATGTTTTTATGTACTTGAATTCATGTATTTCTGATGCAAAATAATATTTGGTAATTCAAAGTAAAATGTGGTTGAACCATGAAAATTTGAGGAATTAAACAATATAAATTTTATGAAACAAAAGCAGAGATTTTGGTTTTCTTTCAGCTCCTAATAACTGGCTCTTTTCTGTGATTTTTCAATTGTTGCTCTTGTTCTGATTAACTGAAACTAGGAAGAAATCTACAATATATAATTAGTAGTTTTCTCAAATTGTACAAAAACACCTGATGTTTTTAAAGTAAAGTAAGACAAGTTGTATTTCATATATAGGACTATCTTTACATTGAATATATAATTGAACCTACACTAAATATTTCAAATATCTCCTATGATTACAAAAATTAGTCACTGGTAAGCAGGAATATATGTTGGATGAAACCTTCAAGGCATTAGATGCTGAAGTTTGATGTTTGACATTAGCATAGGATCATAAGATCATTCAGGTGGGAAGGTCTTCAGTCCAAACTTGTGCACAAACAGGATCAGTTGTGAGATCAAACCAGGTTACTCAGGGCTTTTTTGAGACATATCATGAGAAACTCTGTGGATGGAGACTGCCAAATGGACAGATTTGACTGCCAATCTCTATGGACAAATCTGTTTCACTGTCTGTCTTTCCTCATGGTGACAAAACTCTTCCTCATATTGTCTGAATCTCTCTTGCTTCAGCTTATGTCCATTGTCTCGTGCGTAGTCCCCTTGACTCAATTCATGCTCCTCTGTGAAAAGCACAGCTCTGTTCTCCTTGTTCAGGGGCTCTTAAGTGCCCCTGAAGTAATTTCTTCCCCAGGTTGGACAAGTCCATCCCTCTCCCCCAGTCTCTCCTCCTGGTGCAATTGCTGCAGCCCAGATTGTCTTTGTGGCATCTGCTGAACTTGCTGCAGTTTGTCCTTCCTGTATTAGGGGGCTTCAACATGTTAAGACATGTGGTTTTAACAAGAGCAGAGTAGAAGGAGATAATCAGTCCCTTGATCTTGTGCTAATGCAATCCCAGATGCTGTTGATCTTTTTGCCGCTAGGGCATGCTTCTAGTTCATGTTCTGTTCACTGTAAACCAAAGCCTCCAACTTCTTTTCCACATAGCTGCACTCCAGACAGTGTATCCCCAACCTGTATTGATGAAAGGGGTTTTTCCTTCCCAGGTGCAGGTCTTTGTTGAGTTTCATAAGGTTCCTGTGGATCCATTTATTCTGCCTGCTTAGGTCCCTCTGGATAACAGCCCTGTCCTTGCAAACATATCGACTTATATCCCCAAACTTGATTAATGCAATCTGTTTGCCTCCTTCAGGTCATTGAAAAAGATGTTGTATAGTACAAGTGCTAATGAAGACATCTATAGTACACTACTTGTTAATAGCCTCTAGGTACTATGTAATGGATTAACTGTGATCATCTGACTCCATCTATCCAAACATTTTTCCTATATAGTTGCGCATGCATCCAGGCAGCAATGTTCCAACTTGGATATAAGAATATTGTGGAAGACAGTGTCAGAATCCTTACCCTCTATATTTTTTTTTTCTTCCTTTTTTACACTGGAACTTAGTCTTGAGCCAGTCTCCTGATATGTCCATTTGTTTTCCTGAGTATCATGATACACTGTTTTTGTTGTCAAGTACGCACAATCTTTCCTGAGCTCCTTCACTCTTCAGAGCTGATTATCACATTCCCAGACAGTATTTTCTTGTTTATGAATAGCAGATCCAACTGCATATGACCTCTGGTTCAAGCAGTATCAAGCAATTATCCTTGACAACCTCCAGTTATATCTCAGATTGCTTGCATCCCTCCACGTTTCCCTTCCAATAGGTGTCAGAAAGGTTAAACACCCCCATAAGAATTAAGGTCTGTGATCCAGAGAGACGACTTCTTGTCTAAAGAAGATTTCTTCTGCTTCCTTATCCTGTTCAGGTGGTCTGTAATAGACTCCCAACACAATGTCACTCTTACTGGCCTCTCTGTGTTCTACAAGCTCTCAACCAGCTTGTCATCTGTCCTATAGAAGAGCTCCATACATCCAATCTGCTTCTTCACATTGAGGGCAACCTCCATTCTCATCTTCCCTGCCTGTTTTTCATGAAAAACTTGTATTTGTCCATGGGAGCACTCCAGCTGTATGAGCTGTCCCCTCAACATTTCAGTTATTCCAATGACATCAAAGGTCTGACACTGCACCTCAATCTTTTCTTCCTCCTGCTTGGTTTCCAGGTTGCATGCATTTGAGCAAGTACATTTGATATGCCCCTCCCCTCCCGCCCCCCACCTTGCATTCCTGTTTATTGTTCCTGAGGTCTACCTTGTTTTCCTCATCTTATACATTTTCTTTCACCTCTGACTAGCATTTCCTAACTTAATTATGGGATGTAATATCCTTCCCCTGTTGTTCCCAGTTTAAAGGTCCCCCCACCAGGTTGGCCAGCCTGCTAGCAAAGATGCTCTTGCCTCATTTGGTAAGGCAGATCCTGCCTCTCTCTAACAGTCTTCAGTCTTCAAAGAAGTTCTTGTGGTCATAAAAGCTAAATCACTCTGTAATTGCCTACCAGTGGTGGAATGGTTGTTGACTTGAGAATCTCTCTGCTCTTCCTCAAGCCTTTGCCTCTACGACAAGGATAGAGGAGATCATCTCCTCCCTTACCACTTGCCATTCTCTGGTTATTTCTGTCAGCTTTGGATGTACGACCATGATGAGAGTAGGTCATCCACAGGAAGAATAATTTGAACTCGATAATCTGTCCATTCAAACAGATATGTAATTTAATGAAATATATACCTAGGAATGGCAATATTGGCCCAATCTCCAAAACTAGAAATGTTCTGCAACTGGCTTTCTGGAAATGTAAGACTTTGAGTAAGATTTGTGTTTCATAATGGGAAGTCTTGCAATGATGAAGTTACAGAGACTATTTTATAGCCATTTTAAGAGGCATCTTGTTTAGATCATATACACACATTCTAGGAAATTATGGTAAGTGATAAGAGGCTTCCACTTCCTAAGTAGAACATAAACAAAAAAGGTGGAAAAAACATTGGTGGGTTTTTTTTTTAGTCATTTTACCATACGTCTACAGGAGCATCATTGAAGTTTTGATCAAAATTTCATATAAGATAGTGAGAGGGGGAGTCTTTGATTTCTTTTAACCTTTCTTTCAATTTAAAAATATTCCCATCCTTTTTTTTGTAAATTCTCTAAAATTTCTCTGAAAATGTTTCCCTTCATAGTTTCAGCTTCACTGATGGAGTTTGCTTCATCTCCTTTTTTAGGACAGAATTAAAGTCACCATTAATGTATTGTCAAGGAGAATTTAAAGAAATACATTATCACAAACAAAATACAAATAAATGTTGAAAAAATCAACCAATCAGTTTTTGGGCTTCTGTGATCATTATGAAATCAAAGTTAATGTGTTCCTCTATAATTTTTTAATATATCTATATTTTTGTATGCATATACACAGTCATTTTCTCTGTCTGTATTGGCACTTGAATGGAAGATTTGGTTATCATCTAAGTAATACATGTAATTGCAGGAATGCATGTAGTTTCTGTAACACCAGTGTCTTAACTATACATTGTCTTTCAAAGAAGACAGATTATGACTGGAATTCTTGCAGTTAGAGAGAGAATTTATCTTTAGCTGGATTGGTATCTGTTGAAACACCAAAATAAAGCATTACCTAAAGGGAAAACAAATGAATAAATGCTCTGTGCTCCAGGATCACAACTACTTTCCAACTTACTCTTAAACAGTTTTGTGCTTGGCTGTAGGGTTCTTCGATTCAAGTCATTTTTCATGAAGTGGAATTCTTGGGTTTCTAGTTCAAAAGTAAGCTTTTAGTCAAAGAAGCTTTGAAAGCATGAGTTGATTTCAAGTGAGCACTAGAGTTGGGGGGAAAACAAAAAAACCAAACAACCCCCCCCAAAAAAAAACCAAATCAACACCCTGCAGCTGTATTTTACCACTCCAAAAGGAGGCTTGGGAGATTTAGAGATATCCAGAAATATTCAGTACATCTAATTTTTACAAGAAAAGTATCTGAAATAACTGCTTCAGAAAACTTCCCTAAAATCCTTAGAATTGTCCTGTTCTTAGAGATGTGATAATGGAGGATTTGAAGTTGCAGAGAGAAGTGTAAATCATTACTTGACAAGCCTATCCTAAAAGTTATGCAGTGTTTGTGCTATACGATTGCCTCTCTGTCTCTGAAAGGACAATTGTTTTTCTTGGGAGTAAGGTGAGTGCAGAAACTGTAATGAGAGCCCTGGGCAGAGCTGCACATGGCAAGTTAAGTCATTGGTTTGTTTTTGCCTATTTTGCTGCTGCTTTTTTGATCACCAAGACATGGTCTGCAGAATTTAATCTTAGCCCAACCCTTTATTTTCTTTCTTTTCTACTAATACATCATAGATGAAATTGAAGCCAGGCATGATTAGCACTGACTTAAAAGTTTCCATGCAATATGCATAGATTTGCAGTTTCACCATGTTTATAAATCTTCCTAAACCAAACAAAACTAAGACCCTGATAAAGCAGAAGGTGTAAAAATATATAAAATTTGCTTGCAGGAAGTGTTAGGGTAGTACTATGAAGCACTGAAAAATTTTCTCTCACTATCCTATTAATGAAGATAAAGTTTACTAAGGGAAAAAGCCTCTTAATGGAAAGCTGTTTGATCAACAAATTTCATGTGATCCTATCCAATATATAAATGATAACGTCTCCTGTGAAACAGCCTGTTTAGACTGATCAAAGTTTTAAGTAAGAGATATAAATTTAGCAAAAGCTATTCATATATCATAAAACTACCTTAGTGTAAGATGATATAATATGTGGCCCCGGAGAACTGTTGTTAATCTTGCAGGTAACCCTTTTAACACCTGATATTTTGTTATTCTGCACCTCATGCCATAGTCAACTTCCCATGAAGACAGATGATAGAGGTAAAGTTTAGGTGTTCATTAAACATAAACCCAGGTAATTTATTATTCATCATATTTAAAATTTTTGTAACAAGTGTAACAAATGCATGCAGGTCTACTTAACTATACTATGCTGAGTAGCAGTAAAGATAATTAAACAAAAGCAGCAGTAAAAAACCTTAAATGGCTGACTCAAATTTTCAGTGGGCCCCTTACTACTATATGCAATTGTTGAAGAAACTAGATAACAGTCTTATTTCTAATATTTACCAATTAGAGGGCTCATAGCTTTGTTTTTGACTTCTATGCAATATAGAAAACTAAATTAGTGAAGACCTGTTCCCGAAGTATGGAAATTGCTGAATGTCATACTGGCAAATACTTTCTTCTGTTCTTTCTTAGAGATTGATTGTTCATTTAAACACACTATTTCTTCATTTCCAGTGAAACACACTGGCAGTAAATTCACTGGCAGGATATGCCCAAGTATGTTTAGTCTGAGGCACTGAAGAAGTTCAAGCCCACGGTATTCTGGAAAAATCTTTCCTTGTCTTCTATTAATCAAAAGACAAATACCTTTGTCAGCAATATGTGGCAATAGGAAACACACACGTTAAACAATACCTCTCTTATTATCTTTCTTTATTGCCCTGCTAATTCACCGCACAGACCTTCTCAGACTGATCACTCCATATAGTATATGTTTCTATATATCTAATGAAAAGAAAAACATAGCACTTTTTTTTTTTTTCTACAGCTGTATCACACAAATTCAATTCCATTTCATGTTTTACACATTGCATTGAAAAATATCTCATAATTCAAATTATGAACACTTTAATGCTGGGCCTCCATTTCCATATCTCCTCAAAATAAATGACAAATGTTTGCCTCTTTGCAACAGGGTCAGACAATTCAAAAAGGAAAATCTATACAGTGACCTAATTTGCAGTTTAAACTTTTCAAGGGTCACAATGTCTAGTGTAGTCATGACTGTAGAAGTCTAGAGAATAAAGGGTTTATTGTGTCTGTATAGACTGTAAAGTACTTGCATACTTATAAGCAGGGAATGCTGAATTATTATAATTAATTAATTTATCTGGTGATTTATAATTTAGCCTTTGTTCTCATTTTGAATTATGCATGAGCCAGTGACAATTTTGAAAAAAAAAAAAAAATGTTTATTTGTACCTTTTCTAATTTTAACTTACAGTTAGTTCAGCCACTGCTAGCTGCATTTGCCTACCCCTGCTTATAAAGTGGGAAAATTGCTTTGTCAGAAAACTTTCACAATATATTTTACTCTTATTTTTCCTAGTTTAGGAGGGGTTTTTTTGAAAGAGTGATTTTACATTGTTAGTGCTGTTCAATGAGAATGGAATTATTAACTGACAGTGACAATCTTGGTATCATACAATGCAGGGCTTTTAAAATCCCTAACAAGAAGCAGCTTCCTTCAGTATTAGGTATTTTAAATCACAACAGTGACTTTGTACAATTAATGCAGAAGATATTGCCTTTAGTTCATAAAATGAAACATTCCTGACCACCCTGTGGCTTGCACTATTTCTCTCATTTGCACTGTGATATCCTGTATTACTGGCTTCTGAAGCCTTTTTTCTTGGTCCACAGAGTTAATAAGATCCAGCAAGAACAATCAAAAAGTGGAATGTACTTTAAAAATATTTTAAAACCAGAGATATTTTCATCATGGTTTTGAGAACTATTTTTAATTAGAATATTTCAGTATTCCATCACAACAGAATACACAAAAATATCAGTGCTTGAAAAGTGCGAATTTATGGTTTTATGGAGGCTTTACTTTGGTTTTATTTTTTAATTTTTCATCTCAGGTAACACCCCTACACAGCAACATGCTTAAGTATGGGTTTAAAACTAAATATTTGGTATACTCACTCGAGTGAGATTTTGCTGTGCTTTCTCACTAATTATACCTTGGACCTCAAAGCAGATATGTCAGTTTGACAAGTGCTGTATGACATTATGAGCTACTAAAATCACTATAAAACACTTCATTTGAAAATAAGTGTTTTCATAATGAATAAAGTTACATCCCTGAGCTTTCTCATTTGAATGTTCAGGTAAGTGATGTGAATAGTGAAATGACAATGTTTGGCACTGTTACAAATTACTGAAGATGGTTCAATAAAACAAGACTAGTAACAGAAGAGTTTCACAGTACTATGTGAGCAGGCAAAAATTCCGGATGAAATTTAAGGCTGATAAAATCTAAACAATCTGCATAAGGGAACACACTGATCTTTTATATGGAATGTTGATTTCTAAATTAATTATTGCTGCTCACAAAAGAAATCTTAGCAACACTGCGAATACAAGAAGCAAAATAGCATATTAGAATTTACCAGGGGAGCAGTTGAAAACAAAGTAGTAAGTTCGTTATGCCAATGAATAAATCCACAATAAACTGTATCCTGAATACTGCATAAAGTTTGATCCCTTCACCTCTAATATGTTACTTTGGAACTAGAAAATATAGGGAAAAGGGCAGCCTCAGTGATAGGTATGTAATGGCTTTCGTAGAAGGGAGATCCAATAGAGTAGAGTAGAATGATTAAGCTCAGAAATTTGGAAAACATCAACAGAGTTATCTCTGGTTTTATATTCTTTTCCTAAGCATCTGCTCTTAACAGTATAGGTGTTTAGTGCTGAATAAGATGTACTGATTCTGATCCTGGACCAGTGGTGTAGACTGCCCTGTATTCAGAATGTGTATTTGTCTTGGAGAAAGTGAGGTGGAACAGTCCAAAAAAAAAAAAAAGAACAAAGCTGTGAGCTGGTGAAACAGCCAAAGACCATCCAGAGCCTGAGTGTTCTCCCTGTCCATCCTCTATTTATCTATAAATAGCATCTGTAGCAGTACAGATGTACTCCTAGAGGCAAGATTGTGGTCTAGATGAAATGTGCTGAATTACTTTGGCTGCTCCCACATTCTTGTGCTTAGTGGTGACATGCAACAGGAGTTTAGATGTGAAGAATGAGTATACAGAGTAAACAAACATTGCACAACTTTTAAGATTACCTGCTAGAGGACAGTTTTGGTACAGTATATAATGGTTTTTGTAAGAAAGTATGCAGAGAGAGTAGCTTATTTTTGCTGTCAGAGATATTTTCAGATTCCAGTTCGAACGAACAGCTGTTGTGACTGATCTTTTAGGAGGAGAAGTCCTTTTGCATGAATGTATTGCTTTGGAAAACAGGCTGAAGGGACAGATGAGAGGTCTGCCAGGGGTGGGATCAGCCACACTGGTTAGGATGCACTTCTGGTGATTTTGAGGGCTTTAGCTCGTGTCAGGAGTGGACAAAGGTGATGGACTGAGAATCAAAGCATCCCTTTCCTATTCTCATGGTTTAGTCAAAAGGAGCCCTTGGCTGGGTTGTAGCTGGCAAGAAACCAACATTCAGCTTATGCTCTATCCTTGCTTTGATAGTCAGGATGGTCAAGGCCACCTTTTTTGACAGTCAAGGACCACAACAGATCCTGTAGGAAAGTGGCATTCCCCAACTGGTATTTAGGACAGATGTCTATTTTTCAGCAGCAAAAACAGAGAAATAGATGTAATTATAAGCAAATAAGGGTGTTCAGCTGTCTTTCAGAGCATTCTTCCACCAGTGCCTGAGTAAATCCTTAAAGCTTGCTGTAATTTAGAGCAGGCTTCCAAGCGCTGTAACGCTAGGCAGGGGAACAGCCATGAGCAGAGCAGGAAGAGAGTCAGGAAATTCAAAAGTGAGCTAAAACATATATTACACTTTGTATGCTTTGTCAAACAAAATGAACTAGTAATGTGGTGCGGTTTTTTCTTTCCTTATGTACCAGTTTTTCCTCTCCATTTTTAGTCTGTATCTGAACTATTTTTTAATATATTAATTGTAATTTAATAGTCTTTTGACTAATGAAAAGGAGAGGAATAGATATGGCTCCCAGCAGTAACAAAAGCTTAATTAGACATGGTGCTGATAGGAAAGTGGATAACAGTACTATGTGGATTTATGTTTTACTTTATATTTTACTCTAGAGGCAGCATGTTTTGAAAGTCTGTAAGTTTCAGAAGAAAGCACTGTGCAAGAGTTGCACTGAAAGAAGGCTAAAATACATTGGTATTGTCTTTCATAGTTTTAATCTTTGAGTCCTAGTATTTAAATTCCAGAGAGTCCATGAGTTTACCACTTGGTAAAGTCAATGCAGAATATTGCAAATACAATTTTCTGAGTTTTGCTGGATTTTTGCCTGTTTGTCTTTAATGTGTTAAGGAGTGATAAAGTTGTAACTAGAAGTTAAGCTGCAGTGTATATTTTAAATTAAGAACAGAAGGAGGAAACCAATTGCTTTGTGGAGAAAAAGACTTTTTCCTGTGTGGTTTTTTTGGTGTTTTGTGGGGGGTTTGGGGTTTTGATTGTTTGTTTGTTTGTTTTTTTCCTGTTTATCACTTGTCTTGAAATATGCTGTTAAGTTCTTAGCAGCTGCCTCTTTTACAGCAACCCTTGTTACCTTTACAGAGTTCCAAATATGACATTTATTTTCCCATTTGTTAATTTTGAGGTTTTTAAATGGAGGCTTAGTAGCACCTGAGGAGAACCATTCAAACCAATTTTGAGTGTTATTATATTCTACCTAACTGGCCAACAATGACTTGTGCATTCACTGCAATTAAAAAGCCAAACAAACACAAAACCAAAAACAAACCAAAAACATAATTAGATGTCAATAAATCTTTATATTCTCTAGGCCTCTGTTTCTCAGCCAGATTGGAACAGCTTCAAGCAAAAAAGAAATTAAATTTATTAAAATTTAATATTAGACTCTTGGATCAAACTCCTTTCTAAAAGTCAGTTTATCTGGTTAAAAAAATGGCACATTTTTATCCTGCTGTATTTCTTTTCCCTCTTGCTTATATTTTCTTAGGTTTGTATTTATTTCTCCTTCATGATGGTCAGTGAATCATTTTATCTGTTTCAAATCAGTGTCTTTTGTAAGCAATAACTGCTTAGATTTCAAAAGTTTTCTGCAACATTTTTACAGTTGAACTATTTCCTGTATATTTTTTGCTTTATTAGAGTTCTTTACAACTCATTACAAATTAAATTTCAATTCAAAATAAAAAAAAAAATTTCCTTCACTGCACAACTAATAATGTTATAGACAGATGTTAAATGCCTGAAAGAAATAGTCCAACTCACTCTTCGTACATGTTTAAAAGTTAGCTCAATTCCACAAGAGTTAGCTGGAGATCCTTTCTACACTGGAGTTACCAGAGTACCTCTCCCATTGTGTACAGTAATAATTTAGGGCAGGCTGTTTTGAATCAGAGGATATCTGGTTCATAAATTGAACAAGGAAGTCAGTTAACAGAAAAAATACCAGAACCAGAAGACAATGGAAAATTTCAGCAATTGACTGACAGCTCCTATAAAGCATCTTTCTTTGAGTTTTCAGAGATATTTTCCCTGATTTTAACTACCCAAATATAGCAAAAGTGCCAGTTCATAGCTATGATATGGGCCATTCACTAAGAATATTTTTAACAGATTAAAATGTGCACAAAATGTCCATTTAGCTATGAAAAATAACTATTAGCATGTTCTGTGTTGAGACCTCCATTGCTTAAGTTTCTATTGTTACTTGTTCAATTTCACAAATTAAGCAAAGTAATAAAATAGCAGACCATGTTTTCTAGTCCTATGCATTGTCATCACTGTCATCATATGTATTGTTAACTTTGAGGAGTTATGGAATCATCTGAATATTTCACAAGATAAAATCTTATGGATTCTCAATTTCCTCTCTAAAAGGAGAAGAATGAAAGCAATCAGGAAACTTAACATGTGGAAGTACACACTATCCATTGGAAAAACTGTTCCCAGACCATCTAAACAGAAGTCCCACTGGGATTTCGATAACACACTCTTCTCTACAGTTAAACAGTTTAATGGATTTGGCAGTTTAACAAAATCCATTTCTTTCTGAGTCTAACAGCCATGATTTTGGGTTGCTTTGTTTTTTTTAAACTCGCTGTAGCTCACACTCTCCTCACACAGAGGGCAGCTTATACCTCTGTATCTGATCCATATGCCATTTAAATCAAACTTTCCCCAGACAGACAAAATAACTAATGTCCAAAACATTATAATAACATTTGTATCTGTAGTTGAGGAGGGCCAGCACATATTAATTTGTCATTTGGTGCATATTTATCAACCAGATTGCACACTGTTGCCATACTTAGGCTGTTAAAAGCCTTTATTAAAACTAGTGCTGCTGAAATCTAATGGCCTTCATTATTTTTGCTCTAAGTGTATATTTTTATAAAAAGTTTATTATATATATTATAGTGTGAGTGTTTCTAAAAGACAGCAGGTTTTGAAAGACTAATAAAAAAATCCAGCACAGTGTGAGCAAGGAAGTATTTTCCTCTCCTTTGTTGTATTACAGCTCTAGCATATCCTTAATGAAACTGTAGCACTGGTGGAACTGGTACAATAGCAGCTGGTAGTTACCATGACAATAATAATTTTAAAATACTTTTTTATCCATAATCTTTCTGATACTGCATCAATTGAAGAAACTGTATTACACAACAGTTGAATAAATATTCTCATATTTCATTGCAATGGACTCCATCTAGAAAAACAGAGGAAATATGCATGTAGGATTATCTTCAACTTTGTGACAATTCTTACTTGATAAGAATGAGTCTGTACCCATTCATAGAATAAATGTTTGTGCCTATGGGGAAAAAATATAATATAAATATTAAAAGACCTACTATGCTAGATGAAAGATATCCTCACTACATTTTATCACACTTATCTATACTTAACATTAAGGTACCCCTCTTGAAGTATTGTTGGCGAATGCATAAAGATTTTTAAAAGACAAATAAAAATGTTATATATACGATCCAGATTATTGTATATTATTTTCTATTTCACAGTACACTGAACTCCTTCATTGTACCTCTCCCAAAATAGTTCCAATCTAAAACATAGATTCTGAAAATATTAAAAATGTTTATTTACAAATCAGAGAACTCTATTTTTTTGTTTCCTGTTGCTTTTTATTTATGAGTGTTGAAGTATTGACAGAAAGATACTTTAAAGCAGAAAAAAATGAAGATATCAGCATTCTCATTGCCCCAAAATTTTTCAGTGAAAGTTCTAGTGGAATAAATTGTGGGGTTTGTCTATTTAAATTAACTCTATGTATTGAATACAAACACCCTGATTCAGTCAGTAGTGGTCAGTGAATCACAAACCATCATATTCTTATGCGTGCTTATCCTGGTTTCAGGTAGGATAGAGGTAATTTTCACAAGGAGCTGAGATGGGACACAGCCAGGACAGGTGACCCAAACTAGCCAAAGGGGTATTCCATACCATATAACATCATGCTCAACATACAAGGGGGCTAGTCAGGGAGGGGCGGCTCGGGGCCGCTCCGGGACGTTCTGAGTGTGGGCTGAGCGTCCGGTCGGTCATCAGCTGAGAAATTGCATTGTGTATCACCTATCACGCATATTCTAAGTACTGTTATTTTCCTGTTTTTTTGCTGTCCCAGTAAACTATCCTTATTCCAATGCATGAGTTTTACCTTTTTCTTCCCATTTTCCTCCCCATCCCACCAGGGAGGGGTGAGCGAGTGGTCACATGGTGCTCAGCTACTGGCCAGGGCTAAACCACCACAGTTCTTCTGATTATTATGTATACAGTCTGTTTTTCAGGTGAGTTCAATTCTTTTATGTAAGTATTTTTCTCCCTACAAATAATAATAATAAAAAAGCACCCTATAATTTTCAAATATATGATTGTTGTGGTTTTGCCCCAGCGTGCATCTAAATACCAAGCAGCCACTTGGTCACTCCCCTCCCGGCTGGAAGGTGGAGAGAATTGGAAGAATGAAAGTGAGAAAACTTGTAGGTTGAGATAAAGACAGTTTAATAGGTAAAGCAAAAGCCGCACACACAGGCAAAGCAAGACAAGGAATTCATTCCCCACTTCCCATGGGCAGGCAGGGGTTCAGCCATCTCCAGGAAAGCAGAACTCCATCATGCATAACCATTACCTGGGAAGACAAACGTCATCACTCTGAAAGTCCCCCGATTCCTTCTTCTTCCCCAAGCTTTTTATTGCTGAGTACAACATCATATGGTATGGAATATCCCTTTGGTCAGCAGTCCCCTCCCAAGTCCTTGTGCACCCCCAGCACAAGGGGGTGGTGTGAGGAGCAGAAAAGGCCTTGGCTCTTTGTAAGCACTGCTCTGCAGCAGCTAAAACATCCCTGTGTTATCATCAACACTGTTTTCAGCACAAATCAAAAACATATCCCCGTAGTAGCTACTATGAGGAAAATTAACTCTATCCCAGCCAAAACCAGCACAATGATTTTTCTTTAAAAAAATCTTGGGACAAGGGTGCCTTTGCAGAATAGCCTAGACTTATACGGATTTCATAGACTTATTGATCAGCATGCTCTAGTAAGAACTTGAAGAAATGAAACAAGTATTCAGGTTCCAAAATTAAGATTTATCTCACCTAATTTTGACTGATGAGCCATATAGTCTTACGCGGATTATCCCTATCATAAGTGAAGAGAGGCAGGTAACTCCAAAGGTTGATTCCACCCTCTAGAGCAAATACTAAGAGAGTTGAAAGGCATAATTTTTATGCATGGATACATTAATTTGGCTATGATTTGAAATTATCAATTAGATATTTTATGTGGTCAGATTATAATGCCTGAAAACTTCTCAAGTTGTTCTGTAGGAAGTGTTTTGAGAGTGAGCGGCAGATACTGCATGATGTCACCTAAATCAAGGCATTATTGATCGGAAGACTGGCATAAAGTATCACAGAATTTGCAGGTTTAGAATAGTTTTCATACACATTTTTTCACAAATGTTTCCAGAAAACAAGTATAACTCTTCACTGCTAAAAGTAATTCATCACTTTTAATCAAATAACAGGTTTGATTCTGTTTTATCTGTTCACTACTAGGAAGAGTATGTTTCCTTGTATAGGTTCTCAACCTTCCTCCAGATAAATTAACTTCAGGGAGTTTACCAGTTCATTTCTGCTGCTCAGGTCCCTCTGCAGTATATACTGAGGGGTTTCCGAGGTCATCTAATCCAACCTGCTGCTCCGAACAGACCAAGTAGCTCAGGTCCTTCTCCAGTCAAATTGGAGTATCTCCAAGGGTGAAGACTCAACAACCTCTCTGGGCAACCTGTTCCAGTATTTTATCAGCCTATCCTAAAAAGATAGATAGATAGATAGATAGATAGATAGATAGATAGATAGATAGATAGACAGATAATAAATCTACAGCCTGTGTTTCCATAATTTCTTTTACATGTATGACAGAAATAATTTGTCAAATGTCAGGTAGTCATTTTGGGATTACAATAGTCTGACTATTCAAACACTGCTAGAGAAACTGACAGGTTAGATTACTCCTCTACCTTCCTGCAGGTGTTTTAGATGTGGCTCTGAGTAACAGATATTGTGACTGCCATCTGGCATCTGACATAAAATGTATCCTGTAGCTAGAAACTTCTTATTTTAGACTGGTGTGTACTTTTTCAGTATAGCCCAAGTATTCCTCATAGAATGAGTTAGGTAGCACCCCACACACTGTAGAGTTGTGAAGAATTAATTCTTGTCTGATCTAGGACACAGGTATCGAAGATCTGAAGCAGCAATCAAATACTAAATAATTACTACATAATCTGATTTTGTCTTTGTACCATTGAAAATTTCATTATATTCACACTGGAGAAATGGAGAGGAACCCCATGAATTTCAACAAGGTAAGTGCAAAGTCCTGCACCTAGGGGGAGCAACCCCATGCACCAGTATATGCTGGGGGCCACTGGACTGGAAAGCAGCTCTGTTAGAAGGAACAGGAGATCCTGGTGGACAACAAGTTGACCATGAGCCAACAGTACAGCCTTGCCTCAAAGAAGTCTGGGGCTGCATTGGGCAGAGAATTGCCAGAGTGTCAAGTGAGATGATCCTTCCTCTCGACTCAGCACTGGTGAGGCACATCTGGAGTGCTGGGTCCATTTCTGGGCTCCCCAGTGCAAGAAGGACTTACTGAAGCAAGTTCAGTGAAGGGCCATGAAGGTGATTAAGGGACTGGAGCACCTGTAGGAGGTGGTTGAGAGAGCTAACACTGTTCATCCTGGAGAAGAAGAGGCATAAGCTTTCTTAGCAAAGTATATAAATACTTGATGGAGAAGTAAAGACGACTGAGCCAGACTCTTCTCAGTGGTGCCCAATGAAAGCAAAAGAAACAGCGGGCAAACAGTGAAACACAGAAGGTTCCATCTGAACATAAGAAAGCACTATTGTACTGTGAAGGTGGCCAAACACTGTCCAGAGGCAATGGGCACACTCTGAAATAGAGAAAATTACATTGAAACATAAGAAAAAACATTTTCAGTGTGAAGGTGGTTAAGCACAGGAACAGGTTAACCAGAGAGATTGTGGAGTCTTCATCCTTGGAGATATTAAAACACTGTTTGGATGTGGCCCTGAGCAACCTGTTCTAGTCTGAGCAGAGAGAGTTGGACTAGATAATCTCCAGAGATCCCTTCCAACCTCAACCATTCTGTTATTCTGTGCAGTAGAAATTAAAATAAAAACAGCGTAGTGAACAACAATAATAAAAATATTTAATAGCTAGCAAAATAATTTTGAGCCTTTACAACTCAAAGCTTACATTTTAGTAGTAATGATACTAAACATAGGAAGAGAAAATGTCTGATAGAACTAAGAAATCTCAAGAAGTATATAGGACTATCAACATGTAAACAAAATAATCTTGACAGTACTGTGCAGAAGAAATAGGAGAAATTGCAACTGTTCATTCTGTACGAATAAATAAAACATGTTTCTTTTATTTTTAATTGCTTCTTTCATATTTTTGTATTTGAGTTGGACTTGCCAAAATTTTATGGTAGCAAGTCTCTATCAGTTCACTAACCTTACATACCTGATTTCATCTTTAGTGATTAAGGATGATAGAGAACATCTATTACACGTTTTTCTTTAATGAGTCATTTTATATAATAATTCTCATAAGAATGACACAAAATCAGTTTTGGACATCAGTGTTGGCAATAAATTCAGGTTTTGGGGGATGAGTTGAGGAATGGATGGGAAGCTGTATGGACTACTGAGAATACCGTGGAATACCAGAATACTGCTAAGGTAATAGTACGTTATAAAATAATACTTTACATTAGACAGATTGACATAAATTCTTAAACAATGGAAAAGCTTATACAAGCTTCATACTTAAGAAGCTGACAGTTTCATCAACAGAGCTCTTGCTAAATTCACTGAACATCAGTTGCTAGTACTGAATTGTTGCAAAGGGATCTGTAACGACTGGTACAAGGTCTAATGTTTTCCAGTCATTTCACTGATAGTTGGAAAATAAGTGTATAAAATCATGGGGAAAAACATGTTCAGTTGTTGGGTAAATATTATGATCCACAAAACTTTCTGAATCTTTGATGTAAATCAACATAGCATCACCAAAGATAACGGAGTTACCTCTTTATAGCACATCATAGTTCTAAGAATTAGTGAACTTGAAAAAAAATATGATTTGTATTGAGAGGTGGGCCCGTGCGAACCGCATGAAGTTCAACAAGGCCAAGTACAAGGTCCTGCACATGGGTTGGCGCAATCCCAAGCACAACTACAGGCTGGGTGGAGAATGGATTCAGAGCAGCCCTGAGGAGAAGGACTTGGAGGTATTGATCGATGAAAAGCTCAACATGAGCCAGCAGTGTGCGCTTGTAGCCCAGAAAGCCAACCGTGTCCTGGGCTGCATCAAAAGAGGCGTGACCAGCAGGTCGAGGGAGGTGATCCTGCCCCTCTACTCCACTCTTGTGAGACCCCACCTGGAGTACTGCGTCCAGCTCTGGGGGCCCCAGTACAGGAGAGACATGGAGCTGTTGGAGCAAGTCCAGAGGAGGGCCACGAAGCTGATCAGAGGGCTGGAGCACGTCTCCTATGAGGACAGGCTGAGAGAGTTGGGGTTGTTCAGCCTGGAGAAGAGAAGGCTCCGGGGACACCTTATAGCAGCCTTCCAGTACCTGAAGGGCCTACAGGAAAGATGGTGAGGGACTGTTTATCAGGGAGTGTAGTGACAGGAGAAGGGTGTGTGGGTTTAAGCTAAAAGAGGGCAGGTTTAGTTTAGCTATTAGGAAGAAATTCTTTACTGTGCGAGTGGTGAGGCACTGGAACAAGTTGCCCAGAGAAGCTGTGGACACCCCATCCCTGGCAGTGTTCAAGACCAGGTTGGATGGGGCTTTGGGCAACCTGATCTAGTGGAGGGTGTCTCTGCCTGTGGCAGGGTGGTTGGAACCAGATGATTTTTAAAGTCCGTTCCATCCCAAACCATTCTATGATTCTATGTGGGGAAGAAAATTTCTGCATAGTGTCTCCTTTATGCACAAGAGATTGAACAGCTATAACAAATCTGCATAACTTGTAGTAATTGCAAATTCCATCTTTCCGTATACAGATGGAAAGAATCAGTGATAGCAATAATAACTATTAAAAATGACACAGAATCATTATGTTATTTGAAAATCTTAGTAATGAACAAATAAGTAAGAATTTGCCTTTTCTGTGTGATTCAAGAGCAGAAACCCTACTGAAATGAGGAAAAGTTTTTAATATTTAACTGTAATCTCAAAATAACTCTTTTTAATATTTATTTGAGTAGATAGAGATGTTCATATGAATTTCATAGAACAAGTCAATAAACAGAGAAATATTTTTGGCAGCTATGAATGAAGAATGAATTATTTTCTATACTCAGTCTGAGAATATTTTATTCCCTGTTATGACCTTGCATTGTCCTGTACCAGCTCATCTTTCCTGCAGGGTTTTGGAAATCTTTTGCTGTTCATGTGTTGAAAGTCCTTAACCACCTGTCACTGAATTCAAACTTTCAGGGAAATAAACTTTTGCTATACATTCCTCCTGACTAGTTGTCATTCCTAGTCCCATCTGGAAATTTTCAAGGACTAGGAGTGGACAAATTCCTGCAGATTCTGTTGGAGGTTTTAATTTACTTAATTTTAAGCTCTAAGAAAAGGATTCCATTTGCTTTCTTCTGTGGAAGAAAACTCAAGTTAACTATTTGTCTATTAAGTGTTTTGTAAATTGGCAGTATGAAATATTTTCAGTTTTCCACCCTACAGCACTTACACACTTAGGAATTTTTTTCTGGAATGATTTTCAGGAATGTACATTCACCTAAGTCTGGTTTAATTGTTTTCCATTCTTGGTCAAGTATTTCGCAGAATCCAGTTTGATATGTCCATCTCTGTATATTGTCATAATTTCAAGTAAGTTTTTGTATTGAGAAACTTTTGAAAACTGTCTATTTGAGATGATGTTAGATTATTTAAGATATTTAAAAGAAAACTTCCTCTTTTGTAACTAGGTTGTAACTACTCATTTTCTTTATATTTTTGAATGTATAGAAATTTCCCATCACCGGCAGTGATGAATGTTTCACAAATACTACTTAGTCAATCTGCTGGCTAAATAGCTTGCTATTTACACTACACTGCAATCACTGAATTGTTTGATTACTTCTTAGAAGCATCACACACATAGAACTTTGTAGAATCTTCTATGTCTAGAAAAAAAAAAAAAAAAAACAACCAGGTAAAAATAGATTAAGAGCTTCCTAAAACAGAGAAAGATTTTTTATTTTTACAGACAGGTACAAGTCCAGTGTCTGCGCAGGTGGGAGAAGTTAAGCCTAACATACAGCTCTACTAAAATGAGAAAGGATTATAAAGTACATTGTTTCAAAATGACCAATGAAGAAATACTTTAGCTGATTCCTAGCTAATAGGACCAGCTTTTACAATGGTCACCTAGAACATAGGAGATGGCAGTCAATCCCTGAACTAAGGTCACCTATATGCTATATCTCCAACCTACACCTTGTATCTCCAGATATACAGATATTAGACATTGTAGAAAGGAAGTATCATGATATTTTTATGCATAGCACTGACCCAAAATTGTGGCTTGGATCCCAAAATAATTTCCTGCAGAAGCTGAAATTTGTGTTCATCTGGAAAACTTCGTTTTACTAAGACGGCATTTTCTGACGTTACATGAGTGGCATACTAGCTAAATAATTAGCGAGAAGGATCATAGAAAAACACTGTCTGGAAACAATGCAATAACTGGTTATTAGATGACTGCTATAGTGTCTCCTAATTCATAAACTAGTCTCTCTGCTCTTATCATTGCCTAATTTTTTATCAGTAATAGATATAGAGTTAAATAGTACACATCTCTAGTAGATTATGAGCAGCCTCCTAGTGGCACTTCAGCAAGATTTTTGCAGCTTAAGTAAGGGCCTCTTATAGCTAAAATGACAATAGGTTTTTGCATTGTTTTCATCTTGGGCATAATTTTATGGAGTAGAAAGGAATTCTAGTATAAAATCACTCTTCAGTGTCAAAGTTGCGCAGCACAGAATGATGTCGAGAGCTTTCAAGTTGCTTAAGGGCACCTGTACTTCTCTCCGAAGCTGTTTGTACTACCAGTGGAGTCTTTAGTATATATCCTCAGAAAGGCTTTCAGTACTTACTGGAGGTTAAGGCTAAAAATTTAGAGGATAAACCTCTATGTGGATCATATCTTCCCTTATTTGTCAAAGCCAAACTTGTTTCTGCTCTGCATTTCATGGCATGCTAAATAGTTTTCTGCTGTGTAGAAATCAAACATGAAAGACCAGAGATATTTGCCTTGGCTTCTGAGAGGTCAGCGTGCCATTTCCTGTTTGGGAGAGAAATGAAAGGATGAAGACGTATAATGCTTTACTGAGTCTGCTTTTATGTACAGTATAGACAACCTCCCTGATGACTGTGTTTTTGAACAGAGGTATGAAGTAATCAGAACAGACTTCAGAAATCATTTGTGTTTGAGTTTCCAGCGAGACTCTCTCTAAAGAAGCATCGCATAGCCTAACATACTGAGTCTTTGTTTTAATAAATCGATGCTTTTGTTACCAGTCAATAGTAGTTGAGCTGATGAGCCAGACATCAGTTAAAGCTCACGTTCATGGATTTGGACTTGTATTTCTACGTTAATTTTGCATCTTCTGTAACTGCAGCATTTTTCAGTAAATAATGTTCAGTAAATATTTCCAGATAAATATAGGAGATAATTTTCTGTTCTGTAAGCATGTGGTGCTGATGTTATACTCTACCATGATATTCTGAAGTGTCCTCTGCATAAAAGTATTATCCACAACTTGATGAACAGCAAATTTAATTATTCAAATAATGAAATTGAAAAATCAAGTAAAAGCATTTCTTAAGATTTTTTGTATGTGAACTGTAATAATATATTATCTTTTAACTTACAGAAAAGAACAGAGGATCAAGTTAAAGATTTTCTCAATCATTTATAAGACTCATTAAATAAAACTATTTTGATTGTTTTTGTCATTACATGGGTTTTTTTAATAAAATAAGTATATTTTTGGTGATTGGAATAATTAAGGTTAAATTAAATTTAAAATATTTAAATATTTTTGTAATAGGAAGTTGATACTAAATGTTACCTTGATCTTAACAAGCAGCTAAATCATACAGGATGATTTATTCCTCCAAAACAGATTGAATTCCAAATATAAAGAGTTTATTATGAAAGCACAGAAGCTCCGCACCATAATAGTTTTTTTAAATGTTGTACTAAATTATATGAACTATAAATGAATATATAAAAGCTCTATTTATTGACAATACATGCTTTTTGTTCTAAATTACTTCTACAATTCTAATCTATGCTATATTGAATACATTTCATATTCACCAGGATAAATTTAATATTTTGTTTTATTTTATTTTATTTTATTTTATTTTATTTTATTTTATTTTATTTTATTTTATTTTATGGAACAACCTGGATACTTGCAGCTGCACTCAGGGAAAAAAAGTATTTTTTTACTCGCTGTGATTTCTTTGCAAACATCTGAAAAGAAATATGTTTCTGAATTAACATGATTATACTTAAACTGTGTGTCCTGGCTTTAATTGACATTTTGCTTTACTTTAGTACTCCCACTGCTACCATGTAGATCTTAGAATTACATTAAACACAGGCATATGGATCTACTTAACATGGTTTCACACTAAATTTGTACAGTGCTTGATCTTCCCACTATATAATGGCACTTTTTTGTTGCCAACACATTCATGCCCTACAGCTGACTGCTTTTATAGCTTTTAATTAAAATCTGAAGTGGAAAGTGTCTATTAGTGTGTGAAACCAGTCATAAAGAAGAGGTTGTACAAACCCTACATAAGATGGATAGCAGTTACATCACTTTTCCCACCTTTGTCTTCATGATGAAGAGAAGCTCATTCAAGTTAATTATATCAAAGTGGGAGGTCTGGGAGGCAGAGCCTATTTTGACAAGTATCCTCAATTACTAAGGACCTACAAATAAATTTGTAAGCCAGGAGTTTTATCAATATTTTATTGGCTTTCACAGACTTATTAGAGAATCTCTCCTACAGTTTGTGGACTCATTTTTATTCATGAGGGTCTTTTTCTTTTAGACTGGCATCTGACCTTGCATGTCAGGTTGCAGCTTTGGATATTAACTTTTTCTCTAAAAATCTATGTTTTCAGAATACCTTGAATCTACACACATTTCACTTTTCCACTCATGAATTTGAAGAATGTTAATTTCTTAATTTGTCACACACTCTATAATACATTTCCATGAGTTTATCTTACATGTGTGTTTGACCATTACATAGACAGTTTCAGAGCCTCTTCTCATGAACAGCACTGCTGCTTCATTGCCTCAGTAAATGAGACTGAAATTTGCCTCATTCTCTTGTAGGCATCTCCTCTTCCAATTCATAAGCACACTGCTAAAACACCCACAACAGATTCGAAATGATTTAAGAAAAGTCTTAATGTACTTTAACTGCCTTTGCTAAGCAAGTTTTTGGTTCCCTTTTGGAAAGAAAAAAACAAACTAAACCAAAACAAAAAAACCCCACAAAATAACCAACAGCAAAAAAAATATTGCACATTCTAATATTACTTGACTTTCAGATTCATACTATTCTCTTTCTTGCCTTCTCCTTAGTCTGCAAATATCATTCTGCTTTCTAATGCCTTTCTCTTTTTCTTCCACAAATACTTTGCTACCTTCCCTCTGTTATGTTACTTGCCCTGCATGTCCCTTCACCTCTGACAATATTTTGTAGCTTTTCTTCTCCTTCTTCTCTGGAACATATTTCTCATAAAGCTGGTTATTGTTCTTGGTGTCCCTGGTGATAGACTCTGATTTTTTTTAATGATTGCTTTTGGAATTTGTCTTTTTCTTTGTATTAAAAGAAGCAGCTGTCAAGAAAGGAATTAATATCATGTGGTGGATTTCTTATAAATACTGGGAAAACTTAAGTTTAAAAAATCTTTAAAACCAGGGTCATATAAAATGAAGTGATATCATTAAAGTGCTCATAACTTTGGATCTTCTCATATTTAAATAAAAATCTGGATCATGATATGTTAAATTAATATAAAATTATATTTACATTAATAAGATCATTTAATCTATGAATTTATTAATACATATGTATATTTTAAAAAATGAATTAAACAAAAATCTCATTTGATTTTCTTTATTCCAATAAAAGGCAAATTTTTATTCTTTTGAAGTTTTCAACCCAGAGCACAACTTAAGGATTTCAGGCAATGAATGCTGATAGGCACAGCCTATGATAGTGAGTACAGAAGGACTGGCAAAGAAAGATGTGCAGACATTGTTGCACTGAAAAAGCTGTATGGTATTTAATTTGATGCTTTACAGCCTGGCGTAGAAGAGGAACTCTCTATTACTCAAGTCTACATAGCTTGTAAAGATTTGGTAATTATACAAACTGTTATGTATTCCAGCAATGTCATTATGTAAACTACTTTTGGTATTTATTAGTGTCATTCTGTGCTCTTGCAGTCACTGGTGTGCATCTAAACCCGAACTGACCAAGTCCAGTCCAGTGACAGGTTTTCATATTTTTGATTAAAGGAGGCAGCCTTTCTGATTTTTCTTTGTACTATGAAGGAAGAGAGATTGATTAGCTGTGGTCTATAATGCATTTGCTAGAGGTCTGCAAAGAATTCAGTCACATGGTACCAACCTTCCTTTTGCTCAGTTGTTTTTTTCATGGCAAAGGAAAAAAAAAAAAAATTCCAAACCAACAACAAACAGATGTATCCTAACTTTGACCTATTTTATAGTCACATTTCCACGAACATATAACTCCAGAGAAAGGAATGTCTTCCCTAGTCATTTTGAGTAGATATTTTAAAATTACTCTGGTGTCTTAAATGACAAAATAAAAGTAAGATTGTATTTGGGAGAAAAAGGTAAATCTATTATGTATCATAATTTTCCTGAGAAGTCAAGCCATAGTGTTCCTGAACATAAAAATACACAATAGAGTGTATGCAAAGTATGTCATTGTGTATTAGCAGCCATTAATTTATCAGGTAAAGAAATAAAGTATTTATATCAAACATCAGTGAATGGGTTATTGACATTTTTGTATTAGAAAAACTTATGATACATATTAACGTCTGAGTACCCAGAAAAAATAATGCTTTCAGTTGTATCTGGTTTGGACTTTCCGAATCTTTACAGCTTTTTGGAGGTTCAAAGATCCAACTATACAACAAATGCAAAATATAGATCATTGTATAAAAATGGCTGAGTTTCAAATTATTTAAAAAAATTATTTCATAGGAAAATATCATGTAAGTACTGAATTTCAATGGCTAAGAAATATTTTTTCAGGTGCAAAAGGAATATTGCTTTAATTGGACAACATGAAAGATGAAAGTTTATTCAATAATATACAGGACAGGTGGTAATTTAATTACCTAATTCTTGATCAAAGGATTTTTGGGATGCTAATAGTAAGAAATATTCATTTATACAATTCTCTGACAACCAGTCTATGCCAAGTCTTTATAATATTCAAAGCTACTAAATCTTGGATTTTATATCTGGAGGTCAAGGGAATGCAATACTGGAGTCCCAACTCAGTCTGGTGGTCTGAAGAGTGACTGTAAGTACAAAGAGCCTGAGGCTCTTTATCAGTCACTTTGGGGGGACTTGTGAGGACTGTATCAGAAGGATATTCTTTTTCAGAATGGACTTATGCAGGTGAGATTAATTTACCTAACATTCCTTATTAAAAAACAAAACAAAACAAAACAAAACAAAACAAAACAAAACAAAACAACCAAAAAAACCCCCAAACCAAAACCAAACAAACCAAAACAACCCAAAAACCCCCCAAACACCAAACCAAAACCTAGAAAAATCCCCCAACACCAAGACAATAAACCAACAAAAAAATCCCCCAAACAAGCAAACAAAACCTTATCAACTTAAGTCACTTCAGTAACAGAAAACTTGAGTGCTAGAACTTTTAAATCTGAATCTATAGTTAATTTCTATTTCATTTTTTCTACTCTTATTCGTAAGATTTCCCCCATCCTCAAGAGTTTGAATAAATAAAAAAAAATAATGGAGATGCGTAAACCTCTCCACTGTTCTGCATCTGGCACAAAAGCATATGTCAATGTGCAGCATGAGGAATGGGGTTATATTTATAGCAGAAGTTAAGTAGAGTTAGTCCATCTAGGAGGACAACTTGGATGTGTGTAAAATATCTTAGAGACTGAAGATTCAGCACAGACCAGGACTGTCATGAAAGGTTATTATCAAGATAAGTCTGTTGTGTTTGCGAGTACAAAGAGGCTACTGTACTGGTAACTCAAGAGGGATTTGAGGATTGCACCTTTTCAAATAGCTGTGTTTTTTATCAACTGCCTTCTATACACCACATATTTCAAAGAAGTGTGTTTTGTAGAAGGTGCTACAGCGACTGATAAGTGAATACTTCATCCATTCTCACAGAATGCAGTCTTAAAACAAGCAGTTGCTGCCATGCAGACATTCCTCGAATTACAGACTATCACCAGTAATTGTAGCAGAGAAGGCCAGAGAAGAAAAAGGATGTTAACAATGTGTATTTGACAAAAAAGTAGTCAGGGACAGTCTTTCTACAGAAAACAAGCTGCGCTTTGCTTTCTACGGATTTTTTTTTTTTTTTTTTTTTCAACTTAATGGGATGGTAGAAGAGCAAGTAATCTTTTTTAATGACTTACTGAAAAGAAACGTATTATCTTCTACAGGCCTTCAAAAAGTATGTTCTGTTAATATTATTAGTTTCTTAAAAATGTGTTTCCCACCTGATAGTTTCAACCAATTCCAGGAGTAGTTTTATAAAAGAAAAAGTGAAAACTGCTATGTTGTCACATGCACAGACTTAAGTTTCTGAAACAATAAGGAAGACTTTTATTTCCTGTTAATTTCTTTCAGTTGTAGTCTTTGTAGTTAGTGTATGTGGTATTCTAAGCTTGACATTTTCAGACACAAGCATAACATAAGCTGACAATGTCCCTTTATTTTGTGAAGTGGGAGCGACAGGGAAAGGGCAAAAGAAAATAGTTTCTGTGGAACAGACAGACCATTTACCAGCAATAGCTTTCATTTTATATATTTCATGTATGACCTGTTGTGCAAAATCACTTTGTTCTCTGAAACGTCTGTGGTTTATTGCTGAGGAGAGGAGAGATGGATTATTGTAGTATATATCTGGGGGTTTTTTTTGTTTTTTCATCCTGTGGGTTTGGAGCCAAACAGCAAAATTTAGGAACATACATAGGACAAATCCAGTTGCCATGACTATTTTCTCCTCCTCCATCCTCCCAGAGAGTGGCAACCAGTACAAAATAAGCAGTAAACTTTCCTCCACATTGAACCACCACATTTTTTTTCCTTAAGAGAACATGGCAAAGAGCAAGTTGCAGAAAAATAAATAAAACACATTCCCCATTTGCTATACCTCATTATATGATAGCTTTATTTTGTTCTCTTTTGTACTGGAAACTTCCAAGCCTCTGGTAACAAATGGATATCAATGGGCTTGCCATGAAAGTGCTGGAGATTTTGGGATTTATCATAGCCTAGGATTGAGAAAACAGCCATCCCTCTGCTTCACTTTATGAAGTGTCACTGTGAGCCTTGGAGCTTAATGGTGACGAGTATTTTTCGTATTTGTCACCTTCCAGCAGTAGACACTGCAGGGAAGTGATACAGGCAAATCTGTCATGCAGCAGGAACGCCCGGTGACCCCAGGCAGGCCTGAGAAGGGGGTGTTGACTGGGGCACTAGCGGCTGCACATCATCCAGACCCTTTGTTGAATTTGGCCTGGGATCAGTGCTGCACGTAGCAGATCTACTGCAAACGGAATTGGCATGTGTCCAGCGGGCTGATTGATATGCCAACTACTGTTTCTATGGGAGTACTTGGGTTTTTGTAGTGTGGGTTGGGGGTTTTTTTGGTGGTTTTTTTTTTTTGGTTTTTTTTTTTGTTAATTCCCCTAACAACTGTTGCCTTTTTACCAGTCTTCACTGAAAGGCAGATTGACTGGTTTAGTGTTTTCTTTTCCTGCTATGAAAACTTCAACTTGTCATTTTAATTACAAATCTATGGGGCACCCATATACAAAGCAAATTATGTCCGAAACTGCCTGGAGCACTTCACAATCTATGGATAATACATATTGCAGTTAGTCATTGGTGCTGACTATTCATGGAAATGGAAATTAAATAAAATTGGTTGCTTGGTCATTTAAGCATTGTTCTCATATTGTCACGTAAGCCTTACTATCAACTGAAAATAAATTATTATTCACTTCAATGCATATTAATGGCATCAGATTGTCATGGCAACATTTACATAAACATTGTTTGTGGCATCAGATGGTCATATGACAGTTGCACCCTGAATAATTATGTCTTTTAACAAACCAGTGATTTAGCTAGCCAGACCTTTGCCCGTTTCATTCCACGAACAGCATTTGCAGTTACAGATGTTGTGTGCAAATGAAGCATTTCCTGGTGGACAATGAGGTTTTTGAAACAGTGTACAGCCCAGGTCTGCACATCATATTGAATGATGAGGATCTAAAATGCTCTTCTTTCTTTCAAAAGTACATATACAATTCCAGGATCTTAATCTATGCAAATGGTATCCATAAGTGGCAGCCAAAGTTCTGTCATTCTCTTTCACTCCTGTGGCATTAAAAGTGTGATAGAAAATATGTGGCCTCTGTACTTTCCCAGTTCCAGATTCTGCCACCAAATTAGTATTCAACCTAATGTTTAGGGGCTTATCCATTGTAATTAATCATGTTGTAACTGTAGAAAGATACCTAATACCCTATCCCTATGCATTATTTAGATTATTCCTGTAGTGAAAGGCACAGGCAAGAGATTAATTAAATCAAACACTTTGGGGTCTATTTTCCCATTGATGAACAGAGGATTTATATGCAAAAGGCAGGTTAGCATTAATGTAAGTTTGTTGCATAAATCACTTAGGCATTGATAGGAGCGGTAAGACTTTTAGTGACTTCCTTACACACTTCTGTACATCTCTGCTGTTCAGATGGTCATCGTTCTTAGTGAGTGAATACTATTATAATGTTTTATTAGACAACGTAATGAGTAATTCCAGTCATGAACTGTGGGTGAAAACTCACTACACAGGCAAGCCATGCATACACTTAGAATAAATGCAGGCACAAGCAAGCTTTCGATGCCATTATAATTGCGAATAGTTTATACATAATATCTGAAAAATAGCACTGGTTATTTTTTGCTGGGTTTTCCTCTGAAATATGCTATCTTTGCATATTACCAAAAAGGCTAAAAAGCAATTAATCATCTAAAGAGTCTCATTGATGTGTAGCCTTTCTTCATATAGTGAACTGCATGATATGAGCAAATAATTTGCAAGGTGAATCATGTTGAAATGAAACCCTAACCTATTTTCTGGAGATGCTTGAAACTTCTAGTAACATCAAAGTAATTGCTGAGTATGATTTGGTTACCATAGCACTTCCACAATTCTTTCTTTTTCTGTGGTGAATCCTCTGCTCTGGGTCTTCATTTCTCGTTGGCTCCATTTAATAGTATATTTTTTTCACTGATCTCCAGGTTGATGTTTTGCTCACTCTCAGTGTTTTTCCCGATTATTTCCATTAGGACTGATAATAGCAATAGGTTATCCTGTAGGACTGATAATAGCAACGTTATCCAACATAGGTAAACAGTGCTTTTCCATCTAATGCATTCCTCTCTCTTTCCATTCCTCGATCAAAAGCCTCCTTACTTTGCAGTGTTCTTTCTAATGTGCTTTGTAAATGAGCCATCTTTTCTTACACATCTGGGCATGCCATTCTCCAGGGTTGGGCCATGTCCACTGTGTTCTCATTAGTGAGCACAATGTTTTGTCAAGTTCATAGTTTAACTTTGAATTTTGAAAATTTGGGAGGTTTTTTATTAAAAAAAAAAAAAGATAAAGTGATTTGATAATCAGTTGTGAGTTTTTAGGTATTGTCAGCTGCAGTAAATCAGCTTACTCAACTACCATCTTCACAAGGCATATATTTTAAAAATGATTTTATTTTTTTAAGTGCCGAAGTTAAATATATTGAGATCCCAGTCTATAAGTAACTAGCTGCCAAACTTACATTTTTCAATGTTATTCAACCCTTTTTTTACCTGCATATCTAAAATATTATAAATTATGCCATTCATAATTAGCCTAGCGTTTCTCTGTAGTTTTAGATAACAAACCTCACTCTCCAATCTGCTCTTCATTTGTTTCTCATAAAGCAGGAAAAAAGTAAAGACCAATACGGTAGAAGGTCCCTTCACTAGCAGTAGTTGCTAATACATCAGGGGCGTTGTATAGACAACCTTATTCTAGGGAGGAGATATTCATCTTGACTATTTACTTTACTTACCTAGTTTTGTGCTTTGTAATAATATTTAGTTTGAATAGATGTTGCTAGCCAGGGGAAAGATCTGTACAAGGAAAACTTACCAATTAGAAGTTTATCCAATGCCAGTATAAGCTTAACATTATTCCCCAGTCTACAGTCATGACCATAATCATGATCGTCAGCGTGGCTCTTTCTGTTGCAATACAGATGAAGAATATCTATCTACACAATCATGCAACTAGCATCACTCTGTTCCTATGGCTCATTACTGTACTTGTGTATGCATATGATGTTGGAAACACGCTTGCAAATAATTCATTCATTACCACCAGGAGTTCCATCTTCTGGTTGTTGGCTGTATATTTTTGTGATATTTTAAAGACAAGTACCATTCTTTAATGAAAACGCACAAATGAGATATCATAAGCTATTAAAACCAAAGTGATTATTATGTAAAGTGAAACAAATGACTTAGTATCGGAGGTGTATGGTTTTGAATCCTGAATTGCTTAGGGAATTGCGGGAATGAGGCACTGAATGTGAAATGTGGAAGCAGCAAAAAAGCTGGCATTTTTGAAAGATGGATGACAGTAATTATCATGAGCAATGACTAACTGTTGGTCTCCACTTTGTCTCTCCATATTTCTTTCTCTTCTTTTTTTTTTTTTCCTCTTTTGAAACATTAACTCCAGACACTCATTTGCAAAATGTTAGCATCTTTCAATAGTCTAAAAGGCATAGTCTTCACTAACACTTCCTAAAACTTGGTCTATCTTCTGCACATCAGAGAATATCTATGAATATGTACTTATTTTATAATATTGATAATAACTTATACTTTAGTTACCACAAAGTAAAGAATAATTTACAGTATTTTATTTCTCATATATTATAATGGGTTTAAGTATTAGCTTTCATGAGTTCTAGTCCTTATTCAAAAGAAATGATTGCATAAACGTACTTAAAATGCTGAACAACTTTGTCCATAAATGATTAAGTCTACATTCCGTGTTTGTTCTCAACATGTTGTCCTCCTCCTAGTCATCTTTAGTGAAGGTGAATTCATCTTTTAGTAAATAAAATAACTATTAAGAATGAGTTAAAAAGGGGGAGTTTACACGCAGGAATATGTCATGGAAATGTCTGCAAGTGAGACATAGCATGGGAAAAGTCTAGCAATAACTGTTTCAGACTCGATTGCCAGCAAAAGTGCTAACTTGTCTGAACCAGCCATGCATTGTAATGAGGCAGTTGGAAAAGGATATGGTGCTGAGAAGACGCAGAGTGATGGCAAGAAACACTGACTGGAGAAACACTGTGTGGAGGAGGGGTAACATAAAAAAATAAAAACAAAAATCAACCAAACAACTAACAAAACAAAACATAACAAAGCAAACCAAAACAAAAAATCCCCAACAACCCACCTTTTTTTGGGAATGGAGTCAAAGAGAAAAGTCAGGGAGGACAGCTAAGAGAGGAGCAATAGCAAGAAGAAAGAAGACTCCATGAGAAAGAGTAAGGATTGTGAAGAATGGAAATAAGACTGCAACAAACCAAAAAGGACAAGAAAAGGGAGATAAATGGAGGAACATAGCATTAGAAGTGCATACAGAGAGGTAATATAGTGGAAACAGTTCAGCTTGGAAGAAATGAATCCTCTTCCAACTATGAGACTGTTTTTGTAGAGTAGCATTTTCAGGCAAGTAGTGTGGAAAACAATGGTTTCTTTAGGAAAATATCTAGACTGACTGGGAGAAAGCTAGAAGGCTGAGTTTGGAGGTGGAGAAAAAATTAGCCAAGTGCAAGAAACACTTTGCTGTGATGTAGAAGGCTGGAATGGAAGGGATGAGGGGAAAAGCCTAATATGAAATATAAGAGTAAGATGTTTAACAAGACAAAGTAAGAGAAGAAAGACATAAACAAATGAAAGTAAAGTGGCATTTTCAGAGAGGGAGAAAACTAAATGAAGAGAAGGTAGTTAGAAAAAACATGTAAAAACGAAAAGCATCAGAAGGAAAAAGATAAAAATCTAAAGTGAGAAGGAAATAGAAAAGTAATCTAAAAGAAAGAAAAATGGAGAAAAATGAAGAAAATGTACCCTCACACATAGCTTTATACCATCTAATCTTTCAAGAATATGGCAAAATCACAGACTTCTTTGCTGGACTTGGGCGATTTAAATGTGCTGAAGGTTAGAAAGAGTGTATACTCTTGTTCTGGCTGTTCCCTGACTGCAGAGATTAGCACAGCTAGGGAAGTTATCCTGACTTAAACAATTCCCGTCATCTGTAGTGTGTGTTGCAGCAGGGAGCTGTGAGTAAGTAGGTAATGTTGGCAACCAGTTTCTCTGGTGATCAGTGGAAGGGAATTTTAGCTGGAAGCTGGTTTTTATGTTCAGTGTTCACATTGCGGGAGGGAGTAGTTTGTTATGTTACCTCTGAAGCGCTTAGTACACTTATGAGTGTTGTACAACAATTAATAATTATATATTAAAAAGTTGTAACTAAATTCCATTTATGGATGTCTATAAGTTACCTTTTAAAATCAATACCTGAATATTTTTAAATCTATTTAGAATAGGCATTAGATGCATCCCAGCTTCTCAAGTTGTTATTGATTATGTTTATTGAACTAACTTCTAAAAGTAAGGAAGCAGCTTTCAAAAATTTCATTCACTTCATCAACCCATGAGGACATAATGAAAATACAGTAAATGATACAGTGGCAAGTTATTGATTCAGTTCTTATAACTTAATAATTCCAACAAGAAACAGGCAGATGTAGAAGTCTGACACAGACTTTTTTTATTTTTTTCTCTAAACTTGGCAGTCATAGGAACTTAATATAATTCAGAGTTCGAAATAGCATAAGATATCTGTAGATAGTTTACAAGTTACTTCTTTCTTCACTCACCAGAGTTTCTAATAGTCTCTGTATATTTCTAAGATTATGATTAGTAAGTTATGATTAGTAGTTATGATTAAAAAGGTAGCGTGGGCTGTCTTCTAGTTGAAAATTATTACTGTTTGTCTTCCTGGTTTCTTTTGTCAGGAATAAACCAAGAATCAAATGTTAAGGACCCCTTATAAGGATGATTCTTGTTTTTCTTTTAATTTACATTACTTTAACAGCTCCCACAAATTATAGAGCATATTTTTCAGAAAATTTTAAGAGCTTTAAGAATCAAACACATTGCATTGGGTCTGGCTGGGATGGAGTTTATTTTCTTCATAGCAGCTTCCATGGTGCTGCATTTTAGATTTGTGACCAAAACAAAGTTGATAGTACACCAATGTTTTAGCCATTGTTGAACAATGTTTGTACACCAAAGCCTTCTCTGTTTCTCATTCTTAGTGAGCAGATTGGAGGTGGGCAAGAGGAGGGGGTTTAGGAAGTTAGCCATCTTTTGCTTGGGAACTCAATGGGCATTGGGCTGGCTACCTGTGGGACGTGGCAAGTGATTACCATTGCATCACTTGCTTTGTTCTGTTTTCTTTTTCTCTTCTTCTACTTCTCCTTTGCTTATCACAAACTGCAATTTGAGTTCTGCTTGGTCAAATGACTTCTTTCTCCTATGTTTCCTTTGTGGTCCTAATGCATTTGCTTACTGAGCTGCACTACTCTGCATCATCAAAATCTCTCCTTGTGCTTTAATAAGTCATTTAACATATTTTTCTGAAACACTGAGTGACCTGAGTTGTGCTGAATATGCATAACTGGAGTAGATGTTGTAGATTTCTTGGAGAAGGAACAAGCGTGGTTTGTCACAGCTGATTTAACTGAAGTCCTGTTCAAACTAGAATTTCTGTGGCTGCACTAAGGTTTCACTGATCCCAAGCTCATATACCCAGCCTCATTACTATCCTTATTGTTACTGGCAGAGCACTGTATAATGCGCATTTAGAATGACAAAATCATGGCATCATAGAATAGATTGGATTGGAAGGCACCATTAAAGGTCATCTAGTCCAACATCCCTGCAATGAGCAGGGACATCTTCAACTAGATCAGGTTGCTCAGAGCCCCATCCAACCTGACCCTGAATGTTCCCCGGGACAGGGCATCTACCACCTCTCTGGGCAACCTGTTCCAGTGTTTCACCACCCTCAGCTTAAAAACAATTTCTTCCTTATATCAAGTCTAAATCTATGCTTTTTTAGTTTAAAACCATTACCCCTTGTCCTGTTGCAACAGACCCCACTAAAAAGTCTGTCCCCATCTTTCCTGTAGGCTCCCTTTAAGTACTGGAAGTCTGCTATAAGGTCCTCCCAAGCCTTTTCTTCTCCAGGCTGAACAATCCCAACTCTCTCAGCCTGTCCTCACAGGAGAGGTGCTCCAGCCCTCTGACCATTTTTGTGGCCCTTCTCTGGACCTGCTCCAACAGGTCCATGTCTTTCTTGTACTGGGGCCTCCAGAGCTGGACACAGTACTCCTGGTGGGGTCTCATGAGAGCCAGGTAGAGGGGCAGAATCACCTCCCTTGACCTGCTGGTCACACTTCTTTTGATGCAGCCCAGGACATGGTTGGCTTTCTGGGCTGCAACTGTGTATTGCCAGCTCATGTCCAGCTTTTCATGCACCAGTACCTGTAAGTCCTTCTCCTCGGGACTTCTCTCAATCCCTTCATCCCTCAGCCTGTATTGATACTGGGGGTTGTCCTGACCCATGTGCAGGACTTTGCACTTGGCCTTGTTGAACCTCATGAGGTTTACATGGGCTCACGTCTTGAACTTGTCCATATTCCTCTGGATGGTGTCCTGTCCCTCAGGCATGTGAGCTGCACCACTCAGCTTGGTATTGTTTTCAAACTTGCTGAGGTTGCACTGGATCCCACTATGTCATTGATGAAGATATTAAATAGTACTGGTCCCAATACGGACCCCTGAGGGACGCCACTTGTCACCAATCTCCATCTGGACATTGAGCTGCTGACCACTACCCTCTGGATGCAACCAACCAATCAATTTGTCATCCACTGAACAGTCTACCCATCAAACCCATATCTATCCAATTTAGAGAAAAGGGATTTTGTTAGAGACCATGGCAAAGGCCTTACAGAGGTCCAGATAGGTGACATTCGTAGCTCTTCCCTTGTCCACTGATGTAGTCACTCTATGATAGAAGGCCACTAGGTTGGTCAGACAGGACTTGCTCTTGGTGAAGCCGTGCTGGCTGTCTTGAATCACTTCCCTGTCCTCCATGTGCTTTAGGGTAGCTTCTAGGAGGATCTGTTCCATGATCTTCCCAGGCACAGAGGTAAGGCTGGCAGGTGGCAGTACCCATGCTCCTTCTTTCTATTCTTTTTCAAAATGGGTGCAATGTTTCCCTTTTTCCATTCACCAGGGACTTCACCCGACTGCCATGACTTTTCAAATATTGTGGAGAGTAGCTTGCCAACTACATCAGCCAATTCCCTCAGGACTCTGAGATACATCTCGTCAGGTCCCATAGACTTAGGAATGACAAGGTCCTCAGGTGGTCAGGAACCTGATCTTCTCTTACAGTGGGAGGCACTTTGATCCCCCAGTCCGTCTTGCAGTCCATCCACTCAAGAAGTGTGGGAAGAAAGGTCGATAGTGAAGACTGAGGCAAAAAAAATGTTGAATACTCAGTCTTCTCCTCATTCATTGTTACCAGTTTGCCAGTTGTGTTCATCAGAAGGGTATGCTTTCTTTGACCTTCCTTTTCTGGCTTACATTCTTATAGAAGCCTTTATTATTCTTTGTGTCTCTTGCCAAGTTCAGCTCTGTCCCGATCCAATATCGGGGAGGTTTCGATATAATCCCAAGAGCGAGCTTAAGACACAAATGAGGTCAAATGCCGTATACCAGAAACAGTTTTTATTATGAAAAGAGTGAAAAAGAAAAGGTAAAGGTAACCGATAAGAGCGATAGGACAGGGCAGAGAAGAAAGACAGAAAACGAAGCAAGACTCCAGGATAGAATTGCAAGAATAGTCACCGCCACGGATCCACGGCGTCTCAGTGGAGGGGTCCAAATCTCTCATTCTGCGATGGCAGATGAAGATCCGGGTCCGCAGCATCCCATGGACGAAGGCGCGGCACAGGTCCACAGCATCTCGGAGGTCCGTCTCGGGAGAGTCCAAATCTCTTGTTCTGCAGCGGTGGGCGAAGGCGCGCCACCCTCATCTTGGCAGTCCCCTTTTACACTGGTGGCAGTCTTCATGATGGCACGTACGACACGGCTTCCACGTTCCTGCACATGCGTACACACAGTTCCAGCCCCGTTCTTCACACGACTGTTATCTGACTCCATGGCGCATGACCCAGCAAGGCGTTTTTCGCAGTTGAAAGTCTCCACGACCCGGCAATCGTCCTTATTGTCCTTATCGCACTCAGTAGCTGGAGGGGTTTCCCGCTTGAGCAAAGAGATCTTTGAGACAAAAGTTCTTACAGTCTGGTTTTGCACAAGCTCCAGCCGCGCCTTGGTTTTCCTGACCCCATCCCTACACAACCAAGCAGCATCCCTAGACTCTTCACAGGATACCTGTCCCTGCTTTCACTGCCTGTGCATTTCTTTCTTGCCCTCTAGTTTAGACCAGCAAGTCTCAACTCATCCATACCAGTCTCTTGCCTTCCTGATTTCTTTCCTTACTGATTTCTTATACCTGTGGATCGAGAGCTCTTGCACTCAATGGGAAGTCTGCCAGCTCTGTTTTGTCTAAATATCTGCCAGCTCTGTTTTGGTCCTTTGTCCCTGAAGGCAGTTTCCAGGGGGTCCTTTTGACTAACTCCTTGAACAACTGGCAGTTTTCTTTCCTAAAATTCAAGGTCCTGACTTTACTCTTTGCCTGACCTATATCCCTCAGGACTGCAAAGAACTCCACTAGTGCATCATCACTGCAGGCCAGGCTGCCTCCAATCTTGACGTCACCAATTAGATTGTTTGCATTGGTGACCAACAGCTCCAGTATCACATTGTACTTCTCCTTCTATGTCAAAGAGACAAGAGTCACTCACTCTTTTCTCCCTTTGTGATAAACTGTATTGTATTGTGGTGTATTGTAGTTGTGGAGTGGTGCTTGCAGTCCAGCTAATAGTTAAGCTATTATATTTGTGACTATTTGGAACAGTACTTTTTCTACATGTGGACACGTGGAGTTTTGATAATTTGTATTCAGTTCATATAGCCTCAGTTTCCTGCATATTAAACAGACAACATATTTCTCATAATTGATATTTTTTCATGTAGTTACTGTACAAATAGAAGGATGGATTGTTTTCTAATAATTAAATCGGTTTCCTGTTGTATTTTGTCCTGGTAGTGGTGATGGCTTTGTTTATTTCTTTGGTTTTACAATTATGTTGTGTTCAGGATCTATTTTTTGAAAGCCTTTTCAGCACTTCTGAACTTAATATATTGTCTCAGCAGTGTGAGATGAAGTACAAATCAAAAAAGGCATATCGTCACATCTTGTTTAGTAGTTTGCAGTATTGCTAAATATACAATCTATTATATAAGAAGATAGGAAAGAAACAGGAACAAAATTAATTTAGAAACAAATTAACAAATTACATCATCTGGCATTACAATTCAGTTCCTAGATTCTGCAATTACGCACAACCAATCTCCTACGTCTATATTATTAAACATTATTAAAAAACTGAAGTGTGTTTTTAAAATTAAGATCCTTATATAAACATTGTTTTCAAAAGTCTATAAACCATACAGAAATGTATACTGAAACATCTAAGTTTGGTGGTTACAGTAGCTGCAATGTTTGCATATTACTGGAGAAATACTGTTAAGAAAAGTCTTGCCTTTTGATGCAACTGTATTGGTGGATTTTTCTATGGTGCAGCCTGTTCTTAGAGCTGGAAATAAGGTGCTGAATGTCAGAGACTAGACATAAATTGAATAATCCATCTTAAATATTAACATGTATTCATAATTTCTTAATTTTGAATTATTTCTTATTTTCGTCTTATGATATATAAATATATATATATATATATATTTATTCCATTCTTCCACCCTCCTTCCCCTTACTTCAAGCAGGGCAGTTGCAAAGTAAAGTTGTATATGTCCTACAGCTAACAAAGTATGTTTTGGGAGTTCCTTACAGTAAGCTGATGTAAAACAAAATTATCCATGTAAATGATTAATGTGGGGAAGATCATGTATGAATTATATAATTCTCTGTCAGTGTGAGCAGCAAACGCGAGGCTTCATATATAATTGAAGGTTGATGCATAATTGAGTGTAAGTATTGGCTGATGTATAATTGACTACAAATCTATGATTTATAACTTTATTGTTACTGGCAAAAAATCACAATATTTTTGTGCATGTCAATTTCAGCTCAGTGTTTTAGCTACAATAGCATGTCCCACCTAAAAGTAATAAGATTGCAAAAAGAGGACTCAATTCAAGGTTTTTTTTATTAGGGGTTTTTTTTCAACCTTTATAGAAACTGGATTTTAAGTGAAGGGACTTAAGCACTGGCTGCTATCCCCATTATCATTCTTAACAATGAAAGCAGTGGTGGGATTTTAGGAAAATATTCTTCCACAGGTGCATCACTGAGACATTTAAAAATTTTAATGGTAATACTGGAAGGACCACTTTCCATAAAATGAGATTTTGATCCAAACACTCAGTTGGTATGATTCAGCACAGTTCATTGAAGAGGACAGCAGAGCTCCAGTGTCTTTGAAGTTTTCCCTTTACCTGGTTAGAGTTATGGGTTAGACTGCCTCTCTGAATGGAAAGTCATATGAGATAATTATTGCAGGACTGAAATTCTTTTTTAACAGTGAGTAGTACAGTTAGCAGATCTGTCTGTAGGAAACGAAAGGAAATGAAAGAAGAAGCAGTTACATGAAACTACCTGTGACCAACTTTCTTTTTTCCTAGTGAATCAGTTTACACATACTTATTCAGAAACTACTGTGCTCATAGCTCATACCTCTTCCTTGTGCCAGGAATGCTTGAACCTGACCGTGATTTCTCCAGACAAATAATAGGGATATTAGGTACTTCTTGAAAGTTATTACGACTCTGTCTAGACAAGTGCTTACCCACGAAGTAATAAGCTGCCACTTTAAAGTCAAAAAGATTCCTTATCTTTTTAAGGTTAAGCAGGTGGTGAGGTGCCTGTGACATCTAGAGCATTACGATTTCTTGTTCGCAGCACTTAAGCTGCCTTTTCAGATTGGGGCAGCTTTGTAGAATTTCCTTTGAACACATTCAAGTTAAGAAGAAGGATGTATTCCTGAAATCAAGACCTAATGATATTCATTTCTCCACTTTCAAAAATAAACCATTTCAAACAAACAGGAATAGTTTTAAAATTTTCCATTGGTCTTCTATTTGGAGTTTAGTGCTACTGTCTTATTAATGGAGTACAGAAAAAAAAAAAGATCCAAGCAAAAATGAGATGTAGCAGTAGAGCCCATAGTAGTTTTCTTGATCTCTATCCCTTTAATTCAGAAAGGTATAAAAGTGTATGAAGTTATGCTTTGCTCAGCAAATTGTTCTGTTTTGAAATCGTTTTGTTATGAACAAGACAGTGCCACAAGAAAAAGTAGGTTTCAGCTGATTAGCTGTTCATATCTGGTTGTCTACACATACTGTCTTATCAATGGGAAGACATAAATACATTTACAAGGATATTTTCCTCACTCATTCTAACACAAAGGTCTAAAATCAGGAGATTAGCTATGTTCTACAGCTACTCTCCTTTCCTCTCCATTAACTTTATAGCAGATATCTGAAGTAAGCTGAGAGAAATCCAAACCAAGATATCAATATTATAGTTTTAGGTCTTATTTTTTTTAATACAAAATAGAATACATATGATCTTTGAGAGAACCTGAGTATTTAAATGGGTAGTCTTAAAGCTAAATTGACTTTTTCCAAGCACATTGTATGCCAGAAAATGGACCACTGATGTGTGCTAATAGGTTCCCTATTACATTGGTATGGAATTCGTTGATCTGACATGATACACTGGCTTAATTACTTGTATTTGTCTTTCATGCTTCTCCATGAACAAAACTCTTAAATAAAGCATACAATTTTTGCACTGGAACTTTTATAAAATATATTTTATATTTTACTTTCACATTTTAGATTCTTCTATTGGATCAAATTCACCTGTTGGCCAATGAATCCTACATTACCATTTTATAAGGCTTTGCAGAGTAGTCTGTGTATAATTATTTATACTTTTTATAGAATAGCAAAAATGATGCTCCTTTGGCCAGCTAAATATTTGTGTTGTGTGTGATTGGTGCATCAGGAGTTCTGTGGTTTGCGTCTATAGTTGAATATTTAAATACATAGTTCTTTCTAATAACTGAACATGAAAATCATTTAGTTTGGTTCAGATTATTAAAAAAAAAAAAAAAAGAATTTGTTAATTAAACCTTGAAAAGACCATCTTTTTTGTTGAAGTTATGTGAGTCTGAAATGATACCAAATAAGATTTACTTTAAAAAAAAAAAAAAAAACTTTATCTTTCACTTTAAAAATAACTGAATATGTCTATTGTTAATTAGGAATTATTCAATCCCAAGCATAAATCTTACAGACAAACCTGTGACAATCATGTGGGTGACTTAAAAACTTCTGAATCAGCATCTTAATGGAAATTCTATTTCAATCTAAAGTGTAGAAAAAAATGTAGTTGCTTCTGTAGCTATTTAAATCAAATCAAGTTAAAGGAACAGAAAACAACCAGCTCTAAAATCTTTTCACAAAGGAACAGTAAAGGTAGTGACTGAAATACAATGTTGCAGAAAGTCCCAGTAATGAATGTAAATCTCAGCTTCTCTCTCAGTCACACATACACACATGCTTACATACACAGTCCCCAGCATTAGTTACTGCACTTATATTCTGAAGAACTGTAAGCCTCTCTAAAGCTATTGATCTGCAGACTTTCTGAAATTAAAATGCCAGGTAACACTGTGTTCTTGATATATTATTGATTTTCTTTGGAATGTTTTTGGGGAAAAAAAATGTGACAGAGCTGTAGCACAAATGGAAGGTCTCAGTTTTATTAAGTAGACAACTTGATTATGCAGCAGCTGACCACAACATTTTTGCTTCTTTCCCCAGCTTTCCTTTGAGAATTGCTGCTAAAATGATGGTATTTTTAGGGGGTTAAAGTGTCCTCCTGAATCATCAAATCTTTATTGATCTGATTCACAAAGGTTCTGAGCCCCTCGGGTGGCAGAACGCTCACCTGCTGCTTTAAGGCAGTTTTGACTTTGCTTTACATCCTTCAGAGACTAGCATGTGCGTGGAAAGAACATCCAACACATCATAGGCTTGTCTCTTGTTTACAGGCATTGTTCAATTCACAGCCCTGATACTGAATTAAGTCTCACTCATTCGTAGTTCTCAGGGTCACCTTTATAAAAAGATAAAGTTTTTTTCACAACCGGTTTACTGATGCAGTATTGCTGATTCAGAATGGATTGTATATTTTTGTTATTAACAGCAGAATAATTCTTTCAGAAATCTTACCTGTTTCAGCCAAGGAACTTGTAGTTTTACAGTTTTTACTCCATCAAATCTTTTTTTGAAATCTCCAATTTCTGACAACACTTTATCTTCATTACTGGGAATGAAGAGAGTTTGGCTATTTATTCCCATGTTCTCTGGTGAAGCATGCTATGTAAGTATCGACACATATATTTTAGTATTCATCAGTGTCTAAGGGCTTCACTTAGCTTGAGGGTAAGCACCCTGCTATGAACTGCTTATAGAGTAAAACAAGGTCTATTTTCTATTCATTTAAGATTTAATTAGGTAAAAAAAAATCAGAATGTGAAATTAAGACTAATGTGGAATGGGCAAAGAGAACAGGAGGTTCTTACAGTTGTGTAGATTAAATTGTTTTTTGCAGTTATTCCAAAGAATTTACTTTTTGCCTTCTTAATAATTCCTAACCATACAGCTACTTACTGCTTTCAATTTTCACAGCTTTAGCTTGTGTACAATTATGTTCACCATCATAGCTGACTTCTATGCTCCTATACTGGTTGTGGCTGGGACAGAGTTAATTTTCTTGCCAGTAGCTTGTATGGTGTTGTGTTTTGGATTTGTGATGAAAACAGTGTTGATAACACAAGGGTGTTTTAGTTGCTGCTGAGCAGTGCTTACACAGAGCCAAGGCCTTTTCTGCTCCTCACACCACCCTGTCAGGGAGCAGGTGCACAAGGAGATGGGAGGGGACATGGTCGGGACAGCTGATCCCAACTGACCAAAGGGATATTCCATACCATATGATGTTGTACTCAGAAATAAAATGCTGGGAGAATAAGAAGGAAGAGGGGTGACATTCAGGGTGATGGCATTTGTCTTCCCAAGTAACAGTTACGCGTGATGGAGCCCTGTTTTCCTGGAGATGGCTGAAGCCCTGCCTGCCCATGGGAAGTGGGGAATGAATTCCTTGTCTTGCTTTGCTTGTGTGTGCAGCTTTTGCTTTACTGATTAAACTGTCTTTATCTCAACCCACAAGTTTTTCCACTTTTACCCTGCCAATTCTTTCCCCATCCCACTAGGGGAGATTGACAAAGTGGCTGTGTGGGTCGGAGTTGCCTGCCAGGGTTAAACCACTACAGCTTCTTAAACTGTCTATAAATCACTTCTCTTGTTGATTTGCTTGCTGCTATTACTTTAGTTAATATTTTTCTTTTGAAGCTTTTTGTTTGTGTGTTTGGTGGTTTTTTTAATTTGTTTATAATTTCACATCCTTTATTATTTGTTCTGTGAATTTCTTCCAGGTTATCTATTAGCAGCCATAGCTATTTTGGTGCTGAGAGTATGTCCTCTTGAATTATTACCCTGCTTAGGGTTATCTAAGGTGGCATTCGTCCTGTTTATCTTCATCCTTTTAAAACTTTGTTGTCAACAAGGAGAAAGATTCCACCAAGGAGTAATAAACCTTATGCCATGGTAGGTTCTATATGACTGGGCTAAATCACTTTCTGGAAATGCCTTTCTCTCCATCAGTTGCCAGGAGAGCTTAGAATGACTAACTGCTTAACTTTACATAGACTAAATAACTAACTTTTTGGTGGCAAGGTAAGACAGGTAAGATGGTGTCTAAGGGACACGGGTTTTATCTCCTTCTAAACAACCTATTTTTATTTTTTCAAAGTTCCCCTCTCAAGCTGACTTTTTGGGTTTGTTTTCAGTGTGTCACAGAAGGATACTGAGTGTAATTATATTGCAAATTTTGTCTTAATTACTAAGTTCTGTTGAATGTAGTACAATTTATCTCACCTAATTGTTGCCATCTAAAGAATAACAGTTGTGAAGGAAAGGAAGTCTCTTCAAATCTGTTCCAGCCCTCTGCATCATAAATCACTTAGGGTTCTCACCTTACTATATAGAAACTAGAGGTTGAAATTAGATGGTTAAGGCGACCATTATATACTACGTCTGCATTTTAAACATAGTAGAGGTAAACATCACCTATTTCTTTCCAAAAATTAGTAACAGTGCCTTGAAGAAGAGCAGCTGGCTGAGCTGGGATCCAGTCAGAGACAGGGAGTACCATTTAATAATACCTCCTCCTATGCTTTTCCTTGAGTGTAAAATTGCTTAGCAGCTTCAAAGTCTTTGGATGGTATTGCAGCACACAGCATACTAAAACATATATCACTAGGAAAGGACTATTTCAAGTCCTTTGAGAGTACTATAAAAATCCTAGGCTCATGCCACAAATGTATCTAGCACCTGCAGACTGAATGAGTTTGTAAGAGTTCTCTGTCAGCGTCACCTGTGCTATGTATGCATTTTATTTCAAAATCCTTTTCATAAAAATTGTGTCCCAAAATAATATGATACTTTCTTAGGTAAGAAAACATAAAACCTAATTATAATTTGATATTTAATGAGTGTCCAAGAGAACCCTGTCCTATGAAATAACTTATGCTGCCATTGTGGTTACCCAGAAAGACTGGCACCAACTGTAGTTATTTAGTGAAAGTGTAAGAAAATTAGTCTAAAGGAAGCATAAAATTAAATACAGAACTTTTACTACAACTTAAAAGTTTAGCATAAATGGATAGTAATATCTTTTGAAAGGTGATGTAAATTTTTAGTTTTCTTTCTGCAAGCATCTCTCTTTTACAGCACTTTATTGTCATAACTAATGGCTAGTGCTTCAAAAGTTTTTCTGTGAATTATCACCACGTAAACAATTTTGTCACAATTTGGAAGGTTCTGTGCATATTCTTTGGTTTAAAAAATTCTGACATAGTTGAATAAATTACTGTACTTTGATGGGAAAAAATGAAATCCATATGGTTAATACTTAAAATTCTCTCTTCAAAAGGCTGCATTATTTTGAGAATAAACAACAGCTGTATCTGTTTTATAAGGATTCATTTGGCATCACTACGCATAGAAGGGCTTTTACTTTCCAGACCAATTTTGAGATTTCTCAGAAGTGTAATTTCTTTTTGGTTGTTAGATAAGTCATTGTTTGTTGATACAATCATGGAGTACTGTACTTTCAAACTGAAAGAATGTATGCAACAGTGGAATGCAACAAAATCCTCAGATTCAGGCATCAGAAGCAGGGATAGGTCTACTTCTATAGTAAAATCTTGAATATTTTAGTTTCTGGAAGTGGTCAAAATTATATTGTTTTCAGTATTTGCTGTCTGTCAGTATGTGACAGAGGTTCACACTATCTGAGGGCTTACGGTGACAGAAATAGCTAACGGAAAGCTTTCTGAGCAGGAAGAAATTGCCTTGAGTCTGTCTAACTGGTCTTGTATTTTCCACAGGAACTAAAAAGCATTACATCTCAAACTTCTCCACCCACAGATCCCCACATAAAGACCTAGGAAGTCTTAAAGTGATAGTAGAGTTGTGTTCGAGGAGAGGTTTTAAGCACCCTGAAACAAAGCTTAACCTTTGTCTTTGTATCAGCCACAGCACACATGTGAATACGTATGAAAATCATAGTATACCAAAAGCATGGTAAAAATTTGAATAAGCGTAGTATAATTCTGAAAAAGAACTTGAAGTAGTACATGTGGTTGTAATTTTTTTTTTTTTTTTTTAATTTGGCTTTGCCCCTTACTCTCATGGTAGAGACTTATAAACTGCTGTCTCCTGGAGCCTTTCTATTTTATTTTTTAATTTTAATTAGTTTAAAGTGACTGATCAATCTGCGTTACTAGCATAATATTTTTGTCATTGTAAACAGTGATTTCTGAAAACAAATGAAGAACACTAAGTAGCTATGTAATGAAATGACCTAGCAAATCAGACTTACAAATAGCTTAGTCAAAATGCTATCTCTAAGCACGGTACGTAAAGTTTCTGGATGTACTTACAAATTTGAACTCTGAGCTGGATTTGTTTGAATTTAAAGAGCTAGTTGTTCACATATTTCTATGCTCTGTATATAGAGGTAATGCCTTTCTGCTTTCTTACAAACTAAACATGTAATAGATTGTTTATCTTGGGCTACTTTTCCTCTTGCTTCCCACTTTACACAATACAGTTTTATGAACTAATGTCAGTGTGATGGGTTGACCCTGGCTGGGGGCCAGGTGCCCACCAGAGCCGCTCTATCACTCTCCTCATTCACTAGACAGGGGAGAAAAGGTGCAATGAAAAGCTTGTGGGTCGAGATAAGGACAGGGAGAGATCACTCACTAATTATCGTCACGAGCAAAACAGACTGAACTTAGAGAGGGAATTCATCTAATTTATTACTAAGCAAAACAGAGTAGAGGAGTGAGAAATGAAATCAAATCTTAAAACACCTCCCCCCACCCCTCCCATCATCCCAGGCTCAATTTCACTCCCGGCTTCAACCTCCACCCCCCTCAGCGGCACAGGGGGACAGGGAATGGGGGTTACGGTCAGTTCATCACACGGTGCTTCTGCCGCTTCTTCATCCTCAGGGGGAGGACTCCTCTCATCGTTCCCCTGCTCTAGCGTGGGGTCCCTCTCATGGGGGATAGTCCTTCACGAACTGCTCCAGCGTGGGTCTCTCCCACGGGGTGCAGACCTTCAGGAACAAACTGCTCCAGCGTGGGTCCCCCACGGGGTCACAAGTCCTGCCAGCAAACCTGCTCTGGCGTGGGCTCCTCTCTCCACAGGTCCACAGGTCCTGCCAGGAGCCTGCTCCAGCACAGGCTTCCCACGGGGTCACAGCCTCCTTCAGGTGTCTCCACCTGCTCTGGCGTGGGGTCCTCCACAGGCTGCAGGTCAATCTCTACACCCCCTCATCCTCCCTCCATGGGCTGCAAGGGGACAGCCTGCCTCACCATGGTCTTCACCATGGGCTGCAGGGGAATCTTGCTCCGGCGCCTGGAGCACCTCCTGCCCCTCCTTCTGCACTGACCTGGGTGTCTGCAGCGTTTCTTACATCTTCTCACTCCTCTCTCTGGCTGCAAAAGCGCTAACTGTTTTTTTCCTTCTTAAATATGTTATCACAGAGTCGCTGTTTGGCTTGGCCTTGGCCAGCGGTGGGTCCGTCCTGGAGCCGGCTGGTATTGGCTCTGTCAGACACAGAGGAAGCTTCTAGCAGCTTCTCACAGAAGCCACCCCTGTAGCTCCCCCCGCCCCCCGCTACAAAAACCTTGCCATGCAAACCCAACACAGTCAAAAAAACTATTTTCACACATAAATTTAGATGTGCCTAAGCACCTTGTAGAACTAGAACCAGTTTTAGAATTTTAAGGGTCATTAAAATTATTTCATCATATAAATCCATTTAAACCAATTAGTGTTTGTATATTTTAATTCCTTTCTGTGATGGATAATATTTTTATAATATTAGAAAAGTGGACCACATTAAGAGTACACAATATATCACTATAGCTAACTGTTTAAATAGTCATCCTACATCAAGACTACAGTTATTTATGTAATAAAAAGATGTCTCATGATCCAGCTGAGTTAGTGTTGAAATCAGTTAAGTACAAGTTTTGCTTAGCTGTGTTATGCTTAGCTTTGGTATGTAAAGTTAATTTGTTACAGCTAAAACACGCGCTCTTCCAATCCCCTTAATTGTTGGGCATGGTATACAAGATATCAGACATTCAATCTCTCTTCCAAGCTCATACTTTCTTGCTACAGGGTAATTAATCCTTATCACACATTTTTGAAAGGTCAGTTTTTGAAGTCAGATAAGGAAAAAAAGTCAGTGAAGTATTTTCTTTCCTTCCTTCCTTCCTTCCTTCCTTCCTTCCTTCCTTCCTTCCTTCCTTCCTTCCTTCCTTCTTTCCTTCCTTCTTTCTTTCCTTCTTTCCACATTAGCAAAAAAGAATATTTAGTGGTTTAGAATTGCAGATACGTTTAACTAATTTCTACATGATTGTATTAAAGGCATTCCATTCTCCAATTAGTCAAGTCTTCAAAGAAAAATACCATTGAGAAAAAAAAAAAAAAAAAAAACACAACTGTCTTTCAACCATCATTGAGCTGCTCATGTTATTAGAAGTTGGAATTATAATATGAGGTCAAAATCTGCAAGTGCAAACATTGAAACGCAGAAGTAATATATGATTCTTTTGCCCTTTAGTATTTGGATGATAAAAATCTAAGACAAATACCAATCACTCAGTTTCCTGATATCTCACCTTTTCTTTTTATTTTGGTGGCTAACTTGTTAATAAAGTCAACACTGAAGAAGTTAAGTTTAAAGTATATGCAATGAAGGTACATTCTACCTAGAAAAAGGAATACAGCTACTGTTTATGACTCTTACGAGAGGTCATATGCAAAAAAAAAAAAAAAAAATCTAATATTTAAACTGAAATCTGAAATTTAAACCAAACTAAAAAAAAAATGTCTGGTAAATAGTCTCCCTCCTCTCTAATAATCAGACTCTAACAGTAAACAAAACAAAACAGAACACTGCAAGGAATCATTGGTTTGCAAGTAAAGAATAACTTGAAATTTTGGAGGTCTTGTAATCAGCAGAACTGCATTTACTGCAGGGGAACTATAACAATATATCAAGTAAAAATGGATGAGTGCAGTGTTTCTGATATAAAAGAGAGGATGTTGACAAGGTTGCTATGAGTACTAGACAAAACAAAACAGTTTATAAGCCAAGCTTATTTACATTGATGATATATTTAGAGAGATACTTATACAGAGATAGGAAAAGGTTAGATGAAAACATGCTGTCTTATATAAAAGTGCACAAGATTTTATGTAATAACACTCTGCCTCTAAAATACTATTCAAGTCAATTTAGCTCAATAGTCAGGTTTCCTGAATTGATATAATGCATCAACAGTGACCATGGGTAAGGTGAATCAGACAATACAGTGATTCTGTTAGTTGTTTTATACATGTGTGGTTTCAGTATTTTTGCTTTTGTAAATATTTTGTAGGAATGTCAGGACAGTTTCTTAATATACAATGCAAAATATAGTATCTCCCACTTCTGTGGTGGGGAAAACCAAAATCCACTCCCCCTGTCCCTCTTCCTGCTCCCCCCCCCCCCCATTTGTTTCTTTGATATACAAGAAATGATCAAATTCTCCTTAATTACAAGAGTGCAAACTCCCTTTACCTGCATTGACTCTCAATGAACCCTGCCGTGTATAATGTAATTGGAAAAAAAAGTGTTATAGAAATGCATAATCTTCTTTAGAACCAGTAGTCAAAATTTTGTTTTAATTAGTTGCAGATCTGTTCCTTTCCCTATCCACTTAAAGCAGAAAATACTTTCTACTGTGGAAGGCTAGCACAAGTGCAGATGACCTAAATATAATTAATGAGCACCGAAGTGAAGAAGGCATTAAAGATGAAGCTTGTTGATGACAGAAAACATTTGTTGCAGGTTAATAATCTTCCGTTGATTGGGTTATTGATGCTATTCCCAAGATGTGACCATGGCAATTTACAGGAAAATTAATACTTCTTTGTTTCCACTCCTAAATAGTAGTACGTCATGACATAACAAAAGAAAAGGTTGATATGCCACCTAGGTAATTTAGTTGCAGTGCCATTCTTATGAATCACAGGCAAGTAATTAATCTTTTACCTAGGAGACGGTACTAGTGATATTAATAAAACATGGGAACAATAATAGTTTTTATATAAGGAAAAGAAAGTACCTGTTTTAGTGGGAATTAATACTCTGGCAGAAATATGGAGAACTGGAATTATGCTATCGGTGTATCAAATGTCTCGTTAATGGATATTGCTACTGTACAACAGTTGCACAGATGCAGGAACTGAACCTGGATGAACATATACTAAATTTATAAGTGTTGCAACAATAAGATTTGTAGAAAATTTGCTACTTTGTATGCGGCATGTACTGCATTCAGTCTAATTGGTTTTTCATGGATTTGGAGACACATTCTGCAAATAGGAGTGCATCTGTTTTCCCCAAGACACACATTATTCTGATTAAATATTTGAAATTAAGATGGAGTGATTTCATGTGTTAGTTTTGATTATGTTGGTTGGTTCAATGAAAAAAAAAATTGGCAATCTCTTATAAGTGTTTCAAAAATCTGAAGTGGCATGACTTTGTGATTAAAATTGTTTAATTAGCATTTCCTGAAATACTACGAATTAAAAGGACAGAATTATTCTAAGAATTATCTCAAAGTTTTACACTAAAAATGTCTTTTTTTTCCACTTGTGCTTTATTTTTTCCTTTTCTTTCTTCCCCCCCCCCCCCCCCCCCCCCTCATACCTGTATCAGATAGTAGACCAAAGTACTTAATTCTGTCTTTATAAGTGAGGTAAATTTTCTTGTGTGCTGATTCCTAAGATGTGGCCATGCATTCTTTACAGCCTCTCTGTCTGAGAGTTTTTGTTTAAGTAATATTTGCTGACTGTCTACTATGGGATCTATTTAAAAAAACAAAGCAGAACAAACTTAAATTCTTCTACTTTTGCAAGCAGAATCATAGAATCACAGAATAGTTTGGGTTGGAAGGGACCATTAAAGGTCATCTAGTCCAACACCCCTGCAATGAGCAGGGACATCTTCAACTAGATCAGGTTGCTCAGAGCCCCATCCAACCTGACCCTGAATGTTCCCCGGGACAGGGCATCTACCACCTCTCTGGGCAACCTGTTCCAGTGTTTCACCACCCTCAGCTTAAAAACAATTTCTTCCTTATATCAAGTCTAAATCTATGCTTTTTTAGTTTAAAACCATTACCCCTTGTCCTGTTGCAACAGACCCCACTAAAAAGTCTGTCCCCATCTTTCCTGTAGGCTCCCTTTAAGTACTGGAAGTCTGCTATAAGGTCCTCCCAAGCCTTTTCTTCTCCAGGCTGAACAATCCCAACTCTCTCAGCCTGTCCTCACAGGAGAGGTGCTCCAGCCCTCTGACCATTTTTGTGGCCCTTCTCTGGACCTGCTCCAACAGGTCCATGTCTTTCTTGTACTGGGGCCTCCAGAGCTGGACGCAGTACTCCTGGTGGGGTCTCATGAGAGCCAGGTAGAGGGGCAGAATCACCTCCCTTGACCTGCTGGTCACACCTCTTTTGATGCAGCCCAGGACACGGTTGGCTTTCTGGGCTGCAACTGTGTATTGCCAGCTCATGTCCAGCCTTTCATGCACCAGTACCTGTAAGTCCTTCTCCTCGGGACTTCTCTCAATCCCTTCATCCCTCAGCCTGTATTGATACTGGGGGTTGTCCTGACCCATGTGCAGGACTTTGCACTTGGCCTTGTTGAACCTCATGAGGTTTACATGGGTTCACTTCTTGAACTTGTCCATATCCTTCTGGATGGCGTCCCATCCCTCAGGCATGTCAACCGTACCATTCAGCTTGTTATCATCGGCAAACATGCAGAATCACTTCAACCTGGTGGCCACATAGGATTATAAAACAAATATGTTATCATGTCTATTAGAAAAATCAGTACAAAAAAGAGACCTTCCATTGAGGCTTCTTAGACTTTTGCATTAAAAATCTCCAAAGACTGCAACAAGGTGAGCTGGATTTTCTCTGACTGTTCCTAGATGCTTCAAGATACATAGCATACAGACATCAAAAACAAAAGAAGAAAATTGTATTACTGGAACCCTCTGTTATCTGCAGAGTCGAAGAAGCATAAGCTGGTTTGAATACAGAGAAGAGAGGAGCTGGAGTTGGAATAGAGTCTGTAGTACAAAGCCCGAGTGAGGATCTGTCATGTGAGATCAAGTATAGGAAGACGGAAGAGGATGCTTGGACAATTACTCATAGAATCATTAACGTTGGAAAGGATCTCTAAGATCATAAAGTCCAACCATCAACTGAACACCACCATGTCTACTAAACCATGTCCCAAAGTGCCACGTCTACACATTTTTTGAACACCTCCAGGGATAGTGACTCAACCACCTCTCTGGGCAGCCTGTTCCAATGCTTGACCACTCTTTTGGTGAAGAAATTTTTCCTAATATCCAATCTAAACCTCCCCTCGAACAACTTGAGGCCATTTCCTCTCATTCTATCACTTGCTGCTTGGGAGAAAAGACCAACACCCACCTGGCTACGACCTCCTTTCAGGTAGTTGTAGGGAGTAATAAGGTGTCCCCTCAGTCTCCTTTTGTCCAGGCTAAACCACCCCAGTTCCCTCAGCTGCTCCTCATCAGACTTGCTCTCCAGACCCTTCCCCAGCTTCATTGCCCTTCTTTGGACGCGGTCCAGCACCTCAATGTCTTTGTTGTTGTGAGCAGCCCAAAACTGAACACAGCACTTGAGGTGCAGCCTCATCAGTGCCGAGTACAGGGGGACAATCACTCCCCTACTCCTGCTGGCCACACTATTTCTGATACAAGCCAGGATGCTGTTGGCCTCTTTGGCCACCTGGGCACACTGCTGGCTCATATTCAGTTGGCTGCCAACCAACACCCCCAGGTCCTTTTCTGCCAGGCAGCTTTCCAGCCACTCATCCCCAAGCCTCTAGTGTTGCATGACGTTGTTGTGACCCAAGTGCAGGACCTGGCACTGAGCCTTGTTAAACCTCATACAATTGACCCATCGATCCAGCCTATTCAGATCCCTCTGCAGAGCCTTCCTACCCTCAAGCCGATTGACAGTCCTGCCCAATTTGGTGTCATCCGCAAACTTACTGAGGACTCACTCAATCCCCTCATTCAGACCATTGATAAAGTGATTAAACGAGACTGGCCCCAAGACTCACCCCTGGGGAGCACTGCTTGTGACCGGCTGCCAACTGGATTTAATTCCATTCACCACAACTCTCTGGGCCCACCATCCATCCAGTTTTTTACCCAGTGAAGAGTACATCTGTCTAAGCCATGAGCCACGAGCTTCTTCAGGAGAATGCTATGGGAGACAGTGTCAAAGGCTTACTAAAGTCCAGGTAGACAACAGCCACAGCCTTTCCCTCATCCACTAGGTGGATCACCTAGTCATAGAAGGAGATCAGGTTGGTCAAGCAGGACCTGCCTTTCATGAACCTGTGCTGGCTGAGCCTGATCCCCTGGTTGTCCTGCACCTGCCTAATGAGCGCACCCAAGATGAACTGCTCCATAATTTTCCCCGGTACCAAGGTCAGGCTGACAGGCCTGTAGTTCCCTGGATCCTCCTTCCGTCCCTTCTTATAGATGGGCATCACATTGGCAAGCCTCCAGTTGTCTGGGACCTCCCCTGTCAGCCAGAACTGTTGATAAATGATGGAGTGTGGCTTGGAAAGCTCCTCTGCCAGCTCCCTCAGTACTCTCAGGTGGGTCCCATCAGGCCCCATAGACTTGTGAGTGTCCAGTTCATGTAGCAGGTCGTTAACTGCTTCCTCTTGGATTATGGGGGGTTTAATCTGCTCTCTGTCCCTGTCTTCCAGCTCAGGGGGCTGAACGCCCTGGGGACAACTGGGCTGACTATTAAAGACTGAGGCAAAGAAGGCATTAAGTACCTCAGCCTTTTCCTCATCCTTGGTCGCAATGTTCCCCTCTGCATCCAATAAAAGATGGAGATTCTCCTTAGCTCTCTTTTTGTTGTTAATATATTTGTAAAAACATTTTTTGTTATCTCTTACAACAGTGGCCAGATAGAGTTCTAGCTGAGCTTTTGTCTCTCTAATTTTCTCTCTGCATGACCTAACGAGATCCCTGTACTTTTCTTGAGTTGCCTGCTCCTTCTTCCAAAAGCGGTAAACTTTCTTTTTCCTCAGTCCCAGCAAAAGCTTCCTGTTCAGCCAGGCAGGTCATCTTCCCTGCCAGTTCATCTTATGACACATGAGGACAGCCTGCTCCTGCGCCTTTAAGACTTCCTTCTTGAAGAATGCCCAGCCTTCCCAGACCCCTTTGCCCTTCAGGACTGTCTTCCAAGGGACTCTCTCAAACAGTGTCCTGAGCAGGCCAAAGTCTGCCCTCTGGAAGTCCATGGTAATGATTTTGCTGACCCCCCTCCTTACATCGCTGAGAATCAAGAAATCTGTAATTTCATGGTCACTAAGCCCAAGATGGCCTCCGACCACCACATCTCCCACCAGTCCTTCTCTGTTTGTAAACAGCAGGTCAAGTGGGGCACCTCCCCTGGTAGGCTCACTTACCAGCTGTGTCAGGAAGTTATCTTCCACACACTCCAGGAACCTGCTAGACTGTTTCCTCTCTGCTGTGTTGTATTTCCAGCAGACGTCCGGTAAATTGAAGTCCCCCATGAGAACAAGGGCTAACGATTGTCAGACTTTTGCCAGCCACTTGTAGAATGCTTCATCTGCCTCTTCATCCTAGTTGGGTGGCCTGTAACCTACTCCCAGCAGGATATCTGCCTTGTTGGCCTTCCTTCTCATCCTTACTCATAAGCACTTGACCTTATCATCACAATCATCATCCCTAACACAGAGAGCCACCCCACCAATTCTCCTTCCTTGCTTATCCCTTCTGAAGAGCTTATAGCCATCCATTGCAGCACTCCAGTCATGAGAGTCATCCCACCACATTTCTGTGATGGTGACTAAGTCATAGCTATCTGGCTGCACTATGGCTTCCAGCTCCTCCTCTTTGTTGCCCATGCTGCGTGCATGGGTGTAGATGCACTTGAGCTGGGCTATCCATTTGACCCCCAACATTGGCATGTCACCCTTAGGCTCCTCTCTAGTGAGCCTGTTTATATCCCTTCCCCCCTCGAACCTAGTTTAAAAGCCCTATCGATGAGCCCCGCCAACTCATGAGCGAGAATCCTTTTCCCCCTTTGAGACAGCTGAACTCCATCTGTCGCCAGCAGGCGTGGTGCCATGTAAACCACCCCATGATCAAAAAATAACAAAATTCCACTGATGGTACCAGCCTCTGAGCCACATGTTAATCAGTTGAGTTTTCCTATTCCTTTCGGTATTCTTCTCTATCACTGACGGGATTGAGTAAAACGTTAGGTGTGCTCCAGATCCTTCAGCCAATCGCCCCAGTACCCTGAAGTCCCTTTTGATCGCTTTTGGACTTCTCTCCACAACTTTATCACTGCCAACTTGCATAACCAACTTAAGAAGTAAACAGAAACATTGGATAGGGAAATAATAACTGAAAAATGGATGTTGAAAAAAGGAAATATATGGCACTGGGCACTAGATTGGTGGTAGGAATGCAGGCACATTTATGAGAAGCCAAAATACTAGTCCTTTCCCACCATGTCCTTCAGACAGTCCAGCCACAGTAGGCAAAGATCATATTAGGTGAAGACCTCTGTTTCCCTGTTCTGGCTGATGCTTTCTAAGTTTTTATCGGATAAGATGGTCTACTGCTGTGTTGGCAGGTAATGGTAGTTAAAGGCAGATCTTTTTTTCTTCTTATCAGTGTGTGTTGGGTTTGCATGGCAAGGCTTTGGTAGCGGGGGGAGCTACAGGGGTGGCTTCTGTGAGAAGCTGCTAGAAGCTTTCCCTGTGTCTGATAGACCCAATGCCAGCCGGCTCCAGGACAGACCCGCCGCTGGCCAAGGCCAAGCCAATCAGCGCCTCTGTGATAACATATTTAAGAAGGAAAAAAACAGTTAGAGAGCGCTTTTGCAGCCAGAGAGAGGAGTGAGAAGATGTAAGAACATCTGCAGACACCCAGGTCAGTGCAGAAGGAGGGGCAGGAGGTGCTCCAGGCACCGGAGCAGAGATCCCCCTGCAGCCCGTGGTGAAGACCATGGTGAGGCAGGCTGTCCCCCTGCAGCCCATGGAGGGAGGATGAGGGGGTGTAGAGATTGACCTGCAGCCCATGGAGGACCCCACGCCGGAGCAGGTGGAGGTACCTGAAGGAGGCTGTGGCCCATGGGAAGCCTGTGCTGGAGCAGGCTCCTGGCAGGACCTGTGGACCTGTGGAGAGAGGAGCCCACGCCAGAGCAGGTTTGCTGGCAGGACTTGTGACCCCGTGGGGGACCCCACGCTGGAGCAGTTTGTTCCTGAAGGTCTGCACCCCGTGGGAGAGACCCACGCTGGAGCAGTTCGTGAAGGACTATCTCCCATGAGAGGGACCCCACGCTAGAGCAGGGAAACGATGAGAGGAGTCCTCCCCCTGAGGATGAAGAAGCGGCAGAAGCACCGTGTGATGAACTGACCGTAACCCCCATTCCCTGTCCCCCTGTGCCGCTGAGGGGGGTGGAGGTTGAAGCCGGGAGTGAAATTGAGCCTGGGATGATGGGAGGGGTGGGGGGAGGTGTTTTAAGATTTGATTTCATTTCTCACTCCTCTACTCTGTTTTGCTTAGTAATAAATTAGATGAATTCCCTCTCTAAGTTCAGTCTGTTTTGCTCGTGACGATAATTAGTGAGTGATCTCTCCCTGTCCTTATCTCGACCCACAAGCTTTTCATTGCACCTTTTCTCCCCTGTCTAGTGAATGAAGGGAGTGATAGAGCGACTCTGGTGGGCACCTGACCCTCAGCGAGGGTTGACCCGACACACAATGAAAATTCCTACATGTTTATTTCGAATCATTTTTTTATGAATGTGTCTTTAATGCACATTTGCAGTACTGTCTCACTTCAGAAAATAAAAACGGTGTAATGAAATGTTTCATAAAGAGCAGATGAGTTTTGAAAATTCAAACCTTGTAGAATTTCAGAAATATTTTCTCCTTGCTTTCTATGTATGTATGGTGCTCTCCATGTTTTGGATTAGGAGATCTAAAAACAGAACAAAAAACCCAAATCGAAACCAACCTACTAACTTGTTAAATTATTTGTTTAATATTTCTACTTGCATGAGAAGTAGACTGCTGTTGAGATTCCATAGTATATTATCTTTATTGTGCCTATTGTCTTGTCATCCATAAAATTTTGTTTAGGAAACATTAATATTCATTGATACTACTGCCTGCTACTGGTAGCACAAAGGCTACTACCAATGTTGAAAATGGCAACTAATGGATTGACACATTATCAAATTGTCAGTGATGAAACACTGACAAAATTCATGTCAATATTTTTTCTGTAAACAAATATTCTCCGAAAGTCACCAGTTTCTGGACTAAGAAGGATTTTCAAGTGAATGGAAGATACAAATCTGGGGTTATCTCTGCTTTGAGAAGTATTTCACCCATCTTTCACATCTTTGAAATTAGAAGCCAGAAGAGTGTATCAGACAGGACTAACTGATGCACTACTGATGTCTTTTCACATACATAAATCAGTCTGGGGTTTTGTTTGTTTGTTTGTTTTTCTTAATTTTTCCCTGACTTCTTTTTCCGGTATCCAAGTATTGAAATTCCTCTCTGTGACGTACACATATAAGTATATTGCCAGGCTGCAGGAAATTCAAATGTTTTACAGTACTAGCAGAAGTATTAACATCAATTACATTATACACACTACACAGAAAACTCTTGGAATGTGTTAATGAGAAAGAGTCAGAGGTCACTGCTCTAACTGGTAATTTAGGATGATGCATTTTGGCAAAAACTGGATGAAATTATTCAACAGATGCTTCACACACTACATTAGGTGTAGCTAAGTGCTTCTGCTATAGAAGTTGTTTTACTAATATCTTTTCCAGAGGGAGACAGAGTTAAGTCACATTCATTTAACCTTAACTATGATTATGTGAAAAGAAGTGCTGCAGATATTTTGCTTGCTAAAAGAAATATAGTTTGTTTGGTTTGATGTTTGTTTGTTTGGGTCTTTTTTCTCATTTTTTTATCATTATGATAAATATTACCAATGCAGTGGGTCAAGCCATTCAATTCATAACAGATTTGAGTTCTCTTGCTGGAGAGATAAAAAATGTTGAACCATATTTAGAACTGTCCTTTTTCCATTATACACATTAATTTTAATTAACCTGTAATTTCAGGGAGGGGGGGAGAGGATGGTAGGAAGGAGGATTAAGAATTTAAATATTTGCCTATTTAGAGCTCTGACAATAATAATAAAATAAAAAATAAAATATTAAAAGTCCTGATAAATTTATAGTTTATATCTGATCATAATTTCATGCTATTGTACCATAAATAGAAAAAGCCAATGCTCATCTGAAAACATTCACTGTATAAAAATTCTAACTTTACATTTCATGAAGACATTATGTAAAAAGTTTCTTATTGTCTGCTTTCTGTCCAATTCCTATCTTATCTAATGTTGAGTAAATAATGAACTGGAAGTCAGTGCATGTGATGTTGAGCGGGTGATGCACATTTCAGTTTATAGGTGGGAGGGGAAGGAAGGACAAGAGGTTGGAGTATGCAAAGCACCCTGAACAGCCAGGCACTGACAGCTAACAGAGCTTTCTGAATTTTTAGAAAAAAGGAAAGAAAATTCCAAACAAACCAAAGTTAAAAAAGTGTGAGCTTGGTAGTACAGTTGTTAAATTTATATTTTATAATTTATATTATTCTCTTTTTTGTTGTCTATGATTTTATTACAGAATTTCTATTCAAGGTTAGCCAAGACTTTTTCTGAGGCTTTGGGCAACCTGGTCTAGTGGAGGGTACCCCTGCCCATGGCAGGGGGGTTGGAACTCCATGATCTTTGAGGCCACTGCCAACCCAAACCATTCAGTGATTCTATGATTCTATGATTCTTTTCAATTCTTTATGTGAACCAGAATATCCTCAGACAGTGAAATAGTAATACAAAGCAGAAAAAAACCCACAGACCCCATTAATTTCTTAGAGCATGTCTGTGTATTTTCAAGATTTATGCCACTAGACAGCCCTACGATGAGGACTGCTGCAGAGACATAACAGTTTCAGCTGATGGTCCAGCAGCAGGGAACCCACATGTGCTGGGAGTCCTGGTAAAAATGAGCTGTGAAGGTGTTCAGGGATCTGGCTTCACAGTCTAATGGTGTGATACCCTGTTGACCACAGCTGGGTTGAATTGAGTATCCAGGTGGACTACAGCCAGCTGGTGATGGGAAGGTCTGGGTCTCAGACAGACCTATCAAAGGGAAAACTCAAGACCAGGGAACCACAAATTTTAGACTTCCATTATATTTTACTGGATATGTGAAACAGCTTGGGCTTATGATTCAGCACTTCTGCCTGTCGTCCTCAGTGACACAATTGCATCTTCCATCTGTCTTGTTGAACTATCAAGGTTTTTCTCCTTGTCTTGTTTGTTCTTGTAAGGATCAAGTAGGATGGGCTCAGTTGGGACAAGTAGGATGAGCTCAGTTACAGTTATTTGTGGTAGTTACTTAGTCAAACATAAAAGTATCCTCTTCATTTACCTTTTGTAGAACAATATATACAAAAAGATAATTAATCTATACTGGTCTTCCCTGTCTTCGTAGCCTTTCCCCCTTTCAATGTCACTTCATCAGTTGCTGAAAATAAGAGCAAGGAACTAAAACCTTGGTTTCATCCAAGTTACAGGGAATGCAGTCATAGCAATTTTAATGTAAATGGTTTTAAACCATTTCTTTGCGCATTCCTGTTCATAGCTATCCCACTGGAACACATGGAGTTCAGTTCTAATTTATGTCAAGCTGCTGTGGTCACAGAGAGCTGAACATAAAAACCAGCACTTATCACTAACAGAAAAGGCTTTTCTTTACTTTTATAGAAGGGGGGGAAAAAAAAAAAAAGTGACAGTCTTTGTGGGAGGTTATGTACTGGATATTTATCCTTGATCTGGGATGATCTTCCTTAGCTACCCAATGTCCATCTAAATATAAAATATTTTTGTTGGTCTTCAAAATATGCTTTTACGAAAACTGACTACTGAAGCCTTCTCTCAAACTGAGTAGATAATTTAACATCCTGTCCCATACATATTAAATTGGGCTCCTAGATGTGTTAGGACAGAGAAAACTTGATACGAGTAACTTATATCAGCTGATATAAAAATTTGTGTAAGGTAGGGAAATATTTTTTTAAAGATTAAATTTGCTTTTAAAAAAACTGACAGTAAGTCAAATTACTTGAGCTTTAGTGGACGAGTGTATTAGCCATGTAGAAGGGATAATACCTACCCTGACTTTAGCGTGTAGGTTGTCTGCATTCTGCATTAGAGTTAATATTCAAAACTACCTTAACCTCATCTTTGTTATCAGCCTGTGTACAATAGTTGTACAACTGTTTGTCATTGTTTAATATAATTCTTCATTGATTAAAAATCATATTGGAAAATTAAAGCCTTTCCTCAACCCTGGACAAAAATATCTTCACTTCCTGAAAAGTCCTTTCACTATGGCAGGAGGTTTTAAAAAAATAATTCATATTTAAGTTCCTTTCAGACAAAATTTCTTGAGAAATGACATGTACTATGAAACTGGAAAATTTATCTTCCTGTCAGAGCTGCTGCGGTAAAGTCAACTGAACAAGATAATAACATATCTCTTGTAAAGGTGGAAGGTGAGTCAGTGTACAGGGGAAGAAAGATGAAAGAAGCTTTCAATCTCAAACAATTTTGGAATAAGCAATGATGTGTTAGTCAGTCTTAGCTGCCTAACATGATGGCTGCCAGGTCGAAGAATATTGGATGTTTAGGTAATGTTAAATAAGTTGGAATTGAAACACAGAAAAATCCCCCCCAAAGACATTAAAACTATGCCTCTTTGGTACTATAAGGAATATTTTAATTTTGAGAAGGGTGCTTCATTGTTATTAAAATATATTATCCATGGGATACACTTGAAAATAATTCTTAAAAAAGAATTATTAAGTGTGATTTTTTTTTTTTTAATACTAAATGGGCAAAAATCATCAAATACATTTAGAGAGATTTAAAAACATCTTAAATAATTTAAACTCTCACTATAGGCATACTAAATGTTGTATATTTTTGGAAGTAAAGATTTGTCTTGGAAAGCTAATATGTAAGTTTTGTAAGCTTTCTGAACAAGTGATTTCCTTAATGTTTCCTAACTATTGCGTATAAAATGTAGGAAAAATTGCTGTGGTTAAATTGGAACAGTATACGAAATTGGATGATCTTGTGGCACTCTGGTGTGAATTTTCTTAAGCAAGAAAATACTGATTTTCTCCGGTGACCTCATTACTCAAGGCTGTGAATAGTTCTGCCTCTGAGAATTTACCCAGAAGTCTAGGGTCGATCTTTAATTTCTTTTTCCTGTCTGTTAATCTCCACTAAACAAAATTCTCTTCAGAAGTTGAGGATCTACTTTACTCTTCCAGATAAACCCTTGAACGTAGTCTCTAGAGTTCACTAGCCTGCTCTTAATTCTCTCCAATGTGACCTTGAATTCATTCAAGGGAACCATTCATTCAGAACAACACCTTCAAGTTTTAAATTATCCAAAGATACCCCAGCCCCATATAAGCTCATATAACCTATATGGATAATAAAAAGCACTGTCTTTCAGTCAACGGGACAAGTTTACCTTCAGGAAAACTAAGTGACCAAAGTGAAAAATCAACTAGCTAACATTAAATGTTTGTAAAATGCATTCGTTGTGGTTAAAGAAAAAGGCTGTATGGTATTTATATGCTGAGGAAGTATATAAAAAATGGTGCCACAATTCCTTTTTCCACAGTCATTGGAAAGCCAGAATTTCATATGCGTATGATTATTTTCACTCTACTCGGCAATTATGTCTTTTGCTATGATGGGAACATCTAAGTATCTCTTCAATCAGTGATGTTTTTATGTTTCTAAGTGTTGGGAGATTTTGGTAGTTTAGTTCGGGATTTTTTTCATGTTTCTCTCCTAATCTATAGGTGAAATTGTTAGGGGGTTTTTTATTGGTTTTACTCCTCATGAATCAGTTTAATAAGAATGCCTTCTTCGACCTGAGGCTGCATAGCTCCTCTTGTAATGCAAAGTGAAAGCTAACAGTCATTTTTGAAGCAGCTCATCCAAACCATCCTGAGGGACCTAGCCCAAAGGGGACTCCTGGAAAAACAGCAACCAGGAGAAGGCTACGTGAAATAGTACAGCAGCAACAAACTGTTCATGGTTATGCTTTTTCATAGAAGAGGCAATCAGGAAGAGGTAGGGATTGTTTTATGAAGCAAAATATATGATAAAAATGTGCAGATTGTGTAACTTTCCATATATCCTATGTACAGTCATGTTTTGGAAAGAAAAAGGGGAGGCACAACCTTTGGATTTCATAAGTCACTACAATAAGTTGTATTGCCTTCCCAGTTTTGGACCTGTATAGAGAAAATTATATTTGTATGGCCTTGGTGAAAACTAATGGTTTATCTTCTCTGAGTGGAAAAAGGAAAGTACACTGCAAAGTTGAAGAAGCACTGTTTTTTTCTTCTTTTATAAGTTCTCCCTGTCTCTTTGTGATGTGTTTTACAGAGTAAGTAGAGTTTTAGACATCTGTGGAAATCTGCAGGTTGTAAATGTTCAAAGAGTTTCTGTGGATACGTTACTCTCTATTTTTATTCGAATGCTAGAAAACAAATATGAAAATTGACATTTTTTTTCTCTGTCTTGTTTTTAGATGTCTAAAATGAAGGGGAACAGAAGATGGCATGGGCTATTAGAAGAAATCGAAGGAAGGAATGTGGCTGTTCATGAATTTGGTTATGTGGAATTCTAACTACACGTAATGCTGTGATAGATGAACACCTAAAAAAATAGTTTATTTTCTTATTTGAAGGAAACCATTTGGAAACAGTTTCTATATCCTTCTCTATAATGACTCTGTCTATCTCTACCTACAAATTTTATACTTAATTTTTTACATCTATTCAGTGTCAAGTCTTATTTCATTATCAAGACTTTCAAATATTCTATTGCCTTCTCTGGATTATTTAACAGTTCTCATCATTAAATAGGCTCATCCGAAGAGATGACATTCTGGGAATATTTTAGGAAATTCTACAATAATAAAATTGCCAGATCTTTCTTCCATTTCTGGATAATTTGGATTAATATTTGAACTTCTAAGTACCTAGAATTAAAGCAAAAAGTAAGTCAGACCCTTTTTTCCATATTTTGTAATTACTGTGCAACACATAGTTCAGTCCACAATTCAGAAGAAGGTATTCAAACTATCTGAGCTTTTGTCATTAATCTAAATAAGAGAAAAACTAAGAATAGTGTGCTTCCTCCTGAGACAGCAAAAGGTAAAAAGCGATCGTTCTGTTTCATAAGAAACCTTGAAAGTTGCTGTTATTCGAATAAGCTAAAGCTAAAGAGTAAAGAAATGTGTATTGCACTAGAGAAATCCATCAAGTCTCAATGTTCAGAGGACTCAGTGAGATGTGAAAGACAGGATTTTTCTTGGTTTACCTGATGCTGAAGAGAAGTTTGAATTTTTCCCTGCCACATGTCATCTGAAGATCCTAACCACTAAGGAAATTAATGTAACTGCCGGGGAAGGGTTTTTTCTGTCTTAGTATAACTGGAGAGCTTGGAGATAAGGGGGAAATTTTGGTGTCAATATCTGACATTTGTAAGAAAATGGTCTGTTCAAAGCTCCCGAGAACTGGTTTCTAGCACAGCATGATTTTATTTTATTTTGAAATGTTATACTGGAGTAGTGGACCTATTTAATAATGGTAATTATACAATTCAATGTTTGAATTAGAAATACATTCCCATTTCAATGTTACTGTTCTTTTCCAGGTTTTTATTTCCTCCTGCAAGGGAAGGCATGGCTGGTCATTTAGATTATGTGGGTTTTGTCCTCTCTTGGATCAGTGACTTAAACATAGGATTTCATTTTAAAGAGGACTCACAGGTCTACTACTGCCAACAATAAGATGACCTAGTAATATTCAGAGTTCAAAGTTTAATTGCAATAGATCAATCACTGCAAAGTTCAAAGACCATTATTAAGCAAGCTGCATATTCTAGGTCTTGAGGCAATATAGGATTAATTGTCAGGAAAACAGTGGAAAAGGAAAGCACTTTAATCTTCTTGTCCTCAGTGTGACATATGTCAAGTTTCCAAATATGCAACGTGATATCATAGCTGCAGGAAGTGAGTTCAGTTTAACCAAGGAGAAGGTGCAAAGTGACCTGGTGGAACTTTTGGGTTTTTATTTTGAAGTTATGAAAGCCAGTAATATTTAAAGGTGCAGTACCCAAATTTTCTTCCTAAGTTTGACCACAAACTCTGAAGATATTTACTGATACAGATTCTTTTATTTTTCTCATGCTCAGATAATTATTTCAGAATATTAGTTCTCTTTGAAAGTTCATAGTAATGATTTCATGAATTAAGGTTGAATTAATCTCAGTATTAGAAAAGAAACAGCTGTATTACTTACAATGAATCACGTCTTCCAATCCTGTGAATCTTCTGATATGTGTCTAAGCAAACTTTTTAACTGACTATGCTGTACATATGCATCAAAAAAAGCTAGCCTTAATTAGTAAAACAGATGAAAGCTGAAAAAGCCTTGACTTTAGGAATATAGTGACTTTTCTTTGGAGTCTTGACAGGGAAAAATCTAAGAAAGAAATGTGATGATCCTTTGTTTACTCCTGGTTTGTTTTGTTTTCTTCATAACATAGGATTATCCATTGCGCATCAAACAAACATTATGGCTTTCTAAGGTAAAATTCTATGAAAGACATCCCCACAAAATGAAAATGAGCCAGAAATGTCAGATTCTTGGTTTAAAAAAACAACCAAATATAAATAAAAAGTTATACACAGTTGTACATATGTTTTGTACAATCACATACAGAATATGAGTAATTTTTCAGTCTACTAACAAAGTTTTAGCTTTTCTAATATGTTGATTTTTGGGCATTATTTTTAAAGAATGATGGAGAAAGTCCAGAAGACAGTAGTATGAATGATCACTGATATAACTCATATCTGAGGTATACTTGAAAAAATAGAGGTCTTATTATTTTAAAGAAAAGATGACTAAAGCTATTACTCAATCATCACTGGAATTCAGCTGATAGCCTGCATTAATATTCTAACGTATTTTGCACAAATACATTGGTCATTATACTAAACCCAAAAACACAGCGGATGGAAGCTGGGGCAGGCAAAATGTAACCCCAAACCCTACTGTTAATACTGAACATTCTACCTCACATTCATGGGCATAAAATTCAGTGGTCTTTTGCTAGTTTTACTTTCTTAACTGAGAACCTATGTAGTCACTGTATGAACACTTTTTGTGATAGAACACAATATCTCTAATATCTCACAACAAAAACATCTGTGGATTTCATTTATCATCTAACCTATTTGGCTTTACACTAATATGGATTTACATCATCAATTACATCTGAGAAAGTTTAGGAACCAAATATGTGAAGTTGTTGATGACTTCCTCTTGGAAGAAATGGGGCATCTCACTTCACATGTATTTTTAGTCCCCTGAGAACAGATTAAATGAAATGATTCAAACTGGGTTGTTTGGCTTTATTTGGAGGTTAACTAGAATCACTCAGAGGAGAATACCAATTCTCCACCTCTCAGGAGGTTATAACAAACTGCTAGGTAAGTATTATCTTAATCATAGAACCACAGAATGGTTTGGGCTGGAAGGGACCTCAAAGAACATCTAGTTCCAACCCCCCTGCCATGGGCAGGGACACCCTCCACTAGACCAGGTTGCCCAAAGCCCCATCGAACCTGGCCTTGAACACTTCCAGGGATGGGGCATCCACAACCTCTCTGGGCAACTTGTTCCAGTGCCTCACCACCCTCAAAGAGATTTTTTTTCTAACATCTAATATTAATCTACTGTCCTCTGGCTTAAATCTTCTTAAATTATTCTTAAGGGGAATTCACTTAGGTCTGCTTGGTTATGAAGAAGGGTGAACTCAAAGGTGAGGAATTTATATACAGCAACACAGAACACAGAAAAAAAATGTTTCTAAGTGCTGCAGTAGGAATGGACAAACCATGATGTGTGGGAATGACAATGTTGGTTTAGTTGCAATGCTTGATTTTAGAATCAAGAGTTTACCAGGGCTGTTATATGGCTTGAAAGGAAATGCAATAAAACCCTCTAAGTATGAATAAGGTTTGATAAATACATAAATATACATAAGGGTTTTTTTTTTCTACATATGGAAAAAGAAATAATGGGCGTTTGTTTCAGCAAGAGACAAACATGTTTCCTGACTTTTCAATTGGAAGATCTTTGTCTCTGTGAGGATTCTTCCTCCTGATGTATGCTTCAGAACTGCACAACTTGAGAATGGGTAAAGCTGTCTCTGCAAAGGCTATGGAACACACAGCATGTTGCACAGTGAGATGTAGCTTGATGCTGAGAAGATCTCATAGGTCATGTGTAGTGCTGGAAATGCTGAAGAGATTTCCTGTGACTTGTAGTAAAGACAATGATGTACCCACTTTCAAGGCTGTCCCTGCCTGATGGTGCATTGCAAATGCAACAAGGAGGCCATAGAAATGAAGCTGGTTTACATGTAATCTAAGCTAGGTTATTGTTGCGTAAATTTTTCTCAAGAACAATTTGTAATGTCAGTGTAGATGTAGTTAGTCTTGCCAAATGAATTGTGTCAACCCTTAAAAAGAAGCTACTTATTAGAGAAACTTTAAACAATTATTGATCATGAATGAGCTACTGGAGACATATCAGGCTGTAAAAGACATTTGCACAAGGTCTGTATTATCATTTAAATAGTAAATATACATTTTTTCATATCGTATTTCACTTCGCTTAGTAAAAATCTTGTATTAACTTACTTTGCTAAACAGGAATCGATAGCCAATTTTTCTCTGGAAACATGGCTTCAGTTATTTATTCTATACATTTCATCCATGTAGTGTGAAACTGCAGTTTGAATTGACTTCCCACAACATCACAAATTAATACAAACAAACAAACAGGCAAACAACCTTAGAGTGAGTAACAACTTTTGTTACTTAGTGTATTAACTTTGTAATACCAAGTGGAATTTAAATTATAATAATTTTAATTAATTTTTATTATTATTTTAAGAGCCCAAATAGAGCTTGGGAAAATATTCTTTTGAAAGTATTTTTTAAGCCTAAACTATGCATTCATTTCTGAGAATTAATGTACTTAAGTGAGAAATCTATTCCAGCTGAGTATTCTTTTTAAGCTTGTTTAGGCAACATGTTTGCAATAAAGTTAGAACCCTTCTTCTCCTCAACAATTAGATTTGCAATGGTAAAGTTAATGTAAACCTAACTCTAAACTAATGATGTGTCTGTAGAAAGTATTTTAAATGGCATTATACACTGTGTCTGTTGTTTGAAAGTGGTTGTGTGAATTATGGCTCATTTCTGCAACATAGAAGCTTGTAAAAAAAGCACAAGAAGACCCAAACTGAAACCTGTTTTTGTTTTTTGACTCTGATCTAATCATTAATTAGGGTAGTTTGAAGTTTCAGCAAGGCACACAGAGACCATTTTAGAGGGTGTTTTAAATGCTGTAATTAAATTGTAGGAGCAATATTCTCAAAAAATAAAAAATCTTAATGGAAAAAAAATCTTGCTATACCTATTTGGCCAACTGCCTTCTTGTTTTACCTCCCATTTTCACAGCTCTGACATGTAGCAGTGCATATTTTAACATAAAATAGCAAGTCTGAAACTCTGACATGCTGTATATTTATTCTTGTGTGAAGTAAAACTCTTTTTTTTTTAAATAGTACAGATGATTATATCTATTTTTTTTCAAATGAAGTGTTTCTTTTAAAGTGTAAGGTTTATTTTCACACTTCTGATTGCCAGAGAAGCAGGAAACAGCGAGCTGTACATCAGACATTTAAATCCAGACATTATGCAATCATGATAACAAGGATTAATAAAGATTAATTTAGCTCCCACTTAAAAGCCCTGGTGTTTCAGAAGTACAACTGTCTAGCTTGTAAAAAGGGAATAATTATAATTTCCTTTTCAAATGTGCCTCTTTGTTGCATTGTAGAGAGTTGTCCATGATTTAAAGATTGTTTGTGCCAAACTATTATCTAGCATCTTATTCTTTAAGATATGGCTGTTCAAAGCAAATGACAATTAAAAAATATCAAATACCCTGAATAGCTTATTGCTATTTATTAGGTACATGGAACAGATCTTATTTAACTGCAATGCAAAACCATTAATTTTTGTCATTGCTCAAAACTGTAAATGATACAGACATAATTTCCAAAGGCCATAATTTTAATACTTCAGTCCTTTTTGAAGAAGATAACTACGGATGAATATAATAATTATGTTCTATTAAAACTGGAAAATATGATTCTGTATAACTGAATACTTGGTGAGAATGCAACAAGTGGCCATAGAAATAACATGTCATGAGACCTGTGCATTCTTGCAAACAGGAGCACAAACTTTCAACTGAACATCTTCTGCTTTGGATTACATGCTGTTACATATTTTCCATTTTAAAAAATATTACTGTAGTATGTGCTATTTACCATCTCCACACAAGGACAGCAGCAATATTTTTATTTAAAGCAGCTTTGCAGAGAGAGTCATGATTCTTTTAAGAACAAGAATGAACAAGTGACCCCACCAACTGCTGAGATTTGAGGTTGGCAATGTAAACTGATGTATGTCACCTGTGGTGCTGTAAGATATTCTGAGATTTTTTTTTTTTTTTTTTCTTAGAAGTCAGTAAACTGGAGTCAGGACTCGTGATCTGTCAAGGCCATAGGACACGTTAGTGTGGATTCAGAGAGATGCTGTATTGAGAAATAGTGACCTATTAAGTAAATATTTGGCTATTTGCTTACACAAAGCAGACTTCTCAAAAGGTTGATAAAAGCCTAGAGTGTTCACCCTAACCTTACCCTTATTCTTGAGAAAAAACAAAGAAACCGAAAATTACCACCAGATTCTGTGCTGACATTAGAGTAACCAGAGTTACTCAGCTGGTAACTGTCTTGCCATGAATTACCACTAGCTTTTATTCTGTAATGAACACTGTGATCAGCAATGGATCACAGATTTGGGAAACTGAGGTAAAAAGAGGAGGAAAACCTCCTTTAGAAGTAAGAAAAGGCCCATGACAAATCAAAGTGATGTCTTTTGGCTTGTGCAATCCTCTAGCAGGTACAGAAGGCCACTGAAGAAATCTTAGGCACAGCATGCTTCTCAGCCTGTTTTCATCTCTTGATAATAGGATGGTCCAAATAAAATCTTTGAATAAAATTTGATATCTTCACAAATTGTCTGTAATCGACTCACAGCTGTCAATCTGAAATGGATTCATAGTTGTTTCTCAAATAAAAGGGTCAGAAATTCTGGCTGAAAAACAAAATGAAACTGAGAAAGCACAGAAGTTTATGTCTTCAGAGATGCAGAGATGCAAAATGCTTTCTATGAGTCTACTCCTATGACAAGAGGTTGTTTTTTTTTTAACATTTGCCTAAACTGGAAAATGAATGCCATTCTGGGTTGTCTGGTTCCATTCCAGTAGACAGCAGAACACATTAAACATTTCACAATCAACTCCTGTCCCCAAATTTCTTGACTTGCCTCAAAAATGCTTTTGAAAAGAGTAAAGGGATGGACAGGTAGGTAATACTTGAAGAAAGTAAAGAATGGAGTAGAAAATCCTAAAGTGGTTTGGCTAAGTACATAACAGGACAGATTTATAATTAAATAGGAGCCACACTAACAATCTCCACTCCTGAAAAAAACATACTGTTGTTTCCAAAAATAAAGATGCAGCCTTCATGTAGATGGAGCCCGATTCACTGGTAAATAATGTTTGTGGTTATGAAGATGCTGCAAGAAGTGTCTGAGAGAGGATGCCAGAGTACTGCTGATGCAAGTCCTGGGCGCTTGATCTTGAGACAACAGCACTGGGAGATAGCTTTTAGGGATAACGGTTAGCGAAAAGAGACTCTGGACTGTCCTGCTTTTTGACTACTGAGTTGATCCAATCCAAGGAAAGGATTCATTGTCTGATTTGAACTGATTTGCACTGTATAACATTAACTTATGCAAAGTACAGTTCCAACTAGCTTAAGTCACAGATACTAAAAACATTAATTTACTAAAATTTCTGCTGTTTACAAGGGAATAGAGTTATGTACTGTATTAGTGTGTTAATAGGATGTCATCGACAACAGCTATTCTGTTTGTCATCTGTTTTTCCTATCTAAACAGTCACATAAGACCATACTATTTTTGTTAAGTGTTTGAGAAAAAAGGGAAAATAATATCATGAACAGGGAAGCAAAATGATTAAAAAAAAAAAAAAGTTCTCAGGAACAAAACCCCAATGTATTTATAAATAATTTTTTAAAACAAAACAAAACCATATTCAACAAAAAAACCAAAATGTGTATCAATGGTAGCAAGAGAGTTAGAGCCAGGAGGAGCAAAACTGAAATACAGAACTGAAGACAGGATTATATTGTAAAAGAACAGAAGATGAGAGACCAGAAATTCACATCTACTTCAGGAAGAGTCAAATCTGCATTACTAAAACCTGCATATTAGGAAAAATTCACAGTCTGACCCTAGAGCTGAATCAGGAAATTGAACTTTCTGCTGTCTGCCAGGAACAAGGTGATGAATCTTGCTAAGGTACACCTAAGGTTGAAATGGATATAACAGCAGGGAGAATGCTACTGAACTGCATTGTCAGTGGGATAACCATCACTGTAAGAGGAAAAGTATAAGTATACCCTGCTGTAGAAATGGAAGCTCAGGAGACTTCAAAGGGGCACAGAAATAAAGGAATTTTAAAGATTAGAAGCCAGCCCATATGAGAGATATGAGAACAGTTTAGGGATATTTGATTATTGGGATGGAATAAATAAGTAGATCAATAGATCGATAGATAAATTTTTCAGTGGGCTCAATCTGTGTTCCTGGGAAATAACTTCCTGGAATGAAGGTTGATATGAAGAATCTGACACTAAGGCGTGGCAGGAAGCAAGGGAGACAAACGTTTATGAAGGTCTTTGAGGATTCTGAGTTGTCAGGATCAATAAGAATTCTTACTGATATCAAGTAGGATCAATAAGAATTATTATTGATATCAAGACCCTAAGACCCAGAGTCTTGAGGAAGAACTACCCCCATCTTTTTGCTGAAATGAGCAAACTAAAAATATTTGCATAAAATTGATGCATATGTTAAACTTAATAAGAGACCTGAATACAAATATGTCTCTGCACTGGTGTGGCCTCTTCTAAGTCCTTTCTCTCACTCTACTTTTCCCGTTGAACAATTTCAAATGACTTCCTGGATTAGATTCCAGACAATACACCTATGAAATTTTCCTTTTCCTCTCCCATCTATCTTACCTTCACCTTCAATATTCTTCCAATAGAATTAGCAGATTAAAAAGTCTGAGCTCATTATAATATAGAGTGAAACATATTTATGTAACATCATCTGTGATGGCGAAGGACTGAACTTGCTGATGCACTGCGCTCCTCCCAATTTCTCTGTTCTAGACTAATTCTAGTGCTAAACATGTTAGCAGATAACACAGCAAAGCAGAGTTTCACCTCCTTCCTTTCTCAAAACCCAGCAAATGCAATGGATGACATTCATCTGATACTGTAGACTCTCATGCTTGGCTGGTGCTGAGTAGCATAGAGTGAGGCAGACTCAGAATTACTGGTGATACTCCCTGTAACTGTAATATGCCTTGAGGAGAGTTGTTCTCGACAGAAATGGTGCATGGAGAAACCAGACGCTAGCAGAGGCTAGCCGATCTGGAGCCTGAGATGTGGCTGGATTCTGGTGAGGAACAAAGACCCTAAACTTAATTTGGCATGTAGGTAATGTTAGTGAGTATAGGTGTGATTAGGTCAATCAGGAGTCTTGTATGGCTGTGACATCCCACAGAATATCATGTAGTGCTCATGTACTCCATTTTTCATTTGTTTCATAGTTTGTCTGCACTTTTGTCTAAGTATATGGATGTTCACTTGCTAAGTATTAGATGTTACTATTCCAGTTCTGGAGAAAAATGCATTGATTTTATACTAAATGTGTGTAGTGCAAGACAGAAACAATGAAAAAATAGTCTGAGTCTGATCTAGTAAAAATACATCAGGATTATTTTTGTTCCTGTTCTGTAAACAGATTTTTTGCATCTATGTAGTCTGAAAACCTGGTTCATTTAACTGAGTTCAAAGAATTTGCATATTTCATTGTTCTGTTTAATTTATACCTTAATATGAAATTACATAAACTTGCACGTATGTGCATATATAAACACATACACGCACACACAAACATATAGATATATATAAACACACACAGAGAACTAAAACTAGTACTTTATTTAAGTGAAGCATGTTCTATTCTCTAGTCCTTTTCCTTCCTGGCTGCCAGCTATTGCTCCAGAATGGCACAGGTCTTCTGTAGTTCCTGTGTCCTATCTGACAGCCCCATGTGAATGCTCCAGAGGGACGTGTTGAATGCCACTAGATGTGTATGGCTAGTCACATTAAGTGCACTGTCAAAGTCTTCGGTTAACTGAACTTTTTTTTTTTTTTCCTTTGATGTCACCTTTGGCCTACTTTTATTTACCAGAAAGCAGTTTTTCAAAACTAGACAGATTTTTGTGGGTTGTTTTTGTTGTTTTATATTTTATTTCCTGTGTCAATGTGTTTTTAACTCCTGAGTCATAAGTACTTGGTATATTTAGTTCTATATTTGGGTATGTGTACAACTCCATTTCTGTGGACTAATGACAGCTACTGCCAGTGTGACTGTTAATCCCTTTCCCCATTCTTGTGATAGTCTGATAGCAGAGACCATGGCTCATAATGGCTTATATAACTTGACATTTTCTGTGGCGTAAACAACTAAATGGAGTATACTCAAACTTGTGTCCCTTGATGAGCTACTAGCAGATAGCTAAAAGACCTGGAGTGCTATAGTGTCAATGTTTTCACTATTGCTACTTGTTCCCCCAGTTTTTACTTTAATGTGATGTTATAAACAGACCATTTTAAAAATCCCTTTTACAATGGAAGATGGATACTTAAATGCTTTTGCTTTTCACTAAAATTGTGAGCTTCTGCACGTGTCATCAGGAATCTGGGTATTATGATTACATAGTTCTAATATTTGCTGTAGCTAACAAAAAAACCCTCTGCTGAATTCCTGGAGACCAAGATTGTATGGCTGAAGGACAGAAAAGACAGGTTTTCATTTCATCTTTTCTCTCATAGATTCAGAGACATCTGCCTACAACAAATACACTTATTCAGCAAAGCTACCTGTCTACAGTTCAGAATAGACCCTACAATATATTCTAGCCATATGGTTTGAAATTGCATATTTTTAAAAAGAAAAACAAACAACCCTCCTCCCCACTTTTAATAAATGTTTCAAATAATGGGAATTCCACATTTTGGCAAGTCACAACATTGTCTATAATGTAACCAACACTATCATGTTTCTGTGACAGGTCGCCTGGCCCTGACATGAGAGAATGGGGAGCTGTGGGTACAGTGACACTTTGGGAAGCTCAGCACAGGCAGAACAGCCAGCTAGAAGGTCCCTTAGCTCCTGTGTGCAACAGCTGTTTTGTTTGATTTCTCTTACTTACTTTCATCCATACGGTCTGCTGTATTTCGGACTCTGCCCCGAATTCTCAGGCTTTGGGAAGTAACTGTGAGTAGGTTTTTTAGGACCCAGGAGTGGCCAGTATTTTCAGTTGGGCTCACCTGTTGGAAAGAAAAATGACTAGATGAAGAGCTCTACACCATTTATAAGTAATACACTTTTTAAGTCACTCACATTTTAACTTGACATTCATCATAACTAAGAATTAGTTATGATGATCATAATTAGCATTGCAATTACCCAGAATGTAAAAAAGCTCGGCTAAGTGGGCTGTTTAATAGTCATTGTGTTAACTACAACAAAATTTGGCATGTTACATATTTAACCACAAAGTTTTGGAAGTACCTCTGATTATGAGGGTAGCTCAGGAATCATTAGTTAGGAAGTGACTGCTGGGTGATATATTATTTTCAGAGTAATCACCTTCCAGAAATGATGCTTCTCTTACTATTATTTTTTATAGCACTCTAAAGGTGGTTGGTGCTTTGCAGTAACTATGAAAAAAAGCTCACTATGCAGAAATCTGGCAACTAAATAGATAAAAATGAAGATAAAGGGAGGAGAATAGAATGTGACTGAAAAAAATTGAGCATATATATGTAATTGAAGATATATATGCACAGACACCTACAAAGTGTTTTATTGCATCATATCAAGATTACTTTCAGTGTCTGGCCCTCCGTATACTCGGTGGCATTTCCTCTAATCTGTTTTCTTCCTTTCATGCTCTTAAGTTTTTTAAGAATTCAGTTTTCTAGGGCTTCAAAACAAAATAAATTTTAAACAAAACAAAAAATTATTTCATTTTTATTGAAGGGGGAGGGCAGAGAAATTTCATCCTTTTATTGCCAACTTGCAAAAGAATTGTATGTCTTATAAAATGTTAACTTTGTCATTCATAGACATAAGTGTAACTAGAACAAACCTTTAGATATTTTGGAAGCAAAAATAATGGAAAAAATAATCAAACTTCATACTATTCCCTACTGAGTGAGGAAAATGTGTTTTTATGTTTAGAATATTAAGGACAAAAGCCCTTCAGTGGTAATGTTTTAGTTATCAGAGAGCATAGTCAATTATTTTTCTTCAGTAAGCTTATGCTATCAAGTATAAAAGGGTGTGAATCAAAACACTAGATTTAATACCCTGAACTCTGGGGTGTACAAAATCTGATTTTTGCAGCCTGATTGCACCTCTATAACTAAAGTAACAAAGCTACATGCAGAGTTTCTTAGGTTTTGGAATGCATTTTATTTTCCTTTTCCTTCTGATTTTCTGTAGGCCATTTCTCTCTCTTTTGATCTGTGATGTATTTGCTCAGGTGTTTCCCATTTTTATGGCAGTGTCAATTAACTCCCTTAAATTTGCCCCTGTTGCTCTCAAAATGTCTTGATGTTCCCTTTGAAGCCTCCCTCTCCATTATCCACCATTTTCAGCATTAGAGACTGACCTCAGTGAGAGGAAAGTTTGCTGCCAGTACACTCTGCCTTGCTAGTAGATGTATGTTTAGATGAAAGAAATGAAATTATGAAATGAACCTAGAAAGCAGCACTAGGACAGTCTAAGTACTCTAGACAAGAGTCAGAAATAACTCAGAACCACACTTACTCTCCCAGCATTCAGGAGTGTTTGGGTGCGGGGTTCAGCCTCCAGTGTAGTAATTAAAGATAGTGTTATGAACATTTAACATTACTTTCCTTGTACATTTTTGAGTGAAGGGGGGGAAAAGTAAAAAACATTAAATATTTTAGTCTTAAAGACCTTTAAAAATACCCTATTCAATCTGTATAAAAGAAAATAGTAGTAAAAAAGCAGTCATCTGAAACAAAAGTTTCCTGTAAAGAAATTAAGAGAAATATGACTTATTTCGGGTTCACTTGATTATTTTTTAAACCAACACACAGGACCTCAGAGTTGGAGAACTGGCATAAAATTGAGTGCAGACCAGTGTCTGGTCTGGCTTTTTCCTCCTGAAATGACCAATGCCTTACTATCTAGTAAGTTTTACAGATTTCCCTTCTGCTTCCTTTTCTATAACATGACTTTCTATTCTGAAAGACCCTGATGGTGAACTAGAAACAAACATTGGGTTATATATGATTGATTATGTGATATTGTTCATAGAAAACATGAGATTTAAATGAGATCTTCACCTCATTTCTAAATAAAAAAAAAAAAAAAAAATCATTTCCTGTCCTACTTTACATTATGAAGCTGAAACAGGTAGGTAGATTGCATGGACTACTATTATACTTCTTAAGACATAAAGAGTATGATGTCTTATTAAAACTCTATGGCACACAGCTGTACAGTAAAACATGGCACATATAAAGTGGCGCACTTAAAGTTTTATTACTGGGGGAACAGAAGTCATGTTGTTAAGGAGGAAAATTCAGAACAAAGCTCCTCTGTTTTAGTTTTTATTGCTCTCTGACATACTTCTTGTGTGATCTTAACCAAATCACTGATGGTAAAAATTAAGTAGGTCCAGTAGCTTCTCATGACTAAAAGGTTTGATTCCTATCACCCTCGTGCTCCTCACGTCCAATCACAAGCTACTGCCACATACCTTGCACCAGCTGTGGCAGTCTTCAGAGCATGCCATCAGCTGATTTGACTTCTTAGCCTTGGAGAACACTTGCTACAAAGTCAACCTGAGCGAATTATGTACAGGCTTGCAGAAGGCATCAGTGGAAGTGCATGGGAATGCAGTGGGATTCCAAGGCAAGGACAAAGAAAGAAGAAAGGAGCAAAAAGGAAGCAGGACCTTCCTCTTTTGTAAGCTTTTGGCAGTTAAGGGTTTGCCATCATTACGTAGCTTCATTCTTAGGGTAGATTTTTGGAGCAGTTCATCTGTGACTGACTTTGAGACAGAGTATCTGCAGCAAGCCAAAGCACTAAAGGGATGACAAATCTACTATTTGTTTCAAGATTAATGAAATAAGATTAATGTGGAAATGTATAGAATAGGAACGAGAAGAAGTTAGTCGTAAACCTGTTGGGTAAAATATTTAGAGTACTATTCCTGTTTCCAGAGTTGTTTCTGATTCTTCACCCAACAACTAAGTTTAGTACAGAGCTTGACCAAGGAGTATTTGGTAAATTCGGTGATGGAAATCATGGAATTCTGAAAAGCATCCCCATCTAATGGTGATTAAACCCTGCATGAATATGGACCTGCTGGCATTTGAGTCATCAATGGAGTTTTGACTTATTACTGTTTGCTCCCAGTTCTTCCCCGCTGTCATTATAAAATACAATGCATATGCAGTCTCTGTATTTATTCCTACTATTTACATTCATTCTTCCAGATTAAATATATCTCTCTATTAAAAATATATACCTGTATTTATCTCTGTGTAAAACTATTCTACCTTATTCAATTGTTTAAGAAACTTCAACCACTGCTACAAGTGAATCACCTAAGTATGCCAGAAAACACGTGTGAAATGTATCTTGAAACATAAGGTAGAATTTCTGGGCTTGCTTGCCCATTTGTTTACCATTTAATATGTCTAAGCACAGCAAATCAGTAGACTGTGCCTGACAGTTTATGTAATTTATCTTAGCTTCATGTTTCATTTTGTATTGTGAGAAGAGATATTTGCTGTTTGTTTTTAGAGAAGAAACTTTTATGATTGCTTTGCTGCTTGCTTTTTTTCCCCTTACTTCTCTTTCCCTTATATTAAATCTCTAGTATGATTTCCCTTCCCTTTCCACAATTAGACAAAAATATAAATAGCTTTTTTTTTTTTTTTTTAAAGAACATGATGCTGTCTCTAATTTAAAATATTGTGTTAGTGTCATAAAAGCGCGAAGAAGGATGTGGGTAATGAGCAACTAAACCAAGTAATTTTACAGATTTAAATATCAATACACCTCTGTTCATAAGACAATATTTCAATTACAAATCTTACATCATCATGTTCTGTCATCTATAACTAGGCTTACTGCGATCAATGCTATATGTAGTGTCCTCAGGTATGTGTGTTACTGTTCATCTTCTCAGTCTTTCTTTCAGCTTTCAATTACCTTTATTAGATTGTCTGATTCAGAACACAGCAAGGAAAGTGCACAGCCATTGCATTCTCAACAGGTAGAAAATGAGTGTCTCAAGCTGTGTCTGTTGTGTCCTTCCAGATTTCTGTCCTTACTAATTATCTTTTCAGAAGTCATTTGCTGGTTGCCAAAAAAAGTTACTTCATAGAAGAATGTGACTTCGGAATAATAAACGTCTGAAACAGTAACTTTCATTACACCTGACTAATCTTTTTTAAAATTCCAAAGTACCTGTTGGATCTCAGAAGTTTTACAAGACCACTTATCTTAATGTACAGCAGCATCTTTTCTTGATGAGAATCAGTTGATACTTTTAGATGCTGTGTGTATACCCTTCTGAATACTTAGTTTATCTTGTAGTGTAATCTAGGTATCACAGTCTCTGGGGTGTGTTTAATTATCAAAGAAGGGTTTGAATTAAAAAACAGAGAAAAATCCCAGTACATTTATACAAGGTATGTAAGCTATAATTCTCTGAAAAACAGTGAAAAAAAAGGCTTGCATACCTACTTGAATTCCATTGTAAATTCCACATTTGCCTTTGGGATCTCTCTGCAGAAAAGGACAACTTGCATGCAATGTAGGCTTGCTGCTCATCATCCTCCCTTCAGTCCAGTCTGAGGATGTGGCAGAATACTGCCATACTTTACTGTCAAACTATTTCTCTGCACTGGAGAGACATAAGGTTCCATCTTCTTGTACTCTAAATGAAGTCCAAACTCAAGGTCTGAATTAAAGAGTGTACTTAAATTTTGACATGTCATTGGGAGGAAGTTTTCTTTTCAGAGACGTCAACAGACATTTGTGTTTTAGAGCAAGACGCTCAATGTAAATTGATCACCTGGCAAAGACATGAATTGTTTGCCATTTTGAAGGTTGGAGTAATTCTAGAAGTCACTCAAATTCTTGGTATACATTTATTCCATCTTCTGGAATGGATTCATCATGTTCTGCAAAAACAGTGAATACTTATAGAAAATCATAGAATCACAGAATGGTTTGGGTTGGAAGGGACCATTAAAGGTCATCTAGTCCAACACCCCTGCAATGAGCAGGGACATCTTCAACTAGATCAGGTTGCTCAGAGCCCCATCCAACCTGACCCTGAATGTTTCCAGGGATGGGGCATCTACCACCTCTCTGGGCAACCTGTTCCAGTGTTTCTCCACCCTCTTTGTAAAATATTTCTTCCTTATATCAAGTCTAAATCTCTTTTAGTCTAAAACCATTACCCCTTGTCTTATTGCAACAGACCCTACTAAAAAGTCTGTCCCCATCTTTCTTATAAGCCTCCTTTAAGTACTGGAAGGCTGCAACAAGGTCCCCCCAAATCCTTCCCCAGGCTGAATAACCCCAACTCTTTCGGCCTGTCCTCATTGGACAGGTGCTCCAGCCCTCTAATCATCTTTGTGGCCTTCCTCTGGATCCGCTTCAACATGTCTTTCCTGTGCTGAGGGCTCGGAACTGGACACGGTACTCCTGGTGAGGTCTCATGAGAGCCAGGTAGAGGGGCAGAATCACCTCCCTTGACCTGCTGGTCACACTTCTTTTGATACAGCCCAGGATACAGTTGGCTTTCTGGGCTTCAAGCACACATTGCCAGCTCATGTCCAGCTTTTCATCCACCAGTACTTGTAAGTCCTTCTCCACAGGGCTACTATCAATCCCTTCATCCCTCAGCCTGTATTGATACCGGGGGTCGTCCTGACCCATGTGCAGGACCTTGCGCTTGGCCATGTTGAACTTCATGAGGTTCACATGGACCCACTTATTGAGTTTGTCTATGACCTTTTCAATGGTGTCCTGTCCCTCAGGCACATCAACCACACCACTCAGCTTGGTGTCATTTTCAAACTTGCTGAGATTGCACTGGATCCCACTGTCTCTGTCATTGATGACAATATTAAACATTACTGGTCCCAGTACGGACCCCTGAGGGACACCACTTGTCACCAATCTCCATCTGGACATTGAGCCGCTGACCACTACACTCTGGATACAACCATCCAACCAATTCCTCATCCACCAAACCGTCCACCAATTAAATATATATCTCTCTAATTTAGAGAGAATCAGGACAACATAAGCATTGAAGGAAATGCTATTTGTTCCCAGTTAGAGATCATTGCTGTAGAGTGCTTCATCAGTTAACATTTGCAAAGCTTGCTTACCCAGCCAATTTTGAGAGTTTATTTAAAATATGATAAATAATTAATTATGTAATCTACTTTTTAAAATATAATCTGAAATTTAACAATTTGAGCATAAATTAAAAGAGGCAATGTTTGAAGATTTAATTTCAAGAAATAAATCTATAAATAGTTAAATAATATAACATTGTGTCCAAAGAAAAAAGAAACAACAAACCTAAATCAAAATGTTTTAATCATACACTTCAAGGAGTAGTTAGAATATGTTACAGCTAGATAAATTATAGTAAAATAGGCTGTTTTGGATTAGGGCTGAGTACTTTGGTAAGTATAACATAATATCTACCCCTTTCAAGAAATATAGATAACTAGATAGATCTGATATAGAATTCCAGCTAAAGAAATGTTGCTTTGTTCTTCATAGAATAAATAAAGTAAGAAGAAAAATGGAAAATAACCTCTGTACAAAAGGAAATACATTGGAGAACGAACAGACTGCTGATACTTTTTAAGACAAGATACTGAAAAAATGATCTTATTGGAAACTGTTTCTCAATTTCACCTTAAAATAACTAATGCTATTATATAGTAACTTTTTATTGTATTATTTCTTTTCACTTTTTTAAACTTCAGTCTTCAAGGTAAATGGTATGCATTAAATGAGGATATGGTATTCTACCCTAGTAACCATGACAGAATTATAAAGAATGTATTTCATTTTGATGTACAGCTCTAACGTACATCTTTTTCTGACAAGGATAAGGTCACCTGTCATAAAATTGTATTTGCTGTCCAAAAATTGATATGTAACTATTGAAAATTGTGAAACAGTTTAAAACTTAAGATATGTGATAGAGCTGTTGACCTTTTCTTCAGTAGAAGTAATACAGATACCATCACCAATTTGTTTGTTTGTTATTTTCTCAAAATATATGCAACATTTCTAGTTGCAAATCAAATACAGTAACTTTGGCAAGTTGGTTATACTTTTTTTTTTTTTTTTTCCTAATTTGGACTTTCCCTTATCTTTATGTGTAGTGTACATTTCGAATATGTGTGTACCTTCATGGTACTATTTCTCTCTTGTCTTTCACAGACCAATTAGAAAAAAAGGGGTTTATTACCTCAGGGAGAGTGCCCAAGACCTCAGATCAATATTGAAAATGCAGAAAGATTCCCCACATGCAGGATTTTTTAAAATTGGTTTTTAAGTTTAACAGAGCAGATGATAGAACACAATAAATTTGTAAACTGGAAGATATAAATAACATTTACTTTTTTTTTCATAAAACAAGAAGAGACAGCTGAAAACTTTAAAAGACAAATTTCAATTTGATAAAAGGAGATAATTGCTTAGCCTTTGGGATTTTCTACCTCAAATTATCATTGAGTTTATCATGATTAAGAGGAAATATTGGAAACACATGCAGAACATGAGATCATCCATAATCTACACCAGACTTAAAATTCTAGAAGGAATATAAACTCTTTTTTCAGGGCCTGAGGTAACTCCATTTGGGGGCTAGTAAGAAATTTCCTATAAATATCACGTTCCCTACATTTTTTACCTGTGGAGTTTCTTTTACTTTTATTATGAATATACACTAGGAAAAGTGCTCCAACTTATAGTGTGTGCACCCACTTTGATCATTTCACTAAGTTGTAGATACAGGTAAACATTAGATAAGGCAATGAATCTTTACTGAATGTTTCCTATGAATTCATCTGGGGAAGGAGGATTATTGAAGGAGCAGGTGGAGCAGTCCAGCTATGTAAGGCATTCGTCACTCTCTAGGGACTATGCAGAGAATGAGAGGGGAAACTAAGACACCTAAATCCAGTCCTTCCAATCATTCTAATGATAAGGATTTAAAGATGAAACTTAGTGGCAACAGCTCTCACATTTTGCATGATGTGATCAGGATTACTGTGAAGAAAATAGGAGACAAATTCTAGGAAGATCTCTATCTGGGAGCTTTGATCTACATCTGTAAACTCTACCTTCTCACCAGATCCCACTAGTACCATTCAAAGTACAAGAATCAAAATGTTGCCCTGCAACAGAAAAAAGCAAGATAAGACTCAAGACGGGCTTACTTTGCCTGTTGTCTTTTTGCTTGGAGCTTTGTTTTAGCTTGATTACTTTAACAGCAATTACCTAACTACCAGGAGGTTATTGCCTTAGCTGGTTTAGTTTTGGTTAGTTTTGCATAATTGCAGAGTGGAACATCTACTGTTAAAAATTTTGATATAGGTAGGAATAACAAGTAATCATACAGTATAGAGTGAACTGTCTATGACCCCAAAATAATGATTCTGAATAAAGGATGAGTAACGTCCCAGGGTATCATCTTGTTCTGGAGTCTTCAGTAAAATTTAACAAGTGACTCCAGTGCTCAGCTGCTGTTGGCAATGGGAACTTTGGAGCGGGGCAAAACTGATTTTAGGAGTAACAGTAAAGACAAAGAAGCATTATCTAACATAAACAAAACAAAAAAATGAATCAGACTAAATTCAGATGTAACAGAGTTATAGATCAATACAGAAAGAACAAGGGGAAAAGTATGCTAAAGAACATACTTCTGGTAGATATGGCCCCAAACAGACCTAAAACTGAGGAGAAAGAAATTTTCTACATCAACATCAAGGGCCTTCCAGCAAAGAGAAGGAAAAACCACCTAATTTTAATATCTTGCTCCTTCTGATGAAATATTCACTGCGCATCTTCCCCAGCCCTGACTGAAACTGTTGAGTTTAAGACTCAGAGGAGCAGCAGAACAGGAAGTGTAACAGAAAGGTAGATAACAAGAGACTTTTTCTGGTATAGCAACTTTTAATTGTGATATTGTTAATAAGATTTGCTTTATACTAATTAGATAATGTAGACCGTGAGTCTGCTAGTATCACTGTAACTGAACTAATAACAATTTAATTACATTAATGATAAATTCTTGGCTTCACATATAAGATGCATCCTTCTTTTTGCACATAAGAAGATTATGAATATAACAACAAGGTTAAATACAGGGGCAGGTCAGAGGGAGTATTTCTTGAGTATTTAGCATTAGGACCAGGTCTGGATAAAGAATAAAAAAAAAAAAATTGGAAAGAGGGACCACAGCCCTACATCTCCTACATACTGAATTAATGCATTAAATAAAGCATATTGTGGAATTAGTCATTGCCCTGGTGGGTCAAAATTTTTTGAACTTTACTAGAGATCTGCTAGTCTGGATAATAAAGGACTCTGAGATGGTAAGTAGATGACTGTTCATCAGAATATAACAGTGCTTACCTGTCTAAATTTAAATAGATGTTTAAAATTAGGTTCCTAGAAAAGCTTTCAGGATATCTAGAGAAGTGAAGGATACCTGATTTATACCTATTTTTCCGGCTTGCTACATGGGTAGACTTTGTGCTGAAAATGTTGATGCTATTAAAGAATCTCTGTACAGCATACAAGCCTGCGCGAGTGGGAGTGACAGACACTGGCAGCAGTTGGGATAGGGGAAACTTGAAGAGCTTAGAAGCACAGACCTGAAGGCTGTCTGGCATCCCAAACACTTTAAAAGGTATAACTTTAAAGAGATATCCTTTAATCCTGATAGATTTCTTCAGAAATATGCATGACCTCATGCTTTTAAATGTTTTTATATGGGCATATTTTAGTTACTCTGGTGTTCCTATGGTTCCTTCTGGTTTCTATCAGCTTATCAACAGCCATTGTCAGTGTGCAAAGAGAAATCAAACCAACGGAGTAAACAAACAATGCAAGTAATTTTAAGATTGATCCATATAAATTCTGGATATTCCTATACAGCATAGTTGCCTCCACCTAAGGATGCACACATTGCCTTCCTATGTAACTTGTGCCTTTAAATTTATTTGCTTCTGATGACCAATCCTCAGATCTGATTCCTCCTAACTGTCTGCCTTTGATATCTTCACCGTAGCTACTCTGAGAAGCAGCCATACCTTGGATAGCTTTATTATCCTTCATGCTTTAGAAAGGTTAGAGAGAAGGAACAGTAGGTGTGAGATAGAAGGGTTTGGTATTTATCTGGTTGAACTCTGTACAACTATAAATACATTTTCAGTCTCCACTGCTGCTCATCTATAATTAGGCTAGAGGTATGGAACAAAAGGAAGAAGAGCTAAACAGCAGCAGCAATGCAAAAAGTAATTGGAAACATCTGATTAGTGTCATAAAGAATGTCAGGTAATAACTGAAGGAAAATAACTCAAATAAAGACCAGTAAAAGTGCCAGTAGTTCTAGGCATTTGTAGGTATCCAATATATTTTTACATAAAAGTTAACAGTTGTATTAAACTCCAGCAGTGAATGAATTTAACTACTTTATGTCACAGTAACAGCATTTATCTGAAAACGAATGAACGTACTCTAGAATAGAAGCTTGCTTGGCTGAGTTTTTTCTTTTATTTTTATTGGTTACATTACAAATTTGTGTTTGACTTTTATTTACGTCCATGAAGTTTCCATTTTGTCCAATTCTTTTTTTTCTTTTTCCGCCAAAAATTGCTTATCTATCAAAAGAAAAAAAATAATTGGAAACTAAAGAACTGCTATAATTAATTTGAAATATAATTGATGTGTATTTTTAATGGGTTATTGGATACCAGAGATAGTTAATTCTCTATTATAGTTATTATTCAGTTCTGTTAAATATCATCTATTAGTTTAGAACATAACAGGAGTGGCAAAAGGACAGTTTTGATTGAATGAGCTTTGAAGATAAAAATGTTTACGGATCATTCCATCAGTAAAGGCTAGAGATCTAAATGAAATATAAACTGCACACAGATCTTCACTAATGAATATTACCAAATCCAGACATTTTTATCTTTTTATGGAAACAGATTCTTTGCTGCCAGCTGCCCCAGCACATCAACCAAAACTGTTCCAGTGATGATTATTATGGCTCTTGCAGCATTCAGTGGGTTAATTAAAAAAAAAAAAAAAAAAAGTTGCAATGAAAAACTTTGTTTCATAATTCCATCTGCTTTTAGTTACACGTAGAATCAAAAAGCTGCCAAAACTCCAGCTATGACCCCTATTACAATATCTACAAAATTGATGATGTTGGCTTATTATTTGAGCAAACAATATACTGGAGCTTTTTCCTTTATTAATTCAGCAGCTGCCAGAATGTGCACCATGACGACAGATTTTCTGATTCTAGCTTCCAATAAGATTCTTACCACTGATTATGATGGCAGCAGACCTCAGCCCTACTAGCTGAAAATACTGTTTTGTAAATTATGAACAGTATAGATGGTAAGAAGAAGATAATTACAAATGCGCCAGAATGATTTCTTAAAAGAATCACTATTGTAACACAGTAGTAGCCATACAACACTTTAAGATTCTTTAAAAGGTGCAGATAGGGATTAATTTCTTAATTAACTTAAACAACATCAGGACAGGACCCAAGAATCTTCATAAAAAATAGGGATAAATGAATGAAACTGTTAGTTAAAGATGTGAAGAGAAAGCTTCTACCTGGTGCTGCCCTGAGATTATTATCTATTATTCATTTTTCAGGTAGGCAGCAATAAAGTTGCAACAAGTCCAAGGGCAATCAAGAGCAACCTCAGGACCTTGGGATGACTGGTTAAGGGATCAGAAGCACAAGTAGTGTTCTCCTCTATCCTTCCAGTTGCAGGGAATGATGAGGGAAGAAACAGAAAGAGCCAGCAGATCAATACTTGGCTCCGAGCCTGGTGTCACCAGCAGAAGTTTGCATTTTTTGGTCATGTGTTGGTCTACACAACACCAGGCCTGCTGGCAACAGACAGGGTACAAGTCTCAAAGGGAGGAAGGGAATTTTGCACATAAGTTAGCAAGCCTCATGGAAAGAACTTTAAACTAGATTTGAAGAGAGAAAGGGATAAAACCAGGCTCACTTAGAGATAAGCCTGGGGGCAGAACACTAGTGTTTGCGGGACAATGTGCTAGCGAGGTCCTTCAGTCTGCCATCTCAATGGAGGTAGGAGATAGAGATGCATGGGACAGCAAAGACAGAAGGGTTATCGATGGGTTAGAAACCACAGAAGTGCCTGAGAATGGTCACATAGGAATTAGGGTTTCTCCCCACGAAAAGGTGATAGTAACAGTAGCCCAACTGAAGTGCATCTACACCAATGCACGCAGCATGGGCAGCAAACAGGAGGAGCTGGAAGCCATCATGCAGTACAAAAACTATGATATAGTTGCAACGATGGAAACATGGTGAGATGACTCGCACAACTGGGCAGCTACAATGGATGGCTACAAACTCTTCAGGAGGGATAGGCAAGGAAGGAGAGGTGATGTTGCAACCCTGTATATCAGGGAGTGTTTTGACTGTCTCAAACTTGATAATGGTGATGCTAGGGTTGAGTGTTTATGAGTAAGAATCAGGGGCAAGGCCAACAAAGCAGATATCATGGTAGGAGTCTGTTATAGACCATCCAACCAGGATGAAGAGGCAGACAAAATATTCTATAAGCAGCTGAGAGAAGTCTCACAATTGTTAGCCCTTGTTCTCATGGGGGACTTCAACTTATCAGATGGCTGCTGGAAATACAATACAGTGGAAAGGAAACAGTCTATGAGGTTCCTGGAGTGTGTGGAAACTAACTTCCTGACACAGCTGGTGAGTGAGTGTCACATAAAAGAGTACGAATCTGATGTGTGGCTGAGGGAGGCCCTCCCATTGAGTGATGAGGTTCAGAAAGGACCCTCTTGGTTTCTAAACTCCTTCTCAAAGAGGAGCCTAGGTGCAGCTAGGTCCAGTCTTAGTCCCAGTCTTAGTCCCAGACTAAGTCAACCAGTCAATGGTTTATGTCTAAAGGATTATGTGTAGCCACATATCAGAGTAAATGTTTGCCTGTCAGAGCCCCCAAAGGACTTTCACTGAAACGGTTTTGCAAAGCTGAAACAGATAAAGTTTACTAAAGTGACAGGTATAGCGTTCAGAATTGCAATTGATAAATGCACTTACATACTAATGATTAGAATTATAATGGCAGCAAAATGCTATCCCAGGTATTCTTCACCCAGAGATGAACTTGCAATGCTTACCAAGAAGTTGTCCCTATCTTGGATGGAAGAGAAGGAGCACAGCCCATCAACTGCCTCTTCTGGGTCTTCAATCTCTTCTCTCCCCCTGAGTGTAACTTCCTCAATATCTTCTATACCCTAACCTTAGCTGTTCCCCTCCCTGGGGTGATGTTTAACATGATTTGGGTGGAGAGTCGAGTACTATAGTCATATATGTTCTGCATGTACTCCTTTTAGCTCATTATCATATTTAGGAGTGACAAACTTTAATACTCATTTCACGAATAATGAAGCAAAAGGTCTCACTCTGGGCCCCATGGCCTTCAAAATTCTGTGTAGAAACAATTTATCTCACAGTGAGCCAACTAGGGAAGGCACCCTGCTGGACCTTTTTTTTTTGTGAATAGAGAACGACTTGGGGGTGATATGATGGTTGGAAGCTATCTTGGGGATAACAATCATGAAATGATATGGTAAGGAGGGGGATCAGCAGAACTGATACCTTGGACTTCCAGAGGGCAGACTTTGGCCTGTTTAAGAAACTGGTTTACAGAGTCCCTTGGGAGGCAGTCTTGAAGGGCAAAGGAGTCCAGGAAGGCTGGACATTCTTCAAGAAGGAAATCTTAAAGGCACACGAGCAGGCTGTCTTCATGTGCCAAAAGACAAGCTGTTGGGGAAGAAGACCAGCCTAGCTGAATAGAGAGCTTTGGCTGGAACTCAGGGTTAAAAAGGAGAGTTTATGGCCTTTGGAAGAAGGTGCAGGCAACTCAGGAGAACTACAAGGATGTCGTGAGTTTATGCAGGGGAAAATTAGAAGGGCCAAAGCCCAACTAGAACTTAATCTGTCTGCTGCTGTAAAATATGGTAAAAATGTTTATATAAACACATCAGCACCAAAAGGAGGAGAATCTTTATCCTTTATTGGATGCAGGGGCAAACATAGTGAGAAAGGATGAGGAAAAGGCTGAGGTACTTCATGCCTCCTTTGCCTCAGTCTTTAATGGTAAGACCAGCTGTTCTCTGGTTGACCAGCTGTTCTCTGGTTACCCAGCCCCCTGAGCTGGAAGACAGGGATGGGGAGCAGAATGAAGCCCCCATAATCCAAGGGGAAATGGTTAGTGACCTGCTACACTACTTAGACACACACAGGTCTATGGGGCTGGATGGGATCCACCTAAGGGTACTGAGGGAGCTGGCGGAAGTGCTCATCCACCAAGCCTCTTTCCATCATTTATCAGCAGTCCTGGCTAACTGGGCAGGTCCCAGTTGACTGGAGGTTAGCAAATGTGACGCCCATCTACAAGGACTGGAAGGAGGATGCAGGGAACTACAGGCCTGTCAGTCTGACCTCGGTACCAGGGAAGGTTATGGAGTGATCATCTTGAGTGCCATCACCTAGCATGTACAGGACAACCAGGTAATCACATCCAGTTAGCATGAGTTTATGAAAGGCAGGTTTTGCTTGACTAACCTGATCTCCTTCTATGACAAGGTGACCCACTTAGTGGATGAGGGAAAGGCTGTGGATGTTGCTTACCTGGGCTTTAGTAAAGCCTTGGACACCATTTCCCACAGCATTCTCCTGGAGAAACTGGCTGCTCACGGCTTGGATGGGTGTATGCTTTGCTGGGTAAAAAAACTGGCTGGATGGCCGGGCCCAAAGAGTTGTGGTGAATGGAGTTAAATCCGGTTGGTGGCTGGTCACAAGTGGTGTTCCCCAGGGCTCAGTACTGGTGCCAGTTCTCTTTAATATCTTTATCAATGGTCTGGATGAGGAGATGGAGTGCACACTCAGAAAATTTGGAAACACCATGATGTGCAGGAATGTTGATTTGCTTGAGGGTAGCAAGGCTTTGCAGAGGAATCTGGACAGGCTGGATGAATGGTCTGAGGCCAGCTGTATGAGGTTCAACAAAGCCAAGTGCCAGGTCCTGCACTTGGGTCACAACAACCCCATTCAATGCTACAGGCTTGGGGCAGAGTGGCTGGAAAGCTGCCTGGCAGAAAAGGACCTGCGGGCGTTGGTTGACAGCCAACTGAATATGAGCCAGCAGTGTGCCCAGGTGGCCAAGAAGGCCAACAGCATCCTGGCTTGTATCAGGAATAGTGTGGCCAGCAGCACTAGGGAAGTGATCGTTCCCCTGGACTCTGCACTGGTAAGGCTGCACCTCGAGTACTGCATTCAGTTTTGGGCCCCTCGCTACAAAAAAGACACTGAGGTGCTGGAGCGCGTCCAGAGAAGGGCAACGAAGCTGAGGAAGGGTCTAGAGCACAAGTCCTGTGAGGACCAGCTGAGGGAACTGGGGTTGTTTAGCCTGGAGAAAAGGTGGTTGAGGGGAGACCTTACCACTCTCTACAGCTACCTGAAAATAGGTTATAGGGACGTGGCTGTTGGGTCTCTTCTCCCAAGTAAGAAGGGATAGGACGAGAGGAAATGGCCTCAAGTTGTGCCAGGGGAGGTTTAGATTGGACATTAGGAAAAATTTCTTTAATTAAAGGGTTATCAAGCATTGGAACAGGCTGCCCAGGGAAGTGGTTGAGTCACCATCCCTGGAGGCGTTTAAAAGATGTGTAGATGTGGTGCTTAGGGACATGGTTTAGTGGTGGACTTGGCAGTGTTAGATTAACGGTTGGACTTGATGATCTAAAAGGTCTTTTGCAAACAAAATGATTCTATGATTCAATTATTCTATTATTCTATGTGGATCTGCAGTTTTCCTCAATAGTATAGAACAACACAAAATGATGAAGTCAATCATAGCATGAAAATTACTCTGAAATATTAGCAATTGATTTTAATGAATATAAATGATGGCCACTAAATGTTGTTTTGTGTTAAAGCTAAAATGTACATTTCACAATGAACAGATTGACATACAACAGTGATCTAAGCTGCCAGTTATAAAGATTATAGTGAAAAGTAGAATAAACATTCAGATCACTTCTGCTGACAAAGCTGAAACCCCTTTTTTTGTAGCATCAAGGTCTGAGATATTTTATAGCTGCTAACACTAACCTCGAAGTATCTAATATTATACCACACACATGTAAATCCATCTCATGTCTGGTTAACTTAGCTTAGTTGACTTTGCAAGATTTTGTTCTGCCTAAAAGTACGCACTTAAAAGGCTGCATTTGAAGAGAAAATAACTTTGTATAAATGTCTCCAATTTGGTAATCTTTAGTTATTTTTAATTAGTACACTGTTTTCTCAAGACTTTTTTTGTTTGTTGTTTTTCTTCTTTTCTTTTTTTTTTTTTCCCCTTCTGTGTGTCTCCTAGCAGTAGCATATCTAATTAAATTATCCTTTCTTTGTGTGTGTTTCAAAGCATTCCTTAGTATATCAATAGGAGGGGGTGGATTTCCCATTCACCACAAGAAAAATTCTGAATCTGTTTTAATATTTTCTGGAAGCTCCACATCTTTTCATATGCCTTATTTTTAACATAAATAATTTAATTATCTCTGCTGTCTTATCTAAGTACCTATCAAGAAAAATACGTTGAATTTTCGAGTGCAGCTTTAATAGACACTACCATGTGCAGTGCTTGAGACCACAAAAAGACCTACTGAGTTTCATTGCTAGACAAATGTTTCTACCATCTTTCTGTCTAATGCAAAACCTCCATCAGAGCTTTATGTGACATCTAGGATCCATATAAAATACCTATTAATAAGGTTGAATGTCCCCTGGCTGACCCACTCCTCCCCGTGAACTCAGTATTCTTCCACAGACACTATGCAGTGTACTTTTTTTAATCAACAGAAAAGCAATTGGAAGATGGGAAGAAAAGAGAGGTTTGACACAGAGATGCAAATGGAGAGATGCTCTCTTCCATATATACTTTGCTAAGAACAACTGATCTTTCAAATACACAAACAATAGGACTGGCTGAAAATTTCCACAACACTTCATTTTCAGTGGAAAATTGGAGTTTTGCACAATAAGGTTCTTTTAAACTTAAAATTATCTAATTTCCACAGAACTTGTAAAAAAATAATTTAAAAGCCCTGAAACTCAAAAACACAGAACACTGCTCTCTCTAAGTTTTAGATTTTAATTAAAAAAGGTGTTCTCATTAACAAAAGAAATTTCAGAGCAAAGCAGAAATAAAAATCTTACTAGCTGTAACAAATAAATGTATGTGTGTGTGTATATAATTCCTATATTAACATTTCAAAACCATAAAACTCTTGCACAAATCTTTCATTAAATGGAATTTAACATAAAGAAAAACTGTACATGCATATTACTAAGGAATGATTTTATACTTTCCAATCATACACGAGGTCCAAGTATGATATAAGATAAACATTTGCCACCAGGAAGACTTTCAATTTCAAGACCTGATGTTTTCAGGTCACAAGCAGTATAAGTCTTTATATAACTCTTGTTACATGTTGTGAGTGGCCTGCTGAACAAAGGGCAAAGTTATGAATGGCTGGATAGAAGAAGTTTTCTGATTAAAACTCTAATTGTCAGTTTTATAATGAAAAGATCAAGACACTAAATACTATTGGAGTTAAATCCAAGCCTAGAGATAAACCTATTTGAGTTTTTTGTTTGTTTAGCATTCTCTACACCTTTTCTATTTTTCTTTTTATCTTGAGGCAAGGGAGAAATCAGGGAAGTTGTTTGAAAGCTAGTCTTATGTTACAAATAATTATCACTACAACTGTTTTCTTCACTGTAGTCATTGCACTGTAGAGTGAAAAAGAAAGTTTTGATTATTTGTGTTTCCTCTTTTTAAACTTTGATTTATAGGCAAACTGTCAATGCTGCAACAGAAACCTGCAACATTTCTTTGAAGCATTGACATTTGTATTTAATATGAACATATTACAATGTCATCTGACCACAGAGCTTTTTTCCCATAGAGAATACATGTGGCACCACTTAGATTGGAAGATATTTTTCAGTAGGTTTTTTGTGTGACTGATTTTTAATTCCAGAATTAGCTAGATTATGAAGATAACTGCTGTGCAACAGAATAAAAAGATTTGCTAGTCAGGGTATATTGTGTAGCAACACTGCTTTCCAAAGTTTTATATGAGTTTACTTCAGAGTAGAAATTAGCATGTAGAAAGAAGTCTTACGTTTCCATTAGCACTGTCTCCAACAATTATCCTGGAGAAGTATATAAACCATCTAAATGTGTCAGTTTAAATACTTTGTTAGCTTTCACTATGTTGTCCTGACCTGCTGTTTTCATTATATTTGCCAGTGGCTTAGTATGTGGTAGTATATAACAGATTGCTGAATTCAGATGAATCTTTTCCGTGTTGAAATGTTTACACTATTTTCTTTATAAAGAGACACATGCTGTTCTAAATCATGAAGTTTCTACATTTTCACCATTTTCTAATCACAAATCTAAGAGATATTACTCTGCTTTTGCTTTCATTATTGCAGAAATAAGATGTACAGCATGTAATTTTATTTTTTTTATTTGGCTACTTGGTGTGATCCAGAAATCATGACTGGAAAGACATTGAGCATGTTCACCATAACCATGGATTACAAATTTTACCTCTTTTTTTTTTTTTTTTTTTTTTAAAAATACTAGATTTTTCAAATCAGTATCAGTATCTAGTCTTAAATGGGGACTGAGATAATTAATTGGGCAAAGAGAAAAACTCCTTAAGAATTTTAAGAATTTGCCAGAAACATTGCAACAGCTTAAGTGTCAAGATAGAATTTTTACATATATTATAGCTTTATATAATTTTATTATATAATTATATAAGTTTTGTGTGAGAGACAAAGCACTGGACCAGAGAAGGGAAGAACTAATTAAGGGTAATTTTCATTTACTGGCATTTAATCAATCAGTGGAAATGAACAGGAGTATAGTGAATTTGCAGTTGCCTCTAATAATGTATTATGTCGCTTCTTGACTGGGTGGTGTTTGTTGTATGAATACAGTCAATTAAAATAGCGACAGAAGTGTCAAGAAATAGAGCCACAGAGGAAAGTATGGATCCTGATCTATGGTTGCCAACAAGTACTTGATTGCCCTCCTGCTAGACAGCTTTCTCCAACTGTCTGGCCTGTGAAATAGGAATGCTTAAAGACTAAGATTTAAAGGCATACAGCCTGAAGGAAGCAATTTTTATTTTATTTTTCATTCTTTGAGAGTGACAAGACAATGTAGGGTCTTATACAGCACTACAGGGAGGTGTTTTTATTCCATCCAGTTCCTAAGTGTGAAACATTTTCCTGATGGTAGAAATTGATCAGAGTTCATAGTTCTATAAAACATTGTGGAGAAGGAGATGTGGAGAGTCAAACTCTAGGAGTCTTCCTCTGGCTAAAGGGTACTTTGAACTGAATTTCCTTGTAAGGTTCTCTAATTAATAGGTCATTATATAAAATAATGTCACAGGTGCAATGCTTTTCCTTCTGTGTAAAATGAAGACTGCTGCAATGTTTTGCAAGCATCATGTTTGCTGCTCTGTGAAGTATACTTATAATAAATTGAGTGATAGATCAAATCCATTAGAGATGTTGGATAAAGAGATGCTTAGGGTATGATGAGGCTTAATGAACTTTCTCAAGTCCAGAGTTTGGCATATTCAGGCAAATTTCTGAGAGTTTCTTTGAAATGGCACTTAAGTGCCTCCAGTGTTAGGTAGTAACTGAACTGACTCACTCTTTGACTCCCACTACGTATGTGCTGATTTTGGCTGGGATAGAGTTAATTTTCTTCATAGTAGCTAGTATGGGGCTATGGTTTGGATTTTTGATGAAAATAGTGTTGATAACACAGGGGTATTTTGGATGTTGCTGAGCAGTGCTTACACAGAGTGAAGGCCTTTTCTGCTTCTCACACCACTCCACAGAGGAGTAGGCTGGGGGTGCACAAGGAGTTGGGAGGGGACACAGCCAGGACAGCTGACCCAAACTGACCAAAGGGATATTCCATACAGCTTTTCTCACTTTCACTCTTCTGAGCTAGCAGTTGCATGGTACTTAGATGCAAGCTGGGTTAAGCCATGACAATAGAATCATAGAATCATAGAATGGTTTGGGTTGGAAGGGACCTCAAAGATCATCTAGTTCCAACTCCCCTGCTGCAGGCAGGGACACCCTCCACTAGACCACATTGCCCAAAGCCTCATCCAACCTGGTGTTAAACACTTCCAGGGATGGGGCATCCACAATCTCTCTGGGCAACCTGTGCCGGTACCTCACCACTCTAACAGTAAAGAATTCCTTTCTGATACCTAATCTAAATCGACCCTCCTTCAGCTTGAACCCATTACCCCTTGTCCTGTCACTACACTCCTTCATAAACAGTCCCTCTCCAGATTTCCTGTAGGCACCCTTTGGGTACTGGTAAGCCGCAATTAGATCTCCCTGGATCCTTCTCTTCTCCAGGCTGAACAATCCCAACTCTCTCAGCCTGTCCTCATAGGAGAGGTGCTCCAGCCCTCTGATCAGCTTCGTGGCCCTCCTCTGGACTCACTCCAACAGCTCCATGTCTCTCCTGTACTGGGGCCCCCAGAGCTCGATGCAGTACTCCAGGTGGGGTCTCACCCGAGTGGAGTAGAGGGGCAGGATCACCTCCCTCGACCTGCTGGTCACGCCTCTCTTGATGCAGCCCAGGACACGGTTGGCTTTCTGGGCTGCAAGCGCACACTGCCACCTCATGTTGAGCTTCCCATCAATCAACACCCCCAAGTCCTTCTCCTCAGGGCTGCTTTCAATCCATTCCTCGCCCAGTCTATAGTCGTGCTTGGGATTGTGCCGACCCACGTGCAGGACCTTGTACTTGGCCTTGTTGAACTTCATGTGGTTCGCATGGGCCCACCTCTCCAGCCTGTCAAGGTCCCAATGTAGTTTAAATATATTCATATATTTATATGTACACAAAAGAAGGAAAAGGATTCACGTAATGGTACGTATTCTTTTCTGGTATACCATATATATGTCTGATTATTCATGTTGTTGGAGAGAAATCTTATTGAAAAGAAACTTAAACAGATAAAGTAATTAGAGATTCTTTTCCTCTTTTTGAGTGCATCTCCTTATTCAGGAAAAAACCCCAACAAACACAACCAGAAATAGAGGAGGAACGTTAAGTGGGTAAGCAGAAGCAATGGAGCAGGAGGTTTTATGTGAAACGAGGTAACATTTAAGACATGTATAAGATGGAAATTAAAAAAGTCTCCTTGACATACCACTCACAGACTTTAGTTCTGGAACAGCCTCCAACGGGGTAGTGAACAAAACTAGTGAGCAGAAGCCACCTGCTCTTCTACAGCTGTAGCTTCATATTTTCATGGAAAGTGTATTTTCATACTGTTTAAACTTTTTCTGTAATGTGAAGGCACAGCGACAGAGGGTTGGACCTGAGGACATAGGAGACCTCTTCCAGTCCTAGGAGACTATGAAGTGTATATACTACATTTAATACAAGTAGTACAAGATAAAGTGCAGTGTATAAGATGAATGTTAGTATTATTGTATCATTCATGCATTTTCAAATATTTGTTTGTACACATGAAAAGTTTATCTATGCTTGCATTCAAATATCACCATTCTTAGATTCACACCAATTCCTTTAATACTGTTTTTCTTTTAAATTACTTGCAGTGAAATAATGGCTAATTAGGTATTTATACATTTGAGATTTAAAAGGAATTTCTTATGTTACGATGACTAAATTTTATCTAATATAATCTAGACACTTAGTCTGACAGGTGTTTTGAACTTCATTCTCAAGGGTGGAGAATTATATTTTAGCTAACTTCTCAAGAATCTAGCTGGAAAACTGGAGCAAAATGCAAGTCCATTGGATGCTTAACAGGTATAAGAAAGCTTGATCCACTCATTTATCTTTTAATTATATCAGAATCATATTGCTTCTCCTTTACAATAAATCTAATATTTTGTGTATATCACATTAGGGGAAGGGAATTTGTTGCACTTTGAAATGTTTCCTTTTGCCATACTCTGAAGCCTATGTTAAACTTGTACAGTATTGTGTACACAGAAAATATCTTTTTCTCTAATTCTGCTTAGTTACTGGACAGTATTTTGATAATTGTCACTTAATATTAGTTACAATTTTGTATGGGTTAAAGATATTTTCATTGATATCCAAGTTTTTGTGTTTCATCAGAGTAAAGTATAGTTTATTATTCCTGAGTAGAAGCCCATATGTTCCTTAAGACTTCTATGCTGCCTTCTGCAATCCCCTGAGAACATATTATTTGATATTAGTCTCATTTCATAGAATTCTTATTATGGGACATATTTTGTGAAGATTATTTAATCCAATCATAACAGAAGTGTGGCTTGCATTTAAGGGACAAAATGAAAGACTTAAATGAAAAAAAAAAAAGGGTCTAACTGCATAAGCATAGAAGTCACAGTTTCTTGAAAGTCAAACACTGCTCAGCTAGACAATTCTACCCTCCTTTCTCAGAGAAAAACATCACAGTCTTATCTTTTGATTATCTAGCTTATTGAGAACAAAACTGTTATTTGGAGGCACAGAAGCAAAGAAGATATACCTTCAAGTAAAGAGGTTTAATTATACAGGCTTCTGAGGAGGAAAAGAGTGGAATGTGTTAGAAATAAATATAATTGGGAAGTATAACATCCAAAAAGGGAGAAGACTGAAAGTTTTATACCTAAACAGTTTCTAACAGAAAGCTATATTTCAACCAATTAAATAAATAAATAGAATAATGGAAAGCGTTTGCCTTTGTCTTTTTTAAAAAAAGAGATACTCCTGAGAACTGAAAGCATTGTATATGAAAAAAATTGTTATAATGTTTACTGGGACTCATATTTTTCTTACATTAGCTTAGTTCACTGCACGTTCCATGATGCAGAGTATGCATGCTAGTTTCTGAACTATACATCATATTGTATATTGGATTTCTGATTTCTATTTATCATACTTAGATTTCCTTTTGATGAACAGAAATAGGGAGGAGAACAATACTGAGAAATGTTCTTGGGTGTATTAAAAGGGGAATGGAGTAGTGCTTAGGTAAAAGTCGATACTTAACACTTCTCTTAATTGCTATAGTCAGTGGTGAATAAAAGTCATATTCCTTTTGCAACAATATTAATATGATTTTCAGAGGACAAAAATGGTGGTTATGGTAGTTATCTGGTGCATGATTTCTACATATCTAAAATTACTATGAATTATGTCTTCATGCTGGAGAAGTTGTGACAGGCTTTTCAACGAACATGTAAATTCTTCAGCAGCACTGTTTACCCAAAGAGTAGTTGATTATTAAGAATATCTCCAGGAAAACTTACCCAAAATTCACACACGACAGAAATTAATTAGTTTCTTCTAAGTCAACTCTTTTCCGTCCACATACTATGTATGTCTGTTTCCCATTTTGGGGGGGACAAAGAAGGAGCAGAAATCTCTTCTTCTCCTTGGAAATAACAATTGTAGTAACAGATACCACCTTTCCCACTTTTCAGAAAGTTATAGCATTCAGGCCTGTTTTGATGGCAATTTCTGAATAGTGACAGAACATCGGTGAAGGATGTCATCAGCTCCTGCTTCTGAATGGATGATGGAAGTCAGCAGCTGAAAACACTTGCCCTGATGGCAAGTGAACCCACTAAACTCTACAGTGTTTAAAAAGTAGGTCTAATTCAAATATAATTCAGTAAGACATAGAAACAAAGTTGAAACAAAGAATATAACAGCATAGACCTAACCAAAATATTATAGCCAAAGTAACTTTAGCAGATTTGAAGATGAAAAGACTTTTAATCATTTAGCCAGACTACTTCCGTAACAGAATTAGGCGTTGAGCAAAACATTCCTCCTTTCACATGCATGAGTTAGCAGCAGCATCAGGCTTAATGGAGGTGTCCAATCTTCAGTTGAAAACTTCTAATGAGGGACACTGCACTACTTTTAATTATTAGGCCTAGCTGAAAATTTTTGATTAAAAATACTTTGTCAAGCTCTTGGATTTTCCACTCAATGAAATACCTTGAGAAACATTTGCTTCAGCCAAATCTCCACCCCCGTTCTTCACCCCTATGTGGATTAAAGATTTTTCCTACAGAACTGAGTCTACAAAATGTCATGCAAGCTTTTTTTGTTTCTTTTCCAATCTAAATTTTCTAGAGTCAGATTTCAAGCCCTGGCTCCCTCCGTATGTTTTCCTACCATGAGTCCTCTCTCATTTTAATGTATTTAAATTGTGTGTGCTGCTTTGCTCTTTCAGTAGAACATCACTGTCCCTATACCCCAAAGTAGAAATGGCAATCTTAAAAGTGAGACACAGGGCAAAGCCTAGATTCTGAAAAAAAATTAAAAAAATAAAAAAAATCAGTGTTTGAATTGACACCATTAGATGGTAAAGTGGGAAACAGAGGCAGTATGTACCTGAAATCAGAGAACATCTGGAGATGTCCCAATGAAAACACAATTGGAGCAAGGAGGATTAAGGACAGCAGCAGGAGTCTCAGGAATGAAAAGTGACAGGAGAGATTAGGAGAATGGAGGGAGGGTTCAAAGAAGTAATAGTTGGCATGTGAAATGTCAACAATATGTCATAAGCTGTCATGCTTATAAGTTGCCAGCTGGCAACTAAGTACCATGTGGCTACTTGCTCACTCCTCCCCTCCTTGAGAGATGGGGAGGACAATTGGAAGAAAAAGGTAAAATTCACGGGTTTGGATAATGACAATTTAATCGGACAGCAAAGGAAGAGGAAAATAACAAAAATACTAATAAAAGAACATACAAAGCAGGTGATACACAAAGCAATTTGCTCACAGCCTGGAACCCAATGCCCATCCCGTCCCTGAACAGCAATCCCTCCTCCCCCACCAGCTCCACCTGTTATACATGGAGCAAGATGTCATAAGGTATAGAATATCCCTTTGGCTAGTTTGGGTCAGCTGTCCTAGCTGTGTCCTCTCCCAACTTTTGGTGAAAATTAGCTATGTATTAGATGAAAACAAGGACATTATCCACCCCTTATTCTATACCATCTACATCATGCCTGTATCCTACACTTCCCAATTAATCACCACAATTTTCCCTATCTTTGAGACAGGAATATATATATATACACACATTTAGATACCATTTTATGGGCCATCACTCTAAAATGTCTGTTAAGTTCATTTAATCCTTCACTTTGGGCTCCATATGTCATAACAGTCCTTCAGAGCAGGGGAGATGGTGTGTGGTGTTGGATTGTTGCATGCTGCATCCAAAGCTCACAGCTGATGTATCTAGCATGGCCCATTCTCACAGTCTACAGGTTGAAGATGTTGATTTCAAGGAAGTTGCTGGGTGCTGGCTGCTGAAGCCAGTTCTGGTTCCATCATCGCTGTGTTTTGCTTGATTTCATCAAAGTTCGTCCTTCACTATTTTGGGTGAATCTTACTGTAATAACATTGATATAGCATATAGCAGTTGTAGTAATGATGACATACAATGGCAGGGTTATTTAGCAATTGATATCATACAATTTAATTTATTGGCTATTCTCACCCAAAATCAGATCCCCTTGAGGTACACATTGGACTTCCCCATCCTTCCGCATCACCCACTAAGTGCACCCAGGTCCTTGAGCAAAAGCAACCCCATGGACAGGTTTGCCTTTGCCTGTAGCAGGGCTAACTCAGACTGTCTTCCCCAACATGCACATTCTTCATGTGCACTATAGGGTCTTTATCCCCTTCTACAGGGCTTGGAAGTTTTGATTGGGCAGGGCCAGCTCGATTGGCAGATCCCCTCATGTTAACTAACCAGGTTGCCTTTGCTAAATGTGTATCCCAATGTTTGAAGGTCCCAGCAGCCATTGCTCTCAGTGTAATCTTTAACAGTCCATTGTATCATTTGATTTTCCCAGAGGCTGGTACATGTTAAGAGGATGTGATACACCCACTCAATGCCATGTTCTTTGGCACAGCTGTCTATGAGGTTATTTTGGAAGTGGGTCCTGTTGTCTGACTCATTTCTTTCTGGGGTGCCATGTTGCCACAGGACTTGTTTTTCAAGGCCCAGGACAGTGTTCCGGACAGTGGCATGGAGCACAGCGTATGTTTCCAGCCACCTGGTGGTTGCTTCCATTGTAAGCACATGGCACTTGGTGGGTTTGTGGGAGTGTGATGTAGTCAATCTGCCATGCCTCTCCGTATTTATATTTTAGCCATCGTCCTCCATACCAGAGAGGTTTTAACTGCTTGGCTTGCTTGATTGCAGTGCATGTTTCACATTCATGGATAACATGTGAGATAGTGTCCATGGTCAAGTTTACCCCTCCATCATGAGCCCATCTATATGTTACATGTCTTCCTTGATGGCCTGCAGTGTCATGGGCCCACTGAGCCATAAATAATTCACCTTTATATTGCCAGTCCAAATGCACCTGAGCCACTTCAATTCTAGCAGTCTGGTCCACTTGTTCATTGTTTGATGTTCCTCAGTGGCCCATCTCTAAGGTACGCAGGCGTTGATGTCACATATTTTACAATTAGGTTCCCTAGCTAGGTAGCAAGTTTGCCTCTGCACTGCCAGTTGCTCTGCTTCCATTGCTGTAACCACCCCCACAGGGCATTGGCCACCATGCATGAGTTACTATAGAGGTAGAGTACAGGCCATTTTTCTCATTCAGCAATGTCTAAAGCCAGCTGGATGGTTTTCACTTCTACAAACAGACTCAATTCACCTTCTCCTTCAGCAGCTTCTGTGACTCATCATGTAGGACTCCATATAGCAGCCTTCCACCTCTGATGCTTTCCCACAATGCAACAGGACCCATCAGTGAAAAGGGCATATTGCTTCTCATTCTCTGGCAGTTTATTATACAGTGGGGCCTCTTCAGCACATGTCATCTCTTCCTCTGGTGATATTCTGAAATCTTTGCCTTCTGTCCATGATCACTTCCAGAACTCCTGGACGACTAGGATTTCCTATTCCAGCCCGCTGTGTGATCAGTGTGACACACTTACTTCATGTACCATCAGATGCATGATGTATAGAGGAGACCCTCCCTTTGAACATCCAGTACAGCACCAGCAGTTGGGGTGCCAGGAGAAGTACTTCAGTACTAATCACCTCCAAAGAAGTCTGAACCCCTTCATATGCTGCCAATATCTCTTTTACAGTTGGAGTATAATAGGCCTTGGATCCTCTGTATCCCCAGGTCCAAAACCCCAGAGGTCAACCTCGAGTCTCCCCTGGTGTTTTCTGCCAGAGACTCCAGGTAGGACCATTCTCTCTGGCTGTGGTGTACAGCACATTTTTACATCTGGTCCTGCCTGAACTGGCCCAAGGGCTACTGCATGAACTATTTCCTGTTTAATTTGCTCAAAGGCTTGTCTTTGCTCAGGGCCCCATTTGAAATCATTCTTCTTCCGGGTTACGTGGTAGAGAGGGCTTACTATCAAACTGTAATTCGGAATGTGCATTCTCCAGAAACCCACAACACCTAAGAAAGCTTGTGATTCCTTTTTGTTGGTCGGTGGAGACATAGCTATTATTTTGTTGATCACATTTATTGGGATCTGATGACATCCATCTTGCTATTTTATTCCTAAAAATGGGGTCACCTGTGCTGGTCCCTTTACCTTACTTCATTTTATGGCAAAACCAGCTTTCAGAAGGATTTGGACTATTTTCTTCCCCTTCTCAGAGACTTCTGCTGCTGTGTTGCCCCATACAATGATGTTGTCAATGTATTGCAGGTGCTCCAGAGCTTCACCTCATTCCAGTGCAGTCTGGATCAGACATGGCAAATGGTGGGGCTGTGTTTCCACCCCTGGGGCAGTCTATTGCAGGTGTACTCAACACCCCTCCAAGTGAAGGCAAACTGTGGCCTGCACTCTTCCACCAAAAGGATTGAGAAAAAAACATTTGTGATATCAATTGTGGCATACCACTTGGCTGCCTTTAACTCCAGTTCATACTGAAGTTCCAGCATGTCCAACATGGCAGCACTCAGTGGCAGCATGACTGCATTCAGGCCACGATAGTCTGCTGTTAGTCTCCACTCTCCATTAGACTTCAGTGCTGGCCATATGGGACTCTTAAAGGGTGAGTAGGTTCTGCTGATCACTTCTTGACTCTCCAGCTGATGAATCACCTTATGGGTGGGAACCAGGGAGTCTCAGCTGGAGTGATATTGCCACTGGTGTGCTATTGTGGTAGCTATTGGCACCTGCTGTTCTTTGACCCCAAGCAGCCCAACAGAAGGGTCCTCCAAGAGACAAGCAAGGTAGACAACTGTTTCATTTCCTCCAAGTCCAAGGCAGCTGTGCCAAAAGCCCACCAGTACCCTTCTAGGTCCTTGAAATACCCTGTCCTGAGGTAGTCTATGCCCAGGATACACAGAGCCTCTGGGACAGTCATAATAGGGTTTTTTTGCCCCTCATTCCGGGTTAGACTCACTTCAGCCTCCAGTACAGCCTCCAGTACAGTTAGCTGTTGGGAACCCCCTGTCCCTCCAGAAATACAGAAGGGTTCTGCCTCTTCATGGCTCGATGGCATTAGAGTACACTCTGCACTGGTGTCCACGTGCCAGGCCATCAGATCCACACAGTCCAGTAAACCCGTTTGTCCCTTTCCTACACCTGGCTGGAGGCAGGGTGTCTGTAATCCTGCTCATCATATTCATTAGTCACTTCTTGTAACAATGACTTAGAAGTCTCTTCAAGAGGATCATAAGTATGATCAGGCCTTCCACTCTGTCTGGGGAACTGCCCACTGGAAACTGGAGTGGCATTTTTCCTGGAAGAATCCTCTATTATGATTGTTTTTCCTTGCAATCCTACTTGTGCCTGTAGGGTCGAGATAGGTTTTCTGCCCCACTTCTTCATGTCCTCTCTGTGGTCACACAGGTAAAACCCAGGGTGCCTCATGGTGTGTACCCTCTATATCCTCTCTCTTGAGCAGAGGAACACTTACTCCTAACAGCTGAGATACCGGTCCGTACAGGTGGGGAATAGGAGCTACCCTCTTTGAGTTGCTAGACCTTCCAGGACAGTTTCTCCATGGCCAAGACAAGGGAGGAAAAGAGATTTTCTTTCTATTGCACTGTTGGTGCCTCTTTGCCTTTCCAGTCTACTACTACCAATGAGTTGGTGTACAGCAATGGTGTGCTCCATACAAACTTCCACCACATGGTTCGGTTACATTGGACTTCATCAGGATCTGTGGGTAACTGCATGTTGTCTGGGTCATAATAAACCATCTCCAGCACGACTAATTCCCTCAGATACTGGATACCTCTCTCCATGGTGGTCTAGAGAACTTCTCACCTCCAATGGTTTGGAACTTCACTCTCGAACAACTACAGGACCCTGATAAAGTGGTAGAATATTTGAAAGGAAAATGTGACTATTCCAAAGAGACACAACTTACCACACTGTGCTGGGCCCTGGCCAGCATCTACCAAACACTGCTCGATATTAGGCAGCATGGAAATGAAATGAAAATATTCTTTTCCAGAATGCCAAGGCAATCATTGCTGTTCCTGAGACCTTTAACAGTAGATATTATGGCTAGATTTCTTTCTGAGGGTAAAACTGAAGGTTAAGGTGTGATGATCACATGGTTAATTAGTTTACTTCCTAAAAAGCTTCTTCCCATCATTTCTACTGTCTCACTAGGAAAATCAGAGTAAGTGATCAGAAATCTGGAAAGTGACCATGTAAAGGGCCTTGACTTCTCTGTGCAAATAATCATAGGGCGTATTTGCATATGTGGGTGCAGACTGGCCCAAAGTAGCTAGAAGCAGCTCTGGTTCAGTAGACTGCTACTGCTTTAGCACAGTTCTGTGCCCAAATTACTATGGTCAGAACTCAGTAAGACATAGTTGTTTATGTTGCTCCTATGATCTGAAATGCTGACTAAAATATTAAAGCTTTTCTAACCCATATAAAACAGAAACAGGAAATAGAAAAAGGAATCTTACAAACAAGGAAATTAAAATTACAAAGAGGTGAACAATGACATGAAACTATGCTTGAAATAACAAGGAATAGTCAAGTAATCAATTGAATTAAACTATGAAACAGGGCAACAGTCATCATAGAATCATAGAATGGTTTGGGCTGGAACGGACCTTCAAAGACCATTGAGTCCAACTCCCCCTGCCAGAGGCAGGGCCATCTTTCACTAGGTCAGGTTCCTCGAAGCCCCATCCAGCTTGACCTTGAACACTTCCAATGATGTGGCATCCACAACGTCTCCGGGCAACCTGTGCAAGTGCCTCACCACCCTCATTGTAAAAAATGTCTTCCTTATGTCCAGTCTAAATCTACCCTCTTTCAGTTTAAAACCATTGCCCCTTGTCCTGTCACTACACGCTTGGTAAAAAGTCTCTCTCTGTCTTTCTTCCAAGCCCCCTTTAAGTATTGAAATGACACAATGAGGTCTCCCACAGTCTTCTCTTGTCCAGGCTGAACAACTCCAACTCTCTCAGTCGTTCTTTGTAGGAGAGATGACCAGCCCTCTCATCATTTTCATGGCCCTCCTCTGGACCTGGTCTAATAGATCCGTGTCCTGTCCTGTGGACCCCAGAGCTGGACACAGGACTCCAGGTTGAGTCTCATGAGAGCAGAGTAGAGGGGAAGAATCACCTCCCTCAACCTGCTGGCCACGCTTCCTTTTCCTCAGCCCAGGATATGATTGGCTTTCTGATCAGCAAGAACACATTGCTGGTTCATGTCCAATTTTTCATCCACCAGTACCCACAAGTCCTTCTCTGCAGGGCTGCTCTCAATCCATTCATTCCCCAGTCTGTACTGATACTGGACACGATTGCTGTGACCCCAGTGGAGGGTCTTGCACTTGGCTTTGTTGAATTTCATTTCATGTCTCACCCTTCAACCCTGTCAAGATCCCTCTGGATGGCTTATCTCCCCTCTAGTGAATCACTGCACCATTCAGCTTGGTGTCATCTCCAAAATGGCTGAGGGTGCACTCAATCCTGTTGTCTGTCACTGATGAATATTCAATAGTATTGGTTCCAGTACAGACCCTTGAGGGATACCATTTGTTACTGGTTTCCACATAGATATTGAGCCAGAGTGTAATTCTGCACATGACAATCCAGACAATTCCTCATCCATCTAAGAGTTCACTCGTCAAACCAATATCTCTCCAATTTAGAGGTAAAAAGGGACCAAAGGAAAGGCCTTACAGTAGTCCAGGTAGATGACATTCATAGCTCTTCTTTTGCCCACTGAGCTACCCTATAAATCACAGGTTACTCCCATCCTCATCATCTCTTCTGTAAGCACACCTTTACTAAAGCTTGAAGGGCTTTGGTTTTTAAACAAAATGTAACTAAGGAGACAGTGCCTGGTAGAGAACTCATAAATCACCAAAGAAATACCTCACATTCTCTTTCTTTCTCAGATTCATTATCAGGTAACTGAAAAAAAAACCCCTTTTTGTCAGTGCCTTAAATGTTTTACTGCATAAAGTTGAAAAACAAGTGTTAGTCAGAAATTGGGCAGAACAGAATATTCAGTACATCAGTCCAGAAAACTAACATGTTAAAGAAGATATCTGACCTCAGCAAAGCTTCAGAAAAACAAAAGCATAATCTCAAAATCAGCCAGGTGCAAGGCCTGGGTCCAATCTTGCATTCTGTAAACATCATACATTAACCAAATACCAATTGACTGAGGATTCAAGAATGCTTCCCAGGCTGGGCAGCTCCCAGACATGTCCCATCTCCATGTCAAGCTAAAACTGTTGTACACCATTCCCCTTTTGTGCCTAGGCATAAAACCTAGGCATTTGGGAAAAGAAGAGGATGTTACATACGTGTCTGATTTGAATGACTGGGGAACGACGTTCTGTTGTGCCAAGAACACGTGCCAAGAGGGATTTCTTCTTCTGATGTCATTAACTCTTCCCTGTCCTTGACTTCTCTCTTCATGTGCCTTTTCTGCACATTCTAAGTCATCCAGGTGGGATTTTTTTTCCATCACAAAGTCTCCCAGACAATGCGTTTACATACACTTTATTTTCCTTGCCTATGTTAATATAGGACACATTTCCAAGAAGGAGATTTGGTCACTGGATCATCAGCATCCACAGTGCTAAATCTTTAATATGCTCTCTGGTATAGTTTTTACTCCTGCCTGTTTTGTACGCAACACTAAATATCTTCTGAGCATACTCCAGGGATCATCCCCAAAAGGCAGTTTGCTGACAGCCACACTGTTTAGCTCTTTCAATGCTAAGTAAATGCTTGCATTTACTCTTACAACTAAAGAATTGGTGCTGACCTGTTTTACTTATTTGCACAGATGTAAGCAATAATTAGAGATGTCTCAGATGTCAGCTCCAATCACAACCATTTGTAAGATGATGGAAAAAAGCCATAATACTACTAACATGAAATAGGCAATGAATGTCTTTAAGTGGCAATCAGTAAGTGGAAGAAGAGAAAAAAATATGGGAGGATGGATAAAGTACATCTTTCCTTGGTCTTTGTAATTTGTTGTTGACTTTATAAAATCAATCCTGTGATTGAAAGATGTCGCTATTGTTCCAGACAAACATCATTAAAGAAGTGAAAAAAAAAAAAAAGAAGAATTCAAGAAGTATTAATAAAGCTGAGAACTATATAAGACACAATCCTGAGGCAGTAACAGCAATTTACGTGCTGAGTCATGACATATTACTTATTGAGTGGTTATATATATCTGTAAACAAAATCAGTATATAAGTGAAACAAAAAAGCCAAAACATAAAGAAAAAGTCAATAGGTAAAATGTATGAAAATTTGCATATAACTTATTTATGCCACTTTTATATGACGGATCCTGTAGGACTCATCTATAGATTTCAATCTTCTGCAATTTAGTTTTTAAGTGACCTACACTTTAAAGGTTACACTTTTCTATTTCATTATAGTTTTAAAGCTGTGAAAGGAACTCACATAATATGATTGGATATCAGAAGTAATTTTTTTAGTAGAGGTTAATAATGAGATCTTATCATGAACATTTCTGTGATGTTTCAACTTCATTCAAACACTGAATCATCTCTGAAGGACACTGTAATTTAATCTTAATGAATTCATATCAATGTTTCTTTACTTTGAACATTATATTTCCTTGCTACAGATGCAATAATTAGAACACAATTAATTAGCTTAAGTAGGTGATTTTGTAAATATAACAGGTTCAAGCATCTTGTTCAAGAATGAAGATTTGAAGTTCAATTTCTTTGTGATTTTTTCTTCAACATATTTTGAATTAAGATTGATAGAGTGGAACTTGTCTGACTAAATTATGACACCAGTACAGTTGAAGATGTATATGTGGTAGTGACCTGATGCTGTTAGAGAGAATGGCAAAAAAATTATAAACGCTTCTAGAAAACACTTAATTCATTCCAAGTAGATGCCTAGTATGCGTCAGTTGAATTGTTATAAACTATATTTACTATGTGGGGACTCTAAGGTGTCAGATTTAGACAACCAGTTTTAGTCTTGTGTATCCACTGCACACAGGTGCAGATGATTGGTGACCAAATTTGGTCACCCTCCCCAGAACTTAAGAAATAAGATTTTAGAAACAAATTAAAAATAAACAAATAAACAAAGAAACAGAAACCTCAAACAAACAAACAAAAAAAAATCCCAAAGAATAAGCTCTCCGTTATATTTACACCTTTCTTGCAGAAGTAAGCAAGAGAAAATGCAGAAAAAAATGCCAGGAATTACCAGTTATGAATTCTAGAAAACCTGGCATAATGGAGCAAAATTAATGAAGTGGTAAGTAGCCAGAAAACCATAATGGAGTTTTTAGTACAGCTCCCTACCCTACCATGTTTACCCCCAGCAAGGATTTCCAAATATCATGGCCCCAAGTTAGTAAATGACCACAGATTCCATAACAACATATCCACAAATAGTAAAAGTCTTCATTGTCTTTTCACTGAAGTTATCCCAGTTTAAAAGATCAACAGATAACAAAATGTCACTCACTATAAATTCAAATAAAGCTTTACACTTTAAAATAAGCACAGTCCTTGGGAAATTCAATCCCACATAGCAATAATGTACAAATCAAGTGAATAATCCAAGTAATTTTACAGAGAAATAAATCTTGGAAACTCGGAGTTGATAGTTACAAAAATGACTCAAGCCTAAAACTATGCAACTGCCCATCAAAGAAATAAGGAGCCTGATGCCAAAACTGAAAACACTCTGAACTTCACTTTCTTCCAAATAGGCTCCTGAAGTAAAATTAGCTGTTTAGTCTCATTTTCAAATTTGATTTATTAATATAGCTAAAGTCAAGCAAAAATGACAGATATGGTCAAACCCAGGCGTATTATAAATTGCCTTCCAGTAAAATCAGCAGTTTTAGCAGTTAAGCTTTCATCATTTTAGAGCAGAGTAGTATAGATGACCACAGAATACAGCATATTTGGTAAAATGCACAAAAGATAGTAATTTAGATCAGTGAACTTGGTGGAGAGACACCTGGATTCATTCTGTACTCTGTCATTATCTTTGCATGTGGTCTTGGGAAACCAGTGCCACTCTCCCTCCTCCAGTTTTTATGTGCAAATAGGAACAGTAATACTTTCCTGATACCACATTCTGTCATCTCCTAATATCCTGCTTTTGCAGAAATAGAATAACTTTAGCTATGCTAACAGAGTTAAAACAGCAAAATCTCTCTCATATGGATGGAGTTTATTGTTAAATGAGGTTTTTATGCAGTTATAATCTACTTCTGTTCAAGAAGGGTAGCGCACTATGCAGATGTAAAATACCTTCTTGCGAACATAACTACATATATCCCTCAGGTGCTTATCAGTGTTTTTCCATATCCTTTTGTAAAGTGTAGCCCCAAGGGTGCTTCAAAGCCCAGCAAACTGCCTGTGTTGTGTGCTGGTGAGTCAAGCCTTGGCTCTGGCTGATGATATTCCCAGAGAGGAATGGTGGGACAATAATCCAACAGTGCTCATCACTCTCTGGTGCTGACATATTTAGCAAGTACTTCCACTTTGTGATCATGCCATTTCTAGCTGTTTTCACCTTTGTGTGTCGCAAGACTTCAAGAGAAAATATTACCTACAGTTTTCCCTTGCAGGATTTCTGGGATTTTTCTATCTGAGCTTTGATATTACTTACCTCAGAGGCAGATGGGATTGGTATGCATCTTAAATTTAGTATGGCAGCCACAGATATCAGATCTCTGGAGACTGGGGTTCAGCACACTCCCCTCAGTCCCCTACTAATCCAGTCTACTGATGGAGAGTGTGACCGTTTTTGTACAAAAATGCCGACATCTTCCAAATCAAAACAGTACATATATTACACACATATTGAAATGGCCTGGCTTTAGACTGTTAGGATTTCAGAGCTTTAGTGCTATAGAGGTGTACGTCTCCCAGAAGTTGTTCTTATAAATGCAGTCTGAATTTTCTCATTAGCTCTCCCATCCACCTAATTTTTTACCTTATCTTTTCAAGAGCCATTGTTATGTCTTAGATATAAATTACAGAATAATTCTTTTTGCTTATAGGAATTTGCATAGTATAAAAGAAGGTGATTAATGTTAGTAATTACTTATCTTGATCAAAGTGGATGGAGGAAAGATAATATACAGGACTAAGTATAGTGTATGTTGACAGAAATTAAGCATAATTCCTTTGTCAAAACTTTAGGCTAAATGTAAATGCTAGACTGAGCAATATCTTTATATCCATAGCAATATGTTACATTTGATATTAAGATAATAAAAACAGAGAAAAGAGAACAATTAAATGAGTATATTATACTAAGACTTTGTCTGATAATAATTACTCTAATAATTAGTCTTAAATTTTTCTGTAACATTGGCTCAGTCATCCAGACACGATTTAATTTCTGAGTTACCTTTTTCCATTGTCTCTGTAAGTGTGTGTATATATATATACACAAAAGCTGGAATATAAAAAGGGATACACCGACACACCCATTCTACAGTGCGGTATCATCATTACCTAATGAGTAAATTTATAGCCTGTGTGGGAATCTGCTGAGTTTTCTTCTGATTGGTTGGTTTTTTTTCTTTTTTTTTTTTCTTTTTTCATTTTCATACACACCTTTCAAAGGTCATTTATTTGGTTTTAAATACTTTTTTGCATTTTTTCCATTACATTTTTTAATGACTCTTACCTAGGATTCAGACTGAGTCTGCATCATCAGTATCTTCTGCCAGCATCCTTTCAGTAAGTCATATCTGACATAATATACTGCACCATTTCTGGGGGTTTCTCTGGGTGCACTTACAATAGCATTTTAGTTTGGAACAGGAATGAGTATTTGACATACCGCCAAAATAGATCTACTCTGAAGCAAACACCACTGAAATGCTCATGCGTTTAACCATGAGATCTTCAGCACTGTTTTGCTTTATAAAGCCATTCCTATTTTGCCATGCTCCTTGCCAATGGGGAGGGTCTCTGTAGTGCAAATGCCACACAAACATAATCCCTCCTCCACATATAAGAATTATTGTAACATTATTTTTTTTTCTGTTGACTGCAGTAAGGTTTTGAGTTGGTCCTGAATGTCTTCCCTGCAAGAGGCCCCTAGCTTTGTCAGCTCAAAGGCAAGGGTCACCCCTACAGAAATGTTTGTCTTCTTTTTGGGCTCTGTACTTCATCAGTCCTGTTTCCTTTCTCTTTGTTTCCTTTCCCTACAAATGTCTAAAAGCTTTTTTTTCCTTACGTTCCATCATCTGAATCTGGCAGCAGTGCACCTCCTTCTCAGTGCTCAATTCCCTCTTTCCGCCCAGCTCGTGCCCCAGGTCCCTTCAGGAGCACACGCCTTAGTGCTCTGCAGAGAGGCCTCTGCTTGTACTTACAGGGAAAGAGTAACTAAAGGAAAGCAAATTGCAATCAAAAACAGAATGTAAATTGAATTCAGAAAAAGTTCGTTTAAAAGAGGTAGGAAGAACTGACAGGCGGCTGAAGTCACTGAATTTATTTACGTGTCCTTTTGCTATAATTCCCTATATCTTAGATATTAGCATACTATGGGAAAAAAAATATTTTTTTCTGAGTGATTACACCATTACATTTAACTTTTTCTTCTTATGTTAATTTCCCCACACTAGATGCTACCCACAATAGTAACATGACTGTTGTATATGTATTCTTGTTAAGGAGTAGTGTCTTTATACATGACTTCTATATATATAAACATGCAAGTATTTTCACCCAGTTATTTTGTGCATTGCCTTTGCAGAAATATTATACATTCAACAGATGTTATATGTTCAAAGCTTATTTATTTATTCATTGTTGTAGTCAAATTTTCTATGGAGCATGTAAAGGTAAATTTAGATTTTTAGAGCCCTTTCCCAAGAAGGAGGTAACTGTTGTTACTTGTAACTATAAAATGTCTCCAATCCTAACCTGTGCTTTTAAAAGACTTGTACAGAATATCCCAAATATGATCTGCTTCTGAGCAGAGTTTTCACTTAAATATTATAGATAGGATACAAAATAGACTAATTATACAAATTTGGAGTTTCTCAAACATAAACAATGCTACATGAATGATAGCTTCAGATATCAAATAACGTAACTGGTAACATGATGACATTTAGAGAAAACTCTGTTATTTAGAAATGTGCATAATTTTAGGACAGCAAAAGTTTTCTTTAAATTGAAAGTTTAATCAAATGAGAATTTATTTTTTTTTAATCTGCACTGTAATGTGAATAACATACAGGCATTTTCGCTTTATCTTACCGATAAGATAAACAAAAGTTTTGCCTTTTTGTTAACAAACAAGTCCTACGAAGTATCTTTTACTTTTCTGCACTTTGTGAACAGTTAATGTGTGATCTTATCACTTGGCTAGACTCATTATTAAATGATTAAATTGTGGTACAAACCACTGTCAAAGTTCAGCACTCCTATGTTTCTGTCTTTACTGCAAGTCATTGCACTGTTGATTTCAGACAAAGTTCAAGTCTACAGCCTGTGCAAATGACATGTATAGATGGGGACTCTTGGTAGCTGGTTGTTCCAACAAGAAATAGGACTTGTGCATACTTTCATAGAATGGACATGAAAATACAGGACTCCCAGCTTGAAGAATTAATTTAACTTTAACTTTACCCTCAAGGAAGTCCATGACTAAAGTCCTTTCTTAGGCCAAAAACTGCCATGAAGTCAGTGAAATTCATTTTATGTCAGCAGTGAATTGATCTCTGTGTGTTTTGCCAGAGAAAGCTGGTATTGTAATGCTGCATATGTGAGTTTAATATTCTATTTCATACCAAAGTAATCTATACTGTTACATTTAGAACTTACAGATTTATGAGACAATGTTTTAAAATTCTTTAATAGGAAACATCTTAATATTAAGCAATTCACAATGCAAACTAAATGCAAGGATGTCTAGGCTAAAAGATTGAATTAATCAATAGAAGCCTGCATTCCAGTGATATATCTGTATTATTCATTTGAAAGATTAGCTATTTGGATTTTTATCAAACAAGAACAATCCAAAGACCCAGGTGACTCATTTTAAAGAATACCATAGTTTGCTTAATTTAATGGGCAATAGTTTTTCTTCTCTATACCTGAGTATAATTCTCTATATTTCTTTTTAAAATGTTTAAAAATGCATTTTATCTTTGAAAATGTATCTCATGAACCGTACCTTTAAATTGTATTCTAAGTTTAAAAAAAAAAAAAAAATCTTACTAATATCCTGTTTAGTTAATTCAGCACCAAATATAGACAAAACCAGAATGCTACAAATGTCACCCATTCTTTTCAAGCACTGAGGAAAATATGTAATAAACATATGGTGCTTTTATCTAGCTATTATGGTGTCATTGTAAATCTTCAGTAAAGCTGGTGAGATATTTTTGTCAAGTGTACCAGTTACAGATTGGAAATGTTCTGTTAAAAAAACCTTGGATTCAGTTTGGTTTTGTTAAAAACAGGACAGAAATTCACCAGGATCCTTCCTGGGTTCATCTTGGGGTTGCCCTGTTGTTAAAATTTCAAGAAGTAGAGGAGGTGGCTCAGGAGGCTCAGTGAGCCCCTGAGTTGCTGTAAAGATCTGCGGGGCACAGAGCCCTCACCTCAGACCTCCTTCCAGACTTGTCCTCTTGACACCTCAGGCCCAAGACCACCTCTCTGTGACCAGATTTGGACTCACCTCTGGATTCTTCTAAGTGCCCCAATGCCGTCCTAATCATGCAGCCACTTCATCCCTGTTCTACCACCAAGACTTTTCCATAGCAAGAAATCATGTGTGCACACTGGATACCACCTGTGGCATACCAGAAATTTCTGTGACCTGAATATTTGGACTCCTGACTCAGTCACTCTTGTGACTCTAGACAGAGAAAAGGTTTTCAAGGTATTTTATCCAAATCTGGTAGGATTGACAGGCACCTGGAACATCTGAATATCACATTCCTGTATAGTACAATGGAACAAACCTCTAACATGCTGGCACATCCATGGTGTACAGGAGAGCAGAACAGAACACTGTCATGGTTTAACCCCAGTCGGCAACTAAGCACCAGGCAGCCACTTGCTCGCTCACTCCCCCACAGTGGGATGGTGGAGAGAATCAGAAGACTAAAAGTGAAAAATCATGGGTTGAGATAAAGACAGTTTAATAGGTAAAGCAAAAGCCACACACTCAAGCAAAGCAAGACAAGGAATTCACTTCCCATGGGCCAGCAGGGGTTCAGCCATCTCCAGGAGAGCAGGGCTCCATCACATGTAACCATTACTTGGGAAGACAAATGCCATCACTCCAAATGTCCCCCCCTTCCTTCTTCTTCCCCTAACTTTATGTGCTGAGCATGATGTCATATGGTATGGAATATCCCTTTGGTCAGCTGGGGTCAGCTGTCCCAACTCCTTGTGCACCCCCAGCCTCCTCGCTGGTGGGGTGGTGTGAGGAGCAGAAAAGGCCTTGGCTCTGTCTAAGCGCTGCTCAGCAGTAGTGAAAACATCCCTGAGTTATCAATACTGTTTTCAGCATAAATCCAAAACACAGCCCCATCCTAGCTACTATGGAGAAAATTAACTTTATCCGAGCTAAAACCAATGCATACATGCTTGAACCTTTGCCCTGATCTTTTAGGTACAATGAACTGCAATAAAATAGAAGTGACCACAATTTAGGTCACTTGAACATCTCTCCCTTTGATGATGTAGTAAAGGAAGATAATTATGTCAATCTAGTTATAGTTACCAGTAGTGTAATAACTACACTAATAATTTACAAATCAGAGAATCAGAACAATGAAAAGCCTACTGGGTAAAATACTACAACTGGAATTAAGGAAAGATAAGCAAATATTAAAAAAACCACAACCAGAAAGTTTTGTAAATATCCAAACACCTTACATATTCAGTTTTCAGTTGTTAATGTCATCCGTCCGTTCTGTCTTGCTAGCAATAATGCAGTTCTGGAAAGGCCACAACTTTGAAACTATTACATCAAGTGTAACTTTCATATCTACAGATACCTTTCCACAAGTCTTTTGGACAGATGCACAAGCATCTTAGGTAATTAATAATATAGTCTCTGGTTTATCAGATATCATTCAAAGCCACTACAACAATCTAAAATAAGTTTGCATGCTTAAGTACCTTCATTTCTGTGCAAAAGAGGCAAATGGAAAGAGAAGCTAGAAAAATTACAGATCTCATACAGCAATTAGTTTTGCAACTCCGTTGCTTGAACAATTTCCACCAAGCCTAATGAAAAATCTTTGTCTTGTAGTCCTAACTACAGTGCTATAAAAACTCCTAAGAACATGCTTAACTTTGAGGACCGGTGTAGATCACACCAAAAGTGTCTTAAGAGGGCTTTTAGCACAACATAGCTTACATGAATAAGATGATCTTGCTCAGTACATAGGACTGTTTTCCCTGCCTTATTCAAATCACATGCACACAGAGAAATAAATTCATAACTTTGCATAATATTGTGGCAAAACATGTCCTGTAAATGCACCCGCAAGTAGAACTCTGATTATGATTAAAGTTTATCTTATTATACTCTAGCTAAGAGGATCATTATATTATATACTATGCCATGATTAAACTGCTTTTTCTTAAAGTACTTTGAATTTATGTTCAGACAGCTTTATATTCATAAGCTCACAACACTACTCCACACATCCCAAGAGAGCAGCCCAGAAAAGACTAATCAAAGTACTGGCACTTATTTTACTATAATGTGCATTACTCCCAATACTGTAGTAACTCTAAGTCAAATCCATATAAGCCCCTCTATATAACATGTTCAGTTTCAGCTGTGATCTGGATTAACCTTTAAAATAGAAAGAAAAGTCTGCTGCAGAACTATATAAAGGCTTTGGCCATTTGAGTCATATATTGGGCTCAGTCCTGTCATCTGAAGGCAGCAGAATTTTTGGCTGAGCCATAACTGTAAGTCTGCCCATAAGTGGTGACCAGAAAGGGAAAAAATGTAGTTTCAACCTCTGCTTTTCTCTTTTTTCAATCAGAGTCTTTTTATGCTAAGAACAAAATCATGTCTGCAGTCAACCTCTTGGCTTCAGATGTAATAATATTCTGTTGGGTGTTACAAATAGCAGGAATAGCCCTGGACTATGTGTGGACTTGCATATATTTAAACATTCAGTATTTTTTACTAGCTGGAACTAATGGAACAGGTTTTCAAAGCAAACCTTTCATCCTAGCAATTTAAATAAATTGCTAACAGCAAAGTTTTTTGATGACATCGGGTAAAACCTTGAAAGGTTCAGTAGTGACTTGAGGCGTGTTTAGACCCTGTAATGGAGCACAGGCAGAGAGCTGACCTGAGATGGCACTTGCACTTGATGTAGAACAAATTGGCATGAAAGGTAGTTGTTTGGTCCCAAAAGGAGTATAGTTGCATAAGAATAGCTCCATATCTATACTAATAAACCTTGCCTCACAGAGGTTTTTTAACAGTGCTTTTACAGATGTGTCTATTATGTCACATATAATATCACATAATAGCAGATACAAAGCATTTTTTCTAATCCTAAAATGAATATAGCAACTCTTGAACATTTAGGTGAAGTCTGAAACACTCTAACAAAAGCAATCATTTTATTTTCAGACTTGATTATCTCCTTTTCCTCCTTCAGCCACTGGCTATATTTCTAATCTTTATGGTAGAAATTCCAATGCTCAGCAATTCACATTATTTAGGTGAACAAGGCCTTTGGTATTTGGCAATTTCTGCTCTTTGAGCATAAACAGAAAAAAACTAGCATTCCAGATTGTCTCTTCTGATACATTCATGTTTCTCAGTTGGGAAACTTGTCCTATATGTTAATACATATTTGCTGTGGAAATAAAAGGGTTTGCCAACATACTATGACAGTAAAACATGCTGTGGTTAGAAATGGACCCAGGAGAGCTATGTGTTTCCTTCTTTCCTGGGACCTAATAGGGCTTCCAGTGATGTTAAATTTGACAGGTCCAGTTTTATTATTTTTTTCTTTGCAGTATTTATCAACTTCAGCAAGGCTTTTAACATTGTTGTCCTGATCCAATATCGGGGAGGTTTCGATACGATCCCAAGAGCCAGATTAAAACACAAATGAGGTCAAATGTTGTACAACCTTTTAACTTTATTTTTTATGAACAGGGAGAAATGAACTATATATACAAAGAAACAACCGGGAGAGCGGGGAAGAGCAAAGAGAGGGAGAGAGAGAGAGGTAGATAGGGAGATAGAGAAATAGAGAGGTAGTGAGATAGAGAGGTAGTGAGGGGGAGGGTCCAAGTTGGGGAAGAGTCTAATTACCACCAGTCTGAGTCCAGTGATGTTCCATCAGCTCCCTCTATGGTGTCCAAGTGTTGCAGGTTTTGTCAAAGCAGATTCCGGGAGATACACGAGGAGGAGAGGAAGAAGGAGAAAAAGCCCCCCTCACTGGAGCACATGCGCTCCTTTATATGGGGTCCCATGCTCATACGCAGATCGCGACCGCGTACGTGCAGTTCATGTGGTACGTGCCGTACGTGTGGTACGTGTTGCCTCCTCAGGAAGCCTTTTCGTGCCCTGGCTCTTGCACATGCGCACGGTGGCACCTGTCTGCAGACTGCAAGGGCGGCGTCCTCAGAGACAGGACGTCAACGCAGGGGAGCGGAGACGCGGTGGCAATGTCGAGACAAACCGCATACAGTAGCAGTCCACTACAACTGTCTCCCATAACATCCTCATAGGCAAGCTTTGGAAGTATGGGTGGGATGAGTGGACGGTGGGGTGGATTGAGAACTGGCTGAATGGCAGAGCTTGGAGGGTAGTGATAAGCTCCGCCGTGTCTGGTTGGAGGCCTGTAGCTAGTGGTGTGCCCCAGAGGTCAGTGCTTGGTCTGGTCTTATTCAGCAAGTTCATCAGTGACCTGGACAAAGGGACAGAGTGCACTCTCATCAAGTTTGCTGGTGATACAAACCTGGGAGGAATGGTCAACACACCAGAAGGCTGCGCTGCCATTCAGTGAGATCTGGACACGCTAGAGGGTTGAGCGGAGAGGAACCAAATAAAATTCAACAAGGGCAAGTGTAGGGTCCTGCACCTAGGGAGCAATAACCCCAAGCACCAGTACAGGTTAGCGGTTGACTGGTTGGGAACTAGCATTGCAGAGAAGGACCTGGGATTCCTGGTGGACAAGTCAAACATGAGCCAGCAATGTGCTGTTGTGGCCAAGAAGGACAATGGTATCCTGGGGTGCATTAAGAAGAACGTGGACAGCAGGTCAAGGGAGGTTATCGTCCTCCTCTACTCTGCCCTGGTGAGGCCACATCTGGAGTGCTGTGTCCAGTTCTGGGCTCCCCAGTTCAAGAAAGACAGGGAACTACTGCAGAGATTCCAGCGGAGGGCTACAAGGATGATTAGGGGACTGGAGCATCTCTCTGATGAGGAAAGGCTAAGACAGCTGGGTCTGTTTAGCCTGGAGAAGACTGAGAGGGGATCTCATCAACGCTTATAAATATCTAAAGGGTGGATGTCAAGAGGATGGGGCCAGAGTCTTTTCAGTGGTGCCCAGTGACAGGACAGGGGGCAATGGGCACATACTGGAACACAGGAAGTTCCATCTGAATATGAGGAAAAACTTCTTCACCTTGAGGCTGACCGAGCACTGGAACAGGCTGCCCAGAGAGGTTGTGGAGTCTCCTTCTCTGGAGATATTCAAAACCTGCCTGGACGTGACTCTGTGCAATCTGCTCTGGGTCATCCTGCTTTAGCAGGGGGGGGTTGGACTAGATGATCTCCAGAGGTCCCTTCCAACCCCTACCATTCTGTGATTCTGTGATTCTGTAGTAGACCAAATGTCTGAACCTCAAGGCAATCTCACAATGTTTATCCTGAACGCTAAAACTATTAGGAAAGTGCTGAACTGTTTATTACTCCACCTGTAGATTTACATGTGACAGGCCACAGGGGTCATTTTTCCATTTGTTTTGTTCCCCGTAGCTTCTAAGGTTAATCAGAAGAGTGGGAAAGTTGCCATATCCTAACATCACTAGTAAGCTGATCACACTTTTTTCTCTGTTCTATTTGTTTAAAGTCAGATTGCTCTTTCTTCTCTTTCGCTGTCTGCCAATCTAAGGTAGATATGTAACTGGAGAGATAAAGTCTGGTATTAATACTCCCTTACATTATCAATAATTTTTTGAGTTCTGATAAATCCAAACCAGGTTCAAATACTAGCGCAGAAAACTTTGCTATTTCTGGGAGATCTAAAGTTTATACCTCCTCTTTCTGATGAAATCCAGTCAAAGAAATATCAATTTATTATTCACTGAAATCACTATGTACATTAAACTGAGATGTCTACATAAATAAATAAATAAATAAATAAATTCTAACTGACAGTAGATTTCCATAAGACAAATCCCTAAGTCAAATCAACAGCCAAAGCAAATAAGCAGCGAAGCCTGCTTCCTGAGCTCAGGTTGCTGCAAGGAGAGGTTTATGTTTCTACAACTTCTACTCATGTCCATGTAGAATCATAGAATTGTAGAATAGTTTGGGTTGGAAGCGATCATCTAGTCAAATCTCCCTGCCATGGGAAGGGGCCATCTTTCACTAGGTCAGGTTCCTCGAAGCCCCATCCAGCTTGACCTTGAACACTTCCAATGATGTGGCATCCACAACGTCGCCGGGCAACCTGTGCAAGTGCCTCACCACCCTCATTGTAAAAAATGTCTTCCTTATGTCCAGTCTAAATCTCTTTCTAAATCTCTTTCAGTTTAAAACCATTGCCCCTTGTCCTGTCACTACACGCTTGGTAAAAAGTCTCTCTCTGTCTTTCTTCCAAGCCCCCTTTAAGTATTGAAATGACACAATGAGGTCTCCCACAGTCTTCTCTTGTCCAGGCTGAACAACTCCAACTCTCTCAGTCGTTCTTTGTAGGAGAGATGACCAGCCCTCTCATCATTTTCATGGCCCTCCTCTGGACCTGGTCTAATAGATCCGTGTCCTGTCCTGTGGACCCCAGAGCTGGACACAGGACTCCAGGTTGAGTCTCATGAGAGCAGAGTAGAGGGGAAGAATCACCTCCCTCAACCTGCTGGCCACGCTTCCTTTTCCTCAGCCCAGGATATGATTGGCTTTCTGATCAGCAAGAACACATTGCTGGTTCATGTCCAATTTTTCATCCACCAGTACCCACAAGTCCTTCTCTGCAGGGCTGCTCTCAATCCATTCATTCCCCAGTCTGGGGATTGCTGTGACGCCGGTGTAGGGCCTTGCACTTGGCCTTACTGAACTTCATGAGGTTACAATGGGCCTGTTCCTGAAGCCTGTCAAGATCCCTCTGGAAGGCGTCCCTTCCTGCAAGCAATGTATTGAGGTTTGTCTGTGAGGGATGAATACAATTGGAATGTTTGTTTTGTGCTTTTGTATCCCTTGCCTCCAGATCTGGTGTCATTTCTCCAAACATTCATATATTTCCAAAAGTCTTCCAAAACATATGTTACTGGAGATAGAGCAGTTGCACTTTGAGTCAGAGGAATAAATACAATCAAGGCTTGTAGGTTGAGGCAACTCTTTGAACTGAAATATGTCTCATTTCTGCATTGCCATTATTGCCAGATGATGTGAAATTAATTAGTCTCATATTTATCGCTATGAATGTCACGGTTTATATTACCAGCATCAGGTAAGATAAACAGTTACTGTGTGAAGGACTGAATTGGGAAGAAGGTTTACTTTTACACAGGCAGTGAAATATATATGAAATGTTTTTTCTCCTCAGCTTATTAAACAAAAACTGGTGCTTTTTTATATATATATTATTCATTTTTTGAATAAAGGATGAATATAACTTGACGTCTTTTGAGATTGGAGGTCATTTAAAGTAACACTTTTTTCTTTAATTCAGAATTGTGTGTTGTGAGCAGCCTTTCTAAAGATTGCTGTCCATTTTTTGAACAGAATTGTCATCGCATATGCTAGAATAATGAGGCAACTTTCGTTGTCTAACTACTTTGTATTTCATATCTTTCAAAAGGTTTGTCTACAGCTCTCTCACAGACAGATGATTTTAAAGGTACACTTCCCTATGGATCTGCCAGAGATCAGAACAATGTTTTAGGAATACACAATGTGCCATCAAAACAGTAGCCTAAAAAAAAAAAAAAAAAAGAAAAAAGAAAGAAAAACAGAAAGGAACACTTAGCTTGTACATACTGAGAACATCTTAGGCAGAACTAGTTCTGATAAACCAGCATACGACTAGTTACTCTCTTTCTTTTCTCATAATGGATTATCCCATAACGGATTATGTCATTAAAAGCCAGTGATTCCTTTTCAAAACTTTGAGAGGACTATTCAATAATTTATATTACAACAGATTCATATTTTTTTTCTTTGCTTTGAAGGGAAAGTAACTATCATCCTGATTTAATGAAATCCTTATTTGTTTTATTATTGTTTTTCAACCTGTGCCTGGTAACGAGGTTTCTTGGCTGCATTAGTTCATAAACCAATCTTTTTTTTTTTAATGTTTATGTCAAACGAGCTTTTTAGCAAGCTTCCCAGGAAGAAGTTTGGTGTTTAAAATTAAACTATCTTTTAAACAAATTAAAGACTTATCTGGAGGGTTTCATGCCTTTTAAAGTAGGAGTTAGCTGGCCCATCTGATTTTTAAAATAATATGCAGTAAACATAAACAGACTGATGAAATCCTAACATCTTTCCACTTCACATGCTACACTAATGGCATTTGAATCTGTATTTCTGGAACCAAATGTTGCATTTGCAAGTTTCCTATAAAATGATTGTCCATTGCTGTCTTTGGAACTGTTTCGTTTTGGATAAATAACATGAAGTAGTTCAGTGGAAAAGAATCAGCAATGTGCCAGACTTTGAAGTTCTGTGAGAAATTTCTACATTCTTATCTTGCTGGCAGAAACAATGTTTGAAAAGGTTGTTAACAACTGGGCTATTGCAATGAATGGATTCAGGCCCTTGAGGGCAGATGGACTGGGAAGGCTAGGAGGGGGACTGGCCCTTTACATAAGAGAGAAACAGAATGCATGGAACTATGTTTTGGGACAAGTGAGGAGCCAGTCAAGAGTTTATGGGTCAAGATTAGTAGGCACACCAACATGGGTGCTGTTGTAGTGGTTATCTGCTGTAGACCTGTACTGGTTTTGTCTGGGATAGAGTTAATTTTCTTCATAGTAGCTACTACGGGGCTATGTTTTGGATTTGTGCTGGAAGCAGTGTTGATAACACAGGGATGTTTCTGATATTGCTGAGCAGCGCTTACACAGAGCCAAGACCTTTTCTGTTTCTCACACCACCCCACCAGCAAGTAGGCTGGGGGTGCACAAGGAGTTGGGAGGGGACACAGCCAGGACAGCTGACCCCAACTCATTGAAGGGATATTGCATACCATATGTGATTGTGTTCAGCGAGAAAAAATGGGGTAAGAAGCAGGATGGAGGGATGGTTAAAGTTACAGCATTTGTCTTCCAAAGTACCCATTATGCATGATGGATCCCTGCTTTCCTGGAGATGGCTGAACCCCTGCCTGCCCATGGGAAGTGGGGAATGAATCCCTTGTCTTGCTTTGCTTGTGTGTGTGACTTTTGCTTTACCTATTAACTGTCTTCATCTCAACCCATGATTTTTCTCATTTTTACTCTTCTGATTCTCTCCCCCATCCCACTGGGGAAGTGAGCAAAAGGTTGTGTGGTACTTTAAAAAGAAAATATCAGTTAATTTTAGTTAACACATTGATTATTTTTTTCAGTAGATTTCATTCCTGTCTGTGTTTGCATCTATAAATATTTAATATGTTTTCATTTACTTGGCAAAGTAATGGTCATATAACCAAAAGTTTTGAAAGGGAAATGAAGCGGTCATCCAGCCTCTTTTGACCAAAAAAATTAAACAACTAAGAATTCTTATGCAAGATGACTGCTTGTGATAGTTCACCCCTGAAATAATATGTTTTCATAGTTTAAGAAAACGCAGATGTAATGAAAATTTTAGAGACTTACATGAAAAATGGATGCCTTTGGGAACAAAGCAAATGTTGAAAAATGCTATATCTGTTTGATTACACATACCCCATGAGAAGTGTGAGGTCTACACACACAGTTGCAACTGATATCAGAGGCAGATCTCTTTTTTACTAATATATGACTTCTGTACTCAGAGTACTGCTGAACTGGTTTGAGTATACAGTTAATATAGTTTAACACACCAGTTAAATTGCACATTCCATGATTTGTATAGTTTCTGGAAGAAACAGTGCAGTGAAACTATAAATGTTACAGACTAAAAATACATAAATGGTTGAAATTGTCTTGCTTGCCTCAACTTTTTCTAATGTGCTCCATTTGCCTCTCCTTCTTCTTTCAAAATGAAAAGGACGTGAACAGCTGTCATAAGGTATAGCTACATGATGACATTCAATTTCTTTGTTTGTTTTTCACTAATCGTTGATTATTAAGTGATAAAAACTATTGTTTTTTCAGTTGTGGATTATGAAGAAGTGTGTTTTTCGCCCTGGATAAGTTTATTTTTGTCACAAAGGTTTAATTTCAGTAATAGTAACAGACACTAAAAATTAAGTACATTCAGAACTCTAGTAGTTATAGCACTTCAGCATCAAAATTATGCGATATAATTTTTGAACCTGAGACTACCAAAGACCCTTCAATGATGAAGCTTCCATTGAGCAGAGCATGGGCAGTCCATAATGCTTCCGTCAGAAGTCCTTGCCCTTGTGACCAGTTTGATGAGAAGGAAATCGATTTCTCTATTACACTAGAAAGACAATTGTTTTGTTGTTGAGGATAAAAATCAGAACAGTTAAGCTTCAGGCCTTAAATGGTTTGAAGAGCTGAAGAAAACCTTGGCAGATATTGTGACAAAATGGTAGAAAGTGTCTCTTCAATGTCAAAGTAAGCCAGTTAATCTTTGCTGCAATGGATAATTTAGTATTGCTGAAGAGCTTCTATTTCCCATATTAACCAATTTCCAATGAGTTATTGCATCCCAATCTGGATCATAGAATCATAGAATGGTTTGGATTGGAAAGGACCTCAAAGACCGTGTAGTTCTAACCCCCTCCGGCCATGGGCAGGGACACCCTCCACTAGACCATGTTGCCCAAAGCCCCATCCAACCTGGCCTTGAACACTTCCAGGGAGGGGACACCCACAGCTTCTCTGGGCAACCTGTTCCCGTGCCTCACCACCCTCACAGTAAAGAATTTCTTCCTAATATCTAATCTAAATCTACCCTCCTTCAGTTTAAACCCATTACCCCTTGTCCTCTCACTACTTGCCCTTGTAAACAGTCCCTCTCCAGGATTGTCGTAGGCCCCCTTTAGATACTGGAAGGCTGCTATTAGGTCTTCCTGGAGCGTTCTCTTCTCCAGGCTGAACAACCCCAGGTCTCTCAGCCTGTCCTCATAGGAGAGGTGCTCCAGCCCTCTGATCAGCTTCGTGGCTCTCCTCTGGACTCACTCCAACAGCTCCATGTCTCTCCTGTACTGGGGCCCCCAGAGCTGGATGCAGTAGTCCAGGTGGGGTCTCACCAGAGCAGAGTAGAGGGGCAGGATCACCTCCCTCGACCTGCTGGTCACGCTTCTTCTGATGCAGCCCAGGACACAGTTGGCTTTCTGGGCGGCAAGCGCGCATTGCTGATTTATGTTGAGCTTCTCATCCACCAACACCCCCAAGTCCTTCTCCTCAGGGCTACTCTCAGTCCATTGTCTGCTGAGCCTGTATTTGTACTTAGGATTGCACCGACCCACGTGTAGGACATTGCACTTGGCCTTGTTGAACTTCATGCAATTCTAACAGGCCAATCTCTCAAGCCTGTCAAGATCCCAAGTTGAGCAGTCTCTAAAGTTGTGTTTCTATTATGTTGTCATGGAAATTTTTCTCTTGGAACAGGTTAAATGCACCTGTACTAATTTAGTAGTTTTAGTAGGGGTTAGTGTTAGGTTGTTTGGGGTTTTTTTTGTGAACTTTGGCTTTTACATAGAATTACTTTTATTCTTTTTAAATAAAAATGAATAATAGTGGATTTATCATATTATCCTATTATTACCCCCAAATATCCTTTGTATCAGCTTCATCAGTGCTTCATTTTTGTATTTTCAATGTGCGCTAGTCACATACTAAAAAAATAAGCTGAAGGCACTTGTTGAATCTGACCTGCTTACCTGGGGATGTACAGAGGAGGAAAAATTCCTAGGTAATAATTTACAACATGTGACTTCTGCAGAAGAATGAGAGTAAATTATGACTGCGCACACATCTTTCACTTATCATCACAAGATAGATATAGTATTGGGTAAATTAGCAATAAAGTCAATACAAATTAACAACTATGTGACAACTGTACTTATCTTCCTAGACTCAAAAATCTGCTTTTTCATAGGTCCTATGTCTACAGTATTGGATTTAGGTTATTATTAGACTGTGTTTGGACTATTATTCATGTTTCAACAACATTGCAAATATAGCTACAACATCTGACTCATTTGGAAGATGGATTATAAGCACCAAATACTAAGTTCTCAGTCTTTTGAAATCCAAAAATGAAATGACTGCCATTTATAATGGTGCCTGTTCTTTTAATGACAACATTCACATACCAGACTAAAAATATTGCAGTAGAAGAAGTACATGAGATTTACCACCAGCTTGCTCATATATATGACAGGAAAAGAGAAATAACAGATATCAACAAAGAAAAGACACTAGCAAGCCTAGTATCTAAAATTTATTAAAAGTTCCTTTTCTTGTCAGATAAACAGAAAATGTCCCTCCAATTCTAGGATTCCAGTGTCAGAATTGTCTTCCTCAAAATAACATAAGTTACTATTACTAGATGGCCTTCAGCGCAGCTGCTACATAGATGTGCAGTTAATATGAATAAAAATGTTTTAGAAGATTAAACATTGAAAATTTATGCATTTTGTAGTGTTTATTTATTAATCTATTAATAAAGACAAGGCAAATAAATTTATTTCTGCAGACCTGAACTAGACACTACATTTAATCATTTCATGATTGCATAGGTGGAAATTAAAAAATCTATTAATAGTAGAGTATCAATTTTCAGAGTAAAGCATGGGGATTTAACTGTGCAAATTCTAGTAATGTCAAAGTGAGTCACAACTCTGCAGCTTTGGAAATGTAATGTTTTGTGTCAGAAGAAAAATTCCATGGTAAAGATAAAATGATCTAAAAGTTAAAGTAAAAACATTTGAAAGTAAAATTGTAACAGAATAATTCCACTGACACAGACAACTTTATGAAAGTGGCCTGGAAAAATTTCTTGGAGTATATGGTATAAATATGCTTTTTTTTGACAGTTCACGTGGTATTTTCAAATTATTTGCAACTATGAGATGTACTATGCCTTCTATTCCTTATTTCTTGAATACATTTTGTTTATATCTCTTTTTTCCCAAAGTAATAAGGAGGAAGGAGTAGTTATACTTTGTACAGTTTTCATTTCTGCAGGTAGTGTATGGTTATTTTAGAATAAAGTCCAGAAGTTTGGATGTCATGAGGTAAAAACATATGTCTCATGCATTTGTTTGTAGGTAGGATTTAAACAATAGGTTAGTTAGACTAGATTTAAGTTTTTGGAAATTATGTTGGATAATATTTTAAATCACACAAATCTGGTCTTGGGGATTCAAGAAGTAATGAAGTGGATAAGTAACATTTGTTCTGTGTTAAAGTGATCCATGCACTGCTAGAAGACAGGAACGTGAAAATACTTTCAGAAGTGGAAAAAGGGCCATATTGATTTTGTTACTGTAGATAATAAAAATTACATAGCCAGCATGGTGTCTCAAAAGAAAACATTCTCAGAGTTAGATTTGCAGACTGAAGGTACCCATACATATGCCCATATACAGGTGAAATTATTCTCTGATGACACACAACTAATTTCCAGATAACTTCATATTTGCATTATGAAAGGGAAGATATCAATTTCTAATTATCAATTTAATGGCTATCTCAATTTAATGATTATCAGCCTTTCTTCTGGGAGCAGAGTCTTGAGACAGGAATAGAAAACATACTTGGGAAAGCAGTTAAGCTTCTGGAATCATGTGAATGACATTTCTGGGGGCAAGATTTGGCTTGGATACAAGTGAGGCAATCCTGCTTTCTCTTGGCAGACTCCTGTGACTGTGACTAGACATGGTGAAAACACAGCTGAAGCTGTAATGGGTCCAATACTGAAAGTGAGTAGAAGGAATCTGCACATGGCAACTAGCCTGTGTCTTTCTTTGGTATGCCTGATCCATGCTCACATGCAGACCAATTCAAATACATCCAACACAGACCACCTCTGATGGGTTTTTGGCACCTGTTAATATCAAGGCATTTATAAACTTCTCTGTTTTGTTTGCTACCTTCAGACAAGTCATAACTGGAAAATGTAACTTATGGGTGTACTGAATCTTTACATTGAATTTTCAATTCGCAGTGATATTAATAGAAGCTACTACATATGCACAGATTGAAGTATGATTTGAGCTTCAGAAATTAAATGCATGAAAAATTTGCCTATGAAGAAAAAGTTAACTATTCCTGTGGTTGCTCTGCAAAGTCTTATTTCTATTAATTTTTACAGATAAAACATGGGAAGCTATTCTTCACATGAGTATGCATGAGCTCATGCCCCTTCCATTTACTAAAAACATGAACTGAAAGCCATGAATCACTTCTGATGTGTTTAATCATGTCACAGGTGATGAATCAATGGATAAGAAACTACTGTTTGTTTCAAATGTACAGGACTTAAGGGGAAGAAGGACAAGTTATTCTCTGCCCTCTTTCTGCTTCCCAAACTAAAGACTAGACAAGTATAACTACTTGTTCAATTTTAGGAACAGTTATATTTCAACAAGTATAACTATTTGCTTAATGTTAGGGCCAGTGCTCTTTAATGTTTTTATAAATTATCTGGGCACAGGAATCAAATGTACATTAAGTACATTTGTTGATGATACTAAACTAGGAGGAGCTATGGACTCCCTCGAGAGTAGAGAGGTCTTACAGAGAGATCTGGATAGACTAGAGATCTCGGCAATCACCAACCATAAGAAATTTAACAAGAGCAAGTGCCAGATTCTCCACCTGGGATGGGGTAATCCTGTCTATATGTATACATTGGGAAACAAGAGGCTGGAGAGCCGCCCCACAGAGAGCTGGGGATTTGGTTTGATGGGAAGTTGAATATGAGTCAACCATGTGCCCTGGCAGACAAAAGTTTCAACCGTATCCTGGGGTGCATCAAGCACAGCATAGCTGGCCAGTTGAGGGAGCTGATTGTCCCACTCTACACTGCACTGGTGTCGCCCCACCTCAAGCACTGTGTGCAGTTATGAGCACTTCAATACAAGAAAGACATCAAACTATTAGAGTGTATCCAGAGGACAGCAACCAAGATGGTGGCATGTGTCAAGGGCAAGACTTATGAGGAGCAGCTGAGGTCATTTGGTTTGTTCAGCCTGGAGAAGGCTGAAGAGTGACCTCATTGCAGTCTAAACTTCCTCAAGGGGGACAGCGGAGGGGGGATGCTGAGCTCCTCTCTGGTGACCAGCAACAGGACACGAGGAAATGGAATGAAGCTGCATCAGGGGAAGTTCAGATTGGGCATTAGGAAAAGGTTCTTCACTGAGACGGTGATCAGTCACTGGAACAGGCTCCCCAGGGAAGTGGTAGTGGCACCAAGCCTGTCAGAGTTCAAGGAGCATCTGGACGATATTCTTAGTCATATGGTTTAGTTTTCATTAGTCCTGCAAGGAGCAAAGAATTGGACTTGATGATCCTTATGGATCTCTTCCAACTTGAGATATTCTATGATTCTATGATTCTATACTGCTCAGTGTTAAGAAATAACTAGAAAAATTCTGGTACTGTCAGTGTTATCAACTATATGACCAGTGCCAACAAACCAGATATAAAATGATAGTATGTGACATACTATTTCCCTGTCACAGAGACAGAGACATGTCTTGTTGGAGTTGTTCAACTTGCAGAACTAGTAAAGAGACAAGATGTCGTGGTTTTCAGCTGGGATAATTTTCACAAGAAGCTGGGATGGGACACAGCCAGAATAGCTGACCCAAACTAGCCAAAGGGATTATCCATAACATATGACTTCATGCTCAGTGTATAAAGGGGGCTGGCCAGGGAGGAGCGGTGGCTCCGGACCAGGCTGTGTCCAGTTGTGAGCAAATTGCATTGTGTATCACCTGCTTTGTATATTCTAAGTACTGTTGTTATTTTCCTCTTCCTTTGCTGTCCTATTAAACTGTTCTTATCCCAACCCTTTTTCCCAACCCAATTTCTTCAGATTCTCCTCCTCATCCCACCAGGGTGAGGGGAGGAATGAACAAGTGGCCGCATGGTACTTAGCTGCCAACTGAAGCTAAACCAGACACAAGAAAATAAAATAATGCTGTAGGGAGAGCAGTGCTGTAGAGACATGCAGGGTAGTCTTCCTCAACAGCCAACTCTTCACTTACAAAGCAAGTCAGAAGATCAAAGCTAGCTGATTGGGGTTTTTTATATAACTGAATACAACTGAATGATTCTGAGTTTGCAGACTAATTTAGTTATGCATCAAATAAGCTAGCAATGAGTCAGCCAATAAGTCAGCTTCAACGGGGACAAAACTGAAATGCGTCTACGCAAATGCACGGCGCATGGGGAATAAACAAGGGGAGATGGAGACGTGTGTGTGTCTGCAAGGCTATGACCTTATTGGCATTACAGAGACATGGTGGGACAGCTCCTATGGAGTGTTGGGATGGAAGGGTACAGGCTCCTTAGGAAGGAAAGGCAGGGCAGACGAGGAGAGGGCATCGCCCTCTATGTCAAAGACCAGCTGGAGTGCATGGAGGTGCACCTGGGGATGGATGAGGAGCCAACTGAGAGCCTATGGGTCAGGATTAAAGGGAGGGCTGGGGCAGGGGACATCATAGCGGGGGTCTGCTACAGGCCACCTGACCAGGGGGACAGAGCAGATGAAGCCCTCTGTAGGCAGATAGGAGCAGCCTCACGCTCACAAGCCCTGGTCCTTATGGGGGATTTCAACCACCCCGACATCTGCTGGAGGGACAACGCAGCTGAGCACAAGCAATCCAGGAGGTTCCTGGAATGTGTCGATGACAACTTCCTCCTCCAAGTGATAGAGGAGCCCATGAGGAGAGGTGCCAAGCTGGACCTTATTCTCACCAATAAGGAGGGCCTGGTAAGGGATGTCAAGCTCAAGGGCAGCCTTGGCTGCAGTGACCATGAAATGGTGGAATTCAGGATCCTCAAGGCAGCGAGGAGGGCGTGCAGCGAGCTCACTACCCTGGACTTCAGCAGAGCAGACTTTGGTCTCTTCAGGGATCTGCTTGGTAGAATACCATGGGACAAAGCCCTGGAAGGAAGAGAGGCCCAAGACAGCTGGCGAATATTCAAGGGTCACCTCCTCCAAGCTCAGGAGCGATGCATCCCAACAAAGAGGAAGTCAGGCAAAACCACCAAGATGCCCCCATGGATGAACAAGGAGCTCCTGGGCAAAGTCAAACAGAAAAAGGAAGCCTTCAGAGGGTGGAAGCAAGGGCAGGTAGCCTGGGAAGAATACAGAGAAACTGTCTGAGCAGCCAGGGATCAGGTTAGGAAAGCCAAAGCCCTGACAGAAATTAGTCTGGCCAGGGATATCAAGGACAATAAGAAAAGCTTCTATAGGTATGTCAGTGAGAAAAGGAGGACGAGGGAAAATGTGGGTCCCCTCCAGAATGAAACGGGCGACCTGGTTACGCAGGATATGGAGAAGGCTGAGGTACTGCACGACTTCTTTGGCTCAGTCTTCACTGGCAAATGTTTGAGCCACACTGCCCAGGTCTCAGAAGGCAGAGACTGGGAAAATGCAGAACTGCCTACTGTAGGAGAAAATCAGTTTCAAGAATATCTAAGGAACCTGAAGGTGCCCAAGTCCATTGGACCTGATGAGATGCATCCGTGGGTCTTGAGGGAATTGGCAGATGAAGTGGCCAGGCCACTCTCCATCATATTTGAGAGGTCCTGGCAGTCCAGCGAATTTCCCACCGACTGGAAGAGGGGAAACATAACCCCCATTTTTAAGAAGGGTAAAAAGGAAGACCCAGGGAACTACAGGCCGGTCAGTCTCACCTCTGTACCTGGCAAGATTATGGAGCAGACCCTCCTGGAGACTATGCTCAGGCACATGGAAACTAAGGAGGTGATTGGTGACAGCCAACACGGCTTCGCTAAGGGTAAATCATGCCTGGCAAACTTGGTGGCCTTCTATGATGGGGTTACAGCTTTGGTGGGTAAGGGAAGGGCAGCTGATATCATCTACCTGGACTCGTGCAAGGCATTTGACACTGTCCTGCACGACATTCTTGTCTCTAAATTGGAGAGACATGGATTCGATGGATGGACCACTCGATGGATAAGGAATTGGCTGGATGGTCACACTCAAAGAGTCAACGGCTCAATGTCCAAGTGGAGAACGGTGATGAGTGGCGTTCCTCAGGGGTCGGTACTGGGACCGGCACTGTTCAACATCTTTGTCGGTGACATGGACATTGGGATTGAGTGCCCCCTCAGCAAGTTTACCAATGACACCAAGCTGTGTGGTGGGGTTGGCACGCTGGAGGGAAGGGATGCAATCCAGAGGGACCTTGACAGGCTGGAGAGGTGGGCCCGTGTGAACGACATGAATTTCAACAAGGCCAAGTGCAAGGTCCTGCACGTGGGTCAGCGCAATCCCAAGCACGAGTATAGGCTGGGCGAGGAATGGATTGAAAGCAGCCCTGAGGAGAAGGACTTGGGGGTGTTGATTGATGAGAAGCTCAACATGAGGCGGCAGTGTGCACTTGCAGCCCAGAAAGCCAACCGTGTCCTGGGCTGCATCAAGAGAGGCGTGACCAGCAGGTCGAGGGAGGTGATCCTGCCCCTCTACTCCGCTTTGGTGAGATCCCACCTGGAGTACTGCGTCCAGCTCTGGGAGCCCCAGTACAGGAGAGACATGGAGCTGTTGGAGCGAGTCCAGAGGAGGGCCACAAAGATGATCAGAGGGCTGGAGCACCTCTCCTATGAGGACAGGCTGAGAGAGTTGGTGTTGTTCAGCCTGGAGAAAAGGCACCTCCAGGGAGATCTAATTGCAGCTTACCAGTACCTGAAGGGGGCCTACAGGAAATCTGGAGAGGGACTGTTTATGAGGGAGTGTAGTGACAGGACAAGGGGTAATAGGTTTAATCTGAAGGAGGGTCGATTTAGATTAGATGTTAGAAAGAAATTCTGTACTGTGAGGGTGGTGAGGCACTGGAACAGGTTGCCCAGAGAGTTTGTGGAGGCCCCCTCCCTGGAAGTGTTCAAGGCCAGGTTGGATGGGGCTTTGGGCAACCTGGTCTAGTGGAGGGTGTCCCTGCCCACAGCATGGGGGTTGGAACTAAATGATCTTTGAGGTCCCTTCCAACCCAAACCATTCTATGATTCTATGATTCTATGAGCCTGCAATGTACCCTTGTGGCAAAGGCGGCTAATGGTATCCAGGGCTGCATTAGGAGGAGGATTGCCAGCAGGTCCAGGGACATAACTGGTGCGGCCACACCAGGAGTGCTGTGTCCAGTCCTGGGCTTCCCAGTACAAGAGTGATATGGACATACTGGAGATGATAGGCCAGTGAAGAGCCACAAAGATGATGAAGGGATTGAAACATCTCTCCTGTGAGGAAAGGCTTAGCCAGGACTTTTCATATTGGAGAAGAGAAGGCTCAGGAGGATCTCATTAATGTACATAAATACCCAAAAGGAGGGTGCAAAGAAGACAGAGCCAAGCTCTTTTCAGTGGTGCCCAGCAACGGGACCAGAGGCAATGGGCCCAAACTGAAACACAGGAAGTTCCACCTCAACATTAGGAAACACATTTTTACTGTGTGGGTGACCTACCACTGGCACAGTTTGCCCAGAGAGGTTGTGGAGTCTCCATCCTTGGAGACATTCAAAAGCAGCCTGGACATATTCCTGGGCAACTGGATCTAGGTGACTCTGCTTGAGCAGGGGTGGGTGGACCAGATGATCTCCAGAGGACCCTTCCAACCTCAACAATTCTGTGATTCTGTGAAATGCCACCAGTTTGCAATTGTGTCTAAAATTCCAGCAGTGAATATGTTGGATATGCCATTTCTAGGAGATGTGGGTAGGGCCTTTAATAGTATTTCAGATATTTTTGTCAATACAAACATATTTTTCATGTAAGCAATTCCTTTTGGAATCAAGAACACTTAGTTTGTTCATACATCATAAAAGTTTATATCAGCTTTCATAGTTTTAATTATATGTATGTATTTTCCACTGTGTGCTGAGCAAACTATTGGTACCAAAAGAATATCGTAAGGAACAAAAATCCTGAACACCTAAAGAAGAAAAAAAAATTACATTAATTGTAAAATAAACAATTTGATAAACTTATTCTTTTATCATAGCAAGCAAAGCAGTATAATATGGTCTTTCAGTGAAAGATAAGATTATGAAATACACAGAAATATGACCCACAAAACACATAGAGTATGATAAATAGATTATGAAATACATAAAATACATGTAATATATTTAAATATATAGAATCTCCGAGAAAATGTCAGGACACTATATTTTATTCTGAGAGACAGAAGTCCAGAGAGGTGCCAGGACTCTCTACCTTTGCTCACTTTAATGGAAGCTGTGCCTTCTAAAAGTTCCTTGAAAGGCAGTCAACATCCTACAAAAATTGGATCTAAACCATAATTTGGTTGCATTTTAATCTGTCACAGCAGGGAATTAGAGAGTAGACATCATTAGTTCAACTTCCTGAACATGTTCAAATAATTTTATCTCTACATAATCAAGGTCTTTCTTGAACACACTTCCAATTAAGAATGTCTTTGTTTATCAGTACAGTGTCATTTTGGTACCCTTATTTAGTGAAAATTTGGCCATTGATTTCAGTGGAAGTGTTTTGGGTTTTTTTACTGCTTATGACCAAATGCTGCTTTATCTAATAATTGCTGCGTTTAGTACTGCTATTTTTTATTGCTTTCCTTTTATCATAGAATCATTTGGGATGGAAGGGACCTCAGAGACCATCTACTTCCAACCCCCCTGCCATGGGCAGGGACACCCTCTACTAGGCCAGGTTGCCAAAGCCCCATCCAGCCTGGCCTGGAACACTTCCAGGCAGGGGACACCCACAGCTTCTCTGGGCAACCTGTTCCCATGCCTCACCACCCTCACAGTAAAGAATTTCTTCCTAATATCTAATCTAATTCAACCTTCTTTTAGTTTAAAGCCATTGCCCCTTGTCCTGTCACTACTTGCCCTTGTAAACAGTCCCTCTTCAGGATTGTCGTAGGCCCCCCTTTAGGTACTGGAAGGCTGCTTGTTAGGTCTTCCTGGAGCGTTCTCTTCTCCAGGCTGAACAACCCCACATCTCTCAGTCTGTTGTGATAGGAGAGGTGCTCCAGCCCTTTGATCATCTTTGTGGCCCTCCTCTAGACTTGATCCAATGGTCCACGAAGGTCCAAGTCCAAGACGGTCCAAGACGGTCCATGTCCTTCTTATGTTGGTGTCCCCAGAGCTGGACGCAGTACTCCAGGTGGGGTCTCACCAGAGTGGAGTAGAGGGGCAGGATCACCTCCCTCGACCTGCTGGTCACACCTCTTTTGATGCAGCCCAGGACACGGTTGGCTTTCTGGGCTGCAAGCACGTATTGCTGGCTCATGTTTAGCCTTTCTTCAACCAGTAATTCTCTGTAGAAAATAACTCCCTGATTCTAGTATTGTCCTTTGTTCATTTTTCTTTTAAGAAAATATTGTCTAGCTTTTCTTGAAATTAGAATCTTGAATAAACTTTTGTGTTTTCCTCACAGTCAAACACTGCTCCTTAAAGTTCATCTTACTTTTATCTCCTGAAAACTTGGGATTTTCTTATGCAAAACAAGAGATTTATCTGAAGTCCTAAAGGAACAGAAGGAATTGTGTACAGTCCCTTAAACTTAATTTCTTCTATCTTGTTCTTTTTTTTCTTTCAATGTATGCATAAAATATATGAAAGCATTTTTTTCTTTGTTGTTTTGAAGAAGAAAAAAGGGAATACTACATTGAACCATTTATGAAATCTAAATCATTTATAACAGAAAATGGCTGCAGTCTATCCAAATGTAGAAGAAGAGTTTCTCAAGAGTATAGACCACTTATAAGATTTTTTCCTGTTTACATTCAGGCAAGAGAAGCTGTTATTGTGTAGAGTGTTTCATCTGCTCAGTGTAGCATTAAATAAATATGTCTCTGCAGGTTATCGCTATGCCAGCAGGGAGCTGAGATGCATGTGTGCACAATTATACTCAGCATATAAAAAAGAAGAAGAAAACTATATGTTTGTATGTAGAGTTAAACAGGTAATGCAAAGAAATATGAGAAACCTATTACTGCTCTATGTAAAATACTTCTATATGTCATATACTCTATGTGCTAAACTGAGATTTATATTCACACAAAGTAAGGTTAAAGACTCAGAGAAAACTCTCACACTGGGATGTCTTAACATGTCAAGTTTCTATCAAAACCAAGCAACACATGCACCTAGTTTGACTGAAGAATCTGTTTTAATTCTGAATTATATTTTTTAATTGTCAGTCACAATTGTTTTCTTTTAATTTAAGAATGTTTCTTTCTATCATTTTATAAGAATAATTTATTTTTTTATTACCACATGACTCAGTAAAGTGAGAAATTTTGTATGGGCCGCTATTTTATACCTCATTCCTGTGTGAATTAAGAACTTCCGGCTCTTTTATTTTTTTGCTGAACTATTCTAGTCTTTATATTTTGAGCAAGAAAGTAAGACAACATTTAAGTGAGACATGAAGAAGATTAGAGATTAAGCAGACAATAGAGCCAGATATGGCTCACTGGAAATGTTTATAACATAAATTCTTAGAAAGCAGGTAGGGGAAAACTTATTAACAGTGCGATTCAGGGTCCTGCCTCTAAACCTGCCTTAAATCTACAGAATGACTAGTTCAGCCTTTTTCCAATAGAAACAGAGGTTTGATGTGCCTAAAAGGACATAAGGCTACATCCAAATCAAGAACTTATATTGACTAAAAGTGGTTTTGTTGAGCTATGATGTGGCTCAAAACCTCACTGCTCACAGTTTTGATCTTTAAAGATCCTAAGCTTTCCCAGTAAAGTTTCTTCACTGCCTTCAGCCCTGCGTATAGAAATGGCAACATCTCAGCAGGGCTGAGTATTTCCATTTCTTTTTCATGGCTACAGCTATCTTTTATTCAGAGTCTGGTGACACTGAACAAAAAAATGTCCAAATCCAAAATCATATGAGAAAACTTATCCTTTTACATCTGCTGAGAACACTGAGCATAGCAGAAAATATTAATAGCCACTACTCCTACTTAAAATGTGTCGAAGAAGGAAACACTGCCATCTGTCCTTTAATAGCATTGTGATTAAAGTGCTTACCCACCAAGACACTCATATTTTCTGCATTTTCAGCTGTGTGATGATGCATTTCCACAAAAGTTTTAGGGACATTTTCCTGGTTAAACTTGTGGGTCAATAAGGGTAAGGCTAGTACTGAATGCATGTCTCTGACTTCCTTATGATTGCTCTATCATCAAACAGATTCTAAAAAGTGGGCTTTTGCACACTCCTTCTTTTTGAAAGAAAAGTATGAGTTACTAAGAAGTGATAATTTATATTTCTATGTTCCAAAAGGAATTTCAAGCTCAATATACCATAAGGATATTTCTGGACCAGTTATGTCTCTTTTTAAGAATATAAGAGAACTTAGGACTTTAATAATATGATGTATAAATTCCATATTTGGAGCCATCCACATCTTCACCATACATTACACTTTTTAGGTCATTTCTTTCCATAACATAAAAGCATAATATATTGCAATTTGTAATATTTATGTCTACAAGGTAAACCAAAGACATGATCTCGAATCTGTTTCAGAGGATAAATATTTGTTAAATAACTTCACATGCCTACAGATATTAATAAATCATTTTAATTAAAAAAAGGGCAGAAAGTACAGATCCAAAGGTGGAAGAAAATACCAGTATATTGTAGAGCTAAAAAAATAAATTAAAAAAAAACTATGTGAAATAATATTCCAATAATAACATCTAAAATGAGGAGGAAAAAAAGGGCTAGATTTTGAAACAAGAAGACAAGATAAAAGATAAAGTGGCTGAGTAGCTCTGTGAATTTTATTTTGCTTCAAGAAAATTTCATTAAAAGAATGGATTTAATAATGACAGAGGGCAAGCCCTTACTATGCTCCTGTAATTAATCTTTTCTAAAGCATCTTTTATCAACCTGAAATAAAAGCTATTCAAAACAAATAACTAGTTAGGCAGGTATCCAGCACATTATTTTTTTACTTTTTGAGTCAAATTTACATCAAGTGTTTTGACTTGGGCTCAGCTGGTCTAGGGTGCTTTAGAACCCATACTTTCAAGTTGAAGAAGACCAGCGGGTATATCCTCAGCCTTGTAAGTGTTCAATAGCTTGTATTCAGCTACAATATGCCTTTGAAATTGTTCAGTCTTATACTGATGATTTCAGGAGATGAAGAATCCATCATTACTGCTGGAATTTTGTTGCACAGCTTGGAAATTTGGTTATTCTTAAATTTTTATCATCTAATATTTTCTGCTGATATATGTACTCAGACATTAATTAAATTACCTTTCTGTCTTTCTTTTGATAAACTAAATTGATTACACTCCTTTGACAGAAAAGCATTTTCTTCCTCTCTGGAATAATTTGGTTTAAATTTTGATTTTTTTTTCACTACCCTAAGCTTTTCAATATCCCTTTTAAAATATGCTTACGATACTGCCTTGATACCTATTTCAGCAATACTACCTTATTCTTCTCTTACTTACAGAGCAAAAGATCACACAAGAACTTTTTGTCACAACTTTATCTTGGGAGCCCAGGTTGTTTTTATGTGTGCTGGATTACTCTCAGAATTATTTTTTTCCAGAAGTCATTGCTCATTCCTAAAAAATGTGACTTAAGCATTTGGCTGTGTTAAAGCCATTTCTTTGAATGGATTAGAATTATGAAGTACTTTCAATAACTCTGTATGACTGCTTTGTCTTGCTCATCAGTTTACCATGCTGCCAATATCTGTGTCATCAGCAAATTTTATCAAGAGTGATTTTTTTAATTTACTTCCAGAGAAGTGAGGGGAGTAGTGACTATCGTTGGCTAGTTCCAGTCCTTGTGAAATCCTGCTATAAATAACTGTGTTTGATTTTGAGATGCTATTTTTTCTATTCATAATGGACTGGAAAGCACTTTGTCATTCTTCCGAGATAAAAGTGCATCAACCTGCTTCTTTCTAAACACAGAGCAGAAATGTTTATTGAAAATTGCAGCCATTTTTCTGCAAGTGTGAATTAAGCATAATGCTTAGGTTTTCTCCCCTGAATATTGCCATGTGTCCCATTTTCCTCTTGCAGTATCATCAGTGGCATTGCTGTGGTTTCTTTCTGACTTGCTGACTTTACATATTGGATGTAGGGTGCTGGAGACACATGCTGTGCAACAAGTAAGAAGTATATGCCCCTTTCTGACTGAAGTGTCATAGGCTGCTTTCCCAAGAAAGCATGCCCCTATGCATTGGGGAGAAGGAAGAAATTCTTTCTTTCATCATGATGTTCACTACCTCTTCTTCATGTACCTGAATTTACACATGTATATGTGTTTATACAAGATTAGACTGGATATTGACACTTTAAAAATGACTATGCTTTTGAAGTTTAGATTTTTCATTTGTTTGTTTGTAAGTTAACTACACATTGGTTTTTTATATGTCAGAGGAGTATTTGCAGAGGAGATAACAGAGCATACATTTCCTAAGAACACAGAAGACAAGATATAAGTATCCATTGCAGAATACCCAAGAATGAGTACTTCTGAGTTTGTGAACTCCATGTTGTGAAGAGCAAGGTTGAAATGTTGGCAATTGTAGTAGCAATTTTGATTCACTAAACTCATCCTCATAGTGAATATTTTCTAGTTGATTGGTTGCACCTAGGACTTGCACTATAATTCAATGAGTTTTTACATTTAGCACATGGAAGCAGCACACTGACAATACATTACCAACAAACCTTTTGTGGTTACCGGCAATAACTAATACATGTGACCACTATACAAAAAACAGGAATAATATTTTCCACTACAATGAGTCCAACTACTCACATGCTTTTTAAGACTGAATTATAAAAATCTACATCGCTTATTACCCAAAACGAGTTAGACATTGAAGGTCCGATCTTCAGATTGTATAAATCAGTATATAAACTTTGAAAGAGCTACATGCATTTAAATTAACTAGTGGTTCAACACAAATAAAATGTGAGTCCATCAGTGTGTGCATTCATGGTTCTGTAATATTTAGTCTACCTTTGAAAACATATTTATGGAGAATATGAGGCAATATTCAACTTCGTTCAAGAAACAGAGCTAGATCAGGATTTATCCTCAAGAGTGGGATTTTAGTTTGTGTGCATTATGAGCAGTTTTCCAAAGTGTGACCACCTGCAGCATGAAGAGTTTCCTTTTGTTTCCCTAATTGTGCTATGAATCAAACCTTGCTCTTTCCTCAAGAAACAAAATAAACAAGGAGGATTCAATTTTTTCTATATATGCTTCAGATCTCAATCGTCTTCAGGTTTGTGGGGTGGTTTCGGTTTTGGGTTTTTTTTGTAAATATATTATACACACATTTTTGTTACTGTCAGTTGGTAAGCTGTTCTCATGATAAGTTGCTAATATCATTTTTACATGATGCTACATCAATGTGGTGATATGTGATACAAAGAAAAGAGGTTTTGATTCTTCCCAAGGATTTTCTCAAGAAATTGCTCCCTGAGTTATTCTCTGAACTCAGTATCAATGAAACAGTTGCAAATATATGTAAGTATTTAACTGATAGCCAAGTACCAAATGCTAAAGCTAATCAGAACAATTTTATATGAATTCAAAATATGTTACAATAAAAAATTAAACATGGTACAAAATAAGGAAAACATCCACTAATATTTCTAGAGGAAAGAATTGGAAGGAGGTAGAGGAGAGATCAGTAGAATGGAAAAATAAAACTATAGGAAGTCAACTGTGACTCTGTATTTTTTACTGCTGGTAAGATTCCTTGACATATGAGGTCCCCTATGTGAGATAAAGAGAGTTCCCCTCTTTTTTTTCTTTGTCCTGCAATCAATAGAAATGCTTTGGGAAAGACATTTCTGTCTTAATAAGGGTGGTAAATGAGTGCTGAAACTTTGCAAGAACATGAGCACTTGGAAGAGTGAAAATTTGAATATAGTATCAATGAAAAATGAAAATATAGTATAATGAAAAAAAAAAATTCAAGCCAATTATGCTGAGTTTTAAGAGGAAAAAGTCTTGCACTGGCTTAAAGCTGACTGTTTCCATATAGGGTATTGTAGCCACAAGTCTATTAAAGGCAAAGTGGTTATGCCAGTAAAAACAGGTTTTTTCATAACTAGAGGAAAAGGGAGGCGAGAATTGTTTCTCAGAATAAACTGCGTTGTGCTACTTGTAATTTCTGTTTGTTGCACTAATTACAATTTCTGAGAGTAAATTCTTCGTGCTGTTTCAGATATTCTCTCTTTGAATAGTAAGGGCTAATATTATTTGAAGTAATGTTGAAAATCAAAGACAAAACCAAACATCACTATATAGATTTTTTTTAATTTTTTTTTTTAAAAAAATTTTCAAATAACTGCATAAGTAGAGACCATTGTGCCACTTTTTTCCTGTGCTAAGTTTGTTTCATCTCCCTGTTGGGAGTAAGCAAAAAGAGAGAGACCATACAAATCAGATATCTAGAATATGAGAAATAGAAGTCTTGAAATTAGCAGGGAAATGTCATAAAGAAGCACACCAGAAGCAGAGAAAAAAGACAGAAGTTGAAGAAAGGTTGGCTTCCAAAGCTGATGATGCTAAATGGCAATATGAGATAGTTAAGAAAATAGTAAGAAATTTTGTTTTTCATAGGAAAGGAAAAATATAATGATTGGAAGAGTGAATGGATATCTGCTGGCATAGATTAGGATAGACTATTGCTTTATATTGTTAGTTTCTCAAACTGAGAAATGCAAATAGTAAGCACATGAATCACTGAAAGCTGTGAAAAGGAGGTAAGAGCTGGTCTGTCATTTTTCTGTTACAATTAAAGCTTTTTTTTTTTTTTTTTGTCTGTCTCCTTATTAATAAATTTGCTAGGAAAAAAAAAAAGCCTGAAAAAATTACCAAAAATATCTTTAAGGAAAAAAAAAAAAAAAGAAAAAAGCATCCAAAAAATGATGAAAAGGTATTAGATTCACAAAATAGACTCTCGTAGTGGTTGCCTGCAGCCACTGGAGCACACATCAAACACAGTGATATTCTAGTAAATGTCTAGTATCACCCACAACATATTAGGATTGAATTCTGTGTCCTGTATAGAACTGTACTCTGATCTTAAAGTATACGGATAAACTTGATGAGAAAAAGAGAGTTATTTCCTCTGTTGATTGTTGTTCATTATTGGAAGTCTCTGTCTCTGTATAAATAATTAAGCATTTCAGCGAGTGCTGGAACACAGATGTCACAGCACCTCTCTTTAACCACAATGTTAGAATATCACTTGTTTCCTCTGCTTTAGTTTATGGGTGAGTCACTAAATTTTTAAAATGTCATGAAGTAGCTCCAAGAGGAAAAAACTGAGAGTCAGCCAGAACACACTAGAAGTTGGTAGCCAAGGTGTTTTCTAGGAAAATGTCAAATGTGAATCGGAAGAGATATCTTAGTCACAGGGAAATTAATCCAATATTCCTAAATAAAGGTATTCCAGAACCTAAATCAAATCCATAGTCTTTCTAAATCTAGGCTTTCATATACTTTGGTTTTCTCTTTATGAATAAGGAAAAATAAATTGGTTTCATTTTAGCTAAATAAAATATTTATCTTTTTTTAATGAAGGAAACAAACATAAACAATTTCATATAGTTCAATTAGAAGCATTTAAAAATATTTTTTGTTCACTAGCCAAGCCAATGATTCACCCAATATGGTCTCAACATAAAGCAACAAGAGAGAAACAGTTCAACAGAGATGGATTTGCTTGAATATTGCTAAAACCAAACTGAGTCCAATTAGAAAATTCCAAGAACTCTAAGAAATCTCAAGAAAGTTTAGATCATGGTCACATTTTGTCATCTGGATCTAACTGATGTTGCTTCAACCGAGCTTCAGGACTTTGCTGTTGGAGCAAAATTTTGTTCACACTCAGATGTGAGATATGCCTGATGAGCTCAACTGTCTGCATTGCTGCTGCCCTGAGAGGAGACCACCAGCTGTCTTAGTTCTGCAGAATGAGCTCTGTTGCTCAGGATCTGCTGTGGTAACAAGCACAATGAGAAAAAAGACATGGGTGGTAGTGGTTCTTCTAACTATTTTTAAAGTCAATGAAAGTTCAAGTCCTTCTTCATGTTACTTGACTTTTCCCCACAATTCATTTCAACTGAGACAGCTTTATATTTTCCCTCCTGTTGCAGGAGCTAGGTTTGACCCAGGGAAAGCAGAACTACATCCGAGGTCCTGTTTCTTAGATGCATACCTCTTATTTAAATCAAAGTTTATATTCAACACTCTCCAGTGCAAAGCTCAAGGCCTCTTTATTTCTACCTTTTTCATGTTAGGATTGTCTTTTTCCTACCTTGCTTGGTTCTCTTTTCTCTCTCTCTTTTTTTTTTTTTTTTTTTTTTTTTTTTACTTAACTTGTTTTATGGTGCTTTCCTGCTTGAAAATAATGAACTAGATACATACCTGTATATTTCAGCTGTTTTTCACTTCTATAACATTACAAAAGGAATAAAAACTCTTTATTGTGTGTTTACAATTATTTGTGTTGTCAAAGTGACCTCAAGTTCCAAGAGCAAACTAGAAAATTAAACTCACTGTTTTCACATATTAGTGTGAAAGTACTTAAACAGTGGAATCTGATACATCTATATTTTAATATTTCTTTCCCTTTACTTTTATTCTTATTTCTATTCCTATGCCTGTTCCTAATCACTTTGCTATAACAGCTGATATATAATCTGAGTCTTGTAGAGACTCTAAATGCTTATGAAATTAAAAAAAAAAAATAGTTATTTAAGTAATATCTTGAGGAAGAAACAAACTTGAAGTGATTCTGAAACCAAATTCATAATAGGAAGAGACTGAAAGATACTTCCTGCCTCGGCTCTAAGCATTTCTGAGAATGATACTTTTGGCCATGAACTAAAGTCCAAGATTTTTCTTTATAATAATTTAGAGAATGTCCAGAAAAGGAATGACACAAGTAGGAACTGAGGATTACTTGTCTTTGTAACTGAAACTTTCAAACCCAATATTTATCATAGAATCATAGATTAGTTTGGACTGGAAGGGCCCTTTCAAGGTCATCTAGTCCATCTCCTCTGCCATAGGCAGGGACATCTCGCACTAGATCACATTCTTCAAAGCCCCATCCAGCCTGACCTTAAATACTTCCAATGGTGGGGCATCCACAACTTCTCTGGGCAACCTGTTCCAGTGTCTCATCACCCTCATTGTAAAGTATTTCTTCCTTATGTCCAATCTAAATCTTCTCTCTCTCAGTTTAAAACTGCTGCCTCTTGTCCTGTCACTTCAGGTTTGGTAAGAAATCTCTCCACCTTTCTTATAACTCCCCTTATACACTGAAAGGCAGCAATAAGGTCTCCTGGAAGCCTTCTTTTCTCCAGGCTGAACAACTCCAACTCGCTCAACCTTTCTTTGTAGGAGAATTGTTCCAGCACTCTGATCATTCATGGCCCTCCTCTGGATCCACTCCAACAGGTCCATGCCTTTCTTGTACTGGGGACCCCAGAACAGGACACAGAACTCCAGGTCAGGTCTCACGAGAGCGGAGAATCTCTTCCCTCAACCTTCTGACCACACTTCTTTTTATGCAGCCAAGGATGCGACTGTCTTTCTGGGCTGCAAATGCACATTACCGTTATTCATGAAATGAATATTAAAGTTGACATACCTAAATACGATAATGAGCTAAAAGGAGTATATGATAAACATATGTTACTATAGTACTTGACTCTCCATCCAAGTCATGTAAAATGTCACCCCTGGGATGGAACAGCTAAGGTTGGGGTATAAAGGATATTGAGGAAGTTACCCTCATGAGGGGAGAGAAGAGATTGAAGACCCAGAAGAGGCAGTTGATGGGCTGTGCTCCTTCTCCTCCACCCAAGGTAGAGATGCCTTCTTGGTAAGCACTGCGATTTCACCTTTTTGGTGAGGAATACCCAGGATAGTATTTTGCTAGCATTATAATTATAATCATATATTAGCACTATTGCACTAAATGCACTTGTCAACAGCAATTCTGAACTCTTTATACCTGTCACTTTAATAAATTTTCTATTAGTTTCAACTTTGCAAAATTGTCTCAGTGCTCTGATAGGCAAACCTTGACTCTGATGTGTGGCTATACATAATCCTTTAGACATAAACAATTGACCAACTCTGGAACTAAGATTGACCTAGCCAGACCTATGCTCCTCTCTGAGAAGGAGTTTAGAAGCAAGGGGGTCTTTTCTGAACCTTTTGACTCAATGGGAGGGCCTCCCTCAGCCACGCATCAGACTCTTACCTTTTACGTGACACCAGCATAGACCCTTGAGAGACACAACTCGTCACTAGTTTTTATTTCAACATTGAGCCATTAACTGTAAATCTTTGGATGCAACCATCCAACAAATTCCTCATTCATCTAACAGTCCATACATCCAACCAGTATCTCTCCTATTTAAAGGTAAGAACATAGTGTGGGACCATATCAAAGGTCTTACGAAAGTCCAGGTAGATGACATCCATGCCTCTTCTATTGGCCCTGATGCAGTGACTCCTTCAGAGAAGGCCACTAGTTTAGTTAGGCACAATTTGCCCTTGGTGAAGCCATGTTGGCTGTCTCTAATCACTGCCCTATCTTCCACATGTTTCAACATATCTTCCAGGAAGATCTGTTCTATGATTTTCCCAGGCATGGAAGTGAGGCAGACTGGTTAGTAGTTCCCAGGCTCCCCCTTTTTACCTTTTTAAAATCGAGTGTGATGTTTCTCTTTTCTCCAGTCACTGGAGACTTTGCCTGACTCCCATGACTTTTCAAATATGATGGAGAGTGGCTTCATAACTACATCAACCGATTCCCTCAGAGCCCTGTGATGCCTCTCATCAGGTCTCATGTCATAGAAGCCTACAGGATTCATGTAATTTGGGATTTTCTTTCTTTCACTCGTTTTTCCTTTATTTTTCTTGATTTCCTTTTCCCCCCCTCTTTTTTCCTTTTTTTTTCCTTTTTTTTCTTTAGTGTGCTGACAAGCATGAGATCATAGATTTGCATTTCTTCAGTTCTTGTAAAAACATCTGCCTTCCATTATCTATTTCAAGTTATTTCTCTTACTGTTTGTATGTTCTCCTGTGAGGACTCTTTTGATTGTTTCTTTTCCATTTTAGATAGTTGATTATTTTGTGACTCAGAGAGATGTCTCTGTGACCATCTCTGCTTTGATGGGTATTGCCTTCCTTTGAATGGATCTAGTGCTGTCTTTCTGTTTTGTTGCCTTTTTTTTTCATCTAAATTGTCTCTATGGATTGAGGCAACTCATTCTTCGTGAGCAGAAGGTGAATGTCAAGGGCATGATCTGTCTCACCAAAACCAGGAGTTGCAATGTAGATATCTATGCCTTAGCAAGTCACCTACATTCCTAATATTTGTATGTAGAAAAACATGCCACTCATAGGGTAAGATTCCTCTCATCCTAAAGCAGATATCTAAAGTGACTCTGATGTATTATACCCTGCATCGGTCCTTTTCTCTCCATTTATTACAGAGACATGTGATCATGAAAGACTCAGATGCAGACAGCTGCATTTGAGAAATCTAAAGTGAGCTGACCATGAAATATCTCCAATTTGGTGGCTGATTTTATCCAGGTAAGTGGAAAGGAAAAACTGAAGAAAAAGTATACGGTACGAACACTGATATAAGTAGTTACTGTTACTACCAATCAATAAATTGGTCTTTTTGAAAGAAAAAAACTTTTTTCCCCTGCTTTTTGTTTTCTGTACATCCCCCAAAACATCTTGCTCTCTTTTATGTTTTAATACTATAGCTTATAGAGAAAATCCTGTCTAAAAATCCCTCCAGAAAAGGCCCTTCTCATTCTAGCATCTTCAACATCTGTGGGAAACAAAAATAAAATACAAAAATTAGACCCTGCTAAAGAACCTGACTCTGCAGGGAGGATTTTACTAGTGTGTGAATAAATAAAACCACTTGTCCTTATGGACTCATGCTGACTGTGTACAGAGGAGGTTGGGGTTGTTTCCCACCCCCACTCAAGATGTTGCTGTTAGAATAAGGTTATGTGTTCACCAGCTTGTTTTTGTTTCTTAAAAAAAAAAAAACCCACACAGACAGCAACCTTAAAAAAATGTCAGTGGAAGCAAAGGAGAAAGCAACTATACAAAAAGGACATATATTTATAATGCTTGCATAAATAAACCATCAGCTGCTCTTACCATATATTTTCTCTAGAAATATTTCAATTCTCATGGAAAAGCCATCACTGTCCCTTTTTTCATAATTGTAACAGATTTTTTATCCTACACATGACTTGTAGCATCATTTGTTATTAAATTTGTCTGACACTTTCTTTTTAAAACATTATTGTTAGTTACAAGTGACTTCATACACCTATAATTGTGTCTGCCCAGTTCCCCATGCTGACAATCTGTTTCATGAGGTTTTATTTTTTTAATGGAGGGATCTTGTGAGCCTATTTTTATTTAAACAAATGGTTTTACTTTCTGTTCCATTTTAGCTCTCCTCAACCCATTCTGGTCAGTGTCTTCCTACTTTCTTAATGACATGGTTTCAGAAGAAACCTTTGTCTAAATATCCTATGAGGAATTTTCAGGCTACCTTTGATCTAACATTTTCAGTTTGTGTAGAAAAAAACAAGAACAACACTAAAATGACACTAAGATGGCTGGGGAAACTTTATTTAACCACTTAAAAATATTGCTCAAAATGGTTTTTTTTTCCTGTGTTTTGTATTTTTGGAGTACTAAAAGGCACAGGCTTGTGGAAATCCACCCAATTTGGATAGGACTTTTGAAAAGCTACTGTTTGTACATATATTGAGCAAGGAATCTCATTTTTAGCAGCTAAACATTTTTGGAGCCTATCTCCACCGAGCACGTACCTATTTCTTTCATCTTTTAACTCTGATCTAATGGTGTAAACAAAGCCTCTGCAAACTTTCAGAACTTGGTGAAAGGGCTATTAGGTGAAATTTCTGGATGAGTAATATTCTTAAGAGCTAGCCAGGAGATAGAATAGGGCTAAGCAGTAACCTAAAATTCATTAGCAAGTGACACAGAATCCCCTAAACTATCCTGAGTTTTAATTCCCACCCCCCATTTTCTGCCCTTGAGAGGAAAGCACAGAGTAAAGGATGAAACACAATAAAAGAAAACCAAAGCAATCCCACTGGCAGGAAGCCATGATAATGCCAGCTTTGCCATCCATCATGTTTGATCCTGCTCTCAGAGATTTCAGTGAATATTTTTTCCTTCTATTTCAGTCTCCTCCCTTCAGACTCTTGTACCATTCTCATCACTTCAGCAAGTGCTTCATTTCACTGATTGAACAGAATTATTCTCTACCTGAGCTTACAAAATGCACTGTGTTCTGTCACTCATCAGTTTTAGCACACATTCTATAGAGTTGTACCTTTTAATATCTTTTTTCCTCTTTTTCCTATTGTAAAGGGAGCATTTTTTGTGTTAAAAACATTCCTCTGTACAGGTTACAGGCACGTGCATGGCTTTTGCAAATGCAAAGGTAGTTGTTGTTGTTTGTTTTTTCTAAAGTGCTTTCAGGAATCCTAGACATTTCAAAATACAATTCTTTCTGTATGAAACATTCTTATTCTTTTTCATCTGTACAGAGAAAACATAAAAAATTACATATTTTAAAAAGCAAATACCTGCTATATAAAGGGCTGTTCTTTCATATGTTAAGCAAGATCAGTCCATTTTTATCATATTTTTGGTTCCAGAAAATCACAGCACTGTCTTTGAGGAATTCTTTGCAAGTGGAGATACAAGAATAACGAGAGCCCCTTCCACAGCTGCTACTTGTCAATAGCATTGCTGTATCAGCAACATGCTTAAACAATCTGGGATGACAGGAATGCTATTTCCTTTCTCTCTCCAGGTGGGAGCCACTCCCCACTCTTTCCATGATTAAAGAGTGACCCTAATGTCAGCTGCCTGGGATTCAGGAAATATACCACCTTTTTGTAATGACAGTTTTAGGATTCCAGGTTTTAGTACATGAAAGTGGGTTGTTTTGTTTTGTTTTGGTGTTCTTTTTTGGGGTTTTTTTTTGGGTTTTGGTGTTGGTGCTTTTTTGAGGGTGGGGGAGGCAGAGGAAGGGGGAGCTGTTCTGTATAATCAGTATGTTCACTGGGATAACTATTACCCTGTTTTTAACCAAGAAGGAGTACATAGTGATGTGCTAGCTCAGTTATGAATTACATTCACAAAGAACTTTTCAAGTGCTTTTCACCTGTAGTACCTTGGGGCACAGCCTACGTAATGTACATGGCTCTGCTCAGTAGTAGTCTTTCAAATATAGATTTATATCTCCTAAGAGATATATATACCAAGATATATATATATATATACACACACCATCAGGTAAAGAGTAATCTTACAAAACAAACAAAACCTCCTATATGTCATAATTGAGTGAAATGATGCTAACTTCATTCTTTTGACTTACTGATGACAAGGAAGTCCAATGGGGGTGACAAAAAGTCATAGGCTGACCGGCATTTTACCACAAGCATACTGTCTCCACTCACCAAAAACTTTCTTCTCAGCCCTTGATATGCAGTGGCTTAGACACACTAAGTTTCGTCTCCATACATTGGATCATTTGTATTGTTTTTAAAGAAACTTGTATGCATACCAAGTAAGACTTAGACTTTTTAGATGCACTTGAAATCAGTGGGGAAGATGATAGCTGCATTATGTTTATGGTAGCAAATAATGCAACTTGCTAGGAGTTCTGGGGGATTGCTTCAGAATAATCTAGTTTGGTTGTGTAGCCTTAATGTTCATTAACTGTTAAGGACCACTGAGAGATGTCAGTCATATGACTGACTTAGATGCCTGAATGAGACACCTTATAAGTACATGAGCTCCCTCTGAACACCTTCACAGCACCTGTCTTTCATAGGCTGTATGGATTAGATGCAAGAGTTTTTGAGTATAGAAAATGCAGAAGCTTACTTTAGAAAGTCTAGTTCACTAGGCTCTTCAAGATAGTTTAAATTTATATGCAAGAATTGTATGGGCTGGATTTTATATTAAAAGTTGTGTGAAGACATCTTTCAGATGAAGTCAGAAACATAGCCTAAAAGCTTTAGTCTATTTTTTGGTTTATAAATTTCATTTCATAGTTCTCACTCGGAGAAAATACTGAAAATTGAGGTTGCAAAAGATAGAAGGAATGTTAAGCATATCTGAACACTAAACTATAGATAGATGCAAAAAAGATATGTCGAATACCTGCAAAAGCCATGTCAAATTTGTGAATAGAAAGCAGCTCAAAGGATCAGCAAAATAAAATGTTTCCTGTTTCTGAAGAAAAAGAGACGTTCTGCTTGACGAATAGATGTGAATACTTCATTTTATCCCTCTTCAACTGACAAACAAATTACATTTATACCAGGCATGCAGAAAGAGGAAAAAAAATATTGGCTAGATTTCTAATCTTGTAAACATCTAACTACTAAGATCTCCGATATTTTACTTCTGTTTAAGAACAAATCTTTTGAAGATTAGAAAGAATAAAGCAGGACACTGGACTTGATAAATGTTTCCAAATTAATCTCCTATACAAGACTTCTTGAACGTTATTCTGTCATTGAGTGCTTTCCCAGAACCCTAGTGTTACAAAACTGAAAGAGTATTTGCAGCCCAATTCAGATGGACCAAAACAAGATACAGCTATTTTTCTGAAGTTGACCTTTGCAAGCAAATTGCAAATGGTATAGCTCCAAGATCAAATAAAAAAGTATACTCAGTTCCTCAACTATTATCCTTTCATTACAATATCATTGGCCTAGGTTCAGGCTGTACTAATTGGTACATGCCTGTTATAGAAGTTGGGCTAGCAGACTCACTCTTGCAGCAGCAGGAGGAAGAGTTGCTATGAAACTAATTACAGCTATCAGCAGTGGTTCTGTTTTAAATGGTCTATGAATTAGGCAGTCTCCTAGAAGCACACACAAGTGAATTTGCCATTAACAATGAACAGCTCTGTGAAAAGAACGCAGTGTAAATTTATTTAGTCCATCCTGGGATTAGGCAGACAGCTCTACTCTTATTTGGCCTCTGAAGTAAATTTCAGTGGTAAACTTAAGAGTCTTTTCCCCAGAAAAGTGAATTTTGCCAAATACTTGGTGCCTTATTACAATACAGACTGTATTCCAATTCCAATTACACTAATGCAAGCTGTGAGTAACTTCATTGTGCTTGTTGGAATTGCTCTAGATTTACAACAGTGTTATTTGAGATTTACACCTCTATAAATTAATCTAAAATGTGGCCACATGGTCTAGCTGGTTGTTAGCTTAATAGGAAAAATATAGTTGCATAAATAGTTGATGTCTTTCATACTAATTTGGGACCTCCTCACAGTTGCTTGCTTACCCATTTATATTAATTTACTGCACCAGAAAGATGTTCAATTAATAAGAGAGGTAATTCACTCACTGTTCATGATTAGCAAAACTTTTTCCTTGACATTACATCAATCCCTACATAATATTTATCTCCCTGCCATGTTTGGTACTATTCTTAACACCTTAAAGATAGTGGAGGTTTGTTGTATTATGGCATCTTTTTTTCTAAGGCTGCAGAAAGAACCATTTTTTTCATATTGGTGGCTAAACAAGTCAGAAATATGGATTAGAACTGACCTAGCAGTGAAACCACAAATTGTATGTATTCAAGGAACATGCATCATGGAAAAAGGAATGTAATATTAATTAAAATTATCACATGGGATATAGGTTTCTCAGTCACTCTAGATTTCTTTAAAAATCTCATTCCTGTTTGGGATCTAGAATTTTTGCAGCTACAGTTACAATTAAGACAAACTACATTTTCTTTTATATGAAATGGATTGCATCTAAAACTTGAAGAAAATTAGATGTGCCCTCTATCTCCCTTCTTGCACCTTCCATTGATTTTTTTTACTTGCTTTTTCATAGAAGAATTTCATATAACAGAAGTTGCAGAAGAAAAATCATGCAAATTATGATTACACTAATTTAAGCTGTTCTCAAGTCTATTAGTGAGCTAAGGCCAGGTTGAGTTGCCTCCCACAGGCCTCATTGTTCACTCTTCTAGGCAATAAAATAGTTGCTTCAGAATCATTACTGTATATGAGACAAGTTGCTGCAGTTTCCCTCAATGAGGAACCTGATCCAAGGACTTTATAGCAACAAATCATCTCATTTCTACATAGATACTTTAACTCTTGCTCCCCTGAGTCCCACAGAGTAAAATAACAGTGATGCTACTGTAGACAAGGACTTTTCTAACCTACGTGTGGGGAAAATGTCCTTTCTTAGAAATAACAGTCGTGCCACCTGTGAGGCTCTGATAACAAGTGAATGTCGCAAACACCCGTCTTGACATGGACAGGGATGGGCTGATGATGACCAGGGAGTGTTGAACAAGGACGGAGCCTGCGGAGGCAGGATAACATCTTGCGAGACCACTCCTCTATTCCTGAAACACGTAAACAATGACCATCTGTGCTCTGTACACCATGTACCTGTGACAGATCACCACTCGCTTGGTCAGCCCTGAAGTGGGGGGGGGCAGTGAGTCCCCCGGACCCCCACAACCCACCGAGTGGATTGTTTGACATCCAAGGGTGGTGATATCTTTTTTTTTTCTCTCTCTCTTCTTTCTCTCTTTCTTTTCCTCTTTATCACTCTCTTTGTAACCTAATTTTCGGCACATTAGGGTAATATTGTCACACGTTTTGCTAAACGCTTACCTTTCATAGTTCTGCTAAATTTTGAGCATTGTTATGACCTTTGCCAAACCTCTATCTTTTGTAGTTCCACTGAATTTTAAGTAAATTTATAGTTGGTTTGAACCTCTGAAGTAATTGTCGTTACTTCTCATTACCGCGCAGAGAATTAAAAAGTTAACCTCACCCTCACCCCCTGAGTGGGACGGGACACCACCATATGAGGGTAATAGCGTGTCAAACAATCCACTCTGGTTTATGATCATTTTAGCCATGTACTCCAAAATAAAGAAACGATGTGCACCTGTGTTGGGTTTGCGTGGCAAGGTTTTGGTAGCGGGGGAGCTACAGGGGTGGCTTCTGTGAGAAGCTGCTAGAAGCTTTCCCTGTGTCTGACAGAGCCAATGCCAACCGGCTCCAAGACGGACCCGCCGCTGGCCAAGGCCAAGCCAATCAGCGCCTCTGTGATAACATATTTAAGGAGGGAAAAAAAACCCCAGTTGTGGGAAGCTTTTGCAGCCGAGAGAGGAGTGAGAAGATGTAAGAAATTCTGCAGACACCCAGGTCAGTGCAGAAGGAGGGGCAGGAGGTGCTTCAGGCGCCGGAGCAAGATTCCCCTGCAGCCCGTGGTGAAGACCACGGTGAGGCAGGCTGTCCCCCAGCAGCCCATGGAGGAAGGATGAGGGGGTGTAGAGATTCCACCTGCAGCCCATGGAGGACCCCACGCAGGAGCAGGTGAAGGCACCTGAAGGAGGCTGTGGCCCGTGGGAAGCCCACGCTGGAGCAAGTTCCTGGCAGCACTTGTGGACCTGTGGAGAGGGGAGCCCATGCCAGGGCAGGTTTGCTGGCAGGACTTGTGACCCCGTGGGGGACCCTATGCTGGAGCAGTCTGCTCCTGAAGGTCTGCACCCTGTGGGAGAGACCCACGCTGGAGCAGTTTGTGAAGGACTGTCTCCCGTGAGAGGGACCCCACGCTGGAGCAGGGGAACGTTGAGACGAGTCCTTCCCCGAGGATGAAGAAGCGGCAGAAACGTGTGATGAACTGACCGTAACCCCCATTCCCCAGGGGGGGAGGAGGTTGAAGCCGGGAGTGAAGTTGAGCCTGTGGAAGATGGGAGGGGTGGGGGGAGGTGTTTTAAGACTTGATGTTATTTTCTCATTGCCTACTCTGTTTTGTTTAGTAATAAATTAGATGAATTCCCTTTCTAAGTTCAGTCTGTTTTGCTCGTGACGATAATTAGAGAATGATCTCTCGACCCAAGCCTTTTGTTATACTTCTCCTCCCCATCATGCTGGGGGAGGGGTGAGCGAGTGGCCTCGTGGTACCTTGCTGCCGGCTGGGCCTAAACCATGACAGCACCAACACCAAATCTGCCTTGGGGGAAAAAAAAAGAAACAAAGGAAAAAGGAAAAAAGAAAACAGAAAAAAAAGGGAAAAAAAAAAAAAAAAGGAAAAGGAAAAAAGAAAAAAGTCAATTTGGAAGGAAATGTGTAACAGGAAACACAGGTGATTTGTCATCACTTGAGCACTGTATGACTACTTGCACAAGTACAATCTAATGACATCTAATGTTTCTTTTCCTTTGTTGTTTTGAATGGTAGTATGAAACACATTTCATTTCCTTTCCCTAGAGACTGGTAAGTATGTTTGGATACCAAAGAATGAACTTCTATTTTGTCTTACTGACAGTGGGGCAATGAAACAAAAAAAAAAAAAGTTTTTTCTTTGTCTCACACATACATGTACAAATGCATAAATATACCCTGGTTAGGTAAGTTAAATTCTTAATCTTTCCTTTTTCCTCTGAGGTAAGAAGAAATGAAGACAGAATGGAGGAATTTATTTTTGTTTTTCCTTTTATATTTGCTGAGGAAAAAGGTGTAGGGAGAGTTCAAGGATGGAAAACTGTCTTTCAGTTATACAGTATTGCTGCACAGTATTTTGATCTGGATGTTCATTAGTGCACTCTCATTATAACTGTTTCCATTATTGTTGTTGTTATTAACTTAATTTCCAAGCTCAGCTCTACTTCTGTATACAAACATTGGGTTGGGGTTTTTTTCCGTTTTTTATATTGTTTGCAAAACTGCTAAGATTACTACAATTCAAATTGCTCCAGCAATCAAGAGTTAGCCAGCAGCTAAGCAATGTACTGCATCCAAATGCTTAGTCTGCTTGCATACTGTAAAGCTTCCACCAGTTTCTCGAACATAGACAAAGTAAGACCTTAATGCTGGTTATCCATTGGAAAAGTGACAACTCCTGAAGGAAAAATTGTGATTAAAGTTAAACAAATCGGGCAAACAAAAGCAACTGCAAAAATTACCAAGGATCACATAGGTACTCACAAGATGGCTCTGGGATGTTGCAGTTATGAACAAATCAGTACTATGCCGCCTCATGAAAATAAACAAAATGTACTTTGGCTCTTATGTACCTTAATCAGGTGGAAAAGACTTGGTACAAGACAACTAAAAATAACCATTTGCCTGTTAAATTATTATGGTACTTTCTCCTAGTTTAGATGTCATTCCTCAGGTAGCAGCAGTTTAATTTGCCTGCATAGCTTATGTCAGTTATCCTAGTGGAATGAACTGTGCCAGAGAAACCAATGTGTTTTCTCTTTATTTAGTTGGTATAAAAACGTAAATTTAAAAAAGAAAAATCACATGTGTTATATCAGAAAGAGTTTATAATCTAGACGTGGTCAAAATGCTTGTAAAGAGCTGGAAAACAGCTAGGAAAATGTAAGTTTTAACTTCATAATTCTTATCTTATGATTTAAATTGCAATGTCCAACATCCTTTATGACTGGCTTTCTATTAGTGATATTAATTTACTTGTGCAATTGCTTTCTGCCCACCTCCATGACTATGTTAACTGAATATTCCATAGATAATAAAGTGTTATGCCTAGCTTACACGCATAGAGCTGAAGCTCAGAGGATACTATGGGTGGTTTTATTATACATCACAGATATCTGATTGTGAAACACAGTACAAACTTGAAATGATCAGAATACACACTTGGCTGCTATTTGTTGCATACTTGAGAGATTTAAGTAAGTCCTCAATATTAAAATTTTCTAGGCATCCAAAAAGTGTATTTCTTGACATGCTCAGAAGTCTTGACAGTGCTTAAAAACTTGATAGATTGCCTAATGCTAAAAGTCTCTAAGGAACTACAAGCTAAGTATTTATTTTCCTGTCCCATCCATGGACGTGCTCTAGTAGATGTTCCCAGAACAAGCCTGCTAAATCACACTGTGTGCAAGAAACAGCTGCCTACTGTGGTGCCATCATTATCTCCTAAGAAGATAGTAAAACTGTCATTCAGATACAAGAAATTATGTTTAATTTCCTCTTCTCACTGGGGCAATTTGAATGAGTCTATCTGAAACACCGGAGTATACAATAATATGTAGGATAAAAATATACAGTAGGTTCAGAAGGGATATTTTGTCCTCTCAAATCTAATTCAATTTATACAGAATAATTAGAAAGAATAAAAGTAGCAAGTTAGGGCATGAGTACAGGGGTGGGTGCAAACAGGCTCGAGCACAGATTGGCTTGACAGTGTGGGTATGCAGCTGTGGGGCTTTGTCCCCATAAACGCTAGACTCAAGCTGACTCAACACAGATGCCACAGAGCACTGGAAGAGCAACCTCACATCTGCCAGCAGCTGGTTACTGATCTATAAACTGCTGGTTATTATACTTGCTAGAGGGGCTGTCCCACTCTAGTATTTCCTTAATGCTGAATACATTTTTGAGAATTAAAGAATAGATTTGAATCTTTTGATTACAGACCAGTAAAGGACTGGCTATGAATGTCCAAAAGCAAGTTCTTTCATTGCTTTTCTGTTTGTATCTGGGGCACAAAGGCAGAGACTACAAATTATGAGCAGATGACCTATGTTTCCTTTAGAGTTATGAAAATGTCAAAGCCAATATTTTTAGCCACCAACTAAACAAGAGTGGGTGTCAAAAGAAAAAAAAAGTACCACAAGTGCAGGAGTCACTGTTAAAATCAGTGTTTGCCCATGACTATGAGTCAGGGATATTTCAGCTACTTACTACAGCAATCGTGAAAAATCTATGTGTATATATACATATCTGTGCTACCTCTGTTCAAAACCTACTGCTTGGGAAGATGTCAATATATCTGAGAAGTTTTTTTGGTTTTTTTTTTTTTCAGTGCAGCCTTTTACCATTTACAGAGATGATTGCTGGAATTAAGATAGGACATGTCAGACATGGTACAGAATAAGAATTCATTGCAGACCATGTGATCTTTTTGACATTTTTCAGGTCTCAGCATGTGCCAAGTGCTTTCCTGGCACACTCTAAGTCTCAGGTTCTAGTGTACTTTCATCAGAAAAAAACAAACCAGAGACATATATCCATGACCTACTTTTTGAAACTCGGGAAAATAGACACTCAGAACTTGAGTAAACTGATCCAGCTGACCATCTCTACATATAATTGTCCTTCAGCACTGATAACTAAAGCTCTAATTCCAGTGGGGAAAGAACTCACTTGAAAACCTAGACATGGGCTTTTAAAATGTCAAAATGTAAAGCAAAAAAAAAAAAAGCCAAAGAAAAAGAAGTGAACTTGCGAATGCTATTTTTGCTGACAGCTTTAAAGAAGAATAACACTCCCTTTGACCTTGACAATTATCAGTTCCCTATCTGGCTTTTTTTTTGGTTTTGTCAGGTTTTACAAAGTTTCGACACTAAAGAAGATAAATGACAATGAATGGTATCAGGTGTCCTTCAGTATTTTCTGCAGTGCCCAGGGGTTCCGCTTGTTTTTAGTATACTCAGCACAGAGATGGGCTGTGCTAAGCACTTTATCGAATTTGTAGTCAAGGTGCCAGTGCAATAATCATCTTCTGTGTAATTTGCCTTCTGGGACAAAATTTGTTAGCCAAAATCCTCTCTTCTCCATTCGCTCTTAGTAAAGCTGAGCAAGTTTGAATGAAACTGAAAACCTGAGCAAAATTATTCCTGAATTTCTATAGTGTCCTCATTTCAATATATGAATATCTTAAATTAGTTCTCAAGAAAAAGAACCAAAGGGAATCTTTGTTTTTCAGTATTCCTGTCTGAGGAGAAACCATGAATATTAAAACTGTAAAAATAATAAACTGTAAAATGTATCAGCTTCAATGAGAGATGACTGAAATGCACACATTGGCTGATAATTCACTCAAGAACTTTTGCTGATGTCATAAACTGTGCAAATAAGATTGAAAGTATAAAATGAATAAATAATAAAAAAAAAATCTTCTACCGAGGGTCTGAAAGATCTGTAACGTTATGGGCACAAATAATCCCATGAAGGGTGTGTCTCCATATTTCCAGGCATATGTGCTTTCTTAGATAATTTCCAGTGCTGTGCTTTCTCATGATTTCCAACACTATCCCAGAAAGCTTTGACCTGCCATTTAATCCAGAGATTCTATACTGCGCATACTTCAGTATGTTAAATATATAAGCAGTGTTTTATGGTATACAAATATCACTCTGGCTAGCTGCAATATAGGCTTCAAATTATTTCAGACATTTTGAAACCCCCACAAAAAAAATCGTAACTATGATTATATTACTTGAATGCCACACATATGAACCAGAGAAGAGGCAAGTCAAAGGGCTACATGGTATGAACATAGTTAATGCTTCCTACAGGGAGCTAGCACAGTGGATGCAGACCTGTCTAAATCATTTCCCAGGGATCACTCCCTCAAACAGATGAATATAGCAGCGTAGATGTAAATACTCATCTCTTAAATCACTTTCCCTTGTGTATGAGTATTTCATTTGATGTTTACCTCAGTTTATCCGAGATGAATAATTCAGAATCTTTTCCTGTGAACAAGCATTGCATCCATTCTTTCAAAAAAAGATAGAGGTTTTTCTGTCAAATATAGATTGTGTTTATGTTTTATAGAAGTCTATTTGATTCAGAAGTGGACAATCAGGATTGACTGCTTTCCTGAAACTCTTGGAAATCTCCCACAGAGCTGCTTTATCAAACCAAATGTCTGATAGGTCTGAAGGTAGAATGACTTCCATTTCTCCTATATTGTAGATTAAAAGTTAATAGATTTGGTTGGTCAGAAAACCAGTCTAAGAGCTAGTGGAAGCAACAGAGAATAGGAAAAAAACTTTTTGTTCCAGCTGAAGTGCCCAAATCAGTAGGCAAAAATATACTGATCTTCTAAGGGGAGTGGGAAATACGATGCTCCTCCTCCCTCCCCCATACTATAAAAAAAGTTGCCATCCACACATTTTATGAGGTGGCAAACCCTGTCAGTACAAGTCCCAGACCAGACTGGGCTTTGCAAGAGAGCTAGATCTACTGTCTGCGTAGGTAGGAGGTAGTCATCAAGTTTCTCAAATGAGGGAAGCTCTTACAGGCATGGAAACAGGGTAGCTAGGAAAGTCTGAAGCTAACATGGAGATGATTGCTGCAGTTGTGAATGCCTTAGTTCTGTATTGGTTTCACTAAGTCTTTTTTTCTGGAACATCAATGGTTTATATGTCAGTATGTGGTATTTATTTGATTGCAAGAAGCTAAAACCACAGACGGTTTCATCTTCTACAGTATAAAATTCACATTCCTTCTTTCACAGACATGAGCGAGGCTCACCCCTCACTGAGCTCATGACTATGTGAGCTCTGAGTCATATTATGCAGCAAAACTTCTGTTCAAGTCAGTAGAGCTGGGATTCATCTCACCTAGTTTCTGGAATGTGATTAATCTGGCTTGTTTTCGATGCCTGCTTTAGGATGGGATGAATCACCTTGCATCAGTGCCTGTTTTTCTCCAGTCACTGCAAAAGAACTCTAGATAACTGGCTTATGTGCAGATTTCTACTCTCTGGGTGTCTAAAGTTAGGTGAAATAAGCCCAAGTTGAGTGTTTTGTTTTTTACTTTTAGTCCAGCAAAGGCTACAGTTGAACAAAGTACATGCAGCAGAGGCTAGAAAGCCTACCTTTTTGCTTCCTCATTCCTCGATGAAAACACAGGCTTCATCAATACATCTTCTAGCTAGATTTTTGAAAGAAGTATTGGAAAGATCCTTTCTAAAAACAAAAAATAAATTGAATAATGATAGTATACAAACATCTGTGTGCAATAATGGCTTTTTTTTTTTCCCAGAAAGTTGTCAAACTTAAGTAACTGTCAGCAAGAGCTTATAGTTCCAAAGGAGGATCAAAGAGAGCTGACATAATGCATAAAATGTATATGTTTCTAATACATCACAAATATTTGCATTGCAGTGACTACAACATATTTCTTAGTAATAGGCGTTAAGTCATACCATTTGGTTTAGTTTTGAGGGTTTGATTTAGAACATTCCAATTTAGGTATTGCCATGCTGAACACTGGTTTCTAATCTAGCTGAATCACTTTATTCATCACAGTGTAATTCTGGTTTTCCTACTGTATTTTGACCTACAGTGAGACCTTACTGAAAAAATAAAAGTTGAAGGGATTGAAGGATTCTCAATCAATTGACAGATTGCCATCAGCTTCACAGTAATTTTCAATTCTTATGCATGAATCTCATGACAGAGCATAAATATATTTATCACAAAAATGTAATATATATTTATTGATAGCAGAATGCATACATAATGCTTTTGAAATTTTGAAATGTATAGAAGTTGTTACCTAGAGAAGAATACTTTGTACATAGTGCATGTAGATATGCATATATATGCATATGTACACATACACACAGAAATGCACATGTGTATACATAGCTTTATATAGCTGAATGATGGGGGGAAACAGAGACATTTCTTATGAATTACAAATGAAAGTTTAATCTTGACAAGGCTTTATTTGTTCAAGAATCAAATCCCTTCTCTGGTTCCTCAGAAAGCCAATTATCAGACAGATTCTCTTTCGCTACTGTCATTAACAGATAGACATTGATGACAGTTTAACTTGGTTTCAACATAGCTCTTGGGCCACAGCTGCGTACCAGGCAATCTAAGTACCACTCGAACGCTCAGTTGCAGGTTGACCTTGTGGTAATTGAGGTTATGAAAAGGCTCTTGTTCTCTAAAATCTCAGATGAACACCTCTCCCTCTGGGAGACAGAAGGATATTCAGCAATAGCAGCCCTGCTGAACCTGTAAGATTCTTTCTGCCGCTCTGGTCTGTGCCGAGGTCAGGATGAGAAACAAATGTCTATGATGGGATATGAGGAATGTAATAGAGTAGCAAGTTAAGATGAAATTATCTGGACTGCAATTATTTTCCCTTAATCGTGCCCTATTCTGCCACCCCCAAAAAGACCTGCTAAGTATTTGAAAACATATTTTTAGCACTTTTCTCACTTGTATCAAAAGGAGTACTTTGTATTCTTATTCTTGACTTTCTTAGTATTTTCTCTTTAAAAAAAAAAAAAAAAAGAAAAGAAAATGGGAAGTAATGACAGGTTAAGCTCTAATTTCTTTAAAGCACAGAACCATCTGCTGAAGTTATCGACGACTTCATTTTCCAGCATGAGCCAGCATTTGAACATCTCTGCCCCTGCCAGTAATTAACATTACAGTCAATGGGAATTAATGTTGAGGCTTTCAGAGGAAATGGGGGTAATTAAACTAATCACAAGAAGTACACAACAATTATTGTTATTATTTTAAATCTCAAGTCAATTAGCTATGCTAGCCACTTTCTTTGGCAAAAGCTCGCTATTTAGGGTAGCTAAATATAAGATTAAAATTAGTGATGGTAGAACATATTTTAGCTACTCCACTTAGACTAGGACTTACAATATTGTTTTGATTTAAATGCCTTATATAAAATTAAGAGAAGATAGTCCAGAGGCAGTCCCTTTAGATTACATTTTCAGGCAGTCTTATGCCATAGCTTTAACAAAGATTTGCTTGGAAGTATTTATTATTATTCAGTTTAAAGAAAAACATATAAATTAATCAGGAAAACAAGAATATAAGGATCAAAGCTGCTGGATATCATGGTGCCTAGGATACAAAGAAAGTAGTTGCCTTTCCATCCACTACAGCTGCCTGCCATATAGGCAAGATATTTTCTCCATAAAGTGTTGCCCCGGTAACTTTGAATCTAGACCACAACAAAAGACACCTTGAACTCCTGCATCAGACCTTGAAGGATGCAACTTCCACTGCCTTCTGAGCTCAGCAGAAAGTGGATGCCAGAAATACCTTCTTCTCTCATTCCTCTGCCTTCCTCCCTTCATATTTTTCAGTTAAGGTTTCAAAAAAGGTTGCTCTGGGCAGGAGTTCCTCTAAAACGAGAGTACTTTGTTTGTATGCCACTGTGTGTGTATGTATGTGTGAACTACCACTAAAATATTTCAAGACAACAGCCTCTTCTTTCAGTCCTCTTGCAGGAACAAAAGAGGTTTTACTTCTACATCATACTCCATGCTGATATGGACAATACTGATATTAAAATCCATTCCAAGTCCAATGAAAGAGGACAGATGCCATTTGTTTTTCTGGAGGTGGGCTGGCATAAGGGCTTCCAATTCTTTACAGTAGCAGAAATATAAGTAGGCTGATTGCACCTTAATGTCAGATATAAAGAAAATAAAGCTGGTTTTGTCCAGAATTTTTTTTTTTTCCTAAGTGAAAGGTCATCTTATCCAAAAAGAATTTTTTTAATGAAAACATTCATTTAAACTGATTTCTTTCATTATTTCTTTAGAAAAGTTATCCTTATTTTTTTACTGACTATTCTTTTCAAAATACTTTTATTCATTTCCTGTTTAAAAATATAGATATTATGACATATTTCTTGTGTTACCTTTTACTTTCATTTCTGCAATGCTGCTTCCCTAAATCTTAGAGAAGTTCTAACATTGCATTTCTAAGAAATTAAATGTTAATTTTGCCAAAATAGTCTCTATTTTCCATGTGAGAATTTTGTTAGCTTTGTGTGAAATTTCATGTCTTGGTGAGATACATCAAGCAGAATACATATTCTAGTTCTATTCTAAAGTACAGTCAGACAGCTATTTTCTATGTAGTGCAAAAATTACAGTTTTTTTGTGCTGATCAGACTCCAGCCTTCATTTCTAACATTTACAATCCCTCCCCCCGCCCAAACCCCACATGTATTATCCCAGTTCACAGAAAAAACACCTTTCAAGGTAAGTATTCTCTTGTCTCTTTTTGCTTACTTCTACCTTGTTCTACATCAGTCTATGAAAAGGTCAACAACATTTAGTTCTGAAGTGAAGAAAAATGGTCTTGTTCATTTTTATAAAAAATAGTAAAATCTTCCCCTACCACACGGTCTTGTTATCAGTTTACACACTGAAGCATGTTGCAGGAAATTATGAATGAAAAGATAATAAAATGGCTTTTGACTGTCTCAGTAAAACATGCATGCTGCCAACATTTTTGTCATCAATAATTCTCTCATAAACATGGGTCTCTTCTTTCATTATGCAGGCTGTCATGCTTTATTGAACCACATAATTTTACCTAATTAAAATAAGCAGTGTGTAGTTTCCTCCCCCTTCTGTTTTTTTTTGTTTTGTTTTGTTTGTTTTTTTTTTTTTTTTTTTGTAGCTGGACAAGTGCCAGTAATAATATTTAGAGTATCCTAAGTGGACATCCTACTAAATATTCACTCTTATGCTCCTCTTTGCAGTCAAAGGGACAGTAACTCTCACTGATTTCCTTTCTGAATACCAAGATTCACTCTATTTATCTATGATTTAATATATAGTAAACAGTCTAGGACTTGCAGTTAAGGAGTCTGGAAAAGGTTTATGTTTGTTAAAATGGGCAAAAAGATAGGAGACTATGCAAAACAGTTGACTGCTATCAAGTCAGCAACATAAACCGTTAAGTGTCTCATAAGTAATTATGCTACAAATCACTACATAATCACTCATCTGCTACTGCAGCAGGTTTTTGTTTGGGCAACTTGTCTCAGACAAAAATTTTGTTTTTTCCCTAGAAAACAAGATGACTCCATAATTTCATGCACAAAGAATCCAAACTAGAATCATATTCTAGCTGCCATATACCATTTGGAGCAGAAATAAATCTGATCCAACAATGGTGGCAGTCACCAGTCTACATTTGGCAATGTAGAAATCAGTGACTGCCTGTGACAACACATACTTTTTATTTTAAGAGGTGACATTTTTAGTTCATGTTATTGAATTAAAGTGTGTTTAGGCATAAATATAGGACAGAAATGGTTTCACAAAAAGAAAATCAGAGTTAGAGAAATGATTAGTGAAAAGATTGTTGAGCTAGTGAACAAAAGAAAAGAGAAGTGTAGTGTACGTTTCCAAAAGGGCTTACTGTCACAACTAACATTTTCATCACAAAACTCTGCTTTGTTTTACACACACAGACATGAAAAAAGATGGCAATAATGTATGCTAATACTTTATCAGATCCTGCTGTGAGTCACCTTTCTGAAGTTGGCTTTATAAATAATGGCAAAAATGTGCTACATGACATTCATTAGAGTCATAAGTTTTCTTCATGCTTAAGTAAGATACTATTGTTCAGGAATGAAAGGGAGGAAAGATTTACCATATTGTTACATTTTTTCCACATTTGTTCACATCCATTAACAGCTTTTAGCTTGTAACTGAATTTCATTTTCAGAAAGATTAAAACACAGATGGGTAATCAGAAAGAGAAAGCTCAGGAATATCAGAAGAATCACTCTTTAGAATGTCAGCTATGACATGACTATCATGAGTTCCAAATTATATGAATTTAGGGGATTTTGAATCCAAAAGAGTGTATAGCCTTCATTCAGGTTGGTAAAAGCTTTATCTGTTTACATTTTCCAGGAACTTCTGTTGAGGTTTGGTCCTGCAGGAATTAAATTGCTGGAAACATTCACTTGCCTTTCATAGCAGTGCTGGGCTTATGCAGATGCTTAGAGTTCAGCATTTGCTTAGAGGGTCTAGAAGACTATGTTTGAGAAGGGATAGCAATACTTCCTTTGCATGGCTCCTATTATCATACTGAATACCTTACAATGATTAAAACTTTTATCCTCACCAAAATTCTGTGAAAGACACCAGTGCTTTCACTGCCATTTTACTGCACAGATGCAAAGCAAAGTAAATTACCTCAAGTGACATAAGAAATCTCCAAAAGAGGGGGACTTAGTCCTCAGTCTACCATAATATAGGTTACAGATTTCCAAGAGTTTTTTGGTGAATTTTGTTTGATTTCTCTAACTACCTAAAATACTTGAAATAGGAACAGTTATTTATGGTGTGTTTTGATAGTACCTATAAACCTTGTTCATAGAATGCAAAAATAAATTATAATGTACTTTTCATGACTGGTTGAACATGTGTTTCAATTTTACCTCTTCCTACACTTAAAAAAATACACAGTCAAAAATCAGGATAATTTGCAAGTGAGAAAATCTTTGTGAAAACTGATGGTTGTTTACTGAAACATAGATGCCAATTTTTTTTTTTTTTTAATATCTGTAAATTATCTTTATGGAATGATACCACATTAATTCTTCTAGTACCAAACAAGGAATAAAGTAGAGAATAAATTTAAATCATCTCCCAATATTAGCTATTGATGGATTTTTCCTGTTTTGGATGAAAGTTCTCCCACTAGTTAATGATTATACAATGGAGAGAGATATCTCTCCATATATTTTTTATATATAAACATTATACAGTAAATTAGATAGTTATTTCATTAATAATAGTCACTCCATGTTTTCATAACTCAGCAAAATATTATACAAATAATCCCTTATTTTTCTAAGTTGTTTAGTTAACAATATTTAGGAACTTCTTTAGAGTTTTTAGACTTAGCTATGTAACAGAAAACTGCACAGCTGTATTTTACACATGGTAAGTTATGCTACCATTTTCAAGCCATACTAATTTTATTTAGTGAATAGGAAATTTAAATTTTGTCTCTCCATAGTACAATGGAGAGGGAGTCATTTAAACATTGAAGTAATTTAAACCACCCATACAGACTTGAAAGTATTATAAGGGTAGCATTAAACATATGAATCAAAGCCCAATAATGAAAAGAACCTTTATATCATGACTTGTATTAAGAAAGTTCCTTTACCAGATCTGAAAGACTAAGAAGTCTTGAGTTTAAACAGCTTATTTATTTACCTCCACTTTTAGTATCACAAAGAACTAATTTATACTAGAAAATAATGAAAAAAACCTCAAAAACTGTGTCTATTTTTGTTTGTACATGTAATTTTCATTACCTTCTGTAAATATATATAAAATATCTAGTTAACTTTGTATTTTACTTATGCTAAATTTTAAAGTCTAGAAAAAGAAAAGGCACCATATAACCCAGCAGGGCTTGCTATAATAATTAAAAAAAAAAAAAAATTGGAAATGAATGAAAAATCAATAATAGTAATAATATTAGTGAAAATACAATATTAGTCTTATTTTTGACCAAGAACGATATCATCAAAAAAGCTGTGAGAGAAAATGGACAGAGAAAAATTGAGCCCTTAACCAACTTCTCTCTGCTTTTCAACTCAATAAATTAATCCTGGTCAGGCAATACCTATGATTCAATTACTATTTTCTTGATCCTTTGCACCCTACTGGAAGGGTTTTTTTCTTATGTCATTCAGCTTCCTCTTAAGCCTCTTCCATTTTCTATCAGCACTTGATTTAACAATCATTCTTCAACAGCTTTTTTGCAAAGCCGACTCTAGGGGTTTTAACCTTGCCTCTTGGGTGAAATGTTGGAATAAGAGTAATGATGTCTTATTAAAGTTAGTCCTAATAAGAACAGCTCATCCTTGCCCTGTGAAGTCCTTCAGAAACACAATGCTAATGTAGAGGAGAGGTAATTCCTAGCGTGTGATGCTAACTCGAGTGTTCTCAGACAGTGGCCTGTTTATTTTCCTTTATAAAATATTCACTTATCTTTATACTGTTCTTTTTATTCTTCTTCATAAATATTTGCTTCTCTGTTTCTTTCCTTCAGGGAAAAGGACAGAAATGACTCAGATGTTGTCACAGATGCAAAATAAAGATGACAGTATGTTGTACAAGGATGTGTTTGGATTATGAAGAGTAGCATCAAATGTAGTAAGGAAGGAATTTCCTTTCCTTTATTGTGTGGCAAAGTGACAATGTGGATGACACTGTTTGTTTTCTCCCAGTTTTCTCACAATGTATTGCACACAAATTTTCATTATTCAAAACAATAAGAAGTGCAGCACAAGACAGTTTTTGAGCTTGGTGTGTGTGTGTGTGTTTTGGTTTGGGGTTTTTTTTTGTTTTGGTTTGGGGTTTTTTTGTTTTGGTTTGGGGTTTTTTGTGGTGTGTAAAAATATCTGTGAAAAAAAGTTTGTCTAACTTCAAGGTGTGTTGATATTAACTAACACTCATACATGCAGTTATTTCATCACAGAAGGCTTTGAGGTTGACCAGGCATGTTTTCTCCTTCATAAATCCATGAAGATCACCCCTAATCACTTTCTTGTCTTTAAAAAGTTTGGAAATGGTTTCCTGGATTATTTTCTCCATCTCTTCTCCAGGGACTGAGATGAGGGTGACCAGTAGGACTGAGGATAAAACCACTTCCATGCATTTGACCCTCATCCCCAGAGCCATGTTGCCACACTTAATACATTCCAGGTCTCCTGTGGCAGTATTGTTGATGTTCACAGAGAAGACCAGCATAGAATGATTTGGGCTGGAAGGGACCTTCAAAGACCATCTAGTTCCAATCCCCCTGCTGCGGGCAGGGACACCCTCCACTAGACCACGTTGCCCAAAGCTCCATCCAACCTAACTTTGAACACTTCCAATGATGGGCATCCACAAATTCTCAGGCAACCTGTTCCACTGAGTCATGACCCTCATCATAAAGAATTTCTTCCTTATGTCCAGGGGTCTACCCCCTTTCAATTTAATACCATTACCCCTTGTCCTGTCACTAAACACTCGGTAAAAAAAGTCTTTCTCCATCTTTCTTATAAGCCTCTCACATATTTAGAGGCTGCAATAATGTCTCTCTGGTGTTTTCTCCAGGCTGAACAATCCCAAATCTCTCAGAATCTTCTCAAAGGAGATGAGTTTCAGTCTTCTGATCATCTTTGTGGCCCTCCTCTGGATCTGCTTTAACAGGTCCATGTCTTTCTTGTACTGGGGAACCCAGAGCTGGACAAAGGACTTCAGGTGGGGTTTCATGAGCACAGAGTAGAGGGGGAGAATCACCTCCCTCCATCTGCTGGTCATGCTTCTTTTGATGCAGCCCAGGACATGATTGCCTTTCCAGGCTGCAAGAACATATTGCCGGCTCATATTCGATTTTTCATCCACCAGTATCCCCAAGTCCTTCTCCATAGGGCTGTCCTCAATTCATTCATCCCCCAGTCTGTATTGATATTGGGGATTGCCCTGACCCACTTGCAGGACATTGCACTTTGCCACGTGGAACTTTATGAGGTTCCCATTGGCCCACTTGCCAAGCCTGTCAAGTTCCTTCTGGATGGCATTGCCTCCCTCTAGCATAACAACCGTAGTAGTTCAAGGGCTGGACAATCTTGACAAGTGTCTCCACAACATCCTCAGTTCAAGCCCCTGGCCAGCAGTAAACCTCACTAGACAACAGGGCAGGATGGCAGACTGGGGCCTCCATCTCCCACAACAGAGCTGCACACTGCAGTGCCTTGCTGCTTTCCCTGGAGCTGCTGCGTGGCTCAGGCTCAGCCAGCTCTGGTTCTTCATTGAAGGTAGCTTCCAGCCCATCATCTGGGACATGGGAAATACACAGGTATTTCTTCTCTGTGCTCTAGGCCTCTCGGCCGAGCATCTGCTGAAGAGATGTTTGACCCTGCTTAATCAGGAGTCAGGTTGGAAAAACATTCAAAGCAGATTTTGATCAAGAGTAGCTGACAGCTCTTCAAGAGCAACTAGAATTTGCTGTAAGTCTCAGCTTTCTGTAACTATTTTTTCCAAGGTTTCTCCAGGAGTCTGATGATCCCAAAAGGTATTCACAAAAGATCCTGAAGCTGTACCCAGAAACTGCTGTGCAAACTGCTGCACGTGCTGGTTGCCTCTGTTAGCTACCCTTTCTGACATGGGATACCATGCAGGTACTTCAGTGACATTCAGTGGCTGCCCACTGGTGGATACAGAGAAATTCTGAAGGAAACATGGTTTGATTCTCACAAAATTATATTCTGATTGCACTGGTTTACTTCCCTGTTTATGGAGGAGTAAGTTTCATTAAAATCTCTTGAGTTCTAATTTACTTAGAACATTTACACTAGTTTTTTGGACCCTTGAATTTATTATATATTGGTTATTACTATAGTAAAACAAAATATATGTTACCTCATATTTTGGCAGTGATATATCATTGATTTTGGGTTAAGTTTTACTATGATATCCCAAACACCAAATATATATTATTATGACCCTGTCACTGATGTTAGGTTGTTGGACGCTGAAGTTTGGTGTAGAGAGACTGCAAATGCTCATGGCAAACTAACATCTTGAAACACTTTTACATTTTTACTGGAAAACACAAAAAAACAAGAAAAACCAAACAAAAATAATTAAAAACAATAAAAGAGTGGATTTCACTTCAACAGCCCTATTTTCTTTCCTTGTTATATTCAGAATGAATGTTTATCTAAGTCTGCTAAGATTACCAAAAGCTTGTGGTAGTTTTGATCTTGTGCTTTTTCCTTGATAATTAAACAAAAAAAATGCACACAAAAGGATGAGGTGAAAAAAGTGTTAAAGGTATAAGTTACCCCCTGTTTCAATGCTGAATCCTGCTAGCAGCTTCCCTGCAGGACGGTTACAGTATTGGTACATCATCTTGACAGACATTTGGACCTGGAGGAGCTCCAGTAGCCACACCTGTTTAAGACACTCATCTTTGCTCTAGTTTGGCTCACAGGTAAACAGGCAAGTGTTTCAAAATCTGATTTGGTTAGTAAAGTCAATTTTCTTTATTGTCAGCACACACCAAAATGTGAAAGGCAATTGAAAAAATAATATGGTCAAGTTAAAAAGATAAGAGGGAAAAGGCAGTATCATGATCAAAGTCACAATTGCAATTAAGGATATAGCTTATGCTTCCTTTACGTACCTCCAGCTCTCTACATATAAGCTAAATGTCCAAGCTCGCTTTTGTGAAGAGAGGCAGTGGATAGAGCTGCAGGCAGTGAAGCCTAGAGAGCTTGTAAGGTGATGAAAAGTGATTGTTTACTTTAGGGTAAGTTAAAGAACTTCCTAGTCTCCATGAACTGTTTTCACCTCATCTCCATTGCCTTTGATGGGAGCTTAGATATCTATTTCATGTGTAGGTAGCTCTACTTTAAACATCTACATTTCAGGGCTCTGAATCTTGCCTGGACCGTTCATGACCTGGCTGAGACTGTTGGTGACAGCAATGTCATCCAGGTTCTTCTCTGTTGTTGGTCTGTTCTTGCCTTTTCACATGATAAAAAGGTGAAGGTCCAACAAAGACCGATGGCATTTCAGGAGACAGTGAAAGTGGCAGGTTTGACAATAAAGCTTGTTTGTTTTGTCTTTTGGTGGTGGTGTGGACCTTTTTTTTTTTTTTTTTTTTTTTTTTTTGCATTACTATAAAATTAGGGAATATAAAAAGGTTTACTAGCACTACAACATACCCTCCTTTTCTGTGTTCATGAGTAGGGTTTAATTTTGCTATGTTTTTTATCTTGTCTGTTTCCTGTACTATTCTCCTCCATTTTGCCAAATGATCTTAATGCCTTTTTTGACTGTTTATATTAAATCTGAGATTTGGGTTCATTCATTATTTTTTTCTTAGTCTTTATTTTTCCTTGCCTTTTAAAAAAACATTTTTATGCAATGGGCTGACAGTCTGAGCTGAATGTTTGTTACTTTATACATTTTATAATATACAACTTTACTCAATAAATTTCCTAGTTCTTCTCTCCCTCTCCCCCAGTTTTTGAAAAGATACTGCACAGGAGTTTCAAAAAGACTATTTGCATACATAGATCTAAAATTAATTCCTCTACATGTTCCCACATGCAACTGTGAAACTAAGGAAAAATGTTGCCATAGAAGTACTAATGGTCAGTAAACAGGAAAAAGAAAAGACAATACTTGAAAACAGATCAATCTAAAAAATGAGCAAAAGATGTATTTAATAGTTTCTAGTTACAATACAGCTATTAGAAGATTCACTAGCTGGCATGTTATATATACTATTACAATTATTTTTTTTCTTAAAATGAAAAAATCTGTTTATATTTGAAGAAATGCACATTGTTATTAGTCCTCATATTTATTACTCTATAGAAATAAAAACTCTGGCAGATTAAAGAGTTTGTCCTTAGCTTACGCTTTGAAATTCAGATATTATTGCCAAGATTTAGTATCCTTCTAAGGCTGAGCTTTGGTATGTGGTTGGATTTATTTTTTGGGGTATTTTTTTTGTTTGTTTTGTTTTGTTTTGGGGTTTTTTAAAGCATAGCTTGGGATTTGTCTTCGTTCCAGATTCCTGTATGAACATAAATGATACAAGATGCATTTAGACAGTAGGTATTTACACTCCACAGCAATGGATATCCAAAAAAGCAACTTGCAGTTCTGCTAAGAAAGGCTAGTGACTCTGGATTTAAAGCATTATACTGAAAAGAGAGTGATAGTGTGGATTTTGGCTATTCACTGTGGGCTTAGTTTAGAATGAAGAATGCCTTTATCCTTATTTTGCTGACAGTCTAGATTGCACAAGCCTGTCTTTTGTAAGTTCTGTAGGTAACCTGAGTGTGTTTTCTTGTTTTTCATGTGCCTCATTAGATTTAAGAGGTTATAGAATATCAGCAGACAGAGTTAACACATTTTTTGACCGTTTGATTACTGGGAACTTAGGAACTGTTTATATCCAGAATTGTGTCAAATTATGGTAATTGAACAGAAATGATCTATTATCCCAGGTATTTCCTGGTATATTTGAAACAAACTTCTTATACTGTGTATTGAGGCCTAATCCCTCTCAAGCACATAGTAAATCTTATACAGATTTGGGGAGCAAAGTCTAGCAGAGTGTATCCTGTCGCTGACACACTGGAAGCACAGAAACTAGAAAACCAGTTACATTTTTTAATTTCTATAGCTCAGGAAAACAAACAAACAAAAAACAAAACAAAACCAAAAAACTCCCACAAAACAAAACAAAAAACCAACAAAAAACAGTCAGATCAGTAGGTGACAGTTTCATTGGAGTTCAGCATGTATTGGGATGCAGATAGGTCTTAGAAGGGAAGAGAGGTTGGATGGGTCTAGTGGATCCAGGAGTTGTTCTTGTAAAAATTTCCAGTACCTCCCAATGTGGTTAATTTGTCTCAGTCATTGTCACTTGCCACTCTCCAGGGAGAAACTCACTGAAAGAATTGCAGTATAGGGAGCCATAACACTTTGTCAAATGCTCTCGTGAAAGGGAAAAATAATTTCTTCCTGCTAAACAAGTCCTGAATGGATTGCACGTTCACCTTGCCTTGACTGGTCTGCCTTTGAAATAAGTGCAAGAGGAAACCTGTTCCTTTTTGTTTCCCATCCTTGAAATAAAATGGACTTCAGATAGAAAGCCATGGTTATCCTGATTTGTAATAAAATACCACTAGGTGTCTAGATACCCAAAATTTGAAAGAACTTTGTTCCTAAACATGCAGAGTTATTCTCAAACTGTTTTGAAATTTCTTTCCAGTACATCATGCATTCTGAAATAAGAGGTACATCTCTCAGTTCTTTTAAATAATAAAATTGATGAGAAAGACAATTTGAATTTCAAGTTATCCTGTCTTCATTGCATTACTCATGCTAGTCTACATGCTTACTTGTATAGCAGAAGTCTCCAAGTCAAACAGAAGTACTTGCTTTAAAGACCAAATTTTGCCAGTGTCACTATGAATAGGCACTCCAGATACTGTTTAGTACTTTCACTTTTTTTTTCTAAATTCACATTTCATACAGGATGTGAACTTGTTGGCACAGAAAAATAGGTTGATCTGCCTCTGATAGGCTTAGGGAGGAAAATAAGAAAATGTAGAAAAGCAAATCAAAGAAGGTAAAGAAAGAAAATAAAGGCCCAGAATAAATCTAAAAGATCTTTATGCCTCATACACATTTCTTTAAGGTACTTTTATGCTTAGGTGCATAACACTACATCTGTTTTTATACAGCACAATATATTCTGCTTTTCAGATTCACCCCTTTCAGATGTGGGCACATCATGGTTTTATCTAGTGCCAAATTGATGCTATCTATCTGCTTTGTTTTCCTCCCCTAATAATTCCTAGCATTCCTTTTGATCTTTTGATCACTTCTGAACTGTGAGCTTAAGTTTTCATAGAACTATCATCACAGTCAGCTCTTACATTTTAGTGGTTATCCCCAGCACAAAGTTCATGGCTAACTAAGTAAACTTAGTATTGCTTTTCCCATTTGAACCATTTCATATTGGGGAAAAAAATCTTACCTTTACATAAAGAATCTGAGCTGTTGGGAGTTACTGTGAAAAAGTAATAACTTTTCCCCAATATCATCTCATAAACTAGGTAATTTATTTGGGTGCCTACTCTTCCAAATGCTGCTGGGCAGATCTTTCTTCTAGGGTACAGGTCCGGGTGGACTTACATCAGTAATTTAGATGAGATGATGAGTGAACTTTTGAAGAGACTCTCCTTTTTGGTTTCACCTACTCACTTTGCTTTATGGTTCTGTTCTTACAGAGCTGCACAACCTGCCCACTTAGAGGTAACCACAGTTCTTCAAATAGGTCTAGAATTGGACTTTCATGCAGTCACATGGAAACATGAATCTTTTGGCAAGCAATACAAGATAAATTCTTTTTCAATATTGAGCAGCACATATGAAGAATTATGTGCTTCATATGTATGCTATGTATAATGCTTCATTATTTTTAAGAAGCTAATAATTTAACAGTCTTGATATTAGTATTTATGGTGCGTGAACATACAATAACTAATTTCAATAAGATTTTAACTGAACTGTGGGAAAAAAATGTATGTTGAAAAGTTATTGAAACTAACTAAATAATAACACCTCCATTCTGAACAGTTATTTGTATTGACTTCCTTTTTATTTGTTGTCCTGGATTTTTGAGTGTGGAAAATGCCTCTAAAATTTTATGTCAGGTAAACAATGTTAATTAATGTCTTAAAAAAATCTTAGCCTTTACTGAAATATTAGCCTTCACATTAAACAACTACTTGAAATCATGTTCTTTCTCCAAAGTTGTTTTGCTCTCAGTTTAGACACCAGCAAATGACTGTGGACAAAGAAAATTAGCTTGTTTAGTAGTTTTAAAGTGAGCAGGTATCTCACAGTTTGAAATGCAGATGTATTATCATGATGCAGTTTGGATTACGCTAAAGCCTATTTGAATCTTAAATCTTTTAACGTAATTAAGACTTTAAAACTACACAACCTATGGACTTTGCCTGGGGCTATATCAAGAGGTTTAACCTGATAATGTCTATCGTGAAAAATGTGAACATTCACGTATCACAATGCAGCTTAGAACACAAAGACATAATGTATATTCTATCAAACAGTTTTATCTATCTTCTTGACTAAATCATCCATTATTAAAGACTGAGTTAAGTTGCAGAGTTGTGGAGTTTTCAAGGATTAAAAAATGTAGACCAACAAAATAAATTAAAATACTGCTTTTTCTTGTTATATCAGATCCCAGCTGTTGCAGCTAGTGCTGAAAAGATAATACAAATGAAAAAACAAAGCCCTTGGAGGTGTTTTTTTCTCTCACACTTCTAAAAAGGTTAAAAGAAAAAAAAAAAAAAAAACAAAAACAAAAACCAAAACCCATCAACTTTGGAATTACTCCTAATGTTTTTTCACAATGAACCTGATTCTTCTAGTACTTTTTCAGTAGAAATCAGGCATGGCTCCATTAAAGTGAAGTGGTCAAACAGTCTTAAGAAACCTGCTCAGAAACAGCTGAAACTATATTCATAGAAAATAACAAAGAACATTGATTTTTTTTTTCTTTAGATATTGAATATACATGATTATTGCAATATAATCCTAGCACTCTTTGTAAATAGTATAAATATATGCTATAGGCTTGGTATTATCTGGATGTTACATGCGGGTTTGGGGTATTTTAGTTTGTTTTTTGTTGTGCTTTTTTTTTTGGAGGAAGCACATTTCTTTTATGGATGATCACTGAACTTATTAAACTGAAAATGAATCAATAAATGAAAATTTCTTTTCTTTGTGCTGTGGAACTGAATTAAGAAAGGAACTAGCAAGTAAATATGACTATTTGGGTCCAATCCCCATGAACATTTAAGAATCTTTCTATTAGAAAATAATTGAATTCTTGACAAAAGTAATCAATTCTTCTTTGTTCAAACTACATTTTACAGAAAAGAAAACAATAATTATCACACTGAATGTTTTCTTTTTAAATTAATTAAAAAGTAGTAGTTTTTTTTTTACTCGGCATTGTTTCAAATATCGAAAACTTAGATATCATAGCTACAGTTTTATTCCTGCAGGTGTACAAGATTCAGGATAATACATTCAAAGGTAGGTGAACAACCATTCCTAGTAACACAGCTTTGACAATAATCATTATAATCTGCTCTCTACCACAACTATCACAGTATATGTCATCATTGGTCCATTTATGCATAAACATAAATAGGTTTCTTCTGAATGACAGAAAAAACATATGACTGACAGCAAAGATATGTGATCTCATTTTAACATCATCCTTCCAGTCATTCAGCTTCTTCTCTTGGTTGAATTGACTTAAACAAAACTATCTGTAGTTATCTGAAATCACATTTTTCCTTGCATTTCTTCCACAGCTACTCCAGTGTAGCTCCCTCAGAAGGAGGAGGCAGGTCTGATTAGTTAAGAGCAGCATTGTTTTTCTGGCCTTTGTTCTCAAATACCTCAGTGTAAAGGGACTCTCCCTTCCTTGTTTTCAAGTTGAAAGAAAGAAAAGTGATGGCCAACCCCTGAAAAGTTTGACAGCTTTGGAAAATGAATATTTTACAGTCTTTTTGTGCACAAAACATCTTTTCTCAGAAAAAATGACATTATTTTGTTGGTGGTATGTGATTTGCCAAAAGGTGTTTTCTATGCAAAACACAAACACATGCAAAAATATGAAATAAAATTTCAGAGAATAAATAATCTTTGCTTATATGAATGATACAGAAAAGTTCTACAACCTGGTTAAACAGCAAGTGCAATATTTCCTGTTGCTGCAGAAGCCAGTCTGGCATAACTGCAGTTTTGATCCAGAAGACTGGAACACAACTGAGGAAGACTTTTGACATGTAAATTTGGAAAGAAAAAAAAAAAGAGAGAGACAGAAATATAAGGAGAGAGAGAGAGAGTAAACTTTGTTTGGTTTATACAGTTTATCTACACAACCATACCTGTGGTCCAAAATTATGAACATAAGCAGAATTGTTCATCTTTAAGCGATTTAGCTGTTTAACTCCTGCCCACATCCCTTAGGAAATGAAAATGAAACTGACCAGTGTGGGAATACTCTCGTGCCTTGAGATTGCAGATGTATATCTGATCAGTTCTGCGGGACACCACCAGGACTAAGCATCTCAAAAAGGCTTTACTTCTAACTTAAATGACAAGTAGAAATATACTATCATTCAGACCTGGATATGCTACTCTCCCTAGACTGAGAAGAATTCAGGACTCCCATTTCAATAATCTAGACAGAGGACTGCAATCAGCAGATTACCATTTAGGTAAGATTCAGATGCAAAAAATTACTTTTCAGTTCCCTTCTGAAACTATGCCTTCATCTTATTTTTTTCTTCTGTGCTGTTGTGCAGAATTCAATCTTGCATATGTAAGGCTGGAAGGGGAGTGAGCAGGTGGTCACCATTACTTTGTTAAGTTATTAGCACTCTTGTCTGGGAGAAACCTAGTCCCTGCTCCAGGTTAATTTCTGTTTTCAGTGTGTAATTTCATCCCTACTGCACAGAACACTAAAAATGCAGACTTAATCCCTAAAAAACAATGTTGCTAATCTGCTGGGCATTTTTCTGAACCTTAAAGACTGAGTTGTACAAAGATACCAAGCTTCAGAAAAGAAGAGAGAGTAGTGTGTTTATACATGTTTGAGGTAAGGTGTTCCTGATGATCTGAAGATGCTGTGCTTATTTAAACAAGGAAGAGTATCATGCTGCACTTCAAAAGTTGCTGTTCATCACTGAAAGTCATGGTCCTGTAGGCCATAAGTCTATATTTTTTCTTCAGTGTGTTCCAGTTTTCCGTAGGTGGTGTTGCCAGGCATCCTGTGTAACATGAGATGTCCTACATTACATTTTTAAAATCCCAGCTTCATTTGATAAAATAGATGAAGCACATTTTTCCTGTATTTTCATTGTAACTGCAATATTTCTAAATGCTCACAGTGTTGGAATGTCAAAAAATGTTTGTTCTGCACAGACCAATAAATCATGTGAATGCAATATCTCCCATACCAAAGGCTACTGATCATCTACCAAGTCTTTGACCTGTACTGACTGAGTCTGATACATCTGAGTAAGAGTAATTTATCTGTCTGAGACTGTACTGAATGTCAACATTTAAAATTGTCAGTCATAACAAATGTAGGGTAAAGAGCTGTGTCCAATGATTAGGACACTCTTCTGCCAAGTGAAAGATGACAGGCTGAATGCCTTTGGATTAAGGAATATATTGAACCTTGTCCTTTTTTTTGCTGCAAAAGTTCTTTAAACAGTATTAAAGAAAAAAGTAAATGGTGTAATATCTTTCCCTTTAGCAGCTGCTGAGTCAGCCTTTTGAAAGGAGATTCTGAATACTCAGTGAAGAAAATTCTCTTCAACTCTGTGACTACTGCCTGGGATTTGGAGGGGAACAGAATTTCCTGTATAACTCTGTGGTGAACACCTTATAATGGTTAAAAAACTGCTCAGCTACTGTGGCTGATGTTATATATATCCTGTTTGAAATACCTAATGATCTGTCTGTCTCCAGGCTTTATATAAGGAATACAGACACCTAAAGGAGCTTTTGATCCTACTAAAGGAGTCTTAGATTCCACTGTGACTGTTAGGCAACTAAAATATACATTTTGTATTACATGACTACTTGGACTTGATTCCTCTAAATTCTAGAGAAATTAAGACTAGTCCATATTTATAAGAAAGCATATTATTCTGAAAATGCAATTGAGATGGGCATTTATTGGCTTTACATTGCCAAGTGATTCCTGGGCTTCAGGTTTTCTAGTGTTTAATAAATTGAAGGGAAACTCCTATAGCTGTTAACAATAATATTTTTTTTTAAGAAATGCCACTTCAGAATTTCAGCTCTAGATCTGAAGAGCAAATCACAGATCCTGCACAGGTCCTATGTTTCTCTTTGTGTCAAATACCTTCTCATAGTATTGTTTTTCCTGGCTGCCCATCAGTAGCCTCATGAAAAGAGAACTGTGGGAAGAGAATGGAAAACTCTGTTCCTTACTGAATAAGGACCATAAAGTTCCAGGGCCCTCACATGTTTCCAGTCCGCAGCTGCTCCCTTCATGCAGTGAATTGCAATGACCTCTTACATTGAAATCTCTCCCAGTCTTCCCCAGGTTTGATGGAAAAACTTCATTTTAAGTTCCTGTAACGTAAATTTGGAAAGTGTGTATTAAATGTGATATGCCTGTGTAATTGAGATTAATACCTGTCAATAAAAAAAATTATTTTCTTTCTGGAAATTATCCATTTCCAGATTACAAAATAAAAAATGAAGATTTTGTTTGAAGAAAAATATTCATCTGCTAAATTCTTCATGGGGACAAATATTGCCATGAGACACATGAACATTTTTTATGAAAATCAGGGAGAGTTTTCTATGTCTGATGGCAAGATATGTGCATGCTACTTCAGAGTACTTTGTTGTGTTGCTTTATGTATGTGTAAGCATTATAAATAAAAGTCGATGCTACAGTTATGGATTTAATAATTTCACAAACAACCCTGAGTGACCTTCCTCATTCTGTCCAAAGTCCACTGGGTAGGTCATATTTCCTGATCCATTTACCCTTACTAAATGCTTTATCAAAAGTGACTGCCTAGCCATTTGTTGAAAAATAATCAATAAAAATAAAGTGAGTGTTTGTGTTAGAAGCAGCTTTTGCAGTAATATTTTCTCCACTAGGAAACCAAAGTTAAAATAAAAGAACTTCATTACAGGGAGAGAGTGATAATTTTAGAAGAGCTCTAGCTTTCAAAAAAAGAGACCTTCTCAGTAGCTATTTAAGCTTGTTTTTCACTTCCAGAAATTCAACATGATGCCAGTATGATGCTGGCAAGCTAAGTAGTAACAAATAGACCTTTTAATAGACTTGAACTCCAAGCTTACAGTTCAGTGGAGAGTGGACGGGTCCTACGGGTTAGAAATTCATTATGTGTCTAGGAAACATCAAAGCAAAAAAAGTTAGGACTGCATTAGTGGCTAGACCCTTAATCCAGCAAAATCCCTGAGTGCTGCTATAATATTATGGTTGTGAAGTACGCCATTTAATGTTAAAAAATGAGCATGCACTTCAGTGCATAAAAGTGCATATTTTCATGTTTAAAACATTATAACAAATTAAGCTTGGACTACTGTTGATTAGCAGAATCTCTCAATCTTTCATTCCTTTGATACAGGTGTTAAGTGAGCCTTTTTCACATACGGCAGCATGAAGACCAAAATAATCTTTTTGAAATTGTTACAGATAGGATGTGGCTATTCTCTTCATTTTTTTTTCACATTAACTCTATCTGCATTTATTTCATATCATTACAGGGCATCAGCCCTCACCAGTAAGGTCAGACAATTGCAGACTCCACATGTTGTCAATGGACATCACAGATTTCTTAGGTGAAACACTGACATCGCATACTAGGTAACCAACACAGCTATTACAACTGCTCCCCTTCTTTCTGTGGGTCAGGAATTGCACTTCATATTCTTGGCTTTGGATTCCATAATACGTGTAAAAAAAATATTAAAGACTTAAGAACAATATTCAAAATAACAGGTACAAAAAAAGACAAATGGAGGTACATTTTTATACCATGTAGTTAATTTATGAAGCTATTCATCATAGAATGTTTGGGGAAGGGGAAGTTTCAAATACAAAGACACTGGTTTTAATTTTAGAAGTGGTAGCAAAAAGAAAAACTGCTCAGAACTACAAGAAAATTATGCGAAACACTAGTCTTACACTCTTCCTTAGATATTCATAAATGATCATGGTCAGATAAAGAAGTTTAGGATAGATAGGTCTTTGGTCAAAATCACTGTAGTTGCTCCTACATTACATTCTTTACCTAAGTTAGTCACTTACTGTATGTAGCTAAATTTGTCAGAAAACATACATTTGATGACACCAATTTAAGGTAAATCTAGTTGTACTATTCCCTAATTTTGAATAACTGACTTTGCAGTCTTAACAATCTGTATTTAAAATATTATTTTGCTCTTAGTGGAGGGGTTTTTTAATATGCCTGAGTAAAAATGTTGTAGAAACACAAACAAAAAATAAATACAAGATTATACCAGTCTTGTCATGTTTCCCATGATAATTATTTGTATAAGAATATTTTTTCCAAAATGCAAAGCCAAGGTCAAATAAACCTTTCCATGTGCCGATTGATGTCAAGTACAGTTTCTATTACCAGGAGTGTACTTAACTACATTAATGTTCTGAAATACACAATGACATTGATTAGAAAAAAGTACTCAGTTACTTTCATATTTATTGTTGCTACTTTATCAATCTAGGTTATGTAGAAAGATAAATATATTTACAACATTAAAACTGCATCTTTGTGAGCTCAACTGCTACATTTCCCTCTATTTGTTCACAGAAACATAGTCAAGTTTAAAATGTATTTTATCCATGTTAAAGTATGCTTTGCATGACAGTTATGCTTGTCAATCAATGTAATGACAATTTAACAAACTTTAAATCCATCGTGTAGTTTAAAATGTAAGGTCTCATTTTACACGTTTTAACGCTCAGTAATGAGGGAGTTACCTGAGACTCTTTAGTGTTCTAAGAATTGAGATGTAAATTGGTTTTGTAACACAGTAATGTTATAATCAATAGGGATTTCTCAGGCCTTAATTTCAGCTGATACTTGCTGGCACTGTGGCAACAGAGTTGCTTCTAATAAAGTAGCAAGCAACATTCAGATTTTGAAAAGTGTTGAGACAGTGAAATTACAAGCCAATAAATTTCATTCATTCTGTTTCTGCATTTTATTGCTAGTAACATCAATGCCATCATGCTGTCCCCTAAGACATGACATTCTATTTGTAACCAAAGCATGTAAACTAGAAGCTGTATATGCAATATATCTTATTAATGTGTATGCTGCGTCTGGTTCTGCCAGAGAACATTTGCAGATTGTATAACTGGGCATATCTGACTAATCCTCCACACTCATAATTGTCTGATAATAAAAAAGGATGAACTTTTAAAAACTTTTTTATTATCTCCTTTTATAGCCACACATCGTTTTATGGTGCTTCGTCCTTCCTCATACATTTTCAAGAGGGTACTTCATAGAAATCCTGCTTATAAGCGCATAAAGAGCTGTCCTACTAAAGGCGCATATTTCTTATTGTCTAGAGAGGAATTAACACAGTCTCTCACAGTATGTGGAGTTGCAAGATCTTCAAAAGTACATGATAGCTATCATCAGCTGTCCAAGATTATCAAGCAGAACATTTGGGAAATTCCTATTATGCAAAAGCCGACTCCTCCCTGAATATATTCAACAGTTTCATGACAGTGGTGGTCACACCTCCATGCAAAAAGTCCTTCTGGAGTATGAGGGACACAACTGCTCCACTGATTGTGCGAACAAGGATACAGGAGCTTTTACCTTTACAGAAGTTCTGACTTCTGAAAGTGCAAAGTGTTTCAAGAATTGAAGAAGATCTGCTTCTGTGAACTTTAAATCAAATCTGGAGAAGCAAAATATAAACTCACATTGGAGCCAACCCTGAGTGAAAGCTCAGTGTTTAAATGACCTGGCTGATTTTCTGAATAGTAGATTATAGGTCCCTATGCAGAAACATGCATTCATTACATCAATGAATAGAGTCAAAGAAGCTGACATCCACACAGGAAAAGTCCAAGAAATCTATCCTGGTCCAAACAATTCTTGCTGTTTCATTTGTCCAGCTCATCTCTACATCTAATCTACCTAGTAACTCACTGAGTGTTCTCAAGGTCACTTGTTCCCTTTTCTTGTCACCACAGATAGTTCAAGACACAGAGAAAACAAATACCTCAAAATACTTAGCTTCCAAACTATTTTATTACTATGTATCAATTGCTTTTTTGGTTTGGTTTGGTTTGGCTTTTTTTCATGCAATCATTTCTTTTAGTTGTTTTCACCGGCACCTCTAACCACCATCTAACATTTACTCTGAACTAAAAACTTCCAAAGGTAGAGATGACGCAGTTTTCTAGAGCTGGTTCTTGTTTGAAACTCTGCTGTCTCTACAAGAATTCCTCCTGGCAGTACACAATGTGTAAATGCCATACATGTCAACCCTAGGACATATAGCAACCATGGTTGTGCCTCAGTCAGTCCTTCGAACATGCCATCATAATATATTCTATGGTCCAACTCTATTTTGAGCACAGCTCATGATAAGCATTCATGATTACTATGCATGCGATATTTCTCACAAAAATTTTGTGACATCTACTGCTAGCTTTACAGAGAAGGTATATTGTTATAATAACCTTCCAAAATAGAGAGTGCTGATTTTTTCCAGGACCATCCTTCAGATAGAAAAAAATTATGCTAAAATAAGTTCATGTAAATAAGGTTTATTCCTTATTGGAAGAGACTAGGAGGTTTGAAAAGCCAATGGGTTCTTTTTAAAGTGTTTTGGTTTGTTTTGTTTATTTTTATTTTTTCTCTCTTAATGAAACTAGGTTACTTGATGGGTAAATTATATTCTCCTGAGTTAATGAGGAACTAGAGAGACAATTTAGTCATGTCACCCTCATAAGAGAAAATAAAGCAGGTTGTCTTTGTTAAATGTCATATTAAATCACGTAGTTTAAACTGCTGTAAATGTCATATATGTATTTAGCTATTTCATTTTGTCTTCTACTAAATAAAGATCCTAACAGAAAACTCTTTCTATACAGTCAGTTAGTGAAAGTGAGTGAAAAAACACACAGAAGTACAGCCAATGGCATGGTGTGACTGGTTCTGATTGGTAATTTCATATAATCCCCCTGAGTTATTAACTGTATATAAACATTGGGCATCTATTGCCTTTGTCTGTCAGCTACTTCTAATACTATAAAAGATAAAACTGACTAGATAGGTCTTTATGTCTTATATGATCTTCGATAGATTCTATTACCTCAACGTGTGTAGCCATCTCAAGCTCTAGCCCTGTTATATGAACCTTCATAGTGGCTTGACTACGATTTTCCTCTAATATAAGTGTCCAGAATTCAAATACTGAACATAGTGTGCAGGCTGTGATTTTAGATCTCTTTTTCTTAGGAATGAGGTGCTTTAAGGAATGTAAGCCAGAGGGGCCTTAGTAAAAGATTTGCTTTTACAGTACCTCAAGGCCAAAACAACAGGATTAAGAAATGCAAACAGACATATTCATCTCTGTGACACAGATGTACTGAAACAATACACGAATCTGTGAGAGATGACCATTCCAAGGAACTCCTGAACTTTTCCTTCTATTATTTTATTCTTGGCAAACATAGTGAGATTTTGAATGAGTTTAGTGAGATGCAGTTCTCCCTCCACGGGCATGATGTTACTACAGGAGCAGGAGAATCCACAGGCTCTGTATAACTGGTATGGAACAGTGCCTAAAAAGCCCGTGAAAATACAGTCAGGAAGCTATTTAAGTAGTTTCTTTCTTTCTTTCTTTCACTCACACCAATTGCTAACCTTCTTGGATATGCTGAATGCTGATACAGAGGAGTCTTCAAGATTTTCTGCAGCAAAGGATCAAACCAGGAATCAGATGGAAAAGAAAAAAGTTTTTCTTTTCTTCACCTTTGGACACTTGTTCCTCTTCTGATATTGCCTCTTAAATTGGACTTTGTATGTTGCATTAGCTACAGTAAAGCTACATGGGTGGGTATTAACAAGGTTAATTATTTTATGTATTTCACTGAGTAGATGAAAAGAAAATAATTATCCCATATTCAAAAGTGTGTGCACCATGTACCAATTTGCACTGTACCGTATGAACCAAAAAGAAAAATTCCATCACTGACTTTGTAATTTCCTTTCCAAAATCCTTAATATCTTTTTTTTTTTATTTTAGGCATTTTTTTCCCCTTCAGAATCCTTGAAATTCACAAAATTTAAATGAAACATATCCAATGGGCTTGTTAGATAAATGTTGTGGTTTTTTCCTTTTATTCTTTTAAAAAAAAAGACTTATTTACATTTGAAAGAGTTTCATGTACTGCCATAACTCTAACTCTGTATGGACTGGAAGTTTTTAAGAGCAGGGCAGAGGCAAAAAGTATGTAACACTTTTGAATTGAGAAAAGTATTAAAATATGCAAAACAAACAGCAAAGCAAACTTAACAACTCTAACAAAAACAAAATCTAAATTTAGAGAAAATCAATAAATCTGAACATTTACAAATGAAAATAGTTATGCTGAAATTTAGTGTTCTTTGCGTAATGTTCAGTGCCTCTGTTAGTTAAGAATAGCATTTCATTTCAGCAGCATCACTGATATTGCATTATAACAATGTCTTATCCTGCAATATGATCCTCATGGCAAGGGAGGAAAGAGGCAAAAAATGAGAAGTGATTTTGCTTACCCAGCAAACCTCACTGAAGGCAATAGTTCTACATGCGTGCTGGTGAAATCAGTGAAAGTGCCAGACACTTAATATCTATGTGAATTCACACCTAGTGTCCTACTATTTTATTCTTTGTCATTCTCTATGTTTGCAACACATCTCAATTTCTCATCATCTGTGAGTTTCATTAATGTGATATTTGAACTCCCTTCTAAATTATTAATGAAGATGTCAGATAAAGGAGGAGGCTGAAACCTTCTACACTAGTATGCCCCTAGACATCTCTCCCTATCTGATAAGTTGTCATTCATCATTAACTCCTGTTTATGGCTGTTGAGCTACTTTTCATGCTATATCATACGGTTTGTATCCAAGGAAATTTGATTTTTCAGAGTAATATTTCACAAGACTGTCTACCAAATGCTTTGCTAAAATGTGGATTTGTTATATTTGCAGAACTGCATTCTTTTCAGTCAGTAATTATGTTATTTCACCCAAAAAAACATTCATGTTTTGCCTGTAAAAAAAAAATCAATGTTTATTAGAAAACGTTGACTATTTTTCATGCTTTCATTATCCTCACTTACTTTAGTAGTGAAGGTGTGCAAGAATAAGAATCCTAAAATGTGTCATGCCTATAATTCACTTTTAAATCCATTAATAATTCTTTATAATATCATTTTCTCTTGGTTTAACTGAAGAGACTCATTCACTTGGTGTTTTTAAGTTAATTTATAGGAGATCAGATATCCTTTCTAGTACTGAATGCTAGAAGATACTTGCATTTATAAAGCTGTTTATTTATATATAACTTGTATAGGTAACTTTAGAACACCGTTAAATTTCTTTATATGTAATGACACTGCAGTTAAATAGATGATCATGTGGATTGTCATCTAACATTTTCCCTCATGTCCCTCTTGAATGATCTTTCAATACAATAATTTCTTTTCATTTGCATTATTAAAAAATCAGTACTAACTTGCTTAGGAGAAACTAAAATTAGCTTCAAGGTCAGAATACTGTTAAAACTGAATGCAGAGTAAGCACTGTATACAGTGGTAACTTCTAGCTTTCTCTCCTTGTTTTATTTTTTTCAAACAACAGTGTATGTTGTTGTTTCATTTTAATCTAATACAATGAATTTTTGTGAAATCCACAAGAGAAAATAGTACATATTATAAACATAAATTTAAAAAAAAAAAAAGTTAAAAACACAATTTTATTATCTTATTGCAACAGTGGTACTTCTACTTGTCAGTTCAAACATGATATAGTATAAACATGGAGATGAAATTATTCCTACTCAGCTATAGACTTAATACTTAAATTAGGAGCCTTGTCAGCTCAAGTTTCCTCTCTTGTTAATGGAAATAGGTAGAGGGGCCTTCCAGAAGGTACTTTTGTCTCATGTGTGATCTGAACGGCTTCTTCAGTGTGCTTATCTCTCCCCATTGACATGAAAGGGAGTCTAAGGTGACTACATTGCACAGTTAGCTACTGCAGTCAGACAGGAACATTTTGTGGTCAGTAATGTCTTTTGCTCTGATGCATCATCATCATCAGGCTTTTAAGAGGAGTGCCTGGAATCCATGCACAGTGGCAGCACCCAGTGAAGGTAGCACAGTGATTCTCGGTGCTGGCATTCCCCTTTGCTTCTGGCCTTGGGCTGGTTTGGGCTTCAAAGCACCTCTGATCTGGGCTGGCAGGTATCTGTTCTCCAGGGGCTGTTCCACTTGGCTTCTCAAGCTTCTTCTGTCCTTCCTCTAATTTTAATTCTTCTACATGCCCAGTACTTGGATGACAGTAGAGTATTGATTGTTGTAGAGTATTTTTGTGGTTCCCATAACAGTTGGACTTGATGATCTTAAAGGTCTTTTCCAACCAAAACTAGTCTATGATTCTATACCATCTGAGGACCTCTTCAGCTCCTGGACAATTCCTCACTAAGAGGTGCCAAGGCACAGGATAAGAAACTATAATGTGTTAACAGGAACATATGTAATGCCTAATTAGCCAGAACCCTGAGCACTTTTGCAGCAATACTTCATTGTTTCCTTTGTCCTTTTTCTTTTGGTTTGTCCATTTCTATGAAATACCGTCTTTCCTTTGGCATTTTATGTGGTGGCAGAGAAGTTAATAGCTGAGAAGAGCAGAGTGTGGGTACTGTTGCGTTCAAAAGTGCTTTTGAAATGAGTGCATAGTAGCTGAACCTCACAGCTTGTTGGTTTTGGATAACTTGTTTAGGGGGCTACTGTGGATAAAAAAAGCAACATAGAGAGCAGGGAAGTGGCAATAACAGCAGTTTCTCTTCTTATTTCCAGTCGTGGGGAGGCACTTATGATAATTACCAGCAAAGTGGAAAACCCAGCTGGAATTCTAAGTAATTTCTTTTTTCTGTATTTTATCTTTATTAAATTGTTATATTTCCACCAGGTTTTTGCTGGTATTAGGCATAACAAGAGAGAGCAAAAAGGACAGAAGTGAAAATTGTCACAGCAGGATGCCTAAAGTTGTGTTCCTTAATCTTCATCTTGGGCACCCAAGTAAAAGCAGAGTGATTTTGAAAGGTGTTGCGAATCTTTAAGCTTTGTTGTCTGCTCTAAATTTAACAGATCAGAAGCATCCCTGAAAGTCAGACTGTTACGTTTACTTGTCTTTAAAATGTGTTATAGTATTGTAGCTTCCAATACCTAGATTTATACAATTGTGATCAGCTTCTTTTGATTCCTTGTATTTAGCCTAAATCTTGCTTAATTTTTTTTCTTTTCTTAATGTTGATCTTTTACTAAAACAATAAAAAACTCTAGCAGAATATAAATGGTAGGTACTTAGTGAATATAAATAGTTTATTGCAATTACCACTGAGGCAAAGGTAAGAGTATATTAGCTAATGTAAATGCTTAAACAGTTATCAGAACAAAGGTCAGGAACACCATACTGTGCATAATGAAAGTTTTAAAAGGGTTTTATATAGATTGCCAAAAAGTGTACTTTTTACTATTAGAACTAGTCTTTCTAAACATGATTGGTATCCACTTAAAGGGTCTCCTCATTTTCTGGTGTTTATACAATTCAGTTGCCTAAACACATTTGTAATGAGCCTGCATTAGTCATAATCACTTAATGAAGCTAAGCAATTTTTTTTTTATTTTGTCCTATAACATTTCTTTAGGGCTAATTGCATGGTTACAAACAGCATTTCAAAGGTCTTGAGATGCCGTTGACACCAAAACTAGGAGAATAATGCTTGAAAAAATATCTTGGGGATTCTTGTACCTAACGAGAGATCTGTCCACCTATGTTGTGGATTCACATACAGCAGATGTTTAACTGTACGTCTGAAACTATATCATACTTGTGCTATTGTAATAGAAATATTTTCAGTGACCTATGGCCCTGCATGGTTGCACTTTTATTCAATACCCAAAGTACAAAATGAGACAGCAGAATCTTACATGAAGACCCCTTAGATAAACTTCTGCTTGCAGCTGATGAAGAGGGTCTAGAACCCATCCACCAGGTTGGCTGGTAGCTTGAGTCTCCAACAGAAAATGATGTTCAAAGACCTTTTCCTCCACTCAGTTGGTTATTCTGCCAAGTGGAGAACTCTATGGGTGTCTTTATTATGATGCTATGATTTAGAATGAGCTCTGAAACCTCCAGTTTCAGAAGTGCCCCTATTTGCTGATAATATATTAGGATTATCAGACTTGGCTAGGAGTGCTGGGGCATTGCTTAGCTTTTGGGACATTGGTTGCTTCCTCTTTCATGATCAAACCCCATTTATTATTAAGGGTATTCAGGGATACTGAACAATCAAACAATTTGTGTAATAATGTTATTCAAAAGAGGATTAAATGTCAGATGAACTGAGGGTATACTTGATAAGATGAATTTGGGCCTCCAAGTACAAACCGGATAGATTCAGGAAATTACTAGCTGTTACCAGGGAAAAAGTGTGTAATGTATCCGCAATGCAGCTTAGACTTCCATTACATTTGTTACTTCTAACTATTGCCTCATAGTATACTTTCTCTTAAGCAATGTTAACCTTTTTTTTTTTTTTTTAACCACAGAACAAAACTAATGAACATTCTGAGGAAAAAAAACCTCCACCCACAAAACAAACAAACAAACAAACAACAACCAAAACCCCCAAGTAACCCCATAACTCAGCAATGTAAGAATAAATTCTCCTGATTATTAACTGCAATAAAATCAAACAACATGAAGAAACTTGTGGTTACTGAACTTATCACAGAGCATGACAGCTTGAGCTCATTTTATATTCAGTGAAGTCTGCACATATATTACTAATACACCAGGAGCATTCAGCTGTTACTTTTTCCCAAAACTCACATTTTTACATTTTTTGTAATTCCAAACAATGGAGGTAAGAGGGAATTATTATCTGAAGGATTCACAAATATTTGGTGGCCACTCAGTATCAAGGAGTAAGGATAGGTGAAATCGTTAGGTTAAACTTAGAATCCATTTGAAAACTGTGTTTCAATTTGATAGCAGATCTCATCCTGTGAGAAACATGTTTTTCACTGCTAAAACTGTGGTGCTCTGCTGCTGCTTCATTTTTCCTCTCTCCTACTAAAAGCAAGGAAGAAATATTTTTATTCTTTCCATGCTTGAATTCAAACTAAGTACTTATATTTTTCATGTTTCTTCTTATTTTTCCATAACCTAAATTAATAGAACAACTCATCTTGAAAACAAAATATCACCACATTCTCTTACCCTGTGTTAAGTCATTTTTCTGCTAGGTCTCAGGTTACTGCTACACACTTTAAGTGTTTAAGAGTCAGGTTTGACAAAGAAGAACCTGACAAATAATGTCACTTTCTTTTATGTGTGTTTTTAGGGAAAGAAGAAGTAAATGTTTACCTCTTAATGGACTAACATAAAAAGGTAAAATACTGTTTTTCCCTTGTATTTTACATTTACAAATAGTGACTGTGACTCCTCTTAAGGTGGTAGGGAAAATACGCATGTTTATTAAGAGCGTATCTAATTTTCAGTATTTCTTTCTACAGTTATACAACAGAGGATCCATCTTAAAACAGTTCTCTTGAGAATAGAAGATAAATATTATTCTATTATATTTATGCCCTTAATACAATAAGCCACGTGTTATTTCTTACTCAAAGTTTTACAGATAGCTATGAATACAAAATATGCAAATTAAAAATATCTGTAGATACTTTTCTAAACCTCTTATTCTTTCATCTTTTAGGTAGACAAATTTAATAGCTGCTTTCCCATCAGTTTTCCATTTCTATTTATAATTCACATAGAAAAGCACACTTTATGGCATGTTGTGTTATTATGCACTTATGAAGCAAAATAATTATGTATATAATATGCCTAGAGACCTCTTGAATTTTGTGAAATTCTTTACTTGAAAAAAAAAATTGATTCATTTTATTTTTCCCTGTCCATTTGTGCAGAATAATATAAAAGATGTACAACAAGAAATAAGGATTTTTCAAGTCTTCTTTTTCAGGGTATTTAAATAGGAGAATAACTTCCAGAACTAGTGCTCAGACTTTTAATGATACCTCAAGCACATCATTACTGTATTACTGAGTCATGCCAGAAGGACAGAATTAGCCAGCAGCTATTTTTCATGGCTCAGGATTGTAGAACCTCCCAAGGTGAGATTTGCTATTTGGGACAAGTCTATATATATTTTAAGAATTTTATTCTTTTTATGCAAATTCAATTTAAACATTTGATGGAAAAAAGCTGTATCACATAATCACAATGAATAAATTATTGGGGTGATATGTTATTACTCTTCAGAATATGCTTTAATATTGTTCATTATAAAATTCAAAACTTTGGTCCTGATGAATTCCTAAGAATTTTGAGCCTTGCCTTCAGTGTGCTCAAAATGTAATTCCACAAATAGGAGTAAGTATGTAGAAATAGTGACTGGACAAAGAGGAATCTTTATTTTTTAATAATACAAATTTCAAAGAAAGGACCTTGTGCTGAGAAGAACTGGTATTCATACCCTAAACTGTTTAGGCAGTAAACTGAGATGTCAGTGTTGGAGGACTTGTCAGTCTCAGCTCCTTGAGTCACCTGGAGGGAAAGATCAGCATTTTAAGATGATCTTCAGTGGGCAAAATCCTCTCTGAGAGTTGTTAGCTTTTCCTCATTGAATGTGTATAGTCTGGAATGATCACACTCCCATCATATGCACTTTACTTATATGACTAAATTAATGAGAAGATAAATCTAATCCTGATTTATATACAAGTTCACCAGTACGACCAAGTTTCCTCACTATCTCCCTTTTTTGATGGTACTCCTTTCTCTCTTTTTTTTCTGGCACCCTGCTTGTATACATTGCTTATACATTCATTCATACCATTCTGGAGTAAAACATAAATTTCCTGCTATAAACTAGATCACAGTCCATGCTAGGACCCAGGACTTGACTGTCATGCTTTCTGGTGGTAACATCAGAAAAACCTAGATGCTGGCAGTGAGATCAAAATTTCACCCACTGAGATAAAAAAACATGCCAGCTGGATAAAACTGCTATCCAGTGAGATAAGCATAATCTTCGAAAGAGGCAAAAGCAAAGACATCATGTTTGAAAGTAAGCCCTGAAACAAGAGGCCATTTTATCTGAGATGACACAAGAAATAAAGCCATTTAACTGTTTTAGAAGTACAAGTATTTTAGGTGCTTAGTTTTGGCATGAGGTCTAAGAAGAAAGGAAAACATCTGAAAAGATAACAATGTTGTTTGATCCACATGACTCACTTTGAGTGATTTTGTTCATCCTGACAGAAATCTTGTGACTCATCACCTGGGTCTCTCTGCCTGTTCTGTTCGCTCCAGTGGGAGCTGTCTTCTACCTCAGCTACCCAACTCAGTGAAAAGTAGCCTAGAAGATTCTTGGAAAACTGTTTGGTCCCAGTTTAAGTGGACTAGTTGGCATTTCTTATTTGTAAGCATCTTAAGTTTTGATGCTATGTGTTGCTGTTGCTTTTCTACTATTGGGCTTTTGGGTGTTTTGTTTGTTTGAATGATCAGAGCAAACAGAAGTACATACAAGCTTTGGTTGGCTCAAAAGTATTATTTGCTTTAGAATGCAGAGGCAATCTGCTGCAAACACTTTCTGTATAGTTGAATGAATACGTGCATTGTCTACATTGACCCTACTTTGCTTGCAGAGTCCACCTTTCCTCTTTTCAAGCCTGAAGTCTCTGAGTTCATAATTCAGAAGTGTCAAGCTACACATGAAGGATGATGGTTTATTAAATTTTCAAAATGCATTCCATATGTAACACACCTGCTAGAAATAGTGAGAGCAGTTATTTGAAGTAAGGATCTTGCTTGTCCTGTTCAATCATGACTGCAATAGCTGCAGGCAATTGCTTTGCCTATTGGCTAGTCTGAATTATTGACTGGATTAGTAGATTGGGTGCAAGTTAAGGAACTCTCTTCTTTCAATATTTCTGTAAGACGGCAAGTGCAATTCTCCACTGTGGCAGTGGTCAATCCAATAAAAAAAGAAGGTTAAATAAAATTAAGATCGTTCAGTCCCTGGACAGAAAAGACCAATGAAATTCACAGCTGGGCTACACGCTTCATTTAGTCCATGCTACAAATGGAGAAAAATGAACTAATGGTTGAGTTAAAACAGTATGTCAGATATAAGTCTCCCACACTTTGTCAATTTAGAATTAGAAGACTTTTATATTGCTTGAGTGTGTATTTTTTATTTGGTGGTAAACAGAATGCCATAGTTTCAGGATTTTTTTTTTTTTTTTCTCTTGTGGAGGATTAAAACCCATGTTTCTCTGTCCTAGAAGGCATAAAAGCAGGAATGTGCATATTATTTAGCCGTTTCTTCACTTATCATTCTTGACATTGGAATCAACTCATGCTAATTAAAGGTTTTTTCCTTGTTTTGTTTTGGTTTACAGTACAAGAAGGTATTTAAAACAGAACTAAATTCACTGCAGTTTCTTATTTCAGGATTAAAATATTAAAAAACCACCCAAACCAAAAAAAAAAAATAGCTCAGAGGTTACCTGACAGGTACGGCTTGACAAGTAAATACTCAGTTACAAAGCTCGTTGCATTTGTCACATAAAAGAAAAAGTAGAAACAAACAAAAAAAAATTTAAGATGCTACAGCAGCTCCATTTATGCTCACCACTAAAAACTATCATATTCACCAGTTTGTACCACAGTAGCTGAGTTACTGAAGTCATTTACTCATTAACTATGAGAAAGTAGGCATGTGCAATCTCATATTGCATTGTAGCTGCTGATTCATATTGATTACTTAATGGTGACTGCCATGTCAAGGTTAGTTGTTCAAGAATTTTTGCAGCTAAAATGAAGATTGTGAGCATTCTGTAAATCAGCTATAAACATAGTTGAAACATCTACTAAAGCTGAGTTTATGACTGCTTTGTGTCACTGGAACCACACAAAGCAGCCAGAGTACAACAGAAATCTGACCTTTGATTTTCATAATCTGTTTTAGATGTTTATATTGTTTCCTATCCTGAATATCTGAGCAGCTTCTATGTAGTGTGAATGGTAACATCCTTTCTCAGACACTTTGTATGCAAGGTACTTAAGACTCATTTTTATGTCCATGTTTTTCGCCTTTGCCTTTGCCTTTCCCTTCTGAGGATTCTAGCACCACACATTATTGTAAGGCTTGATTAGAAAATACTAAGAAAATACATTCCAGGTATTTGTGATGAATGATCTGAAGAATATTTTAATGTATTAAAAGGACTGATAATGAAAGATGCATTATTTGATATGTAATTAATTATAAATAGACCTAACAAGCTACTGAAATATAAAGGGAAGTTAGATAAAACTTAAGAACATCAGAGGAAAAAATTATATCTTTTACAATGCATATTATACTTAGAAAACATCATGAGTAGGTGGAAATATTCTCACTAGCATCATAAATAGCTGCTATGGAACAGATCAGAGGGAATTTGTTCCCAAAGGGATCTGGACAAGCTCTGAAGCAGCTCTGCAAAGATTTTTTCCTAAAAGCTAAGCCTTCCATTACAAGTAACAGCTCTGAATATAATTCTGAAAAATCTAACAAATTATGAGTCTTAGATGATTAAAAACAGGTTTCACAAAAGATTATCTGTTGTGCAGTAGCCTGGGCAGTACTCATGCGTTACTGGAAAAATCCCGTTTCTAAAATTATTTGGTTTCTAGCAAATTCCATAGATCCCAAGCTTCAAAAAATAGCTTCAAGTGCAATTGATAAAACTACTTAATGACTCAGTTTTGTATTTACTATCTTTCTGATTTGCACAGAAAATATTTAACTATTCCACAAAGTGAAATTATTTAGAATCATAGAATCATAGAATATCTCAAGTTGGAAGGGATCCATAAGGATAATCAAGTCGAACTCCCTGCTTGTCACAGGACTAACTAAAACTAAAGCAAATGACTAAGAGCATCGTGCAGAGCTCTGACAGGCTTGGTGCCATAACTGCTTTCCTGGGAAGCGTGTTTCAGTGACCGACCATCCACTCTGTGGAGAACCTTTTCCTAATGTCCAGTCTGAACTTCCCCTGACACAGCTTCACTCCATTTCCTCATGTCCTGATGCTGGTTACCAGAGAGAGGAGATCAGCACCTCCTCTCTGCTGCCCACCAAGAAGTTGTAGACTACAATGAGGTCACCCATCAGCCTTCTCTTCTCCAAGCTGAACTACCAAGTTACCTCAGCTGTTCCCCGTAAATCTTGCCCTCAAGGCTTTTCACCATCTTGGCCACCCTCCTCTGGGCACACTCTAATAGTCTGATGTCTTTCATATATTGAGCTGCCCAAGACTGCACACAGTACTCAAGGTGGGGCCACACCAGTGCAATGTAGAGTGGGACAATCACCTCCCTCGACTGGCCAGCTATGCTGTGCTTGATGCACCCCAGGATACGGTTGGCACTTTTGTCTGCCAGGGCACACAGTTGACTCATATTCAACTTGCCATCAAACCAAACCCCCATATCTCTTTCTGTAGGAGCCATTCAGATTGTTCCGTGTCAGCCAGAATATCCTGTAATCTAGTTACTGAATGTGATGAAAATTATTTTAACTTAAAAAAAAAACAAACAGAACTCAACTTATTCTTGCTATATTTGGATATTTAGTTGTCTCATGATGTGCTACTTAAGGTGCATAGAGTGAGTACTTAGGAGAGCACTTTTCACTCCCTGAATATCACCAGGTTGGAGCCAGTAAGTAGACCTGAGCTGACACTACTGATGAAAAAGGTATCAACAAGAGAAACAGGCAGAGGAATAGTTAACTGGAGGCCTTGAAGGGGTTTGCCCTTGAGATAGCGCATACTTGCAAGTCTGTAAAAAGGTCATCATAGGTGTCTGTCAGCACAACCCCACATAAAGAGTTGTACTGACAGACAAACAGACATGGTTTTTGGATAGGTTTAGGGACTTAAAATACAGTTAAACAGCCAAATCATGCCTATCTAATTCTAATTCTGTGAACTCTTTCACAGAAGAAAACTAATGTTGGTTTTTTTTATTATTCTGCTTCTCCCTTTATGATGATATGTTCCTGTGGTTAAGCGTATTCATAACATTAATTGTAAGACATAGAAATAAGCATACTTATTTTAGAACTGCTTGTGGACAGATTCTGAAGTTCTTCAGTTGCCAATTTTACCACTAAATACTAGTTATAGCTTGCCAGGCAAAATTATAATAAACTTAAAGTTAACTGATTTTATTACAAATTTCAACATTGAATAATACTCTTTGCCTTGTGGAAAAGTGGGCAATATAATACTTTAAATACTGAGACATCAAAGAATTGAATTTGACTCAAAATAATGTAAAACATTATATTCATTCTAAATTTCCATTTCCAAGATCAATGTTCAGTGGAGTGTTCTTCAAAGAGATTCCCTAGTTTTCTTCCTTTCCCCAGTCCCTTCTTTTTTATTTTCCTCTCGATATCAAAACAGTTCCTCAGCTGAATCAGATCTTTCTGGTTAGTAGCCTGCATTGTGTTCTCTTGGGAGGATTTAGTTGGGTGCAGAGGAGCACATTGTTATGACCTGCTTCTGAGTTTTAGATAATTTGCATGTTACCAGAGTGGGTGTCGCAAGACTATTCTCTATGTTCAGGTTCCTTGGTTCCAGATTTGCCGCAGTTCGAGCTAACTTGAATGTTTTCCACCATGATATAGAATAATAGAATCATAGAATGGTTTGGGTTGGAAAGGACCTCAAAGATCATCTAGTTCCAAGCCCCCTGCCATGGGAAGGGACACCCTCCACTAGACCACATTGCCCAAAGCCCCATCCAGCCTGGCCTTGAACACTTCCAGGGATGGGGCCTCCACAAACTCTCTGGGCAACCTGTTCCAGTACCTCACCACTCTAACAGTAAAGAATTCCTTCTAATACCTAATCTAAGTCCACCGTCCTTCAGATTAAACCCATTACCCCTTGTCCTGTCACTACACTCCCTGATAAACAGTCCCTCTCCAGATTTCCTGTAGGCACCCTTTAGATACTGGTAAGCTGCAATTAGATCTCCCTGGAGGTGCCTTTTCTCCAGGCTGAACAACCCCAACTCTCTCAGCCTGTCCTCATAGCAGAGGTGCTCCAGCCCTCCGATCAGCTTCGTGGCCCTCCTCTGGACTCACTCCAACAGCTCCATGTCTGTCTTGTACTGGGGCCCCCAGAGCTGGATGCAGTCCTCCAGGTGGGGTCTCACCAGAGTGGAGTAGAGGGGCAGGATCACCTCCCTTGACCTGCTGGTCACACTTCTTTTGATGCAGCCCAGGACACGGTTGGCTTTCTGGGCTGCAAGCGCACACTGCCACCTCATGTTGAGCTTCCCATCAATCAACACCCCCAAGTCCTTCTCCTCAGGGCTGCTTTCAATCCATTCCTCGCCCAGCCTATAGTCGCGCTTGGGATTGCGCTGACCCACGTGCAGAACCTTGCACTTGGACCTGTTGAACTAAATGCGGTTTGCACGGGCCCACCTCTCCAGCCTGTCAAGGTCCCTCTGGATGGCATCCCTTCCCTCCAGCATGTCGACCACACCACACAGCTTGGTGTCGTCGGCAAACTTGCTGAGGGTGCACTCGATCCCAATGTCCATGTCACCGACAAAGATGTTGAACAGTGCCGGTCCCAGTACCGACCCCTGAGGAACGCCACTCATCACCGTTCTCCACTTGGACATTGAGCCGTTGACCACAACTCCTTGAGTGCGACCGTCCAGCCAATTCCTTATCCATCGAGTGGTCCATCCTTCGGATCCATGTCTCTCCAATTTAGACACAAGGATGTCATGCAGGACAGTGTCAAATGCCTTGCACAAGTCCAGGTAGATGACATCAGCTGCCCTTCCCTTACCCACCAAAGCTGTAACCCCATCGTAGAAGATCACCAAGTTTGTCAGGCACGATTTGCCCTTAAATGAAGCCGTGTTGGCTGTCACCAATCACCTCCTTGTTTTCCATGTGCCTGAGCATAGTCTCCAGGAGGGTCTGCTCCATAATCTTGCCAGGTACAGAGGTGAGACTGACCGGCCTGTAGTTCCCTTGGTCTTCCTTTCCCCCCTTCTTAAAAATGGGGGTTATGTTCCCCCTCTTCCAGTCAGTGGGAACTTTACCAGACTGCCAGGACTTCTCAAATACTTTTATCACATCTAACACCTAAAGAAGAATATGGGAGGAAAGGTGATTTGCTATAGTCAATGGGCAGAGTAGCTTGAGCTAGCTGAATGTGAGTCACCACCAGTTTCAGGGCTCAGTCAGGGTGTGCTCACTGCTTCTAACTTTGCTTTCTGGGAGGAAACAATTACAGGCAGAGCCTACAGCTGGTTTCCCCACAGGCAACACACTGTTCTGCCTCACCATCGCAAATCTGGCCACTGCTAGGTCAGCCTGCATTTTCCATTTTTAAGCCCTGGTGTTGTTTCTTCTTTTCTGATTTAACATTAGTGAAAAACAACAGCAACAACAACAACAAAACCTCCCAGAAAACAGACCTGAAAACAAAGAAACAAAAGCATGATTCAAGTACTTGTAGACATGAAGAAATCATTGGTTTCCTTAGCAACTGAATGCAGTTCTATATTAAGAACAAGAAAGTAATTAACCCTCTAATGTGAGATAATGCTAGAAACACACGTTTAAGTCTGCATGAATTTTTGGCTATTGCTCTAGCATATTAAAATTTTAAATGATGAAGCCTAGTCTTTGGTTAGCCATCCTATTAAAACAACAGGGAAATGGAAATTCCCTGGAACAGTTGTACATGTCATGAATGGAATATATCCAGATTGAAGGTTGTAATGGTTGGTCCTGATAGAAGCAGCTGTGCAGTCCTGTAATTAGATTACACTGTAAGATGGCTTTCTCTCCTCTTGTGCATGCAGCTATGATATGTCTTAATAGTTGTTTGGAGTGACATATCAGAGATTTTCTGTTTCAGTCTCTGCTAATAGTTTTTCCTCATCCTTTACTGTGAAGTTAGAAGAATCGTACATTCAGATATATACTTGGGAGTGAATAGGCTCCTGTGCTATTAAAATCTTTACAACTAGTATTCAGAAATACATGCTGTGACAATTATAGCGGAATATGCCACAAACTTTAAGAACCAGAAAAGTTTTACCGATTTCTCAGTTAGTACCTATCATGTTGTAATGAATGTCTAATCATATGGCTTGGCCATCAAAGTACAGAATTTTGCAGATTTAGTGGTGGTTGTGGTATAATCACCTGATTTCAGAATAATTCTTATTTGTGTAGGTGTTTAATGTGATGTAATATTTGAACCTTAGACACCATATTGCAAAATTTTAACTATGATTTATAGAAATTACTGCAGTATATGTGAATTTCTTTGGAGGATCTCATTCTATTACACTGCAAACATAAAAGTTAAGGCTGAGTGATTGCTAAATATTATTAAATAATACTAAAATAATACAGGTTGATTTTAGTTCATTTTTTTTTGTAAGAATGGTGATGTCTGATATCTAAAAACCAAAATTAAATATTCTTTGGGAGTTTAATTTGTGTATCTTGTTAATGAACTTTTTGCATTCCTGTTCTTTATTTTTCTAATACTGTTGGCTAAAATATCAAACAATGAAAACCAATCATCTACTTCAGTTATATCTGTGAGACGCAGCTGACTTTGGTGAGATTTACTCAGCATTAACAAAAGACAGGATTTCACCTTCTAGCCAAATGTCTTCATGGTGTATCCTTATTGGCTTCACAGGAGTTTTATACCAAGATACAGCTGGCCTCTGCTTCTTTCATGGTGCTGTGCCAAGGCTTATTAGAAGGGAAGTCAGACTCTGCTTCTGAAGCAATGACAGGAGGTATAGTGTTTCAATGTACTCTTCACCGTGAGGATCTTTCAAAAAAAAATTTTGATCAAGCTGATTCAAAGTCACTATGTACCACTATTTCTAAACTGTATCTAACTGTCAAAGTGGCTGAGATTACATATTAGATATGGTCACACTTCTACCCGTCTCACTGATCAGATCTTATCAAGATGAGGTTATTCAATTTCTTTTTTCTTTTTCTTTTTCTTCTTTCTGTTCTAAGAAAGAAATACATTATAGGGGTACAGGCTATACGCAATGCCTTGTAAATAGAAAAAAAATAGAGTTCTAGACTTTTTTCCTACATATAGTCACAGACAGGATCATCTCTCAAAGTTTTATTTCTTTCCTCATATAAGAAAAAAGCTATAAAAAGTTTCGATGCAGGATTTCTTCATGATCTTTTTATCATTTATAATTATCTATTATAATTTACTCATGTTATGTAATGTGTATGAATATGTAAGTAAGAATGTATATTTGTATGTGGGTGGGATTTTTTTGTTTGTTTTCTTCTAGAAAATAATCTTTTAGCACTGTCCTGGTTTCAGCTGAGATGATAGAGTTAATTTTCTCCCTAGCAGCTGGTATAGTGCTGTGTTTTGGATTTAGGATGAGAATAATGTTGATAACACACTGATATTTTGGTTGTTGCCATGCAATGTTTACACCAAGTCAAGGGCTTTTCAGCTTCTCACATTGCCCCACCAGCGAGTAGGCTGGGGGTGCACAAGGAGTTGGGAGGGGACACAGTTGGGACAACTGACCCCAACTGACCAAAGGGATATCCCATACCATATGGCATCATGCTTGGGGGAAGCTGGCCAGGGGTTACCGCAGCTCAGGAACTAGCTGGGAAGGACGGAAGGAAGGAAGGAAGGAAGGAAGGAAGGAAGGAAGGAAGGAAGGAAACAATTTCTCACACTTCTATAGTCAACTTTATCTTGATCATTGTAAAGTCTTAACTGTGTTTTATCACTTGTTTTCTTTTATGCAGTTATCTCTTAAGGACAAAAATTTTCACTTACTGTGTGCACTGTTATAGACAATTGTGACTGTCGTAAACCATCTGAACAGTAGAAAAAATAACCAGTGATAATCTTATCAGCTCTTGTAATCTACAGAAAGCAGTGGAGTCTGGAGTAGTTAGTGACTTTAAGACCATCAAAAATTCCTTTGAATGTGCTTTTCTTCTGTCTTGTCAATGGATGTCCTAGTGAATTGTGATTCATTTATGGGAGATGAATGGACTGAGAGCGGCCCTCCAGGGAAGGGCTTGGGGATTCTGGTGAATGAAGAATTTGGACATGGGACACTAATGTGTGCTTGCAACCCAGAAAGCCAATTGTATCTTCAGCTACATCAAAAGAAGCATGACCAGCCGGACAAGAGAGGACATTCTTCCCCTCTACTCTGCTCTCGTGAGACCCCACCTGGAGTACTGCATCCAGCTCTGTGGCCTCCAGCATAAGACAGACATCGACGTCCTTGAGCATGTCCAGAGGAGGGCCTTGAAAAGTATCACAGGGCTGAAACACCTCTCCTATCAAGAAAGGCTGAGAGAGTTAGGGTTGATCAACCTGGAGAAGAAAAGGCTCCAGGGAGGCCTTATTGCTGTCTTTCCATACTTAAAGAGGGCTTATAAGAAAGATAATTTCTTACCAGGGTTCATAGTGACAGAACAAGGGTCGATGTTTTAAAACTGAAAGACAGTAGGTTTAAATTGAACATAAGGAGGATTTTTACGATTTTTACGATAAAGGTAGTGAGACACTGGAATAGGCTGCCCAGAGAAGCTGTGGATGTCCCATCATTGAAAGTGTTCAAGGTCAGGTTGGACACGGCTTTGAGAACTCTGATCTAGTGAAAGATGTCCCTGCTCGTGGCAGGGGAGTTAGCCTAGGTGATCTTGCATGGTGCCTTTCGACTCAAACCACTCTGTGACTCTGCAGCGACAGCAGACTCATAGAGAACTGCTGTGAAAATATAAACTGTACTAACAACAATTTGCTTTGATATCCAATGGACTTCTGTACCTAGGATTTCAATCTCTTCATTTATTAGATTACAGAACAACATTTTTCATAGAAGTTCTTTCAGGATTTGTGATGAAGTTCATCCCCAAGACCCTTCCTGGCTCCCTGTGTGCGATGTCATTTTAGTTGCTTACAGCCAGTCACTCCATCTGACTACTGCTGTTACAAAAGCCCCACAGCGGGCACCATCATTCTTGTCTCTCATTTTTCTCAGCTGTTGGAACCACTCCACATCACTCTGCTATTCTCAGAACTGCAGTTCTTTCTCAGCTATATGTCCTCTGTACTTCCTGAAGTTTATTTTCCCCTCTAGAGTTGAAGGAAGAGTGAAAGCAGATAACGTCATGTAATGATTAACAGAGGAAAATCTACCGTAGCATCGTGAGGCTGAATTCACACCCTCAGATCTCCTTCTGATTGTAGGGATATAAATTGCTTGGATCATAACAAAGAAGGAGGTGAGAAAATAAGTATCTGTTTGTGTCCATGAAAACCAAATATGAACAACCATTTTCAAGTATAAAGTTTATTAAAGTCTCAATGAAGCAAATAGTTTACAATGTCTTCCTAATAAAAAAAATAATAATAATGACATGTTCTCTAAAGACACTTGCTATTATTTTTTCATGTGTGCATCTATACGTGTGCTTGGATGTGTGTGGAGAGCAGGAGGACATTAATTCCCGAATAAAATAGATGGGGAATGGATGGCTTCTTCAGCTGTAGTGAAAGATCAGCTGGAGTTAGATTTTAGATTTCAGGACACAACAAAAGTGAGTCTATTTGCTCAGAATGGATTCCATGCTGTGGAGAAGAAATAGGCTGAAAACCTAACTGAATTCAGATAAGGATAGGTAGGCAGTAAAACAAATCATATGATTTTACTGACAAATAAAGATGGTATGATTTCCGTGTCTGGGATTGATACAGTAGATCTGCTGCAGCGACCTGCAGCAATCACTTGACGTTTACAGTGGAGGGATATATAAGTTCTTAAAATGCCTTCATAATCTATCAGAATGTATCAGAAGTTTCCTGAATGGAAGACAGTAAAGAAAGACAAATATTTGTAATATATGCTACACATATAATATCCAGCCTTCTTTCTTTGGTGTAGGTTTATGTCCAAATCTGAACTTTTCATCTTATATTTGTGAAGATTTAGGAATTACATTTATATTCAAATTCTAATTTTGAGCCAGCCATGATATACTTGTTGATGATAGTAAGATGGGAGGTGCTGTTGACTCTCAAGGGACAAGAGGTCTTGCAGTGGGATCTGGATAGATTGGAGCATTGGGCAATCATTAATGGGATGAAACGTAACAAGTCCAAATACCAGATTCTGCACCTAGAGAAGAGTAACATCAGGCACAAGTATAAATTGGGAGAGGAGTGGCTGGAGAGCATCCCTGAAGAAAGTCATCTGGGGGGGCTGGTCAGCAGCAGATCAACATGAGCCAGCAGTGTGCCCTGGCAGCCAAGAGGGCAAACTGCATCCTGGGGGGCATCAAACACAGAATAACCAGACAGTCAAAAGAGGTGATTATCCTGCTGTATTTAGCATTGTTGCGGCCTCATCTTGAATACTATATGTTCTGGGCCCCACAATTTAAGAATCATGTTAAGATTCCTGAATGAGCCCAGAGGAGGGCAATAAAGCTGATGAAAGGGCTGGAAGGAATGTCCTGTGAGGAGTGGCTGAGGACACTGAGTTTGTCTAGTTTGGAGAAGAGGAGGCTGAGGGGCGACCTCATTGCTCTTTACAGGTTCCTCAGGAGGGGAAGTGGAGAGGGAGGTGTTGAGATCTTCTCCCTGGGATCCAATGCCAGGACGTGTGGGAATGGTGCAAAGCTGCACCAGGGGAGCTTTAGACTGGACATTAGGAAGCATTTATTTACTGAGAGGGTTGTGAAACACTGAAACAGGCTTCCTAGAGGGTGGTCAATGCTGCATGCCTGTGCTTAAGAGGCATTTGAACAATTCCCTTAATAACACGCTTTAACTTTTGATCAGCCCTGAAGTGGTCAGGCAGTTAGACCAGATGATTGTTGTAGATCCCTTCCAACTGGAACTATTCTATTCTATTCTATTCTATTCCATTCTATCCTATCCTATCCTATCCTATCCTATCCTATCCTATCCTATCCTATCCTATCCTATCCTACTCTATTCCAAAATATATGGTATTCCAGTACCACTCCTGATACGAGTTTGGATCATATGTGTCAGACATTTAATCAGAAAACCTTTAACAATGCGTCATTTGATGGGGGTGGGGAGGGAGATCATGCAAGAGCAAACAGCAAGGAAATTGTCAGCTTCACAGCTTGGAAGATTAGTTTCAAGGGAGCAACAGAGGGCTGCTGTACCTGGTGATATGTAAGCTTAGGTGAGCCCTTTGGGTTCTATGAATCTGTGGTTAGTTCACAGCTATTAACTGGCAATCAATCATTGGGAGATATAGCCAAAGCTATAACAAGCCTAATTTTTATAAATAAATCCTCCTTGTATGTTGGCTTCAGTTCTGCAGAAAGAAAAGAAAGAGTATGACTCTCTACTGAAATGTTGTTGTTCAAGTCCTTTGTACTGTTTTTATTTTGGGAATAAACATAGCTCAAAGGGTAGTTAGCTTTTCATGTTCAGAGAACATTCATCCAGCAGACAGAGTCACATCTACACACAGCATCTTAAGTCCTACTATTTGCTAGTGCAGTACCAAGATTATTTTTTATATCTATAGTATCTTATTCCAAATATGACACATGACAGAAATCTCACAATCAGTAAAAGTGATAAATGACAGGTTTAAAACTGGACCAACTGCACCTGCCTTATAAGTAAAACCAGACCTTTTCACCTGTCCCAACTACGCAACACAATCAGAACAAAAAATTGACACTATTAGAATGCTACTGAAATCATGTAGCACTCACTGCATGACCCTTTAATATCATTGAAAGTCTAATATCAATTATTATCAGGGTATTCCTACGTCATTATCTCAGTGCATTTTCTTGCCACATACATACTAAAACTGTAAATATGTTTGAAGTGTTTCTAATGAAACATTTTTCAGTGATAGTATTAAATGTATTCAATAATTCAATAATGAAATATTTTAATGCAGTGTGAAACCTTTGTTTAGATGAAGGTGTTCATAATCACTGTACTTCTTTAACTGAATGTTGGTTTTTTGTTTTGTTTTGTTTTTTTTAAAAAAAAGAAGTTGAAATTATCCAGTAATGTAGAAAATACTAGAATGTTAAAGGTAGATAAAACAAGACAAACCTATCACAAGACAATGAAAATCATGTTATAGTGAGGAACATACTACAATCAACACAACTGCACTTGTTTACATGAAAGTTAAACATATTTAGTAGTACTTCATGAAATTTTAAACCATTGAACTTCTTTCCTTCTCAAAATCCATTAAAAAAATGAAAGCTAAAAAAAACCCAAAAAACAACCACAACAAAAAACCACGAAACCAAAAAACACCCACAGGAAGAAAGAAAGCATATTCACCTCAGTTGAAACTGATAAACAGTCTACATGTAAACTGAACACTGAAGAAAACAGAATTGGTATTTGACTACTAATATGACCACTGAGGATTATGAAAAGTGCGTTTATCCTTTAACAGCCCGTAATAAGCTGGCAAAAAAGTTTGAAGCCTTATGTCTGACAAATAACACTTTTTTTTCTGATTTTTTTCTTGTATTCCTTCTGACATAAATATACATTGCGTCCTAACTCTTCAAGTCTTTTGACAGCACTATTTAAGATAGCAAAAGGAAGTGAATTCTGTCTTTCTCCAGAAAGTAATACACCCTGTGCACCTTGCCAGTCCAAACTCACCATGCTATCTTCTTGCCAGCTGTTTATGGGACATTAAGTGCCATCATGTTTTGGACTATCTCATAAAAATGCCATAAAGGTACTGGTGATAATAGATTATCAATGAATTATCCTGTCCTCATGAGTATATTAAGTATATAGATTAAGCCATCCATTCTTCAGAGGGTTTTTTTTAAGAATCTTGATCACAAAAAGACCATTTATAGAAATTATTGTAAAAGTAGCAGACAAAAAATATCCAATTAGCATGAGTGATCAAAGTGCTGAGAAACAGCTACTGAGAGTCCTGAAAACAGCAGGAAATGTAGAGGAACACTAGAGAGAATTTCTGAAAGTTTAGGGGGATACTGTTAAGGGGAAAAAAGAAATTAACATAATAAAGATTTGGCTTAGTTCTCTTGTCACCCCTCAATTTGTTGTTTTGTTTCTAGTGACACAACTTGTGCAAAATGATTCAAAGAGGAAGGGATATAATCACTAAAACAACAGACAGAGAATGGGTAGCATTATTATGGCTGTACATCTAGTTTAGGCTAGTATGTAGTTTAGGGAACCCAGGAATATTTCCCATTTCCTGTTTGTGTTTTATGCAAATCTTGGCCTTGGTGTAAGAGTCAGACCTGAGAGATTTCAGCCTCCTTCTCACCCTCATAATTATTCTCATAGAAATTAAATTCTGGAGACCTCAGTCTTTACTAGGAAGACCAGAGTTCAAGAATCGCAGGTCCCAGAGACCAAGGGGAAAATCTGGAGAAAGGAAGATTTACCCTTAGTGGAAAAGGATCAGGTCAGGGAATACTTAAGTGAACATAAGTACATGTGCACTGATGGTATGCACCCACAAGTGCTGAGGGAGCTGGCAGATGTCATTGCGAGGCCACTCTTGATAATCCTTGATCAGTCATGGTTATTGGAAGAAATGCAAGAAGGAGGACACAGGGAACTACAAGCCTGTTAGCCGCACCTTGATCCTTGGAAAGGTGGTGGAACAATGAATCCTGGAAATAACTTACAGGCACATGAAAGACAAAAAAGTCATCCGGAGTAGTCAGCATGGATTCACCAAGGGGAAGGCATGCTTTACAAACTTGATAAACTTCTATGATGAAATGACTGGTCTGGTAGCTGAAGGGAGAGCAATGGATATTATCTGCCTAGACTTCGGTAAGGTCTTTGACACTGTCTTCCATAAGATTCTCATCGATGACAATGTGTTTAAATATGGGCTGGATGAGCAGACAGTGAGGTGAACTGAAAACAGACTGAACAAGATGACCCAGAGGATGGTTATTGGTGGTAGGAAGTCTAGTTGGAGACCACAAACCAGCAGTGTACTCCAAGGGTCAATACTGAGTCCAAGCGTGTTTCACATAGACTCATAGAATCACAGAATCTTTGATTTGTAGATGAGTTTGGGTTGGAATGGACCTTGCAAGATCACCTAGTCCAACTGCCCTGCCATGGGCAGGGACATCTTGCACTAGATCAGGCTGGTCAAAGCCCTATCCAACCTGATCTTGAACACTTGTGATGATTGGCCATCCACAATTTATCTGAGCAACCTGTCTCACTACCCTCGTCATAAAAAAATTCCACCTTATTTTAAATCTAAACCTGCCTTCTTTTGATTTAAAAACATTACCCCTTGTCCTCTTACTACAGGCCTTGGTAAAAACAGTCTTTCTCTGTCTGTATTATAAGCTTCCTTTAAGTACTGAAAAGCAGAAATAAGGCCTTCTCAGAGCCTTTTCTTCTCCAGGCTGAACCACCCCAACTCCCCCAACTATCTCACCAGTATCCCCAAGTTTTTCACCACAGGGCTGCTCTCAATCCATTCATCCCTCAGTCTGTATTGATATTGGGGACTGTCCCTACCCACTTCATGAAGTTCACACAAGCTTACTCCTCAAGCCTGTCAAGATCCCTTTTGATGGCAATTCTTCTGTCTAGTGAATTGACCGCACCACTCAGCTTGGTGTTACCTACAAATCTGCTTAAGGTCCACTCAGTCCCACTGTTTTTGTCATTCATGAAGATATTAAATAGTATTGGTCCCAGTATGGACCTTGACGGACACCACTGGTTTGCACTTGAATATTGAGCCATTGAGTGTAACTTGTTGGATGTGACCATCCAGCCAATTCTTTATCTAACAGTCCATCCATCAAACCCCTATCTCTCCAATTTAGCAGCAAGAATGTTGTAGGGGACCATATCAAAGGCCTTACAGAAGTCCAGGTAGATGACGTCCATAGTTCTTCCCTTGTCCACTGACGCAGTCACTCCATCATAGAATGCTACTAGTTTAATAAGGCATGATTTGCCCTTGGTGAAGCCATGTTGGTTGTCTCTAATCACTTCCCTGCCTTCTTTATACTTCAATATATCTTTCAGGAGGATCTGTTCCATGTTCTTACCAGGCAGAGAGGTGAGGCTGACTTGTCAGTAGTTCCCAGGGTCCTCCTTTTTAGCCTTTTTAAATATGAGTAGGATATTCCCTTTTCTCCAGTCACTGACGATTTCACCTGACTGCCATGACTTTTCAAATGTGATGGAGAGTGGTTTGGAAACTACATCAACCAATTCCCTCAGGATCCTGGGATGCATCTCGCTGGGTCCCATGGGCTTAGGTATGTTCAGGTTCCTCAGGTGGTCTCAAATCTGATCTCCTACGACGGAGGGGACTTCACCTCCCAGTCACTGTCTTGAGTTTCGGGTGTTTGAGATATGTGGGAAAGCGACTACCATTGAAAACTGAGGAAAATGTCTTCATTAATGATCTGAATGATGAGACAGAGCATAACCTCAGCAAATTTTTTGATTATACAAAACTCAGAGGAGTGGCTGATATGCCAGCAGGTTGTGCTGCCATTCAGAAGAACCTTAACAGGCTAGAGAAATGGGCTGACAAGAACCCCTTGAAGTTCAACAAGGAGAAATGCAAAGTTCTGCACCTGGGGAGGAACAACCCTTGATACTAGTGTATGCCTGAGGTTACCCAGCTGGAAATCAGCTTTGAAGAAAAGGCTCTGGGGTACCTGATGGACAACAAGTTGAACATGGGGCAGTAATGTGCTGTTGCCTCAAAGAATGCTAATGATATTCTGGGCTGCATTAGGAGGAGTCTTGCCAGCAGATTCTGGCACTACTCAGCAGTGGTGAGGACACACCTGGAGTACTGTGTCCAGTTCTGAGCTCTCTGGTACAAGAGAGACATGGACATGCTGGAAAGCATCCAGAAAGGAGCCAGTAAGATGTTCAAGGAACTGGAGCATCTCTCCTATGAGGAAAGGCTGAGAGAGCTGGAACTGTTGAATCAAGAGAAGGGAAGGGAAGGGAAGGGAAGGGAAGGGAAGGGAAGGGAAGGGAAGGGAAGGGAAGGGAAGGGAAGGGAAGGGAAGGGAAGGGGAGGGGAGGGGAGGGGAGGGGAGGGGAGGGGAGGGGAAGGGAAGGGAGGGGAAGGGAAGGGAAGGGAAGGGAAGGGAAGGGAAGGGAAGGGAAGGGAAGGGAAGGGAAGGGAAGGGAAGGGAAGGGAAGGGAAGGGAAGGGAAGGGAAGGGAAGGGAAGGGAAGGGAAGGGAAGGGGAGGGAAGGGAAGGGGAGAGGAGGGGAGGGGAGGGGAGGGGGATCTTATTAACATGTATAAATACCTGAAGGGACAGTGCAAAGAGGACAAAACCAGGCTTTTTTCCGTGGTACTCAGTGACAGGACCAGGAGCAATGGGCAAAAACTGAAACAGGAGGGAGGAGGAAGGATAGATACTTGAGGCTTTCCATATTGTACCTGAACAGGTATGTCTAGACACAACCAAAAAAACTTATAAGGGTTGATACCTTATAAAGGAATAGCTGCTTTTCTCTCATATCAAGATTCTCCTTCTCCAAAGATTATGTTCACAACCAGACCTATGAATTTGAAAATATCTGTAAATGTCAGCAAAAACATGAATTCCTTTCAATATTAGATTTTTAATGATTTTTCTTTATGTTACTGAAAGGACTGGCAAGGCAGATCAGATTACTTGCTTTGTGTTTTCCCTTCTTTTATACTATTTTTCAAGTTTTGTCTGCATTGCTGGGCTGTGATGTCCTAGAATTTTATAGGCTTTTATTAAGTGACTAAATAGTTCAAGGTTTTTTCTACATGTCTAACACTATCACCACTCTAAGGAAAATCATACAACAGCAGGTGAAGATGCAGTATAAAAGAGCACAGTGTGAAAAGACCGTCTCACACTGCTCCAGCTTCACATCTTTCATTGCTGTTTATAATAAGCTAAAGGGTAGACTTTGGGAGGTCAGACACACATTGATTTAGTCTCATGACTGTAATAGTATGTTGGCTAGTGTGCAATCTTTGTTGAACAGAAAGATACAAAATGCAGCTCACCTCAGAAAATTGCTGTGGGTGGCTGAAGACAGATGAACTTTCAGCATTATATGAAGTATGCTCATAGATCACGTAGTCAGGTGGATGTGCACATATTTGCATAAGTATTCATACAACAAATCTATTGCTTCATCTCAAGGTCTTTTATTAAGCTGGGTACTGTGTTGCATAGCCTGTTCTGATGAAATAACTGTGTGCAGGAGTGTGCACATTAGAGTGGAAGACTTACTGAAAATTCAACCTTTTCCCTTATAACAAACCCTCTTAGAATTTGCATGGAGCTTCAAAGGTTCAAGTAAGGAGGGTAATTTGATATTAATTTTGTAGAAATAAGAGATACTTAAGTATCAGTATGCATTTTCATTGATAAAATTGTAGTTTGAATGAGCAGGTTTTGACTCTATGCAAAATATACCCTTTTTTTTTCATCCCTTGAGGTGCATGCTGGTGGAAAAACAGTATCATAGGGCACCCCATTATGGGGCATAGGGTACTGTCTATTTAAGTAACAGGAAGGTGGGCCTTAGCACATCTAACATCTGCATCTGTTCACATCTAAAGCTACACATTTTTCCTTGCCAAGTTCTTCATCTCCCATGTCAAAGAATCAGATCACACTTCCTTATGTGTGCTTCTTTACCATAGTCTTGTCTGCTGTGATATCTAACAGTGATCACAGTTATGATTTTGGACAGTCTTTATGATAGGACCTCACAAGTCTGCTTATGTTAGCAAATTAGAAAGGTTCTTTTTTGGGATGATTTTACCACATGTCTGTAGTTAATCATGTGGTATGCACTGAAGTGATCACTGGTGTACTCAAAGCCGTTCTTCTCCCACTATTACCAAGCATAAGTCACATACTAATACTCCAGGTAAAGCACCCCAGAACAAATAGGATGCATGTCCCTCCAGCAGGTAGTGTTGTACACATATACAGGACTTTGTTAGCAATGACAAGATGACCTGGGCCAGTTGGGAAAAAAAAAAAAAATCTATTTCTTAACACCTGATAGGTATAGACATGTGGTAGGTGCCTCATGTCAGCGAGAAGCCAGAGCAGGGATGCTCCACAAAGGGTGACGAGCTGGGGGTTGAAACAAGCTGACCCTTGTTCAAGCAGGACAGCAACCCCACCCTGGCAGTGCACAGTCCAACAGCACCTGCACAGGAGGACCATTGCCAGGATGGTGATGGTAACAGGTCCTACCACAGGCCCACAACCAGCAGGCAAAGGCAAAGGGAGGGATCAGATCCCATGTCATGCCGGGTCATCCAGCCAAGTCAGGAGCAGCAGGGGATGAGGCTGGGTGCTGACCTGCCTACGGTGTGGCTCAGATTTTGATTGAGTGTCCCAGGCTGAGCTGCAGTAGTGTTCCTGAGCCATGGACAGGTCCTGAGGCAGGTGAGGCTGGGCAGGGCCATTGGGGCTTGTGGGTGTACTCAGGGCCCTATACCCAGCACTCACAATTGGCATGAAGCTCATCCCTGATAAATATGTGATGTGGTTGCATGGTCCTAGAGCCATAATGGAACATGGCAAATCATTCCCCAGCCCCTCTCTCTTTGTGCCACCCAAGTCACTAAAGACGTATCCATATACTGTAGTAAGAACCATTGTAGGACTTACGATTTATTTTCTACAGGCCATACAAAGGCCTAAAAAGCCTGAGAAAGAGTTAGAGTTTATTATGAATCTATGATAAATTTGAAGTAATAATTTTGAGAAAAATTCATACTCAACTACTGTGCCCTCAAGTCACCAAATATTTTATGTGGTCTTTTAAGGATTCTTAGAGTATTATGTTAGATTAAGAGCAAAGTAAACAAGAGTTTTAAATGAGCTTATTTTAAACTTTAACTATTTTAACTGTCAAACAAGTATACAATGGAAAAAGTTTATTTTTTTTTTAACTTAGCTTTTTTATGTTGGGTTTTTTGCTTTGTTTTGTACAGCCAACTAGTAAGACATTAGTGACAAAATTGGTGGTTGCTGACACTCTAATTTGAATGTTACTATATGAGTAACAACAACAGCCTTTTATGTATCCAAAGATTGCAGTATCTACTTGTAGCTCTGTGATATTACGTTACTCATCTAGGGTAAGCTCTAATTCAGACACAGTTCCAGCTAATATAACAAGCCTTGCTTTCCCTGTCCAGCATTTTCTTGAACAATTTCCTTTGACATAAAATGACATTCCCCATTTCTTCACCACAGATGAGTTTCATTTAAAAAAATAAGGATAAATTAGATCTTTTTTTCAGCTTGCTCTCTTCCTCTGATATTAATTTATTTCATATTTCCTACTTCCCTACATACTCCTGTGGGTGAGAAGTAGCTCACTTTAAGGACATTATGAGAAAGGAGCCCAGAAACCTAAGCTTGTGGGGAGAAGGTAAAACTTGTTGTCATAAGAACACCCAGACACAGTAGCAGCTTGTGACTAATTTTGTAAATGGGACTTCCATAGTCTTCATAGAAAACTGAAAGCATTCCAGACATCATGGACATGTGGACTCAGCAGCACTGTGAGTCTGTGATTTATTTTTTAACCATAAATGGCATTATCATGATGGCCATGATGATTTCAGTGAGATTATTTACATCCTCTCTTCTTGTTTGTCATCTGTCACCTGAAATATAGGCAGTATAATGCATAATAGCACTGACTAGGAGTCTCAAACTCAGAATGGACCAAGCCATCAAAGTACTCTGTATTTTACATGGTTCATAATCTGCAGAAGCCTGTCCACTATGGGTGTTTGCAGGAGGAATATTCATTTCAGAGGACATTCAATGAGGTTGGGTGTAGTGCCAGAGGATGTGGCTGATATAAATGAAATAACTTATTGAATAAAAACCTACCTCCCCTTTATGCTTTATTGTTGTTAGTTATAGAAGCTTTTATTCATTATTACATGCAAACAAACAATATTGTCTCACCTAGAATGGCTGTTGGCAAGAAATACATTCTGAAAGCCAATTCACACTTAAGAGAAGTCCAAGAAGATTGAATAAGAAAAGAGAGAAAGAAAACACTTTAAAATGAAGGTCAAATCCTTCTTGCAGGTCAAATCCTTCTTACATGTGCATAGTATGTATAGTGAAAGCGTGATACCTGAGGTAGGATAGGGTTTTCTCAACGGGATTAGCTGAAATTAGGTACAGTTATGTTTCACAGCACAAGGAGAGAAGGCACTCTTGCTTTCTGGGGCCATTTGGAACTTCTCAAATCCCACTCAGATTAAATGAACTCAGAAGCCTTCTTCAGGCTGTGGCTTAGGAACAGATCCCTCAGAGGAAGACAGACAACATAGCTATAAATCATATTGTGGTTTAGCACTTAAAAACACTTGAGAAATCAGAAGTACTTTGGGAGATATGCTTAGACTAACAATAAGCAGACAGGGCCACTGTCACTTCTGTCCCAATTCGAAAGCTACTTGTGTGGCAGGTGATATTGCAGAGCTACAAGATTCATACTTCTTCTCCACAAAGTCAGAATAGTCTCACAATGCTTAAATTTTTACAGATTTGATGATTAAATGCCTGTAGGCATAACTGACCTTGTAACTCTTGAATTGCTGAGTACTTACTGGCAACGAGTCCACCCAAAGCTTTGCAAGTGGTTTGTCTGTTTACCAGTTACCAAGTATTCCAGAGATGGATCCATCCTATAATGGATTTGCTGGAGAATTTGGGGGAAGGAAGGAAGGAAGGAAGGAAGGAAGGAAGGAAGGAAGGAAGGAAGGAAGGAAGGAAGGAAGGAAGGAAGGAAGGAAGGAAGGAAGGAAGGAAGGAAGGAAGGAAGGAGGACATGAAGACAATTTAACTTTACCTCTTGATTGCTCATTATTCACGGATAGAATTTCATGCAATATTTGAATAAGAATTCTGGACAATTAAAGTCCTAAGGCCCCCAAAGAAAGTCCTTGAGAAACAAGAGCAGAGAAATACTCTTGCCACACAGTCAAAGGACACAGCAATAGAGAGTTCCTCCTGATTTTCTGAAATATTACCAATTTAAGTACATTGTATCTAGAAATTTCCTGAGGTATGGGGTCATCTACCCAGAATCTTCAACTGTGTTGTTACCTTTTATGTATAACACAAGGCTTGGCATATTTACACAGTCCAATTTCCTAGCATAAAATTCTGCTAAAGCTAACAGAGTTAAATCAACAAGAAACATGATGTCTCCTTTGTGTTATGCTTTTACTGATAGAATCATAGATCTGTAATACCTATTCACTTGGAGTAATAGGTCTGCATTATAACACACTCGTTCAGAAATATACTTCAAAAGAAGTAAAGGTATTAACTATTTTTTAAAAAGTGATTTGCAATAGTGGAGCACTGCAGAAATGAACACATTTTGGGGGGGGGGAAGTTTTAGCATAATTTACCAGTATTTTCAGCAAATGCATCTTGCCATTACATTTATGGTATACCTGAAAAGCAGGACTGTGACAGTTTAATGCAAAAGCAATTATATTGTATGGTAAAAGTACTAAAAGTGTTTTCCAGTGGAGGAGGAAATAGTAAAAATCCTAGCATTTTAATAAATTTACTGCATTTTTCCCTTAGATCTTCAGTATCACCTGTCAAAAAAGCACAAGAACCAACCTTATCATTTCATTGTTTGTAAAATGTATGACTTTTATGTATAACTTTAGCTTGTAACCCCCTGATTTCTTTTCTTACAGCAATGTGGACTCCAAAGGTAATTTGAAGCCTGTAACAATAGATTTGGTTTTAGTTACTAGTCTCTCATGGACCTTTTTGAAAGCACCCTACAGACTCTGAAGACAGCTTGTACAGTAACAGGTTTTCTGCACTCACAGGCCAGTTATCATGCCTCTTGATTTCCTTCATTTCTTTTCACTCGTCATTCTACAAAGTTTTTTCTATTTTGTACCAAAGCACTCATTATTTGATTTCTAAATCTCAGCTATTACTATGCTAATTCTCTGTAGTCCAACACTTAAACATCAAAAATATGTTTAAGGAACCTTAAAAGACAAAGCTCTACTTCACTTTTATACAGACACATATGGTTAAACTTTTAGCCACAAAAATTGACAGAGGAAATTCAAAGCACCATTAAGCACATAAACATCAACAATTTTACCTGAACGCAAAATGCATTCTGTAATTTTTTTCCCCATTCTTCAGCTCACCCACTCAAAGTAATTAGATACAGCCTTTTCACTTCCGAAGTTTCAGTGGCACTGTGTTTTTAGCACATGTATTAAAAACCACAAGTTTTTTTGTTTTTTGTTTTTTGTTTTTTTTTTTTTTAATTCATTGATTGTTTTCTTCCCTTTCTCTGCCAATTTAATCTCTGCTCTCTCATTGCTAAAGGAGTATCTGCAAGCTGAGAGTCATGATCAAGCAGAGATGTAACAATACCAGTTATGCTAACAGCCTTCTGGGACTAAAATTGCTTTAGCAGAATATCTGGGTTACTTTAACATATTTTTCTACTTCCACTGTGTTTTCCATAAGATGAAGCCTCAAGATAAGTGAATTACACTAACTGCTACACATTGGAGTATTGGAATGTTATTTTCAACCACCACTCCAGCCTACTGTAAAATAACTACCATTAAAAAAAGATGGAAACAATATTTAGATTGCATAATAGAGTCATTTTTATGGCAGGTCTCTCTTTTTTCTTCATGATTGTCAGATTTATTTACAGATATAGAAAAAAAAGGCTGAATGTGTGTGTGTGTGTTGAGGGTGGTGTTTTGTTCTAACACAGTCCAAAAAGATTCTTGATGTTATTGCTTATCCTGTGATACACAAGAAATTGCAGTAGCTGTTGCCTTAATACCTACCTAGTCCCAGTCTCAAGGTATTTTTCAAATATGATATGTGAATTTGAAACTCTAATATTGTAAATTAAAATCAACTAGTACAATTAAGTACATGCATAAAAAACAGGGCAAAAAAGCAGCAAATATTTCATTGTATTCAATTACACTATTTTTCCTCATGAATTTTTTTTTTTTTTCATAGCATTCCTCATTTTTATTGCAATTTTGTTATCATTTCTCTATGGTGAGCTCACAGGCATTCGATGTATATGACATATCATATCACAAAAGCATTATTCTTTGAAAATTCTTATTTGTTTCATGAAATTACTTTTGTCATTGTCTTCACTAAATAATTAGTTATATTAAGTTTTAGACATCATGTGAAATAATTGGAAGCCTAGACATTATACTATTTGACTGCTCTGCTCAGACATCACATGAAATACTTAACTGATTTGCCCATTGCATGAAATGAGTAGCATTACTCTCACAGTCATGTTTGTAATATTAATTTCCAATATTGCCATAACAAATAGAAGCTTCTGTAAGGAACAGTGTCCCAGATATTTCTTACTAATCAGAATATAAGTAGGTAAAGTAGGTACATGTAAAAAACCAACCAAACAAACAAACAAATTTCTTCTCACATTGCCTCTCAGTTCATGTCAATTAGCGATTATAAGGTTAGAAAAAATTATATTTTTTCTGTCTTCCTTTTTAGGCACTTCCTTCCACACAGAATTTCTTTGATAAAATTTCTTCATCTTAAAATCTTATTCCTTTTTGGTCATTTTTTTCATGTACTTTGATAGAGAGTAATGACCAAACTTCACTTTCAGTATTTCTCTGAGTAGAAGGTAATGTTGCACAATTTGTTGAATCCTATTAACATTTCAATTCCATCTGGAACAAATTGTGCTTCTTTTAAACCATCTCCATGGGTGCTCAAGGAATAGTATCTAGATGTTATATTATGAATGTGAATTATATGTTTACAACTGTAAATGGTAAGACCTTTAAGCAATTTAAGTTTTCCTGAATGTCTTTGGATGTGGAGCAATGGATGGACTTCAAACCAGGAATTGTACAAGACACCTGTCAGGTACTGAGTAATTAAACCTTTCTTTTTCTCTATACTGTTCCAGATTTACAAGCTAGTCAGTTTAACTGTTTACACTATGAACAGTTGACTTGACTATGAGCAGTACTGGGTTGTCAGCATTCCCGAATGAAACCATTCTGGGACAGGTAGTAACATAAAGAACCTTCATTTTTTCATGTGACCAAGAATTATAAATTCCTTGGGTTTTCATAGCTCATCTAAAGACACCTTGAAGGGGTTTCCACTGCTTCAAAAATCAAAACTGCTTAAAAATGCCTGAAGCCGCACATAAAATAAAAGAAATGTTAAAACCACTAGACACTGAAAAATGCAGGCATAGGCCACAACAGGCAATCTGGACTCTCAAGAACATTTTAGACTTATAACATTTGTTTATTTATTTAATATAACATGTTAAATGACCAAAGCTTGCAGTCTCTCCCTTAAACCATTTTTCTACATCCCAGAATGCAAGCAAAACAAATAAAGAAAAAGTTCAGTGAGATAATGTGGCTGTAATAAGCATTATTGACATTCTTTACCAAAAGCCTGTCATTCTTTCCCTAAGTACCTTTTTACTATAGTTATAGTGAGTCATTTGCCCCTGTAGGCTTGTGATATTTAGGTCCCATGCTAACCGCTGTTCGCCCATTAGGCTTTCAATGAAGACAGAACCTAAAAAAAAAAAAACCTGCTAAAAGGCACCACAGAGCCACAGGGAAATTCAAACTGCTCTGCATGCGGGAGCTAAGAGAACTGCTAAAATCAAGGGATAAAGTTCAAAATGTGATCATTTTAGTGCAGTCTCCTTCAGAATGTGATTTATTCTGTTTTGTTTTGTAGTGATTTGTTGTCTGTTATTTTTCCTAAAATGGATTGCTATAAATGTGAACAAGGGTTTGAGAATCTCAGGGTTTGGTGATAAAGTAACAACTTCGATAAAATAAAATTGGAAAGAATGCTTTCCAGATAAATTTCTTTGCATTTTGAGGTCTCAAAGTGCATCGCTAGGATTTATGATGAACTGATTCTTACAGCAATCTTGATAAACATGCACCATCCCATTTTATATACAGGAATATTAAAAACAAATTCCTATATAAACCAGTCTAAGTTGTGCCTTCTGCAGTCACATTCCTCCTCCAACTCTACCTGGCAACACCATTCCCTTGTGTCTCAACTAGAAGCATGTCAGACACTAAATGAGCTTGTTCGGAGAGATACACAGATGGAAAACAAATCACATTTTCGTAGACTCTGTTTACAGACAGATTGTTTTATCCAGTTCAGTCACTGCTGAAGTCTTCAACTCGTTGTCAAACAATGGTTAAAGCAAATGGGAGTCCAGGAGAGGAGGTTAGAGCAGGACTGCAATGACCTTGTGCTATTTCAGTTTAAATCATCACCGGACTGCACCCTGAGGCACAAATGCCTATATCCCAGAATAATTCACAGACCTCCTCCTTCCACGTCCAGGCCAGAGAGATTACGTGAATTGCCAAATTCTGGCTAGAAATCTGTGGTCAGCCTCAGAGACGTTGCCATGCTCGCACTCTTTCAGGGCTTGAGAGACAATGCTGGCCCCCAAAGGAGTGCTTCCATTTTTAATTTTGCACTAACACTAGCACTTTTAAAGCCTCTTGAGGGGTGGGATTTAACCCAGCTAAATACTAAATATAAGGAAGGGCATGCAAGATCTTGACCAAGAAACAAAGAGAGGAGCGACCAAGGCTCCTCCTTTTTTTTTTATTTTTTCTTTTTTTTTTTGAGGAGGAGGAGGGGTATTTTGGTGGTTTGATTTGTTTTGTTGTTTTTGATGTTTTGTGTACACCCACAACATTTAAACTGGCTTAAAGCAGTTCAGGTGTCAGGATCAGGACTCAGTTTTGCTCCTGAATTGAAACTGAGGTTACAACAGACAATTAAATATAGTTTTTATTCTTTAACCTTTAAAACATCACATTTATCTGTCATGAAGGATATGCATCTGATACACAATGTTAGGATTTTCCATGACTTTCACGCCTAATTTTAGATCACCAATTTGGACTGGGGCTGAATAGTAGTCAGATTTCCTCCTTATGACAACAGGCTATTACCACCTGCCAGGGACACTCTGTCAACCCTGGCACTCTTCCATCCTAACGGTCCAGTCCCTTTCACTTCAGTAAAAGTTAAATAAAGGAAATGCTTGCTAGTCTCAGGATGAATATGAGGCAGTCAGTAGAAAATAACCCAGTAATAATTTCTCTCCTTTTTATTTTAAGGAATGAGGATGAAACCCTGTACTATTGAAATTTAGGGGAACCATGATTTTAGTATGGAGGTCCTTTCTGGAGCATAACTTGATCTAGGGAAAAAGCAGAGGATAAATATAAAGACAAATATTGCCTAGTAACACTAATATTTATCTGACTCTAAGAATCTTTAGCATGCATATGGATAAATAGTTATAATACTAATGAAACAACTTATGAAAAGTATGGATTTGGGGTAAGTGTAGCCATCAGACTCTTTTGAAACATTTAAACCTACTGAAACCCTTATTTTTTAGTTTGTCCAATGTTCTCAATATTAAATACAAATTCTCTTGGACTCTTTCTACTCTTTTATTTTAGTAACCACTTCTCACCAACCCTCTTTTCATGTACATATGCAGATATGTGGTGACGGTTTTGAATGTGGCAAAAGTTCTGTCAAGCTGAGGCTGTGATAGAGGTTAGCAAATATTTTCATGGTTCAGTTTTCTGTTCCCTCCAATAAAGGGACAGCATAATGACTGAGGAAGCAGCTGTGTTGCTAAGACTAAAGGTTTGGTCTCAGTGAACACCTTCAGACTCTGAGAAAGAATGATGTGAATAAATCCATAATGGTTAAAATTTCAACCATTTTCATATATTTTGCTCAGTTTTTCCTAAACAAAGAACAATCTTGTAAAGACAGAAAAGCAACAAAAATAAATAAGGTTGCCTTTAACTGCTGATTTTAAAGCTCTGATCTCTAACATGTGGTTCACTGGCAACATACTGTTGCAAGATCCTTTGATAATGCTTTCAGCCTCAGGAAACTGTCACTGCTGCTATGGTCCAAGCTGACAGGCAAATAAAGAACGATGTTGCCTGCAGCATATTTCTTGCTTCCCACTGTTGACCACACTGCCACTGAGAACTGGAAGTCAGAGTTCTAGTAAATTCAAGATGTGACTTTCCTCGCTCCTTAATTATATGAAAGACTTGGTTCAGAAGCTAATAATTTTTGCAGAGGTCAATTAAGTTTGATGTTCAACACGTGTGCAATTCATGGAAGAGACCGTTACAAGAAATAACATTACATGGGTTTAGAAATTTGGACTACTAAAATAGTCAAGAAAATCCTGAATTCAAATCAAGTAAAGTAAAGGTCACCAGATAGATACTTCTAATTTCTAAGACATTTTGGCAAGAATAGTTTTATAATTAAACCAAAACAAACCAAACAAGCAAACAAAAAACCCAAAACATTTTATTTCTACACACACAAAAAATACTGTTATAGTTAAAGGCTCATTAACGGAGGAAAAAGATTACTGCTATCAAATTGGTATTCTTCAAAAAACAATCATTTTTCCTTTCACATCTTTGTTGGAAATCTAGCTTGCTATAAGGCTTTTATATGGCAATGATGTTATTATGTTCTTCTGCATTGTAATGATGCTATGTTGTAATGAATTTTGATGTCACTACAGCAAGGGAACAGCTGCTGCAATGAAGACCACTAAATGGAATTCAGTCCTTAAAGATTCATATATCCTGTGTGAAATTTCAGTAGCCTGTGTAGCACCTTTGACATCATTGGTCAGAAGAGGATCGATAATAAAATTTGGACTACTGTAATGGTGCAAGGTACAAATTGTCAGAGAATTGAGACATCCTTTTCTCAGACTGAAAAACAAAATGGAGCTGATTTGTCTTTGCCCTGAAGTTTTTATGATGAAAAGTGGAACTGCAGCTAAATCATACTTCTAGAATTTTTCACCCACACTTTTCAAATGCCAATAACAAGTTAGGGAGAGTAGAGAACTTGATGTATTAATTTAAATTATATCCGTGACACTTTACATACACAGCAGAAAAGATTTTATTCTAAAGCAAAGGAATAGTGCTAACATAACTATTTGAATGCTGTTGAGGTAAAGCACTTAATTCATGCTTTTCTTTTCTTTTTTTTTTTTTTTTTTTTTTCCCCAGCAATTGAATACTATAATGCTCTATTTGTTGGAACACCCAACAATTTGTTGAAGTGGTTTCAGTTTTTAAAAACATGAAGGAGCTACTTTTCTGACTAAACACAAAAATCAAAGTGCTCTGAAACTTCTTTCACTAGTGTTTGGTCTCAAAGAGACTTCAGATTTTTTTCTAGTTCTAGCTGTTATGATCCAACTTTGTCTTTGTATGCCACAAAAGTTGTATTCATTAACAAACAGCTAAGTTGTGGCGCTAAAACTGAAGGGAGACTCTTGCTCTTGTGATCTCAAAGTATGGAAATTTGGAATTTCTAAGGCAATTTAGCATGATTTTACAATGAATCATTAAGTATTTCCAAATATTTTGTAGATGACTATTGTATGCAAGTATTATGACTGTTTCTACACCTACAGGATTTTAAATTTGTTGGACACAGGGAAGCTTTTATTAAATAGTGATAGAAGTAAAAAGGGGTTTTTTGGGTGGTTTTTTTATTTATTTTTTATTTTTTTATTAACTCCCACCACTACTAGTAAGATTTCTGTTTAGACAATTACTGCTGTGAGACAAAAATGTCAATTTATCTTGAGTGAATTAAGGCTTAATTAACCTTACTTTCCCTCCAGGCCATTGATCTGGAAACAGCAAGTCAGTAATTGAATGTTGTAGCTACGACAACCCCCAGTTTCTTAAAACATGTGATTCATTTTCCTGAACTACCACGAGAGCGTGTTCTGGCTCTTAACAACCCTTTTACTATAGATTTCAATCCATCAAAAAAGATTCAAATTCATGATGATTCTAGTATGAAAACATTCTGTTCATTTTATGTAGTGACATTATAGGATGAGTTTGTTTTTGTTTTCTATAATCTTATTTAGTGGAGTTGAATAAATTTTATAGTTACATTAGTATAGATGAATCACAGATGATGATTTCTGTTATAGGACATGCTAATGTGTTAAAAGAGAAAAAAACTACATTTATGTAATTTGTACTGCTACATTTGTTCCCTGTAAAGCTAACCTTTTATATTAAATATGCTGTATTCAACCTCCAACTGCTCAGGATCATCACACATCTGCAGACCCTTATTTAGACTGTTTAAACTGGATTATAGACATAGATCTATTATGGATATATAAGATCAAAAGAGATGTAGTACTATGAAATTTTGGAGTAGCATAAGACAATTTTGGTCTCTATAGTGCCATTTATTGATTCAACTAAATAATGCTACAGATGGAATCATATATTAATTAGATTTGCTTTATTAGATTTAATTTATATTTGGTAATATACAGAAGATGTGCATCAATTGACTTCAGCAGAACCACTCTATGTTTTATTAATTTATACATTTTATTTTATTTACCATTGTTGTTTATTCAATACAGAGAAACTCAAACTTCTGTATAACTGAGGCTGACAGGCCTAACTGATTTTATAAGAATCTACTGAATGCTTTTCACTACAGATGTAACCACTTCTTTGTTTTTCAGAACTTTCTTACTATTCTTTACTAGTATCACCATCTGGATCTTGAAATCATCTTACAGTGTTTGGGGATTTTCTGTCTTTATTTATCTCCCCTTTAAACTTTTCCTGTATCTTTTTTGTCATATTTCCTGAAAAGAAATGCAACTTTAAACTCTTGATAAATTAAACAGATTTCCTTTGAATCTTCCTAGATAAGTTCCTAGAGCTCTGTTTCTATAAATTCATGCAATTTGCAAGCAATCCAGTTATATGCACGTACCTCACTGAAGAACTGCACTCTGAATTTCTAAAGAACTTCCATTCAGTTTCATCAACGTGGCTTGATTTCTTCTCTCTAGGTAAAGGATGTTTGTCAAATTATATTTTTACGATGTCTCAGATAAAAATTCTTCCTCAGACTAGGAAAGATCCATTTTTTCCCATTTTTTCTGCCCTGAAGATCTTCCTTCTCTTCTTTGAATCACCATGTTTAGAATCCCTATTTTGCTAACTGCTCCTGAAAATAGGTAGGAAGAGGGGCTGTGTCTGTGTCTGTGCTGTTAAATATATCAGGAGTGCTCTCTGCCCTTGAGGCCAGCAGGCATGGACCTTTCCATATCCTGCTGGACCGATCAATGTCCCTCCAAAACAGAGCCCCTGGATGTGAACTGGATCTTGAAGTGGGATCTGGCTTGCGATGACTCTTGAGCTAAGCCCTGTAGTTGCCTGGGATCATGCTTGTTATGAAGGACCAAAATTGTCCTAGGGTTGTTCTAACTATATAGCACTAGACACAAGAAGGACCAATACCTAGAAAGTTTCCTGACAGTGTTTAATTTACTGCTGTAGATGTCACCTGCAGTCAGCCACAACTGAATGGCACCTCTCTATTCTACATGGCCTTGTAGAAGAATAACTGCATGGCAATTTTTTATGAACTTTTCAGTTTGGCAGATTGGTAAGTGAAGAGATTCTGAAGGTGAGACAGAGATTTTGCCAGCCTGTAAAATGCTTCTGAATCTATTGAATGCATTCCTCCTATTTTCATTTAAGTTTGTTTTTTTTCTCCTAAGATAGGAATTATCAAGAGCTATTATAATCCATTGAGAGTTACTGCATGTAGAAAGTGAGGTTTTAATCTGTATTCTAATATTTCTTTTTTATGAATAGTGTCAAAAAGGTATGTATGCAAAGGTAAGAATTTTCAAACCATTGTACAGATCGGAGAAGCCACGGTGCTCTTTGTATAAAAGATATACTAGCTAAAAGTGTGGGTATCATAAATCTATTGAAAATTTCATGAGAAATCCAAGAAACTATTTTCAACAGATCAGAGCACAGACTTCGAAGTCATAAATAAATTGTTCCAATAGTACTGAAGCTCCAGGCAAAACCTGCAGTATTATGTGAACACAAAACTTTACTGGAATAGAACATCAAAATAAAGATATCCTAAGTGTAGCAATAGGACAGTGAGATATCACACTGACTTCTTGAATAGTATGATTGAATGAAGACAGCTCTGCTCTCTGAACACAGAGGTTTTCACTTATGATCTTTCATTCATGACAGTTTTAACATGCACATTGGTGTTACAGTTCTGTAGTTGACATCAGATTAAATTTACTCTTCAAAACTGACAGTGTTGTCTATTTTGGTTCCAGACCTAAACAGACACACAGTGCCAATTTCAATAGCTAGGTTTTCTGCAAACCTTATGACTTGTATTATTAGGGTCAAATTTTCTTTTATCTCAAAGTATCTTCCCAATGTGGTTCAAAAGGAACCTGCCCAGGCTGTATTTACATTCTTATCTGAAGACATACCTGGCTCCAGCTAGGTCGAATGTTTCTCTCCATTACTTTTACTACCCATGGTATAAATGTGGTATTTAAAGATTCAGGGATTTCAGTGGCATATGGAATCAATCCACTCTCTTCCAGCCTTTATAGGTTGCATAGCAAAGTGTGATGTAGCAACCTCACTCTCTTTCAGACATATACAAACTCATAAAACTGAAGTATTTTCAGTAGTTTGGATTTATAAGTTCCTGTCATCTCTGAACCACTCTTACTGGCTGACTGTTGGGAAGTAATTCATTCCAAAATATAAGCTGTTTTCAAAGTTTATGTAAAACTGAGCTAAAATTATTTTGCCCTAGTCTCCATTTCATAATAACACACTCTGATGCCCTATTGGACATCTTACAGCTCATCAGCAATGAATGCTTAGCATTTAGTACCCAAAATGTTATAGATGACACTCCTCCCTGTTAGGAAAGCGTCTGCATGAAAATGCCTACTAGTCAGTTTGAGTTCGGTCTGTTCATTGTGAGAGTAATTGCTTTAGCCATTGGCCTTTTATTTCTGCCAGGGCTGGCTGATGATCTGGCAGAACATTGTGATCCATGGTACTGAAGAGTCCTCATAAATCCAATGGCATTGGCCTGAAAGTCTGAACTCTGTACACAGTCAAGAGAAGATAATGAATAGTAATAAATGTTCATCAAGGAACAGTTGCATAAAGAATTACTTCAATTGGTGTGTATGTCAAAAAAACAACTTCTCTGCATGGCAAACTCCATCTCCTTCAATGCCAGTTTCTGGTCTCAAACTTTGCAAGCATATTCTCAGATGCTGTGTTGCTAGTGCAACACTTTTTATCTAGCAGGTGGCTGACTAATGAAAAGACATTTACAGCAGATGCAGACCGGCATTTACAGATGCAGACTGTAATCCTGGAAAAATCTTTAAAAATAGATTCAGCTTTCCACTTTGCATCACCACACGTGTTACATGTAGGAGTCTCCTTGCTGTCATAGGTGTGAGGTGTGGGTGGCCTTAGACTTTTTGCACGTGGGTGTGTGGACATAGGAAAGCTGTTTCAGCAGATCATTACAGTGAAAGCTTTTAGCTAGACTGAAGCTTCGTTTTTCATTTATCCTTTTTTTCATTGGTTGGAATAGGTTTAATCATTAAAATTTAAAGAAAGGTGGTTCTCCTTGTTAGCTTTCTGAGAAAAATGAAGAAAACGAACTCACTAGAAACTTAGTTGAAACTTCTCTTTCCTCTGCTATGTTCTTCTGCATGGCAACTGAGAGCTCCAAACTATTACTTCTTAGAAACCATTTCAGTAAGAGAGTTAATCAAAAGCAAAAAGAACAGTGTTCAGTGCTATTTTACCTCCCAAAAATGAAAATAAAACAAAGCAAACCTAAACCCATTCATAAAGACTTCTAAGGAATTTAAACACACTAAGCATCCAGACTTACTTGCCACTAACACATATGGGTCCAACAAGATCTGCCTGGAAAATTTCTGTATTATTTGAAAAGTTTCGATTAAAGCTGTACTATTTTAAGGTTCATATTAAGTTACGTCTCTTTGTTGAAAACTTTTCAAGGGCACTGACAAATATACTTCCTTTGTGTGCAGTGTAAAAAAAAAAGATGAACTTGAAATTGTATAACAGAAGGTAAAATTAAAATTAAATTAAAATAAAATAAAATAAACCAAAATAGAATGGAGCAGTTTTTTCCCTTGTCCTTTTTATTGCAATAACTGTATAAAGATGCTGCATAAGAAACAGGCATGTATTTTCTTAATTATGTAAGACTTGCCGGGCTTACAGTATATATACATTCACATTCACTTAAACAGTGACTTTCTAGTTGATTTCTCAATCCAAAAAGTACAGTAAACACCACCAGAGGACTAACAAGTTATTTAAGAAGAGATCAATTACTCAGCATTGCACAGAGACATCCTAGATTAGGTAAGGTGCTAGAATGGATAGAGACCACAAAATGAAGCACAGAGCAGCCTAAAGAAGAAGAATGATGTCTGGGAAAAGTTAAATGTAAACATAAGGAGAGAAATCCAGACATGAAAAGAAACTCCAAGCCCTTCCTGAGAGTTCTCTCAGCTGAGAATAACATTTGTATATGTACATATTTTTTTCTCTATATTCATAAATTAAAAGTATTCTAGTTGAAGATAAATGTCTATGCAAAGAATAAACATCTATGCTGGTTGCCTCTATTACGCTTTGATTAGAGTAAGGTGGGCATTCAGCAATTTAAGTTTCTAAATAATCAGAAAGTTTCTTTGGTTCACTGAGAATTTCACAGTGAAATGTTCTCTAATGTTAGCTGCTTATATTTACATTGACTCCAACAACACAATTGTCACCAGTAGAACCATGTACAGGTTTGATTAAGTACCAGTCATGGCAAATCCTCCTGTTGACTGCACAGGTTTTGGATCATAGTTCATATACATAGAGCGTTTTCTGATTTTCTTTTATTTTCTGTTTTTAACTTTTTTGTTCTAATAGATTTGTGGCATGCTTCATCTTTCCTGCTTCCACATGTATCACTTTTGGATCTTTTATTTGACTTTAAGTAGGTTTTTAACCATTATCACAGTTTAAGATCAAGTAACTGTGTGGAGATGAAATGGAGACTCAGATAAAAAAAACACTTGAAACACACATATATGCAATTTCACAAATTACATGAATTCACTGATCTGCAAGAGACACGATGCAGTCCAGAAGAAGAGACAAGCAGGCAAACTTAGTTGTACCTAATCTACACTGTGCAATACCTTGGTGTGATAGCCTTGAGCCATGTCTAAATGGGCTACTCTATCTTCGTGGCAGAAAGCAGTGTAAAATGAGGCTAACTCAGGTCCCAGTGCAGAACATGAGGTCCTCATGATTTTCTCCTCCATTTTGTAATTGCCATTGGCTAAACAGTGGCAAATGCCATTACAGTTTGAGAGCCTGGTACTTGTGCTGGGAAATTGAATTGCAAGGTTGTAAGAGGAGACATTCATGTTGGTATGATTGCTATAAAAAGAAAATACTTCATCTATAAATAATGACTCTTCATGGAAAATGAATTAATGAGATATATAACCAAGAGAACTGATGTCTCATGAGGGAATCACAGAAAGAAAACATGCAGTTTTCTAAAAAAATTTACAAATTCTACAATTATGTAGGAGGCAATGAGAGAAATCCAACTGAGGAATCATAAACCTGACCAGCTTTGCTTTGTATCAGCCTATCTGTTGATATGATTTTTATTTTTTTCACTTGTTTACAATAAAATTGAAATTAAACTGGAAAGGCTTGGTTGCTATAGTATTTTTCTCAAGTAATCATTTGGAAATGCCATCAATATTTGAGGAAGCATACCCACAGAAGTTTTGAAAAGCAGTCCCCATGCTCATCACCAGAAAGTCCAGGGAAAGACTAAGCAGAGGGGACTATCTTGTTTCCAGACAACTTCTTTCATGCCTACACTTCATTGTGTGGCATAGGCAGATTCTTAAACTGTGCTGGAAATCTATTTCTTTTCCTAAAAAATGAACTGGATATTGATGAAGTTCCTGGACTGAAGTATTCATCATATACTGTTTTGGAACTACTAGTTTACTTGATTGGTACACCTGTATAAATAAAGCAGCACACACTTTGAATATTTCATTATATTTGATTTCCTTCCCATTAGGCAGTCCTATAAGATTCCATCATTCTTCTGCACTCAGTAGGTTGTAGTGGTATGTGACATTTAAAATTATTATTTTGGACAAGAGAGGGGTAGTTACAATGCACCATATCATTGTAAACAATTAATTAGATGCTATTTCAACAGACAAGGGTCAGTAACAGGATAGTGCTCAGTAGGACAACAGTAAGAACTTAATAATTATATTTCCGACAAAAATATGTTCACATACAAAGGAAAATTTCAAAGAAAGATATGTAATTATATACATAGAATTAGAGTGTTTAAGTGCAACAAAAATTCAAGAGAGGGGAAAAATATGAGCCAGATATTTTACATCTCAGTTTTATTTAATCTTGAACTCTTACCTTTAAGAGAATAAATCTAGGCAATTTCCATCATTTTTCAGAGAAATATTACAATTTACAAGATAATCTTGATTTATTTTTTAGCTGGAAAAGTATATTTTTTTTCTTCATTTACATGCAGACACAGATCCTCTGTCAGTGTAGGCAATGGAAATGTCGTTCATATAAAACTATACTATATTTTTCCACTTGGAAATTTGGTTACAAACACAAATGAATGCTATTCTGTCCAGAGGACTGGAGTCATCCTCTTCTTAACACAAGCAGAATTAGCAGCACATTTTTGTCACAGTAGGCACTTTTCTTATGTCAGTGCCCTTCTCTTACTTGATGTGATGCAATCATTGCAGCCATTGAACTCCACTGATTTGTCAGACACAAAAACTCACTGTACACATAGTTGAAAAGAAAACTTCAAATTGACACGTCCATGTCTTGAACCTCACTTAGCATCATTCATTTGACAGAGGTAGCTTGTTAGTTAAATTACACAGAACTTTCCACCAAAGTCGAACATACTAAGCTGTTAGTGTACGCTATGACTTAAGTCAGAATTTACTGGCAAGGCACAGTAACAGATATTTAGCACTTAGCCAATACAACCGCCATTGAAAAGATTTTTTTTTTTTTCATCACCTTTCCTTACCTGATAAAACAGGTACTTGTTACCTCTTATGAAAGGATATAAGGACAAGAAAAAAAAAAATCAATATTAAATGCAAGGATATCATTCAAGGCACTAGACATTCTGGGGCATTAAAATCTAAACAGCACATACATATAACTTCAGAAGAAATTGCCATCCAGGGACTGGTGAAAAGGAAGAGAAGGTATGGATCTTGCCTGCAAAGAAGTGAAATAACCCAGACAACCATGACTAATGTTGAGATAAAACAGTCATTCAATTAAAAGATTTAAGGAAGGAAAACTCCTTCATATCCTGTACCTGGTCCAAATATTTTCTCTGTCTCTCATGCTCCCCTTGAGATTTCCCTTGTCTAGGAGCCCCTCCAAAGCAGTCTACCCCTTGTTAAAACACAAAACCATGGTATTCCCAAAGCAACAGAGAGAATCTTTCTGCATTCCTAGCATGGTTAATAAGCAATGTAACCCAGCAACCAGAGAGAAATTGTGTTGGAGATCATAACAATGAGCATTCTCCTACCTTCAGACCTTGAGAATCTCCCACATCTAATAGAAATCAAATAAATAAAAAATTGAATAATATAGTAGAAGTCAGTAATTTGGACATAAAAGTAGCTTAGATAGTGCTTTATTATGCACATTCTGTACAGTTTCAAGCAATGAGACCACCACCACTAAGCTGTTCTTTCAAATAGCTAGTACATTTGTTTTTCTACAACCACGGGGCAAGATTTATCAGTTAATATTTCTACTTGTGCTTACTACTGAAAAAAAAAAGAAAAAAAAAAGGAAAACATAAAAGCATATGTTATTAAATTCCTTTTTATTTTTATAAACCATGTTAAATGTCTTGAATGTTTAAATGATATCGGTGTGCATATCAAAAACAAAGTAAAAAACGCAGTAGTGAAATAACAGAGGTTCAAAGGGGCCGGACATCACAGTGTAGATATCACTTTCTTCAAGTGGTGTTCAGCAGCTACTTGTACAAGCCTGGATGTGCCTGGGGAGATAACATAAATAGATGCCAAGCCCTAAAGTTTCTGACTGACTGACATTTTGGCAGTTACCAGTAGATGGCTGCAATTTCTAGTTGCTGAAATGGCTCACTCAGAACTACTCTGTTCCAAACAGCTGCTGGAAATGAACCAACCACTAGTGATATCTTGAAGACTGCTGCTGCTGGGCTTGTCCTGCCTATGCAATAGAAAAATATATACCTGAAAAAAATAGAAGTTTATAGACTGCATCCATGTCATTCAGTACTTGTGGGATTCAGTAGATATTTACAACCTCTGGCTCTCAATGGCCCCCCTTACTCTTCTCTTATGTTAGTCATAAAGTCCATTAGGCATCCACACACTTAAAAAAAATCTATGTGACACCCTCAACCTGTGTCCTTCTTGCACCCCCGAACAATCCAATATGCAGCTTTCTTTTCTCTGAAAAATACATGCAGAAATTGATATTGCAGGAGAAAGCATGTTTTACATTATTTTGTTTTCTCAGAATTAGCAGGGTTTTTTTAATAAAATAAACACTCCTTTCTGCTGATGTGCTTTATATCCAGCTTTTGAAACAACTTTAAATCTAGGGACTTTTCTTCATTTTTGTCTGGGTCTGAAATTAATGAAGTTAGTTTAATTTTAACAGCATGAATACTTAACAGTATGAATATATACAGTCCTATCTCGGCACAATAAATTTTTTGGAGTGTCTTACCTACATCAGTGCCTCAGTATCACTTAACCTGCCGCACCGGTGTGAACGATGTATGTGGAACACATCGAAGAGCAAATTATATAACTGAAGAGAGCAAAGAAAAAGATGGACAGTTACAGACCACAAAAAGTACAATAAAGTGCAATAAACACTGTTCCAGTAGGCAGTGACATGTCCACTTCTCATTATTTTGGGAATTTTTGAATGGAGAGGAAAAATACGCTGAGGGAAATAGTGTCTCAAGGCCAAAGAGATACCACATGACATCCAAAGGAGACTTTGGTTAACTCCTATGGGATGCAGATGTGGTGACTAGCTGGGCGTCATGGGCATGTGTTAGGTGACAGAGCTGGACCACATCAGAGCTAGAAGTGAGCAGTCAAACTTGTAGGAGTGGGACGAAGGGGTTGCAGAGCCTGCAGGTGTACACAAGACCCTGAAAGGTTGTTATTTCATGAACTGAAAGTACTCTTCCCTCTCCTCTAACAAATAAGTGAACAAACCAGTAATAATTTCAGTCTAATTTTCAAAAGACATTTTAGAAACAGAGTCTTAACAACACTGAGCTCACTTCTAAATGTGCTGAAGTAGTTAGGAAGGGGACGTCACGTTATCTTTCTGTTTTTCCCAGCTGAGGATTCAGTGACATGTTAAAACTGCACCATATTTTGCTGATTCATGTTGTTTAGTGAGCATCTTGGGGAACAGTTAACAAGTACACGGCTGCCTCCATATTTTCTGGAACATCAAGAGAAGGGCTTGCTTTCTCTGAATAACTGACATTTCATAGCTCCTGTTTGATGCCATTCAGGGAACACTGGTAGATAGTTCAATAGGCTACAAATTCTTCAGTTTTCTGCAAGGAGCATTAAAGATTGATAATCATGAATAGAATCAGTCCAGCATATTTCAGTTCTTTACAAACATACTCTTGAAACAGGAGTCAAAAAGAAATATAAAGCAAAAATATATATTGTATCTGCAAAGCATGGAACAGTTTTGAAAATATTCTTGCCCAGTGTGGTCACTATTTTTTTTTCTTATATAATTACTGGCAGTATGCCTTATATCCATTAAGACATTTGTCTTCCTAGTCTTCTGATTGTTGTATGTATTCTGTGTCACTTTCTCCCTACCAGAGGCGTGAGCTCATGTAAACACACATTTTGAGAAGGTGGGTATTAATATAGAAGTATAGAAAAAGAAATGGTGAATGGTAACACAATATAAAATGACTGGTATGGACACATGTATCTGTGTATCAAAACTACTGTATCATACAAAGTGTTACTTCCATGCTGTCAGGATAGCTAGACTCTCTAGATATTCTCTGTCATAGCTATAAAAGTAGAACAGAATGGACACTGTAATAGAAATGGATTACAATAAGAATAATGCTTATGTGTATGTGTCTTAAAATGGGATAGTTTTTGCCCTTGCACACTGTTTCAGATAAAATACTTTGAAGAAATAGTTCTGATGCTACTGAAATGCTTTTCTATAGCTGAGAAAACATGGATCGAGAGAGACTTTGCTAAACGCACATAAATCTTAGCAGTTTAATATAATTCAGAGTATTGATTTTTATTATTAAAGTGTTATAATATAGTGTCATAGATAGAAAAAAGTATCTGCAGTATATACCACATTACAAAGATTTCAAAATGTTGCAGTGCCACTATCAAAAATTTAAGGTGGTAGTTATTAATAAATAAATAAATAAATAAATAAATAAAAAGCAAACCCACTCCCTCTAGTAAACCTTACTATTCATTGATATTTTTTACTGATGAAAGATTACAGGATATAAGGATAAATTATTTTTGCAGCTGAAAAATAGAAAGATGACTCCTTTAAAAGCCGCTAGCAGGAGAAAAGATCTCAAAAATAATATCTTAGTAGGACCTGGAAAGTAATTTGCTCATGAACATTGAATCTCAGCATATTTGCAGTCCTATCTTCTTTAGATTTAAAGGTTAAACTTTTAAAAAACTGCTGTTTCTTGTCTTTAGTGTTAGGACTTACAATATCATCTTCAGATGAAAGTCAGATAAAAAATGAGTAACTCTTTTAGAGAAGTTTATTCTCCATTTTTTGGTGGTTTTTTTTTTGGGGTGGTGGTGGTGGTTTTTTTTTTAATTATGCAGGGAACTCTCTCTGAGAGGAAAGGACTAAGGTTTTGTATTCATTTGTAGAGCACACAGTACAATACTGTCAGTATCTTTGACTATAACCTGTAGATGATACCATAATGTAAATAAATGTCAGTGCAGTTTTTTATAAAATGTAAATTAAAAAATCAAATAACCAAATCTGGCCCTAGAAGCTCTCTTTGGTTGTGACCTATTGACTTCATTGTCTTCTCTGCCTGATCTGTAATTCTACTACTGAAATTAGAGAAAAAGATCAGATTGGGATTTCTTTCACTGAAGGAGATGGAGTAGAAGGTTCTTTCTGAAAGACTCAACACTTGGAATAAGCTGAACTTCAGTTTTGACTTTGGAAGTTCACTTGTGAAGAATCTTGAAAAAAGAAGGGGGCTAACCGTCATGCCCCAAGCATGACAGAGCATATGATTTTACTGGCTATAATGTATGGGGAAGAGGATGACTGTGGTGAGGCAGGAGTTAAAACTGCTATTTAGTTTTCTCTTGCTCCTAGAACTTTTGCCAAAGACACCTGGATCTTTGCAAAGTTTCTTCCCCCCCCCCCCCCCTTTTTTTTCCTTCCCTCCCTCACTGCCCTGTATTTGTATGAATAAAATAATTAAATTAAGAACACTGAAGTAAATACCAGAATCAGTAGACAGTACTTAGTAAGTGAACAGCAAATTAAAGTATGAGGATACCTTGTGAAAGCAAAAAAAAAACAAACAAAACAAACCCAACAATCACCAACCCTCTCTTTTATGCAGAACATCACTGGCAAACATAAAGCAGTGAAAATGTTGTCACATTTCCAAAAAGAATGTGGAATAGGAACCCTCTAGTGCTTTTTATATTTAATCAGATGCTAACAAATAATCTGTGAAATTGCATAAAGTTTTCATTAATTCTGTGGAAGTTTGTTTTTCTTCCAGCGGAATTACTGAGCAAGAAAGGTGACACTTGTTCTTACCCATCCCCCAAAATCCCCTGATCACTTTTCAAAACATGCATGTCAATTATTCTACTAAGTGTGGAAAAAGCAGTCTGAAACATTGTTAAATGAACTATATGAAGCCTTGAGGAGACACAGTAGGTGGCTGAAGTGAGAATTAAAAATGCCATGTTCCTGAAGCTCACACATTTTTAATATTATCCTTCAAAGCTAACAATGCTGGCACGATCATTCCAGCCTCATGATATAATTAATTGCTGTAATTTCAGACATTTCAAAAGTGAACAAGACCTTCGTACCTTGTTAATGAGAAGGAGCCTGATGGAGCTAAACATTTGTTTTCATACAGGTTTGGAAAATATTGTTAGTGATGAGGGTTCAAATTGACTCTATTTCTGATTTTTAACATAGAGAGCAAATGTTGACTGTTGCTTACAATTAAGCAAGCACAACAACTGAAAGATCATTTTAGATGGTTCTCACATTGCTCTTCCTCTCCAGCCGAACTACTTCAATTTAGAAGTTTCTTGGTTCTGTTTCTCTTCAATCTGCCTACAGATAAAAGATCCTCTTCTACCTAAGATAATCTGTAATGTCTGTTCACTCTGACACACTACTAAGTAAATTAATTCCTTTTTCTGCTCACCGAAAGACTTCAAGCATGCCATAGCTGCTCTGAATTTCTTCACTATTCAACTTGCTTTCTCAAGTTTTCTGTGGAAAATATTGATCACAAAGGATTTGATACTCATGGTTTGAAACTAAAATATCATTTTAGTGAGTGTTACAGTATCATTTGGTGAAAGTTATGATGCATTTCCCATTCTTTGATTGGATGAGCAAGTTTATAATTGGAAACCTTCAAAGAAGCTGCAGAGGCTCCGAAACTCCAAGAGAGAAAAAGAGCAGTTTAAGACTCCTGGAAGATTACTGACTTTTGGAACAGTTTAAGGATTTTTCTTTCTGAGCAAGTCATGTCTTGGGTGAGGTGTTATTGCTAGAGAAAACAAGCTACTGCAAGATTTACTGGCTGGGTGCACAGTTAAAATTTTATTTTCTCTTGTCACGATCATACAAGGTAATTGTGAAGGTAATAGTGGCTTTGAAAAGGTGAGGTCAGATTCTCATCTGGCACACGTATTTGCCTCTGTTCCAGGGCTAAGCCAGAAGTTTGGGGAAAGTCGTGTCAAGTAGTATCCCATTCCAAGTAAAATATACCAAGTGTGCTGCATTTACTACTCTATAACTTTCTGTCATCACTGCAGTCATTAACACAAAGTAACACTTGTTTATACATGGCCCTGTTCTGAAGGCCTTAGTCATGTACTTTGATATATTTACTTGCATCCATGCCAAGATGTGCAGGAGATGTGGTAGTAGGAATTTGCTCCTCGCGCACACTTTATAATCACGGCAATGATAGTTAACTCTGTCTGTGGGCCTGGTGGATGAACCTGGTGATTGCCACAATAATGAGAAGGCAAGCTGAAAGGGCTAAAGAGTTAGCTGCTTCTCAAGCCAGTATTAGCGCCCTGGTACCAGCATTTTAAATATCAGGCCTTTCTGTGGCCCTAATGGCAGCTCTAATGGTGTTCAGGTTCTTGGCAAATAGTCTTACATTAGATGCGAGTGTGTGTGTTTGCGCGTGTCCTTATGCATGTATAGCTTGAGGGATACTGAGGAGAACATGACAGAAAACAGGAACAGTAGGCCTGAAGGATGGCCGGTGAAACACCCCCTGAGGGCCACTGTGGAGGCACCGTGTACTCCCTGTTCCCTTGTGCTGTGGTGCAGGGCATGGTGTTCACATGGTCCCTCTGCCTTCATCAGCTCGCATTTGCTGATACCTCTGTGCTTTATGGCAGTGTCACACTGTAACTTCATCAAACCCTAATTTTTCTGTGATCTTTCTGAAAATTAATACAGAACATTTGGCTAAACAAGGCTGTGATGATGACATCTAGCCTGTTTTGCAGTGGCTCTGACTGGGGAATGTCTCCCCTGAGGATAATCTGCACTTATCTGAAGCACAAGTTTCTCTTGCAAACACATCAGGCAGGGCTTTATGCTCTGCTGATAGCTCGGCATGTATAGATTCCATTTCAAAGAACCCCCTTATCTGCTCTAATTTATTATTTTCAGTTCTAATAAAGCCTGTCTTCAGAGATAACGTGTCTTTGGTGGTTTTTGGCATGTCCAATTAAGGTAAAAAGTCAGATAGCCCAACCTCACAGCTTAGGTCAATAGGAGGTAACCTAGCAGATTTGGGGGGAAAAAAAAAAAAAAAAGGAAAAAGTGAGCAATCAACTTCACAGGAAAAATCATTTTACTTTTGATTTAGTCATTTTAAACTGTTGAAGTCCTAAATAATCCTAGATGCTTTAGTTAACAGCAACAGACACAAATATTTTCTTATCTTGGTCAGGAAGTAGAATGTTTCTTCTAAGATGTGAGCAAGCTCCACCATTTATTCTTAATATTTTTGCCTCTTGTGTCTGTATCTGGAGTTAACTCCAGCTGTGGTTGAAAAAAGTTACAAAACCAGCAGTTTACATCTAATGAATACTGGTTCAGTACCAAAGCATTTTGGACTTCTCTTTTGTTCCCAGATGTTATTCAAAGTGCACAGGTTATTTCCTAACTCCATAGGTCCCAACATTTCTAACAGATATGATTTCAGAAATAAAATGTCTTGCAACATTTTCTGTAGGACAATGAGCGAAGTTTCATCAAAATCATACTCAGAATATATAAAAATTATATTTGAATAAGATTTTAAAATTTCAGATCCGCTTTACATTTTTCCAGTATTTTTTTCATTTGTAATGGCACATTATGCAGAATGCTTGAATTTATATCAAAGTTAAGGAACATCATCCTTACAATTTCTCAAAACACAAGAAGAACATGTTGCAAAATAATGAAATAAAACCAGATATATCAATTCATTCTAGAATTTATTTCTCTCTGCAAACTAAATTAGTGTCAGTGTAAGTGTCAGTTTCTGCAAGGATGAATAGCATGCAATTTTTTTAACATCATTTTACTGTTATTATTTTAGATCTCTGTATTCTCTGGTTGGGTTTTTTTGGTTTTTTTTCAGGGTACCCCCTGAGAATGTGAATAAAGGTAAAATATAAACCAGAAAAAGTAAACAAATGTTTCTAAATACATTGAAAATGAAATAAAAATGAAGGGAACTATCCATTTTCAGAACATGAAAGAAAAAAAATAATTAAAAGACTTAAAACTACCACTAGACTGGATGTTAGGAGGAAAAGAAAAACCCCAAACTCTCTAAAATCAGTTTCTGCATTAAGCAGTGTTACCAGCATTTATGGCTGAGACCTGTGAGACAGTGAGCACAAGAAAATATGAATACAACTTGTATCTATGTTTTATAGTTCAAAAGTTATTTAAAAAGTAAAATAAATATCCCTCAGATAGGTGCTTTTTTGTTTGTTTGTTTGTTTGTTTTTCTTGCTATCAAAAAAAACCTCCACAATCCCACATTCTCAGGTTCAAGGCTCATGAAAATGTGGGAAATAGCCAATATAAAATGTTCGGCATATGGCTTGATCATATAAGATTAGGTTCTATTTTTTTTATTGCAATGCAGAAGTCTCAAGGACAGTATTTCCTCAGTTATGGTCGATATATTTGTAATCATGACTGCAAATCTGAGTGGTCACAGACTTCTAACCCATCATGAAATCCTGCATACCTCCATTATATGTGGGGTTTATCTGAGTTTTGACACCAACCAGCTAACTTCTCTGCATAGTAAGTGAAGAGAGACTGGGAAATCCAGATGCACATTCTACTTTTCAGGCATCTTCTACCATATGAAAAAAGACTCTGTTAGAAGAATATGTCAAAGAATACACAGGAGCTATGTATTGGCTAATACACATAGTAGACATGAGTATTACACTATTATGTTACTCAGATTACCAGGCTCACAGTATCAGTAGACTCCTTAAGAGTTTTTACTGTCCAGACAGTTATCAGTCAAGTTGGGAATATTTTCCTCCAGTGTTTCTTGAAAAGGTCTGGTTTGATCCTTGTTTCTGCTGAATTGCTACCTTCTAACTCTGCTTTTCTTCTTGGGCTTTTACACTCTTTCATGTCAGCATTTTTCTTCTAAGTCCTGAAATACTATTAGTCTCAACAGTTGCACTTCTGCTTATGTTCTTACTTCCTTTATCTTGCAAGGTCTTAGCTTGCATAGTCTTTTACAGTTCAACATTTTTTCTCATTAATGCTAAGCCAAGGTCACACAGCTGGGCTGCACCAAAATGCATAGACAAAGGTCATATGTAGTTGAACCCTAGCACTGTAGATTACAGAGAAGGCAGATCGGGTCCCGAAGGCTGAAATATCCTCTAGAAGTGTCTCTTTGATTAAAGAGGAAGGTAAGAGCAGGTAATCTCCTACCTCATGAACCTATTAAACACATGATATTAATTCAAGCCTTGATATGACTCCTTTTTTTTCCACCATCTATCAAGCCACATTCAAAGAAATCCACAGGCATAGGAAATATGGTCTTAATAATGCAAACAAGTATATTGCAAGAAGTGATGGTTCTATGTGCAAGGGAAAATTAGAGGAGAAATGATAAATATATCTCCTAATTAAATTCTAACCCATGCTGTGAAAATGTAAGACTCATGTTCCAGGAGAATATAAGGTTGACAAAAAGGTTGCCTTTCTTTAACTTTAGGATGTCATGAGGCTTTCTGCCCTGTACAGGAAATAGAAAATGCATAGAAAGTGTATGTAAAAAAGAAAATGGGCTTTAAAACCCTATGCCCAGTACTTTTTTTTTTTTGTCTCATGAATATAGAACTCAAAAAAATCCAATTTTGAAAAAAGGTTTACATTACTATTTCTACAGGTAACATAATTGATTTTGAAGCAATGTGCTATGTCATTTGGGAAAACAGCTAAGACTCCAAATCATTGTTCAAAGCTCCTTCAATAGACAACATGGTTGGGCTTAATTGAAAGGTCAGATAGGATACTAGCAGAGACATACTTAATGGAATGTATCAAAAGTTTTTTAGTATAGTTTCTTTCTGACAATCAGCAAATTAAGAACAGTTATTGTGAGATACTTGCTTTTTTAATCTTGGACTTTTAAAATAAATAATTGACGTGGTGATATTTTAGACTATAGAAGAAATGACTGAAAAGAAGGAAGAATCACATCTTTTATTAGTCTTCCTCCCATTATTGGAAGCTGTGTTTCAGTGGTAGACTTTTGTTAGTCATGGGGCCACAGGCAGTCACGTAACACAGACAACTACATTTCAGATAGTTATTCTAGCTGATGTCTTTATCATCAACAGAAAGTAACTGGTACTATTTCGGATGTCTGGAGTAAGATGGTGGACAAATAACTACCATAAATATGATTCCATTTACCAGGAATATGAATATTTAGGCAAAATGACAGTTACTTTTTGCCATTTACAGGCATTTACAGGCTTTAAGGGTGACAGAGCACTGGAACAGGCTGCCCAGAGAGGTTGTGGAGCCTCCTTCTCTGGAGATATTCAAAACCTGCCTGGACACAATCCTGTGCAACCTGCTCTAGGTGAACCTGCTTTAGCAGGGGGGTTGGACTAGATGATCTCCAGAGGTCCCTTCCAATCCCTACCAATCTGTGATTCTGGGATTCTGTGAAAAGGTAAGTTACTTAGTCTGTAGAACAATGGAAAAAGTCTAAGTCAAATGCCTTCTGAAAATCTAGCAAAAACCTACTGGAGAGGAGCACTGCAAATAGCAAGTCATTCTCCTTTAACTGCTGGTCTGTGACTGACTAACAAACCCCTATAATGGAAGAAAGTTTAGTGGAGATGGGCAAGGGTGATGTGCCCGTAAAGCTCAGGGAAACAGGCAGGTTTTGACTGACCAAAGCTGTTGAAAAGAAGCTGACTTCATCTCAACACAAAGGGGACCAGAGGGTGGCTATGCCAGTTGACTGGATCAGTAGGTGATGTAAAGGTTTCTCCCTGAATTCGTTCAAAGAGTGTGAATATCACCCTGTGTTAGCAGGCCAGCACAGGCAGAGCGAACACGTGGCTCACCCCAACACAGAGGATGACAACTAAGCAGCTAATGAAAGAATTTCAAAGAAAGCAGCGGGCTTGAGCTGGCTTCAGCATATGTATTACTTCCAGGCAACTGGGGATGCCCAGGGTCATGATGGTGAGCATGTTATAGAGATCAGTAATGGGAATCACATTGCGATTGAACCGTGCATTGCAATTGCTTTACTTTTTTTGAGTGTAACTTACATTTGTATTGTGTTTTCAGTATATTTTGTATCACTCTACTAAATCACAAATCCTTTGTAACTTCAAATATCTTCAGATAAGTAAATTTGCTATTAAATATTACACCCTCTGCATGTGGAATATCTAAAAGAACCTGGTCAGAGAGTGTGGGACTCTGGCACAGTCCCACAGAAATTATGAAGGCCGATATTTCTCATGGTTGACATTTGATAAGGGCAACATTCATAAGGCTCTGTAACCTTAATTTATTGACCAGCACACTTAATATTAATGCATTTTTAATAAAGATTTTCCTTAGTGCTAATGAATAGAAAGATGCCTTATTAGCAGATTAATATATACAGAAAAATAAAGAAATCAAATTTATATATATACATTTAAACAGCCTCTCTCAGCACCTCTCTCTATTTAACTGCTAAATTCCTTATTTTGTTAGTTCTTTCCTGATATTCCTACTGAAAAGGGTATACATAAACCTGTGTACAGGACAAAGAAGACTGATAAAAACCCAGAGAAATTCTTTTCCAATTACTGTTTTAGCTAAACTTCTACATGAGCTCTGTAGCTTTGTAGCTCTTGTGGGATCAGCTCTATGCATGAATGTCTTCCTTTGTAATGCCATTTCTTTAACACTGAGCTACAGTTATACTCAATGCATTTTCTTGTGGGAGCAATCTTTCTCGCTTATTTGTATACCTTACTTTTAGACACTGAAATCTTCGTGGAAGGTATATTGTTCAGTTTTACCCTGGGAAGAAGACAGATAGCAACAAACATGATTCTCCAGGCAGCCAAATGCTTAACATTTAGACAAAACTGTATTTTCTCAGTCTTGTAGATTGGATTGGGAGCCATTAAAAAAAGAATTATTTTTCATCCTCACTTTTGGTAATATAAGTTAATCCATCTCTATGAATAATAAGGCAAAGAATTCATACAACACTGTACTGTGTCATGTTTCTTTATTGAAGACAGGAGTCTGAATTAAGGTATCAGTCTTACAACACAGTTCGGAGTACTGCAAACATGTGACAGAACTAAGAATAAATAAACTGAAAGTGTTTCAAATTGTAGCATGGTTATGATGCAGCACAGTATATGTTTATCTCTGCAGATTCCGAATTCAAGCATCAAGCATTAACATAAAACTTGTTCATGTTTCTGAATAAAACTTTTGAAGTCCTATGACTTCCTAGCATTTCACTGGATATATTATCATTAAGTGTGCCATCATAGGATATATTATCATTAAGTGTGCCATTATAAATGTGATAGAATAACAGACTTCTCAGAGTTTTACAAACTTTTTCAAAGCTTTTAAGGAAGAAAGAAAAATCCCATAACTGAAATACATTTAGAAGACCTGTGAAATCTCTCACAGAAGCATAAGTATATACATAGACTTCATAAGTTTTTATACCTATCATACTTATGAATTTTTTAGTTAGCAATCTTAGATGAATTTCATAACAAAGTATTTTGAAGAAATTCTGGACATTTGACAGATGTTTTCAAAAGATGGGGGGAAAAAAAGAGATGCAAGGAAAACACAGAGAAAACAAACAAACAAACAAACAAACAAACCTAAAGAGTTCTTCATAGCATTACAGCACATGATTTGATCACCATCAGTTTTGTAGCCTCTAGCAGTTACCTTGTAAATCCATATAAGGTTTTCTGCTGATATCCTCTTCTCAACCACTCACACAACATTTATTCAAACAAATAGGATGTTCTGCATGGCCAAGTAGGTCCAGAACCTGGAAGAATCTGGATCCTTAAATTCATAGTGATCCTAGGGTTTATTCAACAAACTCAGACTAGTTGATCAATCAATCAATTAATATATATTCTTTTAGGTACTTAAAAAAAAAAACAAAACCAAAACAAGCACTGCGTCATCTCCTTATGATTGTCAGAATTCTATTTCCAATATGTTCAGTAAAGTATGGGCATATACTCACACATATCAACATCTCAGATTTTTTTTTTTTTTAGTTCACCTAGTTTTCCAAAAGTGATCACATGAAGAAAGTTTATTTTGCCTCTTTACAGGGAAGTCTTCCAGATTTAAATAATATTTTCCCTTTAAAACACAGAAGAGTTCAAAATCACACAGGAAAGTTCAAAAAAATTGTGTCAGTGAGTTTATGTTACCCTGAGTTTTTTTTTTCTTCCAGATTCGTCTGAGGGCTTGGTTATGCTTCACAGTCATCACCCTGAGTAGTGATTGACAAGGTATTAAAACCACTCAAAAGCAGCTACTGAAAATTTTGATAAGTCAGGCCAGTAACGGGCAAAGACCAGTCTTAAGTAGCTTATCATATATGTTACCACATAGCATGAAAGCACGTTCTGTGCGTAATGGCAATCACATTTTATTTTGCAGGTTATGACATTGGATCAGACAGAAAATATCCCTCTGTTAGAACCACTTCTACCCCCTATAGCACTCTGTCTTCCTTCAAGCACAGTCATGGGGACAGTGGTGTATTCCTCTGGGTGCAAATCAGGAAATGGTGCAAGAGTCACCTGAAGGAACGCCTGAATCTAGGTTTGAGGAAGGTGACAATGACAATTCTACAAGATTGTAGCATTTCCGTAGGTGTCATTTGGTAGTGTTGTGTTTTGATCTCCTTACCTACTCACGTAAACATGTACTATAATTATCAGGAAAAGTTATACCCATTTAAAATGTATATATGTATATATAGCCGACAACTTTATGTAAATGAAATTCAAGATCTCATGCATGCTGACACATCTAAGGCCTCAATCTGACTTTTTTTTGCTTTTAGCATCCCACAGTGTGATGTCACAAATTCTAAACACTGCAAGTGTAGCATATAAGTGGTTCTCAGCAGCCTTGGCTGATGCCTAAGCTTGGAGGCAGTTTACAGACTTAAGGATCAATGACATTACAGCAAAATGAAGAAAATCTTAGTTCTGGACTCATTTGTCCTGCATGTTGCTCGGCTAAGATACGATCTCCTTTTGGTACCTCAGCTAGCTCAATTTACTCAGTATGGGACTGCATTTTGGACAAAAAAACCTGCACACTGCCAAGGTTTTGATTTTACAAATCAGGTACATTGCAATATTCACCAAAGTGATATTCACATGTATCACATATAACTAAATGTCTGGCCTCAGTAAAAATGAGTGTGGGGTTTTTTTGGTTTTTGTTTGTTTGGTTGGTTGGTTTAATTGGATATGTTTATGGGACATTTTGTTTCACTGAAAGGGCTAGAGGGGTGCTATTTGCTTGCTTGCTTGCTTTTCTAAATCCTCTTTCTACTTCAGTTTGAAGAAAGGATTTGAGCTCAAGTCCGTCTATAGGGATCTCTCACCATTAGTATGGTGGCTAAAATAAATTGAAGGCGTTTTTTTTTTGTTTGTTTTCCTAACCTAATAACTGATCTGGGCTGGGCTGCAGAGGAAGAAAAAAAAAGTTATTGTCATTATAGTCCAGCCAGTTTGCTACCTGCTGTGAAATCTGGTTTTAAGTGTTTTTGCATTTGTATTTTATGCTTTGCAGATGGTACAGCTAACCTGCTTCCAATACCTTAGGTAACTAAGCTTAGCATGGTATTCCTAGGCTACCCAAAATCTGTGTGTTTCACAGATCACCAGGCACCTGAACATTATATATTTCAGTGCTCGAGTCCCTTTGCAAATGATTGTGATCCATTATTTCCTGTCAAACTGCCTAAATAGTCACTTTTTTATTTTATGTGATAAAATGTATTTTATGTGGGTCTTTTGCTAAATTTTATAAAATTCAATAAAACGACAATTTCGCCAAAAGATTTCTTGTAGCATGTAAATAAGCAAGAACCAGATTTTGCTGCAGCCTTCACCCGCTACTGTAAAATTACTACTGATGTGATTGTTTTAATAACAAATCTGTACAATTTACCAATATTTTCACACGTAACTGCATGAAATATATATCCTACTCAGTACTCCTGTTTTCATTTGTAGGAAATATTTATATTGTCTGAGTTTGAGCCTCCAATATGAGGAGCTGCAGAAGTAGTCTACATCTTAATTAAATCAATAAGATCTCCATAGGGATACATTAATTCACAATTAATTTGTTTTAACATGAACGTGAATGCTTCCTTTTATTAAGCAAGTAGATTTGTTCTGCCAGAAAAAGAATTTCCCTGACATTTTTATTATACTACTTATTTTAATAGGGAAGTAACAGTTTCCCTGCTAGTTAGGGTCGTTATTAGTATTTCACTTTACAAAACTCTTTTTGGATAAACAAAAGTTCAGTCATAATGGAACACTTAAACAGACATTAGGATGCAGAAAAAAAAAAAAGATATTTTGTTTTGCACATTTTGTGTAACAAGTATGCTTACATTTTGAAGTTTCTACTTAAAAAAATAAAATATCCCTAATAAATTTGCGATATGCCTATGTCTTTCTGATAACATATGTCTGTGTAATTTTCATTTTTCTTATTTCTATCAAATATTCTATAAAGTAAGAGCCACCAGCTCCTCATTTATAAATATATTAACAAATCATTGCAGATTCAAGGGAGAAAAAAAATTATTTCTATTTAAAGTTTCTAGGAAGCATATTTTCAATGTCATTTATCTACGCATTAAGCACATTCCCTTTTTCCATCTGGATAAGGGTGTGGTGGGTTGTCCTTGGCTGGCCACCAGGTGCTCACCAAGGTGCTCTATCACTCCCCCTCTTCAACAGGACAGAGGGAAAAAAAAACGTTGAAAAGCTCATGGATCAAGATAAGGACAGGGAGATCACTTACCAATTACCATCATGGGCAAAACAACTCAAGTCAGAGAAAATTAATTTTAATTTATTGCCAATTAATAGCAGATGGGGATAGTGAAGAATAAGAACAGATCTAAAAACACCTTCCCCTCACCCCTCCCTTCTTTCTGGGCTCAACTGCACTCTGGACTCTTCTACCTCCCACCCCGAGTGCCACAGGCAGATGGGGATTGAGGGTTACAGTCAGTTCACAAAGTTGTCTCTGCTGCTCCTTCCTCCTCCCACTCTTCCTCTGCTCAAGTGTGGGGTCAGGATACAGTTCTTTATGAATTTCCCCAATGTGGGTCTTTCTCACAGGCTGCAGTTCTTCACAAACTGTTCCAGCGTGGGTACCCCACAGGGTCACAAGTCCTGACAGCAAACCTGCTCCTCTGGGGGCTCCCCTCTATGGCTCCCAGTTCCTGCCAGGAGCCTGCTCCTGCTTGGTCTCTCCATGGGCTGCAGATTCCTTCAGGGCACATCCACCTGCTCCGGTGCAGGGTCCTCCATGGGCTGCAGGTGGATATTTGCTCCACTGTGGACCCCCATGGGCTGCAGGGATACATCCTGCTCACCATTGTCTTCACCACATACTTCAGGGGAACCTCTTCTCCAGCTTCTGAACACCTTCCTTCTTCACTGACCTGGATTTCTTTAGGGCTGTTTCTGTCACATTTTCTTACTCCTTTCTCCCAGCTGCTGTGCAGCATTTTTTACCCTTTCTGAAATATGTTATTACAGAGGTACTACCAATGTGGCTGACTGGCCCAGCTCTGGCCAGACGTGGGTCCATCTTGGAGACAGCTGAAACTGACTCTCTGACATGGGGGCAGCTTCTAGTATCTTCTCACAGAAACCACCCCTGCAGCCCCTCTGCTACCAAAACCTTGCCATGTAAACCCAGTATAAGTAGCCAAGATGTGGCTGTTACAGAAGGTATTTGTCTTGCTCTGTCTGTGAGGCACAAAACCAAGTTTGATTCTGTTGTTACTGAAGCTTTTCCTGTGCCTGCTCTCCTGCAGAGGTGCCTTGGAGAAAGAAAAACAGATATAGCCTACGAAGATTTTTTTCAATGTCTCCCACTTAAACAACTAGATTAGGGAATAAATGATGGGGGTGGGGGTGTTGTTTGGAGTTTTTTTGTGGAAGAAGATTTCCGTGGGGGTTTTGTGGGTTTTTTCTCCCACACTTCATAGAGTGCATAAAGCATTTATTTTTCAATAATTTAGCCTCAGCCAATATTCACTCTGAGTTAGGTCTACACTGAGTATGTGGTCATGCAAAAAGCCTGCTACCTCACGGCTGAGAACTGTTACAGAATGTGTCCTGATGTGGACAAAACAGCAGCAGTTCCATGAGTTCATCGGGTTAAAGGTCAGAGTTCAAGTTCTGAACAAACATTCAGTACAGAGGGTTCTTTTTTTTCTTTTTTTTTTCTTTCTTTTGTCAAACGAGTCAACTGTGGGAATTAAAAAATAAAGAAATAGTGACACTATAAAGCCACAGAGAGAGCTGTAACAAGGGGTGGGGAGTAAGAGCCAGATGCTGAAGAGGAACATTGCCAAGAGTCAAAAAATAAATAAAATACAGTTACAATACTTCAAGCCAAACCATTATGTCTACTTTAACACTTAAATCCTATTCAGCTAATTTTTCAGATACAAAAATTTCCTTATATTCTGACTGCAATGGAATCTTTGCACATATAATTAAGAACATTCCTTTAAAAAATGTAATAAAAAAGTATCCAAATTTAAAAAAAAAAAAAAACCAAAAAGACAGTAATACTATGAAAGACATTAGAATAACTGAAATTAAACATATACACAAATGTTGTTCTACATAAGCACAACTTTTTTACAAAAAGGAAAAAAAATAATTAACTTTTATTGTAAGAACAAATTAAACTGGGTTTCTGAGTTCTGGGGAACTTTTAAGGCAAAAGGCAGATTTGCTGAGTTTTATTTGTTTCAGTTAGTTACCTTTTCTTCAACAACTGTGATAGGTGAGAAGTTACAATTTCACTAACTTTAATAGTATTCCAGTACAACTTGCTGTAATCACTGTTTATTTTCAGAAGCAATAATTTTGATAGATTTTGCACAAATCACAGAATAAAAGAGATGAAGTAATTACACGAGGTTTTTAAGGTCAAGCCTGCCTTAGCACTTAAGCAACAGATAACGACAACAACAACAAAGAAAAGAACAGAAAGAAGAAGGAGAAGGAGAAGGAGAAACAGCCTACAGCAGTATAATCATGGTGAGCAACAAATTCACTGGTTTAAGTGGAAAAGAAAGGTCACAAAGAAACAGCTGTGGCTGTGTTTATAGCTTGTTCAGTGAGCAGGACTGAGCAGATTTCCAGGCTCATGGCACAGATGATAGCCATTCCTTTGCTATTTTACTTTTTGTCCTCAGAGGGAAAGGCAAGGCAGATGACAAGGTACCCAAGACAGAAAGTGAGGAGACAGATGGAGCTCAAGGCTGACTTTGTTCCTTCATTTGTATTTTTAGCTTTGTCCTCCCTGGTGACATGTGATTCTTCTGTGGAGTAGGTCTGGGTAAGTAAGTCCCTCAAGTTGAATATTGTGGAACAGATTGCTAGCTGGACAGCAGGATGGGGGACTTAGGCTCTTCATTGCAGGATCCATGCAATTCACTGAAGACAGGTACCCCAAATTTCTCAGGGTCACAGTGTGTGAGGAATCTGTCTGCAGCCTTCTTGGAGATATGCAGCCATAGCCACTGAAAGGATAACTGAGAATTTAAAATCAGCCTTTTAACAGAGATACTCAATAATTACTAATGCAAGTGCTACACAGTGCTTCTGGTAGTAAATGTTAGATCTATGTTAGACTGTTGGTGTTATTTCTGAGTGGTTTATGTGTATGAAAGAACTACTCCACTATTTCTTGAGAGGAAACAACATAGTGCATTAAAAGGAAAGGATATGTCTATAAATTCTGTTTTAAAGGAATAATTTCTGAATAAGTCTTCAATGAAAAAAAAAAGACAAAACATAAAGCAAAATAATTATTTCTGATATCTAGAGCCATCTCAGTTCCAAAATTGGCATGTGATCTGTATTTAGTTAGGCTACCAAATTAAATGATTGTAAATAAACATATTCCTTATCAAATTGCAAGTATTGTACTGTAAATCAGATTATAGGATGGTTATATATGATTTGAAAGCCTGGTGCTGATGGTTTTTCCAAACTAAAATTTACAGTGGGGCACTTGGAAATATTTTTGTATTCAGCTTTCAAAACCTAATTTTAGTTGTCAGTGGTATACAAAACCAGCTCATTGTTGCTACTGAAGTGTAACTAAGGATGAAAAAAATCTGAAGTTAGAATGGGTGAAACCATGTTACATATTAAGTATATTATTAAAGTTAAAGTACTTTGACATTAGAAAAGGTAGTCAAACTTTTAGAGGTTATTTTTAAGATAATACAGTCTTTCTTTCCATGTCTGGATAAATTCACTTTTTTTAAATATGTCATGGATAGATTAGACACTTGGACAGAGAAATATAATCAACACAGTGAAAGTAAAAGTAGAAAGTTTGATTTTTGCAAAAGATTTTGATTAAGCAATTTTTTGACCAAGCAGTAATTTTGGTAACTATGAATGGATATGAGAATTATAAACTTGTGGAAAAATAGAAAATGTTTTCACTAACACTTCCAGATAGTGAGTTCTCAGAATAATTAAGATAGGTACAAAATTTAGGAAGAGCAAACATATGTATGTACAGATTTATCTCTTACTTCAGGTTCCTTTTGATCAATTCCAGAATTTGTATCAACTGTACTTGACCAGTTACTACTCCATAAGAAAGTCAAGAAAGACATTGCCTCGTAATCATTGACTGATGCAATCTGTACATCTTGCAATATCCAATATTCCTCAAAGTCTTAAAATTCACACTAGTTCCAGGGATGAAGCTATATAAGTAACTTTCAGATAGGTAAAATTAACTCAAGAGATTCAGATGGCTCAGAGTCATCTAGTCTTTAGAGAACGAAGGGACTTTCTCATATCAATATTTTTCCTTTGCAAAAGATCTCACTGATATATGTACATGATTTTCAGGAAAATCATATTTCTTATAAAATCAACCTCTAAATCAACTTTTTTTCTTTAGCAGACAATGTATCAGATTCCTTCTAAATTTTGTTGATCTTTTTCCGAGATGAGTCTCCTGAAATTCACTGCTAATGCATATAAATTCTTCTTTTATATAGTTTGAATTATATAGTTTTCTTTAAGAAATGCTTGCTGATGTAAAAGTTTCCAAGAGCACCATAAATTCTTCAGCTATAAAGCAAGGAACTTTTCTTCACGATACTATTCTAATATTATCACTTCGTATCTGACCTAATTAAATTCCATCATATAATACTTAAGTTATAGCTACATAACCCCTCATGTAAAGTGCTAACATAAAATCTATCCTATGAGGTTATGACGTTCACTATTACAGTTGGCTGAAAACTTAAACAGAATGTATTTCAAAGAATAATGGAACATTTTTAGTGTTGATTCTGTTGACTATTGCAATCCAGTGGTCCTGAGAAATGACAAAATAGGTCTCCAACAGTGATACAAGAAGAGGAGAATAAGAAAAACAAATTGGGAAATTAAGACTGAAAGAAATTGTTTTCTCTTACAAGTGCACAAAATAATCTTTTAACACTGTTTTGCTTGTAAAAGATTTTGTCTTCATTCCAAAAAAGAACAAAAACAAATGTCAAAACCATGGAAACTGTTGACTTTCTGTCAGCTCCATTCACAACTCCTGTGCAACAAAGATGATTAGCAAGGTCCAGACTTAACAGTTTTCTTTCATAGATGATAATTTGTTAAAACTGGAGGATAGCTGAGGGCCATCCCAGATATTGATGTTTATTAAATTTTCTAGCAGAAACTTTGGAAATCTGCAGATTTTCCTGCCAGTCTGACTATTGTGAAACTGATGAGACCTCCAGAATATAATTGAACTCAGCTTTCTTCCTGTTTCACTGGAGACCTTAATACTTCGAAAGTCTTGAACAGCTTCACTGTTCTGAGAATTGTAAAACTGCTGCTTCACCAAAAAACAACCAGTCCTGGAAGTCCTAGGCTGAATGTGAAGATATTCAAGCTTCTTAATAGTTTTCCATAATATTTAGAATCATAAAAGGGGAATTCTTGCTTCTGACCAACCCTAACCTCTGTGGCTGAACAGTTGTTTTTGAGCAAATTGAAGGCAGGTATTGTACTACAACATAGAGTCTTGCATGGTGCTCCACATGTTTTCTAACTGCCTATGACTTTGTATCCTTAGTTAGTACCAATAGGAGAGGATTTGTGCAAACAGTTGCTGCTGAGGATTCCACACTATATTGTATTAATATAAAGGCAGCTACTTTGAATTACTTCTAGTCTGATCTTGTGGGTTGAATACCTAATAAGGCCTAGTGTGCATAGATTCACTCCTGGAATGCATCTTCTGGCTTTGTTCTCTTCATAAGGAATTTAGTTCATGCACTCCAAGACTTCCCCGTCATGTGAATCAAAAAGATTGCTGTGAATCAAAAAGATGACTGGGTGATTCAGTTTAAAAGCACATTTTCAGCCCAGCTAAAAACCTATCAGAGATGCACACTGTTTGCCATGGGTTCTAAAGCAGTCAGCTGCATTTGAAAGTTCTAGGAAATAATATTTATCACTTTATAGAAAATAGATTTATATGCAAATAAAATAAAACCAGTAGCATTTCATCATACACATATACTCATATCTGCACTGAAGAAGACCTGGAGACATTAAATAGCTCTAAATTTCTGAGTTATTTTACAAGACCAACAAAAACATTTCCAGTAATTTACTTTCAAATTCAGATCATGATATGACTTAATGTGATTTACAAGGCACATTTCTGTAATATATAGGGTGAACCACTAAAATACACAAGTTAAGAGGCTAACACAACTTTTCATTCAACAAAATGGTTGACTGTTTCCTCAGATAGCATGATCTGTTCCCAGTAGTGCAAGGAGAGCAGGGAAGCAGGTCTCTTAATGTATGACTTTGCAGAGCACCATCACACTACGACATTTGCCTGAATGCTTTGACATACAATGATCAAAAATTCCATCTTGAAAGAGACTGACAATTATTTGTGATATAATCCTTCCTGATATTATAACTTTGCACTCTTGTATTACTGTTTTCAGAAATTAAGAGAAAACTTGGACTGAATTCTGTTTCAATTAGAATGTCAAGATCTGTTACAATGTCTTTTCTCTTGTTAACTTACCAAATATAAACCAAAATTTTTAAAAAACTTTCTCTCAAACACATTTCTTGAATAAGATTCTCTATAAATCAGATGATGTTTTAGTCTTGTTTATTTCTACTTTAAACGTACAGTGTTTTAAGATCACAGATTAGCCTGACAATAAGGTAGACCTAATTTAGTTTGCTACTTCAAATATGTATTTTAAGAAATGCTTGTAAGAATATGTATTTGCTGGCTTGTTTTTTCTCTTCTTCCCATTGATTACTCATGAGCTAGTCTTATGATTTGGCAAGACTAGTTCATGAGTTCTTAGTTCAATGCCTGGGAAAATAATGGAATGAGTCCTCCTAGAAACTATTACTAACCAAATGAAGCAGGTGATTGGGAAAAACCAGCATGGATTTACCAAGGGCAAATCATGCCAGACTGATCTGATCACCTTCTGCAACAAAATAAGATCTTCTGTTGACATGGGGAGACCAGTACGTGGTGTTTACTTGAACTTCAGCAAAGCGTTCGACACTGTTTCCCACAGCCTTCTCCTGTACAAACTGCCAAGATGCAGATTGGATAGCTGTTCTGTGAGAAGAGCAGGAAATTGGAAAATGGGTCACACTCAGGTGGTGATGATCAATATTTTTTACTCAGGCTGGTGGTCTGTCACAAGTGGGGTGCCCCAGGGATCAATATTGGGCCTCACGCTGTTCAACTTCTTCATAAATGATCTGGATAATGGGATTGAAAGCACCCTCAACAAATTTGCTGATGACATCAAACCGGGTGGTTAAGGTGGACATCTTAGAGAGAGACCTGGCAGGCTGGAAGAGTAGACTAGCAAGAACAGTATGAAGTTTAACAAAGGCAAGTGCAAAGTTCTCCACCTCGGACAGAATAACCAAAGAGGTCAGTACAGGTTAGGATCCATGGGGTTGGGGAGCAGCCTTGCTGAAAGGAATCTAGGGGTCCTGATGGACAACAAGCTGAACATGAGTCAGCAGTTGCTGCTGCAGCAACAAAGGCAAATCAGATCATGGGGCATTTCTAGCAGAGGCAGAGATGCGATCATCTACTCAGTGTTTGTCAGGCTGTACCTGGAGTACTGTGTCCAGTTCTGATCCCCACAATTCAAGAAAGATGTGGACAGATTGTGAAGGGTCCAAAGGAGGGCATGAAGATGATCAAAGGGCTGGAGAACCTACCCTATGAGGAAAGACTGAAGGACTTAGATCTTTTCTCCGTGGAGAAGAGAAGACTCAGGGGAACCTCATCGCATTATTTCAGTACTTAAAAGGTGGCTAAAAACTTAAAAGGGTCTCTCTTCAGAAGAGGCCACACAGAGAAGACAAGGGACAATGAGTACAAGTTGCACTAGGAAAGATTTTGACAGAAGGGAGAAATTTTACAGTAAGAATAATAATTCACTGGAACAACCTCCCCAGGGACATGGTGGCATCTCCATCACTGGAGGTTTTAAAGATATGATTGGACAGGATGCTAGATAATGTCATCTAGGCTCCCTTTCCCACAAAAGATTGAACTAAATGATCTTTCATGGTCCCATTCCAACCTGAAATATTCTATGATTCTATGATTCTAATTATCTTAGTATTATTCCATTTGGAATAGTATTGGAAGTATTTTTCTTTCCTTTTTCCCATCTACATAGCACTGAACACAGACTGGCCCATAATAAAATTCCCAAAAACCATTTGAACAAATTTCTGTCTGGAATGAAGAAGAAATTCAGAAGTAAGATACAAGGTTTATTTTTAACTTGTCCCATTATATTTTGTGTGTGCGAGATAAGACCTTGTTGTAATGAGGTGAAATATGTGTAAAATTCTAGCATTTCTGTTGTAATATTCAAGTCCAGAATACTATGTGTCATTTTAATATTTATTTTTATTTTATTTAAATGTTTATTAAAGAATGCATGAAATAATAGAAATACAAAACTAGTGTGCATTATTTCTCTTGGATAGTCAATAATAATGTTTAAGCTCTTTAAATGCCCTGTGGACTATTATCACTATGCAAGAAAGCATGAAAGTATGATTATCTGGTACAAGGATTTATTTCTGTAAATTTGAGGGAAATGTGTTTTTTTGTAAATACAGATGAAGAAAAGTAACTACCCTGAAAATCACTTCAGTGCAGCATGGACTGCCATATACTATAAGCTGAACTGTTCTAGATATGGAGATAACAATTGAAAATTCTGTTTCAAATGGTAGGAACGTTAATGGACACTCTGTATACCTCTACACATTACTAATCAGTCATTCTATGTCCCCAATCTTCTCTGTCTTGCACACATTTAGTTCTAGCTTTTTAGGTTTTCTAGGATAGACTATACAAAATGGACAGTTATGTAGTAATACTTATCATAAATTCTCTCCCAGTCTCTCACAATTTGCAGGTTAGGAATTTCCTGGGTCAAGATACTATATTTTTGATATAAGAGATTATTTTCAGTACATTATTTTCAGGAATTTTCCTGTTACTTTTTCATTTCAAGTATATTTCTACTATGCAAAGTCTCCTCTAGCAGTAGGTTCCACAACTACAAGAACTTCTTTCACTTGTTTGAACTTGCCTTGTTGTTCTTGAATTTATTTTCCCCTTGCTCTTGAAATGATAAAATGTGCCATCTTTCCTTCAACACACACCAATGACAACAAAGAATCCCATTATTTACTTCCTCCATTGTGTCCTTTCCTATTCCCTAATTTAAAGTCTTTTATTTATTCTTTTCACAGAATCACAAAAGGTGGGGGGGGTCAGAAGGGATGTCTAGAGATCATCTAGTCCAACCCCCCCTGCTAAAGCAGGATTACCTAGAGCAAGTTGCACAGGATCTCATCCAGGTTTTGAATATCTCCAGAGAAGGAGACTCCACAACCTCTCTGGGCAGCCTCTTCCAGTGCTCTGTCACCCTCAAAGTGAAGAATTTTTTTCTCATATTCAGCCATCTGAACACACTTCCTGTGTTCCAGTTTGTGCCTGTTGCCCCTTGCCCTGTCACTGGGCACCACTAAAAAGAGCCTGGCCCGTTCCCCTTGACATCCACCCTTTAGATAGTTATAAGCGTTGATGAGATCCCCTCTCAGTCTTCTCTTCTCCAGGCTAAACAAACCCAGCTCTCTCAGCCTTTCCTCACAAGACAGATGCTCCTGTCCCATCAAAGTTTGTTGGGTTTGGGTTTTTTTTGAGGGGGTTGTTTGGTTTTTCTTTGGAATTTTTGTTGTTGGTTTTGGTTTTTTTGTGTGTGTGTGTAGTTTTGTTGTTGTTGTTGTTACTGTTTTCCATAACGATGATCATGGAAAAGTAAAACTATGAAACCAGGACAGAGTAACAATCCTGGCATGATTAGCCCACCCAAACTTCAGTCTGAAAGAAGTATTACTAGGAATTTAAATGCTAGATAAAGATAGATTTGCTACGTTATAGAATGGATGTGGATAAGGAATAGCTCGATAAGGAATGAGATGGATGGTCGCACTCAAAGAGTTGTGGTCAATGGCTCCATGTCCAAGTGGAGAACAGTGACGAGTGGCGCTCTTCAGGGGTCAGTACTGGGACTGGCACTGTTTAACATCTTTGTCAGCAACACGGACAGTGGGATCGAGTGGACCCTCAGCAAGTTCGCCAATGACACCAAGCTGTGTGGTGTGGTCGACATGCTGGAGGGAAGGGATGCCATCCAGAGGGACCTTGGCAGGCTGGAGAGGTGGGCCTATGAGAACCGCATTTAGTTCAACAGGGCCAAGTGCAAGGTCCTGCACGTGGGTCAGGGCTATCACGTGCACAACTACAGGCTGAGCGGAGAACGGATTGAAAGCAGCCCTGAGGAAAAAGTCTTGGGGGGATGTTGGTGGACAAGAAGCTCAACATGAGCCAGCAGTGTGCACTTGCAGCCCAGAAAGCCAACCGTGTCCTGGGCTGCATCAAAAGAAGTGTGACCAGCAGGTCGAGGGAGGTGATCCTGCCCCTCTACTCTGCTCTGGTGAGACCCCACCTGGAGGACTGCGTCCAGCTCTGGGGGCCCCAGTACAGGAGAGACATGGAGCTGTTGGAGCGATTCCAGAGGAGGGTCATGAAGCTGATCGGAGGGCTGGAGCACGTCTCCTATGAAGACAGGCTGAGAGAGTTGGGGTTGTTCAGCCTGGAGAAGAGAAGGCTCCGGGGAGACCTAATTGCGGCTTACCAGTACCTGAAGGGGCCTACAGGAAAGCTGGTGAGGGACTGTTTATCAGGGAGTGTAGTGACAGGACAAGGGGTAATGGGTTAAGCTAAAGGATGGTAGATTTCAATTAGATGTTAGAAAGAAATTCTTTACTGTTAGAGTGGTGAGGCACTGGCACAGGTTGCCCAGAGAGGTTGTGGATGCCCCCTCCCTGGAAGTGTTCAAGACCAGGTTGGATGGGGCTTTGGGCAACATGGTCTAGTGGAGGGTGTCCCTGCCTATGGCAAGGAGGTTGGAACTAGATGATCTTTGAGGTCTTTTCCACCCCAAACCATTCTATGATTCTATGATTCTATGATATGTTAACTATGAATGTGAATATCTAGAAATAAGTAAAAAGATTTCTTACCATGATAGCTTTTTGGAAGGATCTTCCAATCAGAGCAGACACAAATAAGAAAAAAACCCAAACCAAACCAAACCAAAACCAAACCCAACAACAAAAGACTAACACCTTTTAAAATAAAAATCTGTATGGTTACGAAAGGGATAAGATGATGTAGTAGCTGAAGTAAGACAGGAGGCAAAATATTCTAGCTCTGCATAGCAGTCATGTAAATATTTGAAGTTTGGGAATATTTTTCTATGTTAATTTGATATAATATGCATTAATAATAATGTTATTATTGTTGCTACAAATAATCTGCTGTTAGTCTGCTTCTCTATCACTAAAAATTCATGATCCCTGAAGCTACTGAAAGATGAAGACTCATTTTTGTAGATACTCAAATTTCCATTGCATATAAAAGACTTGCTCTGCAAATAAATGGAGGATTGCATCTTTCATGTATGTCAATTTTGCATGTCTTATGAACATTAAACTCAACTAAAGAGAAAGAAAAAAAAATCAGTAAATAAAACAAAGTGATAAAAGGTGTTCATGAGTTTTATGCAAGACATAAAAAGGATGAAAAATTACTTAATATCTGTATTTTGTTTGCTCAAGTATCCTCAGATTTAGTCCAAACATATTCTTTAATGGTTTTGGGGGGAAGAAAAATCAGCTCTGGTTTATAGCCTTCACTGCCAACTTTCAGCCTGAAGGAAATTTTTACAGCTGAGTTATAAACTCCTAAATATCGGCATTTATAATGGCAAGGTTGACAGACCTTTAATTTCAACACTAGCCAGTGTCAGTATAATAATTTGAAAAAGATAATAATTTCAGTGAGGTCAAATCCAAGTTAAAAAAGTATGCCTGGATCTTGCTAGCCCACAAGCTCACATATATCCTTAATTGCACCCTCACCTAATTTAGGACTGCTTAAAAAAATATGTTTTGATTTTTTAACTATATCATTATTCCCAAATATTTTCATGTCCTGACATTTTCTGGCCAGACTATAGTCAAAATCCTGAATGTGTTTTTAATGTAATCTTGACTGCTTGGTTTTGGATCTCCAACTATTTTTTCTTCTGCTTCCTCTCTGTGTAAATAGAGCATATGGTAATTTATTGAGTAATTAAGAGTTATAAAACATGTAAGTCACACACACATTTAGTCATAAAAACACCCTCTTCTTTACTACATCATGCAGCATAATCTTATTGATGTTACTGCCATTTTTCCTCCTACAGCTCCCACACAACTTTCTTGTTTCCCCCTCATTTCATCACCTCCAGGGTAACTAGCCTGAAAGCATCTTGGGTGAGGCACTGCCCTGTCTGGCTTTTGGAGAATTGTAATGCCTTTCTGAATGATGGCAGACATAGCAAATATAATTCTTACTAATAACCTCTAGACCTCTGAGATCCAGACAGGTCTCCACCCCCAAGATGCAAAGAAGCTTTCCTACCTGTCCCTAACCATAGGAAACCTTCTTCTCTGCCTACAAAATAAAATCTCAGACCTACTTTCCTCTTTGAGTGTCTTTATGGATTGTTCTAGGGAATAGATTACTTTCTAAGGAGTCCCAGTGTACTCATTAGGAATAACATCTCTTTGATCATGGACTACCTTGTCCAGCTATGTCTCAGCTATGTCTCAGCTATGACAGGGTAAAATGCAGAGAAAGCTTTTTTATATCCCAAATACACAAATAAGGTTCATATATTTATGAAAGGCATATGCAAGTAAATCTAATAAAACCTTGTCTAGTCTTCTTATACAAAGATTTTATCTAAAAGATAAATTTGTTTGCATGTATTCAGCTGCCTTGTCATACACACGTTCCTGGTTTCTGTAGTCAAGGACTCTTCTTCTGTCTCACTGCACATTTCAAGTCGCATTTATTAAAGAATATGCACAACATTAATATCAAAGTAGGCCAGAGAGTGAGTTTTATCACCTGGCATGTATTGCCCGTACTGTTTACCTGGTAGCTTAATACTGCCTCCATTTGCTCTTTGCCAGGAAAATGTATATAAAAGAGGTTAACTTTATGCAATGTGGAACTTTGTGTATGTGGAACTTTCTCAGATAATTGAGAAACTAATGTATACACAATAGCTCTTGATTTAAATCAAGCACAAAAATAGTAATACATTCTTATATCTAACATCCTTATGTGACTGATACCCAAAATTTATCTTAATGGAAACCACAAAAATAATCATAAACAATATATAGGAATACAGACTAAACTTTGGTGCCCTGAAAATCAATGACAGAAATCCTTTGGATTGTAGTCACAAATTAACTAACCATTGTACTTTTTCAAGAAAAATAAATTATGTTTTATGAACAAAGTCATTATGAGAGTCGAGTTAAAACCTTGGTTTTAAGTCCTTTCATTGTTCATGTTCATTTTGACCCATGAAATCACTTGCATTCGATCAGCCAACAGCAACAGAACTGCAGACCATTAAAAGAGATCTTGAAAAATATATTGGACACGCATAAAAGAACAGAAGTTGAAATATACTGTTTAGCTCAAGAATAAATGCTTATCTCACACATGGACATCATATGCCCACAGAATAAACACTGGTTATCCAAAGCTGGTACAAATCTACCTTTCATAGTCAATTGCAAAATTGCCATTTATGTGCTTACACATCTGAGAACCTTTAATCAGAAGCAAACTTGAAAGATTAATAGTTCACAATCCAAAGAAATAAAACAATGGAAACATTTGTCATTACTGTTTTGGGTTTTTGGGGTTTTTTTCCTTCTTTTTTGTTTTTATTTTCTTACACTAATTTGTGAACAGGGTTGGGTTTTTTGGTTTGTTTGGAATTTTTTTCTTCTTCTTTTTCTGGAAGTTTTCTTTCTAATTCAAATTTTTCTATAAAGAAGCACATATTGAATCGTCATGCTGGGATAAGTGGAAGTTTATCATGCCTTTCTTAAAAAGCTTTTCAGCATTCAAATAGATGAGAAGGCTTTAAAGTTACCGGAACCACCTGCTTGTATAACCTTACTTAGTCATTCTGGTTTGATGCTTGAGAAAAGCTATCTGGTCTGAAAAACCTAAAGTGTGTATCAACTTATTACACAGCTTATCAGTTGTATTTATTGGTAATGGTTAAAGTGGTGAGCAGAATGCTTTTTGCTATTTTATTAGTGATTTTTTTTTTTTTTTAGTTGTAATATATATGACAGGGAAATTCAAGTTCTTCACTAAGACAGTTTAGATAGTTTAGAATAGATCTAGATTTCAATCAAGTCAGATGGAAACTAGAAATAATATATTAGAATTTTCTTATTTTGGGTTAGACCAATAGTGAGACAACCAGACAGCAATATAAGAATCTGGACTATAACAAAATTAGGAGAATAGAATGTAGAATTAGGCTAGATATCTCCCAGAATATTTCCACCTCTGTGGTTGGTGAATGAAAAGTTAGATTCATTTGCTTTGAGACAACCACCTCCTATGTCCATACAATTTAGGTGAACATTTAAGAAATGGAACAAATTCTTCAGTGGTACAAACCTAAACAGTTGCAATTGATAGACCTACATAAATTCAAGATGCTGTAAAATTTGATTCATAATGACAGTCTTTTTAGGGTTAATTGTGTTTCTACTCATTCAATCACTTGCTATTGAGAATTACAAAAACTTTCTATAATTTTTTTTTTTTTTTAAATTGAACCGTCAAACCTCCAAGCTGGTTTTTTGTGGAGTTTTTGTGGCGGTTTTTTTTGTTTGTTTGGTTTTTGTTGGTGGTATTTTGTTTGATTGGTTGGTTTAGGGTGGTTTTTTTTTGTTTTTTTGCTATTAAGGATAGCTTTAAAAGATTGCATTGTATAAATAGAAATTAAATAGCAAAGGAGATTATGAAATAGCAATGACAAAGTTATTGACTGAAGAATTGTACTTTCAAACATAAGCCTCTTCTGAATAAGCAGGTTAGGGAAATCAGATATGTATGCCTTTGCCTTAGATTCAGGGACAGTTAAAAATACACAGTCAAATCATTTTAAGTTTCAGCACTTTTATTTTTATAACAGGGCTATTTTAAGCATATAAAAAAAGAGCAAACATCCTTTGAAAGGTTTTAGGAAGCTTCTATGACATTATTAACTCAGGTGTAGTGTATGATCTCTCCATCTGCAGAACTGATATGCCTGCTCAAACAATGCATATTTTTAAGATAAGAGAATCGCCAGTAGATAGCAGAATGTAGTTAATGAATCAATTAGTATTGCCCATAAACAATAAAGCCAATTTGATTTTCTTTTACCTTTCTGGGTACTATGTTCTCATTTAGAAAATGTCTATTTTAGTTTGTTCCTGGCTTTCCTTCAATCCCTTGCCCACATACCACTGTATTTAAACAAAAATACCACAAACAAACCAACACACACACACCCCTGCCAGATAAACAGATCATAAATATCTGTGTGCTCTTATTTGGAGCATTTTGTTTATTAGTTTAATATGCTGTCTAGCTGAGGACTTATTTATCTAGAAGAATGGAACATGTGAGCTGCATTCCTCCTTATCAAGGTCAATTTTTTCATTACAAACCCATTGAAAGTAAGAAAGAATAAAATAAACTAAAGACATATCTTGCAATCACTTACATATACTTCTACCTTTAACTGGTGCCAATGAGATTATTCCATCTTACAAAAATCTTGCAAGAAAATATATGTACTGAAGATACTATTAATTTACCACTCCTCGTGTTAAACACGAGGAGGCAGTGATCACTTTTGTTCATCAAAGAGCACCATTCCTACATCTTTAGTTGACACTGGGCAATTTCTGTTACTGTCAATCTATCACCTTTCAAGTGTACTAAACACACATTTAAGAAAGGTAAAAATATTTAGAAAATTCTTACTGAAAATTACAACTGCATAAAGCAAAAGCCTCTATGACCTTTGCCAACATTTTCCAAAGTGCATTTTCTTCTCACTAAGGTAAATGAATATAGACTTCAATCTAGAAACACTTCAAAAGCCCTAACTGTTGGCTTGTACTGTCTCTATACCAGCTGTTCGTACCTAAATAACTTCTTAAACCATGTACAGCATCTCAGCCTTGAGCATATAGCCCTCAATTTCAATCTAAAATTTTAATATTTTGATGCTGTGACACAGAATGCTACATTGGATTCAGTTAATGTAACTTAAATTGAAAAGGTGCATTTATGCTTTTTTTTTTTTTTTTTTTTTTAAATAAATAGAAGGTGACACAGTGATTTGGAAAGACAAGGATGTCTCTAACATATTAAAGTTCAGGAAAACTTCATATACTTAAAGTATCATAATTTCTATACTCAGTGGCATGACAAAGAATAACATTAACAGCTTTGGGTTCCACCTACTTTGACTATCCAGTGTAAATAATGAAGTAATCTTTGACACCTTACTTGCTTAGAATGACCATTTATGTTTCCAAAGCTGGTCCTGACTGGCAGCGAGACTCCTTATGTTCTATAGCAGTGCTTAGGGTCCTACACCCCTATATGTCGAACAGAAAGTTGAAAACTAGAAATGCATATACAAAATGAACAGCCAAAGTGAGATGTCTAGTCACTACGAGACTTAGGCTATTTACTATTTGGTGTTTGTAAATTTTGTGTTTATACTTGTAAGCCATGATAAAGGCACATTCAGTTTACATGCTGAAGTGCTCTTTGGGCTCTTAAATTAAAATAAAGCTCTTCAGAGTCTTTGCTTAGCTCCTTAGATGCACCGGAAATTAATAGGCAACCCTGTTCTTAGTAATACCTGGCCTATTCTCTTTCCCAGTCTGTACCCTGATGCTGTCTGGCAAATTGATAGCTGGCCTAGGCCAAAACTGTGCCAGCAAGCATTCTGGTCAATGCCAATCCTTATTTCTGTTTAGTTCTGTTTAAGTATAGACATAGCTTAAGAAAATTATAGTAATGTTGTTTATCTGTGTAAAATGACTTCAAACTCATGTCCTAGGAAAACATATCTTTCATGTATCGAAATATTTTCTGACCATATTCTAACAAAAAAGACCTTGACGTTAAACACTTCAGTCATGTTAATTTGGTATATGAAGTCCATAAGAGCTTCTGATTTACTGCTGTAACATTTTAAATTGAGTGCAGCTTTCATGTAAGAGGTAGTAAGCAAAAGCACCTCATTCCAGTCTAATGGGAACTTCTTTTCCTCTTTTTCATTCTTGGAAAACAGACTCAGGGGTGAACCGCGTAGAAGCAACTAATCAAAAAGAACGTGCTGGGAAGACTTCCAGAAGACTTCCAGAAGGCTTGCTGGCTGTGACCTGTCTCCTATTCAAACTACATAAAAATCTGCAGAGGATGGTCTGAGCTATCCCTGACGGTTTTGGAGCCGCAAGAACTTTGAAACATACATAAGGGAGCATCAAATCTCAACACCCAAAAAGCAGTACATGAGTCTCCATCACATCTCTGCAGTCCAAATAGATATGGCAAGCTTTCTAAGCTGCATTCTATGAAAAGTAAACTGACCATTTCTTACATTTACTTTTTCATTTCCAGTAAAAAGGTGAAAACAAAAATAGAGTTTTATTTTGTGGCAAAATAAAATACATTGTAATTAGAAGTAAAAACAGAGGAGTGTATTTCTTTAAATTCCTTTCCAAATTCCTTTCCAAATCTTTTGGATCACATTTTAAAAAGGAATAAATAATGAGAAAGAATTCACTATTGATCTGTATCACTATAGATCCATCTCTAAATGTTACTGTTAACCTTTTACTTATATGAAGGTTAGAAAGTTAGACATTTCTAATTAAGTCAGTTTTGAATTATTTGTGCTGTCAGCTACAAGTGTATGTTCAGAGTACCTTTTCAATACTACTAGAGATTTAGTAACTGCTGATTGCAGAACATCTTTAGTGCCAAAAAATGGAGAGACTTTTCTTTGCCAAAATAAATCAGAAAGGGTCATGTCTTCCACTTGTATAAATTGTTGTAGCTCAGTTAAAGTCAATGGATCTTAAGCATATTATACAAGCATGGGACTTCATCCACTTTGTTTCTTCATTTCTTTGACAAAAGAAACCATTCAAAGCAAGGAAAAAGAAACTTGTAATGAATTGATTTTTTAAAAATCCAACAACAAAAAGCTAACAACAAACCCCAAATTTATTGTTTTCTTGAGTGTAAAGCATCTTTAAAGCCTACTGCATGTTTGACAGCCAATTGAACATAAAATTTATGCATGATTTTGCTTCAAAGCAGGCATATATACTTCTCTACTGAATTGTTACCAAAGGAATGAAGTACCTATTCCAAGCAAGTGTATGATTATCGTTTTCTAACACCTAAAAGGCATTTTATATGTTCTGCTTTGCAGACCTAGCAGGGCTTTTGTTTTAAATCACAGACTTTCTCTTTTTCCTTTTTTTAAATTTTTTTTTTCATTTGTGTGATGTCATGTCTGAAAGCAATTAGCCAATGAAATCTTAGCTGTGAAAGTTAAGTAAATATTGCGGTCAAAGGAATGCCTCCAATTCAGGCATTCAGGATCAGATCTTAGTTGAAGAATCCAATCTTATTTGAGCTTGTGTTGCGGTATCAAGGTCCCCATTATACTCAGTTATCATTATTTATATGTCATTGGTTGGTCATTTACATTTGTAGTTGATCAACAATTTGATTCATCAGTCTAAAAATGTATTTGCACACCAAATAACAACCAAACAAATGCAATACTTGGATCAATAGACAATTAACTGAGAAAGAATGTAAAAGAAAACAGGCTTTTTCATCTATGCCTGGGACCGTATCGCATGGGTTCATACTTGGGAATATTCCTGTTTATAAGAGAACGTAAGAACTCATGAGATTTGAGAAGACCAATATATGCACTTCCTTCCACCCCCATTTTTCACACTATTGTTTATTTGAAATAACTAATATAATATTTAGATTATGGCAAATTTAGTACCATATCTTTATATAAAATGAGGTTTGAGGTTGATTTTATCAAGATTATGATACAGTAGTAAAAAGAGATGAAAAAATATTAACTTGTCTAATATGTAGTGGAAATTTATGCAGCCACAAGCTGTCTGTAATAAATGTTAATTGATTACAATTTATATTTTTGGTCGTCTTCCCAGAGACTCCAAGCTATTAATCTGACTTGAACACAGCCAGAATACTGTAACAATTCTTATCACTAAAAGCCTTAAGGGGAATTCAAATCTGTTAGAATAAATGCAATAGCTTTATCCACCTTACAGCAGGGAGTAAGGCAGAGAGGGAAAGAAAACAAAATTAAATAAACCATAAAAATTGTATTATTTGTATTTACTGAATTTTATAAAAACCTGTTGTGTTTGAATTTGAGATAGATATATATTCATCTTTTTAAAGTGATGAGAATATATGTTGTTTACTTTGGTGCTAATGTAGAGTTGGATGCAACATTTTCTGAAATTAAAGGGCTGTATATCAAAGAAATCGCCACCTATTTTTATTATTGTATATGATATTATATGCAGTATTCATATAGAGTATTACAGATTATTTTAAACCCTATTTTGTCAATATCAAATGTCAAAATATCCCCCTTGGTATCTCTAGTATGCTGGAGATATCTGAAATAACAAAGTACCTAGTTCTGATCACATACACACTTTTGCATCCACAGCTGTAGAAGATCATCAGTGATGATGGAATCACCTATATAAGCATTGCATACTCGGAGTTCTTCCTTTTCAGCAATAATTTGCTCTCTTTCCCCTTTAATGGCTTTTAATTGATGCTATATATTTTACAGTATCTTTGTCTAACCTAGCTTTTTCTTCCTCAAGATTCTCAAACTTGAAAAAAGCAATGAAATGATAAAAATAATAATAATCTGAGTTTATCAAATGGTTTGTGGTTTAGTTTTTTGGGGTTTGGTTATGTTTTTTTATATTTACTTAAAATTTTCATAAAGATTTCCACTCTGCAACATCAATTTTATCTACTGCATAGTGGAATGAAGTGCTACCTTTACCCATTTTGTATCCATGGATTTCTTGCAAGCAGCTATCATTTTATCTATCATCTCACACAATTTTTATTTTTTTTAATATAAGTGAAAAGTACAGTACCTCACTGCACATTTAGTAGCCTGGCCTCTGCTTGTTTTTGTTCACAGACATATAAACAATAAGTTCAGACCTGCACTTGATACCAACACTCAGCAAATGTATACATTTCATTATCTGTACAAAGGAGGAGGATAGGATATTCTCTCCAATAAAACCTGGAAGAACAATACAGATGAAAGAGCACAGGTATCACAAAGTATTGAGGGATGAGGTGCAGGTTCCCAGGGGAAATGTGCAGCAACAATCCCCATGCACTTGCTCTGGGGTGCTGAGAGGTGCCGGCTCCAGCCACAGCAGTCAGGTAACTCAATTCTTCCTGCCAAGCATGAGGTGAGCACGATACCCCCAAAGGGAGATCTGAGGGAAAAGAAGAAGCCTGGTTTGTGGTTTTTTTTCAACAGGAAACAGCAGAAAACAGAGATCTACATGAAATCCAGACTTTGTCCAAGAGATAACCATGGTGCTATTAGCATTAACTTCACTCACTCGAATTTTTTTCAGGGGAAAAAACCTCTCAACTTGCATGGTTTAAATCTGCTCCAAGCAGCAGTAAGAAAGCCCTCACCGGGCCCATTGCTCATCCACAGGGTCCCTGTTGCCCCGAGCTGTGGTAGGTCCATGTAAGCACCTTGTGCCAGGCTGGGATGGCTGACCTGTTACCTCTTCTCATTACAAGGCCTCTCCCCACAACTGCACATTTCCCCTCATTAGTAGCCACCCTAAGCAATCTTCACCATCTTATCAGAAGGGCAAATGCCCTCTCAGAATAGACAGGTTTGGGTGTTATGCTCACACACATTGTTCAGGCACTCTCTCATCTGTACATGTTAGTCATGTTACCAAGAGGAGGCCACGCAGATTCCTTAAAATTCATATTTCAGAACTGATGTAAAATTCACTTGCTTCTTTACAATTAAGCAAAGAGACGCAACTGATCTTCTGTTCCCATCAGTCAGACTACTTGGGTAGGAAAGTAACCTGAGGTCAATTCCCTTCTTACTCTTACAGCTTTCACATTCATCTATTTTACTTCATGAAAGAATGAGTTAATCATCTGCTTCATATGTGCTCTTTGGGGTGTGGTGGTCAGGGTGAAAAGCAAATTACCTGGCTGTTAAAGTTGTCCTACTCTGTAGAAAGAGAATGTGAGAATAATTTCAACAAGAGAAAGAGAGAGACAGAGAGTGAGAGAACAAAAAAATATAAGCGTGAGCTTGACAAACCAAGCTAATTACGGTATTTGCTTTAGTGAGGGAGCAGTTTACGTTACCTAAATTAAAAGCCCCATCCATGGATTCAGAGTAGCCCTGAGGAGAAGGACTTGGGGGTATTGATTGATAAAAAGCTCAACATGAGCCGGCAGTGTGCGCTTGCAGCCCAGAAAGTCAACTGTGTCCTGGGCTGCACCAAAAGAGGTGTGACCAGCAGGTCGAGGGAGGTGATCCTGCCCCTCTACTCTGCTCTGGTGAGACCCCACCTATGGGGTGGGGGCCCCAGTACAGGAGAGACATGGAGCTGTTGGAGTGATTCCAGAGGAGGGCCATGAAGATGATGAGAGGGCTGGAGCACCTCTCCTATGAGGACAGGCTGAGAGAGTTGGAGTTGTTCAGCCTGGAGAAGAGAAGGCTCCGGGGAGACCTAATTGTGGCCTTCCAGTACCTGAAGGTGCCTACAGGAAAGCTGGAGAGGGACTGTTTATCAGGGAGTGTAGTGACAGGACAAGGGGTAATGGGTTTAAACTAAAAGAGGGTAGATTTCAATTAGATGTTAGAAAGAAATTCTTTACTGTTAGAGTGGTGAGGCACAGGCACTGGCACAGTTTGCCCAGAGAGGTTGTGGATGCCCCCTCCTTGAAAGTGTTCAAGGCCAGGTTGGATGGGGCTTTGGGCAACCTGATCTAGTGGAGTGTGTCCCTGCCCATGGTAGAGGGATTGGAACTAGATGATCTTTAAGGTCCCTTCCAACCCAAACCATTCTATGATCATATGATGATCCATCACAACTCGTCCTTGGATAGCAGAGTTGACCAACAGCAGCATATACAGTCAGTGGCTGCCCGAGCTCTCCTGGAAGCTTCAGGACATGTCCCAAGAAAGATAGGATGTCTCCCAAGTCTTCTGCAGCACACCATAGCTGTGTAATGAGTCATTTCTCACTAGAAAGTCTAGATGAAGTTAAGGAGATTTCATCTCAATATCTGCTTCAAGAAGTACATTGCTCTAGCTAAAGAGACATGTTGAAAGGGGAGGTGCCAATAGAGAAATTTTGAAAAGTGTATAACAAAAATATCCCTGACAATATGTGAACATATAAGCCTTTAAATGAGTAGAAAAACTTCTATTTATTATGATACGGATAGGAATTCCTTTACCTGTTTATCTTCCCACCTGAATTTTATTTTTTTTCTCATACACTACAGTTCTGTTTTTTCTGATGTGTGAATGGACTAACTGTGCTCCTAGCATGCGTTGTCCTATTATTAGAGATCACATAAACCCAAGTTTTTCTGAAGAACAATGAAAACTTATGTTTTGGCAGTTTTTGCCAACTTTCTTAAGATTCTAGCCATGTGATTAATTATAAAGGCTATGCATATTAATGACAATGGCAATGGTTTTAAAAAAATCTGGAAAAATGTGTCACAGGAAAGTTGCCCGCAGAATCATTAAACATGGATCATCCTTGGGTGCCTACTCAAATGTAATTAGTGAAATATAATTAGCATCTAATTATAATTTCCCATATGAAAATCTTGGCTACCTTTTGCCATGTTCTAGCCAAAATGTGGCAGGAAGTACCCCAAATCTTATAGACGCTCTTCTTTTGGCCAAAGAAAGCAAATTCTAGCCTTCAAAAATATGCTTCCTTGCTTAGATTTAAAACTTACTGTTTTCTTGTTATTATCTGAGGAATCAATGGGTGATAGCAAGAATCCAAAGTGGTTAAATAAATAATTACTAGAGTAAAGCAATAAGCATAGCCCTAGCAATGAGACAGTGACATAAAGTCAGCCAGTGAAAGAGAGATCACTCTATAGGTGTCACTGTGAAACAGACCACAGTGTTATACTACTGCCTGGCTAAGGGAAGTCCTTTTAATAAGTAGTCTAAAATATGCTAAGAATATGATCAATCTAGTGAGCACCAAAATGTTTAAAATATAAACAAGATTCTTCTATGGGTTTCGGTAATTTTATCTAATAAAGTAGCCATGCTGTTGATTTCTCACCTTGCTGAGACAGGCTGAAGGAATAAGAAATCAATTTGAAGGTAGATTAGAAGAAATGGAAAAGGTGAGAAAATAAACAGAGACATGGCAGATAACAATGAGAAAAAGGAAAATACATTAAACCCCCCACTTATTTGATTATTTCCAGTAAGTTGAAGTCTTAAAGAACATAGTTTAATAAATGCTTCCTACATTATATATAGTAAAACAAAGAACATGCTGCTAAAACAAAAACATTATTATATTCTCAGATGATGAAGAACATTCAAATGATAACAAAAATACTTTCCCACAAACCTATGTTTAAGTGTATAAATGGCTAGCTTGCCATTCGTAGAATATGGCTTATGGCTTCACTGCTGGGTTGAGGATTTTGTTTATTTTTTTGGTGGGTTTGTTTGTTTGTTTGGCAGGGATAGCAGATTTCATTTGCTACAAGTAACAACACAAAAAAATGTGGGATGACAATCACTTTTATATTTAAATTATACAGCTATCACTAAGTCAACATCGTGCAATCTCTATATTTTATATACTTATAAGTTTTAAATTGTGAAATTTAGAAAAATATTCATTTTTCTTATAAATTTAGGAATGAGCACAAAACTAGAGTTTATACACTAATAGCTTAGGTTACCTTTTTCTGAATAAAAGAGATTTCTTAAAGGTGAGTTAGTAGAATTAGTACCAAATCTCATGTAGTCTTTGTCAGATTAAAATCTTAATATAAAAAAATATATTTATATATCATCTTCCTCCTTTTTGTTTCCTTACAATTTTCAGAATGTTACTAAGCAATTTTGTGAAGCATTATAAAAATGGATGTTTTGTATAATCTCTATTTTCTGAAGATAAGAAAGGGCAGTTGTTATGAAAAATAAAGCAACACTGACTCTTTTGTTATATTTTAAATTGATTATATTTAACTACATTTAATTTGCATACTTAAAACACTTTTGCTTATTACAATAATGAATAACAAGAGGCTGTGTAACATACTTCCATTATATCCTGTACATGTAATTAAATCAACTCTGAGCATTTAAATTCAGATGAAAGCTATTTGCTTTCAAAAGTAATAGTTAATCTAATCTATCTGTCTGTCTGATAGTAAGCTTTGAAATCCTGTGCAAATTTTAGAAAATGTTATTTTCTGAATTGTTTTCCAAATACCTTCCTTACACTTTTTTTTTTTTTTTTTTTTTTTGGGGTAGCTGGTCTCTTCCTAAATTACCAAGAGGGCACAAAATAAATAAGCACGTGTGCATCTTTAAGATTATTAGACATGATCAGCTGTACTATATTCTTAATGCCCACTCAAATGCAAACTTAAGAAAAAAGCACAAAAGACATTAGAAAAAGCATGATGCTGTTGTAGATATAGTATGGGTACTATTCATTATATGTAAGTTGTTATTACATAAGCGTATGGTTGCCAAAGTCTAATTTCAGAAAAGTGTTATATGGTAAATAAAAAATGAAGGAAATTACATTCCTTCATTCCCCATGTCCTTTTTGATTATAAAAGATTTATTTCTTTTACTTTGTTCACTGGAACTTATATTCAAATATAGACTCTGCCATGGCCTTTGTGGCCTAAAAGGCTATGCTACCAGAACAGTGGAAGCAGGATTTTAATGTCATTTTATGATTTTATAAGAACTCTAGTGCTGTGTATTTTACTGACAATCCAGTGAGAAAAATAACTTATTCTCTAAATCCTCAGTCCAATGCTTCCATTTTAAATCTGAGTTTGCCACACTGGAAAGTTTTTTGGACATTCTTAACAACTTGATGAAAATTGTGATATAGTTTCTTCATGCATGGTCAAATTAAGTTTAGAGTGGTTCTTCTCAAAAGGTGCATACAAGGTCAGACCTGATGGTTACTGACATTGAGAGGAGGACGTTTTTGTGGTCTGAGCCCGTAAGAGCTATGTAGCCATCCAGCTTGTGCCAGTGTTGTCTGCTGAGTCCCAGCTATTTCTGTATCTATCTGTGTAGTGGAGGGGGATGCTAGTGGTACCAAGGAAAACAAAGTGCACTTCTGCAGGCAGCTGTCCCTGAAATACAGAGAAGACAAATCAAAAGAGTCCATGGCTAAACACGGAGCTTATCACATATCCTAGCAGCTAAGAAACAGCACATCACGGACCTGGTCGATTTCTATTATGAAGATTTTAAATAGTATCTTTTGGAAATTATGTAAAAATCTTTTCTGAATAGGTGTAACATTTTCCATTACTAGCATAACTTCTTCGTATGTAAGTTCGAACAGCTCAGAAAAATTCTTCCTTTGATTTGGTTTGTTTCTTCTGTGGTGAACCTGAATTAATATCTTGTAGATGTTTTTAGTTTTTCATTAAGGTTTGATGCAAATGATAAATAAATAGCAAGTTTCCAATTGCACATATTAGATATGCTCTGACATAATAGTATTAGCCTGGAAAATAATGTTATTAGCATTACATAATGTCAGTATGTTTAAGGAGTGTGGCTCCAAGCTCCTGTGATTTTTCGTTATTAATGTTCTGCTAAAATAATTGTGTCTGGTAGCAAATACTCCTCTGCTTAGCAAATGTTTCTCTGTGTTGGCCAAAATGAAAAGCTCATAAACAGAACGGCACATCACCATGAACCAGCTATAACCCAAGTTGCTGTGAGCTGTTTGTTAATGCTACAGTCCTTGCAGGAGAATTAAGACCCTCTGACAAGATTCTGCTTTGAGGACTTAAATACCAATTTTTCTCACACAATGTCACTGGACCCTGGTAGAGACTGTCATTCAATTCCTTGACCTCTTTGGAGAGTTAAGTCAGGAGATAAATTTCAATGATGCCACCATCTCTATCTTCCTGCCAACGCTGAAAATCACCTCAGTTCTGAAATCCAGACTAAGGTCAAAAGAGAGGAAAATACTAAACTTTGAGCAGTTCAGGTGTAATTTCCTACAGCTACAATATCAACCATGCTACATTTCTGAGGAAGAAGTTAGAATCTGCTATGCTCAGTATTCAGTTTTAGCTGTATCTTGAGTACTGTGACACCCTGTTCACTCAGATCACCTGCACAGCAGTCATCTTGCCATAGAACTTTGAGCAAAAGAAAACAACAAAACAACAATTATCTGCTCTGTCAATACTTGTTTTATGACTCATGATCTTAAGCTAATCTTTTGAGAAGTGTTGATGATCCAGTTCTCCACTGCAAATGTTGCTTCAGAAGTGACAGAGTGAAAAGAGGGTCCTGCTCAGTCCTGAAGAGCTGAAAGTAAATACTGCATCCAGCTCTTGGAACTAGATGATCGTTGAGGTCCCTTCCAACTCAAACCATTATCATAGAATCATGGAATCATAGAGTCATAGAATGGTTTGGGTTGGAAGGGCCCTCAAAGATCATCTAGTTCCACCCCCCCTGCTGCGGGCAGGGACACCCTCCACTAGACCAGGTTGCCCAAAGCCCCATCCAACCTGGTCTTAAACACTTCCAGGGATGGGGCATCCACAACCTCTCTGGGCAACCTGTGCCAGTGCCTCACCACTCTAACAGTAAAGAATTTCTTTCTAACACCTAATCTAAATCGACCCTCGACGACCAATAGAATCCTGGCTTGTATCAGAAATAGTGTGACCAGCAGGACTAGGGAAATGATCTTCCCCCTGTACTTGGCACTGATGTGGCTGCACCTCAAGTGCTGTCTTCAGTTTTGGGCCCCTCACTACAAGACAGACATTGAGGTCCTGGGGGAAGGGTCTAGAGCACAAGTCTGATGAGGAGCGGCTGAGGGAACTGGGGTTGTTTAGCCTGGAGAAAAGGAGGCTGAGGGGAGACCTTATCACTCTCTACAACTCCCTGAAAGGAGGCTGTAGCCAGGTGGGTGTCAATCTCTTCTCCAAAGTAACAAGCGATAGGATGAGAGGAAACAGGCTCAAGTTGCTCAACGAGAAGTTTAGATTGGGTATTAGAAAAAATTGTTCACCAAAAGGGTTGTCAAGCACTGGAACAGGCTGCCCAGGGAAGACGTGCTGCTTAGGGACATGGTTTAGTGGTGGACTTCGCAGTGTTAGGTTAACGGTTGAAATTTATGATCTTAAATGTCTTTTCCAAGCTAAATTATGGTTCTATGTTTCTATAAAAGTACTAATCTTGATGCCAGCCATGTTAGTTACAAACGGTTTTTCTCCAAGTGCAGGGTAAGGCCAGGACCTATGGACTCCTTTGGCTCCTGTTGCATTTCCAAGAAAACTAAATTTAAGTTTAGTTTGCCAGTGAACTGATCACAAACGTCAGTGTTTGTATGACTTTGAGTTCAAAAAAAGCAGGTGAAAGCTGGTAGTACTCAGATTAATTTAAACCCAAAGATGAGGGAAAAAAAAGCTCCAGGGATGAAAAGTTTTATAAGCCAAAACTATATGAGCCAAGACTAAAATAAAAAAATTTATTAAATCTTATGAGCCTGTATAAAACCCTGATGAATATCAAGCAGCTCTAACTGTCCCAACAATTTGAAAATGCCAAAAAAGACTCTCTTCTTGTTTTGTGGCAAAAAAATTCACTTCACAGCTGTTGTCTATTACCTTAGAGACAATGCTAACAGTTGGGATACAATAAACCCCTGATGATAAAGGGTGTAAGTGTTATCACATCTAACTATAATAGTGTGAATAGTCCAACTATAATAGAGCAAATGACCTGACAGCTCCTACCCACTGAGCATTACTGCCCATCACAACTTCACCAGTAGCAGACCAAGGGACAAGAAAATTCTCATTCTGCATGCAGTGCCCCTTGGGAAAAGCACAGTCCTATTAATTTACTGGTGGCAGTGAGAGAACAGTTGTCAAAGTGCCTGGAAGCAGACCAGCAGACTGTTGACTTAATTATGCCAGACAACAGAGCCAACATTTTAAAGCTGTGAAAGATGGCAATTTTTCACACTTCACCTTCCCCCATTTTTTTCCTGATAGCCAGACTTAAAATATTCAAGTCATTCAAAATATTAAATATTAAACATAGAAATTATCCTTGTGCATCTTCCAAATGTAAAACAAAATAAACCCTTACAACTAGAAGTCACTCAACAGTAACTTTTATGTTAGGATTCACTGTGAAGATATAATGCTACAAATCAAACTATTATTTCATTATAAGTTTAATGAAATACTGTGCAACATGGTCTACTTCTTAGATCCCACCATCTGAGTGTTACAGAAATGCAGCCGCAGGTTGATACATGCTAAATAAAAAGTAAAATACTCATACATTTTGATCTCATACATCTATATTTTCCAGGCTTTCCATTGCACTCATGTAAATTTTCAATAATGGCTTCTAATATATGTGCTTAACCCTGAATATAATGGCTGAGAGGTACATCTTTTCCTCTGTAACTAGGACATATAAGGCTTACTTCAGTTTTTAAGTGCTGCTTTCTCAAAGAGCTATGCTACCAGATCATTTTTCAGATTTGTCTATAATTAGGCTGAGATTTTTCTATCTGCATAATGAAACTTTTCTGTATTATGTTTGCATGACTATAAAGCAATTATAAACCCCATCAACCGAACAACAGCTGGTTTTGGCTGGGATAGTTAATTTTCTTCATAGTAGATAGTATGGGCTATGTTTTGGATTTGTGATGAGAACAAGGTTGATGATAATTTTAGTTACTGCTGAGAGCCAAGGCCTTTTCTGCTCCTCACACCGCCCCACCAGTGAGGAGGCTGGGGGTGCACAAGGAGTTGGGAGGGGACACAGCCAGGACATCTGACCCCAGCTGACCAAAGGGATATTCCATACCATATGACATCATGCTCAGCATGTAAGGGGCTGGGGGAAGAAGGAGGAAGGGAGGGGGGATGTTCAGAGTGATGGCGTTGTCTTCCCAAGTAACCGTTAGATGTGATGGAGCCCTGCTTTCCTTGAGATGGCTGAACCCCTGCCTGCCCATGGGAAATGGAGAATGAATTCCTTGTCTTGCTTTGCTTGCATGTGCGGTTTTTACCTTATTTATTAAAGTGTCCTTTTCTGAACCCATGAGTTTTCTTACTTTTACTTTTCTGATTCTCTCCCCATCCTACTGTGGGGGAGTGACCAAGCGGCTGTGTGGTGCTTAGCTGCCAGCTGGGGTTAAGCAGGTATACGTGTATATGACAGGCATACACTTAGATCATACTTTCTATCAGTATTTTTTTTTTTTTTTTTTTTTTTTACAAAAGCATATATCAGTACCTCAGTGCTATAGATGGGAAAAAGATTGGAAAATAAAATTAGATACTAACCTTGTGACGTATTCTGGTTCCAAAAATCTAGTATAACCTATACATAAACCCATCTGCAAGTCATTTTGATGTGATATTTTGTTGAAGACAGTTAAAAATGCACTGTTTAAGCTATCTAAACTGTTTCTTAATATATGTAACACTTTTCTGAAGTATACTTTGAAATCAGATTTTTGGTGTAAACAATGAGAGTAATGATTTTTTTTCCCATTCATACAAATAAATTTATGTTTAAATTTAACTATTTTCATGAATCTGGACATTTTTAAAGATGTTGGCTTGTATTCAGAACACCTCCAACACAAATTCAACAACTCAGACAAACATTGGCTGTTTTTTTTTTAGGGCTTCTTCAGCTACAGTCAGTATTCTGATACACTGGAATTTAAAATACATGTTTAATGATTTCATATCTAAGTACGGAAACAATGAAGGACTACCAGGTCAAAATAGGAGGTGCTGACTGCCATTTGCCCAATTATGGTTTTGCTGATTCCGGATAAGGCTGAAGGCAGATTTAATTATAAAGGGTGCATCTCACCCCCCTTTGAAGCAAGAAACAAGTAGATCACCAGTGGACAACATTTTCACTATGCTGACTTCTGCTGTCTGATGCAACTCCTAACTCTGTGTTCTTGTTTCTAAAATAATGATATTTCATGAATTTTGGCTCAGAGGTGGCATCCAAAACCACAACACAGACAAAACACACATGTCCTTATAAAAGTACAGTGAACAGAATTTATTCATGTGCAATTCTTTTGAGTGGTGATGTTTTGATGAGATCTATAGAGAGAGGAATAAGACTTAGAAATCAGTAGAATTTGAATTTATGTTGGTTAGTAGATGTTGTTCACCTAAGCCTGAGACAACTAGACTGTTCAAGTCTACTATGTAGTTGAAACATGATTCAGTGCTCTTTAGCATTGCTTCCTGAATCTCTATTCTCTCCTCCCAGTCTTAACTATTACTTCAGAAAAGATATGCTTGAATCATTGTGGAACCTTGATACCCTGCTGTACCCATGTTTCATTTTAAAATGAATAGGAAACTCATTATAAAATACTTTAAGTACTGAATTGTAATGGACTTTAAAGGGATCTATAACAGAGATTTAGCTCTGACTAAAATCTGAAAGTAAATAAAATGCTTCTATTGACCAGTATTGTTATTAATTCCCCTTGAGGAACATGTCTGTCCTTGAATAAGTAGCTTTGATTTCTCCCAGAACACCATATTTTGTGTGACCCACCACGTGTTTAAAACATCAGTATCTGTTGCCATGGAATTTATTTTCCTGCTAGATCAAGCAGAAGAATAATGCTTAATTTAAATGTGTAGATCTGAAATTTAGAAAAATGCTGAATACTATGTATGGAAAACAAATGGGGAAAAAAATTGTCTGAAGCACTCAGAATGTTTTTTGGAATAAAAAAAAAATATGCAGGGCGAAATTCTCCCAAAATCTCAGCAGCTTCTGAGAAAAGTTTGTAAGTAAGTCATCCATTTACATTGAAAAATCCTGATTCATGCATGTTTGAGCCGTAAGCGTTGGTATTATGTCTGTCTGATTTCTTTTTCCTTGACAAAATTGCAAGGGAATTAAAATTGTAGTTAATATTTACCTGTTATTATAATGAAAGCCAAAAGAGGGACTAAAAGGCAAATTTATATGCAATAAACAAAATGCAACAACATAGGCTCCACCTCACACCCCTACCTCATTAATGGTCACATTAATGCCATGAAAAAGATATGAGAGTTAAATAAGAGAGCTTCAAACATGTTTGTATTTTTTTTTCCTGAAACAAGTTGCACTGCAATTATATACTTTCAAAACATGAATGTTAAGACTTGAAATTTGAAGTCATTATTGGGAATATAGACCTTTTGAAGTTAAATAGCTAGATATGGTATTTGGTCTGCACTTCTGTGGATGTGACACCAGATAATCGTGAAACAGTATGAAGGAGGAAATAAAATAGGAAAGTTATAGTGGGATACTGTGGTGAGTTGACCCTGCCTGGAGGCCAGGTGCCCACCAGAGCCGTTCTGTCACTCCTGTTCTTTAACTAGACAGGAGAGAGAAGGTATAATGCAATGCTTGTGGGTCGAGATAAGGACAGGGAGAGATCATTCACCAATTATCATCATGGGCAAAACAGACTCAACTTAGGGAAAAATTCATCTAATTTATTACCAAACACAACAGAATAGAGGAATGAGAAATAAAATCAAATCTTAAAACACCTCCCCCCACCCCTCCCATCTTCCCGGGCTCAACTTCACTTCCAGTTTCTGCCTCCTCCCCCCTCAGCGGCACAGGGGGACGGGGAATGGGGGTTACGGTCAGTTCATCACATGGTGTTTCTGCAGCTTCTTCATCCTCAGGGGGAGGACTCCTGTCATTGCCCCCCTGCTCCAGCATGGAGTCCCTCTCACGGGAGACAGTCCTTCACAAACTGCTCCAGCGTGGGTCTCTCCCACGGGGTGCAGACCTTCAGGAACAAACTGCTCCAGCGTGGGTCCCCCACGGGGTCACAAGTCCTGTCAGCAAACCTGCTCTGGCATGGGCTCCTCTCTCCACAGGTCCACAGGTCCTGCCAGGAGCCTGCTCCAGCGTGGGCTTCCCACGGGGCCACAGCCTCCTTCAGGTGCCTCCACCTGCTCCGGCATGGGGTCCTCCACGGGCTGCAGGTCAATCTCTACACCCCCTCATCCTTCCTCCATGGGCTGCAGGGGGACAGCCTGCCTCACCATGGTCTTCACCACGGGCTGCAGGGAGATCTCTGCTCCGGCACCTGGAGCACCTCCTGCCCCTCCTTCTGCACTGACCTTGGTGTCTGCAGATGTTCTTACATCTTCTCATTCCTCTCTCTGGCTGCAAAAGCTCTCCCTAGGTTGTTTTCTTCCTTCTTAAATATGTTATCACAGAGGCGTTGATTGGCTTGGCCTTGGCCAGCGGCGGGTCCATCTTGGAGCCAGCTGGCATTGGCTCTGTCAGACACAGGGGAAGCTTCTAGCAGCTTCTCACAGAAGCCACCCCTGTAGACCCCCCCCCCGCTACCAAAACTTTGCCACACAAATCCAATACAGATAGATATCAAGTAATGTAATAACTTTCAATAATTTAATAAAATAAATTTAATAAAGGCTATGGTTTATGTCTAATTAAGCTTGTAATTATTTCTGGTGGATGCAGAATAGAAAGAAAAAGGGAAAACTCTGTATTTGAAAATAAAAGAAGTGAATTACGTTTGGTATATGGCTTGAGGTTCCTGGGAAACTGCAGGTAGATATGAAAGCTGGATGTTAAGATATCTGTTAAAATACATGTTAAGACTTTTGCTTGATGGAGATTAACAAAAAAAGTCTGAAGAAACATCATAAATAATGATAAATCATAATTATAAATAAGTGAAAAACAATAAAAATCCTTCCTGGTTGTGCAGTTTTGCCTGACATTTGTTTTAATCAAGTCTACATTCTTAAATAAATGTAGGGGTTTGGGGTTCACGGTTTGATGGGTTTCATTTACTGGATGTCTATGTTGCAATAGAGATAGATTTTATTTTCTTTGTTTTCCTCTCCACATGATTTTACCAAGAAGAAAACTTTTCCAGTCAGTCATTTGTTATTTTGTCAGCTCACATGCAGATTATTACAATGTCGTTCTGGTGTCCAGGTGTAGCATGGGACTGTAAGTAAGCATCAGGCAGTACTTTCTGTGGTGGAACTCTTTCCCACACAAAGGTTTGGCACAGAGATTAGGCAGCATCTAAATTTATTTAACTGTATTCTGAGGACTTGGAGAGGTTTTACATGTTTTATAAAGCCAGTACTGGCTGTCTGCACAGGAAGGAACTTCACAAGGAAACCATCTGACATCTGTGCTCCAGAAATTATAGTGCATCATTCAGAATGCTATTTTTGCTCTTTAAAGCATGTTATGTTTAGTTGCTGTACATTTTCAAGTCTCTCTTTCCTGTTGCCTATACTCAAGCAACCTGGCAAAACCTGAGAACTAGGATGTTGATGCTGACAGTATCTCATAAATTCTATAGCCCACAGGAAATAATGACTCTGTGTACATAGTTTTAGAAGCATGCTTTCTAGAAGTGTGCTGCATAGGGTTAGGGGATAAGCAGAAAGCTAAGGGTTTAGAGATCAGCGAGGAGCAGCTCTTAAGCCCCTTTTTCACGGGCAAGTCATTGCACATGACGCTGAGCATTAATTTTTTAGGAACAGCACCGACATACCTTCAAAAATCTATACGTGGTCACTAATTCTTTCTGAGGCATGACTGATAGGAGACAAATTTTAGCCTGTTCAGTCCATTCTAGTTATTGAGAGTTGCTACTATCAGCTTCCATTACAGTATTCAAAACACACTAAGGACTCTCATAACACTAGAAAGAATAATACTTTTAATTCCAAATATTCTGGCACCAGAACACAATGTAATTGCCCAATTATATAGTCTTCATAAGTCTTATTTCTTCTTTTTCTTTCTGTAGAACGTATCGGTAGGAAGTCCTGAGGTCTCTTTTTTTCAGTAATGCAACAGGAATTCTTGCTAGCAGTCAGTCAAACAACAAAAGGTTTGCTGTTGTGCTGTTACAACAGATGTATGTCTTGTTTTTTAACTAAGATAAACCATACAGGTTTTAGTAGAGATAAAATGTTCACAATCACAACTATTCAATAGCAGACCTGAATCAAGTATATCGTCAAGTAAATTGTTAATTTTCCCAGTTTCTTTTTCCTTTCTGATCCTGGCAGCTTCAGAATATTAATTTAGTAAGAGCTCTAGAACTGAACATAGAACATGACTTTTCACTAAATGCACTCAGAATAGAATTCATTATATTTCATAATATTGGAAATTATAAGGGTTAAGAAGCCAGAAGAAACTTCATGTAACTTATACTGTCACTGGGCTCCAAAGTAAGATCCATTATTCTGAAGTTAAAGCCTCTAAAACAGTTTTAAAGCAGCATTTTTCCAGAGGATTCCTTTAACTAAATTCCAAATGGCTCTGCATGGATGTCCTATGGGGACAAACAGACCATGCAGACAGACATCATTTATTTTTATTAACAGTAATTTTTATTAATGTTTTGGAAATAAAATAAACAAAAGTACTATGCCAACTCTCAGTCTTTTTCCTGGTTTCTTGATACGTGAAGTTTTTCTAATAGGCCCGGTTCCTAGAGTCATGTGACTACACCACACTCTGCTTTCATTAAAAATAAATACATTTCTACTCCACATTGCTGCTGAGAATGCTTGAAAATATGACTCTTAAAGGATTAACATCAAAAAGACAACTACCTCAAACACAGCATTTAAAAAAACAAAACCAAAAACAAACCAAAACCAAATTCTGATGCTGAGGTCACAATTTATTAATGCTTAGGATTCGTAATACTTCTTTATTAGAAACAAAGATAACCTATGAAATGAGTTTAAGTGAGCAGTGAGAAGCATAGGAAAGGGTCTACAACTAGCTTTATTATTGAGACTTTGGCCAATGCAATGATAATGTAGCTGCCCAGCTTATTCTGCTGATTTGTAACCTCCACCCAATGTTTTTCAAATTTTTGTACCACCTTACTGATTCTAATCTGCCACACTAAGTACTTATTCTCACATAGATCTGAACCACTCTTCTCTAATCCCTATTATTATTATTATTATTATTATTATTATTATTATCTTTCTTCTACTTCTTCATTTCATTGAAGTTCAGGCACTATTTTAAAGAATTTGTTGAATTTAAATTGTCACTGAATTTTAAAACAAATCCACTTACTGATTTTAAATACCATTTTTCTTAAAATCTTTCATGGTACAGTAAAGAAAAAAATCCTTTTAAAGAGATTTTTGCAACCTGCATTTATCTTTGATTATCTTTGGTTCACTGTCTTAGTATATCAGGTATTTTTCTGTAGCATCTTGTACTCTGCTCAAGATGTGTTTTCACTAGGAAAATATTAATGGGTAATCGACACACATATAGATAATAAGAGACTACTACACATTAAATAATCACTCATGAAGGCTAGAGACAGCTTGCAGCTTTAGAGAAAGCAGCCTCTCAGTGTTTCTTGAGACTTCGTATAGACCTACTTGACAGAGAAGTTACTTTGAAGCTCAGTCTCTCATAGCTTGTCCTTCCTACCCTCAAGAAGTTGTGACTAGTATACAAACAAAAGTAACTATTATATCTTGGAGCATTTACTTCCTGGCACAAAGGATACTTGCTATTTAAAAGCATCACAGATATTTTTGCTTGGTTGGTTCAGAATGAAGACAATTTGTGTTAATTTTTAATGACCTTCCATATTCCTTACCTATCAGCATGGTTGATGACTAAGCAAATAAGAGCACAATAAATACTAACTTAATCTGCAGGGAGAGTGATTGAAGGTGTGGCATACTGAGATACATTAAGTCTTTTGTGTCATGCATTTTCTGCAGGCAGGAATCTGTGAAGCAACATTGACACCAGACATATTTCAAATACAAGTGGTGTTGGTAGTCAGTTTCTTAGTGTAAAGAGTCAACATATCCAAGCCTAGTAGTCAATTCAAATGCCATTTTTTGTGTTGCTGTTTCTGAGCTTCTTGATCTGATGGGTTGAACAAGTGCAGGAAGTCATAAGCTATCTAGAAACAATTATCGATGCCTACATTTTTGCAATGAAAATGTGAAGTTAAAACTGTTATATGTAATTTATATATGTGGAAATATTACTGAGACTACAACAACCAAGCTGAGAATGAACAGGACTTTCTAGGTTCCAAAAGAGGACTTGTTATGTACATTTAATAGGCACTCAGTCATTCATATCAGAAAAAAAAAGGCTACGCTGACAAATGTTTTTCAAAGACTAGTAGGTAGCCAAGACTGTGTCGATAGACCAGTGTGTGTTTTAACAATCGTGTGTTGCATAGTAAAATAATTTGTCCCATTCATGACTCCCATTTTTCCTTACAGATCATTGTTACATTCCAAAACTGAGAAGATAAACATGCTTCATAAGGAGAAATTTGAGTCCACAAAAATGAGTTATCCTTTCAAGTGAAGGTGATACAGTAGGAAGTAAAGGCAGTCACTTCACCTAGACAGGTAGCTACACAGAGGAATTATTCCCTCAAAGCTTACGTGCTTGCAAAGAGAGAAGAAAAATTTTGTTAATGACAAAGAAAAAAGGCATCCACAAGAGCAGATTTTTTTTCCCCTTTTCAGTATTCATTTAGAGATTTCAACCAAACTATAGGTAATCAGAGTTCCAGATCCTCAAATAGGACTTCATAACACGTAGTGAGAGGACACTCACCTCATCACCAGAGACAGAACTTCAGAAAATATGGCCTGCAATCAAGACTGATAAACAGATGGCACAAAACCTCAGACAATATCTACAGCTTTCAACATTTTAGGTATAGGAGCATAGTGATATTTGTGATTTTTACAGGACACTTTCTGGAATAACAGTTGAAGGCCGGGGTAGAGTAGGATAGCTGAGTTAGTTCTAGAAATGTGTCAGCAACTGGATCAAGCCCTATCTGATATAGACATGCCAATATTACAAATACATAAACCTAGCTGTCTGAATCTGCATCTGAATCCGGCTCTGCATTACAAAAACTGCCGCCAAGATACACAGTGTGATATGGAATGGAGTCTGAAGAAACAGACTCATTTTCTGAGGGTAAAATCTGTGACTAGCATGATACATTTATACTCAAAATAAATACCTAGCTCATTGCTTATGGTAAATTATTCTGAAGACTATTGCAAAGGGAATAACGTATGTCTAAGTGTTTGAAACATTTGTTGAGTTTTAAAAGATTATATTCATCATATTCAGCTGTAGTCAGTAAAACAAGCAATAGAAGAGTCATTGTGAAAATACTGTGATTTGCTACTGAGGCTAAAGGCTGCTAAAGGGCCGTCTGATTTACTGTATAGAGAAAGGGAAAATCCAGAAAGACCTGTAAGGTAGAAAAGAAAATGGCACAATGAAACATTGAAAGAGACAGGAGATGCTACTTCTGAATTCAGTTCAGTTCTTCTTGATGACTTTGAAGCTAGTAGCCAATAACGTGGTGAAACAATGGACAGTTGCTTGCTTTGTGGTAAACACATTAGATATATGCAAGAAGTACATAGAAATAAATAGTAGGAAAGTATGATAGATTGATCTAGTAGATTACATTAAATTTACAGCCTACTGGAAGAGATTTTACAACTGTAGGATGCTTGCCAAGACCATGGCAAGATCTTCAGGTGAGTGAATATAAATTGATATAGGTTCTGACAGCTGACAGGAACTAACAGCTGCTCTGAAGTCTGACAAATTGGCAATTTCAAAATGTTTTAGTATCGGAGATCTTTTTCAGAGATCTTCTAGCAGGCTGAAGTGTCATCTCGAAAACTCAAAATCGGCATCAGGGTTGACAGAATTTGAGTGGAAAGTGTGGAAAATCATGGAAAATAATTTAGGAAGTAAGCCTGTGAGATATTAACTTTAGCTCTCAGAAATTAACAAACTGAAGAGAGGATGTCAATGTGAAATGTCAAATGGAAAATGGTCAACTGTGTTATAGTACAGAACAAAATTATTCCAATTCTTACTGATTCAGAAAACAAACTGATTTAAATCTTCTCAGTTCAAAAAACTTGTTCAAAATAGTACTCATCTCTTTCTGACAGTCAGCCAAAGAAAGATGGACTATTTATATATTCATTTGCAAGGGTTGCTGTTGAAGAGAGATAAAAACTATACTGAAGCACTGAAAGATTCAAAAATATCAAGGTATGAGCTGTACCAATTGGCTCCAGTTATCTTGTCCATGCCAGCAACTCTAGGGAGCATTGAATTGGCATTTTCAGGTTTTCTTACTGAAAAGATTCAATATGAAGGAGATAATCTTGAATTATGCAATGTTAGTGAAACTGAAGAATTCTAGAAAATTGTAATACTGTCGGTAAAACATAACATAAAACTATTGCCATAAACATTAATTTCTAGTCCTACTGCATAAAATATGTTCACATAGGTGTTAATATTGATCATTCTTATTAGCTATCTTTTTATCAAAGAAGTATTAGCACTGAACAAACACGACATTAATTCTCATGTTAACGTGGGTCATGAGTGTTCAATTTTCTTCTTTTCTGGTTTTATCAGTCATGTGATTTCCTTTTTCACTTACTACTTCTTATTCAGTATGTGATTTCTGATGCTCTCATGTAGTAAAAATACTATTGTTGTAATATTTTTGTAGCATACACTTAAGATACATTCCAATCCTTTGAATGGTCATGCCCTTATTTCAGCTTCAGTGTTATGATAATAGAGCAGTCTCAAAATATATGACTTGCTATCACCGCTTTCTCATATGAAATGGTACCAAATGAATGAATCTAAATTTCTTGTATAAGTGCTAGTTGCAGAAATGTTCTTGACACAACATAAGACATTATCAGTGTCCCAAATTTATTTCTTTCTGTCAGTGTGAACCAGTTAAAAATGGTGGGGATGAACTCAGCCAGTTATTGAATGTTTCTTGATATAATCCAGACAGGCTTTAGTTATAGCTGAACTTGAACTTGAACTCATCTTAAAAAGAAACAAGCAAAAAACCCTAACTTTTTTCAAATCTTGTTATAGAAATTCACAACCCTTTCCTCTAAATATGTGTGTATGTAATAATAAAGAAAGTATCACAATTAAACACCACACATAAGTGACTGAGTGTGCAAATTGCATGTATTTATACACTAGGAAATTACAAATTGTATGTATTTCACTGATGGGTTAATATTTGTTAGATGAACTTTTTTTTATTGTGTCTGTTTACTTAGATGGTGATTTTATGGGGTTGAATACACATAACTTTCAACAGGCTTTCCCCAAGACCAGCTTTCCAAGAGCAATAAATGGAAGGTATTTCTGTGCTAACAGCCAAGATTGTTTAACAATAAATTCATTTACTTAAAGCAAACTTTATTTATGTGATTGTGTTCCTTGTTTTCATGAGTTTAGACCACTTATCTTATGTAATTTGTATTATACCTACTATCTCTTTGCAATAATGTGATACTTATGAAAAAGAAAGCTTGTTACAAATTTTTGAAATCTGTAGCTATCTCTTACAGTGATGTTATATTGCAATAATTTTCACATTAAAAATGTAGATAAAACCAATTACACACATTAACACAGAAAGAGTAGCAAAAGAAAATCAAACAGATATGCATGCAGAAATGTACACAACGGCCCAATTGCAGGTAGCATTTTCTGTTTTACAATTTTCCTAGTAAATGCAAAAACCTCATGAACTGTTTTTATCTTAGTATTAATTGCTTGCCAGCTACTGGCATAAAGAAAAGAGTTTATTTTAAGAAATAAAAATTGTTACTTAAAAATGGAATTCAGTAACAGGAGTTGGAATTGCTGATCAAACTTGATACTACCTTTAAAATATCCCATAAGAGATAAGACATCCCTTCCCATGCTGCTCTGTCAGCATCTACTTTATCATAATTTACAAAGAGAATTGCAAATGACTCCATTATTTGGATAAATGAGTGTATTTGATGGCTGGTCTTATACCCTAGATAATGTCACAGAAAGTAAACAGTCTCCCTTCCCCAGTGTAATTGTTACTTGTATGATCAGACCAAATGTGTGGGAGAACAGAAGTTCAGGTTTGAGCAGAACAAACTCTTAAGGAAATAGTTTGCTATTACACAATTGAGTGATAGGCAAAATCAACAGATTTTTTTACTTTTTAAACACCCACAAGCAGAATTTGATTTTTGTTGGTGAGTTCACTATTTTAAAACATAAAATGATAGATGCGAATGAGTATGTTTCAGGCAACAAATAGCCAAGCAAAAAGTTATGAGCAATCTTATACGCACAATAAGTTGATCACAAGTTTCTGTGGTGTGCAAAGTAATTATTAGCTGAAAGTGAAAGAAAGATCCGTTACACGCTTTATTTTCATGTTGGAGATCTCACTAACTCTATGGCTTCCCATTTGTTAAAGAAAGCTGATTCTTATTGTCTCTGATACAGGACACTGAAATATTGAAAAACGTTCTGGCATTTCTTCTAAAACATACTGAGCTCATTCACTCCTTTCCTTTCTATAAACACATCTATACACCCACTGGTTCTGGGAAGTATTCCAGCTACAATGAATTCAAAGTGAGGAATATGCACAGTAGGGTGGCTTGTAAGGTGGTTGGCTAAAGATTTAGCAGAGAAAGAAAGGAAAGGAAACAGAAAAGGAAAGTCAAAGAAGGCAGAAAAAGCAAGGGACCCCTCAAAAAGAATGGAGTGATGTTTGAAGGAAGAGATGAGAGTAAACACTTGCTGACAGAAGGGACAAGATGGGTTTGGAGAAAAAAATAAAGCAAAGAAATGTAAAATAAGGAACAAAGAGAGAATAAATATGGAACATGATGCATATAGGTGAAAATAATTCCTTTGAATGTATTTCTCTCTATTAATGTTTTTTGGTTTGGTTGGTTGGTTATGGTTTTGGTTGGGGTTTTTTGTTTGTTTGTTTTCTTTTTTTTTTTTTCTTTTCTTTCAGTTACCCATGTTTCATCATCTTGTGACTGAAACTTCTAGGATTATTCCTAAGGATGTTATCGACTTCACAACTATGACTCAGAACTACAGCTGCAAGTTCACTTCAAATCATTCACACTTTCCCCATTCCCCATAATTTTTTGAAACCTCCAAAACCTCAGAGTATTTTTAATATATATATATATATATGTTTAATAAAATATTGACAAATTGTCATGAGGACTTACAAGAGTTCTTAAGATTCTTGCTAAAATGCCAGGCAAGGCATCTAGCAAAACTAGATTGGGTTTCAAGGTATTCAAAAGTGCAGAAAAAAAAAATTGATTTCTAGAGGTCTGTGATGTATCCAGTTCAAATGGCTTGGGTACACATGAAAACACTTTACTGTCAAAGACCATTCAGCTACACTCACAGTCTTAAGAGAACAGTGAAGTGTCATGTCTGCTGGATATTAATTTTTTTTGCATGAAGAGGAAACTTTTCTGTGAGAAAAACATTTCATAGGATCATCCCATCTCAATAATTTTATGAAAAGAAGATAGAAATTTACAACTTAGCATGTGAAGTAAAGAAGAAACATCCAAGTAGAACTCATATCTAACCAGAGCCGGTTGTTCCAAGAAATGTTTTTTTGGTCTATTTATAAGAATGTGTTTCATTTGAATGTTGTCATGTGCCACACAAGTGATGCTATCATTATGGAAAAGCTGATGCATCTGTTCTGTCAGGATTCTACTCCATTTACTGCATGTGTCTAACCCATATCATCTGTCTGGTAGGTGGAAACTTTAGAAAACCCCTAGAAAAATGAAAAGATTTTATTTGAGCTTTTTCTCAGCTATTTTTCAGTGCTAGGGATAGAAACATTAGCTAGTGAGATCATCTGAAGCAATCTGGCATCTCATCCAGTGGAAAAATCATGCAAATTGCTGTGTTGCTTTAAAGATTTAGGTAGTGGAAGTAATAGCAGCAGTAGAAAATTCAACTTCGAACTATCTGAGATTAATTGAATGACGAGACACGGACACTGACGTGTTTCACTCCAATGTAATTCAAGTTTGGGGATAAGGTGTGAGTATATATGTTATACATAGAATACTTTCAAAGCCAAAAGTCATGCACAAATTTATATGTTTGGTGGACATGGAATAAATATTGCTGTAAATCCATGCTCAGTCTCAGGCAGAGAAGCTTCTGCATACAGTGTTGTTATAACTGGAAAGGGCCAGAGGAGGATGAAGATACAGCTAGAAATGTGATCATGACAATTTCCATTTCCTGCTCTTTTCTGATGTAACTTCTACACAGCTACGTACACACTGTTTTGGTTTGCTTTGAAGGTAAATAGGTAATAAGTAGCAGTCCCTAATTTTACTATTTTATTTCTTTTTTACTATTTTTATTATTCTCCTGCATTTCTTCTTTACTTAAGATAAAATATGTACTATTTATTTCTTTTAATTTCTGATTCTTGGTTTACAATTGAATGGCTTTTCTACTCCAGTGACTGCCACTGCTTTACTAAATCCATACTGACTATAAAACTAGACATTCAGCTAGCATTTTATCACTTTTCAAATACATGGCTCCCCTTCCATGGTGAAATGTTTGATCTTCCCTGGATTTTATACCTTCTTTGGATAAAGGAATTTATCAAAGATTCAATATAAATACCAGTAACAAATGTGTAATTGTTCCAGTGATTCATCTTAGAACAGCCTGCTGTCAAAACACAGTGGCTAACATTGAGGGAATAGTATCAGAATAGGGGAAAGTAAAAATCAGAAAGGCCAGCTGGCTTAATGATGCAGTTGTTAGAAATCTGTTCTGAATGTTTTTTTCAAATTTTTGATAGTAAAAAAATCCCCACAAAAATGTTTCAAAGTTGGGGGCACTGGAAAACATTTTTTTTAAAAAAGGGAAGAGTTAATGCTTATGGATAGCAAAATGACTGAACAAAGAAAGAAAAACTCAAAGTAATTTCTGAAGGGCAGATATTGGCTGTTAGTTGTAGAAGCCTTTAGTCTGAAGCAACATGAACACAACATTTCTGCACCCTAGAACCTGATAGCTAATCATCACTGCTTTTAAAAACTGGATATGTGCTTTTTTTTTTCTTTTTTTCTTTTTTTTTTTTTTTTTTTAATAAGATCTAAATACCTTTCTTGTGAAGAACTAGGCTGGAAAAAAAACTGTACTATTTATAGTAGTTCCATGGTATTTGTATGTATATGATCTGTGACCAATTATTTCTTTCTGATTCTCATTCCTAAAATGTGTCAAAATAAAAATCAAAACACTTGCAAAAATGTGCATTAAACAATTAAATATTATTCTTCAACTTTATGTGTATTGCATCAAAGGCATATATCTATGCTGTAGGGCATAGACATATGAGCATCAAAACATATATAGATTGAATTTTCTTATTAATTTTTAATTTCCCCCCCGTGGAAATTGCTCTTGCCAGTTTCTACTTGACTAAAAGGGACAGAAATGTAGCAGGCCAAAACCAACACCCAAACAGGTGGCTGTCACAAATCATGAACAACTGAAAACAGATGTGTAATCTATCAGCACATCTAAGAGAAATTAAGAACATTATCAATTGAGAAATCTGATAAAAGTGGTTTAGGATGTTTGACAAACTGTTAAGAACAAATAATGTAACAGGCTGAGAAGCTGCACTACCTACTAGTTTTTAATTTCACGAGCTCAGCACTCTATTATTATTGGCTTTTACTTTTTCCTTTAGCTAGAAATAACAAAATTATTTATAATAGCACAAAGGAATTTGGAAAAACATGCAATAAGTTTATACATATCAAGAGACAGACACATATATTATAAACACCCTGAATAGCACTCCTCCATCTTTCAACATCTGGGAAATTTTGGCCTATCTACTTATTCAAAACAGAAGTAATTGGAGCTTAATAATATTGGATAAAAGCTTTGGTTAAGTGTGATTATTTGGTTTATGCCACTTCTGAAAGACTTCTTTGTTTCTGTCCTTTCACTAATAATTTTGGGTAGAAAATATCTAGGTATGTATACAATTTATTTTGACTGAATGACATATAACTACAGGTGACATGCTTGTGATACCAGTCTGTATTTTATGCTATTTTAAAAATACAAGATGAAGAGTAATTTTATTTGATAAGGAGAAAATTAAAAACATGAGAGTTTAAACTAGAAGGTAGAGAGGAGTATCTTTTACTATATCCTCAGTTAAGTCTTTGTTGTACAACAAAAGTCAAAATGATTTCAGGTATTCTTGTAAGTTTGGAAGAACAGCTTTGCTCTTTATATCATTGGTATCCATGACCAAGGTACCTTTCCTTTCTAAAGTTCTAAATTCCTAACCTGTGTAGGTGTGTGTACAGGTGCATTTTTACACATAAATATTTCTCCCACCTCTCTTGCGCCTTCTTTTTTCCTGAATGCTCCAGAGTTTTGAAGCATATCACGTTCAGAACTTCCTATTAGTGTCCCATATCTCTCCTCGCCTCCTGAACCAACATGAGGAGGCTTAAGGCATAAGGTAGAGGATATTAGGATTAAGGTAAAGCTCCAGGCCTGGGGATAGTGTGTTTGGTGACAGGAGGCTGGTGCAATTATGCATATAATTTAAGGATCTACATACAGGGATTAAAATGGGCCAGACTTAAGGTTAGCCTATACCAGCCTGACCTCCTAGTTCACATAAAAACTTCAGGAAGAACTCAACAAAAAGTCAGGTAGCTTTTTTCCTGTTCTGGCAGAAATAGTGGAGTTTCATACAAGATAGATATCCAGAATAACGCTTTCCTCTTGTGTATGTCCCATGCCACACTGTTGACTTCAGTAGGATCATAGAGTATGTTAATTTAAATGGATTCTGTCCTATCCTACCCCTACCTCCCTACCAGAACATGGTGGAACTGGCACATGTTTTTTATAATCATTAACTATAAGTGAAAATTATCTGCAAAAGACTATTGATCTGACCTTACTAAAAAGTGTCATCCCATTCAATATACATTCAGAAGGATGTAATTTTCTTAGAAATGTAATAAAGCAATTTTATTTCATTGTGATTATTCATTAAATGAGACATGGATTTATTGAGTAAATTGGGGTATGGAGGATAGCCCTCTTGTCTAGCTGCTCTTGGATTTTTTGTCTGTAATATGTAACAACCAAATAAAAATTTGAACTTTTATATCATGAGAAACTCTTAGAGCAAGGCAAGGAAAAGGAACATTCTAAACCTCAAAAACTTTCTAAAGTAATGTGATAGAGAACTGTAACTTCCAATATCTTAACAAGATTACCCATAATATCTGGAAAGACACTGTCAGGGCCAGTTTTGAGAGCAGGATGAACAAGATTTTTTCATCTTTACATAAAGCTAACTATAAGGTAGTCTCCAGAAAAAAAAAGCAAAACGTGAATTTGGCTGCTGAAATCTGACTGCACTTCCATTTTATCTCAGTAAACCTGAACTTTTGATCAGGAAGTGATATTTACACAGTACTAAGAGCAGAGCAGATCAGAAAGATTTCAGGTGACACCAGCTTGTCTGCTGTAAAGCACTCAATAGCCACCAACATTTTCAGTACTTCCTGCTAAGTTGTGTAATGAATAAAATATCAGTTAGTGCTTTAGTTATGTGAATGCCACACAGGCTCAAAATGCATTAAATTTTAAAAATCTCTTTTAACCACTCATGTACAAAAAGTCTCTTAGGACTTCAGTGGAAAACAAATATGCAACATACAGTGTATCGATCACTTAGGTATTTGTACTCATATAAAAATGCTTTATTAGTTAAATTAATATTAGAGTTAAATACCCATGAGTTTAAATAGAATACCTGTCTCAATTTGAACTTGACAATTGAAATTAATTGATAAATGGAATATTCTGCTACAGACAAATTTATCTTAAGGAAAGATATTTTGTGGGAAAGATATAGAAAATGTGAAAGACAAGAAGGAAAGAATTTATTTTATAGAAAAAAACAGATAAAATGTATCCCCCCTTTCAAATAAATTCTTTTCTTCATTATTGTAAAATAATTATATTACTCTGTGACTGGTAGATATGTACTTTTCCATTCAAAAAACAAAAAATAAGTCAAAATATGTAGGAAGCTTATTTCTAGGAATAATGAGGTGCTGTTGAAACAAATGTATTGGTAACAGTCTATTAGAATAACAACTTGTTCTCTTTTCAGTCATTTTTATTAGTTTCTGTAATAAAGAAGAAATTTCCAAATCAATACAATTAGTCATTTTTATCCTATTATAGTAGCAATTATCTACGCTGTGAAATATTGGCCAGGTTTTTATAGAAACATTCTACAGTTGTCATGGCTATCAGATGCTCTCAAAATTGATATGAATTCCTCCATTCTGAATTCCAATTGGTACAGAATTGAAATCTCTAACTATAATTGTTTTATTAGTTATTTTCTGCAGAGTCATAGGAAGTGAATTAATATGTTTTCATTAACATAATTTAAATAATCTTTTGAATGTTTGAAATTTAACAAATGAAATAATTTTTCCCCCTCACTCCTCTATCTACTTTTTGTCAGTGTTAATGTTGAAAAAATAGAAATAAGTAAAAAAAGGCACTAAAGTAACATACTGAATGATTTTGTTTTGCAGATAGGACGACTTCCACAGGCTAACCACAGGAGCAGCAAACATTCAATTTTCCAATCCAGGGTGTTTTTCAGTATAGTGTTATTCTATTGATTTGGTCCGTACATGGTTATCTTTATGACAATGCACATAAAATGACCAGATGTGCATGGTGTAATTCTGAAAGAAATATTTCACATGATAATTCCTGATCTTCAGGTGATCTCTTCCTCATTCTAGAAATCTAACAACTGTTCAAAGTTGCTCTTTTATGATTTTCACTGATTGTTAATGAAATGGCATTAACCAGCAATCAAAGGTGCCTAAGATCAGTAAGTTGTTTTATATTTTTCAGAGAGCAGAAGACTATCCTTGTTGTGCCATGTTGCAGAATGCAATGCACTAATTCTTCTGAGAATTAATTATATCATTTACACAGAAAAACTTTCCATAATGTAATCTTCATAAATCAAACTACCCATAGTTTTTCTCCCCTTCATATTGCTCAAGGCATTTTACACTTAAAAATAAAATGGAAAGGCAAAGATGCATAGTAGCTACTGTGAGGACAGTCAAAGAGAATTCATGGGGGAGAGGAAAAGTAACTGAGAACAAAGAATCTCATGAGAATAGTGTGGAGAAATGAAAACTGTTGAAAGAAGGTTTTGGGAAGAGAATAACAGTACCTTTTGAATAGACAGTAGGAGTTGACTGGTCAACAGGGAAGTCGACAAGTCTGTTCACTGATCTCCATGATGAGATCACTTCATTAGTGATTTGTTTCCAACCACAGCTCTAACCCTGTCCAGATCAAGAAATTCTTCTCAGCATATGCTCTATCAAGCTATCATATTCAAATATGCCTACTATGGTTATCTAGTAAACAGAAAAAAATAGTAGTTTGAGATAATAAGCTGGAGATACTTATCTACAGAAGCATAAGTCATGCAGTAGGGTATTGTGGTGGGTTGACCCTGGCTGAGGGCCAGGTGCCCACCAGAGCCGCTCTATCACTCCCCTCTTTCATTAGACAGGGGAGAAAAGGTACAATGAAAGAAAACTTACGGGTCGAGATAAGGACAGGGAGAGATCATTCTCTAATTATCATCACGAGCAAAACAGACCGAACTTAGAGAGGGAATTCATCTTACTTATTACTAAGCAAAACAGAGTAGAGGAATGAGAAATAAAACCAAATCTTAAAAACACCTCCCCCCACCCCTCCCGTCTTCCCGGGCTCAACTTCACTCCCGGCTTCAACCTCTGCCCCCCGCAGCGGCACAGGGGGACGGGGAGTGGGGGTTACGGTCAGTTCATCACACGTTGTTTCTGCTGCTTCTTTCTCCTCAGGGGGAGGACTCATTGTTCCCCCGCTCCAGCGTGGGGTCCCTCTCACGGGAGACAGTCCTTCACGGCCTTCTCCAACGTGAGTCTCCTCCACAGGGTGCAGACCTTCAGGAGCAGACTGCTCCAGCGTGGGTCCCCCATGAGGTCACAAGTCCTGTCAGCAAACCTGCTCTGGTGTGGGCTCCTCTCTCCACGGATCCACAGGTCCTGCCAGGAGCTTGCTCCAGCGTGGGCTTCCCACGGGGCCACAGCCTCCTTCAGGTGCCTCCACCTGCTCCAGCGTGGGGTCCTCCACGGGCTGCAGGTGGAATCTCTACACCCCCTCATCCTTCCTCCATGGGCTGCAGGGGGACAGCCTGCTTCACCATGGTCTTCACCACGGGCTGCAGGGAGATCTCTGCTCCAGTGCCTGGAGCACCTCCTGCCCCTCCTTCTGCACTGACCTGGGTGTCTGCAGATGTTCTTACATCTTCTCACTCCTCTCTCTGGCTGCAAAAGCGCTCTCTAACTGTTTTTCTCTTTCTTAAATATGTTATCACAGAGGCGCTGATTGGCTTGGCCTTGGCCAGCGGCGGGTCCGTCTTGGAGCCGGCTGGCATTGGCTCTGTCAGACACAGATGAAGCTTCTAGCAGCTTCTCACAGAAGCCACCCCTGTAGCCCCCCCGCTACCAAAACCTTGCCATGCAAAACCAACACAGGTATCAGACATTCTAACTTTTTTCTTTCTTGCTTTTGCAATTTTGGTTCAAGCAAGATAATCTGCACCCATACCTATTTTAAAATCACTAACCTATTTTGCATGTATCAATACAATCGATTTTGCATATATCAATACAATCAATTTTGTATTCTGTCTGCACTTACTATATCTTGCTAAATTTGTAATTTTCAGGTAACAGCTGTTCACTTAGTTAACAGTGTAGGAACGAAAGCTTAGCATTGACAGTACTTATGTGAGTTTGCTAACAGTTGATGACTTGTCATATACAATGAAACCTGAATTTATGATGTTCTTCCTTCATAGTATCTGTATGGGGAATGTTACACCCAAAGAAGTTACACTGAGTGAAATTTCGTGGCTAGAAATGTATTCAGTTTTTTAAAGGAATTTTTTAAAAAGTACTTGGAAGACTGAATATTCAGAAGACAGACCAAAAGGTTGACGTGAGAGTCTGAAGAACCCCTTACATATTTATACTGTTTTGGTTTTTTTCATTTTCAGAGCATAAATGAACTAGCACATTCAGTGCCTAGATATTTTAAATATACTTTTGTCTTTATGAATTATTTGAGAATAAATACAATATATAAATATATAGAAAATAATTTAAAAGATTGTACCATGGTTTATGTTTATGAAGGCATTTAGATGGTTATAGTTCACAAGTTAAAAATTGAATGGGGAACTGGAACTGGAGCAGATGTACGACATCCCCAGATTTGAAAAAAAACATTGCCTGGAATAGGATGTAGGGAGCAAGAGGATTTCTCAGTGTCAGCAGAAAGGCCTTCTTTTGTGAATCTTAAAATGCACAAATGAGATTTCTTGCCTCCAGACTTTATTAAACAAATAGAAAAACAGTTCACTTGAAAAAATACTCTTGTAGCTGAGTACAGCAGCAACACAGTGGAGGATGTTATCAAAAGTGAGGACTGCAGTGCCTGAACTAAGGCAGCTTTGCATTCATGGTCTGCCCCATTTAGCAAGTGAAGCTGAAGCTCTCCCCCAGCAGCACCAACAACTGCAAGGCCATTCTGGACAGCGTTTTTCTGACTTATTTACAGTGAGAGAAAGGTAGACAGATAGGTGAAGAATTCAGAGTAATGCCATTCCCTTTCATGTCACTTTTCTTCTGCTTTGTTCTAGCTTTTGCTGATGGAGCTACAACAACCATGACAATTCTGCTCTATTGTACACAATGAGCTTATTGCAGGCAAAACAGTCTTGCCTCATGGAATTTTACTTAATTTAAATTACTTCCAACTAACATAAATATTTATATAGTGATTCAGGAATAAAGGAAAGAAGGTATAAGCAGTTAAACAAAAACATAGGGTAACACCTTTTCTTCCTGTCCCCCAGTCTCAACTTCATTCTCCAGCCCAGCACAGGTCAACCATAGGGTGCAGTCCTCAGGGGTGTCCTTGCCTTGCTGTGGTTGATCATGGTTCCTCTTCTGGCCTGGAGTGCCTCCTTCCAAGAATGTGTCTCAATCCATGTCCACAGCAATGTCCCCTTCCATGTGTCTCCTCTTCCTTTTCCCATTTCTCCTCTTGTATCTCTTCATGTGTGCCCTTTCCCTCACGGATACCGCTGTTTCTTAAACATGTCTGAGCTGGTGCACCAAGGGGGGTTCATGTCGGGCTGGCGTTTTGGTGGTCAACTGTCTGCTCACACCTGCGTCAGACTGGGATGAGACCATCTGGGACCAGGACATGGAATTCCTGTCCTCCTCCACACAGGTCACTCCTGAAGCACCCTGCTGCCTGCCATTTATGCCCAAACCAAGAATTTGTCATTCCATCCTTCTCCCACTCCACCTTTTTTATTTCCCCAATCCTGTGGGCAACACTCCTTAGTGCAAGGCCTGAAATTTTTGTCATTATCACAAGGTGTTGTAAGAAAGGGGAAAGAGAGAAGAGTGAAGGAATACTCTTTTAACTATTAAGATAATCAGGAAAAAAAAATGTGCCCCATTTAGATAAGAGACAATAGGTTAATAGATAGGCAGGCAATCTCTCTTTCAAAATAAAACCAAAAATGCCATAAATCTAGGAAGATGTGGAAAAAGAAACAATATGGTTAACTGAAAAATTAAAAAGAAACAGTCCCAAATTATCCATAGTTATAGGACAACAGCTCATGCTAAACAGAGATGAGTGACTGTTGTTAAGGGAGCATGCTGGCAAATATATGTGTACAATCATTTTCTTTCTTTTGCTTTAGGGTTGTTGTTTTATAAAATCAATAAACACATAACAAACAAAAATTTGCTTTTTAAGCTACATAAAAAGGTGTCTAGAGCTCAAGGGTAGAACACTTCCCTTTGTAGTTATAAATCTAAACAAAACAATGTAACAAAATTTTTATAGCACTATTCAGCTGAGCTTCTGGTTTTGTTTTGTTTTTTGTTTTTTGTTGTTTCTTTTTTCTTCCTTTAATATGGAAAAGGCTTTTGTAAAAGCTACAATTCCCTTTGGGCAGGCTAAAATTCTGTAAAATATTTAGGGTCTCTTTCCTTTTCTGTGCAAGGCACGTACAGAAATATATTTCATGTGGGTGTATGGAGATTTACAGAAAGTGCTCTCATTAACACTAATGGAAACATAAATAGCTGTGTGCCAACTCTCTCTTAACATATTTCAAACTAGTGCAGAATAAACATCCATGTCAAACACCAAGGGAGATGCATCTAGATTCAATAAAGAGGGAAGTAAATGTTTTCTATGGCCACAGTTTGATGTAGGTTAAAGTGAAAAGTGGGGTTAAACCATGCTGTGTGAGTTTGAGCTCAACTTGCCATTTTGAAGCCAAAACACCCTAAGCATAAGCAAAGCTTATAATTCCAAGTGAAAGCCACAACAGTTCTTATGTAAGGTATTTTTCAGTGGTTTGTTGGTAGTGGCTTTTTGCTTGTTTGTCTGCTAGGTCAGATGGACCTTTATATGCATGGGTACGTGCACACATGCACACGTTTTACTTAAAATGAAGTTTGGCCTCTATATTTAACTAGACAGATTCACTTAGTGAAGAGTCAATTAAAAGAATGACAAACTGTAAGGGTAGATCTATTTTTAGGAGGCAGAAGAGTTCAAACTTCTAGTGTCTGGGAAACAGCGTCACCTCCAATAAGATAAAATGATTGATGCTGCGCAAAGGGGGAACAGGGATTGCAGGGATTGCTAAAGCCAGCTTTGCAGTTCTCAGAAAATGAGAGCTTTCCCCTTCCACTTGACACTTCCCATCCTGTAAGTATTGTTTCACTAAAGGAGAAACAGATTAAATTCCAGCTGCTGTCAGTTCTTAGCCAGGTTTGTTGAAGAATGTGGCTTTTGAAAAGTTGCATCAATACTTCCCTTTCATTATTACCAAAGCAGGCTTAACTGTCTTTGATGTCTTCTTACCAGCATCATTACAGTTTTCTACAACCAGTGAATAGTAGGCTTTATTTAAGGTCACGTTGAAATTCTGAGTTGGAATTGCAATGCATTGGGGGACTGGATTGTTCATTGTTTATAATACCTTCTTTTTGCAGTCTGTATCGAAACCAAGTGAAAGAATGGCTTCAATTTTCTTTCACAAACATAGACCAAGTTATTAACCTGGACCATTAGATTTCATAGGGTGAAAGTCAGCTCAAACATCTGTCTTTTGCTCGTCTACAGGCTTATCTTTGCTTTGGAGAAAAAAAAAAAAAGAAAAAATGAAAAAAAAAAAAAAAGAAAACCCTGATGGATCAGTTGTACACATGATGCTTTGGCAGACAGGGTACTACATCTAAAACATTTTATATGTGAACTTTTGTCATACCCTATTGATCAACATATCACATATTTTTGTGTGTTCAATATCTAATGATAACAGAGTAAGGCAGAAAATTTCTCTCTAAACCCTATATATACATGGACAGGAGGTATTGCAGTCAAGTTTGTGCACACTCTTTTGGGAAATCAATCTAACAAAGAGAATATATTTAATCATCCACTATTGTGGTATTTGTACAGTGTTGCTGCTCAGTTATAAATCAAGTGTATCACTTCTGCTGCTCTACCAATGTTAACAAACTAACAGATAAATAACAACAGCAACAGCAAAGCCCACAGAGCAATAACAATAAAACTGTTAGTGTAAGTTGTTTTCTATATTCCTTCCTGGCTGTTTGGCTGGAATAGTTTGGAAAAATTCTATGCGTAGCACATGAAATCTTGCTTTTTATAAACTCCGTGTGCAATTTTAACCCACGTTGTGAACTCAAGAATGCATTTGCTGATGACTGCATCTCATACGTTACATTCTATGTCAAAGTAAAGCTATAGGACAATAAAAAAAATACTGAAAAATGAACAACTTTGCCATAAAGACTGCATAAGCTGAAAAAAATCTGTAATAAGCCAAAAGAAATTGTTTGCCTACAAGGTGGTAACACATATTTCTCAACAGAAAGGAGTAAACTAGAAATTATGTTTTAAAAAGATGCACAATCTCACAGTTTTGGAAAACTTATTAAACCTGGAGCTGAAGTCTCAAAAAGGTTCCCTTGTGAGGAAAGAAATGATAAATTGTTTTCAGGGGAATCTTGAGACTCCAAAAAAAAATGATAATAATGAAAAAATCATGAGAATATGTGGACAGAAAAACAAATTGGAGGTAGCATTTGTGCAGGTGAATCATCTTCTTGGAGTGGTAATTTACACGTCTTCAAAATTCTCTAGGAAAACAAAGCAAGATCCTGTCTAGATCATTTATGTTCTACCTAAACTAGAAAGAAGCACTCAAGCCCAAATAATGAAATAGCTTCTTATTTCTCAGCACTAGTATTCCTATTAGGAGAAACTTAGTGGATTGCTTTTCAGTTTCGGATTTTTCATACTACTTATAATAGCTACTCATCAGAGTCAAGCATGTCACAGACTGATCTGTGGTGTTGAGGGTCTATCTCTGTCAGCGTGCTGGGAAGATTGATACGTGGTTTCAGCACTAGTTTGGGCATCTGTGGGCTGTGGATTTTGAATCACAACTGTACATTATTGATTGTCTAAGAAGACAAAGGAAAGTGTCTCCCTGCTGTTAAACTTCTCTGGATTAGAGTCTGAACCAAAGTAGAAAACTACTGGGGAACTTTCAGTGGTTTTGAGACATTAATGAATAGCTCATAAGCATTCTAAAGTACCTTGCTGAATCTCAGCCTTGTGTAGTTTCATTTTGAAGAGTTATGAACTTGGTTTCCTTTAAGTTATTATTTCAATTATATTCTTATTTCTTATACAAAGCTTTGGACAAATAGGATTGTGTAAAATAAAGCATTTAGAAAAAGACACAGAAGGATCACTGCTAAAGGACAACCAAAATGAATGAGTCAATGGCTGCCTATGCTAATGCTAATCAATATCGTCCACTTACTGGAAGTTAAAAAACCCTCCAGTACTTTAAAGATATAAAGAAATCTGTACTCATGTATACTATCTTTCGCTAAAAATTTTCTGATTTTGGAATTTACTCTCAACAAAATTCATTATATACCTGGATGTGGGACATCAGCCCTATTTTCAGTAGTGGCTGAAAACTGGTAAGACAAGAAAAAGAGCCTAGACAAAGAAAACAGAGGATGGAGAACAGTCTTCTGCACTGCAAAGCTATTTACCATGTTCCTTATGAGATGCTTAAGCAGCTGAATTCTAAAATTTTTGTTCATGAACCTGCAGTCATTTACTGTATATCTATCCAATTTACTTAAGTAATTTTACAAAATTCATAAAATTGCTAGTGATTTTATTTTCTTCCTATTGACCATTCAGTTATTCAGCTCCATGGCTTGGCATGGTTTGGACCTGGTCTAAATAAAGATACTATCATAAGTACGGCTAAGTCATTTCAGGGCAACAAAAAAATATATATAAGAACTTGGCACTCTGCTTTTGTATATATTAATTCAATTAAGTAATTTATGCATCTATATGAAATCTGAAATTAGCAATGTTACAAATCACTGCACTGAAATTTAATGAGCCCCAAATGACCCTATTTAAATCAACACTTTTTTTTTTGAGAAATATCCAGATAAGGTTGAAAAATGCAAAGTGTTTTAAACTATTTTCTGCAATTTTTTTTCTGGCAGTTTTTGTTGTATCTTTTTCTTGGAATATATAAAAGAAGTATCTTGCAAATATTTTGAGGCAGAATAGAATATTACAAACATTTCATAAAGACAGAGGTCAATTTATAGTGAAGGGAAGGTTAAATGTTACATCAAAGCGATTCCCCAAGGACTTTTCCATTATTAAGTTTCAAAAGACAATATATATTATGCAGTAAGAGATAGGAATTATAATTATGCAATGCCACCCATTTACAACATTAATGCCTCAATAACACTATTACATATTTCACTTCTGTCTAAGCAGGGGAAAACACAAGTCTTTCAGCACTTTTGGAAAAAAAAGTAATTTTAAGAACTTGAGAATTTTTATATTCAACTAATCTGAAAATAATACAGTATCTTTGGCTTTATAATAATAACATTTGGATATGGATATGGATATGTATGTTGATTTTTAAACAGGTAAGAGATGACAGTAATTAATAAAGATTCCTTTTAAAAGGCACATTTGCTCACTGCTGCAGTACTTGACCCAGACTATAAATGAAAAAAGATAAAAAATTTGTTTTCTTACAAAGTACTACTGATTATTAATAAAACCATACACATTGAAGGTTTTTTTTTGATCTTTGAGGTTTTGTTTGTTTGTTTGTTTAGGGTTTTTAAATGTTCTAAATTTTGAAAAGAAAGTACAGACATTAATTAACTAACCAGTTTCTCCGATGTTCTTTGCTGGGGTTCTTTGGTGTTCCTTGCTAGCACATATATAAAAATATCTTCTCAATATTTTGGATTTACTGGTGGGAAATGGTACCATCTAAGTTCAAGAATCAAATAATGAAAAACAGAGTCTGTTGTAAGTTTGGAAGATTAATCAAATAATTTCCATCATCATAGAGTATAGTCTGACTCCAGGATTTAAATTTAAGCTTACCACATCAATAGAGTTGTAAAGAGAAAGTGCTGTTGCAAATTTAAATTAGCATTCCTGGAAAGCAGGGATTTTAGAATTATTGCCATCTCACCAATGTAATTCTTTTCAAATTGCCAGTTACAAAATACGTGTCCTATTCTACACCACAAGACTACCCTTAGCACACAGTATTTTTCAAGCAAGGTGAAATCCTAGGTCAAGAATGATTGCTGTACTTTCATTCTTATTTTATCCATTAAATACATTAAAGGTCGGACAGTCAGAGCACGTGTTTATGGTGACTTTGTGAAGGTGATAAAGCTGCAGCCACAGACAACCTGAAAGACCTCCACATTTCTTTATTTAAGTGTGATGTAGAAATCGTTCATCTCTTTTCTCCAGGCAGCCTTGGTTCAATATTCCAGAGTAAAGCCATTATGTTTCACAACCTTTAGCTGGTTTCTCATTGATCAGTGACATTAATATATCTCTGTGTGACACATACAGCAAATTAATACAAATTTGAACTTGAATAAATTTGTATACTGTGGTGGACTAGAAAACAGTGAGTATCTGTGCTGTAAGGTAAAGCTGATGGAGATTTCTGCAACTCACTTTTGTTCAAATCTATTTTTACCTTCCCCCTCCCCCTTTTTTGTAATGTAAAGTGTTTTTAAGTACAATAGAGTATTTTTAGTATGGTATGTCTTGGGAAAAAAAATGCACAAGTTAACATGAGATCATGAGAATATTGTAGGAAATTTTGGACAATTAGTTTTGTTTCTTTAATTATTATTGAAGACAGAAAAACAACAGAAAAAATAGACAGAAGTTTGAGTAGTAAATATATATTGGGTTTTCTTATCTGATTCTCTTTTGGAGTGGGCGTAGTTCCTGTTACTCTATCACAGATATCTAAAAATTTTTAATGTATATACCTTTGAATTCTCTTTTTTGAGTTGGAAAATAGTTTTTTTCCTCATTTTAATCATTTGCAACTGAGGTAACTCTCTCCAGGCTTCACAAAGTCTTCATGGCTAAGTACAGAAATCAAGATGTCAGAAATGAGGGTTTTAAAGTAGGGAAAATCTTTCCCAGAGCTCAAAAATTCCAAATTTCTTTGACTTTACTGCATCATGGTTTTGCAGAATATGCCTATTAAATGACTTGGAGATACTGGACTCAGTCCTCTTAAAGAACTGAGACTGTTGGTTAGCAGAGTTTCAGAAGAGTGAAGTTCTTATGAACCTTAATGTGAGGAATGATTTCAGTTACAAAACATCACTTTGGACAGTCTTGGGAGTCATATTCCTAAATTATGTAGTCCGGTATTGAAGGCAAAGGAAAAGACTGTGGCTAAATAGGACAAGAAGAAATATGATGAAAGAACATGTAGATCAAGGTTGACTGGGAGAAGTAACGTAGATCGGTGGTTAATAAGAAAACCAAATTTTGCCAAAAGTAATAGTGAAAGCTAACTGGTAGGCAAATATAACATCTCTGTTAATGTCAATACATTGTAATTCAGCAAATGAGTTAAAAGAACTGTGAAGACTGTAAGGCAAAATACACTGACAGACATTTGTTAAACAGTGATAAAACCTGGCACAAGAGACAGAAGAAATTCAAGCAATTAAAGTGTGCCAGTTCCAGTTACGACCAGCAAATACAAGCAGCAATGAATGCACACCACTTGAACATCGTCCTTTGGAGAGCTGGAAACAGCTTTTGCACTTTTCTTCGGGCAGGTTACTTTCTTTTATGATGTACTCGGGCAGCAGTTGGGACATAAGAGCTAGAAATTGTGACATGCAGCAATCTAGGTTCCCTGTGGGACAGAACAGTAAAGCAACAGGCCCAAGGCAGTCTCCTGGAATTTGGTCTCCTACAGAGTTTACAGGAAAAGAATAGTTGTAATAACAATGAAATGTGGGTATTGGAGTGTTTGTTTTGCCTTGTGTATTTTACAGATAACCATCCTAAAGCCATCTTCTATTAATTTTTAAAGCTTATTCTTGTTTTTAATAACCCAAAGGACAGAACGATAAACCTGAAATATCTTAGCTTCTAAGGGTTTGGGCATTTGTAACATATCCCAGCATTTTCAAGATGCAAAGGAAAAAAAGGACGCATTAAGCTGTACGTGATACCAGATTGATCATGAAGAGGTTCCAAAAGGAATCTTGCCAAATTTGCCCCAGAGATGCATTAATCAGATACTAAAAACAAGTTGAAAGGAATACAGGGAATACAAAAGAGGAGGCACATAAATTGAAAGTGACTAATAACAACTGATTTTCATGATTGAGAGTCCATCATGATTAGGAGTTTCTACCAAATTTCACCCTCAAAACAATTGCACTCCCTTCTCCAATTTGATAAGGCCACTTGCATTTTTCTGCTTCTTACTTAACATCTCACCTCTTGCTCTACTGATGATATGCTGTGCAAGAGATCTGTCTGATGAGTGCCTGCAGCAATGTGTTCTGGAGCTAAATTACTTTTCTAAATCTTTATACTAAAATAAAATAAGCACAGGTTGTTTGTCATTTCAGCAGTAACAGAATAAATATTTTATCATCTCTTCTTCAAAAGCTCATCTGTAACTCAATGGGTTTACAGAACAATTTAAAGAGTAAAAACATTTAATTCACTTTAACTTTGATTACATTACATGGACTATTGTGTTGAAACTTTGAAGTAATTTGTGACTGGAGTTTACTTAAAATACTGTATGATTTCAAGCTGATTTTTATTTAATTTCCTCAGGTAAATTGCTACTTTTTTTTGCAAATGGGTGTACAAAGTGTACATAAGCAAAATAAGACTATCTCTGAATTTCCATCAAAAGAATATTTACAGTTTTATACGGATGGTGGGTCTTTTCCCCTTTTTTCTTAGAACCTCTTGAAAGCATGAGAATTTAGTAAGCAAGTGATAAAGTGTTAATGAAAAAGCATGCTGAAGCATTTGAAGTGGGGAAAACAATCACTTCATTTCTCATCAAACATGCAGAGAGTTTAATCTGGTGCCCTTTACTAAAGATAGGCAAGAATTTTATCTAATTATGATGTCCCTCCCAAGTCGTTAGAGAATCATTCAGTGAAGGTCAAGATTCAAGGAGCAGAGCTTCAGGCCACATCTGTTGCTGACCTTGAACGCTGCAGGGAATCAAGTACACTACTGCTTCGCAGGACTTTGATTTGCAGCATCCTACTCCCAGTAGTGCTGGTTTGTGCTAAGCCAAAACATGTGACCTGCAGAAGATCAGTAAAAATAATAAGAAAAATGAAGCATAGGTATGATGAGGACAAATATAAAAATAAAAAAGAGCAATGTGCCTTGTTTTATCCTGTATCTAATGGTGACATTTATCAGAGAGAGACAACTGAAATGGCAGAGTGAAAGGAAGAGTTTTATTTTTTAATAACTTTTCACACAATTTTTCTCTCACTCCAAGAGGAAAATGAATTAATAATAATAATAAAAAAAAAGTTAAAAGGCAACAATAACTGGTTTCATTACTGAGCAAACTTCATGTCTTTGTACAAGTCTGCAGCTAGTCTTTTGCTTAAATAACTCTCATGGCTGACAGCCTCTTGGTAAAAAATTAAGTTTTAATAAATTACAAAAGGGACAATTTGAAATAAGAACACTACATATAAAGGCAGAGGAGAGACCCCCAACTTATAGCTCTGTATATATAAGATATTGATACCATGAAATATTTTATATCTTGGTACTCAAATCTCTTAAAGTTATTTCAAGATTTTCTCTCCCTCAGTTCTGTTTTGCCGTGCCTCGCCTTGCCTGCCTCGCCTTGCCTCGTCTCGCCTCGCCCTGCCTCACTTTGCCTCGCCTTGTCTTCTTCTGTCTTGTTGGTGTCTAATAAAACTGACATATATTGTCTGTAAAATCACATCTGTTTAAGTGACTGTTGTTCATCCTTCCTGATCATGAGGTTCCTCAGTTGTTTGTACAGATCTGTCTTTGCTGCTTACTTTACAACTTCTGCCTGTAGGAAAATTCACTCCAGGTCTGCTTGGCATAAAGTGCTACTTATTTAAGTGTCAGTGTGACAGATGAGGTGGGAGGCCAAATGCTATCCTCATTTATGATTGTGAGAATAGAATCAATCTCTCTAATTCCAGTGTGGGATGCACAAAATCCCTACAAATAATCTTCAATTAGAATGCAGAAACAAAATCTGTAGATGATATATTAGCTGCTTCTTTATTATACTTTAATTTCACAAGGGAAAATGGTCATATCTGAAAGGGAAAGAATAATATATAAATCTTATACATATTTTAATAGTAGCTTTTGGTTTATTTTTATATAGTTTGAAAGCTAAAAAAGCCTCTGTTTCTTGTTTTGTATTATGTAACATGTATGTTTAAATTTTGTGATGTGTGTATATAGTTTATAGCTTGCTTGCTTTGGCTCCGAAAGGAACCACACCTGTCCTCTTTTATGATTTACTTTGCTGGCTTCTCTTTCTTTCTTTCTTTCTTTCTTTCTTTCTTTCTTTCTTTCTTTCTTTCTTTCTTTCTTTCTTTCTTTCTTTCTCTTTCTTTCTTTCTTTCTTTCTTTCTTTCTTTCTTTCTTTCTTTCTTTCTTTCTTTCTTTCTTTCTCTCCCCCTCTTTCTCCCCTTTTCTCCTTCTCTCCCTCTCTCCTTCTTTCCTTTCTTTCTTTTCTTCCTTTTCTTTCTTTCTCTTTCTCTCTCTCTGTTCCCAGAAAAACCTAAATGGGAGTTTCTCTCAAGTGCAAGAGAAGGCTGACTTGGTCTCTATTCTCTCTTTCACGATTACATAATAACCCCATGGGTTCCGTCTGGGGTGAACCATCTTAGCTGAAGACAATCCATTACAAAATCTTGCTAATTGCCTTTTAAGCTTTCAAGAGTCTTTCTTAAATTCTTCAGTCCCAAAAGAGAAGGCCAGAAGTTCATAAAATCTTACAAACTCTGCCAAACTCTGCAGTGCTTTATACCCACAGCAAGTCTGGGAAGATGACTTTTTTTCATTTGTCATTTGCAGCATGGAAAGAAAATTTCATTTCCCCCCACAGTTCTTTTATCAGTTTCACTATGTTAAAACTATATTCACTTCCCAAAACTGTTAGCTATGAATCACATAATGGTGATGAAAACTGCAAGACAGAGTTGAAAACTAGTGTACCTCTTGGTTTGGAATCTATCTAAATATTACCCACGTGATTGCTGGCATGCTAAATAATAATAATAATAACAACAACAACAACAACTTGTGTGCAACAATACTAAAATTATATATTTCTGGTATTTAAGTTCTTCAACTTCTTAAAGTTACAAAGCCTTCAAATGGAAGATAGAGCTTTGGTAAGACAGGACACAAATATGTAATGGAAAAGGACAAATATGCTTACAAAATAAAAGACAGGATTGAATGAATCATCAGTTAAAGGCACTGTATAAACATAGAACATGAGTTTTCAGTCTAAAATGAGCTAAATGGACCGATATTACCATTCCAAGTAATAGAAGCTGGAAAAATATTTGGAATATTTTGAGTATTGAAATATTTGAAAATGTTCTTAACTTAAAGCATACTATGTAAACATGGCAGATTAGATAGGATTAAATATGGTAAAGGTTAGGTACATGCCTTGAGCACAGAACATTCTTGAAGGATCTTGAAAGGACATTACTTATTTAGCTCTTGCTCTTGGCATGCACCCACCACCAGCTTGTAGGCACTCAAAACTCATCTTTCTGTACTGAAGCATAGCCTTGAAGAGGTTAACAAACAGAAGTCCTTCATTTATAGTCTTTAAATTCCTACAGATATCTAGGAGTTCTCAGAACATGTTCAAAAATGTTTCAAATGCTTCAGCTTCTCTTCACCTAATATCCACCATCTTCCCATAGAACAAACAATGTCTTGCTTTTGTTCCCCCATGCCTCATGCAAAAGACTCCTCAGAAATCTTTATGGGATAAAAGCTCCTTTTCAACTAGTAGCTGTCCAAAATGGCAAGAGTATATGACAGAGGTTTATAATCTTGGTCTTCTGTCATACATGTTTTTGTTCTTCTGTAGAGTCAACTCTGCTGTTAACCAAAATATATTTAATTATTTGCTCCACAATGGAACACCTTCAAGGCCACTGTCTGCGGCAGAAGATGTTATGAGCTCATGAAAATGTTAAATTTCTTCAAGCAGAAGAAGGATCTGAACCCCACACACTCAGAATAGCAGTCTAAAATGTGAACTAAAAGACCTTGAAATAAGCAGCGGAAGCCTATACCGTAGTTAATTTTTCAAAGGAAATATCAGCATTGTCCAACACTGCTCTTAGAGCTATGAATCCAAGTGAGGACACTCATGCCACCCAAAGAAAGGTGTTTAACACTCTTCAGTATTTATTTATTCTTTATCTACTTTATGTAGTAGTGCAATCATTGTTCTGAGCTTTAACAGTCATTTACAAGATTCTTCATTCATTCCAGTAGACGTCATCAGAAGACATCTGTTATACCTCCTAAAATTGTGCTGTTCTACTGAGCTGGTGTTGCTAAAAAAAAGAATACTCTCTTATCTGCCTGCTTCAGTGAAAAAACTCATACTTACCCTGTTTTTTAAAACAAATTTTCACATCTTTCTATACATTGCACAGGAAGGCAAAGCACTAACTTTGGAAGGAAGACCCAGGGAACTAGAGGCCAGTCAGTCTCACCTCCATGCCTGGCAAGATTATGGAGCAGATCCTCCTGAAGACTATGCTCAGGCGCATGGAAAACAAGGAGGTGATTGGTGGCAGCCAACATGGCTTCACTAGGGGCAAATACTGCCGGACAAATTTGGTGGCCTTCTATGATGGGGTTACAGCATCGGTGGATAAGGGAAGGACAGCTGATATCATCTACCTGGACTTGTGCAAGGCATTTGACACTGTCCCACATGACATCCTTCTCTCTACGTTGGAGAGACATGGATCTGAAGGACGGATCACTTGGTGGATAAGGAATTGGCTGGATGGCCACACTCAAAGAGTTGTGGTCAACGGCTCAATGTCCAAGTGGAGAATGGTGATGAGTGGCCTTCCTCAGGAGTTGGTACTGGGACCAGCACTGTTCAACATCTTTGTTGGCGACACGGACAGTGGGATCGAGTGCACCCTCAGCAAGTTTGCCAATGACACCAAGCTGTGTGGTGTGGTCGACACGCTGGAGGGAAGGGATGCCATCCAGAGGGACCTTGGCAGGCTGGAGACGTGGGCCCGTGCAAACCACAGGAAGTTCAACAGGTCCAAGTGCAAGGTCCTGCACGTGGGTCGGCACAATCCCAAGCACGAGTATAGGCTGGGCGAGGAATGGATTGAAAGCAGCCCTGAGGAGAAGGACTTGGGGGTATTGATTGATGAGAAGCTCAACATGAGGCGGCAGTGTGTGCTTGCAGCCCAGAAAGCCAACTGTGTCCTGGGCTGCATCAGAAGAAGTGTGACCAGCAGGTTGAGGGAGGTGATTCTGCCCCTCTACTCTGCTCTCATGAGGCCCCACCTGGAGTACTGCATCCTGCTCTGTCCAGAGGAGGGCCATGAAAATGATGAGAGGGCTGGAGCACCTCTCCTATGAGGACAGGCTGAGAGAGTTGGGCTTGCTCAGCCTGGACAAAAGAAGGCTCCGGGGAGACCTTATAGCAGCCTTCCAGAACCAAAGTGGGCCTAAAAGAAAGCAGGAGAGAGGCTGTTTACAACGGCCTGTTTTGATAGGACAAGGTGCAATGGCTTTAAGATGAAGGAGGGTAGATTTAGGTTAGATATAGTGAAGAACTTCTTTACTGTGAGGGTGGTGAGGCACTGGAACAGGTTGCGCAGAGAAGCTGTGGATGTCCCCTCCCTGGAAGTGTTCAAGGCCAGGTTGGATGGGGCTTTGGGCAACCTGGTCTAGTGGAGGGTGTCCCTGCAGGGAGGTTGGAACTAGATGATCTTTCAGGTCATGATTCTATGGTTCTATGAACTTGGGTTCTGAGAATTCCCCTGACAGCTTTGTTCTAAAACTAAATATTCCAAGCAGTAATGCTAATACCTCTATGGCAGAGTTATCCATACACTAAAGAAACAAAATATTTGTTAAATGAAACTTGTTTTGAAGGTTAGATACATTTTCTAGCTTGGTAAGGGGCAATAGAATAATACTAATTTATATACTTACCCTTTTACTTCTACACTTTATCTCCTAGTGGCCAACAGTATTCTGAGCCGCAGAACATCTGTTGACAAACAGACAGGACAAGAGGTCTACCTTTGATAACCACCTTCAGCACTCTACATTTCCTACCATGCTTTTCATCCATATTGCCATTTTCTGCCTCCAAACCTCAAACCCAGTCTGCTGTCCAGTCCTAGAGTTCTCATCTTCTTTCCAGACCCACACAGTGCCTGTACCTACCTCCACTTCTGCATGACACTTTAAAAAAGGTTTCAGATACCCAAATAATAATTTAAGAACTATTTTAAATGCTCTAAGAAACATCTGTAAGAGATTGCCAAGTAAGACACAGAACAATATGTGGGATATCAGCAATCCTTTAGAAATACATATGGGTGTGCCTACTTAAAGCTTTATGCAGGTATTTTGGTATTGCTCTCCATATACTCTGTCATCATATAAATTAAATATCTCTGGATATACTAATTTCTATTAGCACTTTCACACAACTACTAGTTTAGTTGCACAGCTACTATTTTAGTAGCTGCACGCTCTTAGGGGAGAAAAATTTAGTATCACACATCTGTCCTCTTGAAAAGTATTTACATATCTATGCACATTTTGTACACCTGCATACAGGCTTGATTAAGGGAACCATTGCCTGTATGAGCCATACAAAGTAAAATTTAGCATAACTTAGAATAATCAAGGTCCAAGAGAAACTTTTGGTTCTTTATGTGTAAGTTGACATCTATAGCTCTATATTGATCACCAGAGCTGATCATTCATATTAAAGCAGTGTTACTGTTTGATATGTTTCTTTTATGCTGATTGTATTCATTTGCTATCAGCCTTTTTTGAGTAACAGCTTTTATAGAAGTTAGCCCAGAGATAAAAAATCACATTCTGATGAAAATACTGGTATGCCTCTGTGATTTGATCAACTAAAAGATATTTTTTTCTATTTTTTTTTTTTTCAGAGTTGAAATTGTGCTTTCTGCTTCTAAAAGCAGATTTTTTAATGGTATGAATAATGATCTTTCCAAGTTACAAAGCCAAGGCCCATACAGACTGGTACAATTGTTGGTTCTGTGTTTTCAGACACAAAAAAAGAATCTGCTTTGTTAGGCTGTTGATAAATCAGAGGTTTGTTTCTATCTCAGTCTATTGTTTGGCACAGACAGAATAGAATGAGTTAAATATATGATGTTTTTATTTGCTTGCCATTGTTGCTTACAGAACATTTATAACAAGCTCTTTGGGACTCCTTGCAATGGTGGGGAAACAATTTGTTTTGGGAATTAATTTGTTGAATAGGAAATGTTTCCACTTTGCTTTCCAAGCTATAATGACGTGACTGAAATCAGAAGCGCCCTTGAAAATCTGCAATGTAGAATAGTATATACACAACACATTTATTCTATATAGTGCCAAGGAAGCTACTAATAACAAATAAATACATGCTGGTTTTCTTAATGTAATAACTGGTACTGGGTTTGATTTAATTTTCTCATTTTATTTCACCTCTGATATACCATTTGCAGTAACTCATCGAAGTCTCAAGTCACTACAGAATTTAAGCACATGCTGGGTTTTTAGCACAATGAATACAACTTTGTCTGTTTAGGCTGATGGTGGTCTGACGTGCTACTCAATGTTCTGCTTTGCATTTGCTATGCAGTCCTTGAATCTTCCTGATTCTTTAAATCAGTCTATTAATTCTGGTTTCTGAGAGCTCAGATCCTATCTCATGGACAATTAATGATTGCTGATAAAGAAAACCCAGTCATTCCCATTTGGTTCTTTCACTCACAGCATTAATAAGCCAAATTAGTCACTTGTATTAAAGAAAATCAAATATCACTTTCTATTTTTGTAGGGGGCTTCTGTGTGCTATAGCTCTCTGAACATCTAACCTACACAGTCCTTGTTAAGTATTAAGTATCAATACTGAGTCAATTAATTAAATAGTTGTAAGTCCCTAAATATATGATCGATATTAATGATCTGCTTATATTTTTAAGCAGAAGATAAAATATTTTCTGTTCTGTGAACCTTTGAAATGTAAAAAGTCAGACACATAGGTTCTTTGGCAAAAAAGGAAAAAAAGTGACAAATTATCTTATCATTAATTCAAATTGAAGAAGTAGAGGAAAAACAATGGCACAATTTATCTCACTTCTACAAAATCTACATTCAGGTCTTCAGTCATCTGAAATTGTTAGAAAAAAATCCCTCAAACAAAGGTCAGCCTGCCAGTTGGGAGAAAAAAAAAAAGCCATTATGAAGGAAACTATTTATTCAGAAGATTTAATGGTATCCTAAGGTCTGAAACATACAAAAATTAATAACTTGAACAAATAAAAAAAGAAGTTTCGCTTACAAATATTCACTTATCTGAAGTTTCCTTACCCTTGCCATCAACATTTCTATCCACAAGGGAAACAATATTATAGTTTTTCTAGAAGAAAAAATGTAATACTTTAAACTCACCAAACTTAATTTCAAGATATGGAAAAGAAAACATTTTCTATGCTACCATCTAATTGATAATGCTACTTCTGTTGAAGACAGGCATTAGTTTAGAGAGAGATGTGGGAATATGCTGCAGGTGCTTGATCCTGTCACATGAAGATTCCTGAATTCCCACTGACATTGACATTTTTTTTCAGGAGCATTGAAAGTCTCATTGGGCACAGTAGGCTCCATGGGATACCTGTCACTCTTGTGCTGTAGTGCATTTCAAGTTTCACATGTCTATATTTTCCATATTAGTACATTTCCATATAGGAGGGAGGTTACTGTATGTGTTAGGCTGGCAACCCCCTAAGGTTCAGTCCAAGGGGGAAGAACATGGCCTTGAGGCTATGCTCTGATGTTTGTATCAAAGTGATGCTGACACATAATGAGAGCAAAAGGCAAGAAATTTACCAACAAATAGCTGCTTTGAAAGCAGCTTGTTTTGCATCTGATGTCTTTGTTCTGCTCTGTTCAGCAAGCTGGCAACTTGACATAGGGGGCGTTGCCTGGTATATTTTGTTCTTGGTACTTGTATACAGAAGACAGTACCTTCTCTTTGACTACATCTACATCTCTACTAGCAGTTTCAGCCATATTGCAAGCATTCATTATCCTAGCAAAAATTTAATTCCAAAATCCTCTCTCCAAAATTCCTATTAGTCTGATCTTTCAACCACCATTACTAAGTTTATCCAAATAATAATAAAATACAGATATAAATACAACCTTCTTTTAAATTTAAAATTTTATTTATCTCTCACCCATCATCAACTTTCCAGTAATTACACATGGACTTAAAAGCAAAATAAACACATGAATTTCCTGCATGTAGAATATTTTGCATATTATATATAGTGTATTTTAAATGTATTTAAATAGTATTTTTATTATAGTTTCCTGTTTCTTAGATTGTGTTCTAGTTTTGTCTCTGATAGAGTTACTTTTCTTCATAGTAGCTAGTATGGGGCTGTGTTTTGGATTTGTGCTGAAAACAGTGTTGATATAACTCAGGGATGTTTTTGTTACTGCTGAGCAGTGCTTACACAGAGCCAAGGTCTTTTCTGCTCCTCACACCACCCCACCAGCGAGGCGGCTGGGGGTGCACAAGGAGTTGGGAGGGGACACAGCCAGGACAGCTGACCCCAGCTGACCAAAGGGATATTCCATACCATATGACGTCATGCTCTTCAATAAAACTCAGGGGAAGGTTGAGGGGAGGGCTGCTGCGGGAAGAAGGAAGGGGGGGACATTCGGAGTTATGGTGTTTTCATAGAATCATAGAATTATAGAATGGTTTGGGTTGGAAGGGACCTCAAAGATCATCTAGTTCCAACCCCCATGCTGCGGGCAGGGACACCCTCCTCTAGACCAGGTTGCCCAAAGCCCCATCCAACCTGGCCTTGAACACTTCCAGGGAGGGGACATCCACAGCTTCTCTGCGCAACCTGTTCCAGTGCCTCACCACCCTCACAGTAAAGAAGTTCTTCACTATATCTAACCTAAATCTACCCTCCTTCATCTTAAAGCCATTGCACCTTGTCCTATCAAAACAGGCCGTTGTAAACAGCCTCTCTCCTGCTTTCTTTTAGGCCCACTTTGGTTCTGGAAGGCTGCTATAAGGTCTCCCCGGAGCCTTCTTTTGTCCAGGCTGAGCAAGCCCAACTCTCTCAGCCTGTCCTCATAGGAGAGGTGCTCCAGCCCTCTCATCATTTTCATGGCCCTCCTCTGGACAGAGCAGGATGCAGTACTCCAGGTGGGGCCTCATGAGAGCAGAGTAGAGGGGCAGAATCACCTCCCTCGACCTGCTGGTCACACTTCTTCTGATGCAGCCCAGGACACAGTTGGCTTTCTGGGCTGCAAGCACACACTGCCGCCTCATGTTGAGCTTCTCATCAATCAATACCCCCAAGTCCTTCTCCTCAGGGCTGCTTTCAATCCATTCTCTCCCCACCCTGTAGTTGTGCTTGGGATTGCCTTGATCCAGGTGAAGGCCTTGCACTTGGCTTGTTGAACTTCCTGTGGTTTACACAGGCCCACCTCTCAAGCCTACCAGGGTCCCTCTGGATGGCATCTCTTCCCTTCAGCATGTCAGCCACACCACACAGCTTGGTGAGGTATGCACTGGATAAATGGACTTGAAGGTGAGAAAAAAATTGGCTGATTCTCTTAATTTTGTGATGTAATAGCACGCAATTGTTAGTGTGCATTCCTGAGGAGTCCATACTAAGAGTAATATAGTTAAACATCTGTGGTGGATTGACCCTGGCTGAAGGCCAGGTGCCCACCAGAGCCACTCTATCACTCCCCTCTTTCATTAGACAGTGGAGAAAAAGTACAATGAAAAGCTTATGGGTCGAGATAAGGACAGGGAGAGATCCTTCACCAAGACTGAACTTAGAGAGGGAATTCATCTAATTTATTACCAAGCAAAACAGAGAAGCGGAATGAGAAATCAAATCAAATCTTAAAACACCTCCCCCCATCCCTCCCATCTTCCCAGGCTCAACTTCACTCCCGGCTTCAACCTCCGCCCCCCCTCAGTGGCACAGGGGGACGGGGAATGGGGGTTATGGTCAGTTCATCACGCCGTGTTTCTGCTGCTTCTTCATCCTCAGGGGGAGGACTCCTCACACTCTGCCCCTGCTCCAGCACGGAGTCCCTCTCACGGGAGACAGTCCTTCATGGCCTTCTCCAACGTGAGTCTCCTCCACGGGGTGCAGACCTTCAGGAGCAAACTGCTCCAGCGTGGGTCCCCCACGGGGTCACAAGTCCTGCCAGCAAACCTGCTCTGGCGTGGGCTCCTCTCTCCATGGATCCACAGGTCCTGCCAGGAGCTTGCTCCAGCGCGGGCTTCCCACCGGCCACAGCCTCCGGGTGCCTCCACCTGCTCCGGCGTGGGGTCCTCCATGGGCTGCAGGTGGAATCTCTACACCCCCTCATCCTTCCTCCATGGGCTGCAGGGGGACAGCCTGCTTCACCATGGTCTTCACCACGGGCTGCAGGGGATCTCTGCTCCGGCGCCTGAAGCACCTCCTGCCCCTCCTTCTGCACTGACCTTGGTGTCTGCAGAGTTTCTTACATCTTCTCACTCCTCCCTCCAGCTGCAAAAGTTCTCTCTGTTTTTCTCTTTCTTAAATATGTTATCACAGAGGCGCTGATTGGCTTGGCCTTGGCCAGCGGCGGGTCCCTCTTGGAGCCGGCTGGCATTGGCTCTATCAGACACAGGGGAAGCGTCTAGCAGCTTCTCACACAAGCCACCCCTGTAGCTCCCCCTGCTACCAAAACCTTGCCACACAAACACAACACAACATCTTAAATATAAACATCTTAAAAACATTTTATAAATATCTTAAACATCTGTCCTGTACAATAGGACTGAATGCACCAAGTCATGCCAAGATGTAGGGAACTACTCTTCACTGAGATCCTGACAGACTGGAAAATGGTCTGAAATAGAATCATAGAATCATAGAATCATAGAATGGTTTGGGTTGGAAGGGACCTCAAAGATCATCTAGTTCCAACTCCCCTGCCATGGCCAGGGACACCCTCCACTAGACCATGTTGCCCAAAGCCCCATCCAACCTGGCCTTGAACACTTCCAGGGAGGGGGCCTCCACAAACTCTCTGGGCAACCTGTTCCAGTACCTCACCGCCCTCACAGTAAAGAATTTCTTTCTAATCTAAATCACCCTCCTTCAGCTTAAACCCGTTACCCCTTGTCCTGTCATTACACTCCCTCATAAACAGTCCCTGACCATCTTTCCTGTAAGCCCTCTTCAGGTACTGGTAAGCTGCAATTAGGTCTCTCCAGAGCCTTCTTTTGTCTATGCACAACTCTCTCAGCCTGTCCTCATAGGAGAGGTGCTCCAGCCCTCTGATCAGCTTCGTGGCCCTCCTCTGGACTCGCTCCAACAGCTCCATGTCTCTCCCGTACTGGGGCCCCCAGGGCTAGATGCAGTACTCCAGGTGGGGTCTCACCAGAGCGGAGTAGAGGGGCAGAATCACTTCCCTCGACCTGCTGGTCATGCCTCTCTTGATGCAGCCCAGGACACAGTTGGCTTTCTGGGCTGTAAGCACACACTGCCGCCTCATGTTGAGCTTCTCATCAATCAGTACCCTGAAGTCATTCTCCTCAGGGCTGCTCTCAATAATCCATTCCCCGCCCAGCCTATACTCGTGCTTGGGATTGCGCCGACCCACATGCAGGACCTTGCACTTGGCCTTGTTGAACTTCCTGCGGTTCACATGGGCCCACGTCTCCAGCCTGCCAAGGTCCCTCTGGATGGCATCCCTTCCCTCCAGCGTGTCGACCACACCACACAGCTTGGTGTCATTGGCAAACTTGCTGAGGGTGCACTCGATCCCACTGTCCGTGTCGCCAACAAAGATGTTGAACAGTGCTGGTCCCAGTACCAACTCCTGAGGAAGGCCACTCGTCACCATTCTCCACTTGGACATTGAGCCGTTGACCACAACTCTTTGAGTGTGGCCATCCAGCCAATTCCTTATCCACCAAGTGATCCGTCCTTCAGATCCATGTCTCTCCAACGTAGAGAGAAGGATGTCATGTGGGACAGTGTCAAATGCCTTGCACAAGTCCAGGTAGATGATATCAGCTGCCCTTCCCTTATCCACCGATGCTGTAACCCCATCATAGAAGGCCACCAAATTTGTCCGGCAGTATTTGCCCCTAGTGAAGCCATGTTGGCTGCCACCAATCACCTCCTTGTTTTCCATGCGCCTGAGCATAGTCTTCAGGAGGATTTGCTCCATAATCTTGCCAGGCATGGAGGTGAGACTGACTGGCCTCTAGTTCCCTGGGTCTTCCTTTTTACCTTTCTTAAAAATGGGGGTTATGTTTCCCCTCTTCCGGTCGGTGGGAACTTCGCTGGACTGCCAGGACCTCTCAAATATGATGGAGAGTGGCCTGGCCACTTCATCTGCCAGTTCCCTCAAGACCCGTGGATGCAACTCATCAGGTCCCATGGAATTGTGCACCTTCAGGTTCCTTAGATATTCTTGAAACTGATCTTCTCCTGCAGTGGGCGGTTCTGCATTCTCCCAGTCCCTGCATTCTGAGACCTGGGCAGTGTGGCTCAAGCATTTGCCAGTGAAGACTGAGGCAAAGAAGTCGTGCAGTACCTCAGCCTTCTCCATATCCTGCGTAACCAGGTCGCCCGTTTCATTCTGGAGGGGACCCACACTTTCCCTCGTCCTCCTTTTCTCACTAACATACCTATAGAAGCTTTTCTTACTGTCCTTGATATCCCTGGCCAGACTAATTTCTATCAGGGCTTTGGCTTTCCTAACCTGATCCCTGGCTGCTCAGACAGTTTCTCTGTATTCTTCCTAGGCTACCTGCCCTTGCTTCCACCCTCTGAAGGCTTCCTTTTTCTGTTTGACTTTGCCCAGGAGCTTCTTGTTCATCCACGGGAGCCTCTTGGTGGATTTGCTTGACTTCCTCTTTGTTGGGATGCATCGCTCCTGAGCTTGGAGGAGGTGACCCTTGACTATTAGCCAGCTGTCTTGGGCCCCTCTTCCTTCCAGGGCTTTGTCCCATGGTATTCTACCAAGCAGATCCCTGAAGAGACCAAAGTCTGCTCTGCTGAAGTCCAGGGTAGTGAGCTCGCTGCGCGCCCTCCTCGCTGCCTTGAGGATCCTGAATTCCACCATTTCGTGGTCACTGCAGCCAAGGCTGCCCTTGAGCTTGACATCCCTTACCAGGCCCTCCTTATTGGTGAGAATAAGGTCCAGCTTGGCACCTCTCCTCATGGGCTCCTCTATCACTTGGAGGAGGAAGTTGTCATCGACACATTCCAGGAACCTCCTGGATTGCTTGTGCTCAGCTGCGTTGTCCCTCCAGCAGATGTCGGGGTGGTTGAAATCCCCCATAAGGACCAGGGCTTGTGAGCGTGAGGCTGCTCCTATCTGCCTACAGAGGGCTTCATCTGCTCGGTCCCCCTGGTCAGGTGGCCTGTAGCACACCCCCGCTATGATGTCCCCTGCCCCAGCCCTCCCTTTAATCCTGACCCATAGGCTCTCGGTTGGCTCCTCATCCATCCCCAGGTGGACCTCCATGCACTCCAGCTGGTCTTTGACATAGAGGGTGATGCCCCCTCCTCATCTGCCCTGCCTTTCCTTCCTAAAGAGCCTGTACCCTTCCGTCCCAACACTCCAGCCATTAGGAGCTATCCCAGCACGTCTCTGGTTCTCATAAACCTCATAAAGTTCAAAAAAAAGCAAATGCAGTTTTGTTCTAGGGACAGGTGCAGCAAAACCATATTTGGGTGCAAGTTGGAAAAAAACCCAACAATCAGGTCTGCAAAAAAGGACCATAGTGTCCTGGTGGACAAGAAGTTGAACATGACTCAGTGGAATGCATTGGCAGAAAATGTAGTGTATATCACCAGGAAGGAAGTGGTGACTCCCACCCACTCAAGCACTTGTAAGACTTTACCTGGAGTACTGTGTCCAGTTTTTTGTACCCCAGTGCAAGAATGACATTGACATACTGGAGGAAGTCCATTAGAGGCCACACTGTCAGGGGATTGAGATATCTTTTACAGGATGAAGAAGAACTTGATACGTTCAAGCTTCAGAGGAGGAAATTAAAGGGAGCTTTTCCCAAGGTATACAACTACCTAGTAGATGATATGAAAAGAGCAGACTGTTTTCAGAAGCGCCCAGTGTTAGCAGAACTAATAACTGTCATAAATTGCAAGAAGGGAAATTCTGATTAGATAGTAAGATTATTTTTTTTCCTCCACGATGTCAAAGATTGGATCAATTTCCCTAGACAGGTTATGGAGTCTCACAATCTGTATCACTGGAGACTCTCCAAACCCAACTTGGCAAGGTTCTAAGATATCTGGCTTAGGCTGACCCTGCTTTCAGCAAGATTTTAGACTGGATAGCCTTTAAAGGACACTTCAAGTCTGTTGCTGTGTGATTGTATATCATCTCGTGCATGACAAGAGTGTCAAGAAGCACCTGATACCTTCACACCCTACCTTCTCTGGGACAGGCCCAACAAGCAGACAGGGTGCATGATATGGAGGATTCCCTATCCTCTGTACACCTAGTTGAATGTGGTGACTCAAGGGACAGGAGGCAAAGGTGACAAGTTCCTGCCTGGTGCAGCCCACAAGTCTTCTCTGACTACCCCACCTTCCCAGGTGTCTTTGCATAACAGGTATGAGGATCTGCAAGTGGAACCAAACAATAAGGAAGACAATGGTTTGCCTGGCTTGGAGGTGTCACTGAGGTTAGGTCAGCCTACACCCTGCATCAAAACTGCTTCCATAAAATGATGGTTAATTGTCATAGGAGACTCTCTCCTGAGGGCAACAGAAGGCCCAATATACAGACTGGACCCACTTCTGAGGGAAGTCTGCAGCATCCTTGGGGCCTGGGTTAAAGATGTGAAGAGAAGGTTTCCTATCCTGGTACAGCCTTTGGATTGTAATCCATTTTTGATTTTCCATGTAGACAGCAATGAAGTTGCAACAAGAAATCTGAGGGCAATCAAGAGAGACTTCAAGGCCTTGGGATGACTGGTTAAGGGATCAGAAGCACAAGTAGTGTTCTCCTCTATCCTTCCAGTTGCAGGAAATGAAGAGGGGAGAAACAGGAAGAGCCAGCAGATCAATTCCTGGCTCCGAGCCTGGTGTCACCGGCTCGGAATTTTGGGTTTTTTGATCATGGGTCGGGCTACACAACACCCGGCCTGCTGGCGATGGACAGGGTACACCTGTCTCAAAGAGGGAAAAGGATCTTTGCACAGGTCTCACTGAAAGGAGGGGAAAGGGATAAAACTAGACTTGCTAGAGATAAGCCTGGGGGTGGAATGCCAGTGTTTGTGGGATGGTGTGCTAGTGAGGTCCTTCAGTCTGCCCTCTCAGTGGAGGTAGGGGATGGAGATCCATGCAGCAGTAGAGATACAAGCGTTACTGATGAACCATGGAAGTGCCTGAGAATGGTCAGGCAGGAATTAGGGTTTCTCCCTCTAAAAAGGTGGCAGGATCAATAGCCCAACTGAAGTGCATCTAACCCAATGCACGCAGCATGGGCAGCAAACAGGAGGAGCTGGAAGCCATTGTGCAGCAGCAAAGCTATGATATAGTTGCAATGGTGGAAACATGGTGAGATGACTCGCACAACTGGGCTGCTGCAATGGATGGCTACAAACTCTTCAGGAGGGATAGGCAAGGAAGGAGAGGTGATGTTGCAGCCCTGTATGTCAGGGAGTGTTTTGACTGTCTAGCACTTGATGATGGTGACGATAGGGTTGAGTGTTTATGAGTAAGAATCAAGGGGAAGGCCAACAAGGCAGATATCATAGTAGGAGTCTGTTATAGACCACCCAACCAGGATGAAGAGGCAGACAAAATATTCTATAAGCAGCTGGGAGAAGTCTCACAATTGCTAGCCCTAGTTCTTATTGGGGACTTCAACTTACCAGACGTCTGCTGGAAATACAATGCAGTGCGGAATCTATGACCTCAACAGTCTATGAGGTTCCTGGAGTGTGTGGAAGATAACTTCCTGACACAGCTGGTGAGTGATCCAACTAGGGAAGACCCCCCACTGGACCTGTTGTTTCTGAACAGAGAAGGACTTGTGGATGATGGGATGGTTGGAGGCTGTCTTGGGCATAATGATGACGAAATGATAGAGTTTTCTCGAAGAAGTAAGGAAAGGAGTCAGCAGCACTGCTCCCTTGGACTTCCAGAGGGCAGACTCTGGCCTGTTTAGGAGACTGGTTGACAGAGTCCCTTGGGAGGCAGTCCTGAAGGGCAAAGGAGTCCAGGAAGGCTGGACATTCTTCAAGAAGGAAATCTGAAAGGCACAGGAGCAGGTTGTCCCCATGTGCCAAAAGACAAGCTGTTGGGGAAGAAGACCAGCCTGGCTGACCACAGAGCTTTGGCTGGAACTCAGGGTTAAAAAGGAGAGTTTATGGCCTGTGGAAGAAGGCACGGGCAACTCAGGAGAATGTCATGAGTTTATGCAGGGAGAAAATTAGAAGGGTCAAAGCCTAACTAGAACTTAATCTGGCTACTGCTGTAAAATATGGTAAAAATGTTTTTACAAATACATTAGCAATAAAAGGAGGGCTAAGGAGAATCTCCATCCTTTATTGAATGCGTGGGGAAACACAGTGACAAAGGATGAGGAAAAGGCTGAGGTACTTCATGCCTTTTTTGCCTCAGTCTTTAATAGTAATACTGGTTGTTGTCCAAGTACCCAGCCCCCTGAGCTGGAAGACAGGGATGCAGAGCAGAATGAAGCCCCCATAATCCAAGGGGAAATGGTTAGTGACCTGCTACGCTACTTAGACACACACAGGTCTATGGGGCTGGATGGGATCCACCTAAGGGTACTGAGGGAGCTGATGGAAAAGCTCACCAAGCCACTTTCCATCATTTATCAGCAGTCCTGGCTAACCAGGGAGGTCCCAGTTGACTGGAGGTTAGCAAATGTGACGCCCATCTACAAGGACTGGAAGGAGGATGCAGGGAACTGCAGGCTTGTCAGTCTGACCTCGGTACCAGGGAAGATTATGGAGCAGATTATCCTTAGTGCCATCACACAGCCTGTACAGGACAACCAGGTAATCGCACCCAGTTAGCATGTGTTTATGAAAGGCAGGTTTTGCTTGACTAACCTGATCTCCTTCTATGACAAGGTGACCCACTTAGTGGATGAGGGAAAGGCTGTGGATGTTGCCTACCTGGACTTTAGTAAAGCCTTGGACACCATTTCCCACAGCATTCTCCTGGAGAAACTGGCTGCTCACGGCTTGGATGGGTGTATGCTTCGCTGGGTAAAAAAACTGGCTGGATGGCCGGGCCCAAAGAGTTGTGGTGAATGGAGTTAAATCCAGTTGGCAGCTGGTCACAAGTCTCCAGGGCTCAGTACTGGTGCCAGTTCTCTTTAATATCTTTATCAATGAACTGGATGAAGGGGATGGAGTGCACCCTCAGAAAGTTTGCAGATGACATCAAGCTGAGTGGGAGTGTTGGATCTTCTGCTTGAGGATAGAAAGGCTCTACAGAGGTATCTGGACAGGCTGGATGAATGATCTGAGGCCAACTGTATGAGGTGCAAGAAGGCCAAGTGCCAGGTCCTGCACTTGGGTCACAACAACCCAATTCAACACTACAGGCTTGGGGCAGAGTGGCTGGAAAGCTGCCCAGTGCAAAAGGACATGGGGTCATTGGTCAACAGCTGTCTGAATATGAGCCAGCAGTGTGCCCAGGTGGCCAAGAAGGCCAACAGCATCCTGGCTTGTATCAGAAATAGTGTGGCCAACAGGACTAGGGAAGTGATTGTCCCCCTGTATTCAGCACTGGTGAGGCTGCAGCTTCAATACTGTGTTCAGTTTTGGGCCCCTCACTACAAGGAAGACACTGAGGTGCTGGAGTGTGTCCAAAGAAGGGCAACGAAGCTGGGGAAGGGTCTAGAGCACAAGTCTGATGAGGAGCGGCTGAGGGAACTGGGGTTGTTTAGCCTGGAGAAGAGGAGGCTAAGGAGAGACCTTATTGCTCTCTACAAATACCTGAAAAGAGGTTGTAGGGAGGCCGGTATTGGTCTCTTCTCCCATGTAACAAGGGATAGGACAAGAGGAAATGGCCTCAAGTTGTTCAAGGGGAGGTTTAGATTGGGTATTAGGAAAAATTTCTTCACCAAAAGGGCTGTCAAGCACTGGAACAGGCTGCCCAGGGATGTGGTTGAGTCACCATCCCTGGAGGTATTTAAAAGACGTGTAGATGTGGTGCTTAGGGACATGGTTTAGTGGTGGACTTGGCAGTGCTAGGTTAACGGTTGGACTTGATGATCTTAAAGGTCTTTTCCAACCAAAATGATTCTATGATTCTATGATTCTGTGATTCTGTAAGGATGAGGTTCCTATTGAGAAAGATATTCTTTGAAATCACACAGACAGATGATTCCAAGAGCTTTTACGTTGAAAAAGAAGTAATCATAAGTGCGTGGGCTAGTCTGAAAAGTGATCCAGAGCTGAACTGATTGAAGAGGTTCTTTGTAAGTCTTATCAAATTAGCTAAGACAGAACATGCATACTCTATATATTCTTGGTTGGAACAAAAAATCTGAACAGGTGTCTGACTGTGAGATTTTTTTTGGAAGAGAGGGAGAGAGAGGAGAAATGTTGGGAGTGGGACCAAAAGATCCCAGTGACAACACCACAAAAATTCAACTTCTTATTAATATGAAGAAATACAGTCAAAGATGTTGCACTGAGTTATTCAGTTATTCAGTTCATTAGTTGAGGAAGAACAGATCTTAGCTTTCTGCCTCATTATTACCTTTCTTCTGATGGAGTCAGATGAAAAAAACCCACTAAAATTAAGAGCTTTGACTATGATATGTAAAAGTATTTGATATTTTCTGTTGAAATGAAGACACATTATAAAATATTTCCCTACTATGTTTCAAAATTAATACAATGAACACAGTTTTAACTATATATTAAAGTTCAGTGAATCTCAGCTAACTAATTTATAGGAGGAGTCCATAACAGGAATACAGATCTCTTTGTGTTTTAAAATGTTGTCTTATTTATATGTTTTAAAAGTATTTTTTCAGACAATAAATTCTTTAGGTCAGAATTGACAATTTGAATATGTATGTAGAAGTGCAACTATGAGTGTTGGATTGATTTTCATTTCCTGTATGACATGAACTCAGGATAATCTTTGTGGTTTTTTTTTAAAAAAATGGGCAGTATGGGCTTAAAATCAGCATTCTTCAGCCAGGGTAATCCCTCCAGCTAGTAGAATTCACAACAAGGGCATTTAAGTTTCAAGGAACTCATCAAAGGTACTTCAAAGAATTTTTTTTTTTGCCTAAATTTTGCACTGGAAAGTGCTTTCATGGATTCACACTAATGAGCTCTTTCTTCAGAAGCTGTTTGTGACGTTTGTTTTTAAATGAGGTTCTAATCATTGCTTCAATATGTAGAAGAGTTTCTTGTGAGAGTTGGTCACTACCCAAAGCCTGAATGATTTTCTCTGGCAAAAGGGGGAAGGAATTTTCTATTACTAACTCTCTCTTTGCCAGTTTCCTGCCTATATTAGAATCATAGAACAGTTTGGGTTGTAAGAGACCTTCAAAAGTCATCTAGTCCAATCCTGCCTGCAATGAGCAGGTGGTAGTTCCCAGGGTCCTCCTTTCTACCCTTTTTAAAAATGGGTGCAATTTTTTTCCTTTTCCAGTTACCAGGGACTTCCTTCACCTGACTGTCATGACTTTTCAAATATCATGGAGAGTGGCTTGGGCACTACATCAGCCAATTTCCTCAGGACTCTGGGATGCATCTCGTCAGGTCCCATAGACTTTATATGATCTATGACATAGCTTAGATCACACCAAACTGATTGTTGGCAATGTTTACTCCTGAATCCATCTCAGGGTTTGACATCACATTAAGACTTTTGAGACTTTACTAGAAGAAATTTAAGGCCAGAAAGATTTAGAATATCTAGGCTTTAGGCTAAAAAAGTAGTTAGCAATCACTGTCCTACTTGCAATTCTCGTACTAAATATTCCAATCACACTGTTTCAACAGAATACGATTCTCCTCATAGACATTTCCTTGGGATTATCATGAGAACTGTTATTAGTTAAGCACTGTCCCTGAATATCAATAGTTCCTCACTGCCAGCCTCCATTGTATCAATTACCTGTATTTCATTCACATAGAGAACAAAACAGGTTAAACTGCTATAGCATTAAAAAAATCAACTCAGTGAAATTTCAAAGGTAATGCTGAATGAGACTGAAGGGAATAATTGATTTTTTTATCCAAATTCAGGGCTATGTTTAAGGGTCAGGCATGTTTTTTCCCACATGCCAACATGAAAGCTAAAGGTAAAATAAGCTGCTCCTAGTTTCCTCATGCCATTCTCAACTTAGTGCTGTGTTGGCATTCTGGGTGATTTATATTTTTCCCAGTATAAACCAAAGTTCAGTTTAATTTTTCCCTGGACCCAGGAGGTTTTTGACACAATTTATCCTCTAGGTTTCTGTTGGCAACACAGTGGTTGCCTCTTTGTTCTGGGCATAGTTGAACCACCCATCTAAAGCAATGACAACATGTCTGACAGCATCTTCATTGTCAAGATTTTGATCTTCAACAGGGTACCAAAACATTCTGAAAGACTGGTAATTTTATGCATATATTTTGACTCATATTTATGATTGTATATATATAAAAATATTAGCTGAGTTCTTGAAAAAATAACAGAGAGAAGAAACCAGAAAAAGTTATTAGATTGAAAAATGTCTTTACCCTTTCATACTGCTACACACAAACTCTTCAGTATCATCTTTTCATTTTTAGTAACAATGGATTTTTATTAGCCTAAGATTATACATCTCATGTAAAATAATTTCCCTCTTATGCTTGTGCTGTTGTACCACTTATACTTGTCCCTCTTTCTTGCTCAGATAGTACTGTCTCTTTCCTTATTTTCTCTCCTGAGCTTGATTTGGGTTTAGCCCCTAAAGCTAATACCCAATTTGGTCTAGCTTTATATTCTTAAATAATCAAATATAAAATGAAATCATTCCCTGGCAGATAATATCACAAACCGGAATATGATTCACTAGATAGGCAATTGCTAATTTGTAAGGCTAAGAGAGGGCTTCCAAAACTATGTCGGGATGAATGGAGTTTCTCATATTCTTTTCCTTCTCCCACATTGCTGGCTCTGAAAAAATCCAATACAGCAACGCATGTATGGTGAGTAGCTTTCAGGTCCCTTTTTGAGTCCTATTTACATGTTCTGCCTCTATTACAACTATAAATTAGGTCCATTGTTTTGTTAATTTTCTCATAGTGTAAACCCATCAATTTATGATACACTTACAAAATTGTATCTTTTTTTCTACTGTCAACAGGAATTGCTGTACTTTACCATTTTTATTCAATTCTTCCCTTCCCTAAAAAACATAAGAACTGTTCTGCTGGCTCATGATGAAGGTTCATTTCACCTAGTTAATTCTTTCTTGATTGCAATCTGAAGGAGAAACTAAAGAACAAAGATATTAAGAAACAAGACAAATACAAAGTTATGGAAAACAGACTTACTCAATGACTGATGTAATCACAAGTTTTTTGACTGATATACTCTTCCATCTACAACAATGAAGATTTTAAATACTTTTTGAAACAGAGATTATACCTAACCTCATTTTTAAATAGATAACAATGACTTCTTTTCTCTGAATTTGCGTAGTCCTTTCAAAAATCTATTTACAGTTCTATTATCTGAAACATTTGGTACTCATGAACTCCACAGTGCAATTATACATCATACATAAGTTAACCAATTTTGTTTGCTCTACATTTCTTGTTTGATAATTTCAGCCATTTTTGTTGCTGTTTTCATTATGACAGATACATAATAATTTTTTATTCAGTTTCCACACTATTTTTTTTCACAGAACTCTCACCCCCCTCACTATCAGTCTCCTTGCCTGATACATGCAAACTAAATCTGTGCCTATTTCCATGTTGTCGTTCATCCTTTTTACTTATCCACTCCATACCAAAGTATTTATTAACACTGAATTTCTTCTTCTGTTTTATCATTCAGCATTATGAAATATTCCTTCTCTTCAGAAGCCAATTTAAAATGAATTTGTATGAAATTGTATGATGTCATGCAAACTTTATCCCTCACTATTCACCATTTTCTTCTATTTGCTATGAATCATGAGTCTCAGCAGATATTCTGGTGGGATTCCAACATTAGTAAATTACACTGAAAATTAATCTCTTCTTGTTTGTTTGTTTGTTTTCTTTATTCTTTGTTTACCAAGGCACAGAAGGACCAGTTCTCTTAGCTCATGTACTGATTTTGGCTGGGACAGAGTTAATTTTCTTCTTAGCAGTGCTTACATATCGTGCTTCTCACACTGCCCCCCACCCACGAGGAGGCTGGGGGTGCACAAGAAGTTGGGAGCGGACACAGCTGGGACAGCTGACCCCAACTGACCAAAGAGGAGCCCTGCTTTCCTGGAAATGGCTGAACATTTACCTGCCAATGGGAAGTAGTGAATTAATTTCTTATTTTGTTTTGCTTGTGTGCACAGCTTTTGCTTTACCTATTAAACTGTCTTTATCTCAACCCCCGAGTTGTCTCACTTTTATGTTCCCAATTCTCTCCCTCATCCCACTGTTGGGGGGGTGAGCGAGTGGTTGTGTGTAGCTGAGCTGCTGGCTGGGGTTGAACCATGATAGCTCATTAGAATTTTGTCTTTTTAGGAGTAATTGATGTGTGATCCTCCTGAAACCACCTTTTGAAACCACCTTTGTGCACGAACTCATTGATTCTTTAAAGACTAATGAATCTGTGAGGCATGCACAGAAATTGTGTGTGTTCTTCTTCCATATATCAGGTTTATTCATATGCACACTATTTGTTTTCACTCTTTACACCAACAGATGACAGTGGTCTATAAATCCTGCTCCCGTCCCCTCAATGTTCTTTTTAATAACATCATACAAGTCACATTCCCTGTCTTTGGTATCAAAGATTATTTGAACCATAGATTGGTTTAATGTATTAATTCAGAGATTTGGAGATTCATAGATGAGATTCATATCAATTCAGAGATTTATATCTGAGGTTTGGAGATTCATAACTGAGTCTTTGATGATTCTATGAATATGATCCATAACATATTCAGAGATTTCACATCTGAGTTTCTTAAGAATGCCTTTAGAACTCATTGAACACCAACTAGATTGAGTTGGGCAGCAGGATCCTAGTGTCACAAGGCTTTTTAAATTGTGGCATTCCTGTTTTGCATTATTCATGGACTCCGTTATATGTTTGAAGTATCTTCTTGTCAAACAGTTGTTCATGAATGATACCCCCAAACACCTTGTTATAAGCTGTAGTAATACCTAAACACACACACACACACACACAAACCCCTGCTTAGCTCTGACAGGAAAAATAACTCTCTTTTTTAAAATTAATATCTGTATTTTTTATCCAGACAAAACAGAAAACCATAGAGATCATACAAGAATTCTTGCTTTTACACTTTTGAAATCCCTTTTATGTATTCATGCTTTACCTGTAGTTTATTAGATACAACATATTGTGATTAAACCTATATGACAGATAATTGTTGATAATATTTCAAGTATCAAGGAGTAAGCTCTCCACTGATGTAGTTATGCCACTGCAACCTGGCCCCATCAGTACAGGCTCATTTCCATTTGTGACAGATGAAAGTCTTTGCTAGCATGGAAACTTCAAAGACCATAACACCGAGATGCACAGCATTATGGATGCATAGATTCAGGAAAAGGCTGTTTTATCAAAGCTGGGGGGTAATTAATGCAAATCCTTAGACTTTCAAGCAGGTAAATAAGCATGAAAGTCTCACCCTTTTCTGCAAAACTGCATATATTGGTTTGTTTTGGTTCAAGAAGCTGAGGAGGAAGTCTAAAAATATGGCCCTTGTCAAGAATAAGAGACAGATACATTTTCTAGACTGTGAACTAGATTGTAGGTGCTATATAAATATGATAAATATTAATTAGAGTGAAGTTGGAGGGAAGGCTGAAGCTTCAGAAATGGTTCTGAGAGAATGAAAAATGGTGTCATGAATTTCTAATCGATAAATAGAAAACAAGAGACCTGAGACATTAATGTGATACCTGTTTGAAGTAATAACTGTGACTCCTTTTATTACTTAATTAAATGCTATAACAATGAATAAATGAAGAAGAACAGAATATGGGTTTATCTATATTTTTAATATTATCCTTATCATTTTGCCTATAAGCATAAGAAAGTAAACCCAAACATTTTCAGCAGAAATTCCAAAAGGAAATTCACTTTGAAACAAGCTAATATTTTTTTTGTAGTGTATGTGGAAAAAGAGTATTGCACCCCTATGGTTATTAAGAATTCCACATTTTGCCTCCTGGGAAAAGTCACATTCCCCCAGAATTTCCCAGTACGCTGCAGGAAGGTGAACATTTGTTTGTAGGGTTTTTTATGCTTGGTTTCACCTCACTTTTAATACCGTTACCAGTCAGGATGCAAACCTTACAGCCTCTGACAGCCCTTCTTGGAACATGCATGTCATTACAGCATTCATCTGAAGGAAGGGAGCCAAGGAACTATAATTTAAATAAAACTGAGCATATTCCAGAAAAAAACAAAAAAACACAAAAAACCCCCAAACCACAAACCAAAAACCAAGCCCCCCAAGAAAACCCCAAGCATATTTTGAAAGAAAAGGTAATTCCAACACTAACATTCAGCTTTGTGTCTAAAAAGTTTAAATGTCTTTTTAGTTGAAGTCACTGCTAAAAATACATCATTGGATCCGTCAAAATGTTTCAGCCCTGACAGACATGAGCTAATAACTGAAAAATACTCCCCCCCCCCCCCCCCCCCCCATTTCCTTATTGCACATCTAAGGATTGTAAAAGGATTATTTAAAATATTTTGGTTTACAGTGATCAGGGAAATCACTTTTTTTTTTCTTCTTACCAATTCTATCATTGCATCATTTAATAGATTGTGATGTTTGTCTTACATAACAGATGGGTAGCTACCATGCAGTCCAGATTATTTCTTGCAAAGCTCCATTTTATTCTTTTAATTTTATCTCCCTTTCTTTCCCATTCTAATGAAGTTTTCAGTGTTCCTCTGTGAAAGATCTGCATTTACATAACAGGAATTACACAAATTTATGCCAAAGTTCCACAAGAGATCCTGATTTTCACAAACAGGTTTCTATGGTGATACTTTTTACACATCTTTTCATAAGCTTTACACTACCCTTTATCATGTTAATTTCCTAAAATATATTTAAATAAAGTTCCATAATAGCTGTGTTTGGAGTTTGGCCAAAGTCCATATTTTTTGTTTGTTTGTTGGGGTTTTTTCTTCTCTAAACCTCATGTATTTTCACAGCTTGGTTTTGTTTGCTCAATATGTTAATATATGATCCTCTTTAAATAAAGCTTTATGCATAGGTTTCCGTCAGAGACTTTTCTAATTTATTGGCCATCTTTTGATGATTTGCATTTCTAGTAGCTAATAACATTTTGACAATTTAACTAATTTCACACAATAAACATTTGAGTTGTAAATAATTTAGCTTTGCAAAACAGTAGCTAGAAGTTTGTATACTTATTAGAAATTGACACATTTTTACCTGGTCTCTCTGTTTGCAGGTGTTTCACATATACAGCAATGATATTTCTAAAGCATACAATGATCTTTATACTTACTGAGCAAGATCTCAAAATGTTTTTCCTATCATCAGAAGACAGATCTGTTTCAAGTCCTCAAAGTCATGGATCTGCTCACGCATCAGAAATCAAGGGTGACAAATCGGGAGTCATGAATCAGGATTAAGGGACATAAGTCGCATGATCAGAATAAGACTGAACAGAAGGCATTAAGAAAATACTTCCATTTGTTTCTCATGTCTATAAATTATTATGGATTTTAGAAGTATCCTCTCACCAGCTGGTAGCTTCCTTATTTAAATTAAAGGTGTTGTTGGAATATTGCTGGAATGTGTACTTTTGTGGTACGGCAATAGTGGGTGAGAGGAGTCAAGTGTCTAGGCTGAGATCAAGGTGAGCTTCTGCTGTAGTCTGTCATAGTTCTTTCAACATTGTTCCAGACCCTGCACACTTATACAACTGCTCAGTAACAATACCACCAATGCATTACAGTTCCTGCCTCCTAAGCAAAGTGTACTGAGATTCAGATTAATGACAACTCCAAACAATGTAAGGTTTCTATATAAAAGGTTTTGTTAGTCTCATTCCTTATTCTTGATCATCCAGTCTTCATCATAGGGGAGTCTGCATACATGAAATTGCATCATTTTTGAAGATGGTGTCATGATCATAGCATGGCTTCACAATGTAGATAGATAGACCTTCCAATACTTTCTTGGACTCCATGTCAACACTGACAAATAATATGGCTTTTGGGCAGGAAGCAGGAAGGACAGACAGTAGCCCATGCTACATTTCCCTGGAAGGTGCAATGTCCATTCTTTGATCCCAGGTACAAATTTTTCAGGAACACAATGTTCTGATACTGTCCTATCTGCCTACTAAATGAAAAATATCAGTCCACGATGTCAAAGGAAAAATTGCAGAACTCTGACACTACAAAAACTGTCAAAAAATGTTACCTGCTCAGATTTCAGTTCAGTGGCAATGACTATCACATCATCTGTAGCTGGGATTCATCTTTCTGGTTTTAGCCCTCTGAAAAGTAGGCGTTGACACTAAGAGAGTTGAGTAAACTCAAAAGACACTTGAAAGAAATAGGTATTTTCAGACAGTGATTCACTTGTCTGTAAAATACAGAGGGTGAATGGTGTTCTGGAGATGTCTTTCCCTCTCATTCCTTTGATTATTATTGAGAATAATTAGACCTGAGACTACATGCTTAATTCTAGCCATTTTCTAGGTGAAATTCATATGCTTATATTCATATGTTATATGCCCTTTATCACTCTACACACTCCTTCTTATATTACATATTCCTCAGAGGGAGGACAATATTGTCATCTTATGATTTACATGAAACTCAAAAATGTATTTAAAAATTTCTTAATTTGCTGCTTCATAGTCTATTTATGATAGTATACTTCATCTGATCATAAATAGGTATTATAAACTATTTAGATACAGTAGATTTTTTTCTTATATTTAACTGATCACTTCTTTCTGCCAGTTTTTTGACTATTAAAACTTCCAGATGCTTTCAGATTTTACCATGATTCATACAGCTTTTTGGAAATTACTGCTTCCTTTATTCCATCTTCAGCAATCAGGTTTATGTTATGCATTCCTTTTAATAAGCTGATTCATGCCAGGTGCCACTTTTTCTCATCTTCTTGTAAGAAACCAAACGACAAAGAAAGTTAATGATGAAAAACTGCACCACTGGGAGGTCAAAGAGTTCATTTTCTGACACAGACTCATTAGATGATGTGGCACACACCAAGGGTGGCATTGATTACCATAGCCTCTGTACTCTTAAAGGTTAATGATCAGGATAATTAGCTGACCTATTGGAACCAGATAACATTCAATTGAGATAAGTGACAGGTGACTGTAGTTATTAAAATAGACCAGAAACAGACTCTCTGACATTGCCACTTATTAAAAATTGCCTGTAAAAGAAACTGCGGAAAACATCAGCTCTCTCTTTTAGGAAGGTCTGGTTTAATGTTTTCTATTCCCTCTGTTTTATCAATACTCTATTGCCCCAAATATCTTTTCTGTAAAAAAGATTAGAGAGATAGAGGCTTAGGAACAGATGCTGTGGTGGAAATTTTAAAGTGTAGTTGGTCACATATTACAAACTGTAACAGAGGGATTTAAAAGCAACCCATGTGTTTATTTTGACAGCATTATTCTACAACCAGAGTGAGAGTTTATAGCAGCAATCCCGTGAGAAACCTATTTTTATTAAAAATGTTTCGTCACATTCTATTTAAATTCATGGTGTTCCTGGAAAAAAAAAATGTTTCTTTTGCTTTAGGTTCAGGAATTTTAACTTGGAGACAAGCAAAAATAAGTGTGGAGGGTGTTTGGTGAATATTTTCCTACATCACAGGAACAAGCACCTTCTTGACACTTAAGAGATTTGATTCAGAAAACTCATTGGCCCTATGTTATCAGACAACACAACTCAGCTCTGGAGGATGCCTGTACCACTGGGGTTTTTTTGTTTTGTTTTGATGTTGCTCCTGTGCTGTGTTAGTGTAGACAGCATGAGAAGTAAGATCTGCATAAGTCATGTCTTTTACCAGTCTAGCTGATGTAACTGGAGATTTGGACAAGAAAGGCATAAAGCCCCATCCTTACTTGTGAGATAAAGCTATCCCAATCGATATTTTGTAAAGTCTTCTTATCAAATTCCTGGCAGAAACAGCATATGTAGAAGCACAGACCTAGGAGGGATAACCAAGATGCATAAAGTCAGTCCCATCTAGGAGATGGAACTTCAGAAGAGTCCACGAGATCACATATTCTTGTCCTGTTTCACATACAGAGAGTTACAAAATGCTCTCCCCATAGTACTTCTGATCTGTCATACATTAAGGCCAAGAATCTAGGAAAAAACAGGTAATGCTAAAGACTAGATCAGGAAGCAACAATAGTTTTGGCCTCTGAAACTTCAGGGAATTCAGGAGCTAAATATGTCTCTGTTTCCTCTTAACAAAAGGAAGAACAGATCCTATGAATATAAATAAGGAAAAATGAGTTCCCTGATATAAAATCAAATTACTCTAGCTCTGAGAATATGAGAAAAAGACATCTGAGTTTTCTTCAGTATCAGTACAGTCACAGCACACTAATCAACATTTCCTTTCTAACTACAGAGGCTTCAGAGGAAGACCAAAAAAGCCCTGTAAGCCAAGAAAGGGAAACTCTTGGCCCAAGCAGATTCTTATTCACTGGCAATTGGATAATTAATTAAACACAAGCCAAAAGGATATCTACAGTTTCTTAGGGAAGAAGTAATTAGCATAGCTGTCTTTTTAGGATCACACTTTCACTTAGGTTAAGTTTTTGCTGGTTTGTTTTCTTGGTATATACAGTAATGTTATATTTTCATATATTTTTAGGAGGAATGTTTGGTATCATTTCTTAAAGACAGATTAAGCTTATACTAGTAAGTTAAGCAATGATAGGCAATGTTCCTGGTTACTGGAACATGACCATCTGAACTGCTAAACTGTTAGAGCTATTGTGACACAGTTGCGGCCAGTGCTAATTACCACTTCTGTAAAGCATTTCTGTGCTTCATGTTTGTGCAGCTAACACAGGCCAGGGACCATTTCCAAAAGTCAGTTTGCATGTGACCACACTGTTTTGTGCATAAAAAGGTTCAATATTGCTATCACAGACTCTTCTGTATCAGCTGGCCTCAGTGCTATAGAACAGTTTAAGATGTGCTAAATTTGCTAATAAGGACTCTGGCTTTAGCTAAATCCTTAGATCCTGGATTCAGCTGATCTCATACTAAAGACACATCCTTTTCATCAAAAACACTTTATTTCTAATTCTGGTATGTTATATCTGGGGTGTATTAAAATCCAGAGAAGCAAAAATGATCTGAGATTTCAATATCTGGCTGATGAGGGAATGACTGAAAGAGCTGGGTTAATTCTCTCTGCTTAAGGAGAATTCTAACCTATAAACTTGTAAATCTTTATGGCAAAGAGAGAGGAAATGCGTTCTTCAGGGGCAATGAAGTTCAGACAAGAAGTAATGGGCATACATAACAGTGAGGGAGATTTAGATTAGATATTAAGAATAGCCAAGTAAGTGGAAGGATTTTAGTGGCACTAGAATAGATCACTTAGATTGCTGAATGTTCATTCCTGGAACTTTTTAAGAAATAATACAGAAAATATTAAGAATTATTTAATTAATAAAATGTTAGAGAAAACATGTAGAAGGCACTGAGGTGCTTTCTCATGCAATTTCATTAAAATTTTCTGATCATGATAACTGCATATTAAAAAAAAAGCAATGATTAAATATTTGACACTGTCAGAGAATTTTATTTTGTTGAAAAAATACAATGAATTGAAAACCTTTTGTTATTTTTTATTGACTGTAAGTATACTTTTGCTTCAGTATTAGGTCATGGCTGATGAGGGAGGCAAAGAGAATAAAAAAGCAATTATTAAAATTAAATTTTATACTATATTTTTGCACATATCCTAAATGTGAGCATTCGTGATGACTTTCCAGGTACAATAATAATCATAGATTTTATTTTCCCCTTCTTCTGCTTAACACTAAATTAAATGTGTTCTGTCATCATTTTCTAATTACTTTCAAATTAATTCCCTTTCCACATCTTAATATTCTAGAAAAGGTCTTCTGTTTCATTACTACATTTTCTTACTCAGTTTCTTTGGCTATGATGACTACTTCAGAAAGGTAAGCTAGAAATTCCACAATTTCTAGCTTCTAATTTCCCTAATTCCACATTCAGTTGAAGAGATTATTTTACCACATAATGTCTGTTCTAATAAAGGAGAAAGAGACCTTATTTTGCCCTCTGTCTCTGCCTACATTTTTATTTCATTGCACTAAATCTGGCATGGCTGTTTATAACAGCTGTTCCACTTTTCCTTTCTTCAGCTACTGCAAGCTATAAAGCTTCATTTTAGGGTCTTAATGCAGTCAATCATATACCTAGTAAAATAAAGAAGACTAATGAATCTTCTCCATATAAAGCTTCATTTAGTTGGGCTTGACAATACAGTAGTATTGCTCAAAGATATGTGAACAAGCAACTGGAATACCTGGAGCCAGATACATTTAAGTAGCTCACAGTAGGTCATATATAGGAAAAGGATTACAACAGTAGAAGGAAAAGCAATAGATTTTGCCTCAGGCTACCTCTGGGGCATTTGAAGTGATGTTGTAATTCTACCAGGACCAGCATGGTGAAGCGTATATTGCAACATAAGCTGCTCATAAAGTAGTTGTAAAGATTAAATGTCTTCTAAATGTTTAATGTGATTAGCCTGAAGGCATAAAAGTATGTCTAATTTATTTTTCTTTTAACAGTTTAATAAATAGTTACAGAAAATACTTAATGAGAATTTTCATAACAGTATTAAAAACCAGTTAACTTTCTTAGTTTTCTCTTGTAACAAAAAAACTGCAGAATCAAAGTTTTAAACTAGTATAGAAAATTGGTTTTAATTCAGTGTCTCACAATTGATTGAAGCTGAATACTGAAGATACTGATTCAATTGAATATTTTGGTATATATGCAGAATATTTGCAAAACAAGACAGATAGAATTGCAAATATATATGTCCAAAACAATATTCTTTTTTTAATGAAATGGCTGTATACAATTTTTTTAAATAGGAGAAGACTGTTCTGAATAGTGTTTTGTATAAATGCATTTTAATTTTTTAGAAAGAAGTCTGTCTGTCTTTCTTTCTTTCTTTCTTTTTTTTTTTTTTTTTTTTTTTTTTTACCTTTCTTGGTTTGCCTCCCTAAGTGGTTCTCTGAATCTTTTCTCTGAGAGGGAAAAATAGGTAGAAAACCACTTTTGGCTCAACAGTAATGAATGAGCCACAGTGACCTTTGTGCCAGAGTAAATTGCACAGCCCTGTGCAGTCCTTTTTCTTGTTTCCCTCTGCATTTTACATAAACTATGTAGATTACATGACATTTTAAAACACATTAATTAAGACTCTAGAATTAGCTTTATGAATTAAAAAATTGTCTTTTCTATGTCAAGCTTAATACCAATATAGACAGCTACTTTAGCAATTTTTCTAGCATGTATTTGTGAAACTCTTGATAGGTGTGAAGGCTTTATTTTTCACACTTTCTGTCTGTGATGATATTAAACACAGAGGTTACAAGTTCTGTGGAACTAGGGGGACCTTCTGTGTTCCTTCCACATGATAGGATACCAGAACTACTAGATCTCTAGGAAGCTCTGTCCAGTTGTGATTGCAATTCATATCTCTGCCTCCAAACAGACTGTAACTGTTAGGCCCGCTCCTGCCTTATTGACAGAAAGAAGGATCAGAACTAAATTCACTCCTGGTTCTTGTTTTAGAACAGTAATTATCACTATAAGACTATGCCATACTTCTTTTAGGGAGGAAGGGACTCAATAAGTTAACTTTCATTAATGGTTGATGTCTTTGTGCATCTGAAATATCAGCATTACCAGGAATAAGTTTCTGTGACAGCCTTCACCCCTAATTTTATTTATGCTGCTTTGTGTCAAACCTAAGTTGGTTTCCTGAAGGGCACTGCTTCATTCAGACAATCTGAAATCCAACTCAAGGGCACAAAAGCTTTCTTCCAGAATGGTGTTATTGCTAAATTCCTTCCCAACTCTTTCAGCCTTGTCTTGTTTATTTGTTTGTTTGGGGTTTTTTTTGTGCATGTATGTTTGACTTTACTTCCAGACCTCCCTAAATACACTGTCATATTTTAAAGCAAACATAGACTGTAGATTTCCAGCATAGCTCCCCTGTAAGTTCAGTTAACTTCCTTTCACACCTGTGCTATCACTAATTGCTAGTTTACCTCTCTGGCTATAAACATTTATAGTCTACAATTACTCTGTGCACTAATTATCTTGAATAGCTGGTTTGGGGCAAGGGAAGAAGTCAATGGGAAAATACATATCCTTGTTTTCTAATATTGGAAATATAGAGTGTTCCTGTAACGTCAAGACAGTATATCCATTCTGGTTTTCTGAAAGTAATTATTAGAGGGGGTTTTATTGTTTTGTTTTTGTTTTTTTATATATTTTTTAAGTTAATCCAGTCAGGTAAGTTGAGATATCCATGAAAGATATAATGTTTGCAATTTGCATAGCATACAACAGTGAAAGCTTTCTTGAAATCTGTAAAAATATTTTATTAGAATTCATGAACTAAAACCTCTAATCCTTGACTGAACTAAGTGGCAGAGTGGGAGAACAGATTTCAGCTATGAAGGTTAATTAGGTTATGAGGAGTTCTCAAAACTCTTGCTTCGTTGGCAACTGGAAAATACGAACACCTTTGAGCAAATGCAATTGGCGTGAAGGGTGAGATATACTCTTATGGATCTTGATCTCACCTCTGTCCTTCAGTCTGTGAAAGAGGATATTTAAGCTTCTACCATGAGGAACCTTTAACTTGGACTCATTCATCTTTGTTTAAAGACTTAAACACTTCAGTCACCCTCAACAGTTGCAGCTCCTGTTCAGACTGCCTAGGTGATGCTGTCTCACTAAGATGCCTGTAGAAGAACCTGAATGTACTGGCCTGAATTCTCTGTCACATGCTCCATGCTGTAAGGATCTAATATGCATCTGCCTTACAGCTTTTTCACACTGCTAGTCCAGGTTAATAAGCTGTCATGATCATGTAAACCAGGTTGACTGTGAGGAACATTAAGGAATATGATTCTAAAGCAACCTTACTTTGATAAACCCTTTTCCATACTTCAGTTTTACTCTTCTCCATGCTTTTCCTCCTTTTTTCTTGTTTGCTTTCTTTCCCAAGTAGTAAAAGAATGCAAGGTTTATCTAATAGTTTTGGAAATTTCTAATCAAGGAAAAGTTTAGGTTATTTGCTAGTTAAAGGTGATGAAAAGAGAAGCAGCAGCTTCCTAGATTTTGTGGGAATTCCTATTGGTATTTGGAAATGATAAAGGTATATTTGCAAGGAGGAAAGTTTAATCCCTTTGTTATCCTCTGCTCCATTTTCCTGCTAAGGCTCATACTATCCCGCATTATCTTTGCTATGTCTTCATAATAGTATTTCCAGGATTCTTTGATGCCTTCCGCTTCCATGAAGTCATACAATCTGTCTTTCTGATGTACAATGCCATATGACACCATGTCATGGGGACTATCTTGAAAACTTCTTTTTGAAGAAAGATACTGAAACATCACTATCTGGTTCTGCCTACCTAGCCTCCAACAATATATTTTCTTTTGTTACTCTGAGAATTTGTATTTTTTCATTTATTCATAGTTCACAATGTATTTGTTAACTCATCTCCTTAATAATGCAACTGACTTTTTTTTATTATCTTTTTATTCAAGTAATATTCCATGTTTTTTCCTAGATGACTTTGCCCACAAATCATTTGCTCACTTATTCTTCTATTATACTAATAACACCTGATTTTTTTTTTTTTTCTTCATTTATGAAGTGTGTCTTTAAGGCATTTCAGAACAGGTCTGTGGGAACTTTCAGAAGGAGTTGAGGGTAAGATAAGTTTATTGTTCCAAAATTAAATTTCCTGATAATCATTCCTCTTTCTCTCTTTCTTTCTTTCTTTCTTTCTTTCTTTCTTTCTTTCTTTCTTTCTTTCTTTCTTTCTTTTCTTTCTTTTCTTTCTTTTCTTTCTTTTCTTTCTTTTCTTTCTTTTCTTTCTTTCTTCCTCTGCATACCCATTGGGGTAGTGACGTCCTGTCCACCATGCAATCTTGTGCTTCATTTTGGACCATCCATTTCATTCCTTTGTTATAATAGTTTATGTCATGTAATTCTTTGTAAGTGAAACTTGTTCCCTTTGGGAGGACTTAATCAGCATTTTCTCCATGAGTGTAATGAAATATTATAAATCTTTCTGCAGACAGAGGGCACATAGTAAATTAGTGTGATACTGACCAAAAATTAGTTCATGCATGTTTGGAAAAACATGAGCTCAGTTATTAATTATAGTCATTAAAACACAAATCTACAATTACTGGAAGCAGTAACAAACATAAATCAGATTAAAACCCTGTGCAAAATAATCAAACATTTAATATTCTCTTTTTCTATTTCTGTAGCTTTCACCTCTCACAAGAATATTTCTCTCCATCCTTCAAACTTGGCTGAACTTTTTCAGGACAAAGCATCTCTGTTTTGCTAGACTTCTTTTTTATAGGGAAGGTTTTCAAATTGGTTCACATCATAAAACAAATATGACCAGTAGTTCCACTTCACCAGACATCAACGCTGGCACAAGTGGTTACATTTTCCTTGGACAACCAAATCAGTCACTAAGGAATTGAAAATATCTGAATATAGAGCCTACTGAAGTCTTTCACTATCAGAGAAAACTAACAATCCATAACTCCATAGAGTTACTACCTACTTAGTTATAGTATCGTATTACAATCAATTGCAAAATACATACAAATAAAGTGTTTCCTTTCCTTTATATCATCTTGAATTTGTTGGAGGATGAAAAATTGGAACATGTCAAAGTGTTTAATAGAGCTGAATCATATTAATTTTGCTTATTGTTACTCAACTGCAGGCAAAGGAAATATCGTCATTGTTTAAAGAATAACCCCAAGAGCTATAAAAATAAAATAACCACTTTTTTTTTTTTGAGAATTAATGTATTTTTCACAATTTTTAGTTCCATTATTATGAAGGAGAAAATGGGATAAGAGATTTTTGAAAAAATCATCAGCTGTTTTAAAAATACTAGTGTACTCATGATATATAATCCTGTATCTTAAGGAATGAGTCATCCAACTAAATAAAAAGGGTAAATCATTCAGGCAAATAACCTGCCCTTTTTTACTCAGCATAAAATTTTGATGAAGGAAGTTCTACTGGTCTCAGGAAATATTGTTACTTTTTTGGCAAATAAGAAATTGACCATGAGAAAACAACAACATTACTGTTATCTGAACTACAGAAAAAAAGGAATTATGGTCCACCACGACACTCTTGCTGCTAAATTGGAGACATGGGTTTCACAGATGAACTGTTAGATGGATAAGGAATTGACTGGATGTCCATATCCAAATAGTTACACTCAATGGCTCAATGTCCAAGTGGAAACCAGTAAGAAGTGGTGTCCATCAAGAGTCTGTACGGGGACCAATACTATTTAATATCTTCATCAGTAACATGGACAGTGGAATTGAGTGCACCCTCAGCAAGTTTGCCAATGACACCAAGCTGTGTGGTGTGGTCGACACGCTGGAGGGAAGGGATGCCATCCAGAGGGACCTTGACAGGCTTGAGAGGTGGGCCCGTGCGAACTGCAGGAAGTTCAACAGGTCCAAGTGCAAGGTCCTGCACCTGTGTTGAGGTAATCCCCAGTATCAATACAGACTAGGGGATGAATGGATTGAGAGCAGCCCTGAAGAGAAAGACTTGGGGATAATGGTGGATGAAAAATTGGACATGACCTGGCAATGTGTTCTTGCAACCCAGAAAGCCAAACAAGTCCTGGGCTGCAGGAAAAGAAGTGTGGCCAGCAGGTCAAGGAAGGTGATTGTCCCCCTCTACTCCACTCTCGTGAGACACTCACTTGGAATCCTGTGTCCAGCTCTGGCGCCCTCAGCACAAGAACATAGATCTGTTGGAGCAGGTCCAGAGGAGGGCCACAAAAATGATCAGAGGGCTGGACCACCTCTCCTATGAAGACAGACTGAGAGCTGGGGTTGTTCAGCCTGGAGAAGAAAAGGTTCCAGGCAGACCTAATTGTGGTCTTTCAATACTTGAAGGGGACTTATAAGAAAGAGAGAGACTTTTTAGCAGGGCTGTAATGACAGGACAAGGGACAAAGGCTTTTAAACTGAAAGAGGGTAGATTTAGATTGGACAAAAGGAAGAAATTTTTATGATCAGGGTGGTGAGACACTGGAACAGGTTGCCCAAGAATTTGTGAGTGCCCCATCATTGGAAGTGTTCAAGGTTAGATCGGATGAGGCTTTGAGGAACTTGATCTGGTGAAAGATGTTCCTGCCCATGTCGGGGGGGGGGGGGGAGGTGTGTGTGTGGGGTGTGTGTTTGGAACTAGATGATCATAGAATTGTTGAATCATAGAATGGTTTGAGTTGGAATTTAATTTCCATCCCAAACCATTCTGTTAGTACAAAATTTGATACTAAATTTCTTAAACAATGGCAATTGTTACAGCTCATTTATACTTTTGTACTAACATAGCATGGTTTGATTTGGAAAGGATCTTTAAAATTTATCTTTAAGGGTCCTTTCCAACCCAAACCATTCTATGATGCAATAATTCTAAAATTTTGGTATGATGAGGAAATGTATAAATGACAATTTGAATATTAAATTGCAACATGGAACTGTTGTTTTATGTAGGACCTCTTGTGATACAGAAACAAGGTTTTGAACCAAAATTGTAGCAATTGCCCTTGTTTAGGAAATTTAGTAGCAAATTTTGCAGTAACCAAAAGAACATTTAGTATCATCTAGAACAATGCCAAGTACAGTTGGTAGTTACTGATATTCCTTATGGTTTATTAAGATTTATTGAATTAATATATTCATATATGTTTCTCCAAACTGTAGAAAAAACCAAACAAAAATAGTACTGGGTTTCAACAGCACCCTGGTCATTTCTCTGTGTAAGCACTGAAAAGGTAAAATTAATATTAGAGATTCACCTCTCTCAGTAGTATGCTTATTGTGGTTGCCTTAGTTTATTTTCATTCTCTCTGATTTGTTGGGAATATCTGCAATGCACATTATACATTTCAATATTTGTGAGAAAAAAAGTATAATTATATATAATATACACATTACTGTTTAAATCTTTTTACGTCATTTACATTTCCTAAGAAATCTCAAATTTTGTGCTTATCCAATTGCCTATGTTGTGTTTATCAAAACCAAATGAATCCCTGCATGTAAAGTCCATCTGTCTAACTGCGTAAGAGAAACAAACCCAGAAAACGTGCATATATCCTGTATTACATGCTATTCTTGAAAGAATGGACATGCCAATTATTGCTTTGAATAGATGGCACTTCTGCTGTTTTAAGCTCATCAGATGTGGCAATGTTGATAAAATTGTCACACAATATGTTTTAAATTTAAGATACAAAGACAGAAGTGAGAATGCTAGTTTTCTCAGTTAACAAAAATGTTCCCAGGGCTAAAGAAATAGATGATAACTGTGAGAATTTATTAAGAAACACAACCATTGATAAGTCAGGGCCATGAAAGTTCATTCCAGTTTGTAAGTAATATGAAAATGACACCTATTTTACAAAAAAAAAAAAGAAAAAAAATCTATTTATACATATCAGGCAGCTCCCATTTATTATTAAGCAGTGGTTTGGAATTAAAAGTTATCATTTTCTCTGTTCTGTGTTCCAAAATGGCCACAATTGATTATGCCTAAAATTTCTAACATCACTGGGTATATTTGGTACATCAGTAGGAAGACAAAGTGAGTAATTGATCAGTTTATTAAACCAAGACCAAAAATGCGAATGTGCTGTGTTGTCAGTGGATAAAACAGCAGAGGATGTATAAATCTATGGCAGAAGGCACAGAGTTCTGTTGTTATTATATCACTGCTGTTATTTCTTTTGCTGCTCTTTTACTCGCATCATTCCCCTGGGTCCCAGAGCCTTCACGGTTCATTTTCTGTTGATTCTCAATACTACTTCTAGGAATTGGAAAGATGAAGAAATATTCAGAAGCGAGCAACAAGCAGTCAGAAGCAAGTAAATTCTTTATGATGTAAGTAACTTGAAAAAAATTATGGCAGTGTGCTTTGTATTATATTAGAAATCTTCACTTAGCTGTGCCCTGAGTTTTATTTCTTATATTTTACAAGGCTTGCAGTTTATCTGTTCATATCAGCAGACCATTTTTCTTTTTTAATTTTCTCAGACACTTTGTCATTCAATAAAACTGAATAATGAGAGTTTCCTACAATGGATATCCCGTGGTTATTTACATTCTCTATAAACATAAAATTTTAGCTGTTAAAGTATTCTTTGAAGCACCCTCAAAGTGTTTGACAGGCATCCACAGTTATGGTTTTCTTACCTTTATTCAAACCTAAATCTCAAGGGGAATGTTCTTCTTAGAATAGACAAACCCCATGCTCAGCCACATTTCTGAGAACTGTAATGCAATGCTAACACTTCTGAAATTTTCTTTACTAACCTTAATCAATTTTAAATGTGTAAAGGTCTCTTTGAATTGCCATTGACATGATAAAGCCCTTTCCACTACTGATTTTCTCAAAGGGGTATTCCACACAGCTAGTAAATAACCAATGAGAACAAACATCTGTAGTGACCCAAACAACATCTGTAACAGCAAATCAATAACACTTTCAATTTAGTTTTATTTAGAACAGCAGGACATTCATTTAACAACAATAATTTAGAGCAGAAGCTTTACTGTAGCAAATGTTTGGAAAAGTATATACATCTGCACAGGCACATATATATACATACAGATACCTACTTTTTACATAAATATATTATACAAATCAAAAGCCTTAGTAGTCCAAGTAATTGGCTAAAATTTTAGTCAGTTAAAATGTGTCTGGCAGTGCCCAAAAAGAGACCTAACACATCCAACTTAGCTAACATAGAGACATTCACTTAGCCCAGTAAAAATTTTTAGACAGTGCCGTATCATAATTTCAGGTATAATTAGCTCACCAAAGACCATTCAAAATATCCATAGTAATGAGAGGTCTGTGTTGTACACTGCTAGAGTGGGGTTTTTTACAGTGTAAACAGTATGTTAGAATGTGTAACAGAATAAAATAAGTGAGATAACTTTAGAGTAATGTTAAGCAAGAAAGTAGGTAAACCCAGCAGAGTGTAATCCATGTTGTCTATTGAGATAGATCTCTAAAATAAGCTTCACCTAGGATTAATTTTAGTGGAATATGCTGTCTTACTCCAGAAGACACAGGAAGTGTGCTACAATTTGTGCTTCTGATGTAGATGATCATGGGATCAGGACAAAGAAATTTTGTGGAAGATAGATTGGTTAAGAATACAGACAGATTCTGACTATCTCAGGGGGAAAAAAAAAAAAAAAAGAAAAAGACTTCTGGACTGCCCTAATTATTTGCACCAATATTTTACAAGTGACCCTAGGAGCATCTTCAAAGTTGGAAAGGATCTATATGATGCAAAATGGGAGGAACATGTTAGCCCAATTAGGGAAAGGAAGAAAATAAGAACAACAATGAGTAGCAGTCAGAGTTAAGAGATGTAAGGCCCTGATAACAAATGAATGTCGCAAACACCTGTCTTGATGTGGGCAGGGATGGACTGATGACGAGGGAGTGTTGACCAAGAATGGAACCTGTGGAGGCAGGATAACGTCTTGTGAGACCACTCCTCTATTCCTGACAAAGACCATCTGTGTCCTGTTGTCCCATCCCACTCAGGGGGTTAGGGTGAGGTTAACTTTTTAATTCTCTGCGCGGTAATCAGGAGTAACAACAATTACTTTAGAGGTCCAAACCAATCAAAAATTTATTTAAAACTCAGTAGAACTACAAAAGATAGAGGCTTGGCAAAAGTCATAACAATGCTCAAAACTTAGGAGAACTATGTAAGGTAAGGGTTTAGCAAAATATGTGACATATGTGATATTAGCCAAATGTGCCGAAAATTAAGTTAGAGACAAAGAGAGTAATAGAGAGGAAAAGAAAGAGAGAAAGAAAAGAGAGAGGGAGAGAAAAGATATCACCACCCTTGGATCCAGCGATGTTCTCTGCTCGTCGTTGTAGTCTTCAGGTGGTGGGCGTGCACCAAAAACTTATGTGCACAGGGCCCAGATGGTCATTGTATACGTGTTTTAGGAATAGAGGAGTGGTCTCACAAGATGTTATCCTGCCTCCACAGGCTCCATTCTTGTTCAACACTCCCTGGTCATCATCAGCCCACCCCTGTCCATGTTAAGATGGGTGTTTGCGATATTCACTTGTTATCAGGGCCTTACACCTGTGCGCTATGTGCCTGTGAAAGATCACCACTCACTTGGTCAGCCCCAAAGGGGGGGACGGTGAGACCCCCAAGACCCCCACAACCCACCGACTCATTTCTAGAACGTTTCTGAACGTTCCTGAGCACATACTGCACCTGCTCAGTGATGACAGACCCTGCTTATGGGGTGGGCACATCGGGTTATAAAAAGGGGAAACATAAGTTTTCAGCGCGTGCCCACCACCTGAAGACTACAAATACGAGCAGAGAACATCACTGGATCCAAGGGTGGTGGTATCTTTTCTCTTTTCTCTCTCTCTCTCTTTCCTTCTCTCTTTCTTTTCCTCTCTATGTCTCTAACTTCATTTTTGGCACATTAGGGTAATATCATCACAAGTTTTGTTAAACCATTACCTGACATAGTTCTGCTAAGTTTTAAGTATTGTTATACCTTTTGCCAAGCCTCTATCTTTTGTAGTTCCACTGAGTTTTAAGTAAATTTATGATTGGTTTGGACCTCTAACGTAATTGTCATCACTCCTGATTACCGCGCAGAGAATTAAAAAGTTAACTTCACCCTAACCCCCTGAGTGGGATGGGACAAGAGACAAGCTTATTCTTCTGCATGAGAGCACTTTTCTTCTAGTTTTCTTGCCTCTTGAATTTAAGACTTCTCATGTTATCAAGAATTTTTGATAAGTGCTACACTTCATGCAAAAAAAATCTCATGTCCTCCTTCCAGATATTTTGCAATAAGTCTATCATTTTCCCTAATTCAATTTTTAATGAATAACACCTGAACATATAATTTAAAGGTACTGAGTGATCTTCTACACAGCAGAAATGATTCACAGCTGTCCATAAGAAGTGGTAGTTCTGGTAGACAAACACTTACAAAACTTGTTGATTGACTCAAAGTTAGTTTCTCCTCCCTGACAGAAATAGTAATACTCTGGCCAAGTATGCTGTGATTTTCAGAGGAACTATAGATATACCAGTGACAAATCTTTCAAGCAGCAGCTGTTGGGTGAAAGAATTAGCAGTCAGCCCCTACTCCTAATAAGCAAAGACAACGCAGACTAATACTAAATCTGTGTAGTTAATTGACCTTTGGTTTTTTTGAGGAGAGAACCCAAGAAACTGTTTTCAGTTATTTATTGTGGATTAAGTTTTGCTATTCATATACCATTTAGTGCCATTTAGTGCTTTTCTCACTAAAATTTGTTTTCACAGCGGAAGGATGCTATTTGTCACATGTAAGGGTAATAGAATCTATATTTATGCCCGATTAAAATTAATCGAGCTGAGAGGTTAGGTTTCTGAACTCATTTAATGTTATTTGGTACCTACTTCTCCAAAATCATCTAGTACTTTGTAAAGTTTCTCTTTGAGACTTTGAATTTAATTGTGTGTGTATTCAAAGGGTAATTATATGCAGCTACCTGATTAAATGTTCATTCACATAATGATTAAAAGTGTCTTATGATGACAGTTGTAGTATGTCAGGTTCAGAACTGAATGATTAGCACCTGCTGATTGTAGAAGCGAATGTCTATAATGGGAGTAATTTTATAGCACCACTTATTATAAACTAATACTGATCATATATTACAGTGATTATTTTGTTGTGTCAGATACCTATTTGAACAGAAAGAATTATTTTCAGCCTTCATTTACGTATTGACAGACATAGAATTAGAAGGTAAAAAATCAGTGTATTTTATGCAGTTTAAAGCATTATGTGTCCATAGGGTTATGGTCAAAGTAAGCACTCTTAGAGACATCCTAGGACCATTAAGGATCTTTAAAAGAGTGTTCTTTTTGTAAATTTTGAAAACGGAGAAGGAGGAAGTTACATAAAATGGTATAACTAATTACATTATAATATTACTCTTTTGCAAAAATGAAAACAGTTTCAATATCAGCAAAAATACATTAAGAATATTTATCCTTTCATAATTTTCAATAAAAATTATTTGGCCCTTACCACAGTTTTTCCCATTTCTTTAACAGAGATTGAAAGCTTCTGTGTCTTTGGGTTTTTTGTAAGTGGGGAGAATAACTTAGTTTTGGTCCATTCCCACACTTATCTGTGAAAAATCAGGAGTCTCAAGAATTCTGAGGATATTTAAATGCCATTATTTTTAGCTGGAAAGAAAGAGGGAAGTGTTAAAAAGGAGAAAATGTTTCAGGAATAGGTTTCTAACCAATAAAATATACATTAGCACTTCCATTAATTATATCTAAATTAGTATCTAAACCCCTTCTAATATAAGGAGATAAAAATGTATTTCCATTGCTGGTTTTCATTCCTGAAGAACAAGGAGATATTCAACAATCTCATAAATCATTGCATTGTTAGCAATCTCACAGTGCAAGAATACAGAAAGCCTAATCGATAGCTGGTCAATAGAAAGTTGCCCTTTGCTGGAAGTCGTAGAACAATTCCCTTGTTGAAGGTTAGAACCTCTTAGTGCTGAAGCTACTTAATTATTACAGATAATTGGAATTTGGCCTTGACTGAAATAGTATGAAACGGAAACTGAACTCAAATTGCTTACAGTGCTTATTCTGTTTTATTTTACTGCTTCTCCAGAACTGTAAGAATGGGATGGTTTTAAGACACTTTGCAATGGAGCATCATAAAATGCTATTTCTTGGCTCTTAATTCATTTATACCTTCTTAAATCAGAATTATTTCTATGGAAGTAAATAGATTTAAGCACTCCGCATGGCCCTAGATAGCTACTTATATTAGCCTATGGAAGTTATTTTTCCACATTTCTCCAGGTGGTGATATACTCAGTTTGAGTGAAATAGGGATAATATCAAGAAAGAGGAATAGAAAAGTCCTAGTAATTTCATCCACTGTGAGCACTTATGTTTCCTAAATTAAGTGTGTAATTATCAAACCTCATCTATAGTGTCATATGGTTTAACCTTTATTGAACTAATTAGGATGAAGCTTAAAATTACTTGTGGACTAACTTGATGAAACGGCTGCATTATTTTCCCTTTAAAGAAGAAGCTGAGGAAAACATAGGCAGCTCTGAGTTTAAAAGTTATTATGAATAGCATAAAAGACAGACAGATATTATAAAAGGATCAACTATTGAGGTGACCTACACAGAATAAAGAACTTGTATTTTCTGAAAAGAACTGGGACAAACATATATGTAACATAGGTAAATTGCACTATTGAGAAACAGAGGAAAGATGATTTTATGTATTTATTTTGATGTCCCAGTGTTTTTGCATTACAAAACTTAAGACAATAGTATGATGACAGGTACTCACCTCTCACAGCAGCTGTGGAAGTCTAATGCACCTCAGTTTCCTTCTGAACAAGTTTGCTCAGACTAGAACAAATTCCCCAATATGTAGCCATCTTTTCTAACACATAATTGCAAATCTATTAAGTAATTGTTGGGGAGTGAACTCCAAAAAATACTTAATGAAAGCATGTGACAGAACAGTTGATTCCTTTTGTCTAAAAAACATGCTGGCAGTAAGTCTGAACATATTGACTCTCATATTAGGGTAGGCTCTTTGAACACATGCATCCACAGCTGCTGATCAAACTTCATTAAGACAGCCTTTCTGGTTTATCCCGTAGTGATGATGAACATTCATAGACACTAAGTCAATATTTCGAAGAGTATTAGAAGATAAAGCACTATGCTTTTACTACTGAGCACTCAGTTATGATCCATAATTTTAAGAATTTATTACTTCCAAATAATCAAAAACAATTGCATCTGAATTCATTATTTTGTAAAAACTAGCGTTTTCAGAATCCTACCAACAAGTAAGAAGAGGAAAGAATCACCTCTGAAGTGTTAATATTTCTTACCGATGTATTTCATGGCCTACAGTCTCCTAACTTCACTCCACAGAGGCAACCAAATATCTATCTGGAGACCACCTGCCTGTGTCTAAGTGAGGGATATGTCAGCTTCTGAGTGGAGTCCCAGGAGATCACCGGGAGCTCTTTGCTCTCTGTATACCTTCATTGCTCTCTAGTGAAAATCAGCCCATAAAGATATGGTAGGTAGATTGTGCACATCCAGGCCAGTAAACACTTCCCTAAAATAGAATAATTTTCTTTTTTCAGTACTAAACATTCCAGTTTACCCTCCAGACTTCCTAACTATTCAGGGAGAATTAGATGCCTTAAAAAAATCTTCAGATGCTGGTCAGTTGACAAAAGTCATATATAACCCAGAAAAGAAATGCAAGTATAAACAATTTTGTTATTTTACAATGAGACACTCTAAGAAAAAAGATAACTTCCTTCATTTTGTTCAATGTGGTTAAAAATTAAATCTGGGAGAAAAGCAAAAACAAAACCAAAAAATCTTGAACTGGAATCCTTGCTTTTCAGACAGCTTTGGATGTGAGCAGTTTATATCAGATGAAGGTTCCCAATTATCATATGTTTGTGCATAGTGACCAGGAAAAAAAAAAAAGGTTTCATATAAATCATTCAACAAATTTTGTCAGAAGCCAATGTGATATTCTGTGATTCAGAACTATAACAATATAGTTCTAAGACTGGACTTGTAGGAGGTATCAATTTATAAGATAAAAGCTGGTAACTGTATTGCTGTTTCAACATCAAATGACTTGTCTGAAGAGCAGTGTTACTCTTGAAAAGTCATTTGATGCTGAAGCCTTGCTAGGGTTATATAAAAATAATATCAAATATTTTCTAGAGATTTTTTTTTTCCCTTAAAGCTTAGGATGAAGTATGGGGATTTTCCCTAAAAAATGTCTGCAATCTCTGGAAAATTGTTTTCTTTCAGATTGAGGACTTGTGCTTCATACCAAATAACTTATAACATTTCCAGACTCCCTTTGAGGAAAAATTGAATCTGTTTTCAAAGCCACTTATTGCAAATGAAGTATGCTGGATCATTCTTCCGTCTTTAATGTATTGGAATGCTATATTATAGATTTAAAAATGGATTAAATGGTTCCTATCAGTTTGAATAGTGCTTAATCAACGCAAATGTTTAGCATTTCTCTGAATTGCAATTAACCATGCATTCCTGAAAGAAAAGATTTACCCTGTTTTCTAGTTATAGATGAACAAGGACTTTGCAAATGCATTCAATTTATGTTTTTATCTACTACTTGTTATTATAAGATACAAGAAAATCTGGGACTGTTCCCATTAATGATTCATCTGGCATCAGAAAGTAGGAGTCATTTCCTACTGGAACTCAAAAGAGGTATTTGATTGAATGCCTTTGAGATAGCTGTGAGAGAATGGCTGTTGACTGAACAAATATTTTAGAGGGGAAAAATTCCTACAGGAACTCAAACTGCAGACTTTGCTTTAAACAGAGAGTCTATATTGTAAACCCATGTGCAGTCAGAAAGGTTTTATTTTTATTTGGAACACGTAGTTTTGTGTACAATCTGTTAAGAGGAGAGGTCTATAGAGTAAAAAATGTGCAATAACAGTGTACAGTATATTAGATACGAGACTCTGCAAAGTACTATAGACTCACATCATCCTGTCTTGATGCTGCTGTGATAATTCCTCTCAGAAAGTCCAGATAAGGAAGGAGGATGTGGTGATCAAGCTAGATGTCTAGTAGTCATTAGTGGGAGCTATTGGGAGGTGACTGCTTGTGAGAAGCTACGAGTTCATGACTGATGGGTTCAGAGGAGTGATTAAGGAGAACAGGATTGGAATACTGATTTGGAGAATAAGATAATGGAAAACTGACATACCTCATACATGGACAGGAATGGGAGGAACAATAGCTATGTGAAAAATTTGTAGAATATTTTGTGATGTGGAAACTATGAGGACTGGGAAACTCACTAGATACATGAGGAATGAAAATAGATATAGAAGAAGAAAAAGCATTAGAAGAGTTTTACAAAGAAGAGAGCTAGTAAAGGGATGAATGCTGATGATAACACTGGAAAAGCAGGAGACAAAAAAAAGGAATAGTAGAAAAAAGTAAGATAAGATGGCTGAAGTGAGAGAAGTAGGAAAGAATAAATTAACTTTTCATACATACAGAACAGAATGTATGCATCGCCTTGTTACAATCAAATTGGTTTATCTCAATAATATAGAAATACAAGTATAACAAACATTTTGGAATTCAATTTCAGTGCAATAGGTGTTGTTAAGCATGCCAGAAAAATGTCAGTTTTTCTTCAAACAACAATAAACATGAAACAAATTGTATAAATGTAGGTTAATTAACACTGTTAATTTAAAATGTAAATTACAAGAAGAAGATCAGAAGAGTAAAGCTCCCTTCTGTTGGTATGCTACATATTTTTCTGGAAAACTGCTAACCAACTCTGACAGAAATGTCTTCAGAAGTGTTTTTATAACTAAGAATAACTATATATTTTTATTTTGAAAAGCCCTGTATTGTATCAAACTATTTTAAAATACTAATATAATGGAAAAAAAATATTTGGAAAGCTCTCATAAACTTATTTACACCACCCCACACACACAGCCCCACCACCCACCCCCATCTTGTCTCTAAGAATTATACTTTCTAAAATGTAAAAAAAAAATTGTTGCAGCATATTTGGTCTTGCAAATTTGGATTTGGGTGGTTTGGAACTGGAAAACTTAGCTATTTAGATGTATAATTTGTGGCAGGAATCTAGACATCTCCACCCTACATCAAGAAAGGTGGCAAATTATTCAAGAAATATGGGAAAATGTGTTGGGAAAATTATTTATGAAAAAAAAAAAAAAAGTTGAGCAGTATCAGGAAATAAAAGCATCTGAGCACTTTTAAGTTTCAGGTTTTTTCTCTAAAAGAAGAAGCAAGAAGTGAAAACCACAAGGGACTGTCTTCAATCAACACATTTTATTTTTTCTAGTATGACTATATCCATTTCTAAACCGATTTAGTCGAATGAAAGCATTTTTCTTGTGTAGGCAAGGCACACACTTTAATTTACCTTGCTCCCCACATAACTGAAGTATGTGCTGAGGAGTCCCAATTGGCTTTGAAGCCATTTCTTATTTTGCAGACATCTGTCAATCCACAGTTGTGGAACATCTTATTTTTGATCAGCTTTGTCCACAAAAGTTTTGTGTCTCAACTGAGAAATTTATTTCTATCCTTGAAGAGAGCTTAGTCAAAGCCTCCTTTGATAGATGTGACTGCTTCTCATGTCACCTTGCTCTAGGCTCTTAACTGAAACACCTGGCTGAAGAGCGGAGCCATTATAATCTCCTTATAAACAAGGATGATCCAGAGGGGTTGACTCAGGCCAGGCTCTGAGAGGTGCAAACATATCACTTTTCTACAGGAGCTTATGTGAGTTGGGCTTCTAACTCAGGTTCAAGTCTGGGGAAATGACTCTGGTCCCATTGTCCTAGGGATGCATATTTTTGTAGGCAATAAGGAAAAAAGTCACAGCACAGCAACACAAATTTTATGCTGCTCTTTACTGGGTCCAGTTAGTTGGATGATCCTCTGATGGCTGATCTGCTTTCCCTTTGGGAACAGAGGGTAAAGGACAAGCTTCTGTGCTCTGTGACTACTGTGGTACGTGTCGCAGAGAGGTTTGCATTCTGTGCTGAGAGTGGCCTTGCTGGAAGGAGTTTACAGAAGCTGCTGCTTTCTACGCAGGCCATTATGATGTCTGATGCTCAAGAATGTATATCTTCTTAAAAGAAAGCTGAAGTGTATCACAGTTTTACAGAATTCTCATAAATCCCAAGGAACAAAGTCACACTTTCATTTCACTCCACAAGTGAAGCTCACTCTCTTTAAATAAGTATCCCAAGTACATGATGCTAGTGATTTTCTCTGTGCTTTCAGAGGATTTCTGTATTCTTTCCTCAGAAACTAAATTTTCTGGAACATATTTCATAACAGTCATATGTCTGCCCTTTTGGGAGAAGTTGCTTAACAAATACAGCCAGGCTTTATATAAACCATATCTGATGTTAACACAGTAAAAACAAACAAATAAACAAAGCAACCACATATAAAACACCAAAACAAACCAAAACAAAACCAAACCTCGCTGTCACAATCACTAGTTTCCTAAAGATGGCCCTAAACATGGATTCATGGTTTATACTTAGGCAGTTTAAATAAGTGGCTTGATCTTAGTGGAAGCTGTTGTGTTCGCACGTTTTCTACTTTTTGTTTTAGTTAGATTACTTTCTCATTTAGGAACCTAACCTTAACTATCTTCTTCTAGGAAACTTGCCATATATGCTTTGATTTTTGCCTGTCTTTTCAGGCTATGAACAATGGCTGCAGTTTCAAAATTACAATATTTTTTTCAAAAGGACTTAGGCTTCTAGGTGCTTGAAGGGAGGTACTGTCTTCCTTTCTCCTGGGTGTTAAGCAAGACAAATGGGAAATTTGCCTGGGTTTCAGTCAAATTAGTAATTAGGCTACTGTGATATAACAATTAGCCTAATGTGATACACAAAGAAGGAATTTAGGAAAGTAGAATGAACTGGAAGAAATACAGGGGCAGAGGAAAGAAGAAATCCTCTCATTCTGCCACTGTGCTCTGACCGGGAAATGAAAGTCTGCTGGTGTCCTGAAACTCATGTTTTAGGGTCATCAAGAGACTTGGTTAAGTGGAAACTGTCAAATTATTTACAATAGTTTTACCTAGGTAGAGGGAAGGAATTAGAGATAAGGGAATACTTAACCAAACAAACCACGAAGTGCTACCTACAAACTGCAATGCTCAGCCATAGTAGCTTCCAGTAAAGACAATTGAGAGAAAACATTGTCTCCTGTCTGAAGAAATTCTCCTCTAGTTCAACCTTTTAAAATTTTCTAGGCTTTTCTGCCTTTGTTTACCAACTAATTAGGATGTTACACAAAAACATTAACTTCTCAGAGTGTGTGTCATCTCTATCCTATTTTTACAACAAAGCATGAAAACCAGCCTTGGTGTTATCCCCACCTTGCCTCACAGTGAAGAGCAATCCCCAAACAATATACTAAAAATTCTAAAAGGTGATCAGCTTTTGATGGTAACTGTTAGTCTAAACTTTCAGATCTTAACTTTTAAAGAGACCTTGGGATATAGGTAGAATAAACAAATTGCCTAAAAGATTTCTTTGGTATCAGATATTGTGAGTTCTTGGAAGCTTTTATTCCAAAATAAACAGTAGCGTATTTCTCCTTAGAGGGAGAAGTGAACTATGGGTATGATATTATAATTTAAACCTCTGTACTTTCTTCCAGCCAGTGCTGTTTGTTTAGTTAACACAGCAAAGAACAGGGTGGTCCTTGCCTCTGTTATTTTTTCTGTAAGTCCTTTTGGGGAAAAAAAATAAATTTCTAATTTAATGGCTTAGCCATTCATATTTCTTTCCAGTTTAGGTGCTTCATTAATTTATTAAAGAGGTGGTTTGAGAAAAGTGTTTGGAAGATTTCTTAAAAGGTGGAAACATCCATGGAGAAAGGAGAATTAAAATTATTATAGAAATGATTATAAAAATTATTATTGTGAGAACTGGGTAACAAAAACATGAGAAAAAAAACAGTCATATCTTAGAAGAAAATATAATCTTAATACCTTTGGGCCAAATTTGTCTCAGCATAAGGCTGTCTGGAAACAATTTAAAAAGCCTGTTAAATAATATAATGACCTGGAAATGCAGAAAAAATTGTCAGCCTCCTGGTATGAGACTAAGTCTGTCTCAGTATACTCTATACACTCTACATATTATGATGTTAGAAGTGTGGAAGAATGTAAAGAGCTTCTATAAAATGGGTTAGACATTTCCCAAATATGATTAATTTAAAAAAATATGAATATGATTACATGCATTCTTAAAATACTTACATAGAAATATGTTATTTTCCAATTGAAGATAAATAAATTTTATTGCTTATAGCTCACCATACTCATATAATACTAGATCCAAATCTTCTGACTTTAAAAACTTACCTTACAGTCAGTTACTAAATGACGTGTGGCTATACAGCAATGTAATATACCATGCAAATTTATACATTCAATTCCCTGCATAATCATATTTGTCTTCCATCATGGTATTGTCAGTTTAGAAGTAGGTAAAACTAAGATTTTGTCACATTTATTTCAGTTTGTTGCATTTGTTCTTCCTGTAGTATGAAACAAATCTATACATAGAGAAATTCAGATAAAGAAATATATCTATGACCATACTAATGTATTGTGCTGCTGATGGTGCTGACTGTGTTTAAGTTTAGTGCTTTTGTTGAAGAGCTAGAAAACAGAGAGATGCAGGATGCTGGTCTGATAGAAGATATTATCCTTATATTTCTTTATGTGCATAAATTACTGGATTTTTTAAACATATTTAAACAGCATCCAAATGCATCCACCGACATATTCTACATATCTTTTCATCCTTTTTAGAATACGTCTTTATACCAATGTCAAAGACAAACAAATTCAGAAATTTTTATCTCTGCTCTACCTTGGGCAGCTCCGTACAACTCTAAAGCAGTCATTCTTGTAACAAAAGTAAGTGAAATATGAACTGATTTTACTTCCGAGAAGTCAGAAGATTAAATTGTTCTCTAGGAATAGCAGCAATATCATCACTTTCTATAAACAGCAAGAAATGGTCCAGCTCTGTTATCTAAAGACATTCTGATCATGCAGAACATCCGAGCAGAGGCACAGCACAGTGAAGTCACATTGTCCTTCCTGCCAAAAAGTCACTGTGTCCCATGTACCTGAAAAAGGGATTATTCTTTCTGCACTTTAAACACCACCAGCGCTGATGGATGCTTGGATATAGTTTTGACCAACTGAAGGATAAAAATAGTGTTGTCTATGACTGTGCTTAAAGACATTTTTTACCTGCAAAATCATGGAAATAGACAAATAAGTAGATAGACCTTCTTAGTATCGTTAATAAGAAAACTTTCTTACTGAAAAACTGAAAGCTTTTCTAAACCTCTAAAGACCAGTTTGAAAGATGAGGAATTATCCAGTCTGCATCTCTCCAGATAGTTGAAAATCCAACCACAAGATACTAGTTCAATAACAATAATGATAATAATGAAAAAAACCCCAAACCTCTACCACAAAACCCAATTTGAATAATTTCTGTTGCTCACAGAATTATTTATACAGGCATTAGACTAATATTATGGCATTATATTTTCCTTTGTAATTGGAATTCAGTTAGCCCAGTTTGTGTGCTAACTAGATTGAACAATATATTATATAATTGGTTATGAGTATGAGTTTGCAAGGATAAGCATTGTCTGACCAGTTGTAGACATCAGCAATGCAGCCTGCCACCCCGAAGCTTTCCATTCTCGGCTCCCTTCATAATCAAAAGACAGAAATAATCAGTTCTAGGGCATGATGTATCTACCAACTAGGGTAAACATAGAGGTAAAAGCATAGATACTATGTAAAATATCTATTTCTCTGAGTTGGCTTCCCTAGTTCTTCCCCAAAAAGCCATAAAGACCTGATGGTAAAGTGATAACTCCTAATTTTTTCAGTCACTGAGATTCTGTCCCCAGTACGGATGGGATCACATTACAAATGTAACTACATTCTTTAAGTGATCATCTGACATGTTCAAAGCTAATATGATTCAGCTTATCCAGAGAGCAGCGTTTTGTGTTTTTTTTCCTGGCAGAACCATGTGTTAACCAGGTTGGCCTGTCAACACCTAGTATGCTAAAGGACTGGTTTTGTTCCAAAGCATTCTGGTATAACCTGGGCAGCTTTCCCAAGCTGCCAGGTGGAAGAGATGGAGAAATGTGGGTGTTGGAAGACTATAAGCCAAATCGTGTCAACTGTTTCTTACTGTATTTTTTTAACTGGGGGAACTCTAAAATTGAAATGGAACTTTCTTGATTTAAAAATAAATAAATAGATGCTGGACAACTTTTTTCCTCTCAGAAATTGCATGTTAAAAAATTCAAACCTAGCAAACTTCCTATCAGGGAATGGGGAATAGATATAATGGTTTCTAGTGCTTACACTGTTTGAGTTTTGGGGGTTTTAAAATATTTTTAAATGATGAATGGCAAAATCCTGGTGTGTCTCCTGCCTCCATCTAGTTCTCAGTCTTAACAAAAATATCAGTTCTAGCTCACCTGTATTAGTTTCCTGCATATTACTTTTCTATCTGGTCTTCAAAATGCAAAACTGGAAAAGATTGTTGTAATGGTACTTCTGTGTTCACTTTATTTGTGTAACATTACAAACATTCTAAATTCTGAGCAAAGAGTGGTGGATATTTCAGAGTAATATGCATAAAAGTTATCAGCACCTTTGCAATTCCGATTAACTCTGATGCTACTGATTTTGTAGTTTCATATTCATTAAAAAAATATTTTAACTGCTGTGTAATTTTTATTGAGTAATTAACACAGTGGAAGATGTATAGCAGACAGATAAATGGTAATGTAAAATGCTAATTATCCTTTTAATCTAATATTTCACTGTGGAAAAAATAATCATGCATTTCTTCAAATAATATCAAGAAAATAATCAAAATAAAAAAACATAACAAGATTAACCCATGCAATGGAATAAAATAAAATCTATTTTCTGGTCCCCAGATTAAGAGATGAAACAGAGTAAAAGGAAGAATAGCTGAGATTATAATACATTTAGTGTCCTGAATATATTCATGAAAGCCTGTGCAGTGTGCTTTTGTCTGAGTTTAGGCCAATGGCCTCTTTATTAAATCTTGTTATGCATCCTGAGGTACACACCTTCTCATCTGTAATCCTTCTTTACAATGTACTCAAAGAAGATTTAAACAAAACAAAACAACCAAAAAACCCCCAAACAACAAGAACAACAAAAAACCCTAAAAAAGCTCAGTGTGTAAAAAAGTTTGAATGATAAAGCCACAATAGTATTATTAATAAAAGCAGATCCTGATTAGATAGACTCAAACATTCATAAACATTGTTTTATGAGGAATGCATCGCAATACACTAGCATTGGAAATAAATCTTGGAGTTAATGACATGGATATTCTGAATAAGTGAGTTCATCGTGATCCACAATACCTTAATTCAGCAGAACACTTAAAGAGTTTAAGGTATTCCTTTGGACCATGTAAATGCAGGTTTAAAATCCCTTCAAAGAAATGAGAATTGTATATCAGCGCCAACTTCTCTGAGAGTGTGTGGGATATCTCTTTAAACTATCATCAGCCTTGTGAACATTCCCAGTATATTTCTAGGTAAAGTCAAATCAGTTAGTTTAAACAAACCTCAATAATATTATTTAGTTTATTTCACACTTTTTTTTTTTTTTTTTTTTTTTTTTTTAAATGGGCTACAGTATCACTTCTTTACCTGCCAGATAAACTGTAAGCTGGAGATCAGCTACCAGGACAAGATCTCAGGAGAACCTCTATTCCCTTCAGTGTACTATTTTAACTATACTTTTGTCTTAAAACATACTATAGTGTGTGACGTTTGAGTGCATGGAGTGTGAGGTTGCTGAGTCACATTGAGACCACTTTAAGCTGACCATGTAGACATAACTGAAGCAAATTCAGTGTCTGTAAATATAGTTTCTGATGTTTTTCTAATTCTTCATTTAATACTATTTTTCTTGGTATGAATAATTATCCACATTGCTATATAATGTTATTCACTAATTCTCTGATTTAAAGCCTACTGAAGTCTAGGAACATGATTCCCTTGACTTTAAATATTTTGCATTAAGCCTAAGAATATTTGCACTTTTTAAAATTTGCAGATCCCAAAAGGAGGTCTTAGCATAAATATAAAAGGGCATCTTTAGTTCCTAATTTCTAGTTTAACATTAATTATTGCTGTTGAATCCTTTACACTAAATTCCACTGTCACCACTGTGAGATTTCCTGGCTTTAATAATTAATTCAAACAGTATAATCCATATTATTTAAATTTCAGTTTAGTACAAAGAAGTATAATCCATTTATGGTAATACAATAACTGCTTATTCACACTTTTATAAGTGTATCTAATGAAATACTGTAAACCATTTTATGCAAATAGGACTTATATATATTGATCAGATTTACAGCTTTTTGCCTTTCCTACAATGCTGCATGAACAAACTGCTTTTTTTGTGGAAGGTCTCCATAAATGTGTACCTACCTGTTTAGTAGAGTGAAACGATGAGTGTACATATCTGTACTTACCGCCAATTATTTATGTTTTATTGTTTTAATTATAAGGAGCAGTGTTTGCAGTGACTGCAATGCAATATTCATATGTAGAACAGAGTTAAAAAAATTAATGTACTTTTAAATTGAACCACAAATTAAAAGATATTTATCTGGCATTAATTTTAGGTATCACTTAGGGGAGCCGAGATGTATTTTTATTGCAGAGTAAACCAGAAAGTAAAAGTTACATTTCACTGTTAACCGACTGTTACATGACAAGTAAACAAGTTTAATCGTGTTATTCACCTCATTGACTTTAATGATTCAATAATAGATGTAATAGGCACCTCAGGACCAGATGGCTTAGGGAAAAAAAAGTCCCTATGAACTACCACTTTTTCATCTCAAGTATCTGATAAATATGTTAACTCCCTGCACTGCGATGACAGCCAGAATTTCTTACCAGCTGGCCAGTTGCTCGCGCAGTGGGCGCTATCATCCTCAGCTGAATGTCGAATTCTCAGCTCTGTAGTAAGGTCAGGACTTGTGGGGATTTTTTTAAAAAACACAGATTTTATTGATTTCACATAAACATGATAATAATCGACAAAAGGATAAGTGGATAAGGTCTTGGAAAGGTGTGGATCACGAGTTAAGGTTGAATTCAGTACGAGCTCTACTTGTAACGGCGCTTATCAACCACATGTTTTAGCAATATGGATTGAATGCGTAAAGAGAGAGCGGGGCTACAGCTACGTTTCATCAAGTTGTTTTACTACCCCAACCTTTTGCTCAGTGTTGTGCTACCTCAAGCAGAGTCTGCATATGATCATGCCTGGCAGACATTTCAACCATGAAAACACTTGTTATTTCTAGCTGTCATCTGTGATGCTGCAAGAAGAGCACTGAAGAACCACCCCCCTGCCCCCCCCCCCCCCCGCCCTTCCCAGAAATGTCAACGAAATGGACAGGTTGATTACCTACAGCCTGTATCAGCCAACACTGTTCAGATCTGAGGCAGTATACAGCCTACTGTGTGTCACCATTGCTTGCTTTTGGCGGTGTTTTTTTAGCAGTACTGTTCTTTACTTAGATATCACATCTCTTTCTGCCTCTGGCTGTGCAAAATCCAACCATGGCAGAGCCTAACAAGACAAAAAGGGGTTTTTTTCATACGTGTGTGTGTCTTCACAGAACATTATTTCCTCTTTGCTACCTGACTTCTGATTTGCCTTTGTAAAAAAGACCATACTTGGTACTGCATTAAGAAGAAAATTTATCCAGAGTTTTGGAAGGGAAACTGAAAGGTACATAATCAAAAGAGAAGGAAGGAAAATAAAACACAGGTGCATTAGCCATCTCATCAGTTAACTGATGCTGAAACACAAGACAGAGAGAGAGAGCCTGTGATAACCTAATTGTATGCCTATTCAAAGCCCACTTTTAAAACAAATTGGAATTTCTCAGCAACTTTAATTACTTCCAAGTTACATCAAAATGCTAGAAAATCCAGAATAAGAGGCATCACACATCACTATAAAACTTTATTTTTCTTTATTACTCACTGTTGTTGTTACATGCTTTTTATTTCACTTAAATGCACAATAAGAATTTATTCAGATACTATCACAATAATGAAGAATAAAACTCTTTTTCTACCATAAATACATTTTTCTACATATCTTCCCATCACAGTATATAAAGCCACTTATCATATTTGTTTATTTATTCACACAACATCACTTTGTAAGAGGGTACTACTATTCCTCTCTATAAACCCTCCTGATTTAAATAAACAGAAACTGGAAAACATTGCGAGTAGTCTTTGGGGGTTCTTAATCATGGACATATCTTTGTTACATACATTTTTATGAAGTATATGTGCCAAAACAATACATCTGGAAAAAATAGTTTGGCACTAAATAGAATCATTCATGACCAGGCCAAAAAAAAAAAAAAAAAAAAAAAAAAAGAAAGAAAAAGAAAGCCAGTATAACAAAGTATTACAGTACAAAGAAATTGTTATTCTACACACAATAAAAATCAATACAAAGATACATCAACGATAGCAATTGAAGTGTAGAAACAAAAACACAAAAAAGACAGAGGTGGGAATAAGAAGAACAGTAATTTAAAAACAGTGACTGAAACAAAAATAAAATTTTCAATTATATTGGGATCAAAAAGTCTGGGAGAGAATTGTTGGATTTCTTTTCTGCTTGGATATCAGAGGCCAAAACTGCTGGTTAAGAAATTCAAAATAGAAGAAATATTCTCTGCGTTATCTGTCATTATAGGAACAAAAAGCTCACTCTACTCAGGTACATGAACCAAAGTACAACATGTATAAAAATTGTGACAGAACTACCTAATGAACTGATATTAGACCATGCTGAGAATTTACTCTTTGGTACTTCACAGCTGCATGCCAAGTACACAAGCTAAATGGTGCAGAGCAGCCCGCTTCTCCAGAGAGGACTGATTTTTTTCTACAACAGACAGCACATGGCACTGGGATTTCTTCAGCACTATGTTGTGTTTCTATGACCCCCACAGTCTATATTTGTTGGTTTTTTTCAGTTCAACGTGTCTGATAGTAGGCAAAGTCTGTACAGACCAGATGGTTGTGTAAACATCAGTGTGAAGATCTTATTGAATGAAATTATTATATGTGTTTTGTGCTTGGGAAGCATTTTGGAGTGCTTGGGGATGCAGACTCTTCTGGGAAAATGTTGGAAAACTGCACTGGAGAGAAAATATATGAATCTCACAATTTTTTTTTTTTTTTTTTTTCCCTTTTTTCTTTCTATATGGTCTTTCAGGAGACTGCTTAGGAGGAATAATCTGGAGAATCACATCTAGGCTTTGCTTTGCAGGAGCTAGTTGGTTCACTGCAGACAGAGAAAGGATTTTAGAATTGGTAGATGGTAAGGATTAATCCAAACAAAATTTAAACCAAAAGGAAACAGTATCAGAACCACTCTTTTTTCACAAGCTCAATGGTTTTAATTCCTCTCCAGAACGACAAACCAAAGAGTATCATCTATGCCAAAGTTTCCCACCTCTCCCAGAGTGTCCTTCATGCTAGAATACAGCATGTTCTGTGACAGGCTTCAGCTTCATTTATACTGAAATGCAAAACTACTCCATCATGTTCCCTACATCCCAGTCTTCCAAGCATCTGGATCAAGCATCCAACAGAAATGCATTGTAACTCTTGTCTGAAAACCACCTTGTTTCACCTCTCTTCTAAAGCACATCTGGAATTTCCTTTACAGGGGAAGCAAGGCATGGGTTGCAGAAAGAAGGTGGCAGTAAATGTCCCTGTCTTACTCTGATGTGGGCTAAAGATATATCTGGGGAACCTAGATTCTGAAATGCTTTTAGCTACCATGTTAGACACCTTTGTCAATCAATCTCATTTAATAAACACCTACTGTGGTCAAGACAACCATGCTAGGGCTCAAGGCTTAAGCCTTCCTCCTGCCTCAGCTGTCTGTTCAGCCCTCAACCCCTTCCTTTTTTCTGAGGATTCACCTGGTTGCAGGGTGAACTGGTCTGGGAAAATTATTTGAGTTAAAGCAAACTTTGTGTGTGCACTTTGATCTAAGTGATCATGAAGTTGCAGTAAGAGGTGGTAGGCCATATGGTTCAAGCCCATTCTGTTGTGGATACTTAATTATTTATGCAAAGTGCAACAGCAAACTTTTGGTTTGGTATTTAGTCCCACAGAATTCAAATCTTTTTTAGTAATGGGTGTCATGAATAAATGCTTTAAGATAATAAAAGTGACTGATATTTTTGTTTCACTCTGGTCCTTGTTTTCTTTTGTCCCTTTTCAAGTGCTTGATATGAAAATTTCACTTTCAATTTCAAGTACTCTTTGATGTCACAGTTTGGAGAGGGGATAATTTCTTTTCAGTGAAAAATTAAATCAGTCACCATGAACACTTTTTTTCCCCAGCAACAGCATAAAAAATTAATTAGGAGTGCCTTCACCACACTCCTGATAAGTACAGATAACTGTACCTGGATGAGTAACTGATGGAATAGTACATATGCTGTGGCTAGATTAATGAACATAATATACCTAAAGTGTGGAAGTTTGTTTTGTCCAGCCTTTTCTAGTGTTACTTTTTTTGTCTCCTGTGTACCTAAATACTGACTATGTAGTTCTTTAGTGGTCAGCTGGGTTTTGTTGGTAATTAGCCTCAAATAAAAGGCTAATTGCTCAAATGTCTTCGGAGATTCTGATGGGAGAAGTCAGAGCTGGTGGCCAACCAGAAAGTGAAAAAGGACAACTCCCCAGAGTTAATAAAGGAAGCTTGTATTAATATCTTTTAACTTTCATTTGACAGTATATACATTTTCTCCTTCTAAACACACATACCTCAAAAGCCAAGCTGCTGTATCAGATATTGTAAGTTTACACTAATATGTAATATTTCTGGATATTTATCAGATAAGTTTTTAACTGTTTCCTATCATGGTGTTTATATTTAAAAGCGGAGTTTGTTTAAACTCTAGTGAAGATATGGTTACGGTTACCAGTGGGAGATTTTAAATTTGTTTTTAGTGATGGAAAAGCTTTCTAAAAATATATAGTTCTGGGTGGTCAAATGTACTCAATATGTCAGTAGTGGTACTATTACTGTTATAACAGAAAACCGAAAAGATTTAACAGATTATATCAGAAAGCCAAACAATAGACTATCTTGTAACCTAGTAGCATTATGTTTTCTAGGTGTTAATACAAAGACCTATGTAACATGAACAGGAAACAGCTGAATCTTCTCTTCCAAGTGTATTTTTCTTTCCAGACAGGATTAAATTTAGAAGAGGACTTTGGTGTCATTAATAAGGGTCTCATGATCCTCTTAATGTCTACGTTAAGTCCAAAAGTATCCTGGAAGTATTCACATCATCTACTTCTAGGCACTAACTCTCTTTATGATCTGTTATTCAAATGAGAGTTTCCACAACTGACAGAATTTCTGCCAGATTGCTTTTCCTAAATGAATGGAAAGGTAACTAAACTGCCTCAAAGATCCCAACGTAATTAGTTTTAGTATCTATTATAATGTTACCATTTTTAACACAGCCTGTATTTTCCCTAACCAATTTTCCATATTCATGGTCTTACATCTTGCTGTGATTTTATAGAAAGCTGCTAATTAGTAAGAGATTAATTTGAATTTGTTCATTCCTACCACACTTTATAGTAGCCAACAGACCTAATAATATTGCTGAAGTGAATCATCAGGGAGTTCAATTTTACGATTATATTTAATAATGAAAGCACATTATCCCAAATCTTTTAATTTTGAGGCCCATCCACAAGATGTAGAAAAAGCAAATGAACCTAGACAACTGAATTCAAAACCTAGAAAGCCAGGAATTTAGATTCCTAATAAAAATAGTGCAGATACTGAAAATAAAGTAGGTTAAACATGCTATGCGCAACATTGCCTTCACTTAAGTCAGTGAGGCAGTGGGATTTTCATCCTGATATTTGCAGTGGCAAGGGAGTATAATAGACAAGCCACGGTTGCCCACCAGCTATATTTTTCCCTCTTCCCTGAAGACAACAGATGAAGCAAGCCATCATATTTCCATCCCATTTTCCCCAAACCTTTCCCTCTGACCCAAGATTAGAGTTTGACAAAATTAATTTGGTACATGGCTGAGAACCCTTGAGCTGGCCAATCTATAGCATGCTAGAGAGAGTTTAGTTAATAAGTGGAACAAGTAAGTTTTCCAGATGCAATATGAATCTTCCTTTTTAAAACATATAGTATTTTTCCACTGAAAAGTAATTCTCTAACCTCTACAAATTAACTGCAAAGGACAATGAAGTTTAGAGTTTTCATTACACACTTATCTGTACTATGGTTCTGAGACATCCCTACAGCATACAGATCTTAATACTATGATTATCAAATCACAAAAAAAAAAAAAAGTTGTACACTGTGAACATCTGACACAAAACCACTAGTAGGGGGGAAAAAAAAAAAGACATTTGAAAAAAGATAAAATTGGTGGAAGATTGGAAAAAATAAATTAGAAATGTTGTTGTACAGCATTCTCAATATATAAAATATACAAAATAACTGTGCAGTATTATTTTTAATTATTTTAGGTTTGTTTGTGAGGACCTTACTCATATCAAGCAGTACCTATCAGCTGAAATTCTCCAATTAAGTTCATGAAGTGAGATATTACTCAATGGAGAAGATGTAAACTCCTTTCTTTGCTGGGTCAGATGCTGCCACTTTGATGGAAGTTATTAAATATCCTGCTGCAAATATTGACTTTGAACTATTGCTTCTATAAAATGAGAACAGCATGTTTTGTACTATTAGGAGTCTTTTTAAATGCAAAATGTAACAGAAATATGTGTAGGAATATAAACATGTATGTGTGGTCTATATCTTTAGGTATATAAAGATAGGTACATTATGCAGGCATGAGTGAGTATTTCTTAAAAATTGTTTAGAATACAATATTATTAAAAGAAACAGAAAGACACTGTAAAATATCCTGTGATAAAGCTCAATAATTAAGTTCCTTTAGAATAAGATCTAAGTGGCAGTACAAATGATATTGCAGGACTTAAGATCACTTTTCATCTGCAAATTGTACACGATCATTGCTTTCTAGACCACAGACAGTATGCATGACCTTTTTGACAGGGAAACATAGTCTTTTATGAGGGTTTGCAAATTGCCATTTGTCCACCAGATATACAGCAACTTTGATATTTCTGCCTTGTAACTGGTGTAGTGATCTTTTCTAGACAAACTTGAAAATGACTGACAGTTTGCTATCTCCCTGGAAAATGTCAGGAAATCCAAAAAGGCATTCAGTATTTGAGAGGTGTCATGTCTCAGAAACCACTACAAGAACAAGGGGTTATTAAATTTATGCTATAATTCATTGGGTTCAGTTTGTGCAACTTCCAAAGAAGAAATGCCATAAAGAAAAGGAAACTTCAGTGGTAGCATGTGTTATGCCATGGTGTGTACTACTATAAGCCAGTGAAGTGTGTGTAAAGTATTATTTCTGTAAACAATTATTTTTTTTCCCAAACCCAAAGAACTATCTTGATGCTTGCCTTCCTCTTCTACATGAATGTCAAAATTCAAAATTTCATATAAATCAAACATTGTCTGCATTTGTTTTTACTGCACTTTATGGTGTAATACATCACCATAAGATAATCTATGTACAACATTAAATGTAAATTACTGTAAAATGAAGCAACATATCACAATGTGATGCTGGAACTGTAAATCATTGATATTTCCTAGTTCCCAGACAAATGTTGTTTTTCTTGAGCTCATGGTGTCAGAAGTAATTTTTTTCTAATTCATATACCTGGCCTTAAATTACTCTGTTACCAAAACCCAGCAGGTATACATGAACATATAGATACACATATACATGTGAATATATATGTGAGCTATCATTTCTGAATTGAATGAAAAGGAGTTGTGAACTGGCAGAAGTAAATCAAAAAGCATAAATCATTCTTTATTTAAATCAGTCTACAAATATAGGCCATTGCTTAAACTAATGTAGAAGAACCTATGAGTAGCTTTGATAGGCTTTAAATAATGATCTTGTGCTACATCATTAAGCTGAGCTGATATTATTACCTTCTCTGTTAAAACATCATTACATAAGATTTAAACATTTTTCCAGGGATGTCAGAAATGTCAAATTTTTCAAGGTTTCCTTTTCTGTGCCACTAGATTGAGACTAAACTTATAACTGGGTTTTTTCCCCCTACTTTTTGTTGTAATTTGTTAGTGAAAATAAACAGGTTGACTTTACAAAATCCTTAAAAATACTGCTTGCAAGTGAAATTGATCTAGGCATGTTTCCCTATCTTCAGTGTGACAACACTGTTGACTTTAAGTCCATTTCTGCCATACACTGGTGTACGCAAGAGCCCACAGTTCTGCAAACAGGCAGAGGCTTCATGCAGAGCTGCTAATCAACTCTGTTCAACAACTGCTATTAGTTAGGGAACTAGCGGATTAGGACAACGTATTTGCAAAATGTCAGATCTGTTTGTTTTGAGACAGCAAGAGCTACATCTGAGGGAGATTAAAGATCAGCTGAGGTCCTCTGAGGGAAAAGAAACAGATAATTCAGTAAGGACTCTGCATTACAAACATAGAGTAAAATATAATAAAATGAGCCCCATCTCAAGGAATCTCAATTCAAGACAAAAAGAAATCAAAACCTCTGCTTAAGTCAAGAGAGCAAGGGATATAACATACTGGAGTATACCAGCAAGGGATTTGGACCACAGTCTCTGTGTTTATGTGAAGTAGAAAAGGTATTTAATCTCACTTTATAAACAGACTTTGGATTTTATTATTTTATTAAAGGCAAACAGGGCACATGCTTTTCTCATAGAGTATGAATAGTGCATATTTTAGAATGAAAAATGGTTTTGTATATATAAACCAGATTAACTATCTGTTAATTGTTTAAAAGGCCAGGAGGATAAATGACTAAACTGTCACAGCACTGCTACATATTTTACACTGCGTATTGAGTTGAAATCTGTGGCATAGCTACCAAATGTGAATATGAAGTGGCTGTGCTGAATCCACAGACACAGGGACCCAGAGCAGCAAAACGCAGAGGTGAATCCTGGTAGCTGGCTGATGAAAGATGAGGCGGAGGTGGTCCCTTCCTTACACCCGGTTCACACTGATCACACTGGGCACCAGCCTAAAGGAAAGAAGATTTCCCAGGGTCAGGTGGGAATATAATGAGACAGGATTAAGTTCTCAGACCACAAGCAATTCATCTTTAGGCTTGAACAGGAAATAATTCAGCCTTCTCTCATGGGCTATTGCTGACCTAACCTGCAGATGAAGTGCTAACTTCGGAATGGATGCTCCTTGGACTGCAGAGGTAGTCTTAACAGCAAAGCATCTGATTTTTAATGGCTGATGAATCCAGTCCTTAATGTCCATCTCCTAGTTGCATGTGTACAAGGTGACTAATTGCCACTCCCAATACATCTATTGTACCTGTCCTGCTCTTGGAAGAACATACCAGCGTGTGTGAATAGACATGAATCTATAGACAGATAGGAGCAGCCTCACATTCACAAGCCCTGGTCCTCATGGGAGACTTCAACCACCACAATATCTGTTGGAGAGACAACACAGCAGGGCATAAGCAATGCAGGAGTTTCCTGGAATGCATTGATGATAACTTCCTCCTCCAAGTGATAGAGGAGGCAACGAGGACAGGTGTCATGCTAGACCTGTTCTCACCAACAAGGAGGGGCCAATGGGGAATGTGAAGCTCAAGGGCAGCCTTGGCTGCAGTGACCATGAAATGGTGGAGTTCAAGATCCTCAGGGCAGCGAGGAGGGCACGCAGCAAGCTCACTACCCTGGACTTCAGCAGAGCAGACTTTGGCCTTTTCAGGGATTTGCTTAGTAGCGTACCATGGGACAAAGCCCTGGAAGGAAGAGGGGCCCAAGAAACTGGTGAGTATTCAAGGGTCACCTCCTCTAAGGTCAGGAGTGATGCATTCCAACAGAGACGAAGTCAGGCAAAAACACCAGGAGGCCCCCATGGATGAACAAGGAGTTCCTGGACACACTCAAACACAAAAAGAGAGCCTACAGAGGGTGGAAGCAAGGGCAGGTAATCTGGGAGGAATACAGAGAAACTGTCCAAGCAGCCAGGGATCAGGTTAGGAAAGCCAAAGCCCTGATAGAAATTAGTCTGGCCAAGGATGTCAAGGACAAGAAAAGCTTCTATAGGTATGTCAGTGATAAAAGGAAGACTAGAGAAAATGTGGGGCCTCTCTGGAAGGAAATGGGAGACCTCATTACCTGAGACGTGGAGAAGGCTGAGGTGCCCAACGACTTCTTTGCCTCAGTCTTCAGCGGCAAGCGCTCAAGTCACACCACCCAAGTCTCAGAAGGCAAAGGCAGGAACTGAGAGAATCACCCACTGTAGGAGAAGATCAGGTTTGAGACCATCTAAGGAACTTGAAGGTGCACAGATCCATGGGACCTGATGAGATGCATCCACAGGTCCTGAGGGAACTGGTGGATGAAGTTGATTAGCCACTCTCCATCAGATTTCAGAAATCACAGCAGTCTGGTGAAGTTCCCATTGACTGCAAAAGGGGAAACATAACCCCCATTTTTAAAACGGGAAAAAAGGAAGACTCAGGGAACTACAGGCTGATCAGTCTCACCTTTGTGCCTGGAAACTGTGCTAAGGCACATGGAAAATAAGGAGGTGATACATGACAGCCAACATGGCTTCACTAAGGGCAAATACTGCCTGACAAATCTGGTGGTCTTCTAAGATGGGGTTACAGAGCTGGTGGACAATAGAAGAGCAACTGATGTCATCTACACAGACTGCTGCAAAACATTTCACACTGTCCTGCACGACATCCTTGTCTCTGTGTTGGAGAGACATGGATTTGATTGATGGACCACTCAGTGGTTAAGGAATTGGCTGGATGGTTGCACTCAAAGAGTTGCAGTCAACGTCTCAGTGTCCAAGTGGAGACCAGTGATGAGTGACATTCCTCAGGGGTCAGTATTGGGACCGGCACTATTTAACGTCTTTGTCAGAGATGTGGACAGTGGGATCGAGTGCACCCTCAGCAAGTTTGCCAATGACACCAAGCTGTGTGGTGTGGTCGACACGCTGGAGGGAAGGGATGCCATCCAGAGGGACCTTGACAAGCTTGAGAGGTGGGCCTGTGTGAACTGCATGAAGTTCAACAAGGCCAAGTGCAAGGTCCTTCACCCAGATCATGGCAATCCCAAGCACAACTACAGGCTGGGCGGAGAAAGTATGGAGAGCAGTCTTGAGGAGAAGGACTTGAGGCTGTTGGCGGACAAGAAGCTCAACATGAGCCAGCGATGTGCGCTTGCAGTCCAGAAAGCCAACCATATCATGAGCTGCAACAAAAGAGACCATGCATGACCAGCAGGTGGAGAGAGGTGATTCTCCCCCTCTACTCTGCTCTCATAAGGCCCCACTTGGACTACTGCGTCCAGCTCTGGGGTCCCCACTACAAGAAAGACATGGAGCTGTTGGAGGGAGTCCAGAGGAAGGCCATGAAGATCATCAGAGGGCTGAAGCATGTTTCCTCTGAAGACAGGCTGAGAGAGTTGGGGTTGTTCAGCCTGGAGAAGAGAAGGCTCCAGGGAGACCTTATAGCAGCCTTCCAGTACCTGAAGGGGACCTATAGGAAAGCTGGAGAGGGACTGTTTACAAGGGCCTGTTTTGATAGGACAAGGTGAAATGGCTTTAAGCTGAAGGAGGGTAGATTTAGATTAGATATTAGGAAGAAATTCTTTATGATAAGGGTGGTGAGGCACTGGAAAAAGTTGCCCAGAGAAATTATGGATGCCCCCTCCCTGGAAATGTTCAAGGCCAGATTGGATGGGGCTTTGAGGAACCTGGTCTAGTGGAGGGTGTCCTTGCCCATGGCTGGGGATTTGGAATAGATTATATTTAAGGTCCATTCCAACCCAACATATTTTATGATTCTATGAGTAAATTAGACATTTCAGCAAATCCTTCCTGTATATTCATCGTGAGTGAGATCTTGGCTGAGTAATTTGCCTGGTTTTCAACTTCACATTTAAACAAAGATTTGGACCAGTGTTACGCAGTCTGGAAGAGAGTTACAACAATGGCCAGAAATCTAGAAAACAACTTGCTGTGAGGAAAGTGTGATGAATTCAGCTAGTTTAATCTGAAGAACTGAAAACTAAATGGAGACAAAATAACAGGCTTCTAATCTATGTAATATTATGGCAGAGGAGAATAAGTATACTGTTCTCCATGGGGAGGGGAAAAAAGCAATATGTTAAATTGCATTGAAAGAGATCTAACTTGGTAGAAAAAATTTTCCACCTGTAAGGATATTTAAGCAGTGTAACTGATTGCTCAATCAGGATGTGGAATCTCTATATTTAGATGCTTTTAAGAACAGGTTAGATAAACATCTGTCAGGAACAGTTTAGATATAGTGACCCTCTCTTCAGGAGCAAATTTCCACAGATGAATTCCTGAAGTTTTTTGGAAGTTTTTCAGCCTCATTTTCTATGACTTTAACACATCTCAGAAATGTATGTTTAATGAATTTAGAAATTAAATAACAGAGAAGTACACATAGATCTATCATCCAGTCATTAATATTGCATTCTTTTTGGAGTTGAGTTCTTTTTTTTACTCTTTGGTCTCTGTTTTATGACTAAATAATGTTTCTGTTGCTTAACAAATACCACTTTAAGAGGTACATAGCACAGCCGCACATAATTGTAAGTCAGAGCAGGACCCTGCTACTATTATTTATGAACGATAATACTTAATGTATTACACAGTTGTTTCATTTTGGCAGAGAGAAAGGATTCCATTTAGAACATAAAATTAACATTAATCCAATAAATAGAGTAGCTGAAATTTAAACAATATGCAAGCTGTTAGGAATAAATGAAATATTTGTCATTTTTGTATTGTAATCCTACTTGTTCCAGGATTATTCCTGTAATAAAATCTTGGAATACCTGCCTTATAAATGTATTCCAGTTAATTTATATTCTGTTTAAATGCATGATTATTCTAGAAGGTTGGATTAAGAAGGCATACTTTCCTTTTATGATTAATGTTAATCCAGAACACATACAAAGCCATTTATCAACAGATGCGTTTTGACACCTGATAAAGTCTGTTCATCCAGATATTTTTTTCCTAAAGCATACTTGTGTAAACATTCTCTAATGTATAAAATATGGCAGTTCTGCAGCTTTGAAAGTGAAAAAGATATTTTATTCAGCAGATGAGAAATGTTTTATTTTCCCAAAAGAGCATGGCTATGTAATTTATGTTATTTATACAGAACAATTCTGCAGCTCCATGTTCCAGTATTCAGAAGAAAAAGGAAAAAAGTAAAAGACAGAGGTGTCTTTTTGATGCTCAACAGTGTTCACAAGGTGTATATATATATATATAATTTAAACACAGCTTTGTCAGTAAGTTGTTCTCATAAAAGTACACTACCAAAAAATTATCACCAGTGAATGGAGGCAAAAGACAAACCTATCCTTCATACAGTAGCAGGTCTATTGCTCTCTTTACAATAAATGTTCCATACAGTAAATCCCATAGATATTTTTCTTAAACACTGCTGTATTAATCACTTAAAGTAAACCAGTCAGAGTGATTTCAAAATGGTCTGTGGGCCTAAAACAGTGCTGGAGGACAGATGTTTATAATCACCAGTCCTTCTTATTAATTTTTCCAAATGTTTCTCCAAAATGGGTACCTAAGACTCTTTGTTTGGTTTTAGTTAAGGGAAATTCAAGCCCGAATGATGTTCCAGATTTTACAAAACACTTCTATTAGAAAGTTCCGTTGACAGAAAGTTTGTAAGGTCTGAAAAAAGGGCAGTTCTGTATAGAAAACAGCAACATTCAACAGCTGCAATGCCAGTTAGATTAGGGTTGAGTAATGTTTTCTTTTGAAAGTGAAAAAATGTTTAGGAGTAACTCGTGCCAGGTATGCATAGGAATACCGATAGCAGAGATTGCATGCTACTGGTGGTAAAGTGCTTAAAGTTTGTTACAGTTTTCCAAAATTAACTATTTGTCAGAAATTGTCCCCTGATTTTCCATACACTTCTCCTGATCTAAACTGGGAGAAGTAAAAAAAATCCCAAAGTTTTTTGTGTAGAAGTAAAACAAATACAAAATGTAAGAAGTCCAATGAAATAAATTGAAACACAACGATGAAGCTTTTCCTGTCAGTTATTTAGATTTAATATTAACTATAATTCTTGAAAAAAGACAAAACCATTATTGTATCTGAATACCAGAACTTTTATTATTATTTTTTATTTTATCTGGTTGAAAAAAAATAAAAATCCAGACTTCCCCAGTTTAAAACTAACATGAAATGAAATTAATAAATAAATGTTAAAAGGATTAAAGATTTAGCAATTTGTCTTCTACTTCTGAAGAAAATATATCATGAATAAACTAAGGCCAGAACTAGCTAAGATTAACTTTCATATTAATAGATGAAAGTTAATTAGCAACTTTTAAACAGTTATATTTGGGTAGGTAAAACCAATGGAGGCCTGGTTACATTTAATTTGTGGTAGTACAGTGAAAATAATTAAAAAATTATTATCCAGTGAAAAAATGATGTTTAAAAAACCCCACACAAACCAGAATAAACATGGTATGCATTATTCTGATTATAAGACAAAACGCAAGTTCAAGAGGTGTGAACACTCAATGGCTACTGATACTGTCCTTTTTTTTAATCCAGTAGAGTGCGATGAAATTACTTCAATGACGCACATGACAGGCGCACAGCAGAGTCCTGTGAGGGATGCTTCCGATAGCGGACCTAAGCCAGTTGGTCCCTGGTAGTGAGCGCTGGCTGAGGGCTAGCTTCCTTCTATCAGGTGATTTCAGGTCTTAGCTTTACCCGCTGTTTGCAACACCCGTCTGCTGTTGGCTTCACGGGCAAAACATGCTTGTGTACCTCAGCCACTCTGTTTTCAAACTCTGGAGTAGAAGTGAAAGTTTGTATTGATCTACAGTTTATGTGATTACGGCTACCAACATCCACAACAATTAAATTACTCTGCTAATGTAATAAAGTCTAATTACATGTAAAGGATGGTAAGTGACAATTCAGAGAATTGTCTCTACTCCGTTTTGGTGCTTGCCAGCACTTTTTAGCTCACTACACACTACTATTATTAGTGAACACTTACATAAGTAACCTCATAAATGAGTCAGGTTGTACTGTGAGCAAGTGCTGCTGCAAGGCATGTAACGGTTTGTCCAACACATCATCAGTCAGCATGAAACTCTGGTGTGTTTAATTACCAGATGGAGGAAAACAGAAGACAGAAGAGAAAGAATTTTAAAATGTTATATATGTGTGTGTATATAAATACACACATATATATGTATATGTTAAGATACATATACATTAAATTCACTTTCTCTCCTGATTGTCTTCTAAAGATGTCCCCTATATTCTTCTTTAGAGGAATGATAGAGAATCTCAATGATGCTATAGACTTTTAATAAAAAAGTCACCCTTTCTCTTTCTCTCAGAAACTCCCATAGCATGTAATAGTAAAAACTTTTTTTTAAAAAAAAAAGATTATTTCAAATGTTGCCATTAAATATATGTATATGATTTACTTGATAATCCCATAGATGTTTTCAAGGGATCAATGATTTTTAAAACATTTTTTGTTTTTGCTAAAATTCAATTTGAATTAGACTTGAACGACTGTCATTTTACCTACAAATAATGGGCAAAAACTGAATAATAAAGTAAAAAGTTGAAGTGAAAATCTTTCAAAAAGCGACCAGGTTGAATGTTATTTTAAGTAAACAACTGATGAACAAATGAAGAAATAAAACTTTTCTGTGCTTAGCAAGGCTGATCCATTAATACATTACATTTTTATGTTTCCCACTGAAGTTAGTGTCACTTTCTTCAGAATACGGTCACTCAAGTTTGTCTATAACTGTATACTGTGCTTCTCATACTTAGATGGTTAGTTGGCAATATATCTACACATCTTAAATATGGAATTATCTGAGAAAAAAAGATGAAAATATTACTTTATTAAAAAAAGAATAAAAATAAATTTATTAAATGTACTTGTTATCAGAGCTGTACTTCTAATGTTATCCAGTAGATGCTCAAGTTGTTTCACCTTTGGCCTTATTTTTATAGAAGTGCTCATCATACTGTACATGTTAGAGAAACTAAGTTATATATGCTATTTTTTATAAAAATCACTCTTACACTGCTGAAAACTACACAATAAATAAAGGTGTTAGTAACAACTGAAAGAAACAGGATATAGAGACAAATTATTTTGACAATCTACCCAGAGTAAATATTGTTACAAAATGCAGGAAAAATACTCACATTTTATGAGGATACTGTGTTCTCACACCAGTGCACGGCTTAGAAAAATTAGATCATGATGACTCAAGAGGAACACAAATACAGCACATTTCCCCTACAGCCTTTTGGAATCAGTCTAAGGATCCAAAATTTTCAGTGATAACTTGAGATCACAACATATAAAAATTTAAGAATCTCCTCAGGCCAAATAAAATGTCTTAAAAGAGCAAATTTTTATTTTATTTTATTTTATTTTATTTTATTTTATTTTATTTTATTTTATTTTATTTTATTTTATTTTTTTAATCCTTTCCTACTTTTTCTGGTGTTTTGACATCTCAGCAACAGTGGTTTTCATTATTATTTTTGTTGGGTCTTGATGCGGGAGTGGTTTGATTTAGAGGGGGATTGCTAAAATATGCTTGCATGGATAATCATTTTAGTATCATCTTAGTAACTATAAATTTTAGGAAAAATAATTTTAGTAGTTAGTTTTCATCTTTGATTCAGGAGAGCGCTGCCTCAGTGCTTCTGTGTACAATAATGTCCTACCCTTTTCCAAAGCTAATAGCCCAAAGAAAAGAATAGTTTTGGAGTGGGTGAGTAGCTGGAGCCACAACAAAATGTAATTATAGAAAAGCTCAGCTTCAGTTCCATTTAACTCCAAAAAGCCTATGAAATTATTTTCAAGTGTACTCCCAAAAGGTGTTGTAGGATGTTTAAATGCCTAGTTTTGTTATGGCACAATTTTCAGTAAAATAATATCATTATAAAGCAATGTGTATAGAATTCTGTTAAGTATCATATTTATCAGACCCAACATGTTTACATGTTAGTACTTTGGGTACTGCTAAGGTGTTGGTATTTTTGAAAGTGTACAGATTGCTTCTTCTGTTTCTACTTTCATGTTAAAAGTATGTTTCTACTTGATACTAGTCTAGGGGGAAAAAAAAAAACAACAACCCCACATGTGAAAAACCAAACCAAAACATTAGTTGTCTTGCTTATTCAGAATAGTGCAAGGACAAGCCAAAAATAGAGTATTTTTTTCCAGGTTTATCAAACATATAGTGAAATAGTAGTATGTATTTCTTACTGAATAAGTCAAATAAGTTAGTCATGTTAAGAAAGCAAGTTATATCTGTGTTAACATTGGTCCAAAATACCCCATAAAAATGTTTTTACTGAATACTAGATTTCAGCCCCCCCCCAAATATCTCAAGAGTCTTGCTTTCCTACAGGAAATGTTAACTCTGTTAAAGATGGAAACTTTCTATTTTAAAAAGGCAAATTTCCACCTAGGAAAATCTGGATATTTCATGAATATTATACCTTAGTGTTACTATAAAGTAAAGATGAAAAAGTGGTGCTTTTTACTGTGATTGATTTTATCTGCTGGATGGTAATAGCAATCTGTCTATTTAATCAGATTTTTTTTTGTGGTACTTGAACCACATGTGTCCTAATTTGATATAAAAATGTCAGGATATTCATATGAACTTATTCTAAACTAGTTAAACTCAATGCATTCCAAGCGTGTAAGATACAACATGTGGATTTCTGTTCTCTAACCTTATGAACATTTGCACATGTTCAGGAAAGCCCACTGGATAAAATTTATGTATTGCTAATGATTTTTATTGGCCCCATGGCCCAAAGTGGTGGCAAAATGCCCAGGAATTTGAAAGAATCCTGTTTTTACTTAGTAGTCAGAATGCAGAAAGCCATAAAAATAGAAAGAGCTTGATGGAAGACGGAATACTTTCTAACTGGCAGAACTGAGGTTGCTTGTGCTATGCAGCCTTTTGTTGTCAGATCTCTAAAACATTTTTTTTTTCAGGGGATATCCTAGCTCAACATATTAAACAATGATGTAAAGACAGAGTGATGTCCTTGAGTTCAAATTTTCCCACCATTTCTTGGAGGACCTGAAGTGGAAGATCCACATAAACGTAAATTAAGAGGGAAGTAGAAAAGCACTAGCTTCACTGTATCTGTTTCTTTGAGCGGGACCATTTGGAAATCTCTCTGTTAGAGCTCAGTATCTTAAGAACACACTTAAAATTTGTCGGGAGAGAAGGCATACCATTGGAATTGAGGAAATGTGGCTGTCCACATCATAGTCACCTGTGGCCGATCCTGAAGATGCTAATACAGATGTTTGTTCAGAAGTTAATGATGCTTCAAATGCAGTGAACTTTGCAGGTTCCTTTCTGCAGCTGCAACTGTACAGCTAAGAGGGAGGAGTCAACTAATGGCAAGCTGTTTTCCATAATAGTTCTGCTGACAGGGGGTTGAGTCCAGTAGCTATGCAAAAGCACTGGAGAATGTTTCTAGTCTCTAAAGACCCATAAATGTGAAAAGGTGGTCATCCTTTCTGATTTTCCTGGATTCTATCCTCAATCCTGCTGGAAAATTTTCCTGGCCCTCCACTGGAGTGTTGGGAGAAGGGTAGGAGAGTTTCCCCTGTCAGCAGTAAGTAAATCCCAAGGACAAAATCCCAAAGATAGTGACAATTCAAAATTCATAGAGACAAAAGACCAGGAGAGTTACTGAGAAAAACAAGACACAATTGCAGGAAATGAGATGAAAGGTAAACTTCACAGAAAAATCCTTACAATTATTGAAATTATCAAGACTGAAGCCAGTTTTCAGTATCTAAAAGAGGACTTTGCATGTTGTGTAGGTAATTACCTCTTACTGAGAAATTCTAGATAACTTGACATAAAGACCAAGACCAAAAATCTGAGCTACTTACTAATGACCTTTGAAGTTGTCCATTCCAAAAGACATACACATACACGTTCATGTACAGTGCCTGAGTTTTTAACAAAACTTGAAATTTCCAAAAAGTAATGACTAAGTTTGTGTTTGTGTTTGCATAAGCACAATAAACAGATCAGACTCCAAAATCTGGTTTACATACATTGATGTATTTAACTGACATGTACTTTGTTTGAGAGCTTGAGTTCTTGCCCACCAGAGTCAATTCCAAGAGTAAAGCACTCTGCATTGATATGTGTGGATGTGAAAAGCAGCAAGAAATTCTGTAGTTTTTTCATCTTCCTCTTTCTAGCTTTACATTTACATACAACTATTTTCTCCTCAGCTATCTGTCTAAAGTGGACCTGAAAATGTAAAAAGTATATGCACCTTCAACCTCCTCTATATGATCTACTCCATAAAACACAGAAACTTAGCATTCATTCTTACTATAGTACCACTGAAATTTGTAAAGACTGACCACAATAATCAGGGAATTGTTGCATTCATAAACATTACATGTACCTCCTTGAAATGCCTTGTAAAACCATTTCCAAGGTCTTAATATTGTGCTATCAAAAGCAATCTAAGTAAAAAAAAAAAAAAAAAATAAGGGAAAGAGGTACTTTATATAAATTTAATCTAAAGGTTCTTGAAAATTATTACCTGAAATTGTTAGTACAGTTGTTGGTAATATCTCTGATGGTAATACTTGTGCCTTTGAAAATTTTGGTAGAGACAGCTAGAATGGTTGCCTGTGTTGATTGGCTTGGTTTAGACTAACAACACAGGCTATACTTCATTCGCATTGCATTTTTGCTAGTTCCTCAAAGTCATCTGCAAAGCCAATAGACTTAAACATACCTATACACACTTAAACTGGGACTCAGCCTCACTGTGTTTGAAAACTAACAGGTAGATCATGTGTTATATCAAATTCACATGCTGGTGCAACCATTATTTCTCTTCTTCCAGGGAACATCATCTCCACAGTGTAAAGTGGTTCCAAGGAACCTCCACTCAGAATGTGATTTAGAAAAAAAATAAAATAATCTGAATGTCTAGGTTACAATTTATAATTACTAATTGTTTGCTATTGATCTACTTTTCACATTTTTATGTTCATATTCTGTGACTTCATTATATTAAGCAAACCACTAGTAAAACTGGGGAAAAAAAAATAAAATAAAAAAGTAGAGCTCTTATATTTGGAAATCTTTGACATAACTGTGCCTTTTCCTCAACTAGAATCTCGACTTCCATGTCTAAGCAGCAAACTCTAAGCAAGAACATAAAATATTATTTTGTTTTTAGACAATTATATGATTCATTGTGACTAAAAATGCAGAACCCTTCACAATACTTTAAACTTTGTAAAAAATAACTAGGAAAGTTTTGGAGATTTTGAGGAGATGTTAACTAGTTCTCCTGAAATCTGCACTGTTTACAGTAGGACTAATTAAAAAGGATAACAGGATGTAAGGGGACACTTATTCCTTATATAACTGTCAGTATTATTACTGTAATCAAATTATTTTAAGTAGAGGCAAATCATTTACAAATATCTGCAAGAGTTTTTTATTTAATTGGATTGCAAAAATGAGGAAAGGATGAAAAATCAGGTCACATCTAAACTATCTACATACATCACAGAAAAAGAATGAAAAATTGGGAATTCAAGATGGCTTTTGACATCAAATAGTGGGGGAAGAACAGGGAAAGACTCATTCTTACTTCACACTGGATCTACTGTATAGTTTTAAAGAAATTGGAACTTAGTGAACTTAAAAGTTGTTCTTATTTTCTAGCATTGCAAGTGAAATAGAAAGATTTTCCCTAATCATATGTTTTTTAGTTGCAGAAGTAGTGGTGGGATTCATTTCTGCAATAAATCTGTGAGTATACACTGCTGAGTCCTTAATACTCTTTATAAGGAGTCAAGAGTAATAAGAACAACTCAACTGATCAATTTCAGAAGAGTGATATTAGGATGAAATTAACTATAACTCAAAAGTTCTTCTTTGTAACTGTTAATATATAAAATAATCTAAAGATTAGTATCTCAGTGTTTCCAATAACTACCTACATAACTGAGATTTCAGTATTCATAATATAATTATCAATATTTTTAGGCTAAATTCTTCTTTAATGAACAATGAAAATAATTATTCATTTTACAAGCACAATATGATTGTGCATTTTACAATGCACAAATATGATTTGTGCATTACTATGTAATTAAATTGAAAAATTAATTCTTTACAGCTTGAAGAAAAAGAAATTGTAGAGAATCTTTTCTTTATATAATTACGTTTAGCTCAGTTGCATTTCACTCAGCACCTTGAGGGAAAGGAAGGAGTGGAAGAAGGATGAACAACATTATCTCAGAAAATTTATTTCCTTAGAAGGCTATATTAAAAAGCCATGTTTAGGCAGAGATTACACCTGGCCAAACATTAATTCTGGCAAATTAAACTGCAAGAAAGATATGAGTGATCAAAAGGGTTCTTCAGAGTAAAGACAGGTCTTTAACCTAAGTTACAGTTTATATTATAAGCTTCAAATTTAATTATCATATTAATAATAATTTAAAAAATCCCCCTAAGAATCCATAATTCTCTTATTGGTAGCCTTTACAAAGACACCAATTTAATGTGAGCTTAAAACAAAGATCACACTGAGTGGCAAGATAAGTATTATTTTGCTCTTCAAATATGCCGTTAGAGTTCTTAGAGCCTGGATTCATGAACTTACTCCCATTTTTGGCATGGCCTTTTTCTTTCCAGATTATAATTATGGCTATTTTTTTCCCTATCTGCTTTTATTTAGATGTCCATTCTGATATGCTTACTTTATGATATATTCCTTGACATTTTCTTACTTACATTCTCTGATCTTTTTCAAATAATAAGAAAAGTCTTTGTTTCTTTTCTTTTTTCTCTTCACTTTCTTTCAAAGGAAAAAAAAAAAAGGTCTTCACTAAACTAAGTCTGTAGCCAAGTCACCTGTGAAAATGTTTGGTTTTCTCCTACCACTAGCCCTTTTTTTTCCCCACATCTTTTGTCTAACTGTGATGTAATTTCTGGCAGCTTAGAAACAAGACCTTCTCTGCACTTTTATTCACAGCACAAATGATCACAGATAGAGACAGTGAAAAAACAGACACAGCATTTATTCCTGTGGAAAAGTGTATTCTTGAAAATTTGAAAAGACTGCTTCACTCTGCCTGTTGCAGTAAGAAGTGTAAAGCAGCCGTGAACCAAGTACAGCTTGAGGAAATTTCTCATCTTGCTTCAGCAAATCAAATTATTCAAGAAACAAGATGTTTAAAGACAAATTGATTTCTTTCAAAATTATGAGGTATATGATCTATCCTTGTGTCGTATTCTATTTTTGCTAGTAGTGCTGGACAAATTTATCTAAAGGATACAGTTAGCAAGTTTTTTTAAAGTGCATTTTTTTTTAATTATTTTGAAAAAGGATGGAGCCCTGTATATTCTGCTATATAAAGGGGGAAAAAATAATAACTATCAAGTTGTTGCTAATTAGAAACATGGCACCTAATGATTGTGTCTAGATAGCCAATTACTGACGTAGTCCCAGTTTTGGAAGTGTTAGCCCAACTGCTCTGGAATTCACATGTCAGCTGCTGTTAGTTGAACTCCTCTGCATGACTGAAGCAAACGGCAACTTCCTTGAGCTGACGGAAGACAGCATAAAAAATTCCTCATACATTTGCTCTAGCATTGAAAATTCTTGAGTAGATTCTCATAAGAAAACTGTAAAAATGTCGTGTTAAACTGGTAACCTAGAGGACACATAAGATAGTGCCTCCTTTGAATCAAGAGGTTTGTTAAGAGTGCAATATGTATCTATTGGTGGGCAGCATCAGTGGAAGCATATTAACTGGTAACTTGCTAGACATGTTTGATGTCCCTGGAAGTCAGCTTTAACCTTTTAACCTTCACATTTTGGGTAATAAGATCTGAAATATGTATTTGGTACTGCTGTCTAATTACACTTATATTTGTTTACGGGTATATTTTGTATATCTCATGCCTATTAAGCAGCGAGCCCTGATAAAACTGATGACTCTGTTATCATACACTGTCTTTAGCTACCTGCAGCAGAACATTTTAAATGTTGCACAGAATTTTGCCAAAATAACATCAAACAGTAAGATGATGACCAGTCATGGAAGTAACAATTTTATAGTGCTTCTTAGCGTTATCCTCTTGGGATACATACAGAATCAGACTTGGACTACTAGGTACAGAGCTATCAAAGATAAGGAAACTAAATGACCCTAGGATATTTCACTCCTCAAGTTTTGAAAAAAAAAAAAAAAAAAAAGGAGATACTCCATTCACTTTAATGAAGATTTTCCTGAGATCACTGGTTTGACAAGCTTTTCTTTAAAAGGTCACCTTGTCAGGCTGCTTTCTACATTCTGTAATAGCTCTACTACCAATGCAACACAAGCAGGTAGTTGACCAACCATGGTGACATAAAAGGAAGCCCTGCTCTCACAAAAATCACATATTGAGGTAATATAGTCTTAAAGAAAGGTGGTTTTAATAAAGAATTCTCTTTATACTGGAGGCATTTTTTTAGATTTATATCCTGTAGACTATGATGACAACTCAATAATGACTGCCCCAGACCCCTATATTAATAAGATTTAATATGGCGAAGTTTCCAGAAATGTGTTTTTTGAAATATTATGAGTCAAAACCAGTTCCTCTGAAGCTGAATCTCAACAACAGTTTTTTATGAGTTTGAATTCAAAGAATTATATATAGTATAAAAAAAAATAGAAAGAAAAAGGAAAGGAAAGAAAGTATAAAAATAAGAAAGCAAGCAAATTAGTTAACTAGTCCTTACATACAGCAGATATATGGTTACTAAGCCATACTTGTCCTACAGAAGCAGATTACTGTAATATACTTCTTTTCTAAACCTTTTGAAGTTTGTTTTTGGGAGTTAAGAATAGAATGAAATTAATTTTCACTGCAAGTGTATTAAGATGTAAATTCCAGAAGTTTTGCATTGAAGTAACAGCTATGTTAAAAAGTATTTCAGAGCTAGTTTTCTGAACTGGTATTTATATGACTGTACTAAGGTAAAAGACTATGGGTTCCCAAATATTCAGAATTTAGCAATTCATCAATAACTCAATAAATTAAACTTTTGTTTCTTCCCAAAATCAATATGCTTATCTCTCCTAAAGTGTCGTATATATTTTAATGCTCTAAGAAATTACATTTGCAATAAAACTATTAAATTAGTAAACTGAGTGCAATTTGTATGTGAATAGCTTCATTTAATGGAGTATGTTAACTATCATCTCATAAGCCACTGTAGCTTTAATTGTAGACTTACGCTTTTATCTTGTATTTCTGTGTATTTATTTCCCTCCAGTTTATGCCAGAGTACTTTATATCTCAATTTAGAGCAGCATAAGGCCAATCACTAAGGTGTGTTCATATGAGAACGTAGCCTGGGCAGTAAACTTGTTTTTATTTTTTCGTTTAATTATGTAAGTCTTAATTTTATGCCTATCATTCCTGCAAGTCTTTCACAATCTATCCCAGGATGATCTATGATTTTCTTATATAAAATAAGTATGTATATGTGTATTTGTGTTTTATATATCTAAAAAGCCATCTACAGCTGCACACAGATCAAAATAAAAATGTAGAATGCATTTATATTTTGGAACAACAGTACAAAAGCTTTTTGAACAGTGTAATCTCAAAATATGTACATCCAAACAGGGATGTTTTGTGAATGAATTTTTCAATAGCACATTGGACTCATTTAAGAGAAAAACACCAAGGATACTATGGTTGTGCAAGGTGAACTAGTGCAACATCAAATTCTTAGATCTTTCTTTAAATAAAATCATTTGAAGTAGCTATTTTTAAATTATAATGATGTGTTTAGTTGGTTTTTTTAAAAAAAAAAATAATCAACAAATGGGGTATTAGCAGATCTGCAGAACTACAGGGAGTTTTCTAGGTGTTTAAGACTCTACAGCCTCCTACAAATCTTCCGTGACTTTGCATTTACCTGAATTTAACATTAGCTGTAGCATTAGTAGTATCCAGGTGTAGAAGTTAAGAGAAAGCATAGCCGCTTTGTGCAGTTACTATTCTCCTGAGCCTGAAAGGAGTGAGACAGTCAGGAGTAGGACAGTGGGAAATAGATGAAATTAAGAGTTTAACTCCTTCCTACATACTTCTGTCACTGAGTAAGACTCAGTGGGTTTTGTGGAAGGGAAGAGATCTGCTAGTAAGGGGATATCACAGAATTCTGTATAACTAGACACAACTTTGGTCAGTTATAACTCAGAGCCAGAATCCCTTTTTCAGAGTTTATCCTCTGATAGGAAAGCTACAATTTAGTCTTTATACCTTGTGGAGGGGACTCCCTCTAGCTATTCTTATTTAAGCAATGATATATCTTACTGTGTTTGGAGACACCAAAGAAGGTGGAACAATCTGTATGGTTTGGAGTAACTGTCAAGTTTATATCTAACTGAGTATTCTGCATTTGACATGAGCCTCTGGCAAATGTTTTAGGAAGTGAATGTGATATGAGGCAGGTAATGAGTGATCTTTCCACCAAGGTCTTCCCACTGCTTCCTTTGCTTAGCCGCAGGAAAAGTACAGTGTGTCTAAACATTTTGAGAGGTAATATTTCATAGCAGAATTGTAAAAAAAAAATACAAAGGAAACATCATAAAGTGTTTTGCCTTGTATGTATTTTCTTTGACTGTCATTGAAAAAAACCTGCATAAAATACATAATTTCATTCATATTTCAGCTGCAGACAGCAAACACAATGGATGAAAACAACATGATGATGATTCACAACATCTTCCTTGATGCATTTCACACCTGCTAACCAAGGTCAGTAATAAATTACAATAACTTATGCATCAGACAGTTGCGAAGCAAACAGTTTTGCAAGCCCTTTCCAGATTTAGATTTATAACTTCTCTGGGGCTGGCATTACAATATAGTTGAGTGATATTAACCAAATGTGTCTCTGATAGATGTATGCATGTGTGTACATACAGACAACTACATATATACATATATATATGTATAAAGTAATGCATCTGTGTAAATACACGCACACACAATCTTTTCCACTTCAGCGAACAACAGTTCTCAAAGAAAAAATTTGAGGCACAGTCAGCAACTTTGGTCAAAGTTTCTGAGGTTAAGAGGAAGCTGGTCCAAAAATTTGAAAAAAAAAAAAAAAAGTTTTCTTTTTATATTTAGCTTTTTAATGGCAAACATTCTGGGCAAAAATGCAAAAAAGAAGTTTCTGATATTTAATTGTCACTTTCAAAAAATTAAGGAAGAAATGGAAATGATTGTTCAGTTTTAGCCTGTGTTTCTTTTCTATATCTCCTTGTAAAAATAAAAACACAAAAAGAAAACCAAAAGGAAGAGTTAATCCCTAAAAAAAAATAATGAAGAAACTGTGAACATTAAATTTCAAACATTTTAATTGATCAATTTTTATAAACATATATGATCAAAATTCCATTTTCCTTGGTAAATGTGTACTGTCTACTAGTTCTACCCCTCTCTGTATTCAGCAATATGGATCTGTAATCACAGTTACATAGAGAGCGTATTGGTGTTACCTGTCCTCATTGTTGTGACAGACTGTTTCTAATCTCAGGTTAATGATTTTGCAGGATTTCTTTCAGTTTTGTTCAGGAGGTAACATCAATTCTCTGTAATTGTAAACTAAACTAATTTTAGCTTCTCTAATACCCACTCTAGTGTTGTCAAAAAAAAGTGTTCATTATCACTTAAAATCTTTCAAAGCAGGAAGTGAAATTCATTTGTGACAGGAAGAAGAGAGACAAAATGAATTATTTTTAGGCCATGTCCATCAAAAAACTTCCAAGGTAGTTTGAACATTTTAGATATCAAATAAAAATTAACTGTATTAGACTTTCCTATGGGCAATGAACTCGTCAAAATCTAAGACAGGATGTCCTGAGATCCTTTCAGTTAGGCTGGTGTGACAGAGATCTAAATCAAACCAATAGTTTTTGTAAAACCAAGGTTCTCCTTCTTATTTCCCTGAATATTTATTTCAAACAATACAATAAAAATTACTTTTATATTTTTTTATATTGCATTCTCAAGTAAAATTAGTTTATTAGATGTATGATTTATAAAATACTCTCCTGGAATTCTTTTAATATTACCATTACATACCAAAGTGAATTCATACAGGCAATTTATAAGAACACAAATATTCTTCTACTAGTGGAAAACAGTTACTTCATCTATAATTTCTCAGTGTCAATCTTTAACTGGAAACATACAAAATGTTTAAAAAACAGGCTTGGAAACTACATTAGTAATTCAATTGGATACTAAAACTTAGGATTTCACAGGATAGAACAGTCTTAAAGCATGATTATTTAAAGAACACTTTTTTTTTTTTTTTTGCTTCCAGAACTGTGTTGGTTTTGTGTGGCAAGGTTTTGGTAGCGGGGGGGCTACAGGGGTGGCTTCTGTGAGAAGCTGCTAGAAGCTTCCCCTGTGTCTGATAGAGCCAATGCCAGCCGGCTCCAAGACGGACCCACCGCTGGCCAAGGCCAAGCCAATCAGCGCCTCTGTGATAACATATTTAAGAAAGAGAAAAACAGTTAGAGAGTGCTTTTGCAGCCAGAGAGAGGAGTGAGAAGATGTAAGAACATCTGCAGACACCAAGGTCAGTGAAGAAGGAGGGGGAGGAGGTGCTCCAGGCGCCGGAGCAAGATTCCCCTGCAGCCCGTGGTGAAGACCATGGTGAAGCAGGCTGTCCCCCTGCAGCCCATGGAGGGAGGATGAGGGGGTGTAGAGATTCCACCTGCAGCCCGTGGAGGACCCCACGCCGGAGCAGGTGGAGACACCTGAAGGAGGCTGTGGCCCCGTGGAAAGCCCGCGCTGGAGCAAGCTCCTGGCAGGACCTGTGGATCCGTGGAGAGAGGAGCCCACGCCAGAGCAGGTTTGCTGGCAGGACTTGTGACCCCGTGGGGGACCCACGCTGGAGCAGTTTGCTCCCGAAGGTCTGCACCCCGTGGAGGAGACTCACGTTGGAGAAGGCCGTGAAGGACTGTCTCCCGTGAGAGGGACCCCACGCTGGAGCGGGGGAACAATGAGTCCTCCCCCTGAGGATGAAGAAGCGGCAGAAACACCGCGTGATGAACTGACCGTAACCCCCACTCCCCGTCCCCCTGTGCCGCTGGGGGGGGCGGAGGTTGAAGCCGGGAGTGAAGTTGAGCCCGGGAAGATGGGAGGGGTGGGGGGAGGTGTTTTTAAGATTTGGTTTTATTTCTCATTCCTCTACTCTGTTTTGCTTAGTAATAAATAAGATGAATTCCCTCTCTAAGTTCGGTCTGTTTTGCTCGTGATGATAATTAGAGAATGATCTCTCCCTGTCCTTATCTCGACCCGTAAGTTTTTTTTTCCATTGTACCTTTTCTCCCCTGTCTAGTGAAAGAGGGGAGTGATAGAGCGGCTCTGGTGGGCACCTGGCCCTCAGCCAGGGTCAACCCACCACAAGAACCATCTTCAGCAGAAACGTATCCTACAGGAGATAACAACGTAACCAGTTGTACCTTTGCTAATACTTCATTCTGCTCCATAGGTACTATCCTATGATGTATTTAATTGAATTAAATTTGGAATAATTTTTCTTAACTTGTATTTATCTAGTAAGTTATCAATTCTGTTTCAGATATGATAAAATGCCCTCAGAATAGTCTGTTCTAGCAACATCAGGTTTTCTAATAAAAGATGTCAATAACTCTAACTTATTTTACTTATTTACTCATTTTACTTAGAGCACAAATAAAGCTAGAAACATTATTCATTTCCCTAAACACCAGCAGTTCTGGAACAACCGTGAGAACATATGTGAAAAACAGACAAAAATTATTCAGTTGGCACCCCAGTTTAAAACTCAGAAAAAATGTTCTTTAACATGTGAATATAGAGGTTAATATAGATATGCATATATTCCCATATCTCTTGAGTCCCTAAATCTCAAGCAGGGACTGGGGCAATGAAGTCACACGCATCGCAGGAAAAGATCAGGTTCAAGACCACCTGAAGAACCTGAAGGTGCACAACTCAATGGGACCTGATGAGATGCATCCAAAGGTCTTGAGGGAACTGGTGGATGAAGTTGCTAAGCCACTCTCCATCAGATTTGAGAAGTCATGGCAGTCTGGTGAAGTTCCCACTAACTACAAAAAAAGAAACATAACCCCCATTTTTGAACAGGGAAAAAAAGACCTGGGGAGCTACAGGTTAGTCTCACCTCTGTGCCCGGCAAGATCATGGAGCAGATTCTCCTGGAAACTAAGGCACGTGGAAAATAAGGAGGTGATTGGTGACAGCCAACATGGCTTCACTAAGAGTAAATTGATATATAGGGGACATAGATTTAGATCAGACATAAGGAGGAAATTTTTGTAGTGCAGATGATGAGACACTGGAACAGGCTGCCCAGAGAAGCTGGGGATGCCCCATCATTGGAAGTGCTCAAAGTCAGGTTGGATGTGGCTTTAAGGAACCTGATCTAGTGAAAGATGTCTCTGCCCATAGCATGGAGGTTGGACTCAATCATCTTTGAAGGCACCTTCCAACCCAAACCATTCTATGATTCGACAAACTGGGTGCCATCTTTGTGTTTATACAAAAGGTTCCCCAGTTTTATTAATACAAGACCATGCTCAGGATTATAGAATATATATCACAAATAGCATTTTTCATTATGTAACATCTTTCTTATAGAAAGTCTTTGTGCTACCATTAGTTCTAGTAGCTTTTAAATTGACATTAGTATTCTATAAAGCTGTTTATATACATTTTTCTAGTTTTTATTTCTTTTTTTTTTTAAGAAAAATGTTTCTGATTATATTGAAATATTTTTCTGCTTCATGCCTTATGCTCATGTCTCCCTTCCCATAATACCCTATGACTTCACATGGACAAGGTAACTCTGATGTCACTGCCTTGAAAAAGATTATACCATAAACCTTACATTTGAAAACTAAAAAATTACATCAAAGCTCTCAAAGAAATCTTTTATACATTCAGAAAGCTCACTTCAGTACTCCAAAGTGGTTGCACAAGTTTACTGAAGGAGTTTTATTGAGAGCTATTAGAAAAAAAGGAAAAGTCTCTCTGGTCAAAGACATCTTGAAGAAAAGTCCTCCTATGAGTGCAAAGAGTGCTTTATTTAATGAACTGACTGTTAATAATTTAAATTTTGCCACTAGCAAGGTTGGACCTATGAAACTAGCATCCATCTGTCCTCTCTTCTCCAGCTTAAAAACCCTGACATTTTCACTGGTCTAAACTCTGGGTTTGATTTATACAGTCTAAAGGTAGACAATGATTCTTCTCTCCTTTTTTTTTTTTTTTCTCTGCACAGCATCACTCCATTTCTCATTCTCACCTATAGAACACAGAAATATTTCATTTGAAAATCATCTAAAATGTGCATAACTGTCAACTGATGCTATGGGTACAGAACAAAAGCAGAAAATTTGTAGAGTATGTTAGTGTTGTAACTTCACTACTCTCCCAGGTGAATTTTGCAAATAGTGAAGAGTTTAGAGAGTAAGAGGCTGACAGCTTTTTAGTACAGTTGAAATTTCTGGCAAACACATTTGCTGAACTTTCAGTTTTCAACTAAATGCTTTGTCATCTTATAATAAGGACAAATTTAGTCTCATTTTCAAACTTGTCTCTTCAGGAGCTCTGTAGGAATTCTGCTTTGTGGTTAACTGTGAAATTTTATCTAGAATTGTTGCTGCTGGGGACAGAGGAATATGGAAGCCAAAGCTGAGCTTTCTCCTTATATATTTCAGGTGTATGTTAGAGGGGACAATCACAGACAAATTTTTATGAAGTGGGATGTGAATGATCTAAGGTTCATCAGTGTCACTGTCACACAATGTAAATGAAGAAGATTTAATGAATTTAAGACATTCATGGTCACAAACTGAGAGATCTATGCCATCAGTCAGCATTCCTTTTACCAATCTATGGCAAATAGAGAAGCAAGTGTGTGACTGATGAAATGCAGTTAAACATTAATTTCTATGACTTCAACAGTACATTTTATTTTCTTAAATAACTGTGTAGGTGTTTTAATCATGGTTTTTATTTCAAATAAGAAGTAGGCATCTTGCCCAATAATCTATGAATTCTCTTAGGATGTGCACCTCAAAGAGTTGTGGTCAACGGCTCGATGTCCAAGTGGAGATCAGTGATGAGTGGTGTTCCTCAGGGGTCAGTACTGGGACCGGCGCTGTTTAACATCTTTGCCAGAGAAGCGGACAGTGGGATCAAGTGCACCCTCAGCAAGTTTGCTGACAACACCAAGCTGTGTGGTGTGGTCGACACGCTGGAGTGAAGGGATGCCATCCAGAGGGACCTTGACAAGCTTGAGAGGTGGGCCCGTGCGAACCGCATGAAGATCAACAAGGCCAAGTGCAAGGTCCTGCATGTGGGTCGGCACAATCCCAAGCACAACTACAGGCTGGGCAGAGAATGTATGGAGAGCAGTCTTGAGGAGAAGGACTTGGGGCTGTTGGCGGACAAGAAGCTCAACATGAGCCAGTGATGTGCGCTTGCAGTCCAGAAAGCCAACCATATTCTGGACTGCATCAAAACAAGTGTGACCAGCAGGTGGAGAGAGGTGATTCTCCCCCTCTGCTCCACTCTCATAAGGCCCCACTTGGACTACTGCGTCCAGCTCTGGGGTCCCCACTACAAGAAGACATGGAGCTGTTGGAGGGAGTCCAGAGGAATGCCATCAAGATCATCAGAGGGCTGGAGCACCTCTCCTATGAGGACAGGCTGAGAGAGTTGGGGTTGTTCAGCATGGACAAAAGAAGGCTCCGGGGAGACTTTATAGCAGCCTTCCAATACCTGAAGGGGCCTACAGGAAAGATGGTGAGGGACTGTTTATCGGGGAGTGTAGTGACAGGACAAGGGGTAGTGTGTTTAAGATGAAAAAGGGTAGATGTAGATTAGATATTAGGAAGAAATTCTTTACTGTGAGAGTGGTGAGGCACTGGAACAGGTTGCACAGGGAAGTTGTGGGTACCCCCTTCCCTGGAAGTGTTCAAGGCCAGGTTGGATGGGGCTTTGAGGAACCTGGTCTAGTGGAGGGTGTCCCTGCCCATGGCAGGGGGGTTGGAACTAGAGGTCCCTTCCAACCCAAACTATTCTATAGTTCTATGATTCTATGAGTCAATGGTTCAATGATTCTATGTATAATTCTAATTGATTTTTATTTATTTTTAGTTTTTACAGATAAAAATTTTCCCAACAACAATTTAGTATAAGCGAGAGAAATAATGAAGAATGTATTGATGCTGATTTCAGTGATATTCAGAAATATTTCTCTTTTTTGCAATAAACCAAGGTTTCCTGTGTTTATTTTTTTCTCTGAAAAACTTACATTTATCGGTAATAAATAGTTTAATGTTTAAAAATGTATGACTTTTATAAAATTCAAATGAACATTTATAATGTTCTGCTGTTTGTACATCCTTTTTAGTTATTTGCACAATAAAAAATAATGGGAATTTCTTTTATAAGTTTTGTTGCTGAAGTGACTAATGTAGAGTTGCCCTTGCATATGCTTTGCTACACATGGGAACAAGCTAAAATATCTCAAAATGAGAGAAACCTTTCTTTCCTGTAATTCATTGAATGTTCCTTCCTCCTGCCAAACAATGAGCCTGTAAAGATTCCTTTTCTACATCACCATCCTGAATTACTCCTGGTTTGCTTAATGCATTATGAGATCAATTTACAATCTATTTAAATCTGTCCTTCTGCATACAGTTGTGCATCATCACACCTAATCTTGTTTATATTACTTCTGTCAACAAAGCAGTTCTTACAAAGTTCAAGTCCTTTTGATGCCCCTGTGTTCCCTGTCCTATGCAATTACTTAGATCAGCCAGAGTAATATCAGATCTTAAATGTGTGCAATTCCCATTGGCAAAAGGAAGCATGATATTTTCATGCTACACAGATGTGATCTTAATATGCATTTTTTTAAATATTTATTTTCATGGCTATCTAGAAAATTTGCTCAAATAGGTTTTTCAATTAATAACTTCATCAGAATAAAAAATGCATAATCATGCTGCTTTGTAATATATTTACAGGAAAATAAAACCCACCCTGCTTTCAACTCTAATTGTGAATAGTCTTCTAATTTTAGCATTATATTGTGAAAATTATGAGTATGAAGTCAGTTTCCAATGCTTTGTTTGGAAAAGAGCTCTACTGTATTAGGTCATGGTACATTATTTTCTCCAAAGCTCTGATGTCTGGCTGTATAGGAACCATGATTAGCATTCTAATAATGGAAGGAATATATGAGGTCTATTTCACTGGGGCTCAGTTACAATATTTAGACCGAAGATGACAAGTCCATAGGATTAGTCATGAATGAGACTGTCTTGCACTGAAACAATTTGTTAAACAAGATCATTGTAACAAAATTATCTGTTGATGAGATAAACCACTGAAGAATCCAAGTTATGATAACATGGTCCAGCTGTGATCTACATAAAAGAAGTACTGATTTCCTAATGTATTACATTATATATACATATATGTGGTTGAGCGTTGCAGCTTACAGGTAGAAAAAGTATTGACATAGATTGCTTGCAGTGCAGAGGTGTGAGGGTTTAATTGTTAATAGATATTAAATGTTTGAGGTCCACAGATGGTAGTTACTCCAAAAGTGCAAAATATTATCTTTATTACATATGTAGAACACTATTACTCAATCTGATTACATGCATATTCTACCACCCTCATGATTTGGTAATCAAATACTTCCTGAACTGGAAAGATTTGCAATGCATCTGCTAATATAATACAACCTACCAAGCTTGTAAGTTGTATAAAATACTTATACATTATTCAGAGTCTTTAATAAAATTCTAGGCAACACAACTGCTTAGTGTAAACTCTAAAAAAATATGGATAGTGATGTAAACAACAAATACTCCTCTTCTTAGTTAGTTAGTTTGAATCAATAAAAGCAAGGGGTTTTTTTATCAGTGTTTTCATCTCATTAGGGTTACTTGCACTCATAAAAACAACTGCCTTAGTCTATTAATTTAATGAAGACCCAAGCAAGGACCCCAGGAAAGGCTGGTAGTACTTTTGCATTATGTCCTCACAAATGCTAGTCTGCATTATAGATAAAGGAAACTAAATTTCATTGACCTGGGCTTGGATTCCTCTTTACCAGACTTCAAATGCCAGAAAGGTAGGAGCTGTTGTGGTTTAACCCCAGCCTGCAACTAAGCACTGCACATCTGCTCACTCACTCCCCCCACAACGGGCTGGAGGAAGAGAATTGGAAGGGTAAAAGTGAGAAAACTTGTGGATTGAGATAAGAACAGTTTAATGATATAATAATAATAATAATAATAATAATAATAATAATAATAATAATAGCAGCAATGAAAAGGAAAATAACAAAGAGAAATAAATAAAACCCAAGAAAGGCAGGTGATGCAAATTAAAATAATTCCTTATCACCATCCAACTGATGCCCAGCCCATCCCTGAGCAGTGACCCTCCCCTCAAACCTCATCCATTTTACTGATGAGCATAATGTCATACATGAATATTCCTTTGGTCAGTTGGGGTCAGCTGTCCTGGCTGTGTCCCCTCCCAACTCCTTGTGCACCCCCAGCCTCCTCGCTGGTGGGGTGGTGTGAGGAGCAGAAAAGGCCTTGGCTCTGTGTAAGCACTGCTCAGCAGTAACGAAAACATCCCTGTGTTACCAGCACTGCCTTCAGCACAAATCCAAACCATAGCCCCATACTAGCTACAGTGAAGAAAAGTAACTCAACCCAAGCAAAACCAGCACATGGGCCTAATCATATGTGGAAAGAATGAGTCTAATCTCTGGAGAAATTTAATTCTCCCCATTGACTATAGAGGAAATGTTTATATTAAGGTGTGTGTCACAACATACTCTTCACAGGAAAAGCCAGCTGAAGAGGTTCCTGTAATTTTTGCCAGAGCATGCTTCAGTTCAGCACCCCTTGTTTATTTAACGTTGTGGGTTATTAATGGACATTATTATCCATTTCACCTATCAGTTTAAAAAGTCCTGCTGAGAAACAGAGCAACTGAATTTTTAGAGGGTTTTGTAGCACAACATACCATATGTTACTACAGGATGCACATCACATGATGTTCTGTTCAGAGTTTCTTTAGCCCTCTTGCAGGAAGCATGTTTGAAAAAACTTCTAAAAGGAGGCGTGACTTCCACACTTCTACATACGAAGAAAAATTGTAAGGCTAGCATCATTTTTCTTATTTAATGAATTCCTTGTTCAGTGTTGGAAGAAATTCCTCAGGTTTTTTTTTTTTTTTTTTTTAACATTCCAATATGAATGCTATGCTGCATCTAAAATAGGCTTATTTCTAGATAAGACTAAATAAGTCATAAAGCAAATGCCAAATTCAGACTAAGTTTTCAACCTCACACAGCCTAAGCATGCCTGAAAGAAATGTTTACCCTTTTACAGATTTTAAAAGAATCTTAATATCAAAAGTAACTAAAAATCAAATAATTAATTCATGCAACAGAGAGTAAATCTGAAATATTTATAAATGTGAACAGAAATAAGTACAAATTTTTCATGCTTTATCTTAAAATAGCTGAAGATAATTCAAGAAGCCTTTTCTCCCCATGCAATTCCCCAGAAAAAGCATAAAAAGTTCTACTAGCCATAAAGAAGTAAATGGAGATACATAATTTGAATACCAGCAGGGAAAACACCTGACATCATTCAATTATTTTTATTATAATAAGGAAGGGAAAATAACCAAAGGTGCTCTAATTCACTGAACAGCCTTTAAAATTTTCTTTTGTTTTCCTTTTTCTCCTACATTGTTTCTTGGCATTCCTGAAATGCAGTTCATATCCTCACATCGTTCCTGGCAATTTTTGAAACAGAATACTTTAAGGAATGGCGTTCCATTTGTTTCTCTTATGAGAATGTACATATCTTAGTTTGTTGGGGAGGGGTCAGAAGGACAGTATTAAGGGGAGAAATGAAGAGCACACATCCTCACTATTCATAATTACAGTTGAGGACAAATGAACATTTCCACTATTAGCAGCACATTTAACATTCTCGTTAAGTCGTTAAGACTCGTTGGTCTTTTTTTATTTTGACATTACAGAAATTTTCATTGTTAACAGTTCACCTTAAGAAAACTGATGGAAGTAACTCTGTAACAGAAAGTCTTGGTCAGAGCTAATACAGTATTGTACTGTTGTAGTGTGACTATTGAATTCTATGGATTTCCACTAACATAAATAGAGCAATTTAAATCCTATAATGTCATCATAAGAATAAGGCATTTTTTCATTGCACCAGGTGGAATAGCATTAACAAGGATGAGGAAAAAAACCATCTAAATTGTTTAATTGCAAGAATAAAACTTCCTAGCAGCACAGGCTCATTTTAGTATTAAGAAACAAGCCAACCTTAAAGCAAAACTTGAAGTTCAAAACCTGTGTTGCCTCATGTAAACTACTTACTCAGAATGCACATTTTAAATTTAATCTATCAGGCATTGTTAGGAACAAGAGCTGTAGTGTACCTGGTTTTGAAAACTGCTGAGTGCCTGCTTTCTCTACACTGAAGTTGAAAATCATCCTTGATGTTCCTTGTTTTAACACTCTCTTTAGGAGAAGAGATTAAAGTAGGCAGCAGCAGCAAAGATTTAAAGAAGATTTAAATGGAGGTTGTGAATTCCATTAGGGATCTTAGAATATGTAAACAACAAAAAACATCATCTAATCCCCTCCTCTCTGTGAATTGGTGAATTCAGTCCTCTATATGACAATTGTTTATCATAGCACAGAGATTTAGCATCCTATTATCATCCAGTTATTATGAATCCATTTTTTATTCTTGTTGACTGGCTCTTTTTTTTAATTTCCATTCTATAAAGGGAAGGCCATTCTTTTAAAATAAACATTGCATGTTGCTCTTTTTAGCGATTCACATGAAAGCCTAAGCTTACTTACAAATAACTCCGTCAGTAGGAATACTAGTGTCTATAAGCGCTAAATTTCTTTAGGTTATCAAAGAATGCAGGGATTCTGAGAGGAGTGTCTAAGTCTTAACACAAACACACATGCATACGCATACACACACAACTCAAATTACCCTCGCATAAAATATAGACATATTTTTGCTTTTACTTATTACAATTATTTGATATTAGAGCTACAAGCTGCTGACTTCTGCATAATTTTGAAATCTAACTCAGGGGAAACTTTAGCATAAAAATCACAAAGGCTGAATGGATTCACAAAACTCATGTAAGTACCCCTCTATCGAGGCACCAAGATTAGATGAAGACAGGAGTAGGCTAGACATAGAGGTTGGGAAACACAGGGAAAGGAGCTGGCCAAGATAATAATGGGATAAATGGGATTACATTTGTGAGAGAGGAGAATCATGGAAATGGATCAGCAGGCATAATGTTAGGCAAGAACTGAATTTGGGAGAAGCAAGATAAAACCGTAGTTACTTTCTGGATGATTTCACAGAAATTGTTTTAACTATTACCAGAGGATATAACTGATTGTTGAATGTTGATAATTTTGGACAGAATAAATAATGAAACCTCTTTCTCATTTTCTGAAGAACAATACTATGCAAAAAAACCCTAACATTGACATAAAAAACAATACTATGAATATGTGTGAGTCACAAAAGGTACACTGTCTATGGCTCAAAGGAAGAAATAGCTAACTATTAATGTCCCAACTGTATAAATAAAATTGAGAGGGGTTTCTGGCTGCTTCTCACTTAGGCACAAGTTAAACGAAGGCAATCTCAGGTAAATGAATTAGTGCTTATGTGAATACATGAATATTTCTATTATTCATTTATTTTTCCTAATATAATGTTAAGATCTTTTTAACAAAGATTTGTAGGCATCCTCCGTCGCTGTCATTTTAAGTGCCATTTCATGTTTTCAAGATCCTCTAAAGCCAAATTTCCTCAAAGACAGTAACATCCACAAATGTAACAATCAATCAGAGCTGTTTTCTCCCAGAGAGTCAGAGCCAAGTAATCAGAGATAAACTTAGAATTTGTCAGTCTCGAAGACATTCCTAATTCAAGGCATATCAAAACAGGAATATGAGGAATATCAGCTTTCTTTGGAATAGGGGAGTGTCAAGCCAGAACTGTCCAATTTTTCTACTACATATTTAGGAAGATGTACATTTTCATTGATTATGTTCTTCAAGACCTGAACAGAATTTTAAAGGCTTGTTTATCTCTGCTGAAAGTGTTGAGACAGAGAGAACTAGAAAGATGAACCACAGTTAAAGGAGGAAGTCTCTGCATCTAGTAAAGGATGACTTACTCTAAGAAGTGTGACAAGCTGAACTGCTTCAACTTCGGGAATTTCACATAATTTAATCTATTGCCAGCTAACATAAACTTTATATTACTGATTCAGGTACAAGAAAAAAAGAAGATATAAACAGTTAAAGAAACATTTAGGGAAATGCCTTTCTAACCCCTCTGCCCCAGGCTCTGCTTCAGTCAAATACGTCTCCTCCTCCACTTTGTAGCCTCAACTTCCCTTCATTTTGCCACATTACACTCAGTCTCTTCCAATCCCTTTGGTGAGATGACAGGCGCTGTGGGAATTTGGGATCTGCACTCAATGGTTTCTTTCTGCTGCTCCTTGCTTCTTATTTTCCTCCACTGCTTCTCGCTCCTTAATAGTCCCCTGTGCTGCCATGGCCCAGTTGCCATCCTGGCGATGTCCCTGCGTCAGGATGGCTCCTCCACAGCCTGCTGTCCCTTAGGGGTGTCCCTGCCCTGGCGTGTGTTACCCATGGCCACGGTCCCCTTGGAGGTATCTCCTGCATCGTGGAGAATCTCCTTCCAAGGTGGTGGCTCCAGCTATGCCTCCTGTCCCTCACAACTCCTCTTTCTTAAACATGTTTGAGTAGAAGTGCCATAAACCCTTCTGCCTGGCTGAAGTTTTGGTATTCAGTGGCCTGTTTTGATCTGTTTCACAGCCTTATGGGATCGTCTGGGACCCGCACAGGGCAGTTCACTGCCTCCTCCCACACAGCTCACCCTGGCAGCACCCTGCTACCAAAACTCTGCCATTTATGCCCAATATAAGACAAAACATAACTATAATGATGGAGTGCACACCCAGCCCCAGAATGGAACATAATGCCTTCCCATGTAGGCATGGTGAATTAGTGAAGGAACATGAATGGTGACAAAATGTCTTGAATTTGGTCTCTGTTAAGACCTTAATGTTGTGAACAGACAGGCTATTCATGAAATAAACAGATTGTGTTTGTTTGCAGTTTGCAGAGTCTGATGGACTCAGGAAATGTGGGTTATGTCTACTAAACAGTCACTTTGCACCTTTCCATTACAGATTCAGGTAATCTCTTTGAAAATCAGTAACACCTCTAACCTATACTTGCACCTCAGAAAGGGATTTGTGCCTATTCAAGCTTTTGAAAATGCATTCTTAAATGCTTTTGCACTCAGATGATTTTTTCCAGTGATAAATTCCTGCCAAATTAAATATTTCTGTGCTATATAGTGAGATGGGTGTTCAGAGCTAATTCCTAATCTGATCATTTCCAGGTTCTCAGTTTAATATGATTTATCTACCTGAAAGAAGCAGTATGGTTGTTATCAGCCACCACTAATGAATGTATGAAAATGACACAGTACGTACTTCTACTGGCCAGTCATGCAGTCTAAATATACTTATATAAACCACTGCTACAGTTCTGGTACTCCTTGTGCCGTGATGAAATGAAAAGTCTCTAACAGATATGAGTGCGCAGATTTAGTATAAAAGAATGTCTGTAAGCCAGCTGGCCTAATGTTTGTGCACTGTAAGGAGGTCAAAGACCTTGTATGGTCTTAATAAATAGAATCAACTGACTTCATATGTATTTTGGCACTAATATGTGGCCTATGGCATCATTTCCTGAGGTTTAGTACAATATTAATAAAAAGACTATGCCAGATTAAGTCCAAATCAGTGTTATGGTGGAGAAAATTTTTTCTCTTTGCACAGTCAGAAAAAAAAATAAATTAAACGGAATAAGGCACAGCTGCTTATGGCATTACTTTGAAATACCTGCACAAACACAAATCCTCAAGTTAAGTTGAAGCTTGCTTCATTTTATTTATTTCTCATTAGTTTGCCTTAAATCACTGACTTCTCTGGGAAGGAAAAAAAGGAAAAGAAAAAAGAAAAAAGTCCTGCCCAGGCCAGAGAGATGAATAAAGCACATGCCAACAATAAATCCAGGTTTAGCCTTTGGCTTTGAAACACCCTGAATTCATTACATTTGTTTGTGCAGCCACTGTTAATCTGTTGTGACAACAAATTAAAGCTTGATTTAAATTAAAGCAAATCACAAAATAATTAGAAGCTTCTTCTCTCCCATACCACTTTCCAGCTCTTCATGCATTACTGGTCCAGGTTAGAGATTCACCACCTGCCATCTGATGCTTCAAAAGGTTTATTTGTTAGGCTTTCCTTTTGCCTTCATTGAAATATCTTTTTTTTTTTTTTTTTCTTCACAGTATCCTGTGGAGACTTACACATTAACCACTGTTTGACCTGCTTTCCTTCAAAGACTCTTACTTTAGATGTCAGAGGAAAATATACCTCTTGATTTCTTCTTTAGCAGTCCTAAGTGCTTGTTCCACACCCTCATTAACCATTTCTCTGAATTTTTTTATGAGACCTTCTCTGAAAGACATAATTAAAAAAAAAAAAAAAATCCAGTGTAATACATTATATTTCATTAATGACCTATGTTATGACTCAGTGTGCAGCACCCACGCCCACAGATGCATTCCTCATTTAAGAGAGACTCTAATCCTGTCCTACTTATTATTTTATTTCACTTTTTCTCCTTGGTAAATATCAAAGCCAACTTTGAAGCATGAATATGGAAGTTGGTAGGGGAAAAGTAGGCTGTTAAATTCTATGTCCAGGAAAATAAGTGTCATTCATTAATCAGTAAAATGTGCACTTCCTCCCTATCTGAAGAATACAAGATCACAGAATCACAGAATCAGAGAATGGCAGGGGTTGGAAGGGACCTCTGGAGATAATCCAGTCCAACCCCCCTGCTAGAGCAGGATCACCCAGAGCAGGTTGCACAGGATCGCACCCAGGTGGGTTTTGAATATCTCCAGAGAAGGAGACTCCACAGCCTCTCTGGGGGTTGATATCTGTGTTTAAATTAGATTATATTTAAGATTTATTTTGAAAAATAGAAGCATCATATCTTCTCAAAACCTTTTTTACTGGGATGGATTTTACAGAATGAATGTGTGTGTGTGCGCGTGCATGTGTTTGTGTGTATGTGTGTACGAGTTTCTGATGGCTAAGGGAGGAAAGAAGAAGTTGCAATTTCAACATTGATAGGTGAAAAATTCTACTTCTCTTCAGTTAATTTAAGACAATATCTTACATTGACTGTCTCTTTTTTTTTTTTTTTTTCAATAAATATATAATTTTGGATTGAATTTCCTAAACTTGATTGCCTTGTGCCATTTTACATGCCATAATGTAACCTCTTTTGCCTCCAGCTGCAAATGAATTCTAACATGTTTCTAAAAACATTTAGAAGTGAGAAGGAAGTGATGTTGCCAGTAGTAAAAAAATATTAATTTTGAATTTTCAGTGTTTGTATGGTGAGTTGGTATTAGTAACACATATGCCAGTTTTGGAATGATGTAGCTTTCAAAAAATTGTTTTGTATCATTTTGCTATATTAAGGTATGACTTATTCTGACTTGCAGGTGAAGCTAGGAGATTTTTAAAAATATACAGAAAAAATAGGAAACTGCAGTAATCTTATGAATGATGTTTTTTAAATCATGAAAAAACTTGTTGAAACTGATGCAACACATTCCTTTTTTAATTGCCCAGATCATCATGGGACTTGAGGTCACACATAATTATGATATCTTCAGCACCCCTGCTAAATCGCTAGTTACAGTAAATATTTATAAAATGAATTCTTCTAAGACTTAGGCTTTGGCATATAATTCATGTAATTATGAAAATGAGAACAGAAAAGTTTTTGTTACAGACTTGATTCTAGGCTTCTTGAAGACATATGAAATACTGTGCAAGTTACTGTATATAAACACCCTGCACATGTAGAATGCTACACATTCCTGATTATTTTTCTTCTTTTTCAAAACTTACAACAACAAAAAAAAATCTTAAAATATACCTGCAATGAAGTATTTTTAATAAAATACACAGAATTTGAGCCACCATGATACTAGTTTCTGCAGTAGCACATTTCTTGAAATTACTCACTTTATGGAGAAGAATGGTTTTGGGGATACTGGCTAATAAGTGGTAAGGTGAAAAAAAAGTCATCATTCGCAAGGAGTGCACTTCTCAAGATTAATTAACAAATTGATTCATCAGTACTTACAAGGACACAAAATTGCTTCACAAAAACATTTTTATATGCCCAAGGGAAAAAAAAAATTACACTGAAAAGAACCTAATATTGGATTTTTAGTCATGTGCAATAAGTGAATTAAGGATTAGCAATAGACTGTTCACACACACGCATTTCAAATGTTCAAGTGAATGAGCCATTTCATGATGCTCTGAACAAATGAAATATACAAGTCTAGTTTTAAGTTCCTAACCAGATCAATGGTTTTCAGTTTCTAGCATTCCTAATTATGCTATGATTTCATCAATCCACCTGATAACCAATAGAATTACTGGAACAAAGAAAGCAGGTTTTTCTAGAAAAAAAAGGAGCAATTAAAAACATTCCTGGCCATAAATCTTCTTGTAACCCTTCCATAGCTTCTCTAGTCTGTTTTCCACTTGATACGCAATCTCAAATGGCTTCATATCTCCCAATAATGTACTGAAAAATGTAATTACTTTCAGAGGAGAGTAGAGATGCTTTCTGGGTTAACTGATTTGAAGTCCAGCTCAATGGAAACAAACAGAAACCAAGATGCACTTTGAAAAATTGTAATGAAATGTTATGGATTGGGTATCCCCCTGACATATCAGGAATAATAACAGTGATGCCACAGTTTATGATCCTATCTCCATTTAACATTATAGTTAATTCCTGAGTGACTCTCTCATAGATGAAGATAAATGATAAATGATTGTATTATGAAGAAGAGAAATATATGAAGTCATATTTTAAGAGATGGTGGTTTAAGCACTATATAACTCATTCTCTGTTTAGTCACAGATTATGTTGATGTGAGTGGAGAGAAGTAATTCAGAAGGTAAAGAAAAATCTGATTTCCTTTTTTTTGGATCTATTGATTGGTGTGAGTAGCTTGACTAGGTGGTGTTGGAAGGGAATATGCTGCCAGAATGTTCACTGTCAGAGAAATTATGTTCTTCTCTCATAGTTTTGTTTATAAAATAGAAATGGTTATGACTAGGTTTATAACAAGCAATCCTGTAGTAAACAGGATGAATTTTAAACAGCAATACTGAAAACATTTTTAATCACTAAATTACTGGAATTTAGAACAGTTATTGGAGAGCATACTACATTAATCTCAATGATCAGTGATTTACTACTGGCAAAAGATGAAGTTCTAGGATACATATGAAAAATAACAGTAATAATAAAAATGCTTCTTTACAACTAGACACTAGAATTAATAAAATTCTATTCAGTGAAATTAGTTTTTCTAGTGTTAAAAAGAAGCAACATTTTTTTCATATGTCCATCTTGCATATTTTAATTCTTCTTAAAGTGTTCAAAATATGTTTAACCTAAAAAACAGATAAAATTGTGTTTAAGTGCCTTGATGCACTCTTTTCAGAGATCACAGAATACTACGAGGAAATTTCTCAGCTTACGTGAGTGCTATTCATGTGAAGTATGAGATAGCTCTACTCTATTAGTCTTTATTCAAATATGTCTGAAGTGATTACAGATCAGTAAAATAGAATGAATTACAAGATCTTCAGAGTGCTCAAACTCTCTGTGATGTTTCTAGTACTTTCTGATGTTTATAATATTCTATATTGAACAGGAACATTGACTAACCAGTTGTCTGAGAATTATTGTTCAATAAGATAATATTATGATAAAAGTTATATGCAGGAAAGTCCAAAGAATATAAGGTATCAAATAAGATATCCTCTTTTTCTTTCATGTAATGACTGAAGAAATAACATTAAACATTGAGATCCAGATTTGTCATCCATTTTATATCTTCCTTTTCTGTAAAATGAAATGATGTTCTGGCTCTGGAGAAAGATGCTATTAGCTTGCTAGGTGTGTTATTGTTTCATAACTATACATGAGGATGTCCTTCATTTGTGTTTACTGGTGTTTTACACATGGGTGAAATTACAGCACAAAGCATGGAAGACTTTGAAAAGCACTTCTTATGGACAAAATATTTAATTTCTATGCTGGAAACATTTCTATGTATTTTTCAGGTAGTTTGGCAGGCTGGTTTTACACTTCAAACCTTTTAATGATTTCAGATCTAACTCAAATATTAACTTGCTTCATACTTTTTGTGGAAAGGCGAAGATCTGTCCTCGCAAGTCAAAAAGAAACAGCATACTATAGGAAAAAATATTTATTTGACAAAACATCTCATTTGGTGTATAAAATTATTTTTAGAATTCTGATAAACAGCTTTGGTAAATTACAGTTTTTCACTTTTTACCATAAGAAGATATTCTAAAGCTGATTGAGTTTTTCTCAAATAGCAGCATTGCAAGCAAAACAGAGAGGTTTCTGGTTTTGCTAAAATAACCAATAAACCAGGAATAGACTAATTGAGTTTCATCAGCTATTATATATTTGTAAGACAAATAATTGAAAAGTTTATTACAATTTGGTTTTGTGTACACCAAAATAGCAAAGCCTATGTAAAACATAATACCATGTATACAACATTAAAAGTTAATTAAAAAGTTACACTTTCCAATAAACTCAACATCTGTCTCCCAAGACTAATAAAAGCATACCTACAGCTATGTTAAAAAAAAAAATTGAGACCACCATCTATTATATTATCTGTGTGACAAAAATTCCCTCAGCATTATTTTTCTTCTTCACTTAGCTTATTGACTAAACCATCCTCAAGCAAGAGTTTCAGGGTTTGTTTGGTTTTGAGTTTTTTCCGGTCCATGAATTGCAGTCATGCAAAATTGGTGGTAATTCAGATAAGAAAGTTGTTTTGCCAACAATTATGACTCCAGCAGTATTAATCACATTCATAGCACACTTACTGATGGAGAACTGAGATAACTTTAGACTTCTGCACTGCCTTTTCCTCAGAAAAATCTCAGAGCATTTCACAAATTTTGATGCAAGAATCACTTTATCCAATTCTGAAATTTAATCACTGCTTGGCAGCCTCTATAGTTCATGTACACCTCAAAGGGAAGTTCAGTCAACCATCATGGTGATCAGGGAACTTCCCCAAACTAACTGATACAAAATATTAAATCCATCCCATAGTTCAGAGCACTGATACCTGAGTGGGGAGATGAAGTTTTTTCTTTCCTTTGGGATTCAGAGTCTCCAGTTCTGTCTTGAGGGCAGTCACCCTTGAAAGAGCAGATTATTCTTGGGTCAAAGTAAGCATGTTTTTTTTTTTTCTGATCTTATCACAAGTATGGTGGTGATGTTTCCCACTACTTGCATGAGAAGTCTGTGACTAAAACATTTGTCTACAAATGTTCAGTCCAAGATCAGTGCCATTACTCCGTTGCTCTCACTTTCACCTGTGCATTAACCAGCAGTCTATAAGGTATTGGCAACAACTAACTGGGACCTGTAGTTCTAGATATTCATACTGAAATAACGTGGATTGGGGAAAGTATTTTACATGTGGTAACTTCCCCCCCCCCCCCCCCCCCCGGCAAAAAGGGAGAAACCACGATTCTTAGGCACATCTGAAATTTGGTGACTGATTTTCTAGTAAGACTTGTTTTAAGTTCCTATATTTTAGTGGGATCTAGACCTTTGTAAATGATAGATATTCATAACTAATATGTTCAATGACTGAAAGGAGAAAATAAATGAATATGCATATCTAGTATAACTATGGCATAAAGAACTACGTTGCACAACTAATTGTTTTCAATAAAAACATTACATTTCCTTAGAAAAGTTAATACTCCTAGCACACAAACTGGTTAATATTAATCAAGGACATATCAGTTCATTCAAATCATATCAATCTTTGTCCATTTCATTCTCCTTCATTTTATTGTTTTTTGCAAGGATAGAAAAGAGAAGATTAAATCACCACTTTCATGCAAGAAGTTCTGCAATAAATGTATTGGTATGACACACAATATTTTAATTGTCAGTATTTAAAAGAGATATAAAAGCAAATACCGTAAAACTTGAAAGCAAAAAAATTAGCTTGTCCTTTCAGAATAAAACTGAATATTTGTCTTTGAAAATGCTGCTGATTCAGCAGTCAGTCAGAGCACACAGGCACTCAACACATTCCAAGACTGAATTGTTATTTAGGTGGCTGAATACAGACTGAGGATTTTTCAGTTCCACTTTCTGATGGGTTGTTCTTAATGTCTCCCTTTTGGTCATCTGAGCTTTTGGAAGAAGAAAACAAAGGAAAATTAGTGGTCAAGCCATGGCAGTCATGTTTGCAAAGTTTAGAGTATAGCAGTGACAGCAACGATGCTTTCTGTAGCTCGAGGAGATTGGGCTAGAGCTCATTCATAGCCCCTTGCGAGGTGCTAAACTATACAGTGTAAATCCTGTGCAAAGAAACTTACTATTAAAAATATTCATGTCCAAAGAATGGTTTCTTCCTGAGTTGACAGATTTTCTGTTTGTTTTGGAAAAGTTTTTTAAATTTTGTTCTAGAAATGCAGTTACCAATTTGTTTCTAGTGTTTTAAACTGGCAAGAGAGCATGCTCTAAGTATGTAACAAGGATTAGTTCACCCTTTTGATCCTCTGGGAGTTAATGTGGGAAGAGTGCTTTTAAAATCAAATTCTCTCCAGCAACATCAATGAATCACTTTAAAGTGCTTTTATTTATAAGCTAAATTTTATTTTCCTCCTGTAGGCAAATGAAAACAAAATCTGCTGGAGATTAAAGAAGTTTGTGAGCCTGCCTTTTCTTATTAAGAACTTGATTCCAAAGTTATTTATAACATCTCTCCTTTTCCTTCTAACGTTAAGAAGAACCTGTGCTATAGGATGTATTCTTGCCTTTTTTTTTTTTTTTTTTTCTCCAGGTTTCCTTCCTAGCTGTGCTTATTAAAGAGGCCTTAGTCTGTGACTCAGGATGGCACTATCTTTCTAGTTAATTGTAGCTGAAGCAGAGGCCTATAACATGTAAAAAATGTAAGTGTACTAATCAGGATATAATTAAAATGAGCTTGCCTTGAACTCAACTGGAAGCATACTGAAATAGTGTAACTAACAACAACATGTTAAGTATTTTATAACATTCTGATAGCATAGCCAGATACAATTTTACATATGTATGTAAATGATATCATTCTCAAAGAACCAAATAACGAAAGATATATTTGGATATAGGGGGCATCCAAGTAACAAAAATTGCCAGATCAAGGATAAGATAAGCACAACAGACTGCAAATAGACAGGACATTCTCCCAAATGCACAAGAAAGATTTGGCTAGCAAGATAAAATAAAATAAGCAGTACTAGGAGCAGAGGAGACTCACCACCACCACACCACCACTCCCTTCCTGAAAGGAAGGCAAAAGTAACATAATTGAGGAAAGTCAGAAAGACAAGGCCACTTCAGTTCCAACTTCTCTTGGCAACAAGTTCTCAAGCTTACCTTGACCTTGGCATCTAAGGGCAACCAAGGATACTCCCCATCAGTGCTAAGCGTATGGCATCAGCTCTGTGATATTGCATACTCACAACTAGTTTGGAATATGATCATTAAACATTAGCAGCTTTGTAGATGTAGTGATGGTTAATATTGTGTAAGAATTGGCCATAGCATGAAATGAGTTTTTAATGACTAAATTTAGTACAGTTTAATTTTGAAGATCAAATCTAGCCTGATTCTTCTCTTAATTAACTCATCCTCAGCCTGGGGTAAGCCAGGAATATTAAATGAATTAAACTCCATAATGCTTGTGTGTCTAGTAGAGTGACTTGAAGTTTATGGAATCATGGTCTCTATCACTGAAACTTGTTGCATGCTACAAAGGAAGAGCTGTCCTCCATGCCTTCATTCATGTCCTATTTTTGGTAAGTGACGTGCTTTGCAACCGCTAATATCACACTGGTAAGCCTTTAGCTCTGGAAGCCATAAACCCAGAGAATACTTCAGTGGGGGGCCAGATCCCAAGATTTATGATACAGCTCAGCCTGACTGAATGCATAAAAATGATGAAGTTAATGACTGCAGAAGACGAATGCTGAATTTTGGGGACAGAGAAGCAAAATTCTTTGAGAAAATATAGAAATAGAAATACTTATGTGCTTTAAAATGAGAGTGGTCCATGTGGTCTTGCAAATTCTCCCTCTCTCCTAAAACTAGAACCAGGCCTATGTGATTTCACATGCTAAATGTTTTATTCTGCTTGTCCCTGTTCTGATGAAAGGAGGACCTACCAGCCTCACAGAGGTAACATACCTGGATTTAGGAGCTGATAATTAGAAAAACAATACCCAAAACATCTGATTTGCAATCTGAATGCATTTCTTACTGCTATTCTGCAAGACCTGACCTTAAAGCTGGTATAGGTAGAGTTGCTAGAGCAGAAACTCTGGACAGAGCAGCTGAGGGGAAAAAAGACATTAAATCTCTTCTCAAAATCAAGTAGAAGACTGTGTTCTGATCCTGGCTGAAAACGCCTGAATTTTTAAAGAAAAACATCCACGAGTAAGAAGTATTAGACTATGTTACTGTGCAGTAAATTGACCTGGCTCTGTATGATAAAAGTGGTAGTTCTTTACACAGATATAGACTCCACTGAATGTCACTTGAATAGCCTACAGATACCCTCAAAGCACTATTGAAGAAGATGTGTCAAGCAGTCATGGATGTCTTTGGCAATTCTCTGATGCCTAATAAAGAGTAAGTCCTGTATTATAACTAACTCAAGAAAAATATTTATTGTGTGAGTTCATTGGCCACTCCAAAAGGATTGATAGATGCCAGTGGGTGATGATAAACCTCTAAGAAACAAGAATGAGAGGCATAAAAATGGTCTGTTGACACCCTTGGGCCATGCCAGCTCCCTTCTGTCTCTAGTGATTTACTGCCTGTCAACTAAAATGTTTCCAATAGTGATTCCTTCCTTGTGGGGTTTTGAAATTGCTGTTTATTAACATGGAGGATCAGATAGTCTCACTAGTGTCTGGTACATTCTCCCTTCAAAGTTCTTCTCATAGCTTCATATTTTTATATTGATATGTATTTTGAACATCAGATGCCTCATAAAGGAAAGGATGATAGAGGCCTAGAAATGGCTCAGTCCATCACTTGTTAGTTCATTTAAGATCTTTAAAGTTGGAATGGTTGGTCTGCAGAAGGTCCTGTAGGTCTTGGCTAAAATTTGGTCTGACTGAATGGCAGCAGCTGTAGCAGTAGCCACAAAGAACCTGTGCATGCATGCAAAGTTCAGTGTGGAAGCTGAGTGACTGAGATAGGGTCTTCAAAAACTGCACTGGAGGATTGTTAAATGAACACTGACAAGAAAAGACAAATGCAGTTAGCATGCTAGAGGAAAGAATCACAGTTATGTTCAAAAATGGTGTTTAAAAACCTAAGCTCACTCCTGTGAAAGCAGAGTTGCAACTGGTGAAAGGGGGAGATGAAGAAAGGTCAGCACATACATCAACTAGCTTGAGTAGCTGAAACTTGAACCCACATTCATTCCACGTATCTCACTCTGTACTGCATCATTATATGCTTTGTCACTATAAAGTTGTACAGTATATATAGATTACTCTGCACCTTCTCTCACTAATCTGGAAACGTTGGAGGCAGAAAGATTACTTTTGACCATAAAAATAATCGGTCAAAAAAAAAAAAAAAAAAAAAAAGACATAATTCATTCTGTTATTTAAAAAAAATAAAGGAGTGTTTTATGCTTATCCTGTACAGATAAACTTCAGTCATTCTTTAGACAGCTAACACTAATGTATTGACAAGTATGGCTTTCATTCTACATGATGATTGTACAGAGAAAATATTCTTCATTAGCCACATATAAAAGCCTTTTAAATATCTAAACAACAAACTGTTTTGAACATAGTGCTAAATAAAATGAATTAGTATTTTGCATGATGCAGAATCATATTATTTTTATTCATCTATTCGAAACATGCTTGAAATTATGAATCGTTTACTATTGGTCATGTGTTGTTTGGGGTTTTTTTTGGTAAAAAGAAAAATATATTCCAAAATACTTGAATTAAATAGGGAAAGTCATTGAGTGGAAAAAGATTAGGATTATCTCTTAACATGTGCATTATTTCTAATGATATTTACACCATTCTTTGTCTTACTTATCAAGTCAGAGTATTATTACTTCTCGGTTGAATCTCCTGGTAGGAAACTAGCTGTATCTGTTACAGTGGGGCATAGTGCAGCCTATTTTGCAAATCCACTTACAATATGTAAGAAGGACAGCAAATGATTCAATAGAAAAATTATGGGGATTTATTTGGTGGTGATGTTATTTTGGTTTGGGTTTTTTTTGGGGGGGTGTTTGCTTGTTTGTTTTTAATCAGTGTTGTGGCTAGCAAATTTCTTTCACTGCAATTTTTCTTTTAGTTTTGAAGTCTTAAAGTCCTAAAGGCTATTTCCTAGTATGTCTATGACATGTCATGTGAATAAATATTGACCAATATAGGCAAACTTGGCCCAAACCTATTTTTCAGTTTTCTACTGTTCTTAAAAATGTTTCATTCTGATTATTGACTAACATGACAGTCCCAGCCTTCATGTTAAGAAGTAATAATAGGTTGGTTGGTTTGATTGTTTTTTCTAAGCATTTGAGCACGTATTGTGCAAGTATTTTAGGTACGTACATCCCATGCAAACTATCTTCCTGAGCCAGTAGAAGCTTTTGTTGCATTTATATATAGAAGCTTTGTCTCTTATAATCAGGGGGATTTTTTTAACTTTTTTTTTTTTCTTAAGTTCTCTATTCTCATTTTACCTGCTTCAAATATTGTTTGCTGTCAGAAGCAATAGTAATAGAAGCTAAAGTTTTGGGAGGTGGAATTGTCAGTGCAGGTTTGCCACTTTTTTCTTCTGTTGACTATAATAGGTGACAAATTATTGCAATGAAATTACTATTGATCTCTCTGCATGACACTTCATACTAAAATGAGATTGGGAGAGGTTATATTCTGTAGCATGTGTTCCTTGTTTTGGACATATACGAACTAGAACACAATAAAGATATTGTTTGGATTGTTTTTCCACTACTCAACATTTCTCAAAGTTGGGGAAAAAAGGACAGTAGATGTTTATTCATATATTCACATAATTTGGGTATTTTTTTATTAATTTTTTTCTCTTTGACTAATAAGGAAAATTGGACTTATGAAATTACAAACTAGTATAAGAAAAAGAGTATTCTTTCCTCTATTTCACTTATTTCAAAGATTAAATGGAAGGACTCTCACCCCACTCCATAAGTCCAAAAAAGCAAATGGATTTGGTGAGACTTTAATTCTTGCCCCTTCACCTTGCCTCTAATGGAAATCATAGCTTGTGCAAAATATCTTTTCATTTGCTTTTGTCCTGAAAATCAACCTCAATACAATAGCAATTTCATCCAGGAAAATGGGACATATAAGAAAAATAATTTTTATTACATACTTCCTCTCTGTAATTCCTGAGTGTAAGTAATCAAACTGCGGCGGGGGGGGGGGGGGGGGGGGGGGGGGGGGGGGGGGGGGAGGTGGGGGGGGGGTGGGCAGGGAAAGAGAACTTGGGTGTTCCCTTTTCTGAGATGAAGAGGGCTGAAGAAAATAGCCAAGTTAATTGATACAATTTCATAGATTTTTTTTTTCATGCTTTCTATGATAATCACAGAATTGCAGAATCACAGAATGGTAGGGATTGGAAGGGACCTCTGGAGATCATCTAGTTCAACCCCCCTGCTAAAGCAGGATCACCCAGAGCAGGTTGCACAGGATAGCGTCCAGGTGGGTTTTGAATATCTCCAGAGAAGGAGACTCCACAACCTCTCTGGGCAGCCTGTTCCAGTGCTTGGTCACCCTCAGAGTGAAGAAGTCTTTTCTCATGTTCAGATGGAACTTCCTGTGTTCTGGTGTGTGCCCATTGCCCCTTGTCCTGTCACTGGGTACCACAGAGAAGAGGCCCCTCTTGACATCCACCCTTTAGATATTTATAAGCATTGACGAGATCCCCTCTCAGTCTTGTCTCCTCCAGGCTAAGCCCAGCCTTCTCAGCTTTTCCTCATAACAGAGATGCTCCAGTCCCCTCATCATCTTTGTAGCCCTCCGCTGGACTCTCTCAATAATTTACATTCCATCCGACTTGTTATAGCCCCTGAATTTTGGGCAAGAATCCAACAGTTGATCACTTCTTATGTATTCCTGGAAGGTATTGTAGGTTCTCATCTCTATACATTTTTCATTATAGATAATGATCATTTTTTCTCCTTTAATTATCAACATGAATTAGAAAATTATCTCTCTCATTCCCTTTTGATGACAAATTGTCACATGTGTAGCCTCACCTTCCCAGTGAAAGAAATGAACTCCAGAAACACTCTTGCTGATGATACTCTGTTTTGGTCCTCCGAAGCTATGTTCAGATCACTCTCATATGTTTGGAAATACTCTGATGAAGTTTTGGATAGCAGACTCATTCCTGAAGAGGAAGGTGGAGAGATATGTACCATTCTTCCACTTACAAGTTGTCTTCCAAACAAGCTGAACACACTAAACACAAATTAATTTTGATTCTTAAATACACTTATACATATCATTATACTGAGATTAATGGAATCATCCACACGTTAGCTGGATAGAAATCTAAGTGAAGAACCAACTAATTAAAAATACTTGCTGATCTCAACAACTGTACTTGTAGATAACTTCTCCTTAGAGGGATTAGAGGTCAGAAAATCATGATGGAGAATGGTCTTGTGAGAATGAAACCAGTGTGACTTTCTCAGTAAGAGAAAACCTAAGAAGGACGAAAAAAACCTCTCAGTCTTCTTGGCAAATGAAAGTATCAGGTATCTTGTAGCTCATAGAAGAGCGTGTATTTGAGATAGTTATATACTGATGTTTCCTAAAACATTTTATGTCTATATGAATAATATAGTGTTTCTTTAGATATAAATTTTTCACAACCACAGTCTCACCAAATATCACATCATCATATCTCCCCTGCCTCTTCAAACCACATTCCTTTACATGTTCTGGCAGATGTCATATACAAAGTCAGTGAAAAATTTAGTAAAGTGATACTTCAGTTCCTAGTCCTTTACATAGTTCTGTATAGCTGGATAAAGACTTAGGCACTATCTGATGTCTTAAATAACAGAACTGCTGACAGTAAGACTTATTTAATTAGTCTTTATAGGTATAAAATAAATGATGCATACAAGAGGAACACCACAAAATAAGAAGTGAATACAGGTGTAAACAATAAAAACTTTAAGCTGTCATTCTCTAAAAAAAAAACCAACCTCCAAACCCACATAAAATTAAATGATCATTTGTGTAATAAATTATCATTGGATTCATATATTGGTCCAATTTAGTTGTATTCACAATCTAAAGCACAATTTTCAAGTGCAAATCAGACCACATGGAATATTCTGATTACATGAACCTTAATCTTTTACAGTATTCTATGAATTGCAGCTCTGGTTTTTCCTTTCTATCTGTTTTGTTGGTGAGAAAATGGATATCAGATGGTATAAAACAAGAAGGAGAGCATGAAGAACATTGACCTGGATTAGTAAGAATTGCGTACAACTTGATAGCTCAAAATACAAGGTCACATGTTTAGAAACTAATGGACTGACAAACAGTCACTGTAATCTCAGAAATGATCACAAAGGGATGACATCAGAAGAGTCATCACAGGGTTATTCATATTGATCACAAGGTTACGAAAAGGCAGATTTGGTCTTAGAATGTTTCAAGGAAAGTTTTCTCAGGAAACAGAGGAAGTATTACTTTTGATTCATAAGACACTGTCCGTGTTTCTTCTGGAATTTTATGGTTTTTGAATCACTTAAATTCAGAAAGCTAAAAGATGAGTCTAACTGAATGAGACATTAAAGAGTGGACAGAACAAGAGCATGGTTTTGTTATCCTAAGAAGAATGGCCAGAGAGATAAGCAGTTGAGAAAAGATCTTAAAATAAAGAAAATTGGTAGCCTGGGAACAGATCAGTGTGGACTAGTTGTGAATAAGTTCAGGCTAGAGATTTCCAGTTGTTGGAATCATGAGGCTATGACATGGGTTTTCAGTGGGAACAGAGGAGTCAAAAAACCTATATCGTTTTAAGATGGATCATGATTGCTATACCAAAAGGAATATATAGTGTAATTATTCATGAGACCATTTGGATTCAATAAGCCAGGAGTTTTCTTCAAACCACAGCATTCTAGCCTGAAGTATGACCTAAATTTAGAGCAGCCTAGTCTTTTAAAACTGTCTTCTGATGTCATCTTTATTGCCAAACCTCCTCAATTGCTTCTGCAGCATTATAATAGGTTTTCACCTGAAAATGAGATTCAGAATCCCTAAAAAATTGTCAGTAGTTGAAATACTTATGAAGGACTTCACTGAATAAAAAATAGCACTGTTTCAGCATTAAAATTCAGAATCAAGTGACATTTCACACTTTATTCTGTTAATTTTAACAGAGTTACGCTGTTATCTTTAAATGTGTAGAACAGAGAGAATTTTACATATTCTACAGAAACAAGTATAAGACATCTTAATCAGGTGTAGTAGTCTATGACAATGTATTCCTACTTTAGTTCTGTTAACATGATACATTGAAGTAATTAATGCTGTCACGGATTATCTATGTACACTCCTCACAACAAAACTTCTTGATATATCCATCATTCTTCTAAAATCTACTCATTGAGGTTATGCTAAAACAACATTGCATTAGCAGGTTTGCTAAATAAAATAATGTCAGCCAGAGAGTTTGCAGATTTCTCAGCTCTTAAAATATCTAATCAAGAGAACTGCACTCATGCATTTTGGCACTAAAGTTATAAATTATGCATAACACAGCATAACATTAAAGTATTAACATAATTTAACAATACCAATCTATCAGTTCCTAAGTGAAAGAAATAAAGGTGTTGTATCTGAGTGTCTTGACTTGATTCACCTAGTGTGTACATGTTTAACATTTATAGTAATAAGAATGATTATTTAAAAGTTTTAGATCTTTGTTAACATGCCCTTACTTATTTTCTTTATCTGTGTAATATATTTTTGTTTTACATAAAACCTTCATTTGTTGATTTTTTTTTGGTCCAACTGACACAGTAAATATTTTCCTTTTTTTAGCCTACAAAACTGTACAGTTAGCTAACACTAGCTGCTTTAAACAGAAAATAAATCTATTTTAATCTAATTTCATTCTGACCATTTCCAAAGTATTAAAATACATGTAACAGCAATCGTCATAAAAAATACTTCAACCATTTTAGCTAACATTTAGCAGAAGGAAATAGATAATACTTTTCTTCATGTGTGATGATTCTCAGACTAATAGCATTCCTAATGGTTTTGAAATCTCAGCTGAATGTTTTTCCACTTCAAGTGCCTAGCCAAAAATGTGGAAAATGGTTTACATATCTCCTTCTCTGGAGATATTCAAAACCTGCCTGGATGAGATCCTGTACAACATGCTCTGGGTGATCCTGCTCTAGCAGAGGGGTTGGACTAGATGATCTCCAGAGGTCCCTTCCAACCCCTACCATTCTGTGATTCTGTGAATCTGTTTGAGCTTGTGGGGGTTTTTGCAGACTTGGAAACACAGATTTGGATTGACATAAGGATTTCTGAATGTTCATCTGATTTTTTTTTTTTTTTTTTTTTTTTTTTAATTTGGTGCTATTGTCTCACTTAGTCATAAGTTACAAATACACCACTAGGAAAGACTTTTCTGTTACACATGCAGACATAGTAAATATGTGCAATATACCTGTAACTGATCTCTCAGGGTGTGTGACATCACCTCATGGTGCCATGGTCTTAGACAGAGAACCAGAGCAACTGCTATATGAAAAAAAATCCACATTTTTTTTTTAACCTTTTTTTCAAAGGTAATTAAACAGACTTTACTGAGAAATTCCTTGGTCCTGTACAATTGCTCCTAATGCCAGTGTTATGTGAGGATGGTGTTCTGTTTCATTGTATGAAACATGACATATAATGATGACAAAAAGTTCAAACTAGCATAAATAAATTTCATCTTACCATATGTGACCATATCTCACCATATATTTTTATTCTCATACATGTCTGGAATTATTTTGATTTTAGATGAAGGAGAAAACAGACTAAAAATTCATAATAACATTAGATTTTGACTCTTCTCTGATACAGTCTAGACAAAAAAGGTAGAGAGACATCCATTCCTGCCATGTTTTCTCTAGAAGTAAGAAACAAAGAAAATCATAAACTATATATATCCAGCTTAGTTACTGTTAGTAATTTTGATTTTCGTAATCACTAAGTTTCATTTATACACCGATATAAGTTGTCCACACTAAGAGCACAGATTTGAACTCAGAGAATCACAGAGACACAGAAGGGGTTGGAAAGAACCTCTGGGGATCATCTAGTTGAACCCCCCTGCTAAAGCAGGATCACCCAGAGCAGGTTGCACAGGATCGCGTCCAGGCAGGTGTTGAATATCTCCAGAGAAGGAGACTCCACGACCCCTCTTGAGTTCTTACTCAACTTATCTTCTATGGCATTATAAAATAACCTTACACTGCCTGATGTGCTCTCAGACACCCAAATTCTCTCTGTGTCTATATTTTTTTATTTTTTTTTCTATGGGAATGTAAATAAATAGCATGATTATGTACCACGACAATAAAGGTACTCTTGCTGGAAGTGTTCTTCAGGAAGAGCAAGTCCTCAGTTTATGCCCTTGTTCTAGAGTGCTTCAATGTTTTTCATTCAAGACTGATTTTTTATTCAAGACTGATGAGACGAAACCAAGGAGAATGCCCTCATCAGCATGCAAGGGTCATGCTCCTCCTTATTATTGCTTTTTCAAAGGTTCATGATTTTTGTATTCTCAGCTGTATCGTGGGCTAGATTTTACAGAGGAGATGGCTACAAGCCTAAGCTATAGCTATGCAGATGGGTGTGAATTTGCTCAGGTAGAAGAGGGCACTGAACACAAATCAAATTTTTTGGACAAGTAGTGTAACTCTTGCTGTATTACAAAATGTAGGCAGAAGTAACAACACAATAATTATAGGCTGCTCCCATTTTAAAAGAAAAGAAAAACCTACTCGTATTTACAGAAAGGATACATTCCAGCCTTAGACAAGTGTCTAAGTTCAAGAGGGAGGCAGAATTTAAAAAATGCTCTTCTTTTGGACTTTTTGTGTCATCTCTCAGATATGTCTTTTATGTTAAGGGTGCTGTCTTCTATGGATCAAATATGTAGGTGTTGTTATAATTGAAAGTGAGAGATAAATGCTTCCACATGGGGATTTAGTCCAGCTTCTAATAGGTGTACAAGGCAGGGGAAATAAATCCTTGAAAGTGCATTCCTTGAAAAAACCCAAGACCATTAACTCTTAGATAGCTCCAATTAGGTATGATGAATGCTACCTTCATTGCACAAGGAATTCAGGTTCATAATTCATGTTTTTTAAATTTCACTTTCCAAAAGACTCACGTAATATTGTGTACCTCACAACCTAACCTGAGACCTTTGTGGATTTTGACATTAGAAAAAAAAATATGACAGCATAAATTACTAAATTAAAAATGTATACCTCCATAATTAGGGGAGTGGAAATGATAATCAGGCTCACACCTTAAATGTTGCAAATTCAAAGAAATATTCATTAAACAATTCAGAAAGTACTCTTAATTCTCTGCATATAACAAAGATGACAAGTTCCAGTGAATGGAAAATGAGAGTATGGCCACATATTGAAGGAGTGTATCATAATCCAAGATGAAATGAACCATGGCTGTACAGTGGCATCATTTAATTTTATAATTTCCAATCCTTTGAATACTTCACATGCAGCTGTAATACATCAACAAATATATGCATATAGATTTCCTAGGCATAGCAGGATACCAAAGTATTTTTTAAAACTTCCTACCTTATCCTTCTGTAAATACTTCTATTATTAAAATTCTGTTTATGATGGTGATTTTTTTTCCCATAAAGTCTTTTTTTTTTTTTTTTTTTTGTCAATGAATAAATGTGCCTTCAGAATAAGTTATGGAGTATTGAAATACTGTAAATGAAGCTTTAAAATGGTGAACTGAATGGAAAATTAATAAAAGCAATTTCTATCCCTGAAGACAGTTTTCTAGCCATTTCTTCCTGTCCACTTTGCATAAAAAACTACACAGTGGTATTAATATACTATATTTCATTTTACTCTCACAGCATCTTTTCTCTTTTTTAAATTAACTTCTAACTTAATGTTCCATTACACATTTGGCACAGAGAATACACAAATACAAACAGGGAAATACATTTCTTTAAATCTCTGGTATTTCTGAACTATATATGTTAGCCTTAGTGACTCTCCAGTGGACAAATGTTGATCCAGTACTGAGTTATAATCAGCACAGCCCATAAGGAATAATGGAAGCCTCAACATGTAAATAAACTGGCATAGAGACTTATCACTACCATTTCTGATATGGTGGCAATTTCCAATACAACTTGACATATAGCGTTGGATAGGAATTCCAAATATAGCTAAGTGACTTGGAGTGAATTGCTAGGACTTTTGAATTGCAGTTTCTTATCTCTATCTGCTGCACTCTGATTAAGCAATATCGGATTTTTTTGTAGCAATGCAAAGGTCTCTAAGAGTTATGCCAGCTATCCTAATTTTAAAAACATGGTCCTAAAAACAGTTCTAAAAATGAGGTCTAAAACAGGTCAACTGCCTACTCTGATGGTTTTGTGAGACTTGCCTGTCCAAGTACAAAAATACATTAGTTAAATTTTCAGTTTGAGTAGTAACTCTACTAATGTTAGAGAAACTCTTTTAATATGTAGTAGGTAAGGATGCTGAATTGGCCACAGGTAGTGTATTAACAAAAAGACCTAAAATAAATGCAGACGATTGAGACTTGTTTTGTGCAATCTAAAGCTACAGTAGCATTCAAAAAGCAAGGGATTTTTGGAAAAGAGGAACTGAGAAACTGAAATTGAATAAAACCTTCTGTTACAGTAACCTTCCTACAGGCTTCCTTACATGCTGAGATGACGTCTGTGCTGTAGATGTGTTTGAGCTAGAAGGAGAGTTGAGTACATGCATGTGTGTTTATAACTCTTTCAAATGCAATTTGCATATATAGGACAGGTTGTCATTACAGAAATAAGGTACGCCCTCCTCCTACACATTCCCACTTTAAGTATTACCTATGAATATTTATGTAGCATTGTGTTTTACAGATTCATATAGGAATATTGAAATTATTGAAGGGAGATAAAATACTAATTAGTTCTCTTTCAGATTTAGTCTTCTACGTTAGACAATGGAGGTTTAAAAACGCTTTTTTTAAAACCATTGGAAATAAAGCTTTACGTGCAGCAGACATGATTAAAATGAAGGCAGAGAAACATGGCTGAAATGGAACTTTAAACAGACAGAGTTTTACGCTGGTAACTACAACTTCTTTACTTTAAACCATGGGCAGCAGTTGCATTAAATTAGGTCATGAGTGGAAACCTCATAGAAAAGCATCATCAGTTCTGCCTCAGATAGATAATACTCCTTTACCCACCCCACCCCACCCCCCAATATATAATCTCTGGTGATGCTTTTGTTAGTTCAATTTAATATTTTTAGCTTGGTTTGTTTGTGAGTTTATCCATATTCTTCTGAGGTTCCAGGTAATAGAAACTTCCAGATTGCTAATATCAGAAAAGTTGAGCCACTGTTTCTAGTGGTATTATCATTCACAGAATTTAAAAATTCAAACAGCAATCTCATCTGCAGTATTAACTTCTAACAGCCTAAAAGTATAGCTTTAATTTTGTGACAGGTTAATTGTAAAAGTGCTAGTTGTGACATCTTTTTATTTCCTTTGTCTTATCCTGTATCTTCAAAGCTTTTCTAACTTCTCACTGTGAAGTTGTTTTCAATGAGAAAGTGGCATATTACATACCTTTGGTCACATTGTATAACAATCCTACATGTATTAACTAGTCTTAGATCGCATAAAACCAGTCTACCATAGCATGGCAAACTTTCTAGGGTGTTATGACCCGAAGTATACTAGATCAGCTCATAAAGCTGGAAAAAAGCATGGCACATCAATCATTTTCAATTCTTGTATTCTAATACCTGCAAAATTATTAAAATAATCAACATTACTACTATTTTAACAGAGAATCTGGGAAGTGTCTAAGTACCCCAATATTCCCAGAACAACAAAAAAGAAATTATTCTTTTTTTAAAAAGGTATATTTAGCATTTATTTCACAACCTTTTGTTGTTGGTTTCTTTAATGACACATGCTTTTCAGCTTTTCTCTATGATTATTTGTCTTTTAATCTATGAGATGATTGTGTAGCCACAGGACTCCAAAACCTGAAGCAATTATTTTCAGGTTCAAAATAAATTTGAAAACTTGGCAAGTCTGATCATTCCATTTAAAGTAAATAATAAAACATTTAGCATTGAAATCAAAAATCAATAACTATACATAGTAGGGGAAAAAAAACCCTCAGAAATTACAAAGCATTTCTCTGATTGTGTTAAGTAGAACTAATTATGCCCACATCTATTTTAATAAAAGAAAATCAGCAATCACAGTCAAACACAAATGATTCAACAAGATTTTTTCCACTACACAGAGTCTACTTTAGTCATAAAGTTTGTTTGTTTCCTGGAGAAAACCTTGACATGTTGCATCTTTTTGTGGAAATAAAGATAGAACACCTTTTGGTCATTCAGTGTCTGTATTTTTTTCAGTCTTGGAAAGTTATTTTTAAGCAAACTGGTGTCTATTTTGCTCTGTCTCCAACTGCCATATTCTTAGGTAGTCTTCAAGCTTCTATACCTAAATCTTCCACATCCCAAATCTTGCACCTCTCTTGTAAAACTTTTTTTCTGTGCCAGACTCAAGATTTTATTTTATTTCTTTTATGAGATAATGATAACTGTGATGAACTGGTTTAAAGATTCAATTGTGTAGATGCTTGTACTGACTCACCTGGCATCAAAGTAACTCAATTTGTTGCATCTTCAATTGCTGCTCTGTTTTCTTGATTATTACTAGAATACTTTGGTGTATATAACTTTAGATACTTTAACTAAAGCTATACAATTCCCTTGCAGGTAGTGACTTACTGAGTATCCCAATATCACCTGAATTACCCATTTCTAAGTAATTAATGCAGTAGTTGTAATAGCTTCCAATATAAATATGAGAAACTACAGCTCATATAGACTGAAGTCTGGAATATCTGAGTAATATGAGCAAGCTCATTCACCGTCATAATTCAGCCATCCACCTTCAGTCCTTAAAGTGGGACATTACATGGATGGGAGAAAATGTAGGATAGGTCCTCATGGCATATTCTGCTCTTGTGACTGGAAGTTTTCATCCTCTGGCCATTGTCAGAGTATGGGCTACATTAATCTCTGATTCTGAAAGCAACTTCAGGATAAGTGCTGATAAGCATAAGTACATACTTACAGCTCTCCTGGCTTTGATTTGTTTCAATATTAGGAAAGGAGAAACTAACCCAAGGGAGGTATTTGTTTCAGAAAAACTGTAAGTTAAATGCTATTCTCAATTACATTGGTGTAAAGTAGGATTAAATCCTAGTTAAATTCAGATGATTAGATCTAAGTTTACATCTCAATAGTAGAGATAAGAATTTGGCCAAATATTCCCTAAAGCATATCCTGTAAATTGTTAAGTTTCTAAATTTATCAGTCACTTGAAAACTAATTGATGAGTTATGTTAATTGAAATTGCTAGAAAATTTTTCAGAAAGAGAAGTGGTTTTAATCTATGACATGCAACTTAACAGAATGGATATTTTACATAAAATCAAAGTATTTTGAAAAGGTTTATTATTCCCTAACTTTGGTGGGTTAAAAATATTATTGGCATAATTTCTCTTCTATATTTACTCCTCTGTTCCCAAGTGAATCTCAAGGAAAGAACCAACGAAAAAATATGCTATGAGCCTTCCAAAATAATTAGTAATTTAAAAACTTTTAAACAAGTTATTAAATTACCTCAGGTGCTTTTCCATGTTTAATTAGTATTTTGTTTGTGCTTGGTTTTAGTTTTCGGTTGGGTTTTGGTTTTTTGTGTTTGCTTTTTTTTAAAACATCTAGTTTTGGTCCTGGGTCCATTGTATTCTTCTTTTTGTATTTTTTTAATCTTTCTTTTGGCTTGAACTTTTGAAAAGTCTATTTATTTTTTTTATGATGATAATGTCAGTACCTGTCACATCAGGTTAGTAATTATGCATTTGAGAATCCTGAAAGATCACAAAACTTTTCAAATTATTGGGATACTGTACAAAAAAGTAATATTTTAAGAGGAATGGAATTAGATATTTCTCCAAAGTTTAATCACCATTTAAAAATTACTTCAATGTTTTGTCATTTTTACTACATTATTAATACTCTTCTCTTTAAAAAAAGAACAAGTAGAATGAAATTGTATATGGATGGCTTAAGTATGTCAAGCAACAGGTGTCTAATGCACTGTTCATGTTTGGAAAAAAACTTTCAATTGAGACTTGTTAGTGCTTGTTTAATAAAATCTCCAGATACTGACAATATTTCCTCATAGCCTTCATTATATATACTTAGAACACAAGTTCTGATTGACAACAATGATGTGACTGATATGTTGCATTGGGTTTGCGTGGCAAGGTTTTGGTAGTGAGGGGGCTACAGGGGTGGGTTCTGTGAGCAGCTGCTAGAAGCTTCCCCTGTGTCTGATCGAGCCAAAGCCAGCTGGTTCCAAGATGGACCTGCTGCTGGCCAAGCCCGAGCCCATCAGCCATGGTGATAGTTCCTCTAGGATTCTAGGCCCCATGCATCCTTGGCATAGACTACTTCCGGAGAGACCCAAAAGAGTACTGGTGGGCTTTTGGTATAGCTGCCTTGGAGACAGAGGAAATTGAACTGTTGTCTACCTTGCCCAGTCTCTTGGAGGACCCTTCTGTTGTAGGGTTGCTGAGGGTCAAAGAACAACAGGTGCTGATTGCTACCACAACTGTGCACCAGCAGCAATAGCACACCAACAGAGACTCCTTGGTTCCCATCCATAAGGTAATTCGTCAGCTGGAGGGTCAGGGAGTGATCAGCAGAACCCGCTGACCCTTTAAGAGTTCCATATGGCCAGTGTGGAAGTCCAATGGAGAGCAGAAGCTGACGGTAGACTATTGTGGCCTGAATAAAATCACACCGCCCATGAGTGCTTCCATGCTGGACATGCTGGAACTTCAATATGAACTGGAGTCAAAAGCAGTGAAGTGGTATGCCACAATTGATATAGCTAATGCATTTTTCTTGATCCCTCTGGCAGCTGGGTGCAGGACAAGAGTGCAGGCAGTTTGTTTTCCCTTGGAGGGGTGTCCAGTACACCTGGAATCCACTGCCCCAGGGGTGGAAACACAGCCCCACCATTTGCCATGGACTGATCCAGACTGCACTGGAAAAGGGTGAAGCCCTGGAGCACCTGCAATACATTGATGACATCATTGTATGGGGCAACTCAGCAGAGGAAGTTTCTGAGAAGGGGAAGAAAATAATCCAAATCCTTCTGAAAGCTGGTTTTGCATAAAATGAAGTAAGGTCAAGGGGCCTGCACAGGAGATCCAGTTTTTAGGAATAAAATAGCAAGATGGGCGTCATCAGATCCCTATGGATATTATCAACAAAATAGCAGCCATATCTCTACCGACCAACAAAAAGGAGACACAGGCCTTCTTAGGCATTGTGGGTTTCTGGCTAATGCACATTCCAAATTACAGTCTCATTGTAAGCCCCCTCTATCACATAACCTGGAAGAAGAATGATTTCAAATGGGGCCCTGAGCAACGACAAGCTTTTGAATGAATTAAACAGGAAATTGTCCATGCAGTAGCTCTTGGGTCAGTCTGGGCAGGATCAGATGTGAAAAATGTGCTCTACACCGCAGCTGGGGAGAATGGCCCTACCTGGAGTCTCTGGCAGAAAGCACCAGGGGAGACTCGAGGTCGACCCCTGGGGTTCTGGAGTCAGGGATAGAGAGTATCTGAGGCCCGCTACACTCCAGCTGAAAAAGAAATATTGGCAACATATGAATGGGTTCGAGCTGCTTCAGAAGTGACTGGTACTGAAGCACAGCTCCTCCAGGCACCCTGACTGCTGGTGCTGGGCTGGATGTTCAAAGAGAGGGCCCCTTCTACACACCATGCAACCGATGCTACGTGGAGTAAGTGGGTTGCTCTGATCACACAGCGGGCTCTAATAGGAAACACTGGTCATCCAGGAATTCTGGAAGTGATCACAGACTGGCCAGAAGGGAAAGATTTTGGAATGTCACCAGAGGAGGAGGTGACACATGCTGAAGAGGCCCCACCGTATAATAAGCTAACAGAAGATGAGAAGCCATATGCCCTCTTCACTGATGGGTCTTGTCTCATTGTGGAAGGCTGCTGTATGGAGTCCTATACAGCGAGCTGCAGCATCTGCTGAAGGAGAAGGTGAATCAAGCTAGTTTGCAGAGCTGAAAGCTATCCAGCTGGCTTTAGATATTGCTGAAAGAGAAAAGTGGCCAATGCTCTACCTCTATACTTGCTCATGGATGGTGGCCAATGCCCTGTGGGGGTGGTTACAGCAGTGAGAGCGAAGCAACTGGCAACGCAGAGGCAAACCCATCTGGGCTGCCCCATCATGGCAAGATATTGCTGCATGGCCAGAGAAGCTGGCTGTAAAGGTATGTCACGTACCCAAGAGTCGAGCCACTGAGGAACATCAAAACAACCATCAGCTGGATCAGGCTGCTAAGACTGAAGTGGCTTAGGTGGATTTGGACTGGCAAAATAAGGGTGAATTATTTATAGCTCATTGGGCTCATGACACCTCAGGCCATCAAGGAAGAGATGCAACATATAGAGGGGCTCGTGATTGAGAGGTGGACTTAAACATGGACCCTATCTCACAGGTTATCCATGAATGTGAAACATGCGCTGCAATCAAGCAAGCCAAGCAGTTAAAGCCTCTCTGGTATGGAGGACGATGGCTAAAATATAACTATGGGGAGGCCTGGCAGACTGAATACATCACACTCCCACAAACCTGCCAAGGCAAGCGCTATGTACTTGTAATGGTGAAAGCAAGCACTGGATGGCTAGAAATATATCCTGTGCCCCATGCCACTGCCCAGAACACTATTCTGGGTCTTGAAAAGCAAGTCCTGTGGCGACATGGCACCCCAGAGAGAATTGAGTCAGACAACGGGACCCATTTCCAGAACAACCTCATAGACAGCTGGGCCAAAGAGCATGGCATTGAGTGGGTGTATCACATCCCCTACCAAGCACCAGCCTCTGGGAAAATTGAAAGGTACAATGGACTGCTAAAGACTACACTGAGAGCAAAGAGTGGTGGGACCCTCAAACGTTGGGATACACATTTAGCAAAGGCCATCTGTTTAGTTAATATGAGGGGATCTGCCAATCGAGCTGGCGCTGCCCAATCAAAACTTCCAAGCCCTGTAGAAGGGGATAAAGTTCCCCTAGTGCACACGAAAAATATGTTGGAGAGGACAGTCTGGGTTATCCCTGCTTCAGGCAAAAGCAAACCCATCTGTGGGATTGCTTTTGCTCAAGGACCAGCGTGAACTTGGTGGGCAATGAGAAAGGATGGGGAAGTCCAATGTGTACCTCAAGGGGATTTGATTCTGGGTGAGGATAGCTGATAAATTAAATTTTATTATGTTAATTTCTAAATAACCCTGCCATTGTATGTCATCATTGCTACAATTGCTATATGCTGTATCAATGCTATTACCATAAGAATCACCCAAATTAATGAAGGATGGACTTTGATAATATTGAGCAAAGTACCACGATGATGGAACTAGAATTGACTTCAGCAACTGGTGACCAGCAACCCCTTGAAAACCAACATCTTCAACGTGCAGACTGTGAGCATGAACCACACCAGATACACCAGCCACAAACTCCAGATGAAGCATGCTACAATGTAGCAGCACACACTATTGCTCCTGCCCTGAGAGACTGTCATGACAGATGGAGCCCAAAGTCATGGACTAAACAAACTCAACAAACATTTTAGAGGGATGGCCCATAGACTAAGGGAACGATATCTGTGTATGATCTGGGCATGACATAGATGGTATAGAATAAGCTGTGTTAACAGAGTTAATGAGTTAATTTTCACAAGGAGTCAGGACAGTTGAGCTAAGCTGGCCCAGGGGCTATTCCATACCATGTGACATCATGCTCACCATAAAAGGGGGTTAGTCAAGGAGGGGTGGATCGACGCGACTCCAGGATGGTCTGAGTGTGGGCTGAGCGTCTGGTCTGTTTTCTGATTGGTAAATTGCTTTCTGTTATCACCCATCGGGTATATTCTGTTATCAGTACTGTTGTTGTCTGTCCCTCCCTTGCCATCCCAGTAAACTGTCCTTATCCAACCCATGAGGTTTTGCCTTTGTCTCTCCCGTTCTCCTCCTCATCCTGCTGCAGGAGGGGTGAGCGAGTGGCCGCTGGTACTCAGCTGCTGGCTGGGGCTAAACCATGACACATAGTTAAGAAGGAGGAACAAAGTCTGTGCAACACCAACCACAATTGCAGCCAGAGAGAGGAGTGAGAATGACCCTGAAGACACCAAGGTCAGTGCAGAAGGAGGGTCAGGAGGTGCTCCAGGCACCAGATCAGAGATTGCCCTGCAGGCTATGGAGAAGACCATGGTGAGGCAGGCTGTCCCCCTGCAGCCCATGGAGGATGATGGTGGAGCAGATAGCCACCTGCAGGCCATGGAGGATCCCACACCAGAGCAGATGGATGTCCGAAGGAGGCTGTGACCCTGTGGGAAGCCTGTGCTTGAGCAGGCTCCTGGCAGGACCTGTGGTCCTGTGGAAAGAGGAGCCCATGCTGGAGCAGGCTTGCTGGCAGAACTTGTGACTCCATGGGGGACCCACGCTGGAGCAGTTTGTGAAGAACTGCAGCCTGTGAGAAGACTCACATTGGAGAAGTTCATGGAGGACTGTCTGCCATGGGAGGGACCCCATGCTGGAGCAGGGGAAGAGTGTGAGTATGAAGGAGTGGCAGAGAAAACATGTGATGCCTGACCACAGCCCCCATTCCCCATCCTGCTGCAATGCTGGTGGGGAAGAAGTAGAGAAAATTGGGACTGAAGTTGAGTCTGGGAAGAAGGGGGGGGGGGGGGGGGGGGGGAAGGTGTCTTTAAGATTTGAGTTTATTTCTCATTATGCTATTCTGACATTTTTTGGTAATAAATTAAATTATTTTTTTCCCCAAGAAGTTGAGTCTGCCTGTGATGGTAAATAGTGAATGATCTCTCCCTGTCCTTGTCTTGACTCATAAGCTTTTCATTATATTTTTCTCTCCCCTGTCCAGTTGAGAAGGGGGAGTGATACAGAGGTTTTGGTGGGCACCTGGCATCCAGCCAGGGTCAACCTACGACATATGTAAAACCATTAATGGGATGTTTCTGTTTTGAGTGTGCCTTAAACAGACCTTACAGCATGACTCATTGGCTTTATTCAAGAGGCATTGAGTATATAATCCTTGCAAAGACCTATAATATGTGTTAATGAGGACATTTTTAACTCACTATACAGTAGCATTATCTTTGAAAGGTCATGGAGATCAGGAGAGGTGCCTGAAGACTGGAGGAAAGCCAATGTCACTCCGGTCTTCAAAAAGGGCAGGAAGGAGGACCCAGGAAACTACAGGCCAGTCAGCTTTATCTCCACCCCTGGAAAAGTGATGGAACAGCTCATTCTGGGGGTCTTCAATAAGCTTTTGGTGGCAAAGAAGGTTATCAGGAGTAGTCAACATGGATTCACCAAGGGGAAATCATGCCTGACCAATCTGACAGCCTTCTATGATGGCATGACCAGCTGAGTGGATGAAGGGAGAGCAGTAGATGCTGTGTACCTTGACTTCAGCAAGGCTTTTGACACTGTCTCCTATAACATCCTCATAGGTAAGCTTAGGAAGTGTGGGTTGGATGAGTGGACAGTGAGGAAGATTGAGAGCTGGCTGAATGGCAGGGCCCAGCAGGTTGTGATAAGCATCTCAGAGTCTAGTTGGGAGGCCTGTATCTAGTGGTGTGGCCCAGGGGTCAGTACTGGGTCCAGTCTTGTTCAACATATTCATTAGACGAGGGGACAGACTGTACGCTCATCAAGTTTGCTGGCAATACATAAATGGAAGGAGTGGCTGACATATCAGAAGGCTGCGCTGCCATTCAGCAAGACCTGGACAGCCTAGAGAGTTGGGCGAAGAGAAACCTAATGAAGGTCAGCAAGAGCAAATGTAGGGTCCTGCACCTAGGGAGGAATAACCCCAAGCACCTGTACAGGTTAGAGGTTGACCAGCTGGGAAGCAGTGTTGCAGAGAAGGAGCTGGGAGTCCTGGTGGAGAACAAGGTCTCCATGGGCCAGTAATGTGCTGTTGTGGCCAAGAAGGCCAATGGTGTCCTGGGGTGCATTAAGAAGAGCGTGGCCAGCAGGTTGAGGGAGGTCATCCTCCCTCTGCACTCTGTCCTGGTGAGGCCATACCTGCAGTACTGTGTCCCGTTCTGGGTTCCCCAGTTCAAGAAAGACAGGGAAGTACTGCAGAGATTCCAGCGGAGGGCTACAAAGATGATGAGGGGACTGCAGCATCTCTGTTATGAGGAAAAGCTGAGAGGGCTGGGCTTAGCCTGGAGGAGAGAAGACTGAGAGGGGATCTCGTCAATGCTTATAAATATCTAAAGGGTGGGTGTCAAGAGGATGGGGCCAGGCTCTTTTCAATAGTGCCCGGTGACAGGACAAGGGGCAATGGGCACAAACTGGAACACAGGAAGTTCCATCTGAACATGAGGAAAAAATTCTTTACTTTGAGGATGACAGAGCACTGGAACAGGCTGCCCAGAGAGGCTGTGGAGTCTCCTTGTATAGGGTCTGGCTGAGATGGAGTTAATTCTCCCCACAGCAGCCCTCATGGTGCTGTGCTGTGTATTGGTAGCTAGCAAGGTGTTGATAACACACCAGTGTTTTGGCTACTACTGAGCAGTGCCAGCACACATCAAGGCTGTCTTTCCAACATTTCTTTTTTCCCCAGCAGCAGGCTGGGGGTGGGCAAGATCTTGGGAGGGGACACAGCTAGGACAGCTGACCCAAACTGACCAAAGGGATATTCCATACCATACGACGTCTGCTCAGCAGTAAGAAACTGAGAATAGGGGGAGGAACAGGGCGGGGGCATTCGTTGTTTTTTTTACAATGTTTGTCTTCCGGAGTAAGGGGCACGCTTACTGAAGCCCTACTTCCCAGGAAGTGGCCGGACATCGCCTGCTGATGGGAAGTAGAGAATAATCTTTGCTTTTTGCTTTGCTTCCGCATGCGGCTTTTTGCTTTAGCTACATTAAACTGCCTTTATCTCGACCCACGAGTTTGGGGTTGTTTTTCTCCATCTTCCTTTCTCCCCTCCCTGCCTTGCTGAGGAGGCGAGTGATAGAGTGGCTCTGGTGGGCACCTGGCCCCCAGCCAGGGTCAACCCATCACAGTCCTTCTCTGGAGATATTCAAAACCCACCTGGATGCGATCCTGTGCAACCTGCTCTGGGTGATCCTGCTTTAGCAGGGGGGTTGGACTAGATGATCTCCAGAGGTCCCTTCCAGCCCCTACCAATCTGTGATTCTGTGATTCTTCGAGTCTGCAATTATTTTAAATCTCCAGTTAACCTGAAAAAGACAGTTCTTTTAAAAATCTTTTTTGAATTGTGCATATTGATGCAAACCCAATAAGAGTTCCTATTACTTCTATTAATTGTGATACAAACCCAATTATGAATTTAAAAAAAACCAACAACAGTGGTATGTAGTGACATTGCTATACAAATACAGATACATTCATCCTTTCTTTTTCAGGCATCAGTCTGTATAGCAGGACATTTGCTTGATGCAAGTTAGCCAACAAAATTATTATCTCTGGAGCATGTCTGCCTGCAAATTTCTATTAATCAGAGAAAACATACTTTATTAATCATGCTATGCCACATGGATTCCTAATGTGGATGGCATAGTTTTGTTTTGCATTCAATGGGATAGATACATAACAATATTGCAACACAACCATAAACCATAGCAATGCTTTAATCCCCAGGTTTGATTCCTGAAGGGCTTCTTTGTCTTCTTGTTTGCTGATGCTTATCTTCCTGCACAATCTTAGGTAACAGGTAGAAGTCTGGAAGAGGTGGGGTAGATTAAAGCATGAACTTTGGACTCACATGGTCATGAGTGGTGGTAAGGGGTAGGAGGTAAGTAGTGAGGCTGTGGTAGAGTAGCAGGTGGCTGTATGAAGCGCAGCTGATTGATGTTGGCCAGCTGCTTGCTAAATTAAACTGAGCTGTTTAACCTGGGAGAAAAATCAAGAGCTCAAGTATGAGGCAGATAGAGGCATTTTGGGGGTCACAGGAAAGAGTCCATTCTTGGGAACAATGCTGCATGAGAGAAGAATCCAGCTGGAGAAATCTTTTTGGCAAAGTTTGAAATTTTGATGGATCCAAGCCTCATTAACCCTAATTTGCCCATCAGTTTCACTGTACATGGACTTTTCCAAGCCAGATTTAATTCACACATTATTTCATCAATATCCTTTAGAGTTCTGAACTTTCTAGAATATGAAATTAAAAAAGGAAAATCTATGACATTTCTCTTATAAATTCCATGATGTTAATAAGTTTTATACTTAAATAGTTTTAAATACTTGTATGCATTGAAGAGGAAATTCTGTTGATCAATTAAAACCAATGCATGACTCTAGGCAACTTTAAGTTTTAAGGGTTTCATTTGAAGAAATATATCAAGATATTCATTCAATGTGCCCATACAATTTATTCAACGGGTACTGGGTTGTCAAAATCCTCATGTATGTTGTGTACACCAAATAATGGAATATGACTTAAAATGGTTTGAATTATAACCTGATTTTCTAAAGAGTCTAAAAACCTGATGGTTTTAATTTTAAAAAAGTAAACAATACTTTTCAAAGAAATATACCCCTGCTTTGCCTAAGTTTGACTGACACACAGGTGAAGAAAAGGAAAGCTGATCTTGCTTTTTCAATTATTTAATAAATGTTAATAACAGATACTTCTACTTCTAAATTATAGTTACAGTAATAATTATTTACCATTTCATAAAGTAATGGGATAATCCATTCTATGTTTATGAAGCATGATTCAGCATGGAAATACTTTATTTTTCAAAAAAGGGAGATTTTGTATTAATTAATCTTCAATCCCATGCTAACATTCCAGCAAGTCACCAAACGATTACAGGTATTCTTTAGATTAAAAATAAAATCTGTAATTACAAATATTATTCTTAAAATATATAATTCAGTGGTAGATTGTAGGTAATAAAGATCCCATTGAGTTGATCATACCGATGTTTCTCATGCCGTTTAAGATACTTTATCAGAGACATCCTCGTGCGACTGATAGATATTTCAGGAGAAGAGACTTTTACTGGAAGCTGGATACCAGAGAGGATATTCTAGATCACCTCATGTGGCAATAGATGCTACTATGAAGCAACTCAAACCTTAGATTCCACCGGATCATCATAGAATCTTAGATATCTAGCAGCAGATACATAGAAGCTTCATTCAGAGCATAGCGTCCTCCCTGTTCGCAAATACTACTATGGTACAAATCTCCCATAGGTGTTGAGTTATCTCTCTGAGAACCATGATCTTAGGTATCCTAGGGTACCTCATGTGGCTCCAGATACATATAGAAATATAGGCAACCAAATTGAGCCCCAGTCTCCGCTAACTGTAACAGGAACCCAAGCAACTTAGCTTACACACAGAAGTCAACATTTAGATGTCCGCAGTACGTAGCTGAATACCGCCTAAAAATAGCAGAATCAGGACTTGGACCATATCTCAGGATAACCCCTTCAGCAATATCAATACAGATTATATTTTACTCCTGGAATTGCCCTTCGCATTGTAGGTAATAAATAGCAATGACATGAAACTCAATAGATGATAAGAATTCCAGTAAAGTACGGAAAAGTACTAGTAAAGAGAAGAAAAGCAAGTTGAGGTTTTTTGTAAATTGTAGTTTAAATGTTTCAAAGACAAAGAACATGTATAGCCAGCTTCTCACACAGCATTGCCAAGAAATGCTGACTGTACAGCTGGACTGATCCAGATTGACATCAGTGGTAGGAGAGTCCAATAGAAGCTTTCAAGAAACAAGATATTCTTGGCAATAAAACTAAAAATATGACTAGTTATACCAGTTCTGATATAAAATTGGCAGGCATTCTTCACATTTTTTAAAGGCATTATCAGTTGAAAGCAATCCAAATGGTGATGAGCAAAAAGAGAGCACCTGTTTTTCATTCATAAACACATACTGCTCAAGACATGAGTTCCTGGATAAAGACACATGTGTGTGCTTCTGAAATGACTGCCTGTTTAAGAAATGTCTTGGGAAAGAAAGTAAAGAACAATCAGAACAACACGACTACATTAGAAAGAGATTTTCATGCTGACTATGTATTAAGGGGATAATTTGTTATGCCATTTTTAATTGTTATCAACAATATCTGTTGCTACAAAGCTTCCTTACTCAGCCCAGCTGCCCTTCCTACTTTGCTATTCAGCAAAGCTTGATTTATATCAAGTTGTTTTTGAAATAAAAATATTTTAATGACAGGAGAGAATAATGTTACCAGTCACATCAGTTAAGTACTTTAGCATTATAGTGACTATGTTCCTTTGCCAAGCACTGTTTCAACTAGATCCCAGCCTGAAATAATACTTGAGGACCTTAAACCATAAAATAGAATCCACCATTAAAATGAAGTGAAAAGATTACAGATATGTGGAACATTTATTGCAAAAGTTGTTGAGATCTTTTTTTTCTTACAAAATTTGCCAACAATTGAATATGTGAGTCCTATTCGATGTACTATTGAATACTGAGACAAATATTTAGCAAAACATATGAAAAGCAACTTAGGTAAAAAAAAATTACTCTTCACAGCTGAACTCATGCCCACTGATTATTTTGCCCTGAAACTTAAGAGATGACATATGGTGATTAAAATAAATATGAAGGAGTTGTGCTAAATTATGCATTATGCCTTATAATATTAGCTGAATTTCAATAAATAATCATAATTTTAAAAAGACGAGCAAGTATAATTTAAAAGAGGCAGATACAAAATATAATCCGTTCTTCTAGGATATAACAAAAAGATGTTTTTAGTACTTGTCATGTTATCAGCTTTCAATTGACTTTCCAAGAAAGTGATAAAGAGGTGATTTCTGAAACTGCAAAGTAAAAATTCACACAATAAACTTTCCTGAAGACTTGTGCCAGTCTGAAAATGGTTAAATCTATTCTATGTGGTAACATAGGGAAATGACAGTTCATACATAGATTTAACATTATACAAATACAGATAGAGTGGAGCTTTTACTCCAAAATAAACTAGAAAAACAATCTTTGAATGGGATCAGGCAAGCACTGGGAAAGACAAGAATTCAAATAGCTCATTTTATTTACACAAAATCCTTTAAAATCCTCTCTTAGAAGAATGAATGCAAGTAAGAAAAAGAAGATGTGAACACAGCACTCCTATTTTACAGTCTTAGTATTTAGGTCTTTGGCTGCTGAAATATTTCCTATGTCTCATTATCATAAAATAACATCAAACAAGCACCATAATATTCTATTACTATTTTTTGACTGATTAAATAGAATTATGGAATCATACAATGGTTTGGGTTGGAAGGGACCTTAAAGATCATGTAGTTCCAACCCCCCTGCCATGGGCAGGGACACCCTCCACTAGACCAGGTTGCCCAAAGCCCCATCCAACCTGGCCTTGAACACTTCCAGAGTTGGAGTATCTACAACCTCTCTGTGCAACCTGTTCCAGTGCCTCACCACCCTCATTATAAAGAATTTCTTCCTAATATCTAATCTAAATCCACCTGCTTTTAGTTTAAAACCATTCCTTCTTGTCCTATCACTGCAGGCCCTGGAAAAACATGTCTTGCTTTCTCATAAGCTCCCTGTAAGTATTGAAAGGCCACAATAAGACCTCCCCAGAGCCTTCTCTTTCTTTTCCCAGACATTTCTTAAACTGACAGTTATTACAGAAGCACACACATGTGTCTTTCTCTTTACAAGTTAATTTAAAGAATACAATATTTGGCAGAATGCTTAATTGTTTTACTTTTCAGTTTAATTTATGTCTCTATGATCTTACATTATACTTAAATAGTGAGTCAGAAGTCATAGTCTACCTAACTGTAATGTATACTATCCATTAGTTGATATACCTCCTTATGTTACTTTTTGTTATTGTGCACTCCTGAGTAAATAAGACCAGTATTTTCACAGTGAAGCTTTTTCTTGCCCTAATCTTTTCTTCAAAAAATATGCACAAAAGAAATCACAATTCTAATCTACTTGAACTGGGGTGACTGAAATTAAATTCAGTGTTTCAGCTGAAGAAGTATTATAGCTTTATAGAAATTATTTATAGTTTCCTTCTTTTTTCCCTATATAAATCTTCATTTGTGCTAATTCATTTTGACACATACTCATACTGCCAGTTCCAGTTCCCAAATGGATCACAGTGAAGGACCAGCAGTGTTTGTGGTCAACTCACATTGTCAGTATTAAACGTTTTCTATTGTTGTGTTGTTCTCTTACTTTGTCTACATCCTCTCAATGTCCTACTAACTCTTCTCTGATATTCAGTGATGTAGATAAAAAAATCATGTTGTCTGTAAGCATGTTCCATTTTCCCCCTGTACTGACCTTTCACAATATTATAATATTCACTTCATACATTAAATTATCAGATAGTCATGAACCACTATAGACACAACTATGAAACAAGGAAGTATCAGCTGAGTCTGTATAGTAATCATTGTATTACTTCTTTCCTTTGAATTGTATTAACTTCCTTACTTAAAAAAATAAATTTTAAAAAAAAAGATATTGAATGGATTCCAAGTCTCCACGTTTTCGGTCTGTGCTTCTAAGGTAGCACTTAGACATAGACTTTGTGATCTTTACTAGGCTTTGCTCATGGAACAAAATGATAGCACCAGGCTTCCTTAACTGAACATCAGGAGGGACTTTCTGTAAGTCTAAAGTGATTATACTAACTGTTCTCTTTTTCACAGTACTCTCACTGACAAGCAGAAGATTCCAATGTGGAGGTTGTCAGATGCTTTTGATTGAATATGCTATTTAGGAGCCAAAACACTTCACAAACACATATTGCTTGCATTTTTTTTTTTCCCCCCTGTACTTTCATACTCCTATTCCCTTGCAAAATAGATTTTTCAAGACAGATTCCTTCAAAATGTATTTATAGACATGGAAAATTTTTATGAAATGAAATTGTTTTCTCCCAGCCATTACATCTAGTATATTAGAGAGATACTGTTTTCTTTTTTTCTCTTTGTCTTTTTTTTTTTTTTTTAACCTAACTCATGTTTTTTTCTAATCACCCTTTGTGTTTTCCACAATAGTTGGAGGCATTCTTTGGCTTTTGCCATTTATGAGGGGATTATTCCAAGGCTGTGAACAAGCAGAGCAGAGCACACTGTCACCACACCCATGTTTTTTTCCCCGGTAGTAATCCTTGCACATCCGAGACAAAAACTTTCCCCATTTTTAGTATTATTTTTAAGTTATCCAGTATTTTTTGTCAAACCTATACATACATCTCTATGGAATTTTAATTTCTATCCTGATTATGAAAGGAAAGTCTTTTTCTGTGAACGCTTTCTTTACCTGTTATATGATAGATCATAATAACAGAGTAAAAGTGAAAATTTACTCTTTAAAAGATGAGTTTTATTAATTTTGTAGGCATGACAAGAAATATGTCTATGCTGCTGTGAGTTTAGAAAAGAGGTGGGCTGAGGAATGAACCAGCAGTGTTAATACTGAAACATGAATGGGTGGAGAAGCAGCCTATTAAGAACTATTAAGTCCAGCTCCTGAAAAGCTTGACAGCCCATGCTGTAAAGCTTGTCTTACCAGTTTATACTAACCTTAACTTACTTATTCATTATAGAAGACAAGAAAGTTAAAACTGTCTGCAGTCATCAAAAAGGAGAACATAATATACTCTAATCTTATTTAATTTTACCCTCAGTATCAGAATAGTAGGCTACTTTAAGATTTATTCTGTAAATTTTTATTGCACTATTTTCAGCAGTTTCTTGGTTTGTTCATTCTTGATAAGTAAATTGAAAGCTTTTAGTATTTAAATATCACAGAAGCATGTATTTTTCAAATCAGGTGAGTGGAATAAATTTACTTCATTTAGACAGCTAGACAGACTCACATATTTTACTCTGCAATGTGTGATCAATTACAAGAAAGATAGAGAAGTCCTGATTTTATTCCTTTTTTTTTTTTTTTTTAATATAGAAGTGATCCCAATGATTTTGTTAGAATCATATCTGATTTAAACTCATGCAGTGCGGAAAAAATACATTCCAAGTTTTTTTCTGTTTCTTTTTATTTTTTTAATCATGGTTGTTTGAGATATTTACACTGTCCTTTTGATATAAGAAGCAAGTCCTTAAAGCAGTGGAGATTCAGAGAGCCACTGGTGAAAGATGAATAAATTGGACTGTAACTAGTAAGAGATTCCTCGTAATTTTATCAAAAAAAATAGACATAAAAGATGGGGAAATGCAAGAAAATAATCAAACGAGAAGTCATAATTTCAGTAATTTAATGAAATACAATGGCATTTCCACTGTTAAAAAGAGATGTTTAGTATTTAGCTATATTACTTCTATAGAGTTAATATATGGGCCATTGCTTATCATGCTTTCCTTACTACTTAGTGTTCTCTCTTTTTGGTCAAGCATATCTTTGTTACCACTTGCTTACTTTCTAAGTTCTCCAGTGCATCTCAGTGGATTCTTTTTTAAAGTACTGGTGCTAAACTAATAAAAAGTACTATAAATAATAGTATAAATACGAGGCTTATAAATTACTGCTGCAGATGTTCATACTATTTATAGTAGAAAAAATATGCAAATGATCAAGGAAAACTTGATTGGATAGATCAGTATCACCACTGAGGATACTGATTTTGTAAGGAAATCAACTGAACATGCACTGAATTATATTTTTATCCAAAGATCTTTGCATAACTAAAATAAGATTGATATTGGTCCACTTCACAGTGGTCAGAGAATATGTTTGCTCCTCTTACCTGATACCAAAAGTTAAGGAGGTGATTTGTTTGACTGAACAGCACCTTTGGAGGGCACTGGTTTCAGAACATGGAGTACTTATTTATGGACAGTATTAAAGAATTCACAGACCCCCAAAATAATTAATACTGATAACATGCCTTTATTTTTGCTACTTGTCAGCTTTTAAACCCTCAAAAACTTCTGGAACTGTTCTGTCGTTTGTGTGGCAGTTTTGAAGACTTCCCGCTTCACTCCTTTGAGCTTTATGTGATGATACTGAAGGACTCGCTCAGCACAAAAGCAATCATTTAAGGAAAGGACTGGGATATCAATCATTTGTCAGCCCTGCAGAAACCCATCCAAGAAACAGCCTTGACTAACAGACAATCCCATCTCCTACCATTTCTCTAGGCTATTTTCTGTATTTGCTTTTTTGTGTTTTCTTCACTGTTGAAATTTCTCCCCAGCAGCAAGCAGCCAGTACCATGACTACCTTCTACTTCAGTGCTGCCAGGAATGCAGTCTTTTACAAACACTGTCTCATTGCAAAAAGAGGAAATATAGCTCTTTCTCAATCAAAAAATGTCCAAAATCTCACTTTAGTCATTCAGAAGGTAGAATTATTGTTAAGAAAATGTAGCTCAGAGTTCAACAGCTGCAAAAGTAAATTTGTCACCGCTAAAAAGAAAAGGCTAAGTAGAGTAAGTCAGTCCATCACAGCTTCAAGGAACTGGTTAGTAAAATTACAAAGTTGATGTGCTGGATCTTTTCTTAACTCAATGCCACATATTAACAATTAATTTATAACAGAAGGTGTAGTTAGAGTCAAAGTTCAACCCAACCATGAAACTACACAGCAACTGAAACACAGGAAAATGTATTTGAAAATCAATGACATAAATATAGTAGCTAAAGGAAGAAGGTAAAGTATGAAATAAAAAGAAAAATACTAAATGTTGATGGAAATATTTTACTGTCCCTTGAATTACATAAACCTTAGTTTTTTCAGTGGCAGTATTTATTTCCTAATGATGCGCACCTGTAATATATTGCTAGATCCAGATCAATGAGTTGGTATGCCAGATTCATTTCATGTGTGCATCAGGTTTATATTAAAGAAAAATTGCTAAGCAAAGTTTAGTCAGGCTCAATGCCAAAGGCAGAAGGTTGTAAATGTAATACAAGCCTTATAAATGTCAGCAAAGGTAGCTTTCAGAGCTGTACTTGCCTCATCAGAATCAAGATAAAAATCTGTATGTATGATTTGGACTTCATTATGTAGGGTCCTTCATGGGACCTTTTAAAGATTTGGATGACTCATCAGTAAATCCAGGTTGTGCAAGTAACTGTCATCCTCAAAACAATTTATCCTTTCTATCTCACCATTCAGAACAACAGTGAAAATATTAACATATGGCTTTAAAAAAGCAATTGAAACACATTAGATATCTTCCCCCCACACACATAACTTAAAGACCGTATTCTCCTTAGCTGATACCACTTCAATCACAGTATTAATAAAAGTGCTGAGAGAATTGGCAGAGAACTTTACATAAAGATCTTTCAACTTTTTCCAGTCCCCCAAATAGACCAAGTTTATTAATGGCCCAGGCAAATGGTGGGACCTATTTCTTTCTTGAAGACAGCTTTGTCTGAAGATCAATACCCACTTTAGTTATGTAGACTTATCTGGAAAATGAAATTATATCTAAGAGTTTTTATTTTTGTTAGGGGTCAAAAGAAAAGAACTCGCCATTTAAATGAATGCTTAACATAGTATTTTAACACAGAAACTTACTGGGTTTTGGAGACAGGGAGCATATCTCCCATCCATGAAAGCTTCAGAAAAAAAGTTTTCTCATGTTCAAGCTAGAATTTCTGTGTATATGTGTATAGAATTTCTGTGAATATGTGGGGAGAGGTGGAGCACACCCAAACAGCAAACAACCCTGTGGTAAGTCAGAGGACCGGTCCACGTTTGAGCACTGGACTGATTCAGGTATGGGACTGGAGCTTCAATTTCCTGCTTTATGTGTTAACATCTTAACCATGGGCTATTTTGAGGTAGCTTTTCAGGACCTCCAGAACAGCTTTACTATAAAAAGGACTACCAACAGTATCAGCTACTGACCTAGGGATACAAAAAATATGCTCACAGAAGTCTACATTATTGCCAAGCAAGTCTGCCTCCTCTCATGTAGTAGAACAGCTCTTTAATGCCCCAAATATCTAACTTCAAATCAGCGTTGTGTAATCCATGAAACTACATCAGACTTTAATGGGGACTTTGTCATTACATGTTCAATAGTCCATTGAGTGAGTTTGGGAAATAGTATACTCAGCTGTACCCTGCGGTATGCTTGGTAATGGTGAGTGATTCCTTTTACTGGTTGTGCTATCTCTTGGACACTAATTAGTTTCAGCATTTCTCCGAAATCCTAGGAGTAACTTTGTTGAAAGTGGTATTTTTTAATGAAAAAATATTATTTCATGCACATTTTACCATCCATGTAGCATAATAGGTGCAATTGGAAGTTGTAGGAATCAAAATCTCTCCTGTTTATCATTAAGGCACCAGGAACAGCTTTCATATGTTACCATGGATAAGAAATAAGCCACATAATGAAATGAGACTTAAGGTAACAAACGGTTAATTAAATGTATGTTAGTGAAGAATAAAATCAATTGGTGTGCATCCAGTCCAGCCTCTGAAAAGAGTGTTTTGTGGCTGTATTTCCCTTCTTTGTTGAATTTGAGGGCCTCAACATAGTTCTAGGCAGTAGACACATGACAATTAAATAAAAGCTAGTAACTGATTGGTATTTTAGTATATTCTCTAATCGCAGGGTTGATTCTCAAAAGCCAGTAATTGTAAATCAAAATACTGAAAGGGTCACAAAAATAGCTATCAAGTATAACTCACTTTCACATTGGCTGCTGGATGAGGAAGAAAGCAATAGAAAACATTGGAAAAAGTTCCAGAGGATTTTAAGTTATTATTGAAGCAATAACATGAACAAACATAATTTGATTAGAGTCATTCTGCACAGGTTTAAGAGGGGAAACTCATGCTCAGGCAAATTAAAATGTCTTCAAAGATGTTATTGTCATGAAGTTCTGAGTGACTTTGGGTGATGGTAATGGGATATGGACCCATTCACCTCTGGGTTATTATTTCAAATTTAGCCAAGGTCAATGGCAACCAAAATTTGTCAGTATCTTATGGCTTAGTGACCTATGTGAAATGAGCTGAAGGTCTGCTTTGTATGTTTATTGGACACAAGCCCACATCAAAAAGGCACCCTCACAATTGAAGGTGCTGTTGTCAATCTGAACAGCGATGAAGGGGCTGCATGGGCAGGCAGGCTACACTCCCCTCTGAACTGTGGAGGTGATCTTTCTAGGTCAAGACTGAAATATGCTGGGAAGCCAAAGCAGAGATACTTCTAGGAATGGTGCCTTTGCTGTACCTGTACAGATATGTAAACAACCTAGCTCAAGCACTATATGAAAATAAGAAATTTAAAAAATAATAAAAGGAAAAAGGAAAAAAAAAGAGGGAAAAAAAAGAAAAAAGAAAAAGAAAAAAGACACTGTTAAAAGCTTGTGATTTGTTTGTTTTAGTCTATATGAATAATTTTGAAAAAGGATTTCACAGAGGACATAGTGAATATTACAGGTTTAACACAAATACTCTAGAATATAAAGCTCACCTAATTTGGAGATGAATGTTTGTCTTGGGGAAATTTATGATCAACACGTAAAAGGCTTAGATTATTTCACTCAATATATGTACACAGTTGAAATGTCAATGAAATATAATCTGTACATATGTGGTAGGCATAAAATATATTTTAATTTTATTGGAAAATATAAACTCTACAGGTATTTACTAGTAATAAGTTAGTAATGACCAGTTCTATTTATTTCAAGTTATGAAGACACTGATCAAGGATAGCGATCTGAGTTGACAGAGATCGGAAAATAACCCAAACCAATGCTAAGAACATTTTTGCCTAAAGCCTATCACCAACTCAGCTCATGATTCTGTCTGCACAGCTTTGTCAGATTATTCTGAAATCCAGAAGGAAGAGTTCTCCCCCAAAAGCAAAGCGATCATTTCACTCCTCCTCCCTCCAGACTCTCTGTACCATACTTCCTGGGCTCTAACCACAAATTCTGCTACGACTAAGGACGAAGCCTCCTCCTCATTTCCACCCGCAGGGACTATCCCAAAAAGAAATGTTCTGAATCTCAAATGACTGTAGGTGCCTTCTGAGGCAGGCATCAATGCATGCATACCACTTGCCTGATATTATTATCTGGCAACAGATAGCTCCCCAGTCAACATGTGGTACTGCGATGGTAAGCACAAAGTTCAATGTTCCATGTATGATCATTACAAAAGTAGAAACATATTGTACATGCATCAGCACATTTCAGAAAGAGAGATAGCTAAGACAACCTGAGAAATTACCTAATGCTGACTGTCAAATGAGATGGATAAAAACCCCAATTAATATAAACTTAAAGCCAGAAAGCACTGAAAAACAAACCTATTGGAAAAAAGGCCCTGCTTCTTAGCTTGCAGGTTTAAAACACTGATAGGCTAAAGGATCTTGTTTAAATTAGCTTTTAGATAAAGATATAAATCATTCCAAATCTTAAATGCAGCTTTCAAACATGAACACTTTTCTTTTTTAAAAAAATATTTCCCCTCTCAAATTAAAAACTCTCATTAGAAAAATGATGACAAAGGACAATTCCAGTTTCAAATGTCTCCTAAGTAAGTATGGTAAGAAATTAGACTGCATGAGTCCAATGCAGGGATCCAGTATGGGATTTCGTTGCTAATTTTCACCTAAATATACAACAGTTCTCACAAAAAGTGTCACAAGATAAATGAATTAGTTTCTCTTAGTTCTGAGCTGTTTATGCCTACTACTATGCTGTGATCACTTTCTAATACAAAGGGGTTTAGCCCTTAATGTCTTAATTAAGAAATCCTTTTGTTATTAGGACCCCCTTCAGCTGACCTTTTATTTGAATCCAGTTCCACTGATCCAATCACACAATAAATGGTCACAGGGTTGGGTTTAAAGGCATCTGAATACATGAAATCTCATATGCAAGAGAAGATGCAAAACACCAACAGTGAAAAAAAGGGAAACTTTGAGCTGAGGGTTGTATTTAATTATATACGAGTGATAGACTACAACAGGATAAAACACTCATAATGTTTAGGGGTTAAAAGTAGAGGGAACATAGTTTAACCAGGAAATTAAAAATAAACAATGGATAGAAACAGAAATATTTCACTATAATGATAATAACCACATGGAATAATTTGCCACCAGGGTCAAACCAGCAAATGTTATCAACCAGATCAGAGTACAAGCCATTTTCTGAAGAGGAAAGAAAATGGAGATAAAGGTTACTTTTAACCACACTTTTCAGTTCAGCTTTTCCACTTTAAGAGCTTGTTTTCTATATAGTGCTACTCTATGGATGACTGATCATATCTTGCCAAAATATGCATCATAAGAATAGTAAAGCTGAATTTCTTTTTTTTATAGAGTATTTTGTAAATTTATCATATAAAATAGAGAGAGTTATAGATTTTTATTATAAATAATCAGAACAGTGGGAGTTTAAAATTATTTTTCCCCCATTCTTTTTCAGGATAAAAGATGAACAATTTGATTTATTCTTAAAATAAAAGAATCCAAAATGTCCACTCTCATGAATGTGGTTTTTTTTATAATTTACTTCTTTTGATTGTATTAATGCATACAGATGTAACAAATGCAAATATCAAAACTCATTTCTACCTTTTAAACCTCTCATTGCAGCCCTTCAAAGCAAATGTTTATTCAAATTTTCACAATTTCAAGAATCTTAAACAATTACTTTAATCAAAATTCTAGTTCTTGGTAGAGGAAGTTTTCAACTAATTTGCCCAACTCAATATGATGTTTTGACTAAATGTTCTTTCTTTGTCTCAAGAGGAGAATAAACTCCAAGAATCACCCTATCTGCTTCTTTTGTTGATATCAGTCAGTTCAGGTTTACACTTGGATAGTTTACGTTCTTCAATTCATTTATATAGCTACATCCATGCCAACCACTCTTCACTCTAGATGCATAAAAGGGGAAACACCGAAGCGCTCCCTGAAGCACCTTGAAATAATACGTATTTATGCATAGTACTATATGTTACTAACACATGGACTAGCAGCATATGCTATTCTAGACAATAATATAAAAATATTTATTAATCCATAAATTCAATTTTTTAATTTTGGCAAATTAGGTGTGAAGGGGGATGCATCACACTTCTTTACCTTTTTGTCACTGTGAATAAGCCATGTTTTAGCATGGTTTGTCATTCATAAATAATTTGCATGTAGAACAAACTAGTCTATGTTATTCTCTTTTCTTTCTTTCTCTCCATCCATCTGCACCACCAGATACCTATACCAACACAGATAAGTAGGTAAGTACATAGATAGATACATAGATAGATATGATGAATAAAATCAAACTATTTCAATGGGTCACAGTACATAAATTCTACTTCAGCAGTTATGCACAGGATTACTCTCATAAGCAAAATGTTAAGCAATGATCTACGGAGAGTTGGTTGGCTATAGTTGCCACTTTGTGTTGCTCTAAGGTGTTTCTATTTAAGAAGAGATACATATACATGAAATAATTTCATAATTATACTTCCTCTTTATAAAATCTCACTGGTCCCACAGACAACTGTTGGAATAGAGCAGGACGTGAGGCATTTATTTGATGCTAAAATATAATCCACAAGATGTTGAAACATCTTTGCCACTTGTAATTTCTTTCTTTCTGTCTGCCACTCCAACATTTTTGTATTTCTGGTATGGAACTCTGCTAATCAAAAGATTTTTTGCAACTTTTTGCACGTCTTGCCATAATACCTTGTGCTTCATTCACCTTGCAATCCTTTATGTGCCATCCTTTTTCATGATTTGTTGGTGAAAGGAGCAATTCTAAACATTTATGACACATAAAGTCAATGCAGAAACTCAGCCTCCTGGTTCTCAAATGCATTAGAAAAAATATTCATTTTTTTTGAATTTAACCTCGTTTGTGGAAACCTCCAGGCAATGAGATGCAGTGGGGTATTGTGGCAGAATGCTGCAGAATGTCTAATAAACAGCAATCCTGTTTGATGGAGAAACTGATTCCTTGACCTAACAGACCTTTTCCAGTTTTAACCTCTATCAGTCTATCATACTTCAACATATTGCAGTCAAGCCATTTCAGCATGGTATTAATAGTTCTTTTCTGCTATCTCTGTGTTTGCATCTATGTGTGTACACGTGCTGTTTCATATAAAAGTAAACATCCCTTGTTTCAATGCTTTTACACAGAACTATATAACACTTAAGATTCTACTATTCTGTTCTCCTTAAAATTACTGTGTTTAACATTCCACATCATAATAATCTTAATACTTCAATTTTTGACATGTCATTCTCTTTTATCTTCTCCCTGAATCATACTTGCTTATGTATGTTATACATGTGCACCTACAAGTGAGGAAAGACGAAATACAAATGCCTCAAAAAATAATAATTGCTGTATTTTGAAATGTAACAGCAGCCTTGAAAAAGGTAATGATTCCTCCAGTGCTGGCCATAGCATATAAAGGCAAATGTTAAATATCCTTCCTTCATTAAAATTGACATGGTGGTAAATGAAAGAATTTCCTTTTTATTTATTTATATTTGGCTACATGGTCAATGGAATGTCTGCCTAAAAACAAAGAACCCTTCAATAGTGCTTACTTTTTTTCCTCATTTATCTTACATACTATCAACAAGAATCAGCTTTCCCTCTGCAAAAAAACCCTAACTGCTTATCACCCAGATGATATGCAAGAAAAAGCTCCACATTTGTGGGCAAACTCTTATCTGTGGCATGCAGAAACACATGAAATATCGAAATAGAAATGCATCAACATTAATGTCAGTGAGGAGAGGGGAAGCAGGACCTGCCACTTTGATTAAGAGATCACCTGACAGAACTCCTTCCTGTGCGTGGAGAACAAATATATAACTCTGGCAACCAGGTGGAGTTGCTGTTTTTCCAAGTCACAATTATTAATTGCTTTGCAATCTTTGTTGCACTTCACTCTAGTCACCCTGTAGCACATGAGACTGAAGGCCAGACTTCTTTGTTTATATTTGCTTCATATCAAGTGTATTAATTAGACCTGTTTCTTAGATGGGAGATTAGCTTTCTACCACTGTTTATGCCTCTCCCATAACGAACCTTTTTGTTAATATATGAGTGGTTTTAGGTAATGAACTTTCCACAACTAGCAAGATCATTCTTTTATGTCTTTCTTCTTGTTTTGTGAAATAACCTGGTGTCTGCAAATGACAGATTTCTCCTGTCAGAGCGAGTGCTAGTCAGGAACTGGACATGTACTTAAAAACCATGCAGTATTACTATATTTAAGCTGTTGTGCTAGTATCTCATATTTAATACACTTTCACAGCCACTCCATTCTGAATGTTGATCAATAGCATCACAAACGGATAAGTGCCAGTGAAATGGTACCATCAGAAACTCATAGTCTAGTCCAGTACCACGGGGACTTAGACGAAACACCATCCATGTGTCTTTGTATCCAGATGTTAACACCACTGAATATTCTATCCATCCCAGCCATTTAGTTTAGGTCAAGGTAGTCCTTGTTTTCAATAGAAGAGTTTCCTGAAAACCTAACATTTATTTTGCTCTCACAGCAATTTTTCAGTTTTATTTCCCATTCCACCCCCTGAAACCATGGCAGAGTATCAAAAGTCGTTGGCAGCCGAGGGATTCAAATGTTCAATGGTTGCTAACTGCCCATGATATCAGGATCTTGTCTTATTTAAATATGTTCAGTTTCTGGTAAGGAGAGGTACAGACCATACATGATTTAACTGTCCCCCTCAGCTGTCATCAAGCCTAATCCTTTTCTAATGTGTAAGCTTTAGAAGTGATATAAAACCAGATTTTTACTCTCCCCATTCAAAATATAAGCAGATTGAAGTCAGGACTTCTGACCTTTGTGTACCCCACACTGAGTACCTTAACAATGTTTTTGCTGCACTTTATGAAGCTCTGCAGTAAGCCTGTAAAGAAACTTCCTTAAGAACATACAGACAATTATCATAACTATAACTAAAAGCATTACATTGCTATTATTAAAAGGTTCTGGGTAATCTAGTGTTGAAATTGTACTGCACAGAATATCTTTTTCAATATATAATTTCATGGAACGTTGTGTTTCTCTCCTTTGACTTTCACTGCCCCATCAGATTACTTCCCCACCCATAATTTCTGAAATCTGTTTGGCAGCATATAATGGCTTGGGGAAAATGCATGTTGCTTTTTGTGTCCTTTCAGGCTATTAATCATTAGTAACCTTGTATTCAGAGTTAGTTCATTAAATATGTATGCCTTTTGGTAATCTGATGCCTAATATATATTACAAACATTGTGCACTAACAGCAATTATATTCTCTCTAATGGGTTTTGTAATTGTAGTACCATGTTGGAGAAGTCTGTGAAGTCTGAAATTCTAAAAATATCAGTAAAACAGAATCTGCTAAATGATAGCACAGTAATAAACACATGGAGAAAGGTATTAGTTTGGAACATGATAGGATAAACTATGTAGGGAACTGAATTATTAAGATTCACCTTTATTTCAATCTGATGAAGAACAAAGAGATGAGGGGGAAAAGCATATCACAAACTGTAAAATATCAGGGTACTATAATGTCATTGTTTAGTTCACATGTCCTCACTGCTCTAAACTTAGCCTACTTCAAACTTGCTAAAGATTTTTTATTTTTTTTTCCCCTTCCCAGTGCAAATGATCCTATAGAGAGTTACATAATCAAGGACTAGCAGAATATTCTTGGTGGAGATCTCAACAGATATTCCACTTTCTGTAAATAAACTACACCATGATTATTTACCAAAAATATTTGAATAACAGGAAAACTAATATCTCAAGTGCTTTTAATCTATTTGGTTTATGCTGTTAAGTCTGCAATAATAAGGGCAATACTATGTTACTAACTAAAAAAAATATAAACCCAAACCCAACTGTAGATGTCTATTTATGGGACTTTTTTCTTCTGTACATTCCTTTGAATGAAATTCACAGAATATGATGAGCTGTCAGCAAATATTTGGCATACTTTAGAACTGATTTAGAAAACTTATCTGGATAATAGCTGGCAGCAGCTAGTTGTGTTGTTTAGGTGCATGATGAAGCTTTGCTCACATTGTAATCTAACTGAAGAATATTTATTACAAAAGGGGTGATTAGAGTATTTTTTTCAGTTACAGGAATTTTAAATATAGTTACTTATGACATTCAGAAATATCACTGACATAGAGCAAGGTCCATGAAATTTGAGGAGTGCTGACTCCAGAATTTCCAACTCATTATGGGTGGTAAGGGATCACACTGGCTGAGATTCTAAAAGATATTCTGGCATCTAATATCTTACATTTCTGTGGTGCAAGAAAATCTTTAAGGTTCTTGTTAGGCTATGTCAGTAAAAAGCTGGCCTCCACACACACAAAGGAGCCTAGAGGAACAAGGGCAGGTGGGGACCCAAAATAGTACCCTGCCCTGGCTAATCCCATGGCCACCACAGGGGAGCCATCAGCCCATTAAAAGCTCCTCCATGCACACAGGGGAGCCACCAGACTGTCAAAGGCTCCTACACACACACGAAGGAGTAAAGAGGCAAGACAGCAGATGGGGGAACCCAATAATCCATCCAGAGACACAAGCCCCAAGCTGTCCCCTCCTGGGGCTGTCTCAGGGGAGCCTCTAGGCCCATGGGCTGGAGCACCGAGAGTCATTTGCAACTGCTCTCTGGAGCATCTTTTGGATGGAGGGGTGTTATTGCCTGCATAGGTATGAGATACATTATGAGGTGCATGGGAAAAATATTTTGGCGTTGTGCAATGCTTATTTGGGGATGTTTAGCAGATGAACCAAACATGGGGAAAGGGAAGTATCAAGGTGGTTTAGGAGGAACAGGTATGGTAAAATAGAGAGATAAGGGGATAAAAGGGGCAGATTGCATGAAGACAAATGGCTGGTAAGTACAGTTGTCTGGCTGTATCCTGTACCTGATCAGCACAGTTTGTCCTGCTTTCTTATTAAACACCATTCATAAATATTTTCCTGGGCGAGAGGACTTTGTGTGTGTGTCTGTGCGTGTGTGTGTGTGTGAGTCTGTGCGCGTGTGTGTGTGTGAGACAGTGTCTAAGGCCAGCTAGTGGAGGGATTTGCACTGTATATACATTTATATTTCTATTAACAGACCTTCTCACTGATTAGTCACAGAGAGTAACAGGATGAGGCCATTTCTGCTGTGTGTTTCTGCATGTGTTGATCTGCACGGCTGGCTGTATATATAGTATATGTGCACCATATAAAAGTTTGTGCTGTGCTCATCAGGAATACCTTCTCAGCCTCACTACTGGTTGGACCCAGGGGCATGGAGCTGCTACAGCCTTACCTCTCAGGTTGCTGGATTCAGCAATGCCCTAATAGTTCTGAGCCCTCAAACTTTTCCAGATTCGAGTTTAGTTTTCTTCGAAGAATATGTAAGGACTTGTTCACTTCAGCTTGCAAATGGTCATCAGCTCCTCATCTCAACAAATTGCTATTCAATTATTTGATTGAACAAACTATGAATACTGATGAATGTATTTTATATTATTTGGAAATTTCTAGTTAATTGTTTTACAAAGTATGTAAATGTTTATATCATTACTAAGACCTGTTCTTGTCCGTCAAGAAAGACTCAGTGGAGTTAGAGAAGGTGCAGAGAAGGGTAACTAACATATAAGGGAACAGAACAGCTACTTTTTAAGGAGAATTTGAAATGGCTAGGACTTTAATTTGAAAAGGCGAAGGCTAAGAAGGTATATTAGTAAGATTTAAAAAAAAAAAAAACCAAAAAACAGGAAGGTAGTGGATAAGATGAATACAGAGATGTTATTTGCCAAATCCCACAGTACTGGACATTGGGGGCTTTCACTGAAGCTAGTACTTGATAAACATATTTTTAAAAGCACTTAAAACACTAGACAATACAATTCTGGAATTTATTGCTATAGTAGTTTGTGGGTGAAGATTATATCAGCAGATTCTAAAGTGGATTAGAAGAATTCATAGATAGCAGGTCCATAGACAGACATTAAAGTGAATGCATAAGAATGTACCTTATAACATCCCTAATTTAATAACTGTGGATAATAGAGTTTACAAGGGCAATGGACTGCAGTAGCTGGGCTTGTATGCTATTTTGAAATGACATATCCCACTCAAATTACTGGAAGCAGGACTAAGTGGATGATTACTCCAAGAACATTTCTTACATTCTTAATTTATGTTCTTCCATCAGGTTCAAGAGTCAATTTTCTTCAGTGTTATACAGATGTATTCCATAAATTTGTGATTGAAGGTCCTCATTCTGCAGTTTTTCATATGAAGGTGTACTTTTTGACACACAATTTCTCTAATTTCCATTGTCACACCAGTGTAGTAAAAAAACCAACAGGTTTATGGCCTGAGACTGTTAAAAGTTGCAGAAAGATAAAATGATAATTAAAGAAATAAGTTCCAAAAAGGAATTATAGTGACAGCTAATCAACTTAGCATTAGCAGCATGAATAAAATATCAGAACAGGAAATATTGTTTAGAACCACAATCTTAAAATATAACATTGAAAGCATTTTAGACATTTGCTAGGAAGTAGCCAGGTACATGGTATTTTTAGAAGATTCTTTAGACCCAGTCAGTAGAATCTTCTGGTCCAGTCTCACTATTTAAAGAAAGCTCTGCTGTTACATCAAATGGTTTGAGAGAATGCTGTTTCCTCTGCTTATGCAGCAAAACACTTTACAGTTCACCATTTCTATTGCAGAGCACATCCCCTTCAGAAAAGTGAAAATTTACAGTAAACGTAGTATAGTTAACAGATAAATTAGAAAGATTGCTTTTCCTTGACCTTGGACAAAATCATGACTTTGTTTAGAAAGACCTCAATCACTTTATAAAACTTAGTAATTGGCAAAGACATTATTAAGAATTTATGCAGAAAAATATATTTTCCTTCATAATTTCGCTTCACTCATCCCAGAATTTATTGCCTTTTTAGATAAAAAGATGATTGAGTAAAATGTTCAGCTAGCTAGTAATAGGTAAGCTGTTTTCAGTCCAAGTGTGAAGAAAAATAATAAATATATCTGCTATCCACTCATAAAAATAACACTAGAAAGACAAATGGTAATATTATATACCTGATGATTCAGTGCCTACGACTCTTCTTTTGTCTGAAGATCACCCTCATGTTACCCATTTCTCTTCAAAGCTCTCATTTAAAGCAAAAGACAACCAATGAGGTAATTTTAAAATAAATACATTATTAACATCTCTAAACATTATAAATTTAGAAAAGAATTGTATGCTGTAAGGCATTGGTATGCAACTCATAATTTTCTTAGCTTTCACCATGGGCAACCCTTTAAGTAGCTGCAGTGTAGTGTTTCAGACACTACTGATGGAATATTTAAAGCAAAATTTTTGGAAGCGTCTCCTGATATGGAATGCCTCTTCTTGGGTGTAAGGCATGATTTGAAATTGTAAGGGATACTTTTAATCAGTGTTGATTGCCAATTGTTTCCAGTTTTCAGAGACTCTAAAATTAAGCACATAGATCATTAAGTTGAATGCTCTAGAAATGCTCTCCTAACCTAAGAGGACTCTGGAAAACTTGGGCATCAACTGCCTGCTGTGTGGGCAGAATCAAAATTAAATATTTAAATCTATTGTCTGGGTCTGCAGGTGCAAAAATGGTGTGTAAAATCAGAAACTGTCCCAAAAATCACTCTCAGAAAAATAGATGCCCAGTTTAAATAATCAGAACTAATAACTCTGTTACATCTGTAACTTCTGTGATTCCATGATTGCTGTAAAGATGTTTTGAATGCATCTATTTCAATGCAAATTCAGTGTGAATATGTCTGTTTATATGCAAATAAAACAGAATATGAAAATGGATTTTTTTAAAAGATGATTCACTTTTTAAATGTAACCACTAAAATACACTGTAATATCTTTGTTCTTTTGATGTAATTGCTATAATTTCTTTGAAATTTTCCATCTTCTATTGGTTGTTGAGTATATCTGAGATAATAAAATCTGTTAACATAAAATTAAGGATAGCATCAGAAGCTTGCAAGCAAAATTCTTTGCAAAAACATCAAAAGTTCTGAAATATGTAGGGATAGGATTTTCAAATTTAAAGGCAAAATTAACATTTCAAAGCAAGAAAATGTATAGTGAAGATTCCCAAATTACCTTAACCCCCTTCCTTAGACATCCCACTCATATTCCTCTTTCTTCCTGTGTTCAAGACATGTTATTCTTGAATTAAGTTTTCCTGGAAGAACGTCAAAAAAGTCTAAAACTCATGCACCGAGTGTTCACTTTTATAGATTAATGCTAAGCACGTGTCCCACAAACTATAGTGATGGGATGGTTTTCATGCCTAAAAACTGGGCCTATATTCTGAGAATTGGACCATTATTTTACATTGCCCATAACACATTATTCCTAAAGAGCACTGGAATCTTAGGTGTTCTTCAGGACTAGGTGGTGAGGTGAAGTCCAATCTATCTTCAGGCAAACTTTCCTTTAAAGGAAATGCAGCAATGTGACTGTGTTAATCCCATGCTTAAGAATTTAGTTGGACTGGAGAGCAGTTCCTGTGTAGAAGAACTTTTTATCCTCCAGAACAAATCCTGCCAGAGCAGGATGTCTCTGAAAAACAGAATGAGACTAAAAGGATGGGATTCTTTTCACTTGGGTCATCTAAAAGAAAGTTCTCTAAGCCTAGACACTTTCTATACCCAATGAAACACCTCCAGAGATTAAATCATCCTAGAGTTCTTAAAAGAGCTGTGGCTGATGAACTGAATCAGTGAACTTCTGCTTAAAGAGTCAGACCAGGACTTTCTTCAGTCAAATTCTGAATATAGCTAAGGATGGAGTGTTTAGTAACATTCACAATGGAAAATGTTTTCATAGTGTTTGATTGGAATTTCCTTTCTGTCCATTGCCTTTCCTCCCAGCAGAATGCACTTCCAAGAGAACCTGGTTCCATCTACACCCTCCCATTAGGTAGTTGAAGACAGCAGAAAGCTGTCCACTTCCCCTACCCTACTACAGGTGAACAAACTCAGCTTCCTCAGTCTCTACTCATACATCATGTACTCCAGACTCCAGTAGTCACCTTGGTGGCCTCCACTGAATTCCAGTATGCCCAAGTGGTGTTGTACTGCAGAGCCCCAAGTCCGGCACAGCACTCCAGATGTGGTCTCACAAGTGCTGAACAGAGGGAATGAATCAGTTCCCTCAACACGTGAGCAACACGTGGTGAAACAGCCATGTGACTGTTCTTTGCTGCAAGGGCACACTGCTGCCCCATGTTCACCTTGTCCATCATGACCACAATGTCCTTTCTGCAGAATTGCTTTCTAGTCAGTCAGCTTGTGGTTTTCTATCCCATGTACATGATTTTGCATTTTCTTTGGCTGAACTTCAGGAGGTTCTCACCAACCCATTCCTCCAGTCTGTTGCCCTTAGAATAGCAGTTCTACTCCTCCCCAGCCTATCATCTATGTCCTTAATTAGGAACTTAAATATAATTGGCCTTGGTGTGAACCCCTGAAGGATACTCCTAATATCCACTGGACAATTGGACCTTTTACTGATGACCACAACACTCCAGACATTTATGCATTTCACTTGTCGCTACTGAAGTGTGCTTTGAACTTAGGTATTTCACTTCTTTGAAAATTGCTTTATGCACATGTATACTGCTGATTGATACACAACAGAACCGTAGATTAAACATGTCTTTGAATAGATTTAATAATACTTATACATATATTTAAAACAGTTATCATAACCTTCTCCTAGGGGGCTGACCCAGCTCTGAAGCACAGTCATGGCCTCTTTTGATGTCCAACCCATTATCCGTGTAAACCAGTACCTTGCTTTTTGAGGTAGGATCTCTCATAAAACATATATACAGGTTTTAGCTTAAAGGTGTATTAATTGTCTCTCATATCTTTAAGCAAAAAGAACATGCCTGCATGAAGATTTTAGATTGTACTGACTTAACATTCCTAACAATAGTAACAATTGATCTCTTTCTTACAAACTGAACAATCTCACCTTAAAGTTGAAATAATAGAAACTTCATCGTTTTGGTTATAAAACCATAATGTACTAAAATTCTGATGAAATAGATTCACCTTTCAGATGAAAAAATCAAACAAACAAACAAAAAAGAAAAGCAGCTTAACACAGCTCTCTTTTAAACAGAAAATCATGAATCTTTGAGAATTTCAGCCTCAAATAGATTTCTTATTAGATGAGAATTATGACTTCTTCAATAACTTATTCACAAACTACCTATCTAATAATTTATCAGCAGGAACTAATGAACTCCCACACAGTGTACTATTTCATTTAGACTAGAAAATACACATTAAATTGAAAGTCATCCATATGGTCTACATGCAAAGCACAAGTGAAAACTTAAATATGGAGCTGCTATAACACACAAACTCAATAAATAAACTACTTATTTTAAATACTCTACTGATTATCATAAAACAGACTGAGAAACACCAAAATTGCCTCTTTCTTCCAATATTCCATTCACTTTAATGCATTGTCTCAGTGTTATATTGATATAAAGATGTTTGGAAATGGTGCCTGTAATCTACATTTTTGATCTGTTTAAAGAGCTGCTGGCTTCAGCAGAACATTAATGCAAATCTAATGTACCTGCTGGTATGATTAGCTGAATCAAATGATGGCATTTAAGTAACACCTAAATAATCTTAATTAGGATCTTCAGCTCATCTTAGCACTTGGAACTCTACAGATGGATAGTCTTAATTATCAGCCTTTTGATTAGGATAACAGCTCTAATCAAGATTATGTGGTTCTGATAGACAGCGTATCAGTAAATTAATGACTGTTGTTAAGAGGAAAACATAAGTGAAAAACAAGAGCTGTCTGCTATCTGGAACATGGTAAAAGAATAAAGTCTACAGTATGTGAAGAAATTAGTGTTTTGTGGGAAGAACATAAGTATTCACATTTGGTATGTGTGGAATTGAGCCAATAATAACGCCTACTCCCAGTTTTCCCCATTCTACTCCCCCACACTAAATATGGCCATGAGTTCTCTCTTGCACAGTCACAAATCATGAGTAATGCAAATTAGTTTATAAACATTCCTTTTTGACACCTTGTGATTTTATGAAAGTCCGATGGACACAGGGCATTTGAACCAATGCCAGTGAAAAGGTTCCATATGTAGGTAAAAGTAACAAATGGCTTGTTAGCGGGTGCTGTTCATTTGAAATGGAGGCCATAAATTTAAAAGTATTGCTACATCACAAGAAACGCAAAACCATATATGAAAATGCAACGCTTTCTTGCAGCCAAGTTACATGGTGTAACTTCCGTTTCTGAGATGTTTCATCATTCACTGCTGGAAAATTAATGTAAATGTCGGACTAATTAGGATGCCATGGTAGGATATGGCAAAGTGTTTGTTATCCAATATCCAGATATTGAAATTATGAGTTAAGTGTTTCCAAAAAAATGTTTAATTAATCCTAACGAAGGCAACTGTATATTTTATTTATATATCAGTAACTGTTTTTAGAAGTTATTTTGTATTAGCAAATGAAGGGCATTGAAATGTCAGCTCTTTTTGCCTAGTCCAGATCATTATACTGAATCATTTCTCACTTCCTGATGAGGGCGAGACCTATGGGAAAAAAAAATTTCAGCTTTAAATGAGTATATCTTGTGCTTACTTTCTGATGCACTCCAATTTCCTTACTGAAATAAACAAACTTCACTACTATATTTTGGAGGGGGGGGTGGAGAGAAAAACAAACCAACCAACCAAGAAAAAACAAACAAGAAACACCCCAAACCACACAAAACCAACTGAACTCAAAGAGAAGGAGCATAATGAAGGTGGAAGATAGTATCTGGAGGTGAAAGACAGGTATGTTTGGGGGAAGAAATAGGCAGGACCAGAAAAGTAACTGACTCCTTAAATAACAAACACTGTAACAGTAGATTATCCACACCAGCTTATCAGTGTGTTCTTTGAATATTCAAAGAATTTGGTGGGAGATAATGCTTAAGGGTTTGCACTTTTGTTTTATTTCCAGGGAGCACTGGCAAATCCATGCTACCTCTATAAACACTTAACATGGAAACCAAATGCTATACAGAGAATGACATATCTTCTATAATCAAACTAACCCTGCATGCCATGACAGTTGATGAGCTTATCTGACTAGGACTGTCTATAAGATCAAATGACAAATGCAGGGTTTGGACACATGAAGAGAGAAGTTTTCAAGGGGCAAGTAGCAGTCATAAATGCTTTTGAGAGATAAAAAGAAAATAATTTTAAAATACTGACACTGGCATCAGATGGCACTCTGCCTAAAATAATCCTGAGAGGAAATATTAATGAAGACTCAGCATTTTCCTGATAATATGACCTGACAGCCAGTCAGGCCACACACTGGAAGATCTCCTCTTGAAGTGGAGGAGAGCAATGAGACTAACCTAAAAATGCTCAGAGTGTTAATAGTGACAGTTTCCCAGTGATGTAAGATTTCCACCTTAAATTAGCAAACACTTGATTGATTTATATAAAATACCAAGTCAAAGAGTCCCATACATACAGTATTCATCTTATGAATTGAATTTAGTTGAGATTTAAAAAAATAAAATTGATATTATGGTTTATGTAATTTCATGCAGTTGTCTCTCCTCCCTCAAAACCCCTCCCCATCTAATCCACAGATGTTAAAGAGAAATGATCCAAAGGAAAATTTGGAGATTAAATTCTCCAATTATGCTGTCAGGTGGGACATGATCAAAGGTATATCTTGAAGTTCTAATACATGCTAACACAAGACAGTTTATAACAGATTAAGAGGAACATGAGTGTTAAAAAAATGCAAATACAGCTAGACTTTAAGCCTCAATATACATATGATTTTGGTACAAGCAAAGTATGCTTACTAGTGCATTAATTTGTTTCTACTGTCCTCCTGTCCTCTAATTTTAAGTGTGCAACTTTGGCCCACTGCATATTTTCTCACACTTGTAATACAAATTTTAGCCTTAAGCATTTAGAAAAAGAGAACAATAACAGAGGAGATGATAGGTAAAAAATATTTACAGATTCACAGATTCACAGATTGGTAGGGGTTGGAAGAGACCTCTAGAGACCATCTAGTCCAACCCCCCTGCTAAAGCACCATCACTTAGAGCAGACTGCACAGGATGGTGTCCAGGTGGGTTTTGAATATCTCCAGAGAAGGAGACTCCACAGCCTCTCTGGGCAGCCTGTTCCAGTGCTCGGTCACCCTCAAGGTGAAGAAGTTTTTTCTCATGTTCAGATGGAACTTCCTGTGTTCCAGTTTGTGCCCGTTGCCCCTTGTCCTGTCACTGGGCACTATTGAAAAGAGTCTGGCCCCATCCTCTTGACACCCACCTTTTAGATATTTACAAGGATTGATGAGATCCCCTCTCAGTCTTCTCCAGGCTAAACAGACCCAGCTCTCTCAGCCTTTCCTCATCAGAGAGATGCTCCAGTCCCCTAATCATCCTTGTAGCCCTCCGCTGGAATCTCTCCAGTAGCTCCCTGTCTTTCTTGAACTGGGGAGCCCAGAACAGGACACAGCACTCCAGATGTGGCCTCACCAGGGCAGAGTAGAGGGGGAGGATAACCTCCCTTGACCTGCTGGCCACGTTCTTCTTAATGCACCCCAGGACACCACTGGCCTTCTTGGCCACAACAGCACATTGCTTGCCCATTGAGACCTTGTTCTCCACCAGGAGTCCCAGGTCTTTCTCCACAGAGCTGCTTTCCAGCACGTCAACCGCTAACCTGTACAGGTGTTTGGGGTTATTCCTCCCTAGGTGCAGGACCCCACACTTACCCTTGTTGGATTTCATATGGTTCCTTTCTGCCCAGCTCTCTAGCCTATCTAGATCTCGCTGAATTTATGATAAACTATTATTTCCTCCTTTTCTTATGTGCATACTTTTAAGTACATCAGTCTGTTATATATAATTAAGACAGGTTAAAAAGTATGTTACATTCTCTACATGTCCCAAAATCCCTTGTGCAATGTGTGTTTCACAAGAACAGAATCCAGAATCAGACAATACATAAAAGATAATACCTCGATAATCCGTCATCTATCCTCTACCAGTCTAGTAAATCCTGTATTTAGAAAGGTAATATACGTTGAATAGAGTAAGTAGAAATATGTAGTTTATTAAATCATCCATTAAATAGCATCTAAAATGTATTTATTTTATACATCATACAATCTATTTTAATTAATTGATTTTTAATAAACACTTGCATAGTGCTTGCTGTAATGTCAGTTAAATGCCTATTTGTAAGTAAATAACCATTACCAATTTACATTTACAAAGTAGGGCCCTGATCCTGCAAGTGGAACCACACTGATGGATTCTGGTACCACACTGTTCCCAGTAGGACACTGTGAAAAACACAGGGAGCTCACAAAAGTCCAAAGGAAGCATAAAAAGCTGTGGTACAGTTTTTATTTGGGGAGGTTGTTTGTTTTTCCTTGAGACCTACCATACATGCCGTTGCCTGGCATGTTAAATCCAAAACCCTGGGAATGAAAGTTGAAAAACTGCAGGCTGGATCCATATGGAGCAGAAGCTCCTTGCCCATTGACACCCCTGTGTGTGCACTGGTACACAGTAAGTGTGTCTCTGGTCCCAGGTGCCACTTTCCGAGCACTGCGTGTGTTTACACCCACATTCTAGTGGTTGCATTCACAACCAGCCCTGCAGGCCTTTGCTACCTGCTTAGATGGCTGCTTCATTTTCATCTTTGCTGTTACTTCATTTACTTAAAGGAATTAAGTTTTTAGTGTGTTTCTAATAATAGGCAAATCTTTAAAATAATGCTATTTTGTACCATTAAAAGACATGATGCAGGGGGAGAAGGACGGCGACATAACAAGACCCTGAATGACATTTGATATTGAAATTACTCATAATTTGCCATGGTACTAATTGGTCTCTATCTAAGATTTTTCCATTTAAAATTATATGCTTCCCTGCTGTACGTTATGGCTATCAATTAATCATAACAATGACATTTCCAAATGAGAACTGGATCAGTGTCAGCTCTGAGTAAAGTCTTAAAACCCACACCCCCTAAAAAGCCTAAAATTATTCAACATATTAAGAGATACATTTTCTTTTTTTTTTTTTTTTTCCATTTTTGTCAGTTAGTTACTCTCCTGTTTACAAGTGTTGTTGTTCATACAAATTATCTGATTCAAGATGTTTCTGTTAGAAAGTTAAACCCATGAAATGTTAACACCACACAAAGTTAACATGGAAGTGGGAATTAACCATTCTTAAAGTTGTGGAAATACTTTCTTGTTTGTCTTTACTCTAGAAGACTAGAGTATTTTCATTTATTTTCAGTTCAGATTTTTAGCACAGAATTGGATAATTAAGTATCAATTTAAGACATATTAAGTAGAGGAAATTAAACTGAGTTTAGCATGTAAAATGTGAAAATATTTTTTAAATATATCTGGAACATAGTAAAGGTGCTTGATTTCTTAGAGCAGATATTTTATATGGACAATCTGTGCTGATATGATGCCTAAACAGTAGGCAGATGATTTTATAATTCTTTTAATAATGTTGGTTTTTATTTGGGTATTTGACAATGTCCCTGTACAGAGAGTAAGTGTATTGTGACTATAATATTTCAGAGGTTTACCTATATACTCAATGACCCAGTAGCTTCTGCTAGATACTCTCAAACATGCTACATTTGAAATATATTTCACTGAAATTTTAAAGTGTTTTGACCACAGGACTGTAAGCATAAAAATAATATCTGAAGACATATAAAAACTGTAGGGATCCAGCTTAACCCTCAAACATTCTTCTGTTTTCTCATCTTGTCTTCCACATCAAGTGAGAAAAAAAAAGTTGTCTCTCCTTTTACCTATTCAAATTCTTCACACTCCCTGTTGACTAAGATTGGCTTAGGCCAGACCTGAACCATGCATATAAAATTACAAACTATTGTCCAAACTGAAAAGATGTTCCATCACTATAACTACATATTGTGTTATATAATAATATGTTTTGCTAATCTTATAATAATACTAATGTTAAAATAATAGCCATGGGCATTACAATCAGTAACACACTTAGACATGACACTATGATGACCGTTCTATCTTTAGACAACAATTGCAATGTACAGCTGGCCAGAAGCAACCATTGCATTCCAGAAGGAGGGTGGGGGAGTGGGGGTGGCAGCGTGAGGCAGAGAAAAAAAATAATCTAGCATTTTATTTGAAACCAAGTCCTTAATTTTATTTTCTATGCATATACATTATAAAGAGATATAGGTATAAATATATATAATATATATGCACACACAAACACATTCCACTTACCTAACTATAAAATAAGATCCTGTACTTCAATTCCCAAATGGCCAAGTAGTCACAAATGGTCGAATGCATCCTTATCCTGTAATAACCATTAGTTTTCTTTTCTTATCTGGTATAACAGAAAACAAGATTCAAATGCCTGTTCTGCACATGATAGAAAAAGAGCTTGAATTTCATTCATCCAAGCTATTCCAAACTCTCTTCAAAGGGGTGAAACAGCCAAAAAGCATTCTCAAAGGCAGTTTCACTGAAACCCACATTTTTTTTCTGTGAAACTGAATTTGTTGCTTTCAATGAATTAGCTTTTTCAATTAAAATCAACCAACCAAACAAAAAAAACCTATGTTCTTAAAAATTCATAGTTGTTGCAATATAGATTTTTGTACCTTTAAGAACTGAGCATTCAGTTCTTAATAATCCAATAGTGTCTAATAATGAGTTAAATTCCTCATCTGAAACTAATTATAAAATCAGCTATTTCAATGTAGTTAGAATAATGAGGATTATTGACTTTCATCAGATTCTTTCCATTTGTGAACTACTGACAATATTTGTATCCTCAAAGTTACAAATTCATAAAATTGTTTCAAAAAATTTTCTAGAAAATAATTTTATATTTGTAGAAAAATGTTATCCTTTAAAAAAAGTTTTGTTCTCTGTATTTTTAATTAAAATTTATAATAAAAAGTGACATTTGTATAGGGTTTTATATTTAAGATTTCTCATCTTCATCTTGACTATTGAATTAGATTTTCAAATTTTTAGCTCATACAAAGTTAGGTGTTGCTTAATGCATACTTAAATCAGGAAAAAAAGGGGAAAAAACAAAAACAAAAACAAAAAAAACAACCCCCCCAAAAACAAACCATAATTTACTTGCCAGGGCTTTTAGCTTCAAAGCTATATACTTGTTTAAAGTACTCCAAGTGTTCATATAAATTTCAGGAAAAACTGATTCTGAACTCCAGATATTGGAAAATTAATCTTGGGCAAATAAGGCTTGACACTAATTGGTTACAATGCCTATGATAACAAACTGTTAACAGGGTAGACTTAGAGTGTCAATCGTCAATCGGCTGGTTGTATCAACAACTAAATGCTTATTTAAGCAAGTTGTAGAAGGTAATCCGAGGAGGGTTCAGGTTTACTTTGTTTGCTTGGGGGAAGGGAAGGGAAGGGAAGGGAAGGGAAGGGAAGGGAAGGGAAGGGAAGGGAAGGGAAGGGAAGGGAAGGGAAGGGAAGGGAAGGGAAGGGAAGGGAAGGGAAGGGAAGGGAAGGGAAGGGAAGGGAAGGGAAGGGAAGGGAAGGGAAGGGAAGGGAAGGGAAGGGAAGGGAAGGGAAGGGAAGGGAAGGGAAGGGAAGGAAGAGGGCACATATAGCAAGATGTATTTGTAAAAAAGCCCATTTTAGTAAAATTACAAAACCAAAAATTTAATTCTGACATTGACTGAAAGTGTGCAAATACCATCAGATATGAAGGTGCACACTCAGTGTCAAAGAAAGTAGTTGGATAAGTCATTCAGTGAGGGGGGGGGGAAATGAGAGTAATGCCTTCCCTGCCTGCAGAAGTTCAAAGTCACAAGACCCATGACACTGAAACAGTCACCAGAAATTATGACTAGTTCTGGAGAATGCTGTTGCTATGAGTCAACATAGCTGTTCCATACAGCATCTACCTAGGAGGATGAAGAGTTGGGTTTTAACTTCCTTTTGCCAAAGAGAGCCTAAACTGTGGGTCTGCCACTTTCTGATCACAAAGATAGTGTATAAATTCAAGCCACAATATCATCCTTTCCAATGACTCCTAAAACCAATATCCAACACTGCATTTTGTCAGGAGAACAGTCTTGTTGGTGTATTCTGGACATGCTGACCATGCTCCTGCTGAGTAAGTGCTCTTCAGAAGTTCATAGAGAAAGATGTCTGCTGCCACATGGCCATCTGGTTTAGATACGAACTAGACACCAACCTGCAATTAAGTCCTCTCTCTTTCACCATCTCTCTTCCTTTCTCTTTCCTTCTCTCCCTCTTTCCCCCTAAAGTCATGTTACATTCTGAGGGAAATCAGATTAATTAACAGCTGAGTCCTCTGTTTTTGTCATGCAAAACAGGAGATACCCATCACACAAGAATAAAAGACTGTGGTTCCAATGGAAAGATTTTGACAATAAATTCCATAATGAAAAAGCTCAACAGTATCTTCATAATGTTATGAAGAGTCTAACTTTGAGACTAACTCAATTTGATCTTCCATCTTGGGTAGAAATATCTCCTGTACATGTAGAACCAAAAGTGGTGTGGGTAAATCACAGTACTTAAAATCATGGGGTTCAGGTTCAGTTTTACTGGCTTAGATAGGAATTTACACAAATTAGACATTGTGAATAAATCATTTATGGATCTACAATCTGCAGGAACACCTGTGTAACTTCTGAATGTTGACAGAATCATACTTGGATTATGGTATGAGTGACACATTTCCCTCTTTGTTTTTGTTGTATTTTAGTTACTGCTGAAAACCCCTGGTTAAATAAATATTTTTTTAGTAAATGAATAACGTTTCAGACTCTAGTTTTAAAGATGATTTTACCTTACCCAGATTATAAACCTAGTTGACATCTGTGCAAGCTACTTTAATTGTTGAATTATTTATTCTTTGTGACTAAGTTAACGACCTATATACTGGGAACAAAATATTGGAGAAAATGGTATGAAGGTGCACAGATTCATGGGACCTGATGAGATGTATCCACGGGTCCTGAGGAAACTGGCAGATGAAGTTGCTAAGCCACTCTGCATCATATTTGAGAAGTCGTGGCATTTCGGTGAATTTGCCACTGACTGCAAAAGGGGAAACATAACCTCCATTTTTAAACAGGGAAAAAAGGAAGTCCCAGGGAACTACAGGCCAGTCTCACCTGTGTGCCCAGCAAGATCATGGAGGAGATCCTCCTGGAAACTATGCTCAGGCACATGGAAAATAAGGATGTGATTGGTGACAGCCAACATGGCTTCACTAAGGGCAAATCATACCTGACTAATTTGGTGGCCTTCTATGAGAGGGTTATGGCGTTGATGGACGAGGGAAGAGCAACTGATGTCATCTACATGGACTTGTGCAAAGCATTCAACACTGTCCCACGCAACATCCTTGTCCCTAAATTGGAGAGACATGGATTTGACAGATGGACCAGTCAGTGGATAAGGAATTGGCTGGATGGCCACACTTAAAGAGTTGCAGTTAACGGCTTGATGTCCAAGTGGTGAACGGCAATGACTGGTGTTCCTCAGGGGTCAGTATTGGGACCGGTGCTGTTTAACATCTTTGTCAGAGACATGGACAGTGGGATTGAGTGCATTCTCAACAAGTTGGTTGACGACACCAAGCTGTGTGGTGCAGTTGACACGCTGGAGGGAAGGGATGCCATCCAGAAGGACCTTGGCAGGCTTGAGAGGTGGGCCCATGCGAACCGCATTTAGTTCAACAAGGCCAAGTTCAAGGTCCTGCACGTGGGTCAGGGCAATCCCAAGCACAGCTACAGGCTGTACAGCTACAGACCTGTAAGAAAGCTGGAGAGGAACTGTTAACAAGGGCATATAGCGATAGGATTTTGTGTGCACATGAGAACTAAGCCAAGGTCTCAAGCTGATGTGTTTTTTTTCCTTGTAAACTAATGAAATTCAGTGGGTGATTTACCTGATGCTCATATTTCAAGATTTATTAATTTGTTGCTATAATGCATTTAAGGAAAAGTGTGTCTTCTTGACATAGACATCTTTAGGTGACTGTAGTTTGGACAAAGGGAGGAACGTGGGACACCCACTTGCAACATTCATATCATTTACTGGTCTCTGAAATAAAGAGATTTAAAGTTTTTGAGACTGAAAGTTTTATTCAGTAAAAAGTTAAGTAAATGGATGCAATATATTTTGCCAAAATTATTCCTGGTACACGACCAAAAAATGAAATCCACTGTGTAATTAATTGATATGTTTTTATGTCTATACCTGGTTTAAATACTCTTTTCTTGTTCAGTCTCTCCATATCAACAGCCATCTATTGATTCAGACTACAACTATTCCATGCAGACAGGTGTTTTACAAAAGACACATATGCATACACTATAATACAATCTACAAGCTAATAAGGGGAATGTCATTGTGGGAGTCTACTATAGACCACCCAGCCAGGACGACACACCGACAAATTATTCTTTAAGGAGCTAAGAGAGGCCTCTAGATCAACTGCCGTTGTCCTTATGGGGACTTCAACTTGCCAGACGTCAACTGGGAACACCACACAGCTGATACCAGCAGGTCCAAGAGCTTTCTGAAACACCTTGATGACAACTTCCTGGTACAGCTATTAAAGGAGCCGATGAGGAAAGGCGCCCTTCTAGATCTGTTACTCATGAACAGAGAAGGTCTCATGGGGGAAGTGGTGATTGGTGGCCGTCTTGGCAATAGTGACCATGAAGTGGTAGAATTTAAAATCTTTGGCGATAGGAGGAAAACTGCCACCAAAACTTCAGCTCTAGATATGGGGAGAGCAGACTTCAGGCTGCTCAGGGAACTAGTCCGTCAGGTCCCCTGGGAAACTGCTCTTGAAGGCATCAGGGTCCATCAGTGTTGGACACTTTTTAAGGGCCACCTCCTAAGAGCACAGGAACAGGCGATTCCAAAATGCCGCAAGGCAGGCAGGCAGGGCAGAAGGCCGGCTTGGCTGAACAGGGATCTTCTTCTAGAGCTCAGGCGGAAAAGAAGGTGTATGACCGCTGGAAGCAGGGTCAGGCAATGAGGGAGGACTACAGGGATGTTGCTCGCCTTTGTAGGGAGAAAATTTGTGCGGCCAGAGCTCAGTTAGAGTTGAAGCTGGCCAGTACTGTGGGGGACAATAAAAAAGGCTTTTTAAAATACATTAATAACAAAAGGAGGACCAGAGAGAATATTGGCTCGTTACTCAACAAGAATGGTCACCTTACAAACAGGGACATAGACAAAGCAGAGATGTTTAATGCCTTCTTCACCTCTGTCTTCAACACTGATAATGGGCTCTGGGACCCCAGTTGCCCTGAGTTGGAGGACTGTGACTGCAGTAACGATAGCTCCCAGCTGACCCCGAACTTGTGCAGGACTTGCTGCTCCACCTGGGTGTGTACAAGTCCATGGGGCCCAATGGGATTCATCCTAGGGTGCTCAGAGAGCTGGCTGATGTCATGGCGAGACCTCTCTCAATTATTTTTCAATGATCTTGGGAATCTGGAGAGGTCCCAGTTGATGGGAAGCTGCCAAACGTTGTTCCAATCTTCAAGAATGGCAAGAAAGATGACCCTGGTAATTACAGTCCTGTCAGTCTCACTTCAGTGCCTGGTAAAATTATGGAGAAAATTATGCTGGGAGTTATCAAAAAACACCTGAAGGACAATGCAGTCATTGGTCACAGCCGACACGGGTTTGTGAGAGGAAGGGCCTGTTTAACAAACTTAGTTTCCTTTTATGACAAGGTCACCCATCTAGTTGACCAGTGGAAGCCAGCTGATGTCATTTTTTTTAGATTTCACTAAAGCTTTCGATACTGTCTCTCACAGTATCCTTCTGGACAAAATGTCCAGCATACAGCTTGACAAAACCATAGTGCGATGGGTGAGCAACTGGCTGATGAGTCAGGCCCAAAGAGTTATGGTAAATGGGGTTACATCAGGCTGGTGGCCAGTCACTAGTGCGGTTCCCCAGGGCTCCATTTTAGGGCCAGTTTTTTTTAATGTTTTCATAAATGACTTGGATGTAGGACTAGAAGGTGTCATGAGCAAGTTTGCAGGTGACACCAAATTGGGAGGAGCTGTTGATTCTGTCGAGGGTGGAGAGGCCTTGCAGAGAGAACTGGACAGATCGGAGAACTGGGCAATCACCAACCGCATGAGGTTTAACAGGGGCAAGTGCCGGATTCTGCACCTGGGAAGGGGCAACCCTGGCTATACGTACAGACTGGGTGATGAGACGCTGGAGACCAGCCATGCTGAAAGGGACTTGGGGGTCTTGGTCAACAGCAAGTTGAACATGAGTCAACAGTGTGCCCAGGCTGTCAGGAAGGCCAGCTGTATCCTGGGGTGCATCAAGCACGGCATTGCTAGCCGGTCCAGGGAAGTGATTGTCCCACTCTACACTGCGCTGGTGCAGCCTCATCTCGAGTACTCCGTGCAGTTTTGGGCACCACAGTACAAGAAGGACATAAAACTATTGGAGAGTGTCCAAAGGAGGGCAACAAAGATGGTGAAGGGTCTAGAGGGGAGGACGTATGAGGCTGAAGTCCCTTCTCAGCCTAGAGAAGAGGAGACTGAGGGGAGACCTCATCGCAGCCTACAGCTTCCTCACAAAGGGGAGCAAAGGGGCAGACGCTGATCTCCTCTCTCTGGTGACCAGTGATAGAACTCAAGGGAACGGCATGAAGCTGCGACGGGGGAGGTTCGGTAGGATATCAGGAAAAGGTTCTTCACTGAGAGGGTGGTTGGGCACTGGAACAGGCTCCCCAGGGAAGTGGTCACAGCACCGAGCTTGACTGAATTCAAGAAGCGTCTAGATAACGCTCTCAGTCATATGCTCTGATTCAGCTGGTCCTGTGTGGAGCCAAGATTTGGACTCGATGATCCTTATGGGTCCCTTCCAACTCAGGATATTCTATGATTCTATGATTCTATAATAATAATGCTTAGTATCTATATTTTGTATTCGATTGCCTTGTCAAGTTTGGTCCCGCAAATAAAAGACATTAACTTCACAATGGAAAAGGAAATGGTCAAGGAAAGAAATTATAGTTCCCCATAGGGAAAAGAGGTTCACTATTAAGGATAATACAGTTGCTTTGGAGTTCTTTAATACTCCCTGAAATATGTCTCTAACCTTTTCCTTGTACTGTATTACCCAGTCATTCAGACTACTGCTATTTTGTACATGACATGGATGAAGAATGCCTGGGTCAGGTATCCTTGTGAAACAGTATATAATCAGGAGCACTGCTGTCAATTTGTGTTGGCGTTTTGAAAAGAAATCTCACAGGCTGTCTATCTACCTCGTAGTTCTGGGTAGCTCGAACATCATATGTCAGTATTAGCATATTCCAAATAGAACTATTATCATGTACTACTATTTCTATCCAGCCCAGAATTTATAGAGCTGTTAGCAGGTATGAAGTGGTGTTGTCAGATGCTCACTGGATGTTGGCATTAAGTTGTGTGAGAATTAAGCTTCTGTCCCAAAGAAGCCATTTCCTCAAGTTCAACCTGAATGAAAGAAGCAACGGGAAGTAAAAATTATAACTCCAAAGATCAAAGACCCTTTGCTTTCTGATAAGCTTAGTAAAATGGCTGAGGGTGATACTGCAAAGAGAATTGATGATGTGATGAAAACTGATGTGGGAGCTGTTTGAATGACATTCTGCTGAAGCAGCTTGACAATTTCAACTTGTGACCTGATGCAATGTGTCTGATTTTACCTAAAGCAAATTACAAAGCACTCACAGACTATTTTGCCAGAAGAATGTGTGCGGATGGTGGTAGCAATTTCAGTTGATGCTACAAGATCTTGACAAGGCTTTCTCTTGGTCACCAGTGGGATGGGTGGTCACAAGACTGTATAGTGGTGTCTCCTTGACTGCAGTCAGGATAAGGGGCTTTCTAGTTCTCCTTGATTAGTAGTTTTGATATTCTGAAGGAATTTGCCAAGGCTTATACTGAAATTGAAAGAAATAAGTATTAAATTTACACTCTGAAGTCTTTACAGAATTTTTATGAGCAAACTTGTCTTCTAAGGGGTTATTCACTCCCTAGTTTTAATGGGAAATTTAAAATACTCAACCTTTCCCCCTCTACCCCCATCCACGCTTGCCATTTTTAATAAATATAAACAACATCCTTTTATGGGGGTTGTGTCTGTCAACGTTTTTCTGTGTAAGAGTTTATATAGTCTACCACATGCGCGGAACATCATTGTCCAACACTTAATCATCTTAGATCCATTTTGGGATACATTATCACTGATTATGCAAGGCCTATTATAATACTTTTATTATAGTTTAAGTTACCACAAGGGGAACCCATGGGGTACCCTACAGCTGTGTAGCCACAGAAATTTAGCAATCACCATGAACTCAGCTTCGTCAACTTCTGGAAAATTCCTTGGGAATGTATCTCTCCACTCTCTTTTGCATATAGAGCCATAAACCCATACTTACCTGCCAAAAACCCAGTCCAGAAGTTTCAGGCACATTCTCATGTCCTATCCACTAGACTAAACTGTCCATCATAACTATAGCTGACAGTTTAAAGAGGCATATATGAGAAGTGTAGAAGCTACTGCAGTACAAAAAATAAATGAGAAAGACTGCTGCCAAAGAGAGTAGCTAGTGTAATAGGAGCATTAATGTAGTACTAAAACATACTCTGAACAAGATTGTTTATATTGCATAACTAACCAGACATTTATTTGTGCAGTGTCTTAACAGAGCACAATTTTTAAGAAATTAATTATTTCATATTTCTTTGTTTATAAATGTTTTTTGTGTTAGAAAAGGAAAGTAATTGTTTCCTTTTGACATGATTTGTCAAAAGGTATTAGAAGGTGGTACATTTCCAATCTATGATCCCAATTGTTTAAAATTTATGTGTAAAATTCAAATCTGGTAGGAAATAAAAATTGTAAACTGTCTTTAAAATACCCAATAAATCTTATTTACAACAATATTATTTTCCAAGGTGTAAATGGCTTGATAATTTATTTATTACAGAAAAAGCCTCTGTGTTTGGGAAACTGTGCTACATAGCCATACCAGCATTTTGCAGGTGCTGTACAGATGTTACCTGTTGCTCATTAAATGTAAATTTTTGGCTTAATCTATCATCAGGAAAAAGCTGGAAAGAAAATATAATGTAAACCCTCACAGTGTTTTACTATATTGCATCACGCCACATTTTGATAGTGTACTTCAAATTATTATTAAAATGATAAATTGTTGCTTGATAAGAAGCAATGCTTAATGAGAATTATAATTTTTTTCTATCACTTATTTAACTTCAAATACCAACTAGATTCTTAGAACCATTTCTTATTTTATGTAGTCATTCATGTTTCGTTTTATTTTCATGTTTTATTGATATAACTATTTGCTATAGACTACTTATATCCACCTTTCTAACAACCAAGTATGTCCACATAAGATCCTACAGTTTAATAATTCGATGTGATTTCAGTGTATATCCAGAATTAGAGAATGCTTGAGATTGGAAGACACCTCTACAGACCATCTAGTTCAAACACCCTGCTCAAGGAGGCTCAGCTACAACAGGTTGCTCAGGACTATGCCTAGACAGGTTTTGAATATTTCCAAGGAGCCAGACCCCACAACTTTCCTGGGAAAACAATTCCAGTGTTTTGACTCCCCCACAGTAAAAAAAGTGTTTCCTGATGTTCAGCAGGAACCTCTGTGCCCATTGCCTCTTGCACTGTCAGTGGGCACCCCTGAGAAGAACCTGGCTCTGTCTTTTTCACTCCTCACATCTGGTATTTATACACATTAATAAGACCTCCTCCTGAGCCATCTCTTCTCTAGAGTGAGCAACCCCACCTCTCTCAGCCTTTCCTCATATGTGAGGTACTCCAGAACTTAAACCACCTTTGTGGCCCTTTGTTGGACTCTATCCAGTACCTCCATGTCTCTTTTGTACTGAGGAGCCCAGAACTGGAATTGAACATTACATGTGATTCTTCCAAGCAGATCTTAAACAGGCCAAAGTGTGCTCTTCTGAAGACCAGGGTTGTGGTCCTACTTTCAGCCTTGCTCTCTCCCTAGATTCTCTCCCCAGATTCTCTCTCCCCAGAGCCTCTGATCTTACACATAAATGCAAAGACCCCATATATACCAATTCAATTTGAAAATACCATATTGCTTACAGATGATGAGCAAATGAATTAAATTCTTTGATTAAATTAATTACATTAATTAAAAATATGACTCTAATACAAATCTGAATTAATTTTGAAATAAGATAATAAAATTCATAATAATTCTCAGAAGATGGTATTGTAGTTAAAATGCTTAGTTGTAAAAGCAAAAAAAACTAACAAAGAGATAATTACTAAATAAAAGAAAAGTCTTCCTATCCTTACTGTCTTTCATCTGCCTGATTACTTCTTCTGAACTTAATAGTTGTTTCTAATTGTTGCTAATTTTGTGTTTGGTTTCTTGTTGGTTTTTCGGGGGGTTGTTTGCTTGTTTGTTTGTTTCCTTACAAATACTTTGATAATAATCCAGATGGAATCGCAGTGTTCTCTTGCTCTTCATGGTGTGTACTTTGTGATTTGTATTCATTTTGACTTGTTTTCCATGTACTGTAGTTTTCTAGGAACTAAAAGTTACCTTTCTGTTCTTCCTCTCCAGTTACAAAAGCATTTTGCAACTCGTGTTACTATTCAAACTAATAAATGAAATGTCACATATTCAGGCCCTGGCAGCAGCAATGCATTTGAACTAAGCCAGCCTTTCCTCTGATACAGCATAATTTGTGAGGAAAAGCAGGGCCAAGATACATAGATTTACGCCATCCCTACAGCTTTCAAGTCTGAAGACATTTCTGGGTTTTCAGGCAGTCATTTCATACTGTTCCTATTTGGCATACTGTATCATTCCCAAAGAGATCATAATATATAGTGATATTGAGTATAAATTATATGTGTTATTCTAAAGACACATTCTCCTTTCTTCTCCTGTGCCAAATACAGTTGCGAAGAAACTGCGAAGAAATTATTTGATACACAGAGCACAAGGTAATAACAATTTCAGTGAAAAACTCCTTTGGATCCTGGAAAACCTCATAACCCATGAGGCTTTCCTGGTTAAAAGTGTCTTGAATTTTATCCAAAACATTTCTATCATCCTATACTTAGTTTTGAATGCCTAAAAGTGAAAAGCCCTGCTTCTAACAGAGTTCCTTCACCTGGATATACAAATGGTATTTTTCTCTCAGGACTCAATGGTCTTGTGAATTTTGCCCTTCTTGGGAATACAGAAGTATAACATAAAAAAGTTTTTTATCTGAGATAATGTAAATAATCTGTTGAATTTTTTTCTTTTTCTGAGCTACAGGAGCTTGAAGCTTTAAATCTTTATGAAATTTTAAATTTCTTACATAAGAAACTGCCTTTTAGACTAGGTCTGTCCATACTATAGAGAGCAGTAGCAATGTGGAGAAACTAGCTAAAGCAAGAACTGGTAGCACTCTGAAAACAAACCAATACAAAACACAACAAAAAATGAAATGAAAGTTAACTTATTCTGCTTTTCACAGCACTTTTTTTTTTTTTTTTTTTTTTTGAGGGGGTGGATCTGACTGAGCTAAATCACATCTATTTGACTGCTTGCAGTATGCAGTGTCAAAATATCCAGTCTCTGCAATAAGAAACTTATAAGGAGATGAAAAATGCGAAGGATCAGGGGAAAACCACAGGAGATATATAACTTGCTAAAAATCACGGAGGTGGCTGTTGGGAAAATCCACAACAGAACTAAAGTTTCCTGGCTTCCAGACTCCTAATCCATTCATTGAATGACAGTGTTTTCCATTAGATGTTGAGTCCACTCTCCATTAAACAAAATTACGTACTTAATAAGTCTCCATAACATCTTCTAAGATGAAACTTCCTCTATTAGTGTAAGGTTACATTATTGCATTGCTGCAAGTTAATGTCTTTTTCAAAATAACTGCAGACAATCTGAACGACCCATCCACTGTCCTGTTTTGGAATTACTTTGGTGTAGTCAAAATGATTCTTTCTTACTTGTTAAACCATGTATTTTTCAGATAGAAAAGGTTGTTGAAGTGTAAAAAGCAAACTATATATGTTATTACTTTTATTGAATTTATTGCAAATAATGGTCTGCATTTTGAATAAGTAACACTGCCTTATGTCCTACAAACTATTTCTGGAAACTGAAATAATAACTCTCATAAATTGTGTATTAAAATAGTAAACTGCACTTTTGTAAGACATCCTCATTTGTGTCCATAAAAACTTCTCAAAAACAAGGGGCTGTTTGCCAAGGACTCAATCAGGTAAGCCCATATGTTATTGATTTGTCTACTGCTCTGCATCATTTAAAAATAGCATCAAAACTGAAAAGCATAAACCCTTGCACTTTAATGTGCTTTAAATCCATTTCTTTCATCTTGTACTGTCTGTGGCAAACAGGTGTGCAAAGTCTGCTTGGCTCATTGAATTTTTAAGGTCAGTGTTAGGTCCTGTTCTGGGATTCTGATGTCATTATTTACACAAAACTCAGTCTTTTTCTGGTTTTAAGTAATGAGCTTATACATTTATGATGGATTTTTACATAGGAAATCATATACAGTTAAATAGATAGTAATTAATCAGAGATCTTACAAGTCAGCTTATATCATAGCTATTGATTTGACAGAGACTAAGAGAGCAACATTAACTACAGAAGTGACACATACATCTTTTCAAACTCATGTGCATTGTACTAAAGCAAACCTAAGGGGAAATAGTGGTGAAAATTTGGGATTTAACACAAGGTCTTCAGCTGTGTGAATGACAGGTCCATGTGTCTGCTGTCTCATACTCTGTATTTTACCAGCCATTGCATCTATGACACACAGCCAGTATTGGGCAGATAAGTTGCCTTCAGGTCCTTTCCTACAAATATATAGGTAATTTGAACCTAGGTTCCTGAAAAGAGTTTAGAAAACTCTGTAGATATTCCATAGCAACTAAGCACCACCCAGCTGCTCGCTCGCTCCCCCTGTGTCCGGATGGGGGAAGACTAAAAGTGAGAAAACTTGTGGGTTGAGATAAGGAGAGTTTAATAACTGAATAATAATAATAGTAATAATAGTAATGAAAAGGAAAATAATATATAGAGAAGTAAAACCCAAGAAAGACAAGTGATGCAAATGAAAAACAATTGCTCACCACCAACTGATCAATGACCACCCTGTCCCCCAACCAGTGGGACCCTGTCCAGCTGTCTTCCTAGTTGATATGCTGAGCATGACATCATACAGTATGGAATATCCCTTTGGTCAGTTGGGGTCAGCTGTGCTGGCTGTGTCCCCTCCCAAATTCTTGGGCATCCCCAGCCTACTCACTGGTGGGGTGGTGTGAGAAGCAGAAAAGGCCTTGATCCTGTGCAAGCACTGCTTAACAATAACAAAACCATCTCTGTATTATCAACAAATCCAAAACATAGCTTCATACTAGCTACTATGAAGAAATTTAACTCTATCCCAGCCAAAACCAGCACATTATCCACCCCTTATTCCATACCATTTACATCAGGCTCAGGTACCACACTATCCAATACATTCTCATTTACCATGACGCCCCTTCCCATCCTTTGATATAATACACAGATATCATTCCCTTAGTCTATGGACAATCACTGTGAAAAGTCTGTAAAATGTCCATAAATGTCCACAAAACATCCATTAAATTCATTTAGTCCATGACTTTGGGCTCCATCTGTTATGGTGGTCACTCAGGACAGGAGAGGTGGTGTGTTGCATGGAATTACTGGGCACCAAAATGAGCTCAAGTCAAATCACTGCTGCACTTGCAGCATCTTGTAAGACTTGTTCTCCATCGGTTCAGGTGGTGCCTACTATAGTAATTTCTATAACATGCAGCTCAAATCATGGATTATTTTCACCCAGGATTAAATGACCTTGAGGTACACATTGGACTCCCCATATTTCTGCATTATACACCAAGTGCACCCAGGTCCTTGAGCAAAAACTGTGCCATGAATAAGTTTACCTTTTCATGAGGAAGGAATAACCCAGACTGTTTTCCCAAGAAGTTCCTTATAGGTACTATGGGGATATTATCTCCTTCCATGGTGTGCAGGGGTTTTGATTGGGCATGGCCAGGTCAACTCACAGATCCTGTAGTGTTAACTAGCCATTCCTTCAGGTGTGCCGAGACACCATAATATTTGGTTTTCAATATTTTCAAGGCCCAGGACAGTGTTCCGGCCAGTGGCATGGGTCACAGGGTACGTTTCCAACCATCCAGTAGTTGCTTCCACCTTTGTAAGCACAAGCTGCTTGCTATGGCAGCTTCATGGTAGTGTGATATAATCAATCAGTCAGGCTTCCCCATATAGATATTTCAGCCATTGTCCTCTATACTAAGAAGGTTTTAGCCACTTAGCTTGCTTGATTATGGTGCGCGTTTGACATTCATGGATAACCTGTGCAATGGCACCAATAGTCAAGTCCATCCCTTGATCACAAGCCCATTTGTATGTTGCATCCCTTCCTAAATGTCCGGATGTGTCGTGGGCCCATCGAGCTACTAATAGCTCACCCTTATGTTCCCAATTCAGATCCACCTCAACCACTTCATTTCCAGCAGCCTGGTCCACCTACTCACTGTTTCAATGTTCTTCAGTGGCACAACTCTTGGGTATGTGAGCATCTAAGTGAAACACTTTCAGAACCAGGTTCTTGCCATAATTCAACTGGTTTTACCAGCTGAAAACCATACAGATGGTTTTACCTCTGTGCTGCCAGTTGGTTTGCTTCCATTGCTGTAGCCACCCTCACAGAGCATTTCCCACCATCCATGAGCCAGTATAAAGTATTGGCCATTTTTCTTGCTCAACAATATCTAAAGCCAGTGGGAAGGTTTTCACCTCTGCAAACTGATTCAATTTACTTTTTCCCTCAGCAGTTTTGCAACTTGTTGTGTAGGGCTCCATACAGCAGCTTTCCACCTTTGATGTTTTCCCACAATACAACAGGATCCATCTGCAAATAGGGCATATTGCTTTATACAGAAGGGCCTCTTCAGCATGAGTCATCTCCTCTAGTGACTCTGAAGTTTTGGCCCTCTGGCCAGTCCATGATCACTTTCAGAATTCCTGGATGGTCAGGATTTTCCATTTGAACCTGTTGTGTTATCAATGATGTGACCCACATACTCCATGTAGCATCAGTTGCATGATGCTTTGAACATCCAGCCCAGCACAGGAAATCCAGGTGCCAAAAGGAGTTATGTTTCAGTACCAACTACTTCTCAAGCAGCTTGAATTCCTTCATATGCTGCTAATATTTCTTTTTCAGTTGGGGTGTAATGGGCTTCAGATACCCTAAATCCCTGACTCCAAAACCCTAGAGTTCAACCTCAAGTGTCTCCAGATGCTTTCTGCTAGAGGCTTGAGGTGGGGCCATTATCCCTGGCTGAAGTGTTAAGCACATTTTTCACATCTTGTCCTGTCTGAACTAGCCAAAGTGCTACTGCACAAACTATCACCCCTTTAATTTGTTCAAAAGCTTGCTGCTGTTCAGGGCCTCATTCAAAGTCCTTCTTCCAGGTCACTTGACAGAGAGGGCTTACGATCAGACTAATAACCTGGAATATGCACTGTCCAAAAACCCACACCACCGAAGAAAGCTTCTGTTTCTTTTTTGTTAGCTGGTGGAGACATAGCTGTTATTTTCTTAATCACATTCACTGGGATATGATGATGGCCATCTTGCCATTTTTATTCCTAAACCCTGAATTTTCTGTCCAGGTTCTTTGACCTTACTTTGTTTTATAGCAAAACCACCTTTCAAAAGAATCTGCATTATTCTTCTTCCCTTCTCAAACACTTCCTCTGCTGTGTTGCCCTACACAATGATGTCATCAATATACTTCAGGTGTTCGCGAGCTTCACTTGTTCCAGTGCAGTCTGGATCAGCCCACGGCAAATGATGGGGCTGTGTTTCCACCCCTGGGGAGGTTTATTCCAGGTGTACTAGATACTCCTCCATGTGAAAGCAAACTCTGGCCTGCACTCTGCTGACAGAGGGATTGAGAAAAACTCCTTGGCAATATCAATTGTTGCATACCACTTGGCTGCCTTTGACTCCAGTTCATCTGGAGTTATAGCATGTCTGGTATGGCAGCACTCAGCAGTGGTGTGACTTCATTCAGGCCTCAATAGTCCACTGTTCACCTCCACTGTCCATTAGATTTTTGCACTGGCCATATAGGACTATTAAATCGTAGAATCATAGAATAGTTTTGGTTGGATGGAGCCTTAAAGATCATATAGTTCCAACTCCCCTGCCATGGGCAGGGACACCCTCCACTAGACCACATTGCCCAAAGCCTCATCCAACCTGGCCTTGAACACTTCCAGGGATGGGGCATCCACAACCTCTCTGGGCAACCTGTTCCAGTGCCTCACCACCCTCACAGGAAAGAATTTCTTCCTAATATCTAATCTAAATCTACCATCTTTTAGTTTACCATTACTTCTTGTGCTATCACTACTTGCCCTTGTAAACAGTCCCTCTCCAGCTTTCTAGTAGGGCCCCTTTGGGTCTCCCTGGAGCCTTCTCTTCTCCAGGCTGAACAACCCCAACTCTCTCAGCCTGTCTTCAGAGGAGAGGTGCTCCAGCCCTCTGATCATCTTGGTGCCCCTCCTCTGGACTCGCTCTAACATCTCCATGTCTTTCTTCTACTGAGGACCCCAGAGCTGGATGCAGTACTCCAGGTGGGGTCTCACAAGAGTGGAATAGAGGGGCAGGATCACCTCCCTTGACCTGCTGGTCACACTTCTTTTGATGCAGCCCAGGATATGGCTGGCACATTGCCAGCTCATGTTGAGCTTTTCATCAATCAACATCTCCAAGTCCATCTCCTCAGGGCTGCTCTCAATCCATTGTCCACCCAAACTGTAGCTGTGTTTGGGATTGCACCAACTCATGTGCAGGACCTTGCACTTGGCCTTGTTAAACTTCATGTGGTTCACACGGGCCCACCTGTCAAGCCTGTCAAGGTCCCTCTGGATGGCATTAACGGGTGAATAAGTCTTACGCATCACTCTTTGACTCTCCAGTTGCTGGATCAACATCTGGATGGGAACCAGGGAGTCTCAATTGCTGTGATATTGTCGCTGGTGCACTGTCATGGTAGCAATTGGTACCTGCTGACCTGCAGTAACCCCACCACAGACAGAACCTCCAAGAGATCAGAGAAGTTAGACAGCTGCTTAATCTTCTCCATACTCAAGGCAGCTATACTAAAAGCCCACTTGTACCCTTTGAGGTCTTTGAATTACTCTCTCCTGAGGTATTCTATGCCAAGAATACATGGAGCCTTCGGACCAGTCACAGTAAGATGCTTTTGCCACTCGTTCCCAGTTAGGCTTCTCAGTCTCCAACACAGATGGTTCTTGGGATCCTCCTGTCACTCCTGAAATACAGATGGATTCTGCCCCTTTGTAGTCAGATGGTATTAGAGCACACTGTGCACCGGTGTCAACTAGAGCTTTATACTGCCATGGGACTAATGTGCCAGGCCATCAAATCCACACAGTCCAGTAAACCCAGTTGTCCCTCTTCTCCACCTGGCCAAAGGCAAGGTCCCCTGTTCCTGAGTGGAGTCTTTACTTGATTTTTGTAGCTGCAAAACAGAAGTCCCTTCATCAGGGTCAAAAGTATGATCAGCCTTTCTACTCTGCCTACAGGATCCTACTCTACTGGAGCTCGTAACAGCTACTATGAAGAACATTAACTCTATCCCAGCCAAAACCAGCACAAAGACCTACATAACAGCAACATGAACTATTTTCCTACCAATCAAGTAACCTACTTCTTAACCTGGACTCGTGAAGACTTTATAGATCAAGCAAGAATTATGAAAAACAGAAAAGTATATCACTTCAGTTTTACAATTTTGCCTTTACGTCAGAAGACTTTCACAGTTCAAATGAGATGAACTTTTCAGCTGTGGCATTCTTTGCCTTCCTTCACAACACCTTTTAATTGCAAATGACATGCAGCACTAACAATTCCAAATTCTCTAGACAACTGAAAATCAAGAAAACTTGATGCTTTGTATTACAGGAAATCAGTTACGTTTTGCTTCTCACTTCATCGTCTGGCAGAAGTTTTATTAGTTACAGTAGCTCTTTTCCATGTTTTTGGGGTGGGTTTTTTGGTTTGGTTTGGTTTTTTATTAAGTTGTTACTTAGTTTTTGAGATCTGGCTAGACTGTAGACCATTATGAGTTTTGAATTAAGAAAGAATCTATCACTAGCTTTTACAAAAACTTAAAAATTGTTTGTGTTTCTATATGTGCTTTAAAAATGTTAAATGTCTTAGAGCAACTATGATAATACAACCAAAAAATAATGTTACTTATAAGGAAGAAATATAAAAGCTAGCAGATATTAAAACAAACAAAAAAAATCAGTGATTCAAGTATTAGAAGATTCCGAAATATAAAATTAATTTCTGTGCATTTTCCCTTGTGGAAGTTTTGCATAATGCAGAGATAGTCATGTTAACCACTTTGCCTCGTTTTACACCTGTTAGAATATCTTGGGTTCGAAATTAGGATTCAGTTTTGAATATTTGGGTTATGTTCTGACAAGATTTTCCAAAGGTAATAGAGTTAATTGTCATAAGGAACTGTGAGACTCAAAGAAACCTTTTGTAAGAGCTACAAATCAGTCCTTAGAATAAGAATTTGGACCCTAGATCATTAAAAAATATAGATTTTTATCATTGTCTGTGACAGAAACAATTCTTTGAGCATAAATCTTGGATAAAAGCTTGCTAAAGAAATGTTTATATTCTCATCATTTATTATTTAAAAGAAAACTCTGCTTAAGCAACAAGAAAGTTCAAGGTTTAAAATGCACATATAGGTATATACACAGAGAAGTATACTTACATATGCATATAAATATATAAAAATGAGATCTTAACTAATTGTTGAATTATGCACTCCAAGCAAAATCATTCTTATTAATGAGCTAAGTTATACCATCTATACTTTGGGGTGAAAGTGCAACAGAGTGGTTTAAAAATCATTACTAGCATCTTTTTTTACACTCCTCCAAGCTTTTTATTGATGTGACATTTTAAAAATGTAATCTATTGATAGTAAAGTATTCTAGAATTGTGTTCTGTCTGCATGTGAATTTTGGATATTTTCCATTGCTTGCAAGTGTTCTCAGCTGAAAAGATAAACAAATTAAATTGTTATCTGTTGATTATGAAAGGTAGGTGGAAATGCCCATATGAAGAAGACTTTATTTGCAGCAGGATATGGTGTTCCCTTTAAAACAACTTTTCAATTTCTTTATCTATCTAACATGGTTCAATTACACGGAAAGATCTGAAATGTAATATTACTAATAGTACTGAGTCTTGCTCATGCATACTTGCAAAGGAGCAAAAAGAAACACATGATTAGCCATGTTAATCAGATTTTTGTCATCAATGAAAGCAGAGAAGTGCTTGCAACATCCAAACGACATGGTTAAGGACAAAGAAATATGGGCACAGGTGAGCAAAAAGTGAGCAAAAATTTTGTTGCTGAGACGTTACTGTTAAAGCACAAACTGGAAATTCCAGCAAATGGATGTAATAGACCTTTATAGGGTAGTCACTAATCTGGTTATTGCCAGTCATGAATAGCAACATATTTGACTGTGCTTGAGAGATGCACTTAGATGAAAACACAAGCAAAGGCAGCTCTGAAGGCAAACCACTGACAGGTATCCTTAGAATATTTCCAAGAAATATTCTCTGTCAGCCCTTTCCATACACTACTATAACTGTTATTGACTTTTTGTCATAGGCAACAGGTTTAAAGGATCATATTTAATTTTATTGAGATTTAAGTATCTAAAATATTAGAAGAGCTGTCCTGGGTTCTACCAAGGAGTTATGTTTCTAAGAGTGGTCATCAACAGTTCCTTAGTAAAGTGACAGGGTAAATGTAAAAGTTTCATTTCTTCGGAAAATTCTTTCAGCTTGCATAAAGTAGATAGAAACAGAGTTAGAGCTAGAGAACTACATTTCATTTCAGGTTTTGAATTAATTCCCTTTGGCTCCGTTTCCTGAAAACAAATGTCTGAGGGTTGACACCCCAGCATAAGTATTTAAAAGGTGTATTTCAAAGCTTGTACTTGGTTATACATGATGATAATTATACTGCTCTATATTTTCACTAACTTTGGTTATCTATTTATCCAATCAGGTGATATAAGCAATTCTGTCTGACTTCTTTTGACCAGTCACAGATATTATAAGCAACATACCCTTTGGATAATTAAATCCAATCTTTTAAGAATGTAAATGAATATTAGTTGAATGAATTTGCATAATGAATACATTTAAGAAAGTTGTGATCACTAGGCTGTAGGAAAAAAAAAAAAAACAACACACAGCCAAATTCATTGAATAAATTATTCATTGCTTTTTTTTCTCTTAATTATTCATTCAGCTCTGAATGTAAGAAGTAACAAGCCTCATGTTCAGCAGTTTTATTTGTGCTAGAAAACCAATGAAACTCTTCTTTCACTTCCATGCAGGGTTGCCCTTACAATTCATTGTTCGTCTGTTAATTTCTGCTCTAGTAGTTTACTTATTTTATTAATAATCTTTCCCTCGGTAGACAGCAGTTCGTCCATTTTATTTAAACCTGTTCTCAATGTTTCTAGGTGAGGTTTTAGTCCTCTGTCTGCCTGGAAAACAATATACACAAAGAAGCCACTTAGCTCTTTTCTGAGGAAGCTCTTGGTGAGAGATATGGTAAGCTTGTTCTTTCGACTGTAATTGATTGACTTCCTCTATATTATTAAGAAGACCTCTGACAATGTTATCAGAGTTTTGCCTTTAGAGGTTTTCTGCAAGTTTTGTTATGTGTCTTTGTAACATCATCTCTATTTTTCACATTTACTGCAAAACATTGTGATTAGGAAGAAAATAGAAGAAAAATCCCTTAACCTTTTTGTGGAGTTCAGATTCCACATCCACTACCAATTATTCTTTGGGTGCACTTCCCTTTATTGACAAATTTCCTCAGTGTTTTTTCTTTTTCTAATAACTAGTTATGCGATTATTGCATTAAACTGGGTGGTTAAGCAATAGATAGATGCTCATTAAAACATTTCCAAAAATACCTCTTTGTGATATTTGCTGCTATGGTACATACCAAGATGCTTTATCTTATTTCAGCTTAGATCTAAGAATATCTGATTTTTATATATATATATATATATATATATATGTGTATATATACCTCCTGTCTTTTGGGATATTCTGCTTATTAATTACACTATGACAGCTGATAGAACGTCAGAGTTTGGTTGTCATAAGGCACATCTGTGTATGATGATAGAGTAGTGTCTATCCACAGAACTCTACAATTTCATTCATGTTACTGTATATTGTAAATTGTAACGTACTTCCATATAACTCCTTTATTGGCAGATGCAAGGACTGTATCAAGTTTTGGAGGATTACTAACAAACATTAGCTTGGAGAAAATCTTAAACTGCAGCATGTGCTCTGTAAGCTTTCTATCCTTCCTCTCAAATTAGTAATGAAGTGTCTTAGGAAAACATGAATTTCTTGGTGAGAGAAAGTAAAGAGACAACGCAAATAAAAAGAAGATTATGTAGAATGGCTGTCTGTTCCCTTTCTTTAAAATATAATCATTTGCATGTTCCCCTTCTAACTTCTTGGTAAGACAATTACTTCAATATTTTTCTCTAGTGACACCTTATCTAGTTTGTAGCAATAAACCTGAGGAATTTGTTATCCCTCTTGCAGAGTACCAAAGCTTCACTGAAGCCAAGGCTGACATTTAAATGTGTAATGTTCACCATCCACTGTAAATAACATTTCCCTCTTACTAGCTGCTCCTCTAATTAACAATATCTCCTTCCTGCTGAACTTACAGGTAGGATACAGGACTACACACAATGCTTGAGGTCCCAAACACTTTTTAACTCTCTCTCCCACCCTTATATTTGATTTACTGCCTTTGGTTGAATAAGCATTCACCACAGGAACAAAGATGATTTACACAAACTTTTAAAAGTTTTGCAAATGTTATAATTCTCTCTTTTCAATATTTTTCTCTCAACCATTTTAACAGAAGTGACCAAGACACAATAAAATATAAACACAGATACAAACACAACAATCCAGCTTGCTTTTCCTCTGCCAGATACCTCTCCTCCTTCTGAACACCAAGCCGTTGAGAAGTGGGAGAATGGAACTTCCTTGGGAAATTGAATTTAGCAAAATAACTACTTGAAGAGGTCTCAAGAATCCAATGTGAGTTCCCTGATCACTGGTATTATTGACTGAGCAGAGAGAAAGAGTAGTGTAAATGTTCTTGAGGTTTTGTATCCTTATCTTTCCTTTATGCTTTTATTAGACCTGGAGGGCCAGTATGCCTGCCTTTCACTTCCTTTCCTGTGCTATCTCTGCCTCTGCCTTCCCCATAGGTCAGTTTTCTTTTCAACCAGAAGTATGACAATATATTTGCTAATATCTGTATTGCAAAAGGAAACTATGAAAAAAGAATAAAATTATACTGGCAGCTTAGTGGTTTGAGTGAACCATTTAAAATTTGCAGAGTCAAAATGAGAGTCATAAAGATTTTGCAAAGTCATCCCTAGGTATCAGAGTCATGCTGAATTTGGAAAGTAACTGTAATATGCGAATAATATTTGGAAAGTCTGCATAGCTTTATTTAAGTGAAAACAAACACCAAAAATTAATTCTTCATTACAAGCTGCAGATTCATTTCAAAAACAGCACCACCTGCTCACCAGGAACACAAAGCCAAGTATAGATTCAAAATACCAGTACTGTTAAAAATCTTAGATAAAAAGTTCCAAAACACCTTCTTCGTGAATCTCTGTTCCTCAAAGTGCCTTTTCCGATTCATATTAAAACTTACAGAAAATTCCTGTCTTGCTTAAAACCTGCATGTTGAATTTCAGGAAGCTTGATTTTGGTTTGGCAAGAGCAGGATCCTTTGGGTCAGCGAGAGTAAAATAGTCACAGAAAGGCATGTCTCAGCCTTCACCATGGAAGAGATTAATGTCCTTCCAGAGTGACTAGACACAAAGCCCCCATCAGAGTGTTTTAAACATGTGACCATATATGTTGACTGCAATTTCACATTTTTTGCAATCAGCAGCAGTAAAGTCCAGGAAATAGCAACATGCTCAAATAGCCCATTGACCTGCAAATTGAACAGATATTTTGGAATGGACTGCATACAAGAAAGGCATCTGAACAGTAGTAAAGAAAAACTTAGCTGTCTTCTCTAGCTCCCCTCAATGCAAACAATGGAAACACAGGTCAGTGCTCATTTCCTCCCTACAAGGCTCATCTCCACCAATAAACGTCCAAAAGGTAGAGTAACCACTTAGAAATCTGAAAGCTAATAAAATGATAAAGTGAATAAGGGCAATGAACAGCCCCGTGAAAGACAAGCTGATTATCAACATTAGGTCTCCTTTCCTCAGGAAAATGGAAGCAGACTATATCTCTGTCAAGCATTGAGTCTTATCATTTCTGAAGAGAAGTCAAATGCCATTTCTCTTTACTTGTCAAAAGGAAGAAATTATCCTCCCCAGCTACAAGTTATTATCCACCATCTGTGTGATAGCTTCTCATAATTACTTACATACGGCGTCTTTGATAAGCCTCATTCCTGATAAACAGAAAATAAAATTAACTCTCATACTAGATCAGTCACTGAGAAGACTTGGAATAAATATAGTAGAGCTTTAATTTTTCTCTTTCAGAAACCTGATAAGACAGCTGCTGAAACACACACTTAGAAATCTTTGTTTAGAAAAAAATTCTAAATGAAGCTACAGTCTTTGAAGACTAAATGTGCTGCACGGTCAATTGGAAGAAAATGTTTTGTTGTTTGCTTTAAGAAATGAATCAACAGCTAAAAGAATATAAGATAATGCTGAGTTATACGATAGTCAGGGTTGTTTGCTTTCTTTTTTCGTCATTGAATTTTAAAATCCACACCTGGGATAGGCACTAGTAACACATTCATATAGTTTTTTGTTTGGTTGGTTGGTTGGTTTTTTTTTAAAAAAAGAAGTCTTGTTTTGTTTTTTACTGATTCTACACATCTGTTTCTCTATACTTTACCTTTGGAAGGTTAAGCCTTCCGATGGCAGATCAGTTATTACTCTATTAATGACTTATTGATGTTATACTCATGACTGAAAAAAAAAAAAGTAATAACCCATCCTTTTGTGAATGGAATAGATTTGAATAAAGAAAGAAAATTGTATGGTCCTTGAAGCATACCAGAAAGGGTTTCATAGCTCCACTGACTTGCTTATCATGCACATATATCACTTACTGTGAGAAGGACTTAATGTTGTGCCCCCCACAAAAAAATTGCAAGTTATAATGATATTTCATATACATTACAGCCATTCAACACTCTGCTGAGGATTAATCAATTAGGATAATTGTTTATTTAGTCTTCAATTTTGGACCTGAATTTTAAGTAGAGTCCCTTCATCATTCATTTTAAACCAATGTCATTATAAAACTGACATTTAGTTTTCTCTGATGCTTGTCATTGTTGCACTGAAACTTTGCTATTGATTCAAGTATCAGGGATCTGGCAATATAATCCAAGCAATTTGAAGTAAAAGTGATTTAAACCAGACATTGAATTAAATCTGCAAATAATCAGGCAGAATGTAAAATTATAGGTGAACAGTTGTTGTATCCATATAGATTCTTTTACAGGAACAAAATCGTATCTCACCAATAACATTAGACTGAAAATAGTCTTCAAGTAAAATATAGAGGAATATATAAAATCTAAACACTTTTTTTTTTTTTCTTTATGGCAAGACTACTTCTTCTGTGACTTAGGACTATTAATTTTTCTAAGCCTCAGGGAAAAATTTAGAACCTAGTGAGAGGAGTTCAAGAATGAAATCTTTTTGAATTTTAGTCTTAATTACAAAAAATGTGATTGCCTTTTTTATTGATATCCATTTGTTCTTACTCTCCAGGAAAAGCATAATGAACAAATTCATTTACATAAATGTTAAAAAAAAGGCATTAAATTTTAACAAATATTAGAGAGCACTTGTAAAAAGTGAATGTAAAACTATCAAGTATGAATAACTACACTGGAATTTAAAATTTATATTAATCAAAAGGAGGATTGAAAAGGATACTGTGTTACTTACAAATTCAGTGAAGCCATATTCAGGGTAGAGAAATTATTCAGACAATCTAAAGACCTTCCCCCAGTCCAAAATATCATACAAATATGTGCATATCATCTAAAATGCATATTTGTAATGAAACACATATATTTCGGATATATTTCTTTCCCTGGAGACTACAAAATGGTATAAGACTAAGTGTACTGGTTTTGGCTGGGATAGAGTTAATTTTCTTCATAGTAGCTGGTATGGGGGTATGTTTTGGATTTGTGCTGAAAACAGTGTTGATAACACAGGGATGTTTTCGTTCCTGCTGAGCAGTGCTTACACAGAGCCAAGGCCTTTTCTGTTCCTCACACCACCCCACCAGCGAGGAGGCTAGGGGTGCACAAGGAGTTGGGAGGGGACACAGCCGGGACAGCTGACCCCAACTGACCATAGGGATATCACATACCATATGACTCATACTCAGCAATAAAAGCTGGGGGAAGAAGAGGGAAAGGTTATTTGTCTTCCCAAGTAACTGTTTACACATGATGGAGCCCTGCTTTCCTGGAGATGGCTGAACCCCTGCCTGCCCATAGGAAGTGGAGAATGAATTCCTTGTCTTGCTTTGCTTGCGTCTGTGGCTTTTGCTTTACCTATTAAACTGTCTTTATCTCAATCCACAAGTTTTTCTCATTTTTGCCCGTTGGATTCTCTCCTTCATCCCACTGGGGAGGAAGTGAGCAAGCGGCTGGGTGGGGCTGAGCTACCTGCTAAGGTTAAACCACAACACCAAGTTGCAGAGGATCAGCACCTACAGCACCACTCCCTGCTTTCACAGGTATTCAGGGCAAATTTTTTTTTTTTTTAGTTAGTTTTCTAGATAATATTTTTGCTGGCATAGACAAAATTGTCAAAAAAAAAGAAGTGAACAGGAATTCTTCACATTATCATTTTACATAAAGAATAGTTTCTAAATGTAAATATTACTTTATCACAACAAGTTTACTGGGACAACTGGCACTGCTGGCTAAGAAAAAGCAGATATTTGGAAGATCTGGGCACTTCTTTCTCTCTATCATCAAACAATTCAAGAATTTATTTCCTTTTGACCTCTGTATTGTCTCATCCTTGAAAAAGTTTAAGAAAAAAAAGATAAAAACAGAAGACCTAATATAAATTCTGCTTATTAACTAAAATGCATCTTAACCACAGTTTTATTATTAAAGTTCATTGATTAACTTTGTTAAGTATATATATATACAGGTTTGTCAACACTTAAAAAACATATTTCTTAGGAGTGCAAATAATGGCATATAAACTACCACACACACATTATCAATATTCTAACATGTCAATATTCTGTGGTATGTTGAAAAACTTTATAGCCTGTCCTTAGATCTTGGAGAGGACACAAATAGTGTGCGTTCCACAGAAACTGAAGAGGTCTGTAATGCCCCAAACAAATACATTAATCAACAGTTGATGCAATGAATAGTTAATATCTTTTCTTTTACTTACTTACCTACTAAACTCTACAAAGTGTGTCTTCTTAAATGAAGGGACTTCTCAAAAAAGAACTAATCAACAAATAAATTAATTTAACCAAATTAAAAATTCCTCTTGAATTTCACTTAACAGTTTTCTTGGATTTTAGTGACTAAGAACAGCCCAGGAAATCCTCTACCTTTCAGGGAAAAAAAATAAGTGTGTGTATGCTTGTTTTATCAAGCTGACTTACTGATATTGGAGGCTCCTGAATCTCTGTTCAGAGACTTTCATAAATCAATTATTCAAACCGAATTATTTGACTAATATTATTCACTTTTGGTCAGACTGGTATCATGGTGATATTTGAGTGCCTGAAGACTCTACAAAATGGAAAAAAAGACTACAATGAACCTTATTACAATGAGTTGACTTCCATGTGAATAGAAACAATAAAAAAAGTTTACTGTGTCCCAGAATATTTTCTGGCAGATAATTTAAGAAAGAATTAATGATCTTACTAATGCATAACTTGTCTATGTCCTGATATCATCTGCCCAACCTTCTTCTACAGCTTTTTTCATGAGGGATTCGGATTAAATGAGTCTTAGTCATGCTAATTCTACCCAAGGATGTTTTGCAAACTGATATTGAGGCTTAGATATAAACTGCTGAAGCACAAGGCAGCATTTAGGTACAAGGCAACAGTCTAGATGACCTTTTGAAAGCTTCCTTTCCCCTCCTTTAATATTCAATGAAAATATTAAAAAAAAAATAGAAATTAATTGTTTTCTGAAGAAATATCTAGGACTGAAATAGACTGGAGTAGATGCAAGTAGATACAAGTAGTACAAGTAGATACAAGTAGATGGTAGGTGAAGGGCTAAATATATAAGGAGCAATTTCTTTCCTGCCCTCATTGTGTCTACTTCTGAGCATGTAGTGTTTACCAAGCCTTGAAATAAAGCTCAACTGCATATTTGAAACAGGAGATATAATCATCCTCGTCATCATCATCATCATCATCATGTATATTAGGGGGAGGGCACAAAAAAAGTATAAAATCATTAATTCCCTTAATGTTTTTTATGTGGAGATTTCCTTGCTGAAATGTGTTGCCTCCATGGAGGCTCAGAACTGAAAACTGTGCAACATAAAGACATCAAGTCCCATTTATATTGTCCAAGCGTGGCACTTCCACATGCTTTCTCATCTTGATCTTACCCTGGAATATTAATTTTAACATTAAAAAAAAATATATGGTGAAGAGGGGAGTTATTTAATTTGGTTTTCATCCTGCAATATGTTTAGCAACTAGCTCAACATGCTTTTAAATCTCACTTCCTGGAAAAGGAAATGCTTTCTATAAACACATGTTCTACACAGAATTGACCTGGTCTACTTGTGGAGAATATACCCAGAATGGCCACCTGTACTCTGTGTCTGCCAACATGTTCAGACTATGGGCTTTGTTAAGTATATATATACAGGTTTGTCAACACTTAAAAAACATATTTCTTAGGAGTGCAAATAATGCCATATAAACTATCATCACAGACACAGAATATCACATACCACAGAATATTGACGTGTTAGAATATTGATAATTTATTGATAAATTATCAATATTCTAACACGTCAATATTCTGTGGTATGTTGAAAAACTTCATAGCCTGTCCTTAGATCTTGGAGAGGACACAAATAATGTGTCAATTTTGCTCAATTTTGAGGGGCAATTTTGCAGTGACTTATTCTTGATGAAGCAGCACAAATGGATTAGGACATTATCAACATTTATATTTCAAAAAAGCCCCTTTAATAGTGTTACAGTAGGTAAGCAGACACAATAACTAATGAGAAAAAAAACCCCACATGTGGACAATTCAGAAATGTAAAAGTTGTTTCTCTTTCATAAGTTCTCATTCAGATAAAATATACTGTGAAACACAGCCTGAACCCATTTACTTGCTAGCTCTGAAACAGGAAATAAACAAGCCAAACCAAACCAAATCAAAATAGTTTAATAGACTGAATATAGACAGAAATGATGCAAAAAAGTGTTGGCTTTCAGCTTCCCCCTAATTTTTTTGCATCCAGTATATCTTCCTATGTTGACTGTGGATTTGTTCCATCCTCAAATGAAACTATTTACTTAGTGTAAAATATTGGCATTATGCCATTTTGAGAGGCATTATGCCATTTTGAGAGGCATTATCTACAGACAAAAAAACTGTCAATCTATGTAACTCAGTGCTAAAATCTGTACAGAAAGGTTTTCTTCTATTTAAAAAGTAGTTTATTTCAGTTTCCTACAATTTTTTTTTTTTTTTTCCAGGAGTTAAAATAAAATTCCTTTTCAATAAATCACTCAAATTGAAATAAACATACATATACAAATAGCTGTAGGATTTTTAAAAAATCAGTTGAAAACTTCAGGTAAACAGGTACAAGTTAGTGCACTGACAGAACTTGATTTTAACTAATCTCAGTTCAGCAAGAAAAGGCATTCCAATTCTTGGGTAAAAGTGACCAACTTTTCTATACACTTACCTGGATATAGAAGTGTTCCTTCATATTTTAGGAGAAAATTTGACTTGAACAGGAAATTACGTATATCCTAGGGTAGGGAATCTTAAACTGTTCACTTAGTAGTACAGTCCATGAAAGATAATTAAGAGAAATCTCTTTTAGAACAGTATACTATACTGACTATAAAAAAGTAGATTGAATTTCCCAAATAATTTTAGCTGAAGTAAAAAAAAAAAAAGACAAAAAAACCCCCAACCAAACACTCTAGGTTTAACACACTACTGGTAGCTATTTTTGTCTTGTGTTTTCAGCTTTTGTGCTGCGATAGAGTTAATTATCTTCATAGTAGCTAGTACGGGGTTATGGTTTCGATTTGTGCTGAAGACAGTGTTGATAACACAGGGATGTTTTAGTTACTGTGTGTTGGTTTTGCGTGGCAAGGTTTTGGTAGCAGGGGGGCTACAGGGGTGGCTTCTGTGAGAAGCTGCTAGAAGCTTCCCCTGTGTCTGATAGAGCCAATGCCAGCCGGCTCCAAGATGGACCCGCCGCTGGCCAAGGCCAAGCCAATCAGCGCCTCTGTGATAACATATTTAAGAAAGACAAAAACAGTTAGAGAGCGCTTTTGCAGCCAGAGAGAGGAGTGAGAAGATGTAAGAACATCTGCAGACACCAAGGTCAGTGGAGAAGGAGGGGGAGGAGGTGCTCCAGGCGCCGGAGCAAGATTCCCCTGCAGCCCGTGGTGAAGACCATGGTGAAGCAGGCTGTCCCCCTGCAGCCCATGGAGGGAGGATGAGGGGGTGTAGCGATTCCACCTGCAGCCCGTGGAGGACCCCACGCCGGAGCAGGTGGAGACACCTGAAGGAGGCTGTGGCCCCGTGGGAGGCCCGCGCTGGAGCAAGCTCCTGGCAGGACCTGTGGATCTGTGGAGAGAGGAGCCCACGCCAGAGCAGGTTTGCTGACAGGACTTGTGACCCCGTGGGGGACCCACGCTGGAGCAGTTTGTTCCTGAAGGTCTGCACCCCATGGAGGAGACCCACGCTGGAGCAGTTTGTGAAGGACTGTCTCCCGTGAGAGGGACTCCATGCTGGAGCAGGGGGGCAATGACAGGAGTCCTCCCCCTGAGGATGAAGAAGCGGCAGAAACACCGTGTGATGAACTGACCGTAACCCCCACTCCCTGTCCCCCTGTGCTGCTGGGGGGGGCGGAGGTTGAAGCTGGGAGTGAAGTTGAGCCCGGGAAGATGGGAGGGGTGGGGGGAGGTGTTTTTAAGATTTGGTTTTATTTCTCATTCCTCTACTCTGTTTTGCTTAGTAATAAATAAGATGAATTCCCTCTCTAAGTTCGGTCTGTTTTGCTCGTGATGATAATTACAGAATGCTCTCTCCCTGTCCTTATCTCGACCCGTAAGTTTTCTTTCATTGTACCTTTTCTCCCCTGTCTAAAGAAAGAGGGGAGTGATAGAGCAGCTCTGGTGGGCACCTGGCCCTCAGCCAGGGTCAACCCACCACATACTGCTGAAAACAGTGCTTACACAGAGCCAAGGCCTTTTCTGCTCCTCACGCCACCCCACCAGCGAGTAGGCTGGGGGTGCACAAGGAGTTGGGAGGGGACACAGCCAGGACAGCTGACCCCAACTGACCACAGGGATATTCCATACCTTATGATGTCATGCTCAGCATGTAAAGATAAAGAGAAGAACAAGGAAGGGGGAGACATTTGGAGTTGTGACTTTTGTCTTCCCAAGTAACCATTTACACATGATGGAACTCTGCTTTCCTGCAGATGGCTGAATATCTGCCTGCCAATAGGAAGTGGTGAATTAATTCCTTCTTTTGCTTTGCTTGCATGCACAGCTTTTCCTTTACCTATTAAGCTGTCTTTATCTGAATGCATGATTTTTGTCTCTTTTACTCTTCCCATTCTCTCCCCCATCCCACCAGGGGGGAAAAGAGCAAGCAGCTGTGTGGTGCTTAGTTGCCGGGTGGGGTTAAACCACAACAGATTTCAACCTAGTTGGGGCTAGTCAAGTTTGAGTCCTAGACGAATCTAAAGGGATTAAGCCTCCCACCTTTCATAAAAAGTGCTTTTCCATCTGATTGTAGGATATTCCTTAGAGAGAGATCCTGTCCCTATTTCTACAGTGATGTTCTTTCTGTTTTGTAAAGGATACTTCATAACATTCACTGAGAAAAGTTCTGACTCGTCTGCACACTCACCAGCAACTTAAAAGTCATTCATTTACTATCGTTTTGGCTCAGTGACCATGTCATATTTTTTTTTTTTCAATGTGAGAATGTGAGACCAGTATTAGTAGAAAATAAGGAAATAGAGTCCGTAATACCCAACGGTCTCATAGGTCAGTGAAAGAATAATCTTTAACTTGAGTTGAAATGGCTTAATACATGGCTTAAGGAAGTGATTTCCTGCTGATGCCTTTCTTTTTGTGTAAAACAAATATTGAGAGAGGAGATAAAGAACTGTTGGAGGAATAGAGGGAGAAAATGTAGGAACAAAAATAACTTGACTACACTCTCCTTTGCAAGTATCTATTTCACAGTGTATGAAAAAATATGGTCTTCCTCAACCTGTTTCAATTAACCATGTTCAATAGCCAAGATGGAGAGATGTTTTCCTCATAATACCTCATAATATGATATTTAGGGCACACTCTTAGAATACAGTTAAAAGAACTTCTTGTTTAGGAACTGATCTAAAATCTTCTACAACTGATACTAATTAATAAGGTCACTAAGTAAAACCAGTCTAAATCACTTTGAAATTAACCCTGTGTTTTGTTTGCTTTTGTCACAGATGGCACAGAAAAAAATATTTTTAAAAATGTAATTATTAAAAAAAAAAAAAATTGGCTTCATCAAAGATGTTTCTTTGCTCTGTTGTTGATGCTTCTGTTCAGCAGCAGATATGTGTGTAGCATTATTACACGGCTGAAGTTTGAATAACTTGTTGGAGAAGATAGAACAGGTGTAAGGAACTTAGGTCGTTGAAGTTTTAGAGATATGCACTGAGTATTGTTTATTTATGCCCCTGGAACAAACTTCTTATTTTATTTCTCATAAATTTCTGCATTGTTCTCTGAATAGAAAAACTTAGCTAAACAGTTTACGTCTTTTCTTAATAACCGTCCTAGAAACATAAACATAATAAGTTAGTTTCCTACCCCAGTCGTCTTTAGTTACAAGCTGGAAATTGAAGTAAAAATAATCCAGTGCCTGTAAGACTTCTTTTATAAATGTAGGGATCAGTCTGAGTGCCTTAAAAATGAGTATGGTTTGTTCTCTATTTCTAGTCAGCTAGATAACCTGGTTAGCAATCAATCATGTATTTTTCTGGAATGGAAGAATGTATCAATCATCTATGACATTTATAGCCAATGGTTAGGTCTGAGCATTAATTCTTGTTGGTTCGGGGTTTTTTTGAGGGATTGGGATTTTTTTGATTGTTTAAATCAGAACTCACAGAGCTTTAAAAGACAATCGGGCTGGGGATGGACTGACTGGAAAGCAGCTCTGGGGAATAGGCCCTGGGACCAGCAACACCTGGCAGAAAAGATGGCCAGCAACAGATCAAAGAAAATTTTTATTCCCCTCTACCCAGCATTCACACATACTATGTCCAGTTTGGGGCCTGCCGATACAAGAAAGACATGTCCAAGTGGAGATCAGTGACAAGTGGCGTTCCTCGGGGGTTAGTATTGGGACTGGGGCTGTTTAACATATTTGTCAGTGACATGGACAGTGGGATTGAGGCCACTCTCAGCAAATTTGCCAACGACAGCAAGCTATGTTGTGCAGTTGACACACTGGAGGGAAGGGATGCCATCCAGAGGGACCTTGACAGGCTTGAGAGGTGGACCTGTGTGAACTGCATGAAGTTCAACAAGGCCATGTTCAAAGTCCTGCACATGGGTTGGTGCAATCCCAAGCACCACCACAGTCTGGGTGGGGAATGTATGGAGAGTAGCCCTGAGGAGAAGGACTTGGAGATGTTAGCTGATGAAAAGCTCAACATGAGGTGGCAATGTGCACATGCAGCCCAGAAAGCCAATTGAATCCTGGGCTGCATCAAAAGAAGTGAGACCAGCAGGTGGACCGAGGTGATTCTGCCCCTCTACTCCTCTACTCCACTCTCATGACACTCCACCTGGAGTACTTTGTCCAGCTCTTGGGCCTCCAACATAAAGAGTGTGAGGAGTCCTCTCCCTGAGGAGGAAGGAGCGGCAGAGATAACGTGTGATGAACTGACTGTAACCCCCATCCCTGTCCCCCTGTGCCACTGAGGGAGAGGAGGTAGAGAAATTGGGAGTGAAGTTAAGCCGGGGAAGATGGGAGGGGTGGGGTGAGGTCTTTTAAGAATTGGTTTTATTTCTTATTGCTCTACTATGTTTTCTTGGTAATAAATTAGATTTTTTTTTTCTAAGTTGAATCTATTTTGCCCATGATGGTAATTGATGAATGATCTCCCTATCCTTATCTTGATCCATGAGCCTCTCAGTATATTTTCTCTCCCCTGTCCAGTTGAGAAGGGGGAGTGACAGAGCGACTTTGGTGGGCACCTGGCCTCCAGCCAGGGTCAACCCACCACACAGGCCATTTTGTCTATATCATTACAAAACCCCAAAATGATTGTTGTCCAGTGAAAGTTTACCTAGAAAAGTATCTTGCTTAAAGGCCACTTTTAAGCAGTTTTTACTAAACTTTATAAATTGGCTTTAAATCTACCTTTATTGCCTTCTTCCTAACAGATGTTGCCATCTTCAAAGGTTGGAATTAGCATAAGTATGGGCAATATAAACCCCCCCAAACAACAAGATACAAGTATATATACTTCTTACTGACAAAGAAATTATTGTATCATAACTTTTATATAGAAAACTCATGTGCCTGTACAGCTTTCAAGTTACTATTTACCTTTAGAACATGTTTTCAGTAGTTACCTAGTTTTTAAATTAAATTAAATTCAGTTAAGATTAGTGAGGGCATCTAAATATGGACAGACAACCTGGTTTTGTAAGGAAATTTTGTAAGGATTTTGTCCCACCAAAAGCCATTTTATGATAGACTGATCTGAACCATCTATTAATACATGTTTTAAAGAAAAAGACCTCCAATATAATACTATTCATCTTTTTTCATTTATGATGGTTAAGGCACAAATGAGTGGAATGCAATAAAAGAGTTGTTAAATGTTTGAAGCAAAAATCTGCACTGTAATATTGCTGCAAAATTTAAATTGGCTGTAAGTTTCGCTTAGGGGCAGGGAGTTTAAGGAACATCTGGAGATTCTGAAATAACCTGCATTCATTTATGTTATTTAAGTTGTAAAATCATATTCAATCTTGACCCACTCAGGAAATCTAACATAAACGTCCTGCTGATTTTGACAGTCATACAGCAAAAACACCCTCTAATGAGCATTTAATAGTCACCAAAAGTTCTGCATTAAGTACAAAGCCCTTTTGATTACTTATTCCACTAATTTAAAGTAAATGCTTTTACAGATGGCATCTGTTAGGACGCAGAGCGTGTGCTGCATTTATATGTAGTCATTGAAAATAAATTCCAGCTTTGGTATAAGGATTGTACAAAAAAGATCAAACATGAAACACTGAGTAAACATTTACTAGTGATATTTTTAAAGCTCTTCATAAAAGCTTATCCAATACCAGCATACAATACTCAAAGTATATGAAGTAATTTAGAAATACTTTGGCAAATTAGCACCTAAAGAAAAATGACTGAGACAAAGTAAATGAGCTCTTCCATTTTGTTTATCATGTTCCCTGGGGTGCAACAATATTATATTTCACTGTCCCTTAGCCTGTATTACCTTATATATAAAGGAGAAAAAAAAAAATCCACAATTTTATTTGCCAGAGATTAATAGGAGAACAATAATGGTTCAGATTTAAATGAGAAAAAAAGGAAAGAGAACTAAAACAGTTATCTTTTTTTTTTTTTTTTTTTAGGAAGGGTATGGGGAAATATTCATTTATTTTTGTGCCATCACCAAGAATTTCATCAACAAAAGTCATGCTAAAACATGCGTTCAAAAGTCTGCAAATTAAGAGTGATTTTTGTCAGGCTACAAACATTTCCCCAATGACCAAATATTTAATAGTTCCATATGTTTTTAAAGAAAAATCTTCCACATATTTTAGAATACTGAGATATTGAGAGCATAGTGATAAATAAACCTCCCAATATTTTTAAAGAAAATGTCAGTTAATTTAAATGCAAAGTGTGTAGCTGTGTTTTATGGTTATTTCCAGTAGTTGCCGTTAAAACCTTTATGATTACTTCTTACAAGCCATTAGCATTACCACAATATGTGTGCTGTCACACAGAATATACCAAGTGAATGTTAATTCAGAGTAAAATTATAAATTTTTTAGGGAAAATCTTTGTAATAGAATATCAAGTTCCTCCAAGCACTCAAAGAAAAAAAAAAATCTGATTCAATCATTAGCTTGAATTAAGCATCTAAAATTCAAGAACAGTTATCACAATTGTGAAATTTTAAAGTTTTGCTTGTCCCTGTGTTCCAATATACAGAACTTTGGTTTTTAGCCTTGTCTCAACTCTGAGAAAAGTGTACTATATGTTACACTCCATGGCCTTTTTCATCTGTTTATCACGATTGGACATTATGCCAGCTTTTTCCCTTACTATGTACCCAAAGTTGCTTTTAGTAAAAATATAAGCATTGAAAAATGTCTGTTTGTTTGTGTGTTTGTGTGTGTGTGTGTAAAACATAAGCAGCTGATCAAGTTTCATACCAATAGATAGTCAGGAAAAAATCAAGATACCCACCTGAACCCAGAACACCAGAATACTCATTTTCAACAATTTGGATGAGAGTTGTGTCTGTGTTCCCTGCTTTCAATAAAACTATTTCTCCTAGAATGCCAAAAAATAATAAACTGTATTGTTATATTCAGATAGCAATTGCTGCTTCAGTCTCTATCTGTAATTTTTATCTTCTTGTAATTAGGATTAATTACTTGTGAAATAACCCATATTAACTACTGCAGTTAACAGTGCTGTTACAGGCAATTCCAGAAATGATTATTGTAGGGCACTGTTATACGTTCGTTGTGATAACTGAGCCAGTTAATCAGCCAGACCAAGTTAAAACAAGATGAACATTTCTTGCATTCTTAAGAAGGATGTTCTTTCCCATAAAATGTATTTACTGTGGGATGTGGGAGGCAATATTACTAACTGAGGGAGGCACAAGGGAGGAAGATGTTCTCTTTTCTTTCTCATAAAGGTGAATAATGGCAGTGAAGGAGCTGATGAGCACATGAAAGAGCATCCTTATAAAGAAAATTTAACAGAAAACATCAGCCTATATTTCATTCAGTTTCTAACCAGTATGCCCATAATATGATCCTGAAAATGCTACATCTTCTGGGAGCAAAAGGGTAACTCACTGCCCTTCCCATGTCTATATTTGGTCTTTATCAGTTTCATTTTGCTAGGACTATTTCAGTGGTAACAGAGTAATGAACTTTTCATCCCTGTAGACTACAGCCTATATTTATTTTTCCATCTCTATGGAACAATAACTTTCATGGAACAAGTATATACCACAGGAACCCCATATTTGTGAGCTGGTTTTATTCCAGTTACCTTTTGGTAAGATGACAGGTTCAGTAATAAAAGACCTAGGATATACAGCAATGTAAACTAAGGTCATACAGCCAGAAGTTTCAGTGTTTTATAATTGACAATAGGACAAAGTAGGTACAAGAAACTATAAATCTAGAACTTTACACCAAATTTGCATTGGCTCAGGATTAGTTGTCCACATCCTGAGCCATATGAAGCCTTTATGTTTAAACATAATTGAACTTAATTTTCCCCTCATTATTTTACTAAAAAATGAGATTAAGTAAGTAGAATTAAAATGGTTTAAAGCCAGTGCTGCAGGACAATCAAGCCAATTATAAAAACCACTCTGTTCTGGGTTTGTGTGGCAAGGTTTTGGTAGCAGGGGGGCTGCTAGAAGCTTCCCCCATGTCTGATAGAGCCAGTGCTAGCTGGCAAGACGGACAGTGCAAGATGGACCTGCTGCTGGCCAAGGCGGAGCCCATCAGCCGTGGTGGTAGTGGCTCTGGGATAACATAATTAAGAAGAGGAAAAAGTTACTGCACAACAGCAATTGCAGCCAAAGAAAGGAGTGAGAAGATGTGAGAGGAACAACCCTGCAGACATCAAGGTCAGTGCAGGAGGGGGAGGAGGAGCCCCAGGCACTGGAGCAGAGATTCCCCTGCAGCCTGTGATGAAGACCATGGTGAGGCAGGCTGTCCCCCTGCAGCCCATGGATGTTGATGGTGGAGCAGATATCCACCTGCAGCCCATGGATGACTCCACACTGGAGCAGGTGGAGACACCTGAAGGAGGCTGTGGCCTGTGGGAAGCCCACGCTGGAGCAAGCTCCTGACAGGACCTGTGGACCCGTGGAGAGAGGAGCCCACACTGGAGCAGGTTTGCTGGCAGGACTTGTGACTCTGTGGGAGGACTGTCTCCCATGGGAGGGACTACACACTGGAGTAGGGGAAGACTGTGAGTATGAAGGAGTGGCAGAGATAACATGTGATGAACTGACTACAACCTCTATTCCTCATCCCCTATGCTACTTGCAGGCAGCAGGTAGAGAAAATTTGGAGTAAAGTTGAGCCCAGGAAGAAGGAAGGGATGTGGGAAGGTGTTTATAAGAGTTGGTTTTATTTCTCATTATCCTACTCTGATTTTTTTGGTAACAAATTAAATTATTGTTTTCCCTAAGTTGAGTCTGTTTTGCCCATGATGGTGATTGGTGAATGATCTTTCCTTGTCCTTATCTCAAGCCATGAGCTTTTAGTTATATTTTTTCTCCCCTTTCTTGCTGAGGAGGGGAGTGATAGAGTGGTTTTGGTGGCACCTGCCATTCAGCCAGGGTCAATCTACCACACATTCAGATAGGGTAAGAAAAGCAAGTATAAATTCTATGTCGAATAGAAACCAACACTGACTAGAAAATAAAATTACATTCCTAGATATCAGGAGGTATAGGGACAAAATGAGTATTACTAAAAAATCAAGTCAGCTCAGCCCTGAAGAGGAATTTAATAGAAATAATAAAAGTTCTTTGCTATATAAGTGAAAGAGAGCAAGTACAGAAGAAAAATGAGGCCTCTATTTAGCCAGAATATAGTAGAGATTAAAAATATTCTTTGTACTATCTAAAACTTAAAAAATACCTGGCTCACTTTTCAGTAAGAGTAAAGATATGGCACATGAGGAAAAAATCAAGTTATGAAATTAGTATGTGAAAATAGAAATTACCTCTTAGGTAAAATCGAAGTTTCAAGATCTCAAAGCGAAGAGGATCATATGACATTCACCACAGAAAAACTGAAAAAGCTGGCATATGAGATTATATATCCAGAAACAAGATTTTTTTTTAATGAACCTGCCTTTATCATGAAGTAATAGCAAATGTAATATCAGTATTTACTTAATGGAGATATGATCGAGGAAACTGCAGGATCATTAATCTGATATGATTTATGTGTGAGCTTTTAGAGAAATTGTTGAAGTACATGCAAAAGACAGGAAAGGAAATGGAAAATGGAGTATGTTGCAACATGAATTTACCAAAGTACCTGATGTTACGCTACTATCTTTACTGTCTGGTCATAAATATTTTCCCAGCAAAAGGAAATGTGTAAGAGTTGGTTCATTACAGTTTGCTCATAGTAAAAAGAAAAAATTAACAGTAATCTTAACAAGCATAATTACTATTCCATTCTTCCAAAGACTAATCAAAATTGTGAATAGTACGAGCCCCAAACAGCTTCCCAGATCTAGTAAGAGAAAGAATATTTAAAGAGAAAATAAAAATAAAAATAAAAATTACAGGGCAGATACTAGAGGGAAAGAACTAGGTGGCTTTGGATATATTTATATGGCACACAGTCCATCTGCTTCCTGAAATCTATTCATCTGTCAAGTAAGCTCTGTCATGTAAAGATATTTAAACATACAATCCTACCAGTAGTTTATTTCAAGTACTTGACTTTCTAGGCTCTTAACACCTTTCTTTTGTTTACAGTTTTATCTGTTACCTTGCCAAGGACCTAGTTTTCAACCTTATCTGTACCGGCCACATCACTGGTTGTCAAATGTCCACCCAAGCACTGAAAAAAATAATTTAAGTTGAATGTAGCACAATGCTTTTAGCCTGTATTTTGATTGAAGGTTGTTACTTTGTCTTTCTAAATTTGAGGGAATATTTGCATATCTAAGAGCTTGTCTGTTTTAACTATATCTGTTGTTTTAAAGTGTTGTGAGCTTAAAAGGAAATGGAGAAGATATTAAGAGCATTTCTCTGACTGTTGACAGAGAACAGGTGAAAGTTAGCTCTAGTCCTGTGCTGCCTTTGCCTGGATTCCTCTGTTTGATTGCAGATAATCTGGGGTAAAAATGTAATTTTCATTATATGAAATAGAATGCACACATTCTAATTTACATACCTGAACATGCAAATCTGAGGTAATCTATGTTCCATGATAACCAAAGAAGAGATAAAGAATCTTTGGATGAATAATTATCTTATCCTAAGACAGGTGTATAGAGCAGGTCAGTTGAAAAAAATAGATCAAGGTGAGGTGAAAGAACCAGGACCTGCATCTTATTTCAAAAAGCGAGTCATAGCTTACCGTAGTTAGGCCTGGAACTGGAGGTTTGGGTGCTGTATTACAATTGTCAAACTGGAGATGGTCTAGAGGAAAGCAAAACAAATAATGCAGAACGCAAACTGAAGTTGGCTAACCTAAAAAATAGAAGATGAAGATAAGATCACACAGAGACTTCAAACAAATAAAAGATTCTCAAAGGCAAAAGGAAATAGTTGTTCCTTTGAGTCCACAGAAGATAAGACTTGGTGATGATCCTACACTGAAAAACAGAAAATTCAAGCTTGAACTATGAAACATTTCCTAATAATTTAAGTAGTGATGTGCTAGAATAGATTGACTACAGAGGTTGTGGAATTTTGAAGAGATGGGGAAAATACCTAACAACATAGCTGCTCTTTGTTAGCAGCAGCAGGTGGACTAGATGCCTTCCTGAGATCCTTTACAGACAATGTGACTTGAAGAGAAAGTATGATGGTGAGATGACTGAGTCCCACAGTATGATGTAGACATATGAAAGGTAATTTTTGTACTTTTTTTTTCTCAGAAAGATAGCTAAAAATTGTTTACTTGATCCCGCTGGTTGGACTTCACCTGGAATTATACAGACATGTCAGTTGCTGGTGTTCCAGAATGGTTGTACGAGATGGGAACAAGACAAAGAAGCCCTACCAGGATCCTGGGACAATAAGGGAGACTAAAGGTACACCAACCTAGAAGGGCACAGATGTTTGGTATATATTTACTCCAAATTGATGAGACGTGACTCAGCTCTAATCTGGAAGCTATTTAACCCAATTGTGTGACTCTGTGCAACACTAAGAAGACATTCTTCTACTTACTTGCACTCGTCTCTTTAGACATACTCTAAATGACTTATTTAGTCTAGGAAAATAAAAGCCAAGTAGGAAAATTATTTTCTGTATAAACAATTCAACAGTACAAATAGCAAAAGAGGATGAGAACAGTTTAAACTAAGAAACAACACTAGCTTGATAATAAATTTTGTAAAGTGACAGTGAAGATAATTTGATTGAAAATGCAAAGTATTTATCCATCAAAAGTGTGCAGAATCACCTTTCAGTAAAGTAGTACAGGTGAAACTGTTCTTCCTCCAATACTCCAACTATTTTCAAGATAGAATTTTATCAAATTTTGAGTGAGATAGTGTAGCATAGTTGCCTGAAGTAGTAGCTACTGAGCTTGATATGCTAAGAAGTCTATTTTAGTTCTATGTGTGTGCATTTCAGTTCATTCACACAATCATGTGTGCGCATTTCACTTCTTCTATGTGCAGTTTTAACACTTAAGCTTAAATTTAATTTGTGTTGCCTGTTGTAAGGGCCTAATAGGTTACTCAGTCTATGGGTGTAAAGAGATCGTGACTATGGGTTTATAGGATTTTGCAATACATAAGGACACGGAGACTTTATGCTCTAAATTTCACTACTTTGTTACAGATTACCACTAATACTACAAAAATCACCACTAGCACGTATACCTATGACTAATAAAGTGCATATATATGTGTATGTATCTCTCAAGTTATCACAAATAATTATCAGCAAACAATATTATAGCAATAATCAATTATAGCAACACCCAATATCAGCAGTCAAGTGTATATATAATATTACAGGTTACTACAAACTTATCACTAGTGAAGCAAACTTATTAATAATATAGCAGCAATACACTTATGATAGATTACTTATATATACGTATTGCACCAAGCACATTAGACAGAATTGAGGAGGAGGCCAAACCATGCCAGAGAGGAGGACAAACCGATCCCAGAAGGGGACCCCATCATTTCAGAAGTGGGAGGACAAACTGAACTGGCCCCAGAAGTGGTCCCAGAAGGGGACCAATAGAATAACAGTCTCACTTTGAAAATGATCCACATCATGGAGTTTGGAGTTAGCCAGGTGTCCCTGGTGAGGGTGCAAAATCTTGTAGAAAGTTCATGCAGACCTGTTTAGGAAAAGGAAAAGTATGCAGCACAGGAATTTCTCAGAGAAAGAAACTCCATTTTAGATAAAACTTAAATCATTTTATAGAGGCACAAGAGGGCATAGGACACTACCACTTCAAGCAGCTCTTAATTTCTATTTTTCACTTGTAACAGCCAATAGATGACAATGTTTTCTGTTCTTTCAGACCAAGTTTTTTTCCAGACTACTTTACTGTTCTTGCAATTAGGACAGCCAACAAGAGTTACCAATTCTTACTTTCTCAGGATGCTTTCCCTTTTTCTAGACTATTTTTGACCTTGATTTTGTGCTTATTGATGGTATTTCAGGATGTTTCCAGTTTCTAGGTACCAAGATGTACTTGAAAGATACCAGCTGCACTTTTCAAGGATGCTTCTGATTCACAGGCCTAGTTCCCTGGCTAACATTTCCCAAGCTGTCAGGCATTTTCTCTGTCAATATTTCAGCAGACATTTCTTTCTATAATAATATTCCCTTCTAACTAGGTTGTCTTTCTGGCTGCTCACATCACCTGCATAACAAAATATCCTGTGGATAACAGCATCTTTGTCGGAAGAAGTAATAGGATTAAGAAATATATTAATATCCGTATGTTGGATATTTATCAATCTACAGTAAATTCTGTTTCCTTCAACCTTTTTTATATTGGTGACTCATATGTTCTACCTTGTATATGAGCCAGAAGGTGGCACAGATCCCAAGTACCTTAAGTGCTGGACAATTAAAGGAACTAATTTGTTTGTGATTTACAAAAAGAAGAAATCACATGCTTAAAAAACAAACAAACAAGTAAAAAATCCCAAACCAAACAAGGCTTTAGAAACACTTACAGTCAGAATAATGTTCTTTGTACTTTCAACACATGGAAAAACCTCTGTACAAGATGCAGAAGGCTTTCCTCCAATCCAAGTAATCTAGGTGGACCACTACTCATTTGGTGTTTGCTTTGGATCCTGTCATTAAGATCTTACTATGCAATATCCACTGCATGGAGAGTCTAGTGAGTTAAATAATTATTTTTTAGTTTTTACACTCCAAATGCTATTTTTGCTTTCATAGAAACCATCTTTCCAATTGGCTAAGCCTCCTTTGAAAATGGGACTTGAACTTCATGCAGTTAAAGCTTATTATTACAATGTATTTACTGTATATAATTAAAAGTTTTCATTAAATATTCTATCATAGTTGCACTAGCCAATAGCTATTATAGATTTCAGAATACACTATAATGAGAAAATTATTGTAAAGTGTTAAGTAAATTTAAAATAGCAAAATGAAATGTCCAAATATACAACTTGTTAGTCAAAAATGTCACGCTCATGAAACTCAGGTTTCCCAAAGTATAAACCTCTTGGAATTTAATTTAATAAAATAAACATTACATCCTTTTAGTAGCCTGTACATGATCATAGAATGATAGGATCATAGAATCGTTTAGGTTGGAAAAGACCTTTAAGATCAGAGTCCAACCATTGACCCAGCACTGCCAAGCCCACCACTAAACCATGCCCCTAAGCACCACATCTACATGTCTTTTAAATACCTCCAGGGACAGTAACTCAACCACTTTCCCTAGAGAGCCTGTTCCAATGCTTGACAGCTCTTTCAGTGAAGATAGTATCTTAAAAATCAGTAAAGATTATTTTTAATAACCTCAAAACATAAAAATAGCTTTTTCATTCATTTTGAGGTTTAACATTCAGATATATCGCATAGATGTGCTGAAAAATTACCCCAAGATTTCTTGTATTACCACTGGTATATAACAGATATTAAAACAATTTAAATGAGAATGAAGTACTATATGTCAATAAGGATTGATATGAACTTTAGGAAAAAAAGGTCTGCCATATACAGCATGCATACATGTACAATTCTAACTGAAAAGGAATATAGAAATGGAATAATAAATACATTCTCTAAGCAAGATATTTTCAATAGAGAGTATTTAAGTACCTCTACTTAGTCGTAGAGCAATTCAATGTATGTGACAGTTGCAAATAGCTGTCTCAGTCTTATTTCTTTCAGTATATTAACAATATTTTCAGACTTCTTTGAGAAATCACATGTCCTGTTACAGTCAGAAAGACCCAGAGACACTCAGCAGCTTACAAAAAATGTGATGCAAAATTTTATCTTGAGTACAAACTTTAATGATGATTCCTCTTAAATTTAGAAGGGGGAAAAAATTAATCAAGAAAATATATATATAGAAGTAGAACAAAAATTTGGAGGAATACATACTGTGGGAGAAAAAAAATATTTCCAGTGAAGAAAGGGTTCTTCAAATAAATTTGAAACAAGCTGAAAATTTGGCTGTATAGGAATACATAAGGAGAAGGAACCACAGGAGGGCATTTGTAATCAGGAAGTAATTTTAGTTTTAATGAGGGGAAGCAGTAGACAAGACAGGTCTTTAAGTCACCACCTGGAGGACTTTAAAGGAAAAGGAAAGCTTAGAAAAGACATACCAGCTTAATTTTTTTTTTGTTTTGTTTTGTTTTTTTTTAGAAAACAGTGAGGCTGCATAATAATCTGAGGGGCAATAAAGTATGAGGCACTTACTGTGAAATCTAGGAAATTACCTACGTAGGAGATGGTATGATTGAAGAAAGACTGTGATCAGAAAAGGCTACAGAAGTCAAGAACTGAAAGGAGGATAGAGGGCTAATGATCATGATATCCATTGCTAATCTAATTAACCTTTATACATTAAATCATTCTTATTAGAAGTAGCACTTTTAAAGAAATAGAACAAGAAGAGAGATTCACCATGGGAGAAAGGAAGGGTGAGGATGGCATAGAAGGTTCTTGTACAAGAGCCCTCTAAGAGCAGAAATAGAGAAACAGTGGCAGCAACAATGTCTGCAGAAAAAAAGATCTTAAACTGTTCAGAAAAATGAATAACAAAATTAAAAGAGGTAAGAGGAAAAAAGGGTGATAGGCAGTTTTAATACTCACAAGTTTTATGCCTGTCTCTTTATGTGCATTTACTTTTAATTTTTTAGCTGTATTTCTCAATAACCCTAGCATTAAGCTTCTTATTTTTGTGTACAGAACACTGGTGTGTATTGAGAGCATTCCTTGCTCAATCAGGGTCCTAACCCTTTCTTCTGGAATGAATTTCGTTCCATAACATTAACTGCTCTTTGAATGAATTCTTTGTTTTCTATTACACTGTGCATAATTTCTTGAGCTTTTCCCTGCCATGCATTTTGGAATTAAAATGACATCACAAATTATGCCCTGAGGAGCAGCTCACTTGACTCATTCATGAATAAATTAATATTTTAATGTACTTAATTTTATTGTTTTAAAAATTTATTTCAAATGTTTTACATTTCTAAAGGGATTTTTTTTCTTTTTACTTTTTACCTCCATGACCTCAAGGCTCCCTGCATGCTTTTTCCTACCAATAATTTCACTGAAATTAATAGATATATAAAGGGTGAAAAGGCCTTCAGCTAAGTTGCTGCTTGAATAAGTTCTTAAATACAGAAATAAATATATGCGTGTGCATAGTCTAACTGTTATTTTTAAATATACTGATTTCTGTTTGTAGCAATCTGTTTATCACTTTAACCTCACAGCAGTATTCAATAAATTGTTCAAATAGATGTACTCTGTTCAAAATTTTGTAAGGAAGTTTACTAGAGAAACAAGTATATTTGAAAGTAATTTTAGTTTATATTAATATTAATAAATTCTTATGTTCTCTTTATTCTATACTCCAAAGGTATTGTAGGTTTGCCTGAAGAAGCTGAGTAGTACGGCTTATTTCTTTATAGACATATTTCCATGTAGAAAATGATCAAGATTACTTTTTGAATTGTTGCACAGCTAATAAAAATTCTTTAAAATTTTCATTCCAGTTGCAACAGCTGGGTTATATCTTTCTGGATATATCATCCTTCCCTCACCACAAGGAATAATGAACAAGAAGGTCAAATAAACATGTACTTTTGGCAGAGGACAAATAAAAAGTAAACAATCGCTGTTGTTTCTAAATACAAAAACTAATGAAAAAAATTCTAATGGGAAAAGTGACTCACAATTATAAATACAGCAACGTGCTGTCTAGAACTAGTTTTCAGTTGTTCTTTTTGCTCTTTGCTCCCTGATCTGGGTTGTAAACTTCTATTACTCTTACCCAAATGCCATTAATAACTCTGTGATTATATTATTTGAAAAAGAAAGTTCTGGTTTTACCTACTTTAATTCTAAAAATAGAATTAAATATCTTTTTTTTAAGATATTAACAGATGATAAGAAAATAGTTCTAAGTTTTATTATCTAAAGAAAATACACCTGCAAAGCAACTTGCATTTTCATTCAAGTGATTACAGGGTTGTAAAATTGGAAGCAATCAATTTTTTGACAACTGTTTTTGTTCAGTGAAGTCTATCTTCCAACTAATAGAACTAGAGTATACTTGGACCACCCTATAAAATAATCATCCCATAATATGAGAACAGGACAGTAGATCGATAAAGGTATGACTATGCTGAAACTTGGCTATATTACCTATTATTATATGACCTGGTGACTTGATGGCAGACCGTTCAGAAGTGAGATGGTGGTTATGAAGAGATATAGTATAATATCCAGTGATAATATTGGCATAAACATAATCATCTTACTGATAATTTAAGTTATATAAGTGACCATTAACCAATTAGAAACTAAATGATATTACATAGCCCTAAATATATCTTTTATTTCCTTCTGTAGTGTCTTCTGCCATGCAAGTCTAAATGAAAATCTAAAAGCCCTATATATAGTTCAAAATACTTTAGTAAACCCTTTCTATCTTTCCATTTGTCTTGCAGGGTAAATGAAACAGCAAAATAGCTATCTGTGGAACACATCCAAAGGAAAAAAAAATATCCCTAGCAGATAATTGAATTTCAGTAGCACTGGAGACTTTCTGAGAAATTGTACTGCTTTCCCTGGATTATCGATATCAACATCAGTCTCACATGACCCATTTTTTACACAACATTTGCATCAAGGACTCTTATCAAGGGTTACTCATGGAGACTTCTGTGGTTTTCCTTCTGTGTAGAGACTCCTTGTGATATTCCTTACAAATCACGTTAATTTACAGTTTCTGTTACAGTTAGTTCTCAGAGATGCTATAATCTACTTTTTGTGGAATACTTTATATGCCTACTTTTCTCTATTATCTAGCCACCTTAACTAGCTACAAAAACTATTAGTCTGCACTGAAAAGAGAACAGTTTTTATTTAAAAGTTACTTCTTCTTTAGGTACACAGATAATGAAGGAAAGATGGCACTGAACTTGGGCTTTGACGGCTGTGATATGCCAAAGGTGTCAGATAGAAGCTAACCAAATTTAGATCATGTCTAACCTGCAAAAAGGATGAACCCAAGCCACAGTTTATAGCCTGCCATCTATTCAGTCCAGATTAAAACCCACATATTAGTCTAGTTGTCAAGAATGGTGAACCAGCAAGTTCATTGGGATTTATAGATGATTGACCCATATAAGAACAAAGAGCTTGAATTTTGATTAATTTTTAGGAATTAAGGCATGAAAGAATGGATATTTTGATTAAATGGCCTTTTTGCCTAAGAATCTGCCATTCCCAAGGTGGGCACAGTCCTTTTTGTAGGACCCTATCTCCTGTGAATGGCATTTTTCTCAAGCTTTCCTCTCCTCTTTTCCCCAGGTATTCATGCTTATGGAGATAAAATACTGTTTTTCCTAATATCTAACAAGTGTAACCTACTGCTTCCATAAAGTAGAATCCTATATTGGAAAAGAGAGGTGACGAATGTGAGAAAATTTTACAATTTTCTTTCCTTAATGTATGTTTCTCTGTAGAAAGGGAAGTATTCAAGGGACTTGATCTCCTGTCCTTTTGAGCTCTTGAAGGGTTCAAGAGCTACATGAAATAAGGACCCCTCCAAAAAGACATGTTAAAAGAATATCTAATTTTCACTGAAATTATTTTACATGGGGAGTGCTCTGTGCACTCTGGTCTGCAACTTGTCTCAAACCTGCATCCCCAACAAGAAAAGTACTTAATGGATGTTTTTTATACCTTTTTGTGGTTTGAAAATAGGTTTCTCAGCTATTCTCATTCACTAATTGATGTTGTATTTTCTGCAAAGGCCTTGTGAGATGCTATGACAGACAAAAGGGCTTCAGGCCATGCCATCACCCTCATCTTTCTTTCTCCTGTGTTCCTGTCAATGAAAGCAAAGGTGCATCTCAAGGACAGATGTTACTAGGTTTACTGAACTGTGCAATATGGGAAAGATTAGAGATATAGCAAAAGTTTGGATAGCACCAGGTTAAATAGTTAATTAGGTAAAAAAGCTTCAGCATATTTTTAACTGCAGCCAATTTTGTAAACATTCTTCTGTTTAAATGAGACTTTCAGGTAAGTCCTTTTTTGCATTGCAGCATAACTAACATTGAAGTAAATTCAGTGAAACAATGTTTTCAGGATGAAATAGAGTATTGGAGATTTGGGTGCCTCTGAAATGTACTCCATCAGAAAATAAAAAGTCAGCTACCGTGATGTGAGCAGCCATAAAGGTGGTGTGGTTAGAAGGGGAAAATTACTGAATAGAAGAAATTGTCTACTGACAAATAGGCCTGCCAGCCTGGAACTGTGACCCTGGGAACTAGACCTGTGGACCAGAAACACCCATGAAAAGTGCAGCTGGCTTCTTTGAAGTGCAGCTGGGGTATCTAGAAACTGGAGGCATCCCGAGATGCACTGATAAGTGCAAAAACAAGGGACTGTAGTAGCAACTTATCACCTGAGAAGCTGGAAAACAGTCCAGAAAAATAAAATTACTCAGAAATAATGGAAAACATCATCATTTATTGTCTGTTACAGGTGAAAACCAGAAATTAACAGCATCTATTTCCTGCTCAAAGTAGGATGTCCTACACTCTCTTATGTCTCTGTTATAAAAAGTCCTTAATTTTTTCCAAAATTGAGCTTCTCTCTTTGAGGACTTCCCAGCTGGGATGCCTGGCTGACTGCAAACTCTGTGACATGGATCATTTTTGAAATGAGACTCTGTCTGTTATCTTATTGGTTTGGCCTGTCCTCATCTCTTTTGGGGATGGTTGAGTCACCGTGCTCCAGGATTGGTTTGTCCCTCCCTTTTGGGATTGTTTGGCTCCTTCTGAAACCTAATTCACTTCATTTTTATATTATATACATATATGTAATCTATATTGAGTTATGTTGTTGATAAGTTATGTTGTTGATAAGTTTGCTTCACTAGTGATAAATTGTAGTAATCTTTAATAGCATATAATTATTTGGCTGATGCTGTTATTAGTTGTGCTACAATACCAATTGATGCTATTATTGATTGATACCATACTATTGATTGATACTGTACTACTGATTGCTGATAGTAATTTGTAATAGCTTGATATATAGTCATTCATATTGATTTTATTACTCATAGGTGTACTTCCTAGTGGTGAATTTTGTGACATTGTGGTAATCTGTAATAAAGAAATGGAATTTAGAGGATAAAGCCTCTGCGTCCTTGTGTATTACAACACCCTATGAACACACAGTCACAATCTCTGTATACCCATAAGCTGGGTAACCCTTTAGGTCATGACATATAGTCAACTCTCTTTCTTACAAATTCTTTAAGAGTTATAAATATTTCATAAATGTACAAAAAATATCCATGCTCTTTATATTGTATTGGATTCATTGGCTTTCTCTTTATTTTTCCCTGAGGTGAAAAACACAGCAAACTTTGCTGAAGGATGACTTGCTTTGTCGTGGTACAACAGCATAAAACTATTAAAACACACTAGGTATTTTTTTTTTTCCTGCATAATTTACTGTTTATAAATTGGCATCTTTCAGGAAATAAAACTGTATAAGAGACAGAGATTTCTATTCTAGATGGGGATAATTAATTAATATCTCTTCCCTGGTGAATCTTTCAGATTAATACTTTTTGAATAGCCTTATATAGTCTGGGGATACGAATTTTATATTCTACCCTGTTGTAGGGTATATTTGTGCAGTTGTTCTGTGGTGGTGTATGCTGTGTAGATCTTAAAAGTTGTACATAGTTCTTGATATAGGAAAAACAACAGCAAAATGTAAAAAGCATAGCTCTTATTTGTAAATAAAAATTGTCTTCTTGAAGCAAAAAGGTTGCTTAAAACACTGTACTTTAGTTATATTCTGATTTCTTGAACAATGCTACAGCCAGCACTAGATGGTGTACAGATGACTTCTTTGCTGAAGTTTCTTTTCCATCGAATGCCAGAAATATAGCATTATATTTCTTCATTTCTTCTGCTAATTTTCCTCTGGTTATAGAAATGGCATGATCTCTGGAGATGGAAGGAAGAGTCAGCAAGGATATTCAGATGTTAATTAGGAGGAATATAGAGGAAAACAATAATCCTGCAAATCTCAAAGACTTCAGAGGGACACGCAACTGCTAAAATTTTAGCAAGTGAACCACAAGCTCCTGTGAAGTTGAAAGTGAAATATGAAGGGAATACCATGGGATATGTCTGGAGGAAAGGAAAGAAAATTAGACGAAAAACATTAAGAAAGACATGGTGTCAAAATGAAATGGAAGGAATTCTAAGGGAGACAAGAAAATAGTCTAATCTAGAAAAAGCTGCATTTGGCATTAAACGTTACCTTTCTCGTGGCTGTAACAAGCTCAGAAGAGCTATTCAAAATTATCTTTAAATTTTATGTAGTGATTCAAAACTAATAAAAATGTCCTTTAAAGGCCTAAATTTTAGACTATGCTATGTCTTATTTAGTAGTGTTTCTTCTCCCTGCTCTGTTCTGAAAGGAAGAACATGTGGCAGCTACAGTTTATGGTTAAGTTATTTATTCATTAAGGTAATGTAAACTATATCTTAATGAAGTGGAAAGTGATTTCCATTCTGTAAAAAAAGATACAGGGTATCTGAAAGGTAATTAGGTAATTAAAGTCTTACTGACATCAGCTCTTTAGTGCAACAGCTGCAAGTGTAGGAGGCCTGAAAAAGAGATAATACAATCCTACACTGTATATTTTTTTGCTCAAGTCCTCTTGGAATCACCCACCTTGTCTACTTTTCTGTTGGATTGTTCAAATTCCACTTACTTCAATGAAAATCTGAAAGGGTGTAATGTTGACATGCATATGGAAATATCTAAGCATTGTAGTTTTATTTCATGCTGAGGCCCTTCAATGACAAGAAAATGCCCTAATAAGACAATAGTGCTCTGGAATCCTTTCTTGATAAACTAGTCACACCATTAAAGATGATTTCACGCACATCACAATTAAGTGTCAGTGCCTCTGTGGGAATGATAGTTTCTCAGCTTCTAAAACTTCTGTGTCTAAATAGAAATTCATAAACCATAACTTGTAATTAATCAATACATGGAAAACTTTCTCACTTTTACTGCAACAGTTGATAACGTACAGTACAGGCTGCTGAAAAATAAGTGGACAACTCTGTTCCATATATATCAAGATTGTTGGCTCACAGAAAGACAAACCTTGGTTTTCCTTAGCTATGTTTACATGGAAATAAATCACTAAAGCATGACCGTGGAGCACATATACTTGGACTAATCACTTGTGATATTGACAGACTTTGGTAGCTGAGGGTTTGCAAAGAAAATTAATTATTACTCCCTAATCCAATTCCTTTACTCTTGAAGATCACCATTTCTTAAGTTATGCTTCATGTGTAACAACAGAGTAAGTGAAATTGCGAGCCTCTAAATCATTCACTTTAATCCCTTATTTTCATTCAGTTCTAACATTAAAAAATAAATATTTTTTTTTTACTTTCTAGAAAGTCTGATAATAAAGTGTGAGCTTTTCTAAAGTTAATGTTAATCCTTCCAGTTATAAATTGCTTCTCATTACTGTTCCCTTCATGTTTCTTAAATCTGTGGTTTATACAATCCAGCCGTTTCATGTCAGGATGAGCTTCTTATAGCTATTTCTAGCTATCAGAAAACCAAATAATATCCATGCAAACAAATAATATCCTTATTTCAGAAACATTGTGATTTGGGTATTTTTGTTGGTGTTTTATTTAAGTATTTATTTTCCCGGTCTTGATGTACTTTCACAGGAGCAGAGAAAAACTACACACTCCGCCTGTCCCCCAATTTTCGAAGCATCAAGATTTAGTAACTGGATGTCTTTCCTCTTAGGAAAGGCTATTGCATTTGGGCTTGCCCAGTAGCCTGGCAGCTCAGCTACGTGAGGAGGGGGAGATAGATCCTATCTTTGGGTAAATGTTCCTTCTCAGGAGTGTTGCAGTTATTCTGGGCAGGGCTGACTCACCCTAAACCTACTGAGTAGAACGGCTTTAATGGTATTGTAGACCTAGCTTACATGAAGTCTCACAAGAGAAACATCAAGGTTCCCTGTTCAAGGCAATGAAGCATTATAATGCATTTTGCAAGGCAAAGCAAGCAACTATGGACAACAGCTACATTTTCAACCAGAATCTGTGAAAAACAAGAATGTTACATTTATAGCATAATCATCCCTGTCACTGTATTTTTAAGACACAAAGCAGTCTAACACAGAATTTTTTTTATTTTTTTTTTTAAAAAGGAGACTTAATTACTACTCCTAGTCATTGCATTGCACCAGATGTTGGCTTAATTGAACAAATACTGTTGGTTATGATTACAGCAAAGCATATTGCAACTATGGTTATAACAGACACTGGCACAGATCACCAGCCAGCATAAATCAATAGAATCCCATTGACACCAGTATATGTAGGCTGATTTTCACAAGCAGAAGTTTTGGCCTATAATTTTCTGATTATATGATAGGAGGGGTATATGAAAGGCATTTTCAACATTATGTTAAAAAACTCCTTTCTTTCCCTCCTGTCCTGCCCGCCCCCCCCCCCCCCCCCCCCCCGCCTCCTTTTTTTTTCAGTCTGGAAAGACATACATAGTCATTTCAGCCATCGGAGTACAGTTTGTAACCAAATACCTTATTTGCTGAATTAGCATATGCTGTCATATTACCACATCTGACAACATAACTTCATATTTTACCCCCAGAAATTAAGGCAAAGTTTCTATTCTCTCCAACATAAAGCTAAAGTAATCCAAATTATTGATTAAATAGTTTTATCAAATAGTGTAGCAGTAATATGTGTGTGACTGCTATATATGCATAACATTACCCAACCATAGTGAAAGGTTTTATATGTAGTGTTCCTCTGGGGTTTATCAATCTGTCTTTGTTATTAAGTCTGCCACAGACTAAAGAGCTCATTTGAAGTAAATTATGGTTTTAGCATTCTTTTTTTAAAATTTTGCAACAAATGGAGTATATATGATAAAACTCAGTGAACTATCACAAATTTAAAATTATGATTTTAGATTTCCAGCCATTATGAAATAAAACAAAATAAAAAATATAGTCAACATCAGGACTATGAGGACAAAGTGCAGAAATCTTCATCTATTCAGACCTCTTTGTATATATGGAGTTTCAAAAATGCATCCAATCTGAAAGCTTTTCAGAGTAGAATTTCACTGCAATATTTACACATATAGGATCGGTACATATCTAATAGATGGCATTATTATAAAACATTGAAATAATCATCTTCATTGCCTCACTGACCAATTTATGAAAAGAAGAAATCATTGTATGCAAACAGGAAAACACTAAAATGTAGTGTTGACCTCCACTCTTTAATAAGGGGATTCAGTACTGAATATATGCTGTTTTGAAGGGCCCCTTGAGCTTTGATTATTTTATTGTGAAATCTGTGCCTAGAACCACTTAGCCAAGTCAAAAGATTAGCCAGGGGCCTCCCATTCCTACCAAGATCTGGTACAAACTGTAGTTAACAGATTAAGTTGAAGGGCCCTTCTGTTGGGTGCTTTCATTGTTTCATTCCTTGGAGTACTCCAGCTACAAGACACCAAGCTGATTACATACATTGTAAACAGTCTGTCTTGTTTTGAAATTTGTATGTAGGGTAATGAACATTGTAAACATATGTAAAACTTCACACTAAGTTATTTTAGAGCTGCGGTTCAGTGCTTATTAAAATTCTGTCTTTCTGGCCTTTATCAGGCAATGCCATTCATCTATAGTGATTTCACCAGGGGTGAAATATGCCTTATTCAGAAATGGAAATCCTAAATTCCAGGAACACAATGATACAAAGGGGTCAGGCTCTCCATCTAAACTATGCATGTCACTTATTTCCCAGAAACTGAGGTAGGCATAAAAAATCCAGTTAAACAAAGAAACTGCAGCTAAAATTTAAATTATCTCCAACTGAGGTGACAAAAATGGTTAGAGGAACAAGCATGCTGCTCCCAAAATGGATTATAATTATAATTCTTTATAATTAGCACCATCTTTGAATTTTAAAATATATTTATCTTTTAAAAATATTCAGATCCCTCATTCTCCACAGACAACCCCCCCTTCTTCTTTCTCTTTCTGTATAAAGCTAAAGGAAAATTAAATGTTGGCAGTTAAAGTAGCTACATAAGTATGGCAACCATCCAAAATTCATACAGACGGATCTGGAGTCATCTTTACATGTGCGAAAATAGTTGAAAAAGATTTTAACACTCTAGACATTTTATCTGGGTAAGATCTTACTCAGTAGAAGGTGATTGACAGCAGCTCTTATGTTTGAAGATTTTAACGGAGAATGTGCAATGTCTAATAAATGGTGCTCCTCACACAGTTCAGCCATTTATTTGTTCAGAAAAGCACATGCAGAGCACTCTGGGTCAGATGCTGGGGAAACATTTCGTTGTCTTATGTAGATGAGGCTGTCCTTTTGTACAGACCCACTATATTTACTAAAGTAATTGGTAATTGTTACATAGAATATCACTTCTGCCACAGAAACATGACCACTGGAGATTTAATGAGCTGAACCTGTGTCAAAAAGAAGCAGTTTTATTTATTGCTATGAATTTTGTTAAGTATCCATCAGTGTATATTTTTTGCTTCAAGAGGCTAGTTTACACTAATCGGTCAAATATAATCCACTGCAATTTCAGGTATATTTGAGCTTATTATTAATACTTCCTCACAACTTACTGAAATCTGCATTGGGAATTTAGATCCTAAGAATAGTTTTAAAAGGGCGATGAATCAGACTACAGGTATTTTAAAAGGACAATCACTGTAAGATATCTCACTTTGGAATAATAAATTGCTGTCAAAAGTTTTCAGACTAGATGCTGCCCTCAGTTACAGTAGTGTCAGTCAAGAATAAGTCTTCTGAAGCCAATGCAATTATTCGGGGTTTAAATCCATATATCTGAAATCACAGAGTGGTTGAGTCCTGTCCATAAATTAACCAAGGGTTTGCTCATGCACTCTTTGTCCAGACAAACATATATTCAAGTAAATATATAGAAGTCTGTGCTTGGGAAAGCATTATAGACAATTATAACACAAATAACTTAATTCTAGCTGAAATTCATTCCCTCTGACACTCCCCAATGCACACACACAAACACAAGCACACACACTCACATATACACACAGGTACTCCTGTAAAAAAAATCTAAGGATATAGGCTTTGTTCAAGGAGCACCACTGAAGCTGGATAGTAAAATAGCCATTTTCTAAACCACAGGTAGGAAAAGAAACAGTGGTGAGACTTGTGGCTATGAATCACAATAACGCCCACAAGCCCATGTTTGCAGCCAAGGCCTTAGGATCCCCCCCTGTAAGACAGAGGCGCTTACTCTAAGTAGAATAGAAAATGTTGCAGTTGAGTGAATTTAATAACATTTTACATCTGTTGTAAGCCTAGTATAAAATTCTCTCATAGGAAAAATGGAAGAAAAGCATATATAAAACATACATCATAAAAAAACTTCAAACAATGAAAACACTGAGGAAGTTGTTTCATTTATCTTTATTATTTTTAAAGTGTTATTCAAAGATGTCATCTAATTCATCACTTTACTGGTTTTTTTTATTAACTGTAAGCATACAGCAAGGTACTTTAAAAGCAATGGAGCTTTTTTCTGTTTGGAGCAAAATTTATCTCCAGTATAACACCAATGAGTCAAGATTAATTTTATACCTTGTTTTCCTTTCTATTGTTGCATAAGAATATAATTTTGTTCATTGTCCACTCTCTCCTCCTATTTTTAAGAGTGCCATTTGTATAAAATATTATGTGTAATAAATCACTCATGGCAGAAATAATAATATTGACCACACGTAACTATTTATCATTGTATTTACCATTATGCTTGCTCTCTTCCTGCCCTGCATACACTTCCCGCTGTGCCTGTAACATCCAAGGAGAACAGAAAAGCTATACATCACTGTCACCAGAGGGATTTCCACAGTAGAAATGGCACAGATAGAGTGTGACAAATACTAGTGACAAAATACTAGTTTGTCTTGAGAGACGACACTTGGCATAACTCTCATGGACTTCAGTAGTCTTTGGTTCAGGCCTTAAGGAAAGGTGAAATCACAGAATCATCAAAACAAATGCTTTAAAATGTAGGTTTCCACTAAAATGTAAACATTCCTGGCCTCGGCAAGAGGCCAAATGATCAGGCGCACATCATTATTTTAATAATTATAATAATTAATATAAACTTACTATTTTGTGTCTTTTGAATTTTTAAGGAGTCTATTAATTTCATTTTCTACCAGATCAGGTAGCATTTACTATTAATACAGCTTAGTGTGTATTGTTCAGCTGTTCCATGTATTCACATAACAGCATTTCTGTGGGTCTTCTTATCATTCCAGGGATGATAACCTTTTAGTTAACCAGTGCAATGCCAGCCTATTGCTCATGATTGATTTTTATGTTGCCAGAAGTTTTTGTTATTACAAATGGCACAGACAAAAATATTTACATTCTTAATCTTTGCAGGAAATTAATCACTGTCTTTGCTGACGGGGTAAAGGATTATAAACTTGTTAAGTGATAAAAATACAGGTGTGGAAATGTCTTAATTTGTGGGACAGAAGACACATGCTCGATCTAACCGCCAAAACCTGCTTATTTCTTATATTGACAAGCTAGTTTCTGGGTCTTTTGAATTTATTCTCCATTCCACTAACAACTGATATCCACTTATCAAACAAAAAGATTAAAACTTGCTGGTTGATGGCAGAAAGAATTTATTTTGTTCTGGGAGTCCAATTTTTTTTCCTTAACTGATTTCATAGAAATAACAGAAAACCCCATAAGTCTGAGATTTTCTTTCTTTTTTTTTAATAAATTTAAATTACTTTGAGAACTGACACAATTAATTTGCTTAGTCGTCTGCATGAGAAACAAAAAGTGCTAATCCCTCAAACTGCTACTTTAGAAAGTTAATTTATTCATTTCACATAATTTTATTTTCAAAATATTATTCTCATTGTAGAAAGATAGATTATTTTGGAATTTTTCTGTACACATTTATGTTATATGGAGTAGTAAAATACACTACACCAAGTTGTAAAAGTAAAACTCACAGTAAACATGACAGCCTAAAAACATTACTTAAAAATACAAGTGTTCTTGACTTTTGTTACAAAAACTGTTCACCCCTCTTTGAATTTGTTTTACACCCCCTTCCCACAGTGACAAACAGATTGCATCTGATCTACAGATCTATACACTTCGATGGCTTGCAACTTTTTGTCTCAGTTACACCAGCATCTATTTTACATGCAAGTCCTAGATCTGTGACTTCATCATATCCATGTCCTGCCACCAGATACAGAAGTGCTTTGTTCTGCCTCTTTTCATGCTGGAGGAGTTTTTCCTAGGGGCTGCTCCTTGTTCTGAAACATGAAAATGTGTGAAGCATAAAACTCCAGCTGTGAATACTTACCTCCCTGCAGTGTTAAAAAGTTCAATATACAAAACACCTGGTTTCAAGCAAAATGTACCCTAAGATATATGGCAATGAGACAGATTTAATATACCCCATAGGGCCCTCAAGCAGTTTTTAAATTAAAGACACAACATAGTTTAGTTTCTTTTTTTTTTTTTAATGAGTCTTTATTATTTCACAGATAATGAATCAAATAACAGAATAGAATCATAGAATCATTGAATCATAGAATCACAGAATCATTTTGGTGGGAAAAGACCTTTAAGATCATCAAGTCCAACCGTTAACCTAGCACTGCCAAGTCCACCACTAAACCGTGTCCCTAAGCGCCACATCTACACATCTTTTAAATACCTCCAGGGATGGTGACTCAACCACTTCCCTGGGCAGCCTGTTCCAGTGATTGACAACCCTTTCAGTGAAGCAATTCTTCCTAATATCCAATCTAAATCTCCCCTGGTACAACTTGAGGCCATTTCCTCTTTTGCTATTGCTTGTTACTTGGGAGAAGAGACCAACACCCACCTGCCTACAACCTCCCTTCAGGTAGTTGCAGAGAGTGATAAGGTCTCCCCTCAGCCTCCTTTTCTCCAGGCTAAACAACCCCAATTTCCTCAGTGGTTCCTCATAAGACTTGTGCTCTAGATCTTTCCAGTTTCATTGCTCCTCTGTCACTCTGTTTCCCCCCACATCCAATAAAGAACGGAGATTCTCCTTAGCCCTTCTTTTGTTGCTGATGTATTTATAGAAATATTTTTATTGTATTTTGTGGCAGTAGCCAGATTAAGTTCTAGTTAGGCTTTGACCCTTCTAATTTTCTCCCTGCATAAACTCATGACATTCTCCTGAGTTGCCCGTGCCTTCTTCCACAGGCCATAAACTCTCCTTTTTAACCCTGAGTTCCAGCCAAAGCTCTGTGGTCAGCCAGGCTGGTCTTCTTCCCCAACAGCTTGTCTTTTGGCACATGGGGACAACCTGCTCCTGTGCCTTTCAGATTTCCTTCTTGAAGAATGTCCAGCCTTCCTGGACTCCTTTGCCCTTCAGGACTGCCTCCCAAGGGACTCTGTCAACCAGTCTCCTAAACAGGCCAGAGTCTGCCCTCTGGAAGTCCAAGGGAGCAGTGCTGCTGACTCCTTTCCTTACTTCTTCGAGAAAACTCTATCATTTCGTCATCATTATGCCCAAGACAGCCTCCAACCATCCCATCATCCACAAGTCCTTCTCTGTTCAGAAACAACAGGTCCAGCGGGGGGTCCTCCCTAGTTGGATCACTCACCAGCTGTGTCAGGAAGTTATCTTCCACACACTCCAGGAACCTCATAGACTGTTGAGGTCATAGATTCCGCACTGCATTGTATTTCCAGCAGACGTCTGGTAAGTTGAAGTCCCCAATAAGAACTAGGGCTAGCAATTGTGAGACTTCTCCCAGCTGCTTATAGAATATTTTGTCTGCCTCTTCATCCTGGTTGGGTGGTCTATAACAGACTCCTACCATGATATCTGCCTTGTTGGCCTTCCCCTTGATTCTTATTCATAAACACTCAACCCTATCGTCACCATCATCAAGTGCTAGACAGTCAAAACACTCCCTGACATACAGGGCTGCAACATCACCTCTCCTTCCTTGCCTATCCCTCCTGAAGAGTTTGTAGCCATCCATTGCAGCAGTCCAGTCGTGCAAGTCATCCCACCATGTTTCCGTGATGGCAACTATATCATAGCTTTGCTGCTGCACAATGGCTTCCAGCTCCTCCTGTTTGTTGCCCAGGCTGCATGCATTGGGTTAGATGCATTTCAGTTGGGCAATTCATCCTGCTGTTAAAGGAGTAGCTGCTGCCCAAGCATTCACACACCATTCATGGTGTCGCACACACCCACACATGCACACACACACTTATTCTTGGACACGCTTCCTCCTTCTTCAGGCTCGACCCTAGGTTTCCCACAGCAGAGTCTCAGGCATCGATTTTATAAAATAATTAATTAAATTGAAAGGTGCAGCAGCAGGATCAGCCCAGGCTGGGTGCCTCCAAAGAGAGGGACCCGGAACAAAGAAATTGTGCGGTAGTTATACCATTGGGACCCACACACCTGTCCCTCATGCACCATTCACACGCTGTCCACATGTCTTTTAGTCCAATGGTGATTTTTGGTCTGGGGTCTTCTAACATCTAATTGGATTCTTATTTCTGTGTCCAGGCAGGCAGACTCATCTTGTTGACTTGCAGTTCCTGCAGTTTTCACTGAAGGCTGGAGCCTCCTTATCTTCTGGTTTGCACTCCTTGTACACCTCCCCTTGCTGGTGGAACACAGAGAACTGAAGAGTCCCAGATTTGAAAAAAACTACCATGACATTGATCTGGTATCAAAAATACTTTCCCATACTAAAAGACTAAACACAGCACTGTACTAGCTGTTAGAAAATCTGCTAGGAAAATTACTGAGAAAAATACCTCTATCACAGCCTAAAGGCTTTAGCAAATCTAGCCACTCATGCTAAGTAAAGCTAAGCAAACAGCACAAATAATACCTTTTTATAATCCTAAGTAATTTATTCTAATTAAAATCTATTTCTTTACATTAAACAACTAATATCCCTCAACACCGCCACCTTTGTAAGGCAGACAAGCCCTAATCCTACCTGAACTTTCTCAGGCACTTTCATGGTTTCTAACACATCAATAACCCTTGCATCTCTGCTCCTGCCTGGATCTCCATTCCCTACCTCCACTGAGAGGGCAGACTGAAGGACATCGCTAGCACATTGCCCCTCAAACATTGGAGTTCCACCCCCAGGCTCTAGCGAGCCTGGTTTTATCCCTTTCCCCCTCTTTCAGTGAGCCCTGCTAACTCCTGTGCAAAGATCCTTTTCCATCTTTGAGAGAGGTATACCCCATTTGTTGCCAGCAGGCCTGGTGTTGTGTAAACTCACCCATGATCAAAAAACCCAAAATGTTGCCAGTGACACCAGGCTCGAAGCCAGATATTGATCTGCTGGCTCTTCCTGTTTCTTCCCTTATTATCCCCTGCAACTGGAGGGATAGAGAACACTGCTTGTGCTCCCGATCCCTTAATCAGTCATCCCAAGGCCCTGAAGTCTCTCTTGATTGCCCACAGACTTCTTGTTGCAATTTCATCACTGTCTACATGAAAAATAATAATGGATAATAATCTGAGGTCTGTACCAGGGTAGGAATCTCTCTCTTCACATCTTTAACCCAGGCCTCAAGGAGGCCGCAGATTTCCCTAAGAAATGGGTCTGGTCTACATATTGGGCCTTGTGTTCCCTTTGGAAGGGAGTCTCCTATGACAATAACCTGTCTTTTTCCCTTTTTAAAGCAGTTTTCACGCAGGGCATAGGCTGACTTAACGTTGGTGACATCTCCAAGCTAGACAAACCATCATCCTTGTTCATATTTGGTTCCACTTGCAGATCCTCATACCTACAATGCAAGGGCACCTAGGAAGATGGGATAGTCACAGAGGAGACATGCGTGATGCGCTGGGCAGGAACTTGTCACCATTGCCCCTATCCCTTAAATCACTGTTTTTAGCCAGGTGGAGAGGATAGGGAATCCTCTGTATTATGAGTCCTGTCTGCCTGTTGGGCCTGTCCCAGAGAAGGTAGGGTGATTCCAGTAGTCTTGTCTGTCTCTTGCACTCCCTGATACTCCTCAACCTATTCACCTCCTTCCAGAGCTCTGCCATGAAGCAGAGGAGTTCCTCTAATGAATCAATACCTCTTCCAATTGAAGAGAAAGTCATAAACAAAAAAGCAATTTGTGGCGAGTGGAAAGGATGAGGATTCATTGTTTTATGAATAAAATCTCAAATATGAAGTTTACGTTATGAACAGAAGTCTTTGTTCTATGCAGAAGAAATACAGTGGCTCCCCATATAAGAAACTGGTAGTCTTGACATGGGTATACATGCTATGGGGCAGGTCTAAAATTCACTTGAGGTTTACTTATTAACAATTCAACATGTTTAAGATTTATTTTTTTGTAACAGTTCAGACAACCAAATGTCAATACATTGGCTTGTAGACTCCTATTAGAAATTGACAACAGAGGCTGCTCCTCCTACATTATGTTCTGCAGATATTATTTCACCTTTATATTTGTACTTCCATACAGAGCTGTTTTAATGCTGAGGAGTATAGATATGCCTTGACATAACTGACAAGAAGTTCATAAGAAAAAATAGTAAGGAATATTGAAAAATCATAAGTCATCAAATGTTGTTATAACTTCATACAACAGATACAGACATCATCATTGTTTCTGTTTTCGCTCAGGCCTACATACTCATTTCTTCTAGCATTACATCTTGCCTATTTAGTAAGCCTTTCCTCTGGACAATACCAGTTGTAACTTCAGAGGATAACATGTATAACAATGGGAACACAATCTTCCCCAACATATGGGCATGTGAGAAAACTGCGCTTGTATTTTTAAATCATTTACATAATTTAGGTTTTAAAAGGGCAGAGTTCTGGCATATATAAGGCACATCTATAAAGTTAGAAATGGAAGTTTTCAATACCTTTTTCAGAAGAATTTTTGTGGCTCAAGTGTTTGATGCACTGAGGACTCAATATACCCATGCAGCTAACTTCTAAGGTAGGACCAAAAAATTTTTCATATGATAGTTGATAAATTTTGGAGCCTGTGCATGAGCTTGACAGCTGGTGCAGGAGACCAGCTGAGCTTCATTCAATAGCTGGAATCCATCTCTGCATTGTCCACAGCTAAGCCAAGGCCAGACACAGATCTCTCAGAAGGCACAGAGAACTCTTCCTCTATGGGGAAGTGCAATCACAGCTCAGCTGGATTTTTTTTCTCATTCATCACTATGACTTTAATATTCAAATAACTCTTAAAATATAATGGTACCTGTTCAGGTGCCATTTCTGAATTGTTATGTAATGGCAGCTAGATATGAATACTGTTAAAAAACACAGACATGAAGCATAAACTGAGTACAAGAATGTCATGTAGAAACCAATAACAGACTCAAGAGTAGAATTTATGGAGACATTGCATTAATATCCTAAAGAATTTTCTTAAATATGTTTATTTAGACATATTTTCCATTTTTAGTGGTCAACCACTGAAAATTAGCAGGTTTCAGTCATGTATAGTTGGTAGATTTTGTACTCTGTTTCTGCTAACCCTCAAAATTTGTTAACTCATAACTGTGAAATAGTCTCTCTTAGTGGTCATCATCAATAAAAATAAATTAATTAATTTAAAGCTCCTTAATGAAGCCATTACTTTTATGTATCTCTAGAGATGGAAGAAGAAAGAATTATTGGAATAGATAAGGAACAGCTGTAGTGAAGCTATGATTATTAAATAGTATTTTATAATCTACAGTTAGTCTCTGTATTAAAAATAAATCAAATTACCACTTTATGTTTCTGAGGAGTTTAGTAGCTGTATGCTTACTCTTAGAACATATCAAATTCAAACTATCCTTAACTTGTCTTAAAATCCAGCCTATATAACTTCATAATTACTATGTTCTAAAGGAATAGACACAGGACAGTTGCATTGTTCAAATTATATGCCATATAGCTGCCTTAGCACTGCATTCTTTCACTGTGGTTGCATACAACATTATGCTTAGACAATAAAATTAATTTTCCACAAAATATTATTTAAATCAACCTGATTGTTATTAATGAGACCAATCTGATTTTGTTGATCATGCTAATTAGCAGAAAGTTCCAGTCAAAATTTATTTGATAACTACAGTTCCAGGCTTCTTGGAAGGTAGCAAACCAGGATCCTAAAGCCTTTTTTTCCCTTTTGTTGATACAAAATGTGCGTTTTAAAGGCAATATGAAGTGTGAAATTTAAAAAAAAAAAAAAAAAGATGCTTTCTGATAACGCTGTTTTACATTTTTTACACTGTTCCTTTCTAAACCACAGAATTAACTGGTTTCCTGCATGTTTATAAGTAATCAAGACACATTACTTCATAATGTTATTTATTGATCTACCCCAAACAAGAATTATCAGGACTTAAAGGTGTACATATACGTTTACATATGGGCTTATGGAACTTGCATATTTTTTGAATGCAAAGTTTCCAAGGGCTGCTAAGATTTTAATGAAATAAAACAGCTTCCTCGGTTATCCTTTTGTCTTTACTGCTCCAAAATGAGGAAACTCTCCAAGGAGAGAAATTGCATTTGTTCTAAGCTGTGGTCTACAGCTTTCCTTAGTGCTCTGTTAAACCTTTCACCCGAATTCCAGGCCTTCTTTGTGCAGTTCATATGACTAAACAACGATTAAAAGGAAGGAGGAAGGTTAAACCTATTTCTTTCCTCATTTTCAAAGAATTTAAATACCAGAAAGAAAAATAAATTATTTAATGCACAAGGAGAAATGGGGTACAAATCATTGACAGAAAATAATTCTTGTCTATGAGATACCTTTGAATGATTCAGCATGCTTACAATTACATGCTTCTCATACTTACAATTAATTGTTTAAATAAGAATAACTTATCCCTTAAATGATGACAAATATTTTAAACAGAATCAGAAATACTGTGAAACATACGCCTGGCAATTTACTCAAATTACAGGATACTTTTAGGATTCAAGGTTGTTTCAATAGCTACAGTGAGTACACAAATATTCACAAACAGTATACTCTCAAAAATAAACTCTATATAAACTTTCATTAATAAAATTCCTTACAAAACTTTTTTTTTTTTAATTGGAGGAATTATTCTTAAGAATTTGTTTTCACAAAGGTTAAAAGACAAAATTGTTACAAATCATAAATGTTTGGTGAGATTTCGAGGTCTCAATGAATGGAAATGACATGTTAAAATGATGGATTTTAGTAGGTGTTTAAAGAAAAAATAATGTCAGAACTGTTAGTAAGAACAATATCAGTTATCTTTGGAAATAATGTTATTTTATTTGTTGTTTTTTAATAATGGTAGACTCGGAACACACATTTGGTCAGTTCAAATCCTTCTTCAGAACCAACTCTTGATCACAATTTATTTGCAAGAGCAAGCTGTTTTTCAATAGTAAGAGAAGGAAGACATGAGGTGAACATCTGCAAGAAAAAGCATCTATGCAGATGTTCCAGCACGTTTCTTTCGGACTGCAGCTGCCTTCTGACTCTAATTTCTAGGAGACATCATAGAAACACAGAGCATGAAAATATTTCCCATTTCCCAGCCCTGCATTCAGAAGTATCAGAGGGGAAAAAAAAAAAGGTATGTATTTTGGGGGAATTAACCTTCCCTCTGTTAGTATTAACGAGCTTGAACTACTACAAGACATGATATAAATGAAGTTGGATTGGATAGGATAATTTCGTTTATGTATCAGTGAAAGAAAGCCACTATGCTTTGCTTTCAAACAAACAGGTTTTTGGTTATATTTTGAGGACTAATTTGGTTATGGGAGAGGGGTACTCCAGCATAGAATTTTCCTCATGTTAAACATTTTAGGTGGTAAATTAATGATTTATATTTTATAATGACCTATCTCAAAAAAACCAAACAGTTTGTGTTCTTTGGTAACTACACTGTTATCTTATTCAGTGAAGAATTATTTTGCTCCAGGAGAATTTTTCATGCATCTTAAGTTGATACTACACAGATGCATAAATGTACAAAAGGTGAAATGGGTTATAATTTCTGTGGTCTGGCAAGGAATTCTATCTTCCCATCTTCCATAAGTAGAGTGTTCACATGGAACATGCAGAAGATGGTGCTTTTATTTCTGTCACATGAAATATTAGATTCACACTGCAGAGACAAAATTCTGCATCTCTAAAAAGTTTCCTCAGCAGTGAGGAGGCAAGATATTGTATGTTTCCTCCGAGAAAATATGTTAACACCATTCCTTGGTGTTGGCTATCTAAACCAGTCACAATTTAGCACTTTGATGATAAACTCCACAAGACATAAATTCTTTCTTTTGTCTTTGAAAAAGACTACAAATGTCCTCTGACCTGTGTAGCCAGGACAGTACTGAAAAACAATTAATCAAAATTCATTTCCCGTCTTTACAATGCCCTTTTGAGTAAGTTCAGGAAAAACACAGCTTGTCTTTCCAGTCTGCAGATGTTAACACCATGAAATAGCATATTCAGAATCCTAAGCATTATATGAAGAGAATTTATTTAAAAATAAAATTAATTATGGTAGAAGATATTTATACTATTCTGTAATACAAAATAGTTTAGGTATTTATTTCTCTTATAGCTGAATTCCAGTATTATTCCACAGAGTTATCACTGAAAATGAGGGTAAATTAAATAAACACATAAATACATGAATTATTCTCAATAAGTAGATGTTAAATACTCAAAAAATATGAACACTCTGGAAGGCTTAAAATTGTCTATCATACACACACAGAAGCTTCCTTCTTTCACATACAATTTTGAAGGAAAGGGTTGTTGTGGGGGTTGTTTTATTATTTTTTGCTCTGCTTTGGTTTGTTTTCCTTTGGAATAGCAAAACTTCTCTAAAGTTACCATATTCCCTGGAAAATATGAAGTTAGAGTCTGACATCTAAAATAGTATTGTAAAGAGGTGAATAATTTTGCTACATTTTCTTTGACATTGTCTTGTTCAAGTGTCACTGAGCTGCTCTTCCCAAACACTAAACCAGTCAGAGCAATCCTTCAGATATATCTTCTTTGGCTTTTAGATTATTAATTTTGTCCTGGTTTTGGATGGGATAGAGTTATTTTTCTTACTAGCAGCTGTGTTTTGGATTTAGGATGAGAACAATGTTGACAACACACTGATGGTTTTAGTTGTTGCCAAGCAGTCAAGGACTTTTCAGCTTCTCATACTGCCCTGCCAATGAGAAGGTGGGGGGTGCCCAAGAAGCTGGGAGGGGGCACAGCCAGGACAGCTGACCCAAACTGGCCAAATGGATATTCTATACCATATGACATCATGCTTAGTATATAACCAGGGTGCTGACCAGAAGGCAGTGTGGTTTAGGAACTAGCTGAACATTGGCTCCATGTGGGGAGCAATTGCGCTGTGCATCACTTGTTTTGTGTATTATTATTTCTTCTTCTCTTTCTTTTTCTCCTTCTTCTTCTCCTTCCTCTTCTGCTGCTGCTGCTGCTATGGAAGCCTCAATATAGAAGCTGTACATCTCTAGGGAAAAAGTGTTAAAATAGAGTTCATTATAGTTAGTCACAAGATGACAATGGTCCTTTTGGCTACTTTTATGCTAATATACTAAGCAGGTCTGGAGACCAGTTCACATGCAATGTCAGACTGTTTAGTTACTCGAATGCCTCTTTAACAGATACCTTTTACTATAGCAAGAAGCAGTCTCTCAGGCAAACTCAGGTAGAGTTTGGTGGAGGGAGGCACACATAGGCCAAGATCTAGTATTAACAACTGTATGAATAATTCCTTCTTTTTTTCTGGAATGAAAAAGGGTATAGCCATATGGATGTGGGCTGTGTTATGGCACCTGTCTTTCGGGCCAGAGAATACAGCTTGTCCCATTGTATTGATGTAGACATTTACTGCATCTAAAATATTTTGATAAGCTGCCTGCAGAATTTATTTAAAGAAAATAATTTCTTTCATATTCACAGCCCTCCATTCTCATTCCATATCCTCTTTTTTTTTTTTTTTTTTTTTTTAATTAGTTTGGTTGGTTGGTTTGTTTTATGGTTACTTTTCCTTACAGTCTTTCTTTTGCATTTTTATATGAGCTTGATCTCTCTTTCCTTCAAAACAAATGACAACTTGCTTCTGAAGACACAGCATTTCCTGCTTTTTCTAGTCTTGTGGACCAAGATACTTTGGGTAGAATCTGTAGTTTCTCTGAAGTTATATCCTGATTAATCCTGGCTTTCCAATACCTTTGATCCATAAAGCACTAGCAGTAACAAAATACTTCATGACAGTTTCTTCTTTACCAACTTTACATTTAAGGTTCGCACTCAACCAGGCTTTAGTGTTTTATATTACTTCACATTCAGATCTGGAGGAGTCTAGGCTTCTAATTTTTCCTTTCCCTCTCTGGAAAATTGGGGAGAGTATAGAAAAATATCCTTACTGTCTGTGCTCAAGGCCTTCAAAATATGATAACTGGGGATCAGGTTAACCCTACTGCACCATCATGTTTGTCTTCACGGGCTACCTTTAAACACTGCTGAAATCAATGAAGATAGTACGGACAGAAGTGAGACCAGCATCTGATGAAGTTCATAACCTGTTTCCTCACAGAAAGGAGAAAAATGTGGATCACCTGAATTTTCTTTGAGCAGTTGCAAAATCCCATTTCTACCCTAGATTGCTTTCAAACATGACACCGTTAGCTGGTGCCAAAGTCTTTTATATGTTTGAAGGCTCTCTCTACACATGTTTCTAGATCTGAGAACATGTAGTGAAGGTGTTGACATAATGTTTGCCTGTGGCCCCAAGCCATTTAATTTTCCTAAAAAATTTGGGATGCTTTCCACCTCTCTCCTCCCTTTCCAAGTGGTTTCCATAAGAATAGAAAAACATCCTACATTAAAATATTTTAAGAGACAACTCCTGAAAACAAGAAATATGTTCCTTAACTTCCTTATTTTAAATAAATGAAAGGACAAATCTGTATGCTAGCTATCTGATTATTCCTTGATTTAAGAATAAATTCTCCTACATCATATCAAGTATATTAATCAGAATTTTTTCTTTTCAAAACTGACTCATAAGAACTCAATGAATAGAATAATTGAGCTGTCTCTGTAATGGGGGGGGGGGGGGGGGGGGGGAGAGGTGTGGAATGACAGGGTAAGTAGTATTAGGGAAAATCCTGTAATGCCACAAATCCTAAATATGCTAGGTCAAGTTCCACTTGTCCAGCTAGCAGAAAAGTCAATATGCCTACAAGCACAGAGTAACGACAGTAGAGAATAATTTGAATAGTCTTTTATAGGATTTATTTAGTATAATCTAAAATAGACTTTCCGATTAAAAAAAAAAAAAAAAAAAAAAAAAAAGACTACTGAATCTTCCTGAAAAACCTACTAGAAAAGCAAGTATGAACCGATAAAATATATCTTCTATGGATAATATATCTATGTGAATCTATGTGGTGCATCTATGGATGATGTCAACTGAGGCGATTCAGAATTTTCTAACATTATATTATATATTTACATTTTGCATTTGTGCAGGTAACATATGGGTGTACACCCAGACATGGATGAATGACTGAATCTTTGTTATAGATTTCTCCATCTTTAACTAGTTGCTGATAATAAATTGTCATTAGCTATAACACATACAATGAAAAATTATTGTGCCATTTCCTTTAAAGAAAGTAGTGGGATGAAGAAAAAGTATGACTCATAGTCACACAAAGATTCCTGCAGATACTTGTTCAGGTGTATTTTTGGTATCACACTCATATAGGCCTCTGCACAAATTCATAGTATAGTCTTTTTTACATAATGTAAGTGGCAAAAAATAATTTCTGAGTGCAATGAGGAGCTGACATAAACCAGTCTCTTGTCTAATAGTACAGAAACCACAGTGTTTCATGAAGAAATAGGAAACTGATATATTCTTAGGACTCATTGCTTCTACCTGGACTCATTTTCGTTTTATTTCTGCTGTCTAGAGAGAAAAGAGAGTGAAAGTACTTTATTTCTCAATGTAGCTAATGAAGGTGCTGAGGGAAAAAATAATCACAAAAGGCTGGTGCTCCTGTTCATACACTCATGCATGAGCAGGAGCAAGTGCATGGAGAGAGTGGGTAAATGTGCTAACCAGATTTCATCCACTTCTGAAGTGGGCAAAATAGGGCCCACCCAGAGGTGATTTTCTCTGCTTCCTGGAGTGCAAGATAAAGAGTCCTTTTTCCCATACTGAGTACCATTTTTCCGCATCTTTAAAGCTTCAGGAATAGAATCCTATAGGATGCGTTGGTCCCTCTGGTCCCCTTTGCTACATACGGATAGTTGACCCATGAATGGCAAAGCCCCACTCAATATGCAGTGGATCAGTAGGATGGATAGGTCCTAGAGCTTGGTACACCCCGGCCACAAAAATCAATAGCTTCAAAGCTTCCTCACAAGTGGGGGGTCCAATCCCAGGCAACCCTTTTCCATGTCAAATCATATAAAGGACGTGCAATGATAGTCTGGAATGTGCTTTCTCCAAAAAAAAACCAATAAGCCTGGAGCATGCTGCAGTTCCTTTTTATTCATAGAGAGTCTGATTTAATCTAGTGTAGTCAACGTTTCAGGGGGAATACACATAGTTCCTCCCTTCCACCAAATACCCCAAAATTTTACCTCAGTAGAAGGTAACTGCATCTTTTCAGGAGGGACTTGCAGTCCCAGACTTTCTAAATGATCAATTATGTTGTTTTGAGTTTGTCCTACCGTGCTAACGGTAAGTCCACCAATTAAAACATTGTCAATTTACTGATACACTTTCACATTCTCCTCAGGTGGAATTTTGGTAAGGTCTTGCACTAACCTAATGAGCAATTGTTGGTGAGTGACGATACCCTTGGGGTAGGCATGTAAAAGTGTACTGTATGCCCTCCCATGTAAAAGCAAAACAATCCCTGCCCGATTCCTGTAAAGGTACCATAAAACCCATGTCTTTTATATCGATGGTTACTAAGATTTGGGGGACCTGTGCTCACATTTAGCTTTCAGTTATCTCTAGTCAATCGCTACTTCCCATTTGGTTTCCAAACTGGCCAAACAGGGGAGTTATATGGAGAGTGGGTGGGAATTATAATTCCCCTTTCTTGCAAATCTGTAATCATTGATGTAATACTGTCTTTGGCTCCCAATGGTAAAGAGTAAGGTTTCACACTTACTATCTCTGACAGAGGCAACTCAGGAGCAGGCTGCAACAGCAGAATTGCGATTTGGGGCAAGTTGAACTTCCATTCCTGCCCTAGGGAGTCGGTCCAGGCTCTTCCTTTCAGCAAATCCAATCTCATAATGTTTGTGGGTACGAGTTCCACAGTAACTGTGGCAATTGTGGCAGCCTGGTCACCAGCCAGCCAACACTTAACCTTAGCTGTGATCTGTGATTGTGATTTGCCAAATACATCGGTGACCAAATTTTTTTCCTGTCTGGGAAGATGTGGCACTTAGTTGCTACATCCTCCCTGATAGCAAATCTGAGCTCCAGTATCCACTAGAAAAGCTACAGGGCTTTTTGATGAACCGATAGGAAAAGTTACCATTAAATCTCTTTTGGAATTCTCGGTGAGCCCTCTGAGGTACATCCACCCCCCATCCCTCGGCTCACTCACTGGAGACAGCACATGGAGTTTCCCTACTATGGAGAGGCATGTATAACCTCTGGCAGAGGAGCTGAGGGAGAAATCTCTCTCCTGGCAGATGAGCCTATTGGAGCATTTTTCCCTCTTTCTGGATTCCACATTTTTAGTAATAATTTCAGATTGGCAAGGGGTAGCCCATCCATTAATTCCTTAGGTATCCCTTTGTTTAACCCCTCCTTCCAAATTTGATTCCTAGTTATTCCTATTCCTGAATTTCTCTCCTGGGATTTTGAAAATCTAGTTTCCACCTTCACTTTCCTGACAACAGCTTTCCCCTTTTGTTCTGTTCCAGTGATTCCTGCTCGGCAGCTATAGTTTATTAATTGTTGGGCCATCTCTCCCCAGGTGGGAATAGATTCTGCCCGGGAGGACCCTGGAGAAGATTCATCTGGAACTAGTGCCTCTTGGAAACGATCTTTAACAGAGATAGCTTGTGCTGCCCTTAAATGGTCTTGAATCTGGATAGTGTAAAGTTTCAAGGGATCAGGAAGACTTCTTATTAAGGGGGTCATCCTATCAGGATGGACAGGTAACAACATCGGTGAAGATTGGTAAGGCATTAATCATTTATCATAGAGTAGTTGAACACATGCCGCTTTTTGGATGCTTTCATTAAGTTGGTCTAACCCAGACATGGGTATGGCCACAGGATCTCCTGTCTAGGGGGTCTATCCCCTCCCCCCCCCCCCCCCCCGTCCAATAAGCTACTTGCTGCGTCAGGGACCAGTGTGCTCACCTGTCATCTACCGTCAAAAACACACCAGGGCCTCAATATCCCTGCATTTCCTCCTCAGAGAGTTTTATTCTATCTCCCCTGTAAGGGAAAATATCCACACCTCTTCTTTTTCTGTTTCCTTTGCTGATCTATATTTCTCTGGTAATCTACTATATTTCTCTGGTAATTTAGCTAATTCATTTGCACTGTAAGGTATTTCTTTGGTCACCACTCCTTCCAGTCCTGCTTCATTACTTTCCCCATATTGATACTCAGTTTTAATCAGTGGCCTTACCCATGCGTTGATATCATTCTCACATTTACGCTTAGCTTCTTCCATTCCATCCCATGGGTAGTGGCATGCCACTTCCCTATCAATTAAATTCTGTTCTTTACTCATGTTCAAAAACCCAGGCTCGCTTGCAAGGTCCTCCGCTGCCTTCTATGATGGGTTACAGCGTCGGTGGATAAGGGAAGGGCAACTGACATCATCTACCTGGACTTGTGCAAGGCATTTGACAATGTCCCACACAACATCCTTGTCTCTAAATTGGACAGACATGGATTCAACGGATGGACCACTCTGTGGATAAGGAATTGGCTGGATGGTCACACTCAAAGAGTCAACGGCTCAATGTCCAAGTGGAGAACGGTGACGAGTGGCCTTCCTCAGGAGTTGGTACTGGGACCGGCACTGTTCAACGTCTTTGTTGGCGACATGGACAGTGGGATCGAGTGCACCCTCAGCAAGTTTGCCGACGACACCAAACTGTGTGGTGTGGTCCACATGCTGGAGGGAAGGGATGTCATCCAGAGGGACCTTGACAGGCTGGAGAGGTGGGCCCATGTGAACCGCATGAAGTTCAACAAGGCCAAGTACAAGGTCCTGCACGTGGGTCGGCGCAATCCCAAGCACGAGTATAGGCTGGGCGAGGAATGGATTGAAAGCAGCCCTGAGGAGAAGGACTTGGGGGTATTGACTGATGAGAAGCTCAACATGAGGTGGCAGTGTGTGCTTGAAGCCCAGAAAGCCAACCGTGTCCTGGGCTGCATCAAGAGAGGCGTGACCAGCAGGTCGAGGGAGGTGATCCTGCCCCTGTACTCCACTCTGGTGAGACCCCACCTGGACGACTGCATCCAGCTCTGGGGGCCCCGGTACAGGAGAGACATGGAGCTGTTGGAGTGAGTCCAGAGGAGGGCCTTGAAAATGATGAGAGGGCTGGAGCACCTCTCCTATGAGGACAGGCTGAGAGAGTTGGGGTTGTTCAACCTGGAGAAAAGACGGCTCCGGGGAGATCTAATTGCAGCTTACCAGTATCTAAAGGGGGCCTACAGGAAAGATGGTGAGGGACTGTTTATCAGGGAGTGTAGTGACAGGACGAGGGGTAATGGGTTTAATCTGAAGGAGGGTCGATTTAGATTAGATGTTAGAAAGAAATTCTGTACTGTTAGAGTGGTGAGGCACTGGAACGGGTTGCCCAGAGAAGCTGTGGATGCCCCATCCCTGGAAGTGTTCAAGGCCAGGTTGGATGGGGCTTTGGGCAACCTGGTCTAGTGGAGGTGTCCCTGCCCATGGCTGGGGGGGTTGGAACTAGATGATCTTTAAGATCCTTTCCAACCCAAACCATTCTATGATTCTATGATTCTAAGTTGGCTAACTCCAACCTCAGTTGCTGCTCTCTCACAAAAGCATCCTGCAACTGCCTCTGCAAACTGCCCACCTCAATTTCTGCTTGTACTCACTTTTTTTGTTCGGCTTCTACCTCCCCTTGTAAAGATCTTAACAGCTCCTGCATGGACTCCACATTCTCCTGCTCGACTCATTTTGCAACGCACTTATCCCCTTGTGCTGCCATCAGCACAGCCCCTAGCACTCCACAAACCACAGCCTTCCCTTTGCCTGGTTTTAATCTGTTCTTTGCCAAGTTCTTTATCCGATCCGTCACAGTCACAGGAGATATTGCCAGTTCTCTTCAGCCCAGCTTTGTCCCTTTGGAGCTGGGCACGCCTTGTGACTTTTCAACAATTCCAGCAGACGGGAGCAGTCATGGTTAGGCTGTACCTGGGAAGCCATGACCCAATGCTGGGGAGCTCGGACTCAGAAGATTACTTGGTCTCCCTTCTCAGACTCGCCAATATCCCTTTCACGTTCCTCTTACACTTCATTTTGGGGAATCCTCTCCGCAATGCCAATTAGAATGTCTTGTCCCACTCGGAGGGTTTCGAGGGAGGTGAATCTTTGTATCCCCCAAAGGTGTGAGTCCCCCCTGGCAGAGCCCCGAATTGAATGAGTCACAGTAATGACTCAGAGCAACAATGTAACATAGTTTTATTAACAACCTACAGGCTAGGCATCAACAACTGGCAACTGTGCGGATAACGAGTAAAACACTTGCCACAAACTGGCACAACTGACAACTAGGCAGGCAAATTGATCTGGCGAAGGCAACAACCAGTTTTATAACGCATAAGTTTCTTAAGAAGAAAGGAGAAGAAGAGAAGAAGGACAGAAGGAAAAAAAGAAAAAGAGAGGATAGGACAGGTATCACCACCCTTGGTGATCCCGCGATGTCATCACAGGAATAACATCTTGGTCCGCAGCTCTTGGTCTGCAGGTGGTGGGTTGACAACAGTGTGGCGCACATGCTCGCCTTTGTGCTGTTCTGTCCCTCAGGGACCACCCTTGGGGCAGTAACATGCAGATGTTTTGCACCTGCGCAGTCCATTATTCTGGAAGGGGTCTCGTCTTGCAGAATAATTGCAGAATGCAGTGTGACATTCCAGAGAGTTCTGGAATTGGGTTGGGAGGGCTCCTGTGGTCCCAGGTGTCTGGCACATGCCCAAAGCAGCCACTGGAAAGTTACTAGAGATAGGGGGAGGCAACCCACCACCACACCTCCTGCTATCTACTCTGCAGTTACTCCACTTCACAAGTGTTATGAGGTGAAACTAGGTAGCTGAAGAAAAAAAGGCCATTCAGTCCTATCCATGGTCACAGACCAAGGGCAACCAGACTGTAATATTCAGACCTTTTCAGTTAGGTCTTTGATTTTGAGGCAAAACAAATATGGAATTAATATCTCTTAAAGGATATAAATGTATGCAATTTATGGAGGAATACTAACTGAGTAAGAAAACTACTAAATATGTGCAAGGGTCACAAATTCAATGACACATAAAGGTACTTTCAGACTGAAGTATCACTGGCCTCTTTCTGACAGTATTTAATGGTCACTTCAATCTAAAACTCTCTTTCCACCCAGCTTGATAATGAGAAGTAAATATGAATACTTTATGCTTCTAATACCAAATTCTTGTTCCAAAGTCAATTTTCACACTAATCAATGATGATTCATTCTGACATTTCTGTAAAAAATGCTGTCAAACACTATAAATTATTTTGAATTCTAAACTCTAGCATTGAGGAAAACAAGATGAGTCCTCTATTTTTAAACAGCAAAGAAATAAAAAAAAAAAAAAAAAGAACAGGTAACAGAATGGTAAGTAAATGAATATATTTAACGAAAAAGAGTAAAACTAGCACTTTTTCTTTTAGTACATGGAAAATGATACCACCCTTGGTGGTATAGAATTAATTCAAAATGCTCTTACACATTTTCTGTAATGATTTTCCAGGAATGAAAATTTGTTTCTTAATAAATATGGTTGTTAATCTGAGTGCCACTTACAGCAGAAGGGAGAGGGGGATACTTTAGCCATCTAGTTAAAAAGAGTATAATCAGTAATTTTCCACAGCTGTTTATTTTGGTTCGAAACATTTTCAAAATGTGTAGCACATTTCATCCGAGACAAAGAATCGGAGTGTCGGTCAGTTCAGGAGCCAGTCTCTCTCCCAGCTCCAACACGAACTTGCTATCCCACCCTGGGAAGACATTTTCTCCTCTTGGGTGTTAACAGAGAGTCTTTCAGGGTGTGTTTATACTGTGAATCCTCATTCTGTGTTAGTGATACGCAGGCTAGTCCTGGGTTGTTGGATACAGGTGTACTGAATAATTCAGGGTCATGTGGAAATATTGGTCTGAATATCACTTTATCTTGGCTAAATTTGTCCCTTGTTCCCTCATCTTGTAAGAGAAGAACCACACAAATAAACACTATATTTAGTGAGACAGTAATGTTCATTCTTGAAAAATCACCACGGAACATGACATTTTGAATGAAGTTCTAGCCTCAAAAAAGGGTGGTATCAATTTCCATGTATTAAAAGAAATTGCATACACTACACAGCTGTTGTACCTGATCCTTACAAGTAGTGAAGCTAATTAGCCTTGGCACAGCAACACGTTGACATTGTTACATTGCTTGGGTTGTGTCAGAGTAGCTCGGGTATCTCCACAAAACTGCACAGTTCAATGCAGGAATCAAATTCTCACTTCCCATACTCCACTGCTTAGATAATGCCAACTCTGAAATGAAATAATGTCACTAATTAAAGAAGCATTTTTAGTAGAAAGGAAAAGTCATGCTAGCGGATTGCAATTGAGTAGAGAGGAAAAAGACATTACGAGGACACAAACCTAAGAAGTAAAATGTGAAAAAGCATGTACCAAAGTCATGCTTTTTATTTTAGATTCTCATTTTATAATACAGCTCAATATAATAATTTAAACCAGAAAACATAAAATTTTAGGTAATATAGTAAATACTGCAGCTACCATGAGGGTAAACAGCATTCCAGGTGGCTGAGACAAAGGAGGACTCACAATCTTAAATACCACTTCTAATTAAACTTTTTTTTTTTCTTCTGAAACATCATGAGCAATTACTTTTTCTCTCACAGAATTCACATGTTTTCTGGAACTTGGTTTCACTATAGAACAGGCAATGAGAGAAAATCATACAGAAGTATGACAACTTTTTGTAATAAATCATATATTTCACATACATATGTACATTATACATTTATCTCCACCTATTTTATGTCTACACAGCAACTAAATATTGTTACAATGATACTATCCTTGATAAATGTTTTTATTACTACTAATATTGCAACTGGACTATGTAGGCTAGACATTTTCTGAACATGGTCCCTTAAGTTCCCAGCATACACAGGTGTGTTAAAACTAAGATGGAAAAATGAGATTTTTACTCCTCTCACCCCAAACCAAGTAGTGCACTTTTTCCTAGTATTCTATGTGGATTTCAATGACACATGGAAAACATTCAAACTGGGAACAGTTACTCATTTAATATTTCCTTTACTTTATGCAAGCAGGATTTCACCAAGTCCAACTGGCCACGTGGTGTCTGGATCCAACACATAAGATGACTATGCCTAATTTGTCTCAAAAGGTTTGTAAAACAGCTGTCAAGGTAACCTGGGTAAAGACCTTTTGCTTTTAAAGACTGATGTGGACAGGCTGGTACCAAGAGCTGCAAGTTGCTGCAGGCAAGTAATCCGACCCCGCGTTTGGGATTTGGCCCGATATCGGACCATCAATAAAGGATTTTTGGGTGGATAAAGGGCTCAGCAGAGCTCACCTGGCCTAAAACAGAAGTGGCAGAAGTGGATTTGACGCTGAACACTTCCCTCCCTACATTCCCTCCCACTCGCAGGCAGGGTTTGTGGCTAGTGCTGTGCTGGGTCGTGCTGTGTGATTCCGTGCAGCCGAGGAAAGGCCTTTGTATAATTCTGTGGCTATATATACTCCTAGAGCTGCTCTCTGGAAACTTGCAAATGTCAGCTTCTGATTTCTTCTGTGGTTCTCTATTTTGTCCCCACAGATAACATGGAAAAAGAATTGAAGGTTTTCAGTGGAGCACGCCACCAAAATTCCTTCCTGTCTTTTACCACAATCTTCTTCCTTTGGGCTTTATTGTTGTGAGAAATTCACTCCTGCATTCTTTCTCAGTGATGTGTCACGATTCTGGCAACATTATACCTGCCTTTGTGTTACAACCAAAATACACCAAGCCCTTCAGGCAGCAATCAATTGTTATCAGTTTGTGAAAGCCATCAGAAAACCTGGAGTCACAACATTACAATAATGGGAAGGCTTAAGCAATGCGAGTGATTTTAATGTGACCCAGCTTCCACTTTATTATCTATCAGGAATTATTAATGAAAAGAGGGGAAAAATATAAACCAATTAATATATATGTTCTTTTAGGAGGAAGACCAATCTAAATAGACACCTTGGTCGGAGCTGCAATATCTAGTTAATCCTTTACTGTTGAGTAGGAGGAACTCATACTTTTGTCAACAATTTTTTTATATTCTTACTTCTTCATATTAAAGTCGTTGACCAAAGTTACTGCCACTCCAGGACTGTTTTTAGTCTGTGTCAGAGCAGAGAGGGGGAGAGGCTTTTAAGCTCTCTTTGTGTGTGTGCGGCTATTTGAAAGGCTGTTATCAGCATGTCAGGGTGTGTGGCTTTGGCGTCGTCTGGCTGCGAAGCTACACAATGCATCCTATGTGAGAGCTGCAAGGCGATCTCGGGTGAAACCAAGCCCCTCATACCTACCATCAAGGGTGACAGGTAGAGGGAATTTTCAACTAATTCATGACTTTATGCCTGCAATTCAAACTCAGCATAACATCAAAGTCCCAACTCAAGTTACTCCACTTCCCTTTTATCAAGTATTTTTAAATTGAAAGGTGCTGAAGAATATTTCTAAATGATTTCTTTCACCCAGGAGCATGACAGAAACCAGAATCATGGATTCCTTGGTGTTAATAAACATCTGGCATGCACTCTAAGTTAAACACCTGCTTAAGCACGAGCAAATGCTCTTTTCTTCTTTTCTGAGCCATAATAAGAACTAGATAATCTCTCTAAAGAAGATGTCTAGATGTTTAATACTTTCATAGTTACATTTATTTATGTACCTCGAGGTACATTTTGTGGAAGCAAAGTGTAAGGTGCTGTTCTGTCTGTCTCTCCTCTTGTGTGGCCTTGTAATTTCTCTCATCTTGTGATCAGATGTTTGCAAAATATTTCTATTTTGTCAACTGGCCAGACTGTCATGCCCTACCAAAAGGGAAGTTGAGAATGTGCACATCTTTACTTTGAAAAGAGCTTATGAATCCCCTGCCTCCACTGTTTCCCCTGGATGAAATATCTGGGGCAAATATATGGTATCTATATATAAATACAGTATTTAAATACACACACGCACACATAAAATATATATAAAATCAGTATATTGTAATCTCAGATTAGGGCAAATTCTGGCCAAAGTGGAGCCCACAGCAAACCTCCATGATTTGAGACAAGATTTTCTTACTTTTCTTGGCAGCTGGATATTTTCATCAGTAACTCTGATATACTGACACCTCATGAGGACGTATACCTACACCAGTGAACTGAACTAATCAATAGCATAACATCCATGCCCTTTAAAACATCAGTGTGATCCCTCACAGAGTTTTAGACTACAACGCAGTAATACTCTTAGAAAATACCCAAGCATGGCTCAGAGCAGACAAGACAGCCTCTTCTGAAGCCATTTTGGCCATATGAATGCAGTATATGCCATGCTTCTGGGACAGATAAAAATTGGTCATGATCTATTTTATTTCCCTCTGTATACTTTATATCTTTTCCACAGAGGACTATTTATTTAAATAAAAGCAATGACATATGAATTTTCTGATTTTTAAAGAATTTTGGTTTTTAAATTTTTAGCTCCTCAAAAAAGAGTTTAAGAATGAAATTTAATTTCAGTGAATTCTCACATGAATTTTATTAAATTAAAAATTAGTGCATTTAATAAAAATACTGATCTTTATAAGTTTAAAATATTAAAATATCACATTTGGTTTTGACTTTAAACAATATGTACTTCGATAGAGAAAATATTACAATTAAATTCAAAATTACAATAAACGATTACTTTAATCTCAGATTATTTAGTGGAAATCTTCCTTATTTTATGTCATTTTCCTACAATAATTTCAACCTGATTTTGCTAAACATTTCAATGGGATTATATATCTTAACACAATTTTTTCTATAAAAGTCTATCCAATCATTTGTCATTATAAGTCTTACAAAGGTCTTGAACAAAAAATCTATTTTTACCTATCAGTTAAAAATACCACCCTAGATAAAACAGTCTTCAGGTTTGTGACTAAGACTTAGTATCCAGGACAAATACTTGACCATATAACTCACTAAAACCGTGTGGTTTTTCTCCAAATTTTAAAGGTACAGTGACGTAGTCACATACACAGTCAGAAAACATCCTGGTCTTATGAGTTTCTTTAATTTTTAATTTTTAATGCAATATTTTATTGACCTGAAACACAAATAAAAGACTGTGCACACTTCATATCCTCTGTGCACACCTCATATTCTGTTCTTATGTATTGCTCTCTACAGTTTACACTCATTTAGAATTTAATCCTTTATAAATTATACTGAGAAAATAAAGACTTGGTTGGTAAGAAATGTATGATCCATTTGCTGTACCTGTGCACAAATATGTGCTAAATCATAGTTCTGACAGAGAAAATTTCAAGGCATCTGTGGATAGTATTGTGAGTATCAGACATAGCAAAATATGGTTTTGTATTAAAAGCTCCTAGTCTGATATTCAGGCCCCTTGTTTGATAAAAAGTAGTACATTTTGTTATATCCTGATATGATTGAAATGTTGGTATTTGATCAAACAATTTGAACTGAAGAAAATTCTGCCCTGTTAATTACCTCTTTAGTTAGCTTGTTATTTTTCCTATGCATCTTACTCTTGCTTACAGATAACTTTATCCTCAGAAATGAATATAGACTTAACGGCAAACTATGTAAATAAAACCGCAATTCATTTCACTTAGTAGAGCTATGGTATATGTATATATACATATATATGTATGCACAAAATATTTATTTTTTTACTTTAAAATTCTAATACAGTAAGAGTTCTGCCCTTCCATTAGTATGCATTTAGTATATCTCACAGCTGCTCTACCCTTAAGATTTGGCTTGGTGTGTGAAGAGTATTTTAGGCAAACATGGAGGAAAAAAGATAGAAATATTTATAATATTATAGTTTATTATCCAAACAAAATGTACTCTGATTTAAGACCCATAAAATGTTAAACAAATTCAATTAAAAGGTTATTCAAAGTTAACAGAAGACATTTACCAAATGGATTGAGCCAACAAAGAGATGTGACCCTCTGTGATACTGCATAAATTTATCAGTGCATTTCTCATCTTAGTCTAGAGAAAATGTAGGAAGAAAAAGAAATCCTAAATTTAGTATTTGTAATCAGGACTAAATCAGGAAAAGAGTTAGGGAGCTCTAAATTACTTATCAGTGCTCAGGAAAAAGATATTGGAGCTACTGTGGAGTCTATAAATATGTCATTTCCATGCTTAAAGCAGTCAAAAGGGGAAAGATGTTAGAAAAAGTTAGGAAAGAAACTGGAGATAAAACAAAAATATCAGCAAATTGCAACTATCTGTGGTATAATTTGCCTCTGTCTTGAATGCCATTTGTAGTTCTGATCAGCTCCTCTCTAACAGGGTATCTTAGAACTAGAAAAAACATAGAGAGAATCATGACAAGGACGATCAAAGATGGCATAAGAAAGATGATCGTAAACTCATTAAAGATTCAAAAGGGTGAATAAGAAATATTTGCTCACAACTTCTGACAACAAAAGACCAAAAAGGAAACCAAATGAAATACTAAAACACTATGTTTACTACATGCATAATAATATCCTCTTCCATGCCATGTGCAGTTGTGGAACTCAGACTCTGGATGACAACAGAGAAGTACAAATGCATAAGTAGTTCATTGTGGATACAATCCTCGCTCTCAGGAAAAATTTACTGAGGATTTCTGTAAGTGGCAAAACTCTGCTTAGGAATATTCCCTGTCTACTTGTCCTCTGCTTAAATTGTTTAAATGTTTACCAGTGGACATACCAGACACAGACACTAAGGCAAATTAATCCCTTGCCGAAGTCTGAATAGCTGTTTTTTCATGCTGTCTTCAACAACACAAAAATGCACATTAATGGCTTATGAAAATAACCGTTTCACAAAGCACCACTATCTTTTTGTTAGATATCACACATATAATTTTCCTATATAAACTGTTCTTTGAATTAAAGTAAAAAAGCCATGTAACATTTTAGAAGACCAGCAAACACCTTGTTAGACTGCACATGGAATGGCAAGCCTAAAGAAGCTAATTAAATCTAACATTCAGAGTCCAACAACTATTGTCTGTATTTAAAAATCAGAAATTCAAATTCAGATAAACTGTATTTAAAAGAAGATGCATGCAAAATTTCAGAGTGAACAGTTATTCCAGGAGGTTTTGGTGGAATTATATTTATTTTATTTTATTTTATTTTATTTTATTTTATTTTAATTTAATTTTTATTTTAATGGGTTCTCTACTAACTACCATAAAATATAGGATTGCTTAAATAAATGTGTATCAAGATTGCATCTGAGAAAGTTTAAAACTGGCTATTTCCTTTAGAATTCTGTGTGAGAATTTCTAAAATTTTCTAAAATAAAAATTGGTCATTAAATGAATAGTTCATGAAATCTGAAGCTAAAGGAAAAATAAACACTAATAATATGCATGTGGAATTAATTTAAACAGAAAAGATTATCAAGAACAGAAAAACAAAGAAAGCCGTACTTCTCATTTCATACAACTTAACCTTAGTCCAGTATTATTGGAAGATGTTGATGTGGCAATGAAGAATAAACCTTTAGATATGTGATATTTTAATTATGTCTGCAGAGGAGTTCTACGAAAAAGACTGCGTATGTGTAAGAAGAAATTCTATAATTTGTTTTGTTTATTGGTATTAAAGTGATGACATTTTCACGAATGCAGAGAAATATCTTAAGAATTCCAGTGGAAACATACTGGGAAATAATAGAATTAGCTGCCACAAACTAACCGTGAGGTATGGATGGAGACTGTGAAAGGGATATCCTTTTGGTCTCCACTGTGAAATCACAGACCTCAGGTTATATGAATGATATCTTTTATTAAGAAGGGATCTAATAATATGAAGTAACTAAGGAGAAGACTAAGGTTCCATTAGCATTTGTCTATGATTTTGAGAAGTTTCTGTTACCTTTCACCTTAAATAATCCATTATTTTAACATCACCTGCACTTCATTACATATAACCATGTCTGGCATTTCCACATAGCGGCAAATTTCTGTATGGTTCCATTATGTATCCAATTTTCTGCACCTTATATAGATTAACAGCCATTTTAAATTACATTGGGCAGAAACATTACAAGTGTGTTTTAGGACTAACATCCTGGGCTATGACATGGGATCTAAGCTCTGTCATAACATAAACAATAAATAACATACAGCTGGAAATATGGACAAGTGTCTTCAGTGTTCACTGACACCAAGCCTTCTATACCCATTTTCACATACTGATGCTTGTGTGTGCACTGACACACACATCTGCTCGGGCCACTCCTTGCTTTGCCACACCAACTTGTGAATATCCCTCAGAAAGGATCTGTGTTATGACATTATTCTCACGTTTTTATCATCAGGAGGTGCTGCTTGACTTAGTCTTCCAGCTCTTTCTTTCTTACCCTGTAAACAAACTCTTAGTCTTGAGAAAAAATAATCCTTTGTTTATTCAAATGAGGGAGTGCTACTGGACCAACATTTTAGTTGAAGATGCAAACTTCTGGCCTGGAATGCCATTCATAAGCTAAACCATTTGCTTTCATCTCTCTTCACCAGCTAACACACATATAAGTTAAAAAAGACTCAATATTACCAATTACTTCTCTGCAAGAAAGTAACCTGTAGAGCAGGAATAGTGGCGGAATGCAGAGAGATAATTCTCCTATCTGAAATAGATGAGTAGTGATGGAAGAAGTAAATCACTAAAAAATCTGAAAATTAAATAAAATAATTAGATTAATAGCATGAGTAGGCATTGTACTTTTAAGTTACACAAAACCTGTTTTATTTATATTCCAGATCTGTACAAAATGCCCTGTTGAAACATGTTGAAACATTTATTTTCCATTGAAAATGCCAATATCTCTCAAATGTCCTTTCACCTTGTATTGGAATAAAAAATAAAACATTCAAAAATATCCTTTGAAAATTTCTTCCTAGTGTTTTGGGGTTTTTGAAAACATTTAAATTATTAGATTTATTTTTCAGGGAAAAAAGTTCAGTTTGGAAATTTTTTGGTGTCTCAGCTTTACCTTCCTATGACCTGAACCCTTATTTCTGGGCTTACTATGATTCTGCAAAATGTCAGACTCTTTCAATAGGATTCATGTTAGCAAGAAAATGGAGAGTTGTAAAACAAACCCACATAAATCTTACAGGTGCATTTTTCTTTCATTATTTTTTGAGACACAATAAGAGAAATTTGGATGGAAATATGCTAATACCACTAAACAATAAATATCCTATCTCAGGTTATCTGCTTTCATCTAATTTGTTCTATCCAGTCAGTCAAGACAGAAGAATCTACTCAGACTAGAACTTTCATTGTAGTCTATGAAAATACTCTGGCACTGCAGATATATGAATTACAACAATATTGTGGCAAGATAGAGAGAGGTTTAGACAAGTTTACAGCTATATTGTGGCAAGCTTAGGTGTCTGACTCTTCAGATTTCTAAAGCTGAGTGACATGATTCATCCCTACTAACAAAATTCAAACAAACAATGAAGAAAACTTCTCCTGTAAATAGAATATAAGAATTAAAAAAAAAAAAAAAAAAAAGATTTTTTATCTCTCTTGAAAGAAAAACAAACCAACTAACCTATAAAAGGCAAAATTAAAAAAAAAACCAAACAGACAAACAAAAAACTCCCAACGCCCCCAAACACCACCACTCATTCTGCCTATTTGTGATCCACAAGCTTTTACTCCAACACAGGGTACTCATTCTATCTGACCCTATCTCAACGCCAAATTCTTGAAATTAACATGGAATTATACTAAGGTAGTATATTTTCTGATTTTTACAGAATCCAAAATATCCAGTCAGAAACTTGGCCACAAAGGCTCCACACCATCTGCAAAAAAAAAGCTTCATGCCTGAAGGGTCTTGTGGCTGAAGTTATACTCTTTTTGATTCCACAGTGTTCATTTTTCAGTGATAGTAAGTTCTAGGTGGCTGCTAAGTGGCAAGGATTTTATTTGCCCAAGAGCATATTTAACCAAGGAAGAAGGGTTTCCTTGCAGACAAACTGAACCTACATCAGACAAACTGAAATGGGCTAATCGGTAACCAGCCTCTCTGGTGAAAAAACTCTCAAAACACCAGTGTCAGTCAGATAGGCTTTCAAAAAGCACAACTCAGAAATGTGTTTATAACAGCTTAGAAGCAATATACCCTTGCAAAATCACCTTCTAAATGCTGAAATAGTATCAAATAGGCATGCATATGGATGCAGCAGTTTGGATAACTGTTGATGGATGGGAAAATACAAATAACTAGGAAGGTAAAAGTAATAAAATACACAATTTTATCTTGGACTACTTAATGCCAAAACATCTTCTAGTTGTTTTGTTTTTCTGTTGTAGTTGTCATTCCTAAAACCCCAATGTTACAATAGAGGATTCAGTGCCTCACTTAAGAAGATAGTAGCATTTAAATAGAACTTTAATATATATTAAAAATAATGATTTTTATATCATTAAAAAATGATATAACTTTTTAAAAGTTATCACCAAAGAAAGTGTAACCCACTTAGCAGATATATTTTAGGCACACAAATATAGCAGAGTGTCAGTGATTGTATAATCACCCCCAAAATCATATGTTCAGTCTAGAAATCAATACTTTTATCAGTTTTGTCAATGTCTGATATTTTGTGTACATACATGCTACTATGGATGAGATGAGAAAGATTTATCCTAATATGTACTGAATCTTTATGGGACTACTGGCACTAACAATTATTTCTGCCCAACTTTTAGTGACAATATACCCTGCTCCATCTTGGTTATAAGCACATAACACATCTGTAGCAGCTGGAGCAATTGCCTGCAAGAGGACAAACATTTTGCAAGTCCTTAATTGATCCATAGGTTGTGTTGATATGATTTAGCTGTGTGTTACAGGAGCTGGCAAAGACCAGGTGACTGCTCAGGATGACAGCAAAGGTCCTGTAGACCACAGTTGGGGTCTCTCCCAACTTGACAGTTAATATTAACGTGGGTTTGCCTGTGTTTAATTGTAATTACCAAAGAAGTCATGCATTGCTCTTTAAAGGTTAGGCCTGTTTTTCTCTTTAGTTATTGTGCTGCTGCTGAATAGCTGTCATCTCTGCTGGGAAGAAAGAAAAATGAAACAAATATCCATATGTAAGTATAAAAGAAAGTTATTTCTTGGTGTCTTTAAAGTTTTCCAGTTTTCTTCCTTGAAGGGACCTGTTTATCTATATAACAAGTGGAAACACAAAAAAAGTACAAAAGAAGGAGAATACCTGCCTAATTATTCAGATTTAATTGAAACACTCACAGAAACCCAATAAGAATTATTTGGGTAATGGAAACTGCAGGTATTCAGATGTCCTCCATTTCATTCTGCCACCTTCTCTAAATGTCTAAAAAACATTTATTTTAATTTTGTAGTGGACAGTCTGTTAGGGATCCAAAAATTAAGTTAACTTGATGTGTCAAAGTAAAGCTCTCAAAGTATTTGATGGTAGAAGCCTCTCTCTGATTGCTGGAACCAAGGTATCTAAGGTATTAATTTTAGGATTTAATAAAAGAAGAAAAAATTAATTATAACATTTTAATATTGGTTTTACTCTTACATTTTCAAGTTTTAATCTTCTGTATAGCAGGTCTTCAACATACGTGCATGAGAGACACACTTTGTTTTTAAATTTAAAAATTAAATGACAATATTTTTTAAAAAGAAAGCAGTTAAATATGCAAGGTTTTTTACTTACTTGTTTTCAGTGCTACTGGTTCTTATTTATGGTCATATGACCATTTTCAGTGCCATTAATCTAGACTAAAATTCCACTTTAAATACTGTAGAGAATCTTAATATACTCTTTATTATTATTTCCAAGGATGAATGAACAGCTGTTCTGTTTCTATCAAGATAGATAGACTAGGTAACTGTGCCACTCACTTCTCTTATCCAGCATCTTAATAGTTTACAGTCCACTATTTAACCACTGATTGAGTCCACTTGCTCCTGCCAAGCTGCCTATAATTTCTTCTAGAGTCCTTTATATCCATTAATCTCTTTATCGACTGTGTGACCAGCAGGTCGAGGGAGGTGATCCTGCCCCTCTACTCCACTCTGGTGAGACCCCACCTGGACGACTGCGTCCAGCTCTGGGGGCCCCAGTACAGGAGAGACATGGAGCTGTTGGAGTGAGTCCAGAGGAGGGCCACGAAGCTGATCAGAGGGATGGAGCACCTCTCCTATGAGGACAGGCTGAGAGAGTTGGGGTTGTTCAGCCTGGAGAAAAGAAAGCTCTGGGGAGATCTAATTGCAGCTTACCAGTATCTAAAGGGTGCCTACAGGAAATCTGGAGAGGGACTGTTTATCAGGGAGTGTAGTGACAGGACAAGGGGTAATGGGTTCAAGCTGAAGGAGGGTCGATTTAGATTAGATGTTAGAAAGAAATTGTTTACTGTTAGAGTGGTGAGGCACTGGAACAGGTTGCCCAGAGAAGCTGTGGATGCCCCATCCCTGGAAGTGTTTAAGACCAGGTTGGATGGGGCTTTGGGCAACCTGGTTTAGTGGAGGGTGTCCCTGCCCATGGCAGAGGGGTTGGAACTAGATGGTCTCTGAGGTCCCTTCCAACCCAAACTATTCTATGATTCTATGACTTCACAATACCATTGTTTCTCTTCTGTTCCTGGATTTGCCTGTTGTTCTTCCTATACGTATTTGATATTTCAGATATCTATTACATTTTTACTTTCCAAGTAGTCTTGTCCCCCATTCCTCACATTTTTCTGTCTGTGGTTGTACGGCCTTGGTAGCAGAGGTTACATCTGTACCAAAAAAATCATAGGGGTAAGACAAAGTCTCTAGCACTGGCCTGGACATGCAGCTGTGTATACTGCTTACGTATTTTCCCATGGTTAGGCAAGGTTTTATCCTTTGCACAACAACTGTCTTCCACATAATGTTCAGGCACAGTATGGGCTAAGGTATGAGTCAGAGACCCATTAGGCTGTATGGGTCAGACCTGTTTTAGGGAAGACCAGAGAGACTTAAACCCGGTATACTGTTTCACTATCTCGCAAAGCCAAAGAGCAGGAAAATGCATCGCAGAATCAGCATTACTTAGGTTGGAAAGGACTTTAGGAGGTCACCAACTCCAAGTCTTCAGACAGTGCCTAATCACAGCCAAGCTATTAGGCAGCAATACATAAGCACCACTGTCAGACACACTCCACCATATAGGTACTGCTGAGTTAAATTTAGAAATAAAGATTATAAAATGAGAACAAGAGTTTGCTAAAATCAACAAGAAGATTATGTGGTTAGTTTTGCCTTAGCTCCTGGTGGAAGGTGTTCAAAATGAAGAGTAGCTCACCATTGTGGAAATCAGCATGAAAAGGCACTTCTGTACTAACAATGGAAATTGCCAGAATTGATATAACATGAAAATGAAGTTGTCCTCTCAGTCTTAGAGTTGGTGCTTTTACAGACTTAAACACAGATAACAAAGGAAACAGAAAAAAACAACCAAACAAAAAAAACCCCAAACCACCAAAAACCCCACAAACAAAAAAAAACCCCAAAACCCAAACCAATAAACAAAAAAACCCCCAAAACCTAAACCAAACTGTTAAATTAATAATAAAAAATAATGTTACAACCATATTTTTGAATCAGTAAGATATTTGCAAAGTGCTACAAACCAATCTATTTTAAAAGGTGGTGTCTACTTCTATATCTTAACTTACAAGCTTTCCAATGAAAAGAAAACTTCTCTGATATTTATAAAATATTTTTCTAATTACATATATTTAAAATTTATTACAATTTATTAAATTTAAAGTCAGTATGCCAGCATGCTGATAAGTCTTATATTATTTTTATCACAACAGTTCACTTATTGAAATGATGGAAGACTATATGTGCTGTACACAACATAAATAATAAAACACAGTTTCCTGCTTCACATTATCTTACATTTTATGTCTGCATTTCCAGATGAAAATACTCTAAAAAACAAATAGTTGGTTAAATAACTACAAAGTTACCAATAAAAGATTGAAAATCATGAAGAACTCTTAAGCAGCTGTGAGTTAAAAATGTCTACAGGAAGAGCAAAATCTGTGTGTAATAATCAAGTATATAGCACATTTCCAGCTTCTGACCACACTACCATAAATACATTTAAATACAAAGAAAAAGAAAAGAAAAGAAAGAAAAGAAAAGAAAAGAAAAGAAAAGAAAAGAAAAGAAAAGAAAAGAAAAGAGAAAAAAAGAAAAGAGGAAAGGAAAGGAAAGGAAAGGAAAGGAAAGGAAAGGAAAGGAAAGGAAAGGAAAGGAAAGGAAAGGAAAGGAAAGGAAAGGAAAGGAAAGGAAAGGAAAGGAAAGGAAAGGAAAGGAAAGGAAAGGAAAGGAAAGGAAAGGAAAGGAAAGGAAAGGAAAGGAAAGGAAAGGAAAGGAAAGGAAAGGAAAGGAAAGGAAAGGAAAAAGAGAGAGAAGAGAAGAGAAGAGAAGAGAAGAGAAGAGAAGAGAAGAGAAGAGAAGAGAAGAGAAGAGAAGAGAAGAGAAGAGAAGAGAAGAGAAGAGAAGAGAAGAGAGAAGAGAAGAGAAGAGAAGAGAAGAGAAGAGAAGAGAAGAGAAGAGAAGAGAAGAGAAGAGAAGAGAAGAGAAGAGAAGAGAAGAGAAGAGAAGAGAAGAGAAGAGAAGAGAAGAGAAGAGAAGAGAAGAGAAGAGAAGAGGGGAAGGGGAAGGGGAAGGGGAAGGGGAAGGGGAAGGGGAAGGGGAAGGGGAAGGGGAAGGGGAAGGGGAAGGGGAAGGGGAAGGGGAAGGGGAAGGGGAAGGGAAGGGAAGGGAAGGGAAGGGAAGGGAAGGGAAGGGAAGGGAAGGGAAGGGAAGTTATTTGATTCTCAAAGACCAACCCAGCGAAGGATTTTTTTCTCTTCAGTATCTTTGCACATGAAGGTAGCCCTGATTAGATCTGTGAGAATGTATTTTGTGTAAACATACTCCTGTTCAGAAGCATCAGGAGGACTGAATTGTAATAGTAACATAAACTATTAAGTAATCTTTTGAAGGGAGTGGGTTTACCTACGTGTGAAACCTGTTGTAAGTGACAGGAGAATCAGATCCTTACTGCGTATCTCTTATGGTAAGTAGCACTTCATCGCTTAAAGTGAAAACTGTAGCTACACAACAAAGAGTGCATAACTTCATCATTTCTCATCTTTTGAAAGTGCTAACAGTACACAGACATCTAAAACTAATATAAACTATTAACACAATATTCAAACAAATTGAAGTGATAAGTACAAATAAAAGTATCTGTGTTGGCTGAGTCCTGGAGTGACGGCTGATTTATCTCACAGAGCACTTAGAAATCAGTGTTTAATTCTTTTTTTCTCAGCTCTAGATCACAGGTCATGTACTTAACTACACAAATCTATTTAAATAAACAATGTGCTTATGTGTCATTACTCACTCTGCATGGCTGCAGTCCAACTCACAGTGGGGGGGGGGGGACGGGGGGAGAAGGACATCGTAAAGGAAGAGCAACACAATTATCTTTGTCAAAAGAAATAAAGGGGGCAGATCTTCAACTGATATACCTTAATATATTCTGTTGCTGTAATATTTTAATCCGTTAATACTTATTCATGTTGCTGAACGCTTTGGAACAAAGCAGTTTGATGAAATTTACAGGATATCACTGAAGCAAATTGTGTGTCATAATATCTACATTTCCATAAACATTGGGCCAAGTACTCAGACGTGCAAACTGGTGCATTTTCAGTAAGTGACTCGAATCAGGAAAGGGCATGTCACACCAACCAAGATTTTTTCACACAAAGAAATCAATATTGTTTATCATAACCATGCGACCCATGAAAGAACAGGATATGAATTCCATTTGCCTTTTAGTTACAATCAATGCATAACCAAAAACGTGACATAGTGATTTAGACATGCTTATTGTATCATCTACTTCGCATATTCTCCATTTAACTAAGACTGGCATAAACTCCATACTTTAGGCCTCTGGGATTGATCCAAGGCATAATAACTACTAGATCACGGTCAGCCCTACTTTTAGAGCAGATGTACAGTCAGATGATCCCACTAGCTCTAGCTACTCTCCATTGCCCTCTGATGACTGGTAGCTTGGAATGCCCCTGCAGCTAAACTGAGTAAAATGCCCTTCCAGACTAATGTTCATGCTTAGATTAGCAGCCCTAACATATAGTGAAGAACTGTAGATTTTTTTAAGTTCTGGGTATTTTTCCAGTTAGTTACCCTTTTCGGTAGGTGGGACAAGTGGGACAGAAATTAATATTTTTCTTCACAGCCGGACTGACAAGGGCAGAGTAGATTGCTAGATTTTTTCAATCAGCTCTATCTTTTTCCATCAGATTCAGGTATATAGGTGAGGATGTTAGCTTCAAGTTGGTTGGTTACCTTCCACACAGAAGATATCAGTGTTCAGCATAAATTGACTAGGTTAATGTGTTAATCTACAGAACTCTTTCACAGAATCTACTTGTCTAATAACAGAAAATAAAATATGAATTTATTTTTTTATATGATCAGATGATTGTTGACCTTATTATTTTTCCTATTAAGAAATACCTAGTTTCTATATCATATGACTATAGGTATAGATATCAAATTAATTACATTAATATAATTGTGCTTTTTTTTTTCCTTGCATGTTCATTATACATTTCACTAGATGTCATTTCATCATGGTCTTCAGCCTTGTAGTTAACATATAAAATCAACTAGTTGAATGTCAAGATATTTTCCTCCCCAGATACATACAATAAAATTGCAGAATGTGGTCTTTTATGACTGGATTTTATGTAATTTCCCTATTATTAGCTGGCCAAAAAATACACAACTAGCCTTATTCAGGTCTCAAATGCATTCTCCCTTCATCTCACTTGCATGTACTGTATTACTATACAATAAATGCTGATAGATATATGCATTTATAAAGATCTCAAGTTCTCAGAATTGCCTGCCTCACATACACAAGATCATCAGTCCCATATTTATGTTCTCTGATATTGCAGATTACTGACCAGGTTGATGGGTATAACTTTACCTAGTGTATAATATAAGCTCATAGCTTCTTAAAGGTCCTAGCTTTCAAGGTGCTCCAGTAGCCTGGAGTACTGTGGAGAGGGTCTACAGTAGAATAGGCACATATTTCCTCCAAGGTCTAGGCTATCAAGTTTCTTCCATTGCATCAGACATGCTTTCTTTTACACCATGCAAAGTAGAGGAAAGGATACAGTCGTGAACATGTATAGTTTTCTCTATGGCTAAGGCTGAAACATGACAAGCTACGGGCAATCTGACACTTCCACTTGAATAACAAATATGCTTTTCAACAATTGCTGAGTATCAGATGTTGGGCTGAAAAATTAATTATCATTTCATTATTTATCAAGGAAATGAATACACCTTCTTTTCTAGTAAAGGAACTCAACATAATGATTTTTACAAAACATTCCCTTTCTGTCCCACGTGATGAGACAAACATCCGTCTCTATGAGCTATCTAGTAACTAACTAATGATGTAATTGAAAGCTCACAAAAAGGGAAAAAAAAGAAAGATATTAAAAGTATTGAAATAATACATATTTATACAAGTTCTTCCATCTGGAGTGTGTCATGCTTTACATTACATCAGTGAGCTGATGGAGTTGAAAAAAATATTTTTTTACCACTGAAGAAACTGGTGCCCTGGACACCAAAGTAAATCTTTGGTTGTGTTAAAAGTAGTTAGGTAAATATGAATAACCAAGAAAAATTAGTGTTACTGTAACATCTCATTCAAATGACACGAATGTAATAACTATATAACCTCCATTAACAGTGAACAAGAGTGTGTTACTTTTAACAGAACATCTGTGAGCTTTAGTAAGAATACTTTCATAATGGTTTCAGGAAAATCTGTCTTAAGTGTTAATAAGATAACAAGTTTAATTGATAAAATCAACCAATTGTATATATACTCATTTTTATGTGAAACTTTTCAAAGAAAGCATAGTTGAAGTTTACTTTTTAATTAATCAGAAAGATCAATGAAACTAGTCCTGTGATTATCTGAACTAAAACTTCTTGCAAATTTGCAATTGCTAAATACAATTTTAGGGATCAAAGATAGCCTCTCTCTTTTTCCCATTACTGAGAAATTCTGAGCTGCAAATGGAACGTAAACTACCTAAAAAGTGATAGGTTTGCTTCTTTGAAATGCATATTGCAATTTAGGACTGTCCAAAGCACATGCTTAGTAAAAATAAAGGAACAACAAGATGAAAGGGACTCTAAAGCATGTGACTTTCATGATCCTGAAACCATTATATGCCACAGGAACATATGTATTAATCAAAGGAAGTAGCTGAAAGTTTTGTGGACTAGGCCTTCTTTTACTCATTCTAAACTCTAGAAATTCCTTTTGCAGCATCAGTTTATTTCTGTTATGCTGTGTTGAACTTTGTCCAAAAAAAAAGAAAAAAAAAAAAAAAAAGCTGGCTTCTGTTTAAGTTAAGTTATCCAGTGCTGAGCCTAAAATAGAACTAAAACAAGGATGGGAAGCTATGTCTGTGATATTGCATCTCTAAACATTTCCAGATTCACAGAGCTGGGTGTGTGCTCAGTTGTGCTTTCACTTAGGCTAACTCCTGAGGAAATACAAGTCCTTCCCTGTTGCTTCTCCTCAACAAACATACCTAAGTTTACACTACAAAGAAACCTCTTGTACGGGTGAATTTAGATCCATGGTGTGCTCCACCAGGGTATCAGGGCAGGCCATAGAGATGCTGAGACTTTGGGACATGTCACAGCACATCCCAGTGAGGACTCCACTGATTTGAGTAAAGACAAGACGACTAATCTGAATTTCAAATAGATTTAGGTGAGATGAATCCCCCAGCTTTGTACAATGAACACTAACTGTCTTGTCAGTGTTTCCTTTAGCGAGAATGGGCAGAAGGAGACAGAATGCCATTTAATGCCTTCCTACACCCACGATGTTTTACACAGTGACCTGAAAGTACATGTTATCAATATAAGTATGCCTTTGGGAAGTAGTGTTGTCGGTTCCTGCCCTGGGGGACTCAGTGTACTCCCTAGCACTGAGGACACCTTGCCCTAGCCCTTTGATCTATCATTCTGCTCCATATGACCCACAACTAGTCCACACCATGGATTCTCATGTTAGCATATAAAATAGTAGCAGATATTACACAGATATAAAATCTTTTTTTCGTCCCTTCATACCATGTTAATTTATCAGATTTGTTCAGAATAAATTTGTTAGTGTTACTGGTTTAGAAAATAGCAAAATTCAACAAGTGTTACTATAGCCAGGACAATTTGTTAGCATCATGTTTGAGAATATCGGTGTGTTTCATATGCACTACTTAGAGAAGCACAGTCCTAGGATTAATTTTATATCCAACCAAAAAAAAAAAAAAAAAAAAAGTGAAATGCACATCAGAGGAGCACTGAACAGTTGCAGACTTCTTCTTGATCTCTATAGCAGCCTTTTATTTTCAGTGGCTCACAGTATGCATCCTGATCCTTTAAGCGGTTTTGCTGTTCTTATATCACCAGACAGCATTTTACAACTTATTACCAGTGTTTTATAATACACATATTTATTTATTTTCTGTGTTGTCCATACATGTGAAATTAGCAGGTACACATGAAAAAAAAACAAAACATGGGATGATGAGAAACTTTAAGTATCATAGTAATTACTGTATTTTTGTTTTCTGTTAAAATTTGGACCTATGCATGAATCTGTTTCATTGTCTATAAAGGAGATGATAAAATGTATCATGTGATAGTCGAAGACTATCCAAAAAACTTACTAATACTCAAACAGGAAAGTAGTCCCACAGTGAAATGTAGGTTTCCCTGCAGCACAGTACAATCTGGCTTGGAACCAAGAAACTTCAGAAAGATGTACATCTAATATACAGAGAACTAATATAGTTTCACCAGCTGTTTTAAATGTACATAAATAAATAAAAGAGCATTTTTCCCCCTAGATAAGAAAAATATTCATAAGAAATTTTCACTGGATTAATTTCCTATTAATTTGTCTGTGCTAGTATTTTTAACATAGATTGAACACTACATCTGACTGCTCTGAGATAGTTCAAAGTGAGTGCTTTCAAAATAGAGGTGGAATAACTGTAAAAAATAATCCTCACTGTCATTGTTAATTAAAACTTAAAAAGTGGAAAAAATATTAAAAATGTCTATGGTTACCGAATTAAAATTATTTGTTGACTCTTATGGAATCACGACTACCTTTCTGATACAGTTATAGCTACTAATTCAAATTCATTTGCTCTTAATTTAAATCCAGTTCATATGGCAACCTGACATGGGAAGCAATGATAAGATAAAATTGCCTGAAGTAATATGGCGTAGTGAGCTCTTCCTCTTCTATGTGTATATGTGCTCTGAACATATCATTAGACATAGCTAATTTATTTATTGGTCAATTCAAAGAAAATAATGATAATCAGAATTTGACAGAATAAAACTTTTCTTCCAACCACAGTGTAAAAATGTATAATTATTCTTAATTAAAATGAAAATAAAACAACTTTAATACAAACATTATAGATACTTAAGTTATTACAGCAGGAGTAGAAGTTGTTTTGATAGAGTGTATAAAGTAAATATAACAAATCTCTTTGGAAACGTGTCTTTAGTTCTATTTTTTTCCCCACAGGATAGTTCATTAGCTAAGGTTATGGAATATGTGAGGGCATTGATAGTGGCTTTGATTCAAAACTTATAATTCTATTGGAGTATGTCATATGAGCACGTATCTAAATTTTTACTGAACTTATGATGAAGGTTTATTGGAACTTATTTCCAAGTAGCTATAGCACATTAACATTTGCTGTAAAACTTCACACAATAGAAGACTACTAGCACTAGAGACAGTCAAAAGAAGGGAAAATCAATCACAGAGCTCAATAAGATAAAAAGAATGACAAGTATTATAATCAGGAACAGAATGATAAATCAAGCAGAACTTAGAACATCAAAAATGCTAAAGCATTTATGACCTTGACATTTTTCTTTAGATAGTTTCACAAAGAGATATTTTCTGTAAAAAGGTGCAATGTAAGCACTTCTTACAAATGCATAGCTAAATAGTTTCTAGTAGCTGCTGGTGAGCAGAAGCAAAATCTCACATTTTAACAATTAATGAGGAATAAAGATCACGGACTTATTCATGCTCAGATGAAATAACAATTTTACCATCATGTGAATCAATTCATTTACGCTATTGTACAATGATATTTGGCACAGACATATCTACATGCATATGCACAAATACAAAGGAAAAAGATTAATGTCAATATATATTATGCGCAACTAATTACTTAGAGTTCAACCTTCCTAATTTTAGATGATTTTACTGAAATTCTGAGGTTCAGTTATTATTTCCTTACATTTCTTTTATGTTCAGTGGACAGAGATTGATTACCTTTGCAAGCAGTGGCATGCAATACTCTGCACTGTTAAACCGTTGGCACAGTTCCTGACCTAGTCTGACTTAGCCAAGCAGCGTGCCCAGAAACAATATCCAGGCATGGTTCAGGATTGGAAAATTCCAAATTAATAGTTTGAATACCTCTACCTGTGTCTGGGGTAAGAGAACTCAACTGCTTAAGCACAGTCTGTACCACCACAGCTGGCCTTTTTTGGGCCATAGAATAGCCTCTATCATTTTTTATTTACTAGAGAGACTCAGAGACAGTGGAAAACATTGACTCAATTTTATGACTTTTAATGTCACACTTAGTTACTTCATGTCAATGCATTTCACTTACAACATTATCAAATTAATACATACATAATTTTAATATAAATCTTAGAATACAATCTCTGCTCAAACCTATAGTGGTTTAAGGTAGAAAAGAGCTTTATAGTTTGATTTTCTGATTCTATAAGAGCATTAGCAATTTAATAATATTCCACTATCTCTTGTCTTGCTTATTTTACTTGTGATCCCTTTGGGATGAGATCACATATAGACATACTATCTAGCATTCCCAGTTTCTGCTGTGGTTTGCAATTGCTACAACTATACAATGGATGAATATATATTATTTGAGAGATGCAATGTCTAAAATATTTATCCTACTGTATTCTTAACACTTGAATTTTAATTTACATAGGGCTATGAAGTATTTACAGTGATTGCTCCTCAAAATCAGAACATATGAGATCTGATGATGTGGTACATCATTGAGGAATGCAGGTAGAAGAAATGATCTACTATTACTTTCAAGGTTTGATAACTAAAGCGCAAAAAGGACAAGGAAAATAGACAGGTAACATGAAAATGCTCAGGACCTTCAAGGGAAACACATATAGTCCAGAAGTCTATTTGTCTTTTTTGAGTTATATTGACAGTAGGTCAGCTTGGGCAAACTCATACATTTTTACAAGGTTGACATTCAATTGAGTTTAGCTTATGCAAAAAGTATTTTGGTGCTATGTTTGCTGATACTATCATATTCCTTTCCTTCTTTCACTATTGCTTAGCTTTAAGAATGGCTAAGAGTCTGTCCAAGGGCATATTTTTATTCATCGTCATTGTCAGAGAACCTGCGAAGCACAAAGGCACTGAAAAACCTCTCAGAATTGATGAAGTAAAGAAGCTATTTAAAAGCTGATAAAAGCAGAGAACCAATGTATGACAGATATAAATCACCAGTTTGTAACCATAAAAGGCTTCATGCTTTGGTCTAATGAGAAAAAGTGTTAGTTCTGTGGAAGTAGCAAAATGAGTTTGGGAGAAAGATGAAGCCCCGTGGGTTGTACTGCAGCAAGAATTCATGACACATCCCAATCTGAAGCTACAGGAGCCTATAAAACAGAACATAATATACATAACATTATCTTCTTTATAGAGAATAGCAAACATGGTAAAATGCAGCAAATGTAGTGCACAGTTTAGTGAATATGTGGTGACTGACATCCAACATCTGAAGACGATTACATGACTCCACCAAAGCTACCTTTATTACCTTCAATGCTGTGTCCAAATATTTCCACAATAGGTTGTTTCCACTGCTTTTTTTTTTTTTTTTTGCGTTCAGTACCCTGCATTTTCAAGATATTTTCTGCCTTAATCTATTGTGCAGTTTGAATGTAGCTGAACTTTTGAAACAAATTATTTAAAATATGTATAGTAAGAGCTGATAAGTTACGGTCCATCCTAAATCTTCATTTTCAGATACTTACTGTGGTGGGTTGACCCTGGCTGGGGGCCAGGTGCCCACCAGAGCCGCTCTATCACTCCCCTCATTCACCAGACAGGGGAGAAAAAGTACAACGAAAAGCTTGTGGGTCGAGATAAGGACAGGGAGAGATCATTCACTAATTATCATCATGAGCAAAACAGACTGAACTTAGAGAGGGAATTCATCTAATTTATTACTATGCAAAACAGAGTAGGGGAATGAGAAATAAAACCAAATCTTAAAACACCTCCCCCCACCCCTCCCATCTTCCCGGGCTCAACTTCACTCCCGGCTTCAACCTCCGCCCCCCTCAGCAGCACAGGGGGACGGGGAGTGGGGGTTACGGTCAGTTCATCACGCGGTGTTTCTGCCGCTTCTTCATCCTCAGGGGGAGGACTCCTCTCTTCGTTCCCCTGCTCCAGCATGGAGTCCCTCTCACGGGAGACAGTCCTTCACAAACTGCTCCAGCGTGGGTATCTCCCACGGGGTGCAGACCTTCAGGAGCAAACTGCTCCAGCGTGGGTCCCCCACGGGGTCACAAGTCCTGCCAGCAAACCTGCTCTGGCGTGGGCTCCTCTCTCCACGGATCCACAGGTCCTGCCAGGAGCTTGCTCCAGCGTGGTTTTCCCACGGGCCACAGCCTCCTTCAGGTGCCTCCACCTGCTCCAGCGTGGGGTCCTCCACGGGCTGCAGGTGGAATCTCTACACCCCCTCATCCTCCCTCCATGGGCTGCAGGGGGACAGCCTGCTTCACCATGGTCTTCACCACGGGCTGCAGGGGAATCTCTGCTCCGGCGCCTGGAGCACCTCCTCCCCCTCCTTCTGCACTGACCTGGGTGTCTGCAGAGTTTCTCACATCTTCTCACTCCTCTCTCTGGCTGCAAAAGCGCTCTCTAGCTGTTTTTTCTCTTTCTTAAATATGTTATCACAGAGGCGCTGATTGGCTTGGCCTTGGCCAGTGGTGGGTCCGTCTTGGAGCCGGCTGGCATTGGCTCTATCAGACACAGGGGAAGCTTCTAGCAGCTTCTCACACAAGCCACCCCTGTAGCCCCCCCACCCTGGTACCAAAACCTTGCCACACAAACTCAACACATTCCACCCCTCGCCTCTGTGAATCACATATTTAAGAATTATCATTAAAATATACATTCAACACAAAAGCTTCACACACACTAATCACATCAACAAGGAAAAAGAAAAAAGAATTCCCCACACCAAAATCTAAACAACATTATCACAACACCAAACAAGAGTGGACAATACACACAGAATCCACCTCTCTTCCTTTCACCACTATTTCACTCTCAAGCTACGTTCAATTAATGTTTTGCCTGTTACCCCTTCCAATTACTATCCTTATCTCGATTTTCTCGTGCCCCACGTTGGGCACCAAAAAAAGACTCTGGTGGGTTGACCCTGGCTGGGTGCCAGGTGCCCACCAGAGCCGCTCTATCACTCCCCTCTTCAGTAAGGCTGGGAGGGGAGAAAGGAAATGGAAAAACAACCCCAAACTCGTGGGTCAAGATAAAGGCAGTTTAATGTAGCTAAAGCAAAAGGCTGCACGTGGAAGCAAAGCAAAAAGCAAAGATTATTCTCTACTTCCCATCAGCAGGCGATGTCCGGCCACTTCCTGGGAAGTAGGGCTTCAGTATCTGCGCCCCTTACTCCGGAAGACAAACATTGTAAAAAAAAACAACGAATGCCCCCGCCCTGTTCCTCCCCCTATTCTCAGTTTCTTATTGCTGAGCAGACGTCGTATGGTATGGAATATCCCTTTGGTCAGTTTGGGTCAGCTGTCCTAGCTGTGTCCCCTCCCAAGATCTTGCCCACCCCCAGCCTGCTGCTGGGGAAAAAGAAATGTTGGAAAGACAGCCTTGATGTGTGCTGGCGCTGCTCAGTAGTAGTCAAAATACTGGTGTGTTATCAACAGTTTGCTAGCTACCAATACACAGCACAGCACCATGAGGGCTGCTGTGGGGAGAATTAACTCCTTCTCAGCCAGACCCTATACACTTACAAAACTGGCTGAAGCAGAAACACACAATTAATGTCATGAACTAGATGTATTTTATAATTACTTAAGTTGCTTGTGCTTCATTTATTCAAGCAGTCAGTTTACATAGCCTGAAAATTTGTTATTGAAAATTGTATGCAAAATTAGATTTGAAATTAATTTTTTAAAAAATATTACTTCTATAAGCATGCCATTTTGAAATTACTTTTTTATTTGATGCTTAGACTCAAAGCCTACCAATGAACACGAAAGATTATTTCATTATTCTCAGTGCAATATCCAAACCCATAGAAAGATAACAAAGACAATAAAGTGCATTTTTCTTGAAATTTCATCTACACTTTCTCCTCTGCTGTTAAAATGCTATGTATTGTGTTTTTCAGCCCACTCCTTGTTTCTAATGTACCTGGACAACTTTTAACTTATTTTTAATCAGGAAACAAAATTGAAAGAATGAAACATCCCTATTCTACTTTTATTATTAATCAAAATTGGGAAATTTAACTGCCTTGACCAGGCAGGAAGCTTTTTCTTGTCTTTGAAAATAGAAAACATTTGTTCAGCCATTTATTCTAGTACTTTTTCCCCTGTGGCCAGGTAGCTTTTAAGTTCATTTCTTTTATTGGGGGGAAAAAAAAAAAAAAGGCATGAAACAGTTCATGATTTGCCTTACTTAATACAAAGTGAAAGTTGAAGTGCTTCATCCATGGATAAAAAAGTACTGAAAGCTTGAGTCAGTTAAATTATTTGTTATGAATACATTATATAGTGAAGGTATTTTTTTCTTTCTCAGGTGACAAGCTCAAAGGTTTTAAATTTTTTTTTTTTTTAACTGACAAATGAGCTTGCTATTCCAGTACATGTACAAAAATAAACATTTGTTTTGGGGTTGGGGTTTTTTGCTTTGTTTTGGAGATTTTTCAGTTTAGTTTTCTTGTTGTTGCTTTAACATTTACACTTTCTAGCCAAAGTGATTTGAGAAAACTGAAAGTACACCATACCCAAATGACTTAAATTCTGAATTGGAGGGTGGTTTTGTTTGTTTACTTTTTCACTAACACACACACACACCCCCTTAATACGGTATTCAGAAAACTTTAAAATTTGTTCTCTAATCTTATTCCGTGCAGAAGGTGGGGTTTTTTATCAGCACTGGGATGCTTTGCAGTGCCTTATAGGGAATGAAATTAAGATTCAGGGTCTATCTCAGCAAGGACAGAATGAAAAAGGGACTGCCTTAATTGTATTTGTTGATTGGTTTCAGTAAACCATACATTAATATTTATTTTAAAATCCCTAAATATGTAGATCTAGCTGTACATGAACAATTTTATGTTGTTGCATGCAAAAATTACTCCAGAATTGAAATGCATTCATTGAGCACTGTGCTTAATTCAGAAGTCCTAATAAATGAAACTAATATAAAATAGATATTAGCCTTTCTCTATTTAAATATAGAGTAATGTCAATAATAATTTCTAATGCCATCATTTTTGTGTGATTCTTCCTTTACCTTTAATTTTTAACCTTAGGTGTTCTTCAGACATTGTCAAACACACAGAAAACAGCTAATTCAGAAAAGTTGAAATTCACCCTACAGTGGAGGCTAATACCTTATTTATATATCGCTTACACCTTATTTTGAGGGTTTAAGTAGGATTCTAGAGATGAAGTCGCCTGTGCCATATCTCTGCATAGAAATGAATTTCCCCTTAGTAAAAGCTCAGTTATTGCAAATGATCTTGTGTACTTTGTGAACTGAGAAAGAAATCCACTCAGAGTTCATATAGAGAGCCATGTTAACTGTTTTGTTTCTGAGGTAAAAGACACATTTCTTTCATTATTGACAGATTTTAGCAGAAGTATTTTTGCTTAACACTCCTTGATTTTTTTTTTTTATTATTTTTTTTTAAATAAGGCCATAGAATTAATCAGTCCCATCTGCATGCACAAAAGACATGACATATGGAACAAAAAACGTCTGAAACAAAACTATGCTGCCTTTCACAAGCAATAGGGGAAATTAATGTCATCACTAAGCTGAAGACATAAAGACATTCAAAATTAAAAATCCTTTGAAAGCTTCCAACAAGATTCCTATAATCAGCTGGAAGATAAGTAATGATCAAAGCCCTTTAAAATAATATTGCTCACCCCATTAGAACTGCTTAAATGTACCCTACCATTCATCAGAAATTATACAAGATTACTGCAGAAACTATGCCATTGTTTCAGTAAGAAGGCCAGATGTTTTAAGGGTAGACTTCACAACTTACATAAGGTTAAAAGGCACGACTAAAAAAGAAACCAAACCAAACAAAAACATACCCTCCCCCCCAAACCAGCTGCAGTAATAATCCTTAATTATTACTAATGTAACACTTCATAGGTGCTCAATTGCTCTGACAAATTGCCTCATACTGAAGTTGAGTCATGGAAGGGGAAAGACAGTGAATGCCTTTCCCAATGGAGTGATATTAGGATTTTGACTGGTTTGGGGTTTTTTCTTAAGCAAAAATGGTATAAACCTATTGTTTTTTCTTTTCTCCCAAAGAATCTGTTCTTTCGTTAAATGTCATCTTGGCTACACTGTGGATGGTGAAAAGAGAAAAGCACAGTTCTGCATACTTCATTACCAATGTTGCAGTATGAGACAGCCCCAGGGATGTTACACACAGCAGTGTCAAGTTAGGATTGAAAACATTTCTAAGTAGAAGTCCAGAATAATGTTTGTTTGACAGTTCTACTAAACATTTGAGATTTATTATCTGATGCACTGTGTGCTTTTAATAGCAATATTGTTATTGCTTTTGTCGATAACAATTTGAAGTGGTCACCTTGTCTGCTCCTTTAAACATTCAGAGGTAGCTCATATGGCATTGTTTATTAGCATTACTTGTACATGGAGGAAGTTTGCAATGTTTCAGAAATTGCTTGGTGCAAGCTGTTTCAAAGGGAATGTCAATTTTTAGTGTATGCAGTGTGCAAACTCAATTTGCTTTCACATTTTGTTGTCACATTTATTTACCTAGATTTAAAGACACACAAGTATAGGACCTCCTGTTCTATGGTTCAAGTATGCTTGTCAATATAACTGCAATGCAAAAGTCTGTGTGAATTCAAAACAGCACCATATTCCCCTCAAATATTCATACCTAGATAAGACAAACACTATCCAAATCAAATCAACACATTTCCATTTTACCTATATCCCAAATATGTTGTATACCCTACCCCCACCATTATTTTTTTTTTTAATTCTGAAATGTTCTTTAACAGTTTTGAAAGAGCAACCCCTAGTACCACGTTCGCCATTAAACTGTCTTGAAATCCAGAGAAATTCAATCACCTGCACAGAATCACTCTGTGGCACAGAACTCCAAGAAATATTTCAAACAAGATTAATCTATGCCAGCAAACATCCAATCAAAAGTAATATGCAACTACTGCAAGTCATGAAACAGAATAGAATAGAATAGAATAGAATAGAATAGAATAGAATAGAATAGAATAGAATAGAATATTTTCAGTTGGAAGGGACCTACAATGATCATCTAGTCCAACTGCCTGACCACTTCAGGGCTGATCAAAACTTAAAGAATGTTAGTAGGGGCATTGTTCAAATGACTCTTAAGCACTGGCAGGCTTGGAGCATTGACCACCTCTCGAGGAAGCCTGTTGCAGTGTTTGACCACCCTCTCAGTAAAGAAATGCTTCCTGATGTCCAGTCTAAACCTCCCCTGGCATAGCTTTAAACCATTCCCACACATCCCATCATTGGATACCAGAGAGAAGAGCTCAGCACCTCTGTCTCCACTTCCTGTCCTCAGGAAGCTGTAGAGAGCAATAAGGTCACCCCTCAGCCTCCTCTTCTCCAAACTAGACAAACCCAGTGTCTTCAGCCACTCCTCACAGGACATTCCTTCCAGCCCTTTCACCAGCTTTTTTGCCCTCCTCTGGGCACATTTGAGTACTTTAACATCCTTCTTAGATTGTGGGGCCCAGAACTGCACACAGTACTCCAGGTGAGGTCTCACCAGCGCTAAATACAGCAGGATAATCACCTCTTTTGACTATCTGGTTACACTGTGTTTGATGCCCCCCAGGATGCAGTTTGCCTTCTTGGCTGCCAGGGCACACTGCTGGCTCATGTTGAGCTGCTGCCGACCAGCACCCCCAGATCCCTTTCTGTAGTGCTGCTCTCCAGCCACCCCTCTCCCGGTTTATACTTGTGCTTAGCATTACTCTGTCCTAAGTGCAGAATCTAGCATTTGGACTTGTTAAATTTCATCCCATTAATCATTGCCCAATGCTTCAATCTAGACAGATCCCTCTGTAAGGACGCTTGTCCCTCAAGAGAGTCAACAGCATCTCCCAGTTTGGTATCATCAGCAAATTTGCTAATGGTGCATTCAATTCCTACATCCAGATCATTGATAAATATATTGAACAGAACTGGCCCTAGATTTGAACCCTGAGGAACACTGCTGGTGACCAATTGCCAGCCAGATGTAGCCCCATTCACTACAATCCAACATGAACATGTTGCATGTTAATAATGAGTCTGTCTTTTTTTCATCAAGAGCATTACCATAGATTTTTCAGTATTGACTCCAAGCTTGTAAAATACTAATTATTGAAAACATACTGCACTATCTAATCTCAAATAGAAAAGGTCAGGAACCAATAGCAAGAGCTGAATTTCGTGTGAGACCGTGTTTGCTGGGATCTCCTTGGGAAATAATTCTGGGTGAATAAAAGCAATTGTTTACATTTTGTAATTATATCTGGAACAAATATAGGGATACTAACAAAAAATCCGGTCATGATTCATTTCAAAGAGAAGATAATCAACCAAGTATAGACAAGTGCAGTGTTTGCCAAAGCAGGAGAAAACACCAGTTGAGAAAGGAAGTCAGATTGACTCATTGCAGCTTCTTGCACAATCTTTATAAGAAATAGGTGACTAGATATGAGCCACTCTATGATGTTAAGAGATAAATTTCCAAGCAGAAAATAAACAAGTTTCCTTTAAAGCAACCAATTAATTTCTAAATTAAAAATTAAAGCCTTTATCAAGAAAAGAGTCAGCATTTTCTTATGAATTCCAAAAACCAGGAAGAACAAGAAGTGAAACCTCAAAATATAGAACTGAATTTTCTTCAAATAATTGGTTTTCAGTGCTAACTGAAAAATAAGTAAATATTTCTTCTCCTGAATAAGGAGGCACAGATTTTTAATTCCTAATTTCAAAATTTGTAAAGGTGAAAAAAACCGCAAACCACAACTGCTTGAACAACTTCATTAAATAATCAATGACACAAGAAGAGATGTCAGATACAGGGGATGCCAGCATGGCAATTGCTTAGAGTTTTATACTACAAAATCAAAGAATCATAGAATAGTTTAGGTTAGAAGAGACCTTTAAGATCATCAAGTCCAACCATTAACCTAGCACTGCCAAGTCCACTACTAAACCATGTCCCTAAGTGCCACATCTACATGTGTTTTAAATACCTCCAGGGATGGTGACTCTACCACTTCCCTGGGCAGCCTGTTCCAGTGCTTGATAACCCTTTTGGTGAAGAATTTTTTCCTAATATCCAACCTAAACCTCCCCTGGCACAACTTGAAGCCATTTCCTCTTGTTCTATCGCTTGTTAGATGGGAGAAGATACCAACACCCACCTCACCACAACCTCCCTTCAGGGAGTTGCAGAGAGCAATAAGGTCTCTCCGCAGCCTCCTTTTCTCCAGGCTAAACAACACCAGTTCCCTCAGCCGTTCCTCATCAGACTTGTGCTCTAGACCCTTCAACACCTTCATTGCCCTTCTTTGGACATGCTCCAGCACCTCAATGTCTTTCTTGTAGTGAAGTGCCGCCCAAAACTGAACACAGCACTCGAGGTGCAATGTCATCAGTGCCAAGTACAGGGTGACGATCAATTCCCTACTCCTGCTGGCCACACTATTCCTGATACAAGCCCAGGATGCTGTTGGCCTTCTTGGCCACCTGGGCACACTGCTGGCTCATATTCAGACAACTGTTGATCAACACCCCCCATGTCCTTTTGCACTGGGCAGCTTTCCAGCCACTCTTCCCCAAGCCTGTAGCACTGCACGGGGTTGTTGTGCCCCAAGTGCTGGACACGGCACTTGGCCTTGTTGAATCTCATGTAGTTGGCCCCAGCCCATCGATCCAGCCTGTCCAGATCACTCTATAGAGCTTTCATACCCTCAAGCAGATCAACACTCCCACCCAACTTAGTGTTGTCTGCAAACTTCTTGATCCCCTTGTCCAGCTTATTGACAAAGATATTAAACAGAACTGATCCCAGTACTGACCCCTGGGAAACACCACTTGTGACTGGCTGCCAACTGGATTTAATTCCATTCACCACAACCCATTGGGCCTGGCCATCCAGCCAGTTTTTTACCCAGCGAAGCGTACGCCCATCCAAGCCATGAGCAGCCAGTTTCTCCAGGAGAATGCTGTGAGAAAAAGTGTCCAGGGCTTTACTAAAGTCTAGGTAGACAACATCCACAGTATTTCCATCATAGACCAGTACACCAATTAAGGTAGTTGGGCAAGTCATTTGCAAGGTGAGGGGGAAGGAGCTTTTGACTTAGCCTTTTCCTTGAGCATCTGTTTAAGAATAACAATAACAACCCTTCACATCTCTCCTCTTAAACCACAAAGGACATGTGCTATAAATTTGCTGAAATGTGAGAATACTCCAAGCCTGATTTAGCCGGAGTAATTCTAGGGTAGCCTTCTGGCTTTAATGGATATACACCATGTGTGAATTTGGCTACCGAATGGTATTTCACACTTTCTGTTTGGGGCTATTTTAGGCATCTAGCATTGGCACAAGTCAGAGAATCTGTAGTTAAGAGCTGATAGTCAATAGATTTAAAAAAAAAAAAAAAAAAAAAAAGAAGTGTCTCCAAAGAATGATCAAGAAAACTGAAGTCAAGAAGTAAAAAATTTGGCATTGTGAATAATTTTCCTTTTCCCATCTTTCCAAATATATAATTTGCCCATTTTTCCTAATGCATCATTTTAATATGCAAATTCACATAACTGAAATCCTACTAGTGCTGTCCAAGAAAGTTGCTTTTTAAAGGGAGAGATGTATAAAGCACTCATATCTACTCAAAATTATACCTCTGCTGAAAGTTTTAAATCAAAATCATCCCTTGTGTTCAGTCTGTATTTAAATGCTTGTTACCCACATTTGCCATGGGCAACAATTTAATTATTCAACAAAAGAATTATTTCACTGGCAAACAAAATTCCATAAAGTTACAAATGACATGAATGATTGTGAAGAGAGAAACAGATAACATATTCTAAACCAGAGCTGAAGATCATTGAATTTCAATCCAGAAATCTGGAATTTTTATGCAGATGGCACTGCAGGTTTGCTCAGAATCTGGCAATCATACCTGTTTGTGAGGTTTAGTTTCTTAACACATTTCCTTAATCCTTCTAAATTAAGCAATGGAAAAATCTTTTAGGTGTCATATTTCTTACTGAACAGTAATGGAAATATACCTATGACTAGAGCTTTATTAGCCAAAAGGATTAGCTGAAAAAGTTTGAATTTGCATGAATCATAGGTTGTAGATTCTAGTATTTTAAATTATACTTCAAAGTGTAATTCAATCTCCTTAGATTCACTTGTCTTTGTAGATATTTTTATAGAAGTCACTAATTGTAAGGTATTATTAGTATACTGTTAGTGCTATATTTATTCAAATTCAACAGAAGTTTTGGTGTTTAAAGACATAGTATTGAAAACTGTCTGAAATGTACATTTGCCTATGTCACAGTAATAGCTGAGGTAGGAAATTAAAACAACCTTCAAGCTCTCTAGTAAGTGGTAATTGTGTTAAAATTTAAATTAAATGTGCTTAGGTATTCTGCTTCTTGTGTGAGGACTGAAATCAGAAATAAGTCTCAAAGTCCTATTTCCTGCTAAAATTATTTAATTAAGCCATGTATTCAACTGCATAGCAGTTAAAATGACTCAGCATGCAGACACATCTAAATGAAGGACATACACTATGAATATGACAAAGGATCATATTCAAAAAAAAGAAAAAGAGTGGGGGGTTTTTGGATTTTTTTTTTGGTTGATTGGTTGATTTTGTTAAAAGCACAAATAAAACATTCCTCAAGCAAAATCAAATCTAGAATTAGGTCTGAAGGAAAAGTTCTTGCATATGTTCTGGACATGAAATTCAGGACTTAACTGTGTGATTGCAATGTTCTTTAGAGGTGACATGGTCCATAGGATCCAATGGGCAATCTTCTCCCCACTGAATTAAATGAGAGGTTTGTAAGGCACTTCAGTGAAATCTGAAGCTTGTTATGAATAACCCCACACTTCACTGAATTCACATTTTATGGGAAAGTATGACTAAGATATTCTAGTAAGATATTGCATATGCTTTCTAAAACTCTTTAGACAGCATCAAATATATTTTCCCCTTGCCCTGCCCTGATCTTGATTCCACACAGAGTAAAGGTACTCAAATCATTGTTGTATTGCAATAACAAATTTAAATGTTTTTTAAAGTATGTTGTGAAGTGATTACAAAGATTCTCAGAATAGTCCATTACCACTCTCTGTTTTGTTAGTCCAGCTTCCATAACCACCTAGATTAAGTAAACTGTGGCTCAGATCTCATGCATCTCTCTATTTTTTGATAGGTTTTGTTGGGTTTTTTTACAAGCACAAGTAACATCTGTCCTTTTCAGTCTCTTCACAGCATCCAACCATTCTGACAGATGTTTCCAAAACCATACTGTCTGCTAACATTTAGAGGAATACAGTATTTGCATAAACACTAGGAATTCCAATCTTAGTACTTTCCATACTGTTTTAATTTTTTTAAATCAACATTTTTTGTTCTATACCCATCATTTTGTTTTACTCCTCATAAAGCAGACATTGTGTGCACACATCTGTTAAATCTGGGCTGCATTTATTACAGTTCTACTCTTCCAGAAACAGGAAGGATTAATTACCACAGACCGGCTCTAGAAGCACCCCCGTGTTTCTTAACACACAAAATTAATTCAGAGTTGACAAAACTCTTTCAGACACAACCTGCTTCCTGCTGATGGCGCTTTATTAGCATATTCTTCCCAGAAAAAAAATGCCTCATAGACCCTTTTTACCTCTCCTCAGAGTTCAATTTGTAAAGCACTGAGTGACAGGCAGCAAAATGGCTTGAATATATCTACGGCAAGTTGCCAAATCCTCCCGATAGAAGCACTTTGGAGCCTTTGTTCTGAGTACATTAAAGTCACAGAAGGTCCATGTACTGTAGACAGTACAGGGCAGGCAGGATGTTCACAGTAAGACAAAACAGCAGGTGATAAATGACATTAAATAACAGTGAGAATTTACCACAGACTAAATTAACTACTGGAGTGAAATGTTCTCAGCTCTAAGGCTATATTAACAGTGAATTTATAATCAGGTGATTATAATTCTTTTTAGTGTTCAAGGAAGTCTATATGTAAAAATGATCAAGACAGCTCTATTTAACTCCAGAGACAAGCTGCTGGAACGGGTTCTAAAAGCGATAGAGAATAACTCTTCTTTCCACCCTTATTGAGTAATTTATACAATAAGTATTTAAAAGTGAATTTGATTGTTGGGTACCTGACATGCTCTGTTTCATGAAAAATTAGAGTCATACTGAGTTGCTCCTAGCTGATCAAACTCTTGAAAAGAGGCTTCTGTCATTTCAGTTTAAGAAACTTGCAATTGAAAATTTGCTAGCTCTGAGGTGAGGGGAAAAAATGAATTGCTGTCATCTATATAAATTCTTATTGAGTTTTCTGTTTTATAAGAAGATTAATGTTATAATTTAATCGAGTAACCATATTGCCGATTAACATTACTGCACAATCTCTTGATACTGTCTGGATACGTGATTTTTATATTAGAAAAAAAATGTTTATTTATTATAAATAAAAATCAGAATCCCAAGAAAAAAAAAAGAATCTATTTTCTATGGCTTTCTATATTACAATGAATATGTTACTCTTCATTTTTCTAGTGTTTTTTTTCTCTCTATGGAAAGACAATTCTTTAAGATTCAATACAGACTTCTTTTTTTCCCTGTCTGGTTTGACTAGAGTTAACACAACTTCTGTAGAAGAACTGGCAGAATCTGCATGTTATTTTTTTCTCAGAAAAGTGCACAAACAACTAAAGATAGTAAAACAACCCAAGCAACTGCTGACCATCAAAATCAATAAAGAAAAACAAGACAAATGCAAGAGGCAAAGAAACACAGGGTAAGAAGCACTTTGAAGAAGGTCCTAAATACTATGTTCTAAGACTTGGTGTTATTTCCAATTAAAATTCAGCTTTTTTTTTTTAATTTATTTTGTTTTTATATAGGATCCCTGTGCTGTGGGTGTTGATTAGGATGCACAGGAGAAAGGAACAAATTAATAAAAATTAATATATTTTATATTACGCTAGACTGTTTTATTAAGCTTAATTGAACCTAGTGCAAGGATTTAAACCTGGCTGGTGTCACTATGTTCTGTCAGCTGAACACAAGTCTCAGCATATCAGTTCCCTGAGGAGTTCATCCATTCCTGTGATGAGGAAAGATTGTAGTGGCAAGCAGAAACCCATTCTACAAAGACTCAAAGTATTCATTTATTCAAAGGTTATAGTGTGCTCCAGTGGCTCTTGATTCCTGAGTTTGGGTTTACTGCAGACATCACTTTTAAAAGGTAATAGATATCAACTGCACTTTGTGACTGTATAACTGATAGTGTCTTTAACATAGTTACTCAATATGTGGTACTCTAACAATATGATATGAACAGTTTACTCTCTTCACAATGTCCACTAGGCTTCATAGAATGGAATTAAGAGGCATAAAATAGAATCATATTGGCCAATGAGGTGTAAGGATATTTTTTTGAGTTATGCATTTTGCTCTTTTCAATGCATATATTTGAACGGAAAAATACCAATAAGCATTTCATTCCATGAAAAAAATAGGAAACAAGCTGTAGCAAAAGCGATGTGTTGTAAGCATTAGCAAATTCTTCAACACAGAAAAAATCCCTCCTGTGTACTCACACAAGTTCCTGAGGAGTGTACTGGATCTAGCTGCCAAACACATCATAGTGGGTTAGATCATGCTTTTCGTTTTGATGCTTCACTATTTCACAAGATCTTGCCAAGTGTTCTGTTTTTTAAAAATACATTCTGTATGCCAGATAATATTTTTTAATTAGAATACTTAAAACATAACAACCTAAGATTCATATTCAACTAGTCATTTAAGCTCATAAGTTGTATTGAGAGCAATCATTTGAAACCAATAGGACATTAGAAGCCAAAATGAGAAAAGTATAACTTGATTGAATATTAGGGCTTCTCTATTTAACCAATCAAAAGGCTACCTTGGAATTCACACAATAGAGTCTTTTGGAATTGTTGCATTTCTATGCTAAAAGGTTTCTGAATTCTCACTTTTCATATTACACTATACATTATCAAAATCATCCATAATTTCTTCTTTCAGGTGGAGCAGTATTATCAGTGACCAATGGGCACAGATAAAAGCATATTCTGAGTAGGGTTTCCTTGGTTCCTCCATTTTCCTGATTGAAAACAGCAGCAACAGAATTGTAAGAGGGAGAAAGTCTCCTGCCTTTGTGCAGAGGGTAAGCTTCAGACTCCAAGCCCTTTAAAACATTACTGTTAAATTACTTTCAATTTTAAAAATACACATGGGATCATCTTGCCCTTTGATATGGTTGGCAGATAGTTTCCTGTCTTTATTCTATCATCATTTATACAAGGCGCTTCCACAGCTGCTTCAACAAAATAACAACAATAACAAAAGCATGCACAAAGCATGTGAGCTTTCTATCTGTGCCTTAGAATCCAGACTGAATTTAGTCTTGGCTTCTCCATCAAAAGGTCAGGTTACACTACAAGTCTTTCATCAATTGTTCTGTGGAAAGGTCTTTTGTATTTCTGATCTTGATGTTGTTGCTAGGGTGGATTTTTTTGTGTTTTGTTTTGTTTAAGTCCCTATACTTACTACGTTGAGATAAATATGCATATGATGCAGCTCTCACCAGACACAGTTCTGTGCCCTGTGCCTTGCAGCAAAGCAAAGGTATGTAAATTGGCAACAGCAGTTTGCTGTCTCTTCTCAGAACAGATTGGACCCCAAGACAGGCCCTCTGGCACTCTTTCATTCTGCTGCTGATGCTTGCCATTGTGGAGTTCTCCCTGGCTTGTTCTTTGCTGTTAACACTAGGAAATCTCACAAGCATTCAAAGGAAAAATGTCAAGGGTCGTTAAAAAAAAAAAAAAAAAAAAAATCTCAGTGCGTGTTTTTAAGAAACATCACATTATTACTCTTTAGAAGATATGCTAAACAGAGGACAAGGAAGCTACAAAAAATATAATCCCTAATTCCATGCTGATTCTTTTTGTTTGAAATGAACCTTTAATAACTGCAAATATGAAAAGAAATCTCAAATATTAGGTGTTGCAGCAATCTTTAAAAATAGAACCATGATTTTTTTGATTGTGGGTGTTGCACAGTTCCAATAGCACCACTGGTTTCCTACAAAATAGTCAGATGTCATCCAAATTGCAGGACACAGCTTTCTGCAAGTATTAAACATGTATCTGCAGCAGACAGCATTAAATTTATCACATATTATTTTCAATAGACTGCCCAGATTAATAAAGAGTTGAAAACATCTCATTTAAAACTCTTTTGGGAACATTAATTATGTTTTTTATAGTTACAATCTGCCAATTTTTCCCTGAATATATAGCAGCTAATTTAAATTTCCTACAGACTCTAGATAGCTGTGCCTCTGAAGCAATGCATGTTCCATAGCCTTAATATGCAGCAGTGGGCAAATATATAGACCATGTAGAGTGTACTTCTGCTACCTGTCTCTCACAATGGTACATGTTTGGGATTTTGAAAGCTAATTTTGCTTGGCTCAGAACTCAATGTGTGCTACAGTTCTTGCAATCTCTAATGTTAAAAGCCTGACAAATGCTGTGTTTGATGACTCTGCACTACTTGCAACATGCTTAATACACAAGAAAAGGATTTTACATCAGAATTTTTTTCAACATAAAAGCAATTTTGGATCGCATATAAAGAAGTGAAGAATTAAACTCTTTTGTAATTTAGTATTGGGAAGCCTGCAGCCATTAGTCTGAGTCTGTGAATATGGTTTCAGAGAAAAGTAATCAGGGACTGCATGCTTCCGTAAGATGTTTCCTATTTTATGCTTCCACACATTTTCTTCATGTAAAACTAGTTAAGCCTAACTGCCACAGTCAACTGTTGCTGAAACTGATCCTGACTCTTTTATCAGTTCCAGTCAAAACCATTGCAAGCACTAGGCAATTTCTAACAACTTCTTCATAACTCAATTAGGCTCTCGGAAGAGGTCAACGATTTTTGGCCCAAACTTACTTTTGCTGGAGCAGTTGTGAGACAGGTGTAGACCCTTAAAATCATGTTTCTTTTTTGGTAAGAAAAGCACAGGAGTAAACTGACCTCAGTGGAAGAAACAAATTCTTCCATGTGTGGGGGGGAAAGAGAAGCAGAATCACTGGAGCACCAAAAAGTGACATTGTGCTGAGCACAGGCTATTTATCTTGCTAAATACACAGGCCAAGTCATACAATCTTTGTTCACTTAAAACTACCACTGATTCCAAAAGAAACTGACTACATAATTTCCCTCACTATGAATAATTCTACTAAATGAATCTATTTAATGCACATGAATATTTATCACTTCTAGCTTATGAAGTATTTCTAGTACTGAAATCATTGTGAGAGTAAAACAATATTCTGCATTTAAAAGGACTTTCTACTATCTCTGTGTCTGTCTGCTGTTGAAGATATTCTACAATAATTTCAGTGAGCTTGACACTAACATCTGCAGTGGAGTACAGATATCAGAAGAAAACAAATGGCATCGGACTGCTTACATGTTTCTACTGACATTAACAAAGTCGGTGTTTCTCATCTTGTCCCTGCCCCAGTAAACTAACAATGCTGAACATAACTGTAGTACTTGCATTAAATACAACAGTGGGATATTTTAGCTTTCATCATCTAGTTCAAAATTCTCCAAAACATTTATTCAAGTTATTGCTTTATAAAAGACATATCAATTATGGGATTTTTTGCATCACATGTCCCACAGAAATTTCTTTGAGATTTGAGAGCAAAAGAAATGTATTTTCTTATGTATTTCAAGGGAGTGCACAATATTTATTGTAGTATAATTTGAAAAAAAAAAAGAAAATTCTCAAAATATAATTTACAATTTTACTGTTTTCTCTACTAAGAGCAGTTTTATATTTATTTACATTTTTTATTCATGTGTGGGTGTGCAAATGCATTAAATATCTACACAGTTACTATGCCATATGGAAAAGTCTACAACATCTAAACTTTACCATAAGGCTGGATGTTTTTAATGAAGTACAGTTAACATTTGAAAGGTTCAGACTGTCTGATAGAGCTGCTGGAAAGGACAAGAGACATTGGGTTGTTTATTTTTTTACTTCCTGTTATAAAAACAAAGAGCTTACCAAGCTGTGTTTAATTTTAATGAACTGATCCAGGAAGCAGGGGTAGATCCAGCCACAATGCTGTTAGACAAAAAGGATCTGTGTTTTGGTATGACTTTTTAACTCATCACATGACATAGTGTAGTACAGCAGGCCCTGCTAATATATAACATTTCTCTCTTCCAGTAAATCTGTGCTGGAAATTCTTTTTAGTTGCATACCAGACTCAATTTTTTTTTTTCCCAATATTAATGTTTACTTGCTATAGCTACTCAGGCAGAGGATTCAAAAATCTAGTCAGCAGGTTATTGACAATCCCTATAGAGATAGATGGTGCTATGTGGCCCTGACTGGGTCACATCTTACCCCATCTTCATTTATGAAAACCAAAATTCTTGTTCCATAAAGACAATGGCAATGGCATTATCCAAATGGAAAGCAAATGTTATGGGCATCAAAATCCTGTAGAACTGAGGTCAGTAATTAATACTGCAGAGTTCTAGGTGATCTTGGAAATAGTATAAAACAAGTAAACCAGAGTGTTGTGACTTTGTGACTCTCAGTAGTATTTCTAAACAGCCACCTAGCATCTTTCCTTTGATGTTTGCTGGAACGTTTTGAGTTTTCACTGGAATGCCCTCTTCGAATAAACCTAATATTTGAAATAAATAATCAATTCAAATGTATTTTCTTGTTTCTTTTCAAAAGACTGCCAAGTTTTATACTTCACGTGGGTTTCAACCACAACCCTCAAAATGGCCTAGGATTTTATTGAAAACTAACTCAACTTCTTTGCAAGACTGGAATATTTTCTGAATTTTTACTTTTAGAGTTTTAACATAAAATGTTATTTTACTTTTCTTTCTTTCTTATTGTATATTCTTCTCCAATTGCAAAAGACTTTCATAGCAAGCATCACAAAAATTGGAGGGTTCAAAACCAATGCAACTACAAAATGATGAAAAATATGTCTCTGTACTTCATTGCATTTTCCTGTTTCAACAAAAGCGTTGTTTATTCCTACCATACACTTTCTTCTGAATTGCTGTTTGAATTAGGATTCAAGTCTTGAATGTTTCTGAGATTCACCCCAAATATTGAGTTTCATTACATCTAACAATCTAAAATATCCTAAGTTCCTTCCCTGCCTAGAGTGAATAATCCCGGTTATTCTAGGATTGTCTGAATTGTCCTCTGGAAATACATACTACTGCCTGTTAAGTACAGAAAACTAGATAATTGATTTTTTAATTATTTAGGTTATGTGAATATGGCTGCTTATAAATGGCATTTGTTTGTACCATGATTGAGCTATAACCGGTGAATAATAAAAGCTTTCTTTTCCTGGAAAATTTGGGAAATACCTTAGGAAAAGTTAGATGACAAACTTTTAGAAAGCTAAAGCTAGGAGAAATGAATTCTGTCTGAACTGTAAACCTAAAGCACCACAGAACATAGCCCAGCTGTTCATATTGTAATTTCATTATCTGAAATCCAATTGTTTTTTCATGTCTCAAAAGTAGAAACTGGCCTCATTACAAGAAGTGCTGAAACTTTAAAATGGTTGAGATGATTGGGAAATTAGCTGAAGTACATAAGCAGATCTTTTATGTAAATGTTATACTACAGAATCCTAGGTATGACCTAGGAACCTAGGAAAGACAAAGTCGGTCCTCAGAGAGTTGACTCGGCCAGAGCTGCAGCAATGCTGTTCAGCACACTGGCTGCTTGTCCATATTATGGCCTTTCCCTTCGTGTCGGCAACTTTTCCTTCTCCTTCCTCTCACATTTCAGGTGACAATCATTTCATATGATACTCTCTACAGAGTGCTCTTCTACTCCCATGTGTCTTTGCACATTCCCATGACTGCCCCCAGCATACGTCTCAGTGTGGAGTCACTGTAATTTATACTACTGAGTAGAAAAACCCTCTCTGTGTCAGAATGGAAGAAACAGAAAAAGCAGTGGAAAATAAAGTACAGCCATCCTAGGTGTGTTTCTTAAATTATACTGTCTTGTTCCCTGTTCCTTCTCTTTTACCAGTCATGTCAACCTTCAATGCCATTTATCTCAGTGGTGCCTCCAGGTCTTTCCTTTTAGTACTTTTTTCTTCATGATATACTCTAAACTCTTGTCAGCAAGTTAATGGCTTCTTCTTGTTTAAATTCCTCAGGTTGCAGGACAACCCAACTTCTTCTTGATTAGCTGTGAGAAGAGAAGGGACAGATCCATATGTCATTAAATTCATACAAATCTTTCTCCCAATTCATTTGCAATGAGCTTTTTGTAGTTAATATTTTAAATGCATTTCTTCTTTATATGCACATGAAAAAAATGAAACAACCTCAAATGAAAGAGTAGGATGGATGTATATCTCAGTTGATAATTTACATAATTATATTGCTTTAAATCACAATCTTCTCTTTCATTCCCTGCTGTTCATTATATCTACTATCTTGTCATCAAGTAGAATTGTTTGAAAAATATGTCCATTCTTCTGTGCAAAAATGTATTTTTTTCTGATTATGATATATAGTAAAGTTTAAAACTTGATTTGGTTAAAATTTTAAATTGTAGGATTCACACAAATGTAAAGTTCTTCATTTTTTGCAGAGGAAATTTTTTTAGACCTGTGAAATATTAAGGAATAGGGATAATTAAAACCTTATTACATATAAAACAAGTTAAAAGCATCATTAAAAGAGGCGAGAAAGAAGATTTTTTTATATCTATATTTATATGTATATCAATTCCTCCTCCTTAGTGTTTAAGAAGTTGTACATATGCAAGCAATCTTCTCAGCCTAGCATGTTTCTGGTGAATTCATTACAGTATATAAAGTACTTTCATAACAGAAACTTACTTTTGATAATCAGTACCCTATTTCTGTAGAACATTAAGTTCAGTGTGAACTGAAATGTTGGACCTTCCTAGCCGACTGGTTCCTAAATGTTTTTCCATCACTTCTCTTACATTTTTATATATTCTTACATCTATTTTCTCACAAGTGGTTTTAGAAAGAAAAGTGTCAGTTTATCTCACTGTGGTGGGTTGACCCTGGCTGAGGGCCAGGTGCCCACCAGAGCCGCTCTATCACTCCCCTCTTTCATTAGACAGGGGAGAAAAGGTACAATGAAAAAAAAACTTACGGGTCGAGATAAGGACAGGGAGAGAGCATTCTGTAATTATCATCACGAGCAAAACAGACCGAACTTAGAGAGGGAATTCATCTTATTTATTACTAAGCAAAACAGAGTAGAGGAATGAGAAATAAAACCAAATCTTAAAAACACCTCCCCCCACCCCTCCCATCTTCCCGGGCTCAACTTCACTCCCGGCTTCAACCTCCGCCCCCCTCAGCGGCACAGGGGGACGGGGAGTGGGGGTTACGGTCAGTTCATCACGCGGTGTTTCTGCCGCTTCTTCATCCTCAGGGGGAGGACTCAGTGTTCCCCCGCTCCAGCGTGGGGTCCCTCTCACGGGAGACAGTCCTTCACGGGCTTCTCCAACGTGAGTCTCCTCCACGGGGTGCAGACCTTCAGGAGCAAACTGCTCCAGCGTGGGTCCCCCACAGGGTCACAAGTCCTGCCAGCAAACCTGCTCTGGCGTGGGCTCCTCTCTCCATGGGTCCACAGGTCCTGCCAGGAGCTTGCTCCAGCGCGGGCTTCCCACGGGCCACAGCCTCCTTCAGGTGCCTCCACCTGCTCCAGCGTGGGGTCCTCCACGGGCTGCAGGTGGAATCTCTACACCCCCTCATCCTTCCTCCATGGGCTGCAGGGGGACAGCCTGCTTCACCATGGTCTTCACCACGGGCTGCAGAGGAATCTTGCTCCGGCGCCTGGAGCACCTCCTCCCCCTCCTTCTCCACTGACCTGGGTGTCTGCAGATGTTCTTACATCTTCTCCCTCCTCTCTCTGGCTGCAAAAAGCGCTCTCTAACTGTTTGTCTGTCTTAAATATGTTATCACAGAGGCGCTGATTGGCTTGGCCTTGGCCAGCGGCGGGTCCGTCTTGGAGCCGGCTGGCATTGGCTCTATCAGACACAGGGGAACTGTGCACAGAATATATACAGTATAGTTCTGACACAGGGGAAGCTGCTTCTAGCAGCTTCTCACAGAAGCCACCCCTGTAGCCCCACTACCAAAACCTTGCCACGCAAAACCAACACACACACCTACATAAAACATCTGTCTCAGGTTAATAGTGACAAAATTAATAAAGCCCCATAGGAAACACTAACATGTATGAACATGTTTTCTACAGGAATTGATCTGCTATTCAAAAAATCAGGATCAAGTTCAAGAACATTATGTGCGCTTGAGGGAAAATTCAACAGCAGTCTCTGTGTGGGCAGAGGGCCCACTCTGAGGTGGAATCACTGTCATTCTGCAGTGCTGTTCAAAAGGGGTTGAGGAAATCAAAGGTGACCAATAGCTGGCACAGAACTCGCTTTTGTGGGGTTCGGTGCTTGCCTGCACACAAGAGGTGCCAGTGCAGGGCCCTGGGTATTGCGACTCTGTGCAGTGTTTATCCCTTTCACTCTACTGGGGGTGTGGGAGTGTACACCCTCACTCCAGACTAGACTTCCCACTTCCCACTTGACTTTTTCCTTTACAGAGAGTCAAGCACAGAAAATCCATATCCAATCAAAAATAGATATGCATTCAAAAGATTTCTCCATTTTATCAATGTATGCTTTGTACTCCTCATTACAAAGTCTATTTTGTGATAACAATGAAAATGAGAGTGAAGTTACTAAGAAACACATTTCTGCTGCTGCAGAAGTCTCTCTTCTGTTTGTATCAGAATTCATTCACCTGTGTCTCCTTTCCTCTCTGAATCATTCATATGTGTAACTCTACTCTTACAACTCTACTTTGTTCTTTGAAAGGTGTTATACAGAGAAGCTAGGCATAGGTTTGAGCCTGTGATATAGAATCATAGAATCATTTTGGTTGGAAGAGACCTTTAAGATCGTCGAGTCCAACTGCTAACCTAACATGGCCAAGCCCACCACTAAACCATGTCCCTAAGCACCACATCTACACATCTTTTAAATACCTTCAGGAATGGTGACTCAACCATTTCCATGGGCAGCCTGTTCCAGTGCTTGATAAGCCTTTCAGTGAAGAAATTTTTCGTAATATCCGATATAATCCTCCCTTGGTTCAACTTGAGGCCATTTCCTCTTGTCCTGTTGCTTGTTACTCGGGAGAAGAGACCAACACCCACTTCGCTACAACCTCCTTTGAGGGAGTTGTAGAGAGTGACAAGGTTTCTCCTCAGCCTCCTGGAGAAAAGGAGTCCCCTCAGCTGCTCCTCATAAGGTTTGTGCACTTCACCAACTTTGTTGTTCTTCTTTGGAAACGCTCCAGCACCTCAATGTCTTTCTTGTAGTGAAGTGCCGCCCAAAACTGAACACGGCACTCGAGGTGTGGCCTCGCCATTGTCAAGTCCAGGGGGACTATCACCTCCATAGTCCTGCTGGCCTATTTCTGACACAAGCCAGGATGGTGTTGGCCTTCTTGATCACCTGGGCACACTGCTGGCTCATATTCAGACAGCTATTGACCAACACCCGCCATGTCCTTTTGCACTGGGCAGCTTTCCAGCCACTCTTCCCCAAGCCGGTAGCATTGCATGGGGTTGTTGTGATCCCAGTGCAGGACCTGGCACTGAGCCTTGCTGAACTTCGTATAGTTGGCCTCAGCCCATTGATCCAGCCTGTCCAGATCCCTCTGTAGAAACTTCCTACCTTCAAGCAGATCAACACCCCACCCAACTTGGTGTTGTCTGCAAACTTACTGAGGGTGCACTCCATCCCCTTCATCCAGTTCATTGATATATTAAACAGAACTGGACCCAGTACTGAGCACTGGGGAATACCACTAGTGACTGGCTGCCAACTGGAATTAACTATTCACCACCACTCTTTGGGTGTGGCCATCCATCCAGTTTTTTACCCAGTGAAGAGTATGTATATTTTTTTTTACCTACCATAGGTATGTACATTTTTTACCCAGCGAAGAGTACATATGTTCGAGTTAAGAACAGGCCTGTGACTGAACATGACACGATTCAAGTCCAGCAGTCCCAAAATGAAGGATTTGCCTAATATTTTGCAGAACATTCATACTTTCTATGCTAGGTATTAAATTTGCATCAGTTCTTGTCAACAGAGAGAAAGAGTTGCTTGTAGAAGGCAAGTTCAGGCTAGAGATAAATACAGATGTTCTCAATCAATCATCATAAAAACATCTTCCCTTCCACAAACTAAATAGAGAGCCAAAAAAACCTTAGTTTAGTAGTAAGAAATATTTTTAAAAAATTGTACAATACTATAGTGTCTGGAATTACCTCAGTTACAAGTCTTGTGTTTCTCCCATGTTAACCCAAACTTTATCAAGACACACTTTTAGATACAGCTATTTCAAAATGTTTTTATGACAAAATTCAGTACCATCTGGATTTGAGCTTCTGTGTGAAGCACCTCTTATTCAGCATTTCAACATCTATCTGAAGTTAAGACAACTCAGCTAAAAAAAAAAAAGTATAGAAAGGAAGAAAATTCAGGTACTGAATTTCTCCAAATTCTGAGTAAAATTAACATCCTCCTCTTGTTAGTCATCAGATGGAACAACATTGAAAAAGTATCAAGAAAGTCCTCTCGTGACAGCAGTCCTCCAATGGAGAAAAGAAAATAGTGTAAGCCCTTGGAACGCTAAAAGAGTTGACAATGCAAGGAGTAGGAAAAGGAAAAAGGGTAGAGGAGTACTAATCTCCTCTTGAAAAGGAGACCAATTCTCTTCCTCGTGAGGGAAAGAATCAGGAATCCATTCTATTTTTTATTCCCTATCCATACCCTTGTTCTTCCTCAATACGTAATACCTATTGCTACCCATACCAATGCTGCCATTGTTCTCTCCAAGGCACTGTTCATCACCCTTTACCTTTCAGCTGACTAACCACCTGGTGATCACTTACAAATATGTTCTTTTCCATCAGACTTATAACACTTAGACCCCCAATTCTCATTCAGCAGGAATTAAATGTATTTCAAAAGTAAAAGCATTCATTGAAAAAAAAAAATAATTGTATTTTATTAATAAGTTGTTCAATCTCTCACATGCTTTTTTGTAATAATCATTGAGGGACATAAATATATGGCTACTTTTGCTGGCTTTGAAACCTACTTTAAACACAATAAATATTTAAAAAAAAAAGAAGAGGTGGCTTTTTTTAAGTTTAAATAGAACTATAAATTTCTTAGATAAGAATCAGTACAGTCTTAAAAGAGGCCAAAGTACTTTCTATTTCCAGATTATTTTTTTTCTTACAGGCAGGAATATGAATGAATATAGAGAGAGAAGGAGGGAGAGAGAGGGAAGGAAGTGGAAAAGGACAGGGACAGTACAAGCATGCACTCATTATCATGCGTCATAAACGTTCATAGAAAGTTAAAGAATATTTACGTAAATTCTATCGCTTTCTTTGATTTTTAACAGTGGACTTCATTTCACTCAAAATACCTATGTATATCCATACTTCTACCTGAAGATATCCTTTGTAATTTTGGTACTGCTGCTTTTTTTTCTTTTTTTTTTTAATTTGTGGAAACAAATGCAACATTACAACAAGATGTCAAATTGAAACATGTCTTTGGCAAAACAGGCCATGTGCAGTTATGTCTTACAGGAGAACCTTAGGAGTGTCCAGTAGCAAAACATGTTTCCTGACCTGTCTACTTTGATAGCAGGCTTGTCAGGAGTTCACTAATATTTTTGGGTTGGGTATGTGCTGTCCAAACAGTCCAGTCTGTTTTCCAAGGGTGTGCTAACATGAAATTAAATATTGATCAAGTTTCCACATTCACTGTCTACATATTTATGTAAGTATTGCACCTGATTTACTAGTGATTCTTCAACCTCTAGGCAGACACAGCTCTGGATGCTTAGTAGTGGTGATTTGTGCTTATTTATAGTCAAATGTAGCTTCTATTTATATAGAAGAGAAAAATTTTAAAATAGAAGAAAACTGATTGTTGTAATGATCCTGTTAAGATTTACCTTTTAATTTTCCACCGTACAGTGATTCCTTGTGTGTTTGAAACTCTAATTTAATGCCACAGTTGTGTTAACAATTCATATTATTGGGCATTCTGGATTTTTTTTTCCTACTCTTGTATCCTGATTTGGAGTAATGGAAGGGAATGATATTCCTGTGTTGAGCAAAAATTCAGATATTGAAGTTTGACTCTCTCTTCTGTGATACATCTCCTATGTTATTCAGAGGATCCACAGAAGGAAGATCTACATCCTGCACAAAACTGGAGGTGGAAAGTGTACTCACCATGATCCTGCATTGGGTGATAATCTCAATCCCCTTTGAAGAGTTTCTGCTCATTAAAACGAGAAGCCATGTGTCCATTGTTCAGCTAAAGAACACTTTGCACAGAGACTGTTAAAGTAGTGGAATATAAATTGGCCATTTGAGAGAAATAAAATTCTCAGTAACAGTTATTATTATTGTTGTTGTTGTTGTTGTCATTATTATTACAACAAAGTGAAAACTGAAACTGATATTTTTCTTAGAATTTGTTTTCTACTAAAATTTATTAGTTGTTTAAAGACTTAAACTGAAAACACGGGGGGGGGGGAAGACCAAATTAAAATGTCTCCTTAATTGATACTAAAACTAATTTTAAAATATACAAGTTTTCAAATTAAATAATTAAAATATTCTGGTTGGCTTTTTATCATCCATGAGTGTTAACCGTCTGCAGAATTAAAGAAATAATTTTACCTATTCATTCTGCAGTTTTACTTCTATGTTTGTCAACTATTTTGTTCAAATTCTTCAATAGTATTTAGATTTTATGTCATATTCAAGTTAGGAAAAAGAGGTCATAGAAGAGCAAATGCTAAAAGTGGAACATTTGGCAGAAGGATAGTGTCAAGTTGTTAATGCCTTCCAGATTAGTCATATGATCACAAAAGTCCTACCAGAAACTCATATGTCACAACATACATCTGAAAGAGACTTGGCAAGTCTGTTTTTGCTTCCTTAACCATCTCTTTGCTATCTTCCTTATATTCTGCCTGCTTTGTTTAATAAATTCCCTTCTCTTTCACCCACATAGCACATCAGAAATATTTTCCATATCTGCCTTCAGTGAAAATTTGGTGGGACGGCAGATCATAATAAATGTTTAAACCTAGAATAACTTGTCTATATCTTAAATTTTATTTGCTTCTTGTGCCCTTAAGCTGAGTTACTTCCAACATCGCAATGTGATGAATTTCACACTACCACCTATTTTTGAACCAACTCATGGAATTTTGTTATAGGCAAACCTCAGCTGAGCTACTCTTTTTGGTAAATGTGATCAGAATAAATTATACTTTAGTTGCCTACAACTGCAAATGTTTTCTTATAATTTTCCTTGGTACACTAGTCAGCACTAACTTCTCACCACTTTCAGTTTCTTTCTAAACAATTGCCATCTCTCCAGCTGATAAAAAGACTTGGTTTAATTACCACTCTGTCCTTCAGAGCTCATTAGTGTGTATTATCAATAGCAATTGATAGTGCCAAAGATGCAAAGGTGTTATTCTTTTAAAATATATCTTTATTCAAAAATTTTGCAACAAAACCACACCTACTTTGTCTATTTTTGGAGCAAGAATTTGAATTAAATTGGATGACCTATTCTTTTTCTCTATAGATACTATTTTGGGTTGGGTTTGGTTTTTTTATTTAAACACTTATACTCCGTATGGTCTTTAAAAATTTAAAATAATCCTATTCAAAGGCGACATCCTGCAATATTAAAAAAAATACAGTGCTTCTGCTTACACTCTGTATACATTCTTGACTACTTATGGTAACTGAACCTTGTCAAAAATTTATTTATTTGCTAGACTGACTTCACTTGTGGATTAGAACATGTGAGTCTGTATAAGTATTGGGAGTCCAGTGTGAAATACGTCTAATGAAGCAATAAAGCCACAGTCTAAATCTCTGTGTATGAGTTAGTTATTCTATTATTTTGTTTTACTCCACGGAAAGGCAAACCATATTTAGATGTGGTTCATCCAAAATAGGTCAGACAAATTAAGACCTGTAAGAGATGTGCAAAGGAGATAATATGTTTTCTAAAATATGTATGCGATACAGACAATAGATTGAGAGGACTTTCTCGGAAGTTGTTTTGGTGTTACCTATAACTTGTCTTTTCTTTCATTAAACCAGCCAGCTGAGCAGATAAACAGATCTTCCACTTGATAAGTGTGGCACCATGTGTTCTTTTCTCTCCAACTGGAGTAGCACAGCACAGCTAACACACCTTAAAAACACTGGATTTTGCCAACAGGCTGAGATCTACTGTCTGTCTATTCTTTTATCTTGGCCCTAATAATTAAGATTAGTAGATCTTTCAGACTTTTTAGAGAGGGGTAAACAAATCTCTGCAGTAGATTTACCCTGAGTATACATATCACAAGATAGTTTTACTGTTGTTGGCAATATTTAAAGGATGGCTTCTTTTCAGAAAAGAGAGTTTTCTCTATCTTTTACTTAAAAGCTCAATTTCAGTACACCGTTGACCTCGGTTTCAGATTTTGACATGTTTTGACCCAATGCCTTTAGGGATGATAAACAGCTTGATTTATAGAGCTTGAAATAACAGCACAGGACAAATGACTTCATGTGCCCCCTTTTCACAGGTTTTCAAATCAAGCAGTTCAGTATGTATTGAACATCGGACTACTAGAAGAAAATAAATAAAGCAGGGAGCACATAAACCCACAAAGAATGCTAGTAATATTTCAGTCATTTGTATGCAAGCAACCTGTCAAAATTTCAGCATACAGTATCTTCCAAGACCTATAATAAAGTCATAGATTTGCAATTTTCGCATTGCCAAGCTTAGTGTAGATTAATGATATGAAAGCTAATGAAAATCACTTTTTGAACAGAAAAAAACCAAACCCAAACATTTGAAATGACAAAAGAAACAATAATTATACGTTAAATTTTACAGTCTTAGAATAATATTACAAATTGTAAGAGATCTCTTTTTCTGGCTTAAGTAAGGTGGAAACCCTGTACCTCCTAAGCATGTATTTGTTCACAAATCATGTTCCATGTGACCATCCTTTTTGGCAATGTTCCAGTTAAGTGCACATGTGACAATTTCTTGCTGACAAAAAGAGAAAAGCCACCTGAAGTTGCTCATTGAAGTCAAAATTAATTTTAGATTCATATTGATTATATAAAGATGACCAGAAAACTATACCAATTTCTTCTGAATGCTTTAGGTAGAATGAAGAAATCTGAAGCTCTTAGGAGAGCATTCAAGGAACAGCAGATAGACTACATAATATCATCTGAGAATCAGAGAGTCACAGAATGGTTGAGGCTGGAAGGGACCTCTGGAGGCCATCTTGTCCTGTTCAAGCAGAGCCACTTACAGCCAGTTGACCAGGACCGTGTCTAGATGGGTTTTTAAAATATATTTAAGGATGGAGACTCATCAACTTGTCCATCCAACCAGTACATGTACTGGTACATGAAGTTATTCATGCAACATGGGGTGCGTGGGTACATATGTAGGACTTTGTACTTTCCCTTGTTGAACTCCATGAGGTTCCTGCCAGCCCTTTTCTCCAGACTATCAAGGTCCCTCTGAACTGCAGCACAACTGTCTGGCATATCTGCCATTCCTCCCAGTTTTGTAGCATCAACAAAATTGTAGAGTACACTATATTCCATCATTTAGATCATTAATAAAGATGTTGAAACTTAAACTTTTCAAAAGAACTTGTCCTGGTTTCAGCAGGGATAGAGTTAATTTTCTTCCTAACAGCTGGTATAGCGCTGTGTTTTGGATTTAGGATGAGAATAATGTTGGTAACACACTGATGTTTTAGTTGTTGCCAAGCAGTCAAGGACTTTTCAGCTTCTCATACTGCCCTGCCAAGGAGAAGGCGGGGGGTGCCCAAGAAGCTGGGAGGGGGCACAGCCAGGACAGCTGACCCAAACTGGCCAAAGGGATATTCCATATCATATGACGTCATGCTCAGTATATAACTGGGGGGTTGGCTGGGAGGTGGGGCAGCTCAGGGGCTTACTGAGCATCGGCTTCAGGTAGTGAAAAATTGTGCTGTTCATTGCTTGTTATTTATTATTATTGTTGTTGTTATTTTCCTTTTCTATCCTATTAAACCATCTTAACCCACGAGTTTTACTTTTTTTTTTTTTTTTTCCATTTTCAATTCTCTCCCCCATCCAACTGAGGGAAGGGGGTAAGCAAATGGATGTGTGGAGTTTTTTAGCTGCCAGATGGGTTGAACCACGACAGAACTTTACTGACACCTGCCAATTTAAAATACGTACACTGACAAACAGACTGATCAGTCAAAAAATTGTAACAGTTATTTCTGTTGAAGATATATGACTGTATATGCTTTTTTGTTTTTCCATTAATTTTTTCATACCACTCATGCTCAGATGTCTGCTTTTCTGCTTAAGTAATTTACTTTTGATTTCTCAGTAGCACTAACAAACAAGTTAGAGAAGCTTTTATATGCAGTTATTTTTGTAAAATCATTGTGAATTTTTAGGTATAGCACGTTACCCCAAAACATTATGCTTTTGTTAATAGATTTATTTTACTGACCTTCATTTTAATTGCTTATCTCCATAGCCTTTACTAAAACTGTGCGGGCAACCTTTAAAAATAATAGTGCCAATGTCAATCACCCCAAAACAACACACAAAAACCTTGTGCAAAATGATCAATTAAGGCCTAAGTACAAATGCAATGTAGCTAGGCAGACTGGCTGAATTTACAGCCTCCAAAGCAAAGTATACAATTAGCTTCAAATGCCAAACTTCACATGCCACTAAAGTGGCTGCACATTAAAAACAACAACGAAAAATCCTAGTGAATTCTGCATTCATGATGAATAGACTTAAGAATTTTGGGTGAACAAAAGCTATTCTGCTACTCTCATTTGCAAAGGATATAATTAGTTATTCTTTCAGTTTCCTGGATAAAGATGGCACATATGAAAAATAATAGGCTGTCAATACCCAAAAGGGTGAGAAGTATAATTTTAACAAAGGAATATATTTAGGACAACAACAACAGATTTTAGCTGAATATCTGTAGTAATTCAGAAGACTTTAGGGCAAGAAAGATGCATTTGGAATTCATATGATATGTGGTATTTCTGCCTTGTTTATTTTTAGCTCTCTTGTTCTAAAAATGCCTACAATGACAGTAGCATTTTTCTACTGCATTTACTGCAGTTTTAGGGGCACAAATTCATCACAGCAAAAATTCACCTACAAGTTAAATAATGTTAGAGACTTCTTTGTGTGCATGCACCACACAAACATACACACCCCAGATACTTTAAAAGTTTATTTGTTGAAATCCATATCGGCATAAAACAGTTCTAATTCATGCCATTCTGTGTCCATGTCTGTGACAGAGTAACAAATTAGAAGAAGTAAAATAAGTCTTGAGTGAGAATAAAGATCTATGATTTCTGCCCAGATTTTAATTACTGTTACTTATGGATTCATATTCAAGATTCTATATTAAAAACATAATTACAATTCCTTGTTAAAAACTACATAATTGCAAAGGCCAAACGTTAACATTTTTATTTCAATTATTGTTGCTTCCATGATTTTCACCTATATTCCTTAAAGTAAACATAAACTAAATACAAATAGATGCATTCATGTATGGTCATGGGTGAGAAGAGATAGCCAGGAATTAGCAAAAAATTGCCTATTTTTTTAGTAGAATTTTTTATGTGGTTATAAACCCAGAAACTTTTCATGGATCTTTGAAGGAAATCTGTTTCTAACATCTGTAATAGTATTTCTGGTCAAAATTAGGGGGGGGGAAAGGCCCTGTTTGCCATGCAGCAAATAGTAGACCCCATTTTCAGACCATTTTTAGACTGTTTTGAACTCAGGATTTAAATCTCATATTGCTCATATATGAGTCTTCCTATTGGAAGTATTCACCACTAGCTAATCAATTAATTAAGCAAGAGTTGAAACTGTATCAGTGTATTTCAAGTGAATGTCCTGAACTATTTGATATTCTGGAGCTAACCTCTGTATGTTGTGTTTCAATAAACACATGTCTTTTCTTAGTGTAGAATAGAAGAACATTGGAAATTTCATGACTCTAAAACTTCATGGATGTCAGAGTAAAATATCTTACCTGTCTCTTGCAGATTGCTCTCATTGTCTATACAAAGACAGAGAAAAATTGTGAAGGGTACAAAAATCCTCGCAGAAGTAGTTTAAAAGTCTTAAATGACATTGTTATGTCTACAGGGAGATGACAGGCTGCTGATTTACCCCTAGCTTGAGGTCATGCTGTGGAGCAGAATGTAAGTTGCTGCTGGAGATATGCCATGAGAATCTGATGGTGAACATGGCACACAACCATGCTGACAGAGGTTAGTAATAGCATCACAATGAAAAGCTGGATGTCATAGATGGGTAAGGGGGAGTTACTTGAGAAATGGCTTTCTCCCAGATAGCTGGGTGGGGGGTGGGAGGGAGCAGAATTATAATCATAGAATCAAAGAATCATAGAATATCCTGAGTTGAAAGGGACCCATAAGGATCATGGAGTCCAAATCCTGGGTCCACATAGGACCAGCTGAATCAGAGCATATGACTGAGAGCGTTATCTAGACGCTTCTTGAATTCAGTCAAGCTCGGTGCTGTGACCACTTCCCTGGGGAGCCTGTTCCAGTGCCCAACCACCCTCTCAGTGAAGAACCTTTTCCTGATATCCTACCGAACCTCCCCCGTCGCAGCTTCATGCCGTTCCGTTGAGTTCTATCACTGGTCACCAGAGAGAGGAGATCAGCGCCTGCCCCTTTGCTCCCCTTCGTGAGGAAGCTGTAGGCTGCGATGAGGTCTCCCCTCAGTCTCCTCTTCTCTAGGCTAAGGGACTTCAGCCTCTCCTCATACATCTTCCCCTCTAGACCCTTTACCATCTTTGTTGCCCTCCTTTGGACACTCTCCAATAGTTTTATGTCCTTCTTGAACTGTGGCGCCCAAAACTGCACACAGTTCTCGAGGCCGCACCAGCACAGTGTAGAGTGGGACAATCACCTCCCTAGACTGGCTAGCAATGCCATGCTTGATGCACCCCAGGATATGGTGGCTTTCCTGACAGCCTGGGCACACTGTTGACTCATGTTCAACTTGCTGTCAACCAAGACCCCCAAGTCCCTTTCAGCATGGCTGGTCTCCAGCATCTCATCACCCAGTCTGTATGTATAGCCAGCATATAGGAAGGGCTGCCCCTTTCCAGGTGCAGAGTCTGGCACTTGCCCTTGTTATAATGACTGGCAGTAGCGAGCTATTATCAGCATAAACAGTTATTGTCAGTAATAACATATAAAGCCAAGATTGTCCAGATAAATAAAGTTTGGTATGGATGTAGAAAATCTGGAAAAATGTAATTAGGGGCAGGTTGTTTGTGCAGGAGATAATTTGGACAGAGAAAGGGACGTATGAGTGCAATGAAAAGGAGCATGAGGAAACAGGACAGGGGATAATAAAGTATGTAGATAACATAATTGGGGCTGTCTGGAGATACCTGCTGCACAGCCCTGTGCTTGATCATTGTAGCTGAAACAGGAAAGTAAATCAAACTTACTCTGACCACGCCACAGGTGTTGAACCTGTTTCAAAAACCAGGAAAAGGGGTAATAGGAAGTGGGGTGCTTTCCTTAGCTAGTAGGAGGATGCCCAGGACAGAGTGATCAAGCATCCTGATATTACTGTGTCAGTGCCCATTCCAGGCTTGACGCCATCAGCATCTTCCCAGCCACTTCCTAGCAGACATCCAGATGGACGGCTTCAAGAAGCAGAGCAATTCACTCCTCCTGCCTCTCCTCTGCCTTCACCGTGTGAGAAAAAGGGAAATGCACCTTTTTTTTTTTTTTAATTTTTTCCCCAGTGACCCATTATCAAGTAGTGCCAGCAGGTGGTTTGCTATTTATCCCACTGTTCTCAACTAGGATAATTGTTCAATCTCAATTTTGAAGAATCCAGAAGATGATTGTATTTCCTTTCTTGCTAGCAGTAAGGTAACTTTGGTTTCAGTGCAAGAAGGCTGATTCCACCCATTTCACATCTCCAGCATTTTAAAGAGGCATTTTCATTTTTCTACTACGTGCATGCACCTGGCTAGATCTCCACAGAACCCTCTCTTCTATTCAGATACCCTTTTTATCTAGCCACTACCAATTAGCCATTTAGTGAATCATTACCAAGAAATGACTAGCCATCCAGCAGCTCTGAGGACAGTACTAGTATAATCTCATCATACACACAGATTAATTTACATGAAAAAAACCAGACTATATGTCAGCTGTGGAAAAGTATAATACACTATTTTATTGTCTCACTATATTATCCTGAACCCTCTTATTTCCCAGTTGCTCTACCACAACAATTAGTTTCCCAGCCTCTCTAGTCCCTGTTGAATTATCTGAGTTTTGTCTTATATACTTCACGCTGTCCATCCTACTTTCAATTCCCCTCCATACTCTAGCCGTGTAACCCGTATGACTTCTAGATAGGAAAGAGGCTGACTGTTCTGTGGATAATCCAGGGCTATGTACATATCGACTTGTTAGCTGCACAATGTCAAGCAAAATGGAGAGCGGTAACAGCTTCATTTTTTCTGCTTATCAAGGGAATTGATAGAATTTATTTTCATTTAGTTAGACATTGTTTTTCACAAAAAAATTGTAGGAACTTCATACTTGTGAGACTTCAGACCCTCTGTCAAATTTGGTTGAAATCAGCCAGAGTTGACCTATTAAGAGAAATGGCTGGGGGAGACAAAGAAAGATTACAGAGTAGTTGCATATCTGTGTTTTCTTAGAGAAATATGCTAAAAACTGTTCCAAGTCTTTGCCTTTTTTCATGACATTCTGCTAATGTGTTGTAATTCATGATCTGCACTGACTGCTCCTAAAGGCTCTCACGTGTAAGTGTGAGGAGCACAGTAGAAAACTCTTCATGGGGACCAAAGGTTACATGTTATTGGCAGTATAAAGAAACTTAAAAAAGAAAAAAAAAAAAAAAATGAGAATTTTGTCCATAAATAAAAGCACTTCCAGTTCCTTAATTTCACTTTAACTACAAGAGTAGATAAAATGGTTCAAGACACAGGAAATGAAGCCTTGGAAAGAAACATCAGCAACAACAAAGCATCAGAGAACATGAGGACCCAGTTTTATCATGATGCTGGTTTGGGGGTTTGAGCTACTAGTCAACACAAACAAGTGGATAGATTTCTGTGCTAACTAGGGACACGTGATATATGAAGGATGGATTAGAGAAGCATGGATACTGCTGCATGTGCCCATTTGATATTCTAGAGGTTGATACTATGACTTTAAACACGATCATATTTCAAACATGATCTCATTCCCCAAAGATAAGACCTGCTTTGTCATCACTGAATAAAGCAAAAGATGATGGTGTTAATGCCGAAGTATTTTAGTCAAGACAAGATTTCTATGGCATGGAAAACCCATGGTCAGAGTCAACAGAGAATTTAAATGTGGTAATAAGCATGGCATTCTATGTTTTCAAAGGGTTCTCCTTATGACATTTGCTTTTCTCTGCTAATGATTATAGATTTTAGTGATATACCTAATGTCTTGATAAAGTTTTGCTGAATTGCCTGCTTTATTTAACTTTTTCATGTAAGGATAGTTTCCCTCAAGTCCTCCCAATGGGTTGTGGTTGGAATGTCACTTTCTAAAGTAGGATCCTGACATACTAAATTACATTCACTGATGTGTCAACAATAGACTGGACTTTGACAAGTGTGTAGTGTATCTTAGAAATACACTGAACTTCATTAGAAGAGTTGATATTGGTAATCATTATCTGAATATTATATTAATCAATATATGATAGCACATTCACATTAATCTAAAATATGAACAGAAAATTCTGACTCTAAATGACTGTAACTGCTTATTCACAGTGTATTTTCAGTTGTTTATTTATTTTTGTTTTCACATCTGAGTGAGAAGTTCTGCCCAGTCCTTCATTTCCTTACATTTTTTTGTAGAGTGTAAGACACTAAGTTTTACCTTAAAAGGTTAAAAAGTACCATTGCACTTTGCTGAATCGAAAGCATGGCTTAAAATAACATAGAACATATCTACACAATATTGCAGAGGCACTTTCAAACAAACTGTGTTCTGACACAGCAGGATTCAAGCAAATACTGATTCAAAACCACTTCAGTCTTACAGAGGTAAGGCTTAACAAGTCCCACACAAACAGGCACTAAAATATCTAAAGACCTGTTGCCCCATTACAGTGGAGCAATAGAGAAGCAGGGTGACTGGGTAGAAGTACCCATAGAAAAATGAAACCATGTTCACTTATGGCATTAATTGAATTTTGACTTCCAAAAGTATGGGGGTGTTTTGATCAGCCCAATGCTTCAGAAAGCAGAGTGTGATTACATCCCTGCTGAATATTTAATTTCCTATTTTTTATTAGCCGTATTAGACTTCATTTTCTTGAGTGATAGTACATGCTTTGTATTTTTACTTCATTCCCTCAGTACTTCTCCTCCTATAAAAGGCAAAATTACAGAAAACATGAAGTTTTCCAATAAACTTAAAAAAAAAAAAAAACCCACACAAAAAACCCTACCCAAAAACCAAACCATACCAAAACCCAGAAACAAAACCAAAAAAAAAGCACACATGTACGTGCACATACACACACACACATCCTGGTCTCTTGGTTTTCAGGTATTATTGTTGTAGAGTGGTCTAATCAGTGTAGAACAAGAGACTAAGCAGTATCCAGTCCGTTGATTACACTGGAAAACAACTGCCTATAATTTCATTTAATATAAGTAGCTTAAAGGTCTTTTGACCAGCACAAGTGATGAGGCAACAAAGAAACAGATGACACTGTGTCTGTTCCTTTTCCGACTTCTGGAAACAGGGCAAACTTTGATGGAAGGGGTTGGTGAGAAGGAAGAGGACAGCTAGTTGATAGTTAGATGTAGAGCTACATTGACTTTTCTCAAATATGTCAGGAACATAGCAGTAGCAGTTGTTGTGTATGAAGGCAAAGCAGGAGAAACTGCAGCTGTGACTTCAGAAAGAGTAGGAAAAATATAGTTTTCTATGTTTCAAGCAAAGTGTGCACCATTGCAGATCTCTGTGTGAAAAGTTATTTCTTCATTCCCTCCTATTAATTACCCTTACACAATAGAAAATTAGGTTAATAGGCACCAAAGTGTTATTATTTAAATATCAACACACTTACTTTCTTAATTTATAGACAAGCCAGCAATTAAATTTCATTTATTTGCAGCAGCAAAGATATTACCAGTGTGTGATAGGAACACATTGAATCTTTTAATCATTTATAGTTTTCTGTAATCTTTGCATAAGAATCTTTAATTATTCCTTTATTAGTTTGACTTTTGAATACCTGCATTCATTCCGAAGAGCAAATGATATTACCCAGTTGAAGAAGGTGGCAATAATTTTCATTTTTCTTAGGGTTTTAAGGCAAAAACTGTTGAGCAGTTTTCCCTAGAAGATAAGGAAGGGGCAGGATAAACATTTCTGATATCTGAAATATCAATTCCAGCTTCTGGACACTATAGACTTTAATTCTTAAACTTAACTATAGAAGCAGCAAAGATTTCCTTCACAACATTTGGGTTTTCTTAACCTTAATCTAGATATGAACAAGATGCATAGAATATCTCATAAACTAAAGCTGTATACAGTCTCAGTATAAACAGCAATTTCTTGAGAGGTGTTAGGTGCCCCATCCCTGGAAATATTCAGGTTGAACGGGACTCTGAGCAACCTGAACTAGTTAACAATGTCCCTGCTCATTGCAGGGGTGGGGGGTTGGACTTGACCTTTAAAGGTCCCTTCCAATCCAAGCTATTCTATGATTCCTCAATCTAAGGTCCATATTGCCAGCAGACCATTTCCTGCCAACACAGCCTTTTACCTCCCCAGAAAACAAAAAGTCAAAGTCTATTGCAGGAAAAATATTTAAGTTCATATTCAGCTGTATCACAAAAGAACCTGTATCCACATACAAGGAGAAGGCATACAGGAAGCTGAAAACAATAAAAAAATTAACTGTCACGAGTAACTGTGTGTGTGTGTACACTTGTGGTGAGAGAGAGTATGTAGAGATAAGATTTGAGGACTGGGCCTGGAAAATGGGACAGAAAAGGGAAGTAATAAAATTGGATAGAGGTTCCCATTCCTGTACAATGTCTACTCTGGTATGTCTGTTTTCTATGCTATCTTAATGCCCTAAGCAAAGGAGACTAAATTGAATTGTAAGTTTTAGACAAAAATAAAATATATTAAAGCATTATTATGTTCTCAAAGCTCCAATCCCCCTTTTTGCCATGTCAGATGAAACAAAAGTTGCCTAGGCCTTGGTGAAATGCTTAGTTCAATCAAGTAGTTTAACATCACAAGCAGAATATCATATCTGTCTAAGTCTTAACACTTACTAGTTAACATCTTTGAAATGTAGGTGGTAAAAGCCTAAAGGACCACAAAGTGTAATCATTTCCTTTGAGTCATCCCAGAGGAAAAAAAAATTTACATTAAAAAATACTTTTTTTTCCCATATCACTATATTTATATATTTCAAAATATGTTTTACTTTGCTTTTCTGATGAATTTGTGAGCCCTACTCATACCTAGCAATATGAGATGTAATCTTTACTGGGATTTCTTATGAATCTGATAAATAAATAATTTAAGTATTCCATTATTTTTTACACAGAGAAAGGTGAAGAGAGAAGTGGGGGTTTCCCATTCCAGTTTTATGTCAATTTTTACAATTATGTGTTTATTTTTCCGTGCATGAACAAGGATTAGAAAATAAGCCTTTGTAATTATCATAATAAAAATGATCACATAAACATATTTTTTATGATTGGTTTTCTTAGTTTATAGTATATTGTAGTAGAAAAAAATAAAATAAAATAAAACACATGCTTTGAAATTCTGCTTTTTCTTTCTTCTTCACCATTGTAATCAAGAACATGAAAAATATTTTTTAAATTCCAGCTGGAGGAAAGATTTTTGTATGGCTAAATCATACACTGAAATTATTACATGAACATTGACAGACCTCCAACAATTGACCTGAATGATCAATAAAGACACTGAAATATTGTATAACTGATAAATATTTTTTGCAGTAAGTAGAGAGAGAAAGAGTAATCCTTTATGTTGTGTAGGGTGTACTATGAATAGAACCAAATGAATTCTCCATGAATACATTCATATTACACTGTAAAATGTAATCATATGACAAGTGTCTAGGAAAAAATGCTATGGAATCAAATCATCACCAGATACACTTTTGAAATAGTTAGGATACATCGCATATTTTACTACTAAGCAAAATTGCTATAAATAGAAAGTAAAACTCATGACTTGGTATGCATAACATTATATCTGTATTGATAAACAGAAAAGGATTTTTTTCATTTAAACTTAAAAAAAACAAATCTCATTTATGCATTCATACAATATCATGAAATATGAGTTACTGCAAAAGCCATCAGCTTAGACAGCTCATTAATCTTTCTCATACAAATATTGTGATCCCTCTATCTTCCCTCAACGATTTTTGTGTGTATGATTTAAGTATCAAAGAAATGATAACTAGTTTCCATGACAGCTTGAGATACAATGTGTTCTGCAACATGATGAACAATTAAATTGTGATTTAATTTCCCTTATTATTTTATGGTAACATAACATTAACAAAATAAATATGCTCTGATTGTGCTACGTAGGCGAAGCAGTTTCCTGCCTTAACACTACATTCATGCATTTGCTGAAACTAACCAGATTTCCACTAGCCTAAATACTCTGTACTGACACAATATTCTTCCACAGAGCCTAAAATTATGTCTCCACAGCCCTCATTTTGTAATGATACCCAAACTGGCTCTCACAGAGCTATCTTGTATACCAGAAGCAATGCAGCTGCAGTGCTCCTCCCAGGTTATGTTAAGAGACTGTTAAATTGGCTCTAGGATTTGAGTCAGCTTGTTCAGAATGTGCTAATTTGGCTATTTCCAAGTGGCCCTACTTTGCTAAACACTCTGACGGAAATATTTCCATTACTTCCAGTAGACTTTGGACCATGGTCTGAACACCCTGTAGCAATAAATTGCATAAACATGATATAAAAGTTATATGTGAACTCATTTTTAATTTTGTTCTAACATACTGAGCACTGACAACGCGTGTTTGTTACAATCAAAGATCAAGTCCTTTGTTGGACTCAGAAGGCTGGGAAGACCTATAGTTATATATATATGCATATTGTAAAGAAGTTTTTGAGGGGTTTTTTGGGAGCATTCACTTTGGGATGTACTCACATTTTTCCATTTAGATAGAAATAATACACAGAATGTGATGAAAGAAAAAGAAATCTCTTCCCACATTGCAGCTTGTGTCCACTGCCTCCCTTCCTATCATTGAGGACCACCAAAGGGAGTCTGGCTCCATCTTCTCCATACTCTCCTATTAGGCAGTTGAAGACAGCAGCAAGGTGTTCTCCTGACCTTCCTCTCTTAAGGCCAAACAACTTTACCCAGCCTCTCCCTGTACATCATAGGCTCCAGCTGGCATTAATCACCTTGGTGGCACTCCACTAGACTCACTGAACTAGCTACACTCTTGCCAGTACAGACAGAACATAACTGTCCTTTTTCACTGCAGGAGCACACTGTTGATTAATGTATAACTTGTCCTCCAAGGTTGCAGCTTTTTTTTTGGTTTGGTTTGGTTTTGTGTTGTTGGTTTTTTTGTTGCTACCACCACCACCTCTTCTCCCAAGCTGCTTTCCTGCCAGTCAGCAGACTTTCCTTTTTCCTTGGTTGAACTTCCAGATGCTCCTTTCAGTCCATTTCTCCTACCTGTGGAGGTCTTGCTGCATAATAGGCCTGCTCTCCAGAGTATCAGATGCTCTTCTTCAACTTATCATCTGCAAAGGTGCTGAGAGTATGCTCCACCTATTTTAGAAATAAAATGAGTTGAAATTTTTTTTAGTGATGCTGCCATAAAAAGAGGTTAGCATAAGGACATAGAAAACCAGTATAAAACACCGTATCCTAAATAGAATAAAATTGTCTAAGAAAATGAGATTACATGCACCACACAGATTTAACTATATGTGGTGCTGCTGGATCTTCCGTATTCTTTGGTAACTGCATGTATTTGTAGCTTTATCAATACACACTTAATAAAAGCAATTTAGAAAAAGATTTCATTTGAAAATGAAAACAGTTTTCAGTAGTTTATTTTCATTCTCCCCAGGAGAACATATTGCAAGTATAACTGCTATGAAATGGGTGACTTCCTTAACTGTGAGATACAAATGACGATGTGAACTCCAGTAACGAAAACCATTTTATAAGCTTTTCTCAGGTCAAGTGTTACAAAAACAGTTATTGAGAAATAAACACACTGGATGCTCTGTCCTATAATCTTTTTAGCTATAAGTAGCCTTAATTTCAGCAGTTTGTTCCATCAGGAAAAATGTGAAAGTAATCAGTTATTTTCAATATCAGGTAAAACACAACTGCTCTATAAAGAAAAGTCAGAACATTTGCAGTCAAAGAAGAATCTGCTCATTTCAGGTGTTGCTGAATTTGTATGTTAATATGCAACAAAACTATACTTTTTTACCCACTCTTTCCCCAGCTCACTTTCCTCAGACAATTTGGACTAAATAGCTAACATATGCCACAGTAAGTTTTGCAGGAAGCACAGTGACATTTAGAGCTACCTCTAGCTAGTATAAAGTGATACAGATTTTTAATGTGTACATGAAGTGAACCTACTTACATATTCAGTACTCTGAACGTGTTTATTCAAACTTACTATATACTGCAATAAGCATAAACAGATAAATTAAAATTCCATTTATTCATTTTTTGGCCCACTGTGATTCATTAAACAGCAACAATGAAGAATCATGTGTCAGACACATAATTTTCAAAATCACAAAAAGAAAATCATTTTACACAGAGGGATGGATACATCAGTGGATGCTAAAATTACCACAAATCTACACAAGCAAATACACTCTTTACAGAGTTTACAAGTCTATAGGGTTTAACTTTTTGTTTCTTTTCAAGAGGATTTCCTTACACAGCTCAGAGAAGAAATCACATCCTTAAACCTGAAGAGCTCTGCTTTTCTCACAGTTTAACATATCCCATCTGATAGATGGATATACAACTCATACAACACAGTTATCCTTCCACAATTGAATGATCCTTACAAAGGAGACTCCAAGCAGCTACTACTTGTTTGAACTGCAACAGTCCCTAAAATAGTGAAAGTCTGCCTTCCAAGGAGACACAGGTTCTGCCTCAACAAGCACACATTCCAAAATATGAATCTAAATAAGCAATTAAAAAAAAATGTACTAGTGGCTTACTTGATTATACTGAGGTAGTCTAAAAAAAAATAAATAATCGAAACATGCCCCCCAACACCCACCAAAAAAACCCCAATACCAAAAAAACCCAGGTTTTTCCAGATGTCATGAACTTTTGAATCAGATTCTAAAACAGTGTTCAGTTTCTGTTGAAATATTATTTCAAAATCAGAAATCTGATTTCATGTGTTCAATGAGAAATGAAAAGGATAGATGCCACCAATAGATGCCCAGAGCAGGAGAAGAATCGCAGGTCAGCAGGAGGGCACTTGAAGTGCAGCACAAAGGAGTTCCAGCCACTGCAGCCAGTCAGCCAGCTTCATCGGAGGCACAACTGAAATGCCTCTCTGCAAACGCACGTAGCATGGGCAATAAACGAGAGGAGTTAGAGATGTGTGCACACCTGCTGGACTCTGATCTTATTGGCATCACAGAGGCATGGTGGGATGGCTCCTATGGCTGGAGTGTTGGAATGGAACAATACAGTGCCTTTAGGAAGGACAGGCAGGGGAGACAAGAAGGGGGGTGTCACCTTCTATGTCAATGACCAGCTGGAGTGCATGGAGCTCCACCTGGGGATGGATGAGGAGCCAACAAAGACCTTATGGGTCAGGATTAAAGGGAGGGCAGGGACAGGGGACATTATCATGGGAATCTGCTACAGGCCACCCAACCAGGACAACCGAGTGGATGATGCCCTCTATAGACAGATAGGAGCAGCCTCACGTTCACAAGCCCTGGTCCTCATTGGAGGACTTCAACCACCCCGATAGCTGTTGGAGGGACAACACAGCTGGGCATAAGCAGTCCAGGAGGTTCCTGGAATGTTGATGATAACTTCCTTCTCCAAGTGACGGAGGAGCCAAGGAGAAGAGGTATCATGCTGGACCTTGTTCTCAGCAACAAGGAGGGGCTGGTGGGGAATGTGAAGCTCAAGGGCAGCCTTGGCTGCAGTGACCATGAAATGGAGTGTTCTAAGGCTGAGAGAGTTGGGGTTGTTCTGCCTGAAGAAGTGAAGGCTCCAGGGAGGCCTTATAGCAGCCTTCCAGTACCTATAGGGGGCCTACAGGAAAGATGGAGAAGGACTTTTTGCAAGGGCCTGTAGTGATAGGACAAGGGGTAATGTGTTTAAACTGAAAGAGGATAGATTTAGATTAGATATAAGGAAGAAATTCTGTACTGTGAGGGTGGTGAGACACTGGAACAGCGTGCCCAGACAAGCTGTGGATGCCCCCTCCCTGGAAGTGTTCCAGGCCAGGTTGGATGGGGCTTTGGGCAACCTGGTCTAGTGGAAGGTGTCCCTGCCCACCGCAGGGGGGATGGAACTACACGGTCTTTAAGATCCCTTCCAACCCAAACCATTCTATGATTTTATTTCTGTTATAAGTCACTCAAGATACAGTATTAATTAGTCATTGATTCAGTATATTTTTGTATTTAATTACTCAAGAGGAAACCTGTAAGAGAACCAAAATTCTACAGATGCAATTAAACTAACATTGTACTTTTGGTTAAAATATTATGCATGGATCACCTGAAGGAGTACTTCAAACTGAAGAGAAACCTTATTTTATAGTTATGTATTTTATTGATGTCTTTGATGAATAAGGAATAGCTATTAAAGATATCAGGCTTTTGCAATACAACTGTTATCCTTGTTTCACTTGCACACATCACATTCTTAGAAAACATGAATTCTAGAGGCAGAAAAAAATGTTAAAAGTCAAAATCCATGAAGAATACAGTGATTAATTAATCATGAACTGTCCATAAACAATGGAAAATTCCAATTATCCATGTTCCCTTATTAAAGCCTCTTTTGAATCTAATGATACTAACATTGGTCTAGTAGCATAATTTCCAATACATTCAACAAGAATTAAACCAGAAAATTTCATAAGATCAAGCCATAACTCATTACAATGAAATTAGATGTTTACTAAACAGCTGAGAAGGATAAGATCCCTATAAACATGTAGAAAAGACAATTCTGAAGCAAGTAACTCTGATATGGATTGTCTAGCACTCTTGGCACCTCAAGCATTTTTCTGCATGGCAATTATTTGTTAAACTGTAATCAGTAAATTTAGATTACTATCTCAGTGCATCATTAGTGGCAAAAGAATGCAGAGATGATTTTTTCGTGGTTCTGCTAAGCAGTTTTCTCTGGTCTTTGGAAAAAAACAACAAGCATGGAGTTAATCAACACAATCAATAACTGCAACTCTTTGAAAAACAAAGATCCTGACAACTACGCTCTTCCCCTGAAGCTGTAAGTGTAGCTTCTGTAAATAAGAATAATCAACAGCAATTACCAATACTTTACTCCCTAAGACTGTTGAAAAATACTATACAGAATTCTGTCATAAACCCCCCATTGATTAAAATGCCAATGAAAAACACATTATGGGACAATGTGTACCAGTATAGATCGTAGTTAATTGCCTTCTGTTGTAACCCCTATACACAGCAGGCCAAACTGTGGTCTCAGTTATGTCCCTGTAACGTCAGTGAAGGTAATATGACTTGCAAGGCCCATGATTTGGGCCTTGAATAGTCAGAGGCACTGTAGTTTGATGTATATGAACAAGCTCTGTCTTATCGTGCACTTGATTCACTTTTCAACCTTTATTGTAATAAAAATATGTAAAGCAACATCCCCAGAGACATACAATATCTTAGCTTTTTTTCAGAACCGCTGCTGTGAGGGAATAATGCATTACATTTTCCCCTCTACAAGCAGACTTACTTGAGATTCTAAACCAAACTTTCTAAACCAAACACATATGCACACATGGAGAGCCAAAGGGATGGAGGGAGCCAAAGGAATAAGTCTTTTTTTGTTGTTTTTAATCCCAGAAGATTTATCCCAACTCTCCATGGAAAAAAGTCAAATTGGTTTGTTGCCACTGAATATGTAAGGAGCTTTACAATTTTAGGAACAATACAGCCCTTTACCTCATTTTTACAATTCCCTGCATCATATTTAGTTAGAGAGTTCTTGGATTGATAGTAATGAACAATGCATTTTTAAAGGTGACATTTCACAAAGAATACACATTCCAATAATATGTACCATGCTAGTGCCGAAGATCCCCATCAGAGAGACATTTAAGATAGCAATCTACATATCCTAAATTGCATTTTCTGTTTGATTATCTACTTCCTACATCAGACATTCTCTTTCTCAGACCGTTATCATTTTCTCACAGAAACTTTTAGCTCTTGTCCAGTCTTCCTCTCTGGCTAACGATCATGAAGACTCTGCAAGTGCATCAGATAATCTAAGAAAATAATAAATAAATAAACAAGCATCCTTCAATCTTTTTCATCTTTTTACTTGACTGTGATGTGGTATTACTAAATACATTTCGAGTAAGAATAAATGAAAGATATTTAAGTTGTTGTGACAAATCTGAGACGTACATACATTTTAGGGAAGAGGAATTGTTTGTACTATCTGTGAGTCTATGCCTGTAGAAATTAAAATTTAAGATATAATTTGCCTTTCATAATCACAGCATCAGTCTCTTTTCCTCTTGGGTCTAGCTCTCAAGTTTTCCTCTAGTCTTGTGGGTGGGTTTTTTGTTGGCTTTGGGGTGGATTTTTTCTTTTGTGGTTTTTTTTTTTTTGTCCTAAAAACCCAGAAAAAAATCCATTTCTGTTCCATTACTCTTATGATACCTATCTTTGCTGATCCTTCTTGTTGCTGCTGTTTAGAATGCCTTCCAGAGGAAAAAACAAACAAACAAAAAAAACCCCAACAAAACTTCAAGATCTATGGTAGGAGGAAGAAGAAATATTTATATTACTTCTCATTGTTACCTTCTGAGGTTGTTTATGAATGCATGAACAGATGAGCGGCATCAGCTGCTGAGATCAATATATGAAACAAAAGAGCTGCTGAAACAGCAGAAAATAATGGAGAAGAGATGGACTACTGCTGTTACTAGCTGTACAGGTGAAGAAAAAATTGACGTTGCTTCCACACAAATGCAATAAAGCTTAACGCAAGACTGTAGGGGAATGCTATCAAACACACATTCATCCCGTAGGCATAATGTAAACACACAGTCCTTGGCTAATATGAATTGTCATAACCCCAAGTAGTTTAACAGAATTACAGCAATTCAAATTAGCTGGTTCTCTCCAAAAATTTCTGGTTCCTTTAATAAGTGACCTCTTAGAAGTCACTGCCATAGTGGTAATTCTTTCCAGAACTTGTGAACGACTCATACTAACTGGATTAGTAGATACCACAATGTATAATTAACAAAAGAGAAGAGGATTCAGCATTGCAGAAAATCTTTTGTAAACTAACAGATGCAGAAAAGTAAACTGGAACAAAGAAGTGTGTTTTAAAATCCATGATGCTTTGAATTACTGACTTTGGATTTTGAGTTTTATTCTAAAGTGTGAAACACCTTAAGAGCTAGAAGACCATCCTAAAAAAAAGTATCCATTTGTGTCATCATTATCTTTTTATGATAAATTGTCAGTTCTCTGTTCAGAGATAAATTCACAAGTTCTCAAGAAAAACTAAATACTGATGTGAATAGTACTAGCTTTGCTCTGCAAAAAAAAAAAAAACCCAACACATAGCAGGTGTTGATAGAGGGGAAAAAAAAAAAGAATGCATCTAGCAGTTGAAAGGGAAGTGATAAAACTATTTTCAATTTCTATTTGTTTTGGTAAAAAATATTCCTAAATTCTGATAGACAAATATTTTAATATTGAGAATAGGTGGTAAGACCCTATAGTTTTAAGTCAGCTGTACAGTTAGATGCAGTTCTCTCAGGCTCCTTGTGCGGAGCGAGAAAAACCAGTAAGCCAACAAACTGAGAATATTAAAGAATACCTCAAGATAAGATCATCATCCTGGGCTCACATTATTTACTGTGGGATGATAACACAGAGTATAGAAACATGCACCAGAGACTGGTTTCATTATTATTTGAACATTTCCAAGGTTAATGACACTGAGGAATGTTCAAGAACTGTGTTGGTACAAACTGTACCTGGAAGTCTGGGCAGCAGTGCACCTCCTACACTGCTCAGACATTGTGCAAACAGAAGAGGCATCTGCACTGCTAATACACAGAAAGCAAACAGGCTCGCTGTAGCCAGCACAGTTTCACCTTGATGTTTAGATAGCTTAAACTGCTAGTTGTTTCTACTACTACTATAAATAATCTGAAAGAAAAAAAAAAAAATCTGGAAAATATAAAAGTAGCTTTCGTTAGGTAGTGTGGTTTAAGGAGGGAAAACAAGCCCATCACAACACCTATTTGTTGGCAAATTACTTTGTAACAGCTTTTTGATAGAAATTAGTCATCTGACCCTGCATAGCAGTGTGTTTTCCCCATGAAAATATCAGAAATCATACCATATTTTAATGAGTTTGGAGGTAAAATGTTGTGCGTGTGCGTAGGTGGTTCTAAATCACACAGTTACTGAAATAATGTAGGAAGTAGCATTTGGGCTGTTGGTATTCCGTGTCTTTCTAAAATACACCCATTTTGGAAACTTCATAAACCATAAATAACCTTACTGAAACCGGCTGTGACTTGAGAGGATGGACACATCCATATTACACCATTTCCAACACAAACCAAACAACCCCCAGCCACCCCACCTCCCCTTGAAATCTTAACAAAATCCCTTTGTAGCCAAGTAACTTATTGCAAAAACTATAGTCTACACGATTTTTCAGCACAGTCTTGCTGATACATAGAAGACTGCCACGACTGAACTACAACAAACCTTACATACATATTTTCTCATCTGAGCAATAACCAAAAGGTGTCTTTACACTTTCGATGGTGGAAAGGCAAAGATAAAGTTGGATGGCTGACAGCTGGTATTAAAAACAAGGCCAAGTGCTATCCAGCAAAACTGGCAGTCATTTGACTTAAACTCTTAGCTTAATTCTGGTTACTCACATGTTTTTACAAGAAGATTGGGCTCTCACCATATTTATATTTCTTTCTTCCTTTCTGCATGGTAAACGAAGCCTTTACCTAGTTTTTACTGACTTATTTTTTCCAACACAATGGAAATAAAAATGCAAAAAGCTAAAGATATTCATTAGCCTTCTGACAACAGACAGAAGAAAAATCATCCCATTCACTGTTTTTCTTGCAGGATAATGACAGTGAGGAGATATTCAAGAGATCCACATGGGAGAGGAGGTAGAGACTGATGTCACCTCTGTGTTCTCAAATACACACTATTAAAAGTAAAACATATGAATTACAGTTTATCATCTAAATGGATGTTTGCTATCATATCAGACATCAACATAACCACACACAAAAAGGACATGAGTATCTCCTCCAGAATGGTTGTTCTTTTTACCAGGTTTTAAAATTCTGGTAAAGCTAAATTCAGTTATCAATCTCTTAGAAAAAAATAAAAATACCATGCACATATGATCCAGTGCTGCAACTAGATCTCCATGCCTATGGTGAGCTTCACTGCAGCGCTTCTGATTGCACCAGCACTATCTTGCTCAGCACTCCACATTGATTTAGCAGCTACTGCCTTCAGTTAGTTGTGTTACCTTTAAGATCTTAGTCTCCTGTCCTCACAATTTGGCTGAAGTGGAACTCTAGATCACAGTCTCTTTATTCATTGACATTATTGTTCTGCTGTTAAAAAAAAAAAAATACACACTGAGGGTTCAATTACAGAGGGCAGTCACATTGCCCCAGGGGGTGGAGAAACCTACAAACTGTGAATCAGAGTTACAATATGCCTCCTATTTCTCTTCTTCTATAAAATCATTGATGTATCCCCCTTACACCATCCCTATACTTAATTATATACTAAGGCATGTATAATTAATTAATTATACATGCTCTGATACAGCTGCACTGGCTGTAACACTGGGAGGGGAAAAGCTGAGCCTACCACCTGTGCAGGAGAGGAAATAATAGCTTTATTGAGGCCGCCTTTGCCTTCCTTGCTGTACTGTTCTTAGCTTATTCCTTGAAAATGAAAAAAAAAGAAAAAGTTAGAAACTAAGTACTTTTTTCCAGGAGTTGTTCGTTATTTTACTGGACTTCAGATCAGACTTTTTGTTTGGAAATCATGTGTAGATATAAAACTGGTTTGTCTATCAGGATATACATTTTCTCTCAAGGGGACGTCTGACAATCTGTTAACACAGTGTATAATGGAGAGGGTAGGGGGCAGATCACAGGCCAGATTGTTAGCTGGTATAAAAGAGGTGTTAATGCCATTGACTTTAATAGGGCTACGTCAATATCCACCAGCTTAAGATTCTCTGTATCGCAGCCCATAGACCACTTGCGGCTTGCAAAGCCTTTGTATTCAGTCCACAAAGAGACTTTTTAATTGTGGCTATACTTGACAGAATCATAAAAATGTACTATTATCAGTTTACCCAGTGATTCTCTAGCATTCCTAAGGATTAACCTCTCTCCTTGGAACCACACAGAGTTGTGAGAAAACCTTCTCAGCTAAATCCAAGTTGAATTCAGAGGTGACCATTGGAAACTTTCATTAAACCATTTATATTGTGATAACCCATTTTGAACCCATGTTGTCTCAAATTATTAGCAAGGAAATTTAGCTGTGAACATCCAACCTTTGTGTAAATTAAGAAAATATGTTGATTTTTTTTTAAGTAACATTGCATGTGTAATATGTCTCCTTATAATTGTTAGACAAAAAAGCAACACAGTTCATGTAAACTTTGTAATGCTATTCTGAGGCTGATGTCTTATCTGTTAAGAGTTCCAGCATGAACAAAACTGAGGATTCCTCCTCGGTATGCTGATTGTTAAGTAAAGTTAATTATAGTGTAGAAAATATCTAACATGGAGTTATTTCCACTCCTTAGTTATGTGAGAAAGGTGGTCTTGTTCTCTAGAAATTAGTAGGAAAAAAATCTGAATGTCTTTATGCAACTACTATTGCAATGGTTTCTCTGGAGTTTGAATGCATGCCATGTTTTCTTTTTCTTCCTAAAGCATAATGTTCTCAATAATAAGGACTTAAAAGACATAGTACAGCTCTCCCAAGTTCCCTGCACAAGTTCTTCCTCCCCTCCAGATTATGTCTAAATACTAATAAAAAAAGCTTTTTTTTTTTCCTTAAATAAGTAGTTGTGGGGTTTTGTGGCTAAAAGCCTTCAGTGCTTCAAGCTTCATCCTACACCCCCCCACCCCTGAGTGCTAAAAACTTTTTTCTTCTCCAAATAAAAGCTGTATCTGCGTATGTGAAGCTTAGAGAACAGCTGGGCCTCTGAGAAAATATCAAATATTGTGCAAGTTGGCAACATCAAAACTGTTTACATTGGAATAACTTTTCCCCAAGAGGTGGGTGCACTTTGGCAGTCGGTGAAATGATCCCCAGATATCCGTCACTCCCATTGCTGTTGAGATATTAAACTAATAAGTACCAAATTCTGGCTCCAGAACATACACATGTCAAAAGCTGACATCAGTGGGGAACAGATAATCCTCTGAAGGCAGAATGAGTCAATAATTTTGTTGAACTGTTTTGAAGTTGCACAGATTTCTTGGGTAGTATGGCAAAAAAATTAGAATGGCAAAACTTTACTATTATTAAATAGTGTTATCCTAACAAAATAACTTTCAAAAATAATGTAAGTTTATCACAAACTTGCTAATTCCTGCAATTATATATTTTCATCAAATCTTTTTTTTTTTGAAATATCCAGTGTTAACCAAATTGGCACTAGAGGCTTGTGTCATTTTTCCTTTTTCTTTTTTTTTTACCAGTAGAGCTCTACTGATGGAGATATTCCTATTTTAACAGTGCTGAATTCTAATACACCAGAGAAAAGAGAATTATTTTTTTTTCTTTATAATATGTGGATATTGTAAATCATTAATATACATAGCTGTATTTCTTTCAGAAAATATCCCCAGTGCTCAAACTCAGAGTGAAAATTTAGCAGAATAATCCTAAATTGTCTTCCTTGCATTATTCTTTATTTGTACTTGGCAGATATTATCAATTGAGCCAATTTAAGATGACAGTCAGTAAAATTTTAGTGTGCTTAAAAGTACTTGAGTATTAACATCAAAAAAATTTCAGAAATATCTGGGTATAAACTCCACTGTTAGCACAGAATTTCTTCAAATCTTGCTACTTACTACAATTTTTTTTTTTTTAAGATTCATGCTGTACTGTCTTCCTTTTCTACCAGCAGAAAACATTAGCTAATTTAGTATTTCAAGAAAGAAGCTAAAATCAATTAAACAAAAGCAGAAAGTTACACATTAACATACACATATACACATATATACATATATAAGATTGTGCAACAATTTAGAACTTTACTATTTCTACTTTGATTGACAGGTAAGAAAGTTATGAAGACTGTCTGGAGCAAAACCTGAACATAAATGTTGAGCTTTTGTTTAAATTGCTACTCTGTTGTAATATGCATATATTTCATTTTTTATGGTCAAAGACAAACAGTAGAACCTGTCTCAAGCTGAAAACTCAAAGAAACTCATTCAGAATTTTGAGTGGAGTCAAACCATTCCCAACACTTACCTAAGAATAGGTGCAAACAATTTACTCCACTTCTCATGGAGAAAATTTTTTTTCAATGGAAAATGAAACGCTATCCCATCTTATCCTTTTATCAAACTAGATAAAAAAGAAAGTGGAGTTAATGAACTGTATACTTATACTTCTTACCTCTTTATGCAATTAAATTACTAATAGCAACATTAAAGCCTGTTTGAACAAACACAGGACATGTAATGCAAACCCACAAATTTCTCAGTGGTATTCTAAGTCAAGGTACATCTAAGGAATTCTAATGATGTGTAAGAGAGTATCTGTAAAGCAAAAAGTAGTCTTCATCGTAAGAGTAGTAATCTGTGAAAGCTGGCATGACTTTAAGGAATTTACAACACAGAAATCATTCAGGAAAACCCACAAAATGGTGTTGGAAACCCTTTTTTCCCTTCTGTAGTAAAAATGTTCCTAACCAGGTTCATTTCATAGCTGTATCTGGTTTTTATCATATCTCAGATGATGCAATGGAAAGAAGATTCCAAGCACAAATACTGGGCCAAATTATCTCTACAGCTATGCTGGTGCAATAGTACATGTGTACTTCTCTTCTTTCCAGTCTTTTTCACCAATTAAGTTTTTAGGAGCCTTTCTAGCTCAGTTCAGAAATCCTCATCTCAGTTTTCCTCTTACAGTTGTTTGACAATTTGAAATTTACTGGGTAGCTGGATACGTGCAGAAGGACACGATTGTAGAACACATCACATGACAACACAACCTCATCTTTACTGTTATTTGCACCCTTTCAACTACTTAGTTCACTTACTCCTGTACCGAAGGTATATCTATTTTTTTTTAAAGAAAGACTTCTTTTCCTCTTATAAAGTCTTGCTTAACTCTCGAGCTAGCACCATTGCTTAAGTGGAATTCTTTTGCCAAAGTGTCTGATTTTTCTCCCTCATGTTAAAATTCCCACTGTTTTTTGTGACTTAGATGTCTAAAACACGATCTTTATCTTTCAAGGAAGGTCACAAGGTCATACAGGAAGTCAGGATATCCAAAACCAAGTCAGAGAATTAGCCAGTGGTCCAGCATTGTTTTGTTGTTGAACACCTCAAAGCCCTAGTTTTTCAGTCCTGCATTTATTTATTTCCAACCTTTTTTTTTTTTTTTTCCTGCTCTGTGAAATTCTCAAATAGTCATTTTCTTACACAAAGATTATTACAGGATGCCTTGTGGCAATATGTCCTCTCTGTAAATGATACAGTCCCCTTGTGTCTGTAATGGAACCAGTGCTGTAACATCTCCTGTAATCCCCTGCCTATCCTTACATGGGAATTCTTCAGAGGGACTTGTTAGAGCAGAAATAAGACATTCTCCATACTAATGACCCTTCTTTTACTCCTCAAGTCTTTTAAGCAAGAATGAACTATATAACTTGTTTTAAAATTTGCTCCAGCTACCTCTCTGTCATCTTCTGACAAACCCAAGATTCTGGGCAATGGCAACAGGGCTCTGTAAGGGCATATACAGTCAGAAGTGAGATGGCTAAATAGAAAGCACCAAAATCAAAACTCATTCAAATAGGTGGATCCTGCCTGTGTCCAACTGACTGGATCTTTTCCTTCCATGAATCACTTTGAAGATGAGGTGATCCTGACAACTTGTGAGAGCTGTGGTCCCACTTCAAAATTAGAAAGAGTGATGGTAAGTCAGTCTAGTGTAAATAATTTTCAAACCAAAACATTACTGAAGTTTAGACATGCATTACACTGAATCATTTATGTACCTCACATTTTTTTCTGATGGAGATTGATAGGTAAAAAAAGATAAGGAAGCCTGTTGTTGCAAGATTTCCTGCCTGCTTATACAGATCCCTAGGTTTGGTTAACTCACAAAACTGACCATGGAATAGCCTGAACTCAGCACAGACTGCAGGAGTCAAGGCAGTCACCAGGTTCTGCGTAGCAGAAATTCCACACTTAAGCCGTGCTGTCAATTAGACGCGTCCCACTGTAATGGTGTGTCTTCTGTCAAACGTTTCTGAATAGACCCTTGTTCCTTTTGATACTTTCCTGAGGGAGCTTTATCACAGTTCTGATGTACGGTAACCTGATAAGACTTCATTTAGCACCCTTCTATCACTATTTAACCTTAACATGCATCTAGAGACCAACATCAAAATGACAATGTTTTGTGGTGATGAAGTGCTCACCAGTGGTTAAAGCACATTAACCAAGTGTTTTTGTTACAAAATAGAGTCTGCATCCCACAGTCTTGCTAAATCCTTGCTAACAGGAGTTTCGTCATCTAAAAGGCTGGCTATTCATACACGATAAGGTTTCTAAGAGCATAAAATTCTCTAAACAAACCAATTCTGTGAGAGAGGCATGTGTAAGGTGTCAGCATTATTGTCAGATAATGTTTTAACTGAGCTATCTATATTTGTGTCAGGATAATAAGAAAATACCATATTAGAATCATGCTTGAGAAATTCAAGTCACCTATTTTATGGATGAAACAAAAACCCCAACATTTCAGGTTACTGTATTTATTGTTAATGTTATTTAAATCTAAACTAAAAAACCTTAACATTAAACAGATGTAAGAGTATGTATATTTAAAAATGCCAGAAAGCTCTTTAATTGGTTCAGATATTGAGATCAATATTTTAAACTATTGAAAAAATATTAATCTGTCAGTCAACACTACAGGATCAAATGTAAAAAGAATTAAGAAGATGCTTCAGAGAGGTATCAGAATCTTTTGTCTTTTTCACTCAAAAGTACAAAATAACATGCAAGAATTTAAGTAATTAAATCTCTGTTTACTTATATATAAATGTTTATATATAATATAAATATATTTTCATATATATTTTAAAATATCTATTTACTCTGTTTATTCTGTGTTTTGGAGGGTGGTGCTGATGCTATTTTTAAAGCTTTCTGCTGCTCCAGGTACCTTCTGTACTGACGCATATACAGCTAGGTTATGTCATCCTGACATGACATGCAGTGCCTAGTACTTTATTCTAGACACCATTTGGATTTCACTAAGTCCAGTAAGCATTTTTTGTAACTTCACAATTAAAAATATAATACTTCATGTTTCATTGAACCTAAAGTAGATGGATCTGTGTTTGTAGGGGAGCCACAGTGAGGTCAATGGGGATAAGCAAGGACACAAGACTTCGCCTGTGCAAAACTTTAGTGATGAAAACTGGCTTCTGTTTCTAGAATACATGAAATATAATTGATATAAAGAACATTTCAATTGTACTTCTGTGCCCCTACTAATTTAGGTTACCGCTAATAAACAGTTGTATCATTTTCTGGAGCTAATGTGATCTATTCAAGGAGACAAAAAGCATGTTAGAATCTAGCAATGTTCCATGGAGTTTCAGTATGGCTTTTGAATTTATAATGTTAAAATAAACAAAACAATATATATTCTTATGTTATATAGTATATACTTTACACTGCATATAAATATGACTTATATACATATGCCCACATGTATGTGTATTGTATAGTAATTATGTAATTAATTATGAATTTTATAATAAATATTATTGCAATTTATTTCATATTTTATGAGAAAATAAAAGCTTTTAGTCATTAGTCCTGTAAATTGTAGATTTGAACCACAATTTTCAAGACTTTAAAAATTTTAATTAATTTTTTTCAGAAAAAAATAAATCAGAAATAGCAAATTGCAGATTGTGATCTAAATCATAACAGGAAAGAACTATTTTCGGTATCCATGATGTAAGTGATTACTAATATATCTATGCAGCTGGAAGCAAGGATATGAAAACGGGGATTAAATAAACTCCATTTCTATGACAGTAACTTGGTTGTGATTCATAGTCATAACAGCAATTATTTTCTGATCTCAACTGGCTAAGGGAAGAGGGAGTGCCATTTCTTCAGTTTTGGTGGTTGAGGGTAGCATTAAACTTTTTGAAAGTTACTATACCACTTACACTCTTTTGTGTACCCTAAACTACTTTTTGTGAGTAGAGTTAAATGGTAACAATGTCACATAATGATATACTTTTGTGATTTTATCTGTGGTTGGCATCTCCTCCCACGCTCTCTCACTGATAGATACTCCATAGTGTCTTCACTCTACATATTTTTTGCAAAAATGATTAGAGCAACTGCTGAGTTGATTGAGAGCTCTCTCACTAGGTAGTAACCTTCATCTAGTGACATTCTGAAACTGGATAAGGATTACAAAAATCTGTTTAAGTTTTCCTCATGAAAGAACTTATAACTATTTTATCTAATATAACAAATTTTGGAATCAGAATCAACCACTGACAGAACAGACACATTTTACAACAGTACAGGAGCAGATGTAGGAGTCAAACTGGGCCAATTTAGAAGTGAATAAACAGCAGGTATTTTTCTTTGAAAACTCTGTTTATTTCCATGGGGAGCGGGGAAAGGAAGAGAGAAACAGCACAACCGTCTTTTCAGAAATTATTTTCTAGTAGTGACTTCAAGGATCACATTGCAGACCCCAGTTAATGTAATAGTTTGTGTGTTTTTAAGATCATGTGCACTGTATGAAACAATATATGCAAAATGCTGATGTTTTTATTTCCCTCAGTACTTCAAGTCTAGAGTCTAATAATAAAGTACATAAAAAGACATGAATTGGAAGAGAAATAATCATATTTTTTTCATAATCAATGATCTTCATAGTCTGTGAAAAGGGGTTTTTGACTGTCTGCATAGGCATATTTTGAAATGCATCATCAGGAATTAATATTCTCTTTTTCTTGATTTGGGATTTTTCCCCAAATTGGTGATATGTGTGGTTCTGATAAATAAAGCCACTGTAAATGGAACTAATCTTGTTGGTTTATTCTTATAACCTATGCTATATACGTAACTGGTTCACCAGAATACATGAGTATTTGTTGCTTGTTATATACTGGTGAAAATGGCTTTGGTGAAAATTCACCTGCAAGACTATAAAACCCATGCAGGTTTGTTCAAGGCTATACGGGACTGAAAGTATAGATTAGAATCAAACAGGGCGATTGCAACAAAAGGTTTTCTATGGTAAACTTTGCTTTGCCTGTGTACATGAAGTATGCTGTCACACAGGTGAAATGTATTAATTTGTAAAACCAAGGTGAATTATTTATGTACCTGACACAAGACCTTGCAAGGCTGATTACTTTGACAATCATAGAGAAAAAGTTAGTATTAAGATGAATCTCTATTATCGTAAACCATGATTGGTAAAGCTCACCAATGTCTTATTCTGTTATTAGTCAAATAAAGTGTTGCCAGCTGATGGCCACAGTGTGGTTTTGACCACACTGTGGTTTTTGCCTTTATGAATATCAAATATAAAAAATTATTTTGTGTGATTTGAATCTAATTTTTGAGAGTTCAGAATAAAATGTTTGTTATGAATGAATGTTTTAATATGTTCAAATCTTTCTATAAATTTTTGTTAGAAAGGAGAAAAATGTTTTATATATTTATCATAACATTGATTCTTTGATGTAGAATTGATTCTTCAGGCTCTAAAACTCCATTATAGTTATAAAAGAAAGTATCTATTTTTAAACACTGTTTAATGAGTGAGTATAAGGTTTTTTAACTAACTTCTAAAGTATGATTGCTTTGATCTTTTAGCTATAGTCCTTTGCAAATGACAGCTCACAAAGAAACACAAGGAAGCATTCAGATTGAGAACCTACTGAGAAATATTAAGGAATAAGAGTTATTCTTTGGCTTCAGGAAACACCACACTACTTTATGTTAAGGCACAGAACCCAACCCTCTATCCTGATTACCCTTGTAAAGCCAAACTGAGTTTCCTATGGTCAAAATAGTAAATCTATACTCATATCACTTTGGATGAAACTAGATTTGTTTGCATTTTTCTGTGAATCCTATCACGTTCAAATGGAAAGTGAAAAGCTTTGTACTTCTATTAAATACTGTGTCAAGCTAGATAATAAACAAGGACATAAAAACTTGAAGCCATCAACTCATAATGCAGCACAGACCGCTCAAAAGTGATTTTCCCTCTTGAGTGATAGTCACAGCATTTGAGAATTAGTCCAGCAGCTAAATCAAGGAAATCCATCTTCATATTCCTTTAATTACATTGAAACCTTAGGCAATTTCATATGCAATTTAATTGGCAGAAAAACCTGCTGGACAACTGTTTGAACCCCTTGCTTATTCCCTTGCCCTTGTGAGCAAAGGATTATTCACAAGAAAATTCTCACTTATTTCAATGAAACTTGTTATGATTTAGTGTTATATAATGGAAGTACGGCATTTTCAGTCTGATTGTTTGCCATGAAATATTAATACATATGAAAAGCATTGATTGGCATTTACACACTTTTGGAATTTTGGCCTTTTTAAGTAGGGTTTCTTGTTCATGAAAGCAAAAGAGCAGTGTTCGCAGTTCAAAGACTTTACTCATCAAGAGCTCTAGCAGTCAGTAAGAACTGTAAGTTATGGGAAACCAAAACCAAGAAATCCATGGTCACAATGTCTAACTGAGGTTTGGATGAAATCATCCCCATGGATAAGTCTTGAATATCGATTATGCCTTAAATACTCTGCACAGTTTTGTGATGATGAGATTTATCTTCTGGTCAGGTTCTTGGGGTGTTGTTACTTCACTCATTTGTCATATATGACCGATATTATTGCAATTTCTACATGACTAAGGCTATGCAAAACTACTGCTTTCTTGTAACTTTACAACATGCAGCTGTTTGGGATTTTTTTCTTTCATTTGTGTCTTATGGAAATTAGAGATAAAAGAGAAGGTTGGAAGAAAAAGAAAAGAAAGAAAATGCTCTTTGAAAAACAACTGCAAGTGGCAACATAACAACTGTTAAGCCACAAAAGAAGTAATTATTTTTTCTGACATCCTTATATATGTTAAGTATTACCTTATTAATTTCGCATTCACTGAATATAAGCATGAAGTGTAGGGCTATTTGGCATGAGTACAAGCAGCAGAAATTTTTACTTAAGACTTTCTAAAAAAGATCAACCATAAGCCTATATCCTGACGTTAATTTATTTATTATAACATTTATTTAATAACCAAAAACTGAGAAGACTTTCATACTTGTTATTAATGTAATTTACATTTACAATTTTCTATAAGACAAAATAAAACACTTTGCATCCACAAATAACACATATATTTCAAACTCCAAGCTTCCATTCCATAAATTATGCCTCAAATAAAAGGTAAAAGATTCAAAGTCTTGCTATGTCTGATTCTTTCACTTAGCCCTTTAAGAACTGAATTAGTCAAAATATATGTGCATTGGAGTGCTTGGTTACTCTTACAACAATTTCCATTTGCTCTTTTTATCTTTAGTTTGTTTCAGGATTTTTATTTTTTTTTAGATCTTGATTAACTTTCACTTCTCAAACCATTTTTCTTCTACTTGTTTCTTGTTATCTTTTGTAGTTTTGAATGAACGAACCTTTGAATCTTTTACAAATGACACAGTAAAGTGACAAGATTACCATCTGGATTTTTAATTCTCTTTTACGAAAGAGTTGCAGAGGAATTCCTTGATAGTTTGAAAAACTTCAGTCATTTATATTCAAAACTATTAACCAAAGCACTTATTTCTTCCAGCCATCTCTACAAATGATTTTTGTTACTTTGAGCCTCATGAGGAAGACTGGTTCTCTTTTCTTAGAAGCATGGCTATTTACACTTTACTTCACATATTGGTAATCAAAATTCCCAGGAAAGAATTCTGGATATGTTATTCTCCTTTCTATCTTTTAGTCAAGTTCAGCAAATATTGTCACATACCAATGCATTAAATAATTACCAAAGTTCACATCCAGAGGTGATTACTGATCAGGACTCCTCTAAATGTGTTAGCAGTGCTCTAGCAGACCTTATATATCTAATGGATATTCTTATATACGAAGGGGAATGAAGGAGCAAATCTAACGGTTGAGACACCTGCTAGCTTCTTTCAGGAAAAGTTCTGCCATGATCTAACATTCATAAGCATGGTGAGCTAGAACAAGAGACATGGGGAGTTTAAAAGGAATTTAAAAAAAAAAAAAACCTAAAGTGTCATTTACAATTTCTTGTCTTGTCTATCCAAAGACCCTGAATAAGAACCAGATCTCTGACGTGATCTTTCTGTGTTGCATATTGGTTGCATTAATCATGAATTAGGGGTTGAACAGGATAGCAGACTTTGAAAATGTGCAGGAAGTCACTATTGGTCACTTTTCTTAAAAAGATGTCAGAAATAAATCAATAGAAGCAGATTTTTTTTCCAGAAAAATATTTTTTCACTAAAAAAATGTCTCTAGAGTAGAAAAAAATACTTAGAATTTGTGTTAGTGAAAAAAAGAAAAAAAGAAAGCAGATGATAAGTTTTAAGATTTTTTTTTTCAGTGTTTTATAACAAAATACTGAAATTCACATTTCAAATAATGTTTTGGTTAGAGGTTTATCAGCATTTAATAAAAAAAAAAAAAAAAAATAGATAAATACCAGGAAAACAAACCTGCTGGAATTTAAAGCAAGCTGAGTTCCTTTCCCATTTTTTCATTCAACTGCTAAAAGAAATCCCACTTCAGGTAAAGCCAAAACATTAATCAGACAGTATACTTTTATCATAGAATCATAGAATGGTTTGGGTTGGATGGGACAACCCCCTCTGCAATGAGCAGGGACATCTTCAACTAGATCAGGTTGCTCAGAGCCCCATCCAACTTGACCTTGAACACTTCCAGGGATGTGGCAGCTACCACCTCTCTGGGCAACCTCTTCCAGTGTTTCACCACCCTCACAGTAAATAATTTCTTCCTAATATCTAATCTAAATCTACCTTCCTTCAGTTTAAACCCCTTACCCCCTTTCCTGTCACTACACTCCCTGATAAACAGTCCCTCACCATCTTTCCTGTAGGCCCCCTTTGAGTACTGGGAGGCTGCTATAAGGTCTCCCCAGATCCTTCTCTTCTCCAGGCTGAACAATCCCAACTCTCTCAGCCTGTCCTCATAGGAGAGGTGCTCCAGCCTTCTCATCATTTTCATGGCCCTCCTCTGGACTCACTCCAACAGCTCCATGTCTCTCCTGTACTGAGGCCCCCAGAGCTGGACGCAGTACTCCAGGTGGGGTCTCACAAGAGCAGAGTAGAGGGGCAGGATCACCTCCCTCGACCTGCTGGTCACGCCTCTTTTGATGCAGCCCAGGACACGGTTGGCTTTCTGGGCTGCAAGTGCACACTGCCGGCTCATGTTGAGCTTTGGGGCTTTGGGCAACCTGGTCTAGTGGAGGGTGTCCCTGCCCATGGCAGGGGGGTTGGAACTAGATGATCTTTGAGGTCCCTTCCAACCCAAACTATTCTATGATTCTATGATTCTAATATAAATGTAATTTGTTAGCCATTTGATTCATGTTTATGAATAGGGTAAATTATCTCACTGAACAGCAGAAAGCTGAGTATAAAATTTGAGGCTTCTGGCCAGCATTTTCTTTTTTTATTTAATGAAGCCCTTAAATTTGTTCATGCTGCTGCCAGTGAAGTCCCATAAAAAGAGTTACAAGTATAGTATACATTTTTATTATATAATTTACACATACACACGCATATATACTTAAACATTTTTTATCATTCTACTTTTTACTGCATATTAAATATACACTTCATTGTTAATTATCTTATGGAGTACAGTCCATGGTCTCTTGTACTTCCAGCCATTTATGGGTGGTCTGTAGGTTTCTGCTCATCACTGTAAAGCAATAATCTTCTGGAACTGAGCAGGAAAATCAATAGTTTTGGCAGATTGTTCATTACATACTTCCACATCACTTGCACATCTGAAAGCAATTACATATAAAGTTGCATTCTTTACCATCATAAAGACCTTTGCTAGGACTTCAGGTATATGTAAATATATTTTTTTCTGTTACTCTAACACTTGCACTTCCCTATTCTTGGTTTTTATATTCAAATGAGACATCTATTGAGACCTAGTTGGATAATAATTGTGTAAAGTTGTCAGAAAAGCAGTTTGTAAAACAAGTTTGGGGTTTGGTTTGGTTTTCCAAAGAAGCAGGTTTGGGTTTGCATTTGTCTTCAAAGCATATGACATATTACATGAAAATTTTCCTTCTCCAGAAAGCCTCTGCTCATTGGTCATCAAGGAAATATGTTTCCAATCAATGTGAGTCCAAATACACTCACGAGTAAAAAATCCCTGGGGACTGGTGAGCAGTGTTAGTACCATTTACTTTGAACTGACTGTTTTCTACTTTTGTTCTGAAGCTTTTCATGAAATGTAAAAAATATTTTGTTGTTTGTTGACATGAACAATAGGTGTTGCTCAACAGTACCCTCCAGGATAAGTATCTATAATACTGATCAAGCAGCATTTCAGCTTAAAGAAGTTTCTAATTCCTTGAGTAATTTCTAAGAGTTTCTCAAATAATGCTGTCAGAAGGGTAGTTACTGAAATTAACTGAAAATAAGGATTATTTACTACATCAAATTCATTCTTTGTCCTGAGCATAACTTTAATCTGTGAAATCCCATTTGAATATATAGTACACTATGCTCAGACACTCAGGTTTATCATAAAATCATAGAATGGTTTGGATTGGAAAGGATCTTAAAGATCATCTAGTTCAATCCTCCCTGCCATGGGCAGGGACACCCTCCACTAGACCAGGTTGCCCAAAGCACCATCCAACCTGTTCTTAAACACTCCAGGGAGGGGGCATCCACAGCTTCTCTGGGCAACCTGTGCCAGTGCCTCACCACCCTCACAGTGAAGAATTTCTTCTTCTATCTGATCTAAATCTACCCTCTTTTAGATTAAAACCATTACCCCTTGTCCTATCACTCCATGCCCTTGTAACCAGTCCCTCTCCATCTTTCCTGTAGGCCCCTTCAGGTACTCAAAGGCCACAATTAGATCTCCCCAGAGACTTCTCTTCTCCAGGCTGAACAACCTCAGCCTGTCTTCATAGGAGAGGTGCTCCAGTCCTATGATCATCTTGGTGGCCCTCCTTTAGACTTGCTCCAACAGCTCTGTGTCCTTCTTATATTCTGGGGACCCCAGAGCTGGACGCAGTACTCCAGGTGGGGTCTCACCAGAGAGGAGTAGAGGGGCAGAATCACTTCCCTCCACCTGCTGGTGATCTTTCTTTTGATGCAGCCCAGGACACGGTTGGCTTTCTGGGCTGCAAGCGCACACTGCCGGCTCATGTTGAGCTTCTCCTCAATCAACACCCTCAAGTCCTTCTCCTCAGGGCTGCTTTCAATCCATTCCTCGCCCAGCCTGTAGTTATGCTTGGGATTGTGCTGGCCCATGTGCAGGACCTTGCACTTGGCCTTGTTAAACTTCCTGTGGTTTGCACAGGCCTACCTCTCAAGCCTGTCAAGGTCCCTCTGGATGGCATCCCTTCCCTCCAGCGTGTCGACCACACCACACAGCTTGGTATCATCAGCAAACTTGCTGAGGGTGCACTCGATCCCAATGTCCATGTCGCCGACAAAGACGTTGAACAGTGGCGGTCCCAGTACCGACCCCTGAGGAACGCCATTTGACACTTGTCTCGATGCGGACATCAGGCTGTTGACCACAACTCTTTGAGTGTGACCATCCAGCCAATTCCTTATCCACCGAGTGGCCCATCTGTCAAATACATGTCTCTCCAATTTAGAGACAAGGATGTTGTGTGGGACAGTGTCAAATGCCTTGCACAAGTCCAGGTAGATGATGACAGTCGCCCTTCCCTTATCCACCAATGCTGTAACCCCATCACTGAAGGCCACCAAATTTGTCAGGCATGATTTGCCCTTAGTGAAGCCATGTTGGCTGTCAGCAATCATCTCCTTATTGTCCATGTGCCTTACTATAGTTTCCAGGAGGATCTGCTCCATGATCTTGCTGGGCAGAGAAGTGAGACTGACTGGCCTGTAGTTCCCTGGGTCTTCCTTTTTTCCTTTTTTTAAAAATGGGGGTTATGTTTCCCCTTTTCCAGTCAGTGGTAACTTGACCAGACTGCCATGACTTCTCAAATCTGATGGAGAGTGGCTTAGCAACAATCCTCAGGACCTGTGGATGCATCTCATCAGGTCCCATGGACTTGTGCACCTTCAGGTTCCTTAGATGGTCTCAAACTCATCTTCTCCTACAGTGGGTGGTTCTTTATTCTCTCAGTCCCCACCTTTGACTTCTGCTACTTGAGTGGTGTGGCTAGAGCACTTGCCAGTGAAGACTGAGGTAAAAAAATTGTTGAGTACCTCAGCCTTCTCCATGTCCCAGATAACCAGGTCTCCCATTTCCTTCTGTAGAAGGCCCACATTTTCCCTAGTCTTCCTTTTATCACTGACATACCAATAGAAGATTTTCTTGTTGTCCTTGGTGTCCCTAGCCAGATTTAATTCTGTCAGGCCTTTCACTTTCCTAACCTGATCACTGGCTGCTCAGACAATTTCTCTGTATTTCTGCCAGGCTACCAGCCCTTGCTTCCACACTTTGTAGGCTTCCTTTTTGTGTTTGAATTTGTCCAGGAGTTCCTTCTTCATCTCTGTTTTTTTGCCTGATTTCCTCTTTGTTGGGATGCATCGCTCCTGAGCTTGGAGGAGGTGATCCTTGAATACTAACCGGTTTTCCTGGGCCCCTCTTCTCTCCAGGGCTTTATGCCATGGTACACCACCAAGCAGATCCCTGAAGAGGCCAGAGTCTGCTCTCCTGAAGTCCAGGGTAGTGAGCTTGCTGTGCACCCTCCTCACTGCCCTGAGGATCTTGAACTCCACCATTTCATGGTCACTGCAGCCAAGGCTGCCCTTGAGCTTCACATTCCCCACCAGCCCCTCCTTGTTGCTGAGAACAAGGTCCAGCATGATACCTCTTCTCCTTGGCTCCTCCGTCACTTGGAGAAGGAAGTTATCATCAACATTCCAGGAACCTCCTGGACTGCTTATGCCCAGCTGTGTTGTCCCTCCAACAGCTATCGGGGTGGTTGAAGTCCTCCAATGAGGACCAGGGCTTGTGAACGTGAGGCTGCTCCTATCTGTCTATAGAGGGCATCATCCACTCGGTTGTCCTGGTTGGGTGGCCTGTAGCAGATTCCCATGATAATGTCCCCTGTCCCTGCCCTCCCTTTAATCCTGACCCATAAGGTCTTTGTTGGCTCCTCATCCATCCCCAGGTGGAGCTCCATGCACTCCAGCTGGTCATTGACATAGAAGGTGACACCCCCCTTCTTGTCTCCCCTGCCTGTCCTTCCTAAAGGCACTGTATTGTTCCATTCCAACACTCCAGCCATAGGAGCCATCCCACCATGCCTCTGTGATGCCAATAAGATCAGAGTCCAGCAGGGGTGCACACATCTCTAACTCCTCTCGTTTATTGCCCATGCTACGTGCGTTTGCAGAGAGGCATTTCAGTTGTGCCTCCGATGAAGCTGGCTGACTGGCTGCAGTGGCTGGAACTCCTTTGTGCTGCACTTCAAGTGCCCTCCTGCTGACCTGCGATTCTTCTCCTGCTCTGGGCATCTATTGGTGGCACTGACATCAAACTGGTAGGAGTGGGATGGACTGAGGTTCCCCTCCTCTGACAGCTTTGGTTTAAAGCCCTCTGTAATCTGTATACTCTAGTCCTTTCAATTTCTTCTATTGAGTTTGTAGATTTCACTTTTCTGACCGGTGTCATAATTACTTGCATAAAAATACTGTGTTTTGGCCTCTGAACATAGGCTTCAACGCCTCTGTTCTTTAATGTGACTTAAACTTCTATATTTCCAGAAATAGCAATTTTACTGTGTTCTTTTTTTGTCTTTGTAACTGTGAAACTTCATTGCTTCTTCATTTTCCTTGAGTATTTTGGTTTACAATTGAATCATTACTGCCAGTTTTCTTTATTTTTCCTCATACACTCCAGGTACTACTTGTATTTTCCAACCTGTATTTCAGATTAAGAAAAAGGACACATATCATAGCTTATCAAAACAGCTTATATATTCTCAACAGATTTTTCAGTACTGACTGTCAGTACAACATGTTATTTGATTGTCTAAATCGACAAGGCATATGTCCCCTCTCTCTTATTGTCCAGATGCTTGATATTGATTCACTTGTTAACAAGACTCATGCATCTCCAGCACTGACTGGCTAATATAAATGAAAGGAGGATTATATTCCTAAAAGTATGACACTTATCTTGCAGTATTATGCAGCAAACCCCTTTTCATTTAAGTTTTTACCATTCATAAGTGTAAGCAACCAACTTAAAAGTCACAGTAAAATGTTTTAGTGCTCATTGCTTGCATTAATTATAAATGTGTGAAGATAATGAAGTTCTTATTGTCTTTTCAGTAAAATACAAAGAATTAATTTAATTTAATTTAATAAGTAGCGCTACCCTCAGACAATTTTAAAAATAACAGTGCGTAACATTTATAATTTTCATTGTGACAATGATACTTCTTTAAAACAACATCTCTGAAAAATCTAGAGATGCTGTCTCTGATTCAGGTATTTTCAGTAAACCACCTAAACATACACATACTATTATTATGTGTTATAATATGTAAGACTCCATAGTTACACTCCACAAAATTTCCTACCCAAAACACTAATATTATGTATTATTATGGTATCATAATAAATCACCAAGCCAACTGAAAATGGATGTCATGGGTATAAGGTGATAGATTTTTAGATCTGCTCCCAGAGTAAACTATTTATGTTTAACTCAGTAATACATTAAATTCAAAATTACTACATTTATCCTCCAAACTCATTGTTTTTTATTGAATATGTTTCTTCATTTATAGTCTATTACAATTTTACAATGTCAAACCAATGCAAAATCCCAGAGATAATGTTATCTTATTATAGCTTATATTTTATTATGTTCCCCCTCTCCTTCCTTCCCCACCTTTTTCCATCCTCTGGTTCATTATAAGTTGTTGGGGTTTTTTTGGGTTGGTTTTTTTTTTTTTTTTTTTTTTTTTTTTTTTTTGCATATGCCCCATAATCTATCATTCTCTGGCAGTAAATTATCCACATTCAAGTGGTTATATTCTGCAGCTAATTAGTGTATGCACTACTGTTATTCACTCTTCGCCTGCTTTCTTGTTTCTAGGTATCTGTACTTGAGGTCTTATTACATTTTCAAGAAAAATATCTATGAGAAGTGCCCTTCCTTCCTTCCTTCCTTCCTTCCTTCCTTCCTTCCTTCCTTCCTTCCTTCCTTCCTTCCTTCCTTCCTTCCTTCCTTCCTTCCTTCCTTCCTTTTCTGGAAGGCAGTCTTCGTAGGCTCCTTATGTAAATTACAGAAGTAAATAGCTTCTCTACTGAGGACACCTTACAGCAAGTTATCAAGTGCCTTGAATCACTGTCTGGGGGGAGTGTATACCAAAATGCAGGGATAAACAAAAATTGACTAAACTCTCTTAAAGAAAACTCTGAGAAATGGTTTGACATAACTAGAAGTGGATAAATAAGATGTAGTTAGCTAGATGATGCAGGACATTTCTGAAAAAAATTATTGCATAGAGAAAATAAAGATGTCTGGTTTAAACAACAAGGAAGAAACTAGCCTTTTAACTTAGGCACCTGATCTCTGTTTAGGGGTTAGCTCTACTGCATTTTACTGAGAAAATCAGGAAAAATAGCAATCCATTCTCTCTGTTATTCTAAATGAAAATGGCAGAAAGCTTATGTTGCTAAAAAATAAAGAAAATTTGAGTGAGATGCAAGAAAAAGATCTTTGCTGGTGACACTGTAAGGCTTCAATCCTATTTAGCGCGTCTAGAGACAGTGCTCATTGTGAAATATGGCGACTCATTGACATTTTCACGTATTGTTTTGCTGTTGTTGTTGGTTTTGTTTTTCTTTTCCCTCCAGCCTCTATAAAATGAGAAACTTCCTTGCATCCTTAAAAAATCTGAAGTGCTAACTTGCATAACAATTCAGTCAGTTTTAAGTAAATAGGAAATTGCAGCACTAGTGTGTTGATAAGATCACTTGGGACAGAAATGTCAGTGTCTAATACTAAGTGTTAAATTTCTTTTTAAATCATTTAAATTAATTTTAACACATAATAATTAACAGATTTATTTATACATTCTCAGAGGAGTTCTTCTATACTCAGGGATTAAGAATTGCAAATCAACAGGGGAATGAAAGCATAAAGTTCAAATAGACACAATTCTTAAAGTCATACTTGTTATATGAGCACAGACTGTCACTCTCTGTGTTGTTTGCGCAATAAGGAAAAGGATGTGGGCAAGGACATGCTTGATGAGGAGAATAGATTTCTGTTACAACACTCCTCACTTGGCACTGCTGTAAATTACAGGATCTGGAGAGCTGCTCCTACTCACTGCAACGTTTGCAGCTGTGAACACAGACAATACAGAGTAAAGAAGTTTTATGCTGTGGGTTGGGGGCTTTTTATTCCTTCTCTCACATTTTGTGTTCTGGCAGTGTAGATAAGCCCTCATTAGGGATTAGGGTGCCATTTACCTAGGCATTGTACACGCTCAAAGGAAATATATTCCTTTTCCCAAAGAGTTAATTTAAACACTGGCAACCTTTAAGCTACGTTTGTTCATGCCTCAACCAGGCTTGCAAATGTATACTTTATTCACAGCAGATACAACTGGGAAGCTAGTTCTGTTGTGTATATTTGGGATATAGGTGGCTACGCATTGTGCAGCTATTTACTGCTTCCGTTTAGCTATATTTGCTACCATTATTTACAAAGGTATTTGGTCCTACTATTATAATTTTTTTCAAGTTTACCACATCATTTCATCTGTGAGACAATCCCTTCTGTAAAAGTCTTTCTTGTTTGCCAATATTCACAGTATGACTAAAATACTTAATTTTATTCAATCATTCATTTGTTATTCAATTCCAGACAGTAGTTACTTATGTTATGTAGGTAGTCAACTAACTTCTCCTTTTTCTATTCCCAATGAAGGCATAGTATTAATATTTTCAAAGGACAGGAAACAAGGAAAAATAATGAATAAGAAATTATATCTATTAATATTGGCAAGACCTTCAGGATTAGTTTTGCCTATATGAATCTCTTTACTGAATCTGTCAATAGAACAGCAGACCGCTGATTATCTAGACCACATGACTGCATGTATTATTTTAACTCCTCAAATTACAAGGCTTTCAGCTTTTTAATGAACAACCGAAAATATATTATTAAAAGAATTTTTCAAAATCTGATGCTTGCTTCTCACTAATGATTTTACATTTCTTGGTATGAACTGCAAAAGCTCAGTAGTCAAATTCACTTTTCCATTTTCAGTAGAAGTAGGGAGTTGCTGCACTAGGATTCTCACCTGCTGTCACCCCTACACCTTGAATTTGTGTTTGAACTTTAAAAACAAGCTTTTAAAGATATAATTAAAATGTTCACTTCACATTTGATTTTAAGCAGGAAATAAGTTTTGAGTCTGATTTATTTCTCAGTTCCATCTTAAACTCATTAGAAGGGATTAATATTTCATTTACTATTGAATGTGTCATTCTGCAATACAGTTTGGTTGGCTCCATCAAGATATACCATCTTTCTGGCTTTTTGATGAATATTCGCTTATTATTTGATCTTTCTCCAGGGGATAAATCTTCCTGGTGATACGTAGAACTGCACAGCCACAATATTCTAAAAGGTACCAAATCAGTTTTAACAGTATCTTTTCACAGGTTTTTGAATGCCGTCATTTACATCTACTTCTGCCTGAAATAATTGCTTGTTATTTAACAGTCCCTTGAGCCCAGAAATGGAAATATTGGCTTACTGCTAAGAACTGACAGTTTTTCAAGCCTCTTCAAGACATGCACATTTTTTCTTTCTTTCCTTTAAATCTTTTCTAATGAGATATACATTTCAGCATTTTATGGTATGCTGTGTTCCAAACATTTTTTTTCCCCCTTCCTTTTATTCCTTGCACCAGCTTTCAAATTCATGCCTAAACATTCTCAACGGAAGATTGTTCGTGATAAGGTAATTTCCTTTACAATAAAAGTTTTCAGGAAACATAAAGTGCTGAGAGCTTTTCATATTTTTCCCATCCTTTTATTAGAATTGTTATTAATAACTGTACATCAACTTTAGCAGCCAATCAGAGTGCAAGCCTCATTCCTGTAAGTCTGATTACACACACGTTATAAGGTGTCCTTACCAAAAGGGGTTACAAAAAAATCAATAATTCTAGTACAGTACAGATTTCCTTGTAGCTTGTGATTTACTAAAAACTAATTTATACAATTGGCTTTTTTTTTTTTTTCCCCCACATGAATGTCCAAAACTAGGGTTTGATTTTAATAATGCAATATTTAAGTATAATTTTATCATCATCACAGAATCATAGAATATCAGGTTGGAAGGATCATCTGGTCCAACCTTTCTTGGCAAAAGCTCCATCTATACAAAAACACCATCTAGACAAGATGGCTCAGCACCCTGTGCAGCTGAATCTTAAAAGTGTCCAATGATGTTGGGGAATCCACCACTTCCCAGGGGAGATTATGCCTATGGGAGATTATTCCAATTTTACTTCAGATTACTATCTTTGCTATTATCATATGCTTACTTCCCTCCACATCTTTTTTTTTCCCCTACATTTTTTTCTTTTCCTAAAATTTAAAAGAAGTTTAAAAAATTATAACAGAAAAAAAGTATCAAAGACACCTTAGAATAATATTTATTTTATTACATTCTGTAGGGGGAAAAGGGATAAATAAAAGAAAGCAAAGATAAAATACGTGATTCTTTAAAAATATGCCATTTGAATAATGAAATAATTTTCCAGTTTTACTTATTTGCTTTTCTTTTTTAACTTTTCTTCTAACTTTTTTAAACCTTATTCCAAATATAAATAGTATTTTCCTTGTCTCTTCTCATTTCTACTTAGCTGTAATCACAATTCAATTATAAACAATCACCAATTCATTTAGAGTCATGATATATTATGGTGAAATATCATGAGTGAAATACGATCTCTGTAGGTGTTTGTCATTGACTTCAGCAGAATAAATTTTCATTCTGTGGCAGAATAACCTGTAGCTTTACAATCTGGCTACTTTGATAGATAGTGTGATAGTGTGATTTATACCACAATGTGTCTCTTAAAAAACCCTAATCTTCTTGAAAGTAGAAGATGAAGTTCTCTTAATGTTGAATCAAGCTCTGAACTATAAAGTAGAAGTTGTGTAACCCATATATCAAACATGTTCTTGTTTCTGGGTGACAACACTTGGGTGGATGGCAGTTCGATACAGAGACAATTTACACCTGGCACTTGTTGAAGTTATTTGGGATTCTGAAAATTCACAGAGAACTCATAAAAGCTATCATAGCTCCTACAAAATTAAGCCTCTGAGTTGCAGTCCTGATGAAGATCTGCAAAAAAGATCTTCACTCACAACGAGTTGTGAGTTAGGCGTGAAGGTGTCTAGAATACTGAAAAAAAATGTTAATATACTTTGTGCCTTCATGGGCAATCCTACTCTTTCAAGAGATTCAGAAGAAATTCAGTAATTCTATAAAACAAGAATAACTCATGGGTTTACTACTTTTTTTTTCATTTTGAAATTTAAAAGTAATTTCAAATTGAAAATAGCTTTGGGGGGGGTGAAGCTCTTGATTGAAAAGATTGAATTCAACTATTTTTGGTCAAACCAGACTTACAGATGTTAGATGTTATCTTTTAAAATGAATGTAGCAATTCAACTTTGAAAAATTGCCATTAGAATGTCAAAGAAGACACCTTTTATTTTCCTTTTCACCTCCAGGTTTGTGCTGTAATTATTCTTGCTTTATTTTTATGGTGTTCCTTAACATTTTCCTTACTATATGGTAGGTAAAATCAGACCTTATTCCCAGATATAAGGTAAACTAGTTCATGAGAGCCTGTTTGATCCAAATCAATTTTCTTCCATTAACTTTGACATGTTCATTATCAATAAATTGTACAGAGGGAACTGAAGGAATGTGCTACTGTTACAAAAGATGCAGAAGGCTCAGTATCTCCAGGATTCATTTTCCCATATTTATTATGAGAACCCCTGGAAAATTGAAAGCCCAGAACTACAACTCAAACTGCAACTACATTTATATATTTAATACCTTGCTATGTACCATTGCCACATCACTCTGAAATCCACCAAATACTCAGGAAACATAATGTTATGTTCCTTCTCTTATCTTTCTCCTTAAGAAGAATTCTGAGATATGAGAAACATTTGGCTGCAATCATCTTATTCAGTGCACATCCTAAGTTTGGCAGCACAGAAAGAACATGTCATTCTGATGATACTCTCCCTACCTGTGTGGCATCAAATCCACTCCAAGGCCAAATGTTGGCCCTATTCTTCAAAGTCTTGAAAGGACTGGGCCATGACTCCTTCATACCTCCTGCTTACTCTGCTCCAGTGTGGCAGCTGTAGTCTTTTAGGAACTGTGACAGACAGAGACCAGGGTTAGGATCCTGGCAACTGCCTTTGTCTGCCTTCCAGACAGGGAATTTCTTTTCATGAAAAATTAGAATAAGTTCTGGACCATAGCACCTTCTGAGTGAAAGTGAAGACACATCTCTTTTCATTTGCATTCGTGCAGTCACCTCTGAGTGACCCAACAATATTCCCTTGGAGAGTAAGACAAGGGAAAAACCTGATATGTTCAGATGGTGTAAGCAGAGAGGAGTGGATAATTTCAGCCCTGACTGCTTTGTCTTATAAAAGACTGTTAGTGCCGAGATTCTGTTCTGATGGATTTAAAATAAACGCAGAGATTAGATAAAATACCTTAGATAGACTGCTTATGTTTCCATTTCATTTTCATACCAAACATATTCCTGTAGCAAAACACATTCCACAGGGAAATTAGTTCATCAAGAAGAAAAGCATGCTGTGACCATTAGCTGTTTCCCAGTTTCGTCCTTTCATTCCCTCTCAATCCATCAAGCTCCAGATCCACAGTGTTTCTTTGCCCCATTTAGCTCCATTCTTTATCACAGAAGATCTACAAGTTTCTGCTTGTTCTCATCTATGACTCTATTCCATGTATCTTGTTGTACTCAGATTAATGTTATAAAATATACTCGATTAAGCAAAAGTTAAAACAACTTCCCTCATCTATCCCGCTTAAAGTAGTATGAGATCTCATTATATTTACCTTTCCCTCTGTGTTGTTTCATGCCAGTTCTTCACTGTAAATATGGTTTAAACATGTCTATTTTCTGCAGCTTGTAAATTTTGGCAGCCTTCAGGAAAATCTTGAACTCCTCATGTCTTCCCTCCACAGAACAAGTCACAAATATTATAGAGCTTCATCTGCTTTCTTTTGTCCCTAATCAGTTTCAATAACTTTATTAGCATGTCAAGAGTTAGAGGAATTTTAAAATTCAATATATCAACCATGTGTAAGCATAACATGGACCCTTGCAGGGAGGGACAGAGGGTGGTCCTGTGTCTTTCTTGCATGTGTATCAAGTCCTCTCATCATAACACTCAAGTGAGTTTTTGTTAAACCCTATGACTGTTCAGTTATTCACAGAAAATAAATGACTTCTTCCTTAGTGGGAATTGCAATTTAAGCAGACAGTACATTGATTTAGTTTTCAGTTGCTTTCACTATTTTTTAAATGACATAATCTGTCATCAGAAATATATTTACATTTGTTATATCATCAGCTGCCAGGTTTGCTTTATACTCTTTTGCATGTGAGAAGGACTGGGGGTACCTACCTCGTCTTAATTAACTCCACCTGGCTTGAGACTCTCCCTTTCAACAATCTGCATCAATGCTATTATACAGGCACAGCAGGAGAAAGCCACAAATCTAGTGAAATTAAATCACTCACCATAGAAACATCTTGAACAATAGCATGAGAACATGGAGCCAACCAATCACGTTCAGGCACATGGAAGAAGGAAAAAAAAAAGTTGCAACAAAGATATGTGTATGGCAGCAGCGGCAGCAGCAACCAATACACAAAAGGAAAAAAAAAAAAAAAGCTTCAAAGGAATTTATTCTGTAGAAAATCATTTCATAATTATTCCCACCCTTGTCTCTCTTCCCTCTCAAATAGTTGCAAAAAGTCACCACTATTTTTTGAAAAGAAAAACTACTGAAGTAACTCACCTTTTGCAAATGTTATATACTTAGGGAGTGATCCAAGCATATGTCAAGCACCACTAAAGGGCTACACCATCCATAAGAGGGCTCAGCATGTCAGGGTCAAGTCTCTACTCTTACCATAATTGGAATCAATGCCAAATTTTGTATTGCTTTCAGTGGTTCAAGATTGAGGAAGAGCAAACATAGAAGATATTTTTCTTGTTTCACAAAGAGAGGAAGAGGCCTTATCATTCTAAGAGGAGAATGCTACAGCTGCAACACCAATATATTTATGGAAAAAATACAGAAAAGAATGTGCAGGTATTGTATTATTTCTAAAAAAGCTTATCATAAATCTAACTGCAGAATGACAGGAGAATATCTTTTCAAAATAAATTAATAAACCTGATACTTTCTCTTTGAAATAAGTGTATAAACTTTCAAGTTCCAAACCTGAAGCTACAATAAAGCCATTTAAGATCTATGGACAGGAAAAAAAAAATGAAAAAAAAAAATAAATTTGGCCAGTAAGACACATTAAAGGCCAGATTCTGCCAGGCTTTCTCACAATAACTAGCACATTACTGTTCCAGTAATCCTATTGATCTCACTAGGATAACTTCAGAGTAAGAAACTAGTCAATAAAAGGAGGTTGGCAGAATTTGCCTCTAAATTATCATCTCCCTTACATTCAGTCTCTGTAGGTCAGTACTGTTTCTTGCCAACTGTTTGAAGTAATCATTTGTGAAATTCTGCTTTGCTAATTTCTCAAATCAGCAAATACTGTGAACAGTAATTTACAACATGCATTTATAATTGCAAAATTATATTCTTATGGAAGATGTCCACTAATATGAAAAATATTAGTTTATCTCTTTGTAGTGTTCATGCCAGCAGAATCTTGAAAAGGAAAATCATGACAGATACACGTTTTTCAAAAGATCTGCACAACTAATTTATAACTAATAATTTCTTCAAATTTGTTTTAGTATTCTTGTGTTATATCCTGATATTTTCCAAAAATAGTCTTGATTTTGCAGTGGTGTTTTATCCCTTGAGAGGAAACTAAAAAATTCTGTCATGAATACTCACAGCTATAAATTTATAATACTCATATCTGTAACTTAGAAATTGATGGACAGTGTATGTTTGGGTCAATAAATTTTGACTTTTCAATGTTTATGAAAAGCAGACACAGTAAGTGAGTGAATAGCTAAAGCAAAGTCTACCTAAAATAAAGGGAAAAAAAACCAACCCACATCACGTCAGCCAAAACTCTAGCTAGAGCTCTCAAAATAAGAGTGCTACAGCATCACACATGGAAAATGAATATATGCCTGGACTGAACATATACATGGATGTTAGTTTGACATCAATGAGTTCATTTATAAGAGAGTTTTTATCAGGAAGTTTAATAGAACTTGTAAGTTAATGTACAGCAAATTGCATGAGCAGTCACCCTCTAGCTAATACTCCTGTAATGAAGGTAGAATTTTTTTCAGCAACATGTATAATAAATCTGTTTTTAATATCTGTTATGATTTGTTGTTGTGTATTGCCTAAGGCCTATCTCTTCTACACAGTTTCTTTTGCCTCAATGTTCTTTTGCTAATGTCAAATCATTTAAGAAAACACTGAAACACATGTAATGTTCCTACATGAATAAATTGAATATTTAATGGTTCAATGCCCTGACCTTTCAGATTACAATACAGGACAATGAGCACACTTTGTTAAACGTGGAGGCTAGTGGGTGTGCATATTCTGAGTGAAGTACTTCAGAAAGGAAAAGGCAAAGTCAAGTTACAACAAATATTCCAGTCCCAGAAGGCCTGTTACTGAAATCAAATTATAGGCTTGGACTATCATAACTTATTTCTCAAAAACTGTCATGCTGTGCAGGAATATATCATGCACTTGGATAAACAAATTACAAAGAAGCAAGTATTAAGCAGTGAAGTGTCAATCAGGCAAAGTGGGTTTCTCAGATGCGTACACATGCAGCCTGCACATCAGATTACATGTACTATCTATCTCACCCTTGGAGTCCTGTAATGCATTGCACCCACTCATATGTGCCTTAAAGACAAACCTAGCCAGTAAATTAGTTAGCAAGAACCACTAATACTACAAGATCCCTATATCTATTCCCCTTTTTTTTCCCCTGTAACTGCCTGACCATGCTAGAAACTCTACCTCTTCTTAGCAGGACAGAGTGTTATTTCTGAATGTAACAAATCTGCCTTCAAAGGCAGCTTGCTAACTCTTAGAACCCTTAAAAAATTAAATATTAAATTAATTTTTATATAAAGAAGAAAAAATATTAGATTGGACTTGTCCAGTAGGAGTGGTAGACATCATCATAGCTTTGCTTGTGATATAGTTCCATAAAAAGAAGTTATTTTAGTTGAAGACCTATAAATGCTGTTCTTTAAATCATACTGTATCTGTTATGTATCATGCAAAATTGTTATTCTGATGGAATACAATCATAGTGTGGTACAATGTATCTTTCTTTTATCTATTTGATAGAAGAGTCCCTTGTGCTTTTCTAAGTTCCACAAATTAGTACCCTTTCTGAAGAGCAAATTATAACAAAGGGTTAGTGTGCCTGTTTCCCTGAACAAGAGGAAAACATACCTCAGACAATACTTCCACATGATGATTCTGTTCAAAAAGGCAATTTAATGCTCTTGTATATCTTGGATAGCTTTATATATCTTGTATATCTTTATCATTTATTCTTATTTAAAAGTGGAAACAAGTAACATCATGGAGTGTCCTTATGCTCTACTACAATAAAAGTTAGGTAGTAGTTTAAAAATACAGTAATAGATGTGCTACAGAAGGAAAAGAAAGTCAATTGAAAGGTTTAGATCTAGAACAAAATATTCTGTTTATTATACAGAAGCTTTCAAGTGTTCAAAAATGCAACTCTGTTAAACAGACTCAAACCTTCTGCTATAGGGAGAAAAGAGGGCACTCATCCAATGCAGAATAGTCCATATTCTAGTAATTCTCATCTGAACTATAATACATACCACTTTAATGAATTACCCAATTGAGTCTTCTATATAAATATTTTGGCATTTGAAAGTCTTCAAGAATAAAACCACCTAAACCCCCCTCAGTTCCTCTTAAAAAAAGCTCTCCTAGATAATAGGAGGAGGATGTACAGAGTAATGACAAAGTTACTGTTATTAATTCTTGTTCTTGATTGAATAGGGGAGCTAGTGAATACTCAGGATTATTTACATTTTCAAAATAGTTAATGCTATTAGCTCAATTGCAAATGCTTCATTTTTATGTTGGTGACCATTGCAGTCTTATTCCTGTGATTTAAATAGAAATGGCGGTGTGAACCTGTAATTCATTAATGTGAAAACTGATTGTTCTTACCAATGAACATACTTTAGAATTTTGGTATCTTCCATCATAAGGGTCTATAATACTTATATACTGTCTTACATCCTATTACACAAGAGGAAACTACAGCAAAAAACTGCAGAGGTAATCTGGTGTTCATATGTAAGCTATAAACTCACTTCTGGTACTTTGAATATTACCATGTTTATTAACCATATGTCAGATGTATTTCTGCCCTTCCTTATATGTCAACAGGGTGACATAGGATATAAATCAGAATAATATTTAGGCCAGTGCTCTAAGTATTCTCAGGAAGAAGAAAATTTTGAAACACCAAAGCATGTAGTGAATACATTTCATTAGCACATGGATATTTCTGTGCCAGTATTTCTTCAGGAACACTTTCTCTCCCTTTGAATCAAAACACAGTGATGACAATTTTATAATTCACTTTGCTTGCCTATTCACCATTCCCTGGTCTTAGTCATGTTTTCTATCTTTACATTTGGCCTGTTTGTCATATAGTGTATTTGTCCATGTGATGATCATCCTAACACTTTCACCATGGAAACAAGATATTGGTCAGCAGTGAGCATGAACAAATATGCAGGAGCAAGAAAATCAACAAAGATGAGGAAGTAGCAACACAGACATTATGCATGAGGATATTTCCAACTTTTTCTTTTTTTATTTATTTCTAACCAGATACTTCAGATTTTTTTTCTGTATTTTCTTTTATCCACATGAGGATAATCCAAACTTTCTGTAAGAGCAAAATAAATTCTTCAAATTTTTTTTTTAAGTTAGACACAGAAGGCATAACATACTTCCTATGGCATCAAGTACTCTGAGAGTTGTATGGATGTCCCGCGGCAGTCACAACAGATTTGGTAATGGCTGACCAGCGTCATACGCCTTGTCTCTTCTCTCCAGGCCTCTTCCACTTTCTAGAGGGACATGTGCAGAAATGTGACGCCATCAAACCAGTCACCTTCCAAAGCAAACTAGAAAGATGTAGGAAAGCATCATTATTACGTGAGTTGGTCATTCTATTCCTGCTCCTCTTTCCGCATGTGATTCCCTGTTATTCTGAGCAGCAGGACCCTGTCAGGGTGGAGGGGTTGCAAGGCATGATCCTGGGACCCTGTTGTACTCTACAGGATGCCCCTGTATCTGATGACCCCATTTAAATTCTCTTTAAGCGATCTTGCTGGGTGATGGTTTTCTACTACTTATTGACAGGATGCATCCTTTATTGAGCATTTGTCAATGAGTTGCGTATGCATGGCATCCTATAGGACATGCAGGTAAGCAGACAAAGAGTGTTGTTGGCTATTTTCAGGGCAATTCTGTCTTGTAACCATACAGCTGCCCCATTAGCTGGTGACATGCCCTACACATTCTAAGGACATCTTAGATAAGGCAGAGAATAGTATAATGCAGGATTATGTGCAGCTTCTGGGCCTGAAACATTTCATCTGATATGACCATTCACACTATTGATATGTGATATTTAATTTGAGATATATATGAGATTCTGAGTCACTTGAAATGGATGGTACTTGGGATATTTGGATCCATAAGATATAATCTGAGAACACTTTCTATGTAGGATTTTAAATTACCAGTTTTTTCCTTGTGTGGTTTTTAGTATTTTTTACATTTTTAAAAGATCACTTGTGATAAGTAATATAAATACATGTTATTTTTCCAGTGATTATTAGTTCTTTAGATTTTACTTCTGGATTCTGACTTTTTTAGTTGTTATGAAGAACATCATTCTTCAGAACTGTTTCTGGAGTAAGTTTTTTTCTGATCTTAAGTTTAAAAAGAAAAGTTTAATGAAAGTAGTTATTAAAATGTATATATTATAGTTTATACTTAAGAACTATAAAAACGATATATGGAATGGGAGCTTTAACTATTCCACTACTAGGAGCACAAAACAATTTTAATCATGACACACTCACAAATAGTAAGTCTTATGCAATCATATTCTTTATCAAACTCATCAGTTCAAATGCAAGGGTGAATTTCCATATTAAATAAGCCTACATAAAATTCATCAAATAAAACTATTGGCTTTGCAGAAAAACAGTAAGAAAAAGTTAATTAAATGGGAGAAAGAGGGGAAAAAAAGATTGAAAATACGTTGTTAAAAATAAGTGAGGGAATGTAATCTCATCCAGATGGGCAGTTATAACTCTCAGAAGAGGTTTAACTATCTCAAACAATTAACATACAAGGGATACAATATTCTGAAAGAGGGATGAGAAATAGAACGAAGGTAGATATACACTGTTTTTATCAGTAAAAATACATCACATATCATAGTTTACTGAACTAGAGTGACTTGCTGTCACATCTGAGTCCTAACCCACTATCTCTTTAACCCAAATGTACTCTTTGAAATTAGTCTAAGCATAAGGATTTGATAAGAAATGCAATGTTCAGTGTTATTTAATCACTCCCTAAAGATGTTTAATACCTAATAAATATGTCAAGAGGTATTTTTAATTTCCTGGCATTTTGCTAGCCTTCTAGGTTAGCAGTAACAACCAACAAAAGCAGACATTGGTGAGAAAATCTGCGGTGCCAACAGTGTTCGGAAAGGTGACTATACTCTTACAATAAGGCACTACTTCATGTAACAAATGTAAGGAAATAAAAATTAAAATTAGTGTAAGTTGTTAAGTAATGCTTTATATTAAAGTTTCTAAACATGTATTAATATTAATATTTTAGATGATTGTTGCTATCTGAAATACCACATGATTATTAAAAATATATTTATTGGAGATTTAACCATCGTGTGATTGATTTATTTTTTTTTTCAGATACTGCTTAAACCTCAGTGTGTTATTCATAATAATTTGTTACATAAGAGTGCACTACAGAAATCCTCATCCTGCAACCAACCCAAAAATCTAGCTGTTCGGAAGTCTTCCCTCTGAATGGTGTCAAATGCTGAGAGGGCATTTAAAAAACATAACATATCTAATATTTTATTTTTTTTTACCTTCCTTTTGCTTCCTTTTCTCCCCCACCGCACACACATTTAATAATAAAAATGTGATCGCATGAAGCCTCTGGGACCTAGTCTGCCAATCCAATTGCCAGAAAGCAGCAATTCTATTTCATAAAATAATGATGATGATAATCATGACAGCAACAAAGACAGCAACAACAATATTAATAAAGATGATGGCAGTTAGTGTATGTCAAGTACTAACTGATCACCGTTACGTGGTTTTAAAATTCAGTTTACAAAAATACATGGGAGAAGTCAGACTAGCCCTTCCTCGTTTAGAGCAGAGACTTCAACATTAATTTTCTGTATACAGAAGTCAGCCCTTGGCACATATTTTTATCATCTGTATATCTGTAAAGTACCTGAGTGATTGTTTCCAACACACTATTTATGATCCATCAGCCAGTTAACAATAAACAACAATTCCTGCGGCATTTACTATCCCCTAATCTTTCACAGTTTCATTCCAGTTCAGGTCTGCTGTCTCCCGTGGTGTAGGTAACCACCACTTATGGCATCAGGAAGCAGCAGCCCAATTAGCATTGGAGATCACCAATGCCACAACAGTATCTGGAAATCCCATTTGGCCAGCAGCCTACATCTCTGCAGTCGCTGTTTCCCCCAAGCCACTGCTGAGACAAAGCAGCTGAGCCTGGGAAACATGTGAAACAAGCAGCTAACCTTTCGGAGTGCAAATCAAGACAGCTGGGTGGGCAGGGGACGGAGGCAGGAATCAAATAGATTGTTGGAATATGTAAGGCCATGGCACACTTGTCACTTTTCATCTTAGGACTTCCTCACTATGGCCAGTCAATATCCATGTGCTAAGAGAAAATAGAATATAATTCTTCATCACAAGAGCTCCTTTATTATAAGATAAACGTTTTCACACTCTGTTTTGTAATTTCTCCCATTGCAATATTCTCACCAATAGCACATATACTAGCATTAAAAAAAATACTGAAATGCCTAAGGAAAGAAGTTTTTAATGGGTCACTTTTCAATCTATGTCTAATAAAAAAGATGCAACTCTTTGCTAAATGAACTATGCGTATTCCTATATGCAAGTAATAATTCATTTTATGTAGAAGACATATGGAAATAGAAAAATGCTGTGGGACTAGCCACACATAAAACAGTCAAATAAACTCTGATTCTGCTGTAACTTCCTTTCCCCCAAAACTTTGCTTGCTGAAGCCCCTATTATTCTATCCTAGAGATAAAGTTGGAAATCCCAGTCCAGAAGACTTCACAACTCCCATCAGCTTCAGCAGAGACAGAACTGATATTGGTTTTGTGACGTGGAATTATTCATTCTGTAAGTTTAAAGTGCGTATGGGTGACTTGCTCACATACTGGATATGACCCAAAGCTCATCAAAGTGAAAAATATTAGTGTTTCTGGCCTTAATAGGCTTTAGATCAGGCCCAACGGCAGACACCATCTGAAATATTTCTGGTTCTGTAAGGGATCAACAAATAGATTTCATTGTTTCACTGCCAATTTTGTTTGAAGCATCTCATGTATTATTGCTTTGTCTAAAAAAAAATGAAACATTTTTAGGAAGACACATTAAAAACAGTATTTGTATAATTTCTGTCCTGTATTTCAACATTTTCTGTAAAGCAAGTGGAATGATCAGTGTCAACAAGCAACACTTTAAAATCTATTTCTTACTGATTCAGAATAGTTTCTGCTACCCCTGGGGACAGTATTTGTGTCTGGCAAGGATATTTCAGTCTGACAGCTCCTGATTTTCAACAGGGAGGGGAAAAAGGCAGAACTAATGGATGTGAATGAGCTTAAAAGCTAGTGAACTTATCAATCATAGGAAACAACTGTATTTTGGGAAGCAAATAGCGGTACTTTGGCAAACAGAAAAAAAAGTCAATAGGTATTTTTTTCAGGCACTTATAACTACGATCAGGTTTTGGTCAGACTATTTTGGTTTCATAGTACTCCTGTCAGCATTGATTATTGCATAAAATTCTGCATGCACTGCATGAAATGCATCATATACAGTACTACAGGCAGGTCAAATTCAAAGGTCCCAGTTTAGTTTTTAAGTATGATAAAACATTTTTTCATTCAGTAGGAGGTTGTTTCAATAACAACTGAACAAAATTGAATGAAACCTTAGGATGTCAACCAAAGAATCCGGTTATATTTACAGTTTTTGCACAGCTAGCCTATTGTTGTTCAGCTAGGTGAGGGTTCCTGACCGTGTTTGAAGGCTTGCATATTTTACATCATAAGGAATCTGATACCATATTGCTTTGCTTAAGCAATACTTTGAGTGCTCTTTCTATGGGATTTACATGAATGAAGTAAAAAGGGAACTCCAGTCTACTACTGTAATTGTTATTATAAGAGTTGTTTATTTTTTTTTCATTTGACACCTGATCTTACTCAGGAATCATACACAAATATTAAAAGAGGTTAAAGTTATAATGGCTTGGAGAATGAGATGGATTATTTTTAACCTCCCTGACTATGCTTAAGATATTGAAAACTTTCTCATACCAGACTTCAGAGAAAACATTTTAAGATTTAGGGGGGGGGAAAATAAAAAAAGGCTTTAAAACGAAAAGCCTAAAAAGTAAGATTCAATAAATGTCAACCTTTTACAGCTACAATTAGCTTAATTTCCAGACAAAATAATTTTGAACTATAAAACTTGACATTTTCAATAAAAATGTCAAAATAAGGCATTCTGATAATTTTCAAAGCTTATTTCCCTAATGTTCAGAATTGACAGAAATAATGAAAAATAGTTTTGGCAAATCAGCATTGTCAGTGACAAATATATGATGGAAAAAAATCTCAGACTCCCTAATATTCAATGATTTATTATCTCTGCATGCTGTAAAACTTATTTGGTGAGATCCTTTATCTGTTTTTGTGAGACTTTGTTGTCATCTACAGGAAGCACTTTCCAGAAACTTCTGGAGGAAAAATAACTGCTCTGAGGCTTGTAATTTCTTCTTGCTTTAAAGTCACTTAACATTGGCAAATTCGGTGCAAGGTTTTAAATTTAAGCGGTCAGGATTACACATGCAAATTAATTAATTGGCAAGTATTTGCTAGTATATTACATTTATTGGCATTTACAAAACTTTCATTTACCTCAGCTAAAAAAGGCTTGTTTTATCCCATTTTTAGAAACCAACGTGGTGTTATTTCCCTGCCTGCACTCCCTGGACTATGCTCTGTCTCCGTAGACCCTCAGTTTCCTTGCTGGAGTGAGTCTTAAAAAGCATGGTCCTGATTTACAGCCCTGTCCCGCTACTTTTTGCCCATGGCTGTCGTAACTTTGCAGTTTGAAGTGGGTTGTTTGCTACTAGCTGAACACAGTTTTAACCTTATTAACTCATCTATTTTCTTTTTCTAGGTACATATTCTTTATGGTTACCTTTAGCCTTGTAGATACACCACCAGCTCTCTCTTAACACACTCTTTAATTACAACACACAACCAATCCCAGAGAAAGGCTTCCCAGGCGAGTTAATATTCACGTGAATGCAGAAGCGGGCAGCTGAGCCTGCCTAAGTGATTACTGAAGAAAGCGAACCTTTTCATCACTAGAAATGAGTGAATTCCTGGATGCTGCAGCTGAAAGTGATCAGTCACTGACAGGAGCCAGAGGAGGGGAAGGCAGACATCAGGGTTGCAATCTCACCGCGCCGCGCAACTGTGAAAAAGACAATGCGTCTGCACCCGGGTTGCACAGAACTGCCCTGAATAGGGTGGCTTTTTGTCTTCTCATCCTGCTGTAAACTTCTAATCTCTCTTAAAATCTTCCTGGGGGGTGGCAAGAGAGGGCCTGGGAGGCCCCAAATTCACAGCATGGCTGTAATGACCTTGCTCTTGAATGATTTATCTTTGAAGCTCAAGTTGACTGCATCCAACTGCTTTTCTCACCAACAGTTCCCTGCTTCTGAATTCTGCATCTTAAAGTCCTAGATATGTTCAGAGCAGCTAGAAGTGCTCTGCATGCTATTACCGTACTCTGCTGGTTTTTTTTTCCCCTCGGTAACCTGAGTTGCTAGCACCCTCCACTCAAAGCCAGTGCTTTAAGTAAGACGTGCTACAGATGAACAGCGGGATAAATAAGTCAGAAAAGAAAAATAAATTCAGAAAAATCTGAGTTTGTTTTTTTAGGGGGAAAAAAATAATTAAAAGGTATATAAACAGCATAGAATTATTTTTGTTCTCTTAATGGAAATGTTTCCTGAAGCGTTATCACTTCCCACTTTCAGTCTCCAAAAAATCCCAAATTATTGCTTTTTTCAACACAATTTCATAAACAACACCTATTTTTCTCTTCCTCAGAATAACACTGGACATGAAGTCAAGCTTCTTCCCTCCCCCCTCCCCCCCTCCCCTTGTTTTGAATCAAACCCCCAAAGGATAGATGCAAGCTATTTCACCGCAGCTGAATGGATGCTTTAGTGCAGCAATAGTCCCCTGAGACTAGGGAGAAAAGATGGGGAGACAGACAGACACACATACGCATGCACACAGGCACACACGCACACACAGATCTCTATATAAATAAGAGCAGTCCCATATATTTTCAAGGTATGCCCAGAAATCACAGAGCACATCATGCTGTCCAAAAGGGCTGGAATGTCAATTTTCTTATCAAATAAGCTGGGTTTTGTGGTGAAAGGCTTACTGTTCCTGTTATCTATGGGCTACTGGTCAGTAAGTGATAGCAGGCCATCTCCAGAAGTCACACCTGGCAAAAGTTACTGTCAGGATTTTCAATATACCCTCAGGCTTATTACTGACCTTTGCTGTTGAACCCATTAATCTAAATGTGTCTGACGGGCAGCACTGCAAACATTACAAGCTGAGGTTCAGATTAAGGAAAATATTAGTCACTTTCACTTATTTGTGAGATCTAATTGAAGCATACAGTAATTAACGGCCACTAAGACAACTCAAGACTAGCCTTTGCTTTTAGGCCTGGATCTTATCATCTTTCCTGCCATTAGATGAACTTTACATGCATTTAAGGCTTCCCAAAACTGTCAAACAAGTCTTTCTGGTCGCCAGACACAGCATTAAGAGGTTGTGGACTATTTTTGTCACTCCAATTCTAAAACCACATTTAACCATCTGCTGTGCCCAAACAAAAATACAAACCTGTAGAGCATATATTGAGAATCGTTCAAAATGCTACATGTGTCAATAAGGCCTAAACCGAGTCCAGTTGAAAGTGTGTGACCTAAAGGCACTTTACATAAAGGATATTTTCAAGTTTTATCTCTCTCCCTTCAACATTTTTCTTTCTGTTTTACTCTATATTTTCACAGGTACTAGATTTCGATCCTATCGAGTTGTTTTCTCCTTCCTTGAAAAGATTAATATTTTCCAAAGTATTTTAAACTTGAATGGAATCTCTTGCCTGTCAGTGTTGAATAAGTTTTGAAACACGGTAAATGAAAGTGTTAAGTTTTGCAATTTTAATGAGAGCTCTCTCATTAAAATGGCAGCAACAACATCAAGACTAGAAATGTTAAATTTGTCACACTACACCAAATGATATTCTGCATGGAGTCTACCAATAAAATATACCAGCATGTTTTAAAAGACAGTATTTTTCCCCTCTGTGACTTATTATGTAGGTCACCGTTCCAATGATCCTGTTTTAGTCATTTTTGGCATCAGGAAATTAAATTGTGTACATTGGAGAATTTGCAAATAGTACTTTTCTCCATTATTTAGTGTTAACATAAAACTCGGAAAGCAAAATTTTCTGAGAACCAGTTACATTGTTCTGAATTTCTAGCAAATTCATTTGTTGTAAATAAGAGATATTTTTTCCCTCATGAGTCTGCCCTTGTATTAAGTATTGGATGAGAGTAACATGTTCTAAAACCAGCATATGGCACCCACTCTCAAAAAAAAAAAATAAAAAATTAAAGAAGCATTGTACATCTAAAAAAAGCAATCACATGTTCTGTCACCAGGTGGGACTTTGCATTAGAGACTTAATTCAGCTGTTCACAGCTAGGTCAAAAGCAGCTGGAAACGCAATGTATAACATAATTTAGGAGTTAGGAAGTAGAGTAGTGATTGCTGAATTGAGATAAAGCAGGAAACCTCTTTCCCCTTTTCACATTTTTTAACTGAAAACAAGGAAATTCAATGCGAAAGTGTTACATATATTAACTTAATACTGAGTTGGTGTGCTGGTTTTGGCTGGGATAGAGTTAATTTTTTTCATAGTAGCTAATACAGGGCTATGGTTTGGATTTGTGCTGAAAACAGTGTTGGTAACACAGGGGTGTTTTCGTTACTGCTGAGCAGTGCTTACACAGAGCCAAGGCCTTTTCTGCTCCTCATACCACCCCACCAGCGAGGAGGCTGGGGGTGCACAAGGAGTTGGGAGGGGACACAGCTGGGACAGCTGACCCCAACTGACCAAAGGGGTATCCCATACCTTATGGCATCATGCTCAGCATGTAAGGGGCTGGGGGAAGAAGAAGGAAGGGGGGAACATTCATGGTGATGGCGTTTGTCTTCCCAAGTAACCGTTACACGTGACAGAGCCCTGCTTTCCTGGAGATGGCTGAACCCCTGCCTGCCCATGGGAAGTGGGGAATGAATTCCTTGTTTTGCTTTGCCTGTGCACGCGGCTTTTGCTTTACCTATTAAACTGTCTTTATCTCCACCCATGACTTTTCTCACTTTTACTGTTCCAATTCTCTCCCCCATCCAACTGTGAGGGGAATGAGTGAGTGGCTGTGTGGGGTTTAGTTGCCGGCTGGGGTTAAACCATGGCAGCTGGTTATCATACAATACTAAAGTTCTTTTACTGATGGCAAGCAGACTTGATGCACACATATTTCCCTTTAAAATATAAATGTATGAATACATGGATGAATACATATTTTGTGATGCTCATGTAATAGAATATATTTATTTCCTGTGAATTTTAACCCTTTACAACCTGCATCTGTACCCTACAATTGTGTAGTAGCTAACTAGGAAAAAAACCCCTATTATCAAATTGATGTTTTCTCATCCATGGAGATTTTAAATGTGGTCTTAAACTGCATGGAATTAAATCTATCAGGATCAAGAAGTACTGCATGTGTTGTATGTTTTTGCAAATGATAACAAACCCAAGCCAAAACTGACATTTAGCATTTCACCAACTACTGATTTAGCATGCTGCAGAACTTGATGTTTTATATTGGTTTATTTTAAATGAAGAATTAGGAGCAAAAAGGAAAAGAGAGATGGGGAAAATCTATCAAGTTGCAAAAAAATTGGCCTTTTTTTTCTAATTGTGACATTCATGTTCTCTACAGATAGTGATGTGATGATATGAAGACTGAGAAAGAAGAATAAAAATGTCATGAAGAAATATTCTAAGTTGTAAATAAGTTTTGGCACAGTTAAATGAGAGAATCATGATGCATGGAAATCACTACACTGAATATGAATACCATGTGCTAAGTTACAGCATTAAATGCTAACAAAAACATGTAGCATTTGAAAATGATTCATAAATTCTTGGCTATATGATAATTATGTTGCTACTGGAAAAATATGACAGACTAATGTCAGCTTAAGAGAAAAGCTATGTCAAAGCAAAGTTTTCCTTCATTTAAGGACACAGAATATATTAAAAAAAAAAAAGAAAAAAAAGAAAGAAAAATAAAATGAAACATCCCTCTTGGTCATATAGGCATTTACATCACTTTCATAACACTTTTTTTTATGTCTTTCACTCCGTTGACTCAGAGATGACAATCACTCCTATGGCAGACTCGATAACCCTTTGCCATCCCAGTGTTTTGAACTCTTCACACTAAATCTTTACCTTAAGTGGCAAAGTTTCCATCTCTCTCCAGGTGGTGCTGCCAGTCATTTCCCAGACTTAAAGGCTCCTACAGTACTTCTGGTAGTTGTTTTTTTAATGTGCATGCACTCTCCTCTTATCTATCACACTGCAACTATGCCTACAGAAACAATTGATGTGGACCATTAGAGGTGGATTTGCAGAGCAGAGCAGTTGGTGCTGAGGACCTGATGACCACAGCGTAGGCAACATGAAGTGTTTTTACTTCAGAGCAGCTCTCATCTGGCTCCAAGGATCCAAATGCCCATCTGCAGCTGGAGCGTACTAGGTGAGCTCCCTAACACGTATTCCTCTATTGTTTCAGCTGCAGTGAATCCAGTTTCAGCACCCTGAGATCACTCCATGACATGACTCCACAGAAGTGTGGACAAGCAGAAGAGTTGTTACTTAAAAAATGTATCTTAACACAAGCTAAAATATAAATGACACCCAAATCTACTAGGGAAGGTAGATGTGTAGTGTTTATGTTGAAAACTGCTACTTTTTTTCCTGGAGAAAAAAAAAAAAATATATAGTATTTATAGTAGTATATGAATGCCTCCTCATTGTCACAGTAATTCCATGGGACACAGTACTGGCTTTTCAAAAATCCAGCAATAGTTTTTTGGGGCTATTTGTTTAAAGTTGGTCCAAAAAGCTATCACCAGTTAACAAAATACCTTTTATTACAGACATAAGCTTCAAAGCTTTTCCACAAAGCCAGTTGCTATTAAAGAATTTCCAGTAAAAGTACCTATTGATAGTCATTATTCAGTAACTACAATATAAAATAGTTCCGGCTACTGGACTGAAAATGTCTTGGCCTCAGTATTTCACATTCAAAAGAAATTTATCACCTTGTTGTTCTTGCCAGAAAGACTAATTAATATTAAATCTTTTTAATTTCTTTGGATAAAATGGGCATCTGAGAGCCTAGTATGGTATCAGCGTACTTTAAGTCTATAATAGAGATTAGTGCCTCTTGTGTAATACTGTATGCATTGCATTTTGTTACATTTATTATACAAATTGAAATGAATAACAATATGCAGTTTAACATTCTATTAATATTTTTTAGTATTCTCCAACAGTAGTTAATATGCTAACCAACTTCACTGAAAGGCATACAGATGTGGAAGGAGTCTATCTAGGGACTTTAATTATCACCTTGTCAAATTCAAATTATTATCTTGCGAGTTCATTTCCATAAAGTATCCCCTTTGCTGTTGGATGATTTAACATGTGTCTGCTTTTTCTTATCTTATTTGTATCTATCTGGAGGGTCTAAACCTTTCAAAGTAGGCTAGTTCTTTGTCAGATCATGATATTTACCATAACTGATTTTGTCAAATGTATTTTTGCAAACACTCAATTTTGCCAAAGATGGGTCTGTAAAATGCGAAGAGGAACTGGCACACACCACCAATAATGTTACATAAATCAGACTAAGACTTCAACTATTTCTAAACAGGATCAGCTTACAGTGAAGAATCAAAGAGCCTGGGGAATGATTTACCTGATAAAATTCTGGAGACAGTCATTCTTGGTTGGTAAATCATTTCAGATTTCAAGAAGCCTGGAGTAATTCCAGCTGTAAGAACTGGGTGGACATGATTTTCTGTGCTGGTCTGGTACACATGTTAGGGGAAAAATATTCTATGAATATTAATGACAGTGTTTCTTTAAACTATTCAAAGACAAAGTAGCAGCCATGAAAATAAAGGAAGATAGAAGAAAAATGTCTTATTGGATTAGGCTTACACCCTACACAACTGAAAGTTAATCATAGTTTTTTACCTTTGGTAAAAGGTCAAATGAAGAATAAATGTAAGTAAGTCTAATGCCTTTGATTTGGTGACATAGACATAGAATGGATCAATACACCAAATTTCTATTAAAAAAAAAAAAAAAAGTAAAAATGCTGTATGTTGACATAAAAGCCATCAGCCTGCACATGAAGTCCACTAAATCTGAGAAAGTTTGAACAGTGCCTTGGAAACAGAAAAAAATAAATAAATCTGAATTTCAATTTATTTGTGTGTGAGAGCTTATGAGCATTTTTTGCAGCTCTTGGAGTTTAAAGAAAATGGATTTAAATTTTTAGTAATAGTAAACTGAAAAATAAGAATGTTATATTTTTAAAAAGTAAAAGCAATAACAGAAATGTGAAGCTTAAAAAAATCCAACAACCTACTCATTGTAAAGATATACATATACAGTTAGAAAATTCCAAGAGGATGCATGGAAACTTCTCATTTAAAGGCCACACTACTCAGTTGTTTTGGTTTGGTTTTTTATTCTTCTTTCTTACATCTGTGGTACATTGGAGAAGACCTTCATGTATTTTAGCAGAATAGCATGCACTCCTAAATAGATATGTAATATTGGATAAATATTATGTGAATAAAATACAATGCTGCTGTTTCGAACTCAAGGTATAAAATAATATACACAAAGGATACTGAAAATATTTAACAGTTTTGGAAAATTGTCTTAAACTATTTAGATTTATGCCCTCTCATTTTGTCAAAGGTATTCAACTGATCTTCCATCATGGCTGTATTTAACTTCCTCTGTATTTTAACTTCTGAGCTCCTTACAAGCTTTCCTAAAGTCCTTAGACCTGGGTCCTTTGTAACTCAAAAGCAGAGAAAAATAAATATAGGTAGAAGTCCACATGATCGTGACAAAATGAACCGTCATTGTTGACTGGGCAAGTCTTCTGAAAAAACTCTCCTTAATCCCTTTTACGATGTGATTTGGTGAACAATGAAATACCTCACAGTATAAACATTAAGACACTATTACTGGTATTTATATTGAGCATAACATCTACTAGCATAAATATATCTCAGAAAATACAGTTACATTGTGGGGTTTAAGATTACCATATATATACACACTTACATTCTGGAAAATGATAATTCTTTAAGAAAGAGATGTTCTATCTAGTACTGATAATCCATCTTCAAATGAGAGCCCAATATGTACCATTTGCTTATCAGCAAACTTTTCAGGAAAAGGAGTGAAAAACACCTAGCTTTGGTGACTAGCAGAGGATGGGAAAAAAAACATCTTACCCAAGGCAAATTTGATTTCTGTTGGTAATTTATTCATCACATTTTCCCTTTTATTCTTATTGGTCTTAGTGTATTTCCTCAATTTAGATTCAGAATTAGTTTCATCTGGAACTTAGAGAGACTACTAATATATGTACCTGTATAGATAAATATGTGTGCACACATATAGATAAATATGTGTAACACATGCATGTGTTACAAACACCTAAAACTGCTTCTGCTGCATCCATGTAAACCGGAAGTGCAACTTAAGCTGTTTAGTTCTTGCATTGATTTCAGAACAGATCAAGAATTTGTATTTAGAAGGTAATTATAATTTATTATGCTTTTTAAGTAACACGCTATGCTCCATACTGCCAAAATTTTTTCTAATTATAATTAGGACTACTGTGAAAAGAATTTGCATACTTTTCCGAAAACACACTCACTGCCTAGCAAAAACCTTAATAATGAAAGCCATGTTAAAAAACTGCTATAGAGCAAAATACAGCTAGAAAGACAATTTGAAATGTGATTGTGGCAATAGCATTTCTAACTCCTGTGTGAATAAAACTACAGATTAGAATATAAGGAAAAAAAACAACTTTCATAACTTGAGGTTAAATTATGGTTTTAACATTAATACACCACTGAAATGACTGAAGTTTCAGAGGCATGAAACTTAATATGGCTTGAAGTTTGTTCCCTGCACTTGCCATCCACATCTGTCACTCTAGCACTAAAACAGAACTGACGGACATATATTTCTCACGATCTCATACTCTCAGGGCTACTGCCAAAGCACTCTTTTCTCTTACGGAGTAAGAGACTTCAGAGCAATCATCTTCAGCAACAGAATATGTCCTCTTAAGGCATCGTGAAACCCATAACCTCAGCCCCAAGCGCAGATTTCAACAGGCTCTGCTGAAATCTTTGTAATGCAGCCATCTTTGCCAACCATACAAGTGTTCATTCTGTAAAAATAGTTTCCCTGACATTTGATATAATGTAATGGATACAGAGTAGTGCGTTTTAAACAGAGGTTAAGCACAGATCGTTATCTTCAAAACATATACCATACTGAGGAATGCCTGTGAGCCAACAATGTAATTCAGATGCTGTGATCATACTGCAGTGATTACATCATAGTGTGAAATTCAGCTGTCCACATCACAATACCTAACAGACAAATAAATGTCCAACCAAAACCGATTTTGCAGCTTTGATCTCAAGGTGAGCACCTATTTAAAATCAGGGTATTCATGAATGAAAGCAAAAGAATAGTTAAAATAGCTGACCTGATTATTTCATGTAAAAGTCACAGGAAAATAATGTTAGAAAATATATAGAACCTAGTGCCAAAAATTAATAGGCATTAGGTTTTTTCTTCAGAAAGCATTTAATTTGTTATTTTGATCCTTTGAGATAGATACAAAATGACTTTTAAACATTATCTTTACTAAATTAGTATTTTCAATGAGCACAAATTGTTACTGCCACATGACACAGTGACTACATTCTATGGACTCTCTTCTGGGACACTTCTTTTTACCTGTTGGACAGGTAGTATTTCTTCACATCTTCTGTATCCTTAATGAGGTCAAAAGAAAGGCACTCTAGACAAAGGAAGCCAGGTTGTCTTGGTTTTGGATATAGTCAACTTGATGACAGAAAAAAAGAGCATTAAATACTAAAGAAGAGGAGAAAATTAAATATAAAGCATAAATTACTTTCTTTTAACCCTAATGAGTATTTTTTATAAGCTACAATAACTTTTACAACAAATGCAGGAAGAAAAATGTTATATAAATTAATCAACTGTGAATGCATGTATAAATGAAAACAGCGTATTTTTGAAATACTATGGCAAATAGTATTTTTAGGAGATACACTGGAGACACAGAGGTACAATACTTAATCTATACTCCAACTACCCATAAGGAAAAGTTTTGACCCCCATTTCCTTCTTTACTCAGTGTGAAAAGGGAACCATTGATTTCTGCCAACTGACAAGCAGTCAAGCATACAAAACAAGTAGCAGACCAACCCATACAGTAATTCCTGTTAATTCTCTCCCCAGGGTTTTTTCTGTAAGGGAAACATTGATTTTAACATGTTTAGGTGGATTTTCCAAAATGATACCTTTTTAATAACCTTTTCCTTCCCAGAATACTTGGAATAAGTTACCAGAAGCAAAAAAAACCATGAAACTTGGTCAAAAAAAATTGAAACTCTTGTGTTTCCCAGGAACAGTTCTACCCACTGATATTTTGTGGGGTTTTTGTTTGTTTGCTTTATATCATTTATGCTAAATCCATTCCATAAAATTGCTTAGTCTGGGTTTATTGATAAGAGATTGATTAAGTTCAATTAAAACCTAATTTGTTTCTGTCATTTAACAGCAATAGCAATAATAGCAATCTATTTTCCCCCCTCTTAAAAAAAAAAAAAAAAAAAAAAACACCAGAAAAAAAACATGTTTTGATAAAGAGGATAGGAAAAAACACAAGGGAAAAATGAGGACTATGAAACTGTCATCACTGATTTGGAAGAAAGTGCTGAAGTCCAGATCTCAGCTCTGTTGCTAAACATGATTAGCACCATCCAAAGGGGTAAGAGGTCCTTGCTAAAATTAAGGCGAAGGAGTTCTGCCCTCTCACCATCTTCTTACTAGACTCCCTAGTATTAATCAGATTAGGGATTGCACATTTGTAACTTCTGCTGCCCTCAGTGTGAATGTGCGGTAGATGAAGTGACCTGGCCATCTCAGCAGTCTCTCCTCCTCTGCTCTCCCTGTCACATACCAGCTGTGATATTCTGCTCAGGTTAAGAATAAAAGATGTAGTCTCTGCTGACTGGCTACTGGTAATGACTTTTTCATCCTTGGAAGCTCTGTAAAGAGAATGACTAAAGTAAATAAATTAAATCATGCTAGTCCTCAGGTGTGTTTTGTGGAAGAATCTAGATATCCATATTAACTAACTTTACTTCTGTCTCTTATACAACGTTTTGGAATATACATTTTTCATTAAGGGGATTTTTTCCCCATCCCTGCCTGAAGAACTGGGAACTCTTCCCTCAGTTATAATAAGATAAATATCCTGTATCTGTTCTACAGACAGTCTACCAAGATCTTTTTTCCATTAGTTAAATTTTGGTCATTGCAAGAGTGAAATGTCTTGTGGGTTGGGGTTTTTTTGCTTGTTTGTTTTGTTTTGCTTCTGCTTTGTTTTGGTTTGGTTTTTATGGTAAGAGTTTGGGCAGGAAGAATGAGTAGAAGGGAGTAATTAATTCTACAAAGATAATTTTATCAACATAAAGTATCTAAAAATAAGTTCTAATTCTTCTCAAATCTTCCTTACTATGTTATTTCTCCTTCTCCCCTAAAAGAGTGAAGTTGAGATTGGGATTCTGTAAAAGCCCCTCTATAGCCTGAACAATCACCATACTGATTTCTGACTTTCTTCCATGTGCACTTTTATATATTTTTGACATAAAAAGAAACAACTTGGCTAATTCTGGTCATTTTCAATGCTACCTTCCTTTACTGTACAGAAAGAAGAAAAAGAGGGTAAACAAGACATTCAACTCCTTTCAAACATCAATGTTATTTATTTATTTTAAGAATGGTCTTTATAACTCTTATAATTGTATTTATTTTGCTTCCTTTCTTTTTTCTTTCTGAAAAGATATATTTGGAGGATTTTTACCTCCAAAATAATAAAAATAAAACTATATTAAAATCGATGTTGTTCTAGATTTACTCTAAAAACAGAATGCAAGACCAATCACCTTTCACTACATATCAGTATATAATACAGCTGTTTTTAAAAAACGAGCAATTAAAGACTACCAACAAAAAATAAACAACCCTTGAGACTTGCAGATACTTGTGATACCAAGAGGTTGCTTTTCATCTTAAAAATCCTGATACTTTAAACTTCAAGTGTATAAACTAGTAACCAAGCAATACACTTAGGTGACCATTACTCTGTGACCGATGTCAAATGTTTTTAATTAACTAGTTGGGCAAGCTTAAGAAAGCCTGCTGGGCAAAGAGGTGTAATGTCAAAGAGCTCTCTTCCTTTGCCACTTCTATTAGGCAGAGTCAGAATTAGTAAAATCAATGGCAAAGGAAGAAGAAAACCAAATCCTTTCCTCTACAGCAAAGGTCAATCTGTTTATAGTGGAATTAGATGGTAATGTTAGGATGGAATTCTAAAAAAAAAAAAAAAAAAAAAAAAAAAAGGTAACAATTAGCACTCCAAGTGGCGACAAAAGGTGTTGTCAGCAATGTTTATAATCCCATATGATACTCAAATATATTTTTCTTTCTAATCAATAGTTTAGTCAAATGAAAATCAGACAAAGCTGAGAAAATACAAAATCCCACTTGAAAATCACGGATGCTCTGCATGCAACACATATGACCGAACTGAAACTCGCTACAGAAATACTACGGTCTCTCCAAAAGATTGTGCTTCCCTACATCAGTGACATCCTGTATGAAGTTCAGAAATATCTTTATTTGCTTTGGCATCTTGAAGATGAAAGAGAAGCGTAGGTACTCCCAGCTACTTGCACCTATTGCACGCTTAGCAATGTAAATTAAAGGGGACATACATTAAGAAATGGGAAACTAGGACACAGTATTAGGAAGCGTTAATTAATCCTAGACTTGCTTCTATTTGTGTCTCCTTTGTCATATAAGTTACACCTACTCAGATATCAAAAGCCTGTATAGAAGTTGCTGTGGGAAATGTTAAGTTCTACACTGGCCACCATTTTGCTTCCCTAGTAAAAGATACTAATTTCCAGCTTAAGGAGGAGTTTAGGTCAGTGTCGTACACTGAGCAAGTGCCCTGAAGAAAGGTTAGTCACTCTAACTTGTCCCCTCAGGCTGCCTCTGGGTTTGAGCGCTGACCACCCCCAGGGCAGAGGGTCAGCGTGGTGGTGGGGGAGCCGGGCAGTGGGGCGGGCATCCAGGGCACACCGACCCAGCTTAACAACGTTCGCTGCGTCAGCCGACAGCACACCAGGGCATATTGACAGTGAAAGCTAAACCTGTCCCTCTCCCCCTCTCCTGACACTGGGCCTGAAACAAAAGAAAAAGCAAAGAAAAGAAAGGAAAAGAGAAGGGGGGAGTAGGGAAGGGGGAGAGCAGGCAAGCTCTGTTTTACTGCTCATTCATTCCTCTGCATTCAATCACTCCAGCGCAGTAACTAGCTCACCCCCAGGCTCCCCTTACATGCACAAAAGAAAAGCAATCCCATTCAGAAAGAGACCATGAGTTATTGATCTCATGCTGAACGTTATGTTCAGTTCAGCAGCACTGTCAGCTCCCTCACACAGAAAGCTTATGTTTCCCACCAACTCTGTTGAATGATACCCAGCTTTTTGAAAATGAAGTGCTTGGGGCTAGGGGTCAAGGGCAGAGACATCTCAGCTTTCATCCTGGGACTTCAGGACACATTCTGGGTCGTGATGAAGGGTAAGCCTGCTAGGCATTAAATGTACAAGTTCTGTGGATCTCGTTCACCAGAGGGGCAGGTAATTCACGGTTGCTTCACTTTCTAATTCAGGCATTAGAAAATGAGCCATAAAGCCATCATTTGTTAATGTACATTAGATTTATTTTACCCATTCAAATTATAAAGTTCAAATTATAAAGTTTTTTGCTACCACACTTTATAGTTCATTTATTTAGCTTAATATCCTCATTTGTAGAAATATGTAGAGATTTGTTTTTGATCACTGAAGAGATTTAAAATCAAAACTTAAATTAAAAAAGTATTTCTTATAATCTGTTTCACTCTCAAAAACACCTACAGCCTCCCTTTACATGTACTAATAATTATGCATAGCACTACCCCATGTGTAGACACCCTGTAGTCTATATAACTATCTGACACAGAGCAATACAGATTTTTTTTAGTTAGTTACTGTTAGCATAATCCAAACCCAAAACATTCAATCCACATCAAGTCCACACTGAGTTCTCACTTAAAAACTTAAGAAATGTAATATTTGGTCATTTTTTCTTGGTGAGAGTTCCACATGCCGGAAGTCTAATTGTGGCATGAGGATAACTTCTCATAAGATAGTCAGTAAGAGCCAACATATTTATTTTTCTCTTTCACAAATATCTTTTCCGGAGGTGTTTTCTTAAGAGAAGGACTGAATAGGCATCAAAAGGAAGGAAGAGCTGGATGAATATAGACACTTAAGAGGAATAAAATTAATTTACATAAAAACAAAGAAAAAACCCCAATGAAAGTAGGAGTGTGTATTTAACAGGAACCCAGAACTGAGACACTTATTGAAACTCCCTTACTGTCTATACTTCAATGCAAATTTATTTTGCCTGAGTAATAACTACTGTGATACTGTCATTCCACAATCGCGTTCATACAGTCAGTCACACTCTCCTGAAACAAAATATCAGATATGAGACATATGATAATTCCATCAACTCAAACTTAAAAATTACAAGTAGAACGATATGCTGACTAATGTTTGCTGTAAATTTAGTCCTTTATTCCTCTCAAAGCATCCTGAATTGTACCAATGTTTTTATTAATTTAAAAAAAAAAAAAAATCACTGAACACATTATGCTAACCAATTCAATTTTTTGTGTTGATATTGAAGTATTCACTCTTTTCACAGAATATTATTGATTCACCATTCTCTGCATTTGGTTGGTCCTCTGAATTATACAATGTTATTTTTGTCTATGATTGGATAACTAAAACTTTTCAAATGGGAAAATGAATTTTGAAGTTCTTATCTAAAATACTTCTAGTGTGAGTAAGGACATGCATTCTAAACACAAGCATTATGAAATTTTATATACAGACAAGTAGAAAAAAACCCCCAAAAATCACCAAACAGCAAATCGAATACCCTGATTTTACTGATGAAAATTAAAATTAAGATTTCTAATAATGAGCTTGATTCAGCTGGAGATTTCCCTACTATTTCCATCCGATGATTATGATATAAAAATAGAGAAACATAAACTGTTCATGGTTTGACATGGAAATGCTTTTTCCATATATCAAATGTGAGACTTTCTCAGGTCTTCACCATAGCTACATTACTCGAATGTAATTACTTGAAGCAATTATTCTAAGTGAAAACTAAGAAATTATTTCAGTACTACCTCTTTCTTCTCATACAATTTATTGTGTTTTCTTCAACCCCTTTTTTCTAGTCTTTGTTCAAATGAAGATTTCCAGTTATTTAGCAGGAAGATTGTCTTTTTTTCTTCTTACTTGGGGCCTCAAGCTCTGATGAGAAGAGATAGGCATTAAAATAGCATAACCATTATATTTGCATTCACTGCAAATGGCTGTCCAAGGATTTTTAAACATTTTGTCTCCACTTCTACTTAAACAAATCTCAGATACCACAAATGCCTATTCTATTTTCTTACTGATTTTCTGAGAGGAAGATAGTTCAGGTGGGAGGAAAAAAACAAATCCTATATTGCACTCTGATTCATGGAATCATAGAATCATAGAATCACAGAATCATAGAATGGTTTGGGTTGGAAAGGACCTTAAAGATCATCTAGTTACATGCTCCCTTGCCATGGGCAGGGACACCCTCCACTAGACCAGGTTGCCCAAAGCCCCATCCAACCTGGTCTTAAACACTGCCAGGGAGGGGGCATCCACAACCTCTTTGGGCAACCTGCTCCAGTACCTCACCACCCTCACACTACCTAATTTCTTCCTAACACCTAATCTAAATCGACCCTCCTTCAGCTTGAACCCATTACCCCTTGTCCTGTCACTACACTCCCTGATAAACAGTCCCTCACCATCTTTCCTGTAGGCCCCCTTTGAGTACTGGTAAGCCACAATTAGATCTCCCCGGAGCCGTCTTTTCTCCAGGCTGAACAACTCTCCCAGTCTGTCCTCATAGGAGAGGTGCTCCAGCCCTCTGATCAGCTTTGTGGCCCTCCTCTGGACTCACTCCAACAGCTCCATGTCTCTCCTGTACTGGGGCCCCCAGAGCTGGACGCAGTACTCCGGGTGGGGTGTCACAAGAGCAGAGTAGAGGGGCAGGATCACCTCCCTCGACCTGCTGGTCACGCCTCTTTTGATGCAGCCCAGGACACGGTTGGCTTTCTGGGCTGCAAGCGCACACTGCCGCCTCATGTTGAGCTTCTCATCAATCAACGACCCCAAGTCCTTCTCCTCAGGGCTGCTTTCAATCCATTCCTCGCCCAGCCTATACTTGTGCTTGGGATTGCGAGTACTCAATATCTTGTAATCATGCAGAACAAGCCAGACAGAGGAGTGAATTTGTAGTCTACTATATGAATCTGTTAACATGTCACTGTATTAGCTTTAAAACTAACTCTTCTTACATGAGAACTCTAGTAGCATTGCATTAACACTGGTAGCGCTGATAGCACTTAAGTAGCATTATGTTAACACTCGTAGCTAAAGACTAGTATGGATAACATTATTCATTATGTGTTATGAACAACAAAAGTTATAATGAGAATTTTCTTGCTGATTTTTGGCCAGTGTACCACACAATTGAAAACAAATATTAAATATAAACTTACCTGATTTATCTCTCTTTCTTCTATTCTCATCTCATAACTGTTCATATGATAATACTTCAGTTGCTGTGTCAGATGTTTCAGTGTACATATTTTCTCATACTTACTTCATTTGCAGCTATGGTTCATACACGATTCAGCCCATCTAGTCTTTTGATTGTACTGTTTGTTAAAGAATATTTGAGAAAAGTCTCATGGTTATTAATTTATGTGTAATGTGTAAAAAATTTTCTAGGGAAATGGGTCAAATTCTATCTAATCTTAATACACAACCTAGTCTTTATTTTAGAGAAATATTAGTCAACAAGTTCTGGGAAGTCAGAGAAGATTTCAGTTTGTCTAGAACAGTTCCTAAATTCCATACAAAATCAATGACGAGAAGTCGTAGCTACCTTCAGTTTGTATAGAAGTATGCTTCCATTGACATAAAGGAAATCAACAGAAAATGTTAAAAGCTTGTATCCCACCTACTACACGTAACATTTCCATGTGATCCAATGTTTTTTGTCTTCTGAGCATCACTGCCTGTCCACAAACTATCTGATGAGGCATGAGATTTCCAACTAGAGCATGGAACTTTACCATAAAACTGAGAAACTATTGTTGACACAGATTGTCCAGATGGAAGACTTCCTAAAATCAAATTTATAACACATATAAACAGGCAGAAGCTAAAATCAAACAGAAATGAAATGTAGTCTAAAAATGAATCTAAACTGAGTAGAAGAAAATCTTGTCTTAAAAAAACAAAAAAACAAACCCAAAAATATTAAGATTAAAAGTAAAGCACGTGAATCCCAGGTGATACACTAAACAGCAAGATAGAATAATTTTTTGGTAGTTAATTTTGTTTTTTCTCCCTCTTATGATTCTGAGCTTTAACTCTAATCTGAACAAAAAGTCAGGAGGTTTGATTAGCCACTGGCTTTCCTCTTGACCATAATTATGATTCCATTTATGAAATATGCCTTTTGTCTTCTCCCCAATTCATGGCTGCAGTAGCTTTTTTACAGTTTCTTACTGATTTGCTCTATATTTGAATTTTTCTTTGTATAAAGACAGTCTGTTTGAGTTGCCTGTCAGCTACTACCCCCTTTACCCTCAGACCATGACCTCTTGTTTTGCAGCTAGTTACTATCTCTGCTGCTTGCTGGTATCAATTTGTTTCTGCTTTATTCAGGATCAGTCATCTGGGCTCTTGATCTCTTACCGTGCCCTCACTGGCAAACATCTTTCAATACCCTGTGAAGGGAAGAAAACCTCAAGCTTAAATGAAATTAAACTAGCAGGTAACAAAAATGTAATGCTAATCACCCCACCTCTTTAGAGATGATTTAAGAACAGATGATGTTTATTCACAGATTGTCAGTTAATATTTGAATAACAGTTCATCGTGGGGTCAAATGAGAGAGTTCTTAAATTTCAAGAGAAATTTCAGCTGAGAATAAAAGGTGTCGTATCAAACTCACCACCACTGCATACCTGCTTGCTATAGGAATATGGCATAAGCAAGAAATGGAATTTTAAACCTAATCTGTCACTACAGTGAAATGATTGGAAATTCTCTTGTCCTTTCAAAGCGAATGTATGGGAAGTACAGTCAAACTGTAGGGAAATGCTTTGAAAAAAGGACAGAAAGTATTGAAAGGCTTACTTTGTATGATAAGGACCACAGTAAACTGCAGTTTAAATGACCACATTTAAATAAAGAAGAAAATTAATTCTTGTATGATATGGATTTTAGTGATATAATTTTAGTGATTTGAATAAAACTGTTCATTATCTCCCATAGGTGTTTCTTATGCTTCATTGGCATGTTATATCTAAGAAGAAGTCAACAGAAAACTAAAAGACAATTGTTTTTTTTAATATTCATGTCATAAACTTGAATTACACTTACCCAATGAAGTAACAAGACTGACACCACATCTTTTATTTGACCAATCATTGCTAAGCAACAACACTTGAATATTGAGTAATAAGCTATAGATTATTAAGGAAAATAAAATAAATTTGTGAAAGAAAATACTTATTTCCTGACATAGTTATAAAAAAATTAATTGAATGAATTATTTACTATGAATATTTGCTTAGTTCCAATAACAGTCCTGCCTTGTCAGAATTCAGCAAGGGGAAATTATGTACACTAATAGGATTTGACATACTTCATTGAATTCCCAATCCTCCTACTTCTTCCCCAGTCATCAAGGTTAGACTGTATCTTTCTAATCATTAGACAATACACGCTCTCCAGTCACTGGAATGCTACCAGATATACACCTTTATTATTATTTTCTGCAATATTTTAACTGTCACAGAAACAAGACCTGACACATATAAAAATATTTGTAACTCTGTCATGCTATAGTCAATAAAATGCACTCATACAGTTTAACAAGTACCACAGACTGTCTGTAGAGGAAAAGAAGTATTACTTCAATTATATAATATCTTATTTTAAAATTATGCTTATACCGGTAATTAGCTTTTTAGAATTTTTAGTATGAATCAGATATTTCTACAAATCTAAGCACGAGACTGATATACCCACTTGTGAGGAATTTTGTACTAGTATTCTTGGTTTCGGCTCTGGTTTTGACTGGGACAGAGTTAATTTTCTTACTAGCAGCTGTTATAGTGCTATGTTTTGGATTTAAGATGTTGATAACATGCTAAAATTTTAGTTATTGTCAAGCAGTCAAGGACTTTTCAGCTTTTCATACTGACCTGCCAACGAGAAGCTGGGAGGGGACACAGCCAGGACAGCTGACCCAAACTGCCCAAAGGGTTACTCCATACCATATGATGTCATGCTCGGTATATAACTGGGGGGTTGGCCAGGAGGCGGCACAGCTCAGAAACTAGCTGAGCATTGGCTCCATGTGGTGAGCAATTGTGCTGTGCATCACTTGGTTTGTATTATTCTTATTGTTGTTGTTTATTATTTTCATTTTCATTTTCATTTTCATTTTCTGTCTTATTAAGCTGTCTTTATCTCAACCCATGAGTTTAACCTTTTTATTTTTGATTTTCTCCCCCATCCCACTAGTGGTGGGTGAGTGAGTGAAGAGCTATGTGGTTGTTTTAGCTGTCTGCTGGGTTAAACCATAGAATCACAGAATCATGGAATTGTTTTGGTTGGAAAAAACCTTTAAGATCATGAAGTCCAACCATTAACCTAGCACTGCCATGTCCACCACTAAACCATGCCCCTAAACACCACATCTACACATCTTCTAAATATCTCCAGGCATGGTAACTCCACCACTTACCTAGGCAGCCTGTTCCAATGATTGACAACCCCTTCCGTGAAGAAATTGTTCCTAATATCCAACCTAAACCTCCCTTGGCATGACTTGAGGCAATTTACGTGTGTCCTATCGCTTGTTACTTGGGAGAAGAGACCGACACCCACCTAGCTACAACCTCCTTCCGGGGAGTTGCAGAGAGCGATAAAGTCTCCCTTCAGCCTCCTTTATTCCAGGTTAAACAACCCCAGTCCCCTCAGCTGCTCCTCACAAGACTTGTGCTCTAGATCCTTCACCAGCTTTGTTGCCCTTCTTTGGATGCGCTCCAGCACCTCAGTGTCCTTCTTGTAGTGAGAGGCTCAAAACTGAACACTGTACTTGAGGTGCAGCATCATGTACAAGAGGACAATCAATTCCCTGGTCCTGCTGGCCATACTATTTCTGATACATGCCAAGATGCTGTTGGCCTTCTTGGCCACCTGGGCACACTGCAGTCTCATATTTAGCGGGCTATCGGCATGAACCATGACAGTTTTTGAGAATGTATCCTCACAGATATTACTAATATTTCTTGTAGAGATATTATATGTATCCTCACAGATATTACTAATATCTCTTGTAGAACATTCTTATATAATAAACCGTAATTCCCATCCAGTTCTCTTTTCTTCCCTGTCTTCCATTTATAGTTATATCTCATCTAATGGCACCCATACTTTATTCATCCATATATTGAAATTCCATGGAAATTCTGGAATCTATTCCTGGGCAGATTTATGGTGGCCATTTTGCCTGTGGGAGGGAGACAGTTTATGTGAATAGAGAGATGTGCTGCATCACTTGCAATGAAGGCATGAGAATGAGCCCTTAACCCTTTTAATTTATTAATATAGATGCAGCAAAAGACTCCAGTCAGGACACTCATACAGAATACCCTGATAAGAATAAAATAAAATTTAACTAAAAATATTCTCTAATTTTATATCATACTGTATAGTAAAGCTGAGAAACCGTGACTGCAGCTTTTAAATGAACATGCAAGCTCAGAAGTATTTGGGGAGCCACCTTTCATCCTACTTCAGGTGCCAAGTTCCTATGTTTCCATATAAAAAGGAGAGCTGATTAGTAACCCTGGCCCAGTTTTTAGCTATTGCATAAAATCCCTTTCCTGTAGTTCTCATGCCAAAATACTAAGAGTGCCAGCTCAGAAATGCACTTTTCTATAACGACATATAAAAATGTTTCTGAAATCCACATTAATTATTTCCACAGCTACCTCTTTGTTCACAAATTTAGTAAATGTATAGTATTAAAAGAAATTAAACAAATTAGTTATGTCCCTTATGAGTTATATGCCATTCTTTTAAATGGCTCATGATCCTATCTCATGTGCTCCATTTAAACAATTCTTCTAACTACTGTATGCTGTTCAGGTCAGTAGTTTTGAATCTTTCATAGATGCTTTCTCAAACTTTTAGAGAGAAACACATTTAGCTACCTCTGTTACTTCATTAGCCTCAGTGAGTTATCAAAAATATCTACCACTGAATTTTCTATTTCCCCAGACATACCACAGAACAATTTATCTGAGCCTGGTGCTTTATCATCCTTTAATCATTCTAATTTTGCAAACAGTTTATATGATCTGGGACTCATAAAACTCTTGTTGTATTTCACTTTCACAGAAAATTTATTCCAGACTTTAGGTTATGGCCTACAGCTGCACTCATAAATATCAAGGCAAAGAATTCATTCATGCTAAATTACCTTCCAGAGATGTGCAGAGTTATTCATACCACTCAGAAGAACACCAAAATTCATATTTCTGCCAGGTTCCACAAAAATAGAAAATACAAGATTGCCAGTTCAAACTTCCTTGCCAATATGTTTTGAAAGCATGGAAAACAGTCAAACTCCACACAAGGCTGCTGCTGAGAACACATTCGAACAGCACTATTAATGGTTGTCAAGCTTTAAAACTCTACTTTATCTAGATATACAAATTTTAACTGAAGTCTACATAAAAGTACTATAAATAAACTCAAGGAGTTGTGGGAAAGTTAAAGCAGGAAACATGATGTCCCCATTGTAAGTACTTATTCTTCATCCTCAGTTTCCAGTCTTTTAGAAAGAATGCTTTCCGCTCTTCATTGGAAACTCCCATACTAAACACAATCAGTCCCAGAAATTTGTGGATATTAAATCATGTTCCATGACCATAAAAACCTTCATTAATTTGAGTCATTTCAATTAAAAGTGAAGGCATCTTTATCAGTTATTGTGTGACAGTTTTGGGTTTTGTTTTTTGTGTGTTTGGTTTTGGGTCTCTTCTCTTCTCTTCTCTTCTCTTCTCTTCTCTTCTCTTCTCTTCTCTTCTCTTCTCTTCTCTTCTCTTCTCTTCTCTTCTCTTCTCTTCTCTTCTCTTCTCTTCTCCTTTCCTCTCCTCTCCTCTCCTCTCCTCTCCTCTCCTCTCCTCTCCTCTCCTCTCCTCTCCTCTCCTCTCTTTTTTTCCCATATACTCTTCATAATATTTTCACCTGAAGAAGCAACTATGAATTTATCACCTCCAACTCAGACCTATGGAAAAATTACTTCTTCCTGTTTCCAGATTAACACTGCTTCTACATAGACATCAAACATCATAATTTGTGCTAAGTTCAAAAGTTACAAGAAAAATACATTTTTTAAAAAAGAAATTCCAATAACTTTCAGAAGTATAATTCAGATCATTTAAATACATACTTAGAACACTCTTCCCCTTGTTTGACCTAAGTATAACAAGAAGCCCAGGAACGTGTCTGAATAAAATTGAAAAATAAGAATTGTCAACTTGATTTTCATGCAAGCTCTACATTGTGAATGAGCAGAAAATAAAAACAAGTCCCAAAATGCAAAGTAAATAATAGAAGAAAGTAAGAAAACCCTGGCTGTTAAGAAAAAACAGACCCAGTAACTTAGTGGGAAGCCTTCATGGCACAGGTGTTAATGTCAGCTAGAAAACCAACATATCTGTGTTCATTGAAAATTTGCCTCTAGTAACTAATAACAACTTACCTCTGCAGAATGAACTTATTTCTTGATAACATTCATAATTAATTCTATCCTAATGGAGGACAATTTCTATATATTTTTAGTCTTTTGAAATTATTAAGACAGTTATAAAGAGCAGAAGAATCTGGGGATTAATTCATGTAAGAATAATGTCCAATTTAAAATTAAAGCATCAAACATCACAGCAAATGTTTGGGATATAATCACTGTGTTTATACACTAATGAATGCATTGGAAAGGATAAGGTTATACATAACATTAAATAACAGAGCTTTAGCTTGTCATTATTATTTAGGGATCATGTGGTGCAAATACTTTTAAATCCAGTACTCTAATTTGCCATGTCTGAAGGTGAGGGTAAACTTGCTCAGCAGTATAGCCTGCTTATCCCATGCTGTTTTGGTGTGTAGTTCCTTATTTCATTCTCTTCATTCACAGAGCATGAGCAGCAGTAGAAATAACACTGTGAATGTGCATGCCAGTAGAAGGTTTTTATTGCTATTTCTGCTCTTGCTCCCTGGGAGAGCAAGGAAAAAGGATGTGTATGTGGGAAAGTCTTGGTTCTTACCAGAGATCTGTGCTTCTGAAGCCATTCAGTGGTTACAGTGCTTTTAGGGAACTTGTCTTGGTTTGTGTCCACTTCCCTAACATGAACTCCCATCATTTTTTAACAAGCAATTCTACAGTAATATCCCCAATGTTATGACCCATGCTCTTTCATGATCCTTAGGCCATCATGGGCTCCCAGGAATACCTGCCTCCATGCCCATTGTACACAGCAAGTCCACTTGCTGGAGACCTTTCAGCTGCTGAGGTTCTGCTACCTTGCCCTGCTCTAATTCTCCCGTGCCTGAGATTCCTTCAGCTAAAATGGCATGCCTTTCCCCAAATCCATTTTTTGCCTCTGTTTGCAAGTCTAAGCAAAGTACCAATTAAAATTTCTTCATTTTACATAGGTTTAGAGAAATTTCCTGTGGAGGACATGAAATAGATTATATATGACTATATGTGATTGAAAGCTACAATACTTTCACAGAGGAGAATTCGCCAGCAAAAAGAAAGGCCGAAGACAAAGTGTGTCTTAAAACTTTTAGAGGAGTGAAACTTAGCCAGCAACAAATAAATTCCCTTCAGCGACTACACAACAAATTTTTATACTGAAAGTAAATATCTGCACTCCTTCAAACAAACCAAACAAAGAAAAGAAACAAAAAATAAAGCTGTTTTTTTGATATGGTTTTGATTTTGGTTTTTTTACAGATACTGCTATTACTTTATTTCCTTTTTATTCAGAAATAATTGTGTCTTCTCTATTCCCTGCAGTATATTAGGAATTAAAATTATCTATCTAGCAAGTGCTAGACCCAAGATCATATCTTACCCCTCCCAACCATATCTCACCCCTCCCAAGATAGTGCTTGAGATGCTAGATGATGAAGTACCAGACAGAATAGGACTAAATCTTAGCTTAATTGGCACAAATGTTGTCTATACAGCCACTCTGACATTTAAAAAAAAAAAAAAAAAAAAGGTAAAATTATCCAAAACTAAAATGGGATATTGGGGGTAACTAGGGAAAATATTTTTTATTTCTTTTCTTTATTGTGTTCTATGCTTACATGGCTGCAACTCATGGCCTGACATCTATTTGGCAGATATTCAGATAAAGTCACATGGTTCACCAGGCAAGTGGCTAAGAAGTTATTTACTACAGTGTGTATCCAACTAAAGCAATAGGCTTATACTTCTTTGCTTCTTATTTTCCGAGACACAGATTTTTCTGAACATGTGCAAAAAAAAAAAAAAAAAAAAAAAAAGAGAGGTTTTTCATGATTCCAGATCCCCCAAGGAGGCACTGGACTATTAGCTGATCAAGTAGGATAATAATTATTAGACATCTTTTAGTGTGCTTTATCTCGAAGGCAAAAGCCATCATACCTGGATATTTTTGTAAGACACTGTGCACGTACAATGGAAAGATATTCTACTGTTGCCCTTGAAGCCATTTAGAAAATAAATGGCTCTGAGCCCCAAGAACTTGGGGGAAAGGGGAAGAAAGAACATTATTTTGTCAGAACCTTCACCCTGATAAAGAAGGAAAAAAAAAAAAAAAGGAAAAAAAGAAAAGAAAAGAGTATATGGTTCCCAAAGGCTGTAGAACTGTTCAGTTTAGGTCAAATTCCCTTCATCTAACCTGGTAAACTTTCAGTAATATTTTCTCTTCTAAGGTACACAATCCTGGTGCACAATGTGAAGAGGAAAAGAAGAATCTAGTAACCAGAATTTCAATAGCTTGCTTTGTATACAACATTTCACAGAACATCCCAGTACAAATCATCAGGCACTCAAAATACATCACCAGTGAAAAGGTCACTGGTCACTATTTCTGATCTCATTTCTATTAGTAGCTAGTCAAGAACAATTGTAATAATGTAAAAGTATATCACAAATATTTCAATAGCATAAATGCTATCCATCTCAAAGCAGCATCTGCAAAAGCATCTAGTCGTGACAGTCACTGATGGTCTGAACACTCATGTAGATTCAGGGATGGAGCTGGATGAGGTGGCACTGAGCAGGTTATTGGTAGTGTTGCAGGTTCATACCAGCACTGCTGCTTTCTAGTCATGAGACACAGGGTCACTGCACCAAACCAGCCATGCCTGTGGAAGGAAAGCTTCTTTTCCCAGGAAAATCCAGTGCTGAACTTTTTGCTGTGCAGTATCTTCCTAGGGACAATAAAAATTCCACATTAGCCTACAAGAAACTGAGAGATGTATTTCCACACATTAAAAAAAAGTTAAGGCATAATTGCCTGCTGGCTGTCCCTAGAACTAGATGTGGTGTAATAAGTAAATATCTAGTAGCACTCTGTAGGGAAAATATGCAGACAGTTAATATAAATTTTTAGATTTAAAACAAAAGACTTTTTTTTTCCCTTGTGACCGGGAGAACAGAAGAGACTGAATTGTTAAAAAATAATTTAGTAATAAGACACTGTTGTTTGGGGTTTTTTTTCCACAGCCACAAATAACTCATCTTCAAATATTTGTCATGTCTATTTAGGCTGAAAGCGTCTTCTAAAACAACTATCAGATATTTGATCTAACAGTACAGCATCATCTACTTTTTGGCTTAACATTGCTTACACTAGAAGATGAAAAGGTCTGACAAGCCATGACTACCTACCTAATATATTAAGCAGTCTTCAGAATGGAATACTTAATACTTTTGTAATAACAATATGCTGTGCAAAGCATACAAAAAACCTAAATAATAAAATTTCCAATATACAGGTACAGAAGAGTAATTCTCTGAAAAACACCTACTGGACAAATATCAGAAAATAAATACTGGTTATTGATGGTTTAAATACAAAGATGTCCTTATTCCCTTGTAATTTATTGACTATTGAATTGGGGTAGGGGGGATTAAACAGTATATGGCAACATTTCAGTTGAGGATTAGTCCCTATATAGGGGGAAAAATCAAGTGATAGAAATAGAAACATTCATGACTATGAAACAGTTTTGTTAAGCTTTTTTTAAAATGTCCATATCAATACAGAATTAAAAAAAAAAAAAAAAAGAGTAGGGGAATTAAACATACTGCTTGACTAGAGATAAATCTGTGTTTCTAGGTTTGTGATTTGTACAGTTGCAAAATTGAAGTTCAATAATTTTTTCCTTCTCCCAAAAGAATAAAAGAAAATAGATAATATAATATAATATAATATAAAAAAAATAAACCCTAAAAATATTTATGTAACGGAAATTCTTAAATATTTAATGATAAATGAAAGTATCAAAATAAGATGTTTCAAACTGTATATAGTCAAAGTACAATCTAAAATCTTCTAAAAAGGAAAAAAATAGATCAAAAATATTTTTTTTTTTACTTTTCAAAATCTGTCAAATATTTAAGAAAAAACAAACAAACAAACATTTCCATGAAGTATTTCTAATATGACAAAACATTATTTGAACAATGTAGTAGTAGTAGTAGTAGTAGTAATTGGTTACAAAACCATCCAAATTTTATCCATCATATAAGATGCCTTGATAGATTTACTTAGTAAGGGATCGGTGTTCTAGTTGAGAATGGAAATAAAAGAATCACAAAACACTAACAATTGTTGTGGCATTATTTATTTATTCTTGATACTTACAGATTTTTACAAGTCTCTTACTAAAGCCTTCCCTTCTCAATGTTCACAGGCTCTTATCCTTAATCAAAATTATTACTATCATCTGTTAGCCCTGGCCCTAGGACTGAAATTCGTCTTCATCTCGTAAAATGTTCTTTAGCCACTGTAAACAGAAAAGGAATGAAGTAAAAGTAACTACAACTTTCTAATTTTTCACCATGGCTGGAGCTGATATAAGGAGAAAGATGGACTTTAAAGATCCTCTGAAGAGCTTGGGGGAAAGAGATCTAGAGGAAATGAGAATTTAGGGGCAGAATGACGTGTTATTATTAACAACAGAAATTAAGAAAGCAGAAAGAAATATGATGGGCAAGAGACAGAATGAAGGGAAGCATCTTGTCAGGAAGGAAAATAAACAACTGATGAGACAGAAGCCTGTGACAGAAACTGAAGTAATGAAGCAGTAACAAATCTAAAGAACAAGTGATGCTTGATAAGATGACTGTGAAGCATACTGGGTACCCAGCCATGATTCAATGACCTTGCAGCTCAAACAATATCATGCCATGCACTTTCATAAACATCACAACCCCCCCCCCCCCCCATCATGCCCCAACCTCAGTAAAAGACAGGGGAAATAAATAAATTCCCATGCTAAATAATAAATTTTAATTTCTACAACTTTAATCATGCAATTTTGTCTGTATGTTTAAGCTTGAACTTGAAGCAGTATGATAACACAGCCTTGTGATTATGCTTTTGCCTGAATTTCTTTTTTGCTCTAGTCAAGCAAAATCCACAGGTCAGAGCCCATAATTCTTTCTTTATTCATTCCCTCCTCTTCTAATGTAAGATTTCTCTTATTTATTTATTTATTTGTTTGTTTGTTTATTTTAGTCCAATAGTCACATACAAATGAACTCCAACAAGGATTCAGAATGACGTTTCCAATCTAGCACAGGCGCATATGCAAAGTTTTCAGTATCAGAATGTGTAAGATAAATGGAGGGTATTAAATTATCACAGGAGGTAATAATGCAAATAAATCTTAGTAGAAATAACACTTTCATTGTGGTATGTGGTACTAATTATTGGAAATTTGAAGCATAACAATTACTGAATTCTAAATAGTAACTGCAGTTATTTATACAGTTACACAACTATAAAGACAACAAGAATTTTCTGCTCCAAAATATCATCCCTCTCATGATTCACACTATCCAGTAGCACAACAAGCATACATATAAAGCATACGTAAAGACACTTAAATTCTGTTACTTTAGGTGTAATACTACTATGAACATATCACCTAGGTGAAAATCTCACTAGAAACTTTCCTTACATTATTATTTTATACAGATCCATACCAAATAGCATGTATTCACATGACTAATCCTGGAGAGGTTTACAAGACCACCTGCAATTGTACATGATTGCAGAATCAGAACTTATTCTTATATTGTAAAAAAAAAAAAAAAAGGCCACAAAACAAAACCTGTAGAAGTCTAAGTACACATTCAAACTATCCTAAGATATAATAAGAAAATAATTTTAGGATATTTCCCAGTATACATGGTATCTACCACATAAGTATGATGTACCTTTCTGTTCTCACAATTCTCTTACAATTGTGCTGCTAGTGAATTAATTCAGCTACCAGTATTTGTTCGTGTCACAATCTTTGTCGTTAGAATAAGATTTTGCATTTCTGAAGCCTCATCTATCATATTCTAATTCCCTACAAAATAGTGGAAAAGTATCTTCAAAAAGTGTCTCAGAATAAATCTATTTTCATGAAAAAAAAAGACTTAAATGAGAAAAATTGTGCAAAATTAAACTATTCTCAAGGCAATCTTCACTTTAATAAAAACTGAAAATGGTACAAAATTTCTGCAGTCCTATGACAAAGATGACGATGAGAATAAATTTAAAAAAAAAAAAGACATGAAAAAGACAAATTATAAGACTTTAAGCCCTTATTGATAAGGTTCTAACCTTTTTATTTCAATAAACTGTTCTCGAGGGTAGACTGAAACTGTGGTTTTGTGGGGTTTTGTTGGGGTTTTTTTGTTGTTGGGGGGAAGTAGTGGGGTGCTATTTTGGGTATTTTTTAGAGATACATTTTTCTATTTTCAAATTATAGTTTAGCTGCCACAGAAGGTTTAGGTATTTTATCAGGATTTTATTAATAAATGACTGACTCCAAAGGGACCCAATGCATTCAGGTATCTTTCTATAAACATAATATTTCATATGGACTGCCACTTTGGGAGACATATCTTTAAAATCAAATAGTTTGGCGATATTTGAGCAGCTAGAAGTCAATAGAAAGCATCATAAATCTAAAGAACATGACAATGCTTTAGCAAACATGGAGAATAAGGCTTAGTGTTAGTGTTTGATGAGTCAAAGGCCAGCTTTCTGAATCAAACAAATAAAGTACTATAGATTTATGCAGCATTTGTGTAAGCCTGGAATATGGCACCGACCATGTCAAGCTGATGGTGCTTCAGGGCTTTGATAAACATCATCAGTTTTCAAGCACAGAAAAAGTAGGATTTTTTTAACCAGGATTCAAAGAACCTAACTTTTTTCACATAACCTAGGAAAATTGGAAAGTTAGAGGTTAGCTCTGCAGTAAAAAATTAAAAACAAACAACAAAAAAAACAACAAAAAAAAAAAAACCCAACTGGGCAAGAAGGCTCACATTTGCAGCTAGACCAAAAAAAAGACACTGATGCCACAGGTATCTACACAATCTCTCTGTGACTTTACATACAGACAGAGTTTCTGTCATGGTTTAATCCCTGGCCGGCAGCTAAGCACCACACAGCCATTCACTCACCTTCCCTCAGAGGGGTGGGGGAGAGACTCGGAAGGGTAAAAGTGAGAAAACTCATGGGTTGAGATATTAAAAAAAAGTTTATTAATGGAAATAAACAACAACACAATAATAAGAGAAAAATAAGAAACAAAAAACAGCAAAGAGAGAGAAATAAAACCCAAGAAAGACAAGTTATGCAAATGAAAACAATTGTTCACTACCAACCGACCAACACCCAGCCAGTTCCTGACCCCCCTGCCAACCTCATCCCCCAGTTTTATTGCTGAGCATGGCATCATAAGGTATGGGATATCCCTTTGGTCAGTTGGGGTCAGCTGTCCCAGCTGTGTCCCCTCCCAACTCCTTGTGCACCCCCAGCCTACTCGCTGGTGGGGTGGTGTGAGGAGCAGAAAAGGCCTTGGCTCTGTGTAAGCACTGCTCAGCAGTAACGAAAACATCCCTGTGTTATCAACACTGTTTACAGCAGAAATCCAAAACACAGCCCCATAGTAGCTACTGTGAAGAAAGTTAACTCTATCCCAGCCAAAACCAGCCCAGATGGCTATGACATACAACTAGGGCTTGACTTATGGTGGAGGGGGTTTGCACCTTCTGCTCTTGAGGGAATGGGAAAGATAAAGATGGCAATGTCTGTGGTAAGAGGTACCTCAGAAGGAGTAGTGGTCATGAGGCAGTTTTTTCAGGCTTCTGCCATAGCAAATGTAAGCCACAAGGATACTGGGGCTGCAGACCAGTGACTAGGCTGCTGTGTCACCCCTGGCCTTAGGTTACAGGGGAGCAGGATGGAGGAACTACTGAACATGAACGAGTGGACATGTCATACCACCATGTGAAAAAGTGTCAGAGGTAACTGATAGCATCATGAGGAAAAGCTGGACATAATGGCTGGGTAAAGGGGACTTATTTGAGAAATGGCTGAGCTTTGTACTTAGTTGAGAAAGTCTGAGACACAAAAGCTGATAAAAGAAAAAAAGTGACAATTTTTTGCCAGTGTGTACCTCATAATGTGAAATATGTGTGAATGAGTCAGTTAAAAGACAGTATTTAGAGACATTGCTAATGTTCATAAAAGGAGAGCCTGAATCAAATAAGCTTCAAAAAAATGCTGGGAAGTAGTCCAACCTGAAGGACAGCAATGGAGTCCAAATGTTACTCGAGACATGTATAGGGTTGGATCTTTTAATTCTATTTTAACGTACAAGCCCAGACACCAACCAAAGATGTCTAAAGATTGAGATTGCTCCCTAAAAGCTTGTTTATATATAAATAAATAAATAAATAAATCAACAAATAAAAACAAAACTAATGAGCAGTAGCAGATAAAGGAAAGTGATAAACTTAATGCCTTAAAGACTATTTCACAGTTCCTTATCACTACATTAATATCTAAAATGGGTTTTAAGGAGTGGAAGAAGAAAGAAACATTTACTCTTTTCGCCTGGATTCCTGAGGAAATGTGGTCATGCTATCTACAGACTCTGCTCAGGTTCACTTACCCGTTTTGAACATACTTGATGAGGCTTCAGAACTAATTCAATTTCTACAAATTTTTTTATTATAGAAGGAAAAACCTAAATGAGTGGCTCACTGAACTTAGACCTTATAGCTTTCTGTTTCATGCAGTTGGCCGCTCAGCACATTCACAAATTTGAACTCTTCAGTAGCCTTTGGTCTCTTGTATGCTGCCTTTCCTCAGAGATTAGTGAGAAAGAATAAAATATTCTATGATGGTACAGAGTACTGAGAAATGGTCACAAGAAACCAGACTTTATGAGATACCCTATTGTAACTTTTTTTTTTTTTTAAATGACTAGGAAAATAGCAATGTTATGCAGAGATTTTTTACCCGAGAGGCCTTATAACAATTTTGGGGTGTTTAATTAGTGCAAGATTGATAAGCTTTTAATTTTCTTTTTTCTTTTTTAAAGGTGTCATCACAAATAAGGCATGGTGAGACATCATGATCTTTAGTGGTATAAGAAAATAATTAATGTTAAATATGCTGCTATATGTATGCACTGATTAATTTCTTTGAACCTTTGGAAGCTGGACATACCATTTCAAATATTTTCTAAAACTCTTTATAACATGTAGACACATATGTCAATTCTATGTGTTAGAGAGTGAACTATATTATTAAGTTTATTTGTTTAATGTTCAGGATGATCTTTTGTTGGTCTGTTTTATACAGGGAATCTGAAACAATTCTCACTGAAACAGAAACAAAGTGGGTTTTTTTGTTGTTGATGTTGTTGGGTTTGGTTTAGTTTTGTGAGGTCTTTTTTTGTTTGTTATGTTTTGTTTTGAACAGACTCAAAAGTTAGGCCAGCAAGTAGAAAAGAAAAGAGGATCTCTTTCCCCGCAGCAAGGCTGCTGAGTATGGCCAACTAATATTATGGTAGGTCATTGTTCATAACATTAATCCTCTTGGACGAGGTATGCAGAGGAGGAATATCTTGAGTGAATAGAAGACATATGAACTATACACTCTATAAAAATCTCCTCAATTTTGGTTCATAATCACCCTCCTGTCTTGAGGCTGAATATGAATTCTACAAAGAAAAGCTTTTTTTTTTTTTTTTTTTTTAAATCAAGACTTGATTAATACATGTTGATGCTTAGAGAGTATGGGAAGAAATGGAAAAAAGGGAGAGCAGTGCCTGGGAACCTGTCGCTGGGGCAGAACAGTAGATAACTTTATGTCTGAGCAGTATGACATGAAGAGTATCTGATACTCAGTCCTAAAAAGAAGCAATCTGAATCAGCCAAAAGCTAGTGAATGTAGTCATACACTTTATTTTTAAGTGAGGTGAGTCAAAACATGAGTATGGTAACTATAAGCTCATAAAACTCATGTCTGAGGTACTTATCCAAGACTCACAGATATACTCAGAAAGTCTATTAGGCATCACTTTCAAAGGATTGAACTATGCAGTAGATTCCACTTCATCTTGCGTCTCATATATTTGCAGTAATAACATAGTTTGATAGATTTGTCCAATTTTAAATTTTGGTTGAAAATTCCCATTCAAATCAATGCATTCATCAGGATGTCTGTTTATTTTCACAGAATGATCAATGATTCAGATGAATGAAAACTAGAAGAAAAGGCTGTGGATCTAAGTCTGGAGCTAAAATCTTAAGGTACAAGCCTTTTTGGATTTGGTTTTGGGTTTGTTTTTTTTTTTTTTTTCTGACATTAAGATACATTGATGGGATAAATAAGAGGGTTGTAGTAAAAATATAGTATAACGTTTTCAGAAAGAACAGAGGGCGATAACAGGAGAAGACCTATGAAAGGTACAATATGCTTCTGCATAGGTGCTCTGAATACAGACAGGCCTCTTGGAAGTTCATGGGTAATCATTAATGTGGAAAGAATATAGGCATCCCCACCATAAGAGCAGTTACCATCATTGTGAAAAAATAACAAAATCATCAAAAACATAAGACTTGCAAGGGATTGTAACTACTCATTCCTGAGGGATCTCTGAGTATAGCAAACACAGACAATTCTTGATCCAGCAAATTCTTTGAATGACTGATTTAGTGATAGGGTATGTTTCTGATTTTTTTAATATATATATACAGAACATTAAAAGCAATTAGAAAGGAGAAATTCTTTCTATTGGTGAATATCTAAATGAGAATTAGAAATATCAAGAGAATGAACATAAAATAAGAATACATTACACGATCCTCAAAAAATTAAGAAATTTGAACATCAGAATTAAAAAAAAATAAATCTGAGAAGACAATTTTACAGAGCACCAGAGAGTTGCAGGGAAACAGACATTAAGAGACCTCAAACATACATTAGTAGAAGCAAAATCACATATATTCTCCCAAAAGAAATAATATTCAGATACCTGCTTAATAAATAATGAACTCTTCATTGATCTGAAAAAGAAGAAAACACACATACAGCAGAAACAAATTCAGGTTACTAAAGGGTCTAAAAGAACAGTGCAGACAAGCAGGGGAAAAAACCCCCACAAAACAACAAAAAGTTCAAGACATGAAATAAAGTGCAACTGACATTTAGGAGATAAAAAGTAGGTTTTGTAAATATATCACTATTAATTGAAAGATAAATTGCTGATATATTTTATTTCTAACAGACAAAAGACACAAAGTGTTTAATTTCCATTTTCCATCAGTCTTCATTAGAAAAGCTTAATGTGTTTCAGATGGTTAACACAATTCATATCACTATGAAGTTATGATTTTACAAGCTAGAGTTTGCTGAAATGAAATGGAAGTTTTACAATTGGATGGTATGACTAAGTTTGATTGTTGTAATTCTTAAAAATGTTTGAAACAATCTTTTATTTGTGAAAAATGGTCAAGATATCTCGGAAAAGGGCAAACACAATTACTATCTTCAAAATGAAAGACATAAAGGCAAAGAATTATAAATCAGTCATCTTCAATTCAATTCAATGGGCAGTGTGGCAAATACAAACTCCTCAAAGAAAAAAACATGTTAAACCAGCATATTTTTCTTCTACAGCAGATAGCAGGCCTTTTCAAAGAAGAAGAAAGTAATAGATCCATAATTTCTTTCTCTGATAACATCTTACATGATATTTCCATGACAAGGTTGGGAGGAAAAAGTGACATAATATTGTTGGAACTCCTTTCACATGGATAAAAAACTATATGGTCATTATTTTTAACTACTGTCTTGATACAGTTTGTTACCAAAGTGGAAGAACAATGCAAGAGCTGATCTACAAGTAGTTTCTCCTAAGTGAGGTATCAGTGAATAGCTTTATTCAACCTGCAGATAGTATAGGCCTAAGAGGGACTGTAAATGTATTCATGGGCTGGATTTGATTTCAGAATGATCTGGATAAGCTTATGGAATGATTTAGACTAAAATAAAAGAAAGGTGAAGCTCAATATAGACAAGCACGCTTGTGTGAGAACATTACAATTTTGAATGCAGTATCGGGAACAGTTCATTAGGAAGTGGTTTTGTAGAAAAGAAGCAAATGGCCAAGAGTATGAGCAGGAACAAGGGAATAATATTGTTGTTAGAAGAGCAAATTAATATGAGAGGAACACATGGGAAGCCATTTACTAAGAATAAATAAATTTTCTGTAATATTTTATATATGCATCAAGAGAGATTAATTTTGGGCAGAATGATCAGATGTTGAGAAAATACGACCTGTCAGAAGACTGAAGTGAATGTATGGTTTAACATAAAAAAAGAAAACTAGTGTCCTGGTTCTGGCAAGGATAGACTTAATTTCACAAGGAGCTAGGACAGGTGACCCAACCTGGCCGGGGGCTATTCCATACCATGTGACGTCAGGATCACCATAAAAGGGGGGCTAGTTGGGCAGTGGGGGGGGCGGCGCGGTTCTGCCATGGGCTGAGTGTCTGGTCGGTCAGTCGGTCTGTCGGTCGATCAATTGGTAAATTGTTCTCTGTTATCACCCATTGTGAATATCTGTTATCACTACTGTTGTTGATTGTTTCCCTCTCCCCTGCTGTCCCAGTAAACTGCCCTTATCCCAACCCTCCAGGCTTTGCCGTTGTTTTTCCGGTCTCCTCCCCATCCTGCTGGGGGAGGGGTGAGCGAGCGGCCGCGTGGCGCTCAGCTGCCAGCTGGGGCTAAACCATGTCAGCTAGTGAAGGGTATGAAGCACAGTTGAGGTATGTAAAATGCTGTTGCAAGAAGAAAATAATGAGTTAGTTATTTCATATTGGACAGGGCAAATAGTAATTAAATTAATTAAAAGATTGGGTTTGACTCAGAAAAAGCTAACTTTAGGGATAGTGAAGCACTAACGTAAATTTTCTATGGAGGTTAGAATCATAGAATCATAGAATATCTCAAGTTGGAAGGGATCCATAAAAATCATATAGTCCGACTTGCTGCTCCTCACAGATGTGCCTAAAACTAAATCATGACTGAAAGCATCATCTGCTCCTTGAACTCTGACAGTCTTGGTTCCGTGACTGCTTCCCTTGGGAGCCTGTTCCAGTGACTGACCACCCTTTCAGTGAAGAACTTTTTCCAAATGCACAATCTGAACTTTTGCTGACGCAGCTTCATTCCATTTCCTTGTGCCCTGTCGCTGGTTGCCGGACGAGATCAGCACCTCCCCCTCCACTGCACCCCTTGAGGAATTTGTAGACTGCAATGAGGTTGCCCCTCAGCCTTCTCTAAGCTGAACAAACCTCCTCATAAGTCTTGCCCTTGAGACTTCCGTAATTTGACCTCTTTAGGAGTGACTTGGAAAAGTCTGTCTTGGATGATGCATTAGAGTTGATCCTACTCTAGGTCAGAGAATGAACTAGACAACATATCGAGATCTTCCAATCCTATATTCCCATGAGTCTAAAAGACCTGCTGTTCTTTTTAAGTGATTTTAGTTATATGCCACTGCTTTATTTCATACAACCAATGGACAACTTAACACATCAGCCTGACATTGTCTGACAGTGAAGTATACACTGGCACAACTAGAAATATATATATAAAATAAATTTCATCACGAACAACATGATATTGATTATTTGTGTACTGTATGTTTTCTCTAAATTCTATTAAACCTACTTGTTCAAAGCGCCTCTAAAAAACTTTTTTTTTGGTGTGTTTTATCTAATTATCTAATAAATTAATACAACAAGGGAGCTCATTAAATTCAGAGCAAGGAAGAAGGAAAAGGTGTTGCTAGAACTTAATTAGCAAGATACAAAGATACCAATTAACACCTATAGCTCAGGAAAGGAAAAACTTTTTCATGCACCATACTAAAAAAATACATTCACAGCTGGTTACACATATTTAAGTGGCATGCAACTAAATTTGGTGCTAGTGTTGATATTAAGTAAAAAGGATCATGAAAAGGAAAAAACAACTTTCCCAGGGTAGCAACCAAGATTCCTTTTTATTGGTATAAACGCCGTCTCTTTAGCTATTTAGATTAATGACAGAGTAATTATGGAAAAAATTGTGCTACAGAAATGGCTAAGAATGATATCATCTTTTTTTCTACCAGATGTACCACACTAATGTGTGCCAATAATAATTTAAATATACAGTTTGTAATTAACACCTCTGACAAGCTAGAAAACAATTATTTTCTTTTTAAGATAATAAACTGACTGCTAAGAATAAGATTCTTCTTAAATATCAATCCTTCTTCTTTTACTCATTTTGAATGATGTTATCATGAGATCTAATGGTCACTGAATTTTAAGTAACACAGGGAACCATCTAGCTCTATAGATTCAAAATGAGCATGAAGAGCTATAACCTATGAAGGAAATGGTGGTTATTTTTCACATGCTTTCCTACCTGTTAGAGATTATTCTTCCTAAAATGAATAAAGAGACATGTCTCCAAATTACAGTGCAAACTAAACCAAGAAAATTTTAAGATGGACAAGAAGCTGCAGAGAGCCAGCAAGAAATACTGTCTTCAGGGTGCATATGAAGTGCAATATTTTTACAGAGCTGAGGCATGGAGGCCTGCAGGGCATTTTATTATGTCCATAAAGGGTTTAGAACAAAACCACCCCTGAAGGAATGAGGAATCAATACTTTTTTTGAGGACTGCAAAAGGCTTGCTTTTTCAGTTTTTCCAGGTGTGGCAGCATGTGCACCTTTCAGTGATAAATAGTATTTGTCTAAGGAAGAAGGAGGGCAATCTCTATTCCATCTGTTGAAATGGAATCCAAAATACTCCAAAACTTAAAATCCATAAAATGTAAGAAACAGTGCACAAGAAGAATCAAGATTACCTAAACTAATAGCTGTCTCATTCATTCAGGAACTGCAAGTTTAAGTACGCTAGTATGCTTCTGTATTCCAGAGCTATCTGAATAAAGAGCAAGAGCAGAGACCGTGTTCCAAAGTAAGTGGCTAAGCACTGGGATATACAAAGTAGAGAGGCTAAGAGGGCACATTTACTTGCTCATTTGTGGGCTTGCACACATGATGCATTAGTTTCATAGTATGCTGCAGAGTTTCTTTTCAGTGCAAATTCAGTTTGCACTTGAAATCTTACAATACACACCTGAGCTTGCTGCTGGTTTTCTCAAAGCAGTTTTCCTCCTGTTGGAACAAAATTTAAGATGTCAAACAGGGAATCATCTGTAGATCACTCCTTGAAAACTGGATGCAAGGTCCTCCAGCAGTTAGCACTCCATACATGTTCAATTTATGCCTAGAACCTGTAACTGTCATTGACCTCATTTCCTGTGAAGATACAATGTGGGTGTACACTCCTAGAACCAAAAAGAACCATGTAAAATTAAATTGTGGTCTTTCCTTCTTTGTGGATCATTAGTCCATGATGTAGATGCATCTGACAGCAAATTGGCTCTGATACATTCAGAAACAGACAGTTCTGGGTATGTACTACCAGACAGACTTTTATGACTATGCCCCCCCAAAATTAGCTTTTAACTACTAATTTAACATATTGCATCTTTTTACTTAGCCAAGTCAAAAACACTACCTCATCAAACATTTCTAATCATGCAGTCTTAAACTTGGCTAAGCATCCTTCTCCAGTTTATTAGACCTGGTTAAGCACAGGTGTTGGATTCATGCTCCTGCCTGTAGGCATCTGATGATATTTCTGACTCTGTGCAGTACCCTGCTGACACTCTAACTGCTGCTCCAGTCACATTGTGTCACATTGACCAGCCCTGCCAGCCCAGGCCACCTAGGCTGACACCAGGTGTGACAGTTCAAGCATCTTAATCTCTTCCTAAATGTTCTTCCTGTCTTTCTTAAAGAGAGATGAGAATGGAGGCTTGACCCAATGAAAAATTTTATTGCAAACTTAATTCACAAGGACTAGACTGGGATTGTCAGACAATATGTAACTTAATGACTTTCTTTTAAAATGGAAGAAAAGGAGGACTTTATTTTAAAAGAGCAGTCTGGTGTTTAAAATCCTATAAAGCTCAGCGAATTCAAAATTCACATCTGCCACCTCTCAGGAGAGTGTTTTTTGCATCAAGCAACTAAGCCATGTTCCTGTCTGCTTTTTCTGGTTCTCTTCCTCCCTTTTCCTGAGCCACCAGTTTCATGCTTATTACAACATTGCAAAGCAGAGAGGGGTGAAAGCATCCTTCTCCTGTAGCTGAGCAATTGGAGGAAAAAGACAGCTAAAGCTTCACAAAAAAATATACTTTACACTATCTTGAATTGTTATAATTTAGTAGTATTTTGGTGAATGATTTTCAGAGTAAGTTAGCAAAGAGCAAATGCTAATTCTGACAATACAAATAAAACCTGGATTTCCCTTTCTGCTTAAAGTGTGACTATTTGAATTTCTCCGAAATTTAGTATTTCTCAAAGAGGTAACAAGGAAGGAAAATATTCAAGATGTGGATGACTTTGGAACCAGTTAAGCAATTTCAACTGTTCTGGATAGTCAGCGTATGTAATTTTCTCACAGTAGGTAATCTTTCAGCCTTAGGTCATGATAGAAAGTTTCATCATTGAATGACTCTTGCTTTTTCAAAATCAGCGAAGTTAGTTGCAGATCAGATGCTCTTGCAAAATTATGAAAGACAGGATGTGTCTTTGTTGGGAGGGTAGTGAGGTCAACTTTCTGGCTGAGGTAATATTTGAAAGACCAACAATCGGAAAAAATCTTTTATTAATGTATCTAATGACCCAATCAACACTTTCTCTCCATGTATGCATTTTTAATGGCAATTACTTCAGAAGCCTCAGCAGTTCTCAAGATATTTCAATAAAAAGTCTGAAAAGAATAGAAGAATATAATTTCTTAACTTGATCTAATAGCTTTGAATGTTATTCAAAGTTGTCATTCTGAATAACATAGACAGATTTATCAGAATTAATTCTATTTATAAGCAGAAATAAATCTTTGAAAGACCTAAAGCAAATTTAGGACATTTTGATCACCACTGTATTCTCTACCCATTATCATTCCTTTGCACCTGGAGTACTGCATCCAGCTCTGGGGCCCCCAGCATAAGAAGGACATGGAACTACTGGAGCAAGTCCAGAGGAGGGCCACGAAGATGATCAGCGGGCTGGAGCACATCTCCTATGAAGAGAATTGGGGTTGTTCAGCCTGGAGAAGAGAAGTCTCTGGGGACACCTTAATGCAGCCTTCTAGTACTTGAAGGGGGCTTATAAGAAAGCTGGAGAGGGACTGTTTATCAGGGAATGCAGTGATAGGACAAGGGGTAATGGGTTTAAGGGATAAAAGAGGGTAGATTTAGATTAAATATAAGGAAAAATCTTCACTGTGAGGGTGGTGAGGCACTGGCACAGGTTGCCCAGAGAAGCTGTGGATGCCCCCTCCCTGGCAGTGTTCAAGGCCAGGTTGGATGAGGCTTTGGGCAACCTGGTCTAGTGGAGGGTGTCCCTGCCCATGGCAGGGGGGTTGGAAATGGGGATGATCTCTAAGGTCCCTTCCATTCTATGATTCTATGATTCTTTTTACTGTTCATTACAAGAAAACAAAATCCCCTACAATCTACCTTCTTATCTACCTTCTTAGGCAGACTGTAGCACAGTGAATTCCTTGCCTTATTCCTCTGTCTTCTTCTATCAACTTTGCTAAGCTTTTTTTTTTTTTTAGATGTACAGTGACTTCAAAGTGATCTCAACAATGTCAATTTTAATGGCTACTGCATGCTTTCATACATAAAAGAATATGAAATTTAGTAAGCTGCAGACATTTTGACCACTCCCTCTGCAGCATGAGAATTTCACATAGTATTATATTCATGCCTATCCTTGGAGTCAAGCTTTGTTTTGTTTGTTAAATAGTAGTTTTAAGGTTTTTTGCCCAAAGGGATCAAGGTGCTCTATCCACTAGCTAAGAAAATATAGATCAACCGATAGCTTACTAAAAATGACTGTCTTTTTGTGTGATTTTTCTGGCAGCTGTGTTTAGTGATTCATAAGTACAAATATAAATAATGTAAAAGGTTTTAGAAGTTTTATGCTGTGGGCATGAATTTCATCTTTTTATGAGGATTAAGAAATCTGCATACTTTTCCAAATAGTGTAAAAAGAATGAAGAGACATTTGTTCACCTTGATAAAAACACCAACCTCATGTGAGTTTTCACAGTGTATTCCTTATATACCTCCAATCACTGTATTTCATGCAACATTAATTTCTATAAACTTCAGATATAAAATGTTTATTGATCACTTTCATTATTAAGGAATGACAGGCAGACAGGAATTTCAGTTCTCCATATCTGTGCATCTTTACTATTACGATACAGTTAAATTGTGTTTTTTTTCTCTTGAATCACATCCCTAAATATGAAAAAAACTTTAAAGATATCTTTAAATAAAGCCATTACATATAAAGAATATTCTGTCATAGGAGCTGAAAGTATAGACCATTTAACAGAAAAAAACAATCTAAATATGCTGACTCATCTCTTCAGGCAGGCATTTCTGACATCTTGCTTGTCTTAGCCTCATATAAGAACAGCCTTTCTCTGAATTTCTGTGAATCTTGGCACCATTTTGTCCAGCTGATTGACTTTTTTTCTGATTTCTCTTTTTGGTCATATGTTCCTTTTGCTGTTTTTTTGTTGGTTGCTTGCTTGGTTGGTTGGTTTGGTTGTTTTTGGTTTGGGGTTTTTTTTTTGTTTTTTTTTTTTTCTATGGGAGAGGTGTTTGTGTGTGTGTATAAAGCTGTTTTAAACTCTGAAACAACAGGCTTCATGATTTACTGTTTGATTATTCCTCAGATATTACGAGACATAGGCAAACAGGAAAAGTCTGCATCTCAAAAGAATATTTCAACTAAATAAATTATTGGCAAACTTTATTTCACTAAGACAAATGGAAGACTTTAATAAAATATAAATTACTTTGGCTACCAGTGCCAAGCACCTTAAGTAGTTGTCAGGGATTATTTCTTCTAGACGTAGTTAAGTGGAAAACTGAAGAATTTTCCACCACGCGTGGTCTAGACAATATTTTCTTTTACAAAGATGTGGTCCTGACTTGAGAACAGACCCCAGACTCAGGAGACCCAAGGTCAATTACTGGCATTAGTCAAAATTCAAATTCTAGTATTGGAACAAGTTTTATTGTGCTTTTATGTCCATAAGCATTTTTTTCCTTTTAACAGCCTCATAGGATTGCTGCTAACCATGGGATGATGAAACTAATCTACTTTTTATAGTCATTTAAACTCAGTTAAAAAAAAGAACAAAATTCTACTCTCAAAAGATTTTCTAAGAAAAAGTTGCTACAGGCTTCAAAATGTATCACCAAAACACAGGTAATAGCAATATATTCTGATTGGCATTACATAAACAGCACACAGATTTTACTATAATAATAATAATAATAATGTGGAGTATTTCTACTGTCTGTTGAAATAACTTAAAACAAATGCTAAAACTAATTAATACTTTAAAAAAAATACAATTTTCTTTTTTCTTTTTTTCTTCTTCTCCTTCTTCCCTAACCAGAAAGTCAGGAATGCAGTTTTATTACCACCTATCTTCATAAAATTAAACTTTGGACAATAATTTATGCTTTGTAGTATGGTTTGGCAGAGTTTTTATACTTTTTTTTCAGTGCACATATTTAAGACCACACTTTTTCCTTTGATCTTTCAAAACTTATTTGACTGGTTACATGGCCCAAAATGTATCATGTCTCTCCTGAATTTCTTTAAAACATGAAAAAGAAAAATGCATGCTTTTTTTAGTAAAAAATCCAAATGCTTGTCCCTTATCAGCAAATAGAAAGCCAGTGGCTTCTTCTAGCTAGTTGCATTCACTCCTTCAGTTTCCAGATGCCTTCTTTCCTTAGCTCATGCTCAGATAAGAAATTGTAGCAAGAACCCACACTGTGCTATAGATTCTCAAAATTTCCTATCCCTATCATAACCAGCTGCTTCCATACAACCAACAACAATTCAAGCATATATTTATAATATTGTCTGACCTTGAGTTTCAGTTGGCTCAGCTCACAGTCTGCAAGTATACAGATGTTCATCCCTGCTGGACCACAGTGATGCCTCTTAGATATCTTCAAAGGAATTGCTGAAAAGACCATTAGGACATGGTTGTCTTCTGAGTAACTTTGGGCTCTCTTTCTAATTCTCCCAATTTTACTGTGTACAAGACACAGATGGTTTAAATAAGTCACATTTCCTTCCTACTGCATCCTCTTTTTGGAAGGGGATTATAGTCAGTATATCTGTTATTAAATAGACCAAGTAAAACATACTACAAGAACACCCATTTTCTTCTCCTGAACTTTCTTCTCCCTAAGGTAATATGAAAAAGTCTCATTTTCCTTGAATCTTATAAAACAAACAGACATATAACAAAACAAATTTAAAAGGTTGTAAGCTCTTCTTTGAATCTTGATTTTTTGAAAAATGATAGTTTAGGAAGCTTGCAAAACACTGGTCTTTTATAGAACTAACTAGCCTGACTGATCTGCAAACAAAACACAAGTTTCAACTCTGTATTTATACATCATTTTCACTGAAATGAAGCCAAAAAGTGATAGTGGTTACTGCTCAAAACAAATTGCTTAAATTCTAGCCATAAATTTTCAACTGTATGTATCTTAGCTTAAGGTGATGGGAAATACAGCAACTGGGATCCATCAATACCTAAATGATTTTTGTAGACAAGGAATAATATTTGTTCTTAATGTTACCATGTTCTTGATTTCATAATGTTGCCTGACATACTGTTGCTCTGACCAAGATAAAAACTGACTTTTATCATATTGGACCATATCTATAGGAAAGATTATATCCAGTGCTATATAAAGTTTAGTGGATATAATCTCTGTACTTACAAGATTGTAATGAAGAATTTAACTGTAACCAAATTAAAAAAAATCTCCTGATTAATATTCAATTTTCCTGTTTGGATGAATGAATTCTGTATGCTCCCGTGTATGAATAATATCTGTAGCTACAGAATTCAAAAACATTTTTTAAAATCTGACAAATTTACATATACAAATGTTGCCTTTAAAGGAACATTAATGGAGACTTTTTTGTCTTGTTCCTCTAAGGCTGAAACCTTTACGGACTTTTTGAAAGGGGCAAAAGTGTGAATTTTTGAGCTGCAAAACAAGAGGATGGGGACAAAATCAGGACATAAAAGAATGAGCTCTATTATGGTCTTATTGTATTTAATACTTCAAAAAATTTGTAAAGATATTTAAATGGCAGGAAGGACAGGGGATTTTATTATTTCTTGATGGCTTAGCATTAATGTGGGGCGGGGAGGGGAAGAAATTCTGAGTCTTCAGTATTGCTGCTATAGTATTCCTAGCACTGCACTTTGGTCACAACAACCCCATGCAGCGCTACAGGCTTGGGGCAGATTGGCTGGAGAGCTGCCTGGAGGAAAAGGACCTGGGTGTGCTGGTTGACAGCTGGGTGAACATGAGCTGGCAGTGTGACCAGGTGGCCAAGAAGGCCAACAGCATCCTGGCTTGCATCAGGAATAGTGTGGCCAGCAGGAGTAGGGAAGTGATCATGCCACTGTACTTGGCACTGGTGACATTGCACCTCAAGTGCTGCGTTCAGTTTTGGGCCCCTCACTACAAGACAGACATTGAGGTGCTGGACCATGTCCAGAGAAGAGCAACAAAGACGGGGAAGGGTCTGGAGCACAAATCTTATGAGGAGCGGCTGAGGGAACTGGGGTTGTTTAGCCTGGAGAAGAGGAGGCTGAAGGGAGACCTTAGCGCTCTCTACAACTACCTGAAAGGAGGTTGTGATGAGGTGGGTGTTGGTCTCTTCTCCCAAGCAACAAGTGATAAGAGAAAAGGAAATGGCCTCAAGTTGTGCCAGGGAGGTTTAGGCTGGATATTAGGAAAAATTTCTTCACTGAAGGGGTGGTCAGACATTGGAACAGGCTCCCCGGAGAGCTGGTAGAGTCACCATCCCTGGAGGTGTTCAAAAAGCACGTAGACATGGCACTTCGGGACATGGTCTAGTAGACATGGTGGTGCTGGGTTGACAGTTGGACTTGATGATCCTAGAGGTCTTTTCCAACATTAAAGATTCTATGATTCTATGATTCTCTGTTTTCAAAACTGGTAAAAGGATGATTGATTGATTCAAACCACACCACTACCGTCGTATATTGCTGCTGTTACTTCTTCTATAAATCTTATACATTTCTTACTCAAGGACAAGCACAAAGTCCACACACAAGAAGGAATAAGGTCTTGCAATATTACAGACTGGGATGGACAAACTGAGGAGCAGCTCTGGGGAAAGACACTGGTGGCCTTGCCATACTACAAACTCAGACATAAGCCAGTAGTAAGCCTTGTCCTGCGTTTTCAAGGCAGCAATATCACAATAATCACATCAAAAGTACTGTGTCCATCCAGTTTTGGAAGGACAGCACAAACTTCAGTGATTCCAGCAGAAGCCACTAAGTTTGGAGCTGAAGTGACTGGTAGACCCATGACAAGAAACTGTGGAATAAGCTTGTCCGGCCTGTGACAGAGAAGGATTTGGGGCCACCTCACAGCCACTGTTTCCTGTGGGGAAGTCATTAAGAAGTAGAACCAGATACTTCTCAGAGATATATGGTGAGAGAAGAAAAAGTTAGTAAAAATTGAAACAAAAGAAGTTTCTATTTGATGTAAGGAGAAAGGAGGAGAGAAGTGAGAACACATCACCCATAGAGGTTAGTCAGGCTCCATCCTTGTAGTCTTTTCAAGACCCACCTGGAAAATACCTTGTGAAACACAGTCTGAACCCATAGTTCACCCTTCTCTGAGTAGGAAATTGGACTAGAGGCCTTCTGAGGTCCCTTCCAACCTGAATCATTCAACCTGAGTTATTACATTATCATACTGGCTACTGCACACAGGATTTAATTCTATCAAATGACGGCCCGTGTTTTGAGTTGTCAAATATTGATAAATTGGAATACAGGTCATGCCAGATAGCTGAAGAAGAAATAAGGGAAAGAAAGTAGAATCTTTTGGGACAGAAGACAGCATGGAGCAGGTATCTTGAAATGTGTTTGTGAAAGGAAAGAAAAACAAACTCCAAACTTCAAAATTCCTTTGTGCAATAAAAAGAATATTACAAGTAATTTACCAGTGAGTGACACCCTAAATCCATATTAAATTCCAATAAGAAAAACTTTTAAAAATATCTATTCAAGGAAATCTATGGCATAGATCACTAACTCAACTTGCTCAGTTGTCATAATCTGTCATTTTTAAAGAAGAAAGTACATGTTTCATGGGATACTTTCTTAAAAGTCCTTTACTTACTGTCTCTCTCATGACAAATGCAAAGTTAGTCAAGATTTCTTTTAAAATTTTGATATATATTCACCAAAATTTCATAGTTCTGGGCAGTGACAGTCTTTACATAGTTTTGAAGCAGTAAGAGAAAAAAAATCAGCGTTACTATATGGATTAATTAGTGTTGTTTAATAGGCATCATACCAGTTTATCATTTCACATGTGCACATCAAATAATTCATTTAAGGTTTGTGTTTATTGTCTGCAACATATTATTGGGTTTTTCTTTCCCCTTATCCATGCTAGTCCTTCTTTCTTCATAACAGAAGTTCATTAATTGCTGCAGGATTATCATTCTTAACAGAAATTTTAAATGAGACTAAATGAAATGTATCAGTTCCTCTTCTGGTAGCTGGTGGACTTTTCTGTCCAGAGGCTAGATCAGTTCAGGGACAAAATCAAAAAGGTGATGACTTGAAGTCAGCAAGCATTATTCAAAACAAGTTTTTCTGGTCTTGAATGATTAAATCAGCATCTCCTAGGTTTAGTTACCATGTTACTACGCTCCAACAACATCACTTTGGTTTGTAAAGACTTTGCAATAATTTGTTTTCTCTAAACCAATTTGTATCTTGTCAAAGTGAGATTGCAGTTTTACAACCACCTGGGGAATAAGTGATCCCATTCCATAAATAACAGTCATCTGCATAATATGTACTAAGATGTCCCTGTAGACTTCAGAGATATTATATATGAATAGAAAGACACAGACTCATTTAAGAGATTTATGCAAGAGAGTTCAGTTGATACGCCTAAACAAATGCTTTTATATCACCATACAGACAAATCTGTATAAGTAGTTTGAGAAGTTAGAGTATTGCAGATGTAAAAATAGAAAAGTTAATAAATAAATAAATAAATGGCTATTTAAATAATGGAAAACTCTTCTTGGAATCACAATGTCCAAAGTTGGGAATATGAAAATATTTTGTGATGGCAAGAGATATCATAGCTACAGGAATAATGCAAATTTACTAAGAAAATACTTAAAGTACATATATATGTCTGTTGTCTGATTCTGTTTGCATTCAAAAATATAAAACTTTTTCATACATACAAAATACATTAAAGAATGCTAAACGACTTCCCCCGCAGAGTCACTAGATAATCTGAATTAGTCACTTAACAAATTAAAAGAGTTGATGGAAAAGACTATTGAGCCTACTCTAGCTTGAAGATAAGATAGAATAAGATGGAAGGTACTTAGCATCTTCATCAGGTGTGGGGAAACATGTCCCATTTTCTATATATAAGCAAACAGAGAGTTCTGCTTTTCTCTTTGTGTCCTTGTAGGTTTTAGAGAAGTTTAATATGTAGTAGATGTTTCCCAGTCTCTCCAACCTGTCATGATGATACTTCACTCTGTCAAATCTGACCGAAAGGTAACTGGGAAGAAATCAGAAGAAGCAATGCTAGGTTCCTTCCCTAAACAGAATGAGACAAAGTGATCTCCAAATGCCAATACACAGAGTAGCAACAGAGCTATGAGAATAAGCACCAGAAAAAGAGAGCTTATCCTGCTCCTATGCTATTCCTTCAGGAGTTCTACAAAAGCTGAGAGAAAAGAAGGAATAGTTTACTTGAAGCTAAAACTCGCTGATTTAAGTACAATATAATCTCTGTAAAGATTTGCCTATGGATAGCTATCATCTAATCGGCTAACAATGTTTTCCATCTGTTTATGACTGAAAATTATCTGTGGATGGAGAGAAACACAAGAAGTTGGAATAGATTTTAAAACTCAATCTTGTAAAAATTTTGGAGGAAAAGACCTCATACTTCAAAAATTACTGAGTTTTGGATCAAGTGCAAAATCAATATGACCTCATCCTTTTTACAAATAACCCCACTACTTCTAAAAAATGAACTGGGAGTCAGTTCATACAACTCTAGTGAAAAGCAGTAGATTGTCAGATAGACACCAGACTTCAGAAGCAGGAAGTATTTCTGCATTTGAATAGATTCAGCAAACTACAAAGTGGCAAACTTTATGGTCAAGGTGAGAAATGGCATAACCTTGCCATTATCAAACAGTTGTCAAGAGTGTCATAAGGTTATGAATGTTTGTATAACTGTCAAACATCACTAAATCCCAGTATTCTTACTTGTAACTCTTCCATAAAATAAAATTTAAAAAAAAATGCAGATTTACTCCTTTAATTCTATTAAAAGAATATGGAATCTCTGATTTTGTTGTTAAACTATGTCAGACATAGTTGAGTAGAGGGTAGAGGAGAATAGCGGAGTATGATACATGATGTAGTGGCATTAATTAGGAACCCCAAATTAAATCCACTGAAGTTAATGAGAGTTTCTTCAAATGTGTCAGTGAGTTCAGACTATGACAAATCAACTGTTGCAATATCCTTAAAGACAGGCTAGATTAACCAATTGTTCTGAAATCATGTAAAATCATCCCTTACACTTTCCTGAAAGAAACAGAACAAGAAATGAGCAAAATTTTTAAGCAAAGGAATGTAAAATAGAATTCTTTTAACAAGTCATTTAAATAATAGGTAAATAAGACCAACTTGAAATAATTTCAAAAAGACTATGACAAAGACACTTGATAAAGACTCTAAAAAGGCATGCGATAAGAGAACAGTGTGACTGGGAAATAGCGGGGACAGAGAAGTATAACAGCACTCAGAAACTTTTTGTCAGAACAAGTGAAATAGCCTGGGGAAGAGAATTCACTGTAATATTTTTTAAATGCAGTGGGTTTTCTCTCTCCTCCCAAAGAAGGAAAAAGTAGCTAAACACTGACCCTGGTAGGTTTGGGGTATTTTAGTTTTCATTTCAATCTTAACTAGAGCCAGAATACATCTGGATTTCCTCAGACATGTCCTCCCTTTTCTGCTGAGAAATTTTCTCTGTCTGGGAACTGGAGAAGTTTGTGCCCCCAGCTGGGATGTCCAGAATTTCCAGACATGTTCACTATGCACGTACAGATTAACTTTGCAGTATAGGCATAGTGAGTCTGCTGCTTCTGGGAAACATCAGTACACTGTGCATATGCGATACAGTTGGTCTGCACACACGCAGCAAGCCTAGCGTGCTCCAAACACATTGTATTTATGGCACACCCTGTGACAAGCACATGAGTTTCTATCCAGGATTTCCAAGACAGAAATAGTTTTGAATCATTTGTGGATTTTTCTCCTGCTTCCTGGAAAAAGCCAATCTTACCACAAGTATGAATGGCACTGAAAAAAGCTGAAGGAAGAAATCACAAAAGTTGAAGAGATAAGATCATGACAACCCTAATGAATGCAGACTGCAGGGACAAGCATCAGAGGCAGCTCACTGTGATTTATGGAATCATCTCTAACCAAAAGCTAAACTCAGATAAAAAGCTCTTTAGTGTCTACAGTATCACTGTGCTGCTAATAAGGAGAGTCAGTGTGAATGAATGAAAGAGATTTTGTTTTGCTGAGATTTGTGACCTCCAGAGAAGCAATATGTTTCTGAAGAGCAGCTGTTGCATCTGCCTTAAGGCAATGAGTACATCCTGGTTCCTGAGCATGACTTAAATGTAATGGTTAATGGTTCAACAGTTGTGCTGAAGATCTAAAGAGATGATGCCATTTTCCTTTAGTTGACCAAGATACTTCCATCATAAAAATACACTTCAAATTCTTTTGGCATTAGCTCTTTAAAAAATACAGGAAATAATGGTCATCTTATGCTTTCAGGTAAATAGTGCTGGAACTGAATTAGGTGCAGTTACATAAATAGAATTACTGCGTAGATGTGACCCACAAAATGAATTGGCCAAAGTCAGCCTTTATATGTATTGTGAAGAAACTCAAAAAATGAATTGAAACACAAAGGTACCAGTACTTCAGAGACAATTCCTCATCAGAAATTGCATACATTTGTATTGGGAATATGCCAGTTCCTACTGTTTCATATCCATTTAAAGTCTTTGGTCAAAGAGATAAAGTGGACGAGTCATATTTCTCTGATAATATTGTGCCTGCAGGATGCAAGTGATAAGTGGCAGAATTGTCATTAACATAATGTGACAATGCCAGATTAATTCTAATTATCCTGATCGTTGAGCATTTAAATGAAAATGAAGACATTAAAGGTAACTAATTACTGAAAAGGCTACTTCTGAGAATAAAATATGAAAGGTTTTTAAAAAAGACAGCGTAAAACAATGGGCCTGAACTGTCTAACATCTTGTAAGTTTGTTTATTTCTAATGAACCTGCTTGAAAAAGCAGTATGATTTTGTTTGCAAAAAGCTTGAAAAATGTAAAGTATCATTCTGCTAATTACATATTTTATCATATTTCATCAAACATATGGACACTATTAATAAAATAACTGCTTCATTATCTGTAAATTCTCAGGCATAAATAAAGATTACAGTTCATAATGCAGCTGATTGATCATAATGAATTTGTAAGGAAAAGATGAAAGTAATACATAGTTGAAATTCACTAATAATGAACTATGAAAAATACAGTTCACGCAAAGCATTAAGCCCTCACTGTTCAGTAAAATCTCACAAGGAAAATATATGACAATTTATAAGATAAAAAATATTTTAAAGCAACTCATTTTGCAATTATCTACAGAAATTAAAATATCAATTACATAAGTGAATTACTATATTATTTTTTTGTCAGTATTTGATCATGTTACCTTTTTTATTTATTTCCAATCTCTATTTCTCCAAAAAGCAAAAGCTATCAGTAAAAAGAACAAATTATCTTCCTAAAACAAAACAAAACAAAACAACACAAAAAGGAAATCTTGGTGATTTCTTTTCCTTCTGTACTAGCAAAAATCCAAAATTAAGTGCCTTATTTAGTGTTGGGGGTGAAGAAATTCTAGCAAATGAGTATACTGTATGTTGTCTTTCCCCCTGACAGACAGTAACCACAATCTTAAAAATAAATTGTGCCTGGTCTACAGCAGCCAGCCTGTTAAGTGTGTGCCTGGGGCTTGTTTTTAGCCCTGGCTATTTCACATTGAACCTGATTCAATAATGTACTGCCAAGAACAGGCTAAAAAGAATTAGTGTCACAAGGGTTGCAGCAACAGTTAAAGGAATTACATTCAGTTATTAGAAATGTTGACTTTCTACTCACACTTTATACAGTTTGCTGAAATGGAATGGAGCTACAAAATCTCAGTTTAGTTTTGAAGTGGTTTTATTATGGGGGGAGGGGTTGTGACTTTTTTTTTTCCCCAAAAAAAGTTTGCCTAAACTGCTGGAACCTCTGGTCTGGCTAGATCAGGTACCTCAGCCAGGATGAGCGGCACCCCTGACCTTTCCCTGTTGAAAATACAGCTCTAGTGTCTGAGTATTCAGAAGGTACTCACTGAAAAAAAAAAAAAAAAACCCAGAACAAACCAAATTGAGGGACAGACTGTAGTAGTGCAGCTTGGTTGAGATGCTTCTGCCCTCTTGTAAGTGTCACAATACAGTTCATAGGAAATTTGTGTGACTTTTTTGTTCTGCCCCTCCCTTTCAACTCACCAGGGAAGCCTGAGGCTTACTCTCTGAAGGAAACAGGACTAGGTCCAATAAGAGATTTAGATGACCACTGCTGTATGGCATCATACTGTAGTTCCTGAACCTCTGAAAACCCAATCTAGAATTAAGCATCTAAACTGCCTCAGTAATCCAGAGGGAAAGCCATGACCCTCGGAAGAGCAATCAAAAGGCTCTTCTCAGAGCACTGGTCCTGCCAAGAGGAAATATCAATCACAAGACCAGCTTTCTATCCAACCTGAGGAACTTGAATTACAGGCACAAGTTTCTTTCCACTCTGAATCTAAGACCAGGGATCATCATCTGAAAACAGACGTCCACAATTACTCTTTTCCTATGAAAAGTAAGTTAAAGAGTGGATGAGGACAACTTTTCCATTTTACTAACCACCTCATCATAGCTATCAGTTGTAACTAGTGCTGTAAGCTTCCCCTCTCTCCTAGGGATTTGGCTACCCATGGACCAGGGCACAAGACCAGCTCTGGTCTGGCCCAGCTGGGTAACTGTGCTCACAGTGCTGAGAAAGGGCTACGAGAAAGGCTGTACAGTGATGAGAAAGGACAGAATAGGGGAAGAGGTTACTTAGTGGGATCGTCAGCAGCTCAAGGATTCAGGAGGGAAAACATCAGCATGGAAAGTTGTAAGACCTTACAGGCAGAGCCAGGGGAGGTCAGGGTGATGAGATCCCAGCCAGGAGCTGGAATGGCATCAATGGAGCTGTAGCTGGAGGCCCGAGGTGGCTCTCTGGCACCATGGATCCTCAAGGGGAGCCACAGGGCTGATGGTTCTTTGGATGCCTCATCTATTGGGGTGATAAGCACACAAGTTCTTAGCCTAATGTTTAGTTGCCTGGAGAACCATAATTCCACACAATAGGGTGACATTTTAACTGCCTTTCTTTTCTCACATGTGGGTTTTTTTCTTATTTCAGTTGCTCTCCCATTGAGATTGAGCCTCCCACCAGGGCTTTAGGTGACTTTTGGTTATGCTAAGTGTTATCATGAAGAATGTATAGAGTTCTGTTTCAGAGCTCATTGGAAACCTAAGTGCTTTATAGGGATTCCTAGAAATTCAAACTACCAAATGCTTAAGTCCTTGACTGAATCCATGCTCCAGCCTTGAGACCTTCAGAAATTTCTTGAGAATAACCCTGAGTTTATAAACAGTATTCAAATTTTCTCTTCAATACAAAGTAAACTGGTGTACACAGAATCACCTTATCCATAGGAAACATGGCATCGTAATATACTCTGCAAGTTCATCATTGCAGTACCCAACTTTTAGATCTGTTGACGTCAACTGGAATTTTTAGCAAGGTAAAATTATGCAGCTAGCAATGAGATTTTGAAAAGACAGTGCTCTTCGAGGGAGCTGCCTCAACTAACCAAAGAAAATATCAAGGAACAGCAAAATTCAGTTTCTCTTTATAGTGTAAAGATGCCTCAATTTGCCTCTATTAATGATCATATACTTGCAAAAAAAATGTATACGCTGGTATGTGGAAAACTGCCACTACGTTCAACCTTTCACTTCAGTGACAGTATTACACAACTAAAGCTACCTTTTATTCAAATAGAAGTGAAATGAATGAATAATTCATACCTGGGGGAAAAGCAAAATTCAACTTAGGAGAATTCTTGCCTTTCAGTAGAAATTGCAATTTCAATATTGGTAAAATTTCTGTCAAAAAAGTGGTAGTTAAGTAGCCACTTCTCAGGAAATTGCATTGAAAGGATTGCAAAGAAACAGGCCAATTCTTGTTACAGTTTTTAAATGGTTACCTGCAAAAAGGTAACATTCTTTTTGGGAGCAGAAGGTGGGGGAGAGATGGAAGAAAAGACAAGTAGAAGTGATTTTTTTTCCTCTTTAAAAAAAAAGTAAAATCCTTAGAGTACTTTCTATGGACTTGTTTGTTATGCTTTCTTATACTTTTTTCTAAATTTTCTAATTTACCAGTAATTGTAAGAGAATGGTAGCCTTCCATTTGCATTAGTTGGCACCCTATGCACTTCCAAGTTGTGTAAGGCTACTGCAGTTACAAGACCATACAGTACCCTGTTTTGTTTTGTAAATGTTAGTTAAATATAACAATAGTTACTCTAGGTGGTAAAATATACATATACACTAAGCAATGTTAAAATCTTTTAGAAATACAATTTAAAATTTTTAAAGTGTTACCTGCATTAAAAACAAAATAATTTTTCAGCATTGTGATGAACTCACAGTTATTTAAAAGTATCGTAAGAAAAATATGCAAGTCTTGCAGTACATTTGTCACAATTTTATCATCCAAAACAGCGAGACAGTTTTAATTATGATGATTCTACCTTTCTTTTCAGAAATAGCCATTCAATTGAAAACAACCAAAGGCCAATTTATGACTTGGATGCCTATCGATTAGGTTCTAATATGACTAACTGATATACTGCTGAATCTGAGACTAGGCTCTGGAGCGTGCATTAGGTTCCCAAGATCTTTATTCAGAGCATGAGAAGAATCGTGGCAGGGGGGAACATTTCAGCCACTTGTGGCACAGAAAGGTGCTTGATCCACCTTCACCTGAACATACAGCAATAGGATGTGAGTTGTATTGTATGATACACAAATGACCTTACTGGCACTTTTAATAGGCAAGACTTTATAACGCAAACACAAAGCATTGTACTGCTTTCAGAACTGAGCTGAGATCTCCCTTTCAGCTATTTCTATAGTCGAGAGTGTGCCAGCCTGGTAGCTACCATCTTTGTACAATTAAGGCATATTCTAGGTGTCTCCAGAAAAACAAATATACACCCCCAATGCATATGTACCATGAGGACAAAGTCATTGAATTAACTCTAAAATTAATATGTTTAATGTCTGGAGTTTAGATCTCTGAAACAGAGCGTCAAAGTTTGAGAAAGGATGCTTTTGTCCACTTAGGACCCCGTTCCTGAAATTTCAGTTCCTGAAATCTATTCCAAAAGACTGAACAGATCACTTCATGGCAATTGAAGAACATGGAGGAAGTCTCACCTGCATTATACATTAGTATTTGTTCAGTTACTTTAAAAACTACACTTAAATGAAAGGCTTCGAAATAAATGTTTTCTGCTTTCATCTTTCACCTGAAGCTGTACTGATATACAGTTGAGGATACATGTTTTAAGCCTCCTAAAGGAGAAAAGAAGGGGGGGGGGATAAAAAAAAAAAAAAAAAAAAAAAAAAAAGAGCATGAATCCATAACCTAGCAGTGGAGGAAAGAATTGGAATGCTGTAATTCATCCTGTAATTATCCTAATTTTGGAATTAATTAGGGTTTGAAGTCAGGACTTCCCTTCCTCTAGTTAACAGCTTTGAGATTAGTTTTCTTTAAGCCTGTACCACCTGCCTGCTACCCAGAGTTAAGCTTGTTACACATTTAACGAGTAGTTGGATATAGTAGAACAGGTAGAAAATGTGGGTGTCTCATAGAAAAATCAAATCTGCGAAGGTTCATTTGAACTGCATTTCAGCATGGCAGCATTTTTATCAGGTTAATGGAGAAGTCAGCAGTCAATTATGTGATAAAATTAACTCTGCATTGTTGCAGAATCCAATCCTCTTCCCAGCTTAAAACATCAGGAAGAAAAATACAGAACTTGCATAAAAAAGCAAAATCACTAATGTTACCTTTTTTTTACAGTTCACTACATATTTGATATCAGAATCATTACAGAAAATGATATCAAGCAGGTAACGAGCTTTCTGAGCACTAATCATGTAAAACAATTTATAAAGCATTAGTACAAAATAACACGCTACTTGTGATCAGATACTTACATTGTGCAGCTATAATCAGTGGGGTGTAGAAAGCATGGCTACTTGTAACAGGTCATTGCATGCATAAAAAGGAAGTCATTCTATCGATACCATTATGGAAATAGACTAAGCAGAATTTTTTATTTTCTTTTGCATTTCACAACTGAAAAATTTTTCAACACTCTCAGATTACTCAGAAATCTATTTCTGATCTTCCTTACTTCACTAGAACCATTCTTAATCATTAGTTTTCTTGGTGAAGCTCTAATAAACTCTTTCAGATCACGTCATCCTCTAGGACTTTTGAGAGAAGGCTTATCAATTTATTATATTTGCATGGTAGATAAGGAAACCTATCTGTCTGTCTCTTTAAGTTCATCTACCATATCCACATGAGTTGGAGAGCTAGTGACATATCTAGATTAGGTTCCCTAATCATTTACTTTTTGCAAGGCTGATTTTAACTTCACTGCCTTTTCAAAATTTACTACTGGGCTTAAAAATCCCTAGGTGTTGTCTATGGCCAGTGATAACTTTCTTTGGAAACCTGAGCAACAGCAATTAAACAGCAAGACTATTGTATAAGAGACAACGTAGTCAGTGGTTGGAGACCCAGGTGACAATTTGGATTCTTGGATGGCCTGTATACAATCTGCCTGCCTTCCACTTTTATATCCATGTTTGTAGATAAAGAAATTTTTTTTTCTGGGTTTGGTCAGAGTATACTCTGGAAAAAAACCTTTCACCAAATGCTCTTCCAAATTAATTGTGTATGTCAGAAAGAAGTAAATTAGCATCCCACACAGGAAGCCATTTTGAGAATTAATGAATATTTAAAGAAACAGATCCAGTACATTCTCAGCAAAATAGCCAAACAGGTATTTATCCTGTCACTTTGAGCTATCTAAGAGTTAGATGTCTTCCCAAAGTCACCTAGATTCTCTCTATGGAGCACAAAAAGAAACAGGTACCTTCAGAGAGCAATTCACTCCGTATTTTTAGTGGTGGTGGTGGTAGTTTAAGCACCATGTTACAATCAGTATTGTCAGACTAACTGTTTTTCAGTTCAAGGCCTCCTCTCCTCCTACACAACATTATTTTTGAATGACAGAAATATTTGTTTCATTTTATTAAGCACATTTTGAATTACAAAGTGAGCATTTCCTGCTTAGAGCAATTCTCCACCTTCAGCAAAAACTAATACTTTGACTGATTCAAACTTGTATTTCTCATGGAATCAATGACCTGCTTGAGAAAAAAAAAAAAAAAAAAATTACTCATTTTGAATTGCAGCAGCTAGATACAAAAGTAGATGACTTTCCTTTCATTTACTGAAAGACCTCTAGATACAGCAAGGGAAAAGGAGAACCCCTGTTTCTGTCATATAAAAGAAGTTTCTATGCCTTACCTCTGCAAAGCTCTGTTTGAAAACACAATTAATAGATCAGCACCATCAAAGACTTTTCAAAGGTTTTTTCAGGTTGTTCTCCCTAAAGGATGCATATTACAATCCTTCCCCCAAGCGCCCCAATTCAGCAATGGATTTCACAGTTTGCATTCACATCTGAATCATAAACCCAAAGCAGGGACCAAAAGCTTAATTTGTATCAAAATACCAAATGCAGAACCTGGTTGAGATACCTTAACCTTTTATTAGAAACAGAAAAACCTGAGAGGAAAGGATCAGTGTGATGGGGTTTGATTTTGTTTCATCTCTGTACTAGACATCAAGTGTTTTATGAAGGCATCTGTCTTGGTTTCGGCTGAGATAGAGTTAATTTTCTTTCTAGTAGCTGGTATGGTGCTGTGTTTTGGATTTAGTATGCAGCCAATGGTATCCTGGGGTGGATTAAGAAGAGTGTGGCCAGCAGGTCGAGGGAGGTTATCCTCCCCCTCTACTCTGCCCTGGTGAGGCCACACCTGAAGTCCTGTGTCCAGTTCTGGGCTCCTCAGTTCAAGAAAGACAGGGAGCTACTGGAGAGAGTCCAGCGGAGGGCTACAAAGATGATGAGGGGACTGGAGCATCTCTCTGATAAGGAAAGGCTGAGAGAGCTGGGTCTGTTTAGTCTGAAGAAGAGAAGACTGAGAGGAAAAACTGCTTTACTTTGAGAATGACCGAGCACTGGAACAGGTTGCCCAGAGAGCTTGTGGAATCTCCTTCTCTGGAGATATTAAAAACCCACCTGGATGCAAACCTATGCAACCTGCTTGAGGTTATCCTGCTTTACCAGAGGGGTTGGACTAGGTGATCTCCAGAGGTCTCTTCCAACCCCTACCATTCTGTCATTCTGTGATAACATGCTAATTTTTTTAGTTGTTGCTAGGTAGTTGTAGTGTCTACACTAAAAGTGAAGGATTTTTCAGCTTCCCACGCCCTGCCAGATGCACAAGAAGCTGGGAGAGCACAGTCAGGACAGCTGATGCAGACTGGCCAAAGGGATATTCCCTAACATACAGTGTCATGCTCTGTATATAACTGGGTAAGTTAGCGAGGAGGTGGAATCACTGCTTGGAAACAAACCGGGCATCGGGTTGTTTTTCTCTTTCCTTCTGCATGTGGTGAGTAATTGCATTTCTACATCACTTGCACTATTGTTATTGTTATTGTTATTATTGTCTTCCTTTGTTATTCTATTAAACTATTAATCTCTCTTTCGACCCACAAGTTTTTTTCCATTCTCCTCCCCATCCCCTTGGAGTGGGGAGGGGTGAGCGAGTGGCTCCATGGTGCTTAGTTGCTGGCTGGACTTAAACCACAAAAGCATCAAACAATATGCATGTTCATGCATAAAAATTAGATTCTAACTTTTGCTTTTGTTTTGTTTTGTTTTTTGTTTTGTGAGGTTTTTTTCTTCTTTGGCAATTCTATACCTAAGAGTATGGAAGGAATCACCCTTCTCCTGCTTTAATAAAGTCTGCAAAGGAGTTGTGAAACCAACCATTCAGAAATGCAGTATTCTTCTACTTCAACATGTAAAGCATTATTTCAGTAAAATTATCTTTATGATGGTGACAGAGAAGGTTAAATGGTAAGTTTCCTAGATACAGTATAACCAGTGCTTTGTTGGTGCTCCTTTTCATCTCCAGCAGATGATCCGACAAATGAACAATAAGTTCTTCCAGCAGGCACAGATTAACCACAAGTAAATAAAAACAGCTGTTAGAAATAAGAGTAGTATTTTCCCTTAGCTGAGACTTTCAGCTGATTATTACAATGATCCACATGCACTTTGTAGCAAAGGAATGGTACTTCCTAACACTCACAAACACTGTTTAGCACACAGGCAAAACAAGAGAGCAAGAATTCAGTTTTGGGCTTCTCTAGCTCAGTTCTAGTGTGTTTAACTAGTGTCCAAAATTGTGAAACTGTTCTTAAAGTAAGTGCTTCAAATTCTTCTTACTGAAGTTCTAACATGCGCTAAAAGACACCCACAATTTGCTCGAGTAAATATTTTTTCCAGTTCTCTTATGTCAAAGGGACTTAGATACCAAGAGTGCTTTCCAGATCTCAACTGAGCTGCAAATTTGTCCATTTTAATTTGGAGTAACACTCTTCCAAAGCTACTTTTAGCCTGAACAAGCTGTTATACTGTCTCTGGAAGGAGTTGTATCTTAGAGGTCCATGTTGTGTTCACATCACCATTGTCGGGTCTATCACTATAATCATGATGATATTCATTAAATAGTTTCAGGAACATAGATATTCATGAATAGTTTGGCTCATATGGGCTGTCTTTGCCAATGTTTTCTTCCAAATACCAAGCCTAGAACACAGGAATGGGAAAAGTAAATTCAAATTGAGAGCTCAACAACTTTTTTGTTAAATTCATCCATAGGTGAGACTTTTCTTATTTGGAATTTTGTCACATAAATCTTTTGATTAAACACAGACTTAAAAAAGATTTATTTTTTTTTTCAAGGTTCACAAACCTTTCAATAAACCTGGGCTGAATTTTAAATGACCTGGGCTAATAAATGGTTTTGGATGGAAAGACTGTGGTTTCACAGGGGTTGATCTGTAATCAGGCAAAACTTGGTAATGTGGCTTAGAGTTTCGTGGTTTGTTTCATTTTAAGTCTTGAAGTAAAACTCCAAGGATGCCAGCTCATATGAACTGAAACTTAAAAAATCATACAAAACCCACTGTAGTAAAACTGCTTTAGTTTTAGGGCAACCCTGAACCCCCTGAACAGGGGTGGGGGGAAGCTATTTTCACAGGCTTTATGCCTGTGTGGAATTTTGAACCCTCATGCTTGTTGTTTATTCAATTTTAAGCATCCATCAAGGAAAGACTTGGCTTATGTCACCTGCAATAAAGCCAGTGTTAGGATTTTGTGGTTTGCATTACTTAGTAGGTCACAGCTACTTAGAACAGGGCTTGGAACTTTTACAATGGCAGATCAAAACACATGGTTTTGGAGGTTTTGCTGACATAATGATAATAGTTATGAGAATTATAATGTATATAAAATTGGATAGGATATCATAGCTGGGAATAATAGTATTATTTTAATACCCACACCCTCAAGGTAGTTTAAATACTAAGGTAGGAGATACTATAGAAAAAAAGCCTCTAAAATTAGAATTAGGCATACATTGTCTGATATATACCCACTCAGAGACTGTCAGAGATGCAAAGATGGTTTTGTGTTAGAAATAGAAACTGCATTTGCAATGTTGCTTAAAAGCACCATGTTGCTGCTAGTTTCTCGCTTATGAAACAAGTAACATCAAAACATGAGACACTTGAAGAAAGGCTACCAAGTTTCTCAAACTGTTTATTTAAAACACAGAGAACTTAATGTTGGAATATCTACATTTCTTTTGTGCAGAAAAAAAAAAAAAAAAAAAAAGGGTTTTATATGTATATTTTAGAAATAGCATAGTCTGATCTTTTTTCTTTCTTTCTTTCTTTTCCTCTTCTCATTTCCTTGCGTTGCTCCCTGTACAGCCAGAGGATGCTTAGCTAAATAGAACTCATGGGACTAGATGCCTCATTACAATATTGTCTTACAGTCTTCCCCATCTGAAATCATGAGAGTCCGTCTGTTTATTTCTATCTTTTCAAGAAATAAAGTGAAAGGAAGTGGAGAGGAGGAAACCTTGCTAGTCTTGGAAATTAACTTCTGAAGGCAGAAATATTTTTGTCTCCTTTTTCATTGTTCCATTTAGCAGTGGAAAAGAAAATTATGCCATTTTTTCAGCTATAGTTGAGAAGAACTGTCTTGGAAACATCAGTCTACCTTCTGTGGAATGTGAATTAGAAAGAGCTAGTTAGAAAACAAGATAGACCTAGCTATGTAACTGTCTATGTTCCCACACACATATATGTGAAGAAATAAACAGCCTTGATTTCTGGAACATGGAAGAGAAATTTCTTTCTGGATAAGAGGCAAGAAACACTGCTAAATGTGAAGGTTTAAAAAACCATACTGAGTTGAAATATATTCGTATCAGACTTCTCTAGGTGAAACTATAACATATGTACATGCATTAGAATGAGCAGTCAGGAATGAAAAATGAGTGCACAGCATGAGGAAAAGGTATATATCCATAGGAAAAAGAAGAGAAGAGAAGAGAAGAGAAGAGAAGAGAAGAGAAGAGAAGAGAAGAGAAGAGAAGAGAAGAGAAGAGAAGAGAAGAGAAGAGAAGAGAAGAGAAGAGAAGAGAAGAGAAGAGAAGAGAAGAGAAGAGAAGAGAAGAGAAGAGAAGAGAAGGGAAGGGAAGAGAGAAAACTGGAGTGTTAAAAAAGAAAATTAACAAGAAGAAATGTAGCTCTTTGAAGCCTTCTTTCATTAAAAAAATCTTCCAGATGCCTTTCATAATATACCCTTAATATTTCAATCCTGAAGTAAATACTGTTGTTGAGGTATAGGTTTCCTACCAGTGCTAACAACCCTGGTCCTAACATCCCTAACAAAGGTCTTAGTATGCTGAGTCCTTGCCGTCACAGATGCAGTATTTTCCACTAAGGTCACTTTGCAAGCCAGGGCGGTTTTACTGGTTAGAAGCTATTGAATATCAGCTTGAGGTTATCATTAGGTTGAACAGTTCTGAACATGCTTACCCCTGCACAACAAGCTGTTATCTGTTGATCACTTCCTATCCCTGACAGAGGCGGATGGATGACCAGAATTCAAAATCCCTGCATCCAAATCTCACCTACCATTAGCACAGCTCGTGAAAGCAAGTTTTATAGTTCCTTCTAACAGCACTGAAGGGGAAAAAGGGCACAGTGTTAATCCTTCCTTCTCTCTCTGATAGGAGAGCTGGGTATTGGCAATACTGTAAACCCAGCTACATTTACAAAATGACTTATTTCTATTATTTAAGTAACTCAAAATTATAAAGTATGCCTGAGCTCTGCAGATATATATAAAAATATTGCCAGAGGCAAGAATCACTTTTGCAGTATCACCATATCACTGCTTCACTGCTTCGCCGCACATAAACCTTATTTCCAATTAGTCTGAGCTCCCCGAGAGTCAATCGGAGACTGTATAAACATTCTAAACACACAGTGTGCATGCCACTTCAAATTTACCACTAACACTTTACTATATTTCTATCAATTATTCCCAGGAAATAGGCCATATTGCACCGAAGTCATGGTTTAACAGTGTTTCATTTTTTTCTTCAACCATCAAATATTTAAAAAAAACCACACGCAAATCTACAGATAAACTATTTGTTGTATTTTCTACCTTTTACCTAACAAAATACTGCACAAATAAGTAATAGCAATCTCATTAACACAGAAGAAGAAAATATTAACACTTTGGTGCCTATTCATGAGCAATGACATGCAAATGACATTCTTCAAGCCTCATTTACACAGATTGAAATGGCAGGCCAAAATCTTACTAAGGTTAACCAGCTGCTTTCATTCCCCCACAATACCAGAGGCAACATTGGCTCACCTAGCAGGTCTAAAGGCTTCTTTTCATGTAATCAATAAATCCAGGTTGGGTCTTTTCCACATGATCTTTAGAATTCAGTCTATACATTAAATTCTCCCTCAGAAAGATAGCCTGAGAGAAAATTCAAAGGGGCAATGTCAGTCTGCTAAGGCTTACAGTCTTACTTCTCCCTAATGGCAGAGAACAGCACCTGTAATTTCCCAAGTGTTTTAATCATATTCAGCTCTAGGAGCTGACACCTTGCAGCTCTTAAATCACAACTCAATAGATATTCATATGTATTATATTCTCAGTCAAAATTCTTGTGTTCATATAATCCTAATTAAAACTGGATCCCCGTACCCTGATTAAACTGGAGCATGCTAGATAACTCTCTCAAAAGGTGAGGAGGGAAGAATATCATGTAAGCAAGTAATACATAGTTAGATGTAAAACAACAGAAAAAAAACCCAGTTCATTGTAGAAAGGTATCCAAGGATGCTACAGATTTATGATACAAATGTAAATGTTTTAAGGATCAAATTATTTCTCATCCTCTTGGCTGGACAATAGGAAACAGAAAGAGTTATTTTACTAGGGTTTTGTTTTGTGTTAAAGATATTAAATATAAACTTTTTATGTATAGGGTATATTCCTGAGCTCTTTCCCTTTCCTCAGAACCAATGGAGCTGGCTTTACATTACTTACTGAATGAATTTCTGGACCTCCAAGGAAATTTCTGTAAATCTAGCAACAGTAACCATTTCATATCATAGCTGACAGAAAGAAAAATAGATATCCCTCCAAACACATGGACAGGAATATGAGTGGAAATTCTGCTGACACTACTCTGAGATACCACCTTTTTGAAATTTCATACTTACTTTTTCATATTTTAATCACTGGAAAAGTGGTGTTGGAGAAGACTTATCTGTGTAATACAGTGATGTTGACTCTAGATATATGAACAGTTAAAATCTTAAAAAGGATTTTTAATCCATTCTACTGACTTATAAACTTATAATTTTAGAAATGTCAGGAAACAACTTACTATACAGCTTTTTTGTTTCACTTACATTCATCATATCTCATCCTACTGTATGATTTTGAATTGCTTCCCTTTCTTCTATTCCTAAATAAAATCTGCTAAAGAAGTGCCATTCCAACTCCACAGCTCAATTAATTGTGCAGAAAGAGATGAATTTCACACAGTGTCAGAATTTGGCAATATTTTGACTCAACTTTTAACTACAGAAGGATAAAATACCCTGGGGAATGCAGTGACGAAGAGTTGACAATAACATTCTGTTCAGTCTTCAACAGAAAATACTGTGCATCTGGTTTTGGGGTACCCTTCCATGCAAACCACTGGAAGCAGAACCTATGGTTAGCCTTCACAACAGCAATTGCTCAACAACCTTGGGGATTTTTGTTTTGGTTCCTTCCTGCCTGCCTGCCTGCCTCTCCCTCCCCCCCCATACAGTTTCTGGAGGCACAAAAATCAAGGTTTTGAACTCATTTGAGTCAAACTTTGTCTTGATCCTTCCTTGTTCTCAAAATGGACAAGCAAATACAAGTATTTAAATTATTAACTCTCAAAAACTTGATGTCAATATTCTTCAATGTTAATCAATTTTTGAGCATCAGAACAAGTAGAATGAAAAAGGAAAATGAATGTTTAGTAGTGTTCTTTGTTTTACATTAGATCTCATCTCATAAAACACTGAAGATGTCTATGGAATGGAACCCTTAATTCGTTTGTAGTTAGACCACTAAAACATTACCCTGCATATCATGAGCTGGTTTTATTTTTACTGATGGCAAGGCAATCGAAGATGTTTGTCTACATTATGGTAAACATAGGCTCAGGGACAAAAGCACCATAGTGAATTTCTTTTTATTTTCAGCAAGCAGAATTATCCAAGATCCTTCTCCCTCACAGCAAGTGCCTTAATCTTTCTGCCTACTTTCTTTTTAGCCCCTTTATATCTTTTATGTTAATAAGCACAACTTTTCTACTCAGATAGAGACCATCATGTACCTCATCAGGAGATGTGACTGAGACCTCCTCTTCAGCATGTGGGAGTTGTTGCATTATATTCTCTTGGGCTAGGGCAAGCCACATTTCTCACTTCCTCAATAGATACCCTGTCTCAGAGCTCCTAAGCAGGAGCCCAGTTCAGTTATGCATGGATTTCCATATGAATTTCAGAAGACTAATGTCAATGCTTGACGTGTGGAGAAGCTCAGAAGTTTACCTTGTATCTAGAGTTCCCTGAAGGGAACTCTTGACAGCTCTCTTGATAGTGTAGAGAATTTATAAGCCATTATTCAGTAGTTTCTAGCTCTCATTAACTGTATAGGAAACCCATTCAATTAGTGTATATTTGCACTGATGGTTGTGGAACCTCAATACTTAGGTATTGTTTTTTTCTAACCTAGGTGGTCTGAATCTTGCCTTGGATATTCAAAGATGAGAAAGAAAACAAAAAAACTTTAAAATCCACTTGATGCCGGATGGGATTGACTTCCCCTGCCAATGCCTTAAGAAGTTTTCTCATTAGATATGATACTTTCTCAATACAAAGTATTAAAAAAAGTATAAAAATATATTCAATATGTAAAAATATAGGAGAAAAAGGCAAAACAGCATTGCAATTTGTTGAGACTCTGGAGTTTACAGACACTTGAAAATTTTCTGCGTTGCTTATTTTTAATTTTAGTCTACGGTAGACTCATTCTGGGGGAAAAAAAAAAAAAAAGAAAAAAGAAAAATACCAAAGACATGGGTTTTGTTTTTATTTTTTAAATGTATATATTCTAAAAGAAAAATCAAAATGTAAACCATATGAACTAAAAAGAGTTTAAGTGGAAAAATACTAATTTTTAAAGACTTCAAAAAACATATTTCAGTTACATTGGACCAGCTTATCTGCTGTTTTCTGATGGACTCTGCAACAAGTATTTTCCCAAGGGTTTATAACTCAGTGGAATTATGTATTTTCAAATCTGAATTTCATATAAACAGAAAAAAAAAATTACTATATTAAAATAATAATAATGAAAACAGAAGTAAAAACCATGAGGACGTGTCTATATATGTCATATTGAACCTGATTGTTCATTCAATGTAAGTCACAAATAATTTATTTAATTTAGAAAGCATGACTGCAGGTTACAGTGGTATGAATGCAAGGTAAGATATTTAGTAAGGAATTCAGTTTCTTTGCCTTCTACTAGAAGGCTATTTCTGCTCCCAAAGCCGATCACTTCATATAGTAATTAAAAGAACAATTCAGCTACAGCATAGCACAAATCCTTTGTGTTGTGAACAGTATATAGGGTTTGGGGTTTGTTTTGGGTTTTTGGTGTTGTTTTTTTTTTTTCATAAAGGCAGGCAATGTACAATATATGTGGTTACCCTTAAAATAGGAATACTACTGAACAGAATCTATCCTATTGCAGTTTTGTTCCAGTAACAAGCATAGCAAATGCAGAAATGACTATCACTTTGTCTAGTGTAGCTCATCAGCGCCTCAAGTTGTGATGCTTCTTTTAATCCTGCTGGAAACTGTTGATTTTTTAATTACTTTGGTATGAAACTTTCAGATTTGTGGGAGTTGCATGGCAATCTGATTCCAGTTAAATTACTGTACATCATACATCTCTGAGATGTACAGACAGCTGTATTATTAGGTGAGACTTTAAGACATTTCATTACAAAGAACATAAAGTTTCCATAGTATATATTACAATTCTCAGCAGAAAATCAGATCAAAGAGTCACATCATCAGAAACTGCTGTATTAAATGATTGTTTATAAGAAGCCTTTTAACTCTATCTCTGCAACAAGAAATCATACAAGGCTGAATGGCTGTAGAGACATATTGCAGACTAAGTGCAGACAATTTATTTGCTGCAACCCTGCATTCCTGTAATGTTTCTCCGTGTGCCCTTTAGAGTAAAGTGGAAACACAAACAGGAAAGTGACTTGCTTTGTGATAAATGAATGTGTCTGAAAACATGAGACAGTGAGAACAGCCAAAATAAGTGATCCAGGTCTGTTGAGCACATGAAAGAAAATGGGAGAGAATTTCTTTATAATGCCAACTTAATCAGAGATTCAGTCCCCACAGCCACAGAAGCCAATGGTCGAAATGAAGATATCATGCTGTTATTCATGCTTGGAATGAGATAAGTTATTTGAAGGAAGGAGAGATGCTCCTATTCATAATGTAGCTTTAGGTTTAGCAAGCTTTAAATAAAAATGTAGTATCCATTACTGTGTATCTGATCCACTAGCGTTCCTGAATATCTCTTCCTGCTATATTGATGCTAATCTCTACTATCATAAAGGTCTTCCTGCTCCTTCATGTTAGCTTTACTGAAGAGTCAGATTTAATAAAAGAGGGTTAGCAGAAGCAGTAGGGATTATCGCTGCAGTGAGCATCTTGTAAAGCACAATGGGAAGTCTGATCTGCCTTATTCTCTTTATTCTTTAGGTTTTATGTTATATAACCTCTTCATCCTCTCCTTTCTACAAATATTTATCTACATGGCTAATTGTTTACTTTTGGATATAGGAAACAGACAATGAATGCATATCCACTTGTCAATAATTGACATTCAGTTACTCTTAAAAGGAAAGTATTACTTCACATATCTCCTCCCTTTTTGTGTCAAAATATTGATAGGTAGACTGTGGCCTTACCTATATGCTTTGATGAACAAGAGTCCCTGAGAAAATATGGAAGCACTATGAAGTAGATGATAGGTGACAAGAGACTGAGCGCTCAAAGTGGCTTACATTTCACCACATTGTGTTGAGATATCATAGTGACAGTGATGTCCATAATGACAGGTTGCAACTTGTGGCACAGAACATAGCGCAGACCCTTGCTCTGTGACCCACCTTTCCCAATTATTTTATTGAAACATATTCAAATGAAGCTCAATGTGCCTATGGCAGGTGTTGTTATATGCAGCAGGTTCTTTATGTTAGCAAATTGGAGGCCTTCTGAAACTCGTGTTGACAACTTGTCTTTCTTAAAGGCAAAAAGTCATTGTCATCCTCAGTGCTTGCAGCCTGGAATGACAGAATGATTCAATAATAAGACTAGTTGAATTGGCAGCAAACAAACATGAACTGGGGCCAGAATCTCCTCAGAACTGCAATCCAAATAATTATGCCATGGAACAGATACATAAAGAGACACTACCAGGCTTTGGGTGAAATTTCTAAATCCAAAGGACATGGGTAGCAATGAACCATCAGACAGACCAGATCTGAAAGTCTATGTAGCAGAGGTAGCCAACATTATTTCTGCAAGGCACAAGTGCCAGCCTGGCGTCCCGTGTACAGTGGCTCTCCTAGAGGAGAACTGACATACATACACTAGTGAAATTCGGTTATTCTGCAGCTATGGACCAATCAATCGTGGCTTCCAAAGTTCTACAAAAGGATGAGGATCAATGCCAGTAGCTTCCTGAAACATTTGATGCCTAACACAATGGAAGATATTCATCATCTTTGCAGAAAAAAAATATTTTGGATGTAATAATAGTCTGCCAACTCTTGATCAAGGAAAGATGCAGGAAGATGAACGTGGGAAAAACTAGAAAGATGTATACTGTCAGTGCTTTGGTGTTTGACTACAATAGGATCTCATTTCCTTTTGATGTTGTGGCCAGGACATTGCTAACCCTCGTAAGCATTGATTTATGAAGCCAGATATAGATAAGATGGGAGCGTATGGAATATGCATTTCAGTATTAACAGGGACAGAATATTGTAGATAGACACTTATCTGCCTGCATAAAAATGGTTTATCTCAGGATGCCTCTGTCTGTGTGTGTGTTATATACGCAAATTTCCAGGAATTCTAATGTATTTGCATATATGCATACATATATTATCTGAATACATTAATCATGTTCAAATTCTTTTTACTTATTAGAAAAAATAATGAAAATCATACACTGAAGGAACATAGCTGTCCCAGAGATGCTCAAAGTAAAAGTGGTGTGCCTAATAATGAATCATCTGACAACATATTTTGTGCAAAGCATCAGGGCTTAAGTTTCTTATTGAAATAATTTTCAGAACTGCCTGTAGGAAGTACTCCTGTGGCAGTTTGCCTTTCTGAAATTTATGGATTTGGTATGTGAAGACAAAAACCACTGATTTGTCTGTCAAAATATGTATTGATTTTAATATGCCTTCCTGTATTTGCTGTTTGGGAATAATGTAGTGTCAATTTAGCAGTCTATGTAAACTGTGTCATCTATTATCGAAGTTAAATGAAACCTTTCTGGAAAGGCTTCTATTGTAATTAGGCCAGTAGAAGTAACAGCTTCAACAGAGAGCTTTATTAAACTAAGAGACATCATAGGCTTAGTAGTAACAGTGCATCATAACCAAATAAATGAAAATTAATGTAATGGGAGTGGCGAGAAAAGTATATACACTATGGAAGGCCTAAATTTCAAGGCGAAAAAAGGGAAGGAGTACTTGTGATATTTGTTGTCTGCTTTTCTTCTTTCCCCTCTCATACTTTTCCTTTTTTCAACTCTATACCTCTGCTTGGTACAGTACCAAGTAAGTGTGGAATGAGTTTGCTCATCCTTCCACCCAATCCAAGCTCCCTCTACAGAACAACACTGAAGTTTGGAGTGGTGCATTAGGGGACTTCACCTGAACTGGCACCTAAAACAAGATGAGATCCTGTTCAGGTGATTCCACAGGCATCTTTACCTCATCATCAGTGTAAAAAATAAGCACAATAAAAGTTTACAAGGTTCATCTTTCTCCAGTATGTCAATGTGTGCTCCTCCTACTACTCATGCTCTGCCTGTTACAGGAACTGTGCTTGGAGGCTGGCTTCTCTTTACAGCAGCATTGTCAGCAGGTTGTCCCAGTTTCAGCATTCACAGATTCAGAGCAAGAGAAGACTTGCCTCTCATAATCTTAACATAATTTTTCCTAAAAAAACAGCCAAAAAAGGAAGCGATCTCTCTCCTGCCAAGACGAATTAGCAAGGGCTGCTCACACTTTCAATGAGTTAAGAGTTAAGGCACCTCATTGGCCTTTGAAATTCTTATCTACGCTTTAATTTGTCACTGACATACATGAATTCATATACAAAAATAATTTTGGAACAATCCCTGCATGACAATTCAAGGTACTACAGTCATTCAGATAGTCCTACTATATGTTCCTTACGTGGCACTTTTTTTTTTTAACCATATGCTTCTTGGTTTTGCTTATTTTTCCCTCTGCTTCAGTGCCATATTTACAAGCAATGATGAGGAGTAATCACTGAGTGTTATCACATTATCCCTACATAATTCCCACATTAAATTACCACCGATCAAATCCAAACAAAGAAAAACCCTCTTTTGCTTTGCTCCCCACTGACTATATATCCAGCTACCCTCTTTCTTTACAGAAAACATGTAACAAAGGTGTTGCGCAACATATTCTGTACATGAGAAGATCCAGGAATTTTCTGCTGAAGAGATGCCCCAATGCTACTACTGTACCAGTCTGATCATGGGCTCAGGCTCTACAGCTCTCATCTGCACCGCTCACATCAGCCTTTGACATCCATCAGGCTGCCTGGTCTTCTGCCAGTCAATTCCTAGGCAGAGTTTGAGATTTATCTCAATTCAATGGCTCATGCTAACAGGCAGGCTGGATGTGGTTGCCCCGTTTTAGAAATTAAATGGCTTGATAGCATGCATCTGACCAGGCAAAGTCATTTGGCCTCAGTGCTAGAAACTCTTTAGCAAATATTCCTTCTAGGCTACACAATGAAGAAGGTGTGTCCTGACTTGATTGCCTGCAGGACCATTGCAGTATCAGGTATTTTAATAATAGTCAAGACCTGTGATGACACAAAAAATAGCTCTCTCATCTCTTTTCCCCTGTACGTAAAATCCTTGTCCTACAAGAGAGAGTTGTATGAAAGCAAGGCACTCAGACCACTGGCATGTTTCACTTCACTCTCCTTGTGAAAAAAGCATAGCATTAAAACAGAGTTTCCTCTAATAAAGAAATTTCCTTGTCCTAGCTGTCCTTCTGGGACTGTAATATGATCAAAATCAAGCTTCAGTGGCGAGCTGACTGTGTGATAAAATTATGGTTCTTCCCAGTATTTATCAAATTGAGAGCATTTTTTTTCTAACCATGCTCCTCTAAAGTTCTTGGATAAAGTGACTGCAGTTCAGGTCAGGAGTGATGCTGCAAGTGCTTCGCCGTAGTCTGAAAAGCAAATGAAAGGCACAAACCAGCAGAAATGGAACAGAGCAAAAAGTAGAGTAGGATAAAAGCCACTTGATGGAAAGGCGGTCTGCAGGAGAAGACTACAAATTGGGCAGTTTCAGAGACGGTAAAAATTGAGCAGACATCCAGAACTGGCCTTTGGCTGGCTTTTGCTCTGTCTTTAGAGATGGATAAGCAATGTTTAAAAATACATAGCTAATGTAAGCTTAGATATGGGCACAGGCATATGTCTAACTGTCATTGTAGATATCCTTTGAGAATTTAGACATGGTTATCTATTCTTTCCAAGCAGACGTTGCTGTGACTGTGGGACTCACTTTACATGCATTGCTAGTAACTAATACTTTGCTCGAACTTGTGAAATTACTTTAAAAAAAAAAAAAAAAAAAGAACAGATTTCTGAAGTGATTATGTTGTTTGTGAAAAGGCAAAATCTTTAACAGTGCATTATGGAACGGAAATTAAAATTATACTTAGTTGGAAAAAATAATTTGTATTTGAAATGCTTAGAAGAGAAGAATTCTTTTGTTATTGTTGTTCTATGTAAAAAAAAAAAGTATCATCTTGACACATTTATGAGTTTTTTCCAGTATTTTATGCATTCTGGCAAAACACAACTTAGTAGATACCAAGATAGTGAACAAATCTGTTGCAAAAAAAGTATATATTCTGCTGAAAAATTTTGATGTTTTGAGAGCTAAGTTCCTTAAAGGGAACGAACGTCTACTATGTGAAAAGCACATATAATACATGAAAACTAGTATTAATAACTTTATGAAAGGGATTCTAAGATACGACATATCAAGTAATAGCAAATACTGTGCACATAATTTTGAGTAATATGCCTTGGTTCCTGAAAATTTGTGTGCAACTATTCTCTGTGATTTTGGATGGGATAGATTCCTGTTCTGATATCAGGATATAAAATCCTAATTTTATGATTGCTTAATGAATAACTGAAAAATAAATTTATCTGGAAAATTCATCTATCTTCCTAGAAAGTGACTCTATAAGCCATAGCAAAATAATTGATGACTGTTGAGAAAATACTAACATTTTATAAACTTTTAAGAAAAAATGTTGTTCTTTCTTTGCTGAAAATTGAATGCGTGGCCAATAAAAGGTGCATGCAAATTTAGAAAGCAGTAGTGGTTTTGTTGTGTTTCGCTTCTATAAGTGCTATGGTGGAAATGTAAAAATTAAAGTATTTCCTTTCAGCATTTTTTGTATTTCATAATTCTATCTAAAAATGATTTGACATTTTGAAATTTGGCTATTTTGATAGATAAAACAAAACCTGAAAGATATGTTTCATTCTTTATTTAAATGAGGTTTTTGCATTATATTCTCAGATTTAATTTTAGCTAGTGACAAATATATGCTGTATCTGTTTAAGCTTCAGTAATTTTTTTCATTTTTTTTTTCTTCTTCAGAACATACTTAATTAATAATCACGGCTTCTCATGGCTAAATGCAACCCTAGGAACTTCCATCTTCCATCTGCTAAAAAGCTCATTTCAACGAGTGGAATATTACTATTTTCAAGCATTAAAAAAAAAATAAATCTTTATATAAATCTATTCTCTAATTCTAAGAAACTCCTACTTTTTCTTTCTTCCGTGGGTCAAATTTTTGTATGCTCTTCTACCACAACCTGTGTTACAGATTAACCATATTTTTTTCTCTCTCAAAAGAAACCATAACCCAGCGAGAGATGAACCCTGCTTTGTGTGGGATGTGCTGTTTCTCTCTACATTCTTCTCTCATCAATAATACAGAACTGTCATCTCCTCTCTTACGCACCATTTTTGCCCTTCCCATTTTCCAATCAAACTATGAAAGAAATAGTTCTATGCAGTTTCTCAACAGTGACTGTAACACATCAGAGGAATTGGTACATTTCTGGATGATGTTTCTCTTTGCTGTAAGTAAGTCATACGTGGAAAAAATGCATTTTCAGGACCACCTTCTTCTGTCTGCTTGGGTAATTTTCTAATTTGCTGTGTATAGTATGTTTAAGTGAAAAGCGTAGATGCAGCATAATAAAAATGAACACTACCAAATGCAAGAGAGGAACAAAAGGAAGAAAATGTTAAAATTTATCCTACAGTCTAGGATACAGCCACAGCGCAAGTGCTATTTGAACAAAATCTCTTTTATGGAACTATGATGTCAGCTCTTCTTTTGCAACCCTGTGCTTTGTAAAAAGTGTGTTTGATAGTATACGACAACTTTTATTTTATTAGGAATGCTCTTAATAACATCCGTTATGGGGACTTTAAAAAATGGCATTTATTTATAGTTGGTTCCCACATACATACTAAGTATTTTCCATATGCTTTCCTCAAAATAAAAAGGAGGGTGAAAAATCACAGCAAGAAACAATATCCAAGAGAATTACTAAGTAGACCTCAGCCTTTTACTTCTTTCATCCTTTTGAGGAACAAGAACAATACCATCTGAACAAATTAACCAATTCCAGTTGATAAAAGAATAAAATATTATATAAAATAATAATATTATATAAAATAATAAAATAAAATAATAAAAACTGCCTCTCCATAATGCACCTGTCCTGGACTTCCAGGTGGGGGGGTTTTGTGTGCTATAGTAATTGTAGCAGACAATAGTCAAGGGTATTAGCTATATCTTGTCCATTCCCCCTTTTTTTTACCACTCCACACCCGTCATATGTTCAGGCCTTGCATAACCAAGGATAAAAAGAAACAAACACCAGTAGCCCACAGGTTTAAAAAGATAAACCATTTAAAAAACATTCATAGATTAACTTTGAAGACTTTTTTTATTTTGAAATCTCAATGTATTTAATGTACAAAAAAAAGTAAGAGCTACTACAAAATTACCTTTCATAAAAACTTTGCCTAATTGATAAAGTAGAGATAATTGAAATTGAATCTATATGGCATGCATGTAAGACATGATTCTTTAATATTAAGTTAAATGCATATATTTGAAAAATATTTGTCATGTGGGCTCAAACTGTCACATACTGGGAATGACAGTGTGGTGCTACAATATTTCCTTGACAACATGAGGGTTATTCAAGTGAAGAAAATGAAGTCTGATTACATGCCGTGTATTTTATTTCTGAAAAACTACACTAATATCATTAAAATGATGCTGTTAGAAGGAGAAGCTTTTATTCAATGAAGAATGATGGATAATTTCCCCTGAGTAACAGATATAATGGATGGAAGTAATTTTTTCTAATGTGTATAAAGTCCACTGAACAAAAATAATTGTAATAATATCTGAAAGCGTTTAACTTTATGTATGTCTGTTTCTTTAAAACTTTAATTCTTTTGTACCAATGTTTTTCAGAAAGGAAAGCACAGTAAAACTGCGTTCATAGTGCTGCAAGTTGCTGAAAACAGATTTTCTTAAATAGGTTTGTATAGATATTTCTATTGATTTACACAAATTTTATATTGTTATCTATTTAGTGGAGATATTTACAACTTTAATGGTAATTTTGGCTTTAAGCCAAACATTAAAAACTTTTTATTCACTTTCTGCTTTATTGTTTTGATTTTATCCATTTGATTTACAAGACCTCCAAAAGTACTTGAAACTAATTTAGAGATGTGAAGACCTTTTAATATGTCTTTGCTTACAGAACAAAGCCTCAGAGCAGAATTACCTAGCAAATAAGCAATCATACCATTTAGGGACAGATAACTGTCTCAGATATGTGAAAAGCATTCAGTTGGATTGCTTTTAATAAATAAATTTTCTGTAAGCAAATCACTTTCTCTTATCTGATGACTTTTTCTCCAAAAGATGTTGACCTATGTGATTTATTTCCTCGTATAGTTGTAAAACAATACTATAGAGCTGTGTATGAGAAGTACTACTTTGAAACTGCAAGTGTAAACATGCCTAGATATTCCAAATAAATGAGGCATACAACAATGATCATGGAAAGCATCATATACATGTAAGGATAAAAAAAATAATAAAGGAATGACAAGACGACATCTAAACACAATTCCCTTTCTTCCATCTGCCCCATGTTAATAAAACATCAGGGTATTCAGAAATTATTAGGAAAAGCTCATGGCTAGGCTGGTGCTCAGTTCTGTGAAGGAAAAACTGACATCATCGAGTCTGAGAGCTCTTGGTACTTTCAGAATAAATTGCAACACTGTGAGGACAAAAATTGATTGCTATTTATTTTGGATACACAAGGTAAGGTTTTCTCTTTTGTGTTTGTATCATTCCAAGCTCCGGATGTTATTGACTGCAGTGTAAATGCAGATAATGATGCTGACAATGACCATCTCCAGTGAAAATTCTGTTCTCATACTATTATCTACAGAAGTTCTTTCTTTTCAGGTTGTTTTTTGTGTTCAAGTATACAATAAGCAATGACAAACCTTTTTTTCCCCCCTTTTTCCCACCCCAAAATTTGTCATACTTTAGTGAAAATACATAAGTACAGAGAGAGCAATGGCCTGGACTCACACTATCTCACTTGTGGCTCTAAACTGACACACTGAGTTAGGAAGCCTTGTAGTCCTAGAAAAGTCTCTAAAAGTAATTGGGAGAAGTCAAGATCTAAGTCTCTCTTGTGGGAGATTTTGAGTAACCTCACAGAATGTTTTTAGCAGCTACATCATCAGCTGATAGCATCAGCTAAATGCCTAAAGCTGACCATAAACTGGAATGAAACCAGGCCATAAGTCAGATTGTCAGGTTTAGAATCCAAAACACTAAGACCATTCTGAAGTTTGCAGATAAAAGAATCACTATCACCTCTTCTTTCCAACGACAACAAAAAATCCTGAAAAATGTTTGAAGGATTACAAGTGACACAATGACATAGCAGACAACTGTCTCAGGATTCACATTGCTTACTAATCTTAAAGTCTGTGGAATAACTATGCATTAAAGAATTATATTTATCAAGTGGTGAAGAGTATAAATGTCCTTCTATGGGATGGGACAACGAAAAATTTAAAACCAAGCCTGTAAAATATCTCATCCTAGCAAATAAGATACGTTTATTATTGATTTGCTATTTTCTGCTGAGTTTACTAATGTCAATATTTCTTATTATAATTTTAGAACTATTTAGTGATAGATCAACTATTAATTTAGGAGACCATGTAATCACATTTTTTGATCTAATGGGTGGGTACTGGGCACATTGCGGTACGTACAGCTCCAGCCTATGCTTCTGACATTCCACGTATCCTGAAACCCAGCTTTATGTCAGCTCCTGTGCTTCAAATTTAAACTATACAGAGAAAAATACTTCCCCACATTTCAGCAGATTGCTGTAACAATTATATGTGATCAGATAAAGGAAGAAATTGCAGTCAGTATTTTACTGTGCCCACCTATAATGTCCAACGGGAAAAAATATTTTCTGTGGTCATATCTAGTAACAAAACTGAAGCAGTCACGTCTAAACGTGTAACTTCCTAACAAGAGGTACAGGGGATTACAATGCATTCCCAGCCCCCTACCTGTGTGAATGTTGACCCAGAAACATTTGCATCAGACATTCTGAGGTGTCAGATGGTAACATGAGACTCCATATAGCCTGGGCTATTCCTTAACAAAGGCCCCCAGATTAGGAGCTCAGTGTCCCTAGATTTCCTCTATAGCCATTGGAAAATAATAGGTGACTGGTAAATTGAAGTACTCCATGTCAGAGAAACCTCTGATTTAAGAATAGCAGATAAACACCTAAAATTAGATCTAAGGAATGTGAGCCCACACTTTGATTTACTTTAAAGGTAAGGGGTTTGTACCTTTGGTCAAAGTTTTTGCAGTGCATTCTGGCTTGTGACCACACACACAGAGGTAGTAGCATTTTAAATACACTGGTCACATCCCAGATGGCAACTACCATGTAATTCCTTTTCTATCCAATTCAAGCAAAGCTACCTTGCCTTTGAAATGTTTAAAATATACTTTAATATTAATCAGTCACAGTCACTGAGCGCTAGTAAAGCAGATAGTAGGATATGAAATGTGCATCTTGATTTGTTTTCTCTGAGTGTATTATTACAGACCACCTGTCTTTCAATAACCTCTTCAGAAAGTTTTTGGCTGTGCAACATACAATTTGCAGCAGGAGATGTAGATTGTCATTAAGGGATCTGCACCAGGGATCATTTTTATTTTCAGTCATTTTTTTTAATTAATCTCTCTAATTCTTTCTTTTCTCCTCAATCAGTTTTGTTTGACAAAAATATAAATTCTTTCAACTTTAAAAAATGTTCAGATTGGAAGTTTAAACTCTTATTTTAGATATCTTATTTATTAGGGACTTACTTACAAATATGCAGCTGGTGCTTTAATCTACCTAGATACCAGTGTAACTGCTCCTTGTCTCCTTTTCTTTTATTTTGGGGGTCATCTTCTTGTGCAAATTATAATGAGATGTCTGCAGGTACTTATTTTAAGTATGATTTAAATATGATCCATGCCTGTTAATTGTTTCAAGAAGGTTCATAACTTTTAGCAATATTCTTATATTGCATTTTTGGTGTTGATGACCAAGTATTTACACTTCTGTCAGTCTATTTTTAATGTCTCTATAATACAAAAGATTATGTTTATAGCTTATATAAACTAATTAACTGATATGTATACAGACAATACTGATGTGTAAATTTAAATTTAAAAAATTCTGTGGAGGTTTATCAGTATATATTTCTTTTGCTTTACATTGAGTTTTGAGAATAAGAAGAGAGAGCAAGAAGAGAGAGAGGAAATAGGCAAGTTCAGCACAACAAAAAAGCAGCTCAGTTTCTTATTTGGGGGGAAAAGATGGAGCAAATCTACACCTGCTCATTTGCCAGACCGATATCTTTATTAGCAGAAAAGTTTAAGGTTAGCCACCTAAAGACAGAGATGTCTGTCAACCTAGATGGAGAGCCAATTGGGCAATACACTTGTGATTGGCCTTTGCAGGATGATAGTCCTAAGTGACCCTTTAGAGAAGATCAGTTTCATGTTTTCGTACATGAGGGGTATAAAATTCTTTGTAACTCTGTTCTACTCATTTATGTTTCCACATAAATGAAGAAATATTGGGCACATCTTCATGAGTAAATCATGTTTTGAGGTTCTGTGAGGAGGCCATATAGAACGGCATCATGGGTTTGCATCTGATTCTTACTTGCTTAATAAATGTTCTAGAAATAAGTAGGGGCTGATTTAAAACTTGTCTTATTGCTATTTTGAATGGTTATTGAACATTTGTGAAAATGTCTGTCACTTCTTGTTACTTCTGGGAACCTTAAAACCACTTACTTCACCTAAATAGTGACTCATAATCTGACATTTAGATTAATTTTGTGAACTTCACAGGGAAAGTAGGAAACTGGAAAGCCAGGACTGCGTTAGCTGTTGTCCTAGCCAAATACCACTCTGATGTGCTACCATTTCATACCTATTTTACCTATGAGGAAATGATGCTACAGAATGAAGAATAATGAGAAATCTGACCTCAATTTCATAGAATCATAGAATCATTTAGGTTGGAAAAGACCTGTAAGATCATCAAGTCCAACCATTAACCTAGCACTGCCAAGTCCACCACTAAACCATGCCCCTAAGCACCATATCCACACACCTTTTAAATCCCTCCAGCTATGGTGACTCCACCACTTCCCTGGGCAGCCTGTTCCAGTGATTGACAACCCCTTCCGTGAAGAAATTCTTTCTAATATCCAATCTAAACCTCCCCTGGCACAACTTGAGGCCATTTCCTCTTGTGCTATCACTTGAGACTTGGGAGAAGAGACCACCACCCACCTAGCTACAACCTCCTTCCAGGGAGTTGAAGAGAGCAATAAGGTCTCCCCTCAGCCTCCTTTTCTCCAGGCTAAACAACCCCAGTTCTCTCAGCTGCTCCTCGTAAGACTTGTGCTCTAGATCATTCCCCAGCTTCATTGCCCTTCTTTGGGCACTCCAGCACCTCAGTGTCCTTCTTGTAGTGAGAGGCCCAAAACTGAACACAGCACTCGAGTTGTGGCCTCACCAGTGCTGAGCACAGCGGGGTGATCACTTCCCTGCTCCTGCTGGCCACACTATTCCTGATGCAAGCCAGGATGCTGTTGGCCGCCTTGGCCACCTGGGCACACTGCTGGCTCATATTCAGCCGGCTATTGACCAACACCCCCAGGTCCTTTTCCTCCAGGCAGCTTTCCAGCCACTTTTCCCCAAGCCTGTAGCCTTGCCTGGGGTTGTTGTGACCCAAGTGCAGGACCCAACACTGAGCCTTGTTGAACCCCATATAATTGTCCTTGGCTCATTGATCAAGCCTGTTCAGATCACTATGCCTCGTTTATCTAGTTCTTTTCTTGCAAGGTTTTTGTTTGTTTGTTTTGTTTTGTTTTAAGAATATACAACTTCTATATTAAATACTTTAAAACCTTTTATATTCTAGAGGGTACATAAAGTTGTGGAGATACCACTGCAAATTATTAAAATACTGATAACAGAAACCATATTTCAGGGCGGATTTAGTCCATTACAGCTATCTGAGAAATGTTCATTATTACCAGTACCTTGTTGTCTACATTAATACACTGTTTTTCTCCTCTTCCATACACAGATAGGGAGAGAAAGAGAGAGAGATTCCAAAAAAACCCTGCTATATTTTAAATGAACATAGTTTTATGTATTTCCTTTCATAACATAAAATTATTGAGTGTCAAATGACCTGCTAAACAAAGAAGATAAGCAAGCCACTTAGGTATAGTTAATAAAGTGCCAACTAAAACTCCAGCAAAATGTTACAGTCCACCAGCTTAGTAACACTATGTAGGCAACAATAGTCCATGACCCTTAATTAACATTATAAAATAGCTTCACATGTTTTGGAGATTGTAATTGCAAGATTTTACAAAGACTAAAGTGGTTAAAACATACTGTGCATTGTTGTGTATTGCATATATAAGTTAATAAGATCTAGCAGGAAAAACATTACGAGTTCCAATTACTGAACAAAAGCTACCTTTTCTGTTCAAGATGAGTGTTCTCTATAGGCCTTTAAATTTTATTTAAAGGCTAATTTCTGCTCAACAGCTTTTCTTAGGTTTTATAGCAGGCTGATATTCACGCATTATATAACATCTTGAGACTTAGAGGCATTATTTAAAATAAAATGAGTTTTTCTCGATTATTTTTTTCTGTTAGGATAAGGGGAATATATTTAAATTAATACTAGGCTAAAATATGATTTTAAAAAAAAATATTTTGAGGTTTTAATGTATGATTTCCTTACTGTAAATATTTATATGAATGTGTATGAAGAGATGAAGAAAAAACTTTTTAGATTAATGTTTCTCACTTTCCTCAAAAATCTGTGCTGCTGTTAGAGATCTAGTACTGTAAGAGGTGATTTATATATTGGATGCAATTAATTATTGCATTTTCAGAAACTTGAAAAGATGTTGTTCTTTGTATACAAGAAGACCAGCAAGCCACAAAACAGGAGAAACTAAGCTAAAAAATTAGTTTCATTATTTTCACAGATATTCCCCACCCCAACACCTGAACCCAGTCAGAAGCTGTGTTTTTTTCAATTGATGGTCACTTTTCCCACTCTGCTGTTGTGCAATGTAGCAAAAATCTTGACTCTCTCTTCTCAGCAACTTCCTCATAGGTATGGGAAGGTGGCTGCGAGGGGCCCCTGAAGCTGTCTCTGCCTCTGGCCCAGGCTGAGAAAGACTTGCTGTCCCAGCCTCTCCCAACAGGGCAACTGCTTCAGCCCTGACCATCCTGGTGGCCCAGGACTCGCTCCAATTTATCAAACATTTTTCTTCTATTGAGTCATTTGTCAGTGAGGGAACCAAGGACATAAAAAATAAAACATGGCTGTGGCACCAGCCTTATAGTCAATTGTTAACTTGCAGAATCCCAACACTCCTACCAGAGCTTTCCCCATCACCTGTAGGATCAAGGAGAATATCACCATTTTCAAGTTTAAAAGAAAATTGAAATGAACATGACAACATGTTTGGTCCATGAAGAATCACATAAAAATATATCTTGCCTAGAGGGTATGCTAGATGTTCATCATGTTTTATGTTTTTCAGCAAAAATTATTTATGGACTGTATTGAGGAGAGATATGCCTGAAGCTGCAATTCCATGACAGCAGAACTCTAAGTCAGTATTGTTACAATCTCACACACCAGCCACATGTTTCTTGTACTAAGTCTGACTTACCTGGTATCATAGTGAGTCAGTTTGGGAATTTTAACTGATCCTTTTAAAAAAATTAAAAAAAAAGTTTCATAGTTTTATAGTTTTCTCCAAGTGTAGGTGCCTGAAATGGCTAGGAAAACAGAAAGCTTCTGTCTGAGCACAGGAGTAGAAGACACTAGGGCCTTGGCAGTACAAATTAAGATCTCCCAAGCCAAAAGATAATTGACTGAAAGCAAAATAATGGTATACAAAAGAAAAGAAATCTGGAAATGGGTTAAAACTAAAGGTTTTTCTCTTCCAAATACATCCTCATATGACCTTAGAAAATGTTGACAGAACCTTCTTATACCTCTGCTTTTATGTGGTACTCATACAGTGGCCAAGAGAGATGCAGGCAGAGCAAAGTAAGAAAACTCATATCCATGTTCTGTCCAGATGAAAATAAATACAGCTCTAACTTTTCTCTCTAAGGCATTTAACATTTATCTTACTCCTTACAAAGTGGATATACTGCCTCAGTATAAATCTGCTTCTCACATGAAAAAATAAAAATTTTAGAAAACAACTTAAAAAAATATTATTTTTATTTTAAAATATCTTGCTTTTCATAAATTAGCTGGATTTGTAGTTGGCTGAAGTAGTTTTTTATCAAAATAAAATCTGATATATCAGATGCAAATATCATGGCCCAGGCACAACTTTAAGGCATAGAATTTTAATTTGTTCTATATATATGATGATATCCTGGCTGAGGTTAAACCTCAGTGATGCAACGGTGCTTTGGTATATGCATGTGTCTAGCCATTGCACACTATTATCAAGAATTAGTCTTCTCAGAAATTTATTTGCTGTGTCCTAAGAGTTTAAAAGTTAGATTATCTTAAGCACTCTAGGCTTACTAAGAAATACTTCTAAAAAGCAATTCAACCAAAAATGGATGTCTCAAGCCTGATTAAACCCCTTTCTAGGTTCTTGTACTTCAGATATCCTAGAGAAAGCTTAGAGTGAATAGTTTAGATTAGCTCTTAGACATCACAGGCTAGCTCAAATGAAGATCAATTTCCATGCGAAAGGAATTTGACATTTTCAGGTGTTAAGAGGCACATGCTAAACCATTAGTGCAGGGATTCTGCCTCAATAAATCCCAGATCCATTGGACCTCCTGGTATGCCCTACTCAGGAGATACATATTTATTTTTCATTGTTAGTAATAGTCGAAGTGATGCCAGTCTATACTCTTCACAGGCTTGTATACACAAGAACCAAGGCCCAAAAATGGACCCTTAGGAATAACACAATAAAAATAATAGCTTTAAAAAGTAGCTACTGTAGAAAAATGAAAAATGTTATCTGATTCAATATCTGTTTTCTGTTGGATCCATCCCAATCTTTTATGTAGCAGCTGGAGACCAGTATGCTGCAGTACTGTTTTCTTCTGCAGATATTTTGTTTGAGTAACAAATAAATATTTCACATGTTATATTACTAGTTAATAGATTTCCAATAATAGCATGTCTTTTCCTAACAAGTAGTATTTTTAATCACAGTTTTAGTAGTTGTATATGTTGTAACAATGCCCACAAAGTTATAGGTGTTAACAGCACTTTGTATTTGCTCTATGAAATGTACTAGTCTCATGTATTTTACCTTTACCCCTCCAGCACTTTGCTTCACCATTTCAATATTTTAAAACATATTAACTAGGGAATTATTTCTGGAGGTACCTGCGAAGTCCTTAGGAACACGAGGACTAGCAGTGCTGTAAGATCTAAACCGAAATGCACAAGGCTGAAGCTCATGAAGAAGAGGCTCTCTGGTCTCGTTTCCGAGGGGCCGTAACAGAGCCGTGGAAGAGCGCTGGACCTCTCAGCCAGGCACAGGACTTCAGCACTATGAGAACAACCCACGACAAGCCGGACACAATCGATATACAAGAGGAGCTCAAGCGGGTCTATACCTGCCTGTGAAAACAGTTTGGAGCTTATGTAGATAATTGATTTATTTTTCTGCTAACTTAATAGGTACTGAATGAGGTCCCATATTTGTTAAATCAGTGCCATCTGTGTTGTATTTCCTCCCATCCTCTTCAGCATAGGCATATTTTGATATTATTCTAGTCTGGTGCGCACATTTTCCTTTTTAGTTTTAATTTCTTTATTCTGTTTGCCATATGAGAAAAAGAATCAACACATTTTATGGAGATGATTCTTAGCACATATTAAAGTTTAAGTATATTGATTTTTTATAGGTCTTCAGACTGGAAATTTTATATCAGTACAAAGGTGCTGCTAATAAACTTTAACATTTTTGTTAATAATCCTTTAATCAGCTGCCTGGAAAATCCTAACTCATAAATGTATTATAAATGTTGGAAGATTATCTAGATTAAATCATTGCTATATTAATCTAACCAGTCTTACATTATGGATGTAAAAGTGTTATATTTTAGAGGTCAAATATGGTTATGGACTGGTATACTGTAAAAGAGAGATGACATTTCTATCTGGTTTTGTAGATGTTCATATTGTTAATCACAGATTTTCTTCGTCACCCTAGAGCCACAAAATTAATCCCAGACCCAGAACTACCCTTGTCCAAAAGAAAGAAGTCCATTAGTGATGTTTAGAATCAATAGGAGACTTAGCTCAGTGACAGTTTGCCTACATATGGTTTTTACAGCACACATTTCTGATGTGTTTATAGATAATTAATTTTTGATTTGCCCTGCTTGGGACAAAGATAAGTGATGGCATGTGGTTGTGCAGAAACTGTATATCACAGGGAGAAAATTTCGATTGATCGCTAAAGGAAAGTAATTATTTCAATGATTATTGAAGGAATATGAAAAGATAGGAGCACTTTTAAACAAGGTCTTCCTGTTTAGTCACACAGAATGAGCTGAAAGAACTTGTCTCATCTATGGAAGAGAGAAGGGATTTAACCTTACATCTTGCAGATTTCCAGAAGCGTAGAAAGCTAAAGTACCTCTGCACAGCCCCAGCAGTTCATTCCATGGGGCTGACCTTCTCTTGGATTTTTCTCTGAAAGGATGAATATGGATAAGTTAGTGATAATTGTGTAATAAATTAAATCTCTACTAGAAGGGTTCAGGTGTTCCCAAAAGGAAACTGTTGCAATTCTTCTGTCCTGCTCTTTCCCTCCACTCTTCAAATCTAACTTCCACAATGATCAATAATGCAATGAGGAATAAACATGACAGAAATAAAGTAGAAAGGATGGAATAAGGTGATTCAAAACGTTCAGCTATGACATAGTTCTTAAACAGGCAGGTTAGAAAACACCCAGCCATGTGTCTGGAATTCACATTTGATTTGACAGTGGCTTTACCATATTAGAAGTCTTTACACACTAAAATAAGTAAATTGTTTATCTGGATAAACTTTTATCCTAAACCATGGTTAGGTTGTATAATTTTTCTGTTAGTTCTAGCCCATAATTTATTGTTAGGGAATAATTTTAGCCACTAGTAAGAATTTAAATTCTATTTAATGAGCATTTTTAATCAAGAGCAATATGTTATTATGGCAGCAGGATCTTTATTTTTAGCCAAGAAGGCCAGATTGCTTAGAGGAAGAGATTTAGCTGGAAAGTCATCATGTTTTTAAAATCTAAACATTATGTGCTTCAATATAAGCAACAACTGGCTCATTTCCTTCCTTCCTTCCATCTTCCTTTCCCTCTTTCCCTCTTTCTCCTTTTCCTTCCTTCCTTCTGCCTTTTTGCTTTTCTCCCTTCTTTTCACATAATACAGCTCAGTAATTCCTTTTCCCCATCTTACAGAATCACAAAGATACTTAAAAATACAAGAATTGCCAAGTACAACTCTTGTAAAACCTTTGTAGGATGATTTAATTTCAAACAGTAAGTCAAGTGCATTAATCTACATCCTGGTTTTAAAGCCATGCAAAAATATGAGAAGGGTTCTTTTCTCCTGTTTCCTTCCCTTCTTCCCAGAGCATGAAATTATTGTGAAATGTTGCATAAACTGGAGGGAAAATTTCCATCAAGTGCAGTATGGCTAAATATAGAGGTAACTCAATTTTGTGCTGCACCAGTACCACACAGTTAAGTTCACCAAACTCTGGCCAGAACTTTAAAAAATTGAACAACACATATGATGCCAAGATGTACCTTCATGGGCAATCTTAATTCACATTTTCCTTTCTTGTAGTTCCACAGTCACTATCTAAACAAATGCAGGCATTGACTTTTCCAGACAGAAAACAGTTCCTCTCTCCCTCTTCAGAGTTCATTCCTAAGTGTCTCATAAGTGCAATAGCTGAATAAACAGAAAGGAAAAGTTCAAGGAGATGTTCACTTTCCTTTTCTATTATTTGAGCTAACTGTCTACAGGAAAATAAAAAGCTATATGGCAGTGGTGTGCAAAAGCTTTTCTTTTTTCCAGAGCCTCCCAATAGCCAAGAAAGAAAATAAAGATTTATGTATTGGTAACGTGCCCCTTAGCAGACTGGATGCCTCCTGGTCTAACTAGGGGAAACCAATAAACCATAGTTAGTTCCTGAAAAAAGTTGACCTTTACCTCATATCTACTATGGAAATTTGTAATTCTCTATAAACCTTGTGTACTGGGATCTAATGCACGCTCAAAATTTTAGTCCTGATTTTGATCTTGATCTCTTCTTATTTTCCATCCTTTTACTGTTATTGCTTCCACAGCTTGGCTACATTTCCTACTAGGCCTAGGAATGGGACAGCTGTGATTCTGAGATTTGTTGATGAATCTATTTATGTCCTGATCTTTGTGAAGCAATCAACCAATATAATTAGAAATCTTTCTTCATTCAGTTATCTGAATGCACTGTCCTTCTCCTAGCAATTATTTCTCATGTCTAAATAAACTCATTCCTCTGACAGTAGGATTTTGTATAATTTATTTTATTTTTCAGTCTGTGATGTATAATGTTTCTTAAACATGGTTTTTCCTATTTTTATATAGTATCTAAACCATAATTCAACAGTACAAGTAAATTCAATAATAACACTGTTATTAACAATTCCATTTTTTTACAAGTATCTTGATACTTGTATTGGCCTGAGGTGTTAAATTCCTCATATTCATTATTTGGATTTCTAAACTTTTGTGTGTAGGCATATAAGAAAAAAACATTACTACTGATAAATACAGTGCATATCTATAATGTGTTTAAATGGTAATTTCTAGCAGTGTAAGATATGAGAACTTTAAAAAGCATATTTTTACTTCCACATTAAAGAAACACAACTGAAGCATACTGACTTTTTTTTTTAATTTCACATAGTTAACAATAAATTTCCATTTTGAACATTACGCTTAATATTAAGCAGTACTTGTAATCCATTTCTGCAAAGTACGATATTTTATAATTCCGTTTTACTGAGAAACAGAGTAGTGTGAGAGAAAAAGTAATTGAATTAACAGCAATGAAATGTAAAAATATAATCAATCTATTACACAATTTTTTAGCTATCAAAGGCACCCTCAGAAAATGCATAATAAAAACTACCTAAAAGTGCCAGGAATCCTTTCTTTGTAAGGTTTGCACACCAAAAATACCGAACTATTGGTGAGTTTACCAGAGAAAGAACTTCATAGCAAGGTAAAGAATTAGACTATATGGTGCCTTTTCTTTAATGGATTGTGTAAAATGGTACAATATGAAAATACAAGATGAACTTCTATCGAATTTATTTGGTCTCAAGAAAATATAGTGCCATCATCTTTTTTTTTCATATTATTTTTCTTTATAGATGACCTGTTTATGAGCAACAACAGCAACAAAAGCTGTTTATACGTTATTTTCATGTTATTTACTACTAAAATAACACAGACCATCTATTTATCATGCAACTGGCACTCTTAAAAACTGGTAATTTTCATCCTGCCATATACCATTTAAATGTGTGCTTTCCCTAATACAACCTCAGGAAAATATTGTGTACACCATGCATAAAAGGAGTAAATTTACATTTTCTATCATCTCTCTCAAATAAATTATGCAACTACCTTTACTGCACTTATAAAGCAAATTTCATATAGCAGCTATTTCAAAAATAGAATTAAATGTCAAAAGCAAAGACATAAATGAAAATCTGATCTATAAAAATATTTCCAGTACATAGTCCCTCTGACTTTGTTCGACAAGTTAGTTTAGCATGTGTTTATGACTGCTTTCCAATCAAGGCATCAAAGATAGGCAAACATTTTCACAGGAATTTAGCAGACAACAAAAGCAGCATGACTATTAGCAGGTTATCATCAGGTGGAGGATATGGAGGTGCATGATGGGTAGTGTATTATATTCTGTAAATGAGTGAAATTTCTACCATGTCCTGTTTTCTCTACTTCGCTTTCATGAGACCCTCACCTGCAGTACTGCATCCAGGTCTGGGGCCCCCAGCACAAGAAAAACATGGAGCTGTTGGATGAGTCCAGAGGAGAGCCACAAAAATCATGAGAAGGCTGGAGCACGTCTCCTATGAAGACATGTTGAGAGAGTTCGGCTTGTTCAGCCTGGAGAAGAGAAAGTTCTAGGGAGACCTTACTGAGGACTTTCAATACTAAAGACAGCTTTTATGAAAGATGGAGAGAGACTGTTTACCAAGGCCTGTAGTGATATGACAAGGCCTAATGGCTTTAAACTGAAGGAGAGTAGATTTAGATTGGATATAAGGAAGAAATTTTTTATGAAGGTGGTGAGACACTGGAACAGGTTGCCCAGTGAAGTTGTGGATGCCCCATCATTGGGACTCATGTTGGACAGGGCTTTGAGCAACCTGGTCTAGTAAAAGATGTCCCTGCCCATGGCAGGAAGGTTGGACTAGGTGATCTTTAAAGGTCCAATCCAACCCAAACCTGTCTGTGATTCTATGATTCTAAAGTAGATGTTAGTAAAAGAACTCTTTATATTCCCCTCCTCTTAGACAGATACATAAACTTAAGTAAATCTGACTAAAGTTTCTTCTTAATAGTTGGTGAAATTGGTATAACGAATCTCAACACATCTAGATACCAAGTTATTTTCCATATGTATTTGTAATCTGATCACTGTGGCTTGTCTATATTTAAATGATTCGAAATCCATACTCAGTGAAAAATTACGATGGTCTAATGTGAGATGATGTCTCTTTCATTTCAGTAAGACTGTTCATATAAGTTCAGAATTATGCATACATGCAAACAGCAAAAAATTTCCACATAATAAAGATCATAACTCATTTGTTATCAATGTTTTTCTGATAGGAGAAAACAGGTATGGAACAACTGCTTGTTTTGATCCCTTTCATTCCTGTAGAAGCAAGATCAAATATTTTAATTACACTTTTCAGATTTCCTTGTTCCAATGAAAATCCATTTTGCAATATTTTTAGGACCATTTATGATAATTTAATGTCCAGAATTAACTTGCATTATTTTATAGTGATGTACTGTGCCTTGAACTGAAATTATTAATAAAACATAAAGAACTTCTGTGACTGTTTTTCCAGCAATCAGTAAGAAGACAGTTGATATTGATTTCCACAGGGAAAGAAAATGCTTGTGTTAAATATATCTCATCTGACCAAAATTTGAGAGAAGATGAGGCAATCTAAGAGCAGGAACGTTGACTAACCATCTTCAAGATTTTTGAAAGAGTAAGATTTCCACTTTCTTTTTCTTTTCTTTTTTTTTTTTTTTTTTTAAATATGTGTCCTTTTTATCCCTATTTCCATAAGTAAGAATAATGATTACCAGGAAGTTAGATTTTGCCTTTTTCTTTTGAAAAACGTGCCCACATGCTTGAATGATAAAAACAGCCACACTACATTTTATACCTGTGGTTTTTTAGCAAAAAAGGAACATGTCAGTGTGTGTGCATCCATGCATGTGTGCATGTTCATGTGTGTGCACACAGACATCTGTATGGAAAGAAGTGAATGCATACATACAGTGAAATTTAGAATTTAGAAAAGTTTACGTTTTGTCCTATTGTATTCCAGCGATTTTGTGGGAATCTTTTTCTCTGTTGGAGTTAGCAATTCTCTCTCACTTATCCGTTAGATACTGAAAGAAACTGTTGACTTCCTTTGCCTTGTGCTTTTGTCCCAGATGCAAGAATGAACTAGAAAACAAATGTTTTTCCTTATTACATTCCTACTGATTCAAGTCATAGTTCTCAAGATGTCTTCCAAAAATTTCTTCCACAAATTTTAAGAAAGATCTGAATAATTGCCACATCTCACTTGGGTTCAATTAACGATGAACAGTGGAAGGACACAATTAATTTTATACTTATGTTTGGCTGGCCATTTTTATAGACAAATGGGAGTCAAAAGTCATAAATAAGGCAAACTTTATAATGACACTCTGCAACTTCCTTTACATACTAATAAAGCTTTCAGAAACTACCATTCTGAAATAAATAATATTCAGTGTTAGACCTATTCAGTGGAAGATAGAGACTTTTTCATTTCGTTGGTTGGTTGGTATTGTTGGGTTTGGGTTTTTTTCCACATATGTGCAAACATCAAGCACTTTCAAAGATTTCTGAGAGTTTGAGCTCAAGGGTACCAACAGCCTACAAATCCTAAGATACTTGTATAAAAGGTGAGGCAGACATATTTAAATTTCAGCTTTGAATCTGTTAGTTTTGAATCTGTTAGTATCTCTATGGATACTTTTCCCTGTTACACTTCCTATTACAGCTTCCAAGCTGGAGTTTGTTTTTGTTAAACTGACATTTTTTGAATGGATTATGGAAAATGAAAAACTTGGTCTATACTTCAAGAAATGAAGAGGAGTTGGAATAAAAACCTATTTGAAATAAATTGTGAGTATCCATACACTACAGTATACCTAAATTATTTTTACTTCTCCAATATATTTTTCTAGTGGAGTATACATTATGTTTTATTTCCACTTAGCTTAAATTATTTGTTAGTTTTAAACCCTTGTAACATTAAAAAGCAGCTTCAAAAGACACTCCTCCTTCATGTCTTTTGTTAAATTTCATCTCCACCTAAATTACATAAACAGTCAGCCAACCACCTAATCATGACTATCTTGAGTGAGACACTTACTTTTCTATTAAGAAAGAACATACTCTACATATAATATTGAACTTTTAATCTATGCATATAGAAGATCCAGGTAGCTACGCTTTTCTAATTATTTTTATTTTGTTCTTTTTTCCCTTTCCAACTGTTAATTATATTTACTTCATTTATAGTCTCTTTTATTAAAATATAGTGTGAGTTTTCAAAGACATGTTTAGTAGTTAAGCATCAAATTAGCATCAAAAAACCAAAGGTGGATAGGTGCTACCATTCACTGCTACCTTTAAATTTTAATTCTCCTCCCATGTGTGATTTCTACAGTAACCTTCCCACATTCTTATTGAGCATCTAGAGCACCTAGCAAATCGAGCCTGGAACAGATCTACTAAACAAAAAGCCATATTCACAATGTATATAGTTTTTTTTTTTTTCTTTTTTTTACTGGGTCATCTCATTTAGTTTTACCTCTTTTATCTATAAAAGTAAACTTATTAAAAACAACAACGTAAAGGGTTGTCATAACTTCTCCACTAAACCGGCCTTCTCCCTTTTCTCTCATTCCCTCAGAAAAGAACAAGACTTCTTTCTGGGGGCATTGAAAATGAACTTTATTTTGAATAACAAATTTACTTCACATAATCACAGAAGGGCAGGGCTTGGAAGGGACCTCTGGAGATCATCTAGTCCAACCCCCCTGCTAAAGCAGGATCACCCAGAGCAGGTTGCACAGGATGGCGTCCAGGTGGGTTTTGAATATCTCCAGAGAAGGAGACTCCACGACCTCTCTGGGCAGCCTGTTCCAGTGCTCTGTCACCCTCAAGGTGAAGAAGTTTTTCCTCATATTGAGATGGAACTTCCTGTGTTCCAGTTTGTGCCCATTGCCCCTTGTCCTGTCACTGGGCACCACTGAAAAGAGTCTGGCCCCATCCTCTTGACACCTGCCCTTTAGATATTTGTAAGTATTAATTGGCTCTCCTCTCAGTCTTTTCTTTAGATCTTTGATACAGTCTTACTGGTTTTTTTTAAGGTGGTGTTTTCCCTCCTTTTCTTTGTGTACTTACTCTTTGCAGTTTCATTTTTATTAATTTTTTTTTGGGGGGGAGGGGTATATGAACATTTTTAGTGCACAATGTTTCACTAAAAAGACAAAGAGTTGTGATTTTGGTTTTGCTGGAAAGGGGTTAGTTCCATTACACTGCCATAGAGCTATACCAGATTTGCATGATGTTCACTAAGAAATAATCAATAGCGATTATCCTGATCCCCTTACACAGTTTGGCCTACAGTGACTGTCAAGCATGCGTCAAGAAACAGTCAAACAAATCACGTACCCACAAGGATGGAGCAGGAAGCTGCATAATTAAGTAAAAGCTGAATAATTATGCTTCATTCATCTGGCATTTCTGAATGCTCTACAACTGACACATTAATAAACTTCTATTGTAAAGGAAAAGAGGGAAAAGATGTAATTTTTCAGTATTTCAGTACTGTAATGAATCTGTGCACATTTGTAGTGATATCAGGTTTGAAATTCTTGTAAGCTTCAGTTGCCTGGCAAAGGATTAACTTCTAAACTGCCCCTGTTGAATTCTGCAGACCTTGGTACCAATGCAATGCATCTATAATATCTATGTTTATAAAAGCAACATATTAATTTGTGGGATTTTTATTCTTGAACCTTAGTTATTATCATCATTGCTATAGTTCCAGTCTATTCTCTTTCTCACAGAGTGGCATTCCTCGCCTAAATTCACTATCTTTGATAGATGTTTCTTACCAATATTTCATGTAAAATCCTCTTGGTTACTTTTAGTCCTACTGGGCTGCGAATCATAAAACCATTTTCACTTTTGACATCTGTTCTTAGAAAATGTAAATGACAGTCACAAGAATGCAAACTTGGCCCACTCCTTTTTCCCACAACAACCCTAGAATTTCTTTTTTCTTTCATTGCTCCAGGCCATAAATACTGAAAATCCTAATTAAAACACAAAGTTTGACTCTGTTCTCTTCAGGGATTACAGGAACTAAATAAGTGAAAGGAATGTGAATTAAAAAATTATACTGGTCCCAACAAAGACACCCTCAGAGTTTTAAATTGTTAACTTTTCTTCGCTCTGGGATCATGTACCTTGTAAGGGAAATAGTTACTGTGGAAAAACTAATGAATGTAGACATCATTCAAACCAGTTTCACACATACATGAAGTGTCAATGTGAATAGAATTTCAAACAAAACCATCTAAGCAATTATGCAAGGAGGAAAGAATTATATTTGCTAGATACAAAGACAGCTTTGTTGCCTCTGACTTCATAGAAATAAGCGCACTTGTGTTTGTGTGTGTATGTAAAGTATGCCTTTACAGTAGTAGTAAGGCTTCACCACTTGAACAAACCAGGCAAGAAAACTGACACATTTTCCAGAGCTGATGTCAAGAGTTGTAGGTCAAGGTCAGGCTGAACATAATACCCTGTCCCTGTACAAGGCAACTTTGTTTGATTGTTGCCTCTCTTCTTCTCTTCCCTCCCCCCCCCCAGAGGTAACACACTCAAGTTGAAAAGGGGAAAAAGTAGCTCTGTTTGCCAGAATCTTGCCTGGCTGCAGCCTCCCTGTTGATAAGAAAACCAGTCAAAAATTGTGGCTGGATTATTCTTACAGCAGATGAACGGAAAAAGGATAGCCAGTTTGTTTCGTGGGTTATTTTTGCTTTCTGTGTTGTACTGTATTAAAAATCAGTACTGAAACGAATTCTGGATACAGATAATGAACCAGGTTCTGCTTCTAATATTGTATCAAAATAAATTAGGAATCAAATGACTGAAATTTTCCAAGTGAACAGTGATTTTCCATGTTACATGATTTGGCTGTTCTTACGGTGTCTGGTAAGTGATCTTACAGTGTTTTAACAGAACTGAATTGGGCTTTTTAAGGCTATAAAAATATTTATAGAAAGGTTAGAATAGATAGAATAAAAGAGAATATTTCTGTTGGAAGGCACCTAAAGTGATCATGTAGTCCAACTGCCTGACCAATTCAGGGCTTACCAAATGTTAAAGCATGTTATTAAGGGCATGGCTCTTAAATGCTGACAGGCTTGGAGCATCAATCACCTCTCTAGGAAGCCTGTTCCAGTGTTTGACCACCTTCTTGGTAAAGAAATGTTTCCTAATGTCCAGTCTAAACCTCCCCTGGTGCAGCTTTGAACCATTAATTGGCTACCTTTGATAATTTCTCCTATTTCCTCCAGGGAAAGTGTTCTTGATTTACTTATAATATAGATGGTTAATAGAATCCAATAGCTTTCAACTCCAAAAATACTTTATATCCCACCTACATTTAAAATGCCAATGGGAAATAATATGCAAATGCAGGGTTTTTTAACTTTTTCAAAACAGTGAAAGATTTTACAAGTAATAAACTTATGTTATTGCATTTCATCCATAATTTTTTGGCTAAATCTGGAGAACATTAGTAAGATTTGTTTCAGTCTATTGCAATACCCAAAACAAATATGATATTTTGTTTTGTCTATTATTTAATGTGTGTTCTTGGTTAACCACAGTCGTAGTCACCTTAGTCAAAAATGCAAGACTACTGTTTGGACAACCAGTTCAGGCCTTAACTGCACACCCAACTCTTACAGAAGAAAATTATGCTTATTTAGTAATCAGGTCATTTACATATCATTAAGAAAGTGATTTCATGATTTTTTCATTTTCATTAAGAAACTTTTTCATGCATAAACAATTGCCAGTTTCTGCAAAACACTGATTTATTTTTTTTTTCTGCTCTGGACTGTCTCTGCAGTACTACAGAAAAAATTTAGTCTCTTCCAGAGAGGTCTAATATCCCAGAAACATAAAGAACTGCTATACGTATCCAACTACCAGTTGCATGTGTGTGTAACCTGTTCATTGTGCTCAACAGTGTGCTTCATTAATTTAACATATCTGAATACAAAAGCACTGCAAAAAGAAAACACATTTTAAAGCACCAATTCACTGCATCTAAGTCGAGGGGCCCTTCAGTTAGCAACCTGCATTCTCTAGAGAGTCATTAGGGAGAGAAAAGTATTCCAACTGGGACATTCAGCTCATGAAAGGCCTGAGCTATGATTCTGTCTGTATTGAAAATATTGCTTTATGACAGCTAGGTGGCCTGGGCACTCTCAGCAGTGTCACAAAGCTAACCATAGATTCATAATACACTTAGATGTTCAACTTATTTCATAAAATGAAGTGGGAAACTAAGCACTAAACTCAGGTTTTTTTGGTTGTGCTCTATTACCATGGGTTGGTTTAATCCTATTTAATTTTGAGACTTTTAGAATGGAAGAGAAGAGAAGAGAAGAGAAGAGAAGAGAAGAGAAGAGAAGAGAAGAGAAGAGAAGAGAAGAGAAGAGAAGAGAAGAGAATAATTAAGTTGGAAGATCATCTAGTCCAACTGCCTGACCACTTCAGAGTTGAACAAAAGTAAAAGTATGTTATTAAGGGCATTGTCCAAATGTCTCTAAACACTGACAGGCTTGGGGAACTGACCACCTCTCTAGGAAGCCTGTTCCAGTGTTTGACCACCCTCTCGGTAAAGAAATGCTTCCTAATGTTAAGTCTGAACCTCCCCTGATGCAGCTTTGAACCATTTTCTCCAATGTGCCTCAGATGAGATCCTAATAATCAAAGGAAAGGGATAAGAAGACAATTCAGCCTTCTCAAAATTTAAATAACCAACTAAAGGTACGTATTTTTGTAATGATTATAAGGCAGACTAAGTTGATTAGGCTTCTAAATCAGACATCTGAATTTAGCATAAAATATGGGATACAATATAGGACCATATGCCTAGAAGGTAGGTATTGGAGTGGCTCTTGTTCAGATGTCAGAGTCTTTCATTAGAAGCAATCTCGACACCTCAGATACAATAGGTTTTGAATTGGGAAACAAATACAGAGTATATAAGTATTTGAGCAAAAAACAAATAATGGAGTGTTGCTTGCTTGTTTGTTTGTTTTGCCTTTGTGTTCTTTACAAGCGTATTTTCTGAAAATTTTTCTCCTAATGTACAAGATATATTCTTTGACATTTTCTTACTAGGTTAGGAGCTAAAGAGTGCAATGAAATAGTCCTGTGATTATTTCCTCAGCTATAAGAGACAAGGAAGTCTTTTTGCAAATGGCAAGTTCAGAATTTGCAAGGATTTGGATTGTGGAATTGGTCTGAACACCGTCCTCCCTTGAGCAAGGAAAATGATGAAACATAACTCAGATTCTGAATATTGAAAAGTACACAGTTAACTGCATGTTCAGTATTCTTTCAGGATCACTTTTGAGAGCTATTTATGGAACCTGTTCTTAAAAACTTCCACTACTGGAGATTCTACCACCACCCTAAGCTCCTCCTAAAAGGTACTACCATTCTCCCATTTACTAAATGTTTTTCTTCTGCTGAAATTTAAATTCATACCATCACATACATGGATAATTAGTTATTTTCCTCCTCTGTACTGCTAATTCTTATGTTTTGAATATACTTTTTTTTTTTCTCCCTTAAGCTATACAAACTTTCTTCATTCTTTCTTCATTTACTGTTCTTTCTATATCTCTGATTATCCTACTTGCTATCCTCTAGTCTGCTTCTACAGGACCATATTAACATGGAACTGGGCACTTCACAGGCTGTGATGTTCATATATTCACAACTTTCCGTTTTACAGATGAGGAATGCACAGACAGAAAATTCAGGGTTCAAATCTACAAAAGGACTTTGCTATGACATGATTCAGAATCACTATGTGTTTCTTTTCCTCTGCTTTATGCATCTTACTCCCAAAACGGGATTCACAGCTACTAAATGCCTAGTGTGAGATGAATCTGTGTTAAGCACTAACTTTGGAATTTTAACTATTATATTAGCCTAGTCCTGTTAGACTTTCACAAGAGTCGTTATACAGTCAAGAATCTAATTTACACAAATAAATGAGACTGTGATTCACAACCCATCACTTCTGAAGTAAAGTATGTAAGGCATATAATATAATGCACTTTAAAGTGCTAAAACCAGAAGTGATCAACAAAATAATTGCAGGATAGCTGATGTGTACTGGCAATAAAAGCCTTTAAGTCATTGATCTATGGATGATAAGAGGAAAAAGCAGAACTGGCAAATGGTGTCCTGTCACTGAGTTGAGACAATTCAAATGAAATAAAAAGCAATGAAAAGGAAAGGAAAAAAAAAGTTAACAATTAATGTAGATTTGGGTTAGAAATAGACCTACAAAAGTTCCAAGTTATTTTTAGTACTAAGGTTGGTATTAACATAATACATATTTTTAAAACAGAAATCCAGAGCATGAAGTAAGTTAAAAATTTGGATGACAACACTGTTTTCAGTCTTCAAGGTTATAAGGAGCTTCAGAAGTTGAGCTAATACATGGCAGCTGGGCAATGAAAGCAACTTAAAATCATTGTAAAGAAATGCAGGCTAATGTACCTGCATTACAGGTACATTTTTGTACCTCAAGGAACAATTTGAACTTGCATAAACTGGTGGATATTGCGGGTTCTAAATTAAGTGTAGCCATACTAGAAAAAGTAAAATAACAAATAAATATAATTTTAAAAAGCTCAGGGGAAACATCTGTTCATTACCCACTGACTATCAATAAAAGAAAGTGGTAGAATATTATGAAATCAGTAAATTAAAATACTTAAAATATTACATCAGAAGGATAGTTTCTCCTTGATATAAGAAAAACAAGCACAAAATTCAAAGAAAAACAGCAAAAAACTTCAGAGTAATTTTACTGTATTACTGTAAGCAGATATTAAATATAATAGAACTCTGAAACCAGATGAACAGCTGATTAAAACTGGTGTAGCACCTTTCATTTTATTAGTAATGTGCCATTTAGAGCAGCTGAAAACTAGGCCACTAAGTTTAAAGAAGAGATGAATATCAGATGACATAAATAAGAAGTACAAAATAACTAGTTTTCCCCCTTTAGTTACAAGAATAAAAGACCAAACACTTCAATTTAAAAAAAAAAAAAAAAAAAAAAACAAAAAAAGTTAAAAAAAAAAATGCAGGTTGGGGGTAGGGCTAAAAACCATTTTATTATAAAATGATACGGTAAAGCAGCGATGCATACATTTTATTCTCTGATACCTACCCCATACATACAAGTTTTGAGTTCAGCTTCGGTGATTATCTTTCTTTCCTTTTGATTTGGAGTCTCTTTTCATTCTCATGTCTTTTCCTTATAGCTTTCTTAACATGGCCTACCCTAAAACATACTTTTTGCAATCAATGTTAAAATAGATTACTACTGATATAAGCATGTTGGAAGAATAAAAATCCCTGATAGTCCCAAAATAAACAAACAAACAGGCAGAAGACCCAAAGAAATTTCAGAGAACAGTAATGCATGTAGAACCACCTAATTAAACTCATGGAATATGTCATCTGGGCTACAGCCCTGAAAACAACTCAGGAGTGTCTGATTTCTTGTGCAGTTATGTGTATATCAATTAATTTCTCTATTCTTCATTTAAGAATAAAATTCATAACACTTTTTAATCTCAAAACAATATTGTCAATTACATTTATAATGTGGGGCTATGTTATCTTTTATTTGCTGTAAAGAGACAAAATTTTCTCCAGGTGAGATTATTTAAAATGAACCTAATGTTTCATTGTTTAGTGAACCAGTCCTAACGATGTAACTAAGAAGGCAGTCAGTCAGAGACAGGTGAATTAGGAATTCAGTCCAATGCTAGATATCTAAATTCTGGTAGATAGCATCTTCCTCTGGAGGTCTGCAATGTTACCTGCTTCTCTCTGTTCACTAGGTAAGAGAGGCAAGCACTTACAGCACATAAAGTTCAGTAAACATCCAAACAATATATGAAAACATATTATTCAAGTGAACAGGGTATATATCTAGAGAAGAGAAATTATCTTTTTTTCTAAACCAAGTCTTTCTTTCACACACTATTTGTACCCTTCTGTACTTGTGATTGTCTCAGATTTACTGGCCTTTTGAGAGAAGAACTGTTTCATTTGTCTATAGAAATTTTACTATGCTTTTACACAAGGTTGTTGTTATTATTATTGCTATGGCTATTGCTATTTATAAAAAAAAATCATAGAGAAGATATGATGTTATATAAAGTTAAAATTCTCTCCTTTGATCCACATTAGTAAAGGAAAAATTGCATTAGAATATTATATTCTTGCATTATGAATTACAGATCTATTATGACCATTACACAACAGAAATTTTCCAGAGTTACTGGATTTGGAAATGAAAGGGGAATCCAGGTAAGCTTTACATGAGAATTAATATCAGTACCCCAAGTCCATTTTTGTCTCTGAAATGTTGGAAGTTATTTAATTAAAACAGTACTGTGCTACTTTGGAAATGTATGGTCCAAATATAATTAGGACTTGTGGGTTTTTTAGTTTGGTTTGGTTTGGTTTGTTTGTTGGGGTTTTGGGGGGGTTTTATTTGGTTGTTTTTTTGGTTTGGTTTTTTTTTGTTTTGTTTTTTTTTTTTTTTGTATTTTAATTATATGAGGGAACATCCTTCAATGGAAAACAGTGGAACACCTTAAAATTTGGTAAAAATTACTCTTACTGTGGAAAGGACGGAAATCGCCACTATATATAATAATCTTGAAATCCTTATTAAGAGAGTTCATCTTTATCGGAACACAGAATTTGATCAATATAAATTGCTGCAGTTAAAATCCTGTATTATATAATTTTACTAAATAACAGAAGATAAATGTAGCTGAAGTCAGACGTTGATAAATTCTCCCTGCAGGAAATGTTTTCACAACAGATGGTCTCTAAATATGTAACTTACATGAAATATATCTCCTGGTAGCCATTTTTATAATAAAAAAGTTAAGTAAAGAAAAAATAGACACATTACAATTATGGACCTTAATTGCCTAAGTAGTTAGAATAGAAAATCCTTTGAATGTAAGCAGAACAAAGCAGAGAAATGTTAATGATCTGTACCTAAGTAAATGGTGCATGACGTAGAGTAATTGTATATTTTGCAAGATCCCTTCCAAGTACTACATTTTTTTCCTTTGGTATGGCTGAAATGACTAAATAACTAAAGAAGACTAAAATGTCTTCTATTTAAGACCTCATTTTTCTTTTCTTTTTTTTTTTTTTTTAATTCATTTTGTTCAAGCGGGCTTTTCCCTGCATCACATAACACCACCACACATTTGTTAACGTAGCCAAAAAAAATTGCAGCACACACAGACTTAGATTTTTCAGCTGTCTTAAATATTTAATAAGTGTTTTGTTTCCATTTTGAAGAAAAGGTGTGAGGCCCAAAGCTTTGAAGAAGAGATCACATAACCTGTAATGAGGTTTCTTAGTGTTCCAGAAGGAGGGAGGATAAAGATGCCTCCATCATTCCTGTGGTTTGGAATAGTTTCACTGTTGGCATCGCATTTGTGGACATTTACAAATATTTATTTACTCTGTGCAGAGTGAAACTGTTTATGTAGCACCCACTCCCGCTGTGGTAGAAATGGCTGTATTTCTTTAGTAGCTCACCTAAAATCAACTGTTTAAACTTTAGGCTTCAAGTCTCCAGTTGATGAAGGCAAAAGGAGCAGCCTCTCAGGGGAGGTACTTAAGACACTGGTAAAGACTTAAATTCTGAACCCATCTCTTGCTCTCAATCTCTCTTTCCCTCTCCTCGCCCCACCCCATGACCTCAAAGAAAGCATATCTAAAGTCCAGACAGATTCCTGCCATAAACAGACTTTGTCTCCTCCTATTCAAGATGTCTTTATTCAGCACCTTGCATGCTCACAATATCTAAATTTCTTTCTTAAGACAGAGTCAGTTTTGTATTATGCTTTTTTGCTGTGCTCAGTAGAAAACTTACTGAGCAGTGTGGTTGATGTCCTAGACCTAATAATGTGATATATTTTTACTGTAACCACCTTGTTACTCATTGCATTTCATTGATTGATTTTATGTATCATATTTGGCTCAGTGAAAAGTTGTGGTAAGCTGTCAAATATGGAGATATTAAGATTTTTCTATAGTTAATGTTTCCTTTGATATATGATTTCTAAAGAATTGTTATACACTAGCAAGATAATGCATTAGCAAGAAAGACTAACCAAAAATCAGAACACAAGTCTGAATTTCAGACCAAAATCCAGTTATAATTGATGGACACCCCCCCCCCAAACTCCACCTCACAGCTTTTGCACTATATAATAACTTAGTCCAGATATCAGAAGTATTATAATATAGTAATAAGGAACATATAATACAAGGAATCCTCCACATATCTGGATAGTTGCATCTGAATTAAGGTACAGTAGTATCTCCACTTTAAGTTAAAGGGAAAGGTAACCTATTTAGAAAATACTGTTTGAGGGTTCACTTGCATACCAGAGTTATTTAATGATCTCAGGGTGAAAGTGGGAGACAGTGGCCAAGGAAGCCAGTTTTGAGGAAGAGCATGCAGGTTGGAATAGGATGAAATGGGGTCATTTCCCCAACATGAACAAACAAGAACTACAGTACAGAAGACATTTCTATGTACCAGCAAGGAATGCCTTGAAAAGGAAGCATTGTCTTGATTACATGTTTTATTACATTTCCTCATTTTTGTAACTCTGTTATACCATTTTTCTAAAAATTAAACTGCTTTTAATTTTACACATTAAAAAAACCAAAAAACCCAACAAAAAAAGAACAACCACAAACCAACACCACCCCCACTCCCCAAATAACCCCAAAATCACCTTTCACACTTTATTAGAAGTAGAAAACTGTTCAGATAAGTCATGTGAGAAAGATTCAAATGAAGGTTTGAAAATGTATCACTCTTGGAATTTTTTATGGCTTCCAGAGTTGTAACAAACTCTGCGTAATTTTATCTCCATCCGTAGGAAAGGTTCTTTATTTCTCTCACCAAAGAGGCTTTGCAGTCTACCTGCTCCATGCTGTTTTCAAGAATCAGGTCTCTAGTCTAGCTACAGGTTGTCTGCTTGCTGTGTGTCCCGAGGCTTGCTGCCCCACCACATGCCCTGATGCTTCTCCAAAGAATCATATCCATGTGCTCTGAGAGAGAACGTGCCACCCATCCCTCCATTCAGAAAGTTTTGGCAAATGTGAATGTAACAGCCAGAGAAAGACAAATATTCAAGCTTCCTCTCACCTGCTAAGCCATTCCACCTAAAAAAATGTGTAACGTTTGGTAATATGCTTTAAACAGTAAATAAACACAAAGAAACAGTTGATATGCTACCTAATGCTGAGGATTTATCATTTTATTTTGCAAAGCGCACTTGTCCCATTCTTATCCTTGATCTTTCTGTTGGTCAGGCTACTCCTTAGAGATCACTACACCTCAACACCATGAACAGACACCTCTGAGAGTTTTGCAGAGAAGTCTTTTGCCCACTGTTTCTTTAGCAGCCAAAACCAAGTGCACCTTTACAAGCATCAGAGTGTAGAGACATGATATCTGGTACTGGGGAAGGTGCTGTAATGCTCACAAACTATTAGTTATTGCCATAACAAAAAACACAGATGGCATGTACATCAACTCCTTTGGAACAGCATCAAACAGTAAAAGTCATAACTTTAGAACTAGTCATTGTGTATTTCCTTTCATATATGTATATTAGATTCATTTGTTCAAACTATATGAATCTGCTCCTTTAAAACAAATAAGGAATAAATCATAGTCTGAACAACATGATCTAATAGCTGGCACGTTTGGCAAGATTATATTCAAATCTCCCAATAGACAACAAACACAATGAAACTTGGTTTTAACAGATTTCAAAGCATAAATTTAAAAGCATTTTCTATATTTTTAACTTTTTTATTGTGATGCTTTTCTCACTGTAATAGGATTTAATTTGCAGTCATGTTAGTTTACTGTTCAAAATGACATTGATATGGGAATTTTGTATGTATATATGCAATATAGAATTTCTGTCTTCTGAAAAACATCTTACAAATGGAAAAACAAAATCCCGTTAGGAATTAATAAATATATGTAGATATTCAGCCATGAATTAGATCAAGGATTTTCTAGGACTTCTATTTAAGATAGAGTTAGGGTCTAGTTGCCTAATTTCATGTGCCTAGTGCACTGGTCCCTCTAAATAAATTAAGTTCTATAGTCAATGGGAAGTGGCTTTTAAAGGCTGCCAAAAGAAAATAATTTTAATCTAACACGGAGGCCTTTTCTATTGACTATGAAGTCTTTATCAAATGGCTGGACTGTCTGTAGATGGTGGATCCCTTTGTCAAGGGCAGAACATGCCATAGTTCCCACCCAGTCCGTGCATTAGGAGGAATAATGCACCATTGCTGTTCTGTGTTCTTCATTCACAGGTAATCCCAATAGACATGGACACTGTAACCATGGTCTTGAGGGAAGAAATGGGTGAATGGCCCCCATGATCACTGGTCTGGGACTATCATTATGACTAAATAATAATAGTTTGACAAAGAATGATTGGCCAAATCATGGAATACAGTACTGAGGTGGGATTTAATGACGCAGGATAAAAGCTATGATATGTTTTCTGCGACCTGCTTCCTAAACTAACAATATTACAAAAAAACCCCCATATTGTTCTATTCTGTTAAGTGCCGTGCAAACACAACAGATATATGTCTCAAGTACTAAACTCTGTCTTAGAGGGAAAAGAGCCAATAACATATCCAAAGCAAGAATGGTGAGATTACCATCCATATGTCTGTTTCAAATATGGACCTGTCACACATGTGGACAAGTTTAAAATAAGTAATGAAAACGAAGCTCATAAGCATATATTCTAGTATATGATTTTCTTAGTATCATTCTTTTAATTGAAGTTCTAGCATCTTTTCTTATAAATTTGTGATAAATAAGAGTTGCAGATGCTGGAAAGTAATCTATCTGCTGATGTCTTTCCTGTATCTCTACAATAAGAGTTATTATCATGTTACTATTATTACTTTAGAAAAGAGTGGTAATTTTGGTGTCAGTGAGTAGATTATAACAGCCTTTCTGGCTTTGCTGCCCAGAAAGGGGTCCAAAAGAAACTGAAGCCAGCAGTGAGGCTTTATCCTATCCTGCCATACCGGGATACTAATTTTCTATGTTTTACGTTAATCATTACAACTGTCTTTTTTAAAACCTGTCATTTATTTGTTTCTTAATGGAAAATGTTTTAAGAATAATATTCTCTGTGCATGACTTCGAGATATCTGGCTTTGCATGGACTTCTAGATAATCATGCCCTTCAGGCCAAACAGCATGGAGGGGTTCATGTCCAGTGTGCTTAGGAATAACCTCTCCTGTATCAGACTTGCTGCATCCATGCTGCAAACCATTTGGCCCTGCAGCTTCTTTGACTCCATATAGCATCCCTGAAACACGACCATTATTTTGCGCAGGTTTGTTTTTTTTTCTGTTCAAGGAAATTCATATAATGTGAAGACTATATTATAATTCATTGTTTTTTAATGGATAAAACTAGGGTTTGGCATGAGCATATGAGGAGGCTTCTGAAGATGCAGAGACTGCTGGGATAATTTTTGGAAGACTTGGAAGAGGAAATAAAACCACAGTTGCTACAATCCCATCGTGAACAGATCTGGAGTGAACCATCCCTAGACCATGCCCAGATATTGTCTTGGAGAGTGTATTGAGCAACCCAAATCAGTCATAGAGTAAAGCAACAACCAAGTGTTGTGAGGCAAGGATTTCAGGCTTGTCCTTGTTCTCTGCCTCTTTTATTTATCACAGTAACACTCAGACTCTCTCACTGTGTTAACATAATTCACAATAGAAAAGGTTGAAAAAATAATTCTGTATTTCAGGAAATCCAGATACGGAAGACATTCTTTACTTATTTTAAAAAAAAAAAAAAAAAAAAAAAAAAAGATATTTCTGGAGACAAATTGACCAGAAAAATATATTTTGTCCAGAAAAACAAGTGATACAAATATCATAATTGGCCATGGTGCTAATACATGAGGACACAAGTAAAATGATTGTGTTTGCTGGCAGTCATGTATGTCATACTCACATTAAAAACATGCTAATTATTTGTCATTGTAACAATGGAGTGAGGATTAGGGTAAAAAGAGACTGAACGTACATGATGTTGTGACATGGACAGCATTTTTTTGTTCTTTATGAATTAATAGAACATCAAAATGTTCACTACATTTGTATGAAAAAACAAACTGATTGAAACCTAAGACAAGGAACTGAAAAATACCAAAGGAAACTTATGGAGTTTAAAACACATTTATGTTTGTTGCTTTGTCAAATCGGTTTTTTCAAGTCTTTGTCTATAGATACTAAAGTACATTCATTTGCAATCATAAAAGCCATCAATTGCTACTACCTTTACGTGATTACTCATCTTTGTTCTTTCTTGCAAATGCCACTATAAGCATTAAGACTAAGTTCAACTATGTTGTTGCTATTTTTAGGAATGACACGTCTCAGAAATTGGTCTCATATGCAAGTTTCTATATAATACAGAATACTAAAGTTTCTAAATGACAGCACTTTATTAAGTTTCTAACTTTGCACATACCTTGAAACTCGGTATGAAATTGTATAGTTTTCTTACTGTCCTTTAAAACCTTTTTCCATATATTGTGAATCTCACAATGGAAATGGCTAATCATACCTGAAGCAGTCTATAATGAAATCCTAACGATCTCTCCCTAGTATATCTGTGTTAACCACAGACACAGATGGAAAGATGGAAGAAAAGCCTGTGGGTTTGTGGTTGTTTTTTTTCCTCTTCATGAGACACTGACATGATCTATCAGTGATACTCAATGGAGAAACTGGTGAATAATAAACAGCAATAAGCTCTTGTTTTTGATATAGCAAGGAGTTTATTTGAAAGGTTATAAATTCTTTGTGCATTAAGCAACTAAAGCTGAAATAACAAAATAAAATAAGGCTACACCACAGTTAAAACCTGCAGATATATTTTCAACTTTTGATATTTTTCTGTGAGTATAAAATAGGCTTGACTTGAATGGCTATGTCATATGCATTGAACACATGTTTAGGTGCTTTGATGGGCTGGGGCTGGTAAACAAACAGTGAATTTTCCAGGAACTACCAGAAGCAATTAAAAAAAATAAAGCTCCTAGTCCTTCCTTATTTTAAAAAGCAAACTTCCTGAGGAATGAGTAGTGAAGATGATATGTCTCAAATACGCACAGCACTGGGAAAAGCTTATTGCATCCCTAGGAGAATGGAAATTTTATAATTATATCTTCATTTCAGGTATTGAAAGAATACACTGACCTCAGACTATGAGTTTTGAGGTGATAACTGTAAAGATAGAAAGATATTCTAGGCAAGAAAAGATGAATATTCTCCTCTGCCCTGTTCATATGGAGCAACGTACTAGACTGGGACTATGAAACAGTGATGTTGTGGAGAGTCCTTTTTTAATATCTCCTCCCCCCCCACCCCGCCCCAACCTAGGACCTCTATTTTCCTGAGTATTCTGCTGTTTTTCTGCAGAGAACTTGTTACTACACGTGTTCATCAGAATACTTATGGCAAAGATTTTGATTAGTAAACAAAACTCCCCCTTCTGCCGCTTGTGCCCAGCTGCAGTTCTGCTACAGAATTTGCCAGACTTGTGCCTTTCTCTGCTCAAAGAGAAAGAAGACTGGCAAAGAACATTTCTTTTCTTTTGATTTTGTTGTCCCTTTGGTAATACACAGGGAAAAGAGATTAATGTTTAATCATTATCACTAGCACATAGGCACACACACTCGGTTTTTTGGTGCGCTTAATGACTTCCATTTAAGACTGTGACTTAAGGAATGACTTCAAAACAACCAGAAGATGTGACAATTTAGGCTGGTAATATTGTGCTGACTGAACCTAACAGTATGTTTTTAGGCAGTTGTGTTAAATACATACTCCTACAGAATGGTTGATCAAAAGTAGTTCATAGTTTTAAGAGTAGGTAAAGAATACTTACTGATTAATCTCAGACAGCTGTGCCTATTGTGCCATTTTAGATTCATTTTACAGATTATTAATGAACTAGCAGTTCATTTTAATCTGCACTATAGACCTAGTTACAGCATGATAAAATGAATGCCCCAGGTCATCCACAAAGTGAGATGATTTATGATTCTAATGTAATCAATAGGATAAATTAATGTGCAGGTATTGTTTATGATTGCACACTAGAATAACGGTATTCAAAATCACATTTAACCTATCTGTTTAGCACAAACAGAAATGCTGCTGACTTGTTTTTCTCTTTAAATTCTCATTGCCCTGGGGGAAAGAAAAGCAAACAGCAACTTACCATAATTTTAGTTGGAGGTCACTTACACTTACTTTCCCTAAAGTGTTTTCCCATTATTCACCTGTTTTTAAATATGCCTAGCAAATAAATGTTTCCATGTGTTTAAAAATACTGACAACTGTTATCACTGCTAACAACAGTTGTCCTGGGTTGCAGAGCTAGGGATTTTAGAGCTTAGTGCGTGCTATCAGATTGTAGGATATGCTTTTTTCCTGATTGCCCTAAAATCACTTTCTACTTGGTCATTCCTCTTTTCATGACCTAGGAAGCTAGTTTGAGCAAGTCTTTGAGGAAAATTAATTGTATGGATCCCTAAAAAACTCTTTCATGTCTCTATGTTTGTTACTGGGTTGTGGTTTTGGGGGTTTGTTTGTTTGTTTGTTTGGGGTTTTTTGGTTTGGTTTGGGTTTTTTGTTTGTTTGGGGTTTTTTGTCTTTATTGCCAGAAGCTGTCAAACAAGAGTCTTGCACACTAAAAAGATTAAAGACAGCCCAGCACCGTAATTCTAACCAAATACCAATGCATTTTAAAGATAGCACATATATCAACCATTTATAGTTAAAATATAGAGAAATCCTGAATAGAAATTGGAAAGTAAAAATTCAAATACTCATAATTCTTTTTCTTAAAAAAAAAATTAAATATTTCTATTGCAAACCCTAATGCATTGTTTTCCTACCTTACAAAGTTGAATTCTTATTAAAAGTGATCTGCTCAAGTAAAAAAGGAAGAAAGAGTACATTTTCATTACTATCTACTTCAATCCTAAGAAAAATAAATTAAGGTGTCCACAGAGATGGAGTCTTTTCTGTGTTCTGGTTACAACATGCACAGTCCAATAGTCAACTCAAGTTGCAACTCTATGTTTTATTTTCAATGGGACAAAATCCCACAATAATTCAGAGAGGCTAAGATAATGAAAGATCCATATGAAAAGAACATGAATATTTTTATGTTTAATCTCTGGTTTTATTTTCCATGAGTAATTAATTGACACGGACATTTTGCTTGCTATTTTAGTAGACACAAAACATTATTGTAAGAGCTTGGCAGACCGATGCAGATAGATACAAATTTAAAAAAAAAAAAAAAAAGAATAAAAAGAAAACACACATCTAGGGCAGAAGATAGATTAGTGGTTTCTTTAACGAATCAAATGCCAAACAAAAAATTATGAGATCTCAATAGAATTTATAAGAGGATAAAGGCCTACTTTGAACAGTAGATGTGTACATGTGGAATATTAATTTACACAGAATCATAGAATCATGGCAAGGTTTGGGTTGGAAGGGACCTCACCTGCTGCGGGCAGGGACACCCTCCACTAGACCACGTTGCCCAAAACCCCATCCAATCTGGTCTTAAACACTGACAGGGAGGGGGCATCCACAACCTCTCTGGGCAACCTGTGCCAGTGCCTCACCACTCTAACGGTAAAGAATTTCTTTCTAACAGCTAATCTAAATCGACCCTCCTTCAGCTTAAACCCATTACCCCTTGTCCTACAACACTCCCTGATAAACAGTCCCTTACCATCTTTCCTGTAGGCCCCCTTCAGGTACTGGTAAGCCACAATTAGATCTCCCCGGAGCCGTCTTTTCTCCAGGCTGAACAACTCTCCCAGTCTGTCCTCATAGGAGAGGTGCTCCAGCCCTCTGATCAGCTTCGTGGCCCTCCTCTGGACTCGCTCCAACAGCTCCATGTCTCTCCTGTACTGGGGCCCCCAGAGCTGGACGCAGTACTCCAGGTGGGGTCTCACAAGACCAAAGTAGAGGGGTAGAATCACCTCCCTCAAACTGCTGGTCACGCCTCTTTTGATGCAGCCCAGGACATGGTTGGCTTTCTGGGCTGCAAGCGCACACTGCCGCCTCATGTTGAGCTTCTCATCAATCAACACCCCCAAGTCCTTCTCCTCAGGGCTGCTTTCAATCCATTCCTCACCCAGCCTATACTCGTGCTTGGGATTGCCTCGACTCACGTCCAGGACCTTGCACTTGGCCTTGTTGAACTTCAGGCAGTTCGCATGGGCCCACCTCTCAAGCCTGTCAAGGTCCCTCTGGGTGGCATCCCTTCCCTCCAGCGTGTCGACCACACCACATAGCTTGGTGTCATCGGCAAACTTGCTGAGGGTGCACTCGATCCCACTGTCCATGTCGCCGACAAAGATGTTGAACAGTGCCGGTCCCAGTACCGACCCCTGAGGAACACCACTCGTCACAGTTCTCCACTTGGACATTGAGCCGTTGACCACAACTCTTTGAGTGTGACCATCCAGCCAATTCCTTATCCACCGAGTGGTCCATCCATCAAATCCATGTCTCTCCAATTTAGACACAAGGATGTCATGCAGGACATTGTCAAATGCCTTGCACAAGTCCAGGTAGATGATGTCAGTTGCCCTTCCCTTATCCACCAATGCTGTAACCCCATCACAGAAGGCCACCAAATTTTTCAGGCAGTATTTGCCCTTAGTGAAGCCGTGTTGGCTGTCACCAATCACCTCCTTATTTTCCATGTGCACATACATTTTAAGAAATAAGACATTCACCAGTAACATTCTGATTGTCTAAAAATTATTATTATTGGTCTTAAAACACCTTCAGCGAGAGAAATTAGATGGGTTTAATGTTAAAATATTTTAAGATATATACAGTTTAGCATTTAGACATACTTCTTAACATCTTGGTGTGTTTTCCTACTGAACAGTCTGAAAGATCCTCTGTTATTGATTGTTTTCTCCTAAGAAATGGTATGAGTAAGAATACTGCTGCCATGTATATTCCCTGTATTCCAGCTGGTGGAATAAATCTCCAAATTTGATTCAAATGCACAGTCGATTTTATTGCATACTTTAACTTCTTCACTGCTAACATGGGAGAAAGAATTGCATAATAAATGGATACACTTCCCAGTATCCTTCCCCTCCTTATAGGTCCAAATGCAGTTCTTACTAATTAAAATGACAACTAGCCATGAAAGGTAATGTCAAGTTCCCCTTTTGGAAACTCTTAACAGTATAAGACTTCTACCCTTAACTGTTACTGTTCTTACAAACGTCCAGTTTTCTTTGAGTTTAGTTAACTACTTGACTTTAAAACCATGATGTGACAACATGTTCTAACAGATACATTAAGAGTTACCATCTTTTGGCATTTTTTAATTCACAGTTCTTTATTAATTTCTCATTAAACTTCCAAAGTGTTTGCAGACAGGAAAATGGAATAGACTGTTCTGCCTTCTGTATATAGTTTGTTGTTATTCTGAGTAAATTGTCAGGAAACCAAATTATTATAAGAATTATTCTGTCTGCCTTACATCTTCTCCAGCTCCAAAACACCCTCAGACTTTTCTGTCTTTCCTGATGTGATATGTGACCTATAAATATAATTCAGATCCTTATAGTTTCATAATGTTTATAGTATGCATAAAATCCCACTGTTTTTACATGGGGAAAAAAAAAAAAAGATTATTACTATTTATTCTTACATGTAAGTGATTTTTAATGTATTTTGTTCTATCTCTCCAAACTGAGTATCTTTCTGAATCAAGACAAAAAAAAAAAAAAAAAAAAAAAAAAAAAAAAAAAAAAAAAAAAAAGAAATATTCAGGTTTTTTTCAAGTTTCCCTATTTCAATTTTTTATATAGGTTCATTCTGTTTTGTTTTTTATAAGAATGCATCAGACTTAGTCCAACTCTTTGAAGTTCATATGAGACAAGGTTTGCTTTCAAAGCAAGTTGATGAAGTTTTTAATGCACAAAATTCACTTCCATTATCATCCTACTGCTTTTCGCTGTGTTGTGTCTTCTCACTGAAATGCCTATGATGTCCAGCAGCATACCTGATACCATGATAGCTACAAATACAGTTCTATCAATTGCTTACTTTGCACAAAATCTCAGACTTTTGTTTTACAACATTGTCCCTTTGTGCAGTAAGGATAGTTACCTTCCATCTACCACATTTCTCTCTGAGCTGCTTAAGTGTTTTTACCTGGTTTGCATTTGATGTTCCTCTTGTCTAATCCTGGAACGATGCAGGCTGAGCACACTGAGACTGTTGCCGTCATATGAACCCAATGAGACTGTGGCCAGGGGAGCGGAGAAATGTTGCTCCTACAGGATGTCAGTAACGTATAATCACCTTTCCCATGGCAAGTTCAAAAAGCTTTTTTCAATGAAAGCTTAAGCTAATGTTTGACTCAGAAAGAATCAACACACGTAATTACTTTATAGGAGATCACTATTGAGTGTTGATGTATCATTTTTTAACGTTATTTGAATCTGTTTTCTCAGGCAATGGAGACCAATGCATTTTGATGCTGTTTAACATGTCCTGATGTTGTGAAATCCAAAGTATGACCAGATTGTAACTGTTTATATATAATAATTATTATTATATATCAATATTATTTATTATATTGATTATATAAATCATGGTATAAAATTTTAAGCTAGTAAATTACAGAAGATGGGTATAAGGTGAAGTAAAAGCTTAGTAAAAAAATAATGAGATACAAAATATCTAGACACATATTTTTTAAGGGAAGGAGAAAGACATGGGGGAAAATAAGAAAAGGACAAAAAATTCAGCTGTCCAAAAGCTACTAAAAGGAAAGAGAATTATTTCTGGTTTTAGGAAGGTATTTCTGATTTCTTATCCTCAGACAAAAGTTGATTTCAAGTGCAGATGTTATACTTTCCTATTGCAATACAAGAATTTACAAATCTTCTATTCCTGGAAATGGTTTTGAGGAATTTGCATGATTTGAGCACATGAAGACATTTTAGTATGTAAATCCTTCGCTTTCATGCCTACAGAGCACAAAGACAGGTTTTTCCCTAAGTTTAAGAGCTTTCTCTGTTTATTTGTTTTTAAACAAAAATCACATCATTGAGAGCTGAGAACAGAAATTCAGACTAAACAAATTTGGAATGATTTTAATAATGTGGAAAAAGCATTCACTTTATGCTTTAGGGTGAGGAAAGAAACAGAAGGGGATCATGGGCATTACAGATGTAGATTTGGGCATGTGATTTTATACATCAGGTCTGCCTGTCACTAGGCTGATCTTTGATTTTCACTTAATTTTTGTAGACTTCTTAAAACATTTATGCTTGCAGGTAGACTAAAGTTGATGTCAGAAAACTTGGTGTTGCTGCATATAATTGTGAAAAGGGAAAATGTTTTGTGTATAGTAAGGAAGAGAAACACTGAATTTAATATTTGAAAAAATTAGGAAAAAATAATTTCATAGTTATACACAGTGGGGAAAAATGCCCAAACAAACAAACAAAAAATGAAAAACGAAGCAGACAGAGTTTTTAGTTACCTGCAGGCTCCTATAGCAGTATAGTGGATTGTTTTTAAACTGTGTGGGAAAAGTCAAAGTATACCAAGCTTAATTATGCAAGTAGCAGAGGAGATGGGCATTAGCAAGGTTGATAGCTGCTGCAAACTCAGAGGATCAGACAACATTTAGGGAAAGATTAAAAAAAAAAAAAAAAGTTTTTTCTTATCTTTATTGATTATGATAGTTTTGTATATATTTATCCTCCTTAAATTAAATGAATGACAGAATGATCAAATTGCTAGTTTTTGGAAGGGGTTTTACTTTGTTCTCTAGATAATGTTGCATAAAAACTAAAAAATGTCAGGTTTTTAGTTAATAGTTGTGGAATGTCTCACACAAAACTTCAGTAAAATCTGTCAGAATAGTTCACTTACTGACTAGAAAAAGCTAAAGTTTTTCTAAGCAGGAACTGTGATTGAAATGCCTTTGGTCAGTTTGAATATATAAGGCCAGAAAAAAATGACATTCATTGCCCAGACCAAAACTGGAGACATAGCTCTGCTCAAGTTGAGATATTTTTTGTGTTGTGACACAGGAGTGGTAGGACATGTCAGTAACATAGGTTCAATGAACATGGTGCACATACCCTGTTTAATGTTTTGTTAGGAAGAAGACTTTCATTACTTAGTTTTCTCATTTAAATGTTCCCTGAGAAGTAAAGCTGAAGCCTAATCCCATAAACCAGAATCTTTTCCTAAAACTTTCTAGAGATGATGAAAAATGGCTAATACCTGGCAGTAAATTTCCTATACCCATCCATATGATATGTGACAGACAGAAGTTTGCCTTTCTACTGATTCCCTTGTTTCCTTGCATACCCTAAGAAGTCTGCAAAGAAAATCTATTCAAAAGCTTAGTGTCAAGCTGTTGAGCAGATGTTCTTTCTGCCTATACACGTCTCAGCAGATATCTCTGGCTTTTTCTTTCCAGTCATGAGCTAAAAGAAAGACATGCTATATCTATACTCCTTTTCCTGCCAGCTATTAAGCTTAAGCCCCATCCTACTCCTTTTCTCCAGGGGGAGATGAGCGAAGACATAGAAGAGTAGCCAAAGGCAACGAATTCCTGGAAAGGGACTGAAGTGTCAATACCAAATCAGGGTGGGAAAAAAAAAAAAAAAAAAAAAAGGATGGGAAAAAGGAAAAGAAGAACCTAAGGATAAATGTATAGAGAAAGAGATAGCGAAGACGGACAGGACTGAAGAGGTAACGAAGAAAGATTTTTTTCAGTGCTGGAGAGTATAGGAGACAGAGTTTAAGTAAAAAGCAATTAGAAGTTACTGAAATAAATAGATAGGGCATAATTATAACCTCAAGAGAAACCTGGATTTTGGACAATCACACTGACAATTGCATAAAGCTACCACTACAGTAGTTGAATGCAATTACTTTTCAATTGTGTGAAAAGTTTGTGTGCTTGCAGGAAGTATTGTTTCTGATCCTGAATCCTTTCAGACATGAATCCCAGCTTTGAAAGGGGACTTTGCTCTCTCAAATACAGCTGCACCACCTAATTGTCATGAGTCAGGCTCTGGCAGTGAAATATACTTTGCTGAGACCATTTCTTATTCATTGGAAAGGGCAAGATTCGGACTCTGGAGTCAGAACAGCGAGTACGAAGGGAAACTGAGTGGCAAAGGGAATGTGTGCATGAGTTTGGGTACCCACCTCATGAATGCAGGCAGGTACCCTTTTAAAAGTGGGATGCAGAGCTATCTGGATTAACTTCATCCAGAAATGCAGTGCACTTTTAGAGAAGGAGAGGCTGGCAAAGGATGGTTCAAGGAATGCAGCACTGGAGGGAGGGCCACTTAGAAAGTGCTAGTAACAAGGGTATCCTAAAACTCTCGTTCTCCAAAGAATTGAGGATCTGTTTAGGCACCACTTCAGGCTCTTGAGCTGGAGAACTCCAGTAAAGCTAGACATCTATGAGGAACACAGTAGATTGGAGGGCGGTGGGGGAATACAGGGAGGGATGTAGGTGGTGTGGGAAGTGTGCTTTTATAATGGCATGGTAATTACCGAAAAAGTGGGAGGCCAATGTTCAGTACTCTCTTGAGCCTGAGGAGATTCAAACTCACATCTGCAGCAGCTTTAGATAATTCTTTAATCACTAGGCTGGAGAATAATTAGATGACATGCATTTTACATTATGCAGTGAAAGACTGAGGCAGCTTACCACCATCTATCTCAGTGCTCAGCCCGAGGACGTAACAGGTTCAGGATTTTTCTTGCTTGTGTTCTCTCTGACCATGAAACTGTTCTCCTTTGTATGAAGAAAAAGAATATCTGATAGCAATGGATTTAAAATTATCGTTCTCTTACTGATGTGTAAGTTACTCAAACAAGTGTAGAAAAGCATCTTTACACTTTCATGATTTTAATTGAATCCCACTGAAGCCAGGGGGATTAATCATGCACTAGACTGAGGTTTAACAAATAATACTTATCTCTACAGTTTCCAACCAATGGTAGGGAGACTCTACCTTCAGCTGTAAATGGATTAAGATGAAATGCCTTCAAAAACTCGATACTGATACCTTTTGTGGCAAGCTAATGAGCTCAGCTCTCACAAAGTGGTCTCAGGGCATTATTTTTAAGTTAGAAACTCAGTGGTGTCGGAGCATTACACAGACAGCTGTTGTTAAGGGGTCACAAAGCCTTGTCAAAACATCGGTCTTCATCCTCTCTTTGGAAAACCATAAACTGAACAGAATTGACTCTTAAAAAGTCCACAGGCAAGGCTCTCACAGTCTGTGTCATTTAGATATCAGTGTATTTGGGGATAGAGTCATGCAATCATTTTCTCGTTTGTCTTCACCCTTTAAAGTGCTCCACTCTACTAGTGGCAAAGTGGCTTGTTCTGTGATGAGCTATACTTTTGCTTCTATTTTTGCCCTCAAATTACTATTCAAGTTTCAGGATTTAATTTGATAGGAAGGCATTGGAAAATTTCTACCATCACTAGCTTTGTCTTTCTTGTATGGTGCTGATGTGGTAAACATATCCCATTAGAAGGCTGACAGAATATGATATATTTGAGAGGAAATTAAAATGCCATAGAATTAGAAACCATCTACCAATTAAATATGAAAAAGATTTAGTTATTCCAAAATAGAAACAAAATAGCATGGAGGTGATTTTCAAAAATACTTAAGAGGATCTAAGCAGACAGTCCCCATTAAACACCTCTCTGGAAATTGGGCTTGATTCCCAGAAGACTTTTTAAAAATTCATTTGTACTCTCTCAGTCTCCTCTTCTGGAATGCTAAGTCTTTACCCTTAACCTATTTCTCTCCTGTTGCTTACCACTTAGACTCATATTATTTTTCTTTCCCACACCTCCCTTTTAAAGTTTTCTTTTGTTCCCCTAGTTCTCACTTCAATCTCACCATCTGCTTACTGCATGATTTTCTGTTCCTATAGTCTAAGTAGCCTTTTGCTTTTTGAGAATTTCTACCTGGTTCCTCTTTTCTCCTTTGCAATAAGTCTTTTTCTTCTTGTATTTTTTCTGTTCTCATTGCTGCCTCACCCTTACCCTCAACTTTTCATTTCTTCCATTTTTGTCTTTGTTGAGGATCCAGTTGTAAATATTCTTAACACCTTGGAGGCTATAACCTCCCTGGAAACCACCTAAAAGACCATTTAGATCTCTATGAGTATATATTTGAAATACCAGCTAATTTGAAGCATACTGGCATCAGACTGATGCTATAACATGGGAAAGGCAAGAGCAAAGTATATTGAAATTCTATGCAAAATGCAGGTCCTCCTGTGAGATTTTTATAAGCAGCCTGCAGCTTTTGGGGCTGCAAAATTAACCTTCACCACAGCTCATCTTCCAGTGACAAAACATTGTGTGAAAGAGCTACTGATCTGTCTTTTAAATGAACCTTTCAGAAGATTCTATTGTTATATTCTTATTCATTTTTAAATGTATACAGAAAGAGTTCTGAGAGAAAATTTCTGGGTACACCATCAGATAGTTGTGTACATTATATTAGGACCCTGAACTATCTCTCAAAGTGGCACAATGCAGAACTAGGCTGGATACAGGAAAGCAATACAGTGTGTTAGGACACACTGTGCTCTTCCTCAGAGTGATGCAGAGACATGGAGTTAATTAAGAAATTTCAGTGCCAGCCAGAGGCTACTGCATGCTTTTGTTGACATTAGTGGGGGGTCAAAAACCAATTCTTCATTCTGAACTGTGGATAAGTTAGTAACTTCTCAGAAGATGATTTCCTCACCATCTGCCAAGTTTTATTTGGGATTTTCTTATACCTTTCCAACAGACTAATGTAATAATTAACTTCAATATAAGTTTTTTCAACCTAACAGAACAAGAGACTGATAGCTTCAAACCTGACAGTGTACAGGGGCTCTCCTATCAGCTTCTAAGAATCAAGTCTTTTCTGATTGTCTTATGTTTGTACCCCAAACTGCTGATACCTTCAAAAAAATATTTGCCTTTCAAGACAAAAAAATGTTATAAACATGAATTTTGTCATATGCATTCATGGTTCTTACACAGCAAATTATCCACATGTTCAGTTTGACTTGTACTCAGGGACACACAACATCATAGAAGTATTCCAGTGACACAAATCTGAAGAGTACCTGTGTTGGTTTTGCGTGGCAAGGTTTTGGTAGCGGGGGGGCTACAGGGGTGGCTTCTGTGAGAAGCTGCTAGAAGCTTCCCCTGTGTCTGATAGAGCCAATGCCAGCCGGCTCCAAGACGGACCCGCCGCTGGCCAAGGCCAAGCCAATCAGCGCCTCTGTGATAACATATTTAAGAAAGAGAAAAAAAACAGTTAGAGAGCGCTTTTGCAGCCAGAGAGAGGAGGGAGAAGATGTAAGAACATCTGCAGACACCAAGGTCAGTGAAGAAGGAGGGGGAGGAGGTGCTCCAGGCGCCGGAGCAAGATTCCCCTGCAGCCCGTGGTGAAGACCATGGTGAAGCAGGCTGTCCCCCTGCAGCCCATGGAGGGAGGATGAGGGGGTGTAGCGATTCCACCTGCAGCCCGTGGAGGACCCCACGCCGGAGCAGGTGGAGACACCTGAAGGAGGCTGTGGCCCCGTGGGAAGCCCGCGCTGGAGCAAGCTCCTGGCAGGACCTGTGGATCCGTGGAGAGAGGAGCCCACGCCAGAGCAGGTTTGCTGACAGGACTTGTGACCCCGTGGGGGACCCACGCTGGAGCAGTTTGCTCCCGAAGGTCTGCACCCCGTGGAGGAGACTCATGTTGGAGAAGGCCGTGAAGGACTGTCTCCCATGAGAGGGACCCCACGCTGGAGCGGGGGAACAATGAGTCCTCCCCCTGAGGATGAAGAAGCAGCAGAAACACCGCGTGAGGAACTGACCGTAACCCCCACTCCCCGTCCCCCCTGTGCCGCTGGGGGGGGCGGAGGTTGAAGCCGGGAGTGAAGTTGGGCCCGGGAAGATGGGAGGGGTGGGGGGAGGTGTTTTTAAGATTTGGTTTTATTTCTCATTCCTCTACTCTGTTTTGCTTAGTAATAAATAAGATGAATTCCCTCTCTAAGTTCGGTCTGTTTTGCTCATGATGATAATTAGAGAATGATCTCTCCCTGTCCTTATCTCGACCCGTAAGTTTTCTTTCATTGTACCTTTTCTCCCCTGTCTAATGAATCAGGGGAGTGATAGAGCGGCTCTGGTGGGCACCTGGCCTTCAGCCAGGGTCAACCCACCACAGTACCAAACCAAAGAAAGTATGTCTCTGGAATAAGTCTTTTTTAGTAGTAATAAAAATAAAATAAATAAGTAAGTAGGCATTAAAATTCTCAGAGAGTGCCTGCAATCTGTCAACTCAAGTGAAAGTCACAAAGATCCTACAATGCCCACTAATAAAATAGAGAAATGCTAGTAATAGTGTTATAAACCATTCTCTCAATCACTTAGAGGTTGTGAACAAGACCAGATGCATTAACATAAGCATGCACTTTGTGTTGGGAAGTTACAAAAGCTATCACAATATTAGAAGCAGGAAGATATCTGGTTGAATAATTCCCTTGCTGCATTACTGCAGGTCAAGAGGAGATTGGTGTTTGCATTTATGACCAAAATTGCTTTAAAGATTATATTTCCACCAAATATATTTTAAGAATGCATTGAAATACAATAGATCCCATTTATCGCAGAAGAAATATAGCATCAGACTTTTTCAAAACAGGAACAGGTTTAGAGCATGCAGCTGCAGACACATCAGCTGTTTCATCTTTTGCACAAAAATCCTCTCCTACTTGCACTATCATTTACAAGCAGTCTTTAAATATTATTTTCCCATTTTTGCTCAATTATGGCACCTCTGTATAGTGGGAGGTGAATGTTTATGTTTTGTGAATCTGTGGCCAAAAGGGTAATCAACTTTAAGATCCTTTTTTCTGCTAACTATCCTAATCTTGCGGGAAGTGATTGCATTTCTCAAGTTTGTTTGCTGGTCTATTTTATAGTTTGCTGGTGAAATCTATGGAAATACTTGAGAACTCACACAGTCAAGGAGGATTTTCACTCCTGTGTAAACAAAAACAACCTTAAAGATAAAATCAGCAAAATAAACCAAAGAGCACTGGGAGTCATAGATTGCCTATGGCAGAAGATTGTTCCTGGATGCAGGCAGCATCTTAGTTTTTCCAGAGAGAATTTTGAGTCCAGTCTGTTTAAGGGCTTGAAGAAATCAGTGAAAAGAGCTCAAAATTGAAACTGAGCTCTCACAAAAGACAGCCGCTGTTATTAATGCAAATACTAAAACCATTGAAAGTTGAAAAATGATAGATGGAGTTCTAGGCTTTATCTTTATGCAAGGCAGATTTGGCAGACAGTCTATGTTTACTTGAAGGGTGATATATAATTTCATTGTGATGCTGATTCCTTCTAAGAATAAAAATAAAGTACAATCTGAATAATTGTCTGTTAATTGAGCTGTCATATATCTAATGGAAGACATTTGTTTGCTCATTTTTAAGTGCATGTATCTCTGCAAGCAAAAACTTGGGCACATGCCTGCTGTGGAAGCCATGGGAAAATACAAGAATGCTTGGGACTGAAATACAGTTCACTTTCTGACAGATCTATAATACAGGGAGGGCAACCACAGAAGCTGAACCAGCTATTGACCTGGCAAAAATATAATGAAGATAACAAAGATGTAGAGTAAGGAAATACAGACAAAACACAAAAAAAATACAAATCAAGTACAGGCAAAAATACAGAAAAATTAAAAAAAAAAAAAAAAAAAAAGGATCTGAAAGAGAAGTCCAAATTGAAAGTAGAGGACAGTGACATGGAAAAAAATATATTGATTCTATTCATAAAAATAAAGACTAGAGAAAAATATGAGCAGTTTAATAAGGCTGGAAGCCAAAGGGAAATTATTTTTTTAAAATTAGGTAAGAAGAATAGAAAAAAAAAATGCCTGTCTGCCAAAACATTTTATACACAGATACTTAACATAAATGGTCAAAGATGATTCAGCTGAATGGGAACTTGACATTACAATCTTTATCCACCTATTCATTTAGTTTAAACAGCACCTTAATTTCATCCTCCTGTAAACACAATTATGGAATTGGTACATGAAGTTCATGTTTTCTTCTATTTTCTGATTACACATGTGGAAGCATATATTTTTGTTGTGACCTTCAATACTGATCGAAACACTTAATCAGTTGCTGTTGCTTCTTAATACTCCAAGATCCAGTAAACAGTTCGGCAAATGATTTCCTAATGATTTCCTGTCGTTATACAATTCTGCCTAGAATGCAACTTACTTGACAGTATTTCATTACAGTTGCTGTGACCACACTCCTGATCATGTTCTTAACCTGCCTTTCCGTCAAAGCTGGAGGAAGTCTTGTCTTAAGATGCATGATCAGTTGTGCACAACCTTCCAGATGAGGTATTATGAGTATCTTGTCTAAGAGCATAAATATTTCCATGCTGTAATGGAAATACAGTTTTGAATGCACTTCATTTTCCAAAGCTATACTCTATCAGTCTAATATTAAATACAGTAAGATCTTTGTTTTCCTCAAGGGAAAGTTCCCAGTGGATGGCATATGGCTTACAAATGACATTTCTGCCAGTATCCAACTGGAGAGTCTTGTAGTTTTTTCATGTAAATTTAATTTCCTTTGCATTTCTTCCAAGTTCATCATATTATTCTGATATTCTCTATATAAAAGGATTCATGGTCTCAAGTTATAAGAAAATGCTATCTGTCCCCTCCCTTCCTATACAAAACCAGGTTTGTTTTAGGTTCACTCTACCTAAATCCAGCTATTACCCACTTAAAAACTTGCCTATTAATCTCCCAGACTGTAAAATTATAAGAATATCTGTGAGGCATTATGTCTTCCTAGAAAGCAATTTCCGGTTTCTGACCATACAACCCCACCTGGAAGACTTTTTTTTTTTTTTTTGGCTACGAGGAAGAGGAGACAAGAATAAATTATTAGTTAGTTTTTAAAAAATCTTTCAATATTATTTTTAGGGTAGTAACTCTGAGGGAAATCAAAGGTGAAAGTGGTTACAAATGTGACTGGAACCACATTTGTTAAATAAAAATTTAGAGTAGTGTTTACACCTATCAAAATATAGAGGAAGTGTTACAATAAACTATGGTCTCCTTCAGGTCATGAAAATTTTGTTTCCAAGATCATGAGTTCAGAACAAGCATGTCTATGAATATAAATGCACAAAACTAATAAGGAAACCATCAGAATTTCAGGGGTTTATTATTTTTAGAAGCTTGCTCACTAGACAAACTATGAATAAGTATATATAAATACAGGGACTATTCAGGAAGAAAAAGAAATTGATTCAGCACAAGCAGTAATCAAGGCTAGTTATATCTTTTATTTGACTGACATTTGCAGATTTTAGAATGTATTTCCATCAACACAGGTTTGCAGAGGGCTGCGCAGAAGACTGTGGGCAGGCTGCATTTGTAGCTGTTCTTACCTGCTTTAGTGGAAATGTGATGAAAATGCAAACAATGAATGTTCACGTAATAAATATCTTAAACACGTTTAGCAAAATCTCTTTGAAACCTAGTCTTTCCAAAACTATTATAATAAACCAGAAGTCGATTACAGACAGTGTAAATGTAGTAGATAGAATGGGAGAAGAACCATTGGGTGATTATGGTTCTCTTCGTTTAGGATTTTCAGCTAAGAAACCAAACTGTAGTGTTAAGTAGAGGACAGCTAAGTATGTAGCAATTTTATGGAATGTCAGGTGCCCCTCTGAATATTAAATCACTTTTTTTTTTTTTTTTTAAATAGCTAGCACCAAACATTTTTTGTCAATGTTGCTGTTCACCTGTTCATTCTCTAGTGCAAGCATCCTTACACGATGGTGCTAGTTTTGGCTGGGATAGAGTTAAATTTCTTCAGAGTAGCTACTACGGGGCTAAGTTTTGGATTTGTGCTGAAAACAGTGTTGATAATATAGAGATGTTTTCATTATTATTGAGCAGTGCTAACACAGAGCCAAGGCTTTTTCTGCTCCTCACACCACCCCACCAGCGAGGAGGCTGGGGGTGCACAAGGAGTTGGGAGGGGACACAGCCAGGACAGCTGACCCCAACTGACCAAAGGGATATCCCATACCATATGATGTCATGGTCAGCACATAAATCTAGGGGGAAAAAAGAGGAAGGGGGAAGATGTTCAGAGTGAAGACATTAGTCTTCTCAAGTAACGGTTACGTGTGATGGAGCCCTGCTTTCCTGGAGATGGCTGAACCCCTGCCTGCCCATGGGAAGTGCTGAATGAATTCCTTGTCTTGCTTTGCCTGCGCATGCGGCTTTTGCTTTACCTGTTAAAGTGCCTTTATCTCAATCCACAACTTTTCTCACTTTCAGTCTTCTGATTCTCTCGCCCATCCAACTGTGAGAGGAGTGAGTGAGCAGCTGTGTGGGGCTTAGTTGTTGGCTGGGGTTAAACTACAACACGTGGGTATCATTGAGGGTAAAGAATATTCATGCATTATAAGCTATCTTGATATCGTCTGCTTATTCAACATTTATTACTGCAGGTAATATATATTTTCCTGTTTTGTAATGTATATTCCAGGATTAGTGGCATGCATATTTTCACAAAAATGATCAAACAATGTGTGGTTTATGTGGAAAGCAGTATTGCTCTGTGAGGGAAAATAATATAATAATATAATTATGTAGTGATATTCCACATCACAGTGTTCTGAAAGCTTGACTTTGCATCACATCACACACAAAGATCTCCATAGTGCCATTTTTTGCTCTGTTCAACTGTAATCTTTTAGGCATGAACCTACTGGTAAGCTATACAAAGTGGAAGAATTTTGTTCAAATGGAATTTTTAGGTGAATACAAACTATCAGCTAAAACAGGAATCAGCCATGCTTAATTCTATGCTTGTCTGATGTTATATTTATTTTAGAAAAAAAGAAATACAACTTGATGTTTAAATGTATGACAAATAATATAATGCTAAGCATACACATCTTTTTTATTTTACAGTAGGATATTTTAAATTTATTTAGTTAACTCCACCTCTGAGTAGAGAAAAGTAGCAATCAGTCCCTGAGTTTCAATAGAAGATGATATGGCAAAATAAACTCAAAACACAGTTTGATATTATAAATTACTAGGCACAAAGTAGCCAGCTCTGTCTGTCCTTTTACTGTGGTTTATTTTTTTCCTTGCTTGCTTCATCATTTTCTTCACATGGTGAGCCTTTATGACTTAGCTTCTGCTGAGTTTCAACTGAAAACAAAGTGAAAAGAAGAAAAAAAATCTTTTTTTTTTTTAAGGGGTTTACTTTCAATCCTCCCCAGGAGGCTGCACTCCTAGGTTGAGAAATACTTCTCCAAAGAACAGGGAATTGAGTATTCTTAATCCACTAGACCATACAATGACCAACTCTCCAAGGAGCTGTCTTGTTTCTATTATAACTTTCTTTTTATTGTGTGAAAATATTTAATTTTGTGTGTGTGTCTGTGTGTCTGTGCGTGCACGTCTAAAGAACAAAGCAAAGACAATGTAAGTTTAGAGTCTGACGCAGGAGGAGTTTTAGCTATGTGTGTGGTTCAAGCAGATAAATTATTCCCTTTCAGATTATTCATTAAACTAGCTAGAATTATTCTCTTTGGACTGCTGTATTAATGTGAGATCCAAAATACAGAAAAAAATAACCTAATTGAATTTTTTCTCTTTTTTTTTATTACAATGATTAATTAGTATGCTATTAATTTAATAAGAAACTTAAAATAAAAAATCCTAAAAATAAAGCTGCAAAAAACCTTATTTTTAGTGTCTTTTTATAAATCATGCTTTTATATAACATTTAAAGGAAACTATACAAAAATAAATTGCATTGTGTTTCATTTTAGTTAATTTTGAAGTGGTTTGATCTGGCACCTTCATATCATTTTAAGAATGTGATATTATTGGTAAAGGTCTGCCACTCAAAACCTGTAGATCAAACAGTTTTTTTAAAATTACTTTTAGGTCTGTGAGGGCAGATGAAAAATTCAATTATACCTATGGCAGAGCACATACAAGATGTAAGACTGAATTTCAGTGTATAGTGTCCTTGCAAAGTAGTAAGTAGGATCTATCTTTTTTGCAACCTAATCATTTAGTCCCCTAAACTTGATGGTACCAGAGCATTTTCAGCTCCCACTGAGGTCAACAGACATGAAAGGTGGATATCATCATTCGCTATCCCCCCATCATTCGACATCCATCATCCCAACTTCTGGAGATCTGTCACACTATATCAGAAGGAATCTAGATTTCAATGGGGCTTACAAAAATTAGTGAGCATGAAGTGACTCCATATCATGTCATGGAGGAGCTCATGTGAGTGATGGAAGCTCTGCTTTCCAATTCTTCCCATAACAAAGTTGCTGTCTTTTTCTCCATGGTAGTTTGACACAGGCTTGGGGCATCTGTGAGTCCATGACACTCAGTTATGAAATCACATAGCTGATTGCTTTCTCTCCTTGATCCATGAATCTCATTTCTTTCTCTATATTGGTACAACTGGTGCTTCCCCTAGGTCACCACAGCTTTGTCTAATTTATTGAGGCCCCCGTGGATGAACAAGGAGCTCCTGGGCAAAGTAAAACAAAAAAAAGGAAGCCTACAGAGGGTGGAAGCAAGGGCAGGTAGCCTGGGAAGAATAGAGAGAAACTGTCCGAGCAGCCAGGGAGCAGGTTAGGAAAGCCAAAGCCCTGATAGAAATTAGTCTGGCCAGGGATGTCAAGGACAACAAGAAAAGCTTCTATAGGTATGTCAGTGAGAAAAGGAGGACGAGGGAAAATGGGGGTCCCCTCCAGAAGGAAATGGGCAACCTGGTGACCCAGGATATGGAGAAGGCTGAGGTACTGCACGACTTCTTTGCCTCAGTCTTCACTGGCAAATGCTTGAGCCACACTGCCCAGGTCACTGAAGGCAGGGACTGGGAGAATGCAGAACCGCCCACTGTAGGAGAAGATCAGATTCGAGAATATCTAAGGAATCTGAAGGTGCACAAGTCCATGGGACCTGATGAGTTGCATCCACAGGTCCTGAGGGAAGTGGTGGATGAAGTTGCCAGGACACTCACCATCATATTTGAGAAGTCCTGGCAGTTTGGCGAAGTTCCCACTGACTGGAAAAGGGGGAACATAACCCCCATTTTTAAGAAGGGAAAAAAGGAAGACCCAGGGAACTACAGGCCAGTCAGTCTCACCTCTGTGCCTGGCAAGATCATGGAGCAGATCCTCCTGGAGACTACGCTCAGGCACATGGAAAACAAGGAGGTGATTGGTGACAGCCAACACGGCTTCACTAAGGGTAAATCGTGCCTGACAAACTTGGTGGCTGCCTATGATGGGGTTACAGCGTTGGTGGATAAGGGAAGGGCAGCTGATGTCATCTACCTGGACTTGTGCAAGGCATTTGACACTGTCCCACACAACATCCTTGTCTCTAAATTGGAGAGACATGTATTTGACAGATGGGCCACTCGGTGGATAAGGAATTGGCTGGATGGTCACACTCAAAGAGTTGTGGTCAACAGCCTGATGTCCGCGTCGAGACAAGTGACAAATGGCGTTCCTCAGGGGTCGGTACTGGGACCGGCACTGTTCAACATCTTTGTTGGCGACATGGACAGTGGGATCAAGTGCACCCTCAGCAAGTTTGCCGATGACACCAAGCTGTGTGTTGTGGTCGACACGCTGGAGGGAAGGGATGCCACCCAGAGGGACCTTGACAGGCTTGAGAGGTGGGCCCATGCGAACTGCCTGAAGTTCAACAAGGCCAAGTGCAAGGTCCTGGACGTGAGTCGAGGCAATCCCAAGCACGAGTATAGGCTGGGTGAGGAATGGATTGAAAGCAGCCCTGAGGAGAAGGACTTGGGGGTGTTGATTGATGAGAAGCTCAACATGAGGCGGCAGTGTGCGCTTGCAGCCCAGAAAGCCAACCATGTCCTGGGCTGCATCAAAAGAGGCGTGACCAGCAGTTTGAGGGAGGTGATTCTACCCCTCTACTTTGGTCTTGTGAGACCCCACCTGGAGTACTGCGTCCAGCTCTGGGGGCCTCAGTACAGGAGAGACATGGAGCTGTTGGAGCGAGTCCAGAGGAGGGCCATGAAGCTGATCAGAGGGCTGGAGCACCTCTCCTATGAGGACAGGCTGAGAGAGTTGGGGTTGTTCAGCCTCGAGACGAGAAAGCTCCAGGGAGATCTAATTGTGGCTTTCCAGTACCTGAAGGGGGCCTACAGGAAATCTGGAGAGGGACTGTTTATCAGGGAGTGTAGTGACAGGACAAGGGGTAATGGGTTTAAACTAAAAGAGGGTAGATTTTCATTAGATGTTAGAAAGAAATTCTTTACCGTTAGAGTGGTGAGGCACTGGCACAGGTTGCCCAGAGAGGTTGTGGATGCCCCATCCCTGGAAGTGTTTAAGACCAGGTTGGATGGGGTTTTGGGCAACGTGGTCTAGTGGAGGGTGTCCCTGCCCGCAGCAGGGGGGGTTGGAACTAGATGATCTTTGAGGTCCCTTACCTCAAAGATAGAATCATTCTATGAGTCTATGATTTCCCTCTGATATCTTTGTGACAATATCTGTTTGATCCCACTGAGCCCAAAGTGGTGTTTTGTTTAACATAGCTGGAAACACTCGAAAAGAATGAAGTTAAATGTCTACACCTAAAGTACTTATTTGGTTTATAGCTGTGATCCAAATCTCACTGGGCCATCTAACTCAGGACTGCAATCTGCAGTTAATCACAGGGAAAAAAAAAAAAGGGATTTTAAACATGCCTTTTTATTTTGTGATTCTGCTAAGCTTATGCATCCCCCATGCACATTGCTCTTCCTCTTCTGACCAATTTTTATAAGTGCCAAACTCTCCCCATGCATTGCACACAGAACTTGGCCTTTGAATTCCTAGTTAAGCACAAAAATGTCTTTGTTTCCTTAACGTAAGTGCATTAGCCAAATTATCAAAAATGGCTTTGGCAGAACAGAAATATAACTTAGATTAAGGCCTAAACCATTGGATTATCCCTTGTCTAGCTATTTACAGCATGGAATAAATGTAGAGACTATAAATATTGAATTTAAAATATCAATAATTTGTATTATGCAAAAAAAAAAAAATCCTATTTTGAACATTAGATGTCAAACATTTACCCATGTTTATTTTAACTCCATTATATACATACCAATCTTCACTAAGAAAAAAAACATAACCACATCAAAAACAGACAAACAAAAAAAAAATCAAAGAAAGTTTCATTAAGAATCTGAACATGAAACCCAGTTTATTTTGAGGATTTAAGTTTCACAATTAAGCAATGGACTAAAATTAACTTTTTGTTCCTTCCTTTATGTTATATAATTGTTGTAAAATATTAAAAATACAATACTAAACACTTTTTGTTGTCAAGAAAATCCAGGCAGTTTACTGACAAGAGTATAAGGTCAGAGTCATGGTCCAGTTACTATAGTTTAACAAGTAACTGCATATCAGCTGAGTCTCAGTGATATCCTGTGTGCTTGCATCAGTATTTTAATTTTGATTAATTCACTTTCACTGTGGTCTGGGTCATGTTGAATCCTTTCACAATCGTTGCACGTTGTGATTCCCCAACAACAGACCAGCATTGAAATAACTGTTATATTCTGCCCCTTCAACCTCACTGAGTTTCTTTCCACCTAACCTGACCGTGCTAATAAATTTGGCTGCATAAAAGGGAGAACTGAGTAATGTGAAAGCATGTAGCATAGTAGCAGAAAGAGGAGTAGGGTTATGTGAACTTTTATAACTCTTCAGATAATATTCTTTACTTCACTGAACGAATTTATGTCCCTGATTGTTTCAAATGAAATAGCTGGTGTAGGTTGAATTGCACTTGTAGAAACTAAGCACAGCTTTTCAGGAGACAAGAGAGAGGAATTCGGGGAGAAAAGGAAGCAGGGCTTGCCCAAGACATGCTTTGGTTTGTCTGAAAGATATCAAGGGTACAGAAAGTAATCTGGAGAGATTAAAATGTTTCTTATAAATTTTCATCTAATTTTTGACACATGTCCATTAATGGTAAATTGAATTTTTCTCTTAAGACACCCATCCCTATGAGGGAATGTCTTCTGAATATAAAGTCGAGTCAAATGTGGAAGACAGGAAAGGAAAATATGGCAGATGCTAGTTTCTGTCAGGGCTCTTAATTGAGACAAAAAAAGCATTACTCTTGAACAATTTATTTCTTCTATAAAAAGCCAAAAGATTAAATAAATCCAGTAGACTCACATTGCTTCCAAAAAATCGTACTAAATTTCTTGTTAAAGATTCACAGATTGGTAGGGGTTGGAAGGGACCTCTGGAGATCATCTAGTCCAATCACCCTGCTCGAGCAGGATCACCCAGAGCAGGTTGCACAGGATTGTGTCCAGGCGGGTTTTGAATATCTCCAGAGAAGGAGACTCCACAACCTCTCTGGGCAGCCTGTTCCAGTGCTCTGTCACCCTCAAGGTGAAGAAGTTTTTTCTCATGTTCAGATGGAACTTCCTGTGTTCCAGTTTGTGCCCGTTGCCCCTTGTCCTGTCACTGGGCACCATTGAGAGCAGTCTGACCTCTTCCTCTAGACACCCACTCTTTAGATATTTATAAGCGTTGATAAGATCCCCTCTCAGTCTTCTCTTCTCCAGGCTAAACAGACCCAGCTCTCTCAGCCTTTCCTCATCAGAGAGATGCTCCAGCCCCCTTATCATCTTTGTAGCCCTACACTGGACTCTCTCCAGTAGCTCCCTGTCTTGAACTGGGGAGCCCAGAACGGGACACAGTACTGCAGGTGTGGTCTCACCAGGACAGAGTAGAGGGGGAGAATAACCTCCCTCGACCTCCTGGCCACACTCTTAATGCACCCCAGAATACCATTGGCCTTCTTGGCCACAAGGGCACATTGCTGGCTCATGGAGAGCTCGTTGTCCACCAGGGCTCCCAGGTCCTCCTCCGCAGTGCTGCTTCCCAGCAGATCAACCCCTAACCTGTACTGGTATCTGGGGTTGTTCTGCCCTAGGTGCAGAACCATACACTTGCCCTTATTGAATTTCATATGGTTCTTCTTTGCCTGGTTCTCTAGTCTGTCAAGATCTCCCTGAATGGCAGTGCAGCCTTCCAGTGTATCAGCCATTCCTCCCAGTTTTGTATCATCAGCAAATTTTCCGAGGGTACGCTCTGTCCCCTCATCCAGGTCATTGATGAATAAGACCAGACCAAGTACTGACCCCTGGGGCACACCACTAGATAACAGGCCTCCAACTAGACTCTGAGATGCTTATCACAACCTGCCGGGCTCTGCTGTTCAGCCAGTTCTCTACCAACTTAACTGTCCACTCATCCAACCCACACTTCCTAAGCTTGCTAACAAGGATGTTATGAGAGACAGTGTCAAAAGCCTTGCTGAAGTCCAGGTATACAATGTTCACTGCTCTCCCTTCATCCACCCAGCCAGTCATACCATCATAGAAGGCTATCAGATTGGTCAGGCATGATTTCCCCTTGGTGAATCCATGTTGACTACTCCTGATAACCTTCTTTGCCACCAAAAGCTCATTGAAGACCCCCAGAATGAGCTGTTCCATCACTTTTCCAGGGGTGGAGGTGAGGCTGACTGGCCTGTAGTTTCCTGGGTCCTCTTTCCTGCCCTTTTTGAAGACTGGAGTGACATTGGCTTTCCTCTAGTCCTCAGGCACCTCTCCTGATCTCCATGACCTTTCAAAGATGATTGAGAGCAGCCTAGCAATAACATCTGCCAGCTCCCTGAGCACTCGTGGCGCATCCCATCAGGGCCTATGGATTTGTGGATGTTGACATTGCCTAGATGTTCTCTAACATGATCCTCCTCGACCAAGAGAAGGTCTTCCTTTTGCAAGACTTTCTCTTCTGCCTCCAGGGTCTGGGGGGCCAGCCCTAGCAGTAAAGACTGAAGTAAAGAAGGTACTCAGTAATTCTGCCTTCTCTGTATCCACCATCACCAAGGCACCCACCTCATTCAGCAGTGGGGCCACATTTTCCCTAGTCTTCCTTTCGCTACTGATGTACTTGAAGAAGCCGTTCTTGCTGTCCTTGACATCCCTTGCCAGTTTTAATTCCAAGTGGGCCTTAGCCTTCCTTGTTGCATCCCTACATTCTCTGACTACATCCCTGTATATCTCCCAAGTGGCCATTCCCTTTTTTCACATTCAGTAAACTTCCTTCTTCCCTTTGAATTTTTCCAGGAGTTCCTTGCTCAGCCATGCAGGTCTCCTTCCTCCTGTGCTTGATTTCCTGTTCTTCAGGATGCAACGATCTTGAGCTAGGAGGAAGTGGTGCTTGAATATTGACCAGGTCTCTTGGACCCCCTTACCTTCTAGAGCCCTAACCCATGGGATTCTCCCAAGCAGGTCTTTGAAAAGGCCAAAGTTAGCTCTCCTGAAGTCCAGGGTTGTAATCCTACTTACTGCCTTGCTCCTTTCACACAGGATCCTGAATCCCACCATTTCATGGCCACAAAAATCATTGTCTTCATAATATGAAAGTCATTAAATGGCTGACATTTAACATGGGTAGTACCTAATAGCATAATGATTGACATCGTTATACAAGGAAGAAAAACTTAAATTAATGCATTAATAGGTTGGCCAGTGGGAGAATCCTGGCAGAATGGTATGTATTATGGTAAAATTCAAACATGAAAGATGACAAATCTGAGGAACAAAGTACAGGCACTAACAGAAAACTGCATACCCATCTCTTTACTCCCTTATTGTAACTTTCTATTTCAGTACCATTACTATGAACAGGACATTAATTAATTTGGTAGCAAGGCACAAATTTAATGTTCAATACAAAGAAATCTACAGCTTCATCAAAACTCTTAAAAGTACATGTATAAATATCTGCAAATTAGAATAGTACAAGTAAGATATTTATGCCTTGCTTCTTAATTAATGGATACACTGTTACCTTGAGTAATTACCTTTTTAACAAATCATTTTAAATTATGTCAGTTCTCATTCCCCTTTCTAAACTGTCTTGTTTCAAAGCTAGGTTAAAAATAGATTTAAAATCTTAAAAATATTTTCTCTTAGGTAAAACAAGGAAAAAAGCCAAACTATAGATATTCCCTTACTGCAGCTAATGTCCTTTCAAAGAGCCTTTTGTACATAACACACAGATAGAGGAAACTAACATGGTATCACGAAGGCATATTTAATTTTCTTAGAGTGTGATAGAAAAAACATACTGAGACACCATCTTAAAAGCAGTCTCACCACTGCTTTTTGCTTATTATTTTAAGAAGCAGTGCACAATCTTCAGCACACTCTACCAAGAGAGTGGTAGTAGTTCAGATTAATGTCAGCTAAGATGAATCCTTGAAGTTTACAAAACTTCTGAGTTTCAGAAATAAAGAAAGTAAAAATATTGCAAGCCTGCAAGATGCCTCATGTATATGCCACCTTTAAAATATCACATTTGAAATAAAATATACACTCACAAAAAACTCCCCACAGTATAAAACATGAATTTATTTTCATTAAATACCTTAGTTAAAGGTTTTCTTAGATGAGATTATTCTGTAAGGAACTTTTTAATTAGGACAAGCATGTAACAGACTCTATGAACTTATATTGCAAAATCCTGGAAATTATTAGTATTTCAAATATTAAGAAAATACAGACATATAATCAAAGCTTTTGCATTAACACTAATATCTCTGATTATGATAGATAATGAAAAGAGCTATTGCAGGTAGCAACATAAAATTATATAGTCTGTAATTTTTCCTTAATTGTTCATGTTTGTTTACATGTCTTATGAACATTTTAAAGGGTAATAGCTTGTTTCAGCAAGAATATAAATACTTATTAGATCAAATGGAAACATAAATAGTATGTGTTGGTTTTGCGTGGCAAGGTTTTGGTAGCGGGGGGGCTACAGGGGTGGCTTCTGTGAGAAGCTGCTAGAAGCTACCCCTGTGTCTGATAGAGCCAATGCCAGCCGGCTCCTAGACGGACCCGCCGCTGGCCAAGGCCAAGCCAATCAGCGCCTCTGTGATAACATATTTAAGAAAGACAAAAACAGTTAGAGAGCGCTTTTGCAGCCAGAGAGAGGAGTGAGAAGATGTAAGAAACTCTGCAGACACCAAGGTCAGTGAAGAAGGAGGGGGAGGAGGTGCTCCAGGCGCCGGAGCAAGATTCCCCTGCAGCCCGTGGTGAGGACCATGGTGAAGCAGGCTGTCCCCCTGCAGCCCATGGAGGGAGGATGAGGGGGTGTAGCGATTCCACCTGCAGCCCGTGGAGGACCCCACGCCGGAGCAGGTGGAGACACCTGAAGGAGGCTGTGACCCCGTGGGAAGCCCGCGCTGGAGCAAGCTCCTGGCAGGACCTGTGGATCCATGGAGAGAGGAGCCCACGCCAGAGCAGGTTTGCTGACAGGACTTGTGACCCCGTGGGGGACCCACGCTGGAGCAGTTTGCTCCTGAAGGTCTGCACCTCGTGGAGGAGACTCACGTTGGAGAAGGTCGTGAAGGACTGTCTCCCGTGAGAGGGACCCCACGCTGGAGCGGGGGAACAATGAGTCCTCCCCCTGAGGATGAAGAAGCGGCAGAAACACCGCGTGAGGAACTGACCGTAACCCCCACTCCCCGTCCCCCTGTGCCGCTGGGGGGGGCGGAGGTTGAAGCCGGGAGTGAAGTTGAGACCGGGAAGATGGGAGGGGTGGGGGGAGGTGTTTTAAGATTTTGGTTTTATTTCTCATTCCTCTGCTCTGTTTTGCTTAGTAATAAATAAGATGAATTCCCTCTCTAAGTTCAGTCTGGTTTGCTCGTGATGATAATTAGAGAATGATCTCTCCCTGTCCTTATCTCGACCCGTAAGTTTTACCTTTTCTCCCCTGTCTAATGAAAGAGGGGAGTGATAGAGCGGTTCTGGTGGGCACCTGGCCCTCAGCCAGGGTCAACCCACCACATAGTATTATCCAAAGAAAGCATCACCAGGGTTCCTATTCTTTGATCTTGGTTTCTTAGCTTAAAGCTGTAGGAATTCCCACAGCTGCTACAAAATTTGAACCCAAGAAGCAGTAATAAAATATAAATTTTATTCTCCCAACATTTAAATTATTTACTTATTGAACATCCAAACAAAACAAGCAAACAAACAAAAAAAAAAAAAAAAGAAGAAAAGTGTCTGGTTTGTCACATTTTTGCATTGATCTAGCTGTTATGAAAGAGAAAGTTCATTGAGCAAAATGCAGATTATCTAAAAAAGCTGGATTCCTTTTACAGTCTGTGAAACAAACAGGCACTTTTAAGATGCAGTTCACTTAAGAGTTTGGACTTCTGCTTTAGCATTAGACGAAACATGCCTTGGAAATGTATATTTCTTTCAGCTGTCTGAAAAGGAAGCTTAAGTTGGCCAGATGTCTAAAATGAGGTAAAATGAATCCCTCCCAGACTTTCTAGTGTTTGATATTGTTCCATCAGCTGCTGAAAAATCTCTGATTTCTTTTTTCTTTTCTTTTTTTTTTTTTTTTTAGTATTTTAGGAAGAATGGTGTATTTTTAACACTCAGTTCGGTTCTGGCTTTTTTAATTCTACTCTCAGTACCACATGTATTATTTCATACCAGCAACTCCTTAGTATTTCACTTCATTTTATTCCCTTTTGTTACTGATATTTGATAGGTGATTTTCAGTCATCCCAAGCAGAGAAGGGGAAGAATTAAGCAGAAAATCATTTGTTCCAATGAAGACTCAAAATGCTTCATTTATTTTCCGCATTTGATATTCTATTATCTTGTAATGAACCTATAATGGACAGTTATAGACATGTGCGAGAAAACTTCTGGCTGATCCTACAGAAATTAGTCTAGTAGATATCCAGTTTAGTACATATCCAGGTATTTATTGAGCTTAACTAACAGCTGAACAGCAGTAAAAAATTGAAGTAAAAAATGGGTTTAGATGTATTAAATTCTTCCTAAGTTTAAGCACTTCCTTTATTGTCTATAGTCTACACAAATTGAATCACTGTGCTGGTTTTGGCTCTGATAGAGTTAAATTTTTTCATAGTAGCTGGTATGGGGCTGTGTTTTGGATTTGTGCTGAAAACAGTGTTGATGATAACTCAGGGATGGTTTTAGTTACTGCTTAGCAGTGCTTACACAGAGCCAAGGCCTTTTCTGCTCCTCACACCACCCCACCAGCGAGGAGGCTGGGGGTGCACAAGGAGTTGGGAGGGGACACAGCTGGGACAGCTGACCCCAACTGACCAAAGGGATATCCCATACCTTGTGATGTCATGCTCAGCATATAAAGCTGGGGGAAGAACAAGGGAAAGGGAAGGAGATTCAGAGTGATGGTATTTGCCTTCACAAATACCTGTTACATGTTATGGAACTCTGCTTTCCTGGAGATGGTTAAACATCTGCCTGCCAATGGGAAGTGGTAAATTAATTCCTTATTTTACTTTGCTTACACTCACGGCCTTTACGTTACCTATTAAACTGCCTTTATCTCTCCCCAATCACATTGGTAGGGAGTGGGGGAGGGGCTGTGTGGTACTCAGCTGCCCAGGGGGGTTACACCACAAACTGCAGTGAGGTCTGCAGCTATTCTTGCATTCCATAATTCAGACAGAAACTTGATCTGGGATACTCACTAGCACATTATAAAAACACCAGTGCCTGAGCTCATATGATCTCCTGCAAGAGTTCAGGACTTTTTCTTACCTTTTTCTTGTGTCCTTCTAAACATAAATCCTTGGAAATCTTATGGATAGTGACCTACAAAAAGTGCATCTGTTTTATGTTATATTCTCCTGCTGATTTACATGATAATACCATCAGGAAGTGAGTTATGTCTCATTACATTTTCTTTGCAATGGTTGACCAAAACTGTAAGGATGAGTCAAAATGTTTTTGACAGGATGAACTATCACAGTTATGACCTTGTTGCAAATTTTGAGTTATCTCTGATTTTTCCTCTGTATTTCTGCTTAGCATTTTTGCTTTGATTTAAGCTCTGTGAAGGAATCCCTCTCAAGCTCTCCAGGTGCCAGAAATTTGGCAGGTAAGAGGTCAGAGAAAAGAAAGAAAAACTATTGTATTTTGGAGTGCTCCTTTTCTTTCCAGGTCTGCCCATTTTGCACTAAATTGGCTTCTGACTTAATTCTCCACTTTTATGCTTAATTTTTTTATTCTGGTTGTACATTTAAGTGTCAGGAAGTGTTGAACTCTTTTACTACTGCATAACTCTGCTTTTTCTTTTTGATAGTACTGCTTTTTTAAATGCTTCTTGCTGTTTTATTTTTTTCTTTCAAATATCTTTCCTCTAGAATAAGAATCTTCATGGATAATAATTTTTAGGAAGACAGACTGAATTCAATACTTATCTCTTTTCCGCGGTTTTTTAATTATTATTATTTTATTATTTTTTTTTCTTTTTTGAGTTTGGAAGCTAAGTTCTGCAAAAACTGCCCTTTTGCTTATACTTCAGTTTTGCACTTTATGGAGGAACATCTTCTGCTCATCCATCAAAACAAATTTTGCTACCTGTTTCCTTCCCCTGACTTTCCAGAACTCTCTGAAGTGGCGGAAGCATTTATTGTCTCCGAGGAACAGCACAACATTCATTAGGGAACATGACTCATTCACTGTTACTGCTACTCTTAAGGACCAACATTTTTTAAGAGTTGAAGAAGCTTTATTGGTCTTGCCTGTAAAAACAACAACCTGAGCAAGAGAAAGCTATGGAAAAGATATCTTCAGAAAAGCTATACCAAAGATAGACAATTTAGTCTAACACTAATACATCCACTAGTACATTCATTTTAGTGAATGTATTTCACTAAATCCCTTTAGGTTTTTTGGTTTGGTTTTGAGGACTTTTAAAAGTAGAAATTAATACCTTATGCTGTCAAAATAAATCTCAAAAAATAAAATAAATATAACCCAACCTCATATGAGAAGTGCTGAAGTTGGGTATTCTTTCTACACCTTACAAACAACAAATAAGCATTTACTTCAGTAAGAACAGATTTCTTTGTGGCAATAATTATACATCAAGACACGGGCAACAAATCAGTCTTTTTTTTTTTGAGGCAATATACTACTCTTTCACTTTTTTGAACAAATTATTTTATTCTTTCATGCTACTTAACCATTAAAGATATCTATTTTTGTGATCATTCTAACCAATATTGTCTCCTCCTAGATATGGCAACCCTAGCAATACATCAGTTCTTCCTGTTTCCATGATCTTCACCAGTTTTCATATGTATAATATAATCAGTGTATCTGAAATCTATGCCAAGATTTAGTGTCCATACTGATTATTTAGCTATTAGCTGCAATTAGTGTCCTTGATCACTGTGTGAAGTATTACCTGAGAAGCAGAGATGAAGTTTATTGTTATAAGTCTCCAGATGTCTGTGGAGAACCTGGGCAATGCTACTAGCTGGTTGTCCGTACTACCAGCACCTTCATTCTCAATTGGCATATGATTTGGCACAGGAATAACCAACCAACCAAGTAGCTCGTGTTTCCAGGCCCTGGGGATAGAATAGCTATTGATGCTAAGAAAAGTAGTAGTCTACGTGATCCAGGAAAGTAGTCTGCAACAGATCTATGATATGCATTAGCCTCCTACTGCTGATCAGTCAGCACAGCTGGCCAGTGCACATTTTCAGATGGATTTGTTTGCTGTTCTGGAAAAATCTTTTGACATCCTGCATAGTAGCGACAGTAATACACAGACAGTGCTATAATGCAGCAATGAGGTTTGAACTGATGTATATTAGTACAACTGATCTGAATTCTGGCCTGGAAACGTTTTGGAGGGGTTAAAAGCAGAGAGTGGAAGGGATTAGGAATATTCAAAGCTAAAAGCCAATAATGGATGTTTTAGACTTTTTTACCTTTACTAGAACTTAAATTTCTCTTCATTCCTTTTTTCCTTTATCAGTTTCCTCTCACCCACTATTGAAATAGATTAATATTTAATTATGAACCTATCTACTCAAGGGAAGCATAGACAGAGACGAACCCTTCTAATTAGTAATTCACTCTGTTTCTGTGGCACTGAAATATTGCTTTCTACATGCTTTGGCCTCCACACTTTTCTTAGCAGTCATTTTTACAACATAATCACACCATATTGTCAGAAAGTTTATACAGACATTCAAACAAAATATCGCTCCTGAACTTTTATTCTTACCATCTTATATCACTGATACCACTTGAAGTAATTCTTGCACTATTGTTGATGTAGTGACGTGGTTTAGGCCCAGCCGGTAGCTAAGTGCCACGCGCCGCTCGCTCACTCACCCCTCCCCCGGCGGGACGGGGAGGAGAACGGAAAAACAACGGCAAAGCCTCGAGGGTTGGGATAAGGGCAGTTTACTGGGACAGCAAGGGAGAGGGAAACAATCAACAACAGTGCTGATAACAGATATTCACAATGGGTGATAACAGAGAACAATTTACCGATCCGACGAGCGACCGGACGCTCGACCCGTCCCGGAGCCACGCCAACATGCCGAACCCGCCCCTGCCCGACTAGACCCCTTTTATGGTGAGCATGACGTCACATGGTATGGAATAGCCCCCGGCCAGCTTGGCTCACCTGTCCTGGCTCTTTGGGAGATTAACTCTATCCTTGCCAGAACCAGGACATTATCCACCCCTTATTCCATACCATCTACGTCATGCCCAGATTATTTTACAGAACTCATTGCCTTACTTTATGGGCAATCGCTCTAAAATGTCTGTCGAGTTCATTTAGTCCATGGTTTTGGGTTCCATCTGCCATTACAGTCTCTCAGAGCAGGAGCAATGGTGCATGCTGCTGGATTGTTGCACACTGCATCCGGAGTCTTCACAGCCGGTGTATCTGGTATGGTCAATGCTCACAGTCTGGATGCCAAAGATGTGATTTTTCGATGAAGTTTCTGGGCACCAGTTGAAGTCAGATCTAGTTCCATCATCGTGGCACTTTGTTCAGTTTCAAAGTCCATCCTTCATTAGTTTTGGGTGATTCTTATGGTCATACCATTGATACAGTATATCACTATTAATATCATGCAATTTAATTTATTGGCTATTTTCACCCAAAATCAAATCCCCTTGGGGTACACACCGGACTTCCCCATCTTTTCTCATCACCCAACAAGTGCACCCTGGTCCCTGAGCAAAAGCAATCCCGCAGATGGGCTTGCCTTTGCCTGAAGCAGGGATAACCCAAACTGTTTTACCCAACATATTTTTCATGCACACTACAGGAACTTTATCCCCTTCTACTGGGCATGGGAATTTTGATTGGGCAGGGCCAGCTCGATTGGCAGATCCCCGAGTGTTAACTAACCAGGTGGCCTTTGCTAAATGCGTATCCCAGTGTTTGAGGGTCCCAACACCCATTGCGCTCAGGGTAGTTTTTAGCAGCCCATTGCACCTTTCAACTTTCCCAGAGGCTGGCGCATGATAGGGGATGTGATACACCCACTCAATACCATGCTCTTTGGCCCAGGTGTCTATGAGGTTGTTCCAAAAATGAGTCCCGTTGTCTGACTCAATTCTCTCTGGGGTGCCATGTCGCCACAGGACTTGCTTTTCAAGACCCAGAACAGTGTTCCGGGCAGTGGCATGGGGCACAGGATATGTTTCCAGCCACCCAGTGGTTACTTCCACCATTGTAAGAACATAACGCTTGCCTTGGCGGCTTTGTGGGAGCGTGATGTAGTCGATTTGCCATGCTTCCCCATATTTATATTTCAACCATCGGCCTCCATACCACAGAGGCTTTACCCACTTGGCTTGCTTGGTTGCAGAGCATGTTTCACATTGATGGATGACCTGTGAGATGGCGTCCATGCTCAAGTCCACCCCTCGATCACGGGCCCATCTATATGTTGCATCTCTTCCTTGATGACCTGAGGTGTCATGGGCCCACCGAGCTAGAAATAATTCACCCTTACACTGCCAGTCCAAATCCACCTGACCCACTTCAATCTTGGCAGCCTGATCTACCTGCTTGTTCTGATGTTCCTCAGTGGCCCGACTCTTGGGTACGTGGGCATCTACATGACATACCTTTACAACCAGCTTCTCTAGCCGGGCAGCAATATCTTGCCACAGTGGGGCAGCCCAGATGGGTTTGCCTCTACGCTGCCAGTTGCTCCGCTTCCACTGCTGTAACCACCCCCACAGGGCATTGGCCACCATCCATGAGTCAGTGCAGAGGTACAGCGTTGGCCACTTTTCTCTTTCAGCAATATCTAAAGCCAGCTGGTTGGCTTCCACCTCTGCAAACTGGCTTGATTCACCTTCTCCTTCAGCAGCTTCCGCAACTCACCGTGTAGGACTCCATACAGCGGCCTTCCACCTTCGATGCTTTCCCACAATGCAACAGGACCCATCAGTGAAGAGGGCATATGGTTGCTCATCTTCTGTTAGTTTATTATATGGTGGGGCTTCTTCAGCACGTGTCACCTCCTCCTCTGGCGACATTCCGAAATCTTTCCCTTCTGGCCAGTCTGTGATCACTTCCAGAATTCCTGGACAGCTGGGGCTTCCTATTCTAGCCCGTTGTGTGATCAGCGCAACCCACTTACTCCACGTAGCATCGGTTGCATGATGTGTAGAAGGAGCCCTCTCTTTGAACATCCAACCCAGCACTGGTAGTTGGGGTGCCAAGAGGAGCTGTGCTTCGGTGCCAATCACCTCTGAAGCAGCTCGAACCCCTTCGTAGGCTGCCAACATCTCCTTTTCCGTTGGAGTGTAGCGGGCCTCGGATCCTCTGTATCCCCGGCTCCAAAACCTCAGGGGTCGACCTTGAGTCTCCCCTGGTGCCTTCTGCCAGAGACTCCAGGTAGGGCCATTCTTCCCGGCTGCGGTGTACAGCACATTTTTTTACATCTGGTCCTGCCCGGACTGGCCCAAGAGCTACGGCACGAACTATTTCTTGTTTAATTTGTTCGAAAGCTTGTCGTTGCTCAGGGCCCCATTTGAAATCATTCTTCTTCCGGGTTACATGGTAGAGAGGACTTACTATCAGACTGTAATTCAGAATGTGCATTCGCCAGAAACCCACAACGCCTAAGAAGGCCTGTGTCTCCTTTTTGTTGGTTGGTGGGGACATGGCTGCTATTTTGCTGATAATATCCATAGGGATTTGACGCCACCCATCATGCCATCTTATGCCTAAAATTGAATTTCCTGCGCAGGCCCCTTCACCTTACTTCGTTTTATGGCAAAGCCAGCCTGCAGCAGGATTTGAATTATTTTCTTCCCTTTCTCAGAAACTTCCTCTGCTGAGTTGCCCCATACAATGATGTCATCAATGTATTGCAGGTGCTCTGGGGCTTTACCCTTTTCCAGTGCGGTCTGGATCAGTCCATGGCAGATGGTGGGGCTGTGTTTCCACCCCTGGGGCAGTGGATTCCAGGTGTACTGGACGCCCCTCCAAGTGAAGGCAAACTGTGGCCTGCACTCTGCTGCCAAAGGGATCGAGAAAAATGCATTAGCGATATCAATTGTGGCATACCATTTGGCTGCCTTTGACTCCAGTTCATATTGAAGTTCCAGCATATCCGGCACGGCAGCACTCATGGGCGGTGTGACTTCATTCAGGCCACGATAATCTACCGTCAGCCTCCACTCTCCATTGGACTTCCGCACTGGCCATATGGGGCTGTTAAAGGGTGAGTGGGTTCTGCTGATCACTCCCTGACCCTCCAGTTGACGAATTAGTTTGTGGATGGGAACCAGGGAGTCTCAGTTGGTGCGGTATTGCCGCCGGTGCACAGTTGTAGTAGCAATCGGCACCTGTTGCTCTTCAACTTTCAGCAACCCTACAACAGAAAGGTCCTCCGAGAGACCAGGCAAACTAGACAATGGTTCAATTTCCTCCGCTTCTAAGGCAGCTATTCCAAAAGCCCACCTGTAACCTTTTGGGTCTTTGAAATACCCTTTCCGGAGGTGGTCTATGCCCAGGATGCATGGAGCCTCTGGCCCAGTCACAATGGGGTGCTTTTGCCACTCATTCCCAGTTAGACTTACTTCAGCCTCCAACAGAGTCAACTGTTGGGATCCCCCCGTCACACCAGAAATAGATATTGGTTCCACCCCTTCATAGTTTGATGGCATTAGGGTACACTGTGCACCCGTGTCCACTAGGGCCTTGTACTCTTGTGGGTTCGATGTGCCAGGCCATCGGATCCACACAGTCCAATAAACCCTATTGTCCCTTTCCTCCACCTGGCTGGAGGCAGGGCCCCTCAATCCTGCTCGTCATAGTCACTACTCACGTCTTGCAAAAAGGACTTAGAAGTCCCTTCAAGAGGATCAGAAGTGCGATCTGGCCTTTCACTTGGTCTGGGGGGCTGCCCGGTGGAAACTGGAGGAGCATTCTTTCTGGAAGAGTCCCTTCTTACAGCTGTCTTGCCTTGTAGCTCATGTACGCATGCTCACAGGGTTGAGGTGGGCTTCCCATCCCATTTCCTCATGTCTTCTCCGTGGTCACGCAGGAAAAACCACTGGGTACCTCGTGGTGTGTATGCTCTGTATCCCCTCTCTGGAGCAGAAAAACGCTTACTCCTAACAGCTGAAATGCGGGTCTGTACAGGTGGGGAGTAAGATATATCCTCTTTGAGTTGCCGGACGTCCTGAGACAGTTTCTCCACAGCCGAGACTAGGGAGGAAGAAAGGGTCTCTTCATACTGCCGGAGTCGGCCAGCCACTTCGTCCACCATGGGTGCCTCTTCACTTTTCCAGTCAATTACTGCCAGTGAGTTGGCGTACGATGATGGTGCACTTCGCACAAATTTTCGCCACATGGGTCGGGTACAGTGGACTTCATCGGGGTCTGTGGGCAACTGTGCGTTGTCTGGATCATAATAAACCATCTCCCGCACAGCTAATTCCCTCAGATATTGAATACCTCTCTCCATAGTGGTCCACTTGCCTGGCCGACATACGACATCTTCGCTGAAAGGATACCTTTCCCTCACACTTGACAGGAGTCACCTCCAGAGGCTAAGGGCCTGTGCCTTCTTCCCAATTGCTTTGTCAATGCCCCCTTCCCTAGACAAGGATCCTAGCTACTTGGCCTCCCTGCCCTCCAGTTCCAGGCTACTGGCCCCATTATCCCAGCAGCGGAGCAGCCAGGTAATAATGTGCTCCCCTGGAAGGCGGCTGAAATCTTTCCACATATCTCGCAACTCACTCAGGGACAGGGATTGAGTGATCACTTCTGGTTCTGGCTCTTCTTCTTGTTCTCGTGATGGCCCCGGTTCATCATCATCTCTCACTAAGCAAACCAATTTCCTTGTGTATTGCTTTTTGTGTATAGGGGCAACTGATACTGGTGTGGGTTGATCTTTTGGCTCGACTACAGTGCCTGTTGCGGGGGTTTGTGTAGCTGCAGCGCCTTTTGCGGGGGCCTGGGCAGCTGCAGTGCCTGTGGGTCCGCTCTCTCCCTCTGGATGGTGCTGTCTACTATCAAGCAGTGTTTGATAGATTGTGGCCAGGGCCCAGCACAGCCCAGTAAGTTGTGTCTCCTTAGAATCCCCACAGCATTTTCCTTTCAAATATTCTACCATTTTATCAGGGTCTTGCAATTGTTCAGGAGTGAAGCTTCATACCATTGGGCGTGAGAGGGTCTCTAGATACCCGCCCATACTCTCCCACATGCCATGCCAGCCCTGACCATTTAGCCTTAGGGAAGATCCCTGGGTGGTACTCTTGAAAAGATTTTTGCTAACCCTGAACAGGAGTGGGAAAGCATTCAGGAGACCTAGCAATAGGAATATACTGGCCTGAACATTCCAAGGGTATTCAAAATACTCAAAAATTGTTGTAACCAACCAAAAGGGAAAAGGGGAGGTGAAAGAGTGGGAGAAGGTATTCCCCCCATCTTCCCCATAGATTGGGTCCAATTATTAATCAATTCTGAAAGATATTGACCGAGGTACAGGCCTAACCAAAATGCTACATACACGTACCAGCTCAGACCCATGACTGTCAATGATATCTTATCATAAGTCATTATCACACAATACAACAACATGAGAACAGGAACCCCTCTCCCAGACGTGATAAACAGCACCGCAGGGATTGCATAGAGTAAACATGGGTTTACAAACCAGAGCCATGTGACCAAACAGAACATCATTATGACCAGTGACTGTTTCAATAACATTATAAATGCTTAGAACAACTTTGTTTTAACACACTTGGGTCAGACTTGTCGTTATCACAACCCCTCGAGCCCCACGTTGGGCGCCAAAAAGGCCTGACGTGGTTTAGGCCCAGCCGGTAGCTAAGTGCCACGCGCCGCTCGCTCACCCCTCCCCCGGCGGGACGGGGAGGAGAACGGAAAAACAACGGCAAAGCCTCGAGGGTTGGGATAAGGGCAGTTTACTGGGACAGCAAGGGAGAGGGAAACAATCAACAACAGTGCTGATAACAGATATTCACAATGGGTGACAACAGAGAACAATTTACCGATCCAATGACCGACCAACGACCGGACGCTGGACCCGTCCAACACACCGAACCCGCCCCTGCCCGACTAGCCCCCTTTTATGGTGAGCATGACATCACATGGTATGGAATAGCCCCTGGCCAGCTTGGCTCACCTGTCCTGGCTCCTTGGGAAATTAACTCTATCCTTGCCAGAACCAGGACATGTAGCTAGCATCCGAAGCCTTCACGTGGCAATATCCCTTCTTTTACAAGCTGAAAAGCTAATTATGTGTATAATGTTCAAGTGAATGAATCACTGCTTAATCCTTAAATTTATTTTTTCTTGGAACTCTGGCCAAGAGTCAGTATCTCTGCTGCAATGTCTATATTAGCTGATGGAGTGGCACAACAGAAATTAACCTGGACAGCAAAACCATTAATGTTAAGGACCTGTTGTTCACACCGGATTTGTTCTGAAGTGTACCTTCAGAATTTCTCTGGTTATGCAGACTCAAAACCCTTGAGGTTGAATTCATCTTCCTGTCCAGAATTCTGTCAAAGGAACCCAGTTATGTGTTCTGATATTACTCTGCTATGCAAACCCAAGAGAATTAAGTGGGGATGAGAGAGAGATTACTTTCAAAACACGCTCCTGTCCAATGTAAACCAGTGATGTAGATGCAGCTGGTTCCAAAGCACCTAAATTTGAATTCAAACAGTGACTGCAACAAAACTATACATCACAAATGAGATTGTGCATTTGGTCTATGACTTATTATCTGTGCAGCTCAAAGTGCCCTTGTCACTGTGGCCACTGCAAAGGCCAAATTCCAGTTGAAGTTGCTATTCAGTATCCCAATGGCTTTTTCATTTCAGTGTCGTGCAAGATTTCTTCTTTATTTAATACCCTTGCTATAGGTTATATATTCTCAATTATATTCAGTTGCAACTTCTCTGTTCTGAACCTTATATAAGGTACATTTTTTTTAGTAATGGTAAAGATAATTAGCCATTGAAACAATGTACCTTGGGTCATGATAAATTTTCTGAAATGTGAAGTTTTAAAATTGAGAATAGATTTATTTCTCAAATAGAGGGTCTTGCTCATCCTAAAGTTATATAGAAATCACTTGCTAAAATTCTATGGTCTGTGTTATGCAGGAGGTCAGACTAGATGATCATTATAGTTCCCGCTGGTCTTAAAATTTATGGAACTGCAAAACATTTTGATATTTTATGTGCATATGACTAATTCTCGGTCTCTTTCTGTACTATTTCTCTTTCCTCGGAGGTTTTCATAACACCTCCCAAATGAATTTAGTATTATCTCCAAATTTCATTTACATGCTGTAAATTCATCTGAATATATTGCCATTTATCAGTGCACTGTGTGCAGTCCTTCAGCAAGTGTTCATTCTGTGTGACAGTGTTCATATCCATGCCAATTTGAATTAATTTTGTGTGTAAAATTTCACTTGACACTATATCAAATGTTTTAATAAAAGCTAGATATATCACATCTACTTCATTCCCCTCATCAACTGGTTTTGTCACTTTATCAAAACAAAGTATTCATGTTTGTCTGGAATGATTTGTACTTTGCAAAGCTATTTCTAATTTTGATCATGGATCACCAAGTGAGAGGTGCTAAAGGGTGTTATAGATGTTTTCTTTACAAACTGAAGCCTTTAAAAATGTAAGAGGAGATGAACCTCACACTAATTTGTAAATTTGGAATATATTCATACTTTCTTCCTACTCACCTCCCACAGCTGACAAACACATACTTCTCTGAGTTTCGAAGATACTCAGTAATGGTCATTGTCCATAAAAGTGGTCAGAGATCTACCTTGATTCAGTTTGTCTAACAAAGTAATATGAGTAATATATATATTTGCTTTTAGCTTGCGCATAAATAATCATGGAGTTAATGTTGAATATGGCTGCTTTATGAGAATATTTTTAGACATAAATTCCATCTTTCCCTGAATGCATAATAAATTAGAAGACTGGTCTCTCCGTGATTCTCCGGCTATCTCCCAAGCTCTAAGGCTGACTGTATAAAAACTGTTACTAAGAATGTATATATACAATAATACAAACTCTCACATATCTGCATTCAGGAGAAGAGGAAAAAGGAGAAAATTAGGGGATCCATCTGCTAAAAGTTAGACATGTAAATCTGGATTCTTCATCCCTTCACAGAAGGCCAGGTCTGAGATATAAGTTATTGAGGAGGTGCTTTGTCCAAGACTTTGTTCTGCCTCATTCAGAGTGAAAGAAAATCAGTTAAAGATGAAGCTCTTAGATCATTCATGTCCCATGCCAGTGTACAGATACATAAAAGTTCTCTCTTAAAAAGTAGATTTTTGAACAGAAAAGGAAGATTATGGCAAAAATCTATGCTCAACAATTTATTTATAATATCTTTTTGTTTTGTTCTGCTCTGGAATTTAAACATTAATAATAATAATAATAATAATGATTCCAAAAATGAATTGTCATCATGGATAGATTTATCAAATGGACAGCTCAGTAAGTAATAATTTTCTTCTAATCATGCACATGAATATTTGTAAAACCACTGGCTGCTGGCAGCTATGAAATCTTGCAGCTTATTTGCCTATATAGTGTTTATTACAAAGAGCGTTAGCAGCCTGTGGGGGTGCCAGTTATCTGAATAGTATGTTGCACAAAGGCACTTCCAAAAATTCATTGACTAGAGTCTGCTAATGGAAATTAATTAATAGAAAGAAATTAAATATCAGGATAAAACTAGGTATCAGGTCAGCAGCCCCTATATTTATTTGAAATGACTGGCTTCTTCAGCCTTAGAAGCAATACTTACCTACACTCCCTTACAAGGATATATGCTTCTCGTGACATCAAGCTTTTATTTCTTTGCAAGAAGTTTTGAAAGGAAGCTCGATAAAATATGACAGAATGCAAAACAAGTGTCATATTGCATCATTGGTTTACACAAAAACATTGGGGTTCTTTAACTCTGCTAGATATAATGTTGAAAGAATAGATTAAAAAAAAACCTGTTTCATAAAATCTTACGAGTGCCTTCTTCCTGTCCTTTCCCTTTGCCTCCTCCCTGATAATTTGTAATGCTTAAATACACTGCTATTTACTTCCTTATTTAGTTCATTATCATCTCGTAAAGGATTCTGTCTTGTGCTGAAATATGGGATATTATAAATTATCTCATAAATCATGAGTTGTCATAGATCATAAGTCACTACAAGTAAGCTTTTTTCTGTAATTCGAAAATAAGTGAGCCTATATTTCATGTTTTGGGTTAGGCTGTTATGAACTCCTTTCTAAAGTAAAATAATTTAACTTCTTAAATAGTTTCTAAAGTAAAACAATTGAATGCATTCAAAATTGACCAGGCTTTTTTTTTTTTTTTAACCTAACAGCTATGTAAGAACATTTTCACTTTCTCATAATGTCTTTCAGTCATTTATTTTGCTTTTATTTGTGATGCTCTCATTATGTCACTCTGATATCCCAACGTAATCTTTTAGCTTCCTTGGCCTTTCTCATCTCTGTCTTGCTTGCTTAGTTCCCTTGGCTGTTTCTGCAAGATTTGTTGGTCATGTATCTAATCTCCTGCAGGGCCTGCCCATTCACCAGGCTGTTCAGCATCATATATAAAAAATACCCAAGTTAACTAGTGAACTGAATTTTCATTTTCTGTTTCTATTTACAGAACAGCAGTCAAAATAAGAATCTGCTTGGTACTGAGTTCTTAAGCCTTTAATAGTCTGGGCAGAATATAGGAAATTATCTTTCTGAAGTAATTTTTTTCTGCCCAGTTTGTGCCTATTTCACTGAGGCTATTACCGTATGTAGGCACAGTTCCAGAAAAAAGAATAAGGTGATATTCTGCACATCATATTTTTCTACCAGGTTGAAATCAGTAAATATCCAGGTGAATATTCATTTTGGCTGGATTTGGGTTTTGGTAATAGCAATGGGAAAATTCTATTGATTGCAAGGATGCAAGAACAGAGGTAATTTTAGTATAATTTAATGAAACAGGAAAACATTCCTTACTTAAAAAATGATAGGGTACACTCCTTACAAAAGCAAACATAAGCTGTAACTCCTCACTGCTGATGTCCCCTGGTACATTTTGGTCCAACATATCTCTCTCTTGTGTTTTCATCCCATGTTTTTCCCAGATCAAAGGGAGCTGAGGGATAAATAAGGGCTTTCAGTTACTGCAATAGGTCCAAGCTTCCTTGGAATTCACAGTTTTAGTATTTAAAATTAGAGATACTTTGTTAGTAATCTTGTGTGCTTGGTGTGCCTGTGTGTGTCTTTACAAAATATATATATAGTCCTGTGACAAAATAGCCATCTGTTTTAGTATTTATTTGTGACATGAGACTAAACTTTACATCTCAAAATAGAAAAAAGTGATTCTTCTCCCACTCTCTTCTACTTCTTTACCAGAAATGCTGAGGGGAAATGTTTTCGAAGCAAAAGAAAGACATTAACATAGCCACTCTTGCAAATCCTGGCCTATCTATCTGCAGCCATATGTAAACTATAGAGAGAAAGGATAAATAGTCTCAAAATTAGCTGTGTGATCTGAATATGTACCATGTTCTCCTCACACTGGCATTGTTGTTCACATATTTGGCACTAGAACTTGCAAGAGGTTTCTGAGTAACAGCAGAGGGGGTCATTTCTGCAATGCCATACCTCCTGGGAGAAAAAAAGAAAATTCAGAAGAATACTACTCTGTAAGGGATAATAATATGTGCAGTGCTCATAAGTATAACAGATTCAGTCTAGGAAGAAGGAGAAAGCAAATGATAGTAGGTGCTGAAAAGGTTTATCGTTTACATCCAACTGTATTATTTCTTAAAATATATTACTAACAGTTTGTGAATGCCCTGTATTATTTTAAAGATATTGGTTATCATGTCATTCAATGAAACTATGCTATTAAATACAGATTTTGCAGAAGAAAATTCAGTGAGATATGCAAGTTTTGCAAGGAGGCAATTAGCTATGATTTCACTATGAAATACCGGTTGCCAACATTTGTAGACATCTGCAGCATATGAGAATGACCACCTCTACCTCACGCAGTATCATTAAACTTGAGGATCAGTGTGTGCATATAGAAGGACTGTGCCCAATGAGCTGTTTTACATAAAGTGAGCCCATCTTAACCGGCGTAAGTTCAAGGGAGAAATGCAAAAATATAAGGAACGCCATATGTACCCACAAATGAGCATGCATGTTGAAGTTTAAGAGTAAGAATGCAGCTTGCAGTTTTCTTGATTGCATTTGGCTGTGGGAACTGATTTTTAAGTTTGTTGGTTTGGGGATTTTTTTTAAGATGTTTGATTTTCAATTTGAGATAAATACTGAGCAGAGAGAAAGTCTGGTAATTTTTACGCTCTTATGAAACTTTTTTTCTAAATTGGCTTAGTACATGTATCTTGTTTTTTTTATGAGACTTACTTTCCAAACAGCATTTCATTTTAAATAGAAACTGTTTGTCAGCTAGGTCTCCAGGGCCTTTTCCAATTAAGTTCTTAAAGAAGTCCTCAGACCTTTCAGAACCAATTCTGGGAAAACTTTCTCAGTAGAGTTCTCCTTAGGGTGCAGTTTGTTGACTTCCATCTTAGAATCCTTTCTGCAAAAAGTCTTTCCTTTCCATGCACCAGCTCTCTTAGTAGGTGACTGGTACCTGTGAGTTGCTGCATTCTCAGCGTACAAGCTCTTCCTCTAGCTCTGCACTATGGAGGTATCTAACAGATTGTCCCGGGGTTTGGCTGGGATAGAGTTAATTTTCACAAGAAGCTGGGAGGGGACACAGCCAGGAAAGCTGACCTAAACTAGTCAAAGGGGCATTACATACCATATGTCATGCTCAGTATATAACGGGGGCTGTCTGGGGAGGAGGGGTCACTGCTCGGGGACAGGCTGGGCATCGGGCCTCAGGTGGTGAGCAAATTGCATTGGGTATCACCTGCTCTGTATATTCTTTTATAAGTATCGTTGTTTTTATTTTCCTCTTCCTTTGCTGTCCTAGTAAACTGTCCTTATCCCAACCCATGAATTTTACCTTTTTCTTCCGATTCTCCTCACTATCCCACTGGGGTGGGCGGAAGGGGTGAGTGAGCAGCTGCATGATGCTTGGTTGCCAGCTGGGTCTAAACACGACAGAGGTGACCACCTAATATGACCAATGTCTTAAAACTCTTTAATCCAATTTTGGTATCAGAGTACACAGGTGCCTTGAGATCACTTTTGGTATGCACTTTTGGCATCCCAGTTAAAATTGCATTATTAGGACTTCCTCTATACATTTACAAGAATCCCAAACTAGCTAAGTTAACTGGGAATGGCTGGAATCCTCTGTACTATCTGTGCTCAAGTTAACCCATTTGTGGAAAGATACTTTTTTACTAAAATCTATGTGAATGAAGGGGTAAATTATAGCCTAGTCTAGAAAGGTATCTCATGGACTTGACCTGAAATGATCTCTCAATGTGAGGAATAGGTTTGTCAGCAGATGATAAGGTAGTATGAACACAGTGAAGAATGCAGGCAACCTGAGGTACTGTCCTATCTGCTAGACACCTAAACTTCATTTCCAAAGTGGATTTCTTCAGAGCTGTTTCAGAAACATGGCACTCAGTCCTATTAAGAGGTAATTTTCTTCTAACCCCTAGGGTTTCCCTGTTCATGTTGCAATTGCAGTCAGGAGTGGGAATGATACTAATCCTCTGACACAGAAGCCAGCAGAGGTAAGATCAAGTCAAGGTCATCCACATATTAGCTGGAGGAGCAAGACAAACAGCACAATGAGGAGAGTAAGGAGGAGTAAAATTATTTACTCTCCCTTCTGCTCCCTTGCCAAGGCAAGGAGAAAAGGGCAAACAAGAAGCTGTGAAAAGAGTCGCCATCCTCATCAGCCTGCTCCTGGGACCGAGCTGCTGTGTGCTGCCTCTCCTCCCCACTCCCAACCCCGTGGTTTTGGCTGGCCCCAGGATTAGGAGCAAGACCCTCGCAACTGGAGCTTCTATTGGAAACAGAAGTTCCATGTGCTGAGGGTTTATAGGACTGGACCCGTAATTTGCTCAATTACTAGTGTAAAGAAAACCATAGGGAACCTGGGTAACTGCAACTCCTAACCGAGCACATTTGCACTTCATCTGAAACCCGGTATGATTTATCAGGATCACAGCCCCTCCTTCTCCAGGATCTAAAGCAATTTGTGTAGCTTAAATCAACTATTAAATGTATAACTAGGAGATAAAATCACAAACCCAGATCTAATTGGTATAGCTTAAATTAAGTTTTACATTTATTACTGGGAGATAAAATTTGGATAGAATAACTATTACAACAGAATTAAGGAAAAGAAAATAGATATGGTGTGCGACCTACGGTAACTTTTATTTAAAACACATGTCTGATGGAGGCAGGAGTCTGCAGAAAACATCTGATACTATTGTACTGTAATCCTCATTTGCCAGAGCAACATCATTCTGGGTAGTGAGGGGAAAATATTAAATCTTAAACACCATGCTGATTTTGGAAAATGTAAAAAGAAATAGGAAGTTAATTCAACAGTGCATGCAGCTTATTTGTACAGAATACTACAAGAATTAGTCTCCCAAGGAAGATTTTTTTAACAGCAAGTTTTTTATAAATGTTTAAAAGGTACAGTCTAATATAAGAAAAAGAACAGGGACAGATAAACTGCTAAAGATAATTACTTTGCAGAATACTAATGTCTGAGGAGACTGAAAGTAAAGAGAAAATAAGCAAGAAATTCCAACTTAAAACAGTGTGGTTTTATTTCTGGTATAATAGACATTGCCCTAGGTTTTTCATGTTCCCATCCTCAGTATTTCCTTTTCATCTCCTTCTACAACTTTATAATAGGAAATATTCAATCATCATGTTTGTGTATCGGGTATTCATGTTGAAAAGTTCAACAATTCTTTTCAATAGATGCAATTTGTTAGTTTTAGAATCAGAGAATAATTTAGGTTGGTAGAGACCTCCAGACATCACCCGATGTAGTGCTGACTGAAAGGAAGACACGCCTCAGAGTTAAATGATGTTACTCAGGGCCTTGTGTAGTCAAATATTTAAATTCTTCAAAGGGACAGCCTCTCTGAGTGATCTGTTGGCAACTTACTCCACTGTTTCACCAGCGTCACTGTGGATTTTTTTTCACATATCTAAAAGGAAAGTCCTTTGCGGCAGCTTGTGTCCATTGTCTTTCATCCTTCCAGTGTGCACTTCTGAGAAGAGTCTGGCCTTGACTTCTCTATGACCACTGATTAGGTGGTTGAAGACCTTAATTAGATACTTACTCTGAGCATTCTCTTTCACATTTTAATGCAAACTCTATTACATCTTCAGTGTAAAATTTTTTTGGTCACTCAGAATTTGCAGAAGGCATGAAGGAGAGCAGATCTGTAACAAACAAGGAAACAGTAAAAGTTGATCCAACAATTTTCACCAACTTCTTTTTCCTTGGTTTGTAATAATAATAAAACAAACAATAAAAAAAAGGACCTGTGTTTTGCCAGACCTTTGCAAGCAAATCTGCCAGGAAATCACCTTTCTCAGTCCTCCAAAGCAAGGTGAAATATTAGTGTGAGCTGCAGGGGTCTGAGGAGAAAGGCACAGGAGACAAAAATACACATTCAAAATTTCCCAGCTCTTCACACAAACGAAAACAGCTCTTAAGTGAGCACTTTAATCTCTGGAAAACAGCAATTTTACTTGCAGTTTGTGCTCAAAAGATCATACAATGAATTCTGGCTGAAAATCTCCAGCCTGGGTTGCTCTGTTTAATAAAGATCATGCCTGTTCAGTGACCTCTGTCACTGTGTATTTCTTATCCCCATATTGCCCAACAGAGCTCTAAGTGTTTGCACTTGTGCAAATACTGTCTGATTCCTGGTAGATCCCACTGAAAGTGCGGGACAATTAATATTTTTAAACCTCTTTTTTTTGTTGTTTTAATAAACTTTTGCTTTTTCTAGTACTTCAGGTATTCTCCATTCTGCCATTTCCAGCATAATTTAGGCCAGGAGCTTGGAGGGTTTTCCAGAAGACAATTTCAGTGGTACTTTTCTCTCTTTCCATGGAGAGAGTTTTAGATAACTGGAATATTGTCCATATGGAATGGAGAAATACCACAGGCAGGTAAAGTCAGCTGAGATTAAACCTAGTTTTAGGATTAGCCTTTGCCACCCTTATTTCCATTAAGATGCTTCCAAAGAGGCTTGTAGTAGTAGAAGATGTTAATCTGAGTTGAGGCAAATAACGACAGCAATTCTTGTGAATGACAGCCACTCCCAGACATTTGCTGCAGGGCATATGGAGCAAGTTATCACCAGGGACAAAGAAATAAAACTTAGGTGTTTTACATTATAATCTAAACTTCTGCACCACTTACTGCTTTTTCCAGTGAATGCATGGTTAGTGTCACTTTTGTACACCTGCTCCAACACAGCTTTACTTTACTTTCAGTTGCTGTGAAAAAATGTAATGCCATTGCTGCTGCTGCTTTTCATAACACCAAAACCATATCTTTCAAAAATGGCCTTTAAATCCACAGTTCTAGGCCAACGACTAATTTTTATTGCCCTTTTCGTCTCCTTTTAATGTCTCTGCTTGACAAACCTTCACTCCTCCCTAACAGATATCGTACGCCTATACAGCTGTTACTCATCTTCAGCTCCCTGTACCTGTACAGGGTACAGCAAAATCAGCTGTCCCATTTGGTTTAACCTCTACACATTTTTTCTCAAAAGAAGCGTGACAACACTCTAAGGGATGCATTGGAAAGCTTCTTTAAAACAAAACATTATGTATGCGCTGTAAATTGCAACCTGTAAAAGAGAGGATTGTAAAAAGAAGCCTACACCTACATATACAGTTGTCTGTGTAAATTCCATTGAACTGAAATTGTTTTCTCTCAGGACTGGAAACAGTGAATGCACTTATTAAAAAACAACAAACAAAAAAACCCCAAGGAAACCTCCAACAAAACCAAAACCAACCAAACAAAAAAAGACAGACACATGCGCGCGCACACACACACCCACCCCCCGAAAACCCCTCTTTCTCGTTTTCTCTTTGAGAACCTTTGCTGACCACTCATTTCTTTGTAGGTCTAGAGTCTTTATCTGCCTGATGGCAAATAGACGAGCTGAAAGGAACAAGTAATGCCCCAAGTCACTCTCTAGAAATTCAGTTTCAAAGCTAAATACTTTAGCTACGGCACAAGCAATTCACAGATCAAACAGGTCTACTCTACAGTACATAGAGTGTGGCAAAAGAAGAAATTATGTGCTGATTAGCTCACACAAGTTAGTACAGTTCTGTTGAAATCAGCAGAGATGTATGCATTTGCTAATATCGTTAAGACGATTATTTTTTTCCTTTGTTATCCACAGAGGTAAAATACATGCTGCTTGAATGAAGGTTCTTCATATGGTTCCTTTTTAGTTTTTCCCCTTTCTTTAATTCTTCTTAGCTTGTAAAGGCTTTGACTCAATCTCTGTAACTCTTCTAAAGTACTGCAATAAATTAGGATATCACAATATACAGAAAGTAATATTCAGACTTTCCCCTCACTTGACCAAGGAACGATTCAAGCTGAGCTTAAATACACATCTAGGAAATAATATTATTTCAGATGCATCTTTCAAAAACTTTAAAAGCCAGACAAATAAAACCAGTTCTCCCCAGAAATATAGCTGAGCGGTTATATTGCTTTTAGGAATTACCATTAAGAGATGTAGCCAAGTACTGCTTCATCTCCTTTGCCATCAGTAAGATCTGTCCTTTGGGTCAACAATGATTTAATAGGTTACATTGAATATTGTGTTGGTTTTTCTTATTGCTTCTTTGTAATACTCATCAGTTAGTTACTTTTCCACTTGTATTTTTGTGTCAGGAGGACTTATAAACAAGATACAATTGTAGAATTTTACTAAGAAACCACCTTTATCTTTTTTACATAATTTGAGTTATTAATTGGCTTGAACCATTTTTTAAACATTTTCCCTTCATTTTCTTATTAAATAACAATTTATAAGAAATTGTTCCTTTACCTTTCTTAACTGTAAAACAAATAGCAAGAACTCTGTGTAATATCTTGTTTGATTTTCAAGACAAAAAATATTTCTTTTAAATTCTAATTACCTTTAAGATTGCAGTGAGAAATGATTGTGCAATAGGAAATTTATAAAAACCCTGATAATACAACAAACTAAGCTGAATAATTGATACAGATTTTAAAAGTCTATGGAGAAGGATAGAAAAGGGGAAAAGCTATCAGAAATATTTATAATAGTAGACAATTATAATAAAAATTGTATGTATGATAGTAGAAATTCTGTGGATTTGGCTTTAATGATTTGATACATTAGATATACGTAGAGGCCTTAATTAACATAAATATTTGCTTCGCTACATACAAATGTTTTTAAAATTAGACATAGAGAAAGTGATCTTTTCTCTTCCTAGTAAAAAAAAGAAAGAAAGGCAGATAAGCATTTATCTACACATTTTCACTTTTCTCAGCGTGTAAAGACCTGAGTGATCATAATAAATAGTAGGTAGGTTATCTTTAGCTATGGAAAGATGGTGTAGGATGGAATGGCTTCAAGAACTGCTATAGAAGGACTATATTTCAGGACAGCAATTTCACTGGAATTAAAACAAGCAATGCGTTAAAGTGAAATGGGAAAAAAATTCAGTATGGGATTTTTCAGTCATTTCATTTTGCCTTAACAGTGGGATAACTTTTCAGGGTACAATTTCTCTAGAGATGGCAGGGGGGTGGGGGAAAAGTGAAATAAATATTAGGAATATTACACAAAGAAAAACTATGAGATGGCAGAAAATTAGAACAAGCACAGCCGGATATTAAACCCCTTACCGTACTGAAAATATAATTAAGAGACTAAAAGCTATCTAAATAGCAATTTACTGTTATAACTAAAAGAGATTTAGAAAAATTCAGAATTCAATTGTGTCTCCATATCTCATTGCTTATATTTTGTAGCACTTATCCCTCTCCCTCCTTTAGCACTCCTAAATTTTAACCCATTTTATTTCTTATTTAGAACTTATAGCTATAACCTTTGACAAGAAAAAACAAGACAAGGTGTTGCAGAACATAGCTGTCAGTAAAATCAAACCAATATATTATTGATTATTAAGTGTAAAAAAAAATAAAATTCTGTAGTAATTATCTTTTTAGATAGTTATCAAAAATTGAGAGTTCTAAAGAGCAAACTTTATTTTTTTAAAGACCAGAGGAAAGGAAGGAAGAAGGTATTTATTATAAGAAAATAATGGAACTAATATTAAGAGGAAAAATCAATTATGATGGGAAAATAAAAAATTTATATGAAATAAGCAATGAAGTCTTTTGCAGAACTAATGGAAATTGTTTGACATATTAATAGGAGAAGAAGCAGATGAGGGTCACAGAATGAGATGTATTTGAATTCTGTTACAGAATTAGATATATTTTATAATAGCATATTTACAAAAGGTATTTCAGTCAAATATTCACTAAATTGTTTCTCAGTCCTGATGTCTTTCAATTGAATTAAATTAATTTTTTTCTATCTACACTGTTCAGAGAGTATGGAAACAATTTGTCCATGTAGAGCGATTCACTGATTTGAATCGAGTATTCTTAATTTATCTTTCATAATTCAGCCAGCAGTTATTCAAACTTGCTTGGAACAGAAATTGATTGAAAGATTGTAAACAGGAGCAGAATATACAGCAAAACATAAATTTAAGAGAAAGCCATCAGTAATGTATTGCTAATATTTCTGCTGATTCCAATACAGTTCCAGTGAGTGACCGACTGTTTCCACTGAGACCCTCTGGAAGGAGATCAAGGCTCGCCTGGGGTTTTAATACCCCTTAACCACCATTGCAGTGACACAGGTAGTGTGGTGAGCGAACGTACTTACTCTCACAGTTTTTAACTATATCAAGTGAACATAAAAATTTTTTCAGTGGTCAGTTCTGCCATTTACTGAAAGGACTAATATGACTTCTTCAAAACCTGAATGTAAGGCCAGCTCTTCAGCTGTCGTAAGCCCATTATTCCTTTTGATCTTGGCTCTGCTATGCCAATTTATACTAATGGTCTGTCCCTATCAGAGGCAAAGCTGAAAGTAAAAATCCACCGCATGTATGTATGAGCGTGTATGTGTGCATATGCACACATTCATGTATATATATATATGTTGAGATATAAACATACATGAATAGACACACATATGAATATACATGTACATGCATCTGAAAATAATATTCAAAGCAGGTGGAACATTTAAAGAATTATTTGGTAATCCTAATGAGTACTAGAAAAGAAAACAAGCTCCAAAAGTCTTTACTGTTTTTCCATTATAGATCATGCTTAAACTCCAGTGCACGTGGTGCTGTGGAATCCTCTGCGTGGCAGGTACAACAGATATTGATCAGCTGATTGACTTCAGAGTGAGTGCAGTATCATAAAACTCTGATCAGCACATGGTTTGGAATGTCAATGTGAAGAATGTATAAACTGAATATACCATGGACTATCTGATTGGAAATGTACAGTGGTGTGCTAAACCCCTACCCTGACGGTATGGTTTTATGTAAGAGCTAAATTAATCAAACGGTCAGAGTTGAGCCACAGCTCCATAAACAAAAGGGACCAAATGGCTAAACATAGGACAAGTGGGCTTGGCCATTTTAGAAGTACCTTGCAGTTTTTTAACTCTGCTGTTGGCAAAAATGCATCAGGAGTCCAGGCTTGTGGGCAAGTACATCTGGCCATGACCTGGTATCTGGAATTTTCTGTGGAGGACTGGTGCCTTCAATTATTTCAGCAAGAAATGAAGACAGCTTGCTGTTTATTTTGATATTATTGTATTGCTGAAGCAGGAGAGATTGAGACCTTTGCACAACTTATATATCATCTAGAAAGCAGAGATTTCTACTTTCAGTGTTTCCCTGGAGTGAAAGTGTTCAAATCTTCAGAGTCTCTCTCTCAAATGTTCACACAGATATGACGAAGTCTTCTGTTTCTCTGCTGTCTAACTTTAGAGATGTTTCTATTTTGAAGTTTTATTTAAAGTTACATATGAAATTATCCATAAAACATAATTTTTCCCTAAATACATTTTATTTTCTGCTTCAGAATGCATTTTGTCTGCATACGTAAGTGTGTGCCAAGGTTTTCAACCTATGTCCAAAATGGCTTTTATTTCTCACTTTAAACATTCATTGGCCTGCAATGACATTTTTGAAGAATTAACTCTAGTCCCAATTTTATATAAAAATTATAGCTACTGTGTGGAAGAAGGCTACTCACAAGTGGTCACCAGCCTGGAGTGAACAGCAGTGGGTTTGGATTTATGCTCTGACAAAAACCCGTGACCAGCTGGAACTAGGGTATTCAAGCTTGTTTTTGAAGTTCTGGCATTCTGACTTTTCCTGCACCCTGAGTAGGAAGCTTGTAACTCATGCTTTTGTACTTCTATGAGAGTGCCGAAAAGCTAGACACTGCACTGTGTAATCTTTTAGTGTCTAACCCCTTTATTTAATCTAGCATTTACAGTCCTCCTCTGCCTCTCCCAGTTGTGCCTTTGAATTAATCTCCCATTTGACAAGAAAAGACTCTGGCTTGAAAGTGGACTTTTTTTGCAAGTAATCATTTTTTTAGCACTGCACCTCTTTCAGGGTTACTGGGTACATAAAGGAAAATTTTATTTAATTTATCCTTTTATTTACCCTTTCTTGCTTTAGGAAGAATTTGAAGAAAGCTCTTCTTTCTCCCTTTGCTCAGTATAAAAATCAATGGCAGAAACAAGAAAAGTCCCTGTCTGCTATAAACCAATTCTTTTGCAGCTTTCATTATTTTAATCTTGTCATTTCAGTATTTTCATGTATAAGCCATCAGCTCAACTGGCTAGTGTATGTGCTAATACCCAGTAGATAAACAATACTTTCAGGCATTTCTGCAGGATTTCTGGATATGATGTCAGGTTAGTAGCAGCAAGCTGCTGAATGTCCAAGTATCCTGGACTAATAGCTACTGTGAATGCACACGCTGACTACAACGTATGCTGAGCAGCTAGTCTGGTGTATTCTGGCACTGAACTTACTGTGCTCACATTGTGTGGAAATATAGCTCTGCTCAGGAAGTCTTGGGAATATATTTGGAACAACCACCTTAATTTCAAATGTTGGAAAGTATTTCTCAGGCTGTGTTTTCTTCCTTTGCTAGGCTGAACCCCAGGTCTCGCCTAAGAACTGGGCCCTAAAAGCAACAACCTATAGGCTATAGGACACAACGGATAGCATTGCAGAGATACCCTGCTTCACAAGGAAGCGCAGCACATTAATCCCAGAATTAATATGGCTATATTGCTTCTGATATCTAAACTAACTTGACTAGCTCTGTGCTAGTCTCTGTAGTGTGACACAGATGTATCCTGCATATGGTGAGCTGCAGAAACACAATTTAAGTTTAAAGACTTCTGTTACATTATGAATCCACTGAGAGGCAGAAAACGCAGAACCAGATTACTGTTGTATTCTTTTCTCCTGAAGTTCTGTCTAGACATATATGAGTACAAACACTGCAAGATTTAGAATTACATAGGAAAATATTTAAGAACATAAATTCAAAATTTAGGTTCAAATTATTAGAAATAAAAGTAGGTGACACAAGCTTCCTTATTTCAAAACCAATTTTGGATTAAATTCCCTAACTTCTTGTCCCTTCCTACAAATATTTTCCAGAATAAATAATGATTTTCTAAAGGAATTGTCATAATTTGAACATATGTTCCAATAACTTGTCCAATCATGTCAAATGTCTGATGAAATTCAGTTTAATTTATATGGGAGCCCAGAAAAATCCCCCAACCAAACCTGCAGTTTCAGGGGGAAAAAAAAAAAAAAAAAATCTAACATTCTTAGACATACATTTTGGTATGATCAAAATATGTACATTAAGTATTTCAGATAATATTTATGGAATGTAATTTCCCATTAGAAAATAAATTCAACTGATGTGATCTCTATTAATTTCCCATATAACATGCTGATTTTAGACTACTGTATTATGTTGTCTTTTTTAATTTTTTGTACCATTTCATACTGTGAGTTTTAATGGGTTTTCAGAGCATTCCTTTTTCTTTCCCTGATAAGCAGAATTTCTATTTACTGAAAGGTTTGCATATGGGTTTTTTCCTTCAGTGTTTCCAGCTGTGTCATAGTTTAGTAAATTATACCAAAGGTCATTAATATTTTTTGTTTGTTTGTTATCTGCTGTAAGTCTACAGACATTTAGTTTTAATATTTGTTTTTGAAAGCCTGTTTTCCCTTCTTTATTTCCTGCTGTGTATGTGAGTAACTGAATAATATTTCAAATGAAAGCTGTTGAAATAATGGAGGGGATTTCTTCTACTTTTAAGCTGTCAGTCTGAAAGTATTGTCTGTAATTTTGGCAATGTTCTATGAACTTCAATATTCCCTAATAAACAATCTTTGACTATCAGTAATATTTCTTTAACTTTCTGCCCAATTGTTTTAGAAAAATTATTGAATATGCAGTCTCATTGTCTACAAAATAATCTGATGCCGTGTGTCTAGTGAGTTTGCTGGTGGAAGGAAGGGTTGAAGGGAAAGGAAAGGAGAAGACATGGAAAAGCCAGAGTAAAAGGTTAGTTCTGGTATGGACAATATAACTTTGTGCTAAATTTGAATTTACTATAGTAAACATCTCTGGGACATGAAATATCAGAAAACAGTTCTTGTCTGCTTTTGAAGAGGTAACTAATGTAGAGAACCTCCATGACCTTTTTATTTCTTGCCTGCTTTTTAATTGAGGAGAACACCCAGATGTTCTCTGATATTTAAAACTCGGAAAATTATGGAATTGCTTGGATGGTTTCTCAAAGGTCTCTATTAAAAGTTTGGTTTAGTTGATGCATTATTTCCTTTTCTCTGAAATAAAAATGAATGTGAAGCAATAATTTGACTTTCTATTCCACTCAGCAGATGGTTTAAAGAAAAATAATTCTCATCATCAGATAAAATGAAAGCTATATCATAATGAGATTCTTGTTACTTTTATATCTGGAAAGAGTGAGGTTTTTCACCTTTAACAGATCCAGCATCACTGTTACCTAAACATACTCTCTTTTAGGAAGCCATTTTCTGTCCTCAAAGCACAGTGAAAATTAGAGTGTAACCCATGTCCTGAAACTTTGATGCCAATGGAAGTTTTCTTACTAAGTTCCAAAAGTCCAGATGTGGTCACTAAGTAAAAAGGGGGAAAAAAAGTTCTTATACGGCAATAATGTCTGTTTCCTGTTGACCTGGACATATTTAGAGCAATAACCCTTGTCATGAGAGGCTTTGCAATCCATTTTCAATATTCTGAATCATTCAATCCTTTTTAAGGATTTGATTGTTTGTTTCTCATATAATATTTATGATACCTTCCTATAGAACATTATCAATATTCTAGATGCCAGTAAGCATGAAGTCTTTTTTATTAATCATCTGCCAGTAATGCTTTTAATATTTAGCAATGAAGTTTAATTCTATTTTTTAGTAAAGTCTTAGATAATCCCAGCCTATGTTCAACACAAAACCAGACATAACCCAGAATGAAAAGTATCAACACTGCACATATGCCACAAGAAATACTCTTAAGGATAATTAAGGACACCATTAGATAGAGAGGGAAGTAGAAAGAAAAAAAAGCCTGCTGTTTTGGGTTTTTTTTAATGTGAATTTTTGTATTGTTTTCACTGTTATGAAAATGTAGTTTTTAATGGAAAACAAATGGAAGAAGGAAAAGATATTCTTTTTCCACTCTGTTTGCAGTCTGTATCTCTGAAGTGAGCAAATTCCCAAGTGGTGTTTACAACAGCCCACCTACAGATCAGCAGAAGAGCTAGAGTTAAGAACGTAAACCACTAAAGCTTCTCATAATATCAACTTATAGCCTGATAAATAAGTCAATCTTTAAATGAAGTCGGAATACAGGAACAAATTTACCCATGGCTTGCAACGTCAAGGCTGAGTGCTTTACTGCCCTCATATTTAACTTTCTGCTGACATAAGTTAAAAGAAACTAGCTTTATCTGACTTCTCTGAAGACCTCAACTTCTTAGATGTGCTCTCAGAATAGGCACTGAATTGGACTACATTTAGCAGAAGAACATTAATTTTGAGGTTCTCTGTGAGACCATATATTAACCATTAGAGAGCTCAGTTATTTTAAGACTGAATGCTCTGAACTCAGAGAAACACGGACAGTTGTAGGGTGGGATATAAAACATCAGTAATGTCAGAATTTTCAGCATTTCCAAGTTTAGGTGGGTACTGGGAAAATATTTCCATGGTGAAGTATTAAAAATATATTTCAATGATGTCCTGCACTGAGATAACAATCCAAAAACTTAGTGCTGGGCTAAATCTGTTCTTTATTGTTAACTCTAAGGGACTGAAACATGTATCAATCATGCCTAAAACTGCTTTTCAGATTTTATCTTTATGGAGTCAAGTAAGCCTGTTTACAAATTAGAAAAATTCTAATTTAAACCAAACACAAATTCTAAGGGTTTTTTTTCCTTTTTAAAGACATTCTGTAAAGAAAGACTCATACTAAATGCCAACCTGATATAATTTCAATCAATTGTAATGAGAAATTAATTTATTCAGCTATCATCTAAGCTATTCTTTATTTTCTTCAAACACAAAAGCCAAATGAGAGGATTCTAATTACTATTAAACTAAACCAAGTAAGTCTAGAGGGAACTAACAGTAAAACCAACAACAGAGTTACTGTTTGAGCACAGGAAAGACATTTGAAATACCACTGAGAGAAATTTATTGCAAAGAATGTATTTATGACAAAGTGGGTTGGCAACTACCTGCTGTCTAAGGATTACCAGAATAAATATAATATTTCAGGATTTAAAGTCAGATTGGCTTTATGTGTTTCTCAATTCCACTTCCATTGCTGTAAATCTAAACTAAAATCACTGCAACAGCAACACAAAAGGAAAACATTATAGCCAATATTTTGTCACACCACAGCCAAACACTACAATCCATACACCATGTACAAATACAATGTGCATGTGCAAATACAAGCACAGTAGACTCTGAAGAAACTCTATGGAGGGAGGGAACTTCTGAAAAAAAAAGGTGGGCAAAGAGTTCTACCCTAGGATTCAGGATAGGTTTATTATATTTTTTTTTTCATATTATGCTTAAGTAGAGTTAATTTATAAATCTTTACAAAACGAACATTCTGGATTTTAAATTAAATCCTATTCATTGAAAAATAATGCCTAACAAAGCTATGCAAATAAATTCATACACAGTGCAAAAGGGCTTTTACTCTAGTTATTGTTTATTATTTTTGCAATTGTACCTTATTGCAATTGCTTTCTGGAAAATGAAATAAGGAAAGCAAAGTTTTTTGTAGGCAAACATGGAGTTAAGTCTGAGTGTAAAAATGAGACAATTAGAGATACAACACTGAATTTATTATGTTTCTGTCCCTCTTTAATTCATGAAAGAGAAAATGAAAAAAAACCAAACAAAACAACAAAAACCAAAACCCCCCAAAAAACCAAAACAACAAACACTTCTCACAACTGAGAAAAATTATTAGATAAACATCTAGTTCTCATGACTATTAGCAGCCCATGTCACTGGGTCCTGTTGGCTTGGACCAGTGGACAATTATGTAGAAAATTCCAGTCTAGAGATCCTTCCTTTCTAAGAACATATTTGGTTCTGTACAGATATGATGGAATTTTGCTCCAAGTGAAGCAGGCAATATATACAGTTTAACACAGCCTTGTAATATCAAATTAAGTCTTAAGTAGAAAAAAAAACAAAAACAAAAACAAAAAAAAACAACCAAAAAACCCACCACCACCACCAACAACAAAAAATTCAACTTACTAAGAAAATATATTTCTTTGCTTGATGGGTAACTACATCATAATCATACAATAGAACCAAAACAGACTACTAATAAATAAAATTCTATGCAATGAGTCTTTAACTTCCATTTAAAGCCTCACACTTTAGTGTTGTGCTTGTCTCCTGTTTAAAAACGTATTGCACATTGATGAATTATGTAAAAAGATTCTCATAACTCTTTCTTAGCAACATCACTCTGAAATTAATCTCATTTGCTGTGCAAATATATCATACAAATGCATATTACACTCCTATTTTTATACTTCTATTATTATTGTGATACTTTTTGTGCATCAGAATATAATTATGCCCTTATTTAGATGCGTGTTTAAAATCTACAGTTGTTACAGAGGTTTAAATCCTTGCCTAAATTTGAATTGCATAGCCTCTAGTTCATTTATATTTTTGAAAGTATTTCATTTATAAAGTCTATAGTAAGCTAATATGATATGCATGGAAAATGAATTTGTTCATTCAAGTAGAATTTTCTGCTGAGTTGAGCCCTTTATTTTTCACTGAGTTAACCTTCCATTAAAATAAAACATCTGAAAAACAGCCAGCAATTCTGTAAGGCCAACATCAAATATATTTAGAGAGCTCAATGCCAGAAAACCCTAATCAAAACAAAACAAGAAGCCACTGTTCTGTATTATTTCTTGTTATATGTCTGATTTTTAAACAGTGCAACTGATATTGAATCTCCTTTAGAAGTCTGAACATTTTATCACATATAGTTTAAAAATTACATATACAATAGCAAGTGCTACATGGAAGGGACATACACAATGGAAATACAGCTAAAACTTTGCTTTTTAATGTATTTAGCACTATTTGCATTCTTTTATTAAAAGAAAAACAACCAAAAAGGCAAAAAGAAGATTAACTTACAAATTAGTAACCCGGCAGTAGAAAAGTCTGATTTTATAATTTGCTTTTGCTTTTAAACAGATTGTTTCCAGAGGTCCAGATTCTTCTTACCTAAATTACATGTGTAACCTTAACCTCTTACTTCTGAGTCTAGTCACCTTAGGAATTTGTGTTGCCCATAGTGAAAAAATAGGTGTCTTCAATAAACAGAGATATATATCATCCTCTGGAAGGATATCTGCCTCCCTATATTTACTTTTTTTTTTTAATGAAAAGAGAATAAAATCTTTACACATGCCATATAAGTGCCTAAGATTAGCAGAATAAACGCCTCTTTAGTGAAGTTTCTAGGGTAATTGTTACCTGCCCACCAGCATGCATTGAATGCAAATGGTACCCTTGAAGGAGTGATTACTTGCTAATCCCAGTTTATTGCTCATTACATTAAAACCTTATAAGAACTGTAAAGAGAAAGCAGTATCCAATAAAATAGCTTTTCAGGAAATTGTCTTTTCCTCTTTCTCCTCCTCCTGGTTGTTAAGGAAAAAAAATCTTATCAGACCAACCGGTACCTAGGCCAACAAATAATTTTTCAGAACTCTGCTGAACTCTTACTGAACTCTTCAATGACTATGGATAAGGAAGAGGGAACAGGTTTCAGCCCCAGCTGTACAGGGGCTGGAAGACATTTTCAGAACTGTATTATGAGCACCAAGGACCTTGAATCTACAAGAACTTACAGTTTGGATACTTGTACACATTCTTGGATCTAAGTAGTGTGGCTTCATATCTAGTATTTATTGCATTCCAGTGCCCCCAAAACTCAAATAACTAAAAGAAACCGTGGTTGGGTTTGTTGTTGTTTCTTTTTTTGGTTGGGGGGAGAGGGTGCTGGGGGTATGGAGATGAGTGTATGTGTGTATTTCTTGATCTAGCAGGCTCTGAAATGGCGCGAACATGCCTCTGAAAGCTCCTAATGAACTGTTCCAGTTCTGCAATCTGACCTTTGCAAAGGCAAGGCCTACTGTTCTGCAGAGTGGCACTTTGCTAATGGAAACTCCAAAAAGGACTGTACGTCAAGTTTACTTGTGAGGATCCAATTTCAGAATCCAGGATTAAATTTGCACCCCCTAAAAGGTTCAGAAAGATCAGATGGCATCCTGTATTGTTAATGCTTTTCTGAATGACACCATTTTTATGGGTCATCCATCACTTCTGTTTTCAAAATACTAAGTTCTCTTTTTCTCCTCACAACTTGGTTGCAGCCTGGGGGACGTGTTAAGGCTTGAGGTCTAAAAGCTTCCACCTGTCTTAACCTGTTTCCAGGCACTGTATTAACATAAATAATAAATAATAATAAGGAAATGCAGCAAAGCTGAGTTAGGCTGAAGACTTTTAAAATTAATCCCTCTGGCTTTGTAATATTGTGAGGATATAAAGGTGTACACTGGTGATCACTGGAAAACAGCTCAGAACTGGTGTAGGATCTCTTAAGGCAAAAATAGAAGCATGAGGTACAATGGTATCACCTCAAATGGATTAGGGATAACAAGAAAGCACAACAAAGTAAAAAGACTGTGCTCAACCACTTGTTTATTAATGCAGTGCAATTGCAATGCAGAATAATGCCACAACTATCATGAGGTTAATAAAACAAAACAAAATTAAATATCCTTTATTGATTCCAAACTAAATTATGATCACAGTTAATTCAAATAGCAACTCTATATGTCAGAGGAGAGGACTCGTCTTCCAGTTGCTTCTGTAATATAGTGCTGGAGCGAGATGTAGATATCTTGTCAGATTATCCCTGGAGCAAACCTAAAGTTTGCTTCTTTTCCTTCTGATTTCCTTTAAGGAAGTGAGGTCAGCATAGCAAGTTCCATTGATTTCACTGAAACCTACAAATACTAAAAATAGTTCAAATTAAGTTCAAAGAGGTCAACGGAGAAAGGGGAAAGTCGCCAAAAATTAAGACCCATTTTAAACAATGTAAAAACATATTACAAATGTCACAAACACATTAGAACATCAGAATATTTCTAATGAACTGTCCCGATTCTGCAAAATTATGTATTTTCTTAATATTTATATTCTCCATTGTTTCCTTGACTGTTTTTGTTATGGGCTTAGGAATTACTTTTATGGAGAATTAGGAAAACTTAAGTGTCTTCAGTTGAAGAATCCACAAGAATTTGAGTAATTTTAGAGAGAATGTAAAGATTTAAGCATAGCTTTAGGTACTAAGAATTTTGTACTAAATTCTAATGTGGACTTTTTAGTTCTCTTTTGGTTCTAGTCCATATACTTATATCTCTTTTCCTATTTTTAATGAGCCTTCTTCAGAAAAAGAGGGAAAATTTTTCAATGCAAAGGAAATAAAAACAATTTTTCTGTTCAGAAATGATACAGCATAGGAAGATTCATATCCATGAAGTTTACTTCTAAGCCTCTGTTCCTAGGATAAACTCCTGTTTATGGCTCTTGAACCATGTATTTTGAAATACATGCATCCTACCCTCCTTCTCAACTGCTTTCGTTATCAGATAATCATTGCTTCTCAGCACTTAACAATAAAAGATTGATTTTTGTATTAGGTCTGTAACTTACCTTGTTGCAGAAATGAGTGTGTAAACCATCTACTATCTGCAGATCTTCAGTGCTGAAACCATGAAGTGTGTTCTTACTATAATGGAAGTGATTTTTAAAACATTCCGAGATGTTCTAAGAGGGCATTCAGATTCCAATTTGTCTAAAAAGAGATCTGAAATGAGTGCTGATATTGCCAAACATGTGCTTGCCATGAGAACAAGTTCTCTCTTGCAAGAGAACACTGGCCAACCTGGAGACATTTGAATAATCTCTGACCTAGAGTTGGCAAAAACCTCCAAAGAAACAGAAAGACAAACAAATTACACCAACCAATAACAACAAGGAAAAAAAACCAAAACCACACACACACACAAAAAAAAACCCCAAAACACAGAAAGCCCATGAGCAACCCAAGACAAAATATGAAAATGGGTTCATCCAGAAGAAGACGACATAAATGAATGTGGACATGAAACATTATTGGTCTGTATAATTTTTTGAAGAAGCATGCAGTACCAAGGGCACACAATGCTACAACTGACTCCAGATCTATGGGGAAAGAAAATGTTTGTAGAGGTACATAAAACAAAAGTCTTGACCTTTCCAGTCTTTTACTGAATCACAGAATGGTTGAGTTTGGATGGGACTTCTGGAGGTCATCTTGTTCAAGCTCTCCGCTCAAGAAGGACCACCTAGAGCCAGCTGCTTAGGACCATGTCTAGACAGATTTTAATATCTCTAGGGAGGGAGATTTCACAACCTCCCTGGGCAACTTGTTCAGTCACCCTCACAGCAAAAAAGTGTTTCTTGATGTTCAGAGGGAATTTCCTGCATTTCAATTTGTGCCCATTGCCACTTGGGCACCACAGAAAAGAGCCTGGATCCATCCTTTTTGCACCCTCCTTTCTGTTATTTATATACATTAATAAGATCCCCTCTGAGCCTTCTCTTCTCCAGGCTGAATAGTCCCAGCAATCTCAGCCTTTCCTCATATGTGAAATGGTCCAGTCTCTTTCCACAGTGAGTCCACAGGTTTGATTTTTTTTTTTTTTTTAAGGAACGAATAATGTATATACTTCAAATAGTATTTAAAAGTACTTTCGAACACCTAGATGATTTAGATCTTCAATATAAAGAAAATACACTCCAGCAAGGATCCTATACTTAAAAAGAAGGAGGTGAGTGGTGACAGCCAACATGGTTTCACTAAGGGGAAATCGTGCCTAACAAATTTGGTGGCCTTCTGTGATGGGGTTACAGCATTGGTGGATAAGGGAAGAGTGACTGACATCATCTACCTGGACTTGTACAAAGCAAGTCCCACACGACATATTGTTTCTAAATTGGAGAGACATGGATTTAACAGATGGGCCACGTGGAGGATAAGGAATTGGCTGGACAGTCGCACTCAAAGAGTTGTGGTCAATGGCGCAATGCCCAAGTGGAGAATGGTGATGAGTGGTGTTCCTCAGGGGTTGGTATTGGGACCAGCACTGTTTAACATCTTTGTTGGTGACACGGACAGTGGGATCGAGTGCACCCTCAGCAAGTTTGCCGATGACACCAAGCTGTGTGGTGTGGTCGACACGCTGGAGGGAAGGGATGCCATCCAGAGGGACCTTGACAGGCTTGAGAGGTGGGCCTGTGTGAACTGCATGAAATTCAGCAAGGGCAAGTGCAAGGTCCTGCACATGGGTCGAGGCAATCCCAAGCACAACCACAAACTTGGTGGGGAACAGATTGAGAGCAGCCCTGAGGAGAAAGCCTTGGGAGTGTTGGTGGATGAGAAGCCCAACATGACCCAGCAATGTGTGCTTGCAGCCCAGAAAGCCAACTGAATCCTGGGCTGCGTCAAAAGAAGCGTGACCAGCAGGTGGAGGGAGGTGATTCTCCCCCTCTTCTCTGCTCTCATGAGACTTCCCCTGGAGTACTGCATCCAGCTCTGGGGCCCCTCGAGTCCAGAGGAGGGCCACAAAGATGATGAAAGGGCTGGAGCACCTCTCCTATGAGGGCAGGCTGAGAGACTTGGGGTTGTTCAGCCTTGAGAAGAGAAGGCTCTGGGGAGATCTATGCAGCCTCCCAGTTTCTGAAGGGGGCCTATAGGAAAGCTGGAGAGGGACTGTTTATCAGGGACTGTAGTGACAGGACAAGGGGTAGTGGGTTTAAGCTGAAGAAGGGTAGGTTTAGATTATGTATCAGGAAGAAATTCTGTACTGCAAGGATGGGGAGGCACTGGGAGAGGTTGCCCAGAGAAGCTGTGGATGCCCCCTCCCTGGAAGTGTTCAAGGCCAGGCTGGATGGGGCTTTGGGCAATGTGGTCTAGTGGAGGGTGTCCCTGCCCATGGCAGGAGGGTTGGAACTAAATGATCTTTGAGGTCCCTTCCAACCCAAACCATTCTATGATTCCAAGAAAATTAAAAAATCCTTTATATCACAGGTCTCAGTTACGAGTAGCAAATCTGTCACCACTTCAGACAGATTTTTTCTTTTTATAAAAGAAAAAATCTTTTAAATTTGACTTCATGAGCTCTCATAATTTTAAAACATGATAGCACTCAACATACATTTAAGAGGTAACTCTGTCTTGTGAGTATGGAACAATGGACAAATTCTAGAATTGAAATGCTGAACAGCAATTAATTCAGAACTGGGCTTCTTTGGAGCAACTCAGATAGCTCAGATATGTATTTTGAACTCCTCCCTCAATAGCTACCTGACTTTACACTGATGGTGTGAAATCTCAGTTCCACTGGCAAAACTCCTACTAACCTCAGAATGATCATCATTTCATCTATCAGGTTTTTTGGGTTTGGGTTTGTTTTTTTGGGTTTGGGTTTGGTTTTTTTAATTGTTTTTTTTCTTTTCACAAGAGTTTAATTCCACAGCTCTTGTTTGCTTTACCTGTAAGTATTACTTAAGCCTGAAATCAGGCATTTATTGTTAATTCCTTCAAAACTGGGAATCCTAAATTAGGGGTTAGATTTTTTGAAACACTCTCTGTGTCAGTATATTTTACAAACAACTCAGACAGAATAGCAGATTCTACTTTGGAAAAGATACTATGTGAAAGAAAATTTGGTATGATGACTTTTATTATACACTTGGTACAATGGAGTTTTTGCACAGTCATCTGGGTCTATGTCATGAAAAGGAATTAAGCTGAACTTTTTCTTATCTTCCTCTTTAAAACTATCTTTTGGGCTTTCATAGAATCATAGAATCTCAAGGTTGGAAAAGACCGCTAAGATCATCAAGTCCAACCATCGACCCAACACCATCATGTCTACTAAACCATGTCCCAAAGTGCCACGTCTACACATTTTTTGAACACCTCCAGGAATGGTGACTCCATCACCTCTCTGGGCAGCCTGTTCCAATGCCTGACCACTCTTTCGGTGAAGAAATTTTTCCTAATATCTAATCTAAACCTCCCCTGATGCCACTTGAGACTTGGGAGAAGACGCTAACACCCACCTCTCTACAACCTCCTTTCAGGTAGTTGTGAAGAGCAATAAGGTCTCCCTTCAACCTCCTCTGCTCCAGACTAAACACCCCCAGTTCCCTCAGCTGCTCCTCATAAGACTTGTACTCCAGACCCTTCACCAGCTTTGTTGACCTTCTCTGGACACAGTCCAGCATCTCAGTGTCCTTCTTGTACTGAGGGACCCAAAACTGAACACAGCACTCGAGGTGTGGCCTCATCGGTGCTGAGTACAGGGGGACGATGACTCCCCTACTCCTGCTGGCCACACTATCCGTGATACAAGCCAGGATGCTGTTGGCCGCCTTGGCCACCTGAGCACACTGCTGGCTCGTGTTCAGCCAGCTGTCAACCAGCACACCCAGGTCCTTTTCCTCCAGGCAGCTTTCCAGCCACTCTTCCCCAAGCCTGTAGTGTTGCATGCGGTTGTTGTGACCCAAGTGCAGGACCTGGCACTTGGCCTTGTTAAACCTTGTTCACCTTCTTCTGAAGTCCTATAATAACAAATTAAAGAAATTAATGGAATATTGTAATGAAGATTTCTCCCTGAGAAATAAGATCCCCTCTGTCTGGGGATTTTGGATTCTTAGGTACTGAGCAGGACATTGGGAAAAAAAAAAAAAAAAGTGGTAAAATAAATTTTAATCAATATCTCACCTCCCCTTCTTAATGTCTAAATATGCAAACTGGCTAATATGTACAATATGGCCTTCAAAATACTGCTTATATATTGATCATAAATTATATTTACACACTGAATTTTTTCACATAAATGAATGTGCCTTGCTTATACAGACTCCAAGGTGAACCAAAGAAAATGACATGCATAAAGACTAAGATGCCCAGATGGTCCAGCAACAGTTAATTAAGTGCCAAACACAGAACTATCTCCGATGCTGCCAACAAAACTGCCTGCAGAGTCTGCCAGGGGCTCAAATTTAGATTGCTGGAGGAAAATCTTCTGCAGATTGGCGTCAGTCTCTTGTGATGCTCATCTGAAAAGCAGACAGAGTAAATTTCACAAGCTACATCTGAAAATGAAAACAAGAGTAAAGGAAGTGCTGTCTGAACTTGTTGCTAATAATTGGATATGAGTTTGTCATGCCTGTGCTGCCAAGGTAAATCCAGATTAGAGCAGTAGTGACCAAAGGGGACCAGTAGCTATTACCTGCTCTCCATGTGAAGCAATTTGGTAGTCACAGAGTCTCCGTCCATTTCTTCTACTCATATCAAAAGAAGCTGGTATTCTTTCCATCAGACTTGCAGTCAAAGAGGTGAATGAACACATGAACTCTGCTACCTACCCATTCCTCAGGACAGTCTTTCCAGTGAAAGAGCTGTAGGGTTACATGTTGAAGTTTTTCTCTTTGCAGCCAGCACTGAGAGACAATTCTGCTCCCTAGAGCTGTCAAACACCAAGCTGTGTCTTCTCTCTTTGCTCTTGCAATTTCTGATTTTTGTTGACTCCTCCTGCCTTCATTGCCCACCCCTACTTTACCCATACTGTCCTGCAAATTCTTACACTTCCTGACCCAATGCATTTCTTGAGGGTCCTTCACTGCTAAAACCTCTAGAATAGTGTTCTAGTATTTGTTATTAAAAGAGATCAACGCAAGTTTTTGGAGGGTAGAAGTAAGCTTTGATTATATGTTTCACATAAACTTTAACTCTTTGGAATACATTTTTCCCCTGAAAATATGTCTGCTTTTCCAAGTCATGTAATTCCATTGTCCATAAGAAAGCTAGAAAATAGATTGCCATGCTTCCAAATGTAAATCTATCCAACCTTGGTTAATTTAGTACAATTATCAAATTTGTGCTTTGACTCAGCTTCACGGATAAAACCGCTAAAAATTGTTTAGGCAAGTGAGAAGACATGTGAATTGGTTAATAAGTGAATTAGAGATTCCTCCTTTGAAATTTGTTTCACATAAAAGACCAGCAGTCATGAATATTTTAAAAGCAAGAAGTCTTTAGGCTTCTTTAAATATTAATGTAGCAAAAGGCAACATTAAATATCAGTTAGGAACATATAATATTTCAGCTATTAAGATACAAAACTACAAGAAAACCAAACCAAAAATATTGATATGAAATAGCTTGCATTTTCTCATATTTTGCAATTTAATTTCTTGTATATTGAATCAGATGTTAATAATTTTTGTCTAAATTTTTTCCCTATAAACTGCTTATTTCTCAAGGATTTCTTCTATTATGTAATCTTACAGAAATTAGTTGGAAAGACAAAAAAAAAAAAGACAGAAGACTGAAGGTGTACATCCAAATCACCCTTTCAAGTAAGTTATTATGGAGTCATCAGAAAAAAAGTATGAAACAGGACATAAGTCTTTCAAAAACAAAAGTAGAACAGCTTAAACCACTTAATTTTGGTGATGAATTTGAATGAGAGAATGAATTCAAGATTCAAATCTTGTAAAATGGAAAAACATCAATGATCAGTATTCCCAAAAGCTCTTCAAGGCATGCAAAATCAGCTGGTGTCCCATTGCAATGGAGGTATGCTCAGCAAGAGCTCAAATGGATACTGTTCTTGAATTAGAAAAATATGTTTCCGCTCTTTCTACTGCTGCTGTAACAAGGGAAACTCATGTAGGCAACACACATTTTCTCAAGAAAACCACAGTATTGGCTACAACACTAAAAGAAACCAATATGCCCCAGAACATCATCAAAAAATAATATTCTTCCATTGAAAGTGCAGTTGTACATGAAGTTTCAACTGTTCCCAAAAGGCAATCTTTTATATATGGCACTTTTTCAACTTCAACTTGGATGATTGAGGGAAAGCTATTTGCTCTATTTACAATAAAAGAGTGAATACTTACAAACCTGGAGCCTATGTTGGCACATCTGTACTTAGTTTCCATCCGCAAGTACTGCGGCCAATGTAGTCTAGTGATTGCAGCCAAAATAAAATTAAAAAAAAAAAAAAAAAAAACCAGGGAAGCCACTGATACTATTAGACACCATACATCATTCTACACTACTTCTTTTCTTCATCTTCTTTTACTTCCCCATGGAACAAGAGGCAATTTAAAGCCAATAACAACTATAGAACTTGCATACAGATCTACGCTCTGTATTTATTTTCTCCAAAGCTAAATCTCACAGTTATAACAGTTGGTCAGAAAAAGGTAGACCCTTTTTCAGATAAAATATCCTTTTGTCTGATGAAACCTAATTCTAGTAGAATATGAATTACCAAAGGAAGGATTGTTAACACAGAGATTGACACAGGCAATATTCAGGCTCAAATAACCAATACAGATCAAAACTTGAACTACGCAGAATATTATCTCTTTCAGTTCTGACCATACCACATCTCCAAGTGCTAACATGAATCATCTTCTAAAAGTTAAATTAATACTAAATTTAATTTGATATATAATATTTATTTTTACTTTTATAGATATAGGTATAGATATAGATGATACAGATATAGATATAGATTAGACATAGATATATAGATATAGATTCAGATATAGATTAGATCTAGATTAGATATAGATATATTTAGAAAACCTTGTGAACAAAACAATGTTAAATAAAACCAGAGAAATAATTTGTTTTGATTACTTGGTTATTATAGTATCCCCTCTGTCTGGGGATTCTTGATTCTCAGGACTATATGCCATCCTGTGACTTAGCAGGTCCTCCAGCAAGTAACCAGAGAGAATCACTAACCCAGTAGTCAAAGCATTCATTTGGAGACTAAGTTTAAAAGGAGCAGAAATTTGTACATTGACCAGACATATGACTGTACTTGAGAAGCAGTCAGCACCTCTGATTATTTTTTCTTTTTTTTTTTTTTTACTTTAATTAATGTTCTAGATGGATGAAATACCTTAGTGAGAATTTTTGTTTGTTTGCTTGCTTGCTTGCATTTATTTGTTAATGCATCTTTAAATTAAATAGAACATTTTTTTCTAAACAGCCATTTTTCATTGATGTGAAAAAGTTTGATCTTTATAGAGAGCCGGAAGTGCTCTTACATAACCATTCAATTGTTAGGAGAGTATGTACCTTTGCAATTAATTTTAGAAATTCCTTGAAATCCCACAGTGGCAATTAAAAATCTCTGAGGCATATGGGTGCATACCAGATTGATTGCTTTCATATGCTTCGCCTTTTCTTTTTTTTTTTGTCATATGCTTAATATGCACCTCAAAATCATCAAGGAAGTAATGGTCAGCACAGAGCAGAATGGGGATCAAGAACCAGCTCTTCACTCAGCAGTGAGAATTTTAAACAGGAAGGCAATCAGGATCTTTATAATAATGCTCCTGTTTATGTAGTACCTTATCAATATTGTCTTGTTTGCTAAACTCATATAAGATATGGACCCACCAACAACCTGTGTATTATGAATTCAGCGAGTTTCCTGGAATGTCAGAAAATGTTGTCAGTGAACTGAGAACGAGTAACTTCTGTAGTTCCTTTCAAACAAACCCCAGTACAACATTGATAAGATATGAGTGATATATGCTTGCTGATTTGTGCAGCGATGTACAAAGGCTAATAAACCCTTCACTGCTGGTCTGCACAGCATATGGCAAATGAAGCCATTTCCTTGGCTTGCTGCACTGCAGTGCATTCACAGAGCAATTTGCCTGGCCTGGGCTTGTGCTGGTTGAGAGGGGCAGCAGTGACTTACAGCTGCTGTTCCTTCCCTTCCACATGCTTGACAGAAAGCTTAAAAGGGACCAGTCTGGCAAAAATATAAAACCGTAATGTGGAGGAGACATAAGAGGGAAATGGAAGGTAGATGGAAGAGGACTTACATTGTTATGGTGGAAAAGGTGAAAGGTAGGAGTCTTGGGAATCTGTTATTAAAATTTTTAATAATAATCAAAGTTTTAGAAGCTCAGCCACTCCTTTGAATTGCTCCCCCATGCATCATCTGATGGGAGGCTGCCAATATGCTGTAACACCACACAGTTCCCACTCCTTCTTCTGCATCCTAATGCTATCGGTAGGCCAGGAGCATGCTCAGAAGCTGTATGAGAGGAGACCGTTGCCCTCTCTCAGCTCCTTTACTCACCCCACACACATCCACTGTTGTTTACCTCACTTTCTGATCCAAACACCTTTGCTGAAACAAATGCACTCTGGCTCTTCATATCACTTCGGATATGAGTAACACTATGGAGTTCAAACAAGGGTTTCTAATAAGATTTTTTTTTTTTTTCTCTTCATCAAGTTAAATTTATGGTTGAAGAGAAAATTGTAATTGTTTTGTACTGAAGACATGGGGATGTGAGGGGTAGAAATCATTAGCATTCTTACCTTAATCCAGCTTTCATTCCTAGATTGGATTCTGAGATGTGTCCTCCTTTCCTTTTGTAGACCAAATGTGTTTGGGGTTTTTTCTCAGAGGTTATTTTCTTTTACTCGTGTGCTGCTTAATGGAAATACATCAAATTCTTAGCAGAGGCAGTCAGTGAATAAAACAAAGGTCTAAATGCTAATATGAATAATGAAATTTCCATGGTGGCACACACAGGAAAGAGTAGAATTGCTAAGGCATAAGGAAATAAATTATGTTTCATTAAAATCTCCCTACTGAACAGATATTACATAAAAATATATTTTCTAAAATGTATCAATGTATATTTTCATTCATGAGGAAAAAAGCTTGAATTGCCAGGTTTATATTCATGTGTATATAGAAAAGTATATCTGGAAGCACTCTTTATTATACAAAGCCATTTAGTTGCAACGAAGAATAAGGATATTGTTCAGGAAATGAACAAGCACATAAAGAATTTGTTTACTTTCAAAGTCAGCTGCAAAACTATCCTAGCTTTATGTTAAGGTTAGATGTACCTACACTGCTTCCTGTTTATTCCTGGCATACAATACAAGTGCAGATGTGTAATGCTCCCTTTAAATGAAAATAAATAAAATAAAATAAAATAAAATAAAATAAAATAAAATAAAATAAAATAAATAATAATAAAAGGACTTTGTAATGTGAACATTCAAATTTGTGGTTAACTGATTGTCCTGGTTTCAGCTGAGATGATAGAGTTATTTTTTTTCACAGTAGCTAGTACAGAGCTACATTGTGGATTTGTGCTGAAAACAGTGTTGATAATATAGAGATGTTTTTGTTCTATAGGGTTGTTTTTGTTACCGCTCAGCAGTGCTTACACGGAGAGAAGGCCTTTTCTGCTCCTCACACCACCCCACCAGCGAGGAGGCTGGGGGTGCACAAGGAGTTGGGAGGGGACACAGCCGGGACAGCTGACCCCAACTGACCAAAGGGGTATCCCATACCTTACAATGTCATGCTCAGCATATAAAGCTGGGGGAAGAAGAAAGAAGAGGGGGACCTTTGGAGTGATGACGTTTGTCTTCCCAAGTACCCGTTACATGTGATGGAGCCCTGCTTTCCTGGAGATGGCTGAACACCTGCCTGCCCATGGGAAGTGGGGAATGAATTCCTTGTCTTTGCTTGCATGTGCAGCTTTTGTTTTAGTTATTAAACTGGGAGTACATTTGGGGGTTTTTACCTATTGTTCTATGTGTTGAGCTGAAAAATATTTAAGTTGACAAAACCAGCATTCAAACTATATTTTACATAATTTTATTTCTTTTAATATGCAAATATTTATTTATAGATTATCCACATAGACATTCCCTATCTTGCAATTTCACTTCCTCTTGTTGTGAGTGGAAGGGTCTTGAGAACTGGCATTGAAAGAAGAAAATGAAAACTTTTTTTGCACTTTTATTAGCTCAACATTCTCTTCTTTGCTGTGTTCCAAGGTATTAGGAAAAGAAAGATATCTGACTTGAGTACTGTAGGAAGGGAGCCAGACTGGAATGAAAGAAGAAAAGGAGATAAGGATAAGGAATCAGGGTGGAAGCAGAGATGGTGGCTGGGAATGAGGGTGGGGGAGTCTGGGAAGTCAAATCTAAGAGGGAAATTGTGAAGAAAATTATGACTTATTTGGAGAGGGAAGAGAGTCTGTCTTTGGATAAGGATTTGGGGAGACTGTCAAGATTAGAATGATACAACTGGGAATTATGTGCAGAAAGTCTTGAGATAAGTGAATCTGACAATGTGATAGTATGCACAATGATAAATGATACTATATTAGCAAAGACGAGGATACAGGCACACTGCTCAGGCTTAAGCTAAGCAAGTTACAAGCCATCAGCCAAGATGAAGTAACTATCTGCATGTTTGCTTTTCATCAGTTTTGCCAGGTAGAACATGTAAGCTCACTGAAAAAAATAACACGTTTGAATCTTACTTTGATAATTTTGTATGAATGCATTTCATTTAATTATTAACAATCACTTCTACAAAATATTTAGATATAATTGATCTGGATTTTGTCAGAAAAAATGTTCGATACTAATTGTTTACTGTTTTACATGTATTTCTAATTTTCAAGAAGTGAAAATTACACAGCAAGATGGGGAATACATAAAATGTGCTTGCTTCCAATCCACTTTCTCAAACTTGCTCCAAATTTTGTCCATTTCTGAGTAGAATATCAAAACACTTGAACAAAAATTAATCTCTCTTGCAATAAACACCTATATGTCATTTCAGCAACATTGAAATGCATTTTTATCTTTTTTGGGCACTTTTTATTTTAGTTTTGTTACAAGTTTTTATATAAGCTTTACTAAATATTAGAACAAGCTTTATAAAGCTACTCCTATATTTTTCAAGACATTGGTCCCAGAAATGTGTTGTTTAAAATTAGTCTTAAAGAATCTGACCAATCATGAGCTCATTCAACAAATAATGTCAGCAAGTAAGGAGTCCTATTGACTTCAATATAATTGTGAGCTTGAAGTTAAAGCTCCTACTTAAGTACTTGGCAGACCAATTTCATAATCTTCATAATATTGCTAAATAAAGGTCGAAATCACTTAAGCACTGACCAGCTCTACTGAGGTCACTCAGATGTAAACTGAAAAAAAAGTACTCAATGGAAGCGAGGTGTTTGGCTCCTAATTTTTTTTTCCACTAGCTTCTGGATTTTGTTTCAGGATTAAAAGGCATCACTGGGTTTTCACCCAGTTATGTATGTATAACACACATGATTCATATTTTCCTAGAATCTAAGTTACTAACAATTGAACATTCTATTTGGGTACTCTTTAATTAGCTTTCACTGACCAGTCCCTAAAATATCTAAATGATATGGGCCTTTCTTGGCATCATCATCAGTCAATATTTTATACCTATTTTCATTGCTGCTATTTCTTGCTTTTATGTTGTTTTGGTAAGTAGGTCAACAAAAAAAAAAAAAAAAAAAACCAAACAAAAAAACCCCAGCCATCAGTTAGTCTGATCCCTGAGGCTTTTTTAATACTTTACACAGTACACACAAACAGATGTCCAGGAGAATATTCTGACAGTAATTAGAGGTGCTTTTTGAGTTAGATGCAGAGTGGATTACATGTCAGATCTGTAAACTTGAGAATTAAAAGTTCTAGATTGATCTTCAGATGCTACAGAAAATAAACCTTCATCAATAATTGAAAACAGTATAATAAAATAATATAAAAACTAAATTTCATTTACAATCTGATGCAGTACATCTCAAATTTAAGTTTTAAAAAAATTTCTGCTGTTAGAAAGCTGAGTTTCTCAAGCTCCAAATTACAATATAAATTATAATAAAAATAACTGCTTTATATCATGCATTCTGTGATAATACATATCTTTTATTTCAAGTTGAAATAATAGAAAAGGTGGACAGTACCACAACTTGTAACTTTGTTTTATCAAGAATAAATATATTTGGCTTTTTTTTTTTTCCTCTCTCTTTTTTCTACTCAGAATACATTTAGAAAATGACACATCTGAGCAGTGGAGCCTTCTCCAGGAATGACTCACTTCTTTGCATAGCACTTCTCCCAGGTAAATTACCTTTAACAGCACTAAAAATGAGAAGAACTGGTTTGACAAGTTCTGAGCACTTAAGCTTGCAAGTGTATTAAGAATTTGATCTACTTACTACTTCTAAAGGAAATAGGCACTGTTTTCCATTACTTCAAACGGCATATTCCTCAGAAACTGTACTTAAGGGAAATATACTGTAATCTCATAAAATGCCTTTTGGTCAATCCTGGACCAGGGGCTGAAAAGGAATAACTATTCACAGGCAGTACTTCAAGGCAGGATATCAAACCAGGAGCTCAGGCCTGAACTCAGCAAACAGTGCTTTGAAATGGGTAGCTTCCACTGAAAGCTGATTCTCAGAAGGCTAGGCTTCAGAAAAGATTTTAATTTTCACTTGGAGTTATTTGTGGTTCTTTTACAAAGAAAGTGTTCTCTCATTTCCACAGTGATCATAATCATGTTGCTCTGAAAGCATTAATTTACTAATATTCCCATCCCAGGCAGCTGTACCTCTGTCCAAGAACTCAGTATAGTAGCTATTTTGCCACCATGCCTCATTGGCAATAAAGTTTATAAACTGAAAAATCCAGATTCATGGTCATAGCATTTGTCAATTTATTCCTCACTCTAAGTGATCATTCAGGTGAAGACTGAAAATAAGGTTCATCTTTAGAAAAAAATTTGAGTTCAGTAGGCTTAAAAAACCTTTTAGCATTAGGCTTCAAGATTGCTTTTCACACTGCATGATTCAAGATTTCACCAAAACATAAATATTGAAAAAGTAACGCCTCCCCAGAAAAATAAGGTACGGATAGATTTCTCCGCTGAAAATCTTTTCATCTGTGTCAGGGCTTGGGGTCCTTGGATAAGGTTCAGCCTATGGACAGTTTTAGGGTTAGGCTTAGGAGTAGGGTTAGGCTTAGGGTTAAGGTTGGAGAGAGACAGATGGTATGGGGCTGCCAAGGGGAGGGTCACACTGCAGAGAGATTTGTCCCCTGAGAACATTTTCATTTGGGTCATGGGTGGGTATCCACAGTCAAGTGATGAATTGGCACACTGGTTTTGCAAGCAAGTGATGCAGGGCAATGTGGACAAAAGACACCTCAAAATCAAGAAAACAAGGTGGAAAGGGGCCCGTTAGTATGAATATAAATAAGTGAATGCTGAGAGGACAGAATTATGGGAGAAGCTCTTGCCCTTTCCCTGGGAAGCCCACAGAGCTGAGTGCCTACCTGAGACACCTGTAGGATAACGCACACAGCATGGGGACCACTCAGAAGTTAGAGGTGTACATGCATCTACAGGGCTGTGATCTCATTGGGATCACAGAGGCATAGTGGGATTACTCACAGGAGTGTTGCAATGGATGGACACAGGCTCTTTAGAAGGGATAACCAGGAAGGTGAGGAGGGATAACTGTCATTTATGTGAGGGTTTCATGGTTTAACCCCAGCCAGTAACTAAGCACTACACAGCAGCTCACCCGCCTCTCCCCACTCCAAGGCGATGGGGAGGAGGAGAATGGAAAAAAACGCTCATAGGTTGAGATAAAGACAGATTAATAATAATAATAATAATGATAATAATAATAGTTGTTGTTGTTGTTGTTATCACAACTTGCTGTTGAAACAAGTGATGCAGAAAAGCAATTCTCACCACCCGTGGATCAAAAAAACAACCTGATGCCCAGTTTGTTTCCTAGGAGCAATCCCACATCCCAGCTAACGTCCCCAGTTATATACTGTGCATGATGTTGTATGGTAGGGAATATCCCTTTGACCAGTCTGGGTCAGCTGTCTTGGCTGTGCTCTCCCTGCTTCTTGTGCAACCCCAGACTAGTCGCTGGTGGGGCAGTGTGAGAAGCAGAAAAGGCCTTGACTGTCTGTAAGGATCCACCTTGTCTGTAAGGAATGCTCAGCAATGATCACAGAATCACAGAACAGTTTGGGTGGAAGGGAATGTTGTTTGTCTTGACTTTAGAAAAGACTGTCCACACTGTGTCCAATAATATCATCATAGGCAAACGAAGGAAGTATGGATTAGACAAATAGACAGTGAGGTGTATTTGAAACGGGCTGAATGACTGGACACAGAGGGTGGTGATCAGTGGTACAAAGGCCAGTCACAGTAGAGTATCCCAGGGTTAGTACTAGGGCCAATACTATTCAATATCTCAATTAATGACCTGGATGATAGAACACAGAGAACCCTCAGCAAGCTTGCAAATAACACAAAACTGGGAGACCTGGCTGATTCACAGAGGTTTGCACTGCTATCCAGAGGGACCTCAACAGGCCCAAGAACTGGTCTGATGGGAACCTCATTAAGTTCAACAAGGAGAAGTACAAAGTCCTGCAATACAAAGTCCTGCAACTGGTGAGGAACAACCACAGGCACCAGTACATGCTGGGGCTAAATGGCTGGAAAACACCTTTGCAGGGAAGGTGCTGGTGGATGCACAAAGTTGAAAGTGAGACAGCAATGTGTGCTTGTGGCAAAGACCCATGACACCCTGGGTCGCATGAGTAATATCATTCTCAGCAGGTCAAGGGAGGTGATTGTTCCCTGGATGAGACCATATTTAGAGTGCTTGGTCCAGGTCTGGGCCCCTCAGTACATGAGCTTACTTGAGCAACTCCAGCAAAAGGCCACAAAGATGATGAAGTGACTAGAGCATTTGTCATATGAGAAGAGTCTGAGAGAGTTGCAACTGTTCACCTGGAGAATAGAAGGCTCATGTGGGATCTTATCAATGTATATAAATATCTAATAGCAGAGTATAAAGAAGATGGAGCCAGATTCTTTTCAGTGGTCCCAAGTGACAGTACAGTGAAAGCACAATGACAAGACAAGAGGCAATGGGCACAGACTGAAACACAGGAAGTTCCTGTCAGAACATCAGGGAACACTTTTTTACTGTGAGGGTGTCAGCCCTGGAATAAATTGCCTAGGGAGGTTGTGGAGTCTCTGTCCTAGGAGGTATTAAAAATGCAATTGAACAAGGTTCTGAGCAACAGGCTTAATTTCACAGCCCATGGCTAGGTTTGGGTTAGGGCTGGGTGAAAGACAAAGGCCATAGCTCCTGTTGGTGATGGACTGCAGAGACACTGCCAAGAGAACAAGTATGTTGCATAACGCAAAGTCTCATGCTCCAGTGCTCTTTGGGCTGCACAGGGACCGCCAAGGGAACTTGTCGTGTCAAGGTGTAATTCTACAGTTAGAGTTACAGCCCAAAGAGACTGAGCATGGAGATCCATTTTTCATGAGTCTCTTAATGAGTTCCTAGTGAAACGGGTAGCCTGCAAAAAGATTTCTCCCATGACTACATTTTCATCTGGGCCATGGCTGGAGATCCAGCAATTAAGAAATAATCTTAGATTTGGTTAAGTTTAAGCCTGTGGTTGGGAAAGAGCCAAACATTATTCTCCACTTGGTGCATGGCTTTCAAGGGCCTTCTGCAGGATTCTTCTCCCCTTGATAGAGTAAGCACTCTGAGACACATTTCAAATTAGTGGCACGAAATGCTAAATAGTTAAGGAAGAATGGCAGTCAATAAGGTGTTGGCATCAGTCTGCCATTATCACCGCGCAATTCTGACCAACATAGAAGACACATGGCATACTGCTTTAACAGGATGGGGCAATGTTATAGAGAAACTTAGCTATAAATATAATCTGTACTACATTAATACACTTTTCCCTTAACTTACTACAAGAATCAACCTGTCTTTGGCTGTTTTGTGTCGATAGTAGTTCTTTTTCTCTAATGAATAAATGTCAAGATAAACAGAAGACATTAGCATGGGTTGAAAGTGTGGATGACTTCTGATCAACAGAATCTGGACGTATTTTAATGCAATTAGCAATTAATAAATGACTATGGATTAGTAATAGGACAAACATTATGAAAAAATTTCTGTAGCCAGTTATTTGTAGTTAAATAACTAATAAAAGTGCTGGAGTAGCTTTTTAAAACCCTATACATGAGACGAGCCTCTCTCCTTACTATGAGACTATAAATTGCCAGAGAAACTGTCTATAAACATTAAAACGTATTGAATACTGTGAAGAGTGGTGGAGCTGTCCAAGCAGTGGCAGCAACCATTAATCAGGGAGACCTAGCAGGGAGTTAATCTCATCTGCTCAAACATACTTAAATATCTGGATCTTTGGGGATCCAGAGCTATACTCAGGATTCCAATTACAGCCCTAGGAGACACCTGGGCATCTCTTAACTTACACAACATTTTATGTGTCCACAGTCATCTTATGTCCCATAGTGTCTGAAGAAAATCTTCTTCCTCAAAAGTGTCTAAAGCTCTAAATGAGGACCTTGACCCTAACTCTTCATTAGTCTCTATTAACTGCTATTCATATGGGATGGATATTATTTCTAGGGGATGGGCTTTTTTATTAATACTTTTGCCAAAGTGAATAGTATTTGCTTTGGGAATCAGGGCTAGCCCAGACTCTCATAAGAGTGGGTTAATTCAGAGTCAAAGAACCGCTATGTCATGAGGTTTAAAAATGCCTCCACAGATAAATTGTGAAGTTAGAATCACTGTTCATCACATAATAATAACAAATGACATCACTTTCCTGATCCCAAAAGTCCTGCTTATTTATAAAACAGATATTACTTGAAGTTCATATTCTTTTGCAGTGGCTGACTTGAAAACATTCTCCTTAGGAAAATTACAAAGAGCAACTTTTCTGAAAGTCCTGTATTTATTCCCAGTAGTAGGAATATTGGGCGGGGGGAATAATGTACAAATGCAGAAGTTACTATGTGATTCCAGTTTTCTGCAAAAGCAAAGCTAACAGTATCATACTGATATAAAAATATGTAACAAGGAAAAATTATGCTTTCCTGTTGGCAGAAGATTCTATATAGTAAGCAGGACAAATTCTCTAGTATTTATGGTTTCCACTCTAAATAATGAGAACTTGAAATATTTCATAGAATCATAGAATGGTTTGGGTTGGAAGGCACCTTAAGGATCATCTGGTTCCAACCCCCCCCAGCCATGGGCAGGGACACCCTCACTAGATCAGGTTACCCAAAGCCCCATCCAACCTGGCCTTGAACACTTCCAGGGAGGGGGCTGCAACAACCTCTCTGGGCAACCTGTTCCAGTACCTCACCACCCTCACAGTACAGAATTTCTTTCTAACATCTAATCTAAATTGACCCTCCTTCAGCTTAAACCCACTACCCCTTGTCCTGTCACTACACTCCCTGATAAACAGTCCCTCTCCAGCTTTCCTGTAGGCCCCCTTTAGGTACTGGTAAGCCACAATTAGATCTCCCCAGAGCCTTCTCTTCTCCAGGCTGAACAACCCCAACTCTCTCAGCCTGTCCTCATAGGAGAGGTGGTCCAGCCCTCTGATCATCTTCATGGCCCTCCTATGGACTCCCTCCAACAGGTCCATGTCCTTCTCATGTTGGGGGCCCCAGAGCTGGATGCAGTACTCCAGATGGGGTCTCACAAGAGCAGACAGGGAGAATCACCTCCCTCGATCTGCTGGTCACACCTCTTTTGATGCAGCTCAGGATACGATTGGTTTTCTGGGCTGCAAGCGCACATTGCTGGGTCATGTCGAGCTTCTCATCCACCAACACTCCCAAGTCCTTCTCCTCAGGGCTGCTCTCAATCCATTCCCATCCAGTTTGTGGTTGTGCTTGGGATTGCCTCGACCCATGTGCAGGACCTTGCTCTTGGCCTTGCTGAACTTCATGCGGTTCACATGGGCCCACCTCTCAAGCCTGTCAAAGTCTCTCTGGATGGCATCCCATCCCTCCAGGGTGCTGACTGCACCACGCAGCTTGGTGTCATCAGCAAACTTGCTGAGGGTGCACTCGATCCCACTGTCCATGTCGCTGACAAAGACGTTAACTTATGCTTTTTACTGAAACAGCTTTTTTATTAAAAAAATCCTTAAATTTCTAAACATTGACAAATATTATTTGTATAACAAGTTGCAGTATTAAATCATTGCCCATTTGTAAGAAATTTTTTTTTCTATAGTAAGTTTCGTATATTCTGCCAATCACATAGAGAAGCTAGGAAAGGAAGTCTTTTTTTCCTATACTTACATTTTTGATAGCTGTCCGTACAAAGACAATGGGAAGCACTCAACTGGTTTCAGTGATGCACAGTGATTTATCAACTGGTAAACATTATTTATGCATGCAATTCCATTTTCAGTTTATTTTTTAATGTGGTTACTTGTGCTATCTCTGATTATTTTTTCTCACTAATCACCTAAATATCTTAAAAACTTAAGTTATATAACTGTACTTAATAACAATGAGATCATACCTATATAGTAACCATAATTACACATTTCAGGTAATTTCCAAATGAGAGATATATATATAATATATACCCTGATACTGCAACTATGTCTACCTTAAGACAAAAAATTTACTTTCACAAAATCATAAGAACATATGATTGGAAAATATCTCAGAGGACATCACTGAGGTCTCTAGTATGACAGGTACTATGTGACATAATGCCTCTCGTAAATATGTCATACTTAAACAAGATTAGAGAGACTGTGAAAATACGAGGTATAAATGGGAGGGTCCAATTGCCAGTGTATAAACTGATAAAAGTCTCTCCATGTCGCAACAAATTTTAGACATAGACAAGATTGTGTCTTGGATAAACTGGTTAGATAATCCAGTTATTTTTTCAGTATCATTCTGATCTTTAGTTCTTGATCTTGATATTTTGGCTCAAGATGTAGCTACCCCAAAAAATTTCTGTATCTCTAAATCAAATCTTCTCAGCAACCAAAAAAAAAATCCAACCCCCAAACCCCTATAACAATATCTAGGAAAGAGAAACTAAACACAATGAGAGTGCTATTTAAGAGGAACTAAATGAATCATTTAAAGGGCACGAGGATTTCATGCAGGCTGTAGAGTTTTTAAAAATGTCAGTAGAAGATACATAAAATAAAAAAATGATGCTGATCAAAGGAATTCTGAAAGAAGGAAAAAGTCATTGCAGCTGAAAATCAGCTTAAACATCTGAATAAAGGATCTTGATATACAGAAAAAAAAAAATCTTCATGTGGAAGATATATACAAATTAAGAAAATTAAGAGTATATAAAACATGACAATTTACATGTAAGTGTAAATTACAATAATTTAAAGGAAAAGAAAAACTTTATAATAATTTTCTAAACCCATAAAAGTAATTGTTTTAAAATTTCTAACCCGTCAGAAACAGAAACTTACTGCAGAGGGGAGTTATATCTTAGTGTGACTTCTCTGAGAGTCAACAAGTATGTGAATAAAGTGACCTGGTACACATATCTGGCTTTTCAAAAATCTTTTTCACAAAGTGACTCACAAGGGCTTTAAATGCCCACAGGACTTTGAAATAAAAGGAAAGAAAACAAACAGTGGAAGAACATGAGCCATTTCCACCACAGACAGAGGTTAGCAGAAAGCTTGCCAGAACTTTTCCCTGGGTTCTAGTCTGCTCAAGATTTTCATATATGTTCGGGAGAAATATAGTGATGAACAGTGATATTAGAAAATTTTCAGATTATAGCAGTTGTTCAAGATAACCAAATCTAGAGCTGTTTGCAAGGTGCTATACAAAGTTGTGAAGTAAGATCTGTTATTCCCATGATGTGTAGGTTTTACATTTTAATGTTTGGTGGGCAGTCTGTCATTTAAATGACTTTTTTTTTTCCTTTTTTTTTTTTTAAATAATACTGTAGCTTATCTTCTGGAGGCAACTTGTTTCTCTTATAAAATGCACAAGTAATGACCATATTATTCTTCTGCACAGTAACTTTCCATCAAAACTTAAACACAATAAAGTTTTTCTGTTAGCCAATACACAAAATGCTTTTAATATAATTTGTCAAAGTATGGCATGAACTTCAATCTTGAACTGCATAGTAAACCTAATAAATGCTAGTGGAGTTTCAAGAGATATTAAAATATTTTTTCCCAGTAAAAATATCAGTGAGGTTGGTGAAATTAATCTTTTAGCTTACAATGACTGCTATTACAGAACTCCACTGAAACCAGGTTTTTAAATATAAATATCAGCTGCTTCAGTGGTAGGAGGTGGGAAGGTTTCTGTCTATGCAAATTAGAATCTTCTGCAGCCTCCCATGAGAACTAAAAGGATTTATTACTGTGGATTCTCATATTTTCTGCTAGTAACAAAGATGTCTTGTTAAAAAACACTTTTAAAGAACTATGCTTTAATCATAGGTAAAATAATGCACAAGTTCTATGTGCAATAAAGCTTTCTAACATTATCTGAATATCCAGATTTCCTGATGCTACTGTATGTTTATCTGTCTCTCTAGTACTCCTCTCTTCTTAAAGGTAACTCACAAATACATTATCCAATTTCAATCAAATTTGACACAAAGATAGAAATCTCAAAGGTATTACCAGCCTAACAATTTTGTGAAAATAAGTAGCTAAAAGAAGTTGAAGAGATGAAAAGGAGCATTCACTAGCATTCCAGTGAGGAATTAGCTATTAATCTGGTCAACTATCAAATGGGTGGCAGCACCCAGAAAACCAACAAGCATAAACATGTTAAAGAGCCAGAGACTGCATATAGCTCCAAAACAATGGCATTGTTTGCTGCCTTTATTTTGAGTTGCAGGAAAAGTACCAGTAGAATCATAGAACCATGGAATCATTTTGGTTGGAAAAGACCCTTAAGAGTCCAACCATAAACTTAACACTGCTATGTCTACCACTAAATCATGTCCTTAAGCACCACATCCATTAAATACCTCCAGGGATGGTGACTCAGCCACTTCCCTAGGCAGCTTTCGGTGCAGAAATTCTTCCAAATATTCAATCTAAACCTCCCCTGGTGCAACTTTAAACCTTTTCCTAGTAGTGAGAGACATGGAAAAAGCTGAGAGTATGGTGATGTGAGGACCTAAGGAGCACCAGGGAAAACCTAGAGGAGCAGAGAGCATGGGAATTAAGTCATAGTATTGCAGGGAGATGTCTTTGGAAGTGGGAACAACCTGGATATGCTATAACATGTAGGTTTGTGGAAGAACTAAAGGTACTGTGATTTAAGTTGGTGGGGGAAGAGTAGATATAAATGGGAGTGATGGGCGGTTGGGAGATACAGTTGAAGGTCACAAAAGAAATTCATGTAAAACCACTGTTGACAGAACAATTTGTCTTAAATACCTCAATTTGATTTAAACACTCTTTAACAAACCAAGTTAGGAAAAAAAAGGCTGTATTTACTATGATCAAAACAGATAATCACAAACTGAAATGTCATTCAGAAAATAAAATTTTACAGATTTCTCTAGAAACCCAGTACAAGACATAAAATTATGACCTGAAAAACATGGCAAGCTGTTTAAAGGTACAGTTCAATGAGTTGTGTTAAATCAAGACTTGGCTAGGCTTGTACCTTGTTAAGATGAAAACATTTTCGATTTGTTTCAGTTTGTTGTGACAGCACACAAATGTTGCTTCTTTAAGCACTATATCTTCATCTTCAAGGCACTGCTGTGTTTCTGAAATGCCTCACAAAGTTCAGAATTCATAAGCCAATGTAGTTTAAATGGTCATCAGCTTTTGAAAGAATGGAAACTATAAGCATTAAGTATGAGATTTCTTCCATGATTATATTAGTATTAGAAGTAAAAAGCAGTGTGCTAAGGTCACGTTTATGGATTATAAAGATATTAGAGAATATATGGAAGTCTGTTTCAAAACCAGAAATTATATGGTTCTTGCAAGTCTTTACTAGGAAAGTTTATAATTTAAATTAAATTAAATTGGCATTTAAATTAACAATATCAGATAGGCTAAAAAAAATTGTGTTTGTTTTATTTTTAATTTACCACAGGCTTATGTTTCTTTATTAGTGATACCATTATTTCTTACAAAAGTGACCCTACAACTTAACATGATGGATCATGTCTATTCTTTGAAGAAGCACACAGCTGCTGTTACTCAGGTGGATGGAAATTAATGACTTGAAAAGAAGGAAACTGAAAATACCAGATGTTAACATAAACATGGGAGATTTTTGGTAGTTTTACAAAATATTTTTTAAAAAGTTTCACAGAAGATCCCTTTAAAAAAGTTAGAAGAAATTAGACATTCAATGAAACCCAAGGGGCGTGCTTTTGTTGCAGTATTATATTTTTACCTGCAAACCTGCCATTGCTTCATTTCTTAATTTGAAGTAAAAGGTGACCAACTATTTGAACACTTGGATTCAAATCAATCCCTATTGTAAATATGTTAACAGGAACTCATCCCAATATAAATACATTTTTAAGAAGAATATAAATATGAGTTCTTCTACATAGTAAGCTGACTACAGTAATGATTAAGTAATTTTTGATGGAAAATTTTTCAATTTTTGACAATACCAAGAATGCTTGGTTTGAAATATTTCTGCTTTCTTTTTTTTTTTTTTTTTTCCCTTGGAAATATTCTTCCATTCAACATGACAGATCTGTTAAACTCCAAGTTAAATATTTGGTCCAGATTTATCCCACAAGCTTAGAGATATAACATGAAGACTGAAGGGCTTTTACAGCTGATTATTTCAGTCAACTAAGGACTTAATTGCTCTCAGGAGGCAACTTTCTTTCCATTAACTTTAGGATAAGCCTAGAATGATTACGATCTTAGCCTGGGATCCTCAGTTAGGTGCCTACACTTATCTGGGATGAATCCATAATTTTAGCTTTTTAATCCTCTCTACTTGAGATAAAAAAGGGAAGGGGAAGGGAAGAGAAGGGAAGGGAAAGGGAGAATAAATGACACATTTATTAGAAAAGAAAAATTGTCATATCCACCTTCAGTCCCCCCTGTAGCTGGCATATTGACCTTGGACATAAGGCAATGCAATGGACAAATACCATTCTTTCTTGGTTGCAGTAGCAACTGTAATTATGGCAAAAAGATTTGGATGCTTTTGCTGACAGTTGAAATACCATTCTTGCTCCACTTTTTTCAATGTGCTGGCTCTTAACTAAACTATGTGGTATCTGGGATACAGTTCTATCAATCCTTCCTTATAATGTTCAGGTTTTCCCTTATGTAATTAAACATCTGCTAAAGCACTAGCAGAAGCTGAGTTATTCCACTTCAGAATTACTTTAGCTTATAGTGAGAAGGATGTTCTGCCAAGCAATGGAAAATAATTTCAGATCCACTGTATTCCTGGTGTATCTAAATCAACATATGTCATCTCCCAGGTGCATGTGCTTAAAGATTTTTTTTCAGTGGATAATTAAAGATAATTTCAGTGGACTAATCAAGACATAAGCCTAGCAGGACAACCTTAGGATTAGGTAGGGTGAAAGGTAGAGTGTCTTCAAATATTTGGGGGGCAGGGAAAAAAGTCAACCTACAGAGAAATTGTGTCTACCATTTTAACAATAAATACTGTAGAAAAGTAAAGGATGTGTTCTAATTAAAATTGTCAAAATGCAATAGGAAATTGAACTCTCAAATTCAATTTAATCTGTTGCTACATAAACCAGACCATTCCATGGTATGTTGTGACTGCTATTCAATGGCAGGGCATTCCGAAGTCCAGAAAACTTTAATAAAATGGGACAAGTAGACTACCAGATGGATCAAAGTTTTCCCATGGTTTTGAATTAACTACTTTTCACAAATACTTACACGCATTCATTAATTAACACTTAGACCACTAGACCTGCAATCAAAAGACAATTCAATATTCAGTATGAATAGTGTGGTTGGGCTCCTTATTAGTTTTAGGAAATCAGCTCTCAGTGACTCAGTTTGATTAGCAGTACACAACTGGAAAGGAAGGCTGAATCACAGGATTCTTTAATATTATGGTTTTTTTCCTTGAACATAAAGAAAACATTTATACTTTTGCAAACACTACCTCTTATTGCTAAGAATACTATAACCTGAAAAGTATACTACACACACTCACTTTACACGTCTTCATGATTTCATGAGAGGGAGCAGCAAAACACAAGGAAAATAAATGACAATGATTATTAATTCTTACTGAATCAACATGAAAATTTCGACAAATTTTGGCAAAGACTAGAAAGCAGAAATCTAAGACCAATAGTTGTTATAGAAGTCAAGATCAAATCTTTTTTCCTGAATGTCTTTCCTCATTAAAAAAAAAAAAAAAAAAAGAAAACCCACCAACACAGAATATTTAATAATAGTATATTATCCACTTTACAAGTAATTGCTTGCTCATGCAGAGATGCTGCTTTTGAAGTGGATACCACAGTGTTATTTAATGGAACTCAACAGCAATCTATTAGAAAATAAGTAATGGCACATATTGCCATAAAAATTTTTTTAAAATTAATCTGAGTTGGGTCAGAGCAAATACAATTGATATATAAAACTATGCAACTTATAACATTTCTTTCATTCTCGCCATGTATTTTTCTTCTTCAGTTTACACCTGCAATTAAGTAAAAGAAGCACTGTGGTGACAGCTGTGAGTCTAACCAAGGATAAAAGCACAAGAAAAATCATATAGAAAAGCAAATAAAAGCCTTAGAAGGTGATTTGCAATCATTTTAAAATAAACTTAATTCTCTGTATATACAGTGTGATGATTAAAATAAGTTTAGTTACTTCTCCATTTTTAATACAAATATTTTTTAGGAATTTAAATAAAGTTGTAAAATACAGCTCTGCAAGTTAAATTCATTAATATGAGAATATTCATGTGGGTTTTTTTTAATTCACTCAAATCCATTGAAAAAAATTTCATTCTGCTTGTTATTGTTAATAGTATTGGTTTTAAAACAAAGTTTTAATTTTAATTAATCAGCAATGACATCTCAAATATTGATCATTAATTAAGGTAGAAAAAGCACTACATGGGAAAATTTCAAGGCTCAATCAGTATTCTTCACCAAAAAAAAAAATATTTTCTCTGTGAGTAAAATTAGTAAACAACACCTACTTATGTCCTGTTGTTAATGACAAAGGAATAAATTCAAAAACATTTCTTCAAATACAGTGGATTGGTATATTATTATTCATATTTTTTGAATTTTGCTAGCCATACACTCATGCAATTTCTATTTACTTCACATTAACTGTCTTTAAAAAACATTATGAATGGACAGATTTGTTAATAATAGTTTATAAATAACTATATTGAGAAATTATCATGAACTTCAGTGTTTACCTCCAAGCACTTTCTTTCCCATATTTTACAGTGAAGTAATAAAAAAAAGTCAAAAATCAAATAAATAATAAATACCAGATGCTGACATTATTCAATGTTGTAAGAATAAGATAGCATCAAGAGAAAAAAAAAAAATTCTCTCGCACATAGGATAAATAAGAATCTATTGGAAGTCCAAACAGAGATATACATCAAAGTCTAGATCAACCTATTTTTTGAACTTTATATATTGTTTTCAATAACGTATAAAATATTTTACATTTATATATGCACTTACATATACACTTGAATATGTATGCAATAAATCAATGCAAAGCTCTTTTTTTGGCTATTGTAGGGATATGATTTTATATGTATGATATAAAAATAGATTTTGACCCATAGAAGTCTATGAGCTTTCACCCATAAACTCATTAATTCCAATGGATAAAAGGTTCTATTGTCTACAAGGAGAAGTAGATAAAATACTGGCAATGCCAATTGCCAAGAACGTGATCAAGAAACTACTAGATTATACCTGACACGAGCAATAGGTACAGGATACCTGTGGTCTGGGTTTAAGGAAGGCTTTTAATGTGTTGCAGGCACTGAATTGTTCTGCTTGACTGAAACTGAAGAAGTTTTTCTTATGCCCAGAAACAGAACTTCAGGCACCAGAGGACTTTAAAGGCCAATAAACTCTAAAGTTTCTCTTTACTGTGCATAGAAATTTTACAGTGTGCAGGATGGAGGCCTTAATGATATTTAATGAATAAGCAATAATATAACACATGAATATTAAAAGCAAATTTTTAATTGACTCTGTGTTAGGTAATTTCCTTTATATGCTATTATTTTGTTTCTTGTAATACAAATACTTCACTAAACTTAAAATGGTCTTTGTATAATTAAATTAGATCTGACAATCAGTGACTGGTTGCTCTTTAATGCTACTGTTTTATGCCAAAAAACAGGATAATCCCTCTCTTTCTCTATATACTATTTTGACTTTTGACACCTCCACCTCTTGATGATGATACAGATCCAAAAATCTCTATCGCTCTGCTATTTTGTTACGATCTAAGTATTATAAGAATGATTACATTTACAGGATTACACAGGACAATTTATAATATTTTACTAGAATAGTAAGAGTGGTAACACATGCAGAATGGAAACAGGCGATGCAGATATTTTCTTAAAAATGCATGTTATAGTTTGCTTCAGATATCAGTCTTGCCTCAAGAGCTACTAAAAAAGTGAGATTTAATTTACCCTAATTTTATAGAATAATGTCTGTGACTCAAAGAAGAGGGAATTTTGTCAATTTTTGTTTTTGAAACACAGAGGACAACTTTTTTTGGTTTATTAATGTTATTTCCAGATATTTCCAAATTCAGTCTTCATTAGAAATGATTCACATGGACCACATTTTTAAATTCAGACCCAAGAGTTTTGTATCAGCTGACTGAAGTAATGAATCAGTGAACCTTTTGACCTGACTGGCTTTTGCTGTTATCAGAAGTAGACAATATAGTGATATTGATGCTACAGTCTCTTTATGGCATTATTAAAAGGGGAATTGGTACACGTGAACTTACTCCAATTATCATTCCAGCTGCTTGTCAGTGTCACTTTTGTTAGGACAGCTGAGCCTCACATTAAATTCCAAGCTCTACTCAGATTATTATTTGGTATTTTCCTTGTAATCAGCATTTGGCTCACTCATCACAAAATACTCTGTGAATTTGTTTATTCTTTCCTCACTAAAAATTATCTCCCTAGGTACGTGTGTGTATAAATAAGGTATTCTAATCCAGCTCAAGTTTGTAAATTTGACTTAGGTAACATTCACACGACATGAAGTAGATAGCCAAGTTGATAAGGTATATAATGTTTCCAGTTAAATCCACACTAGATAATGAGAGAGACATGGCAGTGTTCCTAAAACTACTGCCTTTCTCTACAATTTGTTACTATAGTACCAGAATAACATTAGAGCTGATAGCTTTCAACCTCTGTACCACACCTGTCAATGCACTTCTGATTCAACACTCTACAGAAATATTTTAGAAAATTTATTAATTTGTGCTTAATTAATTTTAGTGAACTTTTTATTAAAAACTGAAAGAAAAAACAGAGGCAAGTACAATAAAAACAGAAGTACTAGATGTAGCTAATCACAGATAAAATATGCAATGCCATATGTTGCAAAAAATATTTTTCAGTACAAAGGTATTACCATTCCCTGAAATGAATAAATCTTACAGGCACATAGGTTTAAAGACATGATGCCAAATCCAATATGTATTTTAAAGAATTATATTTCTTGATATTTTCCAAAACAAGAAATAAAAATAAGTATTAGAAAAGCCAGATTTACAGCTCAGAATTCCATCTAAATCACAGTACCTGCTCCATTCCACCTTTAGAGAACAGTGTTCCAGAGAGAACATGAAATTAGAAATTCAGGAGAAAAATAAGTAGTTCTTTGAGCAGCAGAACTAATGAAGGTTGATTCTCTGTAGATTTGTGTTGTGGATGATTGACATGGGTGCCTGATAAATTGTGAGATCTGACTGGAGGTTTACCAGTTTGGGAATATCTGTAGGTTTTCATTTTGTCTCTTCCTCACATATATATGAATATAAATGGAGGAACACAGAAAACTCATGAAATAACTTCACTAAGAACCTTGCACATCTCTACAGTTTAATAGCAACTGAGTGGAAATGGCAGGGGGGGAGTAAGAAGGGTCATATTTTGGTTGCTTGCATGTAACTTAGACAGTTAACTTTAATTCCAGTATTTAGCATCTCCGGCCCAACTCAGGGTATTTGTCTAAGTAGCAGCTCTTGTTCCTGAAGCAGCTGGTACAGACTGGGGAGGTACCATGTTGGTACTCCCTCTTTCCTCAGAGAAAATCTCATGTGCATCAGTCTTATCCACACCGCATTAGTCCAAATCTCCTCCAGACTCTGTGTGATGCCTTGGTGGCCCAAAGACAGGATTAATCATCATCATTATAGCTACCACTTCTTTTTATTTGTGTTAAAATTAAATCCCTGTTCATATGCTCTGAAAAAATGTAGGTCTCTGTCACAGTCCACTGAGTTCTGTTTCTATGAGTATAGTGCTGCAGGTATGAGCTACATTTGGAAATCTTGGGAGACTGGCAATAAAATCACAGGTTTTCCTTAAAAAGGATAATTCACATTTTTTAAAACTCTACTGGAGAAAGCTGTCTGCACTACTAAGAATACGCTTGGTCCCCATTCAGTGGGATATAGCAGAAGAATGACTAACCTGATATAATAAATAATGAGATCCATGACAGAGAAGAGAGAACTGTTATTGATGGATACAATATATTAGACTCTGTTAGGTAATACGTCCGTCATTTTATACACAGTACAGATATAGAGAGTAAGACTTTTGTACAAAGAATATAAGACCAGAATAGCTGGATAAAACAAACAAGTAAATGGAAGAAACTGGACAGGGCAGATGATAAGATTGTGAACAAAACCAACAAAAACAATAGAATGTTTAGCTACAGGCTAACTATGAGATCACTATCTAATCAGTCAGCTGTAGGCAAGAGCTATACAAATAATGCCTTTATCTGATTGAATGATCAAGTCCCTGTTCTTAAATTTACAAAAATTTGACCAAAAACACCCAACAGCTGGTTCCATGAAAAATATTTAAATGAAAAAAAAGAGAAATATTTCTTTCCATTTTTAAAAATAATTCACTTTAATTTAGATTTATTTCAAAATAAAATTACCATTTAAAAAAAAAAACAACTGGTTAATGAAAACATGACTAGTACTTGTGGTTTGGATACAATGACATGCTATTAAAAACATTGTGTTTCATATTTTGTATTTATTATGTCACATAAATTTATTTTTTCCCAGTAACTAATAATTAGAAATAAAGGAGTGAAGGAAATTCAGCTATGTGTTACAGACCAGCATGTCTTCTAATGTCATTTGGTACTCAATACACCAATACTACAAAGAGTGACCTTATCACAGGTCACATAGGCGTACAAAAAATTATTCTGCAGAGGCAGTATTTTTACTGACTTAGAAAAGAAAAAGGTGGGAGATGTGTTATTCTAGTTCAGCTTCCTTTATGTGATGTGCAGGAAAGTGCATATCAACCTAAGAGGCATTAGGGTGGAACATGGGTTTAGGTAGAGCCACAGCTGGTCAAATCAAAAGGTTGAAGCAACATATGCTCTAGAAAGCAGATAAGAAATATAACACTTGTAAAATAAGAGCATTGGATAATACTACATTTTCAGAAAATATTTCTAACGCTTCAATTTGTTTAGAAGAAGTAGGACGGGAATATTCAGGATACATTCAGAAAAGCCAAGATAGAAATGTATGTGGGCCACTCATCTTCAGCAACATAGTTATACAGTACTGCTACAATAGCAGATTTAAGGTATAGTTTGCATTGGCTAAACCTTTACGAAACCTTCAAGAAACCTTCAGGCAGTAAAATGGTACTGAAAAGTTAAAAGTTGACAGTAAATTGTAGTTCCACTGTCAGTCTTGGATGGAGACAGCTGGATGACACATTTCATCTCATCAGACTCTATCCACAGGGTATCCTAAAGAATTAACACACAGATACACAATTTTGCAAAAATAAAAGATAATAGGGAAATACACTAATCTTTTCTTAAATGTCAGTTCAAATCCATAGTGATTTTTTGCACACATTGCTTTTTCATCTGTCTTGCTTTGTTCTTCTGAGGTGTGTATTTTACAACTGTGATGTGAAGGAATAACATGCTTTTGTTCAGTGGTAGAGAAGTACAAGCAGTTTATAGACAGATTATTTAAAAGATTAACAGAATTCCTTTTTCACCCTCCGTGAAAAATACAGCAAGAACTGAAATAGAAGTATAGTGCATATTACAATATTCACCCTGTGGGAAAGCCTGAAATCCCAGGTCCCTTAATCATCTATCAAACATCTGCCTTGTGAATGAAAGAATATTAATAGAACTAGTATTTGAATGTTGTTACATGATGATGAAGGGTTCAAAGATGAGACGAAATAGAAAGAAGCTGAAATGGTCCTTGCTAAGATGCAAATTATATTAAAATATTTGATCAACAACATGCCTCAATATGCCCTCAAATGCTACTCTAGAGATTAGGATTTATTGGTCATCTTCTTACCTAGGAAATAAGTGACAGAAATAAGATGATGATGGAAAGAATCAAAGAAGTTAAAGCTTTGTAATGAAAATTGATATTGGCTAAAGAACTAGAAGTAATAATTAAAACACAGCAAAGTAATTTAACTGAAGAGGGAAAACATAGATAGAGAAAAGCAAAATGAGCCAAAGGGAATGAGCTACAGACAAATAACCAGCAGGATTTAAATAAAGAAATGGCATTTCAAGCAGATAGAAGCTTTTTATATTCTTAGCCTTTGGATGGAGGGCAAGAACAAAAGGAAAGAACAGTATGTATAACTCAGCAAAGAAAATCTTGGGAACCTCTTCAGAACAGTTACTCCTCCTCAAAGCATGAGTACCTGTGCAGCTGAACCACATTAAAATAAATAAAATTACACTTACCATCTTGAAGAGTGTAAATAAATACAGTCATACTTATCTTTTGTCTGACTTTGAGAAGATAACCACATGAGGAACAAAGGAAAATATGCATGAGACTTGGTGTAAAATGAGAAAGACTGTAAGAGTTTAGATTGTATGGAAGAACTAAAATATTACAACAAACTTCCTCCCAACCCAGATATTTGGAAGATTCCAACATTTCAAAATGTGATCATGTTTTACTAAATATTATGTGGATAGATTTAAAAAATAATACTGACTTCTACCATCATCTATGGCTGTGACAACAAAATTCAGTAAAGAATAGAAAATTTATTCAAATCAATTTTCAAATTCTCTAAAGAAACAAAAATATATGAATCTTAAAAAAATAATTTCATCATCCTTTTTTACTGTAACCATGTGATTTAAGTGTATTCCCTTTTGCCACTTGATTTTCTTTTCTTTTTATTTTTAATTAAGGAATTACAATACTGTTATTTTAAATTTCTAGTATAACATCAAAGAATAATGAAACCAATTATGCAAAGAAATAACCCAAAATCATGACTTAGAATAAAGCTTTCAGGTGCCAACTAACAAAATGGCCGTAGAGATTACTACTGAAGACAAAAATGTAAGTATTCAAACATAAAAAACAACAAGGAATACATGAATGGAAGTTAAATCCCATTTTGTCACATAATTCTGCAGTTTTCTTAACGGTGCAGTCCCCTTTTCTAAATGATATGTTACAAATTCTGCAAAAAAAAAAAAAAAAAAAAAATGCAGTTAGGAACACAGGGCAGACGAGGATTACCTGTTCTGTCACTAGCTAACTACAGAGGCAAAGTATCTGATAATTTCATTCTTAGACAGGGAATGATTAAAATGGCAATAAGGAATGGTGGAAAGGGGAGGAAAAGAGTGTAATTACAGTTTACTTCTATTTACTCACTATAGCACCTTCAAAAAAGTGGCTGATTTGAAGCTAGTAAGGAGAAGTTACCATTTCATGTGAATCAGTAAGAGACTATTTTCTGATTTTAGAGTAAAGGACGAAAACTGGAAGTCTAGGGTATGAAGTAGAAACAATCAGAAAATAAAATTTATTTATTTATGTGGAAAATTCTAGTTCTTTCTTCTTTTGGGGAATGAATGTAGGCTTTAAAAGACATGGAAAAAAGCTTATAAAATTATTATATTCCGAATAAAATAGATGAATAGTGTCTTTTTTGTTTCCATAACAGAATATTGAATCCATAATATACATTATGATGTTATACATCCCATGACATACAATATAAAATTAAACTTCAGCATGAGTGATCAATAATGTTATCTTATTTTAAATTAAAAAATAAAAAGTGTAATAAAATATTAAATTAATGTATAACCAAAAATAGAGGTGAAAAGATTCAAAATCAAAGTTTTGAGTACACCCTCAGCAAGTTTGCCAACATCACCAAGCTGTGTGATGCAGTTAACACACTGAAGGGAAGGGATGCCATCCGGAGGGACCTTGACAGAATTGAAAGGTGGGCCTGTGTGAACTGCATGAAGTTCAACAAGGCCTAGTGCAAGGTCCTGCACATGGGTCAGAGCAATCATCACATGCACAACCACAGGCTGGGTGGAGAATGGATAGAGAGCAGCCTTGAGAAGTACTTGGGGTGTTGGTGGATGAGAAGCTCAACGTGAGCCAGCAGTGTGTGCTTGCAGCACAGAAAACCAACCGTGTCCTGGGCTGCATCAATAGACGTGTGACCAGCAGGTCGAGGGAGGTGATTCTACCCCTCTATTCCAGTCTTGTGAGACCCCACCTGGAGTACTGCGTCCAGCTCTTGGGGCCCCTGTACAGGAAAGGCATGGACCTATTGGAGGGAGTCCATAGGAGGGCCATGAAGATGATCATAGGGCTGGAGTACCTCTCCTATGAGGACAGGCTGAGAGAGTTGGGGTTGTTCAGCCTGGAGTAGATAAGGCTCCGAGGAGACATTATTGCAGCCTTCCAGTACCTGAAGGGGCCTACAGGAAAGCTGGAGAGGCACTGTTTACAAGGACATGTAGTCATAGGACAAGGGGTAATGACTTTAAGCTGAAAGAGGGTTGATTTAGATTAGATATAAGGGAAAAATTCTTTACTGTTAGAGTGATGAGGCACTGGAACAGGTTGCCCAGAGAAGCTGTGGATGCCCCCTCCCTGGAAGTGCTCAAGGCCAGGCTGGATGGGGCTTTGGGTAACCTGATCTAGTGGAGGGTGTCCCTGCCCATGGCAGGGAGTTGGAACTAGATGATCTTTGAGGTCCTTCCAACCCAAACCATTCTAATATTTTGTGATTCTATGATTCTATGATTTTTTTCCTTACTGAAATTAAACGTTTCTGTATTGGCAATTATAAAAGCAATAGTACATATCTTTGGGTGAATGAAATTTTCACTCAACACTGGTTATAATTGTAGCCAAATTATTTAGTTATACTATATGATATAGTACAATTACACCTGAGACTAAAACATAGTATTGGTCTTAAAGGATAGTTTAGCTCTTAAACTTATCTTTAAAATGGGGCAAAAATTAGACAGAAGGAAAGGCAATCAGAAACATTCCGGACACACTCATATCTGCTAAGGGAGTCCATGATGAAGTCCAAAATAATAACTAGGAAAAGGCATAATGCTATAGTTTCCAGTGCTGCTAGTAGCCTATGGCAGAGCTTGATTTTTTCTTCCTAACTTTCTACTTCACATGTTTTAAGACAAACACTTTTGACCCATCACACTGTACAAAAACTTATAGGGTGCATAAGTAGCTCTTACATTATGAATATAATACCAATGATTCTTCTCTTTCAAACACATGTTTAAAGGGTGACCAGCTTTGTTAGCTCTGAACAAATCTTCAGAGATAGATTCCCACTTATAACTCTACTGATGTGGAAAAGTGAAACTGGAGAAATCCTTCCAAGCAATTTTTCTTCTAGTAAATTTGCCTGTAGCTATTGTAGCCCAGGCACTTATTTGTACTTGCTAAACTATGCGAGGCTAGACTGGATTACCATAAAAACTTGTATCAATACTGAAAAGGTATCAAAAGTGGCAGGGAGAGAGCAGGTGGCATTCTGAAGTAACACAGATCTAATAATAATAGGAGCACATTACATATTTTGAACACCATAAAAATAATCCAAAGACTGTGCATGAAGGTCAGAGATTTTTGTTGTTCTGACATTGTTTTTAGGGCTTTTTTATGAGACATGAAACAGAACACCTACCCACCTGTGGTCATTAAAAGCATAGTGGCACAAACTGCAAATGTTGTACTGAAAATGTGCAATTATATTCTAACTACATGTCTACTGCAGTTCTGTTTAGACAAGTTTGTTCATTTAATTAATTTTTTTCTCTTTGACTGCTAAGTAATGGTCATGTGCAAAAACTGAGGTGTCTGCCCTTCTTTGTTTGATAGCAACATTTTGTATAACATTGCTAATCTACTCATTATAATTAGAAGGTTTTTTATGATAAACAGTATTTATAAGTTAATTCTTTTTCCAAAGTCAGTCTTTAAAAGTATTTTTAAGGAAGAACTAGTTTATCCAGAATCTTTTAGTATCCTTTCATTTTTGAAGATTAAAATTAGGCCCTCAATGAATAACGACAATGATTTATGGTAAATAAAACATAAAATCATCCAAATATTGGATGACAGTTCCACATCACACAACCGAGCCTCAGATTTACACAACCACATCTCAAAGGTAACTTAACAAGAGGAATAACACAGAAGGCCAAAAATGAAGAACTGACCTGCAAACACCTGTCTGAAGTATACTTAGTCTTATCAAGCAGTATTAATACTTGATTTTCAAGAGCTCTAAGTTCACATAGTTGCTCTAAATTTTATTCTAACTTTTCAAAATGAACACATGAAGTAATAGACCTTTTCTAGAACCTGCGAGCCAGAAACTACATACCATTGGCTTTAAAATAAGATTCCTACAAAGCTTAAAAGCAACTCCAGTTCAGCCTACAAATGGATGCAATTCATCTCTTCCTTTTGCTTTCCTTTGCAGAGTGACACATGAATCATGGGTACTCATTGTATTGCATTTGAGAAGGAAAAGCTGTTTCTGAATTGACAAAATAATTACGCAAAAAGCTGACAGCATTGAAGCAAATGTAATGGATGGAAATACTTCATGGGACTGTAATGTTACTCTCCATAGATTCCTGTAATACTAGAAACACAAGAGGATATTTTAGAAATAAACTTCTAACATTGGCAAAAAACTCTGTTAGTTTTCTAAAATCAGTATGGCATCAAATTTATATGTGGATATAATTTCAAGAAAATCAATATATGCAATTCCACTGATTTCAAAAACACAATAAGAATTTGCTCCAGGAAAGGATTTTGCCTTCTACTTTCCATGATTCACAATCTAAATTCCAGAGAAAAGTACTTATGTTGAGTATATTCTTAGGGAAAGAAAGAAAAAATTAAAAAAAGGATATTTTAAAGCCTCATAGATTTTGTCCTCAGTTTCCTCACCATTTCGGTGTGGCAAATAACCATTTTGCTGAAGGAGGATTTTCCCAAGTTTTTCCTTTTGTTCTCCTTTTCTTGTATGATCAAGAAGTCACTATCCCTTACCCTGTCACTATCTTCTGACCTGTGCATACTACTAAGTTTTCCTTGGTTTAGAGAGTCAGTGAAGATTCAAAATGAGCCTATAAAGCAGCTTCTAGGGTACCTTCTCCTAGGCTTTCTATCCTGGAAAAAGAGAGGTGAAAACAAGAAAAATAATGAGGGCAGTCTTTTTTTTCACCAATACATTTATTCATAATAAAAAATTTGAAATTCACCAAAAAAACCCAAACCCAACACCCAGACTTAAGCTAAAACAAAGAATTTCCTTGCATTACTTCAGTTATCATAATCTAATAATAAAGATATTATCATATAGATTAGTAACTAAGAGAAAAGCCCAAGGCTATTAAAATGATTGCTGGCAAAACTGTATACTGAAGCAGTAGCACATTCTCTTGCCGTAGCATATCTCACATAATCACATGACTATAAAATGTTCTGCTTTCAAAGGATTATTGTAACTCCACTGTTTTGATTTTTTTTTAATTCTAATTAAAAATCTCAAAGAGTTGGGTCCATTCCTCAGGGTAACCAGCACTGACATTTTCTTTTAATGGATTAGCAAAGCAAATTACCAGACATCTGTCTTTCTGTGTTCTTTCTATCCTGAATATAATGAATTACCCACCCTTCTCCTGCATGCATTTTGTGCAGAGAGAGCTGTGATACAGTCTTGTTCCCAGTGTATCATACAGATACTGTCTTTAGTGAAAGAAATATCTGCAGTTATGTGGTCAGAGATATCTCCTCTGATCTCTAACATGTCACCATAAGGAAAAAGTTAACAAAGATCAAAGACAGAGAACGATCTTGAACTGGTAAATGAAGACCCTCTTGAGAGGGAAGTATGGAGAAGCAGTGACAGACCTGAGTGCTTAGAAGTTGGGTCCTTATTCCCCTTGTGTCAGAAAAGAAATAAAAAACAGCCAGTAGGCTGCATCAATGCTCTCAGTGTAAACACACAGGTTTTTCTTAAATCTGCATACTTTGTCTGGGACTTAATAGCCTCATTCAATTACAGTGAGTGGCTCCACCAATCAGACCCAATGTTTAGTTATTTTTTCCTCACAGAAGAACTTCACCAGGGAAGGGGAGAAGGTGAAACTCTTCAGTTACTTTTCATCTGTTCTTTAGGAAAACCTCCTAGAAGTTTAAGATGTGAATCTGAACTCTTTTGGTTCAAGAATGCAAAATAACCTAGAAAATTCAACCTTTGGGCACGGACCTGTCATCCTTCTCCACTTTCAGAAAAGTTGTACCTTCTCCTCTGCTGGCTGTTGTAGATGTCATTCTGAGCTCTTCTCTCTGTGTGGAGCCAGGATGTCTAACACAGAATTCAACTTTGGCACCAAATACTCAAAAGGTAGTCACTGCAAAATACTCAAGCCCTTAGTGCAAGTCCGTTACTGGATGGGACAGCCAGAAGCTGTTAGTACATGTCTGCTATTATTTTTGCAAAGTTTTTCCTTGAAGCTAGGTTGCAGGTATTTTATTTCTTTAATGCCTTATTTACGCCATTTTCAGACCAATTTAGTGAAAATGCTTTTACCATATTCTAACACCTACCCCTGCACCTACCCCAACCATTTTGGTTCTTCAAAATGTCCACCTACACTCTGTGTATTGTGAAGAATTAATTGATAGAGGCTGTATTGTTTTGTGAACATTTACATATACTACAGTCTCAGCACACTAACTCTTTGTGCTGAATCTTTATATTCTAGAATTTTTTTTTTTGTGAGATTCTCAGTTGCTAGAGGGCATATTTAAATGGAATTGAACAAATATTTCCTTAACTGGTTTCCAGGAAGAAAGAAGTTGTCTGGTATATTTTTCGCTTCAAATTTATGTCAAGGCTCATGTTCTCACAGTTCTTCAATTTTGTGCACTTTTATAGAATACTGGATGAACAGCTTGAGAGCCCTTTATTGTCTTCACAGAGAGTATATAAACCAGACAGTAACAGGCATGATTTCCAAATGCTGTTAACATGCCTGGAGCCTGACCTTGAAGGAAACTCTAAGATAAGAGTCGATATCTCAGAAGCTTGTTTCATGGCCCAGACATGTTCAGAGAAGATATTTTATAGGATTTATTTTTATTTCTGTGTTTCTGTGTGAGCTTTAATTTTGCTGATGGCGACAAGAACCATTTTAGTTGTCAGGTGAGATCAGGACTCTAGCTATGCCTGTCAGTGCAGTAATTATGTGAAAACAGTGAATTTACTCCATGTTCAGTTACAGGAAAAAAAACATACCTGCTCACACCTTACACTGCTGCAAGGGCAGTAGCTAACAACAGAAATACAGCCATTTTCAATACAAAATAAATATATGCATCATTTGTGTTAAATAAATTGAGTTTTCTGTTCCAGCAGTATGTATTCATATGTATAAAATAATGTATACAAATAACTATTAAGACTATGTTCACATCTATCTATTTTGAGAATCACAATCTTCATTTTGCATTATTAACTGGAGTCTGTGATGAAAAGAGAATCTGAGAGTTGAAAAAAAAAGAAGTCTTACAGAAAAAACTTTGGAAAAGCAGGAAACTATGGAAAAAAAGTAGGAAACTATGGAAAGCAGGTGTTGAAAATGAATGATAGCTACAAAATAGCAAGTCCTTACAAGATTCCAGATTCTCCTTTACTGCTGTTCTGTTTGGATTACTGCAAGCACAGAGAGTCATTTTGGGGAGAGATTGGTTGGTTGGTTGGTTGGTTTTTCTCCTTTTACTTCTAATGTGAAAGGATAAAAGAAACATTAAAATTAATCTTTTATGTCAAGATATTATTTTCCTCTTGTCTGCATCCTTAGGTTTGCATTGAAAAGCACAATTGCAGAAGATCACATTCTCCAAAATTTTGTAATACTGTGAGAATTTGTTCCATTTAAGGATTTTCAAGCTAAACATCAGTACTCGTATCTCAGGTACACATCGTCTGTGTCATCTCATTTCTTCTTGTTGAGTACAGTAAAATCACACATGGATATATCAGAATAAGCATGCCAAATCATTATTAAATAAATAAATTTTACATTTTACTCTGAAAACATGAACGCTAGTAATTTTACTAGCTTTTCACCATTGATTTTGAGCCAGCAACTCATATAAAAGTGTTAAGACTGTTAAAGGAAAAGTATGGTTTGGCATTACAAAAAACCTCTTGCATCTTCACAGTGTTTCCATTGGTTCTGTAAATATTTGCCTCATGATTTGATTTAAATCTTTTCTTACAAAGAATCTTGCCTTCTACCTTGCCTATAATCATGTAGATTTATATTGGCAGCTAAGGAAGCCAAATGAAAAATTCTGATGATAAATAAAATAATATTTTACATGAGAACTTAATTATGTGAAAGAAAAAAATTACAAAGAGCAGATAGCAATGCCAAAATGTACATCTGTGCACTGTATCAATGTAATAGTAGCTAATATATAGAGAAAGAAGTCATAGCGTAAAATCAAGAAAGAATGAGAGTATTGTAATCTTTAGATCTGGACATGTTTAGGAGTATAGAGCCAGTGAGATACACCTGGGATTCTCGACAACAGTAGTAGAGCATAGCAACTGTTAATTTTGTTTCTGAGGAAGCTGAATGAAGAAGGACTAGAAATGATCAGTTAAAAAAAAAAAAAGAACTTCAGATGTACATGTTATTCTATTTATGTTCAACATCTGGTAAACTTCTGGAGAAATTTTTAGTGTAGCTTAATTTATAATCAACTACACAAAAATACAGCCAGGGAGAGATGGTAGAGGAAACCTGACAGAGTTCATTTGAGCCAAAATGATTTCATACTGTCACCATCTGGAATGAATCCTGATGATTTTATAAGCAATAGGATCAGGCCTTTCATTTATTTAATAATTTTTATCAAAGTAGATATCAAGCTTAACAAATAAAGAAAATATATCATCCCATCACCCCACCCCTTTTTTCTTTTTTTTCTTTTTTTTTTCTTTTTTTTCTTTTTTTTTTCTTTTTTCTTTTTTCTTTTGCTTCTGATAAAGGGGCAAAGGCTGCTGAAATGAACTTTAATTTTACCTGAAAGGGGAATTAGATTAGATGAGTTTAGAAGGAAAGCCATTCCACCTCTGCTGTTCTCCTTGCCCATGACTTATAGTGAGAATGAAACCTTGCAACTCAGTTCCAGCTAAGATTAGATTTAAATTTTTACCATGATTCTTACTGTCATTCCTACAAGCAATCTCCATATTTTTGGCTGTGATTAGTAACACTCAGATTGCAGCCATACCTATAGTCCTGAAGATAAAACATTTGTTCAAGAGTAAAAAAAAATTACTTTCAAAGGGTCGAAGTCACTTCAGCTCAACCTGTTACTTTCAGTGCCTGATGTCTGAAAAAAATCAGTAATGAGAAATAAAAGAAATATGGCTATCATTATCACTTCAGTACAAAAAAAAGTTGTTTGGGGGTACCTATGGCTATGTACCTGCAAATGGAAATTAACAGCTTTTTGGGCAAGTCTGAGCTGGTTGAAGATTCAGAACCTCCTACTGCCACCAACCAATCCCTCAGCAACAAATAGAACCATGAATAAATAAAATCCAGAGGTTTATATTTTCCCCTGGTCATTATTGCTCAATCAAATATGAGATCAATATGGAAAACATGAAGGGAATCAACACTAACCAAGGCACTAAAATTTTATGTCATAGACAAGTAGCACAAAATCAGATTTTTGATCCCTTATTTTTTAACCGGTCATTGGCCACTGGTGTCAAGGCACCATATCATAGATCATATGATCTTTGGTCATTTGCTTGGCAAAAGAAACATTTCTTTGACTTCTCTGCTTAATACAATAAATTGATTTTCAGCACCTATGCTGACATATTACAGTGAACCTGTACAGTAAAGAGAAGGGAAAGTAGTTCTTTGGTGAGGATCTACACTGTGTGTTCTTATAGAACACACAAAAACTTAGAGAGATCTATTCTTAGTCCATGGATCTATTAATGCATTTGCTGGGAATCTGGGGAAGAAATTGTGAAAATTAATTCAGTACACTAAATTTTATTTAGTCAAATAATTGGCAAAAATAAACACTAGAAATTTTTTCTTTTTTACAGTTCTGAAGGTGCATACACAGAAATATATGTTTTATTAAACAAAAAAAAAAAAAAAGGAAAGACATAAAAATAAAAATAGTAAGGTTCCCATTGTCATAAATCAGAATAAATAGAAAATAATAAGATTCTCCTAACAGAAAAATAATATATTCTGTGTCAGCATTTATCTTGGGATTACTTGATGTTAGACAAGATATAAAGGGAGGAGTTATGAGAAAATCAAGTGAACACTTGTGTGTGGAAGGCATGACTGAAAAGATGAAGTCTGTGACTGATTCTTAAAGAGACCTGATACTGTAACGCTAGACAGGAGGATGAATGAGAGGAGTCTAGGGACAAGCAGGATTTCAGGCTTGGGAATTATCCAAGCTAGGGGGAGTAAGAGAAAGTACATATAAAACCTAAGTTTTGAAAATAAATACCTTTTTTCAAGATATATCTATCTGGGTAACCAATGGATATCTTAAATTTACTTGACCAGTTATTGTTCCTGTGTGTTCAGTAACAGCTAAGTTGGTAGGTCAGCTGTTTTGTGGAGTTTTTTGGCTTCACACTCAGGACAAGTTTCTGAAGCCAGACACCCTGTCTCCATAAGCCAAAGTTGGATGCACGCAGTGAGCAGTACATTTTGTTAAAAAAAGCTAGAAAGAAAGAGCAGTATTTTCCTCAGAAGTGTGGCACCAGAAAGGAACATCCCATCATGCAAGATGCAGATGTACAATTTCTAGCTGCTAAATTCTCCTGCCAATCATTTCAAATGCACATCAAAAGCAGAACAGGTATAAAAAAACTGCATGGCAGCTTGTCAGCATTCCAAGGCTGAGTCTCAGCAATACCTGTGAAAGTTGCACTTAGGCTGGTTTTATAACCTGCAGAGATTGGAAACAAAATCTTCAACAAAGAATTTTCCGCTCCTTTCATTTTTGAGTGTAATCTAATTTTAATATATAGTAAAAATGTATTCAAATACTTTGCTGCAATAGTGAAATGCACATATTGCACCTTACACAAAAATAATAGGTTAAATAAAGAAGAAAACAAAATAAAAGGAGCAGTTCATGAATGAAAAGAGAAGTATGTAGAAAGACATTACCTTACATATAATCCTGTGTCTTTTCTTGTCTTCTGAACACATTTGCTTTTTTTTTTTATAATCTCTTTAGCTTTATGTCTGGACATTTTTTTTCTTGTAGAGAAGATAGAAACCTCCTCATCCACCACAAAAAATCACAACAACAACAAAAAAGAACCAAACCAGAGCTGAACAAAAGAAAAAAAAATAATATAATGCAAATCTAATATAAGTAAGTATACAGCATATTGTATGCATATGCAAGCATTCCTCCAATTAAGAATATCCTAGCATAACTGGGTCATAATTTTAGCACTCAGCTGTTAGGCAGTGATACTGAACCTGTGTACAGTGGTCATAATCACTGTGCGTATGTTAAGTATCCTCTTTTTCCTGAGAATACAGAGACTATTTTCCACCAGAGATTAACTGCTTTGTAAACGAGCATCCAAGCAATACCAGACATCTGATATGATATGAAATGATGCAATATGACACATGCATTTTCTCTGTAAATAAGAATGAATAAAAGTCTCTGAGGCCACTTTTTCTGATTTAAATTATCTGTTAGAAATGAGCAGATTTTATTTATATGTAACTCTTGCCATTCCCCTTTTTGCTCTCCAGCCTCCATTTCTGCCTAGATAGCCAACATCTCACTTTTACAGTGAACTCTGTAGTTCTCTTTCACTATGTACCTGCTAGTTTTTCCAGCAGCTCTCCAAAAGTGTAACACTATCCAAATGATCTAGTTGTCTTTGCTGACTTTTTGACACAAAGTTTCCAAACTATTTTCTAGCAAATACTTCCCTTTTCCTTCAATATATTTTGGGGCCAGATTCACAAAGATGTAAATGGAGGGTAAACAGTCTTATCACCATGATCACATCATTCACTGTGGGAATAAGACCTAAACCAATCTGTGCTAATGGTAATGCTTAAGTGTAAAGTTACTTTGGATGTCTCAAAATTTTGACTTCTTTACATTTATATTCAGTTAAGCTATATTATGCTACACTGAGCTTTATTATCTTGGCCATGGTTAGCAGCTCAGATTTCCAAACAGTTCATGTTCCATAAAGAAATGTCCATTCCAAAAGGAATCCTGAAATTTCTCATATCCCAAGCAAAAAGAAGAAATCACAATTTTTATATTGTTCCCTAAGGAACAAAAAATCTCAAATCCTCAAAATAATAACTTCAAAATGCTAAACCAATAGATTTCAACAATATTAAAATGTTTTCTCTAAATAAGAAAAAAAAATAAAATTCAAATATAAACAAACAAAAAATGAGTGCTAAAATGAAACAACAAAATAAGAGATTTACGTAAGCAGATGATTTCAACATTTTTCAATTTAAAAGCCTATAAACCCAACACTTTTGTGAAAAAATCTACCAGGAATGTTCTAGATGTCACACTTGAGTGTGACTTTTTTAAAGTGGTACCTTATTATTTTTGAGGATTGAAACCACCTAAAAACATCAAAGTGACATACTGAAAACACAATATACAATGTTGTATAACGGAACATCAGACGTTCAACCCTGTTGTCTAGAATAGAGCAACAAAAAGATATTTAATTTAGCTCTCTGAAGTATGTTACCAGACATCAGATTTTCACAAATAAACCCTGTAGATCATCTGTAAGAGAGAGGGGAAAAAAACAATACAAAAATGTCATTACAATTCATCAAGAGTATGGGTTATACAGGTGTTTGGTTAAAAAGAAAGGAAAATAATTCTTAGCCCCCTCTTTTTCCCAGCAGCTCTTCCTGTTTCAGAATTCTTGTAGGCTATTGCCATGCACAAAGTGCTTCCATTGCTTCTATTTTGTGCACATTATCTCTGGGCTTTCCTAAGCTCATTTGCACTTAAGAATACTTAGAGTAAGTGTCAGCTATCATTTATGTTAAGGATAGGGAAATACGGCAATTAAAATCACAATATCCATGTCCTTGGGAGAAATGACAAACTTTACTTTTTGCTTAGATGTCTACAGACTTTTTAAGGTTCTGCAGGGAACCTGAGAGGTAATTGCTAGTTCTTAATGCAAGAGCTCTCATTCTCTTTGCTTCTGTCAAGCTTACAGCATTTGTGTGCTGCCAAAAATTTTCGTATAGAAATAGTAATACAAACAAAATTTTATTTTTTTCTGATATAGGGTTTTTTTGGTGGGTTTTCTTGTTGGTGGTTTTTTGGTTTGGTTTTTCTTTATTGTGGGGTTTGTTTGGTTTTTTTCAGGGACTAATGAATAACAATGCAAAAAAACCCACTTTCTATCTAAATTAGCTGCATCTACAGTAAAAGCATCTGCTAGTATAGTTATAAAAGTATAGTTGGGGGTTTTTTTCTATCTTAGGCTTTTTGTTGTGTTGCAGTTTATATATGTTTTTAATAAGCTCGGGATTTTAGTAATAGAAATGAGATGGCCAATTCTCAGACTATGTGAATATGCTAGGTGAGCTGTACTGGAGGAATGAAGAGTATTTTTATTTTGTTTCTTTTATCACTTAATCAGTAATAAGCTGTTCTGCTGTTACATTCCTTACAAATTTGACTCTCTAGTCTTGGACCAGTTAACTATTTTCAGATTGGTTTTGCTCAGATGCGTGCTAAATAATTTTTACAAATCACAATTATCCAACCAGAAATCTGCAGTTAGTTTACTTTGTCCATTTGATTATCTTCATCACCAATGTATATTTGATCTGAAATGCAATAAAACACTATTCTCAGCTAACAGGTCAGGGTGCTCATCTGGCTTAATTTTGACTGAAAGTTCAGGATAAGACTCAGCTGACCAAAACTCTCTCTTCTGTGCTGTTAGTTTCCACTGAGGACAAACAAACAACAAGAACAAGAACAAGAAGAGCAAGAATAAGAAAAACAGAAAAACAACAACAATAATAAAATAAAATAAAACCATTTATTTAAGGAATGGCAGCATAGTTGGCTTCAGTAGGTCATGTAATACGGCTAGTTATTGAACAGGACCGAGAGGCTCAAAAGTGCAGTTGCATTGCAAACTAGTTGCATACAGTGTCAGCACAGAAAGGTAATAAATGGGTATTTATCTCACAGTTATGAAGGTCTGTGTCTGAAGTAGTCATTCTAGGGTCTCTATGTCCATGAAAAGAAGAATTGTAAAGGCACTTAAATACTACATTTTAAAGCTAAGTACGTCAATAACTCAGTTCCTTTTTTATTGCTCGTCTTTCTGATCAACTTGGCCTTAGTACCAAAGGGATTCAGATGCAGTCCAAGACTTTTAGAACACTATCTTGTACAGAGGATTTCATCCAAGAAAAACACATCCATATAACTTGTTGCCTCCTTTATTTTTTATATTTGTTCACTTTTCCATGGCAATGGCATTTTTGTGTTCTTATGGTGGTGGGGAGGGGTTGTTTGGTTTGATTGGGGTTTTTTTTAAGATTTAATTGTTTCTCCCACATGTTTGCTGGCCAGAATAGTATAATTAATTTTCTATTACCTGCAAGGCTTATTATTTTTAAGGGTGATATTTTTTCTTTGATTCCACAACACATTGGCATTGCTGCAGCTTATAATGTAAATTTAGCAAGCATGCTGAGAGAATTGAGTTGAATTTCTTGGAAAGATTCTGAAAGGCGCACTATGCACAAAATTTCAGAGTCATACAGTGAAACCTTCACCAATGCATGAATATACACTCAATTTTAATCACATTGTGATAACAACACGGCAAATAATACAAAAAATTCTTTGATTTGCTGGGTAATTACCTTATGGCATCAGTCCTATTGTGATTGACTAAGTCAGTATAGTACTTCACATTTATTTTTTCACAGTGCCATTTTATTCAGAGAGTATGATGTATATTTAAAAAATTCTCACATATTCTCTGCTTTTTGTCCAAGTTTTTTCCTTGCAAACTGCTTTAAAAAACACTACTTAGTATTAGATGATGTCTCAATAGCATTATTCAAAACATACTTGGGGTTATCTAATAGTCTATCTAGCCATTATCAATCTTTTCTGCTCTATCATTGCTAATGCTCTCCACTATCATCAGATGAATTAGCCAGAGAAGATAAAACTTGAATATGAGCCAGAGACTTGACAACTGAGGACCACATCCCGGTAACATTTACAGTGAACTACTTGGTACTAGTACAAATTAAATATGCGATTTTGTTGCTTGTTTCCACTTAAATCTACAGGCACATTAGTAGCAATGAGTGTGCTTGGGGGGGGTTGTTTGTTTTTGTCTGTGTGTGCACTTTAATGTTTCATAGGTGGCCTGGGAAAGGATCTCCAAGTAGCCTTACAGCTATCCCCACCTTGCAACAGTTGAGCAGTCTTTGGCCAGGATTTCAGCAAGGATCTGGGCAGACACTAAGCAATTGTCTCATGAGGCTCTCTCAGGTCTAGATCCTAAAGATATTCAGAGATTATACTTACGTTTATCTCACAAAGGAGGAGACACATAAGATCTAGTTACACAAAACAGCATCCATCAGAGAAATAAAGGCATCGTACAAAACCTACAGCATACAGCAATCATAATACCTGAAAGAAAGACTCCTGGACAATTTTTACATATGAACAATCCTAAAAAATCATCAGACATGTTGACAAGCTATCCCATTTACTAGAAGAATTCCTGAATAATAGAGGTTTTAGCCACCTGATCACCAGATCAGATGAAAAGAGAATGAAATGCTACTGGGGACAGGAAATACTGAACTATTCCCTGGAACAGGTTATCAGCTATGTTAAACCCCACAATAAGTGAAAGCATCTGTATTCACACTTTAAGACAACTCTAAATTCAGCCATCTTCAAAACCCAGTAAAACTGTAAAAAATGTTCTCATAAACCTTCAAGACAGCAGACTACTAGGGTTTGGCCAGATCTGCTTGACTGGTTTAAACATCAAAGAGCCAAGGCCTGGAGACTGGAGTTCCTTCTTGTTCCATATACACTTGTATCATCTTTCTGCATTCTGTATCTAAAAAGGGACAAATATCTTCCTCTTCAGAAGTGTCAAACCTAATACCTACCTCAGTCACTTCCTTGATCTAATGCTAAGCCCTTATCTGAAACTGTTCTTTTACATCAAGGAAGCTCAGTGACATCTTCTGAAGAAAAAAGTGATATGAAAATGGCAAGAAGGGAAAGAGTTTCCTAATCTGAATTACTGTATGTCTCTCAGAATTCCATTTTCCTCTTCATTTTGTAAATGTCTTCTAGACTACAATTTTTCCAGGATTAAAAAGGCATCATCTGAAGCAAGCACATCTCAGTGCTAAAACCAACCAGAAGGAATAGGTAATGTATTCAAATTAAATATTTCTGTTCCTCATAAATATTTCCTTTTATGAAAACATCCTGTGATTTTGTCGGCACACAACCATGTGAGGATTTAGTATAGTTTCTGGTAGTGTACAAAAATAAATAAAATATTATATATCCCTTGATTACTTTTGTACTGAATCTTCCTAACTTACTGTTAGTCCTATATTTTTAATTTCATTGTCATAGAAAAAAGAAAAATTGCTAAAAGCTTAAACACTATAGAATATTTTTTTACAAGGTATACTTGTTTATAAATACTTGATTATATGTTTCAGAGGCAAATATTTGTACACACCTCACCATCAAATTGGAATTAAGAAAGAAATCCAGTGCAATAAGAGAAATCAGAGTGCTAAAGCAGGGCAGTGGTTGACTCCACTCATTGTAGTTCGGTGCTGGTTTTATGCTAATTGCTTTTTTTCACGGAGGAAGCTGAGCTCATAGTACCACTGTTGATCAAGGCAGTTGAGCCCAGGTTTATGGTCTTATGAGAGGCTGGTGTGGAACCGACAGCCACAATGCACAATTGTGTTAATTGTTCGTGGAACCACACTTCAGCTTTTCAGTGGGGTGAGACTGTATTTCTCCGCTGATGCTCATTTCAGACTGTGTCTCTTTAGAGCAGAGCCTGCCAACTCACAAACTGTGCCAAACCTCAGAGTAGTTCTGTGAAGACTTTAGCCCTTTAAGAAATGAAACCAACTAACTTTACATGTATTACATCCCTTTGATTAGAATGATTGTTGTCGTCCTCACCAAGCATTGATTTGTGGCCCCAAAGGTGCAAAGTCAGGGACTAAAAGATAATTATACCCAACTCCCATTTGAATAGTTACATTAAATGAATGTAACAAATTAAATTACTGATCTGTTGAAAGAACATTAACATTATTCAGTGATTCTGGGCCAGCTTCAACTTCTGCTCAACTAAAATATTCTCTTAACTATGTCTTCTATGGAAAAACACATCTGTAAAAGCAGGTGCCCTTGCTAACACAGAAATCCAAAAAAAAGCTAAATAGGAAAAGTATTCATACTCATTTTTAAACTCATTCTGAAAATTTTAATTTCTTGATGAACCACCTTTTTAACAGTGAAAATTCCTTAGCTATCACTTCATCTATTTTCATCCTCTAGGTGGCCTTTAGGGCAAATTCTATCCTTCCTAAGATTTACTAGTTTCTGCGGGTTTTTAAATTTGAACTGCTAAACTGCACAGCTCAAAGGTTAGATTAAGTGTATTTTGACAGATTCCTTAATCAGTTTATGATTAATAAATATACACTGGAATGTGACTACAAGCTGCTATTTTATTTTTTTTTCCTCATCACCACAATGGTAAATTTTTAAAGTGACAGCAAAATTTTGGCCTGTCTTGCATATAGAAGTAATATCTTCCATAGGGTTCCTGAAATCAAAATCCTTAGAGATATTGAAGCAACACTTTCCAGACAATATTTAACTTTTAGATGCCTTGTAGCCTAATAAAATCCTTCTTCATTAATTTAGTTCCTTATACAATGCAAAGTAAAGTGAGGAGTATAGGCTGTGTGGAATACTTTAAAAGTGAACCACTTCACTTTCTGGTAGTAAACTCTGAGAAAAAGGTGACATTTGTGCCTTGTGACTAGATCAAGAAACCTTTGTTGATATTTTTGATTTTTTTTCAGTATGACATGGAAAAAGGATTTGAAATAAACTTTTCTGGAGAAAGGGAGTGAGGGAAGGAGGATTTCCAGCTGCCCTAAACAGCCCAAGTGAACAGATTTCCTGTGGTGGAACTCTCTTTGTCTCATCTCTTACTGTTCTTTTATTTAAATATCTGGCCCTGGATATCCTATACTCTCAGGAAGTACTGTAGAGTCAAATGCTCTGTCCAGCCCGGTGTGTACCTAATTTTTTTCCACAAAGATGCTGTGGGACTTTCGCAGTGTCAGCTGGTTGGTAGCTCTCAGTCATGTACTCACCCTACTAGTTTATCCCTCCTGGGGGGAACTGTTTTGCAGAACTCTTCATAAGACCACTCTAAATCCCACTCATTGGCCCATAGCTGCAAAGAAGTATTGCCAGTTTGATCCTTTTAAAAACCCTTGGAGCTCACATACACCATGGGAGAGAATCCAAACTTCTGTTTCATTTCAGTATGTTGAACCACACACCACCCCCACCACCACCCCCAACTTACTTAAAAGAAAGGTACGATGCAACAAACAAGACAGAAGACCAGTCTTGGTCTAACTGTGTAATTTGTACTGGCATGTTTTACTAGCCTATCTGTTTTTCTAGTCTCGCTTACCCACCCATATCCTAACCGAATGCATGTCCCAATTCTTTTTTCTGAACCAAAGAATATTAGGCAGAACTGTAGCGACCTCACTGCCACCACAGCTTCCTGGTACTTTCAAGTTCATTTTCATTCAGCTTGTGAACTGACAGCTGACAAACAAGTCCTGTCGGTAACAGGTGCTCTCCTAGCTCAGAGTAGAAACTTTCTTGCTCCTGTCCTCACTGTCGTCTAAACTGGCTTCCTGTTTCTTATCCAGTTCAAAAGTGCCTTTAGTTGCTCATAACTCCTACTTGTAGTGGTTTTGTAGCAATTTGACTTTCAGTTCAAAATCAACACTCTTGATGACTCTGACTACGGTTGAGTACCATGAGCTACTACACCACAACTATACTGCATGACTACATCCGTCCAAATTTATATTTCCAAGTAACTGATAGAGTTTGAAACTTATCCTAATATAATATTGAAATATTTGTGAGAACTGTTATGCTTCTAAGTTGCTAAAGCATGCACAGTACAGGAATGACAAACTTAGTGAAACAGCTTGTTATACAGTAATACTTGCCATTCTTAAAACTAGTTTCTGATTTACACTTGTTGTCAGCATCAACATAAAGATGAAGAAACACTCCTGTCATCATGTCTCATGGTGCTCAGGACACTGAGGAGATCTGGGTCTAAGTGTCAGCTCCAAATTAGGTGGAAGAAACATCTGAAACAAGCCAATTTTATTAGAGAGAGGAGAGGAGAGGAGAGGAGAGGAGAGGAGAGGAGAGGAGAGGAGAGGAGAGGAGAGGAGAGGAGAAACAAAAACAGAAAGCAAAAAGCAAAAAAAGCAGAAAGCAAAAAGAAAAGCAAAAAAAAGCAAAAAAGGCAAAAAAAGCAAAAAAAAGCAAAAAGGCAAAAAAGCAAAAAACAAGGGAAAGCAGAAGAAAGGAAGGGAGGGAAGGGAAGGGAAGGGAAGGGAAGGGAAGGGAAGGGAAGGGAAGGGAAGGGAAGGGAAGGGAAGGGAAGGGAAGGGAAGGGAAGGGAAGGGAAGGGAAGGGAAGGGAAGGGAAGGGAAGGGAAGGGAAGGAAAGGAAAGGAAAGGAAAGGAAAGGAAAGGAAAGGAAAGGAAAGGAAAGGAAAGGAAAGGAAAGGAAAGGAAAGGAAAGGAAAGGAAAGGAAAGGAAAGGAAAGGAAAGGAAAGGAAAGGAAAGGAAAGGAAAGGAAAGGAAAGGAAAGGAAAGGAAAGGAAAGGAAAGGAAAGGAAAGGAAAGGAAAGGAAAGGAAAGGAAAGGAAAGGAAAGGAAAGGAAAGGAAAGGAAAGGAAAGGAAAGGAAAGGAAAGGAGGAAAGGAAAGTGTCTGCTGTAATGACATAATTTATTATAACTTTCTTACAGACTTGTTTTAAATGTCATTTTAAATTTCAGCTGTTTACTTATACTGGCCATCTGTTGTTATAAAAAGTCATTGGTTGTTTTGATTTATTCCTTCTATCTTTGAAAGAAAAGCAATATTGCAAAAAAGGAATTTGGTTGTTGACTTTCTCAAAAAAATATTCAGAAGTGTTTATATTTTGCTTCAAAAAGCTCAGAAAGTAAAATTTCTGCAACTTGGCCAGTTAACACCAAGCATCGGTCCTATTTTTAGAATAATTTTACCTTAGTATGGAAAACAGCTCAGTGCATTTTCATAAAGTCCTGTCGTTTCCATGGCAAATAGGGTCATTATTTCTGTTGAAACTGATGGTTTTTACTTATACTTTAGAAATGCTTTTCATATGATGCCAACAAGACATGCAGAAACAAATGCACCAGAGGTCTATTGTTAATAGCTGTTAGTTCTTAAAGCAAAATTTACACAAAGTCAATTTGACCTTGCATTAAGGTCCATTGAAAACAATGAATGATATATTTTAGTCAAATGACTGACATTCTTAGCTGGAAACAATAGAAAGGCTTTGATTATTAATCAATTAAAAAAAAAAAAAAAAAAGAGGGAGAAAAAGCAGAGATTTAACCCTGAGAAGCTCTCCAATGCCGCAAAAATTCTTATATACAATAAATGAGCAAATGAATAAAGCAAACTGTGCTAAAGTTTTATCAGCTGGCTTGCTCCCAGTTTTTACAGAAAACTTAATTTTCAATGTTCTTAACATACATTTTGTTTGTTCCTTCATGATCTTTCCCTATGCTAGATTGTTCGGTGAGGCATAGTCCCATCCATTTAGCTATATTCATAGCTAGAATATTGATAGAATGAAGTAATAATTATTATAGAAAACACTGGAACATCTGGAGGGCCAAAAATTTAGGCATTTTATCCATGCTTAGCTAAAATAAGCAAATAAGTTTGATCTCCCAAAATGATCCTACATCCTTTTTCTCTGACACTTACCATGCCTATTTTTATGAGACTGACATAATGAAATTAAGTTCAATAAATAAATGGTTTTGCACAGCCTGAACAGTGCTCTCCATTCTGTAAGACCTTAAATGGTTGTTTAAAAATACTACAAAAAAACGAGACGTTCTTTTCTAAATTAGACACAACGTTCCTGTGGGTGCCTTGTTAGCACGCCTTCAGCTGGTGTAAATCAATATGGTGGTTCCACTAATGGAAATGGAACTGCGACAACTTTTATCAGCTCGTTCACATGCTCCTCCTCCAAGTGTTGTCTTAAAAACTGCACATATTGAAGTGCCTGGTAATACTTTGTACTGAGAGAACCGGTGTCAATTGGCATTAACTGAGTCATGCATTTCTGCTGAAGCAAATAGAAAAGGTGTCTTCTGAACTCTTTCCCCTGCACTCCCCGAGCCCAATATAGACAGCTTTTCAGTAGCAAGTGGGAGGCTTGCTGAATGGAAATGACTCCTTTCTCCACACATCCCACATCTCTATCCTTTCTGCTACTGTTTAATCTGTACAAAAATTCTTCATCTGGCTCTTGAGAATGCCAGCACTTAAAAAGAGCAGTGTTTGATACCACAAGAGTAAATGGGACTGGAATCAGGCCTATATCTGTTTGTATAGAAACTGACTTGTACAGAAACTGAGTACACTTATTCCTATTTGTGTTTCAACAGGGAAACCAGAGAATATAATAGTAGCACAAATTTATCAGCTTAACAAACGGATCTCTACACGAGTGGTGATGGTGTTTAATAAGCCTACAATGAACAATGCAAACTCTTTGGAGAACAATGTCAGGTCATTTTTCACAGTCATACTCAAATGCTCAAGACTGCAGCTGGGTGCTGAGCCAAGGAGGTCAAGAGGGGCAGTGCCTGCTATTCGTGATACAGAAATTAGGGGCAAAGACCCATTTCTCCTCTTTGTCCAGTTTTGAGTTTCCCATTTATTACACAGTTTCGACAAGCTGATACTATGAAATCTATCTCACCAGCCTCAGTACACATTGCCTTTCCTGTTAAACAATCTGGACTTGCCCCGAATAAAACGGATACCTTTGCATAGCATTGCAGTGCTTGCACAGTGTGTTTGCCATACCAAACTACCCTTGTCCAGCTGACCTGAATGTAAGAGACTGCAACACATGTAAGGAGAAAATTAAATAAGCAAACAGAACAAAATGGAAAGAAATGCTATACATTTGAGCATTTCCCCCAAATTAGAGGATAGTGTTTCTACATGTCCACATTTTGTTTAACAGTCTCATTCTCATTCTAGTTCCCTAAATTGCCCTGCAGATACTGTCCGAAGTGTTGCAATGTTACTTTGTAATCCCAAAGCCTAAACCACCCCCCCCAACAAACAAACAAACAAAAAAATCCCAAAACTCTGTAAAACTTTTTTATTTCTTGAGTTTTAGCCTTTCAAAAGACAAATATGAGTAATACTGTGACTAAAAAAAAGCAAGCATATGACTGCAAAATACATGTTTTTATGAATAGTAGCAAATTTTGTGTTTACAAACTGCTACTGTAACACAAATAGTTTTCTAAACTTCCATTTCACAGTTCAGTAGTAATAAAAGAAGGACAGAGAAGAATCACAACAAAGAATAAGTTGTATAGGTGAAAAACTGGCGTCTAAATTTCAGGTAGCTTTCTGAATTAGTACTAGTTTAGAGTTTCTGTCTATCACTGAGAAGGGGTCTAGCTCAGTCCCATGTTTTAGGTTGTTTGAGTCAGTTCTCAGTGGTGTCAGAGTGTTCAGTTTATCCACTTTGCCAAGTCAGTCCAATGGAAATATCTCTAAGTTAGTTAGTTAGTTAGTTAGTTAGTTAGTTAGTTTGGTGGGCTTGTTTTCAATGTGCTCAGCTCATTGAACTAACTCACAGAGCAGATGATACAATTCCCAAATCAAGAGCAGAGGAAAGAAATGGAAAGTGAAAGAGTGAGACTCTCCTTCTGGCAACAACCTGCACGTACACCAGATCATCCTTAAACTAAAGCTAATGTTATTTTCTCTTTCAGAGAAAATCTACCTACTTATTTTATTGGCAAGATTTTTTCGAGGGAAAATTTAATTTTCAAATCACATTTTTCCCAAAATATAGGGATCTGTATATTTAGTATTTTTATCTACTACTTTCTTCTTTAATGTGTTTTAAGTTTAAACACATATAGAACACAGCCTCCCTAGTAGTTAGTAGCATGTCCTGCATTATATTCACTTGAAAGGACATGCAAATTTTGTGAATGAGGAATAAAGCTTACATTCCAACCTGCATTACACATATAAGAAGCAGTACCTACCAGGGTAGAATATGACCTTACAAAAACACTATACTAAGTAAAAAAATGGTCTTAAACCAAAATGCTATACAATGTTCCTTTTTTTTCTCCCCCCTCCCTTTTTTTCTTCCCCCCCCCCCCCTTTTTTTTTTTAATGGAGTATTTAGGGATAATTTTCAACTTTATCTTGTAGGATGACCCAGCAAGGCTTGTATGTATTAGCCAAAATGCCCTTAAGCTGGCAGACAAAAAAAATTGCTCTGAATGAAACAGTTGTAACAGGAAAATATAATTTCAGATAAAAGATTCCTAAGCCAAAGAAAAAGCAGCAGTCATCGTCCAAACCTAAAAGCCCTGTACAAGGCCACTCTGGGACTGTCAGCAAAGAGACTTTGCTAAGTACTGCTTCAGTGTGCATGAGAGAGAGACATACTTACAAACACTATGGCCAGTGACAGAAAAGTCATGGAAGCTCCAAGCACTAAGAGAGAACTAAGAATGGCTCTGAGAAAAAAAAATCATATGTTGAGGGTTGTTCAGAAGAGCTGTGAGCAAACCATTTTTCCTATTTGAGGCTTCCTGTGTTAATTCAACCAGTCCTCATGTACTTTCTTTCTAAATGAGCGGGTTGAATCAAAATGTCTGGCCCCATTGTCAGCGTTGCTCCCTAATGGCTCAGGAGTGCCGTGAATGCTGATGGATCACAGGTACCAAAGGGCAGCAGTCCATTGCAGACTGGCCAATCTAACCTTGGCCACCAAATACGGGTTTGCCAGGGGCTCGGGCTGTGTGAATACCCTGGCTCTGAGCAGAGGTCCAGCAGCATTCTGCCCTCATACCTGAGGCACAGCCAGAGGCACATACCTGAGATTAAAACTCCTCGCCTACATTTTGTCTTGAAAGCTCGTACCCATGCTCCAGGCACTTGTTTCCATTAAGTACTGACTCTTCAGTCATATTCTCCACCTGTCTCCACCCAAAGCTTAAATATAGTCCTTCTAAAATACCACTGAAAGTATGAGTCTTTTTCTTTACAATTAAATTACTTTGAAGCCACATGCCTGAGAAATGCAACTGAATACTTTTGCATGAAATACAAAGCAGATAAAATACAATTAAATATGAAAATCAAACATATTTGAATCTGCTTTGTGTTCTAGCCTTTTTGTCACTCGGGGCTCACCAGACCTTCCTAATGCTTCGCGTACGGAGGATGTGCATGATTTGTCCTTCCTGCTTTTGATTAGTTCTGCTATTAAAGCACATTGTCCTTCTTCTCAGTGTCTACGTCTCCCCCTTCCCCTCCCTGCACATCTACCCTTATTCCCAGTCATCCTTTGTCTTCTGTGGCAAGATCTCTGTCTTACCCTGAGCACTTCACTCTCTATCTCCTCTCTCATTTCAGAGAAAAAGAAGAAATTTCATCTCCCAGGCTGAGCAAACCCATCACCCAAGGCAATTCACTTAGATGAGTGAACAAGTACAAATGACTACTGCTGTCCCAGCCTCCCAACCTATGATGGATACACAAATGAAGTGGTATTTCATGATGCAGCAGTGTGCCAAGTGACAATTTTAAAATATCAACCAGAATTTGTAAGTTTTAAGAGCAAATGTTTATAAAACTATCAAGCGAATACAAAACACACAAGCGAATACAAAAACAGTCAGGAGTTTTCATAACAGCAAACTGGAGCCTCAGCTTCTACTGTCCTTCATGTAATTTCTGTAAGTGTATGCACATGGTGACATAAGCTTTACAGTGAAAGATAACCTCTACCTCAGTCCTTCAGCAGGCATTGCACAGGTATGAAATAAGTGAAAATTGCACAATTAAACTACAGAAATTGAAGGGAACATTGTGACTCATTTTGATTAAAACTCTTTCACTACATCTTCCAAACATTGCAAACTACTGCCGATAAAGCCGAAGTGTTTAATAATTCTATTTCAGATGAAGGGTCGTATTAACATCAGTTGAGCTATTTGCAGTCATTTTAAGTAGAAGCCTAAAAGGAATGACAAACAAACTGAAAACTTACACATATTACCTCAGCTTACACCACTTACCAATTTAGTCACGTCATACTTTATAATCCAAGTCAATTAATATAGCTGGCGTGAACAAAAAAAATTAGTTTTGCATATACTTAACTTTCAGCTTAATGATAAATTATATCAATATTTTCCTCTTGATAAATCTAATAGAGAGAGTAAAAAAAAAAAACTCCTTAGTTTAAGATAATTTTATTTTCCTCTTATCAGCTAGAGCAGTCAGACTTCAGGTTTCCGCTTTCCAGTTTTCCTAACAGTAGGAGGGAATTTCCTCCAAGGTCTTATCAGCTTGAACCACAACCCCTGTGCTGATTTCTGGTTAGCTGACAAATTACACTCCTATAATCCCCATCTGGGAAAGTTTTAATGAAGGGACATTTAGAAATTATACCACACATGACAATTTCTACATGTACCTAAAGTGTGAAGCCCCAACCTTATTAAGTGGCAGATTAAACTTTCCACTGCAAGTAAAGAGACAGCTCCCTTCCCAACATCTGAAATACCTTTCCTTTCACTCAGGCTAACGTGGTTTGCTTCCTATGATGTTGACCTTTTTATTTACTTTGACAAGGAAAAAAAAAAACTGGTTTTAAAATTATCCATTATTCTCAGAGCATTATCAAAAAAGGTAGAATTATTCATGATAAAGAGCAAAACAGAGTAAGCTGAACATCACTCACTGAACAGTGCAATAGTGTGAATGACAGTAGACATTTTACTAGCAAATCCAAAATTCATGGCAGGAAGGACAGGTGTCATGACTGCTCAGTGGGTGGCTGTGACTGCAGCTGCAAGTAGGGGGGCAGGTAGCTGCCCGGGTACCGCCCTGCCCCTGCGACACAGAGATGCTGCACAGGGTCTGGCTCACGGAGGGAGCGGTGGCTCTAGGGCCAGGTTGAATCATCTCAGAGGCATGAAAATAGCTGCCTTGAAAGGTTGTTCCTGGTCAGGCCATTTGGTTTTTCATCTGTATTGTTTTTCACCAGTCACTTGTTTTTACTGCAGCAGCAACTTCTGCCATACTCACTCCACTTCTTTCTGAGGAAGAAACACCAGTGGCCACTTCCAGAATGTTATTTTTCCAGGGCTCAGGAACAGGTAAAGTAGATAGGAGAACTGTAGTAATTTTGTAATTTCTTACCATTCCCCATCTTTTTTGAATAGCTGCCTACTTTCCCTATGCCCAGACCCAAGCTTATCTGTGACACTGTTTTTATGTAGATGACTCAAAATCCTTAATTTAGGATAGGCATCAGAAGTCTCACACACTTACTGCAGTACCTGTTCATTCCACCCCTCACCAATGATCCCCGGCCGCCAAGCATTGGCAGCTCTGTGGTGCCGATCTTCTCTATTCATAGCCATGCATTCAGCTTCTGTGATATGCTTACTGGATAGGTCTGGCTTGCAGGTTTATGAAAGCTAGTGTGCTACACACCACCTGCATTTGGAAACCAGCAGAAACCACACAAAAAGGCACATGCACTAGCAGCAGTGACCTTGCATCCCATGCTCTTCTCCATCACATGACTAACATGCATCTGATACATAACCCCACATGCACCAAAGGCCATACACTGGATTCTAATAAAATCAAGGTCTGTGAAAACATATGTCCTGTCCATTTTGAGGAAGGCATTTTTTCTATCCTAACATTTTCCTTATGCTTCTCCTGGAAACAAAGGGTGCTACAGTGTTGTGTTTGCGGAGTCCTGAGCACACATCTATCCGAAAGTCTCCTTCTTGCCACCCAGACAATGCTCACATTGCTGCCTATCTCAGCCTTGGTCCTCTCAGCTAGTCTAGAGTAAAGAACAATTGTTCCATTATTTGATCCTCAAAACTATTTTGAAACATGAATGTTTTTTTATTTTATAATGGTTCCTTGTGATAGCTGTTTGCAATGATTACAAGTTTAATAATGTCCATTTTCAGGACTTAAATGCCTACCAAGTATATCTCAAGAGACTATCAGTACATCAGTTTTATGTGACATGTTTTGCCAAGATTTGAAAAAGAAAAACAAATCACATAAAACGTATTTTTATTATTTGTTCCTCTGTGTTTAAAATCACAAAAAAATAAGCCTGCAGGCTCCTCATTTCACAATGTCTTAGATCCCAACTACACCTTCACTTCCCTCCACCAGGTATTTCGCCATTGTTTTAAGACTTCCAAACATCTCTGTCTCATCATTTACAGAGCAATTATGCCTAAGTGCCATCACCATCTCATTGATGTAAAGGAAAGATGGTTAGGAACATATTTAAAACCATAGGAAGAATGGCATCCCCTCCCTTTCTAGTAAGCTTGTGGAATTAATATGATGGGATTTATTCAGTTTTTGAAAAGATTTTGTATTGTGCTTGACCAGGCTGTAGCAAAACTGGAAGTTTTTCTAGTGAGTAGGCTGACACGTTCTCCCACAAATGAAAACAACAGTGTCCAGGTCACGTTAAGGTGAATACTCGGTGGGTATGTAGATACCTTCTGCAACTTGAGTTCTGCTCAAATCCTTACTGAAACACTAAAAAAAACCTCAAATACATTTGCTAGTTTCATTTCATGTCATGCTTCATCCATGTTTACCTCACTGCAGGAAAAGTCTTAAAATGGCAGGGGATTTGTTACTGATATAAAGAAACATAACAAGAATAAACAGACTTAGAAGCAGTAAAAACCATGAACAAATTGGTGCTGTCACAAATTCCAGCTATTGGATACACAGCAACTACAATAAATACTTGCTTCTGCACACAGTCTAGCAGCTAAATTGCCTACAAAAATGTTAATATATTTCCCAATAGTAAAAATAAGTATTAAAATGGTACCTTAGAAAATTGCCTATATCTCCTCAAATATTCAAAGAAAAAATCTTGCATCGGCTTTTACTGTAGAGCTTCGGTCACTTGTTACCATCTTGCCAGGCAGCAGTAATATGAAGTGCTGCATTATCAGGACAATATAATTTCATACTGCCAGGTGAAAGCTGTTCAAGAGTCTGTGACCTTTCACTCCAGAAATCAGGATATCCTGTTGATCAGCACAAGATTATGTAGTCAGTTTTCCTATATGAAATAAGCCTAATCTTTGAAGAAAGAAATAGCTGACTAAAAAAAATTTCATAAATGACTTAATAGAGACTGAAAAACTTTGTTATGAACCATAGGAGGGGTAAAAAAATTCTCTTCCTAAATAAGAAAATTTTGTAATGACAATCTGTCTGTGAATACTTCAAGTCCTAACAGAAATGACTACTACGTATTTTACTGGCAGTTCTTCCCTTGTATGTAGCACAGTAAGTCTGGACCACTCTGGACATTTTTCTTATATATGACAGAAAACAAATTCATACTCCTCATTTAAACATTTATCTTAACTAAGAATAAGAAGAATGGCTAAGCTGAAGCTCACCTCAGTCTTTTACTTCAGTTTAATCATGACAGAAACTCTATGCATCTCAGGCAGTGAAATGCAGGGAGGAATTAAACTACAATTTAAACTTATGGTTATGGCTCAGACCTGAGCTTGGCAGAATAGAAACCCCTGAAGCTGATCTCTGGAAAAGTCTAGTGTTCTGGATTGAAATGCTTCTGAAATGGAAATTTCTCCAAGTAAACCAGAAGTGGGTCTAATCTAGAGTTTCAAGTTTTAGGTAGCTTGAGTGCCTAAGAAAAGCACATGTAGGCATTTGCAAATTTGCATTTATGGAAAACTGACTAAATTAATTGAAGACATTAAAAAAAGAGAGAAGATAGAGAGAAGTGCTGAATAATCATGGGGAAGAAGATAAAATAGAAGAAATTAAGCATATACCATCTTAAAAGATTATAAATTAAAAAAAAAACAAAACCAAACCCCACACCAAACCCCCCCAACACACACACAAAACCAAACAGTGTTCTGAATTTAAGGAAAGAACTGTATAACTGTAACAGGAAGCTCAGAATGTTTGCAACAGTAAAGGCAAGAAAGTCTTAAAAATAGTCACCAGAGGCCATACTTCACTCACCTTCGTCTAAATTTACTGTCAATAAAAAGAGCAGAACAAGTTAAGAATCTGACTGAGCCATTTTTATGAAGATCAGAGTCAGGTAAAAAAATTAAAACTGCAAAATGTTTATAGATTTTTATGCTAATTTTCAAATCTAATTTTCCAACTGTTAAGGAACTAAAACCAACAAATCTTTCAGGGTTTTTATATTCAATATTTCACATTCACTGAAAAAGTAACTTGAGCTTAAAATTCAAAACTCATTGGATAGCCTTGTATAAAATACTACAAATAAGGAAATACACAGGAAGAGTGGACAAACATCTTGGACAATGCAGAATATGGTGGGACCCAGAATTAGTAAGAGCCTGAAGTGGTCTGCTTCATTCTTTTCCTTATTTCTGAAGACCCCAAGGTAGAAAGACTAAAACAAACCCACACTTTTTGTTAGGATGTAAACTGGAAGAATTAACTTTCTTCAGAACAGAAAATTAAAAATTCCCAGGTAAAAAAGAATAGAAATAAAAAGTAACCATAAACCAATCATCTTCCTCGCTCAGCTGTGTCCTTTTGAAGCATAACCTTCCATCCAGGCTTACTTTCTGTCAACTGAATGGCTTACTAGTTTGCAGAAAACTGTGTTATCTCCCCTGCGATTCCCAAGCTTTGTTTTCCATTCTTTTGGAAACATGATGCTGCAGACTCTCTCCTGTCTGAGGCTCCAGTGTCTCCTCACTTGCCTGTCCCATCTTGCAGATTAGGAGCAGTCCCCCCTTCCAACATACCTGACAGCTTCTAAGAGCAGGAGCCATCCCACCTCCCTCCCCCAAGACGCTACCACTGTCTCCACTTCCTCTCCTCTTAATGAGACATCATATTCAAACAGCAGACTAACAAACAAAATAAACTGTCCATGGCATAGAAAATCAGATTGTATGACTTGTATGGCCTTTTCTCAGTCTGTGTGTCACATCTTGCACAAAGCATGTATCTCCAGACATAGCATGCTACACATCCTTTCAGCGTACGAATGGTGTGGGATGGTGCTTTTCACTACTGAGTCAGTGACACATTCCTCCTTCAGCGTGCTTGCTGAGATACATGCAGCTATAGCAGATTCAGAGGGTACATCTGCTTCCCTCTCACAGTGGTTTACATCCCCAAATTCTCCAGGGTTGATGCAGTTTTCCAGGAGTGAGGTATTTTGGATTTACTAAGAAGATTCTCTGTGAAATCAATGACAGTCTATTCAGTAGGTATTTTGAATCAGTTTACAATTAAACTGTTATTAATTGATACTGTACATTTGCATAATGATTTTCAACCGACAACCAAATGTTTCCCTACAAAAAATATATTGCTGTGTCTACCTCATGGACAGGGAAGCTGATTACAGTGTAAGAGTCCAATGAACCACAAGAAAATTTCAGGATATGGTAAAGCGACAACCTCTACTGAATCCAGAAAGTTTTGCCATTACCTTCAGAACAGCCAAACTACTAGTCCAAGCCTTGGCTTCCCCAGACTGACTTTCCAGAAACTAAAACATGCTGTCTTTCACCAACAGCTGATCAGTTGAATTATATATGCCCCAATTATCTATGCTGTAAAGTATAACTGGGATTTTATTTTAGAAATACCTTTCAGGGAATTTTAATTTCTAATATTGTAATTTTATTGCTAAGAAAAGAATTGTATTTATTAAAAGATCATCTTTTAAAAAGCTGGCTCTTACCATGTTTCAGGTCCGGCAAGTTAATGACGTAGTCTCAGATAATTCTAAATCAGGCTTATTTATTTGTTAATCTCAAACGACTTCTGAAGAAGGATTAGCTACACTGACGTTTGACATTTTAATAGCTAGCTGCTTTTGATATGTGCAGAAATGCTAGACAGACTTTTCTTCAAAGCTAGACATATAAATTTTCAGATCCATAGCATATAGTTCTAAACTATCTCAATTCATTTTCTTGGAGACAAAACATAAGCATATTCAATTCATAGAGTGATCAAATATAAACATGAAATAGGATAGGCTTTTAATGACTTTAGCATCTATTCTTTATATGAAGTAGAAGCAAACACACATTTAATTTTCTAAATACTTAGTAAATACCATAATATTTTTTTATTATAGAGGATTTTAAAACCTTGACAAAGTTACTTTTACTTTTGGAAGAATGGGACAAAGGAGAATTTTGGTCAGTGGCTGAGAATACCATGACAACCAAGCCCAATGCCTGTGTATATGAATTCTAAATGTCTTTATCCCTCAAATACTGAACTTATTAAGCAGTTGCACACGTGCTCCTGTACAGCACACAGAGGCTGGGGATAGATGTCGGGCTCACGCTTTTCAGCCTAGTGGACACTACAGCCTCTGCGACACTCAGAACCTCTGTGGGTGTAGAGGAAACATTTGGATTGCTGAGATGTTCTTGCTGGCCCAGTCACTGCATGATACTTGTATAGCTGGAGGAAGAGTGATTATTTCTTCTGGCAAACAAAAGCAGTCTATATTTATTAGGTTTCTTCTTTCTTTAGAAGAGAACTACAATGGTTGTTGGCTATAAAATTAATGATCTCTCTTTTTCTTCTTCCTTTGCTGTCACTCTTGCACATCATCTGAATAAGTTAAGAACTGTAACTGATTTAGCCTTCTCACAATTTAGTTCTTATAAAATCTAACATATTGAAAAATTTACCTCCTTATTCTCTATGCTTCACTTATGAACAGCCATGGCATATTTTGATTTTGCTTTCCGCAAAGCAGCTGCTGAAAGGATATAGCACGTGAATCATTACATTACTAGTAATCACATAGTCCCTATTAGATAGCTGCACACATTCTTGTGTGGTAATCCATTTGTCTCTATTGTGAAAGCAGATGTAATATAATTTACCAGTTCTGAGTGATAGTTGGAATAAAACAAATACATTATAGACAGGGGACTGGGTATTGTTTGAGAAGCAATTCACTTGGTATCACTTCACAACTCAGTTTCCATATGCTGTTGTTTCTTATGGTAGAGGGATCTGATCATCTGAGCTCAAATTGAAGTCTTCATATGACTGAAAGCTACACTTCACATGGCAGCAACCTGAAGAAAGAGGAACTCTGGCAATGTGGAAGGGATCTTCTAACAACCTCGATGCCTACCAAATTCTTCTCTGAGTTGCATGATATAGTCCTAACCTCAAAACTGTACTTGAATTTCTTATGTGGCATGTGCAGGTTGGAAGCCCAAACTTTCATATTGTTTTATGTAGCAGAAATAAATCATGTCAGTATCTTCTCTAACTGGTCTCTGACACATCTGTTGTCTCATTTTTAAGCTTTTTTTTTTTTTTTTCCAATCTCATTCTTCCTAGATAGCTTTGACTGTCTTTTGATTATTAATTTAGTGTCTCTTGTTGTCTTATGGAAGAAACATTCATGTTGCTACACCTTTACGTTATTAATTAAACACCTGTGTTTCATCATCATATATAGCACTGCATGCCAACTACAGATCAGGAAATATAAAAAAAATAAAGCACTCTCTGTTCCCCAGTGCATTCCAATTCTAAAAGTAAGTATCTGTTTTCCTTGAAGGAAATATTGTATTATCATTCTGTGGCCCCAATCCAGCAAAATTCTTTAAAATAATATTAAATACAAAATAGGCCTATTGAAGAAATTGGGATTAATGATGTTTTTACAGTTACATGCATGCATATGTATATTTCTGGGTGGAAAAAAAGGTAGGACACTTAAAGGGCTATTTCTGAAGCATGATAATTTCTACTGTTTCTGAGGCAAGATCAGTCTTTTTTCTTAAGTGGTTTTGAATTTTCTTCTTTTTCTGCTGGAATATAATGTCAGTAAATACAAAAGCAAATGTGCAGCAAGAAAGAAAGAAGCCAGTATCTGCTGCAATGCAACAAGTTTACTCTGAAAACAATCAAGTTATTTTTTTATTTTGTAAGGGATCTAAATTGTTAATGTCATTCATAACTTCATGCTGGTAGCTTTGCAAAACAAAGAGGCTTAATACAAAAGACCCCTGAGGCTTTCAAGATGCCAGCTCTAAAATTATGGTAATCTTGTCTATATTTTGATATTGGTTCACTAGGAAAATCCCTTATGGATGATGGCTTTGGCAGAACAATGACACAATAATTTGTAGTAAGCTACATATTTGGTATGAGACAAAATAATGCCTGCATAACAGGTAATGAGATTAAGCAAGAGCAGAGAGACTTCCTTAAAATAAAAAATCAAAATGTCACCCTGAAGTGTCAGTGGAAATTCAGGGAGTGCAGATTTACAGTGGATTCCATGTCAAAAGCAGCTTTTAAATTCAAATAGCTTGAGGATTAATAAGGTCTGGGACAACAAGTTGTGACTATATCCATGTAGTTTATATACTGCCAGAGTTTCAAGCTGACAGTAATGTCTTTGGGCTAGGGTGGGGATCTTTCAGCAGATACAACTAAATCATACTTGTTAAATGAGTTTATAAATCACACTACCAGCAAAACTGAGCTGAAGGTTTCATTTATGCTTCAGCTTTTTTTTTTTTTTTTTTTGTCATTCTGAAGGTGGAGAGAAAGCAAAACTGTTTGTCTAACGATGTGGAGTTCTGCCATTTACAACAAAAGCTCTTACATCTGCATCTTTTATATTGTAGCAGTGGAAGACTAAAGCGTACGTAAATAATTAAAAATGTACAGTGTGGTTAAAACAGCTGATCAGGTGACAGTCGTATGTATAGACAACTGATATAGCTCCCACTGTTGTTCACTTCCTCACAAATGGAATCAAAGGAGACAAAATATCATTCTATGTGATGGAATAATGTTTTTTCTGTGACAGTACCTAAATCAATCAGCTGAATTTAAAAGAAAACTAATTCTTGTATGCTCCCTCCTTTTCTTGTTGATTAAATTTATTTCAGAACATCATTAATAATGACTTAGCAGAATAATCTTAAATTTAATACCATGTGTATTATCTCTTTTTCTCCTAAAAATATCACAGAATTTTTTTCAATTGTTTAGCTCTATGCAATATCAGCTAATGCGTACAAACAGAAAATATATATTGAGTCTTATTTATTCTGTAATTGTGACTCTTATTCTTTATTTTTTTGTGATTATTTAGGTAAAATTCCTCCAGATATTAAAAAATTTGCCAGTGAATAACCACGTACATTTAAAATTTGAATATGCTTGGTGAATCTATAAAGTATAGATTTTTGACAGTAAATATCGAAGTTACATTACTTTAACATTTTAAATAATAACAAATTTCAATTCCTAATGAGTTATATAAAAAATAAATTAAAAATTAAGTCATTTTATTATTTTTTAAAACCATTCCCAGTACTTCTACATGCCCTAAAGAGACTTCTTTACACACCAAGCCAATAGCCATAAAGTACCCAAAATGAAAACACAAACTCCAAATATATACGCCTTAGGTTTGGGCTTTTTGCTTATGAATGTCATTCTTGTAGATAGATACTCTTTTTGTACATAAAAATTGACACGTGCATGTTGAAAAGAACCCCTTACATAACCAGTAATTTCTATTAAAAATCTTTGTAAGTCAGAAAGCATAATGTTCAAAAATCTTCATACAAAATTTCACTGATCCTTTACATAAACAGGAAACAGCACGGAATTTTTGTTTTTTCACATCACAACACAAATTTTAGGAATAGGACTTAAATAGGTAAATAAGGCAGTCATATATTATTTAATTGCAGGGTATGATTAACTTCTTTGGGTCCTTTCAAAAAGTCTCAACCTACACTTATAAAGTATGTTCCCCAAAATATATGTTACTTGGTTATTTTACTGCTATTAATGGCAATTATTCTATTTAAAAAATGGAGTGCAGAAAACACAGTAATGTGTGTGTATATATATGTAATGTATATGGGATACACAATTTATCATGAGGGATGCTGGCTGTTTCAAAAACTCGGTGGCAGCTGTACTCCATGGTCTGTTGAAAATTCACTCCAGGTCTGGGAGGTGGTGCAACATGCGGTGGTACCTGGTGTGTCTACACATGTGAGTTGCCTCCCAAAGGAAAACAAGTTATAGGGGGAGAGAGAGGACATCCCAAGCACCCAAGTCTCATCCCAATACGCAGTCAGAACTTGGCCAGGGCACACATACTCCAAATCAGGATGGAGAAATGTTCTCAGACTCCCCCTTTTAACTACATCCTTGAAATGTTAAGAAATTAAATAAATATTAGCTACCTTGGAATTTTCTGCTAGGAAGTTAGCCAGATGTGTGTTTCTGCAGTAGACTGGAATTCTGGCGTTAGGAAACAAGAAAAGCTAATTATCTTTTAAAGCGGTACTGCATACTGATTCACTTTTTTGTCTTTACCATTGACCACCCCATGTAGAAGTCTCAATTTTCACACCAGAGTTTAATAAACAGATATTATATTCTCATTTTGAAAAAACACAACTACTAGCAGAATTTTTTTTTTCTCTTGCTTGCATATTCCATCATTTATTCCACTAGTACTGTATTTTGAGGATTTTTTTAAAATGGGAGGATAAGGGTGCATGTACAAAGAGGAAGCTGTTGTCTATCTTCCTTCTAGCCACAGAATGACAGCAAGAAGAAAAGGTTTCACTTCAAAACCAATGTCATTTAAAGCTTTTTAAGCTTCGCGAGCATTTTCAGATTTTCAAGGGATCAGAGAAGATGAAGCAGAACGTGCTACAAGGCATCTCATGGACTGCATGACACAGGCATCTGTAGAACTCAGAGAACCAGAGCTCAGTAAAAAAAAAGTTGGTTGCCCAGTCAGGAAGCATGCATGTCAGCCTAACTTCCAGAGGTGATGGAAATCTGGGAATCTCTAGGAAACTACTACCATTTCCCTGCCACTTCAGTCTCTTTAATTCTACACTTTGCCTGTTGTTTCAACCCCTTAGGTCTGTTCAGTTTTATAGCTGTGTTCTGCCTGAGATATCTGAAAGCTGACACTTGCTAATATAAGATACCTGATACATTTATTTAAATGGGATCATGGTAGAAGTGACTAACAAACAAATGCTTTTTCAGACATCTGGCTCACTTGTGAAAGAACTCAATTTAAAAGGGAAAAATCAAGGAGCAACAAGAACATTCAGGAAAAACAAAGCAGAAGGGGCTGGCAATGTTCCCTCTAAAGTATTAAAAACAGGTGGGGATACACTAAGACAAAGATGTTACCAAATTATCCTGTTGGTTAAGAGGCTTGAAAAAGATCCAAAGAAATAGAAGGAGGTAATATTATGCCCAATCTTTAAAAAGAGTGACAATATGGAACATAAGCATAATTGTGGCATCTCTTTCCTCATTATGGCCTATAAAACTCCAACTGTTACATCAGCTTACTCTTCAGATAGAACAGACAGGAAGAGAATAAAATGCACACTAGATCAAGTACATTCCGTTGGGCATTCAGCCAAATATAATGCTATCGTAAATATAAAAAAAAAAAATCCCAATTATTTAAATGTGTAAGATATGTGGTTAGGTGATGGAAGACAGACTGCATAAAGGCTATTTTTATAAGGTTCAGCTTTGTGACCAACCAGGGAAGATGGAAAGATTACACTGAGGAAGATCTAAGAGCTCTTAATGCAAATGACCAGCAACCAGGCCTTGGCAAAAAGAGGTACCGATAAACTGTGAGAGCAGGCACAGATGTCTGTGGTTGATAGAGCCATGGGACATGAGGAATAGAAATATCAAGTAACATATATTGTGCATTTAGTCATACTACCATATTTGCATAAGGCATGGCACACACTCAAGGCACATTTCAGGCTATTATGGGTACCCAGTGCCATCTTAGTAATTGGACTCATTTTAAAATATAAAAATCACAATAAACCTGATTTCCTGTGTTCCATATCTTGCAATCAATTCTCTGCTGTTTAATACGGTGAAAGCACCACCTAAGAGTTTCCATCAGTTGGGGAACTTGTCACATTGTCTTTCCTGTATGAGTATCTTATAAAAGATAAACTAGCACAGCAACCTTGCTCCATCTGTCTTTTTCTGTTCAATTGTTTTCAAAGAACTTAACTGTGCTTAATCTTTGAGAAATCCACCAAAAAGTTGAATCTCATGATAAACCAAGCTAACTGAACAATGAAGTACTCTGAATATTGCAATTATTTTTGCAATTTGCTTTGCAGGGGTCCTCAAGACCACCTTTTTCTGTATTTTTGCTCAAAGACAGTATGCAATATCAGAGGTATTCCTTCATATTGGATGCTGATATTTGGAACCCATCCAAACCTAAAAAGTCAAAGCTTCACACACTTCCAAGTCAAACCTGGATATCATGCTACTATTGGCTTTTTGGCCTATTATTTGGCCAAAAGGCAGAAAACACTGAGTGATTTCATTTAAATATGATCCTAAGTATGTGTTTAAGTATTAAGCCAGGCAAATACCACAATATTATGAATTATGTGCTGAGCAGTTTGCAAAGCTTTAACTCTTCGATCATCTTTTTCCACGTAATTGTGCCAATCCAAACTTCAGACTGCATTCCTGTATTATTTTTCTTTACTTTCAGTAACACTGTAACACAATACTTCCACATATTTTTTAACACATTCAGCCAGAAGTCTGAGCTTAATTTGTATGCCATAATCAAGATCTGGTACTAACTGGTCAACTGTTTAATATCAAAAGATAGAAATCCTGTCTATTGGGATTTTCAAACTTGCTTAGGTCTGAACTTGCCATTATAATGCAAGTCAAGCCTGTTTACACATCTCTGCAATTCTTTGCAATTTTCTCCAGTTCATTGTCAATTGTAACGGAGTGTGTCGATTTACATCTCTAAAGAGGTGTCTCTGGTAATTGTCCAATCTGTCTTGTGAAACGGATCCTTTATATAGGAGGGTCAAAGTAAGAACTAATGGGAATATCTGGGACCTTGCCTTGCCTTCCCTTCCCTTCCCTTTCCCTGCCTTGCCTTTCTTTGCCTTGCCTTGCTTTGCATTGCCTTGCCTTGCTTTGCATTGCCTTGCCTTTTTCCTCTCCTTTTTCCTTTCCTTTTTCCTTTTTCCTTTTTCCTTTTTCTTTTCTTTTTCCTTTTTTCTTTTTCCTTTCCTTTTACCTCTCCCTTGCCTTGCCTTGCCTTGCCTTCCCTTCCCTTGCCTTTTTTACCAGAACAAAACCCAATAACCAAATAACCAAATAACCAAACAACCAAACAGACAAAGCCTTTCTGTAAGGGTTTCCATTATACAAATGGTTCTTTTAAATATGACAATACTTAAACGCATATCTGGACCCCAGATTGTCCTATGGGGAAATACTTGTTTCACTGCTTGTTGAATTCATTTCCCCTTCCCTACAGCCTTCTCAGAAGTAACTAAGACATGAAGAGTTTTGTTGGTTGGTTGGTTGGTTTGTTCATTTGTTTGTTTGTTTGTTTGTTTCCCCCACTGATAAGCAATAGTTTAAAAAGGAAGATAACAGTGAGTTAAATTTAGAAGGGAAAAACAAGTGTTGGCAAATACTACGAACATGAATTCATTTAAGATAGGATAATAAAACATCTGAAGTTTGGAATATAACTCCATGTGCATTTATCTAAGCTAATAAATTTCTAACGGTAGTGAATATACAATTTTATTTTAAAAAAATTCATTTATTCTATCTAATTTTTATAATAGGATTGCATATCCTCATTTTGTATGTTACATGAATTATATTGGTAGTTTTTTAATATACTATGCATATTTAGGGACAGTAATATAAAAATGGGAAAATATTGGGTAACATTGACATTTTTGTTCTATCAATCAGCACTGTGAAAAAACTCAAGAGTTGCAAAAATATAAATGTTAAAGCGATTACAAGTGCATTTTACACTAACAAAATAATCTTAACAATGATTGATTCAGCTGTACATGGAGTTTTAGATGAGGTTAAATCAAATAGGTGGGGAAAAAAGAAAACTCTAGGGGTGGGAGAATGCATTTTATTTCTATCCATAAATTGGTCTAGCTATGTTCATAGCTGGCACATGTCATTTTTCATTGAAATTGAAATATATTTTTGCCTTTATTATATCATCGTTTCTCATCTACTCCACCACTCTACTGATGAGGAATATGCCTTATGAGGGAAAAGCTAAATAAGCTTTGTTTTAAAAATACATCACTAACAAAAATCAAAGCCATTGCATTTATGGAGCAGTCTATAGTACTGGTAAACACAGAGACTGATCCAAGTGACTAACTTTAGATGAAGTTTTGTTTGAGTAGGATAAGGAGGACTGGATCTGAAAACACTGGGATTTTATATACAAGTGACTATGCCATATTAGAGAATTCTTCTTTGAATTATGCTTAAAAGTATATTAGAATGTGGTGTCCCCCCCCCCCCCCCTTTTTTTTTTTGTATAATAGTTATGGACATATTTCAGTTATTATTAAGTAACTTCCTAATACACCATCGCTCATGAACACAAGAATTTTAAAACCACCACAGAATGTGAAAGCAGTAGTTCATTGTTCAGCTCTTTAGACCGCAGGGTGTGTCTAGTCGTGATTCTGAGTCATGCCTTTTCCTACCTGACTCAAACAATCTGATAGATAAGCAACTATGTTTCTCTGGGCAACAATAAGCATGTGGGTTGTATTTAGAAAAGTGGAGCAATTTTCTAGAAAACCTACCTCCAGTTTTAGTGCTTAAGCCAATAGTTTTGTTTATTGTATTGCTAAGTTCACAATGCAGTAGCCCTCCACTTGAAATAAGTAAATTTCTCAAGGAGTGAAGTGATTTGATGTTGAAAGTAGCTCCAGAATAGTCATATATACTATTCTGTTAAAAAGACCACTACCAAACACAAAACATAGACAAAAAAACCCCACAACCAATCAACGAAAAAAAAACCCACATATCATAGAAAAATTATACTCTGTTCTGCTAAAATCTGTGGTCTAGCAGTAGGAATACAAGTCAAACTGCAAAAGCTGGGGAGGAGCCTGGGAAAAAATTTCCCATGAGTTGCAACATCTGTGAACTGCTGAGTTACTGCTATGCTCTTTCTCACCTCTGTTTTTGTATTTCGCATAATTTATGTGAACATTTGTATTGATGTCCACTACAAGCACTGTGTAAGAGTGCAATGATGTTGCATAATAAGTCTCATTCATACTCATTTTAAAAGGTACAAAATTCAGTTCTGCAATAATTGTTTGGATTTCCTTCTTAAAAAGGGTAGAAATACACAAAAGGCCAAAGACTCTTCCTGATTCATTATCCTGTGTCCTCTGATATGAAAAACAACCTATCTAATCCTCATTTATAACTGTTTAACCATATCTTCTTGTCTCCAAAAATCCTACTAGGTTGCTGTTCCATGAACAAAAATAGTCAAAATTTCCTCTAACATGAATCCTAGATTCACATGTTTAACTCATATTCCTGTGCTGACCAATATTTTTTCTTCTTCATATATCTGCACTGATATATGGATATATGATTGTTCTCACATGCATTGAAGGCTTTACCTACTTGTGTCAAACTAGTCCCTCTTTTGACCTCCTCTTGTACTGTATGATCTCCCCTTCTCTTAATCTTGTAGGATATGTTCTCTGTATTTGTTTCCTTCTGAATTCTGCTGTATGGAGCCGGAATCAACAGCTTTGCAGAGAATATTACAATTTCCCTACCTGTCACACATATATGCTTCTTAAAACACATCTTGGTGTAGTTTTCATGGTATCACAATCATTATTCACAGGTATCCTGTCATGAACTAATAAATGAAGGTCTTGCTCTTATAGTTTTTCAACTTAGCCTAGTACATATACAATACTCTTGTAATTCATCCTTAAGTTCACTATCTACTTTGTATTATTACATTTCATTCCAATTCTAATTTTCAATCTCTTAGCACCATTCCATGCATTAAGTACATTGATATTCTGGCATGCAGGCATTACCTTAGCAATCATGTGTCATCAGCACATTTTTATTACTTGTTCCAAGGTCATTAATGAAATGAAAATATTAAGTAAGACTGATCCCAAGAACAATCCGTGGGTGATTCTTTCCAGTGTTTTCAGTACCATTTATTATCTTCCCCACACAGACAGTTTCTTAGATTGTTCTTTTCTTCTTTTTACCTATCTCATGCAGCACCAAAACATTTCCTTTACAGAACTCCAGGTACAAAATTTATTTTTGCCTAGAAACTGATTATCAGAAAAAAACATGTATATTTCATTGTCACATTCTAGCCCAGAAAACTTTATCTCATATTTAGTTTCTGTTCAGTTCTCATCTTTATCTATACTGACTGAAGTGTGCTCTTCAGTTCTTTCTCAAGTATCTGTTCTCAGCATCTGCTTTTCCCTCATAGTCAAGTTGTTTTCCTGAACTGCCCAGCAATTCTGTGACCTTCCCAGTAAGTAGTTGTTGAGAAAATAGCCATGAAATCTCCCTCTCAACTCTTTTATGACTTTAAATCACCACTTGCACTTCACAATTTTTTTCAACTATACCTTTAATCTATATATCTGCCTGAGTTTTATCAGCTCATATTCTATGCATTTAAAACTAATATTTCTCCCTTTAATATCTTAACCTTAGTTAAGATACTAAGTTACTAGTTAACCTTAATTAAGATACTAGGCCCATAGTAACCTTCTATTGTTTGGCTCATCATCAGTGTTTCATGATTACCCATGATAATCTTTTCTTTCCAGTCCTGAGTTTTGCTAAAGCACACAGAATCATCATGCACACACACTCCCTGCCTGCCCGCCCACCCCCCCCCCCCAATCTTGTACAAATCCTTCTGCATTCTCTTCTCTGCCTGTTTGACTCATAAACTTTTCATCTTCTGTTTGTTTGTTGAGCTAATTAGTTACCTGTTAAGATCATTTATCAATGACCAGGTGCCTTTTTCCCAAGTGGCCTCAGAGCGATGACAGAAAAAAATGCTTACCTTTCCCACATAGCTGTTGTAATACTAATTATCTCATCTTACTTCCATCAAAAAAAAATTAAAATTGCTGCCAACTAAGTTAAATGAAATAATCCTGTTTTCTAATACATTAGCTAGCTTATTTATTTATTTATTTATGACAGACCAGAGACTCACATAACTGAATGATTAATGGAAAAATTGACAGAAGTTTTTAGACACAAAATTTATAGAACTCTCTATCCCTATTTTTTAAGTGCACATCTAGCAGCAGAGAAAGTCTTCCTTCCATTGCCAGAAATCACAAGCTTCCCCATCTTGGGAGTCACCATCTTATGTTCATTCAAGAGTATTTTCTGTCCACACCTCCTCCTATGTAATAGCAGCAAGAGAGAGCTCTGGCTTCTGAAGGATCTTTATGAAGATCCTGTTCATCTGCTCTTCATCTGTGATGTTAATCTGCTCTCCTTCCTCAGATCCTTCACCCAGTGGCTTAGTGCCTCAGCCAGAGTTGAGGCTGCCATTGCCCCTGACCCCTCAGAGAAGCATTGGGGAAGGCTGGCAGCTTGACACCTGGACTTCTGCATCCTTTCTTTCAAGGTCAATCTGGATCTTCATCTGCTCTCTGGAATGTTACCACCAACTTTGTATGACTCCAGAAGTCCCACACAATCTTGATCAGTGTCTCAAGGCCTTTTTGCACCCTTTTTTCCACCAATTGTCACATTAACTGCTGAGTCAATCCTGCTCATCATTCTCCTGAGAGCCATTGCTGCTGAGTCACACCCCTTAAACTGGAAACACTTGAAGCTAATGGTGTAAACTGTTCCTAATCAGGAAACAAAGAACAGAAGCAAACACCCAGCTTTGTGAATAACAAAAAAATATTTCATTAATTACCTAATTCAAGATTCTTTATAGATTTTTTTTGAGGTATCTGTATTTTTTCAGTGAAGAATTTTCTTCTTCATATACAATGTTCTTCAGAACTTTGATTTCCATGATCTGTCACCATACTAAGGCCTATCTGTCAGTCTAACACGTCATCTAAAAGTAAAGGCTACATTTGGGGGTTTTCCCCTAGAACTAAACTTTCATTATGTTGGTCTCAAATATGAGTCTACTGTCTTATTAATGGATGAGTCATTTACCATTCCACATTTACTGTTTCTATGTATCACTCTTCCTTTTATTTCCTTATATTAGCTTTTCCATCCTTAACCATTTACATTTCTAAAAGGGTACTGCTACCCTATGAATATGGACCTATTCTGGTACCTCATCCAGGTATTCAGCATGGAACTATACTGTGCTATGCTATACTATAGCTACTTTTCCCTAGAACTATAATCTCATAAAACATGACCTTAAATATTATCTCAGACAGCAAACTTCTGTCTAGGTCACTGGCTGTTACCCATCTATGAACACTAATATTCTCATTCTTCTTGCTGTCTCATTTCATACATTACCCTTCAATGTTCAGAGAATGTCCATAACAAACTGCTATGAAACCTGGACCAATAAACCACAAAAATGGGAGCTGATCAGTTCTGTTCTTGAATCAATTGCTGATTTCTAGGATGAATCATTTGACTTCTCTGAAGATGCATTCATCATCAATGAGCTGGGGAAAGTGCTTCTCTTTTTAGACAAATTATGCACTGAAATATATTGTGTGTTGAAATTGCCTAACACTACTACATCTGCACACACAAAAAAAATCAAGAGGACAAACTCGGGAAGCAGTGATTAATTTCCTTACATTTATAATTAACAGGAAGTTACAGTTAAAAAAAAAAGTAACAAAGTCAATTTTTACATGGAAAAATATGACAGGCAATGGGATGTGCAGTTCCTTTTTTATCATCCAAACTGTTGAAGAGAAGATGCAGAGTAGTTCACAGAAATACAGTCTGGGAGAAGTAGTAGAAACCTCTAATATAATCTCAGTAGGTAAGAGCTGAAGAAAAAGTCCTAGGCCTCATGGGATCTTTAGTTTGCTGCCAACTTCTCTGAGCTGTTGTTAAGCCGTTCTTATTTCAGGTAGCATGCAGACACCTGTAGTGTTCATTCAGTTCTAAATAACATGTCATTAAGTAATGCAAATATTAATCTGTATGGAGTACTTGGTCCTATTTACGGAATCTATTTAATTTAAAATATATAGACAAAGAAAAAAGGGAAACGAAAATAATTTATGGTATAAGCGGATCTGTACTTTCAAAAAAAGTGTTGACATTAAGTGTAGAAAGAAAAAAAAACAATACATCTCTATTAAAATATTCCTAACTTTTTAATTATAAATAGTTATGGATAGTTGAAAATACTCAATGCCTTTTTACTTTTGTAATGGACAAAGTGATGACCTTATTTTCATTCAAAAAAAAAAAAAAAACAAACCACAAACAAAACAAAAAACCCCACCAAAACACAAACCAAGCCAAACCAAACCAAAACTTAAAAAAAAAAAATCTGTGTCTAAAGAATCTTTCTCCACTATAGAGATTTCAGGACAATGTTTGCACATTGTCCTGTGCCAATGCACATAAAGCATGGCCAACTCCTCTGAAATTTGGTCCCTCAAATTTGAACTGTTAGGATAAAGCAGCATACAATTTGGGAAGGCCTTGCAATTTTTCTTTAACACTAGCTAGAACTGTGAAGATGTTAAAAGCATAACATGGTGGCATTTTTTTGTTTAATTCAAGGAATAATAAAATTAAAATAATAAAAATAACAATAAAGATTGAAATAATAATTAATGAGAAAAAGGATATTTCAGTGTCAGACAACCTTAATTTCTGATTTCTGATTTCTGATTTCTGATTCCAGAACAGATGTGACTTCATATATTTGGAGAACCATGAAACTCTGATAATGGTTCTGCCCAAGCAGAAAAAGCTGGTGATATTCAAGCAAGCTGAAATAAGAAAAGATTTCTCCGAAAGGATTACTTTCTTTCCTCTTCCATGTATTTTTGCTACCTAGCAATTTTTGGAGCTATGTGCTAGATGTGAAACAGGAACAATCTGCATAATTTGCATGAGAAAGCAGCATACACCTTTTTTATGAAACTTTGAGAAGCAGAAGGAAAAATAAGGGTATAGCACACCCCCAAAGTATGGAATATAAATCACATATTTTCACTTAATGTTTCAGGCTTTGACTGTGCCTCACGTTTTTGGCAGAACCATTTATCCCAGTATGAACCTTAGCAAAACCATTTAATCATAATTTTCACTTCAGTCCATAACAGTTTGTAATGAGGGAATAACAACTGACCTATCACTTCCCTGCTAATCAGTGTTAAACAGTATGTAAACGTCTGTATACAATGTGATGCCATTTGGAAATTACAAATGAGAGAATGTCAATTAATTTATCTTATCTGAACAACAAATCACCCCCAATTCCAAGAAATTAATAACTGAGTACCAGTGGAAAAATTTGAAACTGACAGAACTGACTGAAATCAAGGAGTCTAATGATTTCATCATGTCAATGTACAGACTCTATACATAAATATGTCTATACACAGATGATGATTACATGAAATTGCTAGATACAAAGAAGTAATTGAATGTATTAAAAGTTACACTGCAAACTCTAGCCATCATGACCTGTCAAAATTCCTTGCAAGATGTTTGGGTGGAGGGACCACTCGGTCGATAAGGAATTGGCTGGATGATCGCACTCAAAGAGTTGTGGTCAACGGCTCAGTGTCCAAATGGAGAACAGTGACGAGTGGTGTTCCTCAGAGGTCGGTACTGGGGCCAGCACTGTTCAACATCTTTGTCGGCGACATGGACAGTGGGATCAAGTGCACCCTCAGCAAGATTGCCAACAACACCAACCTGTGTGGTGTGGTTGACACACTGGAGGGAAGGGATGCCATCCAGAGGGACCTTGACAGGCTTGAGAGGTGGGCCTGTGTGAATCGCATGAAGTTCAACAAGGCCAAGTGCAAAGTCCTGCACGTGGGTTGGCACAATCCCAAGCATGACTATAGGCTGGGCGAGGAATGGATTGAAAGCAGCCCTGAGGAGAAGGACTTGGGGGTATTGACTGATGAGAAGCTCAACATGAGCCAGCAGTGTGCGCCTGCAGCCCAGAAAGCCAACCGTGTCCTGGGCTGCATCAAAAGAGGTGTGACCAGCAGGTCAAGGGAGGTGATTCTGCCCCTCTACTTTGGTCTTGTGAGACCCCACCTGGAGTACTGCGTCCAGCTCTGGGGGCCTCAGTACAGGAGAGACATGGAGCTGTAGGAGCGAGTCCAGAGGAGGGCCATGAAGCTGATCAGAGGGCTGGAGCACCTCTCCTATGAGGACAGGCTGAGAGAGTGGGGATTGTTCAGCCTGCAGAAAAGAAGGATCCAGGGAGATCTAATTGTGGCTTACCAGTACCTGAAGGGGCCTACAGAAAAGATGGTGAGGGATTGTTTATCAGGGAATGCAGTGACAGGACAAGGGGTAATGGGTTTAAGCTGAAGGAGGGTCAATTTTGATTAGATGTTAGAAAGAAATTCTTTACTGTGAGGGTGGTGAGGCACTGGAACAGGTTGCCCAGAGAGGTTGTGGATAGCCCCATCCCTGGCAGTGTTTAAGACCAGGCTGGATGGGGCTTTGGGCAACCTGGTTTAGTGGAGGGTGTCCCTGCCCATGGCAGGGGGGTTGGAACTAGATGATCTTTGAGGTCCCTTCCAACCCAAACCATTCTATGATTCTATGATTCTGTGATTCTATGTTTCATTTTTATTACCTATAGCATCCACATTGCAACTACTGGTTAAGTTGACAAATAAGGTTTTTTAATTTTCAAAATTTACATTCTAGTTTTATTAAGAATATCTGTAGAACCAAAAAAGATGAGTTACGGTTCCTCTGTAACTAAACTTTTATATATGACAATATAGATTTAAATGGGTATGTCTTTTGTAAAAAAAAAAATTTAAACCAAAACTGACATAACTATTTTTGGTTCTCCAGAAACAGAGCACATAAACCCATGTACGTCAGAAGACTGCTATCATATGTACGAGATATTGGTAACTTCTATATACATCAAAAGAACCCTACAATTTTAGCTTTAAATTAAGCCTGAATGAAACAGAGGAAAGTGAAAATATTGAAAAGATTAAGAGAGCAAATATTTTATTTAAAGAATCAAAATCAGTAATGACATATAGGACTTTAAGCTCCCTTATAACAGTGAGAGAAAATATTACTTTTCTATCAATTTACTGAGTTTACTGCTCAGTTTCCTGAGTAGCAAAAGCCTTCATATATAGAATAAATGAATAAATTAAGAATGAAGAATAGACATACAGAATAAATGAATAAATGGAGAGCATAATACATCTTATTTCAGAGAGTCCAGAATCACCATATTTTTTCCTCATTGAAGTATGCTAGAAAAGTTGGTATCGAAACCTAAATATAGATAGTTCTCCATCATATTTGGCCATAAGTCCATTTACTTCTTTTAGCTGTTAGAATCATGCACACATTCTTTGGATTAGACCTGCAAAGGCAATGAAAAAATAGTATGGACAGAGAAGATAAAAGTCCAGGCTCTACATGATTGAATTTCCTGGTAAAATGGATTAAACTTTACTTTCAACTGCTTTCAAGGAGTGAAAAAAAAGTGCAACTGCAATGCTAGTGTATTGCAATGCTTTCATATTGTGCAATAAGCTATCCATGTCCACAATTATTACATAAGTGAATAAACAGAAGGGTAGGGAAAAAAAATATGGTGTTTTCAGTCATGAAATAGGCTTGCAAAGATCTCAATTTAAGGGAACTCCAATTTTGCCCTAAAATGTACATTTGTAGATAAAATTTTTCAATGTTTTTCAAAGAATTGTTTATTTTACTATAGGGAGATTGAGGACAAAAGATGCTTTTGAAATGAGATGACTTGACAGATAGTATAGGGAGGAGGTTGGTTTCCTTGTGGGGGAAAGATTTTAGAAGGTGTGATGGGATCTCTTAGAGAAAAAGTGGCTTTTTGAAACTCTCTGGAGACAGAAGAGGTCTTCAAAGCTATAGATAATAAATGAACTGCAGTTCTTTGGTCATCCGGAAAAGTCAGTGACTAGTTATTATTCATCTTTGGTATGGTAGTAGTATTACTTTCCACAAATTGCTTTTTATTCATTAGTTCTCATTTTCATTTGTGTAATAGCTGAAGAATGAGTAAAAATATGAGTTTCATGTAAAAATTCTTATGCAAAAAATTTCTTTTATTTTTTTTTGACCTATTTCATAAAATGCACATAAATCTGATTCCAGAGAAGGCTTATAAAATCTCATGAGGTCACTTACAAAACCCACCAGTCAAACTAAAGGAATAGTATTTCAAGTATATATGAGGTACCACCCAAATTAGAGGAAGGCATGTGTAAAGAATATGCAAAACAAATGTTTGTCTACAGCAAAATCAACTTTGTGTCACGTCCCAGGACACCATTTATGTGCAATTTGGCAGGCTCAATAGCCGATGCTGTAACAATACAAGTGTCTTTTACAATATTTCTTTAGCAATTCCCATGCTATTTGAGCAAGTTGCACTCTATGATAAAATACCCTGGTCGCAGCATGAGATAGTCCACTTCCCTAACTTTCAAAATTAAATTATTTACCTAAACAAAGCAAAATCCCACAAAACAGACTACAGCCATAAAATACATACTAAACTAAATACTATTTATCATTGAACACTAAACTTGTGACAGATGCATAGCTGTGGGGTAGCTGGACAGGGAGAAGCATATTTTTATATATATATTTTAGCTGTGTATTCACATTTTTTTCAGTAATAAAGTCTTGTAAGAAAAAATTTATTTGTGTTCTCTTTACGGAATCATGAAAGCCTACTTATTTGATTTATTCCACCAAAATTTGATTCAAACTATTCAGGAAATCTAAATTATCCAAATTTAGACTGGGATTACAGACTTCAGCCTTGGATGGATATCATCCAACTATTCACCTTTTGTTCTTTCTACTTTTCTTATTCCCTCTGACATCATTTTCCCAAAACTTTTTGTTACTGCATAAAGTAAGGGAAAAGAAATTTTTGACTAGATGATTCAGTGCTGCTTTGTAACTTTTGTATGGTTTACAGCTTAAATGAGTACTGAACAGACTTAAATAACCATTTCTGATGTTTGTTGGGTTTGCGTGGCAAGGTTTTGGTAGCGGGGGGGCTACAGGGGTGGCTTCTGTGAGAAGCTGCTAGAAGCTTCCCCTGTGTCTGACAGAGGCAATGCCAGCCGGCTCCAAGATGGACCCGCTGCTGGCCAAGGCCAAGCCAATCAGCGCCTCTGTGATAACATATTTAAGAAGGAAAAAAAACAGGGAGAGCTTTTGCAGCTGAGAGAGGAGTGAGAAGATGTAAGAAACTCCCTAAAGATGAAGAAGCGGCAGAAACACCGTGTGATGAACTGACCGTAACCCCCATTCCCCGTCCCCCTGTGCCGCTGGGGGGGGAGGAGGTTGAAGCCGGGAGTGAAGTTGAGCCCAGGAAGATGGGAGGGGTGGGGGGAGGTGTTTTAAGATTTGGTTTTATTTCTCATTCCTCTACTCTGTTTTGCATAGTAATAAATTAGATGAATTCCCTCTCTAAGTTCAGTCTGTTTTGCTCGTGACGATAATTAGTGAGTGATCTCTCCCTGTCCTTATCTCAACCCACAAGCTTTTCATTGTACTTTTTCCTCCCCTGTCTAGTGAATGAGGGGAGTGATAGAGCAGCTCTGGTGGGCACCTGGCCCCCAGCCAGGGTCAACTCACCACATGATGATACTGGGACAAGTTTAATCCATATTTTCCTTTCTAAGAAATGTATGGTTCAATGTCCAAAAGAAGCCTTTTTTTTTTTTTTTTTTTTTCCCTTCATTAAGTATCCTAGTTAACAGGACAGCATTGTTTTTGATGAGTCACTAAAAATATTTCTGCTAAGGGTGGCAGTGATGGAAATAACAAATGCTCAGCTAATAATGAACACAGACAATCCTATAAATATTTTAAAAATAGAAACTGCTACTAAAAAGGAATTCTTACTTAGCAGCTTCTTTCCACAAAACCAACAGCCTTTAAGTGATGTTGTTGCTAATTCAATTCCTCTCCTTAGTGTTAAAGAAGGAGGAGGAGGTTTTGCAAAAATAGAATAAGAAAACTAACTTTGCATTTTTTTTACTGTAGAAACTCTGAAAAACCGTCCATTCTTCTCTTGAGCTCATAATGTCAAACTTCCCTCTTTGAAGAACAGATTCTGTTGCTGGGCACCCTGTTCCTTAATAAGCTCTCATTAGTAGCTTGTTATTCTTTCTCTTCATGGGTAGAAAAAGCAGTTCCCTTGGAGTCCTCCCTCTGTCTTCCAGATCAGGCAGAGTTAATAGCAATAACATGTGCCTTCTCCCTAGGAGAAAACGTGAGTGATTTCTGATGTGCTGCCTTTAAGGTACCTTGTTTTCCTTAATGACACTGGCAACAAAATTATATAAATGATGGTCCTACATCCTTAGGATGTGATCGCAAGTATGAAGAAGAGTAAGGCAATTCTACATGGAGAATTCGATATCAGTGTTTGGACCTGAAGATATTTAAAATTCCAAATGCAAGAAATGCACTTAGGGTTTTCCTTTCAGGTTTTCAGACATCAAGGTTTTCTTTCATAAACTGGGAACTTAATTCAAAATTGCAGACAAGACAGAACTTTCTGGGGCTTATGAGCCACCTAATTAAGGTGTTCATGAAAAGTCTGATACAGTGATAGTATTTAGTACAAAGCCGACAAACTACTTCCAGTAGATGTGGGGATATTTCAAAGCCATTGCAAGCATAAAAAGGGAATATATAGTCAGTAGGGTATTGCTCAAACATGTACAAATCTTCCCAAATGCCAGTGATCCATGTAGCATGTTTATAGAAATGGCAGGTGCAAAGAATTTTTTTCAACCATATGAAAAAACTTTGCATTTTAAGAATAAGATCTTCACAGAATAGGAAACCAATTTATTTCCAGAACAGTAATTCATGAATACAATTGTTTCAGTCCACTCTACCCAGAAGCAGGACTACTGCTATGTACCTGGGTAGACAAATTAAAATAGGTGTCCTAACATCTTCCTGGTGGTGATGCCCTCTTTCTCAGTCTTCAGAATCTGGAAAATGGCTCCCAGTGGGGTATCATCAGGCAGGCTTCACACCCTAGTGAGGGACTAATGCATATACACTTATATGTATGTATGTATGTGTATATATATACACACACACAGATATATGGGGCAGGGGAGGATTTTGCTTAAGTATCTGTAGCACTATAATGGCAAAGACCATACATCGTTCTTTTACCACAGACTGACTGATATTTTGTTATTTATACAGCCTGTCACTCCATATGCACCTGTTTCTTTCCCTTGAACTGTTATTTTTTAATAATACACCTTATAGTATTTGCTTTAAGTAGTTTTTCTGTTGTCATATGCCTACCTGTATCAGATCTGTCTGAGATGGAGTTAATTTTCCCCATAGCAGCCCTCATAGCGCTGCGCTGTCTATTGGTATCGAGCAAGGTGTTGGTAATACACCAGGGTTTTGGCTGCTGCTGAGCAGTGCTGGCACAGCATCAGGGCTGTCTCTCCAACTTTCCCCCCACCCTCACTAGTAGGGTGACAATGGGCAAGACCATGGGAGGGGACACAGCCAGGACAGCTGACCCAAACTGACCAAAGGGATATTCCATACCATATGACCTCTGCTCAGCAATGAAAGCTAAGAGAAAGGAAGAGGAAGAGGGGGCATTCATTATTTACAATTGTCTTCTAGAGGAACCACTACGCGTACTGAAGCCCTGTTTCCCAGGAAGTGGCTGGACATCACCTGCTGATGGGAAGTAGAGAATAAATCTTTTGGGTTGGTTTTTTTTTTCCTTTTCTTCCACGTGTGGCCTTTTGTTTTATTAAACTGCCTTTATCTTGACCCACAAGGAGGTTTTTTTCCATCTTATCTTTCTCCCCTCCTTGTCCTGCTGAGGAAGGGAGTGATAGAGTGGCTTCGTTGGCATCTGGTGTCCAGCCAAGGTCAACTCACCACACTACCTTCACTATGGCATTTAATTACTTGCAAAAACCATTTATTGCTGCATATATAATCCTTAACCATGAATATTATCCCTTAATTAAAGCCAACAACATCAAATGTGTCAGCTGACATATACAACCCTTCTTAGGGATATAATTCACCAGACTTAGTTGGCTTGAAATTTAAATTTTCTGTGCCATCTAGAAGTACATTCATGTCACTGGAATTTCCTCTGTTAGTGCCTTAAGTTTTTCAGGAAAAATTTCGTCTAATATTGCTAATCCTGGTATCAATCCTTAGGTCCAATACGATGATTATTGTTCAGTCTTTCTCTAAGGAAAGAATCCTACTGTCTTCTGTTCTAAAAGCAAGGAGGACTCTGAATGGCATGGAGGTGAGAGGAAGGTCGCTGAACTATAAAAAGGATTTGTCTTTTGTCCTAAATCATAGCCTCAAAACTTTTTTTTTTTTTTTTTTTAACTCTACTCCTGAAACATCAGTTGAATAGATGACTTCACAGGTTAGAAAACCCCATACAGAAAACTGAAATGAACTCAACAGGTATATTATAGTTTAAGAGAGAGTAGGGAGAAACAGGTGATAAAATATAACACTTCTCCTACAGAGTTACACAACCTGCACAGTGTTTCTACCTAGGAAAATCAGCCATGTGGGAGTCTTAATATTTATATTACAGAACCAGGTTTTGTCACCTACATAGGGAACATGTAAAATATATATATAAGAAAAATTACCAGAAACACTGATAAAGGAATAATGTTACACTTTTTCCTTCTTTAAGTCCCATAGGAATGTTATTCTTTCTTCACCACAGAGAATCAGTCAGGAGGACTGTCATGGAGAGTGAAGCACTTCAAGAAAGAGGAGAAAGTCTTCCATCTATATTCTCCCAAGAGAACCCAGGAATATGAGGTCCTGGGTTATCTAATGAGCTATTGAGTGAGTCCCAGGCAGACAGATGCCCTCTGAGAATGCGAAGGCATACAAAATCCCTAAAATTTGTAATACCCATTCATCTACCTAATGACATTGGCCAAAGGATATCTCTTGACTGCTGAGTACGATCTGCAGTCTAATTCATGTTAGTGGAACTTAGCATGAACTAATCTGGTGTTAAAGTACCAAAGGAACTCTACTGCTAAAACCCTAATACCTGAAGTCCTTAGAGTTGGGTGGCAGGTGAGTAAGAACTTTAAACAATGTTGCTTAACACTAGGTACAAAAGAGCAAGATCAAAGATGTTCATTTATCTGTGTCCTCTTCTTCAGACCTACCTAGCTAGGTCTGAAGACTTTCAAAGACCTCGTAAAAGCACAGTGTCTAGAACTTCTCCATGGTCTCACCATACTGATTCATGATATTTTGCCTCCAGTAAAAATATTCTCAGTTTAAAATGTGAAATACAAAAGAACCCATTTGCTGCAGACTGAATGAGTTGCAACAAGCAATTCCTGGAATTAAAATCCTAGGGTTGAACTTGGGTTAGTTTATTTTCAAATGTAGGAATATTGCTTACCCCAGACTGAAGCTAGATACAGATAAAATTTCAGAAAAAGGAGACCAAACTGCAAAATCATCTCAAAGAGAGGAGATATTTTAAGTTTTTCCATTATTCAGTGTAGTATGACTACATTCAGATCAGCTGATTACATAAGGTAATGCTTATATTTTTTCAGAAATACACAAGATGTGGTAAAATTCCTCATCATTCTTTTCTTCTAAAACGATTGTTTCTGTATGATCCCTTGATACAGCCCTATGCCTAGAGATACAATTGAAGTCTTACTAATTAATGACTACAGAATAACTATAAAATTAATTAGTAGGTAATTTTCTTCTGTTAGCATATTATTTATATTATGCTAGTTCCCACAATGTACTAAATTCTGTACCTTCATTGAATATTCATTCCTCTAGGTCCTGAGAGTCCATAGATTGTATTCTCACAACAAACTATTAGTAACCGACAACTTCTACTCAGATTCTGACATGCGTTTAGTTATTTTTATTGTATATCTAAATCTGATGGGATAATCTGTTTATTTGAAGAAACTACACTTAATATTCATGCTAAAATTAGAGACTTTTGTGTGATTTAAGAGTTCAAATCTTCTCTTTGGAGAATGTTTATTATTAGACACTTATGCTTGCATGATTCTATTCATATTTGAACAGTAAATAAGAATAGTCATAAGAAGCCAAAAGAAAAGAAAATTAGATTATGTAAAGAAAGTTACTTTTTTTCAAACATGTAATAATTTATTCACTTTTTTATTGATTCATCTTGAGGCACTTATTCAGCATTGGTCTTGAAACAGGGAGAATAGGCAGTTTTTCCAAGACCTTTGAGGAACTCTTGTCACCGTCATAAAAAAGTCACAATTTGATTAAACACTTATTAAGTTTTGCCACTGTTAAGCTTATTTCTATCTTTTTTATAAAGCAGAAAGAAACAGTATTTTTAAAATAAAAATTAACACAAGTAATATGTTTATCAGCTTTGGTTGTATTGCATTCTTATTCAAATGTTAAATTTACTGATATTTTCTCATGGGTAGTTATTTCAGTATCAACTTGATCCGAAATGTTACTCAAGACTACAAAAAAATCTTAAAATTAAGAATTAGAATCTAATTATTCTTCAGCATAACACCATTTTGGTTCATATTTTCTTTATTTGACCAAGAAATGTCAGTAGATGACATCATGTCTGAGAAAATGTCAGAGTAAGCAGGAAATATTCTTTGGCCAATTAAAATCACTCTTTGAGGTGATTCCACTATTGCTGGCATCACCAATAACAGAAAACGTAATTGTCTAAACATGTGCAAACAACATTTATTTTACTTTTAAATAAAACAAAACAAAAACAACTAAGAAGAAACTTTTTATTAAACAGAATATTGTATTGAACACTGTGCTATGAAAGCATACCTGCTCCAAAGGGCACGTGGCATGTGGTAGTGGATTAGGAAAGATCAGCTTTTTCTGATAAACTCCCTGTGATGTGGCTGGTAGAAAAAGACTTACAAAAAGCAAGTAGAAAATTACCAGCATCTATCACAGTGAGAATAAAATGTAACAAAAGCCTTTAAAAGCTGTCACAAAGAACAAACAATTCTTGATCCATAGTAGTTAAAAGAGGTCTGTAAACAAAGCAGGTTTTATTTTCATTTCAAACAGTCCTGTGATCAGACTGAAGTGAGATAGCAGCTGCTTAAATAGAGTTAACAAGCCAGATACTTCAAACTCAATAAAATGCTACTGTACAGTATGGTGCAGCAGTTTGTTTTTAATGAAAGTCAGCTTTCTGGCTGCAAACAACTTGTGTTATCAGAACTTCCATATCAGCACTTGAAATTCCACAAAGAAGGAATTGTTAACACTGATGGTGAGAAAGCAACATATTTTAGGCTAAAAAATTAGTGTTCAAATAGGCTACAGGTTTACTTTGTCTGGTGATTCTTTTGTTACCAATATTTTCAGATGAGAGTACTCATTTTTATTTGAAAGTTGCTAAAAATGGATGCCAAATCACTGAACTTTTGTGTATAAATATATAAGGATTGTCAGAATTGTTAGAAATTATAGTTGGTTTCAGTTGATCATAACAGTTAAAGTTTCCAATCTGTCACTGAATTATCATTCAGGAAAAAATCATCCTCTGCTTTTCCACTGGCCATGATGTTCCACCTGCCCAAGTCACACTGAGCAGTTTATAACCAGAGACTGAGGTATGAACTGCACGTATATGAGAAATTTCACTTTAATGATCTCCAGTTTCAATGGTACAACAAGATTTATCACTTTAGGAAGTTCCATTTCCAGGTTAAACAAAATAATTCCAGTTTGGAGAAACATGCAATATAGGATGAAGAGAGCTAAGAGAATATAAAAATTAGGCAGAATGACATGGAAATCATGACTTTGCCTTATATGCCAGGCTTATCACTACGAATTTTGCTTCTAAGTCTCACCTGCACTCTACCTACTGGCCTGTTACACCATACTGTACCTAACACATTTAAGTGAAAAGATCTAACATGAGTTTAACAAAAAATGAAAAATTTCAAATATATTTTTCCTATGTCTTCCCCTTGAAATAATTCCTTTCCAATTCACTTTCTCACAGACTTCCCACAGATTCTCACCAGAAGGCAAGATGAGGACCTTGGACCACTGACATACTGAGGGTTCACTATTTAACTACCACTAAATGCTGCCACTGCATGAGTAAAATAACTATTTCAAGCCCCAGATTAAATTTGTTACCCTCACCATGGTACTTTTTCTTTACCTTGCACCATTCTCTTTTTTCATGAAAATTTGTCTCCATCATGACCATTTGTGGTTACTGTAATGTACTCAGATATTATTCCTACAAGCATGTCATCGTTTAGCCCCGGCTGACAACTAAGCCCCACGCAGCTGCTCGCTCACTCCCCCCCACCCTGGTGGGACAGGGGAGAGAATCAGAAGAATGAAAGTGAGAAAACTTGTGGGCTGAGATAAAAACAGTTTAATAGGACAAACACAAAAAGGAATAATAATAATAATAAAATACAAAACAAGTGATGAACAACACAATTTCTTATCACCTGAATCAATGCTACGCAAGACCCCCAGCTGCCCAGCCTCCCAGCCCACATGCACAAAAAAACAAGACAAGGAATTCACTCACCACTTCCCATCGGCAGGAAGGTGTTCGGCCATCTCCAGGAAAACAGAGCTCCATCACATGTAGCAGGTACTTGGGAAGACAAATGCCGTCACTCTGAAGTCAATGCTGCGCAAGACCCATGGCTGCCAAACCAGGCCCCCAGCCAACACGCCTCTCAGCCCACCCCAGTTATAAATGGGACATGACGTTTTATGGTATGGAATATCCCTTTGGTCAGTTTGGGTCAGCTGTCCTGCTGTGCCCCTTCCCAGCTTCTTGGGTGCCCCCCGCCTTCTCATTAACAGGGCACCATGAGAAGCTGAAAAGTCCTGGACTGCTTGGCAGCAACTAAAACCATCAATGTATTATCAACATTATTCTCATCCTAAACCCAAAACACGGCACTACACCAGCTGTCAGAAAGAAAATTAATTCTAGGCCTGTTGAAACCAGGACAAAGTACCATAGAAGACCCTGTGAGGTAATCAATAAATCTGTGTTGAGAATAGTTTCAGAAGTGTACAACAGATGAGACATGGGTCAACCACTGAACTAAGAAAAGAGCGTAAACTATTGGAGAATATTCATGGAAGTGAGAGAGTCAATCCTGTGCCAGGCATGGTGCAAGAATTTTTTTTTGTAAGGGAAGAGAAAGGATTAAGGAAGCAAGTTTAATTCTAGCATTCCCTAATTTTTGATAGCTTAACTTTGTAGCCCTCACAATGTGCTTCATCACAGCATTTTGAGTACAGCATATAATGCCTTTTGACATGTATAAACATTCTTATGATTAGTAGCCACAGGGTTTATTTATTGTTATGAATTGTGTCCAATCCAATTTGGTTTCATATTGTCTAATTCCCAAGTATCTTTTGCTGCAAAGGGAATCTTGGAAATCTGTAAATGTTAGGGGCTAGGTTGAAATAGCCTGCCTTGGCAAATCACTGAAACATATCTGTCAAGCACAGCAAAAGCCTTGTAAAATGCTCCTCTGCTGTAGGCCATAGAATGGAGCTATAATAAACTCTGACCCATAAAAAGTCATGTAAACATTATAACCTGTTTTTACTAGCCTTTTAAGTGCCAGGAGCAATTGATCTTATATGACTTAGGTCTTTCCAGCTTTCAAGTCTCCATGAGCACCTAGGATCCTACATGGGTGTTCAAGTGCCTCTGGCTTTGGAAGCCTAAAATAGGAACAGATACAGTGCTATCAGCTATTCAGTTATTCACTCCAGGCAGATGTTTGATATTTCCAACAGAAAACATTTAAAAATGAAGCACCTATGGAAATCAGCTGACTGCTTCTGTATGGTTAATCAAAATAAATGCCCACGCAATTTCGAGCTGTTCCCCTAAATTGCTTCATCTGTCATACTGGAAAGAAGGGGCAGGGGGGCAGGAAGAGAAAAAAAAAGAAGAAAAAAAGAAAAATGTTTAAATTTAGAGTAACCGTGTCCTTGCCTTAAGGCTCTCTGATCATGACAGCTTCCCTAAGGTTCAACATTGCTATTTGTTTTGAGAAAAATGCTGCAAACCTTAGTCCTCAGGGGAAACTAAAGTTCACTTCAATGCACTTAAATGGGATTTTTGCCTGAGTAATAGCTGAAGGATTTAGCTCACTGCTAACTTCATGAACAAACAACATGAATTTTACAGCTTTTGATTTCTGCCAAATACTTGCTCCATTAAATTGCTGTGGGAAATCAGCCATACAATTAAAAACTATTTTACGCTTTCAATAATGTTAATGAAGCAATTGTGGCTTTCAGAATTTTATATATGTGTATATATGTGTGTGTCTGTGTTTGCCGCCACTGCAGCAGCTGCTGTTGGCCTGAAACACTTCTTAAATACATAGACTTAGCAATGGAGGTGTACGTGACTCTGATGGTCATTAAATCTCATTAAAAGAGCTAAAAAACCCTCCCCTATACAGACTGTTGCCATAACATGCACAAATTTGCTACTTATTAATATATGTACTCTATTCCTTCCAATCAGGTTAAAGAAAATAAAATATAGAAGTAATGAGGAGGTAGTGTTCAGAATTTGAAACTGCTTTCCAGACAGCTTATATTTCCCAGCAAAGTTTTGACACCACATTTGAATATAGTGTTTTTACATGCCAGTGTCTAGAACTGGATCTGAATGTAGAAACTTAGATCTATTGTTTGTTTCAGTGCATTTTTCGCTTTTGAATCCTTACACCAGAAAGCCTTTTGGATGAGGAACAGGTTTTACTTCAGTAGGAATTCTCATGTAAACAGCTGGCAAAAAGATCTCCTCCAAATAATAAAATTCTTGTCTTGCTGTAAAAATACAAGATTTTGATTCTGAGAAGTAACTACAGAGAGCTGAAAAATTCGTTAATTCTTTTCTGGGATGTAATACACACTTTCTGTGTATTTACCTTTGAGATTCAAATTTAGAAAGAATGGCTTGAACTTCAGAAGAGATGAATATGCTTCTCTACCCAGAGCCAGAGTTGCAGTGATCACCTCAGGATTACAATACCCATCTTTGGAGTATTTCCATTTTCAGTGCTCTTCCACTTAAAGGGACTCGCAAACCTGATTTGAGTGGCTAGGACCCATGAGGGAAAGTGCAAGGACATTTGGACACCTGAGATGGGAATTTGCAGGAAGTGGCTTCCTGAACACAGAATGACATAAGTAAACAAACAAAACATATTTGAATAAGGAATTCCCTAGGATAGTCTGTCTATGGTTGAAAAATGGGAACTCAAATTTCTTCACAAGAAAAGAAAGATCTTGACTGTAAGTCTTCTGGATTTAATACCTAGTACTATTTCTGATCAGGTTTGATAAGAGTTAAAATTTGTTCTGAGCCCAACTCCTAAATCAGGCCCTGTAGGTAATTCATGTAGGAGAATCATCATTTAGAGCATTTCAAAAGGCACTGAACTTTCCAGCACTCCTGGTATTTCAGTGATTATGTCCATGATCTCCTCCAGCAACTTGGGCCATCAAAATTAACCACTGAAAATTCAGGAACAAGTGGCTGTCAGAGGTATATAAAAATATTGGAAGTAACAAGAAACATTTACTCATGCAAATCTCTCTCTCCAGTATCTAACTACCACTTCTAAAACTTTATTTTGCATTCATGATTTCCCACTTCCATATTTCTATCAAGTAAAGGCTGAGGGGTTCTCTCATTGCCTTTTTACAGAAGTGCAATTCTCCAATACTACTTGCATTTGGGAAGTATCAACACTGCAAAATAAATTATTATTCTTCCTTTTTTTCCACCTTTTTAACCAGCTCACATAGCATTTGCACAGTCAGTCTGAATAATTTTCTTCTCACAATAGAGAGCATGTAAAAAGTTGCAGTGTTTTCAGTTTGTGGAAATTGTTTCATTGGTGCAGATACAGAAGTGCTAGCAAACTCCTGTTCATATTTAGCTGTTCCTGAAAACAGAACTTGATATTTAAATCCAAACAGTATGCTGACATCTTGGGCTGGCTGGTGTGAAATTTAATTTGTGCTGTTAAGCCTCAGAAGACTGGGGAAAACATAAGATGAACAATAGCTGTTAAACTCCAGTTTTACAGTATCCTTCAGAAATTAAACAGCGACTCTCTGCCCTATGGACTAAATGTTCCTTTAAGGGCCACACATCTAGGTGCTATACCTGAAAATTGGATTTGACCTTTGGATTTTTATTCTACCCCTTCCAATGTACAGCTTTTTAAACACAGCATTTGGAAACAGAACAGAGCAGGAGAAGAACTCTATCCTGGCCTCAACAGTTATATTCCAAGACTTCCAAATTTATTTATTTTTTCATCAACCTCTTTTTTGTAACATTAAAAAAACCCTCTGAAACCAAACTTTTTTTATATACCTCAGACTTCTTCAAAATTGTCCTGTATTTATATTCATGAAGTTGTCCTAAACAAACAAGTACCTTCCCCACAACAAACACTTGCAAAATGAATTAATAAGTACATAAATTCAAGCATGCAGCTCTCAAGAGGCATTCATAATGTCAAGCAAGTTTGAACTAATTAAAACTTAACTTCTAAACAGGGGCATGGTCAACTACCTCTGGAGAAATTAGCACCAGGGGGAAGAATGGCATTCCACCAGTTTTTGCCAACAGATCTCTATGCCAGCACTTTTGAACAGATCAGTTGTTTGTTCCTTTGTGCTAGCTTAGTGCAGCTCTCCTACATGCCCTCAGCTCCAGAACATCAGAGAATTTGCAAAGACAAAATAAACACATTTTTGGTGTCAACACACTTCACATTTCCCACCCAGTAGCAATATAGTAACTTTCAACTTCTGAAGTTGATTCTGAAGTCTTGTGTGGGTGAGCTGAAAACTAAGTTCATCATATCAAGAAATAAACTGACTGTGGAAACTACTGGGATTTTTTTTTTTCTTATCTGCCTTCTTATTCAATTAATATGAATTACCCCCAGCTGCTTAATTCGAATCAATGCTGCAGGAGTTTGAAAAAGCCTGTCACTCCCTAGCAGCGTTAGCTGCATATACGTCATATCCTTACATTTGAATAAAGGGCTTTATCTGAATGCTCTGAAAATTTGTGACAAAAGCAGCGTGATGCTGAACACTGATTTCTGCTACAAAATCAGTTCACCTGCCAGAAGGAAGGCTGAATCATTGAGACGAAACAACTAGGTTACTGGCAGTGTGACTAGACAATATTGCCAGGAGGTCAAACAGTATCAGGCTATTCCAGATGAGAACAAAAATTTGGGAATGTGATGTGGCAATATAGAGCTTTGTTTCCTAACCACACAGAAGCAGATTCTCCTATCTTACTTCAACCAGACCGCTTCCCCAATAGCTAATCATTATATTCAAAATTATATTCATTCATTTTAGAAATATCACAGTGTTTCAGTCTTCAGTTCACAAATCACACTAGTCAGAACCACAGACGTTGGTATCTTGTCTGTTATTTGGATGCATCATATTTTCATTGTTTCCATTTTCCTCACTCTACATACTCCTCCTCAAACCTATACTTGTACAACAGAATATACCTCTATCTTTATCCTTTATACCCTATCTAAAATTTATTTTACAGGAATTGCAATTAACTTCTACAAAATTTTCCAAACTCCTTCGACATTCAGTGATGAACATCGTATTCAGAATTCTTCCTTCCATCAGATTTTCTCCATTTTCTCTTAAAGTAAGTGTCTTTCTTCTAGAGCTAAGAACCTTTGTTGAAATTTCTTCTGGAATCGTCCTCTCTTTGACTCCACTTGCTTCTGCAGTACAAAGATGCTCTAAGCAATCATTTAAACTAAAGACATTTTCAGTAGTGCAAACTACAGTATGCTTATACCTTTTTCTTAACAGAGATTGGTTCCTATACCTTTTTAATCATGTTAGTATCTTTAATTTTAATGTACGAGTATTATCAGAATAATTTAAAGATTTTAGTTAGTTATATTTATATATAAATATATATATTCATTTTTTAAATACTGATAAAATATCATTAGTCAGCTTTAGAAAGGTGTTGCCAGGGACTTTGTGCAGTAAGTAAAACTTTTTAATTGTTAAGGAACAAAACTGAGATTTCAAAGCAGGATAAGATTCAGTCTAGCAAGATTAGTAAAACCTTCCTAATCTGACTTTGGAGGTGAGTCAGCAGAAATAACATTTCATCTCTGGGAATGGTCCCAGCACTTGGTAACTCCTCACAGATGTGTTAATCAGTGGTTAACTATAGCAAGCTTATTATTGGCCACACGTATGTGGAAATTTATTTTTGCCTCTGACTGCAGTTATACTACTTTCCAATACCTTTCCAAGTAATAAAAGCCCTCAGGCAAACTGCTTGATTTGGGTTCCTGCTAACTTTCACCTGTCCCTAAGCATGTGGAAATTCTGCATTTGTTTTGATGGGAATTATGCTTTTCCAGGTATAGAAGAGTCCTTTCCTTCAGGGCATGCACATAATTACTATATATGGCAACTAACAGTGGAGTAACAGATGCTTTGTAGGCAAATAAACTACTGTTTCCTTTAGTACAAAAATACTAACTCTGATGGTCTCATTGGACACTAGGCTTTGCCCTCTGATCTGATGGCTATTTTGAAATTTTCATTTGAAAACCTCTCATGTCATCTGTCTCTGTGGTTTCTTCTCACAGATATCCTCAATAACTCTCCATAAAGAGATGCCCTGTGGTGTCTTGCCTTTGCTTGAAGTATCTTTATATTTTTTAATTCTGCCCTTCCCTCATACTTTATTATAAACAAAACAAAACAAACCGACCAAAAAAAAATTAGAACATCTTGTGGCAGAGCTATTTTGAGCTAAGTGAAACTAATTTACATGGCAACGAAGACACAATATGGTCAGTGTCAAACAGTTCAAACATATGCCTCACTTCAAAAAGAACAGAGGGAACTTCTTTTTTTAATATAGTTGCCCTAAATTTTTAATAACACAAATAGTTTCTTCATAGTTATCCATTTGTACGTCTCCATTTCCATTTCTGTTTTTTTGAAGAAACTTTCCATATCATTGTGCTGAGTAGACATACATTGCCAAGAACTGTACCCTGTTACATAGGTATACATTACAAGTATGTATTTATAAACATTTTGTTTATGCTGTTGATTATGTCTTTGCACAAGCAAATATTATATATATGCATATATAAAATATATTGTACTAATATTCAATACACTGCATTGTCAAACCCAATCCTTACCTGGGGAGAGTGTGTGCATGTACACACGTATATGCATACATATAACTGTATGTATGCTTCTATGTCTATATACCTGTATATGCAGTTTAAGTCCATGTGCTTAAACTATTTGGAAGCAAAACACTTCTTACATTTTATAGGACAATAATCTGCTTTTCCCTTTTAATAAATTTTGTAATCAGACACAGTAGCTGCACGTAGCCTGAAAAGGCTCCATATAAAGTAATGTTTGAAAATAATCTAAATTATATTTCTGTTTACACATACTTTCACCTGAGGCTAGTTGACGTGTAAAAGCCAGGCCATTTATACTGCTTAGGGCCATTTCTGTTATAAACAGAGCAGAGAAATACAGAGTCATTAGTCATTTCCAAAATACAGATTAAGTTGCCTTTCATGCACACCACACTAAAATGCATAAATAAATGAGATTGCCAACCTAATTTTAAATTTGATTTTTGTACTAATTTTCCTCACAATACACTTCACCAAATTGCATAGCTTTCTTATGAATAGGCCCTTTACTATTAGAGATATACAGTTACTTAAATTAACAAGATCATGGGCCTCAGGCGAGCTAAAAATATTAAGGGTGATTAATTAATGTTTAATCTATATTTTTGGGCAACAAATTCAATTTTGCATCATTGCTGAGTCTGGTACAATGTCAAAACATAAAGTTCAGTCTTCAAGTTCCTGAATACCTTAGACTTCGTGTGAAGCAAAAGTTGAGAAAATTTAACACACAGCAGTATTTTTGCATCTGAAATTAAACTGTTATGATTCAAACTGGAATATATGTTTCATTTATATGCCTAATGATATATTATCTGTTTTCATTTTAAATATATTAAAAAAAATGTGAACCCAAATTGTTTCTTTTAAGGACAGCTAAATAAAAGTGAGTTTTTGTTTCTTATGCTGGCTCCCTACAGTACTGCACACATTGACACTCACAGGCCATTGATAGGTTCTCTGCATTATTTAACTACTCCTGCATGTGTATGCAAATTGATTTTTTTCCATTGTATCCTACTGAGCTCTCCAGCTGGTTGTATTGAAGGGGATCTGTACAGGTGCCTTCCATCATCTTATCAAAAACAATAGACTAAAATATAGCATATTGTCTTAAATGCCAGCTTTCTACTTATGTGCATAGTCTTCAAAGGACAGAGTAAAGGTAAGTACCATTCTCTCTAAAGCTACAGGAAGCTGCAGAGTAAAACAGTTCCTTCTAGGTACACTTTTTTTCTTTTTTCTTTTTTTGTCTTGCCCTAAATGTTCTTTCTGGTACTCTTCTGTATCTGCCAAAATATCTGCTGCAATATTGCATTCTTTAATGGTGCCATAGTTTGTATGTACTAAAACTAGCATAGGTAATCTTTGTTTATCTGGTACCTTATTCCCAAGGAGCTGTAGTCGTATTAGGGATTCATATATTGCTATGACACTTTAATGCAATTGCTCTTAGAATTTAAGATACTCACTTATTTAATGGGGATACAGGAAAACTATCTAAAATGAGCTGCATGAAGACTGGTGACATTGAGAAATGTGTAATATGCTTCCCTTCAGATGAACTCTAAACTTTTCTAAGTTCTATGCTGTAAGATTTGGACTTTTTTTTTCTTTTTTTTCTTTTTTTTTTTGTTTTGTTTTTTTTGTTTTTTTAATACAGCAGAAGTTAGATTCACAGTAAAGGTTTTGACTGTTGTGATATCTGACTTTTCTGAAGAACAGACTTATTCTGTGGGGATCTGAGAACATTTGAGAGCTTAATTCACTTCCCATTTAGTTCAATGAATGAAATTCCATTAATTTCAAAGTTGCAGAATCAACCCCCAGATAAATAGCAACACTAAAGCAAGTCTTGTAATGCTAATTCCTGGTACTTATAAACCCTGCATTTAGTTTTTATTTTGAAAGAACAGTGAGCCAGTTTACTCAGTACTGACAGTATTCTGTCTTCAAAACTCCTTTAGAAACAGCTCGCTTGCAAATCTAGCTGCACAGAACAATGTTCCTCTTTTCTTCTTGCCCCCAAACTTAACTGCAGGTGGTCAATGGAGCCCATAGCTAAAAGTGGTCACTGCATGACTTGTCCTCATACTGACTGGCACCATGATATGGAGTCCCTCTGAGAGCCATTTTATTAGAAGATAATCAAAAAGTCCCACTCTCAAAGTCACAAACGTCGCTTTCACCTCCTGGTCATATCACTGCAGGTATCTGTCTCCAAAGCCAAACTACAGGCTGACTAAATAAATTAGAGATAGTCATAAGATGCTACAGCATGATTCCAGTTTACACAAGTGAGTTAGTACATCATTCAGATTCAGCCTCAAAACTGTACCCAGTATTTCTAGCACTGCTCAGAAGTATGAGGCTTTTGTTTCTTGAGTGCAAACTGTATTCTTCCTAAACCCCTTTTTTTCATTCTCCGTTCCTTTATCTTCATTTTCTTCTTGCCTTAATATAGCAGTGGAACTGCTGTATTGTAAGGGGATAACAGTAACTCAGAACTCATCATTAGTATTTACTGATTTTGGAATGATCTGCCTCCTTCAGGCTTTTATTTTAACTCCACTGCCTCATTTACAGTGAACTACAATCACTTAGAGGAATATTCTTAATTTTGGTTTGTATTCACTACCAGAAAGTAATTTAACAACCAACTACCAGTTTAGATTTCTAATACTTCAGTCCTCATGCCTCACCTCTACAGTTCTCATGTCTGACACCATCAACAGTTCTGCTATACTCTCCTGGATACACCAGGATATTACTAGATATTTTCCTCCAGTTTTGAATGGAGACTTAACTGGGAATTATCACTCTAAAAGTTATCACCCAAGTTAAAAAAGAAAAAAGTAAGTCTATTGAAAAGTAGCGAATTAATCTTCATGGATGGAAAGTCTAAAATTTTAAGATTTTTTTTTTTTTTTTCCAGTCTGCATTGAGTTAAAACCTTGAAAGCATGAAATGTAAAGCCATTAAAGGCATACTGCTCTTATTCACTTAAAAAGTGACCCATAGCAAAGGGCATTTGGCTAGTGTGTGGGCAACAGGTCTTCCTCCCTGTATTAATTCAGACCAGAGAGCTGAACAAGGGTCCTTTGTATGTCAGATGAGGTCTCTCATGTATTGGCTGTTGAAGGGAGATCTCCTTATTCTTCTCGATGGAGCTATTTCACTTTGTAGAACTACATGTCTGGCTGATGGTCAAGCAGAGTGCTCCTCTGGGAGGTTACTCTAATATCTGAACTGTGGGTTTGAATTGGCCACCACAGCTGTGAAGAAGTATCTATGATTTTCCAGGCAAGTACCCTCCCAGTTGCATTATACTGGAGTATGTAAGTGTTTATTTCTCTTACACCAAGCAATCCATTCTTGTCAAAACAGATAGATTCCTGTGAAAATGATTATATCAGCTGCTTTTTCTTCTCTTTTTTTTTTTTTTTCCCTTGGAGAAAAAAAAAAATTGCATATTTGGCCATGAAGTGTGCAATCAGTTTTAATAGTAGGTGCTAATCTCATCAGTGCATGCCATTAGGGAAACATAATCACAAGTACCAGTCCATCATTTATGAAACTCATTATACATCTTGCATCAGAAAGGTTAGTCTCGAGTGTCTGGTATACAGACACTCAAGCTCTGAAAGCTATTTTTTAATGTACCACACCGCACAACTGTAGAGTCAAGTCCATCATTCTTTTTTGGCCTGGAATGTTTAAATCTAAGTGTTCCTTTGGTTTCAGCAGTAGAGGCTGAATTTTAGCTACAACTGATCCCTGCTGATGACCCTGTGAGCCAGGTGTAAATAGCCGTGATTTGTTACACTTGGCCTCTGACTAAAGGTGAAATTTTTGGAATGTCTAAAGAAAATCCCTTGAGCCATATTTTAATTATGTTCACATGGAGGGGGAAAAGTATAGACATTAAAATAAGTAAATAAATAAATAAATGAACTATCACTTTAAAACCTCAAACCTCCACAAACTCTCTTGAATTCAAGTTTTGAAAAGAAGCTTTGAAGATTGCACTTGATCATGACCTCAGATGAATATCAATGGCATAAGTTTTACAGCAGAAAAGAACACAAAGTGCAAGTGCAAAAGCACTTCTAAAGGTGCATGTATTAATTATACATTTTTAGCATCTCATTCTTCAGTGACAAATAAAAATTGGTTATTAGAATCGATTAGACAGACAGTGTCAAGATAACTTGTTACAGATCTTCCATCACCCGCTGATCTAAAGTAATATTTTACAGAAGTATGCGCTTTTTAGTCCTTCTAACAATAAAGGGAGTGCAGAACTTTTTATCACTAAAAAAAATTTTGAGAAATAGTAATGCAACTTCTAAGAATGGTTCACTGATAAGATCCTTAGCTCAGCCCTGAAGAGTTGAGTTGAGATCCTTCTTTCTTTTTTCACAGAGATTGAGTGTGTCTGAAAAAGATCATGAGGGAGTAAATTCAGTTATCTTAATTTAGGCACCCAGCTTGCCCAGGCACATTTGAGTGACCAGTCAAGCAATCTTTCAATTTCCCTGTAAAGAAAACAGAGAGAGAGAAAGTGATTTTGAAGCCATGAAAATGAGTGAAAATCTTATCTGCTTATATTTAGATACATACATGAGATATTTAATCCTTCTAAGAATCCTACCTCTCACTGATAACTGTATAAGTGAAGTACCTTATGAGGACAGCTTCACTAGGCATTTAGTTAGATGTCTGCATTTAGCACCCTATGTCTGAAATAAATTTACCTGGATCTCGTAATTTCCTTTTGGTAACATTACAGCAGATTGAAGTCATGGGAAGCTAGCCAGCTTCCCATAATAACTACTGAAGTTATTATTGTGTATTGCATGTCAAGGTACCTAATCCAACTCAGATAGTGGAGAGGGAGTCTGAGTACTGCCTTTGAGTACTTTGGCTTCATTTTGGTTTATGGTTTGGTTTGGGGTTTTTTTTCCCCTAGAAAGGCTCCAGACATTCATTTATGAACTGGACTCTTAAACTTGAGAAGTCAGTTTAAGTAGCAAATGGAAAGAAGATGAGAGCTAATTCTTGTAAAAGGATGATGACCTTAAACTTTGACTAGGGGACTCCTTGACAAAAGATCCTTGTGGAGGCTGAAATTTTGTTTGTCTTCCAGGGATCATTGTAAAAGGTCATGTAAGACCAATTAATGAAAAGTTTGTAGTGCAGAAAAGTGTTGGAGACTGGGCGACAATAAAAAGAGTCATCATTGAGTGCTTGCTCTGTTCTATGATTCACCCCTAAGCATCCACTTTTGGAGAATGGATGCTACAGTATTTTGTCATCCTTATAATACTGTATATTAGTTAATGTTTTTCAGAGTTCGGTTTCCCTATGTACCAAACTACTGTGCTGCACTGATGTTGCTTTAGCGAGGCCAATAATAACTTTGTGCACAAAACTTCTGAATTATTCTGATTGCAACTGCAGTAGTTGTAGTCCTCAGTAGTCTTTTACAGTTTTCCATAGAAGTAGTAGTTTGGCAGCATACCATTATTTTCTTCTTACACTTAAAAAATTCCTGTCTATTCTGTACTCTTACTTCTGAGGAGCCGTTCCTCACAGAAAAATATAAATCCTGTCCGTGGGTATGAACGGATACTGTACTTGCATGTTCTATCAAAAAAATACCCCAGGAAACACTGTTTTTGAAAGAATAAAAATTGAAAGGAAAAAGAAAATTAAACATCTAATTCTGCGTACGTGTATGAAAGACTTACCTCTTCCCTTTCCTGTAGCCTCCCTTGCTTTCCTAAAATTTACCTAAAGATTTTCAGCTAAAAAGGCAATTTCTATTTACAGGAGTAGCTGAAGCAATTTAAATAAGTTAGGCTTAAAATAAATATGTGAGATTTCATATATCTCACTGGAACACATGTTAAAAAACATTCTTTAAAGAGCAAGAGATGAAGAACTTGCTTTAAAATTAATCCAAAATGAAGGAATTTCTTCATTTCACAGGTGTAGGTTTTAAAGGCTAAAGGTCTGAACCTACATCACTTGCATGTTCAAAGCTCCCCATGACCTGTGAGTATGCAGTAACAATGATACACTGGATTTTTCTTGGTTACCTCAGGTTACCAAAGGATTTTCTAAATGCTGCCCCATTTACTGGGAGGCAAACTGAGGCATGAATAAATTCAGTACAAACATAGGCTTTTCAGTATGATCCTGTCTCATTTTAAGTAGGAAATTTCTAAATAACTGAAAGACTAGATCTCTTGGAAACCACTTTATACAATCTGTTAATAAAATTACACCCTAGATATTTTCTAAATATATCACAGGTAATCACTGCATCAGCAAATGTTCTTTTTGCAGTGATATGAAGGCTGTCTGCAGATTGATAAAATCCCTGCTCTGCATAAACAATATTTGGAAGCAACTGCAACCACAAGCCATTTTGCTCAAACAACTACCTAAGGAAACCAGGACACATTTAATGTTGCCTTTTTACAAATACCTGGTTATTAATCCTAGCAATGCCTTTATTTATATTCCTGTACTCAATCCATGAGTGACTAATTGATTCAAATGAAGCAGAATTTCAAATTCATCTGATGTTGGCACAGTGTTTTATATGTAAGTCTCTCTCTAACACTTATTATACAATTATATGTGCTTAGTTCTGTGAAACACTGCAAAAATATTTGTGATTCCCAAAGTACAGCTACAGGGAGTGTGTAGGAGTGCTAATTGAGTGACATGAAGGGAAAAATTACGTAAATTCATGAAGTGCTCTGTTTTGCACAGTGCACACTTTGAAGTCAAGGCAGATATACAAACATGAACAAGTCCAGCACTTGCTGGCAGAGTGCCAGCCATCTCTCTCTTGCATAAAGAGCAGTCCATGTCTTAGCAGTGGTTGCTGCCACTGGTGACAGAATTCCTCTTACAGCTAGGTGCTGGCTGTGAAAGGTGGTTTCACCGCAAAGTAATACACTTACCTTCACCTTGTATTCCACCATGACACCTAAAACTAAATGGTGTTCAACTTAGAAGGTAAAAAAAGGGACAACTTTATGGCCACAAAGATTTGTTGGAGGTTCTAGAAGTTCTTCTGTTTGTTCTGTCTTGCTGAGATTGAAGGTACTTTCATAACAACCAAATTAATATTTTCTGAAATGAAAGAGGAGAAAAGAAAACATTTAAAAAAAAAACCTAAAAGCTGCTGGTGGAGTGTCAGAAACCTGATTTTAAACAGTGCATGTATTACATTGCATATAACAGATCAAAGAAATACTCTACTCAGGATATCATGCAGTCTAGGGGCAGGCTAACCCAAACATCATAGGACAGGAGGACTAGATTGGACATTCTCAATTTTGAGGGGACAAAAATCTGAAATTAGTAGGTAGGTTTATCCTTAGTCCTATAGAGTTTCAATGACAAAAGGGTTTGCTGATGATTTATTGCTGTTGAGGATATCATGTACTGTGCTCATTAACAAGGGCTTGTTGTGTGCTCATTCAAATTCACAAATACAGTTTCAGTGTTTTGCTGTACTGGTTTTGGTGCCTGCATTTGATTGAAAAGCTCTGTGACATGCATAGCATGAAATGTAATACAAAGCCCTCACAGTGAAGACCCTACTGTTGTGCTCTTTTTCGTTCTTATCAGCGGGAACTCACCCTGTGAACCTCTACTAAGCAATGTCAAACAGAGTCATGATAATGTACCTGTATGATATCGAGGTGATATGTCACATCACTTATAACCTAAGTACTATGAAAGCTTTTAGTTTGAACATTCTTATACCCCTAACATTCATAGCTGTGTCTGGCCCTCTTTTATTTTACTACTATAATGACCCCCCCTTGTTAAAGAAAATAACTTCAGATTTGATGCAGGTGGAAGTAGTTAACAAGATGTTGACCCAGTCATCCATTTCAGTCAAAGCAACACAAAGACAGGAAAATGTTCTGTTAATGAAAACATTATCTATAGTTAAGGGTTATTTTAGCTGAGGTGGCTAATATACCAAATTGTTTGTATAATCCTATTATTTCCTTTGTAATATAGACTATAGTGTCTTCTGATTAGCCGGTACAGTTACAATAAAAATGGATGGTATTTCACTCCCCTGTATAAATGTCTGTATTCACTTTGACTTCTGTGTGGCTCTATAAAAACATATACCATTGAGGATTCAGATGTTTTATTGAATTAAAACAGAAAAACATTAGAAATTCATCTATGCCTAGCATGATGAGCTACTAGTATACAACTAATTGTATAAATCAAAACATCTGATCTTTCACCATAGCACAAATACTATGCAAGAGAGAAGGTGCTTTGATAATATTAAGCTGTATTATCTAAATCTCCTAACTTTCTTCATGGTCTTTTCTTTATGAAATTTTGATCCTGAGTGAGGATACCATTGCATACCTCAGTATTTCAGTCGTGAAGCTTTCTTTTAGACAGGTGTTCACAGGGATACAGAAAGCCTTACTGTGATGAGATCTCAAAGATCTTCAACAGTTACAAGGGACTTCAAAAAGGCTTTCAAAGCCTGATGAGGAGAAATTACTGCTACTGATACTAAGCTAAATAGTTAATCATCAAGCTCCTACAATCACAGCAGTTGTCAGCATTTTAATTTATTTAGGACTCCAAGAATAAATTAGGGAAAAGCATGTCCTATATTAATTAAATAAAGTTAGAGAACTCACATACAAAAAGAAGAGCTGTTGAAAAGTAAGATTATACTTCCAAACACATGATTTAATCAGTTATTATCCATACTAAATGGTTTTGTAATACTTCCAACTCAAAACCTAGACCAAACACTAAACTTCTTCCCCTCACCATGATCCAGATGAAAAAGTTGCTAGGGGAGAATTTTTTTTTCTTCTGTAGCCTACCCTTTCCTTTAGCAGCCCCACAGCTCTACTGGTTGTCTCTCTCCCATACCCATCATAACATTAATCATAAATGTTGGCCTCAGATGACCCTTAGCCAAGGATCTCCAACCATATACCAGAGGAAAAAATCTCAAGAGAAAACTCTTTCGGTAATGTACTCCTTCCTTTGGCAGATCCTTTGCAGCTCTACATGAATGTGTTGCTTTGTAGCAGCCCTTCAAGTGATGTTCCAGGATTTGCCTCTTTTTCAAACTCAACCCTAAATGATAAACCATTGGCCTTGGTTAAACCTTAGGCAAGTACCCTCAAACATGACACACAGAAAATAGTTTTCAGAGGAGAAATCTCTGCAGCGCAAACATTCCCTTTGCAGCCCCACACCATCTGGAGCTTCAGGCTCTATTTCTTTTCCAATCCTAGCCCCAAACCTCACCTTTGGCTTCAAACTGATCACTAGCCAAGGACCCCTAGCCATGACCCAGATAAAAAAGTCCTTAGGGGAGAAACCTATCTTCAGTGTAACTGTCCTTTTTCTGCTCCTTTGGCACCCAACTCCCACTGAAGGTCTAAGGTTTTGTCTCTAACCATAAGCCTAACCTCGGCCTTAACTTTGGCCTTGGGCTGAGTCTTAGCCAAGGCCTCTCTGCTATGGCACAGTCTTCAGGGGAGAAATCTTTTTGCCACTTTCCCCTTTAGCAGATTCTTAACAGCACAAATAAAACTGGGGCACACCCTAGGCTTTAACTTACATTTTGATTCAATATTTACCAAGGACCTACAGGCATGGCCCAGACTACAATGTGGTCCCGGAAAACATCTTGCAGCCCACCCCTTCCTTTGCTTCTCCCTTTGCTACCATGCTCCAACTGGATGTTCAGGCTTTGTCACTCCTCCATGTCTAGCCTGAAGCCTAACTCTTACTGCAGACTGGGTCTGAGCTCAAGACCTGCAGCCATGACCCAAATCAGCAGCTCAACCCATCCCTTTAAATGATCTTTTCAATTACTTGTGGGTTCAGACACAACTGAGACTGCTTCTGCCTTGGCAGAAAAGGAACTTTTCCTTAGAAAGATTTCCATTAACTTACCCAAGGAAATCTATTTTCAAACCAAGCTCATTTTAGAATGAAAAGTTCTTTTCCACAATGAGGAAACTAAATCTCTCTCTGGATTGTACCCCTAGCCAAAGGTAGGGCAAATGGATTATTTTCGCAATGATCCAAGAATCAATGAAACATATACATGGATCACCAAACATCAGACATACATCTGCAAAGGCTGCCTTTAAATTTGTAGAAAATAATTCTTTCTCCTCAAACATACTGTAGAATGTGCTTTCTCCTCTTTTTCAGTAAAAAATGTAAGATGAGATTAATTTTTTTCTGGATAAAGACATGTTATGGCCTTGAGGGTATGAGGACATTCCTGCCCCTGCCCAGATCCCCCACAGTCTTTCCCCACCCTGCCCATGGTCCAAGACTCCATTTCAGTCCACCATGGGGCCATCAGTCCCTGCTCCAGCAACTCCATAGCAGTGGTGGTCTTTGGTGCCATGACTGTCCATTCCTGATGGGGTCCTTCTGCAGAGACCCGCCCTGCCTCATCGCTCTCCAAAAGCATCAGGGCTGTTGATGAACCCTGTTACTGGCCCTCAGCTCTGCCCACAGTGCTTGGGCCCTGCAGGATGATGGCTGTTGGGGTGGGCACTGCCAGGCCTGGGGTCCCCCTGGCACTCGACTCCCCAACCCAAGGGAGTAGCTGGTTCTCACTGCTCCCTGATAAAACGTGAGGATGAATTCTGATGGAAGTGGTATGTTTCCTTTGTATGTGATTCCTATTGTGTTTCACACGCACTTTATGCAATATTGGGCATCCTTGTGTGGTGAGAATTTTATAGACAGTGAAGTGAGAATCAAATACTTTTTATGTAAGTTGCACATTCCTGCCACTATATAATTATAAATAGTTACTTATATAATTATGAAGAGTTACTAAATGAAGTCTACATAGTGAAATGCAAGATTAAAAAACAGTGCAACAAACTATGAAATTGCTTACTCCTTTTATAATAGGTTGCTAGCTTCTGCCCCACAGCTGAGCTGCCATGTAGTAAATATGAGAACTGACCAAATATATAGCTGTTGATATAGCTGAAAAGAAAATGCACTGAGACTTCATTTGCAAGAAAGCGTGATGAAAGAAAAGAACAGAAATATCAAAGCACAGCAAAGCAATTCAACAAAAACCTGGTTCTGCCAGAAAAAGAAACATAGTGTTACCTTCTATCAAAATAGGAAGATGCGCCTACTTGCAATAATCATTAATAACAGTCTACCAAATACTAATAACAACAATTAATAAAAAAGAAACAACAATTAAACCAACAAACTAAAGTTTTTGTTCATTTTGTAACCTTAAATCTCATAAAATCTTCAAAAATGAAGAGCAAGTTAATTTCACACAAACATTTAACATGGAGGTTGTAAAGGATGCATCACCTCTGTAAGTATCTTACTAATTACTAATTTTGTATCACTTTTCCAAAGAATTACATATGGTCATCTGCTTTCATCCTGGAAGGGACAGAAGATTTATGTTTTGATCAGCAGATTAGTGTGCTTGAAACTGTACATAAACACCCTAACAATGTCTTTTCCAACCACCCAGTCACTGATTTAAGAGAAGGTATGGGAAACTAAGAGGGATGCAGACCCTTCCTCTTGTGTTGAGTGTGTTGTGATGCAGCTGTGGTTGATGGTACTCTTTTTAGTTCACAGCTCTGCCTGGCGTAGGGGTTGATTTCTGAGTCAGGAACAGAATCCATAGGTTGATGAAGGGCACAAAATTGTGCAAGAAAATCCATGATAAGAAATTAAAACAAATCTCTAGAGCCTCATGGAATTAACAGACTATCTACTTGCCCATTCTGCTGTTTGTCTGCATTAGAAAGGGTAAGAAAATAATGTATCATTTGTCCTGAATATTAGAGTATACATCTTAAGATCCTGATATTCCCACCTCTTTCTCTTGTTTAACATGACTAACCTTGGAATATGTCCACATAAATCAGTGACAGTCTTCAATATATTTTAGTGTCTGAAAACTAATTCTAATCTCAAATTGGAAATAAATGCAGTGGATAGAGAGAACATTTCCATCTCGGTTCAGGTATTTCTGTGCCTGGAGCAAAGCCACATCAAAGATAACCAGGGAACAAGAAGTTCTGGGAAACATATAGAAAGACATTAAAATTAAATTATTTACTGCCCACAATAATCAATTTGATTTCACAAATATTTTTCTCTTTCACATCTTGAGAAACCTTAGAACCAATTTACGGAACAGTAATGCAGGAGAGGACAGCAGCAATTTTTCATCTTGATAGAGTCTGCATTTTGATAAGATCCTGATGATAAGACTTCTATATGCATTAACTACCAGCAAACAGGTTCACAGGTCAACATTGGCTTTATTACTTAATCCTCTCTCGAATTCCCCAAGTATTGTCCTTCTAAGTGACAACAGAGTTGTCTTATAGGCTCAGTGGTGATACTCAAATGCTGTCAGTCAGAAATAGGCCCTGCACACAGTTTCCTCCATCTTAGTCTTCTACAAGAATTTAAGGGCTATAGATCCTATAGATTTGAATAAATGGTGAGCTCAATTTTCCAAAATCACCCTTTAAAAACACAAGTATATCTTAATCTCCACAGCAGAAAAAACCAGCAAATCCAATATTTCTTTATTTTTAAAAAAAGCAATACAATCTTTAACTCACTTAAAATGCCTAAAGCTTAGGTGGGTATAGTTTACTAAATTTGCTGTAGTATCCAGAAACTAAGGTGCAGCTGGCAATAGGTGCTGCAGAGGCTGTTTTATCCTCTTCAAAATTCTCTGATTTTTTTCCCTCTTGTATCTTTTGTATAATTCTAAAATGAGCCTTACCCTAGCCCTGATAATGCAGGTGGTAGTACTAACCTTATTTGTTTCCTCACAACTGGTAGAGGGATATTACGTAGAAACTTGTAACCCACTCAGAGCAAGGGGAGAAAAACTCCAGGGCATTTCCTGCTGACAAATTTTAAAATTATGTTTTACATGATTTTGTGAACTTTTGGAAGTTGCAAATGATACCTAAAAAAGATGTGACCTGGTGATGTAAACTTATAATGTTATGTGAGGAAACATTTTATGTAACTTTTTCAAGTACATTTGGATTTTGCATTTTTTGAGTTTTCCTAATTTCATAGACTTCTGTAACATCTCCTGCTGCTATGTAATGAAAATAAAGTTTAATGACAGATCTTTGAGGATGTAAAGCAGCACACTAAACATCACTAACTTCAAACTGCTGCTAGCACATCCTGCTGTCTTCAATGAGCAGAAAATACAAGCTTATTCACTTTGCAGTCTTGGAACTTCTGAAACGAGAAAGGGTGAATGTAAGTCTCAAGCTGCCCAAGAATCAAAAAATTGCTGAGCTAATTGGTAAGGAAGGTTATGTATACTGTGTTACATTGATGCTGGCAAACAAGGCCCTTTTCTCCGTCTACTCTGTAGATCTGCCATAGTATATGACATGATTTGAAAACTGGAAGAATAACTCGCTTTTGCTTTTCCTGTGGTGTATCCATATTTGTATGTACTTGGGACTCTATTGCATGCATTCATAGCCTTAGCAGACCGAAAGTAGGTAGAGAGATATCACCTTGAGACACTTGGGAAGCCTGCTGTCAGTCTCATCAATTGACATTTCTAAGTGTTTATGTATGTCTTTTTTTATTTAAGAAAAAAAAAAAAGTCATAATTTCCAAACAACATTAGCAAATTAGTCATTTAAACCAACCATCTCTTTCTACACCTTGTAACATAACCTATCCATAAAGTTTGGGATTTCTTTGTTCTAGGGATACCAAAACCCACAAACTACACCGCCTGATATTTATTTTGGCAACTTGTGGTAAAACCTTAGCATAACTAGCTTTTGGCTGACAGGCAGAATGTCATTATACCAGTGTCTTTTGATGCTTTAACAATCTTCAAACATTCTCAGTTACAGTGTGTAGACCACTTAGCTGGAATTAATCCACTTTCCTTTGTAAATTACATTGCTGCTTCCTCCACTGTAAATTTATCCTGCCTCCTTTAATCAATAGTGTAATTCAACAATGCAGAGTCATAGGTTTCTTAATGTAAGAGCCATTGGGTTTTGTTCTGAAGAACAAAAAGCCTAGGAAAAGGTATCTCTTGGTCACAGCTTTGTTTTTACACATGAAAAGGAAAGGCAGCTGGCCAAATATACTTGCACAAAGTTTAATTTTAACAACTCCGATCAAAAAAATAATGATGTTATGACATGTAAACAAACAAAGTGATTGTCTAAAAAAAATGTCTGCCTCACAATAATTAAAATGAAATCTAACCAAAAAATGCAATCCAGAAAAGCTCAATGGAATGATGGAAATATGAGATATAATGAGAAATATTGAAACTTATTGACATGCTAAAAAAGCGTGCAGTAAATTAGGAGTCTTTCTTCTCCTGTATTTTAAGTCAATGTGTTCTTGTTAGGGAATGATTTATCCTGAAATCATTAATTACTCCATAGATTAAATATTTATTAACTTAACTCTTCTACAGTGCAAGTCTGAGCAACTTTCTTTGAGCTACACATTTATTTTCTTCTCAACCTCAACAGTAATTATGTAGGCAAAACTGAGGCAGATATTTGTTCCATAGTCTGCTGAAAATAAAGAATAGAAAACATATCTTTGTTTAAAGATATAACAAACTTTAATATTGGAAAGGTACCCACACAAGGAAAAAACACTTTTTTAATAGATGAGATCACAGAAAAAGTTCAAAAGTGGCTATGAGGGGGTTTTTTGCTTTAGTGTGAGCCAAAGTAAACACAGAATAAAGCATATGCACTACTGGAAAATGGAAAATGCCATAAACTGTATACTTAGTGGTTCACAGATTCAAACACATGTGCAAAGTTACCTTAAACCTTAAGCATTCCTTTATATCCTAAGGCACTTAACCAAATTATTTTTCTTCTAATGGGTAATAAGTGGTATGTAACTTATAACCACATTTACTTATTTTACTATAATGTTAGGGTAGGGAAATTTTTCACTGAAATTGCAAAAGTTTTGGATATCTAGAATATTTTTCATAAGCCTGCAGATGAATTTGATTCCTGGGGCTCTTTACCTGTCAGTGTTAGTTCTTGATTACGCAGGGAAGAAAAAGTTCATAGTTCTATAGGGGGTCGTCCTTTCTTATGCAGACAGAAGAGACTGTTTTGAGTTAATAACTTGAAAAATTTTGTTAAACAAAAAAACCCCTTTTGTAACCAGCTCTATTTTTAAGCTTTTATGCCTATTCCTTGTATCTGTATAAGCATGGGAGATTCCTGCTCCTAAGTTCTTCGGGTGTCTCTGAACCCTGCAGTTGTTATTGTATTTTTTAAGTAGTCCTTCCTCATTTTTGTTGCCAAGGATAGATGCTATGAGGGTTCCCATTCCCTACTGCTGTTACAAACCTCACTATTAGAAAAATTCAGATTTTTTGAGCACGTGCAGGGTTTTTTTTGTAGTGAATTCTAATGTAAAATTAAAGGGAAGTCTTGACTTGTGAGGTTTCTACTTTATTTATTTTCACCCCCTTCTGCTTAGCCAGGTCAAATCACCTACCCTGGTGATTCCTTCAACGTTTATTTCATTACACATTATGAGTGTTATATCTACCATTTGCTTCTAATTAAAAGAGTAGACTGAACTTACCAAGGCAGCAAACTCACTCAGGTCTCATTAACTTTGCTAAGGACACTGGAAATTTAGGCTTCTTTTTATTCAAGCCTATTTATAGACAGGTCATTGACTAGAGCTAAGCATGAAGATGTAGGAAATCTGCCCAAGTGTTTATTTACAAAACTAGTAGCAGCAGATGTGGCATTCATAGTCGCAGGTCTTGAGAGGGGCTATAGACACAGGAGAAGCAGAAGGGAAGGAAATAAAAAATTAAAGGAAAAGATCTCTCCCTCCTCCGATAAATAAAACCTTCTCCTGGCTTCCAGCTTGAGAGTGGAATTTTGTCGTCAGGACCTGAAGTGGTGACAAGTCAGTAAGTGAGCTCATTGCATGGGTAATAGACTGACACAGTTTTCCTTCACATTGCATTTACTGAGCAGCTCTGGCAGCGGATCTAGAGGGAGATACTTACATTGCCCTCCCAGCTGGTGGCCATCTGCCTTAGTGACAACTGCCAGATGGAGGAAAAGCGCATGAAATCAGGGATCAAACACTAAATAAAAGAAAATTACTTTGAAAGCAACTTTGTCATATTATAAATAGACTGTTTTAAAATGTCTCACATGTTTTAATTAGAAGGGGAAAAGGGAGGTAATGAGGTAGATATAAACCTGCGAGAGAAAGATAGTACAGCAATTTGCGAACTGCCTTGCTCTCCTCCAAACGTGGATGACACTAATTTAGAGATACATTTTGATGTTCTTACATCAAAAAGTACCCATTAGATGAATACAAGAATTAGCAAATAGAGTTTCTTTCCCTATGTGGTTAGCATGGTGGGAGCCTCCCACAGCTGCATTTCCAGCTGCTGACAGCATCTCTTGAGTAACTTGCTCTGATCCTCTGCACTGACAAACCTTCTTCTGAAACCAAACTCAGAGCAGGGCTGGTGATGACAAGTGTCACCAGACTGAAGCTTTGTCAGCCCCCTGCAATGATGAATCAGAGGCTACGACCTGAAGAAGGAGGAACAAGGAAACTGATGGTTCCCTTTTGTTCCCCCTTTGACAAGCTTAATTATGTAAAGGGTAAACAAACTCTCCTTAATTAACTCAGGGATTAAAAAACAAAAACAACAACAACAACAAAAACACCCAAAACACCCCAAACCCAACAAAACCAACAAACCTTGAAGACATTTCTTTTTTGCAGATGATTCATGGATTCCTGGTAAATCAGGGGTAAGGGACTTCTCCCACACAATCCTAAAGAGACCAGAAAAAGACGATGGAGTGCATAGTTAGAAAGACAATGCAAAATACAGAGGTAGAGAGATTTACTGCACTGGGAAATTTATTGCTATTACAGTACCACAGACAAATGTTGCGTTATTGAGCACTAGGAAACTCAATGTCTCCATTTGTAAATGTTAACATCTCCCATGCTGTTTCTACTTAAAAATAAATAAATAGATAAATAAATAAATAAATAAATGATCTTATCTAGCTATAGAGGGATTTGGAAAAAAAATATATATTTTTCTTATTAGTAAAATATAAGGGACAGACTTCTGAACAATTGTATAGCTGAAATTACTTTTCAGGAAAGAGTTTTGATTTGACAAAATAATAGCTGTTTGCAGAGGGCAAAGTGTTTTCTTTTCTTCTCTAGAAATTGGTTTTGATGTGATGTATTTAGAAGACTTAGTTTACCAGATTTTCAATGTACTTCTAGATGTATGTGCTTATGACGGTCACTGTTTGGCTAAGACCAAGACGATTAGTTGTCAACTGCAACCATCTCATGTCATCCTGCACTCTGTGCAGAGGGAGACAGACGGCATCTAGAGAACAGTGAATATCTGAGGTGTTAGCACTAATGTTACAGTATGCTGGTACAAATAGTTAGAAGTACACAGAGCTGAGAAAGTCTCCTCTACATCTTCTACATTTCCTTAGGGAAATAGTATACATTTTGTAAACCATGAAGAGTACCATCAAGAAGCTTTTGCCTCAACTTTGCAGAATTCAAAAGGAGAATGCATTTTAATCTGATTTGTCATAATATTCCATGTAATAGCAGCAGTGTTATGAACCTCCTTACAGATCTACTTGGTGGAGTAGGGTCATCATTTGGGAAAAGAATCGGTGTGCTTTTTTTCCCCCACAACTGCAAAAAATTCAAAACGCATTGATTATGGAAGAATTGTTAAGCTGTGGCACGAATGCTACTTTGTACTGGAACTGAAACAGCCATCTTTGAAGATAACAAAGAAAGAAACATGGAAATCCCTTCCAGGTCACACAGTACCTACAAACGTACAAAGGAGTTCTTCAGAGGTAGTACATTCAACTGTTTAGTAAAAAGAAGGATGTATATTCATCGCATATTTGAGTCAACCTCAAAGTTAGTCACCACAGTAGTGCTGATGATAGCTCAAAAGTAAGTGGCAATCATCAGCTCTGCTTAGTACTTGGAGCAGTATTCCTGAGAAATTGGAAATATAGCAGGAGGAACATACATTAGTCTTATTCAGCTCTCACCACCACAGAATACATGCATTCTGTCCCATATATGCACACAGAGAATCACTATAACTTTCCTTAGTAATGCAATTATGTTTCCTATGTCAAATACTATTTTAACATTTCTCTTTTCCTGAATGTTCAGTGATTTGACAATGCATGATATCGAAAATAATAATTTATCAGCAAACATCTCATACGAAGCAATTGTCAGTCAGATTAAGAGATGCTGTTCCATTGCTGAAATAAGAATGTTTATATGCCTCGCAATAGTATTATTCCACTTTACTCACAATTGTGATGAAAGATCTTGAAGATTCATCACAGGGATTGTACTACAATTCTGTTCTGACCACCCAGGCAAGTTGTATGTATTTCAGAGTAAGCAAGCAGCACAGCAGGAGGATAAAGAGGAAGGAACCTAAGGAGATCTTGATGAGGGTGGACTATAATTTTTTTGTGGCCACCCAAGTACACCACGTGCATTAAAGGGTATGCAATCCCAGGCCCTAACAGTGAGGGAAAAGAATAGATTACACAATGAGATAACATTGCTATTCAAAGACAAACATTATGGAACATTTCTATTTTTATGCATAAATAAAGATCTTTATTTTCAGTGTTGTTGCTAGATCACTATGCAGAAGACAAGGAAAGCATAATGAAGAGGACTAGAGGAGGATATATTCAAAAACTTTGCAAAAACTATTATTGATGTGCGTAGCACTCATGGGAATTTACAGTTGCATACTTTCCCTGTTTCTCTTTGAAGATAACGGGATCTTATAAATACAATTCCAATTGCATCTGTAAATTCCTGATACCTTGTTGATCGGAGAGTTAATTTTGTTCTAGCTGCCAAGTCATAAAAGCTCACATCTTTAGGTAACAACTAAGAATGATCTGAAAAGGTACAACTAAAATTGTAGCCTTGTACCTTTCCCTTGTTCTGCCTCCCTCTCCCACTGTGTGCATACGGTGGAGTCAATGAAAAAGGGTGAAACTGAGTAATGCAGGAATATCATGAGCCAGTTTGGAGCACCATCAAATTCCAAGTTTGTCCTCTGTAACATGAATCCAGGCATAACAACAATGGAAAGTTTGTGTGCTACTTCTTACAACACCCTTTATTGTGAAATCCCGGTCCTACCCAAGTGTGCATATAGGTTACCAAAAGAACTGAGGGAAGGAGGTACACAGCCTCGCAGCAGCCATTGTGCAGCTCATTATGCAGCTCAGAGCACACGCTAAAGTGAGCAATAACTGGGAGCAATAAGAAGTACAAGACAGTTGAAATGAAGTTCTAATATTTTGCAGCTGAACATGCAACTTTCCCACATCCCAGCCTTCTTCAACTCTCTCTCTTCAACATTTTGCATTTTCAGAAAGTGGAGAATGGTCATTGTCATTGTCCCAACACATGAATACAAAAGAACTCCCTGAGCCATGGACTGTTGGTAGCTTGCTGTATTGGGTCTGGCTGAGAAGGAGTTAATTTTCCCCACAGCAACCCTCACAGCACTGTGCTGTATATTGGTAGCTAGCAAGGTGTTGATAACACACCAGTGTTTTGGCTACTCCTGAGCAGTGCCAGCACACATCAAGGCTGTCTCTCCAACATTTTTTCCCCGCCTCAGCAGTAGGCTGGGGGTGGGCAAGATCTTGGGAGGGGACACAGCTAGGACAGCTGACCCCAACTGACCAAAGGGATATTCCATACCATATGACGTCTGCTCAGCAATAAATGCTGAGAGATAGAGGGAGGAGTGGGGCAGGGGCATTCGTTTTTTTACAACGTTTGTCTTCCGGAGTAAGGGGCACACATACTGAAGCCCTGCTTCCCAGGAAGTGGCCAGACATCACCTGCTGATGGGAAGTAGAGAATAATCTTTTACTTTTTGCTTTGCTTCCACGTGCAGCCTTTTGCTTTAGCTACATTAAACTGCCTTTATCTTGACCCACGAGTTTGGGGTTGGGTTTTTTTTCCATCTTAATTTTGTCCCGTCCGTGCCTTGCTGGTGGGGAAGTGATAGAGCAACTTGGTGGACACCTGGTGTCCAGGCGAGCTTAAACCACCACACTTGCAATTAAATAGATCTCCTTTTCACTCTGTAATTCTGCATTGGGAAGCAAAGGGCAGTCTATGTATTTCAAAGAAGAGAAAAAAAAAAATCAGGGCCATCTATGTCTTGTTCTGTCCTTTGGCTGCTGGAAAAATCCATTTTTGACTAACACTATAAACCAGATCAAAGCATTTTTATATTTTATCTTAAAATATCTGGAGAGAGACTTTCCACAGTTTTTTAACAGATGAATGGCAATTATATGCCTTTCCCTCAATAAAAGCTTACTCACCAAATGTCCGTTACAGTACAAACATCTCACAGGAATAAACTGAGCAATCTCTCCTAAATTACCAAGACTCCCTCAGCATACTCACTTGTGTCCTACAACTTCATTCTCCAGAGTCTGATTGCTGTATAAGTCAGAGAAGCAGAGTTGATGATTGAATGCTAAAAGGGGATGGCATGTAATACCTTATTAAGCATTCTGCAGACTACTCAAGAGGGCTTTATTTCCTCTAAGAATTTCAATTAGCTGCTAAAGAACAGGAAGCTGCTGAAGCTTCCATGAGAAAGCAGCTAAAGATGCAATTTTCAGCTGGTCAACAGGTAAGAGGCAATTTTCATCCTATTATGCTGTGTTTTGCAGGAGGCAGATTGGGCTAGTGTGCAAGAAAATGCTTTACCAACACTTTGGTGAAGACCCATCAGTATCTAGAATTCAGAATTTTGTCTGAATAGCTAAAAGGGAGCTATGCAATCCAGATAATGGGGGTACAGGAGAACTTAACCAGTGTTACATTGCCTGCCCAAGTCAGCAAATACTAAAAAAAATGCTTCAAATAAGAGATAAATCATTCATGTTCACCATGTGTGTTAACTCTGAAGTCCAAAAAACCAGTATGCTGTTGATGGCTAAGCCTAGAAGATATTTACACATATTTTGTATAGATAGCCATGCCAGTCAAATATCAAAGATAATATTCTGATCTGTTATAAATCAGTGATGTCTTGCACACATTTCACTCTTCATCTTGCAAAATGAAGTAGAGTTTTCATCAACAACCTCTTTCCCCATACACATATATATATATACTTAATCATAGCTTTCATTTTCCTATGTTCAAGATTCACTGAAGAGAATAAGGAACTGGCCCTTCCTTTCAATGGGGGAAAAATTATGTCCCAGAGGGCTGTGTCTGTTACTAGATATCTACATTGATTGAAAGATGATAGCTCTGATTAAAGATGATGAGGGGCTGCTGGCTCTAAAAGTGATGAAGAGTTCTGACTCAAGATTACCCATACAGCATGTAGATAATTCTTGGCATTTTATCTACTGATTTCCAAAGTGTTTTTATTGGAGAGCACTCTATGGAGAGTTCTTGCCAATTTACTTCATGGCAATTTGTTTCTTCTTTTCCTTGTTATTTTGTTTTTCACTTCTGGAAACTGTTTATACTGTTTTCTTCTGCCCTCCCCTGTTCTAACCTACAATTGCTTTTCTTTGTAGTCTTAGTTTTCATCCTGTTTCTGAATTGCTTCTAGCCTTCTGAGGTAAAGCTCTCATATCTCACTGGTTTTCCTTGCGTTCCTTCCTTCATTACCAGTTCCTTACCCTACCACTTCAGCACAGCTTGTAGGGATGCCTTAGGGGTGGGTCACTTGGTAGCTCCTGTGGGGCTGGCCATCTTTTTTTTTATAAGGCTGCACCAAGAACAATGGAAGTAGGAGGAAAAAAAATCAGGAACTAACAGCCTGCAACTTTGCTTGCAACCCTTAAACCGTGCATGTGAGCAGTCCTCAAGTCTGAGTCCACTTGGTGTTGCTAAGAAACAGGGAAGAGGGCCAGTAAGCCCCTATTGTTTCAGAGAATATATGTATGACAGGTAAAAAAGAAGATCCTTCCCTGTTGTGGCCTGGTGTTCTGCTGTCTTTCCACACACATCAGTTTCCAGGTGACAGAGCACTGACTGAAATGCAGATCTCCTGGAGCAGGGATGCTGAGAGGTAGCCCAGGGCCCAGACTTAGCCTGCCAGAAAAATTCATCCAATCTATGCCCCAACTTTTCCATTTTTCAGACAAAAACAAGGAGGAAAAAAACCCCTAAGGATGAACTTTGTAATATCCCATAGTGTAATGCCCATGTCCCCTTATCTGAACTAACTAAGCACCCCCTTTCACATGACAGCATGTACATATGCGTACATGTGTGTCAGATACGATCTGAGATCACTTTGTACCTTTCGCTTTCACCAATGTTCATATGTCAGGTGATGAGAGAATAGCTTCAGTTTGATTTTAAAGAGATGCTTATTAGCATACATATCTTTCTGAATGGCCTGCACTGGGTGCATTGACGTGTGCTCTCACCATATCGTAAGGGATGCCTGTATTAGTGTCATGTGGCAAATTCAGACGCATGACGAAGGAAGAGACAATGATACCTATCTGAGTTCTCCTAGTGTCTACCCAAGAAGCTTGGGGTGATCCATCCAGGGGTACGCAAGTGCTTGAAAACTTGAGAGAAATATGCAACTCCAGATTTCCCGCTCCCACTAAATCAACAGCTCAGTGTGAGCCAGGGAGCCCTGCCCTTCACATGGGTGATATCTGCCAGATGCAGCTGCAGGGAGGAACACCTAATTCAGCCAGTTCCAATTACCCTGAAAGGCTTCCATGAGTTAAAAATTTGGATTTTACAACAATATGAGTGTCAGGTACTACACATCAATAAAAATAACCTTGAAATCCTTTCAAAAAGAACCCTACAGTGATCTAAATATTTGTATTATAACTGTCATAGAGAGGAATTGATACATTATTTTCATCTACATTCCTAAGTCTCACCTGCATTTTTTGCTCTGTAAATATTGGATGAAATTACTTTAAAAAGAAACCTCGAGCTTTAAACCCATGTGTAAACCATCCACTTACATTACCAAAGTGAAAGAGACACTATTTGAGTGGGTTAGCATAGAAGAGTGAGTTCATTGGACAGATCTGTTCTTGCAGTTTTACAGGAGGTTACCAGGGCCAGCTGTGTTCCAAATAAATTTGCTGACCTAAGTGAACTTCCTATCAACAAAATTCTCTCAGGTTCCCATTATTTCTCTTCAACAATTAATCAACAGCTGCTGAAAAGTTATGAGTGTGCTTGTAATTTTCTGTAAAATTAATGGAACTCCTATCTTTTGAAATGCAGAAGGAGGTTTTTCTTCCTAACCCTGGTGTGAATTTCCTGATTTATTTTTTAAATCAATTACCCTTCTGAACTCCCATGTCTCCTGTCTTTGGCAGAAAGGATCCCAGACTCTACCATGACAGGCATGGATAGCTTTTGCTGATGCCTATAAATTCAGTCTTCCAAAGCAGTGACCTCTACTGTAGAAAGATGCTGATATTTGTCAGAATTCTGCCATGCATAAACAGGATGCGATTGCTCCTTTTTAAATTCATGTAAACATTTAAGTTTTCTGTTGGGAATCGGTATTATTTCGTATCTGTACTGCTGACAATAAGGGAGGAACAAAATATGCTTAAGACCAGACGATAATACTCCTGAAACTATTTTAAATAAGAACTTTGGAGCTTTGATGTCCAGGACATTACACCTTTTTTATGTCAGATCAAAGTGCTAGTTATGGGACAACTGAAGCAGGAAATGAAACATGCAGCAAGGAAATCTCTGAGACTCTCCACACATTTAAAATAAATCCTACCAGATATTCTGGTTTGGTTTTTGAAGGAAGAGCAAGTTATTCTAGAGTTTCATTTCTGAAAGAAAAAAAGAGTAATCCCACTATGCCAGTGTGACTTCACCTACAAACAACATCTTATTTGTCCGGACATTTGCAGGATCAGGCCCCATGCACTGCCTTCAGCGCCTGAGGATTACATCATGTTCTTTTGACTTTCCTTCTGTTCATATAACCTAAAACACAATGCATTTTTTTATGACCCAGGTCGCCTTTTGTTTTCCCACAGAGCACAAAAACAACATTCAACAAATTTGACTGATAAAAGATTTTTATCTTACATGGGAAAGCAATGCTGTTTCTCTAAGCCACACGTAAGTATTAGTAATAATGGTATTCCACTTCAAACAAATTACAAACTAATGTTAGTGTTCTTAACAATGTTATACTAAATAATAACTCCCCACAGGCCAATTTGCATACAAAATGTAACATTTAAAGCCAAGTTACAATTAGCACTTTGTTATGGAAGTCTGTGGATTGTAATTTACTGAAAAAAAGTTATACTTGCTGCAAGGAATTTTAATTTATGAAAAATTACCCATTTAGAATTGCTGTCACAGTGGACCAACTTGTATTAAAATGATGGGTACCTAATAAATACATCTATTATTAATGTAATGAATGACAAAAATGAAACAAAGTCAATGTAGGATTAATGATTGTGCCTCTTTGTAAATAAGGGGTGCAAGTCGACAACTCTTTCCCTGGTTACTGATGATGGCACATAGAGCAATACGTGTGTGAGAGGAGGAGGGGAGGAGAAGGGCCCGAGAGAAAAGGAAATTAAGATAATGAAGGGAAAGAGGAAAAGCAAGGAGGGATAAGGGAGTAGAAAGAACAGAGAAATACACAGGAGGTTAATGAAATTAAAATTATTGTAAGAGTAAACTTAAAAAAATCTAGCTCAACAAAGATGAATCACACTAGTACTTCATTTCCCTTGGGTTAATGCCATAAATCACCTGATAATGATAGCAAAAGTTCTCAATCCCTCAGACTTTATTTGAAGGGAAATAACATTAATTATTTGATGTGAGTACTTACAAAGCAACAACATACAAATACAGACATTCAGATGTTAAAAAAATATTTTTCCATGCACTCTCATGAATTAAAAAGCTTAAAAACTTGAGTTTTGTTGTTCATTTTAGTTTCAGGGGTTTGGACCTCAGGGCTGTCTGGTGGATCTTCCATTTAAAAATAAAAGGCCGTAAAAGTATCTAAAATGTCAATCTGTTTGACAAATACTGCTAAATATGGTCTGCAAATACCAGCTGAAATTTTTCAGGGATTTCCTTTCAGTTATACACACATGCTTTTGTACTCCCTTCACAAACATCAGGCCTTTCTACTTTAGCAGGACGCAGGTCCCCGTGTACTGTGCCACATCATCAGAGCAGGCACTCGGTCTCTCTGCCAGCCAGACCTGGGAGGATCAGTATGTGATCAGTATGTGATGTATGATCTACGCACTGGGTTCACATCACTAACTACGGATGTGTTCTGTCATCATCACATCTGCTTACACGGCAGGGAAAGGCCTTGCCAACCGAGCCTGTGGCTGTTCACCAGCTCCAAGTCTCCACACCACCTGCAGTGCCACCACTGAGGCTGCGAAGGAGAAGATGGGGCCCAAACATGCAAAACTCACACAGGCTGCAAGAGGCTACTACAGGTCTGGAATATTAAGGTGGTGGACACTTCCAACGTAGATGTTTCAAAACCGCTTGTGTAATCTGGTCTTTTCAGGAAACAGAGACATTCCCACATAGTTTATCTGACTAACCACAGTTACTACATGAGTTCAGCCCTTTAACATCTGAAGGAATCACTGGGAACTCTGCTTGTGATTGTCCACTGAGCTAAAAATACTGTGGAAAATGATCTCCCCATGGATACCCTGTGAGAAAAGAGAGTCTAAATTTAAGATAAATCATCATTTGAGGTTATTTATTTATGTCTAGTTAAATCTGATAGATGTCTGAATCTATAAAACAGTATAAACTCAAATTAGGTCATAGCTTGCCTTTGCTAGGATGATACTTAGGCAGCACCAGACAGCACTGGTTGATTGAAGAATGAAGTGAAGAATGTGGTAAACACCCAGCACACAACGTAAATTCAGTCACCCATAAAAAAACACATACTTGGCAGCTTCCCATTTTGATGGAGATCAGGGTGAACGGTGCCCTCAAGATTGTACCGTATTACAAGGAAAGCTCAGAGGACCAAACTGAGCCTGGGAGTAAGTAGTCAACACTCCATTGTTCTCTGTGGTTTTACACCCAGTGACACCAGCACAAAGCTTTGCTTTGGTTCTATGAATATCTTTCTACTAAGAATTGTTTCTTTCTTATCCTCAGACATTATATCACTATATGCTTTTACAAACAACAATGACATGTTCCTACGATCAAGATTCTTCTATCAAGGCTTCAAAAAATTCTAATAATAGAACAAAATGTTTTTAAAATAACTGGGAGGGACACGGAAAAAAATGACAAAATAGATCAGATTTGCTAAACGCTTTTTTTTATTTTTAGCTTGCTTGGTTTGCTTCTTTATAAACAGTCTCGTTACTTTATAGGAGCATATTAAACTCATGCAATTCAGATTCTGGATACAACCTAGTCTGATTCCCTGATTGACTAAGTATAGTGGATGTCCTCATGGAACTGATTGAAGCTGTTCACTAGAACATAAATTTAAACATTGGGTTAAATCCTCCTGGAAAATGAATCAAAAACTCATATGACATTATAAAAAGCTTAACTATAGAGGTGTATCAATCAAATATGTAGCTGACAGAAGATAATTCACAAAAAATGAATACCTTTGTTGCAATATTTTTTCTCATCTTTTTAATTTAAAGAATTGTCAGCATGCTCAAAATGGCCCCTTCTGGTAGTTAAACATAGGTATTTTGTTCCAGGGGTGCTTTTTGGATTTTTTAAGCTTTTCTAGTTTAGAAGATAATTTTGACAAACATCTATTCTGTGCACTTAGTTTGGAACCTGACAGACAAGGTGATTTTTTTCTGGTCTGCCTCAAAACACCAGCAATACATGTTCTGTTGGCCAAATGCTTTAGCTTAACCTGAGGAGCTGCTATTGTTCTCAGTCTTCATTTCTCTTTTCATGCTTGATGTGACATTCCCATAATACGAGTTCTCATGATAAACAGCATTCTACTGAACCCCATTTTAAAGTCGTTTCCAAGAGATTTAAAATGTTGGAGTTGCAATCAGCAAAAAATAAATAAAGAGAAATAAAAATTTGCTCAAAAGAACTTAATGAAGGAGCTTATACTTCTTTCCCACGAATTCTTTATTTCTATTTTATTTGGAATTTCTTATTTTTCTATTCTGGCAAATGAGGTAAAATGAGGTGAAACCTTCTTGTATAAATAACAACATGTTTTCTCAGTTCACCATTATAACCAATCACAGAGGATGAGTTCTTATGAACTATCAAGAAATGTCAGTGGTAACTTCCCTTTCTGATGGCTAATGCTTTATACCCAGGAGATTTTATTGAACTTATAGCACTGCATGATCTAATGGTAAACGGCCATAGCTATAAATGGTTAGGAACGTTCTCTGCACTGACCGAATCAATTTTCTCCAGCTTCACCCCTGAAACCAACATGAAACAAATTGTAAAAAAATTCTTGGCAATTTCTGGAAAATAAAGTTGTGGTTCAGATCCCTACTGGAAAGACTAAAAGGCAGGGGTGATTATTTTACTACATGAGGCTACCTGGCGATATTAGAGTAGTATTATTCAATAAACACATACAGCTCCTTTACCTAGCAATGATTTTACATTGATTCTTTTTTTTCCTCATTCTCAAAAAGCTAGGAACATTAAAGAAAATGAACAAAGCCTTGTCTCAGTATTTCATCTGATGTGAATCAATGTGATGACTTCTATAAACCTGTGCCCACTTAACCCAGCTGTGTATATGACAGCTTTATTAAATGGAAAGACTGTGATGCAATTTAGTGAAACACATTGAAATAAGACATTTTAACAGAGTACAAACAACAATAAACCTTTTTAATTCAAAATCACAAAAAGGTTCATTTAACAGCATGGTTAATTGAGATCTGACTTCAGAGCAATATTTATCTGAGTGCTTTATTTTAAATCCAAAAACAATTATTATGAGTACCTTGGAGCTGAAAGGAGATGAGAATGCTAATAGAGGGAGGGGGGGAGGGGAGGTGGAATGGATGGAGAACATTATTTTTAGTCAAAATTCATTCAGTGGCATATGCTAAAATCCAAATTACAGAACAGTAACACATCACTTGACTGATAGAAATGGTAAATTCTTAGCTTGCTTCAAACAGGTAACACACATCCAAACCACAGTTTTCCTTGTCAATAGAATGGTGTTAGCAGATGCAAAATAATTGGATTTGAAAATGTATCCATCCTGAATCTTCACATGATAGCAAGAGTGAAACGCTGGGGACTTTTAAGGCCATGTGTAATATTAATATACTCATGTAAATCATATAGGACACTGATCTTTCCTAGTTGAAAATTATGTATTACCTTTCAATAGTTTTAGCAAGCATATAATTCAGCTTTATTTATAAACAAAACAGGTTTAATGGGTATATGTATACACTCAGAATATGTATCAAGGGTTGCTCTTATGCACCTGTGATTGATGGTTTCCTTCCCTTTGTTAATATATGAAGTTTCCAAAAGAATTGTCTTTTCTTGCAGCCACAGGTGTTATATCACAGAGAATTATGTTTCCTATTATAAACAGTTCAGGTGTAAAGAAAAATTTCAGAGAGAAATTTCCTGTTTACATACATTTATCTTCAGTAATTATCTTGGAAGAAAAGCATAGAAAAAATTAAAAAGAGCTGCATATATAGGTAATACTGACATGTTTTAGTCATTTGTTTTTAAATATTTGACCAATACAAAAACTAATATTTAAGTTAATGTTATGTTTCTCCTCCCTATTGCCTGTCTCAGATGTATGTATCTACTTTTGAAACAGATATTAATCTTTTTTGTTTAGAATAAATGACCATCTTATATTGTAACTTTGTGCAGTGTTGCACAAATACATATGCAGAGAGAATATCTCCAATATCTATATTTTTGGCTGAGAGGTAGTGACTGGCATATCTGATAATGTCTACCTGATACAAGACTTCATTATCTATTGCAAGATTTCAGATAAGGTAAGACAAGAATTGTATGCCTAGGTATTAAAATATCCATCAGATTAAGTATATACTTCTCAAGGAGCAGAACAGTGTCTCCTAGGATACAAATAATTATCAATTAAGGGAGGAAAGCATCAGAAGTACCAACTGATAGATTATTAGTGACATTACATTTTGTTATAGAATTAATTCAGCTGCCCTTAAATGATGCCTTTGAGATGATGCAGTAGTGAACAGGGACAAAATTATTAAAACTAGTGGGGGGTCAAGGAGAAGAGATCAGATTCTCAAAATAAAATCTTGTTAAAATTCCAATGATAAAACCCTTCATTTTTTTCCATTCTTTAAAAAAGTTATATCAAGCTCTTTCCTGTTAGCAGAGTAGTCTTCCAGGATGAACATTTGACATAATAACTTTTTTTTTTTTTTTTTTAATCAAGGCTAGTATAACAATTCCATGTAGTCTGCCCTCTGTAAAAGGAGTACAATCAGGTTAAGATCCATAAATGCTTTGGAGGCACTTCTTAACTCTACCAGATTTTAACTCTTTCTCTTTTTTTTTTGTCTTGGCTCTTTCTGTTTAAAAAATTATTTCACATCTAACACACCTTAGATACAGTGTCAAGAGTTCAAATAATATTCCAAAGAAATGAATGATTAACTGTGAATAAAGGTCCTTGCTAAGCTTACTGTAGCTTAGCTAGGTGTACTGTAGCTCATTTTAGAGGAATAATTTACAAAGAAAAAAAATCTTCATAGTCCAAGAAAAGAAGAGTTTCTCTGTCTACTTTTTAAATTATGAGAATCCCAGCAGTAGTTATTTAAACTAAATTTCTGAAGATTTTATGGGAAAAAAATATATATAACTGTAATATTTGATGCATGTAATAATGCATCAAACGGTGCAATTTCCTTGGTGAGCAGAGAAAGCCCTGCTCAGACAAAGCCTGCGCATTTTTAGCTCTGGTACTATGAGAATCCTCTCTTCTGTTTTGGGTGCTACCCCTCATGGGAGTAAAAGTAATTGTGCATGTTTGTGTTTGCAGGCTTTTGTATTTGCTTCCTTGCTTGGCTCACGTACTGTTATGAAGAGCAGTCACCACAGACTTTAATGAGTCAGAAAGGGATGGGTTCTCTCTTTCTTGCTGATATTCAGTATGAGATGATTTCTGCAGTTCTGTGTAACAGAACAGTCCATTATTTTATTTTATTTTATTTTACTTTATTTTATTTTATTTTATTTTATTTTTTAAATTGCAACTGAAGCTCTTCAGAACCTGTTTTCTGTTTATCTGCTTACTTATGAATTACAGGTGACCATCAGCAATGCATGTTAAAGATCCAGGAGGAAAAAAAAGAGAAAACATTTACAAAAAATTGAAATTAAAAATGGCATGAATGCAGTGTCATTGATTCAACATGTCATTGACAGAGCTTGTTTGTGATAGCAGAGCTCTGGAGAAACTGATTCCTCACCAGATTTGAGGTGAAACACACATCAAAGAATGACAGATATGTCAGCGTAGTGGTTTATCACTTTAAACTCTATTTTCTTCAGGGTTATTTTACTTACATTAAATGCATAGAGACATTGATATTCAATAACTGTGAGTTATTTCACTATTAAGGGGTCATTAAATGAAAACTTTAATTTCTATCTTCTTTTGTAATCTACTGATATTCTTGAATGTAAACAAAGCTGAACCTTTCTAATATCTAAACATAAACTATTGTTTATGCATCCATCCTTTGGAAAACACAGATAACAATAAGTGGAATTTTCCAATTCTATAAGAAAGCAAATGGATAACTATATCTAAAAGAAGGTAGATAATGCACCAAAATGCTCACTTCTCATTTATAAATATTTGTCACATGCTCAGAGATAAGTCATGTGTTGCAGTTATGCATTTGTTTCCAATTTGCAAGTACAGACCTTTATCTGATGATTTTTCTGAAACTATTGATACAAAGCAGAGGTAATACAACAATAAATGTTCAGTAAATTGGATTTATGAAGGAAAAAATGACTGCTGCTCACTTTTCTCTCAAATTACTTTTTCATCTGCCTGTGGAATATAATAAGTATATAGGGTATTACATGAAAAATAATCCTCAAAGGCTACCTTTAGTGTAGAGTGGCCAATGAATAGTAGGAGAGAAGATGTCACAGATGTTGACGGTTGCATCAGAGCAGTAACCTCATCTGGAGGATTTGAACCAACTTCTGGAGTCTTAGGAAAGTATAGTAGAGTTAGCCTTGGTGAGTTATTCCCTGAGTTTCATCTATAAATTATATTGCTCTTCTTTTAAAATGTACTTTTTAAAATGAATGATAACCAATTTTTATGTTACTGTATGTGAAGTAGTGAGCATCTTATGATGATGATTTAAAATGACATTTTCAACTTATTTTCTTTTATGCTTGTAAGTGAACCAGCTGTAAGACACTGTGGTATATATATGTGGGAGTTTGCACCTCATTAAGCCTTAAATTGTGCTAGGTAACTGTCTGCAAAGCTATTGTAAAAAGAGAAACCGGGGGAAAAAAATCACTGCAGTAAAATGTACACATCAACTTTTTAAACCTTGTCTCAAAAACTGCTGAAGACATTGACTTTTCATAACCTTCCTCCCTAATAACTATGCTTTACATAACAAAGTCTGAGCTTCTCATAAATGTACAAATAGACAAGGCCTGTTTCAGCGGCTAAAATGTGTCATGTCCTTTTGTTCATGTTTCACAAGTTAATGAATTTCCTTTAATACAAGGGTGAAAACTGCTAAGAAAGCTAGCCAAGGGAAGAAAACCATAAAAAACTGTTGAAGGAAAAATATTTAATTCCACCTGTGTGCCCTAATGGAACTTTTGAAAGAAAATAAGAACTTTTCTCTCAGAGAAATGCTTTCAGCAACTGAAGAAGTTGTTCTTGAGTTTTATTCCACCTATACATGGCAATAAACCTGGGATGATTTCTCTTTAGTAAAGGACACTGCCAGCAGCTACAGATGTCAGTGTTTGCCATTGGTAATACACATTATGGTCTCAGCTTTCTTAGATAGAGAGGACAGCAATGTAATGGGAAAAAAACAAACAAAACAAAAAAACCCCAAAAACCAAAACAGAAACCAAACCACAAAACTTTATATTTCTTGAACAATTGCATTATGTATGCATGTATATATGATAGATGATGCCAGAGACAAGGAACCTTCTGTTACTGTTGATGAGAATAGTAATTGTATGATGTTTAAATAAGGAAGAGTAAAAAAAAGTATCATCAATGTAACTCCATTCGTGCACTAGAGTACCTAGATCTCATACTAAAAATTGCTCAAGAATTTTTAGAGAAATAGTTGTGTGACAGAAACACAAGCAGTACAGAAATTTTATCAGAAAACAGCAATTCAACTGTGTGACAAGCAGCTGAACAAAATCTATAGTTTATGAACAGTGATATTTAGAAACTGGAAGACCAGGAAGGAATAATGAAAATTTAAGGGATGGGGTAACATATGAGGGGCAACATGCCCAATGAATGAAGAAAGGACGAGACCTTTGTAAGAATATACAGGATACCTAGTAGCTGGAAGTGTCATCACTGGAACTATATTCTTATTTGACCAGCAAATTTACAAAGACACATAGGTAAAACCAAAATCATCTGGATTTTCATTTCAATAGCAGTATGGCTGTTGCTGCTGTTCAGAGAATTTGGGGATGGGTGTCTGTTAAGCCTGAATCCAATTCCACATGGGGCTAATACAGAAGATTTCTGTGGTCAGCTCCTTTGGGAAGTAAACAAAAGAGAGAGCATCCTTCAACAAAAAATATATATCATTATTATTATGTAAGGTAAAGAGTCTAAAACAGTTATTCAGCAATATAAGATTTACATTTATTAGAGAATGACTGTCAAAAAGCAGCCTCCACAGAAGACTCTACACATTCACAGGCTAAAGAAACTACCACGGGAGGACATAGCACAAGTGATCCAAATTATATGCAAAGACAGACATTTCCCACAGCTGGCCATATATAATCATCACCATATTACCTTTTTTCTCTTAGATGAAGTGCACATGTCGCTAGCTTGCCTTCAATAGACAGCTTAACTCTGAACAAGGAACAAAATTTTTAAAGTAGATAATACTTAAGAGAAACATTCTGTTAGCCTTAGAAAAACTGAAAGCAATTTTATCCTACCTGACTCCTCCCATTCCTCAGCTTCTGACAATTCCTTGGTATGACAAACAAATTTGGAAACTGTTCTTAGTTTAAGTCATCAAAAGTAAAATCAGAATAGCTAGTCATAACATACATAACAACGTAACAATATGTTAAAGTATTGTTACATTATTGACATTAAATAAAGAAAAGCCTGCTGAAAAAACTCATTTGAAAAAAACTGAAAGAACTACCCCCACTTTTTCATGCATCACGTTGTTCCTTAACAGTGGTGGAAGATGCATCTTTTGCAATCTCCCACAGAAATCTATGGTTTTCCTTGAAGAAATTTTACAGAAACTGAGCTGTGTTAAACTCCACTGAGAAAGGCAACCATAGCCAAGCCTTGGGTCTGCCAATACCTCAGCATGCATTGCTTCAGTTTGTATTTTGAAAATGGAAATGTACCATAAATTCTCAGCAGCATTTATTGGGTTCAGAGACACATGGTGACCATCTACTCATGGTTACAGTTTTCTTCTTTTTTTTTTTTTTTCCCCCCACATTGTCTGATGTGCTTTTTTCTCAACATTGAATATATACTTGTGAAAATAAACAGTCATTACCTATAATACCAATTAAGCAGTTAAGCAATCACCAACATAAGAACAGGTTTTATAGAAAGATGTTAAAGTCCACATAAACCTTGTCCTGGCATTGTTCCCAGTATCTGCCAGTCATCTTCAGCAAATTGTAAACAAACAGGTAAAGGGTGCCTAATGCCAGAAACCCATTCGATGCTGCCAGAGAAGGTGGGGCGGAGGAAGCTGCTGCCATACTGGTGGTCCCCTAATGGCCTGTTTCTGAAAAGGGAGTGCATCTTCAGCCCTCTAGCCCTTCAAAATACGCTGTTGTGCAAATTCCATGAGGCACTCCAGTGCATGAAAAATGCATTTTAAAAAATTAAAAAATAAGAAGAAGTTGTCAGCATCATACCCAACTAACTAGGCATACCTCCTTACAGAACTTGGCAGTAAACAGCAAGACACCTGTTTTTTCTGGAAAAGATACAAATATCACATGAGTTGCATTCAAATGTGTAAACTTAAGCTTGTAAACCTTAGGCATTTTTTCTCTCTGCAGCCAATGGCTGGAGATGAGGCACCTCCAAGCAGTGATTTATGTCATATTGAGACAATCCTCTAATGCAGGTCAGGTAAACTCCCTTCATTAGGTATATATTTTTCTCTATTGATATAAACACAGACTATAGGATTAACTCAGATTTAGATGTTTGTCTTCTTCAGTTATAAGGAGATGAATCTGATTCCATGTTATAATTTTAGGTATCCTGACATAGTCAGGAAAACAAATTGGAAAATGTTTTTTATAATTGTGGTGGATTATCTAAATAAAATTATAAGAATCTGTTTATATTCATTTAAAGGCAATGTAACAATTTATTTTTATATTAATTTTAATACTTTATTATTTAAAAAAATGGAAGAAAGAACAGATTGAAAATTCCCAGGTTTTTCCACTACTGTGTGACTGTGTATGTTTCTGACACAACGGGGTAGGGGCTGACTTTCAGACTGAAAAACACCCTCAATTTGGAGTATTATATACAACCCTCAAAAGTCACACTACCCCTTTACAGACAACTGACCAGTCTGATATTTTCTAAGATTAAGTAATTGATCAAAATCCAGATAGTAATTTGATAAGTTAAATGTAAATTTAGATTGGGCTTTGCAAATAATTTGCAATTATACTTCTTATCTCATTAGCACAGAGATTATTTTATTTTATTTTATTTTATTTTATTTTTTATTTTATTTTATTTTATTTTATTCTTGTACACTTTTGATGCTAAGTATTAGCTCAGAAGTATCATAAAACATTAAAATATTATGTCAGTATAGTTATAGATGCAAACTATAAGAGAGAATATAGATAATAAATTTTAGAAATAGAGATAATGAATAATAGAGACCTAATTGCGGCCTTCTAGTACCTGAAGGGGCCTACAGGAAAGCTGGAGAGGGACTGTTTACAAGGGCATGGAGTGATAGGGCAAGGGGTAATGGCCTTAAGCTGAAGGAGGGTAGATTTAGATATTAGATGTTAGAAAGAAATTCTTTACTGTTAGAGTGGTGAGGGACTGGCACAGGTTGCCCAGAGAAGCTGTGGATGCCCCCTCCCTGGAAGTGTTTAAGACCAGGTTAGATGGGGCTTTGGGCAACCTGGTCTAGTGGAGGGTGTCCCTGCCCATGGCAGGGGGGTTGGAACTAGATGATCTTTGAGGTCCCTTCCAACCCAAACCATTCTGTGATTCTATGAAATTATACTGTAACACTTTCCTTTATAAGCCTTTCTTGTATATGCATTATCATTCAAATTTTAAATGTATTACTAATTTATATTTTCAATTTATGTTTAGAAGAATGAAGCGCACATGTAGAACTCAAGAAATATTATATCCAGAATTATACAGACTCTCTTTTGCTCTCTTCTATTTTTCAGTGGTTGAATTGCTAAATAATTGGGTTTACTCTTCTCTCAGAGAAGTAAGTATACATACAATAGATCAACAATATATCACAGGAAAGAGATAACCCAGTGTACAGAGGTGACTTTTCATCTTATCTTTACTTAAATGAATGTAATTACCTAGTAAAACAGTACCTAAATTCAGACTAGTTTATTGTAACAACACTTTGAGTAGGAGGCCAAGTTGCCATTTTCACTTGTCTGGTTAGTGCACATGGCCCATACAGATTCTGATTGACAGCAAATTCAGATTTGTTTTTAAAATGTTTTCCCAAGGTGTTAGTGATGAGACACACAGAGCTGCAGCACGTCACCACTACCCTTCATCTAGTATAAGCCGTTAAAGATTTTTACAGAGCAGACTAAAAGAAAGGACATTGTCTCCATAATGCTTCTTTGAAGTGAACAGCTACTGCTTATGTATTTCTGTAGCTGAGAGGAGTGATCTGAAGCAGTGCAGATTTCCTCAGCATCCAGTCTTTCCCAGCAAGGGCGGCTTGTGCTTCTCACTGTCAGATAAGATCAAAAGGCAACACTTTCAGTGTCAGACACAGAATAGTTACAGCATTAGTAGTTACAATTTTGTACTTTTATTTCAGGCATTTATCAAAATAAAGCAAGAAGATCACCCTTTGTCATACATTTGCTGAAAATAAAACTAGATACAAAGATGTTTAGGAGCCATGAAGGTTTTGCTGGAAAATGACCAAAGTCCTACTTTCCATGCTGCAGAAAGGCATGACACTAGACAGACGAGTGGTGCCTCCCCAAAAGAAAAGGAACATGTGCAATAGAAAGGGATGCCTGGCTCTCCCATCCTTCCTCTGAATATAGAAAACTCATTAGACAGAAAACTTAGATTAACACTAACACCTGTCAGTCACCCCATGAAGGGCAACAGTTGATGTCTTTGGAGCAGAAAGTTGAGCTGCCCCTTTGTGTCGCATAAGTACTTGGAAATTATTTGCTGAGCTAAGCTGTCTATCAGCTGATCAACCAATTAAGCAATGAATCACAGCTCTTTTAAGTAAGGGGTGCCAGTGTGTCAGCTGTGGAGCAGCTTGGGTGGTCTGAAGACAGTAACAGCTCTGTGAGAAGTGGACAGGGCAAGCAGAAATGCAGCACTCAGGTAAACGGGCGATTCAGTGAAATGCTGGCACATATAGCATAATTAAAGGGGTTCAGCAAGCTCTGGTGTGTGAAGACATAGCAAATAGGGAAATAACAGCTATTTATACTGTATCAGAGGGATAGAGACTAGGAAGGAGATTTTCTTCTAATTTCAACACTCCAAATGGACATGTGCAGTCTAATGCCCATCTAGTGAGTATGGCTACACCTGACAACACTCATCTCATAGTTTCTGTACAACTTGAAATAAAGTATCTCCTCAGCCAATACAGTAAGAAAATATGTGCTGGACCTCTCTACTTCCAGCTGGAGCATAAGATGCCTTGGTCCCCTCCTGCCTAAATGCCACCCCCCCCCCCCCCCCCCCCAAGCATCAGGCTCTTCAGGAGAGTGGAGCTGGCCTCCTCTGAAGGCGATGTGCCACGTCCCTTACGGGCTATTAGGAGCAGTGTATTAATAACGTTTGGGCTGCAGCTCTTAAGAGTCTGGAAGAGTTATTAATGGGTGTCTCTACTCACACGTAGCATCTAGCAGTGCAAGCTTGCTGCACTTAATCACACACTTTGTTATCTTCTTAGCCCTCTTTTCCATGTTGTGAATAGGGCATTGCAAGTATATTTGTAACTAGGGAAACTTTCCTTCCTTTCTCTTGAGTTTCTAAGTCACATCTTCTATTGGATCTGTGGTACTCTTGATGCTGCTTAGATAAGGAACAAAAAGCACGATTGTAAGGGAGATCCTCCCTTTAATTATTTTCCAGTGGCACAATTCCTGACTGAAAAACACAGAGAACTGCTCACAGTATGAGAAACATTGCATTTCCTTTCTTTGAATTCCCAGGGACTTAATAACCACTTTTCATTCTCTCCTTCCTCCCCCTCCACCTAGAATTCCCCACAACCAAGGGCTCCATCGATCTCCTTCATGAATTCCTCAGTGGAAGAGTACCGCACTGGGCCACGGTCAGGGTGAGGTAAAACACTGTCAGATAACTGTGCCAGTACTGGAGCCCTCTGGCTCAGGAGGCTGCAGGTTGTTTTAGCAGTGAGTGTAAGTTACCGGTGGATGTGAGCGGAGGGAGGGGGGTGGATGGACGAGAAAGGGAAACAAAGAGCAAACAAGCAGGCAAAGTGCCCAAAATTTCTCGCTACGGTTCTGGATATGGATACAAGCTTTCCATTTTTTTCTAACTGCTGTTTCCAAGGCCTTAAATGAGTGAAGTGTATACACGTTATTATGAAACATTTAAATATATACATATGAAATATATATACGTGTGTGTAGTTAAAAAAACTTTGTATATGTCTAGTTACTTGTTTTCTTGAATTACTCTTGCCAGTTTCCTTTTTTTCCTTTTTGTTTTTCTCTCAACTGAGGTGGAGGCAGAAGAACTAGGGAAGACAATTATTTTAAATAAATAAATAAATAAAGCAGTACTTTATGCTCTCTTATGTCTATTATAATGAGTTATTCCAAATCTTCTAGGAGTTTACAAGTTACTGGAAACATATAAAGTGTAGCTGGTAAAAGTTTTTATTCAGTTTGGAGCAGAAAAGTCAAGATTTGGACTGATAAGGAAATGGATTTCCTTTCCCAGGAAAATTCAAAACTTGGCAGGGGTGGAAGTGTGTTTGTTTTCTGTTCAATGTTTTGATGAACTCAAGACCTATCAATTTGAATTTTTTTTAGGTTATTTATTATATATGAAAATAATTAAAAGAAAACATTCTAATCTCCAAAGACTCTGGTGTTTGTGTTACTTAGAGTCAAATCTTAACTCTGTAAATTAGAAAACAAAAAGAACCTGGACCATCTATTTCAAGGAAAAAAAAAAAAGAAAAAGCCTTAAATTTTGCTCTACTTAAAGGAGAAAAGGGTATCACTTCCAAAATGTAACTTGACAGAGCATGCGACCACCTTGCTGAAAGATTTCTTAAGAAGTGTTTGTTTTTAACAAAGCTACTATGTTTCCATGAAAATTTATCTTTCCAAAGAATTGCAATTTCTGGAAGGAAAGAAAAAAAAAAAAAAAAAGAAAACTTCCAATTGGCTTGAGTCTAGAGGAAATCAAATCAAATAAAATTTGAATGAGCATCTGAATTTTTGGGTGTTTAACTGAACCTCTGAGCCTTTGAGACATACTTAACAGTAAGTAAAAGACTGTCACTAGTTAAAAGGAAAAGAAATCAATAAATTATTCAGAAAAAAACACAACTGGATTGCTTTTTGTTTTCTCATAAGGTTTTTTTTTCCCTAAACTAATAGTTCTTTTATTTGTGCCTTGCATTAATTTTGATGATAGCAAATGAGAACAGTTTCCAGAAAATGTAAATTAAACCCAGCAACATTGTAAAAAAATCCCCAAAGATTTACATTTAAGGCACAGTTTGATATAATCAATATCAAAAATAAAACTCATGCCAACACTGACATTTTATATTTCAACTTCTAACTGCCTTTTCTTGTTTAAGCTTTTGATCTCCCTTTCTTTGTTATACATAAATACATGTGAATAGAATAAAGGCTAACATGACGAAAAAACAGTTTCTTTTGTCATGAGCAGAGCTTACAAAAACTTTTAGATTCGATTGCTAGAAGTTAGGCTTCTAAATTCAAGATCAGTTGCTTGAAGTGTTAAGCACCTTCAATTCCCCACTGGTTACATTTTTAGAGTTTGGATCACTTTTATTGACATGGTTAAATATGTGTTTAGGAGTAAGATTTCAAAGAAAGTATACACACGGATGCATATATACGCATGCATGCGTGCATGCGCACACACACAGACGCACACTGTCTCTCTCTCTCCCATACGTATATACAAAGTTTTAAAAGTGCAGTAACAGTCGCAGTATAACCCAGCACTTTGTCCAGTGCAGTGAATTACATCTAGGACAGGTAGACCTAGACATCGCTAGATTGAGATTCAAGTTGGTAAAAGATAGAATAAATATTACACTAGATGGACAACAGAGTAAAGTTTAATTAACACTGATATTAATTTCTAACACTCCGGTTCTTTTCCTATCTATCTACCCTACCTAATGAATGACGAAGTTTTTAACAATGCCAGCCTGCTCACTCTCCAACTGAGGTGGAGGAAGTCACAGATAATCAGCAAGAGAGAATTTCCTGATAAAATAATGCAGTCTTTCTAGTGCAGTTTGCAAGACCAAGCCTGTGGGCTGCTATTTTATGCCTGCTGTGTGCACAACAATTAGCAACACTGTAGAATAAAAACCAGTATGAAAGTCTGGTTTATTTTCAGGACTGGAAGGTTAAAGCATATTACTGATAGATGGTAGATAAGAATAGTTACATAGATAAGAAAAGCAAAAGAGTGAAGTTCGGTGTATGGATTAAAGCCACAAGAAAAAATTGTGCTTCAGACATACTATGAAACCAAAGCTTGCTTATGTTCACCTTCCCTTCACTGAAAGGAAGCCATTCAGGAAAGTTCAAGCATTTTCTGCTGAACGCTTACCTAATTTAATTCAATAGAAAAACTCCAATTAACCTCAGGGCAACCCAGTCTGACCTCTTGGCTGGCCACTATGCTGAGCTTGTTTATTTATTAATCTGGCAGATTTAAGATATTTCTGAATCCATTATATTAAGATAATTGTAATAGTCACTTACATTAGAGAAAGACAATTATACTTTATTTGATGGATGTCACCATCCTTTCAGGCATTAGTAAGGAAGATTAAGCTGCTTCCTGTACAGCTATTTGCATGGCTACCTGAGCACGATACTTCTATTGTGTGCATATCGCACTTCTTAAGCTATTCATCACTTTTCCTGAGTGCAAATTCATTTAAAATGCACCTATCAGTATCAATAAATGAAAGGAAGCAGATGTTTGATGTGTCTCTCATTGCACTGACAGGCACGACACACAGAGCTAAGACCCCTACTGCTTTCTCCAGGAGTCCAGCTTTTGGGTGTCCATAAACATGGTTTGATGGAAGGCCATACAAAAGAGCGGCATGGCCTTTGGCCTTTTTATGACGTGGCGGTTTTGGAAGGCTTTGTCTGAGATAAGCCATTGTACGACAGTCTCTTGAGTTAACTGGCACAAGCCTAATTTCCCTGACATCAATACAGGCTTCAGATAAATCTCTTCCACTTAGGTTAAATGAAATAGAATATTATTAAGAAGAGAGTTTGGGGTTGTTTTTTTCCCGGTTTTTATATAGTCATCAAAACAAGGCATCTCAAACAGATTGTACTATTAGTCAGAGACTGGCTCGAAATAGATTTGGAAATTCTTTCTGTAGACAGATGTACTTAGCAAGACTTGCTTTAAAAATAATAATTCCTAACCATATATTTCTTAAATATATGTTCCTAAAAGAGCTATTTCCTAAATACTGCCTCCATAACACCTCTTGAATTGTAGTAGCACACTCCTTTTTTCTCTTTCTCTCCCCTAATTAGAAAATAAATGTAGCCATGCTGTGTCAGGCCAAGGATCATCTATCTCAGTATTCTTCCTCTAGCAATGGCCATAAGCAAATACCTAACGAGAAATATGAACAAACTAAGCATACACAATACTTCCAGAATTCTCTCAGCTCCCAAACATTTTCAGTTCAGTGGATTTGCTGAACTGCCTCTGGTTTCTATATAATTAGTAACTTTAAATGGCATTATCTTCCACAGACTTGTTTCGTCTCAAGTCTGTATAAGCTTTTCCTTTCAAGGACACCATCTGACAATAAATTTCACAAATCTCCTATTTTTTCTTCTTTTTGAGTCCAGGTACTTCATCAAAACTTAATTATTTTTTTTGAAGAGGGAAAGAATTAGCTTAATCTACCTTCTCCTTAACTTTCATGATTTTGTAGACTTCTTTCATATTTCCCCTAAGTCACTTGTTTTCTGGGCTTGATAACTACTAGTTTATTCACTCATTTCTCATATGAAAGTTAGTCCATATGCTAGCTAACTTTTCCTCCTCTTTTAAAATTTCCCTCCAAGTCTTTTCTTTAAGTCTTCCTATTCAACTCCTGTCTTCTTACAATGGCTCATGCCTCCTTAATACCTCTTATTACATTTTCACCCCATATCTTTTCAGCTACCGTTCTAGATTAAACATGCATTTTCTTGCTCTAGTTTTTGTTCACCTATTTCTTTTCACAAGGACTCCCACTTTTCAGATTTTCTCCCATTACACTGCTGGCACACCCCTTCATCACATACTCATCTCGCACTCCTACAAGCTGCTGGTACATTTCTTCCTACCTGCTGCTGCTAGCATTTTTCCACTGCCCAGAAAAGGAGGGATGGGAAGTGGAAAACTCTGTGAAACTCAGAAACTTCTTGATTGGAGCCATAGGAGCTGCAGCAGCTGATACTTCTTCTCCCTGCCATAAACTTGAAAAGAAGGCTGTGGGGATGAAAGCATAGGTGGGATTAATTTCATCAGACATTGGACATCTATGCAGACATCTGCTACACTGAAGCAGTTATCTGGACTGGTTGTTTATAATCGCTGGAGACAAAATATAGATGTTCTACTTAAACTTGTTTCATATAGACTGTTGTCTGTAAGATATACCCTACGGCATGTAAAAGGGAGGGAACCCTAATTTCCCCGTTTCTCTATCGTAACAGCAAAATTTAAAGTTACTTCAATGGGCAAAATTACAGCTTTTTCTTACCTTGCTCTGGTAGATTTCTGCATGTAGAAAATAACTTGTGGTTCAATGTCTGTGTCTCCTTGCTTGTCAGCCCTGGCTGCACATATGCTACATGAAGAGTCCAGTCTATGACAAGAGACTTCCACCTTCTTGCATGCTTGCTTTGATAGTTATTGTTATTAGAAACAATAGAAGCAACAAAAAACGCTATGAGGTTTTCCAGTTGAGGTAGTAGGGAACTTGCACAGAGATTATCACAATTATTTATCACAAGAATAAAATCTGCTTTGTTTTCCAGTGACCACTTTTCTCTTTGCTTATATGCTCTCTAATCACTAATTAATCACCACTGAAATCCTCAAAGTTGTTTATTTCCCAGACGACACACAGGAAAATATAAAGGAGTTTCTAAAGAATTATACTGAAATTATGTTTTACTTTATATATATATATATATATAAATACTTTAAACAAAGTGGTTTTGGGCTTTGAGAGTTCAGAATTTTTTTAAGTAGGTAGTAGAAGTAGGTTGAATAAGACAGATGATTCTCTAGGTGGGCTGAAATGACACTTTCCCTCCTATAGCATAATTAGTAGGTAATTGTAATATTTCTTTCTAGTGGAGCGAGTGAAGCAATGGTTCAAGTAGAACAGGGAAAGTGATTCTGCAGTTCAAATGATTCTGCTGTGTATTTCTGTACTAAAAATTCATTATCCATTCTTGCTAAAATGTTATTGCTTCATTAGCAGAAAAATCTTGAAATGTACAAGTAATGTTTGCTTTTTGAAATATGCATGCTCAAAAACAATTGCAATTAACTGGAACATGCAATCTGTCCAGTTACATGATTACTGCTGAATATCTAGCTAATATGCACACTGTTACAAATAATTCAACATATTCATTCATATTAGGAATTTAAATTAATATTTTTGGAGGAGTGTGACGTGATCCACCTGAGACAAGGGTACATCGCTGAGATATAAAAATAGGATCTTTTCCTTCAGTTATAGATGTTAAAAATTCTGCGGTACTAAATTCTGCAGATGTTAAAAATTTTCCAGAACTAAATGGCAGTCCTGATAACTGTCATATTAAACATATTCTGCCTCTCCAAAAACCAACTTCTTAAAAAGCAGTGGCTAGATTATGGAAGCCTCCGCAGCTATGAATTGCTTCTACTCAGTAGTCACTGACAGCTCCGCTGAGATGCTGGGAGGAAATCTGTATCTTTTCCCTGTGCTCACATCAAGATACAACTGAGATACTACACTGTGTGTGGGAATGAAGGTGGAGAGAAAGAAAACAAAAATGCCAGTGAAGAGATAAGGTGGAAAACCCCTGCTGAGAAACATGCCATGACAAACAAATGGAGGCAGACTGTGGAAAAAAGTAACAGAAAAGCATACACCCTGCATTGTCTGGTGGAGCAGCATTTCAGAAAGTCCCAAAGCTATAACTGTTTTCTCACCTAACAAAAGCTATTTCTGAAAGGCTAAGTAACTTATTTTCTCTGGCCTGTCTTCTCTGTCCAAAAGCCTACCATAAGGCAATAGCTATTAATCTGAAGCTGTCAGGTAACAAAAAATTCAGCCCACAACCAATTGAAATGAATGCCTAAATCCAAGTTAATCACACACACCTCATTACTACTCTAAGATATTTATCTCATTCTCCATATTTCTTTCTCCTTGTATTCATTGGTTGTACTGTGGGTTTATGTGGATTCTATGCTTCTCATCCAGGAACTGTGCTTTTTAAAAATCTAAATCACCTAAAGTATTTTGGCTACGTCCACAGTTGTTTGTAAATGTGTGACCCTGAACCTATCAATAACACAATGTCTATTATACAAAAGTCTTAGAGGCTTGTAGTATTCAAACTACACAGTTCTACAGTGCAGATTCATGCATTTAAGCAAATTGTCTCGGTACCTTTCATAGTCAGCAGAGAGAAACTATGTACTGACCATTTGACCTCTTTAGAGATGTATGCAAGGATGAGATTATTTGTGCTGTAGAAGGATTTATTACTCTACGTTTAATTAAAGGAAGCCTAGATGATTAGCCTTGGGTGTAGATATCTATAGGCATCTAAAATTAGGTGGTCTGAACACTACATATTATGCTTTGCCATGTGAGAAGAATACAAATGTGCTGCAGCCTCCTGTGACAGAGAGTAGGCAACAGCGTTAGGAGGCAGCCAGGAATATCCCTTTTGTTGGGGCTGCTTTGAAGGCAGAACCACACCTCCTGGCCACAGATCAACATCTGTGTAAGCACATGTTGTTGGTGGTGCATAAGTCACACGTAGGAGACCCACCTGTCCCCAGCCATCTAGAAACTATCCTAACCATCAGTCCAAACTAAACTCTTTGGATGGCATATAAACTTCAAACAAAATTGATGAAACCTCTTGCCATTTAAGTCAATTAATGTATTTCTTTTAAATTCAGTCTCGACAGATTTTCATTCCATTCTCTCTTTTTGCTTGCACTTCTTTCATACCTTTCACTGATTGATGTTTCACTGCTTTCATTATACCAATATTCTGAAGTTGCCAACAACAAGAATAACCTCTCAGTATCACAATGAGAAATATATGTCAGCAAAGTATGGCAGTTAATTGCTGTTTGAAATCTCAGACATCTGTTTTCTTACAATTGTTTTACAATACCATATGGGAACAAAAACCACAGGATGAAAATTACTTATCCAAAATGGCAGGTAAAGCTGCAAAGTAGGGAGGCATGTCAAATACCTTTCTTTTAAATGGAGTTAGGTCACAGTCATGAAATCAGATGGAAAAAAAGCCTTTAGGATCAAATCCCATGATTGGCTGTACATTCACGGCCCCATGAACCCGCACAGGTTGCACTGTGGGAGCAAGGTTTGAGGTCATGTCATGCTACAATACACCAGTTTTACACACACACATACACACAAAAACCCCAACCAACCAAACAAACAAAACAAAACAAACCCCCTCTATCTGCAACATTACATAGCTATGAAAAATTTCTGAGACAAAAGGTTGAAAGATAAGACTTTGGAGATGTGCAAATACCAGCAATAAATTGCTGAAATAGCTACCATTAGGTTGAACACAGATTAAGAATAGCTTCCATTCTGTTAACAGCATCTGAATCATTTGATGCTGGATAGATTCAAACAGCTTTCAATTTACATGATGCTTTTTCAAGGTATGTCAAAGCTTCTTACTGCCCTTAGAATTTTTCCTAAACAAATAACTGTAAATGTAATCTGCCAGTACCTATTATAAGCTTTATTTATGCCATTTAACTGTAGAGGAAAATATAGTCAGCAGGAATCCAGAATGGAGTATCTCTTAAACATATCTAGTAGAACCATTTTTCAAGAAAAGGGAGGAATATATACTTCTAAACATACCTTTAAGTAAAGCAATTAGTTTGATGACTCCTATTTTGTCTTAAATTAAGAAACCCTAGAAGCATAGTTCTGATTTTAAGTATCCTTTTAGTTTGGTCCTGGGTAATAGACATATGTTAAACCATATGTAAGTGCATACTTCTCCTTAAAACATATCTGTGCAAAATTTACAAGCAATGATTTTCAAGTAGGTATAATAATAATAATAATCTAAATTTTTCTACTCTTAGTGTACACCCAAGGCAGATCCAGTAAGAATTCTCATTGTTGGAAGGACATCCAGCCTCAAATCACAAAATCTGCTTAGAATAATGATCTCATAATACCGTATGTCAATACATATTCACCTCTTTTGAGAACTTGGTGTATGGGTAAAGTAAAGAAGAATACTTGGGCAAAAAGTGACTGGTTTATAGAAGTGGTTTGCTTTGGAAGCTAGAAGCTGTTCTCTTATGTCTTGAGTGACACTAAGTCACTATATATGTTGACTTTGTAAGGTGGCAAGCACATTGCCAGTGCAGTAACAACTAATATTCTCACTCTGAAGGACAGTATTACAATCTTTCATTAAAAATAATAAGAAAAAAATAGTGGCTGAATAGGCTTACCTCACTGTCTGTGTCTCAATTGTAGAAGTGAGGAAGAAGGTAAATGAAATTAAATTGAACTTCGACTGACTTAAATGGTAACATGATCTTATCTAATAATAATCATCTAATCCTGTCTATTTTTGGACTCCCTAAATTGTTTGAAGATTTATTACATACTTAATAAAGTTGGTATATTTTGGGCTAAATGAGCCTTGAATGAACCTACATGTGTTAGAATCTCACCCTGTACATCCAGATGATCCTGCCATTTCTGCCAGAACCACAGAAGGAGAAAAATACATCTGAAAGCATTAGCTGTGTGCAGTCCAGCAGTCAGCCTAATTGAACTGAAGGGGCGGAAGGAGTTTGTTAGAAGCAATATGCCAATAATTCTAATTAACAGAACCACACAGTAAATTTCAGCTTTTGTTAAAAAAAAAAAAAAAAAAAAAAAAAGAAGCAACATCACTTTTTGCTTTAATAAAAGAGAATATTCAAAATGTCCTGACCTTAAAGTACTTCTAAAAAAACCAAGCTTAGCCCCACAGCAGTTAGTCTTTACTCCTGTGCTCACTGAAGTGCCCGCTCCTCTGAAAGGAAAGGAGAAAGCAGACAACCATTTCTTGCACAGATGGAAGGAGCCATTGCACACAGAATGATACTACTTTTCTTGTTTATCTAATATCTAACCTGAGATAGCCCTTTTGGCTTCCTCAGTGGAAGAAGAAAAATCACCCTCTGGAAAGATCTGTATCGTTTCATTTAATGTATAAGGTACATCTTCAGTTAGCTCAGATTTGACACTTAAACATCTCAAACACCTAAAATTACAAGATTTGGTTGATCTGTAGGTTGACCTGGTGGTCTTTGCTTTCCACAGTCATTCAGCTGGCTATCTATCTATCTGGACTGTTAACATATAAATTGGCATCATATGCCAGAGCCTCAGAGAAAAGGGTGTGGTAATGGGAGCAGCACACAGTAAGAAAGATATATGTGAACTGGCAGACAGAAGTTTGGGGTTTTTTTAAAATAGCAGAACTAAAGCAAAAAAAGGAAGCTTTTAGGAAAGCAAATTGTTCAGTGTTAGAAATAGATACAGCTGCAACAAGGAGACAAAGCCGTGTATGAAGTCTTCCCTCAGCACATCAAGTGTATGCTGAGAAATGCTTAACATGCTAAAGCTACATTCCTCTGGCTTCCTAGTAAAAACCTCCATGAGGTAATCTTTGATTATTTTGACCGCTTCCTGGGTTCCTTGGTTAGATTTTAACTACAAGTTCCATTGGAGCTGGAGGGAGTTTCCCCTGTAAAGCCTCACTGAGTAAAGACCTCAGAATTTGCCTTGCAACACCGTAGAGATATTATCCACTTGTAAGGAAAGAAGTTTCTGTTCAATAAAGAAAAGTGATACTATTTCCTTGTGGATTTTCAACAACCCTTTTGAAATACTTCTTGCTCTAATTTGTAAGGTTACTTTCATGCAAGGAGCTCAGTGGATAAGAAATATTTTATGTGAATGCTCCAAATAAGGAGGATGGGACAAACATTGGATAAATGACTTTTCTCAACTCATTAGTGACAGAGAAGCAAGCCTTTAGACTTTATCCTCCTCTGTCAGAAATAATCCTGCTTTGACTTCAGAGAGAGAATCCTCTCTCCTCAGAGAGGTTTTCTAGAAAAGCCAGAATCAGTTATACCAGTAATACCGCATAAAGTTTGAAAAAATAAATTTTAATTCAAATCCAGGGCAGAATTAAATTGTATCCCAGCCTTTTCCCATTTCTCTCACAATTACACTTTTTACACTACAGAAAAACAGAGACCACTGAATTCTCCAAAGAACCTCTTAAAGCTGAGGCAGAAATCTACAAGTGTTTTCATCCTCCCCTCCCTACTTTCTTGATGTTCTGATAGGATGTCTTGACAAGGGCTACCCTGAGTAAATACATGAAACTGCAATACCAACACATGATGCTTCAGATTTTCTGAGGTCAGATTTCTTGACATCAGAGAAGGATCAGTAACAAAAATGAGTTCTAGGAAAACTGAAACTGTTTCAGAAGAAAAGATGAAAGATCATGGGCACAATCCACAGCAGTGTTAATGACAATGGTGGCAGTGCTGGCAGCAATGATTTAGGCAGATGGAGGATTAGCACTGCTGGAAGGTGAAAGTGACCTTGGCAGATGGAGCTTTGGTAAGACCAGGTACCTTGGATAAGATTCTTCTAGGTGATGACTGTGACCAGTCAATCTGTGACAAATGGATCATTAGCAATGACACTGGCACCTCCAAATGCACAGCGGACACAACCTGTTGAATCAAGCCACTGAGCATATGCCAAATAAGCTACATGATCATTTAGGAATGGCTATGGTTTTTTCCCATTGCCTCCTGCTGTGTATTTATACCTACCATTACATCAAGATCCACTTCATCTACAGACTGTTTCTTGAGATTTTGAAAGGAAGAAGACTACAGCGGACTAATAAAATGTAGTAAAAACAAGAAAACAAGAAATTTCTGTGACACTAATCCACAGAGCGAGGTTTCCCACACATGTTATTAGCATTAGTACTTACTCATTGCAACTACAGTATATGTGCATTTATGCCAATTACAGAGTTGCTAGCAAAAGTCTAACTCACCCTTATTTCCTCCAGAGTGACTACAGGCTGTATTTTTAACTATTATTGGGACTAAACCAAGATAAGATAATTTAGGCCTAAAATACAGACGGAGTGCGCATGAAAAGGGGCCCAGTTCTATGGAGTATCAAGGCATTAGCTGGGAGGAATGATCTGGACTTTCGGAGCTTTCCCCAGTGACTGTTTACACATTTTATACATCTTAAGTTAAAACAGATTGTCAAGATCAGAATTTTGAAATGGTTCTGTATTCTACCTAAGTCCTATCTACACTATTAAGTCATGTTGCTGCTTTTAATCTGGTATATACAATCACTACAGTGTGTACATAATTATTCTTAACTTGTTGGAATAACAAAGCATCTGATTTTTGCCCTGCTGGTCTGGTATTTGATACCTCTTTGGCAGCTGTTACAGCTCAGAAAAAAGTTTGCCTTTTCTCATTTAGTCAGGCTTTTAAGACATTTAAGATATGGGGATCCATACTTCAACTCAAGTGCTATTCTGACCTGGATTTGAGAAGCAGGTCAAACCTCCCCCATCTTTTCTACCATAAAGGAAAAGACCACTGCCTCTATCTTACATACCTGCATTACTGCAAAAACAGGCTTTAACAATATGAACTGATTTAGTGGTTGATTTGTGGTTGGATACTTGTACCAACAATATATTATAGTATTTTTAAATATCAGTTATAGAAGGGTGGCTTTTCAGGAGTCTCAGACCTAATAAGTTGATTTAAATATTGCTAAATTAAGATCAAAACTACTTTAAGAGAGTTTTTTTCAGTATCACATTTGCTCACTTCATAAATATAGCATAATACAAAAAGGCTTTAGAGAGAAAAAATGTGAATGACATAAAAAGGAGTAATTTAATATCATGTTAACTCATTCTGTATGATACCAGTTAATACTGCATCATGACAAAGACATGGTGTAAAGTATTCCCATATGATTTTATAACCATTAATACAAGAATTCCATATTTTATAACATCGACAAACCAGATGAACCTCATCCACTCAAAGTATGGAACAGTGAAAAGAACAAATGTCTTGTGAGGAGTGGAAATAAGAACAATGTGTCTGAGTTTAAACAGTGGAAATAAGTTGCGGACGTCGTGCATGAAGTAATTATTTCTGCAGTGGGGTTCTGCTGTTCCTGCATTTAGTTTATAAGAATGTCAGGGCACACAATCCAGGCATTTCAGAAAAAATGCCCAATTTATTTGACATGTAGAGAAAGTCAGATTTGGACACAAAGAATTCTTTAAAAAAACCTTTTGAAAATGGAGGATTTATTAGGAGAATAAAAGAGAGAAATATATTTAATTTAAAATATATAGTGTTTCTAGTCCGAAAGATTTCTGTCTGTGAGCCTCAGATTGCTTTCTCAAACCTGTGTGATATCTGAAACACAATCAGTGGCATACCAAACCTTTTGAGGACAAATAATTGTGCCAATACCCCAAATATTCTCCATATGTAATTGATGTGGGGTTTTTTCCACATAAATACCTACCTAAAATTGGCATTTGAACAGAAAGGCAAAAAGCTACTCAGACTATGCTGGGGTGGAAATGAAAATAAACAAGCCCGTACTAAATAAGAACACAAGTAGAGGAATCACCAAATGCAAACATGCCTGTACCAAAGGCAGAAATCAGGACTCTGATAAAAGCACCAGGAATATTGCAGGCAGTATTCAGAGGGCCAGGGGCTCACACTGTGTTCCAGAACCTGGTCTTTTTTTAAACCTCAGTCAAAATTTTACTAAAGTTCAGAGAAAAATGAGTTAAGTACTGTATATTTGGGGGGTTGAATGTAAACCACAAAAAGAGAGAAAATATTTCTCTTTAATTAGCTAAAATTTGAAACTAATAATTTCTTATGTTTGATGAGATCTAAAATTTTGGCATCTCTCAGCATTATTCTGCCATTCTCTTCAACAGATCTTATTTTGTGTCTTGCTCGGAGTTTCAGATAAGATGTTTCAAGCTTTATTGGTTTTAATGGGCTCAGGTACATAAGACAGGACACTGGCAAGCTGTTACTAGTTTCCCAGCCTCATTCCTTTCTGGACTACCTCTTGTGAGTTAAGGTGTCTCCAGAGATACACTGCAAAACACTGCACTGTTTGATTTTAGAGTTTCCCAGTTATCTCCAGTCCTGTTTCTACTCTTCTGAGTCAGCCTATAGCTCCTGTCACAGGCTGATCAAGATCCAGATAGTAGGTGTCCCTCTTCCTAAATTTCCTGTAAGCTGTGAATCTAAATGAGAAATTCCCAGACCAAATCCAACACAGATCTGTAGGAACTAGCCTTGCAAAATGCATCTACTTTCTGAGGCTATTTTATTTATAAAGCAAGGCCTGAGGACACTCTTACCTCGGAGATAGAACCCCTACCAAGAAAGCCTAAGATTTAATACTCTCTGTATTGTGTGTCCATTTTACGTCAAACAGCCTTTGGATGAAAGACGGAAACAATTTATAGAGCAGTCATCAGAATCTGTTATGCTGCAGGCTGATATTATTTTTTTTTTCTTATTCTCCTTCTTCCACCATAGTAGCATGCTGTTCGCCCTCAACAGAACAGATTCAAGAAGAAAGGTTGAGAGTGTGTCCTTCTTGCTGGGTGTCCAGGCATGTATTTAAACCTACACTGGTGATGAGGGTGCTCAGTTAGGGTTGGGAGCACAGCTACATATTTCTGGATGGCTACACCACTAATAGGTAATGATCAGCCTCTTTGATTGTGTGAGGATTGAATGGAAATTTCCTTGAAGCTCAGAGATACAAGACATTGAAGGTTACTAAATGTATAAGAATCACCTCTGGATCAGTAAGTCCCTGAGCCACAAATGGTCTGATGCTTGGACAGAGTAGGCAGAAGATATCACTGTTTGCTTTATTCTTGCACTTTCCCCTAAGTATTCACTTTTGATCAGCACCAGGTGCAGAATATAATGTCAGCTGGATGATTTGTTTGGTCTTTTTTGTAGTGTGATGCAACACAGGCAAAAGAGGCAACACAGTTCTCCCACAAAATAATTCACAGGTAGGAGACGACAGACCCTGCTCATTCTGCTGCTTTCACATTGGGGCTGGTATGTCATAAAGCTGTCATGAAAGTTGTGTTGCGTTTGTCTCGTTACCTCTCTTAACTGTTTCATCAGTTAACTGGACATGTACCCAGGTTCAGCAGGGGACCACTCTTGAGCAGCTTGCAAAGCACATAGTCACCCCTGCACTGGCTAAAATACACAGTTGGTGGCAGCACTACCACCGAATATGCTCTAAGAGAAGAGAGCTCCCTGATTACTCCTTGGAAAGCATGACTGGAGTTGTATACGATGGAAGAAAGGATTGTAGGGACTGATACATCTGAGCCCTACAGCGCATAAAGTTTCAGACATGGTTGCCCTTGGCTAATGCCAGGTATGGCTCAAAATGCACATAACCCCACCAAGACTGCTGAGATCGCCTTACGGATGTTGGGAGCATTGGCATTGAGCAGTGCTTCGCTCTGAATTCCACCTGATGAGCTAACAGATACAGGTGACTATTTTGACACCCTAAACTGTAGATGCTAGTTTTCTTTGTGATAATGCATCTCTCTGCAAAACTGGGACCTGTAAATCAAGATTTCAGTAACATCTGAGTCCCTGATTTCATCAGGCACACTGCAAAATTAAGGGGTTTTGCAAGGCAGTCTCACACCGAAGGCGTGTACAAGTGGGACCATCCCAGACCACACAGAACGAGCAGTGAAATAGTGCTGGATTCACTTTGGTTTGATGTGGAGACAGCTAACTAGCCTTAACGAGGGGCTGTCCTATAATGAATCTGGATTTTAGCTGGATTTACCCATACTGTGTTCTCCTGTTCCCTGGGGACATATCAATTGCATTTTGGTGACTTGCATGGCAGGGACATGCTTCTAGAAAACCATTCGCATTATAAAGAGAGAAAATAATACCATTCTGAAACTCATCTCTCATATAGGCACACAGAAGAACAGGACATTCATACATGTATTTCAGGGATATTTAGATATAGAAACCTGAGTTTTGACCCGGTTCAAATTAAAATAGGATCAATGTTTGCAGAAACATTACCCTCCAAATCACTGCCTGTAGATGATGAGCGCATTGACCAGAACTGACTCCCTGATGAGAGCCAAGTGTTCTTTTTGCAAGAGGAACTAGTACAAACGTATGTGACAGGAACAAAGTTCCAATTCTGAAAAAAAAAATGGAAAAACTTGGGACAGGTTCCAGAGCCTGAACACCTCTTTTTTGTTTGGTTGGTTGGGTTTTTTTGGGCGGAGGGAGTGTCCAACTGAGTAGAGGTAATTTATTTTTCTCTACATTAGAACTTTTATATAATTATTTGTTGGCTATAACAGTCATCCAGAAAAAGGAAGAAATTGGTTCACTCTTTTTTACCATTTCAGATATTTCAAACTCAAGCATATCTCTCTCTGCTCTAACTCCCAGTTTATATTCCCCAAGAGAGTATCAATATCTTTATTCTTCCTTCTGAAATTGTACTACTGCAAAGTCAAAGTGAGCAAAATTCATGCGATCAACAAAAGAACATGTCTCTGGAGGTCAGCAGATTGTTAGCAGGGTTGCTCTCTCATTCAGCTGTAAGGGAGCAAAGAAAACCAAAGATCTCTCGGTCCCAGACCAATCTAGATGTCTTCTATTAAGCATTACTAAATTAATTACAAAAACAAAAATAAAAAGGCTCCAAAACAGGGACTGGTATTCCTAAATGATGGGAAGCTTTCAAACAACTGTGAAAGATGCTTAGAGTTCAGATGGGTGCACTATTTGACAGTTTTTTTGGATCACCATTTCAGCTTAGAGCATGTACGTTTTCCCCAAGTCCTCCCTTTTAGAAGACCCATACTTTATTCCTTCAACACTGCTTTTGCTATGTCTTTATTGCAGTTAACTAAACATGCTTGGGAGCTTTTTCTGGCACAGAAGCCACTGGTATGGACCACATCCATATTGTTAAATTCTCTTTGCTTTTCATCTTTTTTTTCTCTCTCTGCCTCTCGCTCTTTTTTTCTTTTTTTCTTTTTTTTTTTTTCAATTCCAAAAATGTGCAGGAATTGTGTGGGAATACGCTCACTGTCAGGGCTTAGAGGCATGTTGGGAACCCCTCTAACAACCTAACAATGCAGGTGCTTGACTGTTGATGCCCAGAGAACATTCCTCAAAAGTGTTTAAATCATTAATGTGGCTTCTATAACCAGAAATATGTTGTAGTTGAGAAAATAACTTTGGCAGCATCATCAGAAATTATATCACCCTGCTGCATTAAGAAACTTTAAATGAGATGGAATATAACCTGAAACACATTAGTGCAATTCAATTTGAGAGGCACTATGTAGCATTGGTCCTTTTGAAGATGTCACCTTTCTTTGGATGTGAAAGTGTCCCAGTGGGGATCCCCACTTTACACTAACACATAGGCGTGACTTTTTCTCACTGCTTACCCTGAGACATATTGGTATCCAAATGCTAGAAAATTTTTGCAGCTGTTTAGAAGTTCGTACAGTTCTGACTTACCTCCAGTTCCCACAGCAATGGAGGACTTACACTTCTTTTTCTCAAAAACCTTCGTTCCCCTTATTTCTCTTCCTAGCCCCAAACCCTGGCAGCCAGCCCTAAGTGTCTTACCTGAGTACAAGTGAATTGCCCACTTCCCATTACACTATAACTGGGCTTTACGCTATCATTGGTTGCATACATCTGGATTTTTGATTAGGCTTTCCCACAGTAAAGAAAATTCTTGCCAGTCAGGTCAAACTAGTTGATGACTAAACAGCTCAAGTTACTGACCTGACCTGATGCTAACCTTCAGAAAAAACACTTTTCTTCTCAGTCTCAGAAACCTCAATAAGGGTGTAGATTGTTTATTTAAAGAGATAATTAAATGTATGAGTTAACCATCCAGCTTGTATTGATTTTTTACACTCTTCTGGTATATTATGAAGAAAGTAGTAATAAAATAATTTTAACATTGCAAAGAAATAGTAATTTGTCTTCTACACAAATAAACAAATACTAGGACCTGCTTTTAAAACTGACTTGGTCCTTTAGCTGTGGTGCTTACTGAAGAGAAAAAAAACCCCACCACTGAGTTCAGGATATGGTGCCAAGCTTAATCAGGAATGCTTCAACTTTTGTTGTTTAATGTGTTTCTTTTTTAACATGGCTGTGAATTGCTTGGGACAATCATATAGTCCCAGTAGGCTTCAGAGCTATATATATTTCATAACTAATATGAAAGTACATGAAAATATATCATTTGACTATTAAAAAGGAGAATTCCCTGTATAAGACGGGAAAAGGATTTTTCTAACTGAGTCTGGGAATAGCTAAACATATGGCAATATCCATATTTTTCCCATAGAAAACATTAGATCCATCAGCCAAACCAATTTCTTCTTTTAAAGGAAAAGACAAAAATATGTTCTTCAATTTGCTGTATGTTGCATTTAAGCTATTTTTTTATTACTGATAAAATGCAAACTTGGAATAATATATATAAATTGGATACTTATGAACATCATGATTGTGGGTAAAACAATATTTTATATTTATGACTAATCAGTAGCCTCTTTCCAGCATTTCACCATTCCACTGGGGACTGAGGGATTGCTTTCCAAGACAACCATTACACAAGCATTCTTTTTTTTTTTTTCAACTTGAAGTACAGTATATCATTTTGTTTTCATAAGACAAGTTAACACACTCCTAAAAAGACAATAAAGCACATGACATAACAAGCTCCAATCTTTCCTCTTTGGAAATAAAATCTTCCATCGTACCATTTTGTAGTGATTAGAATAACAAGCAGACAGTTGGCTGATTTTTCATTTTCCATTGTTCATACCAGAGTTCTCATTTAGTGTGAGTTTTAGTGTCATTTAAATATTGAAGTGCTACTGAACCCAAGGCCAGAGAGTTCATTAGGTGAACTGCTCTAACCTTCTCTGTATTGCAAACCATTAAACACCCAAAGCCTTCTATATTGATAACTGAAAATGAAAACATTATAGTCCGGAGAAAACTAAGCTTTTGTCTTACTCTGGATTTAATTCCACTGACTACTTTTGTCCTAATTGCTGGTATGTTCTACAGTCTGAAAAACACCAAAATTTGTAAAATGTTCCACCAGTGACTAATACTACAATTATTGTTTTAGTATTCGAATAATCGGATTTCACTTGAACAACCCTGTATGTTCTTTCGAAGCACAGCTTACGCAGACATGACCCAGCTTCGCATAAAACACAAAGGCAAGCTGCCGCTGCGTGACTGCCATGAGAGCACCCTTTCTGTAATAGCTCGCTGTTCAGATACTTCGCTAGGTTTTTGTTTGAAAATGTTCAGCTCCGTATCTCTAATTCCCCAAGCTACTAGGCTGTAGGCTGTTCTGGACACAGATGTTCCTCTGAACCACTGTGCTGTAACACATTCAAGATTCATGGACCTACTGAGAAGGACTGTAAGGGAGTGAGCATAGCTGTATGGATAAGGAAAGTTAAGAAATGTGGTTTGAATCTACAAACCCAGAGGAGGGCTTCCCACTTCATATATAACTGCTTTGATCAGCAGTAAATCTTTCCTTTTAAAGAGGACTCATTACACATCCAATTTCTGAAGCAAGTTTGCAAATGTCTGCCTTCAGGATAGGATTTTAGTCTGTACAGACTGAACAGAGGTATGGAAGATGACCTGGAAGTGGCTGTATATGCTCATGTCCTTTGTGTATAAGGCTTAACTCTTCTTGGAGTCTACTTAGGAAGCCAAATCAAATACAGTAATGAATTGCAAAGTGTAACTGAAACTTGAATGTGCTTCAAATTGAAAAAAAAAAAAAACAAAACCACACTTCACTGTCCAATGCAAACACTCTTTACCTGAAAATCCCTGAACAGCTTACAAATCATAATTCTAACTTGTTGATCTTTTTTTCTGCAAGGTTCCTCTCCACACAAAACTTGTGAAGAGATTAAACAACATTATATTGGGGCATTGTCTCTATATTACCAGGTCAGAAGTGTGCCTGAGTTCTTAGGTTGTACATCATGTCCTGAGGCATAGCTGGCCAACCTGAAATCAGCTCCTTTACGTACTTTTCATCCACTAACCTCCTTTCACTACTTCTGTTTTTTCATCCATCCATCCAGCAGAGGGAATGTAGGTATCTACATGAGCTATCAGCATGATATATCTACTTGATATATGTATATATCTACACGATACTTCTACATGAGCATGTGCAACCACAATCTTGAACTAGACAGCTGAGGGGCAAGAGGAAGCTCTGACGACTGCTGTCATGAGGACAAAGATTGTCCTTTGACAGACAGCCAAAAGGAAAAGTAAGTTTGAGAAAACTATATTTTGGACATATTCCCCCTCAAACATTCACATTTTAAGTTAATTTGTACTACTAATAGCAAAATGTGAAAATCTTGTTTTATGGTTGTTGCATGGTGCTACTGCATGCATCAGTGATGTTACTCACTGCAGTAGAGTTACTCATGATATTTTCAGCTCCAGGCACTAAATTTGAGAGCTTTGCAAGCTGTTCCTCTACAATTCATGAGCAGGAACAATGGTAATATGTGTGCTGAATAAATTGTTTGCTGTGACTTATTTGTCCAGTCCTCATTTTAAGCCTAACTACAGTATATTGTCAGCACTCTAGTAATAAATAGCTTCCCCGAATAAAAGGCTTTTGTTGGCGTTTCACCTGCTCTTGTTGCATATGCACACCTGGTACGCTTCTAGACAAATACCCTAAATATTAAAAAAGAGAATATGAAGTTCAGGTCGGCTGAACGAAAAAGCTGTAAAAAGTCACTTCTTAACAAAAATATGTCTTAAAATATGAAATACTCTGGTACACAAATAAAAATGAACATTCAGATAAACCTATATGTCTTAAAATATGAAATACTCTGGTACACAAATAAAAATGAACATTCAGATAAACCTAACAGGAATTCCTCCTTTCTATAATGAGGACTAACATATACATCTTTGACATGAGACTGAATATATTTTCTCTCTCTTATTTTTGGGTCTAGAATTGCAGGTCTGAAGTTTTGTTTCTGAATTTGTTTTCATAACAAAACATCTGCAATTAAAGGTTTTCATCTTGCCAGAGCAGGAAGTTACTGTCTGGGCTGTGTTCCTGAATTTCTTTCTGTTCATTTTCTTAGTTTAAACCAAAACATTTTCACTTCCCATGCCACCTGCAGAGTTTTTAGTGCATATCTAACTGTCTCCAAATCTCTTTCCCACATACAAAACAAGCTGCATCTATTCTCCTCCAGGTTGGGTGTATCTCAGTGAGAACTGGTTCCACTGCTTTACCATTTCTGCGGGTAAGGGGAATACCCAGAAAAAGGAAAATTTGGTTAACAAGTTATTACCACTCCCCCCACTAAAACAAACACTAGCTAAACTAAAGCTCTCTAACATAAAAGTGAATTTGTAGTTTATCAAAATATATGATCTGCTATGTAAAAATAGATTTTTTTACACCATTTATAATAGCTTAATTTTATCAGTCTTGCTGTAGCATCTTTGTTCTTTATTGATGTTGTAAGTCTCATATTTAATAACTAGTGTTCAAATAATATCTGATTTTTTTTTCTTTTCCTAAGATATAATAGTAATTGATCCACATTGGGAAGCAATTTATAGAATTCAATTTTAATGTAAGTATGCTTTTAAAAGTAATACTAAATTAAATACTAAGGAAGGTATTTATGTATATTGAGAACACTTGAATAAAGAATTTGTGCTGCTTTTTTTTTTTCTTTTCTATGCCTTTGATAGCTGCAGAATACAGGTATTTACAGAGCTGAGTTTTTATAATATCAAAGAGTAATCAGAATTCATTTTGTGGCATTATACATAAATGTTTTGAAAAATAGTTTCCATGACTGAAAAATGCTTATTTAGCAGAAAATAATTTCTCAAAGAAAAATAGTGCAGGCAAAATGTTAGAACAAAAGAACTTTGCTGAAGATTTAAGTGGAAATTCTGGTCAAAACTAATGAGAGAATCATGGAAATATGTGTTTTTACTCTCCCATTTCTCAAATGAGGATTGTCTGAAGACTCTGGACAAAAATCATGTTGAAACCTTGAGAATGTCAGTAAGACCAACAGGTTTCTCAGTCATGTTTAGCTAGTGACTGTATTTATCAGGTCAATAAACTTCTAGGATTCAGGCTATTTTTGTTGGGAATCTTTCAAATAACTTTTTTATTCCATTAAGATTCGATAATAGCAGTATTTGACAATGACCCTTACCACTCTAAGTCGTGCATTGGAAATAATTCTTTTAACAGTAAATTAAACTTGCCAAATGTAGAACTTTACCTCCTTATCCAAATCACACTATCATATGCATTTTGTGTCAAGAAATTAAAAAGCAATAATGACGAAGAGCTGTGGTTTGCTTATTTTTTTTGGGAGGATCATCAAGAAAGCGAATGCTGTTTTATGCAATTCTCAATCAGGCAGGAATCTGATTTTACATCAAGTGGAGACTTGCCAGCATAAGACTTGTAGGATATGGTCCAAGGAGTTTTTTCCAGAGCAATATGCAATACATTAGATTAATCTGCCTTCAGTCTTGCCAACAGTTACTCCTGTGGCTACCTTTACGCACTTGATTTCAGTAGGACTCTTCACAGGTGTTAAGTTAAGAATGTGTAACACAGTTTGCAGGGTCAGTGACCATGTAGTTCTGGAAAATATATAGCTATGTAGCTATATATAGGTCGAGGGAAATTTAAAGGTATATTTAAAAGTAAAATTCTACTTAAAAATACACCGAAATATGTTTTGTGTCTTGTTTTATTTTGTTATTACTTTAAAAAGTATTACTTTTGATCTCTATTGACTAAGACTGGTTCTAAAGACAACACTACCATTTAATATATGAATACATGAATATATGAATACAAATTAAATATACATACATAACATATATATTTTCCTTAATTTGATCAAGATTAAAATTAAAAGTCTTTACTTCCATGTTGCTAGTCTATAGCTTCTTCTCTGACTTTCAAAATGCCAACCCAGTAATGGATGCATCTTAAAAAGAAATATACATATGTTTTTCATACACTTTACAGTCTCCACACTTACTTAAAATAAATAGCTTATGAAATAAACGCAGATAACCTTTTTCTTTCCTTGGTATGTATTGTTATTTTGCCAGCTTCAAAGCAGGAATGGCAGGCACTTTAGTAAATGTAGTAAGAACGCACTGTGTTTTCTATATGTTTTGCTTTCCTTTACTGAACTGCTGTTTTGTTACTGCTCACTGTGTGCTGTCCAAATGAATAACAGTCCAGCATCTCTTACAGCAACCGAGTACTTTGTTCCTTTGTTTTTTAAGCAGAAACATCCTCCAAATATCAAAGCCACATTCACTGAAAGCACTAGCTTTTTTCTGCAACTATGTACATAACATATGGGAAAATACTGAGCGTAATAAACTCCTTGCCAGGACATCGTTTGAGTGAGGCTGTATCTTTACTGCTGCACTGAGAACCTCCACAGCTTGCATCAAATTCCTTCTCCCTTGACTGTACAGATGAAGGGCTTATTTAGATGATAAGGTAGTTCCTCCTCTGACCCATATATCTAGATTTCCTTACCGTGAAATCCACAAAGGGCTGGTAATCACCCAAGTCTTGTCCCAGTATGAAACTGGGATGCAGCCAGAAGGTGCATCTGGACCTAGCCCTCCTGTGTTCTGTCATCAAGACGTGACTAAGTCATTTAGCGTGGTCTGTGCCGGATAGACTACCATATGCTTCAATTCCCTTGAACACATCTTTTTTTTTTAATGCCTGGAACACATATCCAGAGGGAATTCAAAGATTTTTGACATTTGTTCAGGATTTCTGGATGTCTGGCAACCTAATCAGAGCAGTAGTGGAGAAAATCTGGACATATCCACTCCACATGCACATATCAACTTTACAGTGCATTTGCAATGAGGCCAACCAATCCACTATGCATGTGCTGCACAGATGGCCTGTGGGTACACTGTAAATATGATGTAAAAATTACTGAGAAACACATGCACAGTTAGTCTGTAGCTTCCTGGAAGCCTCAGGCTCATTGCATTTACCCTTAATATGTAAATGCATGGCAAACTTGTTTGGGAAATCCTCCTCAGCATGATAGAGGAATATCCAGGAGCGGATGAAACATGGAAGCAAACAGCAGGGTTACATCTTTACGCTGGATCCTGGAAATGGTGCAGGACTTTGTGTGGGTAAAGGATACTTAGCACACTGATGTACATATGCCTCCCTGATTACCACATGGCACCCCAATGTCTCTCAGCTTTTGGAGAGCTCAAAAGAAGCCGCTGGGCCATGTGTCTCGCTATGCTAAAATAGGTGATGCAGGCAGTGTGCAAGCATGACCAAGCTCAGACTACCCCATGGGCAATTTAACCCAGAGGGTTCTGCAGGTCACACCAAAACCAGCTTCCTCACCAGTGAGCTTGCGGTAACCTCCATGAGAGAGAAAATAATTGTCGACAAATGTTAAAAATACTTAGCAACCAGGAATGAGGAAACTACCATCTGGAAGAGATGAGAGACAGTTTTCACACGCAGCAGACAAACAAGCACCCACAATGAACAGTTTGGGGAAAACAGGTAGCGTCAAAAAGAAGCACCCTTAGGGAATGGGCTGCAGCTCAAGGCTGCGAGAGTCAGAGGTACATGTAAAAAGGAAGTTGGGGAGGAAGGAAGAAGGAGCTAAACCAAAAACTTAGAGCGCCTTGTTCTGTAAATAAGCTGAAAACTGCTTCAAAGAGATGAGAAATATTCTATGATGCAGTAGTACTATGTAATTGTTAAATGGTCAATTGGGAGTAATGTTATAGCCTCATAGGAGGACAAGCTGTGTTAATCACAGGCTATTAACTAGCCTGTAATCAGGTTTGAAATAAGCCTGAAAGTCAAGAAAGCTCAACTCACTAAATATTATTTAGCAATTCAAGTGTGTCGGGGAAAAATGTGCATCTTTTCCATAGTCAAGCTCAAGTTTATTACTGTTCAGTTTTTCACTTCAAATCCTCAGAAAACAGAATTTTTTTCCTTTGTTTTCCTTACAGCCAGGAATCACATACTTGTATGAAAATTTCAGCTTTCTTCTTTTTTTTCTCTGCCTCGGCTTTTAAATTTCTAACCACTATCATCATACAGAAAAGTGTGAACCAGTAAATCCTAAAATCTTAAAAACAAGAAAGCAAAGGAAGATTCTTTGAAAAAAACCCCCACCACCTCCAAACAAAAACAAAAAAGCAAAACTGATTTGTTGAAGTAATTTTAGTTATATTTTTAGTTTGTTTAAAGACATTTAAACTACCAGGATTGGCAGTACTGCAAACCATGTCATCTTATATGATCTAGGGAAGATAAAACAAAGACAGTTCATATTTAATAAAGGCACGCAAGAACAAAATGCTTCTCAAAATCTACAGTAGAATATAGGTGCAGGTCAAGAAAAGGCGGCAATTTCTCAAACTTGAGTGTTTTCAGCTGTAACGTCATTTGAGTTTTTGTCATGTTGTGTAAAAGATATAAAAGTCTAGAAGTTAACAGAGAACAATCAGATTTTATATGATTTTCCCTCCTTAAACTCAAGACAACTTGGACAGCATAGGATGTGTGCCTAACTCCAATGAAGGGCACTAAGATGATGTCCTGGTTTTCAGCTGGGATAAAGTTAATTTTCACAAGAAGCTGGGAGGAGACACAGCCAGGACAACTGATCCAAAGTAGCCAAAGGGATATTTCATACAATATGATGTCATGCTCAGTATATAAGGCAGGGGGAAGATGGTTGGGGAGGAGGGATCACTGCTCAGGGATGGGCTGGTCATCGGGTTCCGGGTGGTGAGTAAACTGCATTGTGTATCACCCGCTTTGTATATTATTTTATTAGTATTGTTGTTATTTTCCTCTTCCTTTGCCGTTGTATTAAACTGTCCTTATCCCAGCCATGAGTGTTACCTTTTCCTTCTGATTCTTCTCCCCATCCTACAAGCGGGGAGGAATGAACGAGCAGCCGTGTGGTGCTTAGTTGCTGGCTGGGGCTAAACCAGGACAGCTGAAAAAAAATGTTGGTATGATGGCAGTTTTCTGTTGGACCCTTCTGAGAATTAGAATAATTTTCATGTAATCAAAACCAAAATACACTTAGCAAGGGATTTAACAGTAAAAGATGTCATACTTCATTGCAGAAATCAAATACATTGTTCTAAATACATTCTGTATTAGTGTGTATACACACATGTCCATGTATATTCAGAAGTGCCTATGCCCCAAATTATTTGTTGTTTAAATACATTACTTGAAAAAGAAGTTGAATAGGATGGGATTATTTTGTCACTACTCAGATTTAATGTTGTCTTTGCTATTTCTCTTCTGGATAAAACCCAGTACACAGATTGTGACAATTGGATGATTTTATTTTGCTTTACTTCTTTTTTTTTTTTTTTTTTTTTTTTAAATGCAGAAGAGAATTTGGGCCTAATTTTCTGATGTTATTGCCAAAACTCTATCTGGAAAAAAGATGCATGCCAGGATTGTGATCCTATATTGACAAAATAGCATTGGAACTCATGGAGCAGGTAGGTGCCAAAGCAAACTAATAATTATCAGTTTAATTAATCTCTCTTCACATTTTCACAGAGATATAACCATGAAGCAATATTCCATTATTTTTAGGAGCTGCAGATTATATTACAGAATCTCGTGTTTTAAGATCCACATGAATTAAGACCTAGTTTTTCTTTTCCTTTCCTTTCCTTTTCTACCACTGTCCTGAGCCAGAATACCCTCAGATTCGCAGAAAATATCTCAAAACATAGTGGAAGATGGCTAAACATCAAAAAGGTTTGCCAGTTGTGTTTAATTATGATTCTAATAGTTCAGTTGCTTTTCCAAACATGATAAGGAGGTAGCCAAAGATCTTTTATATTGGTAAGCCTACAGTAACAGGCCTTTTGCAAGATTTCCAATAGTTACTTTAGAAACAGGCCTAAATCCAAGTCAGTGGAATTCGATGCCTGTGTTTCACAGATTGGATTAAATTCTTACGCTCTTGTTCTGTCCAGGGTAAAAAAAAAAAAAAAAAAAGTAAATTATCATAGCTTTACATTTTTATATCTTTTCTCCTGGTACTGGTCAATGTAAGCAAGACTACAAGCATGCAATATTTTTTTGTTAGTCTAGCTTGCAAATAGGGAAATACAGTTTAGGCTAGCTTTTTAAAAAATAAATAAAATCAGTTGCAACATTGCCAGTAAAGACATAAGTATCGAAGCTAAAGAAAATTTTATGTGATCTATTCAGAATTTCCGTGCAGTTTTGTGCAAATTAATTAACCTCTCTGTAGCTTGGTTTCTCCTAAATTTAAAGGAGTACTATCTTTTCTGACTTCAGAGAAGACAGAGAAACACATCGTATTGTGAAACAATCCTATGATGCAAGATGACGTAGCCATTTAAATATTAAAATTCTTGTTAAGCATATATGTTCTAGTGATCTAGGCAGAGTGGGTCTAAAATCAGTATATATTTACAGTATCATGATATACAGTGTAATAAAATGTAGAATTACTGATTATGAAATCTACTTTTATTCTCTTTGAGGGAGGGAACAGAATCTCGCTTTTAAGTTTTCACCAAAACCAAAGGAAATTTACTGAGGAAAAAAAAAAAAACCAACAAAAAACAACTTTCAAAGAATAGTTCAATTTCGACTTGAGCTAATACAAACAAGGAAATTTGCAATTGAAGTTGACTTCCAATATCTATGCCCAACAGGGTGCCTCCTGAACCACTTCCTTAATGTACCCCTATTGTGTCTTGGAGGGCAGCTGGCCTGTGAATTTCCTTATTATTAGTTTATGTCCCACTGTTAATTCTCTTATTCTATTATGATTATTTTAGCTATTACATTTAATTTCCTCTTTCCATGGTACAGATATGATCATAGGAGGATAAACTACCCCCCACCATGCAGACTCACTGAGATTCAGTTATCTTCTGAGGAGCTAATATGGCATTGGCCTATTGACAGTTAACATGGACAGATTCATTACAGCTCAGCCTTTCTTTACTGACCCTTTAAAACCTTTTGAAGAAAAAGATCTGAAAGATCTGAAATTTCTCACCCTCAGCAAGACACTTGCAGAAAAAAAGTCACTTAGTCTTTCTTTTGGCATAATTGAAGTATTTGTTGTCAGATACAAAAATGTTTAGTCAAGTACTTTTTATAAAAATATTCCACTTGTTTTGCATTGAAATCCTGAGCCCACTACCTGTACTTTAAAAATGTCTGCACCATTAAGTCCATAGTTTATATTCACCAAATGAATATTCACTTTAACAATGACCCATGTTTTAGTTGAATTGGCTGGATGACTGAGTGGCCAGAGCCTCAGTGGCTTCCTCGACTCTGCTTCTACGCACCTTGCAGCAAACCAAAGATTAGGGTGCTCATTTAGTCTTCTATCAATCCCACATCCAAGCTTGTCAAGGGATTACCCCAGATGCAGGGTCAATCTGTCATTAACAAAAGTGAATGCCATGAGCAGTGAGACCTACATTGTGGAGCAAAGTCCGTGCCTTGCGGGAAAGGGACAAACAAACCTGGGCCAGGACATGGTGCAGTCTCCCAGCACACCTTCCTGCCAAGGGGAACACTGTTTCTGCTCAGACAGGCCTGACTCTTTCCTCACTTTGATGCTTCTTTGCTATTTATTGAAGTTGAGACCTCAATAGAAAAGTCTGATGAGTAACACAGGATCAAGTGTGCCTTTAAATAATTTTGAAGTTTTCCTAGTCAGTTCTTCTTTCAACAGTCCAGTTGCACAGAGAGAACTACATTCATGAGTATCTGAAGTAGGGAAACCTACAGATCAAAAAGAGTGTTCGGGTAATAGATCTGAGATGATGCAGATTTGGCTTAGACTTGACTGACTTGGACTGGGTAGTGACACAAGAACAGATAAAGCATCTGGAAGTGCTTGAAACTGAAATAAGAAATCATCCTTACCTATGCTATGGCATTGTCATCCATAATTATCATGGATTACTATTACATAGTAATGATGCAAGCTTAGCTTCCAGTGTAAAATAGCTTGCCCAGCTTGCACTACCACCTGAAATATCATAAGCATTTGAGCCTAGTAATCCCACCTCACAAAGTGATGTGCCTTGCTGTTTTATTTCAATAAGTTATTTAAATATATAGTGCAAAGAGGCAATGTGGGAGGATGAGTTTATAGCCTTGTAGTTAGTTTTTCTCAGACAGGATCTGGGCATTGCTCCAATTAATATTTGCTTTATTTTCTGCAAAGCATAAGCTTTTAGCAGAAGAGTGTGAAAGAGACCTTCTCTACATAGCCATTATCTTAAAGGGGTTAAAGCATCTAACTGTCAAATAAGATACTTAGATAGAAATCCTAACTCAGGCAGACGAATAGAAATTTCAACATGAATATCTTTCAGACTGGATCTCATGATTCCTAAAGGATTAGCAGAGTCAGAGGGACTCCATCAATGTCTCCATTTTTCTTCCACAAAAAAAGGCCACACCGAATTATGCAGACACATCTATGCGTATATAAAATGGCACCCAGCTGTAGCCCAAGTCTTCTGAATTTTCTATCGGCTACCCTAGGGTGCTTCATATTTCACTACAGAGTCTGTGATTCAGGTTCTCAGGAGTTAGATTTGTAATGTACCCTACATACTCTGCGTATGGAGCAAGGTATAATTCCAGCAGGTAGTAGGACATCTAAGAATTAGTCATTTTAATATCAAAATCCTTTTGTGAATTTAGCCCAAAGGGTTATTCTTATATTTAAGAGCTACAGACTCATGAAAAACAGACTCAGCTGAATATCTTAAAGGATTTAAATATCTACTGTTTATAAAAGTAGGCAAAATGAATCAAAATTTCATCAATTTCTGCTAACTTTTCAATGTGTCAAGGCAGTATATTTTGGTTTTATGCAAATGTCAAAGCCAAGATCTTTTTCTGGAATCTGTGTTTGCTTACAGCTTTATATAGCATACATAAGAAGCAATGCTGTGATGAGGTACTTTATGGCAGGGGAAGGGGAAGACGTACATTTTTAGCAGAATACTTACAGAGAGCGTATTCCTAGTAGGGGAAAGTTCCATAAGAAGTGAGTTAGCTGTGATGTATTTTAATCTCGATAAGATTAAATTAGCAATCTTTTCTCCAATATTTGATAGCATTTTGCTCACTTGAGATGTACAGATGGCCTAAACTCTTTTTTTGCCCCCAACTTTTAGTATAATATTTGCTAACTAATGTTCTTTTGGTCTTTGTCTCGCTACACTAACATATCTTATAAGTATTCTTCCATATTGATTTCCTTGCGAATTGAAAGCTGACATTTCTCTTTTATAAAACTATTTTCATATGCATACAGTACCTTTCACCCAGTAATACTAGTAATGACTTTGGAAGGGAACTTTACACATGGCTACAGCTGTAGTTGAACATTACATTGAAGTATCTTCTAGACTTATAGAAAATTAATCTTCTCTGTGTTTGCAATCTTATAATCTTCAATCTCATCACTGCTGAAGAAAGTAGAACTATGTAGGCTGGAGCTAGATCACATATGTATGCGTATATATATGTGTATATTTATGAACAATATTGTGGATAGATATATATAATATGCATACTACATTACCCTCAAATATTCTGGCTCTTTTCTGAACCCACAGATAAATATTTTATTATAGAAAGAACAGCAGTTCTATTTATTTGACAGTCATCAGTAGCTTCAAGACTAAGTACACAAATATGTAAAAAATGATTTTCTACAAGTTTCAGAACTTTTATGGTCACTCTTATAAATAAAACATAATAGGGAGACAAGCAAGGTGGAACACAACCAAAACTTCCCCAAAAGGCTGAAACATATCTTGAGCAATTTAAGTAATTAGATTGCACATCATATGTATATAATATAAATTCTTGATAATGATAATGGAAAGAAAAAAGGAAATGCCAGATATTTGATGATTACTACTCATTAGCTTTATTTTTCCTCTTGCAAGTAGCAAAACCAAATTCCGAAGATGAAGTACTATTTACCTTAATGTAAGATAAATGTGGCTGACATTGAACTAATACATAGCTTAAATTTAGTTTTTAAGAATGGTTCATCACCTCTTGACAATTCTCCACAAAATTCTCAGTGATGGCATCCTAGCACAAAATGGAGAAACTGTCTCTTTCACTAAATATAACTACAAATAGAAAGACATTGCCATGAATACCTCCAAGCTGCTCCAGCTTGGACTTACCCACAGAATGCAGTCCCTTAGGGGAGTACCTGCTCCAAGTGGAGCCTTATCCGTGAGCCACAGTCTCTCCAGGGGTACACCTGCTGGGGAATAGACTTATCCACAGCCACAGTCACTTCGAGGTGCACCTGCTCCAGCATGGCCTTCTCCATGGGCCACAATGCCTTTGGAGATATACCTGCTCCAGCATGACCTGAACTACAGCCACAGATGCTTTGAGGTGTACCTTCTCCAGCATGGATTCATCCTTGAGCCACAATCCTTTCAGAGCTATACCTGCTGTGGCACAGACATAACCACGGCCACAGATGCTTTGAGATGTACCTGCTCTGGCATGGGTTTATCCATGGTGACAGATAGTTTGGGGTGTCCTGCTCCCATGTGGACTCATCCACAGGTCTCACTCACTTTGACTCGAGTTCACACTGGCATTCCAGACTGTCCCATACAGCAGCACAGAAAGAGCAGCGATGCCCTGGCCATCTGCCAGCCCAGGAACATCGCCATTGCTGTTATCAAAGTGTTCCCAGGCACAGCACAGTCAGACGATCAGCAGCACAGCAGTACAGCGAGCAGCGAAAGCAAAGAGCAGCCTAACGAGCACTAGACTTTACTATACAGTAAGGCAAGCAAGCCCCATGGCAAGCAGAGGAGCCTGACAATTAATAGCTAAACAGCAATAACAGCTATTAATTTGATCTAGCACATTCCAATCAAATCTGTCATTATCTCAAACCCTTTGAGCCCCATGTTGGGCACCAGTAAGGACAGTTGCGGTTTAACCTCAGCCGGCAGCTAAGCACCATGCAGCCCCCCGACTCTCCCCACAGTGGGATGGGGGAGAGCATCACAAGAGTCAAAGTGAGAAAACTCATGGACTGAGATAAAAACAGTTTAATAGGTAAAGCAAAAGCCGCACATGCAAGCAAAGCAAGACAAGGAATTCATTCACCACTTCCCATGGGCAGGCAGGGGTTCAGCCATCTCCAGGAAAGCAGGGCTCCATCACACGTAACTGTTACTTGGGAAGTCACGTCAAATATGTGTCGTCATCATTGTCCCTCCCTTCCCCTAGCCCCTTATATGCTGAGCATGATGTCATATGGTATGGAATATCCCTGTGGTCAGTTGGGGTCAGCTGTCCCGGCTGTGTCCCCTCCCAACTCCTTGTGCACCCCCAGCCTCCTCGCTGGTGGGGTGGTGTGAGGAGCAGAAAAGGCCTTGGCTCTGCGTGAGCACTGTTTTCAGCAATAACGAAAACATCCCTGTGTTATCAACACTGTTTTCAGCACAAATCCAAAACACAGCCCCATAGTAGCTACAATGAAAAAAAAAACAAACCTCTATCCCAATGAAAACCAGTACAGTATGTAACAGGCTAAATTCATTATAACCTAAAATTTCCTTTTTGGTACAAGGAAGAAGGTCACATTATGGGAATTACAATGTTTTGATAGTGACTGCCAGGCCAGGTCTTGCTCAGTGTGCCTGTAGATTCATCTGGATAGCTTTTAAGTCACTGAGGAAAGGCCACTTATTTCTGCCTTGACAGTTGTATCTGACAGTGGATGCTTGCTTTGTTGTACCTTAAAGTCCAACATGAAGCACAGGGACAGGATTCACTGCAGAGGCGTCAACAGAGAGTTAATCTGTACTACAAACTATCTGCCTGCACAGAGGATCAGAATTCATTCCATTCAATAAAAATGTAGTTCATTTCTTCATGTGCTCCTGTCCAAACTCCTTGATCTTTCCCCTTCCTATCTTTCTTTTCTAAAAAACACCAAACAAAAATCCACCAAACAACAAAAACAAAAAACAGGCAGCCCCAAAATACCCAACTAAAATAAGTGATCTGTAAAAAGAGCTGTCCATTTCAGAGTTGTATATGAATAAAAATTTTTGCAGATCTGTTTTCTGGCTTCTGGGCCTCACTGTATAATATTCTTCTGTGGCGTGATCATGAAAAGCTTGTGAAACAGCATCTCTGTAATACTTCAAAAAACTGAAATCTGTGTGGCCCATTTCTACCTTTCCTCACATTACTGGCTGTGGATTTTATGGTACGTACGACCAGCCAGAATTTGGCCTCAAATCTAATGCAATGCTTTAGCATGTAACCTATATAATCACACGGGACTGTGAGTGTTAATGTGCCAGCCACAGGGGAGAACATTTAGAGATCCGTAGGAGCATTTATTCAGAGACCTCTTACTTCTGTGGATTTAAGAATGAATTAATGTATTTTCAAAAAGAAAAGGAAAAGAAATAAAAGCAATAAAAAATTCCCCAAATCGTTCATCATCTGAACATGTCGGGAAGCAAGGTACGAAGAAGGGCTTGAACAAAAATATTATCATAGCAGTGTATATTTACACATGAAAAAATCATAGCACAGCAAGTCAGAAATTTTACTTGTTAATTCAGATGAAACCTGACAGCTCAGTGAAAACCTGAAGATGAATAAATACTCAAAGATCAATACCTAAATCCATTACAGAGAGTTCACAGAACTGCAGCTCAGCAGAGAGCTTTCTGTGTTCCCACTCCTGCACAGCTTCTCGTCTCATGGATCATGCCAGCTTCAAGATTGACTGCCTGTCCCTCTTCAGGAAGCACCCTCCCTTTCACTAAAATGCACCATAGGAACACCACAAAGTCTAGCCTCCAGCTGCTGCAAAAAGAAGAGGTCTGTCCTCTTACTTTGCTCCCTTCACAAATTGCAGATGGAACTCTAGGTATTATGAAAAGGTTTTTGCTTGTGGGCAAGTTATAGCAACTTTCTAGAGAAAAGCAAGTTTTCTAAATGAAGTAAGCTTATACAAGGAAGGCCTTGGCAAAAGAAGCTCCTGAGGAGGTTTCTATGGAGTGCTGCAGAGAAATGCATCTGCTCTTCTTGTACCTAGAGCTGGTCACACACACAGCTATGCCATGTGGCACTGGAGAATGTGTTGCTCTGGCTTGGGGTAATGGAAGGGGGGAAAAGCCATGTGAAAGTCCCCAGAGACACTAAATCTGTATCTCTGCATGGTGCCCGAGGTACCTTGAGTCTTGCAGGCCATGTCAGCTCACACTCAGCACTGTCCTAACGCTCTTACAAGGATCTCTGTGCACCACGGAGAGTGTAAGGGCTCCAGGTGTGCGACAGATCTGTGTCAGTGAAATTTCCTATCTGTGGAGGCATGCCCTGAACTTTTCTCCCAGTTGTTTCATCTTAACAACCCTTTGATCCAGTGGTAACAAATGAATCTGGCAAAAATATTATTCCTGCACTTTGGGAAAGTTTTGATTTGGATCCAGAATTTATACCCTGAAGCAGATCATTTGTACTGTTCTTCAACAGCCTCTGGTGATCACATCATTGTTCCTTCTGATCCAGAGGTGCAAACATATATGTTTATGGTTCAGATGTACTGGGTGTGGAACTTGTATGCAGACAGATCCTATTTACATATTGATGTCTCAAAAATTCAAACTTTTTCCTTTGGAAGTAATCCAGTTTCATGTGAGGCGTAATGCAAGGGAAAAAAATAAACAACAACAGAAAAAAAACCCCCTAGGCTATTCTAATACTTTGCTGTCATAAAAGAAAACAGATTAGACATTTTAGAAATGGGATAGCAGACCTCCAGCGCAACAGTGCAATGAGCAAATTCTAGAGCTGCACTATGAAATTCTAAATGAAATCAGTCTGTAAGTAACCTGACAATGTCCATAATACTTTTCTCACAACTAGAAGTCACTTCTTTTCACACCTGGGGAAAAAAAAAACATCCATAATTACGTTCTGAAGAGCTAAATGGTAAATTGTTATGATCTTTCCTTTTCTTTGTTTGTTTGGTTTTTTTTCAGTTCCTCAATTACATTCATAACCACATAAAATGATGATACGATGTAGTACAAGCTGATGGTTTGAATCTCAGGATTCGTATACTAAGCTTTGGAATGGATTTTGTTTTGCAGATAGAAACTGGACCCAGTTATTTGTACATTACGTTCAGTGTCCAGAAGCAGTGTCCTAGAAACATAAACTTGGTAATCACCATGGACTTTGTTCTTAGGGATATTTAGTGGATGCGGAGTTCTTATGTTCTCTGTAGCGTTGCACTGGGCCCGCTCTAGCCTCAAAATAGACTTGGAACCTATCAGCAGAGGAAAGGGAGAAAATGATAACGCGGTATGCCATGATATCTGTGTATATACTTCGCAGAACACTTAACCACCAAATAGATATTCAAACAAAAAGGGTAAAGATCAACATAAGGATTTAGCTGTGCAGTGAATGTCTGAACTAATGGAAGGTGTAACCCTAAATCCTAGCATTTACTGTTAGGAGTCTTATCAGCTTTCTGAGAGCACAAAAGCTTCTGAGACTTTTCCCTTTCAGAGACACTATATATCCTATGGCATCAGTGGAAGTAGCCCATAAACCTTAGCCTACATATAAATTTTAAGAGGACTGGGTCCTGGGACCACAGCTTTAAGCCTTATTGTACTATTCTGTGGTGACACTGCATTTGGCTGGTTTCCAACTGGACTGGCTGCTTTTGCTACGAATGCCCAAGTCGGCAATACACGAGTGCAAGTTAATCTAAGCACTTTCAGCAGCTACACGTCTTAAGGTGGCTGGTTTTCTCGGACATCAAAGGTAGTAGTGTTAATTGGGCCTAGGCATAAAACATACATGAAAGAGTTTGGTAATATTCTTTGCACATTTACATATTGTGGGGGAATTTACTATTCTCTCATTACACTCTGAATTCAGTCTCTGGGAGAAAGGCAAGAATGTTAAAACTGCATAGGTCTGCCTAACTCACCAGACGCGCTGTTTTTCATGTTCTTGGAACACAAAGATCCAGTTCCGATCTTTTTTTGCTGACTTCAACAAGAATAGAAATAAGGCCTAGGGTCACGATTTCCTTGTTGACTTTTTCCTCATTTTTTTACATTTGAACTCAATTTGAGATAAACTTTGCCCTCTGGGGAAGCAATTACAGATAATACTAAAATCCACATAAATTAAAAGCTGATCATATTTACAATGTCACCAGTTTGTGAATTATGCTCCCCATGTGAAATGTTTTTCTTTCTGCTCAGTTTTAGAAGGGTCACTGCTATGTATACACTTATATGAATAAACAGAAATACTGATACATCAAACAGAATCATTCTTCTTTGTAGAGTGATTTTTTATCTATACAGTACTGGTAATGAATAACCTTAATCAGGAAATAAGTTTTCTTGGCACCCAATTTCCCTCAGTCTTTGGATCCATTAGTGAAAAGTTATTATATGCATCCTGGCTTTTTTAAAAAAGAAATCGCAAAATCGTTTTTATATCCATAGCAATGTTTATGCTTTGGAATAAATCTGCAAAACAAGACAAAAGGAAAAGCCACACATTTAGGAGCTACCTTTTCCAGATCTGAAGAAATTAATGCATGAAGCAAATAAACAGATCTTTAAATGGATGGAATTAATTTTGCTAAAGTGAATGAAAGTTATTTCTTAAGAAAGAAAAAAAATAATAAAGAAAAAAGAATATATATGGCAGAAATACTGTATTTTACTGTACTTTTAAAGAAATATTTGCTTGTTCTTGACAAACATGGGAAATTGAAGAATAGTAGAAAGTAGATATAGGAAAGACCTGGAGGTTATTCTTGGCCATCTCAAATGCAAGATAGATCCCTACTGTATGCTCCTGAGAGTTTGGTCCAGTCTGATTTTAAATGAATCTGCTGATATCATTTTTACAGCGTCTCTAAGGAGACTATTCCACTGCCAAATAAATATGCTTGTGAGTTTCAGACACAAAAGTTATTCAGGCATTAGAATTAAAATTAGAATCAAAGGGAAAATAAACTGAATACAATGTTATGTACAGTTTTGGTTTGTCATCCAGATTCGATTAGAGTTAACAAAACATAATGAATGTGCATGCAAGTTCTCAGCATGATGCCTGGAAAGACCTAATTGAGGATTCAGGGCTGAAGCAAAATAGTCTTGTCAAACAGTGCAGTTTTTTAAAAGAATTGGATTTATATGTAGAAATTTCTGAAAATATTTTCATATATTTAGACATCTCTTGTCTCAAAAGAGGAAGTATGACTGTGGTTCATGTCTCCCACAGAAGTCCAGAGACCTTTTATTTTTTTCCTACTAGAAAAATAAAGGTGTGCCTCTCCCTTGGGTTAGATAACATGTAATCACTATGATATGAAATCAAATCCTCATTAAGGTTAATTGGTTGGCAGCTTTAAGATAAATTCATTGCGTACAGTAAATTCTAGCTTCCATACTAGCTCTCAGCCATACCTTGTTGTCCTAACGCATGAAAGCCCAGGTCTTCTCCACTGTTTTATGCAGGTCCCACCCAAGAGAATACACTTTTTTCCCAAAGAAGTGAATCCAAAATCTGTGGTTCAGCAATAGCTGAGTGCACCCTACACCTCTCACACCAGCCTGGGTAGGGACTGTGCCTCAGGGTATTCCCGCTTGCTGTCACTGTGGGTTTGTGGAGGCAAAGAAATAACCCATTCTCAGCTGTCATAGAATCATAGAATCACAGAATGGTTTGGGTTGGAAGGGACCTTAAAGATCATCTAGGTCCAACCCCCCTGCCCTGGGCAGGGACACCCTCCACTAGACCACATTGCCCAAAGCCTCATCCAGCCTGGTCTTAAACACTTCCAGGGATCATCGCACTCACCTAACTGGAAGGGGTGAGGGGCTAAGGTGGTCAGGAAATCATGGGCAAATTTGTGGTTAAGCACCCCACACCTGACTCCCAAAGGGCAGAGGGCTGGGCGGAAGACTGTGGTGGAGGCTGGACTGATCAGGCTGTGTGCCCTGCCTGCCTGTGTGGAGCACATGTGGGAAGGGTGAAGCTTTCCAGATGCTCCAGGTAGGTTGGGCACCCTGAATACTTGCCAGCTGGCAGTCCCAGACTAAGTGCAAAGGAAAGACCCAAAGGAGAGAGAGGAGAAGCTACAGATGGTTCCCTCTGTTGGGTAGCAGCTGGGGAGATGTTCTCCTACGGGTAGTGACAAATGTGAACCCCTCAGCTTAGAAGATCTCCCAAAAGGAGGACCAGGGAGCCTCTGCTAGGGCTCTCCCAGCTTTTTCTTGAAGCACTCCCAAGCTGGCCAAGGCTTTTGACACTGCTTTCTCCTATCTGGAGCTGGCTGTGAGCAGCCAAATAAAATCCCACCCTGCTGGCTGTTGGTGACCCCCTCAGAACAGCCTCCTCTTACACCCGTATCTAACAAAAAGTCTACAGAAAAAAATACAGCATCTTAAAACTGCTTTTTCCTGTTCTGGAGCAATCCTCCATCAGCTGGTTTGGACAATAAAATAATTGTCTGCAGCACAGGTGTAAGGCTAAAAATCTGGCCCAAAATATCAGTTTATTTTGTCTTTAGCATGTTTCCAATTTGTCAGTGCAGACTGGTCTTACTCACAAGGGGGGTAAGCTATTTTTGTGCTGTTGCCAAGATACTACTGGCAGTAGCAGACTGATCAGATAGCAGCTGTCAATAGCTGTGACAAACTAACACGGTGATTCAAAGAAGGGAATTTAAATGATGTATAACTATCAGTGGTACAGAGCCTGCCTGACATATCTCCCACGTGCAAATCTTCTGCTCCTGCCCGGAAAGTTGGGTAAGCCAGTCCCACTCCTTCACAAAGCTCTCCATGACACTGAACATCATGAGAGGTGGCTGGCATAGGGAACAACCTGGAGTTACTATTCACAAAGTCCATCAGAGAAGCTGTACATCATGCGTTGCATAGATTCCCTTAGAAGTGTACAGTATAGCTTGAAGGCTACTGTAAAGATGGCTTTGAGGAGCATTGTACCACCAGAAAGAATGATGGCCCAATCAAGCTAGGATCCAAAGGCTTTGAGAGCATAAGTGAATGCAGAAACATGGAAGCAGTAGTCATACCTAATGCAAAATAAATACTTTTAGGGAAAGCTTAAGAAACACAAGCCAGAAACCTTTCACAAAAGCAAGATTCTTTACCTTTATTGCCAACTCTTCAACAGTAAAATCTAATAACGCCTTATGCTTTCTTCAGAATTTCTTCCAGAATAGCAATTTTCAGTATAAAATGCTGCACTTAAAAATATGTCCAATTTAAAAGAGACATAGTGGGAAAAGGAGTCTGGATTTGCTTGATCTTTGCACAAAAACTGAAGAATAAGCATTGGCGAAAATAATGCAATTTACATTCAGTAATGAAAATGTTTTTAACAGAATGTGTACACACTTTGCATTTATATGTCTGCAGCTTGGCATATACAGCGTAAAGAAATAATTTACCAATGATACTAGCTGTTACATTAGGGATTCTGTGCCCACATAAAAATGTAAAATCTATCTCCCGATTGTGAGCCGTATGCACTTAAAATGTAAAATCTCTGTCCAATAAAAATGCTTCAAAGTCACCTTGCAAAATGGAATGTACAAAATAACACTAAATGCTGCATGAATAGATTTTTAAACAGAAACTTTTTATCGAGGTATAATTAGCATAATATTTTCAAATATAATCACAAAAAATGGAATTGTGTTTTTCTATGTGTATGTGTCTGAGCCTGTGTGTGTATACATATATATGTATGCATATACAGACACACAAATCTATAGAATCATATAATAGACAGCATTAGGATCAGTATGATACTATTTCTGAAATTTATATCTTTTGCATTCCTGTAAGGCTATAGATAACAGTAAACAAGGTATGATTCCTGCACTTTATACCTTTTCAATGTCAAGGGAAAGGTTAAAGTATAAGCAAAAGAGAATACATAACATTTTGCTAACAAAGCACCACTGTAAAATGCTGTCAAATTAGATAAACATGGATCCTGAATGTCTCTGGGATGACAGTGAAACTTGGATCAAATACTACAGTTTGGAAACTCCTTATCACCAAATGGAGATTCCCTTAGACAAGTCTAGATTTGGAAGGTTCTGAAATTGCCAAAGAGTTCAAAACTCTTCAGCTGCCACTTCAATATGTTTCTGGAAATTTATATTTTTTGCCTCTATTTCCCTGTCAGTCCTAAAGACAGGCCAGAATTCTCATGCAGCAATATTAAATATTTGATTAGTGCAGAGTTTTCCTTTAGTACAACTTTTCAGCTATATCATCCCTTGCTGTCTCCGAGATGGACCCATCACTGGCCAAAGCTGGGCCAGTCAGCCCCGTTGGTAGCATCTGCATGATAATGTATTTCAGAAAGGGCAAGAAACACTGCACAGCAGTTGGGAGAGAGGAGTGGGAATATGTGAGAGAAACAGCCCTACAGACACCCAGGTCAGTGCAGAAGGAGGGGCAGGAGGTGCTCCAGGTGCCGGAGCAGAGGTTCCCCTGCAGCCCGTGACGAAGACGATGGTGAGGCAGGCTGTCCCCCTGCAGCCCATGGAGGAAGGATGAGGGGGTGTAGCGATTCCACCTGCAGCCCGTGGAGGACCCCATGCCGGAGCAGGTGGAGGCACCTGAAGGAGGCTGTGGCCTGTGGGAAGCCTGTGCTGGAGCAAGCTCCTGGCAGGACCTGTGGCCCCATGGAGAGAGGAGCCCACACTGGAGCAAGTTTGCTGGCAGGACTTGTGACCCCATGGGGGACCCCAAGCTGGAGCAGTCCATTCCTGAAAGGACTGCACCCCATGGAAAGGACCCACGCTGGAGAAGTTTTCGAAGAACTGCAACCTGTGGGAAGGAGCCATATTGGAGCAGTTCATGAAGGGCCATATCCCATGGGGAGGTTATATGATGGAACAGGGGAAGGTGGGTTTAGTTTTTGTTCTTATTTCTACTATCCTACTCTGTTACAGTTATTTGTCAATAAAATAAATTATTTCCCCCCAGTCGAGTCTGTTTTGCCTGTGACTGCAATTAGAAAGTGATCTCCCTGTCATTATCTTAACCCCCAAGCTTTTAATCATATTTTCTCCCACTGTCCTGTTGAGAAGGAGGAATGATAGAATAGGTTGGTGGGCACCTGGTGGCCAGCCAAGGTGACCCCACCACAGTTGTTAAATTTGCCAAAATTTCACAAATTTCAAAATATAAGGACAAAAGTTGTACCAATTCCATACTGCAGGTGGAAAAATAAACAACTACTGACTTATATGATTCCTGGAATATTTTGGGGTTTTGTTGTTGTTGCTGTTGCTTTACTGCTCTGCACAAATGACTAACAAAATGCTTTAAGGGAATCTCTGATGAAATCAACATCTAACATGGTGGAAACTTTTACACTTGGATCAATTCCTAAGCAAATAGGAAACTTCTGACAATGCCTCCTCAGAGAGTTTTTCAAAGAGCCAGGGAAAAAAAAAAAAAAAAAATTTAGACAACCATTGGATCAGAAATGACAGATTTGTTCTCCTAGTACTCATTCTGCAAAACAGTTATTTTTGCATTCAGTTTTAAACATGAAAAATGTGTGATCACTTATCATCTTAAGTTAACCATAAGCTTGATTTTACAAACTTATTTAGCAGTAAACAGGAATGAACACTAGTTCTTGATATCTCATTACTTCTTGTTGACAAGTATCAAGAACAAGCAGATTTAGCAAAATAAAACATGGAACAACAGAAGTTGAATGTTATTTCTTAAAAAGTGAAGGCATATAAATAAAACCAGAAATCCTTATTCATGTTATTTTGGACTGGTTGCTTTTAAGTTAAATTTCCTTTTTAAAATAGAAATTACCTCATCATAGGTTGCTTATTAAGAAATAATGATCCGCCAAAGGATTCTCAAATGGCCATTAATCTCCAAGACATTCCCACAAGTCTTTGTTGTATTCTTTGCTCATATGCCAGCATAGAATCTTTTGGAAGATATCTGGGTGAAAATAAAGGAGGCAGGTAGGACAAAAGACCTTCAAAATAAAGTCATGAGACTGAACAGATAAAAATGCCTTGGGTTTATGTAGGAGTTTAGAACGACATTCCAAAATTCTGATTCAGGCTCACGTGTTTCAGGTGTGCCAGAAACCACTCTTGCCTTCAGTTTCTCACTGGGAAAAGGTAACAATAATATTTACTCATCTCATACGGCTGTCAGAAGGAAATCCCACATATTAAGTGTCAAGAACTGAGGCCAGAGTCATATTTTTCAGCTTCTAATACTGTCCCACAGAGACAGGGTCCAGGTAGATTGAGAATTTTAGAAGCCTAAGTGACATAGGAAGAAATAAAACTATGGGTCCTAAATAACTCTTGGGGGAGAATAGAAAACAGAAGTAATATTGTAACCCAAATGCATAGAAAATCCCTCTGAATCTGTGGAGAAGTGTACTTGAATATTAAGCTTGAACTTTGCAGAAAGAAACTGGTGAGAAGGAAGAACTTAATTTAGGAAGCATTGTAAATGTTCTGGCTGGCAAATTCAGGAACAGTAAAACTACAGAAAGAGAGAGAGAGAGAGAGAAAGAGAACAAGTGCCGCTCTGGAAGGATCCGTACTCAGTGGCTAGGTCATGTACCTGTGATGTTGGTGACCTGGAGTAAAGTAGGTGGCTCTGCCTTGTGTGACACAAAGCCTTGCGGTTGGATCTCTCGTATCTGAGCGTCTTCCCTAGTTCACTGATCTGTAATCTCTTTTCCTATTGCATTGTATGGTTTCGAGGAGATAGTATACTCTGAACCCCTCAGACTCACATCTAAACAACAGCCTTGGTCATGATAAACTAAGCTTTTTACAACCATGATAAAAACCCTACGGATATTGTATATACTGGGGAACAAGGAATCTGCATAAAGAGTTATATAATTTCCTGACCTTCCCTTTGTGATTATGTTCTTCCCATCCTGCTATTCCCTCCACCTGTTGTTCTAGCTCTCTATTGTTTTGCCATATCTGTCACCTGAGTTAAAACTCTCTGAGCACAGAATATACCTGTCTATGTGCCTAACATATTTTGAGTGATGCCACAATATACACAGTACACAAACAGTGATAACAGCTTCACCATATCTATATGGTAACTTTTGCAAGCTGAGTATTTGCGTGGTGGTTGAATCACATTAATTGAACTCACTGTTTCCACAAGCATAGGTAGTTAATGCTCTTGCCAAAATATCTTAGCCTTTGATGTTGCTGTAATATTCTCTAACCTTGTTCTTGTATCACGCCCTGTAACGTCTTTTTGTTTTGAAGGTTGAAGGTTTATTTCCACTGAAACAAGCCATCCTCTGACGTCAATAGACTGAAATTTGGGATAACAAGAAAGAAATTGCCTAATGGTAGCAGGAGAAAAAAAAAAAAGAAAAAAAAAGAAAAAAAATTAAAAAAAAATTAATGACATCTTCCTACAGAAGAGGAAAAGATAAAGACCTGAAATAATAATAACAACCAGATGACTACTCATTAATTGCCCTGTCAGCAGTTTAAGACTTTCCAAGTCTTTCTATCAACAGATGGACAATTACACTGGTTGTTTTCCTCCACACACACTTTGAAGTTCTGTTTAACTCCTTGAGTATGTTTTAACATGCTAGGTGCTTTTAGCTGTTAAGCAAGACAGATTTTATCCCTCAGACCTTCCACTGAGGGATCAGTCATATAAACTGGTAAATCCTATAAAAATTCCTCTACAAATTCCTATAAAAATTGTGTTTGTGTTGTACCAAATCATTAGCATAGACCTCAGAGCTGGCCCGCGCTGTTGTACACAGGAGCCATCTGTAATCACCTGATATGGGAGAATATATAAGAGGGCATGGATGGTAATAGTCACCCACAGACTGACAGTAGCTGAGAAGACGTTTTGGAGAATTTTAGAGGAAACACAATTCTTTTCACTACACTATGTTCTCAGAGAAACATAATCTCTCTGCTATTTCCACTGCCACATAGACATTTGTCTATGGTTCATCATACAGCTGAACATCTTCCTCTTCTCTCCTTGCTTCCCATGCAACAGAAGTTTAGCGAGCTTCATATAGGTAGGAGTTGGATTCTTGAATTAGTAAAACAAATATTCACAAATATACATGCAGTCAGATTCTTAGTGAGAATTAGTCACAAGCCATTTGATTTAATGCAATTTAAGCATACCATTAAAAATGGCCCTTCCACTGAGAAGTAGAAGACTAAGGATACTATACTTTGAAGTGCTTGTTTGTTGTCTTTTTTTTAACCTGAATTAATTGACAGAAAAACCTGTAATATATCAAGACCACATATATATATAAAATCAATGTAATTTTCCTTTTAAAAAATCTGTAAGTGCAATTATTAACACAACTTCATCAGCTTCAGAAGAGAGGCCACATTGTAAATGTACAAATCAGTAAACCCTGTGTACTGATCAGGCTGAACAATATAGAATTTTATATGAGGGATGGTGAGGAAGGATACTGTTTTCTCATGTTTCTGAAACAGTTATTAAAGTAGTCAATTAGAGTCTTTAACAGATTAAGGAACAGATAACAGGAATGCATTAAAACTGTTCAATTAAGAGTAGTAGTTTTTAATATTAAACCCTTGCAACATATTACATGCTCCTGTCCCAAAAAGGGATAAAGAAATGTAATATCTCAGTTGGAGTGAAATGTCTCCTTTTGGGTTATAGGTTTTAAGTCTTTTGGTTTGGGTTTGGGGAATATTTTTCTAATTTTCATCTTCAGCTTTAATACATGGAATATAGACCAAAAGACTAGATTTCTGGAAAGGAAAATATTTAGAGCACTTAGCCTTACTTATTTAAAAGGAAAAATAATTTATCATTTACTTTATAAACTCTTAGTTATCTCAGTGATAAGTACTATGGAAATCATAACGGTCTTTTACCCCCCTTGGATCTGTGTAAAGACCATAGAGGTCACAGATAACATTCATGCTATCACATGAGTCCCACCCTCAACTTTCTAGATTTCAAAGTCAAAACAAACTATGAGCAGAGAGGACAGTGAGGCCCAGCAGAGGATATCCCATAGATTTTTAATTCTTCAACGCCAAAATGTCTTGGATAGGCTTGGTCCTTTTCTTTGTACATTCTTTTATATATATACACGTGTATATATAAAATTAGAACCTCTCTTTTTTTTTTTATATATATATATATATATTTGAAGCCATTTTTCCTATGCCCAACTTCCTTTAGTGAGCAGACACAGAGGGCATGACAGCTGTGGACACCTAGGCTTGGCCAGCTCTGGACAGGGGCACTCTAAGTTGTTCCTGATACATGTTCTATTAGAGGACCAACATAGGAAAATCTGCTTTTTGCTACATTTTGCATCTCTCATCCACAACACCTATCTTCCATTTTACCCTGAGTAGAGTCACACAGGAAGCCATCACTCTGAAAAATTACCTCCACCAGATCTGCATGAACAGGCAACTTCCTGCTTTTTTTAGAATTCTCTGGTAATCATTTATGGTCCAAATTCAACTCCTCATCTTATTGAAGGCAAAGTTCAGTATAAATATGGAAGACATGGACATTTTAAAAACTATGCAAACTATTTAAAAATATATTTTGAGGGTAATAAAAACTATCAAGATTTTGGTTTTGAAAACTAGAACTTCTGAGTGAATTTATTAACTCTTTTATTCAAAGTAAATCAAAGAACAGTTGAGATTGGAAGGGACCTCCAGAGGTATTCTTGTCCAAACTCATTTGTCAAACAGGGCCACCTAGAGTCAGTTAGCCAGGACCATGTCCAGACAGGTTTTGAATGTCTTCAAGGATGGAGACTCCACAATCTCTCTGGGCAACCTGTGCCAGTGCTCTGTCACCCTCACAGTGAAAAAGTGTTTCCTGATGTTCAGACAGAACCTCCTGTGTTTCAGTTCATGCCCATTGCCTCTGGTCCTGTCACTGGACACCTCTCAAAAGAGACCGGCTCAATTTTCATTGCACCCTCCCTTCAGCTATTTCTAGACATTGATAAGATCCTTCTGAGGCTTCTACAAGCTGAAGAGTCCCAGTTCTCACAGCATTCCCTCACAGGAGAGATGCTCCAGTCCCTCAGTCATCTTCACGGCTCTTCATTGGACTCTGTCCAGTATGCCTATGTCTCCCTTGCACTGGGGAGCCCAGAACTGGACACTGCATTCCAGTTGTGGCCTCACCAGTGCTGAATACAGGGAAAGGATTGCCTCCTTCTACCTGGTACCAATGCTCTGCTTAATGCAGCCCAGGAGGGTGTTGGCCGCCTTTGCTGCAAGGGCACATCGCTGGCTTGTGTTCAACTTGATGTCCACTGTGACCCCCAGGGCCGTTCCTGTCAAGCTGCTTTCCAGCTGGTCAGCCCCCATCGTGTACTGGTACATAGGATGGTTACTCCCCAGGCGCCGGACTTTGCACTTCCCCTCATTGAACTTCATGAGGTTCCTGTCAGCCAATTTCTCCAGCCTATCAAGGTCCCTTTGTATGGCAGCACAGCTGCCCACAACAAGCCCACACAATCACTGTGGCACAAAAATGAAGTTTCTCATCTTACAATACAAACCCACCATTTGTTAAAAAATGTTAGGAAAAGCTGTTACCGAAATTGCTAGCCAATAAATGGGACAATAAGATAAGTAGGAATCTAGTTCATCACAGAAAGCTTCTTTTTCATGTCGGTAAATCACATTTTCTCTGAACTCCTATTATCAATCAAGAAAAGCAGCAAAGTTTCACAGTAAGGCAATTTAGTAGAAATTTATGAATGTTGGGAAGTAGCAAATTAGAGTAGATACTATCTTGTTCAGCCTGACTGGTTATACTGCCAGCTGAATATGACTATATTAATTATGGGTATTTTACTTTTTTAACATAGTGTTTCATGCCTTTATGCAGTATAAACTGTAGTAATGGATTAAATGCAGCCTTGAAATCAGGACTGCACAGGGTTTCATCTTGCCTCTTAACAGAAGAAGGATGCTATCAACTCAATGAAAAGACCTTAACTCAATGAAAAGGCCTCCCTTAACATGGGAGGTTAATTTGGAATTTATGATTGACTTCTTGTGTGGATGCCCATATTCTCAATTTTGAAGTGTGTAATTTGGAATAAAGACCCTTATTTTAGAGTCAGAGGATGTGATTCATCTCATTTAGCTTCAGACATCTACAGCTGAGATGTTTATAATCAAACGAGTCATCTTTATAGTCAAATAGAAAGATAGAGACGGCCAGAGGATGTGATTTATATGCCCTATTTTAGATTTCTACCTTTAGAATAAGATGAATCATATACTAGAAATGAAATTGATAATTAAAGGAAGTCTAAATAAGTGATTCAGTGTGAATATCTAAAGTTCTGTGGGATTAACTTGCTCAGGAGGTCAAAACCAGTTAATTTGCAATCACTGTTTTACATCCCACCTCAGCCTGAATTAATATTCCACGTAGATCAGACTTAAATGAACCAGTTTCAACTGCTGTATCACTGCTTCCAGTTTCTGTTACCTCAGTTTCTCAAAAAACTTCCCATATAAGTGGAGACAAATCCTAATCCTACAAAACATCCAATGAGATCATTATCTTCAGTGACACAGTTGCAAAATTTTCACATACTGCATGTAGATCACTGCTTGCACATTATTCCAGACCATGTTTATTGCTCACACAGATCACAGCCTTCAATGACCAGGTTTTTCTGAGTAAAGAGTTCATACCATATTTCAGCTAGTCTAGATGAAAACTGGTAATTTTCCAAAAATCTTCTACAAAATATATATTCGCAGAAATCATTCTCTGATGCACAACCTTCTTCCCTCATTTTCCATTACAGTTTATCTCACAGCTTGTCCCACTGATATTATATTGAACACTAAAGTTGATAATATCTAACTGTGCCTCATGCTTGATTTCTTTAGTGTAAGCACAATTTGCAGTAAAGTATTTTACTGAATAGTAAAAAGGAAGCTTATCACATAGCTCCTTGCACACAGATACCCAAGAACTGTTTTGTGTACTGAAAACCTGTGATGGGAAGGAAGATACAAAGTTGAGACTACTGAACAGCCTTTTTCAGGTAATTCAGCAAACCAGAAACTTGCGTTGAGGAGAAAACTCTTCAGGCAACAAGAGGAATTCAGTTGCAGGAATGATTTTGAAGATTAACAGGGAGATGGCTGAACAGAGTCAATATCCAGTGTGGTTTGCCTGGGGGTCATAAGGGAAACTCCTCCACACTGTATCACAGCAGGATTGCATTCCAGAAGGGAGATTTTTAGACTGGGTGGTACTTTCAGGAGAGACTACTGTTCAAAATGAATTGCTAATAAATCTGTATCTTTGCTTGATTTCTTGTGAAACCAGGAGAAGTCATGCACATAGCTGTGAGATATTGCTATAAGGACTGCATCCTAACAGATTGGAGGGCTAACGCCTCACTGATGGAGCCTCCTGATTTTTGAAGAAAGCCTATTATGAAAAAGAGTCCCCCATGACTTATCCCCAAATCACTTAGTCTATCAGCCTATAAGGTTTCATTGGTGAAATATAGTGCTGAAGTTAAATTGGACAAGCCTTGGTGATGTTCTATTCTGTGCCCCATTAGCTAGCAAATTTGCAATTTAAAGGAGAAAGCACCAAGTAGAATTTTTACATTTCTCCAAAGTCATTGTACAAAATAGCCAGTTTTAGCTTGTTATATACTTGTGTTCTCACTGCTGAAAACAATGAAACTAGTACACATTTACTTACAAAAACAAATATGAAATAATTCTTAGGTCCATAGCTTTACTCTTCTACTGAAATCTAAATAGCATTTTCAAAAGACTGTCTTCCATTCAGGCTTTTGAAAATTTTACCTTAAGTCATCCTAGACTCTTCTTGACTGGTTTTCTTCTAAAGCAGTAGTTACATATAACTACATATAATGTAACCGCACTAAAAAGGAGATAATTTTATGGAGGCAGGTTTTAAAAGGGGTTAACCACATGAAATACTGAACTGTTTTGAGTTTAGGAGAGTACAGCCAAAATGTCAGCAAAATTTTAATTTAGACTGAGCAATTGTGACTTTCCTCACATTCACAGAAACAGTTGTACATCCCTTGTCTTCTGCTGTACAGGACTGGTTACTAGCCTATGTCCAATAGTAAGGCACTTGTTCATGCCCTACAGCAAGGTTTCAGGGTCTGCTTGACTCAGGTGTGAGAGATCATTCTATGTACATGCTACCACGTATATGTTAGTTCTGTTAAATAGAAAGTAAATACAGATATTGGATATTTTGATTAACAAAGATGAGATGGAGTTCAATACTGCTTCAATTCTGAAAAGTCACTTTTTCCATGGTACTGTTCAAATTCAGTCTACAAATTTTGATCAAGATCTTGTTAATGATAATGGCGGAATTATCATCTGAGATGACAGATTTTTTAAAAAATTAATCTCTCTAATAATATGCTTGTTCAACATCTTTGTCAGTGACATGGACAATGGGATCAAGTGCGCCCTCAGCAAGTTGCCGACAACACCAAGCTGTCTGGTGTGGTCGACATGCTGGAGGGAAGGGATGCCATCCAGAGGGACCTTGACAGGCTGGAGAGGTGGGCCCATGTGAACCACATGAAGTTCAACAAGGCCAAGTACAAGGTCCTGCACGTGGGTGGGGGCAATCCCAAGCACGACTATAGGCTGGGCGAGGAATGGATTGAAAGCAGCCTCGAGGAGAAGGACTTGGGGGTATTGATTGATGAGAAGCTCAACATGAGCTGGCAGTGTGCCCTTGCAGCCCAGAAAGCCAACCGTGTCCTGGGCTGCATCAAAAGAGGCGTGACCAGCAGGTTGAGGGAGGTGATCCTGCCCCTCTACTCCACTCTGGTGAGACCCCACCTGGAGTACTGCGTCCAGCTCTGGGGGCCCCAGTACAGGAGAGACATGGAGCTGTTGGAGTGAGTCCAGAGGAGGGCCACAAAGCTGATCAGAGGGCTGGAGCACCTCTCTTGTGAGGACAGGCTGAGAGAGTTGGGGTTGTTCAGCCTGGAGAAGAAAAGGCTCCGGGAAGACCTAATTGCGGCCTTCCAGTTTCTGAAGAGGCCTACAGGAAAGCTGGTGAGGAACTGTTTATCAGGGAGTGTAGTGACAGGACAAGGGGTAATGGGTTTAAGCTGAAGGAGGGTCGATTTAGATTAGATGTTAGAAAGAAATTCTTTACTGTTAGAGTGGTGAGGTACTGGAACAGGTTGCCCAAAGAGGTTGTGGGTAGCCCCATCCCTGGCAGTGTTTAAGACCAGGTTGGATGGGGCTTTGGGCAACCTGGTTTAGTGGAGGGTGTCCCTGCCCATGGCAGGGGGGTTGGAACTAGATGATCTTTGAGGTCCCTTCCAACCCAAACCATTCTGTGATTCTATGAAGATATAAAAAAAACCCAGTGCCAATAAAAATAAAATAAATATTTTCAATATAAGACTATAAATTTCACCACTGATGAGGCCTTCAGACAGTGATACTGGAGAAGATTAGCATCCACTGTCATCCAAAGATATAATAGTTAATATAAATTAAACTTTTTATTTCAAAGTTTAATCTCCTATTAAATTACTAGAAATTAGAATGATATGTTCATCGAAATAGACTATAATGCAGTCGTCTAGTGTAACTTCTCATATTCCCATGAATTTAGGCACTGCCTTTAGTTCTCAGTGAACCACAGGTCTGAGACAGCACAGCAATTCCTGCAACAAAACCCAACCTTTTACTGTACCGCTTGCTTAACAGCCAGTACTAGTGATTTCAGTATGAATCACACATTACACGGTGTTTTTTTTCTTAAAACAGCTTCTGAAGCTTAGAAATTGCCTGAAAATCTCAGGCAGCCAGCTAAGCGGTCTGAAATTTTAGTGCAAAGAGGTTTTTAAACTTGAGGGTTTTCCACCTCTGCAGTACACAGTGGTCTATTAAGAGCAATGGTTTTGGGACTGTACTGGTAATTCACACTCTGGTTTTCTGGGTTCTTGAACTGCCTATTAATTCTGAAGGCTCTCTGGCTCCCCATTCAATAAACACTGAGGTGCTTTGACTGCCAGGTTGCTGAGAGCGAATCTCCTTGGCTGACTGCTTTTCTGGATTATTTGCTACCTGAGCACTCAGCTTTCCTCAATGGCAAGCCTCGAAGCTGAACTGGCAGAGGAGGGGCTGATGCTATTACACGCAAGAGAATAGGCACTTATAGAGGTCTAGCTCCAAAATTCCCTCTCAGGGAATGAAGCTGTACAGTGATGAAGGCAATCAGGCAAAGTGGCAGAAAGCCAGAGTATTTTTTCCCCATCAGAAATCTGCCCAGTTTTGACAAATGTTTTCTTGATATCAACATGTTTCAGTGAATCTGAGCCTCCTGACTTAAAAAGTATCCCACCAGAAAATGTCCAATCATTTCTGGAAGGAAAATAGCTATTTAACTCATTAATAGAATTTAAGCTTTGTGGATTTAATTTTAAAACTAATCCAGTGTTCTATAAAAATAAATTATTTATGAGTCATAACAGTTGTACTTAGTTTCAGCTCTCAGGGAAGGGTAACTGAACTCAGTAGTGCTCTTTTAATTCATTGCCTGGCAGTACTGTGAATTCCCTTCAACAACAATATATCCTCTTAATTCCCATCTGAGATTTTCTTATCTGTTGGAGAACTGTGCAATAGTTTCATGTGTGTTGTACATCTTGCAGTCTTTAAATGGTAATGACAGTCTTTCCTCATTTCCTCATTTAGCGGGATTTTTGCTTTTTCAGGTTTTTTGGGTTTTTTTTTTTGTAGTGGGCGGGGGGAGGGGGCAGTGTGGTGGTTGGGCTGGGTTTTTCATTTGTTTGTTTTGGTGATATTAATGCCTGCAGTAGTTTCTCTAAATTTGTGGAAAAGGGCATTTTGAGGAAAGAAGTCTTTTTGGGGGGAAAAGAATGAGATTTTCAAGGAGTTTACGTACATATTTTAGGTTTTGTTGGTAAAGGAGAACACCAAAAATATCTACTGGAAATGTTTGCATTCAGCTTTCACACTGTTGCCACACATGTATTTACACTGAGACCTGAAGTTATTCCTACTAGTTCAGGCTGTGATCTTCTCAGATCACAAAAGCTAAGTAGGATCAGAGCGACCCAGTGTTTAGCTGAAAGAAGTCCAAGGAAACCCCCAGGTAGCAGAGAGTGGGATGGAGGAGGTATCTTTCCCTCTCATTCAGAGTGGAGCCAGCCTGCTGCCAGAGGCAGCATGTATCGACAACATTGGGCCAAATTCTTCTGTGCGATTAAGCCCCACTCCCTGCAGAAGCAGAAGATCTAAGGTGAAAACATTCCTAGATGCAGCTATACAAACAGTCTATTTTCCAATGGGCTTTGTTATTCCATTTATCTGCTTTTCTACCTTCTGTAAAACCAGTCCTATATGCCTGATCCAAAGCTCCTGTGATCTATGCATATCCTCTGTTTTCTGTTGGGATATTTTTATAATTACATTTTCCAGTGTCTAAGGTGAGTAAATTCTTTTGAATCCTCTGCGCAGCCATTCCCCTGTCTTGCACGGATTTCAGTTTCTTTCACTGCTACTCAATACAGAGAAATCTGATATACCCCCAAAGGTTTAGGTACAATCCAAATTAAGCTTGATCATATCTCACAAGCTCTTCATTATTCTTGAAGCAATCTCTCACGTACCAACAGAGCAGCTGTTCTAATCATATTTCAATGCCTTCTATGGAGGTTTTCGTAAAACCTTCCCCCTAATATTTTCTACTCACTGTGCTGCTTTACAGCTGTTAACCTCTGTGCACGTGAGTAGTTTGAGATACCAGCTATACTGGACATTGACTTCATTTTTCATTAGTTTTACCTACTGATCAATCAAAACAATTGCCCTTATCAAGAACTTTTTATGTTCCTGATATGGTCCAGTATGAAGTGAAATTCTTTGAAATGGCAACTTGTAGCTACGCATAGATCTTCATCCTGAATATGTTATTGCATGTTAATATGATTTTACCATAGCTTTATTTGAGTCATCATGAAAAGCAATTCTGATGTCATATTGTGATTATGAAAAAGGCAAATCCACTGCCTTAGGATGCATGTTTCTTTCCACTAACTGCCAGGAGGGTTATCTAAATACCATTAAAGAACAAGTATGTTCCTTTACTACCTCAGGAATTCTTGAAATAAGCTGAAATGAAACTTGCTCTAACTCTAACAAAAATTGAAATTTTTCTCACTGTACAAAAAGTCCAATTAATGTATAAGCAGCCCAGTTGCAGAGAAGTTGTAGCTTTCATCTTGTCTGTAAAGGCTGATAGCTTATAAAGGCTGATAATATAATTCCTGCAGTACACATTTTCTTCCCTTTATCACTGTTTGCCATGCATCATATTTATTTCAAATCCTTACTCCAGCAAGTTTTCCAGACCCTTCATAAACATATGTTTAGTAAGAAGTATCTAGGCAGTGTGGCACAAGAATCACTTTTAACAGCTCCTAATGGTCAATCAGGAAATTTATTTTACCCAATTTATTGGTTTCCTTCTCCTAAACCAAATCGATCAAAAATGGCCTTTACCTATACATAGGCTGACAATATTAACTGGTCTAGAAGCTATTTAAGCTTCATCTACTAAGCCATCATCAAATAACTTACAGCAACTTTCCCCATTTTTAGGTGGCTCATAGTCCTGTGAAATAATCAGAATGTTCTTGATATATTTGCAAATAATTTTCAATTCATTGTAAAAATACTTTTATTAGTCCCAGGATATCTGACCATGCACTTTTTGTGCTATAAAATGCATTTTATTACTGCATTTAGCAAGGACATACACTATTTTAGTTGTTCATGATACCTCTGAACTTTGTGTCATGGGCAAATTTCATTAGCACTGTCCCATAAATTAAGATATTCAAGAATACTGGTACTCTGGTTCATCCTGGAAGAATGACCGGCCTGTCTTAGATTTTCCTTTTCATCATTACCTAGCGTTATTATCTCTGTCATAAGATCCATACTTACCTTAGAGTTACTTTATAGACTTTGTCCTCTCCATCTTCTATACAGGGGATTTATTAAAAATTTCACTAAAGCCTTTGAGCAGCCCCATCTAAACTGAACTAGATGCGTTTGGACCAGATGATACCAGAGGTCCTTTACATCCTCAATTAATCTATGCTTCTCTGACTCTTTGTCTAGATTGACAAGATCCGTTATATTTCTCCTTTCTAACAGAAAGAAGTTGTTTAGTACACTAAGTTAGCCTAACATGGCCTCTTTTGCTAAACAAATTGCCTGTTTGATCCATTTTTGTTCACCTCCATGTCTTGTCTTGAAAATCTGACATGCAACCTGGTACATATGTGGTCAGACAGCATACCTGTGATTGTTGTTTTATCTATTTTATGCTACATTGCACCCCATGGAATAAGCTTGCATTAAACACACTTCTAGGGTTGAATTGAAAACTAAAGCAGCTAACTAAGTTACTTTAAAAAATACCTTATTCCCCATCATATTTTCACTTAATGGTCATTCATCTTTATTAGTTTCATCTTTATTCATCGTTATTAGTTTTTGTTGCTTTTTTTTTTTTAATAGATTGTTATTTCAGTTTGGATTTGCCAGTCTTTATCATTGAGATTTAAGATCTTCTTACCTTTTCAGTCTGTTAAGCTGAAGATTTCTTTAACCTCTGTCATTTTCTTGATGGGAAGATAGCAGTAGACAAGACACGAGTCATGTGTTCATCTTCTTTTTATTCTCTTACACATGTTGAATTCCTTCCACTGATTTTAGGCTTTTTTTCCCTTAAATTATATTTTCTGCATTTTACAAAATCATTTCAAATGGGGACATAAGAGGTAAAAGCAGCATCTGATTGATCAATGGCATATTCAGAGGTCTACAAAAGTTTTATTATTTGGTTGAATTGCCATGAGGGTTACATTTGAAGGGTACCATCACTGTTCTTCTGTTTCTCAACTTTACTTTTACTGCAGTGCCACTTGCCCTTCAACAGATTTACAAATTCCTGCGTGTTCCTATTTTTCATCATATAAATGAGGAGTAAGTCAAGTGAGATTCAAACAGCTCTCTCATGAAAGGATAACTACTTAATAAGACAAGGTAAAATTAATTTGAAAAGTACATTCCTCACATATTGTAGGTTGACTGGCCTATTGAACAATTATCTTTTCAGTGGTTTCTCTTAGGACAGTAATTTCAGTCCTAAGTACTGAAAAGGATGGGCTATGCCAATAAGCCTTAATATGAGAGGGAATTTTCCCTGCCTCAGGTTCTGATCGGAATGCAAGATATATTCACAGTGACAGCTATACATTTACTGAACATGTTTCAAACGAGTTGCTGGAAGCCGAGCAACCAGTTTTGTCCACTCTTTACAAATCTTTCAGCTTACCAATATAGCTTCTGTTTGAAAATTATTTTCTGTAATAAAGGCATCTGTACATACACTAAAATCAATATTTTCAAAAGCTGGGAAAAATTAAAACTGTTGTGGTATGCAAGCTATACCGCTTATCTGATTTAATAATAAGCTTTATTTATGTCACTTTAGCCTTGAGTTTTCTTGCTGTTACTATTTATCAGTACCTTGCAAGGAACAGTTAAAACATTGTTCCATGAATGTTGTTCACTCTTGATAAATATGAGTTATTCTTCATTCTTTTTAGCCTCTTTTCTTTAGCCTTCTTTCATAGAAATTCTCTTCTTATTTAGAAGCAATTCTCTACATAGTGTAGACAGAGCTTCTATGCTCTGTATTTCTAGATAAGACAGGCATTTTACTAAAAAAAGTTTTCATCTACAAGTTTGGCTTGGGATATCTTTGTCCAGAGGTAGATTCTACCCCAGAGGACTTTTCAATCCCATTATTTTCCATTTCACTCCTCTTACTTCAATTTTACACTCAGAAAAAAATAATATATAGAAAAATACCAAATTGAAGTGAATGTAGTTCACTAAACCATTATTAAGTCAGTCCTGTAATACAAAGACTCACAGGTTTTTGTAGTCTAACCTCCACAAATAATTTTGATATGTGTATAGGGTTTAGAATTACATTTCTGTAAGGAGTGGCAGAGTTCTTTTTTTGATCCAAGATACTGTTTTATAATGGAGTTTCATCTTTTAGGACCTCCTCTCATAACCGAACTCTCACAATAGTTTCACTCAGATGGTAAAAAAAGCACACTTCCATTAACATGATATTATTGCCCAGTTACACAAGGGCAAGGACAACCCAGAAACTACAGACAAACAATTAGCCTTAACTCACTCTCAGTCCCTGGGAAAGTTATGCAGCAAATATTCCTGGAAACCATCTCCAGACACATGGAAGACAAGAAGGTGACTTGAAGCAGTCAGAAAGACTTTATGAAGGGTAAATCATGCCTGACCAGCCTGATTGCTCTCTACAATGACATGATAGGTGCTTTGGACAATGGAAGAGCAGTGGATGTTGATGCCTTGATTTAGTAAGGCCTTTGACACTGTATTCCACAGCATGCCTATGGCCAAATTGATAATATCTGGACTTGTTAAGTGGACGAATAAGGTGTGTCAAAAATTCACTGGACCACCAGCCTCTAGGGACTGTGATCAGTGACATAGGTCCAGCAAGTAGCTGGTTACTAGTGACATCTTTCAGAGGTCAATACCAGAGGCAATTTTGTCTAGTACCTTTATTAATGATCTGGACAATGGGATGGAGTACATAGTCAGCATGTTCCCAAATGATACCAAACTGGGGGAGTAGTCGAGGGCTGGAAGAGTGGCACTGCCCTCCGTCTTCAACAAAGGCAAATGCAAAGTCCTGCACCTGGGATGCAGTAACCCACACAACAGCACAGACTTGGGACAGACTTGCAGCAAAGGACCTGAGGGTTCTGCTAGACAGTAAGCTGAGCATGGGTCAGCACTACACCCTTGCAGCAAAGAGGTCAAAAAGCCTTCTGGGCTGTGTTTACAGTGTACAGCCAGGAGGTTGAGGGAAATTATCCTTCCCCCCTACACTTGTGAACTTCTACTGGAAGTACTCTACCCAGTTCTAGCCTCCCCAGCAGAAGAAAGATATTAGTAGATGGCAGTACATTCAGTAGTGCACTAACAAGTTGGTTGAGGGCTGAAGCACATGGCAGACCAGGAGAGATGGAAACAACAGGATTTGGTCAGCCTGAGGAAGGTAATGTTAAAGAGAATGTTATTGCTATCTACAACTACCTAATGGGACAACAGAGAGAAGACAGAGCCAGAGACAAAGCAGCACAGAGGAAGTAACAGACCCAAGTTGAAGTACAGAAAATTCCAGTTAGATACCACAGAAAGTTTTCATTATGAGGATAGTCAAACATCGGACCAGGTTGCCCAAGGACGTTGTGAAATTCTTGTCCTTGGAGATATTCAAAACTTGATTGGACGGTTTCTGAGCTGATTGGACCTGCTTTGAGCAGAAAGTTGGATTCAATCTCCAGAGGTCTCTTCCTATCTAAATTCTTCAATGATTCTGCGATTCTATGAGATGGTCAATGATTTCTACTCAGTTGGTTTAATGAGGAACTTCCTTTTTGGTGCACCAGAAGTTAGTCGAAAGAAATCTGCCTAAAGGAAACAGAGTTCTTTTAAAAATTTGTTCTAATACAATGCGTATTAAAATCTGGTGTTAGGATATGTTTTGTGAAATTTACAAATTATAACACAGATGCCATTCTACCCCAAAAAAGTGTGGTGTTGTGTGCATCCTGTCATTAATATTTACATGTGGTTAAAATACTGGAAGCTATGTGAACATTTCAATAGTAGACTATTCAAAAGTATGTAAAACTTCTCACTTAAACCTGGTTCTTGAAAATTACTTTTAATAACATTGCAGATATCAGAAATACTTTCCAGTCAACATTCTTCACCCAACATAGATAAATGTTTTGCTGATATGATTGACCTCCAGGCCCTCTTAATGCAGCTAAATGGTGAAAAACAATTTGATCCTTTGCCTTGTAGGGTAAAGCTTAATCTGATAAAAATCTCTACAATTAGAGGATTCATCAGAAATAAAATCCACTCAAAAATTCAGCAATGGATTACACTTAATAAAAATACAGATTAGTAAATTGATTCATCCTGCAAAGTTATTTGTTCAAAATCCTTCTTTCTTAAGTAATACTTAACATTTTGCTCCACTTGGTTTTGACGTATATCCTGAAGCATTTGGATTTCTTCTTTGCAGACAAGCAGTGCTTGGGTCCAATTTAGCCTGGTGCAAATGAATACTTTGACTTGTGTAAGGAGATTTACACCACTCTATCAGTCAGTGGAAAATGAAGAGTTCCTATGCCATTTGTGATCCTTTTCTATTAACTACAGAATTTCCAAAAGATGTCAGAGGTTTAGCAATTATTTTTTTTTTCTTATTTTCTATAACATCATTAGTGTACTGAATGAAAATGTAATCTGCTAGCTGGATTACTTAGCTCATATTTGGTGTCTGTAGTAAACTCATCTGGTAATCACATATGAAAATAAGTATATAAATCCTGGTCATTTCTGCAGGGAAAAAAAATGCTTGCTTCAAAAATATATTTATTACACTCTCTTCCTTAGATGAGCATGTTTATACCATTCTCAGAGAGCCTTTGAATCATTTAGCTTTCTAAGTTTCAGAACTAGTCCATGCTAATGACACACTCTCCCAATGTGTAATAACTGTGGATTTGCAAAAGAGCTATCATGCTTTGCTTCACTGCTTATTTCACAATAGCATCCCTCTCTGGACAAGCATTATTATTTTACTAGCTTTTCATTTTTGAGTAGCAACCAATAGGCTTTGAAGTAATGATTCAATAGCATGTTTCCTTTGCTCAGTTTGATGTGACCAAGATTCCTCTGAGTGTCTTCCTTTAGTCGAAAATTCAAATTCCTAATAACATCAAAGACTGTAGTTATTACTAGTGATTTTTACAATGCTGTTGATTCCCACAGGTATTGTAAATATTAAAAAAAAAAAAAAAAATTACTAACATGGTTTTGTTCCAAGAATGGTAAGATGTGAAAGAAAAACAGGTTCACAACTGATTACCATTTGAATCTAGTCAATAACAGATCTTTCTGTAACATGGCCATATATGACAGATATAAATTGCAATATTGGCAGTATTTCTATTTAGCATCCTGAGGTTCAAATTTATTTAGTAAAATGTAATGATTAAAGTACAATACAAGAATTCAAGACCATTTAATACTAGTGTTCTTAAAAGGGCATGTTTTAGAAATTTTGATCAGACTGCAATCTGCTCAAAGCTGTTAAAGTATGGATAATTTAGTTCAATTTTCCAGTAGGTTTCTGCCTTGAATAAGTAAATAGTGGGTAATGGTTTGTGTCAAAGTCCTTGTAACACTCCATTAAACATAAAGCATGACAATCTGATCAGATGTCTCTTTTATAGTCAGAAACTGACTTGTGACTTTGGGAGTTACTCAGCTGCATCAGGTCACATCAGAAGTCTAGTCTTTTCATCTTCTAAAAATCCCTTATGGCTTTACATCTGACAAATTTTGAATCATAGCATCATGACCTCACTTTTAAAACTGCATTTGATATAGTCCAAGCACTGTTACTGAATGGAAAGTAGAACACTCTTCTGCTGGGGACTATATAAAAGGAAACCATCTTTTTTTTAATGCTTTAGATTTAAATCATATTCTTAAGCTTCAAGCATTTAATTTACATGAAAAGAAATTAGACTTCAGAATTATCAAGAGTCTAACTTAAAAACCAAGGGAATACAGAGTTAGAAGAGAATCATTTGTCCATTCAAACATTAGTATTTCATGAAGATAAAGTTTAAAAACAAACAAGCCCTCATTTATATAACTTAAAATAGAGATTCCAGATAAATATAGAAGCAGACATTCTCTATGTTGTGCACAGATATCAGTAGAGTCTTCTATGTGAAGTCTTTTTAATGCTGGACATTTAATGTAACATTCAAAATCTGAAACATGATGACTCCCCACCTGAAACAGAGTCATATATCTTTGAGAAACTATTTGGGTTTTTTGATTTGGTTTGAGTTTTGGGTTTGGTTTTTGGTTTTTTTTGTTTTTTTTTTTTTGGGGGGGGGGGGTCCCCCGTGTAGGGTAATGTCACTTGGCTGCAATTCCACAGAAAAGGAAAGGTTAGGACATGGTAAGCGAGGGAAAGAGTAAAGACTCAAAGGATAGAAGACAGGAGAACATCAAGGAAAGGTGGAGAAAAAACCAGCTTGCTCCCAATGTTCAGCAGAGCAGATCAAGGGAACCTTTTTAGTGGCAAAGGACCAGGCTCAGAGAATTGTGAAGAGAACCATTGGCAAAGATGGATGCAATAAAACAGACACTTTATGCCTTCAAATTCATGGCTTTTCACCTTTGCCATGATAAAGTTTTACAGTTTGTAACCAAACCTTTTTTTTCTGTTTTGCTTTTTTTTTTTTCCTGGGACAAGGAAAAACCTCTTCCTGGCTAATATTATAGAAGACATGGTCTATCATTCCTTGAACATTAGAACTATGGAAGCAATTTGATGGTATTATAAACAGCATTTCTATAAACTTGTTAAACTGATTTTAGATGTCTAATTTTATACAAGAATATTTGACTGCTCTAATAAAGTATATCATCATGTCTCCCTTGAAGCCATTCATTCTCACAGTCTTGGAACAGTGCAGCTACAGAAGCAGAAAATTAAGAATATAGAAAAGAGGTGATGTCTAACGATTGGCATAATCATACAGTGTATTAGATGACAGTTGTTCCATAAAGAAAGACTCTGATTCTAGTATCAGTTTTATACAGGGGTTTATTTATATGAATTTGTTAGTGAAATCACATTTCATTTCCTATAGTTCCCTAGGTCAACAATGGATTTTTTGGACAACATTCTCAAAAGGGTTCATTGCTGAAGTATTATTTTAGTGTCACCATTGCTACCTTTCTGCAATGGTAAGTATAGATTACATTTTGATACAGTGTTTAAATTGAAACTATAACTTGCAAGTGGTTTCCAAGTTATTCTGTCTTATTCCATCAAGTCTGTATTTCTGGAACACTCATCTACAGGAGCGTGCTTTCCCTTACCTCTGCCTCATACAGCTGGAGGTAATGCTGTGCAAAACGGAGCGTTGGTATAGAACAAGAACACTTTTTAATCAATTAGAAAGAATAATAATAGTCATAGTTAATCCAAATTAGCTTCTTAAATCCCTTCCATAGAATAAGAACCATTAGTAATATTAAACTTCACTAAGGAAAACACTAGCTTTTCTCTTGGTGGAATGGGAAAATTTAGTTAAAACATGGTTCATGCTCCTGACTTAAGGCTCTGATATGAACTAAAAAATTAAAGGAAGTTTAGTCTAAATTAGAGCCTTTTAAAACATTCACAAAATAGTAACCTATTGTTCTCATGGGATTTCGAACTCTTATGTTTAATATCCAATAGATTGCAAAGCCAAACTCTAGACCAAATATTTGGTGTAACTTGAGTTTTGCCCATTATCCTTTCTTCTTGCTGGCTGAAAAAAAAAAAGCTTGATGTAATTGTACCCTGGAGAAAAACAGTTTCTTACAAAGCACAAAGCCAGGTGCAAGAGAGCTTTTATTACAAACAAACATCCTTAAACTGAGGCCTGTGACCTGTTTAGGACTGTTTAGTACTTATCCAGTCATAAAATAGATATCAAAACACTGAGCTATCTAGTATGTTTAATATTCAAGTCATTGTTCTAATGAACATCAAGAAAGAGATTTTATATAATTCTCCACAGACTTTTTATTAGTTAAGCCATTAAGAAAGCATAGAGAAATGGAAAAAAAGAAAAAAAAAGAAAAAAAACCCCACAACCACAAAGCAAACGAAAACCCCCACATTTTACAGTACAAAAATAAAATATTTATTAATCTTTTGGGACAAACACTTATCCTCATAAGTGATAAGTCTTCACATAACTTATCTTCACATTAGTGACAAATTCATAAGTGGAGTAGTCTTAATGGAGAGCTTACAGGAAAAAGGAGAAAACTGTGCCCTTTCACTTACTTATAAAAGCTTGACGCATCCCATTGTGAATCAGAACAGCCACAGGAGACGATTCTGTACAGAAGACCCTCCTTCTCTCAAATGCTGATGAAATGCCTTCATGGAGAAGAGTTTCTACACCTGAAGAAAAATTAAATTCTAGTGCCTTTGGCTTATCATCAGATTGTAAAAAAACTTTGCTGCAGTCCTGTGGCCTGGAGCAAAAAGCATTTGAGAATTGCCTGCCGGACCAGGGCGGACAGAAGACTGCAGTGGCCAGGAGAAAGAAAGATCAAGGACATGGCGGCAGCACGGAGGCAGCAGTCATTATCTAGAGATCTCCTTCTGGAAGCTCTGGGGTTCTTGTGCACTTGCAGCTGGATGCCAACGAGGTCAGAAAATAGTCTGGAAAGAGTTCAGACTCATCCTCTTTATGATTTTTTGATTTTTTTTTCCCCTCTCTCCAAGGCTTTCCACCTGTGGAAGGAAAAAGAAGGAGAGAGCTGGGGGGAGGATTTGGGTCATACTGGCCACATAATTAAAGGCCTAATGTAACAGATGCACAGACACACACACACACACACAAAGAAGCAGTCCCTAAAACTCAATAAGGCATCAGCAGATGGAATACAAAAGGTGAAAAAGTTATGACCAACACACAGAGCCCTAGCAATACTCCTTCGGAACAGGACTGATCCATATTATAGAGACCAAAACAAACCTGAGCCAAAAAGAGGGGGTTTCCTGTGATTTTTTTTTTAAAAACAGCTGAATCATGTTCATGTAGGACATATTTACACACTTTCTTTATTATCTACTGATCTCCAAGGCTGCAGGGCACTGATTCAAAATTCACCATTCCAGTATATCCTCTTGCAAGGTTAGAGGAGATATATTCTAACTTTTATATTTATTTTGAGGAAAGAATTGTCATTTTTAGAATCATATTCCAGCTTAACAACTTAACTAACAATTCACAGAATTCAGTATAGCAATGTGTCTCTAAGTACCTAGACATGGATAGGTTACTAAATCTGGTTGATTGTCAGGTGTTTTTGTAGCACTCTCTGGGTCTTTGCTGAAGAGAAAAAGAGTTCTGATTTACAAGATTCAATTTTCAATTTAATATCACATTTTAATACATGTAAGGTTGGCTTAGTCATGCTTTGCTCATAAACATCTTCAACTGCCTTAAAATAAAGAAATGGAAGAAGTAACATTAAAGAAGTGACCTAAAATGACTGAATTATAGAAAGGAATAACACACACTGCAAAGCCAGTATATGAGCACCTCAAAATTTCCAAATAAAGCCAATAATTTGTGTGCACCTCAGTCCCTCATCCAGCAGAAAAGGTGTTTATCAGTTGAATAGTCAATCATTTATTATGTCTATCACTGAATTTCTCTTCAATAATTGTTTACTGAGATTTATCTAGCATAGTAATTTAGTCTTTAGTTAGGCTTACTGTCTATTTGCTTCAATATTTATTTCATTTAGAATAATAATCAATAGAACAAAGCTGTTGCCTGAGACCATGTCCCCATGCCAATAGCATGCAAAATTGTCTAGTAAATTAAAATAACCAACAAGAACTGTCAAGCTCCATAGTGTCATTTCAAATTAATCTCTGAAAGAAAAGTCAGGCTATAGATTAATAACAATAGCTGTAGTACATATTTTGCCTTTTCTGTTTCCTTAGCAAAATGTAAAAGTGACAGCACATGATCTGAAATGCCAATTAATACAGACAGCAGAAAATATCTTTTGAGAGAAAGATAAAATGACTTTCTATTGCATATTTGTGGCGCACTTTAAAAGCAATACAGTAGCTAATGTACATACCCGTTATATTGTCTAAGACACAAATGTGTGCTCAGTAACAGGAAATCCCTGCCCAACTGATAAGAAAGGAGGACTACTCTACCATATTCAAAAAAATTGTTAGTGAGGTTAAAATTGGATTATTATTCAGCCTGCTTTAGTTTTGAAAAGTCTATTTTATTTTTAACCCTTACAGAAATAACTCCAGGCAGCTTTGACTTTTAGAATTACTAACCTTTTGTATATTTTAAGGAATAGTGACCCGTTTAAAAGTTTATTATTAGAAAAGAGGACAGTTCTTTTATTTGCTCTGACACACCTATTTCTGAGCTATTTAAAACAATTCTGTAGATATATATTTTTAAAAAATTAAAGTGGAAAAATATTTTTATTAATACTCTGGAAACAGAACAAGTCAGTAAAGTTAATAAAGTCACATCAATGATAAATTCATATTAATGGGCTTTTACGTTTGGGATATATTTCGTTTAATGAAATTGCCACTATGATTGTCAGCAGTAAATGAATTATAAATAAAAGATATATTCCCTATGTGGCCTGGTGGTTGGAATTCAGCTCCAGGGATCACATCAATTTGATACTGTTATTTCAATATAAAGCACAACACAAAATTGCCACACAAAGTGTGAAAAACCTTTGCTGTGTGCTAAAGAATGCCAGCAATCAGAAAGACAAGGGGCAGATTTATTTGCTGTCTTCAGCAAAGTCAGAGAAATACCTGAAGTAATATAAATTAGACCTCAAAGCAGTTTATGGACTGAAAGGATTTAAAGTGGGAGTATGAGTGTAAATCACACATGGAATTGTTGGTGGAATTAATGAAGTAGGGCAATTGCTTTTTTCAGTTATAACTTTTAGGGTTCTTCATTTTGCAGTTTGTACTGATTTAGAATCACAGTGTCAGAATGGAAGAAAGTAACTCTACAAGATTACTTCTGAGTGCAGAAGTGTCTAAATTGAACTTGACATTGGGTGTGTTCAACATGGTTTTGGAAAGAATGTGTCATAGAAGAAGAGATAAAATACAGGGTTTGGGATTTTTTTGGAGGTGTACAGGTGATAAAACATATGGTTCCTCTTATTTGCAGAATTTTACTATTACAGAAGAATTTGTATAATGGTCTGTAATCTAATCAGACAAAGTAACCAGGGTAAATGCTAAATGATCATTTTGTTCCCCACCTATATGCCTACTTTTAAAATATTACTTGCTTTTGGAATAACATCTACATCTACATGCACAACTAGTAACTCTTAAGTAACTATGGAGCATTACAAAGAGTTTAAGCATGACTTCCACAGGGCTACATCATGTTAATAACCACAAGGTTAGTCATCTTGGCTGAGTAATATGAGAGTCTGTGGTCAGAGAGATTGAATCAGCAGGGACTTCTAAGATTAATATTGTCACAACGCCCTTGGATCAAGCTACCCATCTATCCATCTGTCCATCCCAGAATGAAAGGATAGGAGCCTTGGGGGTAGCATTGATACCTACTGTCCCTGAGTTACTTCTAGACCTTTTTTTCTCTTCAAGTACCAGTGTTAAAGTTCAAAGTAACAGAGTTTAAAGTCCCGTGGCATACTAAAAGACTTTTTCTTGCTAGGGTTTTTGGGGTTGGGGTTTTTTTGTTTTCTTTGGGTTTTGGGGTGGGGTTTTTTTTGTTTTTTGTTGGTTTTTTTTTTAGTAGAAGTTCACTTCAGTGAAGGTTCCTAGCTCACTTAACACCTTTAAAAATACAGTGCATATAACCCAAAATCACAGACAAGGAACAATAGATGTAAACTCTATATTTATTATGAAAAATAGCATTCATACTATGCTTCCTGCTTATGCTTTATAAATACCAGCAGAGGTGGTTTTGAGGAGAAATGTGGGACAAAAATCCAACACAATGTGCCAACTTTACCTTAGATAAATCCAAGACCCATTAAATGGTTCATAGGATTTGTGCTATGCTTTTTAAAGCATCCGGCTCCATTTCAGGAGCTTTGTGTGATTTGGGGAGTTTTTGCCTTAAGGATCACACCCAGGAGCCAGTATATTCTGTGATCCCAGTAATGAGAAAGTTTCCACATAATTCTTGGATATTTTTGCTCACCTATTTTTACACAGTATTTTTACACAGAGCAACCAACTATGGGCTTCTGTATTTATCTTCCAATACACTTGGAAGGTTTTCCAAGTTTTAAACAATGCCTAAGCCTTATGCCCTGCTCCAGCTGAGAATAAAAGTAAGTACTAAGCTGGAAAGATGCATTTCTTAACACACTGTATCACCTTGTATGCAAGTTTCCGGAACACCAGGGAACTGTATAGAGCCCTCATTTGCACTGCAATACTTGGGGTGCAGAACAAGGTATGAGAGCAGTTTTATCATATTAGGAACATATTCATGAAGTTTGGCCAGTGATAGCTACAACATGAAATGTTCATCTCCAGGTTTGCTTATGAAAAGCAGGGATCTAGCAACAGCTAAATGAGAAGAGTGCTTGGTGGGGGAGTTGGAAGCAGTGACGAGCCACTGTCTGTCCATAAATCAGCAATGAGCTTTCTGCCTCTGAAAGGCAATCTAAGATGACTGCGAGGAGATAACAGGTATGAAATATCTCAGCTCCCTTGGCTGTTATCATTGATCTGAGCTTGCTTGCTGGAGCCTGAGCGAAGCCTGTGCCTGACCTAGCTGGCACTTAAACATGTACCCACTCCCTGGCCAAACCCTGTGTCTTGCCCTTGCCTGCCCAACCACACTCAGAGCAGTCCAGGCTCCTTCCAGTGAAGCTGTGTGTCTCTTGACTCCCACCTCAGCTGTTCCCACCGGGGGCTGAGGTGCCTCCTCTTCTACTCCTGTTACAGGACAAGCTGTGTTTTACATTCCTTTGTAATTTGTCTTGCACCTCACCCTCGGGTCATAAGGCTTGCATTATTTCTTACAAGAGAGAAAAATTTCGTTTGGCCATACTCAGACTAGACTTCTGCATTGCAGTTTTCCCATCGTTGCAAAACACACAGTCCCAGCTCTTACAGAGGACTCTGCTAAAAACTTCTCTTTGGCTGTCCATTAATTAAAACTAATCCCAAAACAGGTTCTTTCAAACAAGCACTTTTTATATTCAGCCAAACACAAACACTATGCACAGAACAGGGTTGAAATAACAAGCCCGTATGTGTTTTTTTTCTAAATTTATTCTTTGCTTGCAAGCACACATCAGCTTCTCTTTGCCTGGTTGTACCCAAATCTGTGTAGCACCAACACTGGATGCTGCTGCGCTCTCAGTGCCTTCCCTTTGAGAGTAGGGAGTTGAATGCTTGTGGGGTTGTGACTAAGCCAGACAACCCGGGTGAGCACACCACAGAATACAGTGCCAAAATAGGGACAGGAATGGATTAAGGTCTCACCCTTACCTATAAATACAAGCATGCTATTTCACTCAGCTTCTTTTTGCTTCTACCTCCCCCCCTTTAGAAATAATCTTTAACTGTGAGGTGTCCCTTCAGTCCTAAATTCTGCCCCTGGCCTTGTTGCCCTAGAAAATACATCATTATCTTCATTCCAGTTGATCAGATAACATTATCCAAAAGTGTTCAGTGAAGGATATTTGGTATGCTCTTTGGAAAAAATGGCTGTCATTCTTTTCCTGGTCTTTGTCATTATATCATTTCCTTTCATTTTCCCTATAGAAGTCTGTTTTGATTTAACACCATAGTGCCTGCAGAATAATATGAAATAGGTAAATTAGTAAGCATATTATATTTATACAATACTGATATATCCATCATTTTCCACATCTCCTGCACCTTAGTGAAATAGCTGAGCAGATCTATGTTGTAACTATCCTAGAGAAGTTTGGTTACAAACTCTGTTTTGGATGGTACATTGGTTACATATAAAAGTAAGATGTTGCTTGGAGTGCCTTCTTATCAACAATGCAGTTTTCATACAATATCAGATGTCAGCTTCAAAATGTGAGTTTCCCAGACCAAAGTTTCACATTCTGTCTTGTGATCTCATTGCCCCAAACCCTCCTTTCAACAAGACTATGTTTCATTCCAAGAACATCTAATTGTAACTTGATGTCTCTAGGTAAAATGAGCCACACAATTTGTTGGCTTTCTCCTGAGTTCTGCATCCTTTCCCAAGGATTTTCTGTCTCACAGATTTGACAGTACTCTTTCCAAATGCAGGGATGGATGGATGGATGGATGGGTGGGTGGAAGGATGAATGTTAAGTGCCTGAACTGCTTCTTTTGACTCTGTTTCCCCAAATTCAAGTACATCACGTTGCACAACACCCTTGTCCCTAGTTTCTCACTAACAATATACAGTAGGTTATCTTTCATGGCCACAGAGCACTTATTCCAAGTTAACCGATGTACCTGATGCTTCCTCTGTGGAAATGGGTGGAGGTCCTGCTTGCTCTGAGTCATGTCAGCTTACAGGCACTGGGACTGTGACCTGAGGATAAAGGCTTTCACTTTTGTCTGTAACGGAGGGAGAGGATGTTGACATTCCCTCCCCTTGTGTTTCCCTATCGTCTTGTGTATTTTCACTGATACCCTCAGCTGCATTCCTGCAGCCAGCTGTCTCTGCTTTTAGTGAGGATAGGACCAAATTTCTGGCTCATGCATATAATATAACTTCCAAGCAAAATATCAAAAGGTACGTCCTTTGATATCTTCACTGACAGTATTCCTGACCTTTAATGGGTGTGTGCAGAAATGTCCTCTTTAGAGAGCAGACATGGTTTCATGTTTGGAACTTTCAGCTGCATTTTATACCCTCCCAGCATCTGATATTTTATTTCCCCATATGAGATCATACCAGAGTTCCAGCAGCCCCTGTGTCCCAACCCATGCACACTGCTTTGCCATCCCTTTCATGCCAAGGTGTTTTGAAACTCCCAATATGAAGTACTCAAATAAGCAGTTTTTTGCAGTTGTTTGATGAGAAGAGTTACCTATTAAAAAATTATAGATCTCAGAAGAACTAGCAGTGTACCTTTCTGGCAGAAAGTATATCACATGATTAACTGCATTAATTTGAAACCAAAAAGCCATTCTGGCTGGGAATACAGTGTGTCACCTACCTGGTCCTCAGAACATGCTTCTAAACATCAGTTGGCAAATTCTTCCCAGCTAAAACTTCACATGAGTGTTTTCTGTGAGCATTCTTCCCTTTATCTCTTTGCCGTGCTTCTGTAGTAATTCACAAATGTTTTCAGACGTGACTCTAATCTGTTCCCCTTCTTTGGGAACTTATGAGCCTCCTGTTTAGACTAAATCAATACCCCTCTGCTTTCAAACGTGCTCTTTGTTAGGACTCTCTGAGGTGAGCTTTGCAAAGAAGCAGCACATATTTTATTTTAGCTCATTTCTAAGTGCTTAATTAATTATGATAGAATAACCCATAAAAACTCAATCCATCAGTTTCAATTCTTTTTGACATCTCATATTTTCAACCCAAATTTACTTAAGTATGTGAAATTCTGGTACTGGTCCCCTCATCTTAGCTGACCTCAATGTCCAACTCTAATCTCGTCCCCAGATAAATCCAAAATTCATGAATGAGATTTGTATCCAAGACCACGGGATGCTGACTGCAGTCAAAGTGCTCTGAGCATACTTCCTGCTAAAACCAGGCAGCTGGGCACAAAATACAGAAGATATACATTGCTTTTCATTTAAACATGCTTCTTGTGTTATAGCCCTGTAGTTAAAGCACTCTTCCAATCAACAGAAGCGTGTTCACCATCCAGTTTCACCTCTTACATTCAATGACCCAGACTATAAAAACAGGCTAGGCTGAGGCCAGGTTCAACAGTTCCTGTAAAAACCATAGCACTGGACATTCAGGCATGCAGAAACTCAAAAGGATCAGATAAACAGAAGACAAGAATGAGACTGATAAGGGTATTCACAGAAGCTGGTGGAGGAAGAAAAGATGGATAGATGGGCTTGGGATCTAATTCCAAAGACAGTGCATGTTGAAGTAAACAAACATCAAGAAAAATACATCCACAGTCCTCCATTCCTTCAGCTCTGCCAATGCAACATCATATGGCATCTATATGGGACCTGCTGTAGCCCATTTGACATTATTCATTCGTATAGCTTTTTGTTCCTCAAAACTACACCAATTCCTATTATTTGTTCTGTCTCTGGTGTGTTTGGTTGACAAACCTCAGATACTCCAGCTCTTTCTTTTAGTCCTTTTCTCTCCAATTTCTTTGTTACAGAAGTTTCAAACTCATCTGAATACATTTTTAATAAGGGACCTTTCTGAAGTGAGTAAGATTATTTTGATGTTCTTCCTGGCCATATAAGCCTTATATCCAAAATAGTCACATGTCCATAAGATATATACCACATTCCCAAGAGAACAGAGGAAACATTGGGTATGTTTCACATGCAGGTCCTGACATTAACTTAAGCCCCACCACTGCAGTGAAGAATGGATTTAGACTGGGCAAGGCCTCTGGTGGGAAGACCAAATGCAATACTGATATCTTCTTCCTGATGCCCTCCTAGCTCAGTATTGCCATGGGTCACATGCTGAATCCCAGCATGGAGTCACCCCTGAACTGCTCAGGAGCCTCAGGGCTTGACTGTCTTGTAAAGCAACATCTTGATTCATTTCCCTTCGGTAATTGGTGCCGGAGAACTAAGTTTATCCTCATGAATCTTCTTTTAAAAATATGACATATAGTTCTACACCTCATCAGTTGAATATAACACAAAGGCATGACTCTCCTGTTCAGCATCTTTAGGCTCAAACACAGTTTTCATATCTTTATCAACTGGGTAATTTTAGAGAGATGTGTATAATCATTTTTATTGCATGATCTTTTCTCCTCTACTCCTCCTTTCCCTAAGAACATGTCAACCTTTTCCCTGACTTTCTCTTTAGTATACATTATTTTCAGTTTTGTTGTAACTCATTGCAAAATACCACTGTCAGAATCATGCTACTGCCACCACCAGTCACAGATGTAGTCAGCTGTATTTCAAACACCTTGATGTATGGATCTAAGTTGGTGAATCTGTTCCTTTGTCACTGTAAAAGGTGAAATCTTGCCATTTCAAGAGGAATGTATAAGAAATGGGTTGATGTCAAATAGCAAACCAGCATAAAACGTAGAAAAGAAAAAAAAACATATTAAAACCATATCAAAATGTGAACCTGTTGTTAGCTGTATAGAAAAGGCCTGGAGAAGATCAAATTGAAGACTTTCTCTAGAAGTCATGACACCCTTCAACTTCAAGCCTGCTACATCACTGTTACAATATTGGTCAGCAAGGGTTTAAAGCCATAAATCTTCCCTGGCAGAAGGCAAGGAAGAAGAAAAAAAAAAAAAAAAAAAAAGGAAAAGAAGTAAGTGTCCACAGTAGCTCTGAAAGATACCTTATTGCCCCAAACCGTTAAACATGCCAGCTCCGCCCCTCCTCTTCTGTTTGTACAATTCACTTATTGGAGTTATATGTCGAAATACTGCAGTACACAGTTCTGTTAGTAGTGTTCTGAGATCAAACAGGAAAGGGATGTCATCCTTTAAACTGTGTGAATGAGAAGCAGATTAGAAGCTCTGAAGCTAAAAAAGATCTAGAATCTATTCAGAGCTTTTTTTGCTTCTTAAAAAAAACTTTGTATATGTATTGGGGGAAAAGTTAGGGAGCTGCCGGAAGGAAGGAAGGAAGGAAGGAAGGAAGGAAGGAAGGAAGGAAGGGGAAGAAAGGAAGGAAGGAAGGATGGGAAAGCACTTTACTGTTGCAATATGGAGAACTGACAAATCTGTCCTGCTGCCCCTGTGTTTAATGTAGATATCATATTAGGCAAAAGAAGGAAAGGCAGGATGAATATATGAAAGTGTAGACCTGCAGGAAAGGAGGGCTAAGAAGAATCAAGACACCATCATTAATCTTCTGAAAGCAAGACTTTCACTTCCAGCAGCATAAAGACTTCCTGTGAATATTGAACTTTCTTATTACCTAATACACAGGAAAAGGCTAAGGCAGCATAAAGTGAACACAGTGATATTAAGGTGGATATTATCAGAAATTAATACAATACCATTTCAAAGAGATTTATGACAGCTGTATAGCTTTTCAGTGGTTAAATAAAAGACCCTTTTGCACAAAACTGGCTGTCGCCTCTGGTAAGTGGAAACACATGCATTTTCATTCCACTGCATATAACAGAGGCATTTTGCTCTGAAATTTAAAAAGCACACCCAATACATCAGTAATCAACCTGAATCTAATGCTGCATGTAGATCTATGGCAGGTGTGGAAGCTTATGTGGAATCATATAGGCATGTGAATACATCCCATTTCAGTTGTAACCTAAAATTTTATGTAGTCATGTAACTCAAGTTATTCATGATGAACTCTCCACTATATTTCTCTACATGCATGACTCACATTTCTGAATGCCACCTCTGATCTCTCTTACTTGCCTCCCTACCCCCACCCCTCTGCCTCATCAGCCTTTTCTCTTATGATGCAATGCAGAGTACAAAGAAATAAAACTATAGAGAAGACTGAGATAGGATATTGAAAGGAAAAAAATGAGGTTGAACACAAGGGCTAACCTCTGCTCGTTTGCTCCCCTCTGCAATAAAAGTGGCTAATCTGCAGTAAGCCACTCAAAATCTAGGTTTCTGATGGAAGATTCAGTAAACAGTAAGCAACTACAAACAAGCAACTAATCTTGTCTTTGGCTGAAGGGAGAAGTTTACTACTGGCAATGGGCAAGTGACAAGTCTCCCAACCATCTAATCTGCTAGCCTGTCTTCATTTCCTCCTCTTTTTCCTGAACCCCTAAAGTAGGAGGAAAGCCAGAGTCATTTCACTAGTTATCACTAACCCACAATATATTTCTTGAGTTCTTAATTGACTTTTACACCATTCATTTTACTTCTAATTTTACTTCTGGGTGGGATTTTTTGGGGGGCTGAGGGGATGTTTAATCCTCAAGACTAGCAGAATTATTTTCTGTATTTAGTTTAACTTTTTCATGTCTATTTGGGCATAGCCTCTCTGAATCACAGGATGTGCTTTGCTGCCTATTTATGCAATGGCTGCATCAAATCTATTCACTTCAACAAGGGTCTTCCTTTGGTACAAAACCTCTTAGATACAAAAGAACAATCACTGTCATTAAAATTTTCACAATCTAAAAGCTATAAATGTTCAAATAACAACTCTTCTAGCATGCAGCAGATAAAAACTGTGCTTTGATTCACTTCTTAACATACTGCTGAAGTCATCTCTTCGAAGGCTTTGCAGCATGATTATTTCCCAGCAGCAGGGTATGCAAAGCCTAATTGAAACAATTAAGGTGACATCCAAGAGCTTCAGTTATATTTTGAGGATATCAGTTTGTATTAATATATTTCCTTACAAACAACATTAAAATGTATGTTGGTTTGTCACCCTCTGGATAAATTATTATCTTAGAGATAAATATTAAAGTTACCTTTCAAAAATTGAAGTCCAGATAAGGGTACGGGAAAAGGACCGTCTGTGCCTATATACACTAAATAACCACTACCACATCGTGCAAAAGAAACACAGTTACCCAGGACATGAAATGCTGCCTCTTGGTTGTATATCATTTCTGATGGCGGCTATCTGTTATAATGGAAAAAGCATCAGTGATGCATCAGGACCTATCTGGCAAGGCACTATGAGGTTCTCAATCACTCGGTCTCTGCAAAGTGACAGCTGTTACAGTTCATGCTTTTTTCTACAGAAACTTCAATGCACTGGAAATGTCAGGTTACAGCAGCAGCAAGATCTCCATCTATTTATTCCAAACTGAATATAAGACAAAAGTCACAGCACAGAATTGACTGCCTCTGACACATTAAAAGTGTTTCTCTCATTCCAAAACACTATCAGTGCCTTTATTTCTTTTTTAAGTAATGCAGTAGCATCTCGATCAAGATCAGAATCGCTGTGTGGATCCCACAAACCTGCGCCAACCTGAAAAGTTTCCATCATGAATCAACCCGTGCCACCTCTCCCTTTGGCTATAGGCAGTGCAGAAAGCTTTCTCTGGCGTGGTGCGACGCGGTTGCACCCACCCAGCCTTCAGTGCGGTCCAGCCTGCGCAGTCCTCAGTGCCTGCCCCGCTCTCTCCTGGGCCTTCAGGGAGGAGTTAGGGCACACGTTCAGCAAAAGGGTGAGGCAAACTATGGGAGGCAATAGAAAAAAGAGGCTGATGGTAGTTCAGGATAGGAAACATTGTTACTTCGATTATTCAGGTCACTGTTAGCTGATTTTCAGCCATTTTAAGTTTTCGAAATGGCAACTTATGCAGAAGCCTTTTTTCAACTCGTAATGGTAAATATAGAAACAGGGGAGTAGGCAAGGAGGACTGCTGTTCACTACATTATGCTTAGTATAAGCACTGAATTTCCAGGTTTTTCCAGTGACACCACCCCCCCCCCCCGATAAATATGTATTGAAAATGTGAAGCTTCTGTTTTCCCTTCGAGTGCTCCACTGTTACTTATGGAAAGCTTTTTGCTTTGCTTTTCATTAACTGGCTGGTATTGCTTTTCCTTTTTGTTCAAAAAGTCATTATAATGGTCTTTTGAAACAAGAGGTTTATCTCCCCCCCTCCTCCACAAATTAATAATACTTTGCAGTGTCTTCATTTAGAGGCCAGAACAATTTTTATATAGCCTCGAGGAGAGAGTAAATCAACATTAATGACTTATTTGTAGCCCGTCCTTGGTATATGAGATTATATTCTAGGAGTGAATTTTTCTTTAAAATAACATATTTAAAGCTGCTACAACCCCTAAGGTGTTCAATGTATTCACATGTTTTATATTCATCCAACACCCAAATACAACCCACTGAGAAGAACTACTCAGCATTCTGATATTTCTCCTTGTTTATGTTAGGTGGCTGAGAAAAGGAGTACTAATTTAAAGCAAGAGCACCATACTTACAAACAACAGCTCCTCAACATTTTCGCCTTCTTTCTTAAATTGAAGAGGTGGAGAGGGGGAGGGGTATTTGCACTGTCAAAGTTACACAATCACTCACAAGTTGTTCTATTTATCAAAAATCCATCTGAAAGAGAAGACCGCATTGCTGACGCAGTGAGCCACCTCAAACAGCCCTTACACAGGTTCAAAACGGTGTGGGATATGTCAGGAACAGATACTCCGAATTCACCCCGCCAGTCCATTGCGTAGCGCCTGCAGGACCAGGCTACAGCTATCGCGCACCCCGGAGGCAGTGCCATTGATAAGGATGCTGCCTGATATGCACAACTGAAGCCAAAATATTGCACTGGCAATTGTAATGTCAAATTTTGCTCTTGATGATGTCGACAAGCCCTGCTGTTCCTACAGGAGTCTCCCCTACCTCGCTCTACCTGAACAGTTTAGGATACACTACAACAAAGTGTGAAATGGCTGAGACTTAAGCAATTCTTTTAATGAGTGCTATTTGGGAATAGGATAAGCTTAATTCAAAGTGGGGAACTCCACAAAGAATGGGTTCAAATAATTTGCTTTTAATAGAACAACAAATATACATTATTTTGTAATTAAATACTGTAGAAGACTTAGAAGAACAACTATTATTAGCCAGAAAGAGAACTTATAGGAAGCTGGCAACATTTTTTTCTCAAAGAGTGCAGTTGAAGATGTTTGATTCCAAATGTTCCTATAGTGTTTTCTTTGCATATCACATCCACAAAACTTGCTCCATTTGAAAACACCAAACACTTTAATATTTTAATTCAGTTTTCCTTCAGATGGGGCAATTACTTCTGAAAACTTTGTCTTTTAAAAAGTTAAACTATTTTCCAGATATTTTTGATGTATTTCACTTAATTAAAATCTTAGGTTTTGACAACAAAAAGTACTTATAGTTGACTACACTGCAAATTATTTATTTAAAACTTGTTTACAAGGTATTATTAAATTCTTCCCTTCGTAAGCAGACAAAAGGATGGCACTTGAAAAAGAAGGAATAGCAGATGTCAACATAGTCATAGTGAATACAATTTGAAAATAATTGTAGTGTTATCTGAGTCATATTTGTGTAATAGACATTTTCAGCAATATTAATTGTAATTTATTTTATCAGATAATTCCGGAGTTTTGCATTATTTTAAAATAGTAAGGAAAATCTTCATATATATGTGTTCATGTGTTTGGAAAGAGAAAAGCTTTATCAGCAATTTTATATTTTTTTTTAAGAAAATACTAGCTTAATAGCTTTTTCACTTGAATCACTCTGGAATCTTAAATCCATTTATAAAATGCCAAATACAGTTCTACAGGAAGCATTAAGGATCACTGGCTAATTCTGACACTGCATGAATTTTCATACAATTTACAAAGGTGCGAGTCAATGTAAAATGTTGTGAATGACTTCAATGAATCATGCAGTGTATCTCCTCTGAGAAAACAATGAGGTGAAGTAGTTGGTACAAGAAGCAATCGGTAAATCCGCTGAATATTCACTTCTTTGCAAAGTCTTATGGTTCCTTTTGAATCTAAAAATCCATCGAGAGCAGACTGAGCGTCCTTATAATGTTAACTTAGCAAAATGCAACACTGGTGTGATAAAAATAAATAAATGATGGTATACATTTCAAAAAAACCTGAATACACTGAATTATCCATATCATTTACAGTTATAATAATAAGAAAAAGCATAAATGGCCACTTATAAGGTAGTATTTGAGCATATCCAAACACACACAAAAGGGTTGCGTTTTGGACACAGGATAGATCCCCAGTCCTCTTTTCTGTATTGAGCAGGAGCTGCTTAGGCAAGGATCCAGGCAAAGAAAAGCTTCCAAATAGCTTTGGTTTATTTACCTACTTAGACTTTTTCCTATAGTTTGAAAGAAAAAACCGCACAGGTATATTACACCTGTTTGATTACATATCACACCCCCTGTCTTTCACTGTAACGTGGAACAGTTTCTCCCACCCCAAAGCCCCCAGAGGCGGTTGCGGTTGGTGGCTGCACACAGGTCTTAGCCAACGTTCGTGCCCACTTTTGTACATTCTGGCCAGTCAGGAGCAAAGCTCAGGCTTTCCAGAGGAGGTGCTGGCATCCCATTTTGTTTTGCATGGGCATAAAAAGAAAGCCAGGATGACGTATAACCGGTGCAAGATTTTCTTACACAAATCAGTCACATTAGCCAAGCTTCTGTTAGAAACTAATAAACCCTCAAGCTACTCCAGCATCCCTCCAGCTACTTTGCTGTCTTTTTCAGTGACCAAAACTCCCATTGGAGTTTTTCAAGAGCTCAGAGGACTCCTTGTAACCTGCCTATTTTAGTAAAGGGAAGAACTGAATGGGGAGATGCAAACATAAGCGAAAACTGAAGCTAGAGCCAAGGATGCAGTCCTAGTGAGCACGATGCACAGAGGAGAGGGTAGGCTAAGCAGGGTCGGGACAGAGTAAGATTCCTGCAAGCTGTTTACAGCACATCACCTGCAAGACATGGATTGGTGAGACAATTCACATCAGCTGAACCCAGGAGTGGAATTCAGTGGCCTAAAACCAGGCAGCTACTTAAAAGCAAATGTACTCTGCCTGCTCTCCAGAAGGTTTTGGGTCAGCTCTAGCTCTTCTCTGTTTGCCACATCTTCTAGCCCCACATGGATGTCTCGGGTATCCTACAGCATTAAACATCTGCATCTAGGCCACTGAATTCCCCGTCATGTTTTGCAGTAATGTTTTAATGTAATACGTTTTCCTAAGAACTTCTGATTTTGATATATTTTGTGAACATTTGAACATTGTTTTAAAAGACCGTTGGAAAGTCTTGCTGGGTATTTATTGTCCAAGGAAATGTTGTAAAATGCACTTTCTTTTCAGAAACATAGCTGTTGGTCTTGTATGACTTCCTCATTTGAGCAGTTGGTTCACATGACAAAAAAATACAAACGTAATCACAAGGATTGTGATTCTACCAGGAGTTAGTGACACCATGAATGTGTGCTACATGACTTTAATACCTTGCTGCTGCAGCACTCAGGCTTTTAAAATAGCTTTCACAAGTAGATTTTTATGAAGATGGGGACTACATTCCCTTTACTTCCAGCTTTGAAAATGAAGCACATTAGAGAACAAGGGTGGAGAGCCAAAGCTGCTGTTACCAGGTCATTAATGCAGAAAGATTTTTATTTTTTTGTTGTTTTTTTTTGTTTTGTTTTGTGGTTGTTGTTAAATAAGGCACAGCAAACCCCAAGGCTCCACGTGCTCTAGCCCTGCACACACACTCCTGTGCCATCTGTAACACCCACACACATCCTGTGCTATCTTTCCGGTATCCTACATCATACATCTCCTGAAGAAATCATACCTAGCGAGTCAGACATGCACCAGGAGGGAGACTGGGCTGCTCCAGTAACAGTGCTGTGAGTCATGGCTTTCTCAGTGCCTGAATCATTTGAACAGCTGCAGCAATCAGAGACCAATACCGCTCTTTGGGAATAGGTAGATTCCTGCTATTTCACACTGCAGCTTTGTGTTTTTCACTCTGCACATTGCTTGGAGGGGTATGCAGGAAAGGACAGATTGGCTCAACACACAGGAGATGTGTCTCATATATTTGTCTTTTTCTAAAAGAAGCAGGCAGTATCCAGTGAGAGTACGAAGGTCCAACTCTTACTCTTCATCATTTACTATACCAGCTGGCTGAAGCCATTCTGAAAAACTGCACGTCTGAACAGCCAGGTTAAGAAAGGAGGGAATTAACAACCCAAGTGGATTTTGAAAACAATGCAGTAAGCCATATCTAAGTCTTGCCAAATTAGCACAATGCCTCTTTTCCTGACAGCCCGTTGTACATTTTACACTGGAAGTATTGGCCATTTGCCATAGTAAGAATAGGAAAAGCTGGAACATTGAAAACACATAAAAAATTATCTGAGGTCTGATCGTCCTCCAGTCTAATGAAACAAAATGTTTTGGCAATCTATTCTTACAGATTAGCCAAGAGGTTCCCTGGCAGCTCAGATTTGCCTTGGCCCCTTTTGTCACCTATACATCTCAGCAGTTCCAGGGTGTCAGCAGGCATGATGTTTTTGAAAGGTACCAGTTGAAACGTATCAGGGAGCCCCAGGACATGCTGTCTAGCAGTTCAAATGGATTAGATATACAATACTAAGGTGTCTGACAGCAAGTTTTCAGTTACAATGGGGCATTTTCTCCTTAAGATCAGCAACTGTCTGGTACGTACATGCAGATACAAAAAATACACATAGACTTAGATGTATTATATATATATATACATGTAGATATAAAATAGATACATTCATATACATGAAAGGCTGGTTTCTGTTTTACAAATTGTAAAACAACACATACATGGACAAGCCTTGATTAAGAGCCTGCGTAACACACTGGATTTTTAAAGGGTTTTAGGCAAAAAGCATGTTGAACAATCCCGAAGCAAATCCCTCTCCAAGCCAAGCTGGCGCTGGTGTAATGTCAGCAGAGTCACTTGTATTGTGCAAGAGCAAGAGGGAAGGAAGCATGGCTCTCTAGGTTTCTTTGCCTGAGTAAAAAGAAGTACAGCAGATCTCAGATAATTCTGGTGAATTTCTCTGCTGCTGCACGATGGTTTTTGAGATATCTTGCCTGCCAATACGCATGGAATTTTCTCTACATTCTTACACTAGATGCAACAGATCCTGGTGCCCATGATACCGTTTTTTACAGATTTTTATACACTGTAATCACACTTGTAACAGAGCTACCATAACATGTTCAGCCCTTTAATGAAAATAGTTTCACGTTTCATTCGGGGTTTCTCAGCAGTGTCAATAACGCTAAGTGTTGCCATCCTTTATCAGAAAATAACTTACTAGTAAAATTTAACTGTGTGGCAGTCATCGAGCAGCTCCCAAACGCATCAGCCATCACTCAGCAAGCTTTCTCTTCTGCTTCATTTGTATCAGGCAACAATGCCCATTTTCCATCAAGTAAATGCAGCACAGTCAGACGAGTGGAGAAGAAAGAACAGAGGCACTGGCTCCCGCCTTCTCGTTTTGTTTCCCAGAGATAGAGCCACTTGCTACCTGCATGGGTGGAAGCATGCAGAACAAAGGTAAAATTTCAAGTGCTGGTGCCACCATCTCCCCTTACTAGCAGAGACCTTGTCCAGGCTCTGCAGCTGGGCTTGTCCTGGAAGGGCTGTGCTGGAGCAGCTGCTCAGGTGGTACCAGGCAGCTGTAAGCTCACTAATGCGGAGCTCCCTAGACATCGTCCTTGGCAGGTGATGAATTTGCAACCCCTCCACCAACATGCTGCTCCAGGCAATCATTTATTTTGCTTATGCTTAATGTTGGTCCTCCATAATCTTATGGATGGGATTCATCTCCTTGCTCAACTACTGCCTACTATGAGATAGCCTGGGGTCGTACCCTCTATATGCAGCCTTGTTACTTCCTTGGTGATGTGTACTGCATGTAAATTCTGCATCAAGATAATTGGGAGAATATTTGGGCATTATAATAGACATGAATCATGCTGTACGCCCTGTTCCTTCTCCACTGCCTACAGCCAACAAACAAGATACTGGGCTTCTCAGAAGGAGAAAAAGAACATTCTCATCCCTTGCTACTCAAGTGGTTTAATTTTCTATAATGTAATGAAAGATTAACTGGGCCAACAAGGCAACAAATTCGTTAATCATCTGTAGCTTCATGGAATGACAGTCTTGGAGTCATTTCCTATACCACAAAGTGCTCATTGTATATTTTACCCAAAATCTGTTTTACGCAATTGCAAATGGAGGAAGACAACTCCATCCTGAGAGCAACAAATGATGCTCATCACCCTCTCTCCCTCTAGGCTAGCCCACGAGAGGGACAGCATCATTTCTGGGACACCTCACTGTTCTTATAAACTGTACATTGTGGTACCCATTCTAGAAATTTAAAAACTCCAACATTTGGCATAACTGAGCTTTTCAGTGTACAGGTGCCCTTTAAATATATGGGCCCATGTCATTGTCTTCTTCAAAAAACACAGTGCACTTTAGTACAAAAAGACATTTTCTTCTTCACAGTCAAAAAAAGTCTTAAATCCAATTCAATTAATAAGAAAGTAGAAAGAATGTTAACATTGGCATTGTCTAATACTTGTTACAAAGCAGAGAGCACCGATCTTTTTTTTCAAATTGTGATAACATGATACTGAGCCCAGTAGCCATATAATAATACTGTAAATATAGGATAATCGACAATCTGAGTAGGATGTAACCCCAGGATAATTATGCACTTCTCTATATCTTTAAAACAAAGCCTTATCCTCACATCTAAAAAGTGGAAGTTACATGGTAATTATTCTTTGAATTACTTCGTAACTGGTAGTATAATTATCAAGTAATCTGCATGAAAATAATTAGGTATTTACATAGTCTTTGCAACGTAATTACAGAGTAGTTGGCTGATTATGCAGCGTGTGCTTTGTAAGAGAAAGTGATACCAAAAAGACAAAAAACCCCTATAAAAATACTTGCCATTTCGAGTAAAATGAATTAAATCTGAAAAAGAATTTCTTTGTATTTTGTGTGAATGTGTGTACGTGTACACATAGGTCCCTCTGTGTGTGCATGAGAAGGTGGAAAACAATAGAGATTCAAATGGAGATGGAAGAGTGTGCAAATCACGGCAGCAGTCAGTCAGTTTCCTGGGTGGAAGAAACTTGTAGAGTGAATCATTTTCCAAGTCATAAACTTTTCTCAGAAGACAATAAGAATTTCTTCCATAATTCACAGCCACACTCGCCTCTCCATCTCACAAGCCCATCTGCATTCAGAGATGCTTAATAAGTTGGTAGAAAAAATATGAGGATACAGTGATTGTTTAAAAACAATTACTCTGGCTGACTTTTACTCTGAGTAAGTGTCACCTGAAAAAAAATGAATTCACAGTATACTTTTTGTTTTAATTTTAAAGACATTATGAATTATCTCTTTTATTTATTTTTTTAAGAAAAAATATGCTAATAGCAATAGTTTGCTTTTGTTGTGAGCGAGGCAGCCCAATAATTGATTTTGATCCCTGTTATACATCTGCTCCTTCTGCTCTGGATGCACAGTTCTAGTCATATTCAATTATCAGATGCAGATCCTGCAACAATAGAGATTATTTCTTAAGTAGAAAGTCATTATTTGGTAATCATTTGCATTAAAATAGCAATACAGAGTGAACAGAAAGTAAGTGCTCAAAACATTGTATGTATATGGTCACGAAGTAAATTATAAATGGAGAGGAGCAAGAACATTCCTTGAATATTACAGACAACAAACAAGCACCACCAACAGAAAAAAAAAATCTATGCGTATTAGTTCATATTTGTGTTTGCTGCATCAAAGAAAGCAATCGTTATTTTTACACTTCTTCCTTATTAAATTGTTTTCTTCTAGGTAGCTTTAACCTGTTTTTCTAGACCTACCCCATCTATGCCCATCAGTAATATCAAATCAATAAGAATTTCTTTCCTGTGGATTTTTAAGGCCACAGACCATCTATGATCATCTAGGTTGACCTTCTACATAACAGAAACCAACTCATTCTTGTATCCAGTCCAAACTGATGTTTCAGAGAGCTCTCCTTCAGATGAGCAGCTGTTTTTCCTCTTTTTGTTTGTTTGCTTGGTCTTTACTCAGAGAATTCCCCATTGTTCTTAAAATGAAATATTAAATAAAAAAATGAATAAGGATTTCTATCTATTTTTTTAACCCAGTGAATAATACAATCTGATGGGAACTATATAAACTAGTTTTTAAAATGAATGTATAAACTTCCCACTCATTTCATTACTTTGAATGTCTAAATTATTCCCTAATGAAATATTCCAGGAAAAGTACATGGTTAAAGGTTCAGTGAATAGCAAACCCATGTTTGATGCACCTCAGATGTCTGGAAGGAACTTCTCCTGCTGAAACAATATGTTTCAAGCTGACTAAGTGTGAAAGTTCATGTTTCCCTTCAGTGTTCAGCTTAATTTCACATAGAGGCTCAGGGCGGCTAATAGGACTGACACTCAGGTCATTTCTTATGCATAATAATACAGAATTTTGGTGTGACAAGATGCATCTATCTTTTCCAAAACTTACTTTACATCAGAATTGTGGTCCTTTTGTTGGTCAGAATCTCATCTACTATCTAGCTTATTAGGAAAACAGGGAGAGAACAAAGGTCCAGATCTACTTTCTTATTAGCGGGCCATTAAATTGATCAATTTAATGGGAGAGAGTTAATCAAATAATAGCTTGAAAGTTCTGTCCATAGCTATCAAATGCCTTATATTACCAATAGAAGTAAAATGGATGACTAGAATAATTAGCAGGCTTATATTTACTGTATCAGTTGAACAGTAGAGGAAATCACAGTTACTTTAAGGAGCAAATTTCATTACAGATGTCTGAAATGGATCTGAACATGACTACCTTGCTGTGTCGTTAAAAAAAATAAAGTTCACAGCAAATACCAGTGTCTGCTAGGTTGTATGTGAAAAACAAAAAAACCAAAAAAAATAGGAGCTTAGTTCGGAAAGATAGGAAAAAAGAGAAAAAAATAGGTCAAATTGAGCTGAAGCATCTATAGAGAGACTGAAGTCAGTACCAAGTTTCAAGTGTGATAGGGGAGAGAATGGGACACAACTTCTTTGCACTACAAAGCGTCCATTTCCCATAACTAACTGTGATTAGAGCTTGCCCAAAATATAGGGAGGTTTTCTTTTATGTTCCAGGCTGTCACCATGATGAACCCTAGAGAGAAGACTCATTAGCGACAGCTATAAAGCTTTATAAAAGTGTTATTCAGAAGCTGTGGAAACATGAAAACAAACAAAACTTTGTCAAATAGACAAAAATCAGACTGTGTGAGTTAAGTTAGCCGGTGACACCAAAGAGTTAACAATACCAACAAGAAAAAAAAAAAAAAATCCAATTCACAGCATGATCAGTATTTTAAGCTCCAGACAGCCTTGAAATATGTTCATACAAGTTTAAGCCATCAAGTTCCGTTTCTGCTAGGCAGGAGTTTTTAAGAGCTATTTCCACTTGATTCAATTGATTTACATGATAAACAGTGCTTGAGCTAGGACCAGCCACCGTCTCATTCTCCAGCCTACACTAGGGAACCCAAGGCCCTCAACGCCTACATATTTTTATTCCTTTGTGTTTCTTATTTTTAATTTACATTTCTCTGTTAATTTCTGAATTACTATGGTTGGTTAATAGAAGCCAGAGCTATTAACGGGTAGCGGGTTGCATAAGGCAAGTTCTTGCATGCCGCATAGCAGGTTAAATTGGCCTGTTACTCTCCAGGACAAGCCTGAATGGAGACTCGGCAGGAGCACAATTGGAGTTAAGAGCTCTGAATGCTCTTCTATGGCAAATGGCAGTAGTCTGACCCTGCAGGACTCGTTCTCTCTTGCAGCAAAGTGTGATAAAACAAATGCCTCTCCGATTAGAGGAATTAGAGCTGCCTTGTCTCCTGTGCGTCTGTGTCTCAGCCCTACGAGCCAAGTACTCGGCGTCAGGTGCAGACACACCGTGTGGCTGGGGGCCAAGACCTGAAGGGGTCTAGCAGAATTTTTCCCACCTGCCCTATATAGTTCACAGGCTCCCAAGTTATATGACAGCAGTTGCTGCCCAGCTTCCCTCCAATTTAGAAGGGGGATGCTCTGTCCTTTGAGGAGCCACACTCGCTGTGATGAGATGATTGTGAGAAAAAGGGCTGTTTCAGCTTGATGCGCAGACAAGGCAGGCAGCTGCAATCTTCCATGCCCTCTGTTTCAAAGGGGTGCTTCAAACACTGGGAAAGTTTTCATCACCAAGAAATCTCTAAGAAGCTGTGAACTCACCTGGAAGCCTTTTCTTTAGTTAAGTCACCTAGAATGTCTCACTCCTCCACCAGTCTCTATTTTCACAAAATCTTTGAAACACAGTTATCTCAGAGATTACAGCATTTCACCCAATCAGACACCAGGCTGGAGAATTTCCACAGAAAATCAGTCTAAAGAGCACTAGAGTTGAATAGGCCTTTATTGGATGTGTCTGAATAAATATGGTTCAAGTGGCTTCTGGAATGTAAGATCCTTTTCTGGATCAAGGCATGATAATTGACTGCTCATCAGCAATCATTAATACCGGATCAGGCTTCATAACTACACTGCTCATCAGTTTTCACATTGAGTTTATATGTATTTATTTATGCAACACCTATGCATTAAGCAGCTCATCTAAAGCCAAATATTGAGGCCAGGTGAGTATTCTAATTTATTTTTTTTTTATGTGATTCATTTATACACCTTTACAATGTATCTTTTCAAATGCCAGCTAAGTCATGTACAGGATATTACAAGCCATATTCAGTCATGCTGTAAAACAAGGATGACTCCACCAAAGATCTACCCACTTAAGCCAAGAATTTCAACAGTCTCCAGTCTTTGGAAATACTGTATGTATTGCTAATCTCAAACCCCAGAATTAAATTAAAGAACAAGTTTTGGTTCAGTCTTTCACCCTCCCCAAAAGCCAGTTAGCACAGGTAAGTGAATGCAGTTGTCCTGTTTGGGCTCTGTTCCACCCATCCACCCCAGCCCACACCTGGCTCATGTTCCTGGCCACTGTGTCCTCCAATAGAGATGTATACTCACAGTCATATGGTAACCTTGGGTAGTAAGAAGAGAAACTCAAAGACTTTATCACACTCAGAAGTCATCATCAACGTGACATAAATACCGTGCCTCAAAATTAAAAATCGAAAAACCTGCCAGAAAGTTCACACTCCACTAGAAAATTATACTTTTATCTAATGTTTCTTTTGCTTTTGTATGAGAAATTCAGCAAACACAAAGCATTTTTGACAAATAATGATGAGTTGCATCAGCCTGATAGAGTGCAACCAAGAACTACTGACTTTCTCTAGACTCATTTAATCTTCAGGAAATATCATGCACCTTAACTATCATAGTTTAATTAAAATCATTCTCTGAAGTGCATTAAGCCAAAAAGAGAGTTTAACAAGCATATCTAAGGCACTGAAACTGTGAAGCTGAACAAAGGAAAAAAAAAAATCTAATGAACAACTGGGAGTGAATAAAGAAAATGACAGAAATGGCTAATGTTCAGTCTGGGACAGGGTGTGATACTTAAAATAAATAAAAGTGCCACAAAAGAATTCCTACCTGCATGCATTTCCACTAGCTGACTCTGCTGGTACTTGCTGGTTTTGTAAGCATTGGCTTTCTGAATTCACTGATAACACTGAGGCTGAGTTAGTAATTTTGCACAGAAGGGTGAGATACAGGCATTTCCAGCCATATCCTTCAGATGACAGATTTATGGAGATATTTCATTTTATTGCAATCTTATGTTTATGATTTAGCTGTACAATGTGCACTGCTATTATTGTCATGTAACAGGTTGGCGGCTTTTCTTCGGTGAACTCACCCTGCTAACAGGTGTTGATCCTGCTGGGAGATGCAAAGCGACGACTCACTGCAGCAGATGGGCCTCCTGAACTCTGTCCTGCTTGTACCAGAGGTGAGAGAGCCTCTCTGGAAGACAGGGAGGCACATCCCAGCAAGGTCGGTCTTTGGAGAGTGGCTGACCTAGAACGTCTCTTATTTTGGTAATAATGCTTGAGAATAAAACAGTTCACAGAAATTGAACATAGGCAGGTTGTCCTGAAGCAGGCTTAAAAACCTGATTGTTTATATATTATATTCCAGGTGCATTTATATATGCTTTCCCTCCCTCAGAGGTCATGAATGTCAGGATTAGGTGTACCCAGCAAACCAGTATAAATCCATTATCTTTGGTTTTATTTGCTGTGCTTGTTATTCAAGAAGTCATTGCTTGCTGTTGTTTAGCTTTCAACCCACTATCTTTACTGTGAATTACAAGTGCAGGATAACTGGCTCTTGCAGTAGTTTAATTTGAGAAATGCATTAGAATTTGCTTTTTTCCAGCAGGCCAGTGATATTAGAATAGCATACTTCAAATGCTCTTTGTATTTTCCCCTAATAGTTTATTTCTCTGATACAGCTACCTCCAATATCATGTCCAACAGTGAAGTATTTTGTAATGATACATACATATGAGACCAGGCCTTGTGGACAGAAGATAGTTGTTCCAAACTACTAGTAATTCAGAGACAGAGACAAGTGCTAAACTGCTGCGAGACTTTCTCCGTAATATTAAGATTATGAGTGAACTTTGATATGCGGTTAATAAAACTTTTGGCCCTTTTTTTAAAGGTCACAAACTCCTCTGACAACATCCCTTAACTGGACATTCCCATCTGTCCCATCTCTACCAATATTGTTATATTTTATTGCCTCCCTTCTTAGACAGATCCATGCTTTCTCCAAAATTATTCACTCCCTCGCTTTAATAAAATTATTCCATTAAACAGATGAAAGCTTGCAAAAAGCTTTAAAGAAACAGAACTGGAGTAGAGGCAACACTAATTAAAAGGCATAAATCCCCAGACACAGAGACAGAAGAGGTTATGCTAGTGTCTTCTTCTAGTAGCAGTCTGATCTTAATATTTTTCCTTTGGTTTTTTGTTTTGTTTTGTTTTTTTCTTTCCTTTTTCTTCTGTGTCTTTGCATACTGTTGTTGGCTACTGAGCATCAAAAGTAGTTTTTATGTTCTCAGCAGAGATGAAAAAGGTTCGATTCTGAATTTGTCTTTGAGAGGCACAAGCCATGCATAAGGAACTTCACAGAAGCATCCTAAGCTACATGGAAGGGACCAAAAATCTGCCAGGAGATCTGATTGGGGAGTTTTGAAGCAGTTCATCTTCTACATATATTCATCACTAAGCTTAGTCATACATCTTTTGTGGACTACACTATACTGGATTTTCTTAAACCCATAACAAATAGAGAGCCCTTATAAAAGAGCTTTTGGGGAAAACAAATAGAGAGCCCTTATAAAAGAGCTTTTGGGGAAAAAATATAACTCTGATCACTCTAACCTAAGCAATGAAGATACTTCAGAAATCTCTGCTTGTGTAGATCTGGCTAGAAAATAGACTGGTGGTTTGTATTTGTTTGCTGCTGCTGTTGAAATGCAACATTTCCGTGAAATTTGTGGCCAAAATTTAAGATTTGGAAGCTTCCACCACCTTAAGCTGAAGCTCATTATGTAAATATGTATCTTTATACTGCAAGATCTTGTAATAGTTCTGATTGTGCAAATGTACAGCACAGACCCAAGGAAAAACAACATCACTGGGTGGTATGTCCATACAAATGTACTGATTTGTGGCCAGTGTTCCGACCACATGAAGGTGAAGTCCAGCTCTAGCATTGGTGCTGACAGCATTGTTTAACTCAATTTTTTTTTTTTTTTGGGGGGGGCAGGGCGGGGAAAAACCACAACAAAAAAACCCCCACAAACCAATGTTATTGCTAAGGACTACCATGGCCTTTCTTGTAAGGGTTCATAAAAGAGAGAAGGGTCTAAACCAGAGTGCAAGTACTTCTCTTATCTCCTCATTTTCCCAAGTGTGATCTGGGGACAGTCATTACATCCTCTTGCTGTTCATTGTAAGCAAAGCAAAAAAGGTGAAGTTGATCAATCATGAGCTGCTCTAAATGTCTCTTTTTTTCAGCTGGGTTGGTTTTACTAGGACAGTGCACATACACAGTCAGGAGATAGTCCAGCAGGAGAACAGTGAAGACTTCTTTAACTGTGTGCACTCTTCATTCTGACACTGAGCAGTTGCTGTCACCACAGTGTTATCCCTTATTGCACTGATGTATTATATTCTGAAGAAGATATTGTAGTATTCTGTCAATATAGCACATTCCTTCAAGCTCAGTGTATTGCTTTGATAAAGTACATAAAGCCTCGCCCCTTTCCCATTTGTGTTCATATTGATTTTTATTGATTCCTCAGAATTTCCAATAGTACTTCATCACAGTCACTCAATCTACAATACACATTTTGAGATAAAAAATTAAAATTGAAACTAAAAAAAAATCTTGAGTAACCTTCATGTCACCTACAAATTAATAAAAACTTTTTTAAGTTTTAGTGGATTGCTTTATGACAAACCAGACTGCTTAGCATGCATGTGAGTTACTTTATCAGAGTCCTCAAAGTAAAACTCATTTTATTTTGCATTAAAGAAACTAAAGCAGATCCTACATAGCTATTCATGCAAAATACTTCACACTTTCTTAAGCAAAAAAAGAAGGTGATTACAAAGTATGCCATTGCCAGGAGGGAAAAGAAAAAAAAAATCAAAACCAAACAAAAACAAACGGACAGAACCACCACCCCCACCCAAACTTGCAAGTTCTGCATTTTTTTTCTGACTCTATGGTAATTTTTTTTCAAATTCATTAACCCATCTGGATGGTTTAGACTCTGCAAGACCAGAAAACTTACCACTTAGGGAGACACTGCAGAACTAGGACTCAAAGATTCCACAAGGCAACATTTAAAAATTTGTAAGGGCTAAAGGTTTAAAAGGAGAAGTATAAAGATGGCGCTGCTTAAAATACTTAGCAACTTAACAGAGAGCCATCACACCACAAACAGACTATTCCAGGCAATACATAACACTGAAGACGCTCATAATGCTGGTCAATGCTGACCACAAAATATCTTCTTAAATCTGGGAGTCAAAAAGACCTCCCAGTCATAGACTATGTTGCCAAAGTCGTCGTTTGGTTTGACGGATAACAGCAGTTATCAGCTGGATAATGCATTTGCAGCCTGGTGGAGGCCTTAGCCTGGGCAAACAGAAAGACTGGCTCTACGACTGAAGGAAAGGCTTCAGAGACCAAAAACGCAACAGGATTCTTGGGACAAGAAGTAAAACAAACAAAACAACAGAGGCAGGAATGAGATCAAAAGGTCTAAACAGAAGTACAAGATGAGACAAGAACAGACGTCTGGACAGCAGCCACATTTCTGCAAAACATTTCTTAGCAAGCTGTGGAGACTCTACTCAGATTTGTATGATGAAGTCAGTGTCACAGCTGCAGAGTCAGACCCAGAATAAACGGGGAGTGGAGAGCTAGGGTGTGGGAGGCAGGGAGACAAAGAGATTGTGCCACGTTGTGTGATATAGTTGTAGGCAGCCAGATGTACAATCCATTTGATTCAAGCAAGAGCTGCAGGCATCTGTCAAAGCGACACCTCCCCCATGGAGCTTCCTCCTATCTGGCTGACGGATGGCTTCAGAGTTGCCAAACGTATTTGTTCATCAGTAGAAGAGCAGCACCAAAAGCCATCCCTTATTAACCTCCTCAAACAATTTGATCAAAACCCATTTCCAAAAGCATGTGGCTAGAATAATCTGGACCACAAATCATTTTTCTTCCCAGATATCCAGTGTTCCTTTTGTCCATAACTTTAGTATCAGAGCACCAGACTTCCCAACTAAATCTGAATAACTCTGAATAAAATCAAATTCTGAGCTGTCTGGGCAAAAAAATTTAATTTCTAAAAATCAGCAGAAATGTGGTGTGTGAAGCTTTCTGTAATGTTAGAGCAGGCAGTGGAACAGGCTCCTTCTTTCCTGACCTACTAGTCTACTACAACTTCTCTGTGGCTGTTACCATGGAGAATTAAAAGAATAATTTCACAACATGATTCCCGCACAGATACCCAGAGAGTCAAAAAGATAATGAACAAAAACTCTAACACTAACACTGAATATCTGACAAATCATACTGGCTACCAGACGTATCATACTTAAGGCCTATACATAGACTGCCTTCGTATATTTGACCCTGCTGTTTAAATTGCATTGATAGAAGCAGTGTAATTTAAGGTCGTCAGGATAAAAAAATCCATAATACTTGTATCCTTCCTGGGAATCAAAGAGGGTGTATAATCCACCAGACTATTTGATTCTTTTTCATTATTGTAAGGAGCAAAAAAGATAATTCCTACTTGTTCATTCTGAAAATAAGAAGTCAAAATAAAGGTTCAACTTGAACAATATATCCCAAGAGGCATTTGGAGCAATTTTTCTTAAAAAGGACAATCATTCAAGGGATTATAGTTCATCGCTCCCCTAAGTCCTCCCACAGAGATGATATTCTTTCAGCAACCTCACGTGTTCCCGATCATTCATATTTGAAGCTTTAGTGCCATTGATTGCTCTCACTTTTTCGGGGATTAACCTGATTTCAATGAGGTGAGCTCATGCTCTGCAAGCTTAGAGCGCAGAGCCTGAAATGTATTTCAGGACCAGCATAACTTCAGTCCACAACTACACAACCCTGAAGTGTCAGAGCGTTTTGTTTCACAGTGACTTCCACAGAGGACAAGTTTTTAAAATAGGCATCACTAGGCAATGGGTCAGAAATATGTTTATCTCCCTGAATTGTTCAAGCTTTCCAAACAGGAGAAATTGATAATTTGGGTTTATGAATGAGGCTTAGCCTCCTGGAAGCTGGGCTATGAAAGCCTATCGACATGGGGTGTGCTTTCAAAGAGTCACATGGGGGGTTTAACTATGTGTTTTTCATGTGCTATTCAAGAGTGAAGGCCTGCCTCTGCATTTTTAACTGAGGAGCATCTGGGTAAAAGTGAGAAGTAAACATGTATATGTACGTACTTATGCATATAATTCTTTTTTTTTTTTTCTTTTATATATTATGTCAGAATTTCTTCAGTTTACTTGAGTCATTCATACCTATTGACTGCAGAGGAAGAAATTCTTTCTCAAGAAAGGGATCTGATCTCGGTAGGTAATGTCTTGGGGGCGTTCCCTACCCACTCCTAGACAATTTTGTGAGTAATCTGTAATTAAAATGTCTGTTATTTAAGGTATCTGACAACACATTTCCACACAGGCATGCCACATTGCCACAGACATATGCCAGGGGCTGCATATTCCACGATTATAGAGAGGCCCCTTTCGCATACACCCTAATACTTTTAAAATTAGAATTTCTTTTCTTTTTTATTTTTTTTTGTAGTTTTAGTTTGCTAAGAGACAGACTACTGTAAAACAAGAATAAGAGTGACTCCCATTACAGCAAAATTTTTACATTAGTAAACTAAATCTAATTTATATTCCTGGTTCCTCAGCTTAGCTTACTGAAAATGTTCATATAATCCTTGATAAATACAAATCTATTTTTACTCAACTTTTAGAATCTGGAACTCAAAGTTGTCACTTATATCAAGATCTGGAAGTCTTAATAAATGAGTTGTTTATATTGAAAAGCTTTCTATACTCTTACACATTAAAATTCTGGATGCTCTGTAACCTTTTTTATTAGAAGTATACATTGTTTATGTGGGAGATCAAAAGCTTTTCAAAAATGTGTTCCTGTGTTTATCCACATGGTTAGTCTTCCTGATTCCAGTAGAGAATTGGAGTTTCGTTATATTTTAGACCCAATCTTTAGGAATTTACATTTGCTCTATAACTCTTAGCCAAAACATTTTATATCTGTAATCATTAAATGCACTCTGTGGGATAAGAATTTCCAGATCAAGTTTTCCATTCTGGCTTTCCTTTAATGAATTGAGGCTTCTAAACTCTATTTGTGTATATGTGTTCCACGCATACATGTAACAACAACAACAAATAATTAGGAAAAAAAATTGGAAAAATCTTATTAAATACGTGACTGATGGCTCAGCCAGATCAATAGCTGGACAAAATAGATATATTTTAAAAAAGAAAAAAAAAAAACTAAAAAGAAACCCAAACAAACAAAAAACCCCCACAACCCCCCCACCATATTCAAATTCTAAAATTACTGTAAAATTTAAAGTTCATTTACAACAAAATGAGTAGCTCTACTCAGGTAGTGTTCTTCACGCAAGGTAAAGACAGGTCACTAGTATACACTCTTGTGAAGACTAGTGAGCAGTGTTATTTCAAAACAGATTTGAGAGAAATCAGAATATATCCCATAATATTTTAGTGTTTACCACAGTGACAGATGTTCCTACTCACGATCAGGCAGATTTGCAGCACAGGCTTTGAGTTACATCCAAGTTTGGGCCAGGAGGAATGCAAGGGGGTGCATGTTGTTACCCCACCCTCTAGCCCACAACTTCCTCAACAAACTAAAAAAAACCCCTCACATTATGGTTAAAAGAAAGAAACAAATCCTGTATGAGTAAATACTTCTCTGTTTGTTGTGTTCATCTGCTTCATCATTCTTTTATTAATTGAAATGCTGGCAAGAAAATTCTATGTTTCTCACCCTCTCCTAGAAAAAAAGACTATCTAGAAATAAAAGCCTGTGAGAGCTGTTATTACCCATGTTCAAATGAGCATTAAGGTATATCTTCAAATGGTTGGCTTTATAGGCGTAGAGTGCTGAAAACAGTAAGGGTTTAGATAGTACTGCAGCTTAGAAAGTTTCTGAACTTCAGTTCAGCTGTGATAACAATCTTTGTGTGTTCTTTATCCACAGCAAGTATAAGGTAGTTTTGAGTTAACCCTGGGTTAAAGACAGTCAGGCTAAGTTAAACTACTTTGCTTTTCTCAAACTTAGAGTGAACTCTTGAAAAGTCCATGTGCAGTAGCTCAGTCATACTTTTGCAGCCCAAGAACATACCCAAGGACTCTGATTATAATACTGCATCTTGCAAAACAATCACTAAGGAATAAATTGGAGAATGAGGTAAGCTCTTCTTGGTATGCTCTTGTGGTTTAATCCCAGCCAGCAGCTCAGCACCATGCAGCCCCTCGACTCTCCCCACAGTGGGATGGAGGAGAGAATCAGAAGAGTAAAAGTGAGAAAACCCATGGGTTGAGATAAAGACAGTTTACTAGGCAAAATAAAAGCCACACACGCAAGCAAAGCAAGACAAGGAATTCATTCCCCACTTCCCATGGGCAGGCAGGGGTTCGGCCATCTCCAGGAAAGCAGGGCTCCGTCACATGTAACTGTTACTTGGGAAGACAAATGCCTTCACTCTGAACATCTTCCACCTTCCTCTTTTTTCCCCTAGGTTTATATGCTGAGCATGACGTCATATGGTATGGGATATTCCTTTGGTCAGTTGGGGTCAGCTGTCCCAGCTGTGTCCCCTCCCAACTCCTTGTGCACCCCCAGCCTCCTCGCTGGTGCGGTGGTGTGAGGAGCAGCAAAGGCCTTGGCGCTGTGTAAGCACTGTTCAGCAGGAACGAAAACATCCCTGAGTTATCAACACTGTTTTCAGCACAAATCCATAACACAGCCCCATGCTAGTTACTATGAAGAAAATTAACTCTATCCCAGCCAAAACCAGCACATATGCAAAACAAAATTTCAAAACTGTGTTAACAAGATATTAGGCAACAAATGAGTGGTGTATATGAGTTAGTTATATTCAAAATGCCAAAGAGTGCCTAAATGCAAGGGTGCTATATACCCTGACAGCTAATTAAACTTACGATTCATATAGGAATAGCATCACATCACAGTGTAATTAGTTTACCAGCCAGTGAGTCAGAATAGCATATCTTATAATAATCCCTTACATAATTTCCATTGTAAGCATAAGAGAGCAAATATGATGTTTTCTCTAAAGTGTATGAACAGATCTTATACAGTAAAATTGAATGTAATTGCATGAATAGCAGCTACCAGCTCTGAATAAGCATCAGCATCCAGTTATTTTAGATGCTGCCTGCACATAGAACAAAGCCCATTCCTGACTCAGATAGCATGGAATCTATAGGCCTTGCAAGACTGCAAAAACATACATGCACTTAAGCTAAGCAGAGGACCAGTGAAAGAGCACTAAAGTTAACACACTCGAGACTAAGGCTTGTATTACAGTTCACCATCACATACACTTTTACATTCCTTCCTCTCAGTTTTGTTTCATCTCTCCCTTTCAGCTGATTAATTCACCTTTATCAAGACTGGATTCTTGGCTCCACCACACACTGGAAAAGAAACGACTTGTTTTACAGCTGCTGAGGAAGATTAAAATGTTTAGAGCAAGAGTATGAAATTAACAGGTTTTTGATGTCAATTACTAATGGGCTCTTGCCCTGAAGACAACTATCAACTCTGTTTCTGTTCACATGGGATAATAAAACCCATAGTAAACCTGACCTCCTGAAGTTAGTTTATCTTGGATTATAATTTGAATCATTAACAACTGAAGCAGTTAAAGGAAATAACTATTACCTACTATTCACTTTATATGCTGAGTACACTTGGAAAAATTCTTCACCATATGATTATTTATACCAAAATACAAAAATTATAGATGGTGTTTCCATATGTTTCCATAATTATGTTCAGTTTATTACCAAGCTTTCAAGTAGGGTTATATACTTTCTTCAAAATGGAGTTTGCTATAAAAATAACTTCTTGTGAACTCAAGTTGGAGACACGCTCAGCCTTTGCTGATGCTGGTGCACACCTTCTTAAAAACAGTTTAATGAGTGTTTAATGTATTTGATTTTAAGGGGATTAAAAGGAGAAATGCTCACATGACTAAGTGCAATCACATTCCTCAGCTGCCACCCCAATACTGTTGCTCCTTCCAAGAAAACAACCTTGTACTTTGGGAATGGTGGATACAGTCAGAACGTCTCTGACTTGTGGTTGTTTCAAAACGATTATGAATATATGAGGTTTTTTCAGCTAACTAGCTACTAAAGAAGGAAAAAGAGATATGCCAAACCACCGCTGAATCATGTTGACTAGTAAATCCCTAACTCCAAAGCTCCCATCTTAACTGAAAAGAAAAAAAAAAAAATATTGGGAATTATTGCACAAAAGTACGTGTTAGGCTGCACGTATTTTGAGAGCTGGAGTGATGAGAGAAAGCATGGAGGGGAGGGGTGTAGGAGTGAGGGAAATGAGAGGATATGGGGCTGCATGTTGCAAATTATGGTTTGGGGCACAAAGCAGGTTTCTGAAAGACACTGTTACTGCTGCAGCCTACTTTTTTCTCCACACCATCAACCAAAATTTACAAGCTGAGAGCTCAAAGGAAAGATGTTCCTCCGACATGGAGCAGTTCTGGGTTCAGTGCCCTGCAGTGCTCTGTCCCCTCTGTGAGTTACTCAGTTTCTCTGGTCTTCCTTTCTTACAAGAATAACAATATTTTCTCTTTTGCTCCTTGTTTGCTTTGTGTTTTTAAGATGAAGAATTATCTATTTCAGCAGGCAACCAAGTGAAAAATATCCTTACTAGAAAGAGAATTGGGTTCAAAACAAGCACAAGGTGTGTGGGGGGTGTGGGATACAGATGTGTGTGTGCTTGTTATGTGTTTTTAAGATAACATACGGTGAATCATTTGATTAATATGATATTTGATTAATTATCCTTAGTGTGAAAGCCAAAGGTATACATGTGTTCAAAAAGGAATTCAATAAATTTATGAAGAATAAAGCAAGCCAGCTCAAGAAGTGCCTAACTAATTAATTACTAGAAGATAACCAGGTATTTCTGAGGAAAGATCACTTTATATGCAGGTTTCTTTTTTTAACCTTTCTCTGAGCTGCTTCTATTACTGGATTAGATGAACTTTTGGTCATCTTCAATAGCACACTTTTCTAGTCTTTAGTTTGGGCTTGTAACTGCTACCTAAATTGCATGTATATATATGTGTATGTGTATGCCTGTATGTATATAAGCTATACATCCTTTATAAACCTACATCACTTTGAATTGAAAGTCACTGCTATATTACTAATATTGTGCTGTATTATCATTACATTCTTTTTCTGTATAAGTGGAGGGGAAAGAGGGGGAGTGTCTGTATGATACTCTGCTATTTGGGACAAATTTTCTTCTACAGAATTTGTAAATGATAAAGAGGAGGAACAAAAAGAAATGGAAGTGTGTGGTACCAGGAGGACATCACCAGCCACAAGGAGAGCAGAGCTGTGCTGGCTTTTGTATGCAACATCCATTTAAGTTGGCAGTCGAGGGCCTTAAGAGACCGTGTCTTAAAAGCCCCTAGGAGGCCAGCCAGAAGATGGATGCCAGCCCATTCAGGATGCTAGCATGCAATGCAACAAAAACAGATTACTGCCTTGAAACTGGTGCTGTTCAAAGGGCATTAAAAATAACATTGCATTGTTTCTTAACAAGATTACCCAGGCAAACTTCTCCCACAGCCAGCCTCTCCGCTCCCCTGGTCGCCTCTGCACATATGGATAGACGCTGTCTTCATCTTAATGTTTCTCATCAGAGAGGGTGAGGAGGCCATGTGTAACAGCTCTGGCTTGTCACTCATAATGCTGACATCATCTGTAGGCCTAAGCAGATACTGAAATGCACATCGCATGGCAAAAGCCTAAAAAGCTAAAATCATGTGAGATTCCCATATAATATATTTTTTTTCTAATTGTCATCTTTCCTGGGAATGAGCTAGGTATGCAGACGTACTAAAAGAGTTACCAGTATTGTCTGGATACTGAAGAGCAGAGCGCCGTGATGTCTGGAATCATAAAATAAGCAGCAGTTCTGTGTGACTGCATTAGGGTTTGCATTAACTCCCCTCTCCTTTTATGCAAAGGCAGCACTGCAATTTCTGCAAGCTGTAATGAGCCATGTTTCCCCATTAATAGCTCACAAAAGGAATTACACCCACACAAGTGCGCATACACACGTGTACACACACAAGCATTGTGAGTGTAAAAACAAGAAAAGAGGAAATTCTGAACTGCCACAGTTTAGTCTCCTGATGTTATTTACATGCCTGTTACTTACAGGCTTTTGTATGTATTCCTTCTAAATTGATCAAATAGTCATTGTTCGCCTCTAATCATTATAATTTATGAAACTTATTTTTAAAAATAGAAAATGCAATTTAGCTTTGTATTTAAGAAAATTAGTTTTAGATATGTTCTTGGAAAAAGGTGTTTCCTATGATGTGGCCTGCTTACTCAGAGTTAAAACTTCTTTAGTACCATTTAAGCATTTTGATAGGAAAAAAGCAATTTTTTACCATAAGCAAAACTCTTAAAATATCCTAATAAGCTGGTTAGTAACCTCAAGGACTTTCAGGAGAGATAAAATGACAGCAGAAACTCTTTCCTTCATTCCTGTTCCACTCTTCCTTGTCCCCCTCCCCCTTCTCCTGCCAACAACAGCCAACAAATGCAAAGTATTGCAGTACCTACAACAAAAGTTTTCTGATTTCCAAAATATTAGTTTACCTCTGTCAGCTTGTGTATCTGCTGTAATGTTGCCATTTAGCTTGCTAAATGAACTCTGTATCTGAAACATACCTGGATGTGCCTAAACTTTGCTCAGTGTTTTGACTGAGAATGCTCCATTTCTGCATTCCTGTTGCTTGAAGTTGTCAGAGGAGAAACTTAATTCTGCCACGAAACAAAGACCTTTTGATATTTTTTCTAAGCTGTTGCTGAGTGATTTTTGCATGTTTACCATTAAGCAAACCTGCAGGAACTGTATCAGCATTGTAAAGCTTCATGGTATGACACACTGTAATGACGGGGGAGGAAAAATTGTCAGCTGCAAGAATACAACTATTTTCTCACCATTTCAGTCACCTGCATGTTGATTGTAACAACACACAAAACCCAAGATATTTCAGTGTGTTGATATTTCTTCTTCCTTCTATTCTTTCTGGTCAAGTTATTTTTCCATGAATTAATCACATTTTTTTGGAATTTGCTGGGGAAAAAAAAGATAAATATTCAGTGAATATGTCATTTCTAAGGAAAAAAAAAATCAGTCCTTTTTATGTCATGGCAACAAATCCAGAAAAGGGGCCATTACGCAAATAATGTTTTTCTTCTTTTATGGCTATTAGAAAATTGTAGTTGGAGGGAAAAAAAAAAGATTTAAGTAACTTGGTTCCATAGAGTTTAGTTAATGACATCGTATGTTCTTGGCATCCAAAGATAAACAGTCCCAGGATATGGCTATATTAAAGCAGGTAAGCTGAACATATTAATGGTGCTTGGAAGTAGAGATACTCTGGTGGCAGAAAACCTCTTCCAACCAGTTTCAGTGGGATTTTTTTTTTTTTTTCTTTTTCATCAAAGTTTCCTTCAAAACTTTTGGAAATTTATCTTAGAATTACTTCCCACCCCTTATTGCCACCACTTGAAATACAATAGAAAAAAGGCCTGGTTTGGTAAAAAAATAGTCAGAATTCTTTTTTTATTCCAGTGAACCAGTCACTATCTAAAAAAAAAAATCATTCAACTTTAAAGCAAATTTATGTCAATGACTTTTTTTTTCAGCTGGCCCTGGATGAGTTTGTCAGTATTCCAAATCTTTACTCAGTTTTACACCTTCTACTTCTCCACCCCCATAATTACTATAATGCTTTTATTACCACAGAGGGTATCAGTGACTTACTTCATATTTGAGAATGGCATGAACATCTACTTTTAAATCAGTCTTCATTGACTAGTCTAGGAATGAGACTCTCAGACTGAAGTACTGTGAATCCTATCCTAGTTAGACATCTGTGGCAGATCATTTGAATTTCTTTTTGTAAATTCAAACTTTTAATTACAGAAGGTTAAATGTCCTGAGCACTTTCTGCTCTTTACTTTGAGCCAGATTAAACCTGTTCTGTAGTTGTGTAGGTCAGTTTCCAGTTGAAACAAAGGTATCTTGGATGTATACTATTCCTGAAGCACTGACTCACTAAACAATTTTTTATTATTATTTATTTATGTTTTCCCCAGAAAGCTAGCCTTTTCTACCAATACACTTTGTAGACTGGAAAGCCATAACCCCAGACAATAAATGAAGAACTTCATCATTATTTTGGGAACACAGACAGGCACTGTGATGCATAAGCAAAGCTTAAGAAAAAAACCTCACATAGTAAATACAGTTTGAAACATTCTAACAAAGAAATCCTAGTTCATGCCTAACATTTCAGTCCCACACTGAGAGCGATTACTGTTAACAGCTTCGTTTTTCATAAAATGGAGGTAATTACCTCCTTGCTTTTCAACGTACAAATGAAAAGCATAGTCCACAGGCTTTAGTCTCTATTTTATTTTCAGGAGCTATCCAAGATGGCACTTAAGCGTTAAAATATAACATAAGCAGAGATTAGATGTCTAAATTTTGGAGTAAATTAAAAAAAAACAAACCCCACAACAACAAACAACAAAAAAACACAAACCAAAACACTAAAAATTCCTAAACAAAACAAACTCTGTTTCCTATATCACTCAAGCTTCTAAAATTTCTAGCAAAATCTTAGAGAAGGACACTGACATTGTGTGACTAAGAGGTCACCTCTGCCTACAACCTACACGAACACCAACCTGCTGCCAACAGCTGGGCAGAAGCTTCACCACACCCCTGGTCATCCTTCCTGGCCTGAATACTAATTTATGGATGAGACAGCCTGCTTGCTGGAGGTGAAATTCTTTTTCTTGATCATAAAGAGAATTTAAGAAGACATTCATTGTAGGGACCTGAACGGTGGAGTCATCCTGGAGCAGCTAGGTCAAAATGTAATGAACACCGTCTCCTGAAAGGAAGGAATGGTGATGTTTTATAGATGTATTGTACACAAGGTAAGGCTCTGATTGTTTTCAGAAACAAAATGTAAGAAATGTTTTTAACAATTAAGCAAACTGTTGAAATAACAAAATAAAACACAAAAATCTGTATTTTTCTAGAAAATAAGAAGTCATTTATGGCCAATTTTAAAGAACTCTGTTTATCTGTGCTTGTCTTGCCAAGGATTATATGCTTTATGCCTATTAATGGAGAGGAAAAAATATTTCAAAACAGTGAAAAAACACAAGCCCTCATGCAAAAATATTAATCTTCACCTTGTCTTAGTGATGAGAGACTGTTTTGTTTCATTTATTCTCACCTTTAGAAATCTGTGCAAGTCTAGTCTTGCTTACAGCCCTGAATTCATTATTTTCTACTTCCTTCTTGCTTCTTACTCATTTCCCAAACCTCTTCCTAAATGTCACCTTTGACCTATCCTTTTTTTGGTGTTTGAAGATTTTATTCCTAACACTACACCTTATGGTGAAACTCTGGATTCCCAGAAGTCAGTGGCAAATTTCACATGAACTTCAGCAGGGATTTCACTCTGGCTGTTTCCATCTTTTCATCTGCTGACTAATGTTCTGCCTTTTTTTGAAATTTCTTTTTACAAACACAGTTCTTAGATTTGAATCTTTTACACACACACACACACACACACAAGAAAAAGACACCAAAAAAACCCCTTTCAGTTCCCCCAACACCACAAGCAAAATGTGGCAACACTGAGAGAGCAAAATCCATGCAAGTAATACAGATAACTGCAAAATCAAACCATAATTCCTGTGCCTTATTTGTCACCAGATCCATTTGTTACCTTCAAGAAATCATTCAATTCCTCAGTGCCTCAGTTTCCTCCTTTGTAATATGATAATTATCTTTCTCATTAAGAAGCCTTGACATTTGATCCACTAAAAATAAACAGTATTTGACTGGTATTGTTGTAACGGACCACCAGGTACCCAAGGAATCTGATCATTCCGTGCTAGGGGTGGTCCTAGATTGCATCAGGTCTCTGATAAACCAGGACTTAGTCTGAAACTGTGATCACTTTTTCCATGTTTGAGCCTAAATCTATCCCTTTGTTCTTTTCAACAAGTATGCAATCTTTAAGAAAACTTGTATTTATATTCATATTCTTATTAAAGGCAATGAATACATTCATTCTAATGTTATCAAAATAGTAGAGGTAAATTACATCAATTACAAATATATACATATTTGTAATATCATATTAGAACCTATAAAATATTAAAAAAAAAAAAGTCCTTTTAGTCTATCTCTTTTTATCTATTATGGTACAAATTACGATAACGAATCTCTAGAATAAAGATTAAAGTACGTCTCTATTGCTCTAATGAGTTCTGACCTGCAGTGCAATTTTGTAGTACTTGGCTATTAGTTACCAACAGTTAATGCTTCTTCAAAGCAAAGTTATCAAAACACAGAGCGAGAAAGTTGTCAGGTACTGAGTATTGGTCTTGGTCCCCATAACTCGCTAGTTAATTTACATACGTTTTGGCAAAAGAAATCTGACGATAAATTAAATAAATGATTATGCTCCTATAATATATAAATCAATTCCATTCTTTATTAGAAATCTTTTACAAAGAGTATTAGATAATTAAGCTGTTATATAGTAACTCATGCATATCAAATATCTCAGCCAAGAAGGTTAATTGAAGCTCCCTCTTCATCATTGTAAATGTCTTCAAACTGCTTTGACTGGGTCAAGTTGATACAAAATAGGTAGACTAATAAATGTTCTGAACAAATTAATGACAGAAAAAAATCTAAAGGGAATAATATATTTCTTTGCATATTCCTGATTTTTAAAAGAATATTACACTGTTAAATCTTTTTTTTCTTAACTGGACTTCTAATATCAAGTAGTACGCCCTTATAAAAATGGAGAAAAAAAAAATCAGTTTGTCTCAATAGGTGCCATTATTAAGAACTTCCCACTAGGCATTAAAGATTGAAGTTTGTACATACACCATTTTCTTTGGCAATAATTGATAGATACATTTTCATTAGTATTTATTATTTTCTTGGATTTGTCTCATCTTATAGCACAACTTATTGAGTAAATACATGCATAAGTTGGGTACAATCTAAAAATTTGCTCAGTGGAGACAGATCTTGGTCTTTGGTCAAGCTACAGACTCAGGAGTCAGCCGGCTTCAAGTAAGTTACAAAACTGTGGTAACAGAAATTGAAGGCAAGACTTTTAATTATCATTACTGTTACTGCACGATAACAGCTTGCAAGCATCGACTTCTACAACATTCACTGGATATACAACACCCATTTTACTTGCATTTTCCTTTTGCTTATATTGCGGTGGGTAGATAACAAGGAAAGATTGTAGAGTTTTGGCTTGGGGGAGGTGGGGTGGTGCTGTTGCTTTTTTCAGTTTAAATTTAATTTGGTTTATTCTCTTGCAATCTGCTAATTTAAAATATACATATCCTACAGAACTCACTCCCATTAACTTCAGGTCTTCTCTAATTGAGCTGCTTTATTGCACAGGTTCCCAGCCCTCCCCCTAGAAAAACTCCTCTTTATTCTCTTTTTTTTTTTTTTTTTTGCATAATGGTGTAAAAGAACCCCTAACTACTGAACCATGATACAGTCTTTCACTGCAACCAGTTTCTGAGGGAGAAAGCTCTAAATAATTATCAAAGTATAATGAACATTGCTACTAAATGCTAACTAAATGCCTCATTGGAAAATTTGAAAGGCATTAATTCAGACAACAGTTTCTCTTTATCTCCTATATTTCCTGATTCTAATTCCTCCTTTTTTATTTATTAGTAAAGTAATTTGCATTAAAGAAGCATCTTTGTTTCTTCAATATTCATTTCCTTTTTCTCATTTAGGGTATCATTCTGCTTCATTGAAAACAATGGCAATTTTGCTGGTTGACTTCAGGAAAGTAGGTCTGATAGTGAGAAATGCCGGCTGTCTCCAGGTCCCATTGAAGTCAGCCGCCAGGTAACAGCCCTCACACTCCTTTCGCATCAGAATCCCTGAAGTGCAACCTCTTTTGTGCGGCTTAATGATTTGCCATTGCAGAAACGCTGATTACTTCATCAGGGATTATAACTTTATGCAAAGAGTAAACAGCAAGAGTAGGTGGATTTCTAAGTCCACCCCTTCCACAACCCTCTCTTTTCATGCAAATAGCTCTAATTGTACCAAATGGCAAGAGAAACCAGAAAATGCATGTCACAGAAAAGCAGCGTACCAAGAAGCAGTTTCCATGCACTACTGGCAGTACAAAATTTGAACCAGCAGAAATTGTCTATTCGTCATTAACTGCTCCAGAATAGCCAGGAAAGTATGAACCACCATTCTTCGTGGCAGCAGAATATCTTTTCTATTAGAGTATCAAGGGGAAAAAATCCTAACTATCAATGAAAGTATTCTGACCCTGTGTTACAAAGTGTTTTGTGCAAACACATTTCTGTCATGTCGTAAACTGGTTACATTTACAAAACAGTCCTTTCCAAGAGGGTTTCTTGCCAGGTTGGTTTGTGAGGATGTGATTTATTCATCAACAGGGCTTCAAACTTTGTGCATGTATGCATGTCTGTAAATTAATCCGCTAGGGCCGGGACAGGGAATTTTGATTGGAAGGTCCTGTCAAAGTCTGTCTGAGTGATGGTAGTGCTTTTCATCGGTGTAATCTGTGATCCCCCTTCCCATTGGTTAGATATAATTCATTGTCACACACACAGCATCCTCTCTTTCCTGGCCACATCCAGCAAAGAAAGATTCTCCACAAGCCATTTACATTCTGCTACATTTGATATATAGGCTCATGCTCACAAATTATCCAGTCAGAATCTTCCTTGGAAACACCTGTATTTTGTAGTGTAGCTCAGAATTTACTGCTTGTCAGGGGAGCATATGACCTACTACACTGTGTCAATCATGGCCTAAAACCTTTTACTTAGAGCCTTCCAGCTGTTTTTTCACACTGTTAGAGGAAGTCTGACATCTCATAAAATTTAGAAATGAATTTTCACTGCAGGAGAAGAAAAGAAGAGACTGAAAATACCACTAATTAAGCTAAAGATAATATACTGTGCGTCAGGTCCAGACATGAGTGAAGGTATTTACCAAATGTTTTAGGGAAAGCAACGTGCTAGCAACTGATAAGAGTTACTTGTTCTTTATTCTTTCTAATGCAAATATCTCCTCTGGTTTTACCTCATTAAAAGCTTCAAATCTTATATCTGAAGTACATATGTTATTAGATATAAAGTCTTTTAAAACAAAACTCTTTCTTTTCTAATTTCTAATTAGAAAAACACTTAAAAACTACTAAAAAGAGCTAAAAGGACACTAAAATATCTGATGCTCATAGACCACACATGGGTGCCACCTCTGTGTGAGAATGGTGGCTAACTAAATCAAATTACATTCAAACTGAAAAGTCCAAGGTATCGCATATCCACAAAACTGGGCAAATCTTATTTCGTTACTGCCTTAATGCAAATGTCTATGCTACCTTTAAAAATTAGGAACAGCTTGCAGACCATCAATAACCTTATTAAAAAAAAAAAAGGAAAAAGGAAAAAAAATATTCAAGAAGTGCCTGTTTCAGGAAAATGTTTGCATTACTTGAATACTGCAATTTCATCCTTCATCATGTTATCTCCTTCCCACACTTCCTGAAAAAAACTGCGCTGGACTTGACTCCCTGAAGCAGGGTTGAACATTCGGTGAAGTGATGACCACATCTTCCTCCCTGCCAGGAAGATCCCACAATTAGGGGAATCTTAAAATTATGAAACAGAGAGCAAAGCAGATATAAATAATGCACAGATGTTTATGTAAATTATTTTAGGTTTAAGCAATGTGATCTCTAAAGGAGGAGAGCAGAGTACAGAACAAGTAAATCCATCTTTGGATGTCATTACTTTGCTCCTGCTCCTCCATGCGGTATTTTTTAATTGTAATACATATACGGTAATGTTGCGCCTGCAGTGTTTTGTCATGTACACCCGCCAAGTGAACACTGATCATGTGACAGAGATGTTTTTCCTGCATAACAAGACGTATTTCTACAATTCAGTCTTCAAATCACAACAGATTGCACAGTTAAAAATAAAAGTGCAGAGCTGACATTGCTGTGATTCATTCAGTCAGGTCATTTGTTACTGGTACATGGACAAATACAGAGGAAAATAAAGCCACCTCCAGCCTGTCATAAATTTCAATATGAGTTCTCCAGAGATCTATTTTAAAATTTTAACATACATCTATTACTTGAATTCACCCAGTCAATAATATGAGAATCATCCCATTTATATATTCAGCAACACAATAAAAATAATAAGTGCAAATTATATATGGAAAATTAGTATCTTAAAATTTTAATTTAATATTTTTATAAAAGTTATCAAAAATTCTGATTTCCAACAATAACAATGAAAAAAGCTAATGAATTAATTTTAAATAATTTCTATGATTAACAGCTGGCTGAAGTCTACTCTAGTTTGTCACAATAGACTTCAACATTTTTGTTTCCAGTTTATTCTCCTTCTCAACAATCATAGAATCAAAGAATCATAGAATAGTTTGGGTTGGAAGGGACCTTAAAGATCATCTAGTTCCAACCCCCCCTGCCATGGGCAGGGACACTCTCCACTAGACCAGGTTGCCCAAAGCCCCATCCAACCTGGTCTTCAACACTTCCAGGGAGGGGGCCTCCACAACCTCTTTGGGCAACCTGTTCCAGTACCTCACCATGCTAACAGTAAAGAATTTCTTTCTAACATCTAATCTAAATCGACCCTCCTTCAGCTTAAACCCATTACCCCTTGTCCTGTCACTACACTCCCTCATAAACAGTCCCTCTCCAGATTTCCTGTAGGCCCCTTCAGGTACTGGTAAGCCGCAGTTAGATCTCCCCAGAGCTGTCTTTTTTCCAGGCTGAACAACCCCAACTCTCTCAGCCTGTCCTCATAGGAGAGGTGCTCCAGCCCTCTGATCAGCTTTGTGGCCCTCCTCTGGACTCGCTCCAACAGCTCCATGTCTCTTCTGTACTGGGCCCCCCAGAGCTGGACCAGTACTCCAGGTGGGGTCTCACAAGAGCGGAGTAGAGGGGCAGGATCACCTCCCTCGACCTGCTGGTCACACCTCTTTTGATGCAGCCCAGGACACGGTTGGCTTTCTGGGCTGCAAGCGCACACTGCCGCCTCATGTTGAGCTTCTCATCAATCAACACCCCCAAGTCCTTCTCCTCGGGGCTGCTTTCAATCCATTCCTCACCCAGCCTATACTTGTGCTTGGGATTGCCTCGACTCACGTCCAGGACCTTGCACTTGGCCTTGTTGAACTTCACGCGGTTCACACGGGCCCACCTCTCCAGCCTGCCAAGGTCCCTCTGGGTGGTATCCCTTCCCTCCAGCGTGTCAACCCCACAGCTTGGTGTCGTCGGCAATCTTGCTGAGGGTGCACTCGATCCCACTGTCCATGTCGCCGACAAAGATGTTGAACAGTGCCGGTCCCAGTACCAACCCCTGAGGAACACCACTCGTCACAGTTCTCCACTTGGACATTGAGCTGTTGACCACAACTCTTTCTTTGAGTGTGACCATCCAGCCAATTCCTTATCCTCCGAGTGGTCCATCCATTGAATCCATGTCTCTCCAATTTAGAGACAAGGATGTTGTGTGGAACAGTGTCAAATGCATAAATGATGTAAAACTGTGTGTTAGGAAGAGAGAGCGTATAATATAGTCTTTGTGCATTTCCTAGGAAGAGGAGAAGTTGATGAAGAAATTAACAGAAAAGGACTTCAAATCATTTCTCCCAATCGTCCCACATTTTGTTGCAGAATGCTTTAGACAATTTTCTTGCATCACAAAAAATAATTAATTAATTAATTTATTGGAGGAGACAAAATCTGTGCTGGTAGTCATTATAAGTTGATACCAGGAAAATCACTGAGAAAACACTGAGATACATTTAATACCATTGGATTGCAAGATTTTGTTTGCTGTGTGTCATGTCCAGTTGAATTCATTACAGAGAAAAAGACTCCACAGTAATGGGATAGATGTCGTGGATGAGCAGAACGTTCCTTTGGAAATTCGTCAAATTCAGACATGCCATTAAGTGACACACTGAAGTTCAGGAGGCAAAAATTAGGTGTGGTCTGCTCCCCAACCTGTTCACTCAAGATTCACTGAAAGCTTTTCCACAGCTTTATGGTCAGCTTTACCTACCTCTTTCAGGACTAATACAATCTTGGCCTCCATAACTTACTTGATTTTCTTCACATAAAATACTTCTGGCACTTCTTTCTTAAATTTCCAACCATGTAAGAATGGAAGCAGGCTCCACTTAAGAAACAGATGATCAAAGGATTAATTTCTTCTTTCTCTTCTATGGCAGCAGGGAAGATCAAGTCTGTTCAGGACAGCAGTAGAAAGCTAAAGGGAGAGAGTGGGATTTTACCTCAGAGAAAAGAGAGCTGGCTTCTTTATAAATCTCAGAATTATCTCGTTGCTTTTACCAGGTCAGAGACAAAGTTCTTAAATATTCACAACAGGGTACCTTTTGTAAAGGCCGTACTTTGATGCATAACTCCCACAGAAAGTGAAAATTAGTGGGAGATATTGGTGGGAGCAAAGTACCAACAGAGTCTTTGGAAGCTAAACCATCAGTTGCTGATTATTTATTTCATTCTCAGTGAAGCTTTAAATAGCACACTGACATGCTCAGATCTGCAGCCATAGATAACACATTTTTGTCCCAAAGTGAAAATATGCCTTCTTAGTTCGGGCAGTTTCAGCCAGAGGAAGGAAATAATTTTAATTTTTCAATGGTGTAGTAAAGTCAAAGCATATGGTCTTCCTCAGTTTTACTAATTTTCTATTAAACTGTTCCTAAACCCCAAAGGCGTGTTTAAAAAAAAGGAAGAAGAAAAAAGACTGAGAAAGTTATAACAGCTTCAAAGGGCTTAAGAGCTCAAAATATTAACATCATTTGAATAAAAGTTTTCCTATAACTATCCATAGACATAGTAGTATAACACATCCAGATAAGCATTAAAGATCATTACTTATTTAGCTTAGAAAGTTTTTAAAAGTAAAAACAAACAAACAAAAAAATCAGTGTTAAAACTTCTGTAGCAATGGAAATATTAAAATAAAAATCAAGTCAAACAGAAATATCTTCTTTTCTTAGGATATTCCTGCTCATTGAGTTTCTACCAGATGACCAGAAATAACTTTCTGTAAGAATTTCCTCTCTACAGCTAAAATTCACAATTTTAAAGTCAGTTTTTACAGAAATTGTAGAAAACTATTCATCATTTGATTATAATTCCTAGATCTCCTTTTACTCACAACTGCAAAACTACTCTGGCTCAAAAACTGGTCTGTTGTATTAAAGCTGTTTTCTTTTAGAAAAATGATCCATATACCATTTAGTCTTAACTTCCATAAAATTCAATAGCTTTTAAGTGCATAACCTTAATTTCACCTTTGTCTGATTAAGTGTGACCTCAGAAATATTTAATGCAGACAAAATGGGGAAGAGGACATATTTGTTCTCTAAGCACAGAACTTATTCAATATACTCCCATAATTCTCTGTTGCAAGAGTCATAACTTGTTATTTTTTTAGTAAATGGGGTTCAAATGTTGTAGCCAGAAACCACATGACCCCAAAATGCTAACCTTCTCCTTTTTCTTGATCTTATGGGCTTAATCATTTGCTCCTAGAGCTTCATATTTGGAGCAGTATTTTTTGCTCCAGTCTTCCCTGTCCGTATGCCTAGGAAAGTACATATACCACAGAACATTTAATGTGCACTCAGTTTGCACTTTAGCTTACCTCCCTGTAATTTGTCTTCCATGCACTTACATACATTTTCTTCTTCACTAGAAAATATTCTTTGTTTCTTTATTACTGAAAATTAAGTCTTTATAAAAATAATTATTTTCATTCTATCTTATGTATATGGAATTATTGGTATTTCTGCAAGCTTTGAACAAGTTGTGGGTGATAACAGTGTTCTTTCAAACTGCCTGTCATTTGCTTATGTGGAAGCAAATCTTTTTTTTTTTTTTTTTTTTTTTTTTTCCCAATTTCAGGGTTTACAACCTCTGTTTATTAAACAAGCAGAACCAGAACAACTAAAAACATGTATTTCTCATTGTTAAAAGGGGTTTTTTTGCTTTTGACAAGTAAATATTGAGTATCATGAACAGATAACTATCCAACAATTGCTCTTCCACAGCACCATGTGAGAAAAGATCACAGGAAAAAAGTATCCAAATTAAGCTTTTAGTGCTTTGCTAACTGACAGAGATATTAGGTTTGCTTTTACTAATCAGATACATTGTTCTTCAACCATTTTTCTACAGAAGGTATTTGCCAAATTCATTCTTTTGGATATTTTACAGATAGAATTTTGTAATGCCAAGCAAATTAAAACTTGGATATTGGCTTTAAGAAGATTGTATATGGACTTTTAGATTCATAGGAACAAATCACATCAAATTTTCATCATTTAGATAGTTGCAAAAACATGATGCAAAAACTTATGTCAAGCTGAAGGCAGCAAAACATAAATATCATATAACATATATAACAATAAATATATGCATTTTAATATGCATATATAGATTAAATCAGAAATTGACTGTATGGGACCAGAAAGAGAGGGGAAAAAAAAAAAAAAAAGATACTTTTACCAGAAAACACTCTAAATTTGTACTGAAAGACTGTTGGATTTTATAAGGACAGAAAGCATATTTTAAAAGCTGACTTTATCATTAAGAGTCTTAGCACTGTAGAAACCCGCCATGGTCATGAGGAGAGCTGGGCATCCCTAGGGAGAGGTTCAGGACAGGACCCCAACTGGGGAGCCCACCAGTTCCCTGGAGTGCTCTCTCCTCTCACTCTCCATAGAAGGACGCTGAGAAAATTGACCTCGTAAGGCTAAAGCAAGTGCTTAACAATACTCACCCAGTATGTCATTCTGCCATAATAAAACATATCTACCCCAAGTAAAGTTCACGAGCACTGAATTCAAGTATCTCTAACATTTTAGAATGCCAAGATTTTGGAAGTCACTTTTGAAAAGTGCTTTTTCACTTGAGAAAAACTAAGTTTCAATTTCAATAGTTTCTCCCATTCTGAAACTGTAATATAAGTTATCCAAACATATTATCATAACCAAAGCGTACTGCAGCAAAGATTTCAGGTAAAAATTACAGCTTGGTATGAGTTAAACCTGAGGTTCAAAGACTATGGAAAATCCTTCAAGATGCCCATCATATTCTCTACTGCCATCTTTAATATTCTTTGGTTGAAGGCACTGATTATACAGGAAAAGCAGAAAAGTAATGTTGTTGTTGTTGTTGCACATGCAAATGCATGGAAAATAAAAGAAATATCCTTGTTAAGACTAAGGTAATTACAAGGAATAAAAGTTTCCTCTCTAGGAGATGACCCATTTGCACTTTACAGAATTTTATTAAGATACTATCTTCTCTAAAAAAGATCTAGCGTTATTTGACACTACACTTTGCATTACTCTCTGTGGCCAGATTAATGATCTAGGACATGAAATGAAAATGATGAAGCTTGTCTTTATGTCAGTACTAAATATTCTTTTTATATTCTTTTTTATTTTCCTGGATTTCTCAGGGGAAAAGATATTATTCATTGAGAAGAAAACTAAAGTGGCATTACGTAGAGATCAGTGTCTTATCTTACTAAGCACTACACAAACTCAAATTATGATTTCTGCTCAGAGGGACTTGCAACCTAAAAGTATTCCCCTGAAGGGTCTACTTGGTTTTGCTTGTCTCTTAAAGTACCAGCAGGTGACACAGTGCAGGTTTCCTTCGATTGGTGCTATAATGCAGCAGCAAAGAACAACTTCCGAGTCTGGCTCCTTCTTCAGGCACCTTATTATTTTGACTACAGAGGAGCGATTACAAATTCAAACATGTTTGCAGCAGCACAAACAGCAAGCTGCTTTGCTTATATTTCTCTGCAAGCATTTTGCTTCCAATCACTAAAGAGTACTTCTCTGTTCAATATTGCTGTGTTGGGTGTGACATATATCTCTACTGGAGATGAATTAACCTGCACTGATTTCTTCTTTAGTGGTGCAAGTCTCACATAAGGTTGGTTCAGAGAAGCAACATTTTATTTAAGATTCTGGATACTTTTCTGGCTAATAAACAAACTGACAGCTATATTAATTTGAGAGCATATTTTAGTGGACCATCAGTTTATGTTCCTATGCTTCCCTTGGCCTAGATTTTTGTCTTCCATAAATAAGCCTCAAAACTTACCTCTATTTGAGAGTCTTAAGGAATTGTGAGATATGTAGAAAGAGCACTGTATTGGGTATCAGTGGCAAGGTTTTGGTAGCAGGAGGGCTGCAGGGGTGGCTTCTATGAGATGACACCAGGAGCTACCTCCATGCTGGATGGAGCTAGTTCCAGCTGGCTCCAAGACGGACCCACTGCTGACCAAAACTGAACCCATCACTGACATTGGTAGTGCTTCTGTGATTGATAACATATTTAACAAAGGGTAAAAAATGCTGCACAGGAACTGTGAGACAGAGAAGTGAGAAAATGTGAAAGAAACAATTATGCAGACAGCAAGTTCAGTGAAGAAGGAAGGGGAATGGAGAGGGTGGCTTGGTAAGCACCTGGCAGCAAGCCAAGGTAAACCCACCACAAACCAAATGCAGAGGAGTCTCCCTGATACTGAATTATATATTGGAAAGCTTAATCTTCTGCAGCAAGGCTAGACACAGGAGATAAGGACAGTGCCCCTCATGTCCCACCATTCAGACAGGTTGCCGAGGACAGCTAATAGCTTGAGAAGGCTTGATAATGAATAATTTCCTGTGTCTTGCACAGAAGGCATCCAGTTTCTTCTCTTGCAAGTTGTTTCTAAATCCCAAGGGAAAACAAAAGCACAGGAATTTCCCTTGAGACATGCAGATAAAGGCTGTTATACCAGGCTGACCCCAATGAATTTGTACTAGCCTAGGCATCATACTGTGGGGATGTAGAGCATCCTTGTTCCTTCACTTAGAAACTTCAAATATTCTCTCAACATACATAAAAAATAAAAGTAATGTCTTCTTTACTTGAGTATTTTAGGAATCACTACCCAGTTGTTTCCCCAAAAAAATCCTTTTTTACTCGCATATTACTTTTCAATTGCCAGACTCTTTTCAGTGGTGCCCAGTGACAGGACAAGGGGCAATGGGCACAGCCTGGAACACAGGAAGTTCCATCTGAACATGAGGGAGAAACTTCTTCACCTTGAGGGTGACAGAGCACTGGAACAGGCTGCCCAGAGAGGCTGTGGAGTCTCCTTCTCTGGAGATATTCAAAACCCACCTGGACGCCATCCTGTGCAACATGCTCTGGGTGATCCTGCTTTAGCAGGGGGGTTGGACTAGATGATCTCCAGAGGTTCCTTCCAGCCTCTACCATTCTGTGATTCTGTGAAATTCTATGAATGTGCTCCTCTCCACACTCTATAACTTAAATAGTTTCTTTAGTATGTTTCATCCCTTGCAATATTTTTAGTAATAGTATTCCATATTTCATGGAAGACCAAACAGATTTATTGCTGTAACAGATTGACATGTATATAATCTATCTCAGCTGTCCTTTTACACAAAATTCTCTGGAGCATGCATTTACAATACGGCTTCTCTTCCAGATTAGTATTCAATTTGAAAATCATACATTTGTAGCTAAAAAATAAATAAATCTCTACAACCTTACTCTGTTATTTAACTGACAATTCCAATAATTGGGTTGTGTTCACTTTCTCTGAATTCCCATTAAAAAGACATGAAATCTTTTATCCCAGCAGACCAAGACCAAAGCCTCTTTCTTTATCTGAGCATATTGACGAACAATTTTACTGATAGCTCATTATGTGGGAGAATTCCCTTGTTCTTTCTTTCTGAACCAGATTCTCTCAAAGAACTGTATCTGGCCTCCTATTTCATATGTCTATAGACAGTTTGTTCTTTAATTTACTCTCCAACTATTTCAGAAATTATGCCTTTAGTTCCTTATGGTCTTTATTAAGATACTTATCTGAAATCTGTTTGACACTTTTGCACCAGAGCACTCTGATTGCTAGCAGCCAAATTAGGCACACATCATCCTCTGTAGTTCACTACTCCAAAGAAATCTTTGCTTGCCACTCTTGTGTTTGAGAATAGGTATCTCTGAGACCTCACTTTAACAGTGACCTAGCTCTAGTCTTTGCTATGCTAACTTCTCTCACAGGTATGTTGTTTTTATTACACAGATTTTTAAATTTTTTATTTCTACAGTATTAACCTACACTCTAAATATTTCCAAAAAGTGGCTCATTCTTTCTTACAACACTTTGAACTGTTTTCCCATAGTGTAAAACACCATTCATACTTAAAAGCTGTTATGACACTTGTCCTGGTTTTGGCTGGGACAGAGTTAATTTTCTCCACAGTAGCTAGTATAGGGCTATGTTTTGCATTTGTGCTGAAAACAGTGTTGATAATATAGAGATGTTTTTGTTATTGTTGAGCAGTGCTTGCACAGAGTCAAGGTTTTTTCTGCTTCTCACACCACTCTGCCAGCATAACCAAAAAGACAGTCTGAAAAATAGCATCTCTTTAAGCAAAGGTTGAACAAGCAAAGATGCAAACTTTGTTTTTCTAATGACCGTTGCCAAAATCCTGCTATCAATCAAGCTTAGTGAAAGACTTTTCACATCTTTCCAGAATTTTTCCCACTGTAGGTAGTGGAAAATGTTTCCTTTTGATACAGTTATTTAGTTCTTTGGGGTCCCTGTGTATGCGAAGGGTATACACTCAATATAGTGACTAGCAAGTGTGCATACTTGGTCCTGTTTTCATTGAACCTTAAAAGTTACTGTCCTTAACCTCTGTCTTCATGTGAATGGAGTGATTTTTTGGCATGAATCATGGACTAGTTGGGCTTTTTAAACTCTATTCTGTAGTTTATTGAGAATTTCCCTATCCTTAGTAAATTACTTGAACTCCTCTTCATGTCTTTTCTTGAGACTGAAAGCTTGACATCTTTTTTAAGCTATCACACATAGCTTCTGAACCAACATGCTATTTTGTAATCATACTGTTTCAAACAGTTTATTTTCCAGATTGCTATTTGCTCATACAGTTAATCCATGCACTAAGTCAGTTCAGCTCACAACCAAAGCCTAGGTTTTATCAAGTACTTTCTTCTGCCTTACAGATAGTTCTTCAGGCTTAAAATAAGAAGTGGGGAGTTTTATCACTTAAATTTTGTTTAAAACACCTATAATTCTTCTGAGGAATGAGATGTGCCTACTTCCTCTGGCCTCACAGCCAGCTTTCTGTCTGAGATGACACGGAGGGCTCCTGAGCCAGAAGTACAGCTGCCTGCGGACTCTCTGCTGCACCTGTAGTTTGTAGGTAGAAAATGATTTTTATCCTTCTCTAGTTGTGCCCCAGAAGTCCAATCAGCTTCTTAGATTATGCATTCATTTTGCTTTATTCCAAATCATACATGCTTTTAAGATATCAGTTTATTTCTCCATTTTTCCAAGTTCTGACCAATTTGCATTATGCAGTGTCAGCCTCTGTACATCACCGAACTCTAGTGGTTCATGTCAGACAACATGATGCTCCTCCCCTCACTTCTTACAATCTGTACTAAGGACTGTATTAATCCTGTACTGTTTCTTAAATAGTTAATTATGGTGATAAATCAAATATAAAATTGGTACAACATCCTTTTTTGTCCATATGGGGTTTAGAAACTGAGGAATTATTTCAGAAGATCCCAAAAATGATTGACAGAACCATGCTTGCTTTGTATGCTGTCACTGTGAATGTTATCCACATAAAATATTCCTCTGATATACCAACAAAATACGGGACTTATCAGTCCATGTGATTTATGAAAAGATTCATACAAGCTTCATTTCAGAATTTTTAAATGAATACAGCACTGCTTCTTACTGCAGTAGGCAAATACACAGCTTGATTCTGTGCTTAGGACAATTCCTTCCACATACCAGATACAAAACAAATCCTCTATATATCCCTTATGCTTTCTTAATTTTCTATTTTAATTATAAATTTAAGTAATCCACCCTGAGGCCAAACACTTTTTCCTGGAGTTGTTTTAATTTTGTTTCATTTAAACACAGTGTTAACTGAAGAAGGATTTTATAATAGCAAAATCACAGAACCACAGAATGGATGAGGCTGGAAGGAAACTCTCAAGTTCATCTAGTCCAATCCTCCTACTTAAGAAAGGTCCCCTAAAGCAGGTTGCCCAGGGCCATATCCAGTCAAGTTTGCAATATCTCCAAGAAAGGAGACTCTGAAATGTCTCTGGAAAACCTTTTCCAGTGTTCAGCCATTCTCATAGTAAAAAAAGTGTTTCTTTACGGTCAAGAATAATTTCATGGCCCTCTACTCTGCTCTTGTGAGACCCCACCTGGAGTACTGCATCCAGCTCTGAGGTCCTCAGTACAGGAGAGACATGGAGCTGTTGGAGCGAGTCCAGAGGAGGGCCATGAAGCTGATCAGAGGGCTGGAGCACCTCTCCTATGAGGACAGGCTGAGAGAGTGGGGATTGTTCAGCCTGGAGAAGAGAAGGCTCCAGGGAGATCTTATAGCAGCCTTCCAGTGCCTGAAGAGGGTCTGCAAGAAAGCTGGAGAGGGACTGTTTATCAAGGAGTGTAGTGATAGGACAAGGCGTAATGAGTTCAAACTAAAAGAGGGTAGATTTAGATTAGATATAATGAAAAAACTCTTCACTGTGAGGGTGGTGAGGCACTGGCACAGGTTGCCCAGAGAAGCTGTGGATGTCCCCTCCCTGGAAGTGTTCAAGGCCAGATCGGATGAGGCTTTGGGCAACCTGGTCTAGTGGAGGGTGTCCCTGCCCATGGCAGAGGGAGTTGGAACTAGATGGTCTTTGAGGTCCCTTCCATCCAAAACCATTCTGTGATTCTATGATTCTATGATAATGTGCACATTGCCTCTCGTCCTGCACCTGGGCCCTGCTGAGAAGAGTCTGGCTCTGTCTTCTTTACTCCCTCCATCAGGTATTTATACACACTGATAAGATCCCTCTGAGTCTTCTCCAAGATGAACAGTCCCATCTCTCTCAGTCTTTCCTCATATGACAGATGCCCCCATCCCTTCATCATCTTTGTGGCCCTTTGCTGGATGTGCTTCAGTAAGTCCACGTCTTTCTTGTACTGGGGAACCAAACACTGTACCCAGCAGACTAGATGAGTCTAACCAGTGATGAGTGGGGAAAGGATCATGTCCCCTGACCTGCGGGCAATGCTTTGCCTAATGCAGCCCATGATACCATTGGTCCACTTTGCTGCAAGGACATGTTGCTGGCTCATGTTCTACTTGTCCACCAAGACCCCCAGGTCCTTCTTTGCAGAGCTACTTTCCAGACAGACACCCCTCCAGTCCATACTGGTGCATGGGGTTGGTTATGCCTTCCCAGAGACAGGACTTGTCATTTGCCTCGGTTGAACTCAATGAGGTTCCTTTTGGCCCAGTTGTCCAGCCTGTACAGGTCCCTCTGAAAGGCAGCACAATCCTCGGATGTATCATCCACCTCTCTTGGTTTTGTGTTGTCTGCAAACACAAGGAAAGGGTTAAACTAACTAGAAAAGAGTGAGTGGGACCAACAGGAGTTTGAGAAAATTAGTACAAACCACTTCCAGCAATAAGGCAGGGGAGACACTCCCTTGAACAGTGATAGCTGCCTGCTACATGAATAGATGAAGGGACGTGTTATATATCTCTTGCTGCCCTAAGGTTTTCCAGGACCAGGAAAAAGTATTCTCCGGGAGAAAACAGCCCTCCTCATACAGCCTCATTATCCTAGCATGCTTGGCCCAGCCTTCCCACATTTTTACTTCATTTTGAAACATAAGGATGTTATTGTTCTCCCCTAAATGTACTCAGGATCCTCTATGAGTCTGCTTCTTTCTGTGACACTTTATTCAGCTGCTTTCATTAAAGATCCCTTTAATGATCCTTCAAAAAAAAAAAAAAAAATCACAGAGTTCTACATCATTCTCAGTTGATTTTCCTCCTGTTGAGCATGCTGTCTTTCTTGCAATCTTTGTCAAAAACTAAAATTGAAACATCTTCCTGCCAGGTGGAACAGCATGTGTGCATCATAATAGGTTAATGATTTCTTTATAGCTAGCTGAGCAACAGGTCAGTTGTTAACAGATTCTGTTTTTCTCATAGACAGAGAATAATTTGACATACAGATAGAGATGGCAATAGCATGTGTATGTGTGTGCTTTGTTTCCCAGTTCATTTGATTTTAAAATATCTGCAATAGTGTTGTCTATCTCTAGAGTTTTTCTGTTTCCTCATTTGTTTTTTGCCACGGGATATTTTGCATTAAGGATAACTACACAGTAACAGTACCCAAAGCCTTAGGACCAGTAACACAGATGCTCAGCGTCTTCTTGTAATTCTCAAGGGCAACAAAATGAATAGCCAGTAAAAGCTGAGAGGCACCACAGGATCTTGTGGGATTGGGCAATTGTGTGAAATAAGTATATTTTAGTAAGTAGCATTAGCTGAGAAAGTTCCTTGACATGTTCGCAGCTGGGCAGCAGAAACAGAACAAATGCTGAGGGTCTGGGTGACTTTGTAGTCCATGCAGAGAATAACTTCTCTAAATATTTTTTGTGCAATCTGGCACATATTGAATTAAAATCTCTGTTAAGGAAATAGAGTAATATTCTATTGATAGCACTGGACGGTTTTCTTAAAGAAGGAATTTGACTTACTGTGTTTCCTAACATTGCCTTTAGGCTGACATTTCCAGTCCCTGTTACAGGATTTGAATGCTAGGGCTCCCTGCATCTTCAAAGCCCATGGGACAGCTTTGAAAAAAAATCTCACTTTAACTGTCAGAAAAGTTAAATTTCCCCATATTTTAAAATGTGATTTCCCATAGGAATATGTTGCAATTTTATATAGTTTTAAAAAATATAGTGATTGAAGAAGAATAATCACAAGTGGGATCCAAAATAACATGTGATACAATAATTGCATTTTATAGTTGTAGCTTTGTAATCCTATCACTATTAAAAGCATTTCTTACAGGTTTGAATACCAACCATTTGTGAGTTTGAGTATCTTAACTATCACATTCTTTCCTCACCTTAATTAAAAGTGAGAAGATAAATATTTGAAAACTAGGAAGAAGTAATTTACATTATTGACAGAACCTACCAAAAAAATCCTTTCCTTTGTAGGAAATACAGTTCTCTCAGTAAGGTCAAGTCAGCAAGCTGAAGTCAGCGAGGTCTTCTGATTGCTCAGGATTTGGAGGAGGGACAGATATCAAACCAGTTATTCTGTCGTTTTAGTTCCTCTTTCAGAAAGACAATCTCAGTCTCTTCCATTGTCTGATACCCAGAAAAAACCTTCACAGCAATACTACTGTTGCCTATGCCGGCAAGAGTGCCTCACCAAGTACCACAGTATTTTAATCACACAATCTTTACTGTGTTTCTTAACATCGCATGTTGAAGTCTGCCAGAAGCACAGACAGTAGATGAAAATCAAACCTATAGAAAGAGCTAAATTAAAGCTCATACAGCATGCAAATCCCATCTAAGCAATAAGACAGACAAAATTTATGTGTAGGCGGATGGGTTTACTCCACACACTGCTGAGTTCAGTTTCTCTTTCTCCTACACTTCTGGAAATCATTGCACCAGAGTATTTTTCCTTCCCAGATTTATTAGGAGGTAAAAAATCTCTTGTGTCTTTTACTCACAATTAGAATCACCAAGTCACTGATATTTTAGCAACACTAGCCTCCTTCCATCAGCACTCCTACTAAATTTTACCTAAGACACTTCCTTAAACCTAGGCACTCATCTTCCTCCCACAGAACAGCAAGGCCTGCTTCTTATTTTGTGTCTTTTTTCCCGTAAGTCATGAGAGCTCTCAACATTGCCTTGTAGGCAGCTGTGATACTTTCTGGCCACAAAAGTTAGCATTTTAGTAACAGTGCAGAAATGGTGTCTTAGCAAGTTGTCACACCATCTTTATTGCCTTCATCTGCTAAAAGTAGAGTAAGGGGTTTTCAAACCTGTCCCTTGGAAATGAACATATAGATTCATTCTCATTTCATCACAGTGGCTGTTAAAGGCTGTCAGGCAATTTGCAGTGATTAATTGGGAAATGATTGTAGACTCAGAACACCGAGGTGAAAGAATTTGAAGATGACATATGAAAGTACAGCTAAGCAATTATGCCCACAAATGTGGTGTTTAATATGAAAGGCACATATGAGAGCTTCAGATGCATACAGCTACCAGATTAAGAAAGGGCTGCCTGCTCTTACCTGCCCATTTCCAGTTTGCCTGAGTCCCAGGCTTTCTCCTGTCGGATTACTAGTCTCGGTTTTTTCCTTCCGCAGAAACAAACTTGACCCATTCGTAGTCTTTATTTCAAATTGCTTTTCCCTGGTAATTTATTCCATATGTTTATTAGTAAGTACATGAAGCACAGAAGTCTGTATTGTGTTCCCCGCTATAAAGCATGTAACTCCAGTAAGTACCAAAAATAGTGAATTACATAACCCAATTCCCCCATGAAAAAGTAGTGTGCCAAGATGATGCATGCTAGACAATGCAGTTAAACCCCCCAAAGTGGTACAGTAAGTAATGGTTTCAAATAAAGAGTGTCATTTTCTTTTCCCTTTAGGATCAGGCTATTTTTCAGATCTCATGGACTCTTCTTAATAACTATAATAAAAAGCATCCAATATGCTAGGGTTCAAATGTATTATGTATAGATCATGTCATGTTTTTATAGGTGGATTTGATTGCCTGTTTATGCTTCTCTGCAGTCTGCATTCAAAGTTCAGATACTCTGTTTCACTTTGAGTGCTTCCTATAGGGAAGGACATTGCAAATAGGTTAGCCATAATCTTCACAAGCGGTGCTAGTGTCTGTTTTAGGGGACAGCAGGGTTCCTCTGACAGCCTGTCAGCACAACTGGTTTGCCCGCCACAACTCCCCTTTCTTGCCGTTGTGCGTTACTGGAGGTATTTAATCCCTTTTTTCTCTAAGAATGTCCTTCAGCCCACAACTAATCATAAGATCTTTTCAGACTACAATTTATTTATGCCGAACATAAGGAAAATTGAAACAAAAGCAGTTGTAAAAAAGGGCATGTTAGAAATAGAAGCTAAGGTTATAGATGATATTTTAACCAGAAGACCTTTTATGTAGCCTAAGAAAAAGCACTAAAAGAAAAGTGCAGGGAATAAGAAAAGAAAGAATAAGGTCTAGAGAATGAGGTTGTGAAAGCCGGAAGAGAAAGGGGAAGAAGTGGAGAAGCTGACAACAAGGAAAAGAGCAAGAAAGTGTGCACAAAAGGGAATGTGAATGAGAAGGAAAGAGCAAAGGAAAGAAACAAGTAACAACTAAAAAAAAAATGTGTAAGAGTATGGCAAGAAAAGTGTAAATTAGATTATGATCCTAACGGCAATTGTCTTCATACCTACAGGTCCTATAGCGGCCTTCAGGGGCACTGGCCTGCTGCTCTGGCCCCAGCCAGGAAGAGCGCGGGTCCAGGCGCGGGGGCTGCGCAGGCACGTGCGGGGGACCGGGGGCAAGGAGCCTCCGCTCCACCCCATCCCTCCGCACACTGCCTGTCACACGTCAGCTGATGCATACGGACATTTACTACTGATGTGAGAGCCCTAGAAATAAGCTATCACAATGGCTTTTCTGTGGAAATCGTCAATCACCATGAGAAGAGGGTTTCGGCGTGTGTCTCCATGGCTCTGGCCTGTCTGCTCGCTGTAAAGCAAGGAGGGCAGAAATGTGTGACTTTTGTGGTGATTTATCCCCGGGGATAGACCACTTATGCATTAATTTAAGATATATAGGATCTCTAGGCCTAGTGCTGACCTTCATATGTTTAGATGAATTTAACTCATAGCAAAGATATGTCTTTAACGTCACTTAATTCTGCAGTGGGGATACTGAATCCAAAGTCAAGGCCCCATGGATCAGTGGACTAACTTATTCTACTCTGGCAGTCACTCTAAAAATCCATATTTTCTGAGATCTATTATTTCACTAATGTATTCAGATTTGTTTTGGAAACATTTGGAAGGGTCCTTCCCTATTAGAAAATCTCATTTTCTTCCCCACAGATGGGATCAGTTGTTTCCTTAGTAAGACAATAAAAACCCAATTTTTGCTTTAACAGCGTAAGCACTCTATCTAAACTTCAGCTTTTTCACCACTTTATTAGTGAAGCTAAAACATTTTGCAGAAAGAAAGCAAAAGCTTACTAGGCTATTCATTTTCCCTCCAGAGAAAAAGGTGCTCCATTCTATGGGATTTGCATCTTTCTGAATTTTAAACAATTTAACAATGCGTACAATGGTATCACCATCTTCACTGTATACTCTGATGATGATGGAGTTCTATCAATAATGTAACAGGCAAATTGCCTTTACTTTTGTGTCAACTTCAACAGAAATATTAAAAAACAAAACAGACCAACACCTTTTCTTTCCATTTTTATTCTGAAAATGTTCTAAAAGATCAGTTCACACCAAAGTAAATCACCATTTGTACAGGTTTTGGTATTTTTGCAAGCCATACAATGACTGGGCTTCCTTAAATGGTGATTTTGACATTATGCAAGGAAGGAGCATTCTTATGCTAATGAACAAATCTAAGCCATTCACAAAAGAAAGCCCCTTGCATAGTGCAAAAGTTGAGTTGCTAACGGATTGAAGGAGAGGAGGAAAAATAGCTGATTTAAAACTAGTTTTGCCATTCTAAGCTTTTATGAGGCTTTGTCTTGATTTTACCTTCCTTTTAAGCAAAAATGTTTACTTTAGAAGATACTAAATGACAGTTTATGCAAGAAGGCTCCTTGTGGTAAGTATGACTATCAAGTATAAATATTTGGAGAAATAATAATTACTTGAGTCATGGGACAACATGAAACCAACTTTCATTGTGCAGAGGTCTCATTTAATATGATGGTTGGCTTTAAGCGCATTTGTGAATCATGTTTTACCCTTATGGGAAAGAAGACTTTTTTTTTTTTATCAACAGGACTAGAAGAAATCATAATGACTTATAACAGTAAATCAGAAATCTGCAAAAAGGTTTTTGAGGTACTAACTAGGTTTATTATGAGAATCCTTCACCACACACTCTTCACTATCATAATATTTTTTTCTATTAGGTTTAGGGTACAGAAGCTCTAACATATGAGAGAAAGATATCCTGTATTTATCTCAATTGAGTGGTGTGGAAAAAATCTATTTTTCAATTAATAAAATGATAATTCTATCAATAAAAATATAGAAAAATATAGGAAGAAAGTATAAATTAGATGAAGGTTCATCCTCACAACAATTCACCCTATACACTAGTCCAACAGAAGACCTCTACATCACTTCCTTCCCACCTAAAGCCTAATCGGAGGGGTTTAATGGTTATTTGTGCTTTTTAGACGTTGTGTTGTCCTTCTGTACATGGTAAATTTCAAGCCTTGATACTAATTGGGGAACTAGAGGATTCTTAATACAAGGCCAGATCAACTTTATATTCATGGCAGAGGGAGTTGGAACTAGATGATCTTTAAGGTCCCTTCCAACCCAGACCAGTCTATGATTCTATGATTCTAATTTTTAAAGTGCAAATAACTGCTATAAAAATAAGACAAAAGTTGATATTCACAGATTCACAGATTCACATATTGGTAGGGGTTGGAAGGCACCTCTAGAGATCATCTAGTCCAACCCCCCTGCTAGAGCAGGATCACCCAGAACAGGTTGCACAGGATCACGTCCAGGCTGATTTCGAATATCTCCAGAGGAGATTCCACAACCTCTCTGGGCAGCCTGTTCCAGTGCTCTGTCACCCTCAAGGTGAAGAAGTGTTTTCTCATGTTCAGATGGAACTTCCTGTGTTGCAGTTTGTGCCCATTGCCCCTTGTCCTGTCACTGGGCACCACTGAAAAGAGTCTGGCCCCATCCTCTTGACACCCACCCTTTAGATATTTATAAGTGTTGATGAGATCCCCTCTCAGTCTTCTCTCCTCCAGGCTAAACAGACCCAGCTCTCTCAGCCTTTCTTCATACAAGAGATGCTCCAGTCCCCTCATCATTTTTGTAGCCCTCCGCTGGACTCTCTCTAGCAGTTCCCTGTCTTTCTTGAACTGGGGACCCCAGAACGGGACACAGTACTGCAGGTGTGGCCTCACCAGGGCAGAGCAGAGGGGGAGGATAACCTCCCTCGACCTGCTGGCCACGGTCTTCTGAATGCACCCCAGGACACCATTGGCCTTCTTGGCAACAAGGGCACATTGCTGGCTCATGGAGAGCTTGTTGTCCACCAGGACTCCCAGGTCCTTCTCTGCAGTGCTGCTCCCTGCAGGTCAGCCCCTAACCTCTACTGGTACCTGGGGTTGTTCTTCCCTAGGTGCAGGACCCTACATTTGCCCTTACTGAATTTCATATGGTTCCTCTTTGCCCAATTCTCTAGTCTGTCAAGATCTCCCTGAATGGCAGCACAGCGTTCCGGTGTGTCGGCCATTCCTCCCAGTTTTTTATCATTAGCAAATTTTCTGAGGGTACACTCTGTCCCCTTGTCCAGGTCATTGATGAATATGTTGAATAAGACCTGACCAAGCACTGACCCTTGAGGCACACCACTACCTATGGGCCTCCAACTAGACTCCCAATAACCTTGTAATATATGTTGTATTGTAGAACTTTCTCCTTGTCTTCTTCCCCATTTTTGATCTGAACTAAATGTGATTGTTCAATTGCAACAAAGTCCCTGACATATATTCAGCAGCAACTTGGTCATTCAAGAGGGACTTTACAATTAAGTCATCAAATTAAATTATGGGCCCAACACTGCTCCCATTGAAATGAGTGACAAGAGTATATCTGACATTAATGAGAGCAGGTTCTCAACCTGTAACTTTCACAAAGGAAATAATATCTTTAAAAATAACAGACGCACAGGTACCTAAGCTTTTACAGCACAGTTTAACATTACATTACATTATGTACAATTTTTGAAGTTGGAAAGGTGATAAAGTGACAATAGCAACGGCTATGAAGATGGCACATCTGAGGCACATCTGATTCCTGCTACAACTAATTTTCAGACAAAGAGAGACAAGCTAAAATATATAGTAAGACACTTCAGAAGAAAAAAAAAAAAAATAAAAACATAGAGGCTAAAAGAGATGGCATCTATACCTCATACACAAGACACAGCACATATTTACACAGTCAAATCCTGCTCACCCACTACTTCAGTAGTCCCACTGAAGTTAATAGCATTAATCATGTAAAGATGAGAGCAATTTCATGCTATACATAAACAGGTATAAAAGCTTATAACTGATTTGACATTTATCCTTGGCAGGGAGGATGAGGGAAGGAAGGATATCTCTTATCAGACCCGGGCAAGGCTTTAATTCCTGAAGAGAAACTCCATGAAATCCACCAAGAACTTAATTTATTTGGGCCTAATTAATACTAGAGTTGCTTTAATTCATAATCAGTAACAGTGGAAAACCCTGAATTCAACAAACTCCATGTTTCTCTGCAGTGCTCTTCAATTGATTTAGGGCCAAAGTCTGAAACATTCAAGACCACAACAGGTATCACGAGCACTAAGAACACTACCTGAAACTGCTCCAAAGTCTTTGGATCCAATGCATTGTAAAACAATGATAACTGATGTTATCATTGGAGTTGTATGTGTAGTATATGTGTAAGGGAGAGAGTTGGAGTATTTTATATGTGAAAGAGTTGAGCATGTTGTCTTTGTGCAAAGCAGATCTAAGCTTACATAGATTCCATATTGTAGTTTATTTTCTTCATCAACATGCAGGAATTCTGTGTAACTATTTTATGGGGAAATTATTAAACCAGGCAATATTAGTGGTTTTTTTAACAGAGGATTTATAATCTGTTTTAATATTTAGTGAGTAGCTCGGAGAACAATCTTTTTATTTATTCATATATATATTTATACACACATGCACACATGTAGCAAGGCTTTTCGTTCAGGTTGAAGAAATGCACAATGAGGAACCTCTAGGTGAAGCATCTAGCCACAGTTTCTCAGACTGCAGTATACTGAACTTCGGGTGAACAGTTATATGCCTTCTCCTGCTCCTGTACATAGATGAATGGGACTGCTGCTGCTGCTGCCACCACTTCTACTCCACGAAGTCTGCAGACTCCTGACCTAAATTATGCACCATATTCAATTCATGCCAGCCCAGATATTTTCCTTAACCGGTCCAGTGTTTGTAGCAGCCCCATGTTTATGCTAGCTGAAACAGGTTCAGCAGACTTTAAAAAATAAATAAGAAAATGAAAATTTAAGGGAGTTTTGCATAGTATTTTGGGGAGCAAAGGTGAAATCTTGGGTGTATTCAGTCAACAACAAAACTCATAGTGGTACTAATGATGCCAGAACACATCCGTATAAGGAGTATTCCTGTTTGTACAGAGAGGGTTGGTGTTCAAAAGAAAGCTTGAGTAGCTGAATGCCAAGAAAGACTTAGAATAGAAGCTACTTTAAAAATATTTTTGCTCACAGGCTCAAAACCCCACTACAGTCAACTGAAGGAAAGAACAAATAGGCCATCCATGGACAAAATTAACTGAGATCTGAGCCATTTTATTCTAGATGAGAGCTAAAACTTACCCTGCACTTTCCATTAGTAACCTCTGCCTCCTTGAGCTTACAGAAAAAAGAAAACCAGGCAGCATACACTGGCAAGACAAATATTGATTCACTGTTATAAACAAAGCTTACTGCCAGTATAATTTTTCCATTGTAGTAAAGATGCTCTTTTTATCACTAATTTTGGCAATGTTAGGTAAGTATTTAGCATCAGTACCAAAGCAGGCACCCGCTGTTTCTTTTCTAAGCATCATGGAAGAAGAGAATAGTACAGTTTGGGTATCCAAACCCAGAGATTTAGCCACTGGGGGAAAGGCCTGAAAGTTGATAGAAAGCTGGCACCAGCACACTATGCCAGTCCTTGACTCAGTCATCAGGAACTTCTGAGTAGTCACTTGCACACTACTTCTGCCTGTGGGTCCAAATCCAGTGGGGAGAATGCCAGATCCAGTCTCAGAGCTCTTTAGGCAACTAGACCCGTATTTTTAATGCAAGTCCTGATTTATTACCACAATTCTACCTGAGTTTCTGACATAGCTTTGGGATGAGAACTGGCTCTTAGTTTTCTGGTTTACAAAAAACAACAGATGAAAGTAGAGCATAGTTGAATACATAAATATGCCTAGAGTGCATTTCTAGTATCCTTTCTAAGGTATTTTTTTCATGGAAAATGAGCGTTCTTTTGAAATAGTGCTGAACTAGCAAAAAAGTAAAAGCTGCAGGCTGGAAAACTAGGAAGCCAAGAGCAGCACAACCACCCAACCAGTTACGCTCTTTTCTTACAACAAGAGCACAATATAGATTTGATGGGAAGGGATAAATGCATGACTAGGAATAAGAAGTTTCTTGGCTATTATGGGTCTATTCAGTTAAGAAAGTATTTATTGATGTTCCATGGGGGAAGCTTCATGGGACTTTTTTTTCTTCTCAAAGACACCAATTACAATTTTTGCTGTTCTAATTATTATGATTTAGTAGAAACTGTCAAAATGCTCAGCAAGACACAAAACCCAGATGGAACATACACGTTGCCTTAAACCCCCTAAAATCTAAATGAGACAAGCAATGCAGTCCAGACACATAATGTACTAGCTCAGCACCAAAAGGCATTAAGGTCAAACGTTACAGTGCCTTTTGTTTGTTTGTTTTTAAAACAGCATTTATAAGGTTTATTAGCACTGAAAAGCAGTTACCCTATCACTTATATGATTTATACTTCACATACACAATATGCAACAAAGGTATAAAATGCTTCGGATGGAGATGTATGTGTAGTAAGCAACAAAATACCTCATTCATCTTAACTGTATGACCACAATAAGGATCCATTTCCCAAATTTCAGCCTTCACATCTGTACTGTTTTTAAGCTATGTTTTACAAACACAGGAAACACAAACATTAATAGGGAAAATAAAAATATAACAAGCATACAAAAAAAAGAATCATTTTCCAGTTATTGGGATTTTCTCTTTTTTATCTTTTTTTCCTTCCAGGACTATTTTTAGTATTACTTCTTTTTCTTTCTTTCTTTCTTTTTCTTTCTTCTTCTTTTTTTTTCTTTTTTCTTTTTTTTTTTTTAGCCCAAAGTAAATATCTGCTCATTTTTTAATCATTTATGCATATATTTCACAGTAAGCCCTGAAAATGTTGTTTTAATAGACACATCAAACATCTAACTAACAGCAGAAATCAAGCCTGTGCAATCTATAAACGTGCCATTTCAGTTAACACAAACATAGCAAAAACTATGGGATAAGCATGTGTAACTGTAACAGTAAAGCTCAAGGACGCTTACATGATAAGGCAAGCTCGAGGTTTGCTTTGATCCATAAGAGATGAGTTGTAAAAAGCACTTCTGTTCACTTCTGTTCCACTGCTCAGGAATGAAGAATTCCTTTTGCTGCATTATGCATAACATCATTACAGACAAGGTACAAGTCAAGAGCAAGTGGTTCAGATATCCTACTAGCATACTAAAATAGCAGTGGGACTATAAAATGATTTAGGTACTATATTACACAGGTCTTCTTTAAATACCACTTATGCCGTCACATTTGCCAGGAATCTTTCTTTTTAAGTGTTCTAAATGTAAAGTTTCTGGTATCTGTTCCCTGGAGGCAACTTCAACTAGAATAGGCAGGTTGGTACAGCAGATGGCTATCTATTCCTTACAAACTAAGTCTGATGTACTGTGTAGTGATAAAAAGCCCCTTATCAGTTTGGATTCCAACCTAAAGGCAACTGCTGTCCAGATCTTACAGTGAAAGATAATGTGGTGTAATTAAAGCTCATGACCTGCAGATACAGCGTGCCAAACATCACTTGCTTTAGTCAGGACTGGAAATTTTGGTTGTAAATTTACTGTGAAGATTTTTCTAATCTATAAGAAGAAGAAATCCTGCGTAGGCCTTTCCCTTTCCTTTTAACATTCACAGCCTCCCTCTCCTGCTTCCCCCCCCCCCCGCCTTCTTTTCCCTTCTCATACAAGCTGCAAGCCACATTTAAAACACTTCATGAACACAGCCTATATATAACAGTTGTGCTTTTTCGCATCCGCTTGCAAACTTTCCCAAATTTATTCTAGGCACTTGAAGAATGACAGTTCAAACATTCAGTAGAGATTTACTCAATTTTAGCAATAAAATTTTAAATCCAATTTCCACTTAGCATGCCAAAGCTTCACACATTTTTAATGTGCAATTGAACTGGGTGCACTGGTAAATTAAACTGCGATTGGGAATGTTCTCAGACACTGGGACAGAGTTGCCTCTGGGTGTATCTCTGATATAGCATTTTAGTTCAGATCAGGAGGCACTACTGAAGCAAATCTCCCAGTAGTTTCTACTTCCTGCACTTTGGTTCACATCACATTTGGAATGTGCAAAATGAATTCCTTTCAGATAAAAATAAACCTGGAGAAGCAGTCTCAGAGGGCATCTGATGCACTTTGACTGCTAACGGACATTCAGTCCACAGGAGCAGGCTAGAGCTAGGTAACAGTAAAACCCTCTGAAATACAAAGAATGTGAATGTCAGTGTGGATGTGATCCTCAACACCAGATGTTTTCTTCCAAAAATCTGTTCTTATTGGGCCTTTTCCCTAATATAGACATTCCCTAAATTGTCAAACCATTTCCTGGCACACTTTTGGCACACATGCCGTCCAGCGCACTCTCAAAAATTTCCCAAACCAGCTCGGGAGTATAAATATTCCCAAGATCATTTCCAACAGGCACTTTTTCATGCAGCCACCTAATTTCAGCGGATGATGGAATTTATTAGCAGGAACGCTGTCTGTTCCCTAGTCCAGCAGTCAGAGCCTGGGAACATTTTCAGGCACTCTTAATTCGTTGGTATAGTGGTCCCACACCTACAACGCAGCTGACGGTCTCCTGTGCAGAGACCAAAGAGCGAAGACTTTCCTCTTTCTCAGGTCCTCCAGGCAAGGGTGAGGGTGGCTGCTGCAACAAAGTAAAAAAGAGCCGTGGGTAGAGCACCTCATGTCATATTCAGTTCTTTTTTCTGTGTTTCTGTGATTCATATCCACACAAAGGCTGACAACCTTATAGCTGTTAGCGACTCTATTAATTGCTGTGACAGAGATCAGTTCAGTCCATCCAAATATTTTGACTCTACCTAACAGTATGCGATCCAGAGTTACAAAATGAAGAATGCAACCAAGCTGCCATACACAAGAGCTCAGGGATTTTCAAATTGGACTTAAAGTTATCTGTACCCTCAGAGTCCTGTATGGACTCATCGTACAGCCCATGTGTCAGAAACAGTACAAAGTTTTCAGTACACAGAATTGCAAGACTATCAAAGATCTACCCAGTCTCAATGGTCTTTCCATCGCAATCATAAAAATAAAATCTTTCCATTTGCATAGGCCTTCTTGGAAAGGTCAGAGCTACGTGGCTCTGTTAACACCCAGTGAAAATCTCCCCAGCTGGTAAAACTCATCTATATCCACACTTTAAGACTATCTCCATGCTGCCGAGGTCTGTTCTTGTTATGCTTCTCCTGACACCATCACGCATGGCATCCATCGCACAGTCCTTCACAGTGCTCTATTTAGCACTTCCTCAGCCTTCAGCTCAAAAGTGCAAAGCCTGCCCCATCTCAGCTTCATCACACAGCCCCACATCACCCCAAAGGCAGTGGTGGCGTGTCCCACATCAGGACAGCCTCCTGCCATCCACCCTGCTAGCACCACATTAGCATGCTCTCCCTGCCTTTGGGCTAAATATCTCAGGCATGGTCCCTTTGAGGTGGCACTGCAGACCTGCTTGTTTTGGCTGACATTTGAGACGGACAGAAAGAACAGGGTAGAACTGGGGCATGTGCTGTGAATCATGAGTCTGTGAGACCGTTACTTAGTTTTGTAGATTTAAATAACTGGCAGGGTTCTTGGGGTGGGGTGGGATTTGGTATGCTTTTTGAATCACATAAATAAAGTTTGTCAGCTTGACATAAGGGGACACTTTCAGCAACATCTGAGGGACTTGGGAGCACACGTCCTACTGACTTAATTAACAAAACACATTAAGAAAATCATGAAGGTGTTCCTTTCCAAACATTTAAACCCGGGTTGGAACATAGTTGGTTTTCATTTCATTATATAGCTGACATTTGTTCATCCTGTGAAAGATAATGTCAGCACTTAACTATCTGCTAGCTGGTTTTATAACTCTCTTAATAAATTATCCAGTCCCATCTTTTTCCTTTTTCTGTACTACCACTGTTACCAAAAATAGATTGCCATAGTCAGCTTATTTTTGGTACAAAGTACTTTGTAGTAGTAGTAGTAGTTATTTAATAATTAGTAATTATTTTCTCTATGTTCTGGCTGCTTCTTGATCTTTATGTTTTGATGCTGCTGCAGAAAAATCCTTGTGTACTGAGACTGTGGGGACTTATATATGTGTGCAGCCAGAAGAATCTGGCCCATAAGCAGGTCTTTTCTATTCAGCTCCTCACCTTACATGAAGGAATTCATTAAATTTCAAAAGAGAATAGGAAAACAAACTGGCTTCTCCAGAGAAGTAAACAGTACAATTACAAGAACTCTATTTCAAGCTAGACATAAAAAGCAATCACCTAGAACAATAAAAATCATACTCCTGATGACAGGAAACAATAGACTCCATATTGTGTGTATATACACACTCACTTGTGCCTTTTATAGACTGAGTAGAGTTCAGGACATGAGGCTGAAATTTAATGTGAAAGTTGTCATACCTGACTTCAAGGTCAGTATTATCTGTTTAATCTTCTGAAGTAGTGAAACAAAATCACATAAAACTATGTAACAGACTAAGGAAATGGAGGATGATGAGAACACCTCTCTTCAGGCATGTTATTTGGATACTATGTAGAAACATGGTTCTCCCTGGGATCCTCATCTCATCACAGGACACCGACCAATTCCTCCAGAGGGCAATTCAGAGCATAAGTCCAACCAAAGATCTGTCTGTCTGCAAAAACTGGGAGCATTTCTCACTTTCCAGGACTCTCAGATAGATCTATCTTGGGTGAAACAAAGATGGATACTGTTTTCCCCCCTTCCTGTGGGGCAGATCCTGAGGTGCTTTGACCTGCCCTTTGGTGGAGGCTCAGCCTTGCGGGGGAGACACCTCCAACCTCACAGAGGCCCCGGTTCGGCTCTCGGCTGAAAGCAGCGGAGACATGGATTTACGTGAGGGGTGAAATGCTCGCAACACCAGCACGATGTGGCATCTCTTGGTGCATCCGTGTGGCCATGTAGCCCCTCTGCCTGTCTCCACACGCCCCAGCCAGGCTCAAAGCAAACATGGAGTTATACCAAAATCAAGAGGAGAGACAAATTGTTAACAGACACCAGTGGGTCTGGGTCTGCTGCACATTACAGTCGCACACCTGTTTTGTTCGCTGTGGTAGCCAAGCTTAGATAGGACATAAGAGTATCCTAGACATGCTATTTCCATTTTCTGGCTCCAAGGATGCACTGTGTCCTGAGTTTTCCTGCAGAATTGTGCCAAGGGAAATTAGGAAGAACCTTTAGCTCGCAAAACAAAGTAGAGCGTTTACAGCTATTTTACATCTCTTGACAAACTACATTTGTTTATTTCTTCTGCCCTTATCTTCTCAAAGGTCAATCATTCCACTCAGCCAAAACTCCCTTAAACATACCTCAGTTTTATTCTCGGTGCGGACTGCAAGATTTCAAAGGTGCTGGAAAGGAGGCTTTGCTGCATAAAGATCTGTCTGAAACTCAGCAATTTCCATCCTCAGATTTTTATCAGTGTCCTTGGTTTTAGTTTCTAGGGGGTTGTCTCTTATGAAACTCGATTTGAGTTCCAGGCTCAAACAAACACAAATAACTCCAAATATAACACAATAAGAAAAAAAGCTGAACCTTGACATGTGAGATACACATAACCATAAATTAATCAAGATTCACCCAAAATTAGCCATAGGTTTGCTTGAAAGGTTCACAGCTTTAGTTAACCATTTGATAAACCTGGCTGAGGTTTCAGAATGCGTGGGTGCAGGCTTTATAATATGAGTTTTCACAGCTCAAGTCATCACCTGCACTCTGCATTTTGTACATGCATTACAAAACAAGCCCTGGTTGTTTTATACGGAGATAAGGCAGACACAGTCCCTTGGAGTTGAATTACATCTCTGAAGAAACATCCTGCTCACAGCATTTATATGCTCTTCTTAAAAGAATGTCTTGAATTTACAAAGAAATTCAAGCTCACTAGGTAGATCATAATTCTCAAGAACAGAGTGCATATTTGGACTGGCTTTTTAATATAAATATGCCAACTCTAGGGAAAGGAAATAGCAAGTTTTGAAACTAAAACCCACATCACAGATTTAATTTGACTGCAAATACTGTTAGATACAAAGTACACTTTCTAAAAGCATGATGATTTCAGTTAAGTCCTTACTTTAAATTTCATGTTCATTTTTCTAGAGAAAATTGTTTCATTTTCAGACTGAACTTGCTTTTGCAGCTGCTTTTATGCCTGAAGCTTTGTGTAATCTGGAGTTCCACTTATTGAAGGCGGATGTTCTCCCGAGATTGGTCTCTCTCAGTTCAACACAACACCCACTTGACATTTGCTGAGGACAAGAAATAAGGCAAAGGACATAATATGGTTAAAAGTCAAAAGCTATAAATACTTTCAGCCTTTGAAATATTCAGCATCTTAATATGGTTACATACAAAGTTCAAGTAAAAAGCACTCCAGGTTCATTTTTCATGCCGTTCCTAGTTTGTGCTCTAAACTAATATCGTATTCAGAGTTTGATTTGCTGATCATTTAATGTATTTATGAATAGAGATCAACATGAAAAGTGAAATCAGATTAATGTCTGCACAGTAATGTTAGGATTCTCTGCACTCAAAGTACTTCCTCACGTTGCTCAAAAAAAACACTCTCATAAATCTTTTATTTTTCTCACAAACTGAGATGGCTGTTAACCACTCACCAATGCTCAGATCTACAAACATCGTCAAACATCCAGCTCTTAATTAGGCTTCTAATTCCCACTAAAGTCAAAGGAATTTAAGAAACTGTAATTTTTAGGTACCTTAAGATCTTTCTTAATGCAAATTCTCAGTTATTGCATGAAGATAAGAAGAAAACCACTGCGTATGAGGTTGCTAGAGTTAAGCATTGAGGGAGAACCAAGGCGAAGTGTAAGAAAGTCATGGAGCATCGATGCATTGGCTTACGTTATCATTGTTTGCATAAGAATAATACTCCCCTTGCACACACACATATGCGATGTACAAAAAGTATGTGAAAGTTGGCCAGCAGTGTCTAATTAACCCAGCTCTCAATTTGATACCAATTTACCCTGATCCCACAGTGAAAGGGTCTTAGAGAAAGTGGCTAGACTGCAGATGCTTAAAGGCAGAGCTGGCTACACAGGGCAAATAACTAGGGAAATTCTCTTGGGCCCTAAGGGGAGAAAAGGATAGCACTCATCTAAATTAGGTAGAGGTGCAAGTCATGCAGCAGGTGGGCGTGAGGAGGGAGCGGCTCATGCCTAAATCTCTGCCTAAGAACCCAGCTGTCTACTGCCAGCACACTGCAAAGGTATTTAGGTACCTACCACCCCTTCCAAGAAATTCAACTGTGTCTAAATTGTATATCTCAGGTGCCTACGTGAACTTTTAGGTTCATGGGTGGCTTTCAAAATATAGCTCCTATTCTCTCTATTCTGTTGGGGGAAAAGATCTCCTTTGCTCTTATATGTTGTTGGAATTAATTCATGAATTCTGGTACAATGCTGTGAAAAACGGTGGACATTATTTTAAGGGTAAATAGAAGCATTATATTCTTTGTGGTGTTAAGCAAGTTGTGTAACTTTGTTGGACTTGTGCCAGAGCTAAGCTCCAGTAGTTTATGAAGGAGCACTGTTAGTTCTTGTAATGATAAATCAGGCTAAATGAAGGAAGCATTCCTATTTCTGGCAGGTACATTCCAACACTGGCTGCAATAAAATGAAATCAGCTACCTCTGTGCAGCCTCACCTTTGATAGTATCTGAAAAAATACCTTTTTTGTCAGCTACCGTACATGTCTTTTTCCCCGGGTAAGGGTCTCTCAAAGATTCCTGGAAAGTCTGGTCATGAAGTGACAGCCCAAAGCTATTTAATCCCTCCGTTTTCCTATTTAAGATTATACGTGCCATTTTTAATACCAGTGATAAAATCTTACTTTCAGTTAAGCTGTCCCCATTGTACTCAAGAGCTGAGCATTTAGCCACATAGTTTGTCTGGAGTGTTTGGCAGCAACATTGGTCTTGGAAAGACATTTTTTGACGGAAATATTTTAGCCATGATTTTTATTATGAAAACAAGCAAGTGTCTCTCACTGACAGCTGTGCTAGGGAAAAAAAAAAAAAAAAAAAAAAAAAAAAAAAAGCAAATTAGGATGGAGAAGGTAAAAGGAAGTACTCATCCAGTGTATGGCTGAGCAGCATAGACCCAGAAGGCTGAATCTCTGAGCAGCTGTTTTAGGAAGCAGAAAATTCCTGGGTTTGCTAATAGGAACTCAGTTCCAGTTCCTTTAAGTGTAGAGAGCCTTACTTCAGTTGGTCTGTCAGTGTAGCAAATTCAATAGCATACTCACAGCAGGTCAAATTGACATAATGTTAAAACACTGGTCACTCAACTGTGCTAAGACTCCCAGTGCTATTGACACTTCCTGAGATGACCTGGTGCTTGCATACCAGCAAGTGACACATTTTTACAATAAGTCTCCAATATAAAGGGCTTTTGTAGGGGAAAAAAGCTAATTAGTTACCACAGCAGAGCAGTAGGAGGAATAGAATTCATTGTTTCTGAGAGACCACAAAAGTGCCTGTACGGCTTTTTTTGTTGTTGTTTTTAATGTATCTATATTGAAACAATTTTTTCTCAGTCTGGGTATGTGCAGCCTAAACCATAATAATTTTACTCTACTGAGAGGCAGCATCATCTGGGGAGGGGTAAAGAACTGTAGAAAAGCTAAGTCATTTTCTATGTCCGGTTTTTCCACTTAAAAGCTTGACAGTGCCCCCTTTTCATCAGACTTTGTTTATTTGTTTGCTTTTAATTTCAAAGGCTTTTTAACAGATTTGGACAGAAAAGTGAAAACAGCAAGGGTTTGCTAATTGTAATCGTTTGCAATCAAATTTATGACATTTATAAATATAGATGCATGGATTAAAATTCCTAGACAATGGAATATTGTTATTGGCCAACATCCTAGGCTGCATACCTGGTATGCTGAGGTATAATCAAGCATAGGGTATGGTTTTATGTGTGAAAGCAATGCTTGACTGGATTTAAATGGTTTTGATTGGAGCCGATATGATGCATAGTTGGACATAATGTTCATAATTGCCTATTTTTCTTGGCAAACAACAAGGTGCTTGATGACTGCTTTCTGAAATGTTCACATCTATTTCTTTGTGAAGTGTACCACAATTTAACGGTAATTCTAAACAAGCTTGTGTTGTAGTCCTCTGACTTTGAGAGAATGCACTCCTTATTGACTTAAATTCCTCATTACAGCAGAATTGCGATATCTCCTTTGTCAAGGTTGAATCTTGATCTGGTTTTAATGACAAGTCCCACAAACACCTTTGCTCTTTCTCTTGTATTTTCTTCCTTTTCCTACAGACATCTTAATAACCCTCACCAAAATTCAGTCAAATCTGCAAGCAGTCTAGCATGTGTTCCTCAGAAAGACTAATTTTATCTTTTTTCATTAGTGTTTGACACAATCCAGAGGAGGTGTTTTGAGATAGGCGTCACAGAGCTTTAATGATTCTAGCCACCTTGACACAAACGTGCCCATACAGACACATTTTTCCTCCCCAAGGCACAGCTCTGCCTCAGAAAGGCATATGTTCACTACCTTACTTGCAAAATGTCTTTCTGGGTTTAATGCATGAACATTTTCCAGACTGGAATTAAGAGAAGGACAGCCCCGGTCCACTCTGAGCAGGGCTCCTACCATTGCCATAACCCTATAGAATGACTTACAGGCCCTTACCAAATGCTGGGGCATTCAGGAAGCCTTGCCTGTTCTGTTTTATTTTGTTTTTCTTACAGAATGATTTAAGGTCTTTATTGTGTTTATCTACAGTTGCCTCCTGGGATGTACCTCACCATATTCTGATGATTCCTCAGTCATATAAATCTGCCGCCTGTAAGATTGTGCAATGACTGCAATCAGGATACATGCTCAGGTTTTTTTCCCCAATCCTCTCTGCTAGCATCTTTCAGCACTATTTGCTCGGTCCCTCTTTTAGCTGCCCTCTATTTCACTTTGTCCTCACTCGATGCCAGCCTGCTTTCTTGATCCCTTGCTCCAGCTTCTTCTCTCAGGACTGAAGCAAGAGCTTAGCAATTGGCCCACCCAAACCCATACAATTCATGTATTTTCACCTGAGTCTGGACAAATCACAGTAGTTTCCAGATGAGATAGCATTTCATATTCTTACGTAGAACTCTGAAGTGGCTTGTGCACATAGTCATCTCAGTTGATCTCTGCTATAAATACAAGAGACCTAACTGTTGCAGATGGTGGAAAGGCTGCAACACTGGAAGGGATTGCCCATGTGCAAAGTGGCTTGAAGAGGTGGAAAAGTTCCATTCAGGATTTGATAGGACCTCGGCACTGAAAAATCAGATGCTACACACCTATTATGCTTCTTATAATAGGTAGGCAGAAACTCCACACCTCTCCCTATCCTCATAACTTCGAAGTTGCCACTTCCAGGCCAGTGTGGCAGAGGGAAATGATAATTTTCTCATGTTTGATACAAGAGAAAAGCAATGTGGAAAGCTGATAGGTAAAACTGCCCCTTGAATGGAACTAAAGAGCGTGCCCACCTGGAAAACCAAATCTCTTGTTCTAGTGACAGAGAATGAGCAATCCCGTGGTCCATCCCCTTAATGAGGCAATCAGTTTGAGCATCAGAGGAAGCCAAACATTCCTCCAAGAAAAGGTCATTAAAATCCTAGTGCTCCAGCACAGAGACTTCCTGAAGACTGTGCCCTAATGCAGGGGAAGAAAGCAGACTGTGAATATGTGGCATAAAAAGCCTCAGCCTAAAATGATGCGGGAGGGACCATTAAGCTCCTGAAAAGATGGCAGCCAAAAGTAAGTGTTTTTCCTGGACCATTGCCTGCTCGTGAAGAGCCGGGAGGTGTGGCTGGCTGGGGTGCTTGAGCCATAGACTGGGTCCCTCTGTATTTCTCAACAAATAAAGTAACTTTCACACAGCCCAAAATGAGGAGCTAGCAGAAGGAAATGCCTTTTTCATCTCCACAATATTCTTCTTTGCTTTCTTTGTAATTAGGCCATCTGTAGGGTAAGAGCAGAGAAGTCCCTGTTGTGTGGGGAGGAACTGCTTCTTCAGGTAGCAGCATGCTGGTGCCCCAGATGTCATCCAGAGTACTTAGAGCATGCATTTAGCTTTGACAGACTTGCTGCATTTGTGATATATTCTCCAGTAGAGCTGGGGGGGAGTAAAGAGTTCCCTAAAACTATCTAGTAATGTCATTTCTAATCATATAGCCAGAGAAACTTCATGAAATGTATTTACTTATGGTAAAGCTGAAATTCGTCTAATTTAGCATTTAGAAGACATGGACTTCACAGTCTTTTCACTGCAGCTTGGGATTTGGGTGATCTGAGACAGCTCTGCCCCAGCAGGCCCTACAAGCAATAAACAGACATTCCCCCACTCATTTGTCAGATTTTTAGCGCATGATAAATTAAAGCACTGAGAAAAGAAGCTGGAGTCTGCTGGTTCTCTGTGAGTGCTGGAATGCTTGGGATTTGCTGATGGTTTTAAACCTGCTTTATTAAAGAGGGATAAGAGGCTGTGCAGATACACTTGTTCCAGTTTGGTAAAGTCAGTTGCAAATCAGATGGTTCAAAGCTAAATAAGAGCATCTACATGAGTTTAGCACTGATTTAAGTGAATTTGTTTAATGAAAAAGTACAGGTTTACATAAAGATGAGATTTCACCTTTCCTGCTCCCTGACATCTGTGCTCAATCCTGCTTTATGTGAAAAAGCCAAACGAGGAGAAGGGGAGAAATGTCTTTGAGATAATCTCATTGAAAAGAACGAAAACAAACGCGTGCCTTGCCTACTCCAGCTGCTCTCCACCCCAGGAGTAACAGTTTGAAGTGAGCTTATGTATAAACAATAAACAAGCTATTCCTGGAGCATTCGCTTTGAGCTAAGACTGTGTGTAAGGTATTGGGTTTGGAAGTGCTGTCAAAGTATCTACTTTTTAAAATTAGACTTTGCATCTCAGGTTCATTAAGATAGCCTTGAGCAACAGTCTTTTATTCAATGCTTCTTTTAAGCTATGAAGTGTGAATTTTATGAGTAAAAATAACTTAAGTAAGGAATGGAATGTCTAAAATGGAGGAATTAACCACAGTGATATTTATGCAGCCTAGCAATGGATTTCAAGACACTTCTTTAACTCCTTTCTTCCTGTGGTAATCTCTCCTTCCTGTTTGCATACTCTGTTCGAAAGCTTAAAATTAATGCTTCAAAATGGGAAAAGGATAAAACATGATCTGTAGTGCTGGTGCACATCTCTGGAGGATCTTTTGGCAATTTGTCATGCCATTTTTTCTGCGCAGGGAAGACAAATCTACCATCCTGTACAGAGTTTGAGAAATGTATTTGAGAGGATTTTATTTTCTCCTCCCTTCTCCAAGTCAGCTTGAAATCAATCACTTGGACAAGATGCAAATTATTAATCTTGAGTCAGGCTTGTCACAAATACTAACCTTGTAGCATAGATGTGTGTGGTAATAGCATATCATACTGTTCCTGAGAGCAATTGATGATGATATCATTAGCCAAGGTTTTCCATGGATAGTTATGAACAAGTACTGTCTGTATACAATTCAACAGAAACCCCGGGGTGGGGGGAAGCATAAACCTTAAAGCAACAAAAGCAGAATAAATACCTCAGTGAATTTCTTGAAGCATTAGCAACTTGACAGCATCTACTCATTCACAACAAAGCCAGGGCAAGCTCAATGCTTTCTGCTGCTGTACTAAATAAAAAGTTGATGCTAAGTCTCAATACTTAAGAACAAATGACAACCCTTTAGAAAGTGCTGTAGTTCTAAAATGTCAAAAAAAATGAAAGTGATTTTCAAAGCACATTGCATAGTGTTTTCTTTTAAGGGAACATGATCCCTGGTGCCTTTAATAAAAAGCTGGGTAACAATTCCTCTTTAATTCCCTGTGATTTCACCCTAGAAATGACGGCTCTACTTCATTCATCTGCCATTGCTTCTAACCACAAACATTTTAACTTATAAAAAAGGGACAAATCAAATTGACAAATCATTTCAAAACATTTCTGGAAGGTGAGAAGAAATAAATGGAGAGAGAAATGTTCAGCTTTGAAGTATCTACCTCATCTTTTTATATCTTAATTTTAAAGGCTACACACCAATACTAATTTTCACAAAATAGCACTCACTTCATGAATGATCTTACTGTAAACAACCAATCTTTCAATAGAAGAACTGTTCAAAATGGTAGAATCAGCCTCCAACATTTCTAGAATTGTCTTTAATTTCTCTTTCAGACAATCAAGTAATTTCAGATAACTAGCACTTTGATATTTGTCTCCTGTGTTGTTTGCCTTCTTAATTAAAGAGCAGAATATATTGGCATTCTAGAGTCAAAGAAACGCTTCTTAAATGAATCATCCTATTTAATAAAATGTCCCCTTGCAAACACTGTTTTCCTTGATAAGTACATGCACAAATAAAAGAATGGAAAAGGGTAATTGTTTGGTTGAGATGTAAGGGCACACAAAGTGGTTAGCACTAAATAACCTGGTCAGCAGCCCAACTAATCTGCTGCGGTTTGTTTTCACAGCTTTGCTCTGAACATCAGTGCTGATGGCCTGACACTCCCTGCAGAGCCTGAGAGCGAATGGTAAGTCAAGATACCAGCCGTGCAATGCTTCACCTGCGATGCCAGAGATTTGGAGGAGGGAGAATAACAGTTTGTAAAAACACTCATAAACTTCACTGGATTTTTCTTACTGTCTTTCTATCTATTTTTTTTGCCCCGCAAACTTCCTGTCTAAGCTGCCAAATACATTGTAAGGTCATTTAATGAAGTAGAATGTTTATTATTATTATTATTATTATTCTTTTTCTAATTTTAAATCAAGCCTGACTTTTTTTTTTATTTATTTCAATTCTGGAATGGTAATGTGACAGATGAAGGGAATCCAATTGCTCTCCAGGGGACTACACACCACAGAAGATCACTAAAGGGTCTGCATTACCCATTCCAAAACCTGCTTATGCAACACTTCCACTCCAGCCAGCATCTGCCTTGTAAAGGCAGCAAGATCCAGGAAAGTCAGCGTGCTCACAAATCAGCCTCGACTTCAGTGAGACTGAGCTCATTTTCTGAGCCACAAGATGCAAGAATGAACTCTGCAGAACCCTACTGCAGAGCTGATCCTGCCTTTGTCCTCTCTTTGCTGCTTGGTGAGGTAAAAGCAGCCAAATTGCCTGAGTGAGGTTTCACAATCTGTTCAAAGCAAAAGATTATCTGATAAGAGCTTCCTACCTAATTATTCTCTCAGGCCTGACCCTGTTTGGTGCTGGGTGTTTCCTGCTAAGGTCCATCATCTTCCAGTGAAAGCACCGCTGCACGCTCGGGTAGGACCCTGTGCTACCGCTGAAGTCAAATGGGAGTTTTACTGCTGTGACAGATCTGTCCTCAGTATATGTATGGCTAGTTTAGACGGTTTCCTACTCAGCATGTGAGCTGTTATGAGTTATACTGACAGACCTAATCGTGCCCATTCATTGCCTATATTACCCTAAGAACAGCTGTAAAGGGGCAGGCAAAAAAATCTGGCTATTGCAGTATCTAATTTGACTGAGGCCAACAGCAGGTGCCTAGAGAACAGGAGTAGAATATGGTTATAGTTCCCCTATTTACTTTTTCATCTGCCATAAACTTGCAACAGAAAGCTTTCCTGTGCCAGACTCAGTAACTATGCATTGAATACTATGGGTATCTTTTTCCCTATGTCTAATTACTTTTCTGAACCCAGGTAAACTTTCAGTATCCACAACAACTTAAAGCGCAGAGTTCCACAGCTTGTCTACCGTGAAAGCAATCTCTCTTTTTGTTCATTTTCAACCTAGCCCCTGCCAGTTTCATTTGATTTCCCCTAGTTCTTGCATTAGGAGAAACAGCCATTAATTGCTTTCCAACAGAATTTTACTGGGCCACCATTTTTTTTCAGAAATCATTCATATCCCACTTAAATAATTTCTTTTTCAATCTGAAGAGTCCTAGTCTATGTAGTTCCCTGTTGCACTGAAGCCATTCCACACCTTTAATCATTGCTGTCATCCTTCCCTTTTCCATTTTCAGCTTTACTGTATCGTTTTTGACTTGCCAGTCAACTGCCCATTCACTCAGTTCAGTGAGATCCTTCTACAAAGACCTTTGCAGGAAGCTTCTTTTTCTTATTGCATGCGGTAACTTATGACTCGTAGCAAACTCTATCTTTCTGTTAGTTGCCCTCTGTCCAGATAATTTATGGCTATGTTGAAAGGTACATGATCTAGGAGAGACCCCTAAGGGTCTTCTTTTGATACATCCTCCCAGGGAGAAAACTGACGTTAATTCCCTACTCTTTGCTTCTCACTTTGTAAAGCAGAGCTTAGGTATTCATCTCATAGTTCCAAACTGCACCTGATGTCCTTTTAGGTGCCAAAAAAGTATTCACTACACTGCTCAACTGTGCAGTATCTAACACCAGTTTTGGATCTAATCCAAATTGCAACTGTAAATTCTGGGAGACATGTGATCATCTGAGTAATGAGCATCGCAATGGTTGCTTATGTGCTTTTGTTGCCATAACTTTAAACCTCCAACACGTAGAGTGGACAAAAGTATTTTTTTATGGTTAAACACAAGTCAACATGCCATAACAACGGTCTATTCATGACTCTGCTGCAGATTTGTGATGTGTAGCAAATGCTTTTGATACGTCTCTTGGCTTTAGGTCCCAATCATCTGCTCAGTACTTGTCATCCCTTTTAAATTTAAGGTTTTCAGGGCACGAGCTGTGTTTTGTTATGGCTGACAACCCGTACAGTGATTCTTGAGCTGTTGGCAATTCTTGGATGGGGCTTCAAGGTACTGTTGCAATAACAAACATAAATAATAATGTGTATTGGAAATGTAGGATTGCGAATGCCTTAGCATTGTTCAATGCTCTCTTTCATGATGCTTTCTGTCACCAAGATGGAGCTTGATTTCTCTCACAGATGTAGGCCTAGATAGAGATTAGACAGCGGGTTTTGCTAGTTCAGTTAGAAAGGAGTCCTGTCATGGCAGTCAGGCAAGCCTTCTGATCTAGGTACAGACTGAGTCTTCACTTTCCTGGGAAATACATCAGGATGGGATATTTAAGTCCTCTGCTTGTTTCCCTTGGGGCTTTATTTAACTCAGGAGGTAAGTAAGTCGGAATGATTAGGCAGGAGAATACAGACACTGCTGCAGTTACTTAACTGTTTGCACGTGCAAAGGAGGTGTATCTCTTCCTTAGCTATCATCTCCTTGTGCCACCCCCATCCCAGAAGGACTCTTAGTTCAGGAATCTGTATCTAAAATGGAGATATAGACAAATTAAAGAGAAGATTAAAATTTATGTAGGTATTTATTTCATCAACATCTGGATCAATTTATTTATTTAATGGTGGTAGACTAAGACCTCAACCAAAGTAAGCATCTAACTATTTGAGACCCAAGCCTGATGTCATCAACTAGACTTTCTGAAAGACGCACCCAATGTTCCTGGTAAGTGTCGCCAGACTCTTAAAATGAGGTACTTGATGATTCCACAGAAATTAGATTCTCCTTCACTGGCTAGGGCTCAGTGACTGCAATTTGAAAAGCTATGAACGGAATAGGAAAGTACAAATAAACCAGAGATGTTTGAAATTACATTTTTGAAGTTAGCACTTTTGTCTTAAAAAAGACAGGAAGCTTTTTGACAATATGATCATATCTCATTCAATCAGATTTTTAAATATATTAAACATATAACACATTAATTTTTAACTTTCTTATTTTTAATTCATTAAAATATTTCAGTTCTACAGAGCTGAAAAAATAATGCTTACAAGGAAACATGATTTGTAGGTTGGTAAAAGATGAACATTCGCATTCTTCTATTGTGAGAATTTCTACATGATCTCCTAAATTTCCTAATACACTGCAGTGGAATATCTTGTTCTCAGGTATGTTTTGTGACAGTTTAATAAGAGAGTGGAAGAAGCCATTTCTTGCTACAGTATTTCAGGAATAAGTAAGTTCACTCATGCAATGCTTAGAGCAGGGGCGAAAAAAGGATAATCTGTGTAAAAGGAGATCAGACATCCAGTGCTCATCCTGAAACTATTCCCTTTGTATTGAAGGCATGTAAGTGCTGATTTAATGAGCTCTGGGTAGAGGTGTTAGTTTGAACGAAGTGTTACTGCACAGAGGCTGCAAACAGTGTGCCATTAGCTGCAGTTTCTTGAGAGAAGCTGTTTGAAAAGTAAATAAAAAAGTTTATTCTAATGAGAGAGGTTCAGCATATGTGATCAAAAGATGCAAGTTTGACACTACATACTGAAAGTGAGACTTCGGTAGTACGAATATTCCATACATCAGAAATTCTAGTGGGTTCTGTCTCCATCTTATATGGAAACAATTATGAAATTCAGATATTTATAAATGAAACACACCAAACTGCAGTCTTCAGTATAATTTCTAGAGAAAATGAAATATCTTAATACTAAAGTGCTCCTACCCTGCTGTTTGGAGAAAATGGGATAAGAAGTTCCTACAGTGTCAGATGATTCCTGCTTTGTTGAACAATATTGAAATCAGCTTGATTTTCCATTGATGTTTTGTTTTTCTAATTCTACTTAAAAGAGTAAGTGCTGACAATGCAAATGCTGAGCTTATGGATAGAAGGGCTGAATTTACTGAATTGCAAAAAAACCTGGCTTCATACAGAGAATGGTTTGTTTGGGTTTTCTTTGTTATATTGGGGGGGGGGGGGTGTTCTGAATTTTGACTGGAAAATAAGGTTATGGTTTGGAGATATTGGGGTCCCATGAGTGTAATTCTGGCAACCAGTAACTGAATTTAAATAACCAGGCATGCAGCCTATATGGCTTAGCCATGATACTGTCACTATTCAAACAATTTAGATACTGTTTGGATCTACTTTCCTGTTTTCATCATGTTTTATGGAAGAAATTAGGGGACACAGAGCCTCCCCATTTCAAACTCTTCTGGTTTAATGTAGCTTTTCAGAAAAATAAGCTTCTGTATTCAAACAAGTTGTGGGGAGCAAGGAGAAAGACAGATAAAATTAGACCTTGGCTGGGTTTTGTTTCCCTGAGAAAGGAAGGGTGGCAGTGATTAAGAGCTAATCTGGGATTTCTCAGTGGAGTATTTATTTACCATAAATCTACTATCAGTTTTGAAAGCAAAAGTAAAAACCCTCAGCACATAAACAAAATATTTCAACATTAAGGAAAATTAATATATCACTTGCTAAGGAAATACACATACAGAGACACCATTTTTGAGATTCAGGCTTTCTGTCTCAAGCATAAGTGAGATATATTATTAGCTATCTGAAGCTTTAAAAGGGATAGGTAAAGGGAGAAGTTCCCTTTCCAGCCCTAAAAGTTAATGTGGTGTAAGAACAATTTCCATCTGCCAAAGGAAAAATCATTGGTTTCATACTTAAAAGTTACAACATTAAACTGCACTTGCTGAGTACGGTAGCCTAAGATCAGTCCCTAAGTGTCAACCATTGTGTAGACTGTCGCTGTAAAGCAATTTTTCAATCTTTCAATTAAGCGCACTGTATAATTTTATGGCTTCGGTCTGCGCACACGGTTCATGCACAACTGTGTTAAACAATGACAGGAGCAGCCTGGAATGAGGAAGAGACTACAGGGAGGATCCAGTTTGACAATGAAGCCGACATAGCAAAGGTAAAAGAGGCTTAACGGCTGACAGACACCCATGATTTTTAATTATCCTTTCCCACGTGCTGATTGTTGCAACCCATCTCGCCCCCACACCTCTCTTTTCTTTACCTTCATCTTCATCACATGCATGCCCCCCCTCCTCTGCACATCCTGAAATGCCCTCGCCTCTCTCTCCTTGCCTTTTCTTTGTCCTGTTTAACTGATCTCCACCTACCCAAACCCCTATCACACAAAAATAAAAATGCTTGGAACTCGCAGGGTGTTTCCTGACAGGCCGTTGCTCATTCCTCTCCTGTGACTCAACCTTTCTCATCCCCACTCTACCCCTGTGTGGTGAGCCCTTCGTTTGCATGCATACACCCTCACCCTACATTTCTTTTGTATTTTCAGGTGGCAAACTCCTCAAAGCAAAGACTATCATCTGCTCCTTCACTGTGCAATCAGACCTTTCCATGGATTAGTGTGTATTCAATACAAATATAAATTGCATACATTTTCAAAATTAATGAGAATAGCTAGCCGTAGTAGTACATAATGAAACTTATGGTATTTTTAGCAAATCTTCTTGGAGGAACATACCCATAATGAACAGCAGAGGATCACAGTGTTCTCGTCACTCAAGTGCGGTAGTACCTCTGGAAAACAAACGTATCAAAGCTGTAGCAGATATTTCCTAACTTCACTCACTTCTGGGAATTCTGGTATCCAAAATAGTCATAAATTTGGAAATATGTCAGAAGACAGAAGGAAGAACAAATAAAAAAATCTGTTCTCTTTCTGAATGGCCATAGGTAGGATTTACAAAAGTAACAAGTAATAGACTGGCTCTTAGATACCTATCTCAGATTTTTTTTATCAGTTCAGCCTGTCTCTGGTATATTCAGGATGTCAAGAAGTGAGAAAGAAAGAAAGGGAAGAAAAAAAAAAAAAAAAGAGAGACTGAGAGAGAGAACAAACTTTATAAAATATTTTGAGGACAATCATAGTGACACTGCGGGTTTATGGGCAGCGTGGCGGGTACTCTGGAAGTATTGACATACATTCCAGGTTTACTCAGCTACAGCTCATTGAGTACTAGCACAATGAATACACTGCCAAGTATAATGACATCTTCTTCCTAACTGACACAGAAAAAAAGGCTCTTTCAGAATACATTATTGCACTCTAAAGCAGTCTCCTTTATGATAGTCATTACCTAAATATTTCACACAAGAGATTTATTCTATTAAGCTCTGAAACTTCTATAAAATTAATTATATTTTACTTAAGGTTTTTTGATTGGTTCTGATTAATTAAAAATATGCTTGGATTGCAATAACTCTGTGCTGTTTAATTATTCGAATACAGGCTTCTGATTCCTCCATTTCTTTGTTCCTCATAGGTTGCTCCCTCTGTATTATGTGTACATGTTGTACTATTGTGAATAAAGAAAAAAATACCACCTGTGGCACACCTAACTAATAGCTGTACATCATATAATGTAATCTTATATGGAAATATTTCAGATGTTGGATAAAATATTTTAAGATCCTCCCAGGTGATAGTCATTGTATTACATAATGTTCTAATCTTACCGGTGTTTCTTTCTCTCCTTTCAGGCTCTGCAAACTTTCTCACATGCTGAAAGCTAACTTCACACATACAGGAAGGCTTTCAGCATTGAGTGCTACGGTTTAATTGCTCAAAGAAATGCATATGAGTTAGGCACCTATGGGCTATTCTAGGCATCGAACTTCACAGTCATGTACAGTGTGGCATTTTAGTTTATGAGCATGATCAGTGATTCAGATCTCCTGTAGTTCAGATAGCTGAGAACTTGCTTCCCTAAGCTGTCAATGAAAAAAAAAAAAAAAGTAGTCACAGGATTTAGTCTAAATATTGTATATATGGGAACCATAACCGGGGGGGAATATAACAAATTAGCTTGATTCTCCTCTGACATGTTTATGAGAAGGTGCACTATGTTCTGTAATTAATAACAAATAGCAGTTATTAAAATCCACATGTTGAGGGAGAAAAGAATCCCAAACATCTTCCATTGTTTTAATCAAAACATTTTCACCTTGATTTTTTTATACAAATCTCTTTAAGGTCTGTAAAATTTTTGACAGTTCTGTTCTTGAAACATCTAGCTAGAAAAGAAGTGCTTTCTGGGAACATTGCACAAAGTGCTGACATAATTAAAAAAATCATAATAATCCGGCCTTGTGTGCTGCACTGCACGGAAGTGTTGTAAACCATCACATAATCCAAAATCAAGGTTTTCTGCCTTGCAGAATTTCCCATTGTTGTTGCTTTAAAGGAAACAGCTGATAAAAGTCCTGAACTTTTAAGGAGACAGAGACGACAGATCATTTTAGGAGTATGCAGTTAACATTTAAAAGCACTGTTTTCTTCTAAAGTTGTTTGTTTAGGGAAATAGCAATAAGCCACTGTGGTTTTAGGGAAGAACAAATAGCCGCAACTAATGGTTCCCATAGAAGACTCCTGTATGCTGTAAAAGCCTGTGAATAGCTGAGTTCTTGTCCATATGTGCAATCTAGTTCAATTCATCTTTATAACCATGAGAAGAGATGGTCCCATAGGAATTACCTATAAGTAATGTGAAAGAGAGAGACGACGACTAAAAGGCTACTTCCACAAGGTAGTCATTTGCATGCAGTTCAGAATAGCTTTTCATGAGAAGAACGTTACAAGAAAAAGCCACATAAGAGTCTGTGTTCCTGACACTGGTGGACTGTGAGATACTGTGACTTAGCAGTAAAATATTTGTTGTTTAGCTGTGACTAGACAAGCCGAACAGTCGTTTTAAATGAGGTACAGATCCTATCAGTCAACTGTGCTGCTACTGCTGCTGAATTTTGGGAAATGATTTGGAATGAGTTAAAAGAACTGTGTTTCAAGGAACTGTGCAAAGAAAGCAGTTAAACTTGGCACAACTTTTATTATAATTGATGCAGACCTAAATAAAAAATGCTACCTCTGACACGGAAAGTCCTATGGCACAAAGCACTGGAAACTAAGGAACTACATAAAGTGTCACTCTATGAACAGTAGGTAAGATAAGTCTCCAGTTTGACCTAGCACAGTTTTTCTTATAAAGCACGTCTTTTAACAATGATGAGAGGGAAGGAGCACTAGTCAGTGAAGCCTTGTACCCAGCAAAACTGATTTTTTACTTACTGCATCCAACTGTGCATGTCAGACTCTAAATGTATTTCATTTGGCAAAGCACTGGAGCTGTTATACTCTTTCTGAGCCAAATTCTGCCCTTGGCTTCAGGCACACAGCTCCCATTGACTCCAGTTGAAGTTGTACAGAAGGAGATAGATTGTGCAAATTAGGCATGCTCTTGAGATAGCGAAGGAACGGAGAGTCACCGCTGAACCCCAGAGCAGGAGTTCACCAAGGGCCAGTGAAGTCAATCTCGCCAGTCAGTCCTTCTCAACTCATCAGAGCAATGGCTTGCAAGATCCATAAAATAAATAGCTCATACACGCTGCTTGAAAGATAAAAAGATTTTCTCAGCCTTTGAGGCAGACCTTCCCTTCATTCATTACCTCAGAAGCAGCCCATCCTCAAAGCATTTTGGTTCGGTACTGTAATTGGTGAAACGTGCTACTTTTTCCTCAAAATTGCATTTACTTAGATCTGGCAAAGACTGTTGCTTACCTATACTGCCATAACCCACATAGTCCTGCCACCAGATACATCCCTGCTTTTTTCCCTATCCTGGCACCTTGACTTTGCTTGTTGTTTAACTACTTTTGATTTCTTTCACTCCTGGAATCACAGGATTTATTTATTAGGTTTAGAGTATCAAATTTTGTGTCATACAAAGTTTAATAGATGGGTGCTTTAACTTGGACCTTTTGGTCTGACCTCAGTGATTGAGGAAGAGGCCTCTAAGCATAACAGAAATCAGTCCAACTTACTGCAGTTCTCCCACACCTATCTTCATAAGCAAAAACCATGCATCTGTTCTGAAAAATCTCAAACGTTCTGGACACTGTAGCAGGCTTGCAAAGAAACAAATACAAGAAACAAATCAATAGGGTCAATTCCAGTTTACTCTTTAACGTGCTTTTAATACATAGATAAAAAATTGTCAACTCATGCTTACAAACCCAGTGAAGGTTATATTCTGCTTTGCTCCTCACATCCCAGGTTCTACTTGTCTTGTAGATGAAATACATACATTTAGCAAGTGGATGAGAAGGATGCAGCTTTTGTGGATCTGTTTATTATGTTCTCTTAAGGAAAATTTTTTTCTTTATGATTTTTAATTTATAAATATTGTCACACCAGAAGAACAAGGTGTACTGTGCAGGTACTTGCAGAAAAAAGAAAAAAAAAATTATCTTGTTAGACTAACCCAATGCAAATATGTTATAGACTTAGACCCAGAATGGCTTGTGAAAAAGATAAGGCATAATAAAACAGAGATAAGAGTGTGATGGAAGAAGTGAGTGACTAAATGACTGAAGTATGTTGAGTTTGTATGTTACCAGATAGAATTGTATTTTTTCCAGTTGCTTCTATCAGTTAACATCAGTTTGTTTGGGGGTTCCTGCCTCCAATCAGCAGACCCTCTGACATTTTCAAACAGGAAAAGGGAGCAAGAGAGAAAGATCAATTTTCAGTTGTCTCACAATGAATGTTTTGGTCTCCAGAAAAACTTCAGTCCACCTCTTGCTGCTGGCTGGAAGCACTGTAAAATCTCTTCAATACATGCACACTCAGTGACTTCATACCATTAGTGTCTAGCCTGTTATAGAAAGTGTTTTAAATATATAAACTTAGCAAATATAAAACTTTCTATAAGCAAAGAGGGAGGTCAGCTTTCTCTTGTTTCTTCTCTGTTTGACAAAAGCAGCTTACAGTGAAGTATTCCAGGATCCAGTCATTTGCTTCATCCAAGAAAAATCTTAGAAAGAACTTGAAACATCTTAATGCTCTGTAAAGCCACTACAGAGTGGATGGATACACCATCCTTTTCCTTATTTCTCCTTGGATTGCTGCTAACAAGATCTTTCAAAATATTCGGTCATTAATTACAAAGTTTCTATGAACAGTCTGTTGATTTCACACGTACACGTGCAATCTACTACCGACAGGGTTTTCTAAGTGACTCCAGAGATTTTTTTGCCACTGGATTTGTGAATGAAATTGCTTGAAAGGCAGATCAGTGTGACATTGATATTAGTCCTTTGCTCAAATGAAGACACAGCCACTTTTTGTTATGTCCCTCATACTGAAAATCCTTTACCTATACACATCAGATATCTGAACAACAAATTTTCTTACAAATGACATCTTATAAAACCTCCTTATCAACACTGAAGGTTCAAAGAAGTGAAGAGATGCCTGCCAGCCCTGTTTGATGAAGTATTTTCTTGAATTATCAGCTATCAAGGATCTGCTCAGTACTCCAAACCCTCCTGACTGGCTTGTCACCTTTCAAAATCTCTCAATCCATCTCTCCAAAAAATAAACAAACAAAATCTTTCCGTGATCTTTGCAAATAACCATGGTAGATTGGTGGAACGTTTCTACAGTTTTTAAACTCATTTAGCAGGTCCCAGACACCATGAAAGACCAACAAGTGCCTTAAACACACAGGGCTCAGCAGAAAGAGGGGGAGACACCTATAATCCAAGCCATTATAAAGCCCTACATTTCTCAATTTACATTCCATATATAAAACAAAAACCTTACCTCAGAAATCACTTCCTCTTCCAATTCTGTTTCCAATTCTCCTTCCTCTTTCTTATTCTTTTTGGGTATAAGCTGTTTATAAGTTAAGCAAAAGATTGAGAAATATGTTCAAAAGTAAATATTTTCATTTCACTTGTTTGATCAATCTCTACATAATTTAGAGCATAAATGATAGAATAACAAGATCCTCAGTTGTTTTACTTATTTCCACTTATTATGATAAATGTATACAAACTCTGTACTAAGTAAATGTAAATGAAATTTTATATGAGTATTAGAATTAGTATTTTATAAGTGTCATGGGTAAGTAACTTTAGTTCTTTACCCGAGGACTGTTAACAAAAGTGCAAGAGATATTGTACATCAGGAAACTTCCCAGATAATAAAGTTTCTTTGGAGATTAGGTTATACCAAACCTTAAAGATCCAACTAGTTAGATGGAACAATTAATCCCAACAGATGCTTTTCACAAATAAAGCTTCTTTTATCAATTTTACAAGCAAGGAAGTAAATGGACTTGCTAAGACTAATTCAGATGAACAACAGAATCAAACACAGACTACATCTAGTAAAAAAGGACATCTTCTGTCACAGATTTTCAGTCATAAGATAATGAGTTAACAGATATTTTACTTTTTTGAATATTACCGTGCTTGTAAGGTTTTTCAGAATAATTATTTAGTGCTTCCTTTCAAAACACACTTCTTTCCTTGTTGATATGGCTGGATTAAGCATTAGCAATTCTTTTGGTGACCTTTTATGTTCATAAGTGCTAGAACCCTGTTGAAGTTCACCTGATTCATTGTGGCTTAATTCCCCACTGTTGATGATTACAGTGGGAGCCATTCTCTAGTAGGTTAGAGCAAAAGAGACCCAGGGAGGAAATGTTAGTGGCAGCCAGGTTAATAAGGGGAGTTTATACTGAGGTTTTTGTAGGAATGTTGGTGGGTGGTTTTTTTCATAGCAGTAAAGGGCAGCACTCAGAAAGCTAATTTGGATAACACTATGAACACCCGTCTGTTCATAGAAATTTACTTCTCTAAGGACTTTTCCATCTCACTGATTTTTTTTTTTTTTATTTTTTTTTTCTTCCATTGTGCATTCCATATGATTTGTAACATTCAGTCACAGTTGAGGTCAAACCCTGAGATCTGCAATTCGGCTGAAAAGAATGGATTTTGTATTCCCTCAGTAATAATCTTGGAGCCTTCTGTGGCTCAGAGAAACTTGGTCTCTCTGAAAGAAAGAGACTTCTTAGAGCTCCTCTTACAGTAGAAACATTTGAATTTTTAATATTTTAACAGAAATTCTATAAGGTACTTTCCTTCAGATATGAAAGAAACATAAAGAGAAAGTTTGATTTTTCTTTACAAGTTTATGCAATTTTCAGCAGAGATAGACACACGATTAATTTCTCGGTAAAGTAAGAACAACAATATGTGATGGAAATGCATTGATCTATTTAATGAACAATTGTAAAGTCAGCATCACTGGACAAACAAGGATTATTGATTCTGTTAAGCAACATTTGAAGGATTATTATTCTTTAGCTTAAAATTGAAGTGGCCCATACAAAAAAGTAACCTACCAAAAAGCTTGTAAAAAGATTTGAATACCTAGAGACATCTATTTGTACATAGATAAATGACTGTATATTGCAGTCTAGTATAACATATATCTTGCTCTAATAAAGGAAATAGAGAACATCACATAAAATTTGCCAATAACAGCATATTCAGTGCACACATGTTATTCCACGATTCATAAGGGAAATAAGCACACATGCCTACCATTTTGTTTACAGCATATACTGGAAATCAACCAAAATCATGATAAAGATGGAAACAACCTTGTAACTAGCCAGCTTGCTCCTTCTAGTAGTAGGAAGCTTAGGACTAGTGAGGCTCAGACAATTAATACATCCAGTTCATTTGTGACCAGTTAACAATTAATAGGAACCACCTGGCTTCTGCTATAAGAAGAAAGATAAGACCAAAGAAGATGCTCTTGAAAAGCTGTGGAAAAAAGGAAAAAAAAAAAAGTAAAATAAAAAAAAATATTGAAGTCTTAGGGAATTAAACCTAGAAGCCAGTGTTCCTGTGAAAGAACTGGAGTAGTAGAAAAGATTGTGTGTAAGCAGGTGGTGTTTATTTTAGGACATATGTTTTGAATACTTCCCTAGGCAATGATATTAGCTATAGTAGCCTCCTCAGGAGCCTCATTCCCTCAGCATGCCATCCTTTGAGTTGTCCCCAGGTTGCTATGTGTCAGAAACACTTTCATAAACCAGAATCTTTTACCCACTTTTAGGGTGAGTGCTGCTATTTGCAGGAAAAATGCAGATCCCAGCAATTTTGGAGGCGCAGCGTACATTAGGTATTACAGCACCTCCATCAAATTTTAAAAGGCCAAGTATCTGCACCAGTTGGGGTGCAATGCCAACAAATTGCCTCACCAGCTGACGTGCTGCCTGAGCATTGGCACCTTCCTCTCTTGTGAGCCATTGCTCCAGGTCGCGACTCGCTCCACGCTTTCTAGATCCTGGAGTTGCTTATGCTGTTTTTGCTACAGCCGCAAGACCTGGACTTCCTTCATGGAGTCCCCTAGCAGGAAATACTCAGACCTGAGCGTCAGCTGCTCACCACAGATACATCCAAGTAACCCAGACTGTGTGAGGAAACACCAGCCCTTCATAAGCCTCATTTCCCCTTTCACTTGATGTTTTCTTCCCTCCCCCAAGAGCTTTTCACTATTTCTAGCATCCTCCTCTTCATTCTGAATTCATTCTTCCCAGCAGAAGACGAGTGCTTTCCAGCTGAAGTGCAAGCTACAGGTGCACTGGGGATGCTAATCACACAGTCCTGACTGGCCTGGGGCCGCCTGGCCCTAAAACAATGATCTGTCCCTTTCTAATCTGTCTTCCCTAGAAGACTCATATCGCTATCACCACAGGGCTCCTAGTTAGCATGAATCAACATGTATGATACTCTCAGCAAATATCACACTAACTTTTCCTCACATTCCAGGAAAAATTAGGTCCCTACGACCTTGGGGCTCTGTATAGCTGAAATTTCGGCGACACTGTCCAAACTGGCCCTTCTGCCCGTCTCCTGTGTTCGTTAAAGGTATCTGAGAATATTATCTGATTATATTCATTTCCATAATATTAAAGATAAAGAAAAAATCTAGAGACAGACTGTCTGATACAATTTACGGTATGGGTCTGGACATATTTTATTTTGCTATGTATGTTGTTTTCCACTTTCTTCTTCCAAATAATATGCAATTTTGTGGCAGCAGGAAAGGCATTTCCACCACCTACATTTTGTAACAAATTCTAAGTTTGGATGTAGTCTCAGAGGAGACAGGTGGAAAAAGGAAGGTGAGAAAACATTTTTTAAAAATATTTCTGGGGGGAACAATTAATCATCTTTTACAGGTGCTCAAAGAAGAGAAGACGACTCACAGATCATCATTCTTTATTAAATCTCTGCAGCAAACTCAGCTGCAATCTCTACAAGGAAAACTGACATTACTTTTACCTACAGGCAAAGCTACTGTGAGCCTTCACACAGGAACTTGTATGCTATGGTAGATTGAAACCCAAACAGCAGAGAGAGATGCGTGATGCAAACTCAGGTGGGAAGGGGGGCTGGCTTTTCGCTGTGCACTTCCACGGACCACGGACTGGATTCTTCCTTGGGTTCTTCCACCAGTGCAGCCCCTGCTTAAATCTCCCCTCAAGCTGAGCACACAGAGTGAGATCAGCAAGTCAGATCTAATACAACATCAAGTCAGGTCAGTCTACCCCTTCTGATACAGTAAAGGAAAGAGGCTACATGGACATAAGGCAACTGTTTACCAGAATTACCAGTTACAAGTGATTCCTGGAAAAATGACTTCAGTAGGGCATGACAACACTAACTGACTAAGCCATTTCATATGCTGTATTCCAGGCCAAAGTCTTTACTTTGTTGTCGATGCTTAATCTTTTTATGAAAACCATCCTTTTCAACAGAGCTGTATATAAGTTCATGTATCTGGTAAAATGTTTGGTCCCCAGTACACTCCAGTACTGGAAAAAAAAACCCAAACACATACACACACACACCCCCCCACACACACACCCCCCCAAAAAAAAAACAACCCAAAAAAACCACTTTTGAATGAAGCCATAGAAACATGAAGCCTCCACTCCAACACCATCTTGCCAACAAGTATGTTGTATCATATTTTCTTACATTAATCCCAGACCCACCAAAACAACACATAAATGTTTCCATATGGTTTCCAAATAAATCTCCCGTATCCTGTATTCCATAAATTGTTCCCTCAAGAGATATAAACTAAAGAAGCTCTCATGGGGGCACCAGACCTGATTTTCCACTTGGTTGCACAGGCTTTATGCTCAGGCAACTCCGCTGAAGTTAGCATCTCCCAGAAAATAACAGTCATGGGGTTGGTGTGAGCACAAAGAATCAAAGCTACCATCTTTCACCCCCAGACTGAAGTTGTATCCAGATTTTTTTCTCCCTCTGACATGTTCAAATTACAAGGATTAGGCAAGCATTGTCTGGCAACAGCCAGCCAGCTTGTAGGTTGTGCCTGACGCACCGTGGCATGGGCTCGCAGGGCTGCAGCTCAACAAGATCCCTCATAGACTGTATCTGCACTGGGCTAGGGGGACGCAAAACTCTACTTCTGGCTGTAATTTCAGGCTTCCCTTATATATTCTGTGGGACTATTTGTAAAGTGTATTTATAAATGACAAATATTTCACCACAGTTTGTTAATGCATTAGCACGGAAGTAATGCGTGTGAACACGGAATTCTTACAAGCCTTTGGCTCTTGCGGCATAAAACATTGTCTCATACCCAGTCTCCCCATAGACATCAGTTTCTGCTTTAAATAGTCTAACTACAGCTCCCTGAGTAAAATATAAAAGGCATAACCCTTATAAATGCAGCGAATATTCAGCCCACAGGATGGCAAGAGTAGCTGAGCAAAGTGGCAGTTCTCTACAGCCACACTCTTTGTTGTAACTCCTTATAGTAATGAATCGCTTTAAAGATATGTTCCTATAATTCACAAAAAGATTTTCCAGCAGAACTAAAATTCCCTTTCTGGATGAAATGTACACAAGATAAGGTTCAGAAATTTTATTTATAATCCCATTATTTTTCCTCAACAAAACATGAGCATCCATATAGGTCCACACGTAGGATTAATATGTTTTCCTAATTTTCAGCTTTCTTCTTTTATTTTTTTATTTTCTTTCTGGAAACACAAGAAATACTTCAGGAAGGGGAAACTAATTTGGCTTGATTTCAGTCTGGAAGGGTTTTTTCCTCCCAGAAGAACAAGATTTAAAGTAAGTGCTGGGGAAATGGTTCTTTGCAAACCTGAGCATGAATACAAACTGGCTTTGTATTTCCTGATCAGGATGGAAACAGAAACATAGATCCTTCCGACGTAAACCCTAAAATTAACTCAGAGAGCACCATTCAAAAACACTTCCTCCAGTCAGCAGGGGAGGAGGGCAATGAAAGGCTTGATGAGAGTTTGGTGAATAAAGAGGAAATAAGGGAGGAACGAGGGAAATGACAGTGGACCCTCAAGCCTATACAAACTCTTTTTTAATTCTCCTTCTTATGCATACATTGTAGTTATTAGCATGACCAGTTTGCAAAGAAGGATTTAGTTGCCCCAAATGTGGACATGCCTTTGCACAACACTTTAGGACTCCCTAGGCTCATGCACGGGGGAAAAGCCATAACCTTGCTCAGGTTTTTAAGTGAAAAATAATTGGAGAGACAACAGTGATAACAATAGTACCTTAGTCAGCTCTATGAAAGAGACCCATCACTACAGGACTCTGTGATATTATTACACTTAGTTGAACTCTGGCAAGAGATTGCCTGTAATTGTAAATTATTTATTAATATTTTTGTTGCTTAAGCTGTCTTGGGCTAGGCCTGCTGTGAATAAATTGTAAGGTCAAAGGGCAAGTTGTTTATATCGGTGACTAGACCAGATTATAACACTGAGAAATGGTCAACACATCCTGTTATTGCTACTACAAGCAAAAACATTGCATGAAAAGAACTAGACAGACCAGTTGCTTGAGTTCTCAAAAGGTTTTATTTTTAGCCTAATGACAAAAATGTCTGTGTTTGCACAGGAAACCAGAATGATTGATACAAGGGAGTGGAAATAAAATTCTTCATCTAATTTTCAGTGATACATTGAAAACTAGACCCCCAGAGTGTCAGAGAAGCCTTTAGTGAACTTTAGAAAGACGATTTTTCCACCAGTCCCCCCACCCCCCCTCCAGTTCTCTGGTCATGGAAGTTCCTACTTACAAATAAACTCCTTGTGCAAGTTAGAGCATTTTCAGAACCACTCTTAGCTGTGCCAATGAATAACGATGCTACGGAGAACAGTAGGCACAGCCAGAATAGCCTGTCCTTCCCCCAAGGCATTTCAAGTTGGCCCTGTGGGAAAGGAGGCAGAAAGTGGATAGATCTCCCCAGTGGAGTCTTTTGCTGTTGCTGTAAATTGCTTTAAGCTCTTTTTGCTACAGTTGTGCAAAAAGTACTTATTTGGGGCTAAGAACATGGATCAAAATGCAATCACCCTGGACCAAATCATCAATACACACTTTCCGTGGACCTCAGTAAGGCTTCCACGCTCTTTAGGGTGGCCATCTTCCAAGTATTAATGACAGCTATAACTTTCTTCTAGATTATTTTTGCCCAAGATAAACTAACATTTGAAAACATGCTGTACTAAGAAAAATGGGTAAAGTCCTGCCTATGCTGGCATCAACAGTATTTTTGCTGTCAACATAGTACCAGCAAAGCTGGTATTTCATTGAGTGCAGTACAAATAAAATATTTCATTTCTTTTATTGAAATTAACATTATGTTTCAGTTCTGAATGTTCAGAGAATGTTCATTGTTGTTAATTAAGTTACTTATTAGTGCTTCAGAAATGCCCTAAGGTTTCTGTCAGGAACAGTGCAGTTTTGCTGTAAGTTAAATGAAATGAAGTGGAAAGGGCTGTTTCTAAAGAAAGACTAAGGCTTGCTCCTACACCCCTGATCTCCATAAGATCATAAATCAGAGGGCAGGATCAAGACTGCATTTTGGGAGGAGTTTCTCGTTTCAGGTCTATTTCCAGTGAAGAAACTGGAATGTCCAGGTAGGCACAGAACTAGTCATTGGGGGGTTCTGAATTCCTTCAGCAATGTCCTCTGTAACTTGATGGTTACTCTATTTAAAGCTGACCTGGAGATTTCAGTTAAGCTACTACTTGGGGAATTTCTGTTGTTGCTATCTTGACCATTTTTTTAAGAGCAAAATAGTGCAACTTGCTCATATTTACAGCTATAACTCTGTTTCTTGTGCATCTTTGCTCTCTTTAGAAGGGGAATGTAATTCATCAGTAGCCAAAAGCTTCCATTTGCTTTACAAGACCCACTTTACTGTGGAAGTGCTGATGCCAAGGAAGGAGATACTTCTCTCAGCCTTAAATACTGGAAGTTTGGGTGTGCAAAAGGGACAGATACAGATCTGTGCTGTAGCTGGCAGAAGCGTGAGGAGATACAGAGAGGCTGGGAGTTGGGGAAAGGCAGCTCAGAATCCTTCTGCTTAGCTGGTGATGGAGTTTTACAGGAACGACACACAGCCTTATCCATTCAGTAGCTAAAACAGCTTTCACAGGAATTTACATAAAAAATTACAAAAAAGATGGGAATGGTCTTCAGTGAGGCAATCCCATCCTTCTTTTTTGCTCTGCAGTTCTGAGGGTTCACACCAGGCAGGTATAAATGACACATACAAATGTCTTCCACTTTGCTGGGACAGACTTTCTTAAGAAGACATGCCAAATTTTCCAAAACTTCCAGAAAGGCCTAGGAGAGAAAGGAGACAAAAGTATAAACAATTTGCTCTTTAATACCATGTTTGGGCTGGCTGAAGTCCTCAAGCAACCTCATTCACACCAAGGGTGAGGAAGGGGAGATTTTAAGCCTTTCTTCAAAGCTCAAGAAGTGATGGACAACAAGCTTTTTCTTCTTGTCTGGAGATTTCAGGGGCTGGAGAGAAAATGGCTAACACTTCCATCTTGATCCCACTTTGGCTCAGGGGGATGGGATTATCAAGCAACAGGAATCTTCTGTGTGGTTTTGAGAAAGCAAATTGAACAAACGAAGCTAGAAGAGTGCAGTAGTTCTATGCATTATTTTCTTTAACAACCGAATGACTGTTTGTGGTTAGCTTATAAATCTTAAAACTCTTCGCTTCATTTAAAAGATTGAAAGATACAGGAATGCTATGATAAACTGGATATATAAGTACTTCATACACTACAATATTTATCATTAATGTTTATTAAGTAAAGCCATTTGAAAGGCATTTTGTGGAGCTAAAGACAAGACTGACCAGAGAAGTATGCAGGTACATTATTTCAGCAGAGAACCTGAAACTAGTCAAACAAAGAAGGAATTCTGGAATACATGCAAACAGCATAAGTCATTTTAAACCAATATACTGTGCTTATAAGCTCTGGCTATTTTTAAAAAACAATAAAGGGAGAAGATAAGACAACACAAGGAAAAGGAAATAAGATCAGATTATTTACTTCCTAATAGCCACACTTTTCTATTTGTCCTAATAGAGATGTTTAAGCTCAAGGTTAACTTCCAAGCTATGTCTTCCAAGCAATCAGTGATGCTTCAGGACAACTGAGCGATCAGATCATGGGCTGTGGAAGAAAGCAAGTCAGGAGGGACTGCTGGGGACAACGTCACAGATCCCAGCAATACAACACCCTTCAAAGGGTATATGGAACCTCCATTCATTTTTTCTCCTTCATTAAACAACTCCAGAGATACTTTTCCTCTGTTTCTCTGAGCTGTGTGGTATCTGTCTTGCAGCTAGTTCTCAGTTATCTGAAGATTTTGGTAAGTAGCTTGCAAAATCAGGAAAATTTTCCCCCACAGTCATTGAATTTTTTACCTTGATAGGCCATTTTGTCATCAAAGTACTTTTATAAAATACATGGGTTTTCTCTGATTTAAACCCAGAACAAATACTGGTCAAAGATAGATGTCAATGCCAAAAAATCAAAAGTTCAAATTCCAGAGACAGAGTATAATCCTGTCTTGAATGAGGCCTATGTGTTGTATTTCTATAGCTAACACGGAGGTCTTGTTTTACCAGCGCTTTAATACAGTGCCTGTATACATTTTCATGCCAACATCATCTCCTGGAATTCAACTGTTTTATATTTGCTTTTCTCCTAGGCCCAGTGAACAGTGTGGAAGTGTCATAGGTTCAGCTGCAGCAACAAGGTATGAAGAGGAGGCACTATAAAGAGGAACAAAGAGGAGGGGTAATGAAAGATGAGGTGCTGGGGCAGAGATGCAAGGAACCCTGAAAACGCATCTGCAGAGTAGATGTAAGAAGCCACATGATAAGATAAAATGAACAGTGTGGGGTAAAGAAATAATAGCTATTAAAGAAGCTGAGATAAAAAGAGAATAATTTTGAAAATTAATTAAATATCCTAGGGGTTAAGGTGGAGGTGGGGGGAAAAGAAACCCCTAGAGGAAGGAAAAAAAAAAAAAAAAAGGAAAAATAAGAGGAGGAGGTAAATAGCAGCTGTGGAAAGAGTTGTGAGTACTGATGATTAGACAGGCAATGCATGCTGTTTTATTTTGTGCCAGGGACTATAAATCTTCCCTGTTACCCTGAACCCAGAGGTGTGGAAGCTTGAGTATAAATTCAGAAGTTTGGGTACTTTTCCAGATCTTACCTAAATCATATAAACCTCCTTATATACCGTATAACTTAGCCAGAAATAACTTAAGAACTCATTTTTTCTCATGCTACTTAGCACAGCTGGATGGATTATTCATCCTCAGTAATACTCATAGCAAATACAACCTTTCTTCTGTTTGAGAATCATTTGTGAATAGGCTTTGAGACTGATCTCCAAAATGTGAAATGCCTCTTGATCCTGAGATTCCTCCGTGCTTTTTTTTTTTAATGTAGTTACTGTCTAAAATTAGCATTTTGCACAAGTTAGGTCAGTAGACTTTAACTTGTCTCAGCATCATCAAACGTGGACTACATTCGACTATAAGCAGAACATGAGGAAATATGTAGAGGAACAGTCTCAGTCTTTCAGCTGCTCTCTAATCTCAGCTTTTCTTTCATAGGCTATACACTAAATGTTGCTCGAGTGTAACTGATACCTGCCTGAGTCAGCAGAAAGCCTGAAGCAGTGGCTCTGAGGTGTGGTGGCACGCTTCATTTCAAGAGGAGTTAACTAAGTCGTTTTAAACATCAACAATAAGGTTCTTTCTACACTGTTCAAAGCATGCTTTGGAAGGAGAGGAAGTATCTGAACATGCAGATCCACACAGACTACTCCGAGTGTCTGTTCATTTTGGTATGCTTTTAATAACACATGGGAGGGGTGAAGAGTGCAAGTGTTCTTATTTTCCTACGGGGAGGGTTCAACTTTCAAAGATTTGGGAAATGCCAACTTGGGGGTTCAGACAGTGTGCAGTTTAAGTATTCACTGCCTCCTGTTTGGAGCATGTTATTGGTTAGCTAAGTCACGGGATATTCTTCCAGCTCACTAATTGGGTTAGTGTATCCTTTTAAACAGAGGAATAATGAACGCTCTTGTTTGTAAAGGAATAGCCTCGTTCGCATGCAAATACGGGTATTCACACAAATCAGCCATTCCTCAAGCCTCCTCAGAGACAAAAACCTTTCTGTCTGAAACCGCAGGAGCAGCAGATAACAAGGGGCCTTGATATGGATAGATCAAACAGCCATTTCAAATTCCTGCAAATGTTCATGAATACTGTTGTTCAATATGCATCCAGTTCTGGCTTTTCCTGCATTATGGAAAAGAAAACAAAAAGTTAAAATAAGATGTAAAGGAATGAAGAGTATGAAGTGGTTGTGCTTTCCAAACCAATTCATGTATTCCAGTGTAGTACTTTTCAGGTTGTTGCTTTGTTTTTGAAAGACAAAATATTGCAAAAAAATAAATGATGTAAAAAAAGTTTTGCAGATTCATTGTTTGTTCAAATTGGACATAGCTCAAGCCCAAACAACAGGTCCAATAAGCATCAGGTAATCCACAATTTCAGATACCTGAAAATTTGAGATACTGAGTATCTAAGCAGATGAGAAATAAGACTTGCCATCTGAAGGTTTACCAGGAATTCTTCACCAATTCTCCAAGACTCCTCAAAGAATGACTTATGTCCTCATCTGGCTATAAAAATAGCTGTTTAGCCATAAAGTATCATACAAAAGTAAGTGAAAAGAAAAGAGCCTTGCAAAGAGTGACAGCTCCAAGGGTAACTTGGCTCCCTTTCCTCACTCTGTTTTTATAGCTGTAGGAATTCCTTATTACTTTTTCTCAAGCTGTCATCAGAGCAAGAGAACCCGCTGTTACTTGGGTTTCTCTTCTCTTCAGATGGAAAGAAAGGGATGTAATAAAGGCAGGTCGTGAGCAATAGGTTGTAATCTATCCACAAAATGGCCCCACCTTATCGTTTGTTCCCTTGTATTGTGTTCAAACAGACTCCCGGTAAATATGTCTGCTTCACATTGATCATCACTGATAGTAGCATCCCTAATAGTGACTCCATCTTGACAGAAAAATGGTAAGTGCCATTGTGCTCCAATGTTTTTGTCTCTTTCTACAGCCACTGCAAAACAAAGCTGTTAATTTATCTGATGAAAGACATGATGGTGAATGTTATGTACAACCCAGATGTTTCCCCACTGATTTCTTAAATAGGAGCACATAATTGTGATGATTGGGAGGCCATTAATTCAAACTACTTGCAAGCAAAAGAAAAAGAAGACCTCAGCTTACACTTTCACTGTGACAAGCTTCTTTGCGTGAGATATCTGACTTTCTGCTCACTGTTTTATAAAGCCAACCAGTCAAATAATTCCGCCAGTTCTTCTCCATCTGTTTTCTCACAACAGTGTTAATGTTCACTTAAATAAGCATAGCAGCATTAACCTTTTGAACTCTTTGTCTCTTGACTCTGCTCAGATCAGATTTGTGGTCTAGAAAGTTGACTCTTCCCTCAACTTTGACAGATTTTCTTATTATCCCCTGCTGACCTGTAGAGAATTGCACTGGCTCAATTCCTGAGGCACCTACAAGTTTCAGATGGACTCAGCCTCCCTATCTGATTGCCTGTCATGAGAAGCATCAGTGGTATGCTTTTTATTTCAGTTTATTCCTTTCCTCTCAATAGATATAATGAATTCTTTTGCACTCTTGTGCTCTTCTTTTCATCCAGCCTTGCATATCACATTTTTATCCACAATGCAAAGACCACTTCAAAAAATCTGTCTTCAAAAGAAAACTTTGACAGTACACAAAACAAGTGCATTAATATGTGCTTTATGTGGATCTGATTTTACCGATACTGTCCACAGTAAACTGTATATAAGTTGTTAAGCCATTACCTCTGTGATTCAATCTTTCCATTTGCATAAGTATTATTAGTACTGATAACTAAGGCTGATAAGTTACATTCAGATAGAGTAAAACGTTGACAAAGATGGCTACTCTTCATGCATGAAAACTGTGGAAGGAATTATGACTCTATTTAGAAGCTTTGGAAAGTGCCATTCAACACAGAGGCTGGTAAGTAGCTAAAAGCATAAGCACATTAAAAAAAAAACCCCATTTGGTTAAAAAAATGCATGTATTGGTGAATATCCAGTAACAGCCCAGGTACGTATTTTTAACCCCTACTGCAAATATGACTTAGGTCAGCCACTTTTCACTGACACAGGTTGATTTCTCCTCTTTCACCGACAGCTAAGCTAATATGAATTACCTTACATTAGCCGTGCAAGTTACCACAAATCAGTTTGGCTGTAGTAAATTGGGGTGAACTCTACAACAAGAAAGGGTTTTTTAGTTAGGATTGGTGGTGCTGTTTGAGTTATGCTCAAGCAGAGCCAGAAATATAAACATTTCGAAAGCTATGGGCAAACAGTCGAGATATGACCTTGGGAGAGTGTTTAGGGGGGAATATAATTGGAAAGAATGCTTAGAATATGGAGCAAGGAAGCTGTTACCTGCTCAATTTTGACCCTGTTTGGAAAACACACCTTTGGTATACTTTTACAAATGAACAGAAATAAGAATTTGTCTTTGTCATCTGAGGACAATGATCAAAATAAGTCTAGCATTAAAAAGAGAGATCCCAAACAGTGTAGGAGCAGAAAAAAACACTAGGATCTTCATCCTTTTTCTGCAATTATCCTACTGTAGCAGTTTCTATGTTTTCTATGTCCTACAGTTTATGCTCTAGTCTCTCTGTAGCCCCTACTGCAAACTTCCCCCTACCCCAAGCCGGGATTGTTCTGCTGAGAAAGAGCTGTGAGGATGACTGTGCAGAGATGAGAAAGGCCAAAATTACAGACAAACTTGGGATTGCTTAAGTGGGATCATCTATAACTCAAGGATTTGGGAAGGAAAACGCAAGCATAGATGGGAATGGGCAAAGCCCATGGGGGTCAGGGAGTGAAGTCCCAGCCTGGAGTTCCAGGCTGTCAGTGTCATCAGTGCAGACAGTGGCAGCTCCCTGGTGCTGCGGGGCCTCTGGAAGAGCTGTGGGGGCCAGCCCTACCCCTTCCTGGCCAACGCTGGTCCAGGCAGCAGCAGCTCTTTAGTTGCCTCATTCATCAGGGTGATGAGCACGCAAGTGCTTAGCCTCACACTTACTGATTCCTAGCTATCTTCTGTGCGTGCTAGGCTGTGAATAACTACTTTACACGGTTTCATTGCATATATTATTCTTGCGGAGTATCTCTGCATTTCTCTGAAGATGCTTAAACAAGCCATCAAAAGGCGGGCTGTAAGGAAGACAAGGAACAGAGAAGGAGCAGTGCCATGACTTCACTGTTACCCCAGCGTCTGCAGTATTTCATGCAACAGGGCAACAGGGCTAACACGCTGCAGGAGCACCTGCTCCAACCTCAGCGCTTAGAGATCCCTGGTATCTCATGTGGCCCAAGAGGACCTACTGTAGGCCATACTGACTGAATACCACCTGCACAGACTAGCAGCACAAACGCCATAGTTTAGCCCCTAGAGTGCAGAGTACAATCCTCCCCTATTATGCATAGCTGCTAAGATTCGAGTCAGAAAGTCAGTCCTCGAGGAGCTGCAAGACAGCTTGCAGAGTGCCATACGACTCTCTGTTGGAGCAACTGACAGGGAAAATCAGACACCAGTTAACTGAGGCACTGATCCAAAGCCCCTTTAAACACCTCGGTGACTCTCTTGAAAATAAGATGTAGGAGCTTTTCAAAAGATTACCCTTAATCTGTCACAGTGTGCAAAACAACTTAATACATTTATCATTTTTTTTCAGCTAGTGAATTCAAATCCCCCCTGTGACAGTTCGCCTAGCAAGTCAAACTTCTCCTACACAGCAAATGTTTGTCCTAAAATTGCAAAGGGTGGCTCCTTTTGCCACTGAGTTGCCCTGCACACACCTGCCTCCTATCAATGGGAGTTTTGCCACTGAAACAAACAGCAGGAGCACTGGACAACTACTGGTCTTTGTGTCTCCTTGAAATCTTGGTTTATACTATGATGTTTGATTTAGTCACCTCTCAAGCACCAGTTCAGGTCAACAGACACAAGCTGACTTCTCAACCTGTACCCAATGCACCATGGATTACTTTTAACCATTTACCAACTTTTCTCTTCATGTTATGCCGAAAGCTCATCTTCTCGGCAAAGCAAATGAGCTGTCTTTTCCCCTTTTAGTAATGATCGTCAGCTTGTGCTTTGAACAACAACTCAGCCCTCTGTCAGGCTTGTAAAAATCCTTGAGATACAGTGCAATAGAAATCTGTTTTGTCTTTCATTTTATATCCTGCTTCCCAGAAAGTATCAATATTTGCTTTTCAGACATACCATTTGGGTATTAAGGTATTTCCTTCACCATTCTCAAAAGCTGATTATTCTAATACAGCTCAGGAAAAGTCTAGTATTTGCCTTCTTTCAAGTCAGAAATACACAGAGTTTTATTTTTTAAAATTCTGCTAGATCATTTGGTATTAAATATATTCAAACCAAAGTCACCTTAATACTAAAAATCAAATTGTCAGATATTAAATGCTCTGACTAGTGACTATTAAAGAGCAGTAGTTGCTTTGGAGTAAGTGCACATTTCTCAGTGGCCAGATATAATTTTGAAGTGCTTATTATCCATCTGAGCATGGAATTTTTAAATACCTTGTTCTATTATATCCATTCTATTACATCCATTCTTTCAGCAATTTCCTTGTAAAATTAGATTTGTGCTAGGTTTCTCTCCCTTAAAGCAATGAACCAGAGAACTGCAGTAATCTCTATTGCCTCTCATGCTGTATTTAACCTTATACATGTATTAGATATAGATTAACATCTTGTCTTGCAGAAGCTTATGTTTCACAGAATATGGCAGAGTTTCATTTAAAAAACCAGATCAATACATCCTTCATGCTTTAGGTGGAATAGGAGGGTGTTTTCAGTGTTCTCCCTCACAGGCACAATTCTCGAGCTTTTCCAGTGTGACTGGGCTAATGGCACTATCATGATCAGTGTTTTTACAGTGTAATGAAACCTCGTTGAACAAAATGGGGTTTTTTCAGTCACATAAATCATTATTTGCAACCTGCTAAAATGTGACAGTATGAAACTTTTTCCAATCTAACGGATCTCTGTGGATTTAAAAATTTAATTTCAAGTTCAGGAACACAATCTCCAGGAGAGAGGGGATTCCATTCTGGAAAATTTGCATAAACCAGGAGGCACACCATTTTGTTTCCTACCAAAGAAAGAAAGTGGGGAAGAAACGTAAGCGCTGGGCAATTGCACCGGGCAGTCCGTGGGGCTCCCCTGGCGCTGCCGGGCAGCGGTGCTGGCTCCACGCCGCTGCGCTGCGCTCCGTCCCGGATGGACACAACAACCCGTGATGAAGGCACGGTAACCAGACCAAGCCCTTATCTTCAGGCGCACTCCGAGTGAGGTGGGAACGTCGGGCTGTCTCTGAATACGCCGATGAAGATGATGTGCCGATGCCACGCAGAGAACGAATAGCCGTTCAGGGGCAGCCGAGGCAAGGCAGGGTGAGGCTGGTGGGGGGCTGAAGGACGCAGGAGGAGCGGGGCAGCTCCCCTTGGGGGGGAACTGCGACCAGGGGGACGCCACTCCTCCTCCTCCGGCTGCAGCCCTCTCCTCTGCTTGGCTCAGTGTCTCTTGCCTTTTGGCAGCTGCTGCTGCTCCATATTTAAGGTTTCTGTGCTACAGTGCAAGAAGGGAGGAAGGAGGGCACTGGGGAGAGAGGAGTGGCATGACGGGACCACCCAGGTACTTTTCCAGGTGAGGAGTGAGGGGGAGAAGAGTGTATTTGCCCCAGGACCCGAAACAGCTATTGGTGTGGGCTGTAATAGCACTGCTGGAACAATCAGAGCTGCAAAACATTTGTAAACACAAAGGGTTTTTTTTTTTCTTTTTTTCTCCCCCCCCCCTTTTTTAACTTACTTTCTCTTTCCTTCTTTGCTTTTTTATTCTTTCTTCCTTTTTTCTTTATTTCTTTTCTTTCTCTTTCTCTCTTTCCTTGTTTCCCTTTTCCTTTCTCTTTTTCTTTCTCTCTCTTCCTCTCTTTCTCTATCTTTTTCTATGTTTCTCACACACACACACACAAGGACAAACACGCACACAAACATACACCACTTCTCCAGAGAACACCACTCTATACTAATGGCAAAAAGCACCAAGGACTCTCAACAGCATCAAAAACAGTGCTGTTGCTCCACCAGTTTAATTCAGAGATGCTCCCTATGGGTAAACTGCTATTTTTAAAGCAGTTAAAATTAGAGTTCATTGCAAAACAAGTCAGAGTGTGCATTTATAATATCAGTTTTGGGGCAGGAATTGTCTGAAAATAGCCCTTCTATATATTCACAAGCCGTAGTAAATATAAGAAAAGTTGCTGATCATGATAACTGCAGTAAACCACTTTTGCTTTTGCTTAGGGGAAGGGTGCATGCACAGGCAGTTTCTTCAAAGTAACTTGGTGTAAATTCACATCCTCACTTATCTTGCAGAAATATTCATAACATCAAATCCTTTAACATAGTGTTCAATTACTAGCAGATCCTGGAGGGAGCATTATCTTTGTTTCTTGATAAGTTTAAAAGATTTTATTTTCATGATCTTCAGTCATTATGGTGGTACGACTAGGCACTAAATTGGATGGACATGTTTAAAACATATGTACAACATAAATCATTGCTGAAACAGAAAAAAATTTCAGAGGGTGAAAAAGAGAAAATATTTTTAATAAAAAACTTTTGTGATGGTACTGTCTTTTTAGTAGAAATGTCTCATTTCAAAATTTTTCTACTAGCAAAATATCTGGCCAAAATATTTCAAAAAGTTTTGGAAAAAAATCATTAAAATTATATGCCTTTTATTGGGGGGGAGGATGTCAAAAAAATGTGTCAAAATTGTATCCTTTGAAATATTTTTAATGAAGTTATGAAAAAAATCAGAAGTGCAGGCCAAAGTTAATCTTTACTATAGTAATGTAGCTTCCCCAGAATTGTAAGTTATTGTCAAAGCTAAATAAAAATTTTTTTGATTGAAGAATAAAATAACAGCAAAAGGAAGTTACAACAATGTTTGGATTCAACACTAAGAATGAATTGATCTAGAATTATGAGTAACACAGTGCTCTGCACCACTCCTGAAGCAGCAGAGGTATTTGAATCTTCTCCATTTGAAAAGGCTGGAGGAAAGGGTACTTTGAGGTCCTTTCCGTCACTGCTTATCCATAATCCTGTGGTCAGAAACATCCATAAAACCACTTCTCCAGATGACACTGTACTGTCTCTTGTCTGGAAGACAAATAACGCAATCCCAGCGCCAAGTAATACAATATCTTGGTATTGTCTCATACTGTTATTTTCTGCATTTATTGAGCTGGTAGTACATCCTGTAGTTGGGGAAGATCTACGTGATGGTGTATGTTCTCTAATACACTAGAGTCCACAGTCTCTCTAGGAAGCCTGTTGCAGCCTCTTTGGGTTCTTGTAGTCATTCTTTTCCCTCAGAAATTGTGAAAGAATATGTTTCACATCTTTCCATCATTGTGAGCAATTAATCACCACGCTCTTTATAATGTCTTTTACACATTAGAAGATGTAATCGTGCCCCTCCTTAGTCTTTCCTATTTTAGACTAAGCAAAACCCATCATCACAAAATGTCTGTCTAACCTCTTATGCTTGTTGATACTATTTTATGGACTCTAACCAATTTTTCTTGAAGTATGGTAGCTGCATGTGAAGATGAAGCTTGGGCTAATGAAACTTAAATACTAATGGGAAGTAGTCATGTGTACAACAGTCTAATCATTATATTCCTGAACAGGATTTCCTTTCTTCTTTTTTCAGTAGCTGCACAACAGATACTTTAAGATTTTGTATATTTGATGAGTGCTTGCTGTAGGATATAACAGGGTCCTGCCATCATCATTCTTCAAAGAGCAGTGTGGCATAATGTCACTTTCTGTGGATGGAGCTCTTAGAATGTAGATGCTAGCGTGCATGTGGATCCCATCCTAATGTGGATTTGCATATGCCTGACATATATACCAGAACCCACAAAATTTCTCCTGACTGTAGTAGTATAGACATAAATGTTATTAAGTCTTATTAAGGTACAACAGATATAATTGAATGTAGCCTCCTGCCTATTTAATCCCTTTTTCATATTTGTGGTTTTGGGGTTTTTTGTTTTGTTTTGTTCGTAGGCGTAGCACTTTATGCTTATCTACATTGACTTTACTTCGGAAATTTCTTTTCATGGTTTATCATGACCATCTTGAACTCTACTTCTGTCATCCAAAGAGTTTGCACATTTCTCAGCTTATGCTACTCTCAAATTTCCTCTTAAATCCAAGTTCCTAGCTAAACTATGAAGCTGACCCAAGTCCAGGACAGGCAAGTCATTATCGTTTACCTGGATAACAAGTATTATTTGCGGATATCAAAGCAGAAAAGAATGTTTTGTATGACAGTTTGGGGCATTGAAGAAGAGTTAATGGTCATTGACCATGGTTGTTTGGAAGAATTATGTTTGCACCAATTAAAGAGTCAACAGCCACCAAGTCTGGAAAAGCATAAGGAAAGATGAAAGCCACTACAAGAAAGGTAACTTCAAACCCAGGCAAGAAACTTGAAGACCTGAACAGGAGGAAAATCTAGTGAAATAATAGCAAGAAAGCAACAGAGGGAATTAGAGAAAGACATCCTTAACTGCTGTGCCTCATGTGTTTCAAGTTGTTTCTATGGTCACAGAATAAGAAGGTCAAATCAGATCAAATAAAGCAAGGCAGAACTGAACAGTACAATTAGGCCATGGTAAAAAAGTAATTACTTTTCCATCCAGTAGAGATTGCATGTTACTTCTTGGAACTGTGCATTATTATCTAAATAATAGATACTAGGCAGTGAAGCAACTGGGAATGAATTGGGGAAAATCAGCTAAAAAGCCACTTTGCTAAATATTATAACATTACGATTTATATTAAAGTGCAGATAAACTTGAAAGTTGAACACTGGTGGGTCTTAACATATTTATGCTAAGTCACCAAGAGACTAGAGAAATAAAGAATGCAGTGCAGTGCTGAAACAGAGAGCTGAAAAAAAGTATTTTTAAACTACCAAGACAGCTGAAGTAGCATTCCCTTTGCTCTATACTTGTTGCATTTTAATTTTTTGATATTATAATTATGCTTATAGAATCATAGAATCATAGAATCATAGAATGGTTTGGGTTGGAAGGGACCTTAAAGATCATCTAGTTCCAACCCCCCTGCCATGGGCAGGGACACCCTCCACTAGACCAGGTTGCCCAAAGCCTCATCCAACGTGGTCTTAAACACTTCCAGGGATGGGGCCTCCACAACCTCTTTGGGCAACCTGTTCCAGTACCTCACCATGCTAACAGTAAAGAATTTCTTTTTAACATCTAATCTAAATTGACCCTCCTTCAGCTTAAACCCGTTACCCCTTGTCCTGTCACTACACTCCCCGATAAACAGTCCCTCTCCAGCTTTCCTGTAGGCCCCTTCAGGTAGTGGAAAGCCACAATTAGATCTCCCCAGAGCCTTCTTTTCTCCAGGCTGAACAACCCCAACTCTCTCAGCCTGTCGTCATAGGAGAGGTGCTCCAGCCCTCCGATCAGCTTTGTGGCCCTCCTCTGGACTCGCTCCAACAGCTCCATGTCTCTCTTGTACTAGGGCCCCCAGAGCTGGACGCAGTACTCCAGGTGGGGTCTCACAAGAGTGGAGTAGAGGGGCAGGATCACCTCCCCCGACCTGCTGGTCACACCTCTTTTGATGCAGCCCTGGACATGGTTGGCTTTCTGGGCTGCAAGCGCACACTGCCGGCTCATGTCGAGCTTCCCATCAACCAACACCCCCAAGTCCTTCTCCTCAGGGCTGCTTTCAATCCATTCCTTGCCCAGCCTATACTCGTGCTTGGGATTGCACCAACCCACGTGCAGGACCTTGCACTTGGCCTTGTTGAACTTCATGCGGTTCACACGGGCCCACCTCTCCAGCCTGTCAAGGTCCCTCTGGATGGCATCCCTTCCCTCCAGCATGTCGACCACACCACACAGCTTGGTGTCATCAGCAAACTTGCTGAGGGTGCACTCGATCCCTCGATTATGGTATATATCTTATCCTACTGATGGCTTTGGTACATTAGCTAACTTTAACTCTCTATGGAGTCTTATTTTTACTTCATCTTCCTTTATCTCAGTCATACATTTTTCCCTTTTTCTTCACAGGACAGGAGATGTACTTCACAATGCATGCAGTCTTCACATTTTTGTCAGTCCCTATAATAGCTCACTAAATAAGTCGACTATTTTGCAGTGCTGAAGCCAGTCCTTGTCTGAACTAAATGACACAGCACTGTGGATGCGAGTGGAACTTTCTAATCTATCCTACATGAAGATATAACTCAGTGTTTCAAAAAAAACCCAAAACTGTCCTTATGGACTCTTATGGATATGTTACCCTTAGTAACATATCTTCATTCAGCATGGCAAGAATCAGCATGCAGCACCTGAAAATCAGTAGGACCACTCCACTACTGATGGAAATAAAGTCCAAAGCAGCATAAGTCAGCCTCCCAGTCAACAACTGTCTTTCTTCAGAAGCCCAAATTACTCTGTGTTATTTACAGCAATGGTTAGCAAATCCAAAGAAAATCTAGCAAATCATTCTCACATCACACAGAAATCATGCCATGATCACACTACCTGAGTTACTGCCATCCCAAACCAGCCATGTTTCTGCATTGCACTATCACTGAAAAGAACCACTCCTAACAAAAAGTAATTCCTTCGGCTCCATCTGCCAGCCCTGGAATCAAGAGGGTTAAAGAAGCTGTAATTTATTTCTACCAAGTGAATAGAAAATTAGGATCTTTCACTTTCTCTCTTTCTCATGCATCCCTAAGAAAAAAAATTATTTCACTGGAAATTATGATTTCATCAGCTGAACTGAAAATCAAGAAATAGACCACTTTAAATATTCACACCATCTTGATTAAAGCAGGTGTCTCCAAGCTCTATTATTGCAAAGTGATTGTCAGAATTTCCATTGTAAATCTCTTCCCTCCTTTTCAGTGGTTTTATACTTGTGCCTTGGCTATGAGAGCACATTCCAGGCTGGAATTTAGGTTGGCTGATTATTAAAAAGAGGAGAATTTTCCTTTACAAATTATATTAAAAGAATTGTAGGACTAATAAAATGTTAGCTTTTCAGTATGGGGGAAAAGGCAGGGCATGTTTTTCTATATTGCACATATGGATGAAAACAGTAACCACAATCTGGTAGAGAAAGCAGATCTGAAAAATTGTCACATTTCCCCAGATGGCAAAGGACTACACCGAGCTAGCAGCCCATTATACTACTTTATGCTGCTTCATTCCCTGCAGCTCCTGGAGTTGAACAAATGGTTTGGGACAGTGTCCTGGTTTCAGCTGAGATATAGTTAATTTTCTTCACAGTAGCTCGTATGGGGCTATGTTTTGGATTTGTGCTGAAAACAGTGTTGATAATACAGGGATGTTTTCGTTACTGCTGAGCAGTGCTTACACAGAGCCAAGGCCTTTGCTGCTCCTCACACCACCCCACCAGCGAGGAGGCTGGGGGTGCACAAGGAGTTGGGAGGGGACACAGCCGGGACAGCTGACCCCAACTGACCAAAGGAATATCCCATACTATATGGTGTCATGGTCAGTACATAAAGCTGTGGGAAGAAGGAGAAAGCAGGGCAGATGTTCAGAGTGAAGGCATTACTCTTCTCAAGTAACAGTTATGCATTATGGAGCCCTGCTTTCCTGGAGATGGCTGAACACCAGTGGTGAATGAATTCCTTGCTTTGCTTTGCTTGCACATGTGACTTTTGCTTTACCTACTAAACTGTCTTTATCTCAACCCATGAGTTTTCTCACTTTTACCCTTCTGATTCTCTCCCCCATCCCAACAGGGGCGAGTGAGAAAGCAGCTGCGTGGGGCTGAGCTGCTGGCTGGGGTTACACCATGACAGACAGAAAGGGATATAGTTATTCTCTCTAATTACAGAAATCACAAGCCCCGCTATCATACCATGCCTAGTCTTTACTACATTTATTGTCCTGATACCCTGTGAAGTACAGAAATGTTTTTGTTCATTTTGTAGATAAGAAATAAACATAAGAGAATTTCACCTAATAAACTCAAGGTTGAACATCAAGGCGCCAGCCAGTTCTTTTCTTCTATTCAGTGTTTAGGCCATGCTCCCGCTAATAAATTCAATTGTCCCAAGAGACATGCCAAGAGACATACCTAGGCACTGAAATTCAACTGTAAATGCTGTTAAGTGAGTACTAGTGTCACAACAGCCTGTGACATGTTTTTGGCCTATGCCAGTGAGTACCCTCCCAAGCAACTCTTGGGCACGACTCAGGAGTTAGCACTGGCCAGGGACCATTCCTAGCAGGAGAGAGAGTTTAATAGCATTGGCATTAGCTGTTCCCTGTCAGCTGGCCAGAGAACAGTCCCAGATATATTTAATTTACTACTACAGAGGAAGCCAAAATGGTCAGCACCAGCTAGCACGGTGCTAGCATGGTCTTTGTGCTGAATTACGCCTATGCTAGCAGCAGCCTTTCTCGGCATCACGTATAAGAATCCCCTCTCTAGCCACCATATTCTGCAATGCTCCATGGCTGAGAGTGTGGTCGTTTCTCCTCTTTCCTTCTATATTAAGATTACATACTGATCATTAGCGTAGCAGCAATTTTTAGTGCAACTCTGATGAGTGAAAATACACACATATTGATACTTTCACAACAGTAGAAATATAACTGCTCAAAGGAGTTGGCAATAAGTCACAGCCTGCTTTTTCTGTGCACTCTCTGTAGCAACATTTCATAAGTATTTTATTCTCTTTTAGTAAAGATTCAGTGTTACAGGTCCATAAAATGAAAACATGTGTTCTCTTTAATATGCATTCAGAGTGAAAATCACTTCACTCACATAAAACCTAATAATTGGACGTTATGTAGGGAAATTCTGAAAAAAGAAATTAAGTCTCCTGTGAAGTAGCACTAAAGATGTTTCGCAGTCCTGACATCAGCCACAAAAATGTCTAAGCCATCATACCCCACTGGCTTGAGTAAACACTTAATTTTCCTTACATCTGCACGCAAAGACTTCTAGGACACAAACCTACTTCTCACTGAAATAATAAAAAAAAAAAGGTAGTGTAAGAGTCTACTATTAATAAAACTCATTGTTCATTTGTTTATTTGAAAATTATTTTCAAATACTCTTTTTAATCATTGAGCCTGTATGTGATTCAATGGCATTGTTGAGATTGATTTAAATATAGATTGCTGTTCAACCCTTTTTTAAATGTCCAGGGTCACAGAGGAGGGAGATGAATTTCTGTTTCTTAAAATCTGAGATGCACATGGAAGACTTCCCTTCCTTTCACAAATTAAATGAATCAAGAGTTGGATTATTTAATACCGGGCACAACTGCATGCATCAAGGAGGGAAATTTTGTTTTAATTCTGGATTCTGTATACACTTTGGTTATATACCCTTCATTTTACATCATCTAAGCTTTGGCATCGCAACCTACAGTCCCATCAATACTGATGGGAGGCTTTTATCATTTTAAGGAGGCTGAGCCGAACACTGACTCAAAGACAGCTTTCAAAAGGAACAGAATGAAAGTGATGTCAAATTCAAGCCCACAATCAGCTCCAGAAGACTGCCCATTTTTTTCTTCTCCCCTTTATGGTATATAACAAGTAGTATTAAAAGTGCCTCAATGTTTAAAACACAGATTTGTTTCAAACTACAGCTTTGAAAGTAGGGGGCTGGAGATTCTATAACGTCATTGAATCCTTTTTATGATACAACTGTGGAAATGTTGAGGCAGGAATAACTCTCAGTAGGATTACATCCTGGCAAGAAGCAAAGCAAAATGCCTGAAGTAATCCCACTGTGTGTTAATCATATGGTTAATTTGTTAAATTTGCATTTCATTTGTTTCTGTAGCTTGGCAGAAATTTTATTGATAAGGGGTTTTTTTTAACTGTTTTGTTTTGGGTTTGCTTTTTTTCCCCCTTTGTCTTCCAAGAGATTCTGCATTGATCAATCTGTTTTCTGTCCGCAACTCTGTCATAATTAGTGACTGAGTATGTAGCTGAGCAAGAAGAGTTAATGATAGGGCATAGTCTTTTGTGTAGTCTCTTGTTGTGTAATTGTTGCTTTTCTGGGTTCGTAGGTTGCATGCAATTTGCTTTGGTTTTGATCTTATTTTCTCGTGAAATTGCTTTAAGATAAGCCTCTCTCAGTGATTTTTTTTCTAAGTCTTTCTTCTTTGTTTGATTAATTTTCATCCTCTTGATTTCCTTATTTTCCTTTATAGCAAATGATTGGGGTGAGAATTCTAATACGGGGCCAGGTGGAGAATCCGGCTCTCTTGCTCCCCCCAGCTGTTGAAGAAAAATGGCAATAGCAATGTCATAATCCCTGACATGTGCCATCACTTCTCTGGCCAGACACCTACCGAATCAAAACCAATCAATTTTAAAAGAGAAGAGTATTTACATCGGGACTTAGACACAAAGCAACAAAAACTTCCTGCATAGCAACAACATCAGCCCCATTGCTAATCCCAAGCAATGCATCAATCTATAGGAGAATCTAAAGCTAAACGAAGCATTTCTTACACAGTTTCTTGCAACTCACTGGAGCCAAGTGTAAGTGTATCCTTGGCTAGATCGCAGTCCATCTGAAATGTAGGATGTTGCAAACTCCTTAGAGTAACAGAAGAGGAGAATTGATATGTGAAATAGCTAGGATATAAATTGGTTAGACTTCATAGACGATATCATTAAATGTCCTTCAAAACAGGCAGACAACTAGTCCTTGGTTATGCATATGGGATTCCTCTAGAAATGCATATTTCGTATATTACCCTTTGTCTGACTTAAAGGATCAGTACTACATTGTGCATTGCCTGAAAATGGCAACTGCTTTTCAGAGATAGCTCCAAAAGATAGCACTATATAATGAATTATGCCTCAGGTATGGATCAAGCTACATTGGTTTTAATTAGAGATAGGTCTTGGGCCAAACATTTAGCAGAGCAGGAAAAGGAAAAATAAATTGCAATGGTAGACCCAGTGTCTCCAGGTCTCATAGAGACTTTTGATTTCTCTTTTTTCTTTTTTTTTCCTCTGCAGGAGCAATCACATACCCCTGAACCCTTTTTCAGACAGACTAAGAGGTGACATTTGCATCCCTGATTCATTGTGACTACAGGAATCTTCTTTGGACAAATACAGGGTTTCATCTTTCGGTTGTTCCAGCCTTCTCTTGCAATTAGTTTCACTACTTCACTCACTGACATTCCTTCTGACACATTTCACTAATGGATCAGCAAGCTCAGTTTCCATAGGCAGAACTGTATTCCCAACAAGAAATCTTTTACACCGAGGAAACCTTCAGAAGATCTCACTACTCACTAGTGCATCTGGAAAGGCAGAAACTGTTGAAGTCAAGTCCTCACTCAGTGCCATGGTATCTCTCACCCAAGGGTGTGGAGAATGAGGAAAACCATTTCCTTTAGAGGAAAGAGCAGGAGAGGAGGTCCATCTATGTGTGTATTTTCAGGTATGACACATGCTTGCAGGAGATACTCTCCAATAGGAAAAATCCTTCAAGGGGATCTTTCAATAACCTGAAAGGAGACTTAAGTGCACAGCAAAGGTCTGACAGAGGCCCTTGGGAGGGGATAGCGAAAAAAAGTGCAGCAGGAAGTTCACTGATCTTGTCTTTTCCTATGTTTCTAGGAAGAAGGTAAATGGTTTGGTCTTTTCACTGTCTTTCGGAGAATACCATCTGCCGTGAACCACCCAGCTTTACTTTGAAGGCCTGTGGGTGCTTTTAGGGCCACAGTACCTTTTCTGACAGATATATTTTCCAAAACAAGCATGGTTAGAAAATGACTGTGTTCAGCAGGCAAAGGAGAGCTTACAAGGTTGTTTTCACTTTCTCAGAGTGAAACAAGAAATACCTATTAGAAGTCAATGCAACAATAGCAGGCCACTATCTCAGGATCTGGCCTGTAAGGTGGCAAGGAACACAAACCATATCTGACAATATGTGGAGTAACAAAGTCATCTTCTAGGTTCAGCATTAACTGGCGTTTGGGCTAGCTTTTAACACCAAAGCTTATCAGTGTCAACACAAATTTCAAAATCTGGTGCCACATTTTACTGCAATCCTTACATAGCAGTTGTAGTATGCCTGGTGTTTCATCCCCTGTGGCCACATCCAGATTGGAAGCAGGAATAAAGTCCTCTCTAATTTTGGTTGTGACGTAGGTCCCTGTCCAAAGTCACAGAAATAAATTCTGAATCTAAGATGTCAAATTCAGAACTAAGGTTTGATCTTGCAGTCTGACTTGAACTCAGGCTGATGGAATACTCCAGGCACACACACACACACACACACACCCCCAATCAATCAAATTATTAGAGAAACACCAATCCAAACTTTTACACTTGGTTTTGACAAAAAGCCCTACCTATAAGTCCAACTCCAGAGTGTTCTATAAAAGGGTCTAAAAAGCTTTCCTTCATTTTCCTTGATTTGTGAATGTAAAAGGTGTAAAAAATTCTCAGAATATTACCTTTTAGATGTATTGCCCCAAAAGAAACAAAACTTAATTTATGTAATCTCCAGCTATTATCAGAACTACCCAAAAGAATAAAAACAAGATATAGATAAGAAACTCTTTGCCCGTGTTCACGGAAAATATGATTAAGGAAAGAATTTAAAAAAAAAAAAAAAAGAGAAAGATGTCACATTTTAGTCTATATTGGAAAATGTCCTACAATATCAATGGTGGGTCCATTATTCTAATCACTCTGTAATGAAGGACTTGCCAAACAGATATATTAGGAGAAAAAAATGAGTCCGGTAGTGTCCACTCCCTGTGAACTCATATCTGTTGTACATAGAAGAGAATGCCCAAAAGAAAACTCCTTAAAAGTGGTTAATTAACATATAAACCACAAATGTCGGAGTATCATAAATATTCAAGTAGTGATGGATAGTGGGATAAACCCTGAGTGCATGCCGTAAGTTTTTTTATCTCCATAGCTATCTTGAGTTAGATATTTACAGTAAATTACAGCTGCACATGCTTTACTCTAGAGCCATATGTTTTACTATTCAACCAGATGTAAGCCATAAAACTGTTTTATCTATTTTGTGGTTCAGCCTAGTACTAATAAAATAAACTACAAATACCTGACTTATAGCTTTGCTGGCATTTTTGCACTCCAGTGAAGTGCAGTGCCAATGCCTCATGCAGTGAAAGTGATCTAAGAAAATCATATGTTCTTCCCATTTCTTATACTTTCATAAGGATCTTAAATATTTGAATGAACAATGTTGAGCTATAACTTGTTCTTTTATTGTTTTTCATCACATGGACTATCACCATCACTGATAGTTCATTTTTGTTTCCTGCAGATTGGAAAGGACATTGTAAGGGGCCTGCACTCTGTCTTGGCTTCTACATCACTAATTTTCCTTAAGCATCACAGGGTAGCATCAAATTACTAAAATAATCATATATCCTAGGAAGGATGAGTTTAGTTACATAAAAAAGATAATGTTTCAATTAACAAGACATTTCTCTTTTTTTTTTTAATCTATTAACCCTTAGACACAGGAATCAAAAAGTATGAATATGTCTTGCCACTATTTTGGGATTAAGATTCCTTTAAGCACCTGTGAAAGCTGCCCTAAGTGCACACACAAATGTTTTCCGTTTATGTCAAGTGTCTTGGAAGACAATTTCAGCTTTCATATCGCTGTTTTTGCCAAAAAAAAAAATAAAAAATTGTGTAAGTGTTCTCAGAGGTCTTAAAATCCTATTTTTGGTGTGGAATGTGACCATAAGCAGCACAGTACATCATGGGGGTAGAGAAGACGTAAAGAATATTCTGAAAAGATCACAAAATACAGCCAATTTTCTGAACATTTTTAGATACACTGCTGGCCTTGGACTAATATGCTCAGTCTCGAGGTTGTCATGGACATCTGTTAATAAGTCTCCCTAGCCCAACAACATTCATTTGACTCTCAAAATGCATAACCCTAGCAGACTAATGAGGAACTGAATGCTGAGTGTTTATCAAAGGGGACTCTCTTCCATTCCATCCACCTCTTGCATACTTTCAAAGAATTAATCTATTTTAACAAGGGACCCTCTCCCTATTCTATGGCCTCAATTCAATCTCTAAAACAGGGGATTAAATCCAACATTCTGCAAGTCGAAATTAAAGTGGTTTTGGTTGTTGTTTTTCAAGCTACTCTGAGTGTTAATTGGGGTAAAATCTGCAGCTTCTGGATTACCATACACATTTCGATTAACAGAGAAGGAAAACTTTGCCAGAAGTACCACAAGGACTAAGGAAAATGAAGTCTTTTAACACTTTCTCAGCATAGTAAGCAGGTATAACTTAGAGGAACACAGGCAATTTAAAATGCTTTGGTTGCTCTGCACACAATAATAAAGTTGAAGAAAAATCAAAGTACTGTATCATTTTTTACTCCTCAAAATCCTTCAGATTTCATTATGATTGATTAAAAATAATTGAGCAGATGTTACAGGCAGTAATGCTTTTAAACCCTTTGTGCTTAGATTTAAATCTGAAATAATGCAGATAAAGGAAGTGTGAAAGATTTCATACCATGGTCCCACAAGTATTCGTAAAATGTAAGTGCTGTTTAGATACTTTCTTATGCCCGATACTTTATCATTTTTATGTTGCTGCTGAAAGGATAAGGTCTCAAGTGTGAGTTCCTGTGATAAACACATTTTCTTTTGGCTCATGAGTCATAGACAATGTAAAAAGACGTTTTTCCTCTCAAAACACCAATATTGTGAACATCTGGTTCATACCCTTCTTAACAAAATTTGTTCCACTGCTCTATTACATATAAACATCTGTCATTTATATCAAGCAGTTGACAAATGCTCTATCATGAATTCTAAGAACTGGCATGCTGGATCATTAAATATCTTTTTTATACAAAATGAAAACTGTTTGTTTGTGTTGAAGACTGAATCTTATTCAACAGAGGTGACTTCTTTAGCAAATGAGAAAACGGGTTAAATTTATATCAACCATCTTAAATTTTCTTTCTCCTGACAACTGTATGTAATTACTGTAAATCACTCTTCACATAAAAGACAATGACATGCTACTGGGTGACACTACGTGGATACTGTTTAGTGAATGTTTGTCTACCTAAGAAGACTGAAAATTTTGAGAAGTTCCAGACTCTCAGTTTTGCAGATATTTCTGGTGAGATTAATTCATTTGGTTTTTGGTTTTTGGTTTTTGGTGTTTTTTTTTTAAAAAGAGAAGGAAAAAAAGGCATTTTTCTGCTGGTGTTCGATACTAAGAGGTTGTTTTGTTCCTTTGCTCTGTTCAGAAGGGACAGCCACAGCCACGAGCAATGCATTCCAGGAAACATTCTTCCTCTAGAGATGTGGAATCATTTCTGTCTCTCCTTTTTTGGCACTTAGAGGCCCATGAAATCAAAACCTGGGGCAGCTATCACTGATTTTTGTATTGCACCCACGACTGTTCAAGCACAAGGAGATGACTTGATTTTCCTGAGGCCAAGTGGCTGTTGTGTGGTCCCCTCTGCATTCAGGAAAGAGCAACCTCTTCCACAGCAGGACAGGACAAACTCTCAGGAGGCTTCAGCCAGAATCGCCACAGGATCCTGTCTCCTTGAGTGTTTAAAGTTATTACTGGGAACCAAGCAGGAAGGGTTTTCTGTAATTTTGTGATTCATGACTCCAAGAAATGAATCCAAAATCTATGTACGACCTCCAAAACCAGCTGTATTGGGTAGAGTCCACTATTAAGAGCAAGTCAAGATGTGTAAATGAGGTGTCTCCTTCTCTCCATTGACTGTACAGACTAAACAGAGAGTCACCTGGCAACAATTAATAGAAAAATGGATTGCATTTCCTAAATGAGGTGCATAAAGCGGGCAGTCTGCACCTGGCTGTATGAGCTTTAAATTTGCCATCCTTATTCACAACATATGAAGTATTTTTCATAGCTTTTCAGGACAGGCATTGCACAAGACATTTGTAACTAGCTGAAAACAAAGAAACCCTGTGATTCACTGAGAAAAAGGATATTTAGTTAGATGCATGACAGAGCCAGAGGCAACTTCAGAGCTGCAAATGCAATTACTGCTGGCCAGAGGCATTTGCTTTTCACTTAAAAAAAAAATAAAAAATAGTCTGCTCTGATTTGTCTGATTTCTGTCCAGAGAAGAACATCATAAAACATGTTCAGTCTTAGGGGATCTGGAAGATCCTCCCTAAGAAGAGAACAGATTTGGAAAAGGTCCCTTTACCTACATGTGCAACATAAAAGAAGATAATTTCGTCATGCTCTGCCTTCCTCCTGCCCTTATTATGATAGGCTAAACATTGCTTTTTCATTGCAGGATGTGCAAAAAATATGGAGCAATTTGATATGCAGCCTGTACTAACATTGAGAAAGCCAAATCTAGTGTCCTAATGAAATCTATTGCAATATAAAAACGGTGTGTTTATTAATAAGGCAGAACATTATTAGATTTTCTTATTGAGCTAGAGCATTTCAAGGCCATTTGGGGCAGGGAGAGAGAGCAATGGCTTTACAGTACATTCTTTGTTTCCTTAACACTGATCACCTGTCATACTTGATTCCCACAGTGGACCTTTTATAGCAATTTGCTATTCTGACCTTTGCATACATTTTTTGCAAGCTTTACTCTGGGACCATTTAAGCTGGGATGGGTGGGCATATGTTGAGTAGGGTAGCAAAGAGTAGGGAAGGATTAAATTTCAGTTGTGAACTGGCTGCATCTCTTGAACCATTCATTACTAGATTCCCTAACATTTGGGTTTTCAAAAGGTGATGAATTTTTGTGTGGAAAGGGTATTTTGTTGGCCGGACTCCACTGAAGCATACTTTGAACATTAACTCCCTATTGGCAGCAGTTTCTGCTTATGATTTGTTTTAATGAACACCAGTTTAAACTGGGCTAATCATAATGTCTGCTGGAGAAAGGTTAAACCCCAGCATATTTTATGCAAGCCTGACCCAACCAGAGCTCATGTGCTGCGGATGGTAGCCATGCAAAAAGGACTTTTTTGAGTGTGGGAGTTAAGTCTATACAGGATATGGTTAGAATACATGGGGGAAATTAACATTTTTCCATTTCTTTTTTTCTTCCTGTTACCTCAGTTCCCCATCTCCCTAACCACTGCACACACCCACCACCTTCTGTCTCTCTGACCTTGTTGATGTCTCCTGTTTGCCTGCAACCTCTTCTACTCCAACATCCCCCACTGAACTTAATTCCCTCATGCTCAGTTTACATCTTCTCAATACCCTGATCCCACTGTTCGTCGTCGTCCCCCAGCCATACATCTTCTCAGCCTCCTCACACATTTCCATGGTTTACTAAATCCTTCTCACATCTTAGGCCAGACAGCTGGAACCAGAAAAGGAACAGTTTCTAATTAAAAACCTCCAATTGTAAATATCATATAGTTAACAGCTACTCCTTGAATTTCTCCAAAATATCTCTAATTAAATCCCTTTGAAAATACTGAAAGGTCTTCCTTACCAAAGCCCACAGAACAAAGCCAAAGCAAAGTTTTTATGTTTATTACTGATGTCATGAACTGAAAAGGCTTTTTTCATTAAAGCTGAACCACAATCAAATACCATAGCAATAATAATATTAATCTGAGTTTTACCTAGCTATCCAGAATTAAAGTTAGAATATAGAATTTATGAAAAAAAGATACGTAATTCTGATGAAGTTTGGGAATCAGCAGGCAATCAGCTTATAACAGGACGTCAGCTAAAGCCCCACTGATAGAGTGCCCATATCATTCTGCATTTGGTTTGCATCAGTGTTGCATTTCTAATTAGAAACCCTTTGTCAGTACTGGTCTATGAGTGACAGGGTTGAAATATTTTTTTCTATAGAGATATCTGCCAATGTTTCATGTATTTTGGTTTAAAACAGGTTAAAGCAAGCATGGATCATAGCAGAATGGTGAAATTCCCTTTGGGAATAGTTACCATTACAAATCGAGGACAGAATTGAATAGGTTAAGCATTAAATATGAACAGACAGATCCTCAGATAACATAAATTGTTGTTGCTATTCCACTGATGTCATTAAGGTAGTATTGATCCAACTCTGCTGAGAATATGTTGAAAAGTGGTACCATATCCCGCAGGCAGATGGAATACTGAAAAAACTATACCTGCCCCTTACCGGAATCCACTTTGCTTACAAAAGGAAGTTATTTCTTTGTAGCTTTATATTAAATTTTATTCTTGTGAATATTTCTCTCTGAGTTACCTTCAACTCCCTTGGAGCCTTTTCCCTTTGAAATGCAAGGGGCTTAGTGTTTCATTATTGCAAGGAACAATAACTTTATGCAATTTACATGTATAACTAAGCACTTGGATTTCAAACCTCAAGAGTATGGTATTGGAACAGTAAAAGTTCCTTCTTGAATACATAACCCATTTCAATTACACCTATAGTGACTCCATTTAGTTAAGAAAATAAAGTAACACTTATTTTATTTGCTAGTGTGCTATTTATTCTTCTCCTCCTCCTTTCTACTGCAAACATCTCTCTATGTACTGCTCTGTTTAGTAACATTAACAGATAAGCCTATGGAGGCTGAAAATCCTGACTCCAGGATGGTGAAAAAAGGCTACAAAGGACTCAAAAGGAGCTGCAAATATGGAGACCAGAGGTGAGATTTCTAATGCATCAGGCATGTAATTGCATTAATTCAATACAATGATTAAAGAGCTTTGAAGCAATGCTACTGCCTCATCCAGACAGATTCTGATTAAGCAACAGAGGTGTGAGAAGCTGTTACGGATCAAAGATTGATAAGATATAGGTTGGGGAAGAAAATAGGTTGGGAAAATCTAGAGAAGATATTTAGTTGCTCTGAGGAAAAAGAAAATGTGTTAGATATAAGCTATAAAATAGATTGTTACGTAGCGTTACAAATTTTTCATTAAATGCATACTTCAAGGAACACAAAGTGATAATGGATAATTTAAAGATTTTATTTAAAAATTATTTTAAGGAAGAGAAAATAGATGGTTCAGTTGCAGTTCAAACATCAGCCTCTTATACCTCCAAATTATATATCTGCATTTAAACACTGGTGAAATAGCTCAGCTTCTGAAAGATCTAAAATCATTGGTGGATTTAAGAAGGCATCACAGGGTCTGTAACACATATCCCTATTAGTACCACAAACCCAGTCTTCACTTTGGGCAGCCATTTCACCCCCACTTGATTTTCAGGGCTGCAGAGGATTTATCATAATTAGATTTCTTCCTGACTACAAATGTCTCGCTCAAAATCATAAAAAGCAAGGCAATACGTTAAGCCATTCAGTCATACAAAACCCAATAACTTAGTATTGTCCCAAGTCTCAAAAATCAATAGCCAAGCACAGGAACATTATTTCTGATTCCCTTTCTTCATTTCTTGTGTGGAGATTAGTGCCTTGTTTTGAGAAAAGGTAGTCCAGAAATAGTGTGGGGGAAGGTGGGCACCTTGAGTAGCCAAGATATGGGTGATCATTGTAGCTTTTGGTATGCATGAAATGGCCATGAAATGGCATGAGCCTCTGGAGAAGGCAACATGAGACTGTTATGCTAGCAAATAATCTTTACATTTTCTAATTTTTTGTGGATTTAAGTTCACTGGACTGTGTATTGATATGGAAGCTCCCTAATACTTCTCAGGAAATTGCTTATCTTTGTATTTTTATAAAGGTATTTTTAGGATTCAGTGGGAAAGGACTACTGCATAAGGGAGAAGGGAGTAGGCTGAACCATGATGAGGCTTTATGAGCAGCCACTGACATAACAAAATTTCTGTATTAGTAGCTGCTACAGGTGAGCATTTATATTCCAGAAACAGTAGCTCCAGATCATAAGCTTGTTCAAGAGTCTTCCAATGGACAATTACTTCATTATACAATTTTTCTTGTGATATGCAGCTGCAAAAAAATTAGCCAGAATCTTTCTTCTAGTATTTATTTTATAAATTTCCAGTTGCTTCAGATCTTTTCAGGATACAGTCCTATAACAAATGAAGTAGATATCGTGGGTTTTTTGAGAGTCATCTGTCAGCAAGAGGTGATCACGTTGCTACTGTAGAATCTTCAGATGGTGCTAAATGCTGCACCTTCCCTATGAGAAGACAAAGGGAAGTGAAAAATATCACAATGTAAAATGAAAATAATACTACACAGAAGGCCCAGAAATGAGCCACATTTGAAATGGTTCAGGGAAGCCATTTTCTATGCCTATTTTAAAACCCTGTTTTAAGCTAAATACATCTGAATTACATGTTCCAACTTTGACCAAGATATACCAGACACAGAAAACGAGAAATAGGTGACAAAGATTCCTCTGTGTCCATTCTGTTGTCACCTAAAGTACAAAAGTCTGGCTTTGACACCTGGATAATTTTAGCACTCTCGTGACCTCTCCACATTACATCCACTCACAGTAATCTAAGAAGCTTCTCCAACAGCCGGTGTTTGCAGTGAGGAGAGTTTTCCTTTCAGAATCTGTTTCCTGTTTGGGGAATTCCCCCCAGATAACACCACCTTCACTCCCTCTTTCGTCATTTTTCATTAGCGCTATGTTGCACCTCAACAAAAACATAATGCTAATGAGTTTCTGTATACCAACACTGACTGAAAGGACAGGCTACAGCTCACTGAACCAGCGCTGTTGCTTCCTACGTATGTTGTTTCTGGCCCATTTTAACATCTCTTCCAAATAGTGGTCCTGGTCCTTCAGGCCCCAGACTGTGGTTTTTCTCTGACAACTGAAAGGAGTATAGGACAAAATAGCATGTCTGCACAGCCTTAGTCATTGCATAGGTGGGCTTTGGAGTTCTTAACATTATGTTTATCCCCTGAAATTGCTTATATTTGGAGCTTTCTTGTGCTTAGCCTTTTTAATCCCACTGCTTAAAAGGCTGTATAGAGGAATGCATGCTTTGCATATAATTATTTTCTTCAGTAAGTTGTCCTGTGAAAGTTACGATGTTGACTTCTCAATGCTTTGCATAGCAGTTTTATTAATATCTGGATGAGTACCTCCAGAAACAGAGTAAAATGTCTCTTCCTAGTGTTCTGTTGTCTGTCTCTCTGGTGAGTGAAGGGCTAATTTCAATCACACATAATTTTACATTTTCCCACTACATGCTAATTATCACCTATTACTCATTTTTTGGTCTTTTGGACTGGGCAGAGATGTCGGTATTGAGTAGATCAGCAGCACGTGACAGAATCCCTGGTGTAGGGAGGAAGAAAAAGAGAATTATGTAGTTAGCTGTATTGGTCCATAGGTTTCCACTAAACGGATGTCTTTGGCTTACCATCGTTCACTGTGATTGCAGTGTCTGGAAGGTTGACTTTCCCTTGAGACTAATCTGTTTTAAGGTCAATGGATCAGGGGAAGCTTTTGAAAGACTTGTAAAATTCCTTGCACTTGACCTCTTAAGTCTAAGGAAAGACAATACTGTGTACAATATGTACTTCCAAGTCAAGAATTTATTAGAATATTAATTTGACACAATTTCTCATGTGAATTTCCACAGACAAAAACACTCATAGTGGAGTACCACATACGTACAAAGATATAGAAACCGTTTTCAGATTCTACATTTAGACACATTTAGCTGTTACAGTTGGAATTATATACTTTCTATTTGACAATATTTCTATGTTTTACTATCAGCTCTGGCAGAACTACCAAGGCAGTCAAAAGTTTCAGACATGCTCTGAAGGAAAGAATGTTATACTTTAAGATATTTTTTGCATTTTGCCCAAATACGGCATAAATAGGACTACCAGTCCTTAGGCCTTTCTTGAGGTTCATTTCTTCACTGAAATAACTTGGAGAGAGTATTAGAAGCCCTAAACTCATTCCAAAAAAACTCAAAGGAAGATATCCATTATGCCCTGAAATCTCTAGTGGGCAAAATGTCATCCTTCTTGCCTAGACACTCAAACTCTGGCAACCTCATCAAACATGCTAAAACTAAACAACAATGGGAGAGGTGGCCTTCCAAAATCTCATTTCTGTGGCTACTGTAATCTCTGTGAGTACTGTAATCTCTGTTCAGGTCTCAAAATCAACCCAAGATTCATACAGTATATCAGTGGCATACTTACACCTTTCTTACTCCTCTGAACATGATGTAGCTTACAGTAAGAGCCCTACATTGTCTCATAGTCAATGACAACAGAAAGAAAGCAGTGGTAAAAAAATGAGTGGTTTAATTTCTTTTATCAAAAGCCAAGAGTGACCAACTTTGTGGCTTTCACTGAAAAAAAACCATGCCACAGGCTATGTACTGTTCATGACCCATAGCATTGTCTACACAAGTTCCTTCTTGAGAGAGAGAAAGAACAACCGCAAGTAACACTTGTTAAGCATGTTGCTTAATGCATGGCTGGAAGGGGCATATTTGCCCTGTAAAGAGAACCATGTGAAAACTGAAAATATTTGCTTTCAGTGGTCATAACATAGCATGCTCAGACCTTTCAGACTCCATCTTGCTTCCTTTTTGAAAGAAGAACAACATTATTATACTCAAAGACTGATATTAAACGTGAACCTCTGAACTATAATTTAAGAACAGCTAATGTTCCACCTTGCCCATTCTTGGAAAGCACCAGTGTACACCCCTCCTTCGTGGGCCTGCATGAAGAAAGGGCACTGAGAGCTTTCCCCCCCCATCTGAGGAGATGCAAAGGTACAACACTACCTTGCACCAGCGGTCTCGCAGAATACTCTATATCCCACTGGTGGTCTGCTTTGCATTCAGCCTAACAGCTGAACTTGCAAAAGCAGCAGTAGCTGAGTCTAATAGTGAGGTCACTGTGCAGGCATTTTTTTATGGTCGGTGTCATCAGTGTAGACTGTGCCAGCATGTCACGTGGCTTATGACAGACCATGGTAAGCAAGAGAAGCGTGCCCACTCCATCAGCCTTGGGCAGTGGTAGCAGATTCCCTGTTGTATGACTGGCCCTACAACAGGAAAGCCACAGCTGAACTTCAGACCCATCACATGCTATAATATCAGGGATTACTGCCATCAAAACCATAGCAAAATTGTACTCGCATTTGTGGTTTGCATGCAAGAAGGCTCCGTCATACTCCTATTTGGGTAGACACAGATTATACACATTTGCTCAATCTGTCCCTGTGTTCCCACCAACAGTGCCTCGTTGCCTAACACAGCTCTTGTGCTGATATTGCTTTTAAAGGCATTTTTCTATTCTGTTAGCATTAAACATCTTTGGAGATCATTCTTTCTTCCTTTTCTCTTAGGATTGGATCTGCTGTGAACTCAACGGGTTCCTCCATATCTGGCTGTGTGAATGAGAGACTTTGAAGACTTTGCTGATTCAAGAAACTGGAGTGATTGACTGGAACAGCAGTACAGTAATAGAGGGAATCACTAGGGGGATGTTGGAGCAGACAGCTGTTATATTATTTTGGACAGGCAGTTTTCCTTATAAATATTTACTGTATTGAAAAACAGACAGCTATTGTAGTGGTGATCTGGAAAAAATTTTGAAAAATGACTGGGATTTTCCCTGTGAGACCAACATCAAAAACTGTAACTGAATATTCTTATGGTCCAATATTGCACAAAATTTGGGCTCAATCTTTATTTAGGCAAAATTTTCAGTGAAGCACTGTATTTTTAGTGTGAGGGGTCAATGTGACTTTTTTTTGAACAGATATTTCAGGACTCCCACCTATTGTTCACAAACTTTACCCAACTTGAGACACACAACCTGAAAAAAATGGCCAAACGTGTCTCTGATATAAAGGGCCCTTCACAGACCTCGCTGCAGCTGGCTTGATTTACACCAGTGGAAGATCTGATCCAGCAGTAGAGACCAGTAAATTTATTAAGAAATCATCTAAATACATCTAAAATATTTTTCTGAGAAGCTGCTGCTCCTTTTATCATCAACTTCTGAACATCTTAAATATAACAAACCATTTCTAATAGCTGTACTGAACAAAATTACTTGAAAAAGATCACACTATGAAATTTCAAGAACTTAAATATTTGAGAGCACCATAATTTAGTTGCTGTTGTTGTTGTTTTTAAATTGGCTCCTTCGTTATGTAAAATGCTGTACCTATGAGATAATTGACTTTTCCCTGTAATTAAACCTGCAATTAAAAAATTGTTATCATCACTTAAATAACTGCTTGGGAAACAATTCAGTGAAAAGACGAGCTGAAAGTGAACGAATGGTCTTTTCTCAGGGTGTGAATAACAACAAGGTTTCATAGTCTGTCAGTCACAGTACCAGCAAGCTTGTCTTTGAAAACGCTTCCATTTTTCAAGCTGTTAGAGGGATTGCTATAGATCCTGGGGGCATAAGCCTGAAAGAAAGATCATAATTCAGCAATAGGAGGTCTGCTTATCTCACTCTACAGTGAGTTGGCAGAGGATGGGGACCCACGCTTTGTTGACACGGGGAATAAGCAGCGTACCTGCTTCGTGCCTGCACGGCCTCAAATCCCCCCCTGGTACAGAGGTGCTGGATGGAGGGAAGAGCGAGCCAGAGACAGTGAGGAAAAAAACCTGTGTGTGAGTGTGTAGGTGTGTAATTAGTGGGGCTATTCGCACCTTCAAAAAAAAGGAAAAAGGAATATGCCTCATCCTTACAGTATCCCTTGATTTCTTTGTTAAACTCTATTTGTAGGTTTCTATTGAAATGTCATTCAGGAAATGCCATTCCGTTTCCCTTGACACAGAGGGAGGATAGTATCATCAGGTGACCTGTCTGGTGAAAGGAAAGCTGGGACTCAATTTTATATTATTTCTAATTAAACAGAGATAACTACAACAGAGATGGGGAAAATGGGAAGAAGAAAAAAAAAAAGAAAAAAAAAGAAAATAAATTAGATCCTATTTATAACACACATTTCACAGGGCTAAATACTGCTATGCCTACTTATTCTGAATTACTCTTCCACCTAGGGTAGCCCCATTGATTTCAGTGAATTGTTGTACTCGCAAAATATTCCTCTAAAATACTACAAAGATTCAGGAGAGGTTAAACTGATTATAACAGCACTGTGATGATTTATGTACTAAGAACCAGCCGTTTCACCCTTTTAGAAGAAATGTATTTAAAATCTAATTACAATGGTGTATTTTAATTTGGAGTTACAGGTGAAATTCACCAAATAGAAAGATCAGTAATTACCCTAGCTGGCTGCTATAAAGCCAAGAAAACCAAACCAAACAAAAAGAAGTCTTGGCTGAAAAAGAAATACAGTAGAAGAATTTAGACTTGATAACACTATTGTATTAAATAGTGATACACTTTGACTTTGGCTTCTGGTTTTCTCTATACATTTCTAAATAGCTTCCTGTTTGGATATAGCAGGCAAATAGAATGAAAAAAACCCATTTATTTTATTTACGTGCATCACTTTTAAAAATGACCTTTTACAAGTTACAAACTGAAGACAAAAAATATTATTGGACGACCTATGGTCCAAAAGATAATCTGACTTGAATATACTTTAAAAGGTCTTTAAGAATTTAACAAAGTAAATATTTCTATTTTCCTTCACTTTTTTTACCCCATCAAAGCTAAATTAATGTAAAGCAGTTTTAACTGTTTTAAGTAATCAGCTTGACTGACTCAGTTCTTCATGAAAGATAATGAGGTGTATTTGATCAGAAGGTTCATTAAAAATGATTACATGAAAAAAGGAAAGTCATTCCAAACAGTGTTGCTAATTGGAAAAGATGAGTTGACGTATGACTGAAGTTTGGATCCAAGTTCAGAGTCAAAATGTGTAACAATTTGTTTTCCCATGTGCATTAGTTTGTGTGATGTTATGACATTAACAAGTCCCTCAGTTATATCAACTTTCATTTCACTGTGTGATGTTGGAACCACTTACATTTTTCAAAATTACATTTGAGTTTCTGAGTATGAATTACCCAAGAAAGTAATTGGCTGTTTAGAAATCAATGTTTGTAATAACCAAACAAGTGTTGAATCATTACATTTTCCAGCATCAGTCATATTATTCATATGATTTCTGAAATGAGCATGTCCCATCACTGATATCTTATCCCTTTTATATTGAATTAGAGTAAAAATGGTAGCTGGAGAAAGTAATTATTTTTCATGTTTCATCTGCATAGCTAATGTCATCAGAGTAACAAATAGTATGCTTTCGTTAACTTGTCATGGGCAACTATTGCTTGAATAGCAATTCAGACCTCACAGGAGCCACACTTGTGATTAAGATTTACAGAATTTACCATCACGTACCATTGTTACCTTTTCAGAGGAAAGCATGTTGTGTCTTTTCAGACATAACAAAAATCGTTGCTGTAATAAGAACACTCAGAGCTTAACATTTAAGATAACTAAAATAATCAGATAAGGTAAATGAAAGGGAGAACAGAATCATAGAATCATAGAATCATTTTGGTTGGAAAAGACCTTTAAGATCACAAAGTCCAACCGTTAACCTAGCACTGCCAAGTCCACCACTAAACCATGTCACTAAGCACCACATCTACACATCTTTTAAATACCTCCAGGGATGGTGACTCAACCACTTCCGTTGGCAGCCTGTTCCAGTGCTTAATAGCCCTTTCAGTGAAGACTTTTTTCCGAATATCCAGTCTAGAATAAAGGAGAATATATGGGACTGCTCAGAAGAAGGAGACCTCCACTGGAACCTACAGCAAGATTTCAGCCTATGGGGACTGGATTACACCATGAACATATGCTGAATAAAATTTTCTTCCTCAGAAGATTACATAGCAATTTGGAGTACAGGTGGCAATAGTACTGGGAGTTCACATCCAAAATCTATCCATCCGAAACACCTTGTCAGGACAGAACGAATGGCATATCTCTCTATTGCTGTAGAGAGATTTTAGATATAGCAAACTTAAACTAGACTCCTCACTTCCTCACAGCTGATGGGTGAGATGAATCCTGAGTGCTCTGTGCTCTTTTGCGGGGTTTTGCAGTAAGTCACCAAAGTTCAGGTAACTGCTCAGGATCTATGGAGGATAGGAGATTAGGTTTGCTCTTAAAGACTGCAAAACAGTCAACTTGACCAAACAAAGATGTGAAAGTACAACTTTGCTTGTGCAGAATATGTATTTGATTACTAGAAAAGTAGATTACTTTTTTAAAAAATTGTATCCATGGCATGTGTCGGCTGTTTTCTCTGTTAAATGGGTGTACCTGAAGGTTTCACAGGGCTGCTCAAGGCTAACTTGCAAAGTAAGTTTGTGAAATTAACTGCTTTAGAAAGAAATGTTATTAACTGCTGTGTCTTTAAGAGATGGGAATGTATTCTTTATCAGGGACTTTAATCAAGGAGCAACAAAAAAATACTGTGAAAACAATGTTTATTCTACCTTTTTCACGAAGTTGTTATATCTTATGTAGTTACAACTGATACTGTGAAGTAAGCAGGAAATTAGGTCACTCGTACTATTTTTCAAGTTAAATTCTCCAGGAAATAAATTCAATTCTAATACTTTTAAGCACCTGGAACTTCATTGTTCATTACCTTGCCCGTAAGTGAGGGTATTATTTTGAATGCAGTTTGTACAAGGTAATGACAATACAAGACACAAGAGTGTAAAGAGTTTAGTAATTGCATCCTAAAGCTTTGAATCTGAAACAGTCTTTCTATAAGCAAATTGCTCTCCCAGAAAATTCAGAGAAGGCATAAATATTATTAAACAGGCATTAGAATGACCTACAGATAGAAATGGTAGTGCTGATACTTGTTTGAGGAAAGTAAAAAATATTAAAGGAATGTATCAGCTGCTGTTAGTTGTACCACCAAATTGCAGAGTATGTCTTTACAATTGAAACCATTAAAAACTTTATTGGGATCCAGGAAATAATTAAACATCCTGGGACCCTGGTTCTGTAAAGAACTGCTTCATATTACACTTGCCCAACAATACTTTCCATAGCGAAACATCTAGACAGTGTCCCATTGTAGGCTGCAGATCCTCTGAAATGGCATGGTGCACTGAATATTAACACCATCTCACACATTCCCAAGATGTATGCAATTACCTCAGGGAGAGGAGCTGGGAATGTGAGGTCTCAAGGGCTTAGATAATGACATAAAATAAATTGCAACGATTACCCATGTATTTTTCCAAGAGACATATTATTTAAAACCTGTCTAGGCTTTCAAGACTGAAAGACAGAGGAATGTCCACTTTATAAAATTGCTATTAATGTGTGACCTAGAGTTGAAGACAAGGTTAATTATGGGTTTTTAACAGAAGTATCACTCTGGTTTAATATCAGTACCCAGGCCTTAAATATTGATGTAAGTCACATTTTTCAGGGACAATTGCCTTTGAATGAAGAATGGCGGGGCTCTGATCTTTGCTGACCCTACCGACTCCCACTGTGTAATCCATAGCAACAGCATTGCTACAGCAACTGGGGAACATGTCGTAAAATAGGATAAGACCATGAAATCTGATGTCATACCTTCATGAGATGTAAAATTGCAAATAGCTTCCTAAAGCAGATTTATTAAACGATTGATATATTGTATACAAATAATATGGGATCAATCTGAAATGAACAGGGATTGTTGTGCTGTGACACCACCAAAATAACTGGAAGGCAAGCCAATCTTACTGGACACCTTAGTGTTCTGGTCAAAGGTTTGGCACTTAAGACAATTTTTCTTAAATTGTATGCATTTTTCCTTAATGTTTTTGTTCTCTCGAGCTTTTTTCTCTCATCTGGATGTAGTAGGTGATCAGGTACACTTGATCTATTCCCATACAGTTATTCCTAAATTAAATGGAGAAGAAGATACAGCTGTAATCAGTGCTGTGTGAATGAGAGGGAAATATTCAGGATATTGTATACAGTTTCATTTTGCCATGTCTACAAGCTGATTTTTCCTTGGGTTACTGTACATCCATCCAACCACCATGTAATTTACATGGATGTTCACAAATACAACAGATAAGCTGGTAACATTAAATTATACTTTCTGACAAAGAAAAATTATTTTGACCACAATATGCTTCAGAACAAAAGCATAAATGGCATGTTATAGGTTTTAACCTTAAATATAAAAAAAAAAGCAATAAAATATAGCACCACAGAGGCTGAATGCAGGATTAATTTTTTTTTAAAGATCAGAAGGACTTACATTAACCATTTTCATACAGGTTTTTTCCTGTATTTAATAGTCAAAACCAGATATTTCAGAAGACGTTGTAAAACCCTTACAGTGTATGCAACCATAGATTTCTATACCATAAATCTAAATTTCTGCCAAAGCACAAATGATGATCTACCTATTTCCCCAAGCACAAGGTCTGATGGCTCCTGTAATTTGATTCTCTTTTGTTAGAACAGCTAGTCAATGAGGAGTGTCTTTCTCTGAAAGTTTTGCCTCTATATTAGTATCTTGTGATGCTATGCTCTACTGCACATATTATACTGTAGACATTCTGCCTCCACAGGAGATTTTAAAAGTATGTTGGTCCAAAATATTAACCTTACTAACATCTGCATCTTTAAAGATGACTTTTTGATACAAAGCTCAAAGAGGTGCTCATACAAATCACAAATTCAAGCAACAGTGATCCTGTTCTTACAAAGTCTAAAGGGATAAAAAGGTATATGAGTTGATATATGTTCTTTGAATGCCCATAGAGATGACCACTGCAAACCAAGAATGTTATTTTTCAATTCCTTTCTTGGATATTTTAAGGCTGTTATGTGACAGAATATTTATTTTCTCTAAAATTACTCACTTTTTCACTAAACATATGAAAGTTGATCATGCACTTCTAGAAGTATTTTTGCTTTAATCAGCTAATGTTCAGATTTATGGCTCCTGAAAACAAAACAATATAGTCTTTTCTTTTTCAACCAAAAGCTAAAAAAACCCCAGTACTTTACTTAAAAAATCACTACTGCTCAACCAGCTCTAACATTTCTATAGTTATCTGCCAGAGAAGTTTCACTGGAAACACAAGTTTATCTTTGTAAACTAATTGAAACACGTCAGCAAAAGAATTGGATTTTACGGCTGAAATTCTAACATTGACACCAGATTTAAACTGTTTTTGAAATCCAGCTGCAAAGTCAGGGGCATAGAACTGAATATTTTATTATTATTATTATTATTATTATTATTATTATTATTATTATTATTATTATTATTTAAAGGTAAGACATTCACATCCTTGGTCTCCCTACTTGGTCCACTAGCTGGTAATATACGAAAATCTCCTGGGAGATCCGTTTACAGAAAAAACAAAAAAAAAGAATGTTCCATGTCCATTAGCTGTAATTACAATACTTCTTTCAGTGGGGTCAGTTTCAGAGTTAAAAGAGAAAAATCTCTCAACAACCTCTGTCCTTCACTTTGACTCTACATTTCTATAGGTTCTGGACCTTTTTTAGCTGAGTAAAAACTTGTATTAAACTGAAATTATGACATATTGTTGGAAAAGCAGGAAGTTTCTTTTAAATTTGAGTTGGGAGTGTGTATGGGTTTGTTTAATAGTGCTTCATTTTTTAGCATCCCCTTCTGTTTTGCAATAGAAAGGACAGTAAGCAAGTCCTGCATCTCATTTGTGAAGGACGTCACTGAAGAAAGTGTTGATGCACTTAGCAGTCAATTATGGGGGCAGGTGTGATCTGAAGTGTGATCCCTAATCCCAGGTGGCCACCAACCCCTAACTACAGGACTGTCACTCTCCATGGTGTACCCTATAGAGAGAGTCCCCTGACCACCCAAACTGGGGTACCTATTGATGTGTGTGTCAGCACACCTTCCCTGCTCATGTGCCTGGGTTTCCTTCAAAGGGAAGAACACCTCTAACTAACCTGTAACCAAGGGGATGTAAACACTTGCCTGGGTCCTTTCTTGTATGAACTTCCAATTCAAGAAAGCATTTAGCTTTTATCTGAGATGATCTGAGACAGTCCTGAAGAGCCTTCATTTCCCTACATAACATCTAAGATTGGGATTTCAGTCTTCCAAGCTCAGCCGTCTGCCATTTATTTCAATTATCTCCCCATACTTTGGATTTTCCTGCCAGTCTGATGGGAATTACTCCCCTGTTTTGCTTTCTTGTGTCCCTGGATACCCACACATGTACACACACACATGCACTCATGCAGGAGGTCAAGCACAGACTCTCATACTGGGGATTCAGAGGTAGCAGGAACACCTAAATTAAGAAATACATCCCACCATCCTTCCAAATGCAGACCAGAGTCTGAAGTTCTACTGCTTCATGCTACTGCTTCATATAGTCTGCAACCAATAAATCATAAGCGTTATTTTCTTTACCTGAAATAAAATTAGTCACAAAATGTCTCATGAGGGTTAAACTACTTTCAGTGAATATAGTTTATTTTATGGATGATTTTTTGTCTATACAGGTTTCTCTATTTTCACAGAGGTCCTCTTCCCTGTTATGAGTAGTATTCTGTGTGAAAAGCAAGCAACACTAATTGTTATGTCTATTCCCCTTATGTTTCCTGCTCCACTGGCATCAGGAGGAACTTTGCCATTAAGCTCAGAGGATGTTGGATCCAGCCCTCAGCAGGCTCATGTACTGCAGTAACGTCGTTTCCTCTTGTTTTCAATGGCATACCTCGTTCTTTCTATTCATGTCCATCCAACACATCAAAGACCGATTGAGTCAAGGCAGGTTATAGCTAAAAAGAACATAATCAGCACCAGCAAAGTTTAAGGCTGAAGCTATGACCTACTTTAGCTAATAAACAAAATGGGCTTCACAGGTGTCAGAATTCCACTGCAATCAACCACTAATCTTTGTTTTGCAAGAGTGAAATAACAACAAAAGCCATTTATCTGTAAAATGATGAGTTGACTCTTGCCAGTTTTTGTGCTAAAACAAGAGACTTCTCTAGGTATTTTTGAATATATTTTTAATTATAGGCTTTTAATTCTTCACATATTTGAGGTAGGGAGGGAATATTTATATTATTTCATTGTTTTATCTACTTTCCAGGCTCAATTATTTTATCAGCTGAAAAGCTGGAAAATATTCTTATGACTAAATAAGTTCATGTTTATCATTCATTTTATTTTTTTAGCCAGTCCCCATGATACCATTCTAATTCTGATAGCGTTGATAGAAGGAGCTGGAAACATTTACATTAAGTTATCTAATAATTCTATTCATTCAAAGACATTGTCAAATATATAAAGCATTTGCCAATAAACTAGCATAATAAATATACTTCATACTGCATAGTTCTTTTGCACAGATAGATTCTAATCTTTTTTTTAACGTGTTCTGTATTTTCATAGGTTTATATATAGCTTAGTTTCATATGTAAGCATTGGTTCTGGGAAGAACAAATCATAAATAAATCAGATTCCTATTAAACTGTAAGATCGTTAGAGCTGACATTCTTGTTTTAATCTGTGAGGGAGGATTTACAAGAGTGCTGGTGCTAGTGCACCAATAATAAATAATTATCATCTCCAGTTTCCTTGGATTTTCTCTATTTTGTAACCTGTTGTTATCAAACAGGCTTGCAGAAGCAGAGTGAGTCTTTATCTTGCAGCCTATGTAGGTAACTTTGATTTTTTGCAAGCAATTTTTGTGGCAATTAAATTTTGATGGTCTGTCAGACATGTGCAGCCAGTAACATAATTGGCTGTAATTTAAAAAATAATAATTTTTGCTGTACAAGTAGCCAAAGAAAACAAAGAAAGGGGACAAAGGGTTAAAATCTGAGCCAACTGCCTTTCCTCAGGAAAAGCCTGTAGTTGAGACAAGGGGAAATCATATATGAGAATCATTTTCTCACTCTATATATAAATAAAGAGAAACTTTACTGTGAAAATATTAGGCATGAGGTTGTTTCTGACAGATGTCCTTACATCTTGATTCCATCACAGTCCAATGTAATATTTTTGAACTCTACCTCATTTCAGTATATATTTACTCAGAGAGAGGGGAGAACGACAGCAAAATGTAATATTCAGAGTTTTTATTATAATTTTAGAGTACAGAATATGCAGATAGCCATCATCCAAATCATTACCCAATAGTGTCGGGCAAGTAGCAATCACAAGATTTAATATGTGCACAAATGTTTCACATTAAAATCTGATAGACTGTATAGTACCTCCCACTAAAAGAAAAAGGAGGGGAAAAGAATAATGGAAAGATGTGGAGGGAGCTATAATTTGTTATGCCTTTGTTTGCTCTTGATTGGCCCTTTATATCCATAAGAACTCTGCCCCTCTTCAAGAGGCTGCTATTTTCTGTGACAGTGTGCGGCAGAAGAGACGGTCACTGCTCCCATGCAAGGCGACTGGATTTTTGTTCTTCCAGGTTTCTTTGTTCTGCATTTTTAGGTTTAGCACCAAAGAAGAGGAATAAGGAAGCATTTCTCTTCACAGTATATACATATACAGTGTATACAAGCCCCTTTACTCCTTAGTTTAGTGGCCCTTCTGTGCTGGTTTCCGGTGCAAAAACCTTGGTAGGTTTTAGTTATTCCTGTTGGAGTTTGCACTGAAAAAGATGTGCTTCAGTTAACATGGATCTGCATGACTTCTGCAACATTCTGTCACATGCCTCACTTAAAAAAAAAATCAAGAGTTGTCCACGTCTCCCTATCACACATAGCTCTCAGGGCAAGAGCTGGTGTGTGTCTCAGCAACTGGAGCACCTCGCTGTTCAGGTGACCCTCACCAGCTGTGGCCTGAGGGACCACTTCCACAGCAGCCGATGCTGCTGACCTTTCTCATCTTCTCCATCTCTGCAACACCTCAGAGTGGAGATTTAGCTACCGACAGATACTGCCAGAAGAGGGTTTCTGGTATTTCTACTGAAGTCTTACCTTCATTGAAAAGAAACCTCTCCACCACACTGCAGAGGGCCCAGAATTTACCTTTGGCACCTCAGGCTCCACAGGGTCAATGACTGCGCTCCCCATCTTTTCACCTCTGCTGTTTCTTTAATGGCAGGACACAGACGAAAACCCTCAAATACGTGCTTTCCAAATAGTCCGAGCAGATCTTCCCCATAGCTTATTTTTTTTTCTTTTAGTTTATTTTTAACAAAGGTAAAAATACGACTCTAAGTGTGATGTTTAAGGAGAAAAAATCCTGCTATGAGGAAAAAGGAGAAAGGAAGAAAAAAAAAAGCCAGAAGGGTATCCTGTTCAGTCAGAAGGGTATCCTATTGCTTGTTCCAGAAGGATCTCATGGAGATGACCAACTTCACCTAAAATTGGCAGTCAGGTTAATTATTTTTTTAAAAAGTAAAAAAGTAAATCTGATTCACAGTCAACTCCATATGCTGTTTATGAAAATCCTGTCTCAGTCACCAGAAACTTGTTGTTTAATAGCTGTGAAACAGAGCTTAAAGAAACATCATTGATTAATATGGTACAGATTGATACAACAATCTCCATTTACTTTAAGTGTTCACTGATCATTATTTCAAATATCAAACAGGAGTCTGGAAGATACAAAAGTAAGAGGTGCTGAAGATCCAGATTTATATCTCCAGAGATATATTGATTCCTTGAACACTCCATTAAGCTTTCTGAGACGTAAAGAAAAAAAAAAATTCCCGCCCGCCCAAATACAATAACCAGAAAAGGATTTCATGACCGGAAGTTGAAAATGAAGTTACTATTAAGGTTTGGCTACCCAAAGGGATTTGCAAAACATCCAAGAAGATAGAAATATTTTTGTCATCCTCACAATGAAGGAAGTCAGAAAAGCCACTGTTAATCAGGAGGTAATGTAATTCCAAACACGTCCTTTAGAACACTTACACTACCACTGTGTTTAACAGTGATGTATGATTTTGATTGCCCTGACTTTGTGTAACCATCCTGAGTTTAAAGGGCTTGATTTTTAGAGAATGGAGCTGAGGCATTTGAAACCACCAATTCAAAAATCTCAAATTTCTAGCATATATAGTAATACCTTAAAAAAGTGAAGTTCTGCCATCAGTTATCTGAAACTGTTTCCTAATTATCTCACTATTCCTAGGATATGGCCGCTCAGAAGTGAGTTCCCCAAAGGACAGAGCTATCTGGACTAACTTAACCTAGTTAGCTCAGACATCATTACCACTCCAGTGGCAGCAGTCCGAGCTAATTTCTCCTCCTCAGCAGAGCAAATTGCTCTAACTTCGGCAGAGATATAGTCTTAGAATAAGAAATTGCCAGTTTCTGTAGACATGGTGTACAACCTCTTCTTAAAGTTAGCTTTTAATGTGGGCATAATAAATTTTCATTAGCATTTGTGTAATATACTGGGGATTTTTCAAGTGGTGACAGATTTTCAGGTATGCAATAAAACTTTTTTTTTGCCTATGAAGGGATGAAATGGTGAAGCAAAACTGAACATTTACAAATGTTATCATTCATGGTACTGAAAGATCAAGTAGCAGAACTAAAGAGACAAGCAGATGCACTTAGAAAAAAATCAGTGCATACGAGATATTTCTTTGATGACACATGCCTAGTTTTAGACTCCAAAGAGGTGACAGGAGAGGCAGGCCAGCTGCAGGGATGGAAAAGATGAGTGAAACAGAGATAAGGCACAAGAGAAACAGGATAATATAAAAGATAATGATTGAGTAATTGTGAAGACAGATATTAAGAGAGGAAGGAAGCATGGCAAAACCAGTGAATGCAGTCACAGTGTCTAATATATCAAGTATTGGATATCATAGATGGTGAATCAGAAGTTTTAATACAACACTTGAAAAAGAAGTGACAAAACAATGTAATCTGGGATAGAAAATTTTTCGCTAGTGGCAAAATGAAATCATAGAAGGGAACACTGAGAAAGAGAGAGGCATTTCAAAGAAGAAAAAAATATGGAAGCAAAAATGCTCTGATTTTTTTCCTTTAATTAAATTTCATTTTTATTCTTTTGTCTCAGTCAGCAATAGTTGTTGCTTATTACTGAATTTTATTTTCTTTACTGTATTGCTTTTTTATTATTACTATTAATACAAAGCTGTGTTCAATTAATAGCTGCTTTTGTTTCACAGGTGCATTGCTGTTAGGAAGCATTTCATAAAGACTACCTTTGTTAGCAGGTATCCCCAGTACCAAATTTATCCCTCAGGTATTGGCCTCCCATAGCTGGGTAGGACTGCACAACTTCAGCAAAGGACAAGTCTGACCAGATAAACGCTCCATTGTGTGACACACAATTCCCATCAAGACACCAGGACATACGGCACACCTTCATGGCAGATTTGTGTCACTGAAAGTGAAAGGAGAGGTACTCAAGAGGAATAAGTAGAAGACGCATCATGGAGGAGGGCCTGTTCCATAAAGCCATAGCCAGGGAATAGGTTTTCTAGTGGCACTCCTTTTCACGTGGAGCCTGAGGAGAAGACACACAGACTCCATCTGTATTTGCACCCAACATCATTAACCCTCAGTGCCTCCAGGACAACAGCACAACTGCTGTGGTATCATTGCACCGGCTGTAGATCATAGAGTGTGATCGAACAGTTTCCTCAAAACATGAAATGTAAAAGGTCCACCAAGGCTTTTTTTTCTATTATACCTCTTCGTGAACTTCCAGGAATAAAAACCAACATGATCTTTATGAATGTGATGGGCCTTGCATTGCAGGGGAAGGATGGTGGCCCACAAGAAAAGTTCTACTTCCAGCTTAAGGTCTAACACAAGACTTTCTCTCCAGCACATATCCTTACTTTATTATCATGCAAAGAGCTGAAAATAAATGCATCAGAAACCCTCTATACAGAATTAAATCAAAAATATCATATCATCCATGAATCAATCTTATTGAATTTTTGAGTGAGATATAGACCAGAAAATGTTGACACGTGCTACGAAAATGCTTGGTTTTCCAACAGAGAAGTTGATTGTTGGCTGAAAGTTAAAAAAAAAAAAAAAAAAAAAAGTTAGACATGTTAGTTTTTTGTCTTACTCCTCTTTTCCTTTCCTCTCTAAAGTAAAAAAAGGGGAAGAAATAAAAGAAAAGTATTTTCTTGATCTAATTTGAACTAGATCTAGTATGGGGTTATTAATCTACAAAAATAAGAAGGCGAGCAGTGAAATTAGCTCATTCTTTTTCATATCATCATTATAATCACTTTCTTGGTAGCTGCTTCTCACAGTTAATTCAGCTGTAGATAATACCAAGCATGCAGGTGTCAGTTGATTTTTTCTGAAATTTCTGAATGTTTTCATTATATCTCTCATACTGAAACTACTGGATAATTTGGTCCCCCACACAATTCTGAAACAGTAATTGTCTTCCATACAAATGAAGCTTAAGCATCACATTACCATGGGCTTCACTCACTGCAAGCTGCATTTATAGTAAAGGAGACTGAAAGTTTAAGTTGTTTGAAAGTACAGCCAAAGCTGCAAGTTTTCCAGCTGAAGAGAACTTTATCTTAATAGTTAAAACTCACACCTGTTCAGAAGACCATGCCAGGTCCTTAAAATGAATTTAAGCCCTCATAATATTGCTATAAATTTAAGCAATAACTTATCACATGAGCCTTGATCTGGCTCTAGACCCAGGAATGAATTTCACCTGTGGTGAGTGTTGTGTGAAGGGAAAAAAATGCATGAGAAAGATTCCACAGAACTAAGCGAGCTGATAAGTTAAACAAGAGGATTGGCAGTGAGCCTGCTATGATTGGTCATATTGGATAAACAATGTGAGAAAAGTAATCTGAGATATTTTAAAAGCCATTCTAAATCCTTACCTAGAAACAAAGGAGAGATATACTACACTTTCTTTGTGTTAGCCAAGAAGGAGTGAGGATATCATTCTTCCATTCATGCCTTTGTTGAGGCTCTGAATTTTCAAACATACTGAATTAAAGCCAGAGGAAAATCTGAGCTCTAGAGATACAAAACAAACCAGTGATAAAGGAAAAGGCTGTATAATAGGATAACTATTAAATACTATTTTCCACCAATTAATATCATAACAGATACAGCTCTAATAGGATTAGAAAAATATAGTTGGACATGGTATCTCTGTAATACAGAACACAAAACCCAAGGGCTATAGTTGAAGAAAACTAAAAATGTTGAGTTGTATGAGCCAATCAAGTAGATTAATAACTATCAAAACAACAAATATTGAATGCAGACAGTAAAAATCTGGTAGCAGATATATAAAACCAACTTTTAAAGGCTTCATTGATCTAGTATTCAAGCAGCAAGGCTGCTATTTCACACCTTGTCTGTGCTGCCAACTTCTGCAGGGATTTATCGGCTTACAGGCCATGAGTACTTCATGTCTTTATGCGCCTGACCACACAAACTACCCATCCAAACACAGGTTGTACATTCATCTTTAAGCTTTTACATGTGATTGGTGCCTGTAACACATAAGTGGATTTGAAGTAAAGGTTAAATGAATTATCGTATTTATCTGTTACCAGGCCTTCCACAGGTTAGCACTGTGCTTAGAAATGCATATTTCAAAGTAAAAGGTTAAGGGTTTTATATAGAGAGAAATAATCAAGTAATCAACCAATTCATTTGCTAAGTCAGGTGATAAAGACACTTTATTCTTAAAAGTCAGGATAGAGGTAACGTGGTTTGTAAAATCCTTTATGAAACTCAGGAATGCTGAGGGTTTTCTTTAAAGCTTCATCTTTCAGTGAGAAATGCAATTTAACTTAACAAGGTAATATATATGCTTTTGAATGACCTTACTTTTGTTTTACAGTGACATCACATATTCTAGCATAAGACTAGAGCACAGCAGAATAGAAAGCAGACAGGAACTCCTGGTAGAAAATCAGCAGATTTTGGAACTTAAGTTCACATTTGCAGGTACTCAAATATGGATTTCACTTCAGGAAATGCAGCATACAATTACAATATAACTGTCCAAACATTACTCCTGTATGGCAACCGTATTTCATTCCCCTATTATGCATGATTTCTGAAACTAGTTTCTAAGCTGTACTCTAAAAATGGCTTCATTCCAAGTCATTGTGTGTTGGATATTACTGAATATAATAAAGCCCAGTTACTGCTGAAAATGAAATGGCTGTTATTCATGTATTTGCTGTGCTAGTGACAAGCTTACTCTAAATTTGTGGTTAATCAAAGGAAATCTCGGTGTGTGATGCAAGAAAAACCTGAGCTGATTAATTATCTAAAGCTTATATGCTATCAGCGGTGATAATAAAATGCCTTTATTCACACTTAGAGAGGCTCCATCTTATTGCTTAAATGTAAAGCAATATTTTGAGGCTGTAATTGTAGTAGTATTCATTAGATAGAACCAGAGTCATCCTTCATCCTGCTGTACCTGAGCAAAGCTTGTAAAAATGAGCTCTAACTAGAAAAAAGGTGTTGCGACCTATCATAGACTAAGTGTACAGACCTTCTGCAGAGTGTGAATGCATAACATCAAAAATTATAATAGGCTACCTGTTTTTACTTGTTTTTAAATATTCTGCAAGCTTTTTATAAATGGCTGGTGTTCTGAAAAGAAGCAGTTCTGACATATTGTCCTCCTTTTTTTCCCCAAGTATTAATTTAATAAGTTTTAATTAAATGCAAGCATATGAAGATTACAGGAGCATGGACATGAAAGCACATATTGTGGCACGTACATGTGTACGCATTTTTAGTGAGGCTCAGTATAGCTGCAAGTGAATGATAAGGTCTAATTTGAGGGTTCTGTTTCCATCTAATTTAAGGCTAAACCAATAAATAAATGAAACATAAGTTGAGGTAAAATTAAGTACACACTTCCTGGACCAAGTTGTCTTTTCCTCTCCAGCAACCCATAATTCTCCACAGGGATAACAGTAGTTATCTATTTCAGCCATGCGCAATGGATAAAAATGGCTGAATCGATATTTCTGAATGTTAGTGTTTAACTTGATTTCACCGTATGCCACAGGAGCTTATTGGATTTAATTATGACTCTGCATCACAAAAATTAAAGATTTTAAATCTTTCAAGTAAAACTTTCCAGAGTTCTCCTAAGAGAATCCCATTGTCATTATTATTGTTTTTTGACAGGCCCACTGTGTGAAACAGACTTATCATTTCATTACTCCAGGACATTAAATTGCTCAGCAGACTGAGTGCATTCCCCTCTCAGTGTGTTGAGTCATGCAGCTTCTATGCAAGGTTTGCACAATTCTTTTATCTCCGGTAACCTCTGTGACCCACCCCAGTGACTGACTGGCACCTTCGCTGTGTGGGGTTCGGATACCTCCAGGCTTTCACTTTGAGGAGCTTTTGTAAACTGTTCTTTTAAAAGCTGAACAAGGCCTTCACAATTATGAAGCAATCCAGGAACCTTTTCTGCCTTTCTGAGTTCTTGCACAAGAGCTTAGTGTCAACGAGCCCATGTGCCTAAATGAGCTCTATTACAAAAAGAGATAAAAATTACAGTTGTAGTGTTTGAGCTGACCTGCGATTATCTGAATTGAATCTGACACAGATGTGCTCCATGATAGACGTTGCAGCGGCCACTGGCAGATTACTAAACCCTGGCAACTCAACAAATATTTTCATTTTAATTGTATCAGAATGATGACCCAGTTCAAATCTTCCCTGATTATCAGCTGATAATGTTGTCAGTAAAATCAGCTGTCCTAACCACAAAACTGATAGCCCTGGGCCATGGTGGCTTCTTTCAATTAGCACTTTGCCTTGCAAAGTTGGCCCATGCGTAAATTGGCACAAACACTCATTGAGCTAAATCAGATGAAACGGAACAGCCAAACACTGTGAGAAGAGATGGTATTTATCCTGATCAACCTGGAAAAACAAGTGGAAAAAAAAGGAATGGATATATGCACAAAGGTGTGGACTTGATTAGTTGTGACTTTATTTTTTAAAAGAAGTGTTCAAATAAAAACCTAAAGAGGAAAAAATTATATACCATCATCTAGGAAAGATACAAGTTTAAAGTATACAGGAAAGATACAAGTTTAAAGTATAAGACATATATGTAGCATCTTATTTTTCAATCCATTCTTTCATTTTTATCTTTCTGAAGTTACACGATATTTTTACAGTGTGAGCACACCTAAAAAATGAAGACACGAAGGGAAGACAGTAGTTCCATGCCTACCCACAATAGTTGCATATTGCCTTAGGAAAAATAAGAGATATTGCACAAAACAAATTAACAAAAAAACTGCAGCCACAATCCTCCTGTAAGAGCAAGGTAATGTAAGCCTACAGCCACAAAGCACTGAAGGGCTTTTGAATCATATGATTAGTCTTGTGGTAATGTATACATGTTTCCTGGAAACTAGGTGACACTAATATATACTACTGTGACAGTTTTGGTATCAAAATAGAAAATACTTTTGAAAAATATAATAACAAAAAAGAATAACAGAAAAAATATTTATCTGCTCTATACCAGGAGTATATGCTACTACAAAATGAGTAATGAATCAAATATAGCCAATAGAATAGGACTATGTTCCACTTTCCCCCAGTGCCCCAGATCTTAGTGGTCAAAAGCTTCAGGATATTTCCAATTAGCCAAGACCAGGTTTTAATAATATCTTCATGCCACACCCTGTGAACAGCCACACAGGTTTCTAGCTGTCTGTACAGGGAATAAGGAACTAAGAAGACACGAGGTGGCTTTCTACAGAGCATTACTCGCTGCCTTAGCAGCGTTCCCTTCTGCGTTTTTCCTGCTCGATCTGTACAGTGTTGCCCTCACTTACCTAAGCCAACCCATCCTGCATACCAGCCTCCCGCCCATCCTTCTCCGGGAATACCTCCCCTCTGCACCCCCAGCTCTTCAGACTCCTAACCTCCTGATGAAACTGCTCCTTGCCACAGCATTGCGCTGTGATAACTGATGATGAAATAGTTGTCAGGCGTGACTGGTTTTCTGCATTCTGTTTTCTTTCCCGAGGCCAGCATTGGTGGAAAAATCAAAGTGATTATCATGACATTTCTTATTACGTATAAATAAAAAAAAATGTTCAGGGCTATGATTAATTAAACGTTATCTCTTATATAGGATTTCACTGAAAAAAAAAGGATTTTTAGATTTGGTGATTTTGTTGATTTTTTTTCAAATGGCCAGCAAAAGGGCACTTAGAACATGGACATCATCCTTAGCTACTCAGTAGCATTTTGCATTGGTATTTCCAAGATACATTTACACTTAAAATGGCACATTGATTTTCCTTATTTTAGTCATTATATTCCTGGCATTTTCCTTCTGAAGTTTCTTTTGTAAAAGTTTCCTCAGAGGCAGCCACGTATGCAAATTCCCTTTTATTTCTTAATTCCAAAAGGGACTATGGTAAGTGCCTGCTCTGCTTTTTATTAATGCATAGTTTACAGTGGAGATAATCCACATGATCCAAGGAACAAAAACACCCACTTCATGCAGGTGTGTGGGCATGGCTGAGTTTCACTGCACTGCCAGAAATCTAACACAGGCCTTGAGATTTATGCTTACTGAATAAATATGCAATCCTTCAAATGATTTTGCATCCAATAAATCACTAATTTATAAAAGTAAATAAATAAACAAAAAGCTGGCACTTGCCACTTAGTACAGTCTTTGAAAAGCCTTGGTACAATAATGATTTATCTTGCTTAACAAGGGGAAAATAATGCCTAGTACGCAGTTGTTAACACTTCTCATAAACCTCTAAAACAAATTTTTTTTTTTTTACTCAGCAAGAGAAGAAATCTTCACAGGTTTTTGCACAAAATCTCTAAGCAGCTATCCAAGTTCTGCAGGTTTTTCCTCCAGCGTTCTTCCTCCTCCTGTTTGCTATTCTACTTGGCTCTGCTCTTATGTGTTAATGTGAGGTGCCATTCTAAAACAAAAAAATTAATCAAAAGCATATAAATTTGCTGATATGATGGTATATCAAACAAACACAATGGCTGCTAGAGCAGGCTTTAAAGAAAACCCACAACGTTCTGTAATACCGCAAGGATATACTGCACTGGAGGATGTGCATGCTTTATTATTGCATCTCAGAAACAAATTCTCCATATCCTGACATAAAAGGAGAATAAAAATGGGGGGAAAAAAACCATGAGTAATAACTGTTTATTTCCAGACTTGACCTGGTACTGTCTCTCCATCTTCTCCTGGGCACCTGCTGCTCTGGAAGGGTTATTTGCTCAGGTGCAATGGTGAGTGAGCACAGGGAGCCAGCTCAGGCCACAAGGTACTGTGGCTTTTTTTTCACCTGGACCTGTGCCCTACCAAAGGAGCCCTCTTATAACTAGAAATATTAGAGTACTAGAATATTAACCATGGGTAAAGACTGTTCAAATGCAGCTTTATTGTTCCTGGATAATGGCTCCAAGTATTTATGTCACACGATACCTGATCTAATAAGTATGGCCAGATCTGTGTTGCTTCTGTGGAGTCATACCCGGCTTTACATCACAGCTGTACTCATGTTTGACTTTACCTGCTGAGGTCTCAAACCAAGGTTTCCTTTCACCTCACCAGACCTGACCTTGTGTGCGCATGGCACATGGGAAGGAGGAGAGACTGGTGATTGCCAGCAGACAGTGTTGTTAACAGAAACCTTATCTCCTGATCCACAAAGAAGCATAGTAGTCTTTTGACACTGCTCTCTCTCATCTTCAAATGAAAAAGTTGGAAAAACAACTTCTACCCATTCATTTTAACGTATTTTAATCTTATGCTTTACTTTTTCACACTTATTTAAACTTACTCCACATGTCCTTCCGTTGATGTTAATAAAATGTTAGCATATAGTGATCAGGCTACTTTAAAGATCCTTTCTGAAAAAAAGATGGAGCAATTTTATCCCTATAAATTTTAACATCTTATACAGATAAAAAGCCTCTTCAAACAAATGCCCAATAGAACAGGCATCATAAGAAGTTATGTGGGTAGATAATTATGTTAATTTATTGTTATTATTGCCTTTTCCTATTCCTAAACTATTGCCTATTAAGACAGACAAGTAATTTCCCCCTTAGCAAACATCAAATGATCTTCATGTTAATAGATTTCTAAAACAGAGGTTCTCACAGTACAAGAAGCGTTGCAGACAATGTGTGACTGCACGTTTTGGCTCACAACAAAAGCAAGTACCTGGCTGTCACAAGGAGTCCCTGTAGAACAGCAGGCCTTGGTAGGGTGCACGGCAACGTATGGGAGCAGACTGGACAACTGGGGAAAGGCTTTTTACATGAGATATGTGTGTAGCAGCGTATAACTGCATTATGTTTTTGGTAACTCTCCTCCATCTTCTATTGTTTACAATTCTCCATTACTATATCACATTTTTGATCAGACCGCAATACTTCTGAGACAGGGCTTGTGTCTAGCTGATCCATCTCTAAGGCATCTAAGATACTACAGGGGTGTCATAAGTACATATTTTTAATCTTTTCTTCTCCCTAGTCATATTCTCATCTCTGTTTATTAACTGCCACTCTTTAGAAATCCTGGTCTTGAAGATTTGCCACTTCCCTGGTTCTCTGTGGTGTTATATGCTGCCTTCAATTCAAGCAACTAAATTAAGTCAATGGCACCCAGCTTCTCTCTCTAGGCTTTCACCTGCTGCTTCAAGGCAGAAAAAAGAGCAGTTCTCCCCAGTCTGCAGCTGTAGGCTAATTATCTCTGGTCTGTCAGCAGAAAATTTAAAGAAATACACACTTCTACTCTTTCTTTTCTTTTCTTTCAAGTAAACCACAGGCCAAATGTTCTCCATTTAATTTTCAATTTAACCCCACTGACTTCAGAGGCTGTACATAATAGCTGAATTTAGTTGGGTAGATTATGATTCACCTAGTTCTTCTCCCCAGACACAAGGCGGGGAATTCACACACCACATTTGGGTTCCAGGATTCCACTACAGAAGTCAGACACCCAAAATTTAGGTTTGAGCATTGCCATGCCTACAACTCATTCTGCATCTGGGGCAGGGAGACCTACATCAGCTGTGCCTAAGGCTGCTTTTCCCTCCCACACCCCTTCAGACTGAGGTTTCCTGCCCCACCTTAGCAAATAAATAGATGAAGGGCATTAAAGAAACAGAGTCTCTCTTTCCCTTTTTCAGATTATAAATGTTTAAGATGGTGCCTCTGATTTTAGAGGAAATACAGCCTCATTTCTAGGGATACAGAGTTGTTCTAAAAGCAGGAGTTTGATGAGAACTCTGGATGTATTAGCAAGACAAGAAATTTATTATTCCTCTTCACAGCAGCAGGAAGGAATTAAAAAACCCCCAATTAGTTCAATAGGTGACAGCTTCCTTTAATGACCTACTTCACTTAAGTATGAAACAATAAGGTGACCCAAGGTTTACACCTGTGCTATTTGAACACCACTAAAAGAAGCATATGGAGCAATGCTGAATTCTCTGTTGACCTAGCAGTAATTTTGTTCATGTTGCCATGGGGAATACACTGCTCATTAATTAGTTTAGTCATCCTTAATATTTTTTTGCATTAGCTTGTAAATAGACATTTCTAGGTTAAATCAATCATTTGTCAGGGATCTGATGGGTCGGCCACGTCCTTGTCAAAGAAAATGGTTAACCCTGTATTAAGCAGCTAAAAATTGTTGTATATGCTAATGGAAGAGAGATAGGAAACTGTCCAAATCTTGTGGAACTAATTCTAAAATAACAAGACGAACCAGGGAGGCTTTCATACATTCCTTTTCCACCTTGTAGTGGAGAACTGCAAGCAGTTGTAGACACCTAAGCAACTGAAGTCCATGGAAAAGACATATGGCTTAGGATACATCATGTGATTGCCTGGATGCAAAATACTGAAAACATCTGAAAATGTCATCTGTGAATCTTGACTATTGGTGGGAACATCCCTCACCCAGAGCTAAGCTTTTTGAAGTGCAAGTCCTCAGCTGGTTCCTCAGCACTTCCTGCTGACATCCTTGTCTTTGATGCCAGCACCAGCTCTGTCTCTTTTAGGACAAAGTACTTGTCTTTAACATGAGGATAGATTTTATTTATTGAACCTCGAACAATGTTTTTCTCTTGCTCTGTTTTTCCAACTGTTTGTAATGTCATTTGTTTTAATAAATTTTGGGGTTGTGACTGTTTGTTAGAAAATAAAGTCCCTCAAATGCTCCAGTGGGATGCAGCAGGGTATTTTCTTCAGTTGTTGTACACTTTGCAAAATTGTCCCTGCTGCCTGACCATTTGGTAAAAGCCAGCTCGTTCTGGCTCTTAGTGGCAGAAAATGCACAAGTAATTTGAATTCATAAGATATGTTTACAGCAGTCTTCCTTTCTGCCTTTCCTCTTGTTGAGAAAAAAGAAGGCTATTGATTTCCTATTATTTATTTTCCACTCTTCTAATTTTAAGCCCTTTGTAGTTATATGAACCTCAAGGGATCTAAAACCACAGTGCTGAAGGGGTTAAACAGGTTTTTAAACAAAGAAAATATGTGTCCAGACTTGTTGAAGCTTTTAAAATGCCGTCTAAAAATCAGTGTATAGGAGTCAGCATCGGCTCATCCACTGAACATAGGAAGCAGTACTTTGAAAAGAGCACTTTATTGTTCAAGTACTCTAAAAGTGAATTTTTAAATGTCTGGAGCTGCGAAAGCTGCACGGCTGAGACTGTTTGTTACAGGAGGAGGAAGGGGATGGCAAGCAGCCATGGGATCACCAACGTCACACCTGGTTTCTGACCTAAAGTGACTAAGAAACTGAAGATCTCATCATTGGCAGCCACAGCTCCCCTGCAACGTGATCTCTTCTCTTCTCTATTTGTCTAATACTTTTTTTAGGCCTCCTGTAGACTCTCGCTCCAGAAAACAATCGCTCTGAGTTCTTTCTTTCCTTGTAGAAACTGGCAGAGAGTATGAGAAACAAAGTATGAGAGACGGCAAATGGATCTCAGCGGGGGGAGCTCCTTTCCCCTTATAATGACCAGCCAGCACGCTTGTTGCTCCAGCGCAGAAATTCAAGTTTTGTGTTTAAAATCACCAGATGTCTCCTAGACCTCATGGATTCTCTAATTTTTCCCCCATTTCCACATTAGAGCACTCACACTTCCTGCTACAGGGGTCTAACCGCACCAAGTGTTTCTCAGACTGCCAGAAGGATTGCTTACAAGCACCGTGTATTTATTTCAGTCCTACCCACTTCCGTACATTTTTTGGTGCAGACATGTATACGGTCAGTGGGAATTATGCTTGCATACACTAGAGCTGAATATGGCTCTAGATTTACTGTGTCATCCAGTATTTGTAACACAAGAGTGTTTGTCAAAGTGCCAGTGTGAAGTGCAAGTGGATTTCAAACAGCTGTAGTGCTGCCATATGCTGCCCTTTGGTTAAGCCGTGACTTAAAGTTCAGCTTCCCATTTAGAGCAAAAAATTGACAGATTCATCTTTTTCAGATCTTCAGAAGCATCAGGCTCTTTGCTGTGCCTTTCCTCATCTAAATCCTTCAGATGGGCACTGCTGGCACCTGCCCCGGACATCGCACCCAGCGGGTGCCTTGATTTCGGGGAAAAAAAAAACAACAACCACCTCCTGACGGAGTTCACTCTCCACCATTAATGAAGTGTGTGGGATCTCAGCCCAAGCCAAAGCTCAGAGGAGAGCTTACAAACAGCCACATCGCCAGTAAGACCCTATCCCCCACTTAGGACATGTGCCAGATTGGGACAACGTAAGGGTCAGAGCCCTCAGACAAGATTTAGGCTGCTTAGGTGGGCTTGCAGTCTCTTCTGTGACATGAGCCATGCCCTCCATATTAAAGGGAAATTCCCTAAATGTCAGGTTTTGGGATATCCTTGATCCGCCTCTCATGTTGAACAGCGACAGGGTAATGCCATTGCACATAACTGGCGAGGCTGGACAAGCAGGGTTAGAGCCTCACTCCCTAGACCGCTGCTTCGTGAATTTTACTGCGTTAAAGGCTTCTGCGCAGCAGCTGTTCAGCTATCAAGAGTGATCAGGCTCCAACAGAAAAGAACGGCAGACTCAAAATACCCGGCAGGGCACTAACCTAAAGTTACATATCCATATCTCTGTTCTGAGTCGTGCTGGCCACATATTTAAATCCAGGACTCCTATGCCCCTGGTGAATAACCTAAACTGGAAGCAAAATGCGTGTTTCTAGAGGCGATGGAGATGGTGACAGTCTGGCTGCCAGCAGGGACCCTTAGCACTTGGGAAAGGACTTTGCTCAAAGTGTCATCTGTCTACACAAGATAGTTTGAGAAATAAGGCAAATTGTTAGTACCAGGGTGATTCACGTGGTTTGTGAGGGAAAGAATGGATTAAGAGGCCTGTTTGAAAAAAGGAGGTTTATGCACCAGGTTGGAATATACAATGACAGAATATTCAAAGAGATATTTCCCATTAATGTATTATGAAGGAAAGATCCTGATTTCGCTGTAGAGAAAAGAAGGTAGAAACCTCTTAAGCTTTGTGACTGCAGCCAAAAATCTAATCCTCTCTTTCTGGATAGGATGCCTAAGAGGTGCTGAGCAGTTTCAAATCCTACTACTGTTAATGCAAGCTTAAAGTGCTTGTTACCATCTATGTTTTATAGGAGCAGTTGGCCACAATGCTGTGGACACAGTAACTGGCCATGATGGTATCCAAACTGTTTCATATGCAATTACTTCGCAGCTCTTCTAAGATTACACTATAGGAGAAAGCCATGCAATCTCAACTAGCAAACTATATATACTCCCCATCTCTTTGTTTTTAAAGAATAAAGCAGAGCTAAAGGAGAGTTCAAAGTACAGCAAAAAAAATTGTTTGGGGCATGGATAATTCACTAAATGGAAATAGACTGAGGAGCATGGGTACCGTAAGAACGAGATGAATGAACTTTTTTTTTTTAAAAAGTAGAAATATGCTAAGAAATGATAGAACTTAGGAGTTGATTTCTCTGTCTCAGAAGAAATGAATAGAGAGAGTATCAAAGGTAGAAAGCTAAAAATTGATCAAAGAAAACACTCTTTCATATGATGTGTGACTGAACTATAAAACTCACCTCCACAGAAAACCACTGAGGCCTCGAATTTAGGAAGATTAAAAAAATTTAAGCACTGATTAAGAGTGCTCGGAGTTCTGATTTTCACTGATTTTAAAGAAAAAGAACTTGGTTATGTTTATCTTAAAATAGCTGGCAATGGGTAGGATTTTTATGAGAGCCATATTTCTAAGAGACTTGGAAATATTCCTAAATGGGTCTTATATTTCACAGCGATCTAATTGCCACCTGATTCACAGCCGTCAATTGGTTGGTAATCAGGGGCCAAATTCTTCAGGGCACTGAAATCAGTGAACTGCATCAGTGTAAAACTCCACTTCAGGTTTAAGAAATTGAGTTTGGGTCAAATGCTGTTCTAGGAGCCGGCAGTAATGTTAAGTGGAGCCATCAAATAATAAATAGGGAGTGTAAGCCTTCCCAGACCTCCTCCTGCGACCCAGAAATAGCCTCTCCCGAGAAGCCAGTGCCCACCTCCGGGTCTGCAGAAGATGCTGCTGTGGTAGTTGCAGCTGTTTCTCCCTGCCTCTGTGATTCTCACCACCCGTGCACCTTCCAAGGGTTTAATTAAGCCAGATCCTCCTCATTGTTTACTTCTTGCAAAGCACGGCTGGCAGAGTGCTTGGCAGCGGTACAGCAGATGAGCTAAGGCACCCCAAAAGCCCTGGATCAGCCCCCACATGCCTCCCTTACATGATCAGCCCACCAATTTCCGCACAGTTGCCGCCACAGCCGCGTGCAGAAAGCTGAGTGACTGAGCACCATCGCTCGGAGCTTCGGCCCTGCATTTATCACACGCGCGGTGCCACGGCGAGGGCTGTGCAAAGCTCCCGTCTTGTGCAGCATGGAGCAGCTCTTCCCTTTGAGAGGGAACGATCAAAGCGCTGGGGATTGAGGCCTCGACACCTCCTCTCCGCCTCCCTGAAAAAGCCTGAACAGCCCAGGGTAATCCCTCACTGCTAGTGACTGGAAGAGAGAAAATACAATCAGTTCTTACAATTTTTGTGAGCAGGGATGAGGCCTTTCTGGACCCAGGTGTGTTGGTGGTTTGATCTGTCAGTAACATGACACGAGTAAAATGTGACGGTAAGATATCTCTCAAAAAAATGATGCAAAAATAAGTCTCCTGAGTCTCATCTGCATGTTGGTAGGCACTGGTCTATTAATGGTGCCTTGAGCAAAGGGATGCTGTGGAAACGTTGCAAGCAGCCAGCTACACAGGAAAACAAAAGTGTTGTATAACTTGATAAATATAGTTCTGATGCTATCTTTGAAATATTTAGGCTGGGTGAAAAATCCAAAGGCAAAACGTCTGCTGTTTTAAAACGCAGTACTGGAAGGGGGTGGAGGGGAGCTGGCAGAAGGGATTTATGTTTCTCCTGCAGGAACAATTTCTTAGTGTAAATCCCTTGTATTGTGTGTAATCACGTAGGTTACACCTACCGGTGGCCAAAGCATCCAGACTTTAGTTTTATCACCCCTCGTCATAAGAGACTGGAAGGACAAAGCTACGTAAATAAGCCCTGAGCTGACTGCCACCAGGCTGGTGCACCAACAGTAAAACCAACAGCACTTTCTGCTTTGCAATATTGAGCTGACTTGAGGAAACAAAACAAAACCAAATATTGGTTGTTGCCAAAAGTCATTCTGTCTTTCAAATATGCTCACTCAATTTTGAGTGGCACACCGATCACTGTTTCTTAATTCTGCTCAGCTTATGTCTTCCAAAGTAAACTGCTTATACTTTTCTGAAAAGAGATTTTTAAAGATTTAGCTTTTTTTTTTTTTAAATTACAAGAAATGAGAAAAAATAACCTGAGACATTTTTAGCTTAATGTATTGATGAATGAAGAGGTAAAACCAACTGGATTGAAATGAGCTATAATTTAAATTGTATTTAGGAATTTTACTGCATGCTGTTTTCCTTCAGATGCAATTGAATAAATACAAAATGAAGAGATAAAGCCCCATAAAAATTCAAACTAAAGCTGATTGGAAAATAAGGGGCTTAGAAGAAAACACACTTTTGGTACAAGGACTGTTCCTGTGTTCCATTAGAACTTTTTTTTCATAAAATAGTTGTCACCAGCTGAAATCCAGAGCCACTCATATAAAAGGAGGAAAGCTTAGGGCAACGTTTGAAAAGAAAGTTTCGTGATGAGCAACAAAAGCTTTGTCCAGAAGTGAAACCTTATCTGGGAAGATATGAAGGCCCAGAAAGGGCTTTGGGACTGATAGGGCTGGTGTGATGAGCAGGTGATCAGGGCACGGCATTGGGGTACATGATAAACGGGCTGAAGGAAAGCAGCCACCATTTTCTCAATATTGTGAATCTGAGAGAAGACCTCCAGAATCAATAGCATGAACCTCTACAGCTTGAACACTGTTTTGAGGCCTGGAAAATTCACATGGGATTTGTTGGTTATGCACAAAAAGAAAACATAGCAGTTAATGAAGGAATGTGAAGCAAAGGCAGCACATGCAATTGGTTTTAACTCTTGCATCATCATTTGAGTTTCCTCAAATCTTGAGATTTTCCAGAGTGACACACAGATTCTTTTGCATCATCTCTTGCCTCTGTGGTGATGAAGGCTAAAATGCTGTCGCTTCTCAATAATTACTAAATTGTTCATTTGATCATATACTTCCAACAGCTGAGTTTAAAGAAAGCCAACATTCAGTATTTTGATCTAATTATGAGATTTGGAAACACTGGGAACATGGTGTGTGGGGATGAACAGATAATGTAATAACAGCGGACGGCTGACCTGCTGGTTATGCATATGGAATAGAATTGAATGCAGGAGTAGGAAGGAATGAATTTAAATATTAGAAGAGAAGACCAAAAGACACATTAAAACGTGAACAATTTTTATTATACATTTGCTAGTAATCCAACCTACTTTTAATGAACAGATAAAGCAAATTGCTGAAGATGTTCAATAAAACACAAATTACAATTTTCATAGTATTTAATAGCAGTCTCTTATAAAAGCATGTCATTGTTGGTCTATTTTTGAGTATAGTCTTTATAATATTCAGGACAACACTCTTATAAAGCACGTTCTCATAGCTAAGAGGTATAATAAAATCTGTATGAGTATTGCTTGTGCATGTGCAATTCTGAACTGTGATAAGTAGGATCAGATATCAAACTGAAGTATGCTAATTTATATCCACTGAAGGTCTAATCTAGATGCAACCATTCCCCCACCCTCAAAGGATTCCCCATATTATTAAATTAATTGCACTTCTTCAGCAGCCTAAGCGCATGAGGCTTTGTCAATGCACTTCCGAAAACACAAGTCCTATTCCAGAGGTTATGACAGCTATGCGCAGGGTTCTCTGCTGTTTAGACTTTTAATAGTCCTACAGTTATTCAGTTCTTGCAGATCTTTGCTCTCTTTTTCACAGGATCCCGGCTGGCAGAAAACACTGAACTCTGGTCTCGGTTCTCCATCCCATGTAGGCTCTTTTTCCTCTCAGTGTCTAGCAGAACAGCCTGGCCTGATCTCCTCACCTGCTCAAAACAGCAGCCAACACTTATCGAATAGCACACTTATTTGCCTTTCATCTGTCAACATTTTTCTTCTGCTTGCTGTTACCTGTTTTCCACTGAAGACTTTACCAGAGCTGCAAAGACCCTATCGCTCTACCTCCACAGCTGGGCCTCTCATCTTGGTCTGATTTCTACCCGGGATGTTGTCACTACAGATGTCCCCAAGCCTCCTCCTCGGGAAGTCACTGCCCTCTCACACACCTTCCCTCTCCAGTCCTCCTCCCCCTGCTCCCCAGGCCTTTCTCCAGGAACAGCCACCAGCAGCTCCCCTTCCTCATCCTCGCCGCGTGTGGGCGGGCTCTTGTCCCTGTTTTGCAAGAGTCGCCAGCCCCTGTTTGCCAGCACCTCACCCATCATCGGCAGATCCAGGCACAGGCAGGGATATCATCTGCACGCTACTTCCAATAGGAACCCCGGTTCCACCGTCAGCCCTGTGGTTGTATCTGCAGGGTGACTCCTATGGGGCACCCATATGCCTTAATTAAGCATCAAAGTATCTCCGTGAATCATGTGAAAGACAGATATTATTTTATTTCATAGATGGTAGCTCAGTCAGCTGAAGCCAGCACGGATTATGGATGGCACGATCACGAATATGCTGTGGTATGCATCCTCCAACACACATCTTTCTCCAAAACAAATATTACTTGATTTCTGATCCGATGCTTCATGTAATGACATGCCAACTGAATAATGAATACGGTTGGTGTTTTTAAACCCTGGGCTTTTTCCCCACCAAAATTTCTGTTGTGGTTATGAAGATGGAGAGTGTCTCTTAGAAAGACGAAATTTTCATTTTCTTTTGTTTTGCTAACCACTACAAAATTTTAAGCTTTTCTGCAAAAAGAAAATTTATGGTGCCCATAGAATCAAAATGAGCATGCTGCTGACTGAGTGAGCATTTCATCAGTGCATCACAGCAAAGCTAAAGAGAAAGCCTAAAGAAAGAGGTATAACATTTTAAACCTAGGCAGTAACATTGTTATGCTTACTTTGTGAGGCACTATTTTATGTAACAGATCCTTAATCCACTCTAGATGGATAACAACTGTGAATTATAATTTTATTTTCCACTTAGCAGAGCCTATTGACTTGGACTAGTTCTTGCCAGGGAACCAGGTTCATAATAAAGGCAGTAAATTCTGATTTTGTGCTTGTTTGATAATTAATAGTGCAGTGTCAGCAGCAGTGCAAAATGCAAGTACGATTTTTTTTTCCTCTGCAAGTTATAGAAGATGGGTTATAAGTCAATGACTTTATGCTGAATGTCTAAGGCACGTTATCATTTACCAAAATGAGTTTAGCAGACTCAGTGGAGGTTCTCTTATGTTTGTGAAGGCACATGTGCAAGGCCCTCACGTTAACCCAGCATCCTTGTCCTCAAGCGTAACTATACAGACACTGTACACCGACCATTCTTTCCCCCCCGGTGGAGACACCCTTTATAACAACACTGCTTTTGCCTTATTGCTAAAACAGTGACAAAAATAGGTGTGTGTGGGTGTCAGTATACATGCTAGTCATAAACACAAAATAGATATAATTATATATATGTGTGTGTTTATCATAGATGGAAAAAAAAGAGACACAGAAATGAAAATGCCATATAAACTTGACGCTATCAAATTATTTTTCTTATCACCATCTTCCAGTATTTACCAAGGCCTAAAATAAAAATAATAGCCTTAGCCTTAACTAAACTAGACTCACAGCTCTAACAGATGGCTGTATCAGACAAGCTTTTAGCGTAGACCAGACCTGAGCACCTCACAGCCTTTAACGACGTGGGGACTCTACTGACAACTCAAGGAGATGACCGAGTGAAATCCCCCATGTGCAAGCACAAAACAGGGAGCGAAGTCTCGATCCAGCTAGGTACATGTGTGCCTCTGGGTAGGCAGGACTACCTCCTTTGAAGCGACCCACAGATGTAAATGCAGGGTCTGGCCCAAGGGATTTAACTGAAGAGTCAGAGGACGCTCACACGCTCCACCAAGGGAGCTGGACCAAGCAACTCCCCCAAGGACATCTGTAGCACAGTCAAGAGGAGAACCTAGGTGCCACTGTGTGACCTTCCCCTCTAAGGTCAACTTCTCACACAGATTCTGTAAACTGGACCTATAAAATGAGCTCTGTCGGCAAGAAGCTGTGCTAGCCCAACTGTTCAACAATTTCTAGGACTTTCTGAAAGTTCAGTTTCAGAATACTTGTGCCATTGCAACACATACAGTGCCTTTGCCATACAGTCATTCTTTCCCTGATTATTTAGAACAGAAGAAATAATTTGACAAATGGGAATTGCATGACCAGTACTATGAATAACTAGCTGCCTTTCTTCAGTGAAAGCTCTACGATAAATTGGCATCAATTGTTAAAGTGACAAATGCATCCTTCCCCTCTGTAGACCTTCCCACCTGTTACTCCACGGATGATCACACTATTTATGCGCTGTTAACAAACTGAAAGGTGCTTCATTTCCAAGGTGACAGTACTTTGTCAAAAAAATGAAGGTTTTTATTTATTAAATGAGAGAATCAGTTATCCTAGTGAAAATTAGAGCAACACAACCACAGATCTTGTATTAAGGCTTGTGTCACCTGCACATGTTGGCGCCCATCTCCCTTAAGGTGCAGTAAAGCAGGGACAGGACGGTGCATGGCCCCACTGAGAGAACCATGCGGAGGTGTTTTGACTTTGCAGCATTTCTAATCCTTCACCGTTCTCCCAATGCCTTCCAGCTCCTGCCCCTTCTTGCTCAGCCCCACCACCCCAGGCTTGCAGCTCTCCCTCCTCAGGAGCAGCAGTGACAGCAACAGCGCCCAGAAGGTTTCAGGTGTATTTTTTTTTTCCTCTGGCTTGGCCCACAGTATAAATCCACTCTGTAATGCCTGGGAATTATTTGTGTGGTTATAATCTCACCTCCCAGGTCATCCAGGCAACCTGGCTGCTGCACCTGACTGAAGCTGACTGACTTCCAAGGGCATAAGACCCCCCCATGTGTTTTTAAAATCTGCTGATAGAGGCAAGAGAAAGTCTGGGAAAGAAGCAGGTTAACAGAAGCTAGTGTCTTATAAGGAGTTTTTTTTCCTATAAACCACTGGCAATCAGGGTGAAGAGATAGGGGAGGAGAGAGAAGGGAAGGAGAGTGGAGTAGAGGGATTGGTGGCTTTCTTATCTATTTTCATCTTTTAAAAAAGAAAAAAAAAAGCAAAACAAAAGAAGAAAATACTTAGAAGGCAAGGTTTCCATAGGAAAAAAATATTTTATTTTTTTAAGAACAAATTCAGTTTGAAACAGACGTGGAATGTGGTTTTCATAATTTTCATTTTCTGGGAACTAATTGCAATGTGGAACTAAAGCAGATTTCAAACTTATGACCGGCTAGTTTTAAAAGAGAATGAAACAAATAAACAACAAAAAAAAAAACCCAACAAACAAAACAAAACAAAAAAAAAAAAGAAAGAAGAAATTATTTATAACTCAAGCATAATACTGTGTTACTTACAAACTGGACAAAGAAATTCTTAAATAAATATTCATGGTACACAATTTCAGCACAAATATGCGGCAATTTGGCAACCTTTTATACCATTTTTTTCCTCAATACAGTGCAAAGGGGAATGACACTGCCTTTAAACAAGCTGTAGCTAAATACATTGCAAAATTCAAATTTTATACAAAACATCTTGCTCAGACTTTATAAAAAACCAACATTGCTCTATATACACAATCTGGTTAAGAAAAGCCATTTTTGTCATGTTTTCATGTGATTTTTTTTTAATTATTATTTAAAAAGGTGAATAAGGCTACTGTAACACCCCAAATCCATATACAGTAAATCTGAACCTATGTACAGCATCTTCACTTAGACATGATGGTGCAAATTCCAAGTCAAGTGACTAGGGATGATCATACAAGCAAGGCATTTACAGTAACTTTTCAAAGCTGAACCAACGTCAAATAAAGGAACAGTTGGTAGATTGTCATAATTCTGCACCAGACACAAAACAGACGCACAGTACATGTTTTTTTTCCAATTGGTTGTAGGTTGCTCTTGAGCAATTAGTCTGATTTTTTTTTTCACAGTTTAATACATAACTAGAATGTAGCCAACTGATGAAGCATAGATTTGATTTAATAAAAATCAGTATCAGTAAATCCATCTTTCCCTTTCTTCCCCCTCCCCCAAAATAAAATCTTAATCACTTACAAGAGAACCTTGTATGGATGGATTCACAGAAAGGAAGGGTTGTTGAAAAGAATTACATATGTACTGTAGTTAGTCACCATGGTAACCTTCCACAGAACCATGGGTTGGGATTTTGTTTCTCTCTTTTGGGCCAACATGCCAACATCATTTTCAGGTTCAGGAAACAGAGAGAGTAATAATTTCTACGACAGATTTTTTTTCTTTTTTTTTTTTTTTTTTTTTCTTGCAGGTGCTCACCGGAGGTCTAAGAACCCCAAAACGTTGTTGCTACATTTTCTTTCCAAATCAGAAAGCAAAGTGTTACCATAGTAACATGACTATGTTAGAAATGTCTATTTGCATAGCACATGTAAAAGTAGAGTTTGTTTCCTCCCCAGGGTGGGAGCTTTAGGGGAATAGTCATGCTAAAGAGAAAACTTTAACCTGAAACCCCCCCTCTACGAACCTCAATGAAATCTACAGAACACATCAGCCTGTAAGGCAAGGGAAAACACAACACAGAAAATAAATGCCGGCACACCTTGTCATTGTTAGATACGTGATGCAGTAACATTGATTTCTTGATATTTTGGGACTTACATTTCCTGGTTTTCTTTTATGAGATGCTTTGAATATTTTTTTTTTTTTAAATATCCTCCCATTCTTATTTTTGGATGGCTGATGTTTTTCCCAGAAGCAGTTTGTTTTTTTTAAAATGTGTGTGTGTGTGTATATATATATGCATATATATGCATACGTAAACACATATGTGTGTGTGTATACATATACACACACACAAACACAAACATATATATATGTAAAATGATGACAAGTTAAGACTATTTAATTGCCACAAATGAATTTCACATCTTCTGGTGTAGATTCTGTGCAATCTCAAAATATATATTAGTAGAAAAGCAAACCAAACCAAAAAAATTAAGAACGAACGAACGAACGAAAGAAAAACTCTCACTTTATATCCCTTGTGTTCTATACACCTATTATAAATAAGACATATCTTCCTTCTCCATCTCAGTGTCATAATTTATTTTATTCTTACGGACTGCAAGAGGTTTGCCATATGTGCTTTAACTTTGCACCAGAGCACCAATGAACTGCTGTGTCAGTCACAGTACCGACACTCACTGTGCAGGGACAGCACTACAATAAACCAAACTGTCAAAAGGCTCAGTCAGAGAGAAATTCTCTTTTACTTTTAGAGATGAGAAAGGTCTTTTTCACAACTTTACCAGTGATAGAATTACAGCTCATTTGACCCGTTGGCTTATAATCATCTTGGTCAGATTTGGGTCTCTGCTATTCTCTTAAATGCTTTCCCTGTGTTTAGTATAATGTGATAGTATAGCAGCTGAGTCTGCTTAAAAGTCATCCAAAGCAGACTACATTTTTGCTACAGCTTCAAAGCTGTGTATTTTATTGCCAGTACCACAACAGCCCTGCCCTAATATATCCTCAGCGGCCTGCTATTGTCTTGTCCTCTCCAAGCTTGTTCACTTACTAACAATACCCCTTTGTTCTACTGTATTGAAGGTACTATTTTTTTCGGCACACTGGTATTTGATAACCATGAATTCCTTCAGATGCAGCCCTAATCCACTGCGCGTGTGATTGTGTCTCCTACTTGCCTCTTAAAACTTAGCATACCAAAGTGCTGTGCTATCTAAATGTTGGTTGTTTTGTTTTGTTTTTTTTCTTTTTTTTTTTCTTTTTTCTTCCCAGCTTCTAGTTTTGAGGCAGCAGTATTCAATTGCAACTGCAGTCAGCCCTTCCCTCCACCACCCAGTCCTGCTCTTGACTTTGTTGACAGCCTAACTTTTTGGCTGGAAGGCTCCTTACTATCAAACACAAATTCTATAAATGCATTACCCATTCGAGTGAGGCTGCTGTAGCAGATGGATGGAGCGCAGATCTCCAAACATTAATGTTCCATTAGTGATTTGGGAGGTGGAGTGAAAGGAAATCTTATGTGAAGGATGGCAGAGCCTCAAATAACAGAAACAAATGGAACAGTGACGGACTAAAAGCAAGAGAACTTTAACAAGTCTTACTTAGACACCAAGGTCTGTGTGACAAATCCAGTACGCACTGAGAGAGACACACAAAAGTCAGAAGATTGCATTTCAAGCTTGATATATCCTAGAGCACCTTCCCAGGATGCCTAGAGCTATTAACATCCACGGATCACTCCGTCTTCCCTTGGCTTTTGCACATGCCTGAACGCCCGCAGCACATGGCTTTGAGGATGATGAACGTAACAAGAGTACAGCAATCAGAATGGGCATCTTCTACGTAAAAGTCTTCCAGCTTTTAGTGAATACTTATTCACCGAGATAGGAATTCTACAGACTAGGTAAGCTGTCCAGCTCGTGTTGGCTCCTGGAGAAAGAGCTTGCGCCTTCTCCCCTCGTGTGCTTGAGTCAATGCTAGCGCACAAGGCGTCATCACAAACCCCAACAGAAAGCATTTGACCAGTGAGTTTCCTCTACGACTCAACTGTACCACAGAGTTGGTTGTGTGTTTCTCAGACCTTGTAATAAATGTTTGCTGGACTCTGAGGAGGCATCTCTTGAACTATGTACACCGGATGTCCATAGTCGCCGCTGACCTTTTCGTAGTGGGGGCAAAAGACACTGTCTGCAGTCCTTAGAGGAATGATAATGTCACTGGGCTCAGAACCATTGTTGTTGCCACTGCGTTTTGGGGTGGCTAACGTACTAAGTGAGAGAGTTGTCGTGTGTTGCGGGGAATGCTTCCTGTGTCTTCTCCTGTACTTCAACAAAAGAACCACCAAAGTGATGATGATGACGATGAAAATGATGCACCCTGATGCAATCCCTGCAAATAAGGCCACCTCTGAACCCAGTATACTGGAATGCCCAGCCTTACTGCCATCTGTGCTAGATCCTGGAAAGAACGGAAATACAACAGACAGAAGTTATTGCCATCCTGCGACCCGTTTACGCTGCTTAAAAATGTGTAGAGTAAGCAAGACTGGAAGAATTAACTGATGGCTAAACTTTGACAAACCAATTACCCTGTTAGATAGCTAAATGCAAACAGCCGAAGTCAGCAATCAATATTAAATAAGACTTTGTGTCTCTTGGTCTCACTTTTGTGCTGCTCCCAAACCACCCTGTTTCATACATCATCATCCATCAGCAGTGAGGACTGGCACTGACAAGGCAGCCTTTGATGCACACCGCATCTTTTAACAGATGCCGGCCAGCCCTGGGCAGCAGAGAGGGATGGGATAGGACTGCGAGGGGAAAATAACACAGGGAAATAAATGACAGTTCTCAGGACAACTGGTACTGTTCAGCGTCACACCGTTCTTCTGCTGTTTTATCTTTTGCATATTGATCTAATTTAAACCATCATCAGTGCCTCTTTAAGTGGACTCCTCTAGCTGGCACATGAAGAAAAGGAGCTCGAGGCAGGAGATGATAGGCAAAATGGCTACGGCATGTATCTGTTTGCATTAACTTACAACATCATGTATTTGGTAGTCAGGAAAAGCTTGTGTGCTGAACAGCCTGTTGTGTATTTGGCACCATCACATTGTCATATTATTTGTCAAAAAATTAAATGAGCGTTCATTGACACTTTCTCAGTTGAAAATTTGAACCAACTTCCCTCTCTTGATGCTGGCTCACAGGTGGAAGAATGCTGCAGATGCTACATCCACGTAACTGTGGACTTTTCCTACTGGAACCTCCATAGGAAATGGCTGAAGCCTGCCCAGCGACCACCATATCGAAGATTCATTAGCCCAGTAACTAATGACAGAGCTAGCAAGGAAAACTTGCAGCCATTTTCGGGAAACCTAGAATCAACTGGCAGCAAGTTTTGCATTGTAGCATTCCCAATTCACTGACTTTTCTTCCAGAGATCTTGAGTCGTACGAGTTAGTTTTTTTCTTGTTCATCTAATCTCTGAAATGCATCCTGAAGACATTTGTTTGGAAATATCTATTTATCTTGTTTAGATAATTATTTAAAAAAAAATCTTTAAATTTAGTGAAAGACTAGCCATTCATGTGTAGACTTTATATGGTCAGTTAAAAGATCAGGACATTAATTATAGATGCCTTGAAATAAATTTTATAAATGGCTGTCGAGAACCACTTGATAATGTATTATACGGGAAGACAAAGACAGAAAGATTCGTTCATCTGCCAGAGTACTAAATGTAAGGCAGCATTTACCATCGTAAAGCTGCTTAGTGAATGTCCTATCCAAAAACTTTCCTGTAAATGAGTGATATTCTCACAAGATGTAATTAACTTCTACTGCAAAGTGGAAGAGGGGAGAGAGCAGCCATTGCCAAAACTTGCAGTTCCTCGACACTGTTTACCAGAGCATCAGAACTGGCTTTTGCTTCATCTCAGTACAAAAACATTTTACTTTTGTGGCACTTTAATGGTAAAATAAAATGCATTTGGGGACACAGGAGAACGCTCCGCCAGAGCCCCATCCCAGGCACCAGCGCTGTCGCACCTACCTGAGTGGTCCTTCACAAAGGGGCTGGTGGTGGAACTCTTCCCATTGGTGCCAGCTTCCTGCTCGGGGCGCTTGGTGGGATCCGTGTGCCGGGGCAGCCCCGCCGAGTTGGGATCTGCGGGAGAGAAAGAGGACTCATGCAGCTTTGGTGCTTGATGGAATGGAGCCTTATAAGCCGTTTCTAGGCACCTCATGAGACACAAATGGCTTTGAACAGAAGAATCTTTATGTAAAGGTCTGGGCGATAAAAGTACGTAATTTTCCTTTTAAAGCAAAATGGTTATATTAGTTATTTCAGAGGTTGTGAGGCCATCTGCAGAAACTATAGGGACTCCTGTAACTGGCAAGAAAAGCTTTGCAGATGACATTTCAGTTTCACTGAGGAAGTTGATTGACTACTAAACCAACTTCTACTTAGAAGAATAATTCTTTCTTCCTGCACAATAGGTTATCTATATGTGAAAAGAGACAATGAACAAAAACCCCTCTGTAATCAGAATTCATAACAAGCAAACTATAGAAACATTGGCTTCCCTCCTTTCATGTATTTTAAATAATTTTGAACAGCAGAGTTGTGGCTTTTGTTTTAAAAATAAAAATAAAAAATGACTGAAACACACTACTCCCAGGTGACCTTTCCTTCTAGGGATCTCTCCAACGAAGAGATCTTGTTACGCTAACCCTCCTCCTGTAGAAATCTGTCAGTAGCCGAGGAAGACAAAATAGGCTTTGCTTTCAGCCTGTAAGGGAGGAATGACCACAGCAGACTCGGTTAGCTCTCTGCTCTACACTGCTAAATGAAGCCTGAAAACTAAAAGGACACTGAGGTTGATCAAAGTGATTTCATGAAACAGCAGATGGTCTTTACCTTGTCCAACTTTCATGAGGATCTTCATGGTTTTTGTCTGGCACACCCCTCCCTCCTGGTTATCCAGGCCCTCCAAAGACCCATTTGATGTTGCTGATTAAAAATAAAAGAAAAATAAATAAATAAAAATAAATAAAAATCAGGAAATCAACAGGCAAAGTGATGCGAACATGAGTGTCTGAAAGCAGAAATCTGTCAATCTAGCAGGACCTGTTCTTGTTGCTCGGGTTGACCTATGGAAAGCTGTGAAATGTTGAAAGCCAAAGGAATGAATACACTGGTAAGCCGTACAATATATACAAATGGAGGAATGTGTTATCGAGGTTTCAAATTTACCCAGCAACCTTTTTTTCTATGCACAATTGACTGACTGACTGACTTGGATGAAAACACAGCACCTTGCTAAAAGGTGATGGAGTCAGCTGAAAAGGAAGCCCTGGCAGGCTCAGAGGAGCAAAACACTGAAAATGCACCCTTCTTTTTTTTTTTTTCTCCAACAATATCTTTATAATCACCATGTTACACCTGCTTCCTCTATTACAAATCTCCTGCTGGAAGAAGTGAACGCATACAAAAGGCCCAGGTGAAAGCTGAGATTCTGAACTGATTGGAAAACCATTTAATATTTTAAAGTACAATCTCACTTTTCTCAGCATTGAGGAGCCTCCGCGGGGGCGGGTGGCAGGGGGGAATACACTCTGTTCTCACGGAAACCTTTTAGCTCGTACAAACAAACGGGTGCTTTCCCCTGCATTTATGTTGTTCTCGCTTATCTAGGCGCTGGCTGGAACCGCGCGGCCCTGCTGCAAGCTGACTCCGCGACGCGATTTGAGCGTCAAGCATAACTCCCTTGGAGAATCCAAAACGTTGAGTCACGGTTTAGGGGTGCGCCGCTGCCGCTGCCCAAGCCAGCTGTTGGTTGCAAACCCCCAGCAGCTGCTGGAAAACTATTTGGCGGCTCCCCAGATGTGGGCATCGGCGTCACTCCGCACCGCGCCAGGCACCGGCCACATCGGCGTCTGCGCTGGTGGCCCGGCCACGGTGGCAGAGCAGGCACGTCTGCCAACCGTGTGCCCCAGAGCGTCGCTGTTTAGGGAACGCACCAGGAGTTTTCCTACCCCGGTTGTCCTGGGGGTGCAAATTGCACCACCGTTTCTTGGAGCCGTTTATCCCAGGCCCAAAAGGCGCGTAGGAGAGGGTGCGCGCACACACGCTGGCATCCGGCCACCAGCTGGAGAAAACAAATAGAAAATACGAGATAACGGAGCTCGCTGCTTGTTGTGGCTGCGGTGAACTGCTTAAGCAGCACTTTCCTGCCTCTGCCCCTCTCCTTTCAGCTCGGGATCTAATTCAACCAGGGCTTCACACTGTTTGGATCTTTGTTTTTAATTCTCGTTCCTTCTCTTTTGCCTTCCTTGGGGATTTTCTTTCAAATGCAGCCTATGTATATTTCCTTTTCCCTTCACAATGTCTTCCTAGCCCCATGGCAGTATTTTTCTTGCTCTAATCTTCTCTCTAGCCATAAAGATATAAACCCCATACTGCTGAACCCTGCTTCCTAGCCTTTGATCTACTTCGTGTTTTTTGTTCCACTTCTGCCTCTTTTGTGACTAACTCAAATTACAGGCACCATACAAACTTCCCAAATTGTGCTTTCTTTTCCTAAAATTCCCTTCTCCTCATATGTGGTCCCTCCCAGTTCCTCCTCTTGTTCCCTCCCCCCTGTAAAAACATGACAATGGTCATACGTGCAACTACTTTTTTTTTCCAACTTGCAAAAAAGACTTTTTAAAATATAAAAGAGCACAATGAGTAATTTAAGATAAAAGCCAATCTGAAATCTGCCACTGCATTGCCAGGCTCAGAAAATAATGGAGACATATAGTTTTGTTTTCTTTTGTTTTTTTCCAGAGGGAAAAAAAATCAATACTAAGAACCAGTTCTGGACATAAATCAAATGTGTCTTTGCTGAAAGTGTTTTTTATGACCTATTTGCCAATGTACCAGCACAAGGACAAGGGAAAAAAAGCAGTAAATAGAAATACCAAAGCTGAGCATCAACTGAAAGTACAACTAATAAACACTGACTTTGTCTTGCGGTTTTTGTTATTCTTCGTTTGTTTTTTAATTGAGGCGATGGGGGCTCCCATCTCCTTAAACACCTTCTGCTTGATTTTAATGAAATAGAGTGCTGCTGCTTCTGAACATCAATGCCTTTTTATTCATTAAAGGCCTATCCATTTAACCCACAGAGCAGGAGACCTCAATAAGATGCAGAGGATGCAGTCTGACCTCAGTAGAGAATAAGAAAGTAAGAAAGACGGCAAAAAGAATGCAAAATTACTTCAAATACAGTCTCCAAACGGGAAGGCCCAGATGTACAATGAGTCTGGTTGTGTGCCTACGCGAGCACAATCTGCCTCGCTTGCCTGCTAAAAGAATGCTTTCACAGCTTTGATGTCAGATGAATGAATTTGCAGGAGTATTCACTTTTTCCACAGTTCTTCAAGGGGTTTTCGGAAAGCCTACGTTATAGCTCAGAGACGAGACTGCTACGTCCTGAGGAACAGAGAATTTTCAAAGAAAGAGGAGCATTTCAGTGACAAAGCAAAGTTTCCATCTCAGCTTCTCCCTGTAATTAAACCGACAATTACCCAAGGCCACTGGAGGAAATTATTTTTCAAAATTCATTAAGACTACTGAAATATAACCTCACATATCCCTAGTGTACCAGGAAGAAAGTGGGTAGTTTTAAACACATCGTTTCAAGCTTTGAAAAGCAGCACGGAGAAAAAGAAGTAATCTGGGACATCAGAGAAAACGGAGTTCCATACTGCTAATGCCCCTTGACAGTTTAGCGTGCAGAAGTCAAACAGGGGTGCGGTACAAAATATTCCTCAAACGCTTGCCACTGCCTTTCTATATTGATCTCCAAATGAAAATTATACCCGCTATCATGTAAGCTCCTCCACCGCACTCACACTTCTGCAGGTAAGTGACCCTGGTACCTGGAGCTCTGCTCACGCTGAAAGGATATTTCCAGAGAAAAAAGAGGTTTGGGTATAGACACAGAAACGTAACACAAATTCCTTACATCTAAAATGGAAACGCTACTCTCCGGTGTGTTTATGTGATCAAATTTTAGACCTTCCATCCAGTTTATTTTTATATACATATATATACACACATATATATAAAAGAACCGGTTTGGGTTTTTTTATATTTAGGTCTAAATATGGATATATTTTAGAGACAATTACTCACACACGAAATGCCCTGTGTTAAGATGACTAGATACTACCTAAATAGTAACATTAATAAACATAATTAATGATTAATAGAAAGTTTCTCATGAGTATTAAATGTTCTCAGGATCCCACACTTTGTTTTTTATTAATACAGCAAGACATAGGAAACTAAAAGCAAGTACAATGTTGCTACACGGGTAGCAAAACATTTTCAAATCTTTTTGATGGATAGGTCCCTCTGATTTTCTGAGACCCGTCCTGTTCTGCTGGTGTCAACTGTGAAACTCCTACTTACAGTCAAAAGCGCACTAAATTATTCAGTCAGCAGTTTATCCACATCTACAAATAAACATACATAATTGCCCTAAAATCTATTGATTTTAAGACTTTCTGACAAAATCATACTAATTTATAGGCAACGTTTGCAGCAGTCAGTCAAACATTCTGTTCAAGCTGTAAACACTGTGTGTCTGCATTCATTGAATACAACAGCAGCTGCCATTTTATAAAGAACCTAAGTTTGGGTTTAAAACTTTCAGAAAAACTGACCTCTTACGAAATCATGCTTAAGAGTCTGCTGATACATACTCACTTTGGAGGAGCAAGTATGCATTTTCAGTTTCGTAAAACACTGCCCAATATACCATCTCACTTATATGAGAGAGAATGAATTCATTCAGACCGAAGAATTCCATTCCAGCTCTGCCTTCCCTTCTCCAAAATATATAAATTATTTAAATGAAAAAAAAAAAGTAAAAATTGGAACTCATGTAAATCAATGTATGATGTCTTACATTTATTTGCTTTTAAAACTTCACAAGTGTTGTTTATTGTATGAAATCCATTAGTCATAAATGCAGGGGCAGGGAATCAGTGAGCGAAGCAGAGTCAGCTGACAAGAATAGTTCCTGGCTATGATTCTTATACAGTCCCCATGGAGAGGAAGTAATATTACATTTTAATATGTCTTCATTTGATTGTTATTGCTCTGCCTCCCAGGAGGTTAAGCCACTGCATGGATCTTGGCTGTTTTCAACCTATCAGGTTGGTAACATTGCTCTAATCAGATGGAGAATTAAGCTGCTGGATTTGTGCCTGTATATAGCTTTTCATTCACAAAGAGATTAGAAATGAAGGCGCAGTCACAAAAATTCAACTTCCTTCACTCCTAAAAACACATTACAAAATGAAAAAATGCCATCACAATTACTTAAAAGAAAACATCAGCAGACTAAAATTTCAGCCTCTTAATTCTGCCACAATTATTACCCATACATTTATGTTTTAGGATTATGAAAGACATTACCTACTTGCAAATTAAATGTCACATCCTTTGAACCAACACAACGTTATAACATATTTATTTCTTGAGCTTGAATACGAAATGGACTACATGGCTGAAGAGAGAAATTATGATCATTGTACTTAATTTTCCTGTGAAAACTAAATGGACCTTAAACCACAGACTGGAGGAATGAATGAGTGATGTCAACTGACGGGTGAGGGCAAATTGGTTTTGTACCCCCCCTTAGTGTGCTAGACGATACAAGCCATTTGGCAATGTTATCAAGGACACATCATTGACAGAGTCATCAAAAATTAATTGCTGCTGGTGTGGATCTGTTAATAGAAAAATGAGAATTAGAGGTTTCTTTGGGCTAGATCAGCACCGTCCAATAGTAGTAATTTTCCCAATTTTTTTCTTAAATACTGCTTGAATTCAGCATCAGAAAATAGGTTTCTCAAATTCAGAGCTAAATAAAATCAAATAACCCTACCCATCTCCGCTTTTCCCCAGCTGTGCTTAGAAACAGAATGAAAAAGCCTAAAGAGCAGCAAAATCCATGAAAGCTTTAGATCCAACAGTAGTAAGAAGTTATTCTTACAGCAAAGCTGCACTTGATCTCATATGCACTCACAGGATTACTAAGCACATGTAAAGCTTTTGAGGGTTTTTTATTTTATTAAGTAATAGAACACTATTTTGGCTAAGCATCGTGTGTTTGTGCTCTGACTGCTTTCATCTACTTTAGGACCTTTTAATGACTCTCTTATTAAAACACCAAATAAATAATTATTCTTCCCATAAATTATCTAAATTTATGGGACAGGTTTAAGAACACCAGAAATCACATACTGCGAAACCACAAATCACAGATCACAACACGGAGGTTGTTTCTAGATCAGCCAGCGATGAAGAACAAGGCAGCTGAGGTAATAGAATGAGTGTTTTAATTAAAAGAAATTCTTCTTTTTTTTTTTTTTTCCTTTCCCCACTTAATAGCAATGCCAGATCTGCATGGAGATCTAAAACAACAACAAAAAATTGTTCAGGCCACTCAAAGAACAGGTAGCTTGGCAAACACCACGTTGGGTGAGCTGCAGAAGGTTTAGAGAGAAGATAAATATACTAATTTCAACTACTAGCAGCTAACGGTTTACCCTTGCTTGTAGTGACAAAAATGAGACTGGCACTGAAACCTTCCGTTTTTTAAAAAAAAAAATGAAATTGTCTTCCAAAATGTAACTATCAGCAGTCCCAAACCTGGATCGCAAGTGCTAAAACATAAATGCATTATGAATAGCTGCATGGAGTATGGTCAATGTGTTGCCTGTGTTTCTATCTACAGACTGGAGACCTCTTCTGTTTAACTCTTTGTGCCTGAACAATAAAATCACATCCTAACTTTTTTCCTGATCTTATAGAGACAAAGAAAGGATCTTTAATAAAAAAGATAAAAACCTGCTGAATTTGCTCAATTAATACAATATAGGACACTGAGACAGTCATGAAAAATGTATAAAAACAGTTTACCAATAATTTTGCACTTTTCTAACATGTCTGGGTTTTCTTCTGTCCTACTTTCAAAGCCAGGGTGGTAGCAGAATTTTGAGGAGTTTCTGAACCTAAAGACCGTTCAGAAATTCTCATTCTGTCAATCTTATTCCACACATTTCTTCAAATTAGGATAATTTTTTTCTTAAACTAAAGCTTATGGAGCGTTTATAAATACTGTTGAAGCCAGCTTTTTTTCCCTCTATCCACACATGAGGCAAAACTTCTTTGTGAAGGAAAGGACAAGAATTCTCCCTTCTTCTTTTCAACTTCTCATCCTTGTTGTTTTTTAAATTAAGTCTTATGTTTTATGTCTCAGGATTTATATCTAAATGGGATGCACAAATTATATTTTGCACAGCAAGTAAGCAGCAATGCCCTCCCCAGTCAAGCTAAAACCAGAATGAAATGAAGTAAAATAAAAAACAGGCCTCTTCTTGTCTGGAAGAAGGCAAAGGCTCTGCAGTGAAATTTTGTGATTCACTTTTCAAACCACTGGTCTGAAATGTACCTTGTCCAAATGCAAATGGTGTGACTTGTGGTACTTAGATGGGACTCATGATATAAGGGACTTTATATAATTCCCCATAAAAATCTCCACTTGTTTTCATATGTCAAAAGAGGGACCAATTTTATTACTGTTTCAATTTTTTTTGGGGGGTGCAATGTGGAGGACACAAGCACGACAGATTGAATCAGTTCTACACTGTAATACAGTACATATTATGTACATATAGTACATATAATGTACCTTGGTATATATCAACTGTTTAATCCCAGGCACACCTCTGGAAGTCCATAGACTCTCCTTCCTGCTTCTCGTGTTGTCTGACTGAGAAGGACCACCCAAGTATTAAGCACAAAAGAGGGAGACAGTTCTTGTAAAGTTTCCTACATTCAGAATGATTCTATTAATTCCAGGGAGACGTAGCATCATACAACAAGAATACAGGTGGTAAAAAAAACCCACCACCTTTATGTCAACAAAGTGTTTTGATAAGGGGAAAAGAGACAGCGAGCAAGATGGAATTGGAAAGTAGCAAAAAAGCTGTGAGCTCCAACTGGTTTCTGCTGCCTATCATTTTAAAAACAGCACCACTTTATCTCTGGGTTAAGGAATACCACAGCTGAAGTGTACTAAACAGTAAACTATTTGCTGAATTATTACCCATTACAGAAGGTCCCAGCATCCACCCACCCACAACAAAATCCTACTTGCTTCAATGCTGTCAACTGTCCCTTCTCTAAATTCTCTAGGAATGGTTTAGAAATTATAAAAAAAAAAAAAAAAAAGCATCTCAATACTGTATCACTATGAATGACAATTTATGTCTTTCATTACAGTTAAGCATTTCTGCATTTGAACGTATTTCAGTTCTATATTTCACATACTCTGAGAAATGTTGTCAGATAATGATCTACTGCACACATGGTTGCTTCTAGTTTACATAAACAAATTATATATTTGTGAGCACTGAAGTAACTGTGGCAGATGTAAGCCCACTAATTATGATGTATTCAGCGTGTATCAGAGAGTATGCATCTAAAACAGATTACTAGCTAGTTAACTTCACCAACCACAAACAGGTATTTTACGTAAGTTTATCCTTTCTCCCGGCACACTACTGGCAAAAGCCTCTCCTGGATGGGGAGAAGTATCTTCCCGCTACCACAGCAAGCTTTGCTTAGCAGTTCAGCTGAACAGAACTAATAGAATTAGTTAGCATTCAAGTTACACTGATTGTTGCTAATGACAAGCGGGCTTGCTGGAAACAAAAGCAGAAGCTTTAACGTTAAATTGAGGACCGATTTTCTGTATCATACCAACTCAACACCACTCTCCAAGGATGTTCATCCGCCTTGAAAATTTTTCTGGTTTCTGTCTGCAGCACTTGGATAAGAAAGGGTTATAGTGAAAGTTCATATTAAATAAATAACAAACCTCTTGCTCATTCTACTGTCACTAATTGCATGCAATGATATTAATGACCCAGTAATTGCTATACGAGTAGCACTGAAGTGGAAAACATCATTCTGAGGCAGAGTTCATCTCTAGGTGGTAGGACTTCACCAGTGACTGAGTTAATGCCTAGTGACAGTTTAGAATATAACACTATAGATGAGAAAATGTGCCAGTCTCATGGTTATAACCGTTTAGATGGACATGACGTTATTTGCTTTGACCACACAGAGTCCAGGAGTAACTCCAATAAAGTGCCACAGTCAGAGTTTGCCCTATAGATGAACCTCATTCCTTTCAGGGGAGATGCTCTGTACTATAACAATCTAGAGCAATTTTCCACATGTTTGCTTCAATAAAAGAATACCTTCATCTCCTGGTTTTACATCAAGCACAACAAAAGTGTGCTTTATTGCGAGACACAAAAAGCTATTTACATCATCTAACTATCCTTCAGCAACACAGAGTTTGGCACCTTAGTACTGAGATCAATTATGATACTATTGGATGACTGTGCACTTGGCAAAGATGATCAGAAGTTAAGCACTGTATTGATTGCAGTATGCTTATGCTTCTGTTTAGAACTTTAAAATACCCACAGAGTAAAACTTAATGAGGGAACACTGCTGAAATAAAGCAATCTGAATTTCCAAGGTGCTACAGGACCTCTAGTTCAAATACTCGCCATAAGAAATTTAGGAGTTTAGCTTCTTTAGAAATTATCACATAGGCACATCTCAGTTCATTTTAGGAATCTCCGATGGGATGGGTATGTTAATCCTCCAGTGTTTGGAATTTTGAAAAGTCATAACTAGACAGGAGAACAGATACTTTTAATAATGACGTTCACACAGTTTTTAATATTTCACTAGTGTTTTAACAGTGTAACATTATTAAGTTGGGGTTTGTTTTTTTTTTTTTCTTTCCAAACACAAATTATTTAATGAATGTCTTGATTCTGCTACTAAATCTGCTGTGGCAGCCTCTGGACAGCAGGTGGAATCAAGTTTCAGCATAGGCTGGGGCCAAACACTTGGTAAGCAGCTATGCAGAAAAGGTGCTGGGGGTCCTGGTGGACACCAAGTTGACCTTGAGCCAGCAACATGCCCTTGCAGCAAAGGCGGCCAACAGACTCCATTTGGCAGAGAACTGCCAGCAGGCAGAGGGAGGCGATCCTTCCTCTCTACTCAGCACCGGTGAGGCCACAGCTGGAGTGCTGGGTGCAGTCAGGGCCTCCCCGGTACAAGACAGACATGGACTTTCAGGAGCAAGTCCAGTAAATGGTCATGGAGATGATGAAGGAACTGGAGCATCTGTGTAATGCGGCTGAGGACCTGTGAAGAGAAGGCTCAGGGGATCTCACCCATGTATGTAAGTACCTGGTGGGCGGAGTAAAGAAGATGGAGCCAGACTCTTCTCAGTGGTGCCCAGTGACAGGACGAGAAGCAATGGGCACAAACTGAAATACAGGGATGCTATTCAAATCTGAGAAAATCTTTTTAAATGTGAAGGTGACAGAGCACTGGAACAGGTTGTCCAGGCAGGCTGTGGAGTCTCCATCCTTGGAGATACTAAAAACGCAGCTGGACACGGTCCTGGGCAACTTGCTGCGGCCGAGCCTGCTTGAGCAGAGGCTTGAGTGTATCTCCAGGTGTGCCACGCAGACTCAACCATTCTGTGTTCTGCGATCAACTGCACTGTTGTGGTCTAATGCATTTATGTGCTAACATGAAATACTTGAAAAACAAATCCTTCTCGGTTTCCCTGGCAGGATTTAGATTCAGACTTCTGTTTCTCTCGCAGCAGCTCAGTGAGCACATAAGGACAAGTCTGCTGCTGCAGTTTAGTTATTTTTGCTGTCTTCATCTGCTGAACAGAAACCAGATAAATCATGCTAACAAAGATCTGAACATACTTTTTAAAACCAGCCTTATCAGCTTAATACGGACTCTTCTCCAAGAACCGCTAAGACTACCTTAAGCCTAATCCTGCTTTTACTCACAGAAATATTTGCATGATTTCCTTGGGACTGAAAAAAAAGCAACTGGAAGACTGCCCATTAGGGCTTAGTTTTATAGTCTGATTTATCAGAAATAAATCCTGAAATATTCTTCCTCTAAAGTTTCCAGGATTGATTAAAGTCAGGAAAGAAAGTCCAAACCGATATTTAACCCTGTTTTTCAACCATTTCAACCCTGTGTTTTAGCTAATGCAGTTCTCAGACAAAAGTACATTTCCCTTCAATCCAGCTACGTAAAGACTTTAATGAGGCAAACAATTCCAAGTATTTAAAATCGATTTTATTAAAACCTGTATAAATGCTTATGCAGTTCCTGGTCTTTTATTTTAGGACTTAAAATACTGTAATATGTAACAGATATAATACAAGCAACTGTATAAAATAAAGACTGATCATCCCACTTGATGAGATAAATGCTCATCACCAAACTTAGGTACAAAATGAAAGTTTCACTATGCTAGTGCACTTCTGAGTTTCAATTTAGACAGATACTTGCTTATAGCATGGCAGGTCTCCCCAATACACACCCTCTTGATTTAAACAGTTACTCATACCCTGCATGTAAAGCACAACATATACACTCAACCCAACCCTCTTCTGCATGTAGTCCAATTAAGGATGTATATGTAAATCTAAGAACATATACAACTTGTAGAAGATCAGGGTTTAAGCTGTTTTTTGCAAAGCACTTCAGATGTCCCTTATTGTTCATAAGTATACTATATATATAAAGACTTCTAAGTGAGAATATCGTATCTGTCTTTGTGAATGTACTGCATTTCCAGTATTTAAATTGTTTATGAGGAACTAAAAAAATAAGAAAAATAAATAGCGACTAAAAATATTAAACAGCTTCCTATGAAATTTTAAAACCTGTTTAATTCCTGAGTATTTTCTGAATAATTCTTTCTTCCAGTCTGAATAATTATTCTTCATTTTCATCTCATTCCATATCTATCTGGAATACTTGGGGGGGATGTGGGGGAGGATAAATGTATTTTTTCACAAGATGCCATCAATTAACAAACGGATCATTCCTATCTTTCATTTCCTTCCCTTAGGAATAGAGAAATAATAACAGATTTCCTGCTGAACTATCTCTGTCTACTTTAAAGGAGATAAACGGTTGGTATTGCCTAGGTAATGGCACCAAATATGAACAAAGTCCATCAATCTAAAATAGCCTTATTCTCTTACAAGACCTGTGTGGTCTGGGACAAAACCCCAAAGGACCACGACTCCATTAATCCTGTAGGTCTTAGACTCTGTTAGAAATCTGAAGCTGCACAGACAGTGATTTTTTTCTCCAATAATATTATTTGTATGAGCTGTATTTATATTTAATTCAACAAGAGCTAAGTGGTATTGCTGATATATCCCTTAAAAGACTCTCAGCAAAGTCAAAGACTGACCTCTGGATATCATTTTACACTGAGAAGAAATCATTTATCTAATTTTCTGAGGAAGGAGGAGGAGAAAGGGGAAAAAAAAAGTGATCTTTGTACAACTGTAATCAGGGTGGATATTATCACACAGGCTTTCATTAACAACACCACCACCAAGAAATAAATAACAATAGATTTGCCGACTGTAGAGTCTTCAACAAAAAGCATGGAAAACATCTTTATTGCAAAAGAAATGGAATTGAAATTCTGATACAGTTTTTGTCTCGGTTTCGGCTGGTTCGGAATCAACCTCCAAACAAAGAAAAACCTACACTCTCGCTAGGTGTTGGGGTGTTTGGGTTTTGCAGGGAGCTGTGGACCGAAACCTGCCTCAGAGAGGTGTCAGAGTGCCCAGCCGGCCAGATTAGCCAGCGCTTCAAGTGTTTGGTCAGAATACTAAAATAACATTTTAATGTAAATCTATTTGGCCATGCAAAGAGATTTATTCTTCCCAGCTGAGCTGTATTTCAGGGCACAATCTATACTGTCCTTTAATGTGTTCTTCCTCAGACAGTTATTGCCCTTTAATTGTAACAGAATGACAAAGTGAAAACATAAAAGCTCTGTGATTTTTTCAAACCCAGCTAATGCTAAAATTTCAGAATGACTGTTTCGATTTTAAAAGCCACAGTACTATTAAAGCAGCTATCCAAAATGTAGCACTACTAGACAGTATAAACCTTTAAATGAGCCAGGGATCAAATATGTATGTTTTTTAATTTAAGCCAGAGGCCAATTACATAAGTGGGTCACTTGAAAAAAGTTGACAAAAAAAACATTTAAGGAAAGCTGCATATTCCATTTTGCCAATGTCAAAGCCAATGAGCATCACTAGCTCGGCAAGCTTGGTTAATGAGGTTGCAGGCAGAGCAAGCATTTTAAGGGAACCTTTTCTAGGACCATTTGGTAGCCCCTTCCCCAGTCTCAAGCCATTCTTCTACAAATTTCAAACAGGTGAAGACTTTATTGCATGTGACTTATTTTTTAAGGCTGTTGATGCCAACCCATAATCTTCATTCTACTTAAGCAAAAGAAGAGATGAAGTGAGCAGAGTATGTGCTTGCTTGGCAAACTATCTCAGGAACATGATGATGGCTGGAAGGCAAGCAGCACCGCTCCCTTCCTTCCGGCATTGCTTCCCACAGGCTTCCCCAGGGCACTCCCTCACTGCAAACCCAGGCTATGGGCGCTCTCTATGCCCTCTGACTAAAGGCCAAGTTTGTTGGGAAGGGTTCAGGACAACTCCTGTTCACCCAAAGCAAACATCTTTGGCATATTATATATGCTTGTACTACATCAACACGTCTCCCTCCCATACAAGAGATGCTGTGCCTGAGAGAGATGGTGAAGCAGGTACACCATGACCAGGTACTTGCAGATCAGTCCCCTAGTATTGAGAAGATACTCATTGCTTGTTCTGAGTAATCCACAACAGCAGAAAATTATACTTCATTCCCCAACCATGCAAAGACATAAAAAGACTTTCTAATGCAAATAACAGAGTTGCAAATCTGCACACCCTTCTTCTGCTTAACTTTGCCCTTCGCACTGATATTTATGTTGTTGGGCATGATGTATCTTCCTTCATGCATCTGATTAAGGATTTCCTTAGAGACTTATGATATGTTAGCTAAATGGTCGCATATTTTAGGATAATCTAACATTAATACTTCTGAGATCTCAAGTACATTTGACCTTCTCCAGTTCTGCTGAAAAGAAATCAGGTAACTGTAGGAAAATGAATCTATTAATTTCCCGGGAACAAAAAATTGATGATAGCAAAGAAGAAAAAAGCAAGGACATTCTGTTACATCATTTATTCACTTTCACAATACCATTCAGTATCATCTTTCCAAGTACTACTGTTCACAGAATTAACTCTTTGGATCCTGATACTCATTTTGAGGAATATCTTGCCAAGAAATGGATTAGATTTTTTTTTTTATTAAAGTACCATTAAATATGAAAAGAGGTATCAGAAATTCATCTACACTTTTACTTTATTAAAAAACTGTGAATTATGGAATGAAAAAGTTGCATATTTTATATGCTTAGACCTAGGGAAGCAGTGAGTAGAAAAGATCTCCTTCTGCTATACCTATCATGAATACATCTGGATAATATAAAAGAAGAATTGAAGGCTTGAAGAATTCCTGTACAATCACATTTCCCTAAAGGTATACATAGTTCAACTCCTCATCCCAAAATGACTAACCCCCTAATCTGAATAGAGATTTTGTTGTTTAATACAGCTCCACAAACCACATGCTATTACCTTAGAAAAACAAACCGTGTTCTCAAATAACGGCAAGGTGATAAAGGTACATGACAATGCACAAAACATTTAAAGGGCTGACAACAGCCTGCCAGCATAAACAGCGTGAGATTAGGCTGTAGACGCAGCCACAGCGAGCACTGCAAAGATGCTGGGCTCAGTAAACTCCCGTCTCGGGTTTGTTTGATGCCCCTTAGTCGAGGGAATTCGAGATCTGAAAATACTTCAAAATCAAAAGCTGGCACATAAAATGCATTGTTGCCTTCACTTCATAGCACTCCCACCCCCCAGAAAAACCCCAACAAATCAAGAGAAAACTCAAAAATCCCAAACAAATGGACAGGAAAGGGGAAAGGAGAAAGGGGGGAAAAAAGAAGGGAAGGGAAGGGGAAGGGGGAAGGGAGAAAGGGAGAAAGAGCAGTATCGGAGTCGGTGGGAGACCCAGTGCATTCCCCTTTTCGGCCCAAGCACATCTGTTAAATTACTGCTCTGGGAATAGGGATGTACACAAACAATTTATGGCCTGCTCTGCATCCATGAATAAGATGTATTATATTACTTATAAAAATTACAGTAAACATCTTGACTACCAGAACGTGTATCTGACAGGGCTGTGTCAGGTCATGAGCTTTTGAACACAAACTGTTAAAATCCTATCTAGCTCCAGTATCTCTGTAAAATGATGTCCTAGCTAAGCCCTGGCCTAGTTTTCTACCCCTCCTAGTGTTTCTGAGACCGACATCACAGAGTTCATTGTTTTCTTCTTGAATGATAGAAAAGTGAGTTTTAGTTTCAAGACAGCTGCATTTTGAGGGTTGGGCTTTTTTTTTTTTGTCCAACTTATTAAAATGTATGGATACCTCTGCTGCACCTCGATGCTAGCAATATAGCGATAAATTAGCCGTTTTGTTTATGCCAGAATGAGCAGGGAAAGTAATATCCTAAGGCACTCCAGTATTACTGCAAGGCTAGTGCGATTTTCGAGGCATTAGGCTGAAGGCTGTCGTGCTTTAACCCCAGCCAGTACCTAAGCACCAACCACCGCTTGCTCACCTCTCCTTACCCCAAGGGGATGGGGAGGAGAGTGGAAAAACACTCCTGGGTTGAGATAAAGACAGTTTAATAGGATAACTAAGGAAGAAGAGGAGGAGGAGGAGGAGGAAGAGGATGATGATGATGATGATAATAATAATAAACAACTCTCTCAAACAGATGATTTACAAATGCAATTGCTCACTATCTGTGGAAAAAAACCCTGATGCCCAGTCTCTTTCCAAGCAGCGAATCTGCCTTCTGGCTAGCCTCCCCTCTAACTTACACAGGGAGCATGACACTGTATGTCAGGGAATATCCCTTTGGCCAGCCTGGGTCAGCTGTCCTGGCTGTGCTCTCCCAGCTTCTTGTGCACCTGGCAGGGCGTGGGAAGCTGAAAAGTCCTTGACTTAGTGTAGGCACTACAACTACCTAGCAACAACTAAAAACATCAGTGTGTTATCAACATTATTCTCATACTAAATCCAAGACACAGCACTATACCAGCTACTAGAAAGAAAATTAACTTTATCCTAGCCAAAACTAGGACAAGGCTGAGCAAGTCCTTTCAACAAAACTATACTGTAATCTTCCAGGAAATTCAACACCTATTATGTCTTATTGCTATAATGAAATAAGTAAACAAAACTAATGAAAATGAGACATTCTTAATAATTCTCTGGGTAAATCCATGACATAGATATGACAGAACTGACAGGGTATCAGAAAGCTCCATTTGTGCCCATAATTTTCAGGTAATAATTGTAGCAGTGCCATTTGTTCCACTACAGCTGGTCTGCTGCGGATGTTTTTAAAAGCAGCACTAAATATTGAACTTATTTCATCATTAAAGCAAACTATTTAAGCATGGTCATTTTTATGCTACACATTTTCACTGGAGTTACAGACAGATATCTCTCAACATCTAATCTTGCAGCTTTTACCCTGGTAAATCTCACTGGATTTCAGTGGGAAGTTTGTCAAAGTTAAATGCTGTGTAAATGGGATCAGTTTTTTATATACCCCCTGACTAAACAGAGAAAGCCCCTATATTAAGCGATCTTTTTGTCAAACCTTAAAAACAAAAAAATGGCATTCGATATCTCCTAAACATCTTATTCAGTAATTTCTACATTTAATATTTAATGCAGTTAATTTGCGCCTAGTTTCTGTGACATACAACCTGTTTTATACACAGCATGTACCATTGTGGCTATAACTGGGACGTGAGCATTAATTTATATTAAATGCATTTCCATCTCCATTTTAAAAGTACTTGCTCAGAGCATTTGTAAAATTACCAATATTTTAAACTAAGAAATTAAGAAATATTTAGAGTGGCAGACATTACATGAAATAGTTACCAGTCCTCCGATTTTTAAGGAGGTGGCAGAAATAAGTCACACCAGTACCTAACTTCCTTGAAACTGCAGAAAAGGCAATGCACAGAATTAGTCCCTCTCCTACTAACAGGTGATCCTTGCTCAAGACTTCAAAAGTCCCCATGGGGCTAAATGAGATCCGCAGGCCATAGTATTACAATGACAAAACCTAAACTAATGTAAATTGTTGTTATACTGCTGAGGTCTCAGCTTATGCTAACTCCTGATTCACATCATTAACTTTACACATCATAAGTAATTTGAATCACTAAACACAGCGGTAACCTCCAGACTCGCTTTCCGCCATAAATCCCTGATCAGACTAAAACTCACGTAAAGTGTATATTGTTGGACACAGGCCTGTGTCATATGCATTCTTTTTACAAGCCCAGGACCATGAAAAAAGAGGAAATTCAAGATCATGCTAGTCTAGGTTTTGCCTAGGAATCCTCCTAGCTACTGTATGGACACAGTAGGTAAGTATTGCGGCTAAGCATGCTCGACTAGAGCCCACCAGTTCCCCCACTTGTGGGGAAATTACACTGTCAAAGTTGGCACCAAAGTGGCCAAAAGGCATTTCCTGTGAGAATCCCTGGACCACTTGGAACAATGGCCAGTCATGTCACGTAGGATGCCTCAGCTCAGAATGGCCGGGCCACCCTACTCCTGCTCCTGGCGTAAGAGCACCCAAGGGAAAGGCCAACAGCATGGCACATCACCAGAGCTGCGAAAAGGACACACGTCACGGCTTAACTGCCCACAACTTTCGATGTGAATACAGGACACGACATTGTGCACAAAAGGAGAAGCCCTGTACAGGCATAGAAGTACAATCTGATGTGGCTTACGCAAACAAAGGAGAAAAGAGACAGAGGCCTCATGGAAGTCAGGAATAATGTCTAAAATATGCTGGCATGAAAACATTTTCAGAGAAAAAAAATACAAACCCCTTCCAATTCTTCTTAGTTTCCTTATAATGTACATGACAACATACAAAACCCCAAACAATTATATTTATAAGAATGAACAATTGATATTTTGAACTTACATATGACGTAATAATCTTTGTTCTTCTGAAATTCCAGGCCCCACAGATTAGGACTGAACTCTTGAAATTTGATGGTAAACTTAACATCTTGATCTGGCTTGGCACAGTTGAGTAGAGGTGTATTGTCCTTTTTAATAGCACAGCTATCTGCTTGGTCTTTATCAACCATGTAGACCTTATAATATTCATATTGGCCAACAGTTTTAGAGTCCACCTTTGGGCATATAATATCCAGTTTGTCTCCTATCTGTGGATATAGTACCAATCCTTGTCCAGGAAGGAATCTAAAAAAGAAAGAAAGAAAGAAAGAAAGAAAGAAAGAAAGAAAGAGAAAGAGAGGGGAAAAAAAGTGAAAATGTGAGACACTTGATAAAATCTCATCCAGAAAAGTATCAATTGCAATGGACAGAAAGGAACAAACACACAGTTTCCAAAACCAAAATAACAGATTGAGCAAACCAGATCTCAATAGTTTGGGTCTGACTCAATTTAATATCAACAAGATGTTTATTTAGATCTTGGAAATTACAGATGGATTGAGTTTTATAGTCTTCAATCCCAGTTTTGGGAACTCTAGAAAGTTTTACTTCTCTGGCAGGCACTGCAGTTTGTTCCACATTTGGCCATTTACAGCAGCTAGTACAATGTCTGATGGGCTACAATCCTGTTTTTCTCCTTTGGTAACATTTCTACTATTCTTGCACATATTTTGCTAATTTTGGACATGGGAGAATGACAAGAATAAATCTTTCAAACCCCCTGAGCAGCCATGTGGGAAAGGAAACAACTTGGACTCTAAGAGTTAACAACATACTAAGATTGATGTTACTAGTATAACACAAAGGAACATCACTCACTCACCAGGACCACGTTTACAGACCTGGGGTGGACAGAGATCTACATGACCCAAGGACCACACATGCTTCCGATAACACACTTTTCCAAAACAGTGTAACACTAAAATGATTTCTTCTCTTCACAATGCCACCATTACCATCATTATTTTAGCTGTTTTTTTATTTCTTGTGCTACAAGTGAAACATGGGTGTGCTTTTGGCTTAGTATAGATGAAGACTTCTTACAGAAACTGGCAGTGAGCTTTAATGTTTGGGGTTAGACTCGATATTGTATCTATCTTACTCGTATTAATTAATTACTAGGCAAACTTCACCACTTCTTCACGAAAGAAAAATATAAATAATTATTTATAGAATTGATTAATCTACAAAATGAGGATCCTTGTTCTCACAAAGACAAAAGCCACAGCAGGTTCGTTCGTTTCTTTCTCCTTAAGATATATTTGTTCCAATTAAGGCCAAGAAGTCCGTGTTTTAGAACTACAGCCAACAACACAACATCCTTGAATGCACAGACCTAAAAGCCTGACTTTCTTTCCTCTTTCTCCTGCCTGCCAGCCTTTTCCAAAGATCTTCCTTAATGGAGAATCAGCCTGAAAAACCAACTGAAACAATCGCTGCCTAATGAACACCCTTCTCCAAGTGCTAGCATTTAAGCAGCACACGTAGTAAATCTAGCTTATTCACAGGCAGCCTTTCTGGAAACTCTAAATTGAAGTATTAAGGGCCAAGCAGAACAAAGCCGTAGGCGTCAGTGACCTCCAGCCTCTGGCTTGGCTAAAGCAGCCCACCAGCACGTAGTAGTACTGGGGTAAAACTTGCTAAATTAGAGAAAAGGATGATGCAACGCCCCAAATTTTGAATCCATCATTTACAACCGCTCGCTCCCACACAATGCAAGTTTATGATCTGTGCTAATTGAGCGGGATTATTTTCACTCACAAAGCCTGTGTAAGAATTATATTTGTTGTGAAGCAGCACGTAGCAGGACAAAGACATGTAATTACAGATTTGGGGAAAAAGAACAATGGAATGTTATGGCAAGAAAAGCGACTGTTGATGTATAAATCAGTGCGCTCTTTTGTGTCATGCAGTGTAATTTCCAGACTACAGAAACTAGGCTTGGCCACGGCTGTTCAAACTGAGATGCGCTGGAGATGGGCATCCAGCTCTCGGGCACGCCAAAGGAATGCAGTGACTACCACCTCCCGAAAGCCAAAGCAGTGGAACAAAGGGAAAGGTGGAAATGCATCCTCCTCGGAGTCACCGGCCTGGTGAGCGCCGACTGAGGGAGAGGCCAGCTCTGCAAGGGCGCCGAGGAAATGGCAGGAGGAAGACCCCAGCCAGCAAGCGTTCCCAAGGAGCCGCACGGGCTCTCCTCAGGGACCGACTCTGACCAGGCAAAGGCTAAGGGACAGGGTTTCTGAGCTGACCTCTGTCACCTCTGACTGTCCTTACCACCTTGTCTGACCACAGCCCCATTTTACATTGCTCCTGTGCAGCAGCGTTGTACCAGAAAGATGGAAATTACTCGTATTCCCCCATCTGCACGCCAGAACAAAGGCTGGTGACTGTATGATCCCACCGCTGCCAATATTTCTTCTTGCCAGTAATTCTTCTTCATGTTTTGGGAATATGTAATATGAAACACATGAGATTTCAGAGGACCGGATCTTTGTTTTTAAATTAATCAATATAGATTCCCATGAATAATAAATATGAAATTCATGAGGCTAGAAACACGCACCTGTTTGTTATTATCAATAATATGACCTAAAAGCTGCCCTGAAAACTAAAAAAAACTGGTTCTAATTTTAGATTTTGTGTATATATGTGTGTGATGAAGCAGCAGCGGTGTACGTTCTCCATGCAAACTTTGAGCGCAAACAGGATGGGTTCAGAGACGGCGTGCCAGGCAATCCTCAGAAACAGCTACCGGAGAGAAAGCATGCTTGTGTGCCTTGGTTAAGTTGCCAGGAATTGCCCCATAAATGGCAGAGGACAGAACCACCCCCAACAGACAGCTAAAACACATTTTACAAGAGCTTTAAACCGACGTGCTCATTAGACTTTATGGCAGGGGAATATTCTCGCTATGGCTCTGAAGTCTGTACAGTTTGAGAACTAAACTCGATAAATCTCCTTCCACTTGAGTTTCTGAACTTGGAGGATCTAACGCTGACGGGATTAGGAAAGAAAAAAAGCTGAAAAGGAAAGGATTAATCTGAGAACTTGATTGTATTGAAACTTTTTCCACAGTTTGCAGTTTGGATCATGACCTTTGCGAGAAAGCTATTTTTCCAATTTACTTTCCTTATATTCTTAAAATAAAGCACAAATATGGATGGAGAGAATAAAAAAATTCACCTCGTGCATTTCAGTTCGACCACAGTGCCGATTAGTAGTAGGCATAATTATTATTCCTGCATTCATGTAACACTTTTGCTACTGTATTTTCATGAAGACTTTAAATAAATCATTTGCTTAGTACTAAGCATTGTCTGAAACTATTTATGAAATGTCAGGAGGATTAAGGCTACTGTTTTATGATCCTATTTTTGAAAACCTTGTATCTGAATAAAAAATAAAAAAAAGGACAGTGCACATTCAGCCTTGGTAGAGGTTAACAAAAACTTCGGGATTAATCCTGAAACTTTATTTCTGCAAGTGCTGATGTAGCCTTAAGCATTCTGGGATAGCACTTATGAAATGTTTGCCGGATGGCATCTGTAAAAATAAAGTTAATGAACTGGCATTAAAAGTCTGATCAGAATGTGCCTTCACCTAATTAAAAAACTTCTTTCCCTGCCCGCCCCCCAAACAGAAATATAATAAAGATGGAGCAAGACGCTTTCAGAATCCTGTGACCGATGCTGAGCCGGCTGCGCTACTCCCATGGCTGCTCGGGACAGCGAGGCGCTCTGTGAGCGCAGTCAGATATAGTGAGATTAGAGCATTCGAAGAATCTTCCTCGCAGTTAATAAACCTAGTGCTTACTGTGAGAAAGCACAGGAAAGTATATTAAGTACAGTAAAAGCCGTACGATGAAATTCATGCACTGTCTGGCACTTTTGGATACAGAGGGCATTTTTACTGTCAGCCCAAAATTGACATATTGTGGGTGACATTTGACATCTGCGCAAAGCCCGTGGATGTGAAACCCTCCCACGCGTCCAACTAGTCATGCAACTTATCAAATAACAGCAATATGCAGAGTTCCGAAACCCTTTTAAAAATAAGTATTGTGTTAGACTGAAAAGTCAGATAACACACGAACAGAAAATAGGAAGAGTAGTCCATCTGTTCCCCACTCCCACCTATGGTACAATAATTTTCCATACCACACTTATTTTAAGGTCCAGCAGTTCCCGGCACTAATGGTAAGTTAAATTTTATTTTGAAACTAACTAAATAAATAAAAAAATTACGCGCAGTTTCCAACTAATTTCTTAAGAATCTACTTCTTTTTTAGAGAAACTTAACACTTAAACCATATCAAATTATAAAGGAATTTTCCTTAATGATATCCACTCAAACCTGCCTAATTTCATCATAGTAAATTCTCAAAAAAAAAATATAATTTTACCTGTCAGCACTCTTTTTCACTGAGAATGTTCTACTATTCCTTACTACACAGGCTTTTCTGAAACTGTAAAATTATCAACAGATAAAATTCTTAGGGAAATAAATTCTTAAGGAGATTTTGTTAATCAATATTGATAGATGTAACAAATGTGTTGTCATGCTTTTCCCAACTTGCAAAACTATATATATACACACATATTATAAATACATACATGCACATTTAGCTTTAACTATATCCTAGCAATTATAAAATAAATGTAATTTTAGAAAGCCTGTTAGTACTTGTTGTGAGTCTTGTATATTTAACTGGGGAAACAGTGCCAAATTTCTGTGCTTTAATACCTCACCTGAACTAATTGGTGTAGGCAGTTAGCTTTAAATTAACGTAACAAAAATAACCCTAAAAATGCCCGACAATCAAGACGCTTCTTAAAATGCAGCCTGAAACCTTCTGTTGGCGAATCCTACCCACTTAACTTCATGAAGTTTAACTACCAGCCTGACTATAAAGTTATTCATTGAAAAGTTTTATTAAGGAAATGTCATGAATACTAATAACACAGTATGTTAGTCCGTTACTTGTACAAGTGCAAACTGAAACAGAATACAGAACAGCATTCCACGTACAAGTCCTTACTGTTTAAAAAGAATGGTTATTAAATAGTATATGTATTCATCATCTGGCTTTTGAGAAAATAACAACATTCATATTTTGAATATCACTTTGCCACAGGAGAAATATTTAAGCAAGGCAAAGGGCCAATCAGCTTGACGCAAAGCAAATAAAAGTTCCAGGAAAAGGTCCTAGTCATTTCGGTGAAGTAGCAGTGGGCTAATCACAGCCTGTTGAATGAGATGAAAACCAGTTTACTGATTCCCAAAGACTTTGAACTGAATTAAATCCAAAAACACAGACCAGAGCTTTCTGTAAGGGTCCTTTGCTCCATACAGACCTTTGACATTAGTTTCTGTCATATTCAACATCATATACAAACACATGCCGTGTGGATATAAGGTGTAGGCCAGCTGTAAACCTGAAATGCTTTTTTTGCAGAAGCTGTGATTTTATAGGACTGATTTCACTCCAGTTTAAATGGATTAAGCGAATGTGAATTCAGTGAGAAGATGATCAGTAACTGCTGTGGAACAGACAAACAAGCTTCATCAAAAAAGATAAATGTGCAGTCTCAAAATGGGTACAGAATTTACTTAAAAAGAAAGGCGCTACTCTTACAGGAAGTCTCTGCAAGAAAAATTACCATCGTTTGATGCAGCAAGGCGACAGACTGGCTTTATACACAGACTAGCAAATGAAACTTTGAAAACAAAAGAAATACAGCATTTCATATTAATAAAATTCTTTTAAGTGAGTTTTGGAAGCTACTTTTCTTTGCTAGTGCAGTATTATTAAATTATTTTAATACTATAACAAAGTTTTACAGAACATGCTAAATAGGCATGGGTTTGAATTTAAATAAAATTTAAGAAGTTTAATCTGCTGACCTTTATTTATATGTAACATTTTTCCACGCAGTTAATGAAACTATTCATGTAAGCAATGGTTACTTGCATTAATAGGACTTGCAGGCTAGAAACTAAATGGAATTCAAGCAAATAAATAAACAAATATATTCACGCTCATCCCTTAAGATCTTTAATGGTAAGTATCACGTTACACAAAGCCAGATTAAAAAATACCATAACGCAAGTTCCTAAAGCTGCAGCTCTTGTATTTCTGACTTCCACTGGAAGGGAAGAACCTCTTTTTGGGGCTCGGGCTCTCCTGCAGTAAAACCTGGAGCAAGCCCATAAATGCTTTGAAACAGTCCCCTGAAACTGTATCTCATCTCCATCCCAGGGCTTGTGGTACCTCCTTATCCTCCCCCTTTCTCCCCTCCAAAGGAGCCCATCTTCTTTCGGACTACCCAGGGGAAAATGCTTGCAGTGGACTGAAAAAGGGAATGGTCAAGGGTTTATTTTGTTTTAATCACCACCCTGGATACAAAATGGTAGTGTTGCCACCATTTCGAGCGTCTCAAGTAGCCGTGCAAATGGATGCCATTCTTGGTGCCTTCTCCTGGACCTATTCTTATTGAAATTGGTTGCAATACTTCCATTGACTTCAGTAGGGCAAGACAATGTAATGTTTACAGCTGAAATCTTAAAAACAGACACAAGAATTACTCTGCAGCACTATTATGTTTTCCCAAAATTTTAAGTGGAGAAGGAACAAGGAGCATGTATGAAATTTTAGCTTTTTTTATTTATCAATTCATCGCACTACTGTTTGCAAAATATTAGAGGAAAGCATTTAAAATACAACAAAGGATTTCTAACAGGCATAAAATAAGGATGGGCCGAGAGTGCACACAATTCCCCCCAAAGAAAACATTTTTTTTGCATGGACCTGCAGGATTTGACAGTCAAATTGTACCATCACATCACAGTCCTACAGGCACAGAGCTTCCACTGCATAGAGAGACACCCACTCTTGAGAGACACTCTTCAAACACATCAGAAAATGCCCTGACTGGTCTCCTAGAAAGATGTGTCATGGGTTTCCTTCACCAAATAACTCATGTGACTATTGCTGCTGCAGAGATACAGAACCTCACTTCTTTGCTCCATTCACCTTAGGATGGTCACAAGTCTAAAGGCGCTTTGCATTTGAGAGAGAGCACAAAACCTGCAGCTAAGACAGGATATTTGGCAAGACCTGTACCCCTTTCACCGCTCATGTATACAGAAGGTCACCTGCAACCCAGCACCAAACACAACTTACTGGAGACACTCTCTCCAAGAGAAAATCTGGTTCCTCAAAAGCCATGATGTACGAGGTTACGGACGTGATCTCATTCTGTGGAAAAAGAAAACAAGCCAAAGAAGGTGCCGCAGACTCTCCTTCGGGGCTGCCTCAGTCCTGGGCTCTGGCAGAGGTAGCTGACTCTGCAACTCCTGTCCAGGGGATCGTGGCATCTCGGGGTGACCATGGACTCGGGGGTGCCAGGAGCCCACTCTCCCCAGCCCACTCCCGCCTTCAGCCGCCCCGGCGCGCAGCTGCCAGAAGGGTTTTGCTGTAAGACAGCGTATCTGTTTCAACTGGACGCCATCTCCGCCTGCAAGAGATGGTTTTGTTTTGCTGGAAAGCTGCCCTTTCCCTCGCTGCTTGGCTCTCGCTCGCAGAACAAAGCAAAAACCCCACTTAAATAACTAAAACCTTCAGACCAACATGTGCTTTACCCTAATGTAAATCCAGGGTGCGAATCCCTCTCATAAAAAGGCAGCATGTTTTCCTCTGCCTTAAAAAAAAACCCTCTGAGAGCAAACACCTATCTGTCTGTTTTTCCTTCTACAATGGGAAACAAGATCTGGGCTTTTTGCAGAACGCGCAGCCTGGCTTAGAACATTTACCACATGAGTACGGCTTGAAATCCTGAAAAGATGTACGATTCGATTTTTTACCAAGGTTGACAAAGGAATTTTTTTTAAAGATATAGATTTTATATTCAGTTTTCATACATGACCTCCACACAAAGCACTATTAATAGCAATTAACTTTTTGCATTATTGTGCAGAAAGCAATTACTGCTCTGCTAAAAGTACTTAAAGCACTAGAGAATTCTGATCCATTTACAAAATCAATTCTGGTTACCACAAAAGAACTGCTAATGTGCTTCAGGACGGTCTCCCAACTAAGGGGGGGGAAAAAAAAAAGACGGATATGACCAATATTCTATGTTAAAGTGTATTATATTAACATTTCATCAGCATTTACAGAAATACGAACCCTCACAACTGTGCTGGACTTGCTCAGCTTCAGCAAACAGCGAATCACTCCTCAAATCATTGCTTGCTAGCTCTCTCTCATGCACAAGCATGGAAACACACACAGGCACATTCTTCTTTTTATTGCGTTTCAGCAGAAACACGCTTTCTTCATAGAGTTTAAAAACTGCAAGTGGCTGCAGTGGAGAGTCAATTTGTATAAATGGCTTATTCTGAGGAATTTCTGAAAGAGAAAACACTCAGTAGGTGCATTGTAATTAGTTGCTCTTTCTAGTTACCTCTTGACAAATGATGCATGCAGGTCTGGATGAGAGCCCAACTCTTGACCCATGCCACCACTACACACTTTAGTACTTCAAGCAGAAACCCCTAGCCTCAGCATTCTTTTCATTTTGTTTTTCCAGAAACGTGGTGCTGGTAATGCACGACATGAGAACCAGACATGATTAGCAAAGTTGGAATTCTTTCAGAAGTGCTTCGTATAGCTATGTCCTAAATATATCTGAGGAAAGCTTCCTGTCTTCAATTCTTTCCAAATATGTAGCATGTTTCAGGACTGGGTTAAGGGACAGAACACGGAAATACACACAGCAAACGTTCCCACAATGCTTAACGATAAAGCTTTGGTAACATTTATAAACCTTTCAAACAGAAGATGCTCATGTGATCACTATTTTAAATAAGGGAGATTACAAGCCTATCGAGAAATGCAACTTTTGCCACAAAAAATACCCTTAAAAAATAAACATTTTTTGGATAGCACTTTACTGCCCCCTTTTGCACTTTAACATTAGAACAGGTTTTAACACGAACATATGTCTGAGAAAGACTGTGAAGATACGTGGTAAGATGACAGGGCGTCATGTTTGCACACTAGCAGATTATCAGGCACTGCTTTGGGGACATCTTCCACTTGCCTATACTGTAAACAAATGAAACATCTAGCTTTCATTGTCCCTAATCTTCCATGGAAGAGATCACTAATGGACGGTTTAAATTGCCATTTTCCATTTTAATCTGCATGTATATGGGCAACTGGGAAAGAAGGGGATATTGCTCATTAACACTAGTTGTCTCTCCAGCACAATTTTCTAAAGCAAAGATCATCTGCAACTTGAATTTGGTTTTATTCATCAAGAAGAAAAGAATGACAAAGGGCTTTCCAGTCTGAGGCCATTCATGTGTTAGCAATCCCTTAACTGAAAGGATGGGTGTATCCTTCAGCAGGAAACTTCACAAACTGCCAGGCAGGAGTATTTTCATGAAAGGTGAAGACAAGAAGCCTAGACATTCAAATACCCTGCAAGCCTACAGGCATAAACCCATTCTGCAACTCCGCACTGCAATTACAGTCAGTACAGAATCCATGTAGATATATGTCCACATATATCTACAAAAGGTAATAAATCTGTAGTCTAGTGGCCAGTTATTTACAAAATACTAATTCATTATGACAGAGCCAGAGGGGCACCCGTCCTGCCCCAGCCCTCAGCTTCCATTTGACAAAGTCCATGTGCTGCTGTGTACACTTATATTTAAACTTAATCCATTTTCCTCTGTCATCCTACAATTACAATACAAGTCACAATAATATTAAATTTCACTGCCTACAGCATTGCACAATTGAACCATTACTGTAATGAAAACTGACTCCCTTTGATATTAACACTGGTGTTTTCTCTCATTTGCTAGCCATGAAATACAGGAAGAGACCAATGTTGTTTTAATTAAAGAATTGTTGTTCAAAATATGCTACTGGGAATATTAAAGCAGTTCTTTGCTCTCACAGCAAAGATAATCAGGTATTTATATGGTTTGGATTTTTGAGGAAAAAAATAAAAATAAAACAAATCTGTGCCGTGAATTCTGTGTAACACAAAACCACTGCCCTACTTGACTTGTGCTGGCAGTGGCAGGGTGTGCCAAACCCAAGAAAGATGGCGCTTTGTTGAAAAGATGCAGAGCACTAGTTAGCATGGAACGGAAAGTCAAACCAAACCATGTGCGCTTCTTACACAAGTCACTAAAGTCTTTGCTTTTAGAAAGCTAACAGAGAGCAGCTGGCATTTGCCAAAGAACCACTTTTCAAAAAGGGCACTATAAATCACAAGACAGAAACAATAAAACCAGATTGTTCTATTGCTGGGCCTTTCTGTGCTCTTCTCCACCTTTTCCTATTACAGAAACAAATCTTATGTCAGCCACAATACAAGGATACCAACCAAAGTTTGCAGTCTTCCTTCTCTTAACTACAATTTGTTCGCACCTGTACAGTCTTGTTCCAAGACATGCTCCGAGCAAAGTCTATAAAAGAGGGCGGGGACTGTCTTGTTACTTGATGAGACATTAATAATCGGTGATTATATCTCAAATTCAAAGAAAAATATTCAGTTGCTTTGCAGTTGTTAGAAAATATATTAGCGCATACCATTTGCCTGCATAAGTAAACACTGGAAGTAGAACACTTGGTTAACTCACAACTTTCAGGAGAAGTTATGCCAAATCAGTAACAGCACTGTATGACAAACCAAACCTATTCTGGCAAATCATTGGTATGCAAAGATTTTCAGAATCCAGTTACAACTCTCTATCACTCCTGTACCGCATCCTTTTTTCTTTTTATATTAAAAAGACAGTTTTCAGGTGGGAGAAAATTACCTTGACCAAAAATCCAAATGGGAGATCTACAGTCAGTCCGCACTTGCATCTCACATTAAACGCAAGATTCAGCCACTCGCAAGTGTGGAGATCCTACGTTCTCACATTAAATACAAACTTTTCCAAAGTCTGACTGACTTTCAGAAGCAGAATAAAACCGGGCAGCCGCTGCCACTTCCAAGGCAGTAGCAATATCTGACCTACCAAGAACAAGCTTTTGGCCCGCTGCAGGTCTGAGCCTCTCAAATTAAGTTAAACTGAGACAGGAGTAGTTTAAAAATTCCTGTAAAGGTCCAGAAGTGCATGCATCACTAGATCGGACATCCCTGCCCCGGGTGGAAGAGTCCATCAGAGGGGTTCAGCAGACGGCCATGACAGCAGGAGCTCCAGCCACTCCATTTTAACCTGCTGACTACTGGCAAGCTACACGAAAATTAAGACTCATTCCAAGTGCAGACAGAACCATAGCTTCTGACATCATTTTCTGATATTAAAAAAAGAAAATAAAAAAATTAATGAAGCTCCAGAGAGATCTGTATTTGTCCAACCCCAAAAAACCTTTTCACTCTGGCCTTGGTTCAAGACAGCTCATGCTTAAATTCGTTCCGCTTCAGCAAAAATATTCAGCATTCAGCACATGCTCAACATGAGCTTTTCTGAATAAGGATGGTTTCCTGAGTCAAGCCCTAGGAGCACAGTGCAGTCTTGCTCGCCTTGCTGTCACACACCGATCCACAGAATGAAAAAGACTACAATAAGCAACACATTTATGAAGATTTGGTTTTTGTTTTTCTTCCAAAAGTGCCTGAAAACTGTCTGATAGAAGGAACAATGATTACCACTAAAAATCATCTCTTTTAAAATATTTATCACACAGACTAGTAATCGTGCCTGCCAACGTGACCTTCCCTGTTCAGCTAATCTATATAGCTTGGAAAAACCTTGGAAAAAGAAACCCCCAAAAACCTAAAGGTCAAGTGTTGTGCAGTGATTAAGCTAGACTGCTTCTGAACTAAACTGAAATTAATTAAACATGAAGAAAGCAACTGAAGTGTGGACAGTGAATGCTATGGGATTGCGAATCCTCAAAAGGCGTCAAGATGTTCCCAACTCCAAATTTACACTTTTATCCAGTCAGGTATAGAAACCAACTGCTGCTCAGGCAGTAGGTAAGCAGATGGCAAGTAGCAGCAAAAATGAAAACGCGAAGCGATGCACCACTCGAAGAGTCAGAAGCGCAGTTATGTGTGCTTTCACCAGTGCTCGCTGCATAGGTTCCTTAAACAAACTGCTTCAAACTTGCAGAACATCAAAAGCCAGATGGGCCTTCCTGAATGAATCCACAGGCAAGGAGCCAGGATTCCCGTTTGCTGCAGAAATAGGCCTGGACTTGATTTGAGTCTTCTCAGCTCTGACAGGCTGGAGTCTGGCAGAACTCCCAATCCAAAATAAAATACCATTCAATTGCAACTGGGCTTTAACTAATAAAAATAATATTTTTTTTTTAAATCCCTCTTATTAGCTTTAACATACACTTCCCTTTATAGTGCATTGTTCACCCTTCCCACTGCTGTTCTTTGGTGTGGGTACCTAAGTAAATGCACTATTCAAACAAAAGCTAACAAAACAGGGAGAAGTAATTTGCAGCATCACAGATTTTTCAGCCTAACGTATCGTTCCATCATCTAACCTATCCTCCTGTGTAAGACAAGCCATACAATTTCTCATTTTCTGTTGACACATGTAAAACTTGTTTATGCTTTAAAGTGTACACAGCTCTGAATCCTACTAAATAAAGTTTTGTAAATCCCACTTTAGCTATTAACCATTAGACATTTAAAAAGAAAACCCATCTTATAGTTATGTGTATGCCATACATCAGGAATGATTCACCTAGCAACATAATACTCTACCAGCCTTTATCTTTTTTGGCCTGGAACCTACATTTAAAACCAAAAGAAAGCATAGACTATTACATCAAAGTTTAAATCAGCTGCATTATAATTACCATGCTGATACCGCAATAAACACTGGGTGTTGGCTGGCCAGGATTGCCAAAAAAGATAGAGGTCCTGCCCTATTTGCTGTCTTTGACAATGTATATAATCACATCAAAGGAAAGTTCTCTGCTTCACAGTTAACACAGGGAAAAAAAAAACCCAACTAATCTGGACATTCTCTTTCCTTGAGTAAAATGATAGATTTTGTTCATTATAGAAAATTGAAATGTTGCCTATAATGAAAAAACAATTATAATGTAAAGCCCTTGCAGGCTAATGTAATACTCACTGGAATCACTGGAGGTATTTTCATGGAGTTGAACAGGAGCTAGACAGAAGCCTTGAACATGTTTATCTACTTGCAACTAGAAATATAAAGCACTAAATGACATTTTCAAATATGGATTTTAAAACTATCTATTGTAATTCTGCATTTAAGTCTGCTCGAAGACTTTTGAAAATCAGGCTAAGGTTGAATATGAAGTTACAAACACAAAAAAATAACAAATAATTCAAAATTACGCCAAAGACACTTCAAGTTTAGGGAACTTGTGTATGTGCGTATGCTTTATAGTTTCAGTTTTGAAGATCTATCCATCCTTGAGGGCAGAGGAGCAACGGGAGAACTGTTTTTTGTTCTGCCATTTTGTTTTCATACTTGGCTTTCAGAAGCATACTGAGTGCAATGTGCTTGTCTGCTCAAAGCCTCTCCGCTGGTTTGGGTTTGGGTTTTTGTTGGGTTTTGGTTTTGTGGGGGTTTTTGTGGGGTTTGGTTGTTTTTTTTGGTGGTGTTTGGGTTTTTTCCCTCCAATTAGAGAAGTGCAAATTGCAAAACCTCTGTGTTTTTAAGTAGATCTTGTAGTTCATGTATGTCAGCGGAAACCGTTCCAGGAGCGCGGAACCTGCAGAGGATCCGGTACGGGGAGCGCCGGCTGCGCTGCGCTGCGCTGCGCTGCCCAGGATGCGCAGTTCCGCACCTACCCTCCGCGCTCCTCTCCGCGCCCTGCCAGACCCACCGAGCCTTATCCGGTACGTTTCTGAAATGTGACATGACAGGCAGGTTCGAAAGCTAAATGTTGGATAATGGTGGGCAAACAAAGGACATCGGTTTTTGCATTATTTCTTTAATTACTTTAACCCTTGTTCGAACAGAAAGCATAAGGCCAGAGTAATTCAGCTTCTCTCTTTGTCATTTGCCTGCCATAAATATGCACCAGTCTGCATTTGAAAAGCTGAAGGAGGCCGCAAGCTTGCTGGACATTTATCATGCTCTGTTCCCTGTTAACAAGCAAATACTTTAGTTGAATGGCCCATTAGCAATCATTGTCAAATGCAGAATGCAAGGTGCTTGGATGTGACCGGCCTGTAAATTAGATGAGGGTGCCCCAGCGCCTTGGAGAATTTCAGCAAATGAATTGGATCTTTTGATATAGATTTGTGAAGGTTAAGCTGCAAGAGAGGAAACGTATCTGAGCACTTCAGGCCCCGAATATTCTGCCAATCTGTTCAGCTCCCTATATGCACTTGTTTATTTTTAATTTGTTAAATCACATCAGCATCAGCAGCTTGACAGTTTTGGTTCTGGAGTTTCCTTTTCAGTCAGAATTGTGAAGCTTTCCAGCTTACTATGGGGTAGGATAAGAATGATAAATTCAAGCATGTAATTAACATCTTTATAAAAAACCTAGAAAATGGATTAAAAAAAAAAATCAACTTAAAAAGTGTCCGAGCCACTGCCAAACAAACAGCATGAATTCCATTTTGCCGAGCTCATCCCAGGCTCATTCCCACTAAAGAAAGACACAACTGTTATTGTAGGCTTCAATGTTTTTTCCCCTTATGTCTAGACTCTGCCTAACAAATGCAGAGTGCTTTCTTTCCCTCCTTAGCAGACAAATGAGCAGGCAATAAAGTAAATATTTCTCGTTTGAATCGTACCCCTGATTTGCAATGTAATGCTGACTTTAAGTTGTGGGTGTTGTCGGTTGGGTAGAAAAGCAAGTCTTAACTATTTATAAGTCTCTTTAAGAGAAAAGGCAAGAAAAACAATCCAAGTAGCTGCACTAGGAGAGGTATTTTACTACCTTTAGAGCTGCAGAGCGCTTGAAATAAATGACAAAACAATGGCTAAATTGTCTGCCGGCTGAAGTCAAGCGGCTGGCAGCAAACTCATCCCAATGATTTGAAGTGGGGGGGGGGGGGGCAGTAGGCAGATCCTTAGCTCATTCATCTCTAGTTTTCAGCCTGCCTTTCGGAAATAAATACCACCTAGAGACTAAGCCAGATAAATTTGGTTATCTACAGCTTTATTGGTAAATAGGAATGGATGCTGGTTTGTTTGTAGGGGTTTTTCTCTTTTATATTTTTTGCAGGCTGGGAAACACAAGAGATGCTGAAGTATCACCTGGCCAAGGCACAGACAATGGAGCGTGTTTATCTCTGCTGCTCCCATGGAGCGCGATGGAGACCACAGCCTGAAACACAACTGGAATCAAAAGGTCTCTGTTTTCTTTCCAGATAACCCCAGTCCTACCTATCCCCTCTGCTCTCTGTTCCTTGCCAGCATGCTCCTGCCCGAAGCCCCAATAGATTAAGGCAACAAACCCCAAGTGCAGCTAATTCTTCAGAAAGGCTGCTGCTAGGGCAGGAGTTAAAAAGGAAAATCTTCCACACCTAACAATTGCAGCCATCTCAAGTTTTAATCGGTCCCCGTCTCGGCAGAAAGCAGTAAATGAAATCTATCTTTACCATATTATACGCCACCAATGAGCAAGAACTGAGCAGCTTTTCTTTACTGCTTTAACCATCCCAAGCCACAAGTAGGCCTTTCATACTTTCTAATCCCGGCCCCCAAGTTTTGTGCGATTCTCACATAATACCTTACAGCCCGGAGCAAGGTCCTTAGTTTCTAACACCCCTTTCAGAGACGTGTCATTTCTAACATCAAGCTAATCTATATGTTGCCATGGCATCACCCTTTATCTGCCTTTACATCTTATGAACTGCATGGATTTACCACATTATTTTTATCTGAAAGACAGAAAATGGTGGTTTTATTGCCATACAATCAGATTACTGCTGCTAGTTTCTCTATGCCTTTTTACCATACTTCAATCAAAAGGGATCAGTTTCTTTATACTCTGCCCTTGATTTACATTACATCTGTAAAGACCTAGTCTGGGTTGTAATCCCCTTATTAACTATGACCAGGGTTGATTTGCCTAAAAATAAAAGCAAATTGTGTCAGACCTTTTCACTTTGTTTTTGATTCGGAACTACAAAATGGATTACTAAAGAAATCTTCAGAGTTCACACGGCTGGTATAGTACTGAATTTAAAATGAGAATTAAACAAGTTAAACATGGGAGCTGTGTCAACGGTTTACATTTTCCATCATGGGAGAAAGGCTGAACTGCGTTTGTCTTTGTGTTCTCCGGCTTTAAAGAGACAATGAAGCCACAGGAGTTTTTCCAAGCTCTTCTAACACTGTCCATTTGCTATCCTCCCTTCCTCTGCTTTTCATGCAACTCCCCACAAACTCCTCTCCCTTGCCACTCCTTCCCCATTCCCCCCCCAAAAAACCCCTCCCCTCACTCAAGACAACAGTGCTCTGGTTACAAGTCTATATTCAGTAGCACTGCATATTTTAATCAAAATATTTCAAGCAGTTTAACATTCCTATTTAAGTTTCCACAACGCCTCACAAAGAATGAGCTCATAAGCAAATCCATGTAGATGTATGATAAATGACCAGAAAAACAGGTTTCTTTATGTCAGCAGCCAAGGCAGGCAGACATTAGGCACACATGAATAACATTTTAATCGCTATTTTTTTCTCTCAGAAGAACACTTTCTTCTCATTTGCAACAAGCAATTTCAAGTACTGCAGGTTGCACGACACATGAAGACCAGATCCTCCCCGAAAAAGCCCCAAAAGCCAAAGGCTGGCTCTGGCTGCTGCGCAGGGCTGCAAGGCCTGTCTCTGCCAGCACGTCACTGCAGTCACCTCAGGTCCTCCGCTGACTTCCCAGTACAGGAACCTTGGCTGAATTTGAGACGATCTGGAGTGTCACACCTGAAGAAATGTGATCCCTTTACAATAAAACAGGGAAGGGGGGGGGGGGGGGAGGGAAGGGAAAAAAGGGGAGGGAGGCATTCTTCTGTGTGGGAAGAAGGAGAAGTTAAGTGATTTTAGCTTGACTTTTAGTCGCTGCCTTTCTGAAGGCAATTACTTCATTAAACGAAGTGAAATAACGTAGCACAGCTTACAGATAACATGCTTTAAGATAATTGCTATAAATAATATAGCAATTATACGCCATGTTTAAAAGGCTGGGGAAAATAACCAGCTCAAGAATTTGGCCTTCAGTTTGTTCTGAATTCATTTTGCTAATTCACTTGTGCTTCGGAGACCCGGCTGCTAATGCCAGAGATATCAAATGGACTGGAAGCCACCACGCACTCCTTGTATTAGCATGCCAAGTGTCAACAGCTATGTTTTGGGTACAATTTAGGAGCATGTGTTTAAATCATCTTAACCTTCCACTCCTGTTTCTTCAGCTTGAAGCTGTAATTGCTGAGGTTAGAAAGTGTGGTCCCATGACACAGGACTCCCAAATAAATTCTTGTCTAGCTGAGAGGCTCCCAAACATGTTGTGAGATATCGTTTTAGCAAGCTCTTTGTGCTCCGGCTGGCTCGCCTGTCCTGCGAAACAACGGCTGTCCATTACCTACAGTTTATCATCCTGACAAAATGTAAGGAATGTGGATGTGAAAGCACTAACAATTCCACCCCTGGTGCTTTCTCCTTTTTTCCTCTCTATATTAAAACCGACAAGATTAACCCAAATGCAAACTGCAGAGCATAGTTCAAGGGGCTATTCAATCGGTAGTGAATGTGCATTTGTTTACCTACAAAAATAAGAATTTCAGATACAATGAGAAGCAGACTAGTCTATATGCTACTGAATAGACCATTTAACAGGGTCATCAATTGTAGTTTATTTTATCAGTTTCTGACATGTTAGCATTCATTCAGAGGCGGGCTGTGAAATATCCCATATATATCTGGCTATCAGAGGGAGAGAAAAACAGCTATATAATCTAACTTAATCAGTGTCAAACACACCACTTGTAAGGATCACCTTCCACATGTCACTAAGGAGAACCGCTTTGCTCACCGGCCTATAGCAGGGAACAGTGACACTTCGACATAAGGAATGCTTTTTTGAATGATATTTCTCTCCCTTTTGACTAAAAGGTTCCCCATAGCACTTCTAGATGCTACCCTGTGTGCCGAAGGCGGTGCTGAGCCCATGTGAGGAGAAACTGAGGTAATCCGTGCTATCTATCCACATTGTTTTTCTTGGCAGAAAATAACACAGGCAGAAAGTCCCCTGTTAAAAAGTGTCAACAGGAGTTAAGTCTGCAGAGTAATTTTTCTCTGTGTTTTCAAAGATGATGAGATCTAAGGTTCTTCAGATGCAAAGTCTGTGAAGTCTACCAAAACCATCTGCAACAATGACGTTTAACCTCCCAAGCAATAAAGTCGCGGGTGTAATTATTTTCTGTATGTCACTTAAAACAAACCTCTTATGATTTGGTCGAGGCAATGAAAGCAGATCCCTGAAAGGGGCGGGGGGGGGGGGGGGGAACAGGGGAGGGAGCTCTGTCTTCAAAGAGCTACTGCATGCTCTCCATCCCATCCACCTGCTAGAAATTATAACCTCTAAACTTCAGTGCAAAACCAATTCAGTTTATACATTCACCTTAACCCAAAATTTATTATTGCATACTTTATATTAACCTGACTAACAACTTCTCCCAGCATTTAATTGCCTACCTGTACAGCAGATTTATGTGTTGAGGCTTTCAATAGAGTTAAACGCACAGCTTCCCTGAATAAATTAACCAGCACCACAGATAGTTATTATTTCAAACCTAGAAAGGAGCTTTATTATTATACTATGCCAAGACCCATTCAGCAGCTTACTTCTCAAGCTAACATTCAGCTCGAATCCAGAGCGAGGACAACCTCGTCTAAGGAGAAATTATTCTCTATCCTTCAGGCAAACAATTGTGACAAGAATTAGTAAGAAATCCTGCTCAGAGAAGCGGAGCTGTCTCACCAGCAGCAATATCGGTAATGCATTTGTAAGCTTCCTCAAACTATGGGCCTCCAAGTGGCCTATAAATCACTAGCCCCAGCAATTGAAAAGACTAATTTTAATAGTGTACTTCTTCACTGTGGTGATTAAGCCTCAATGAATCACTCAAGAAAACTCAATTACATCAACAGCACAACCTATTTTTAAGCGTGTATTTAAGTTGAAAAAGTAATTAGATATTATCATTAGATCTACCATTAACAACATTCAAACCTTTTTTTTGCAGTCAGATAGTTTAGAATTAGCCAAATGGAAACACAACTTGTATTTGATAAAGGAAGCATATCCCCAGGCGTCGCAAGATGGGTTGAATTCAGCTGCTCGGATACTTTCATTTCACTGATGGCTAATAAAAGCTATCAAGGTAAGTTAAAAAAAAGCGAAAGCAGGTTGGAGCAGGCAGCGGCCAGAGCAGCGGGCTCTTCTGCTTTGGAAGAGTGACCTCTGTAGGCATAAACCCACCAAGGGTTGGGGATGCAAAAGCCTTCCCCTTCCTCCCAGGCTGAGCCGAGCCTGTTTTCCACCAGCACAGCAGGCCCACTAATGCAATGCAACCCCGGCTCGTAGCCTTTGACTTTCGAGAATTCTAATAGTATTATAAAACCCGCTTTATAACCGGCCAGGTCGCTTTATTCTCCGATGTCATGTCGTACTTTTCTGAAGCTAAAGAAAAGCTTTAGCTACATAGCATCATAAAAGTGCAGAGCCAGAGACTGGAGCTAAACTTTATTTTAACTGGCTTCCCACCTAGTGCATATATAAAATAATCATTTATCACGCGATGCTTGAAATGAAAACACTGAACTGAGCAGTCCACAGCAATTTTTTTTTAAAGAAAGATCAGAAAACTTTTCTGTAAAGAAATCTTACAGAGATACAGTAAATATGTCCATTATTGAAAAATACTGGCAGAAATTTGCAGCGAGTTTTTCCTTCAGCGGGAACAATGGTAACTCTTGCGTTAGTCATCATTACTACTTGATAAACTTGAGATGCTACTCCTAATTCAAACTTTGAAATCTTCACCAAACTCCTGGAGATCCTGCCACCTACTCAGAATTAGTCCCCGATCGAGGAAATACTCCATTCTTCTTGTCTCCTCACCACCTAACATTTCCTCTAAAGAGTCCCCCGGGAAAACAAGATATGTACTTACTGGACTTAATGGGAAATTCTAAATTCAATTAACATGACGCATATGGTTTGCTTTTAAATGTACATCATTGAATATGTAGCATGAGTTAAAAATATTTTAACCCATTTCTGGTTTAAAACTTCCTAAATGCATTACAGACTATTTCGTCCTATCGCGACTTTTCTAAAACAGTGGTCTTAATCACAGGAGTTCAAAGGATTTCACAAGTGAACAAAGCCAACTTGTTTTGCCAGTCAAAAAATGAAAGAGGACGAAAAGAGAAGTAGAAAGTTTTTCGTCACTGACTCAGATTTCTCCTTAGAAAGACGACCCACTTTCTAACAAGTTCCTCTTCCCAATAGCAATAATGCTGTATGTTTAAGTACAGAAGGTTTTTAAAGGATATGCTTCTATTTTAAGAGCGTGCTTTGACAGTGAAGTCCTGGGAACGCATGTACGTTTTTGCCTGGGTTTGTTAATGAAGAATGACACTAAATGGTTGTGTGATGGGTAATGCTTAGTTCATTACTCACTGACATGTGCCTTGGTACCATCAACTCCACAACCAAATTTAGCCCTGTTATAAGCAGATGTAACTTCGCTGGAGTCAATGGGATGAGTTTGCATCTGCAGATGGAGAAGTTGAAGAGTATCACCCCTTCCTGGCAGCGCAGCACGGCCCAGCGCGGCCCGGCTCCGCCGGCCTCCGCCGCTGCTCCGATCCCCAGGAGGCGGCGGCCCCGCGGGAGCGGAGCCCGGACCCCGCCCGCAGGTTTCAGCCTGGTGCCGCCGCCCCGTCCCGTCCCGCCTCGGCTCCCCCTCCCTCTCTCCCTCCCTCCCTCTCGCTCCCTCCCGGGACCCTCCCGCCGGGGGCAAGCGGCGGCGGGGCAGCTCCGCCGTGACACGGGCCACCCGCCCCGGAGGAGGCTCAGACCCTGCTGCCAGCCCAGGCTGAAGTCCCCGGCAGCCGCCGCTCGCAGCGTCCCCCACCCCATCCCCGTAGCTCCCGGCGGCCGCGGCCACGCTGCGGCACCGTCCCCCCGCGCACCGCCGCGGAGGGCAGCGCCAGCCCCCGGGGGAGGCGGCGGGCGGGAGCCGGATAGAAACTTACTTGGGGTTGGAGGAATTCCAATATATGGGGTCTAAAACGATGGACCTCGCCAGTGCAGTTCTGCATAAAACCATCACGACTCCCCAACAGTACTTCCAGGCGGAGGCGTCTCGCCTCCGCGCTGCCATGGTCGCAGGCGGCACCGAGTCCCTCCCCGGAGCCTCGCCAACTCCGCCGTGCGGCTTCCCCGCACCTGAGCGGCAACAGCAGGCTGGGTGCTCGGTATCCCAACAGCCGGGACGATTGGTAGGGAAGAAAGAATTTAAAAAAAAAAAATTAAAATCACATGCGAAGGGTCGACGATGCACTTGGTGAGAGCTGCAAACAGATCTACTGAGTCATGTATGCCACTCGCATGTAGGAAATTCTCCTGCGAGGTAAGATCCAAGCTACCTCCGAAGTAACAACAGCAATAACAAAAAAAAAAAAAGCAATCGCCTCAGTCCTTCCTCTTACTGGGGGTCTCCCGGCTGCCTTGGAAGATGCCACTCAAATTGCCAACTCCCATTTGGATCCAGTGCGCCATACACGTTCACAGTGTCTAAGGCTCGCGCGAAAATGAGTCAAAAAAAAAAAGGTAAAATAAAAGAAATGGTGGTGAGAGAAAAAGAGGTTGGGGAAAAGGGACACAGCCTCAGCAGGAGGCTCCTCCTGTGTGTCTCTCACTGCTCCCTGCAGTTTGCAATCCGCACAGGCACCAGCCCGGGCTGTTTCGGGGAGCTCGGAAGCAATCGCGAGTCAATAAATCCACTCCGAGAGTCAGCTCCCCCGGTCCCGGGGAGGCGCATCCGCAGGGCTCCGGCTTCCCCGGGGGACACTGCTGTCCTTGTCGCCGGCAAAGACCCCGGAGCGCAGCAGGTAAAGAAAAAGGGGGAGAAAAATAATAATTAAAAAATTAAAATAATAATAATAAAAATAACAAAACGGGGGGGGGGGGGGGTCGCAGCGTCAAAACGTCTCTTTCTCTCCTGTTGCGAGATCCGCAGTGTGAGCCGCGGCGGCAGGAGAAGGAAAGCCGGGCGGTGAGACTTGCGCGGCCGCGCAGCCTAGCGCGAAAGAGAAGGAAGGAGGACCGGCGTCAGCCGCGGCCGTTTCCACCGCGGCGCCTTCAACTCGCGATGCCGCCACCCCGCTGCTGCCGCTGCTGCCACTACTGCTGCTGCTGCTGCCGCCGCGGCGAGTCCCCGGCGCAGGAGCGCGGCCGGCGGCAGCGCGCCGCCGTAGCCATATAAGCGCGGCCCCGCCGCCCCGCCGCCGCCGCTCATAGGGCCGCCGCCGGGCCGCCGCGCTGGTTGGGCGCCGCGCGTGTCACTTACCGCCGCGGCGGCGGGCGGGGCCGCGCCGAGCCCAGCCGAGCAGGGCCGGCAGGTAACACCCCCGGCCCCGCGGGCGGCCGCCGGGCTGAGGGAAGAGCCCACTCGCTCTTAGTCACGCCGGGGCTGGGCGGGAGGCGCGGCTGGCCCACGCGGGGCGAAAAATAAAATGTAATAAAATAAACCTTCTTTGCTAAAATTGAGCATTTTTAATTACACTGACGTTTAGACAGCGGGGAGCAGCGGCAGGGCCGGGAGGTGGGGGTCTCCCCCGCACCCTACCCGCTGCTGCGGGGTGCAGCCCCTCCCGGCAGCCGTGCTCTGCCACCTCCGCTCCGCTGCACGGTGAAGGGCCGGGGCTGAGTCTCCGCTGGCGCTGAGCTCCCCGCGCAACTTTCTGCGGGTGCCCGTCGGGGGCGGCGGGTGGGGGGGGAAGGGGTTCTCCCACACCAGATCCCGGGCTGGCTCTTCGCACGGGGTCTCTGAGTTTTAAAAGTGTAATTGGTTACGCGACAAGTAGCCATGGACCACCCCGAAATAAAGAGGAGTTGGACACGCGGAGCCCCCTCAAATGCACACGGGGCGGCGGGTAATGGGGGCGCTGGGGCCGGGTGCAGGTTCCCTCGCCTTTCCCGGGCGATCGCTCAGCGCCTCTTCCTTCCCGTCCACACCACAGAGGGAGGGGGGAGGAATTCTCGGATCCAGTTCTTTTTCAGACCCCGCATATCTCGGCGGCGGCACCTGGTCCTTTTATTTCATTTTATTAATTTCTGGTCAGTGGGAGCTACCTGCGGACAGCGTAGAAGATGCTTCCCCGGCGGCTCCGGAAGGGCCCCCGGAGCGGAGTGGGGGGACGAACTGCGCGGGGGGGGTGGGGGGGTGGGATGGGGGGTGTCGCCGCGGCCCCCACGGGTGTGCCCGCCGCCTCGCTCGGGGCCCGGCGCGCCGCGGCTCCCGCGGCACTTCCACGGGGCCACAGCTCCCACTAGCGGTCAGCGCCAGCCGTCCGCGGGGGGTGGGGGCGGGAAAGCGGTCCCCCTCGGCTGTCCCCCCCCTCCGCGGCTCCCTGGCGTCCTGCCCTGCCCGGCGCCTACGCTGTTCCCCCGCGAAAGACGCGGGGCCGGTACCGGGTGGTGGCACTGGGCCGGAGGGGCGGCACATGCGAACGGTCCGGGCCGAGAGCTGCACCGGGGTTAAATACTAGTTGTACAATGTCATAGTCGCTCCTGTGAAATGAAGGGGGTTACCGAATTTCTTCCAGTAGGGTTTTCTTGCCAAAATAGTATCTGCAGAAAGGATTAAAAGTTAAATCCCAGGAAATTACGGCGCTCTTTCTGTGATTTTCCTACCTTTTAGTTAAGACATGCAAAGAACATGCTACAAAAGACCGTAATAAAGAGCCAATTTCGTATAATTTCATTCCCGAAGAAATATGGGCATTTACTTAAAAATCAGGTTAGCGGTAGTGCTCGTTCGGCTTTCAGACGAACGCGAAGGAGCCCTTATAAGGAAAACGACGGGCACTGCAACTTATTTCCCTGATCAACGTGGAAGAAAACCATCGCTTTCCCCCCCCCCCCTTTTTTTAACTGAAGTGGTGTTTCAGCCCTGGCCGCCCTGCCTGGCGGAGACCGCTCCTCCCGCTCGCAACAGAAGGGAAAGGAGAATTGATGCCCCATAGATTTTGTATTAACTGTGTTTGATAGTTCTCTAATGAAATCTACCACTCAAGGAAACAAGGAAATCAGTTTGCTTTTCACACAAAACATCGAATACGTTTTAAGTAAACTGCTTAATTAAATTTAATTTGCAGTGAGGAAGGAATTGCAAATCCGGCGACGCAATTTGGTGGAAAAGGATCTGATTCCCAGGACGGAAACTTAGCGCTCAAGTGGGAGGCAGAGTGAGGTATCTATGCACATCGAGGGGCATCAAAGGAGAGCTTCGCCAGTGAGGGGAGGAAAGTACTTTAATAATTAAACTTTAAAACAAATGTGTGGTGTGTATCCAGTCGTGAGCCAATATAAACACTGAGCCTGATAAATGCTTCTAGCAACGGGGACGTGTAAAATAGGTTTACCTCAATTTTGTGATGCTGCTGCTGCTTCTGTTTGTTTTGAAGCAAAAGGTTACGAGCGGTGTTTTGTAAAAGCTGTGAGTAAACTGTGACCTCTAACTCTCCGTATCCTTGCTTTAAGTAAACCAGAGGAAATGAAGAGCCGTGGTATTGTCTGAAAATATCCTCCTGTAGCTAAATATATCACTCGACTTCTATTGTCCAGCGGCTAATCATTTTACGTAAATACAGCTGTTTTACTCCACTCTCCAGCATCCTATTGATGCACACTGTAGGTGCATAAAAATCCGCGTTAATAAAATCACTTTTAAGTAAGCACTTAGAGAAAAAAAAAAAAAAGGAGGCAGCTAATCTCCGAGCTAACCCAAGTAACAAAGGTTAAGACATCCAAAGAGATGCGGGCTCGGTGGCTGGTCCGCTCAGGTCACCCTTTTGCCCGAGGGGCCGATCCCCGCGGCTGGGGTCGGGGCGGGGGGCGCTTTCTGCGCCGCGGAGTTATTTGCGGGGCCGAGCCGGGAGGCGGGAGCCGGGGCTGGGCGGGAGCGGGAGCGGCGGGCGGCGCTCGGAGGGGCCGCGGCGGCCCGGAGCCCTTGGGCAGTCGCGGTGCGGCCACGCTCCCTCCCCGGCCCCGGCCCCGGCCGCTCGCCGCCCGCTGGATCGGCCTTCAACTTTCCCGTCTCGCTTCCCCGAGGAGCCGCAGGAATCGCCTCGGACACGGAGGAACCGTGAGAGTACGGGATGGGGACGAGAGGTTAAAAGCAAACAAGCCCACAAATATTAGGAAGTTAGCAATCGGCTTTGGCGGCGGTAGCGGCTTCTCTGGGGGCTATTTTAGGAGGAGGTCCCGGCAGATATTTCGGGTTTCGCGGGGAACGCGGTTTCCTGGCAGACAAACTCGCAGGGGACAGGCTTCTGGGGGGAGGAAATCCTGCCGCGGCCGTGGGAGCGGCGCCGCCGTCCCCCCGCGCCCGGGCGGCCGGGCTCGGCGGGAGAGGGTGGGCGGATGGATGGATGGATGGATGGATGGATGGATGGATGAGCAGGGCCAGCAGGCAGGTGAGACCTGCCTTTCCCTCTGCCTTCAGGGAAAAACCGGGACTGTCGCATTTGCACCGCTTAAACCTGTACTTCAGCCGGCCTTACAGCAAAAATCGGGTTTATTGCTGAATAACCCGTTTTGGCTTCTCTCCGACAGTGATGTGGGCAATAATTACATAGAAATCGACTCCAATCCTACGAAATCTGTAACAAAAAGGCAGCTAATCTGAATGGGGTCAGGATTGGGCCCATAATCCCTGATTCTCTTTTAAACATCAGTCTAAACATCGGCAATGAGAATATGTGGGACAGGAGATTTTTTAAGTGGAAAAACTCACCGTCATTCATCATTAATTGAAAATTTAACAATTTTGAAAGTGGAAAAAGATATAACTCAATAGATACAATTACTACTAAACTTAATAAAGACAAATGATCACATGATTGACGCTCAGTGATATAAATGAATCGTTTATTGTTTGTACAAAAGGCCAAGTGTGCCAGATACTTGAAACAGCTCCTAAAATATCATTCACACTGTAACAATGTATTTTGTACATTTATGGTAGACTGAGTACATATCTAGATGTTAATTTGTCTTCTCCATGTCTGTTCTATAACTGCAATTTTGGTTAACCATAGCTTCTTAGAAAATGAGCTTGGATCCTCCTAAATACAGCCATAGAATCCAAGCAGCCTCGTAACAAAAATCAGAAAAGTTGGTACGTCCTAACCATGCAATTTAATTCGCTGTTTGACTTATTTTTATACCACTTTTCAGTATCACTCTGTGAAAACAAAAATTCTTATATTTGTGGTCTGAGATACGTGGGGTGGGACACAAGACCCAGGATGAAACCTCTGCTACACGACTAGCCCTTTATGAGGGTTTATGTCCCCTTGTTTATGTCTCAGGTGACCGCGTAACCCTGGGTCCTACGTGTCAATGCGGGAAAGGTGATTGGAAGCATTAGGTTGTCCAGAACGGAAATGTCAGGCTCAGTGCTCTCCACTTCGCTACCAAAACAGTGGGATGGAGGGGTGTGGGGGGAGAACCCTGAAATGCACACCATTTGGTGGTACTAGCATGAAAACGGAACAAAGGTGTGTGAAAGTCATGGTTCAGCTCCAGCTGGACTGGCCTGTTGGTTCGAAACTGTACCAGGTCGGGCACTTCGACCATATCCTCCTGCCTTGGAATGAGCCTTAGGCATATGGGCACCTCTGCACTCCTCTGAAATAAATCACCTCTGCAATGCAAACTGAAAAGTGTTTATCAACTTGAATTTCACCTGAACTTGCACCAAGTAGAGACCCTACAATAACAGAGATAATAATTTTCCTCCTGCTTCCCAAAGGGACCACACATCCCCAAAGACTCTTTTAACCGGACACTTCCTGCAGTTAAATTGAATCACGACTGATGCCTTCATATTTGGTGTACATTCAAAAAATGGCACAGAAACTAAAAAAAAAAAAAATCGTAACAACCTCAGAGCGGTTTACAATCTTCAAGTCAGCAAGGGCAATGGACAATGTGAGGTGTATGAGGTGGCACAAAGCTGAAGAGAAAAAGAGAGAATGAAGATGGATCCTTCTTTTTCAAGACAAGATAGGAGTGGATGAAGTATTGATACTTTAGTAAGGTAATACTGACATATCTGTCTATACGTAGGTACGCAGTTGCTTGGCAGCTTAGACATTTCGCCAACCTAATTGTCTCTGCTTTGCTAAGCTTCAAGGACACCGGCTCTCCAACACATTTTGCAGCAGTCAGCTTTCCACTTGTGCTTGGAAAAATGATAATGAACATGGGAAGTTCAAAGGGCAGTTTAACAAATCTCCAAAGCAACAGCACAGTGCTAGGATACTGCTGTAAGGCCTTCTGCTCTCCCGCCTCTGCCAGACAGATGTACTGTTCGGTATTAAAATAATTCTGCAGGACATTTAGGAACAGGGGTTGGGAAAACTAAGATTTCATCTTTCATTATATAAGGGAAATGAATTCTGCTCAAGGTAGGTGGCAACAAAAAATGCCTCCCTGTCTTGGGAAGGGGGAAGTTAAAAAAAAGCCGCAAAAAAAACCCCACCCAAAATTCCCTAACCAAAACTTGAAGTCAAAACTTCAAACTAATGGAAAAAACCCCCAAACCCCAATTTCTAACAGTGATTTCTCTGAGTAGGTTAGTATCCTGACACAGACCCACACACGCTACTCATACTCAGTTTAATCACTACATAAATGTCAGTCTACATTCTAACCTACTTTACATTAGACGAGTATCAATTTTTAAGGGAATATAAGAAGTTCTTATCAAGTGTTATGCACCTCCCTCCCAAACTGCGTGCACCTCTGTCTTCCCAGAACTCAACAGTATCCCTGAAGTCCTACAGTAATTTTAAAAAGAAAGAAATCCCCAGAATAATGCAAATATGATGTCCACCCACACTGAATCTACAAAAATGCAGAATGCTTTAGGACAGTAAAGAGTGGTTTCTACAAACTGAACTTCAGCCCCCCCAACCCCCCCCCCCAAAAAAAAAAAGTAGCCAATTTTCCTTTTTTGAGGGCAGGGGGAAGGAAACACGGGTAGGGAGGTGTGGAATGACAGAAGGGGCGATCTAATTGTGGTCAAACATTTTGCCCACACAGAAGTCCTAAAGGTGTGATTGACAATAACCTGTCAAAGACTGAGCCTACGCAACATTAAGAACAAATGCTACTATTTAGCAGCAAATTGGTGACGTAGAAGAAAATGCTTGATACCATAGCCTGCATGTATGAGAACATAGCTTCTTGCTTTTAGAAGAGGAGAGGAAACAAAAATGCATAGGTCTGTTTTGAGTATTGACTTTTAATAGCTTGTTTCTCATAAGGGAACAGGGGATGTTTTGTTTTAGAAATACAGGTATCAGTTGAGCTTTAAATACAGCCTGCTCCTGCCAACAGGTCATGTACATGATTTATTTGGCTTCAGTTTTTGTTTTTATGCATTAAGCAACCTTCAACCTTCTTTTGTAACACAACATATAGACAAATTTGAGTACAGTAATAGTGTAGGTATTCTACTGTCTTCACATTTTCTTGACATACTGGACAAAGCAATACACATCAGTCTGCCCCCAAGCCCAAGTTTCACACAAAGTACGTTGAATACTGCTTTCAGTGGCAAACTCAACTTGCTCCCATGTTTAATTTCACAAATCTATGGAAACGGATCTTTTGGCAATATCAGGAATTATTTTGAACTTTGTCCAGTGACATTCAAATGCTCAGGCAACTACTGGTAACGTTCATTTTATGCTTACTTGCATACCGACAGGAAAAAGAAAGTTTTAGAACCAGACAAGCTATAGTAATCCAGGTTTTGGTAGAAGAATTATATACAAAAAGGGGACTTTTATATATAGTTTTCATTCTGTAGTTTCATTTTTCAAAATAAAACCTGTATATATAAATGGGTAACATTCAAGATCTGTATATGAATAACAGTTGCTTTCTGGCTAAAACAATATATTTAGACAGAATCTCACTTTCTGTTTTTCACTTCAAGCACGCTAGCCAGTCCAGTCCTTTGGGAAAAATAACTTCCATTTTTAAATCCTTTAGGATCCATCAGGTTCATTATATGGTAATGTCCTTAACTTATACAATATACTATATTATGAGGTGAACTGAAGGGGATTAGATATCGAAGTATTGGCCTGGGTGCAGTAAGCCAAACAGCTGTTTAAACATGATACTACAGCTGAAATAAGTCTCTGTCAGAATAAAAACCAACATTCATGACAACAGCAGCAGCCATCAAAAACATTCACAACTGCAGGGATTTTTTTACTGTGTGTAATTTTGCATTATAAGTAGGAGAAGCCACAATAGTTTAAAGCAAAATTTAAAAAAAAAATACGACTATAGTCTTGGATTTAATAATGTGAATTGTCACTCTTACAGCTGTTTATAGAAGTGTACTAAAAAAATTTACTTAAACATATGAATTTAAGACTTTCACTTTATTCAGCAAATTGGTTTATTTACACAATGGGGAACGCTGGTTGAATGCTGTCAATGTAATAAAAACAAATCTAACAGAGACAATACTGAACTCTCTATAGGTATTCATAGCAGAAATGACAAACTATTTCCTTACCTGTATCAGGAACATCAAGCGCAACAATGGGACAGTATCATAGGACACTGATTTAACAATAAACCACAGAGGTCCAGTAATACTATGGCAATTTACTCATGTATTTACTGACTTAAAAAAAAAAAATTAGAAGTCAGTAATACCCAGTAAAAAGTTCTGTCAATTATCAGAGTCAAACTCTGATGAGTAGGTCAGTAAAACCTTATCAGATCATCCACAATTCATAAAGTGACCTGATCTCCTTCAGACCACTAATACAGAAACAAAATTGATGAGAACAGATTACCCTCTAAAAGGCAATAATGATCTGATAAGGGTTTAACTTAATGGAAGTTTAAAAAAAAAAATTAAGAATTGCAGAGCACAGCCCCTATTAGAACAAGCTAACTTTCCAGACTTTCAAAAAAGACAAAAAAAAAATTGAGAGGAAAAAAAAAACCACTTCAACATGAAGCTACCATACAAAGTTTTTTTTTTGTTTGTTTTCCTTTTTTGTTGGTTTTTTGTTTCTTTTTTTCTTTTAAGAGTTCAGAGTTGCAATTTAATCCTGGCTTTTTAGTGAGAAGGACAGTTTTGGCCTAGACTTTCCTTTGCCCAGGATAATTTTTTGCTCTTCCTTTTGCTGACGTTGTCTCTCTTGTTCTAGTTTCATCCTCTCCTCATGAATCTTTCTTTGTTCTTCAACAATTTTCAATTGTTCTTCAGCCTATATATGAAAATGGTAGAATTTAGGCCAGCATATTTTGTAGTCATAAAAGCAATTTACAAGTCCATATTAACTGCCAAACAGGTCCAATCCTGCATAGGTATGCAAGCAGTTCTACCTGAGCTAGATGCCATATGAGTTGGTTTCAGTGAAACTATTTATAAAATGGTTATTTCAATTGAGTTTAGAAGAAACACTGAAAACTTTCTACAGCTAATGTATTGAAATCTTGAGTGCTTACACGCAATGTTTTTCAGCACTGCTTTGCAAACGACACAATTAAGGAAGTCAGTGTATACAGAAATTCCTGATACCTGTCACGTGTCAGATGAAGGCACAATATAAGGAAGGTACAGACCTTCAAACAGAGGTCTCCCCGCTCCAAAACCCATTCAAATTCAAAGCTATCTTTACTGGATTTGTAACAAGTCAATCCTTACAGCAGCTTATGGTTCTTACAGCTCTTCCAGTGATCTTCTAAAGGTGTTTTTTTGTCCATTATGTCAGTTATTATTTTACATTTGCTATTTGTCCCATTTCCACCATATGAGGTTGAGAAAAGCGGAAAACAGAAAGAGATCTAAAGCAGATGTAGTTCAAACAAACAGTTTTAAAAAGCATCATCTTTACCTGAAAAAGGTGTAATTACTTGGGTAATTGAAACTGATACAGTTCAATCAGGATTTAGAAGCAGCTTAGTTTGGCTTATCATTAATTGATTAGAATCAGCTAAATCATACTGAATGTTCTCATGAGGCAGGCACCTGCTTAAATAGGTGTGGAGACCAACATAAGCTAGACTTTTATAAATTAGACATCTTAAAGCTTATGCTGAAAGTCCCTCTCAACACTTGCACATCACCATTATGCCCGTCTCAATTCCAGTTTGTACTTGTCCTACTCAACAAAACAGAATTAGTCACTTCTGTTCCAGAAGCTGAACATGTTTGCAAACTTATTTCAACCTTCCCTGTGAGATACAGTTAAATAAGTACTTTTTAAATTCTGAAGGTAGCCGTCTTCTAAATTAACTGCACCTGAACTATTTTTTTCAGACTAGTGTTACTGCTAAGAATCTGGTCTCTTATGCTTAAGGGGAGGAGAGCAACACTACTGACACAACCGGCAAAAGACAAGCTAAACTCTAGAAAGTGTTGATTTGCGTATTTTAATTGTGTTGAAAATCAGGCAGAGGGACCTGTATTCCCCTACGGAATGGTTAGCTACACCTTCACGTACCAGTTTAGCTTGTGCTTCTGCAATTTTTCGATTATTCTCTTCTAGTATTCGCTCTAGTTCCTCACGCTTTGCACGCTCTTCTTCCTAAAGGGGAGGACAGGGCAAGATGTTAGTAAAGTAAAATATTAATTTCTGCATGTTCACTAATCTTTCTCAGAATTCTTTTGTGAACTGACTTAAAGTGGCAGCTTTACAGCCACCTATTTTGTCTCACAACGGTAAACTGTGCAGCCACTAAAACTGGTTTCTAGTACTCAATTTAAATCATCCCGCCCAGTCCAAACAGCAACCAACTAAACCCTCCCTAATCATAGAATCCTGACAATTTATTACTAGAATTTTAATATCACACAAATCAACAAGGACAACTACAAAAACTGGATAGTATTTACCAAATTAAAAAGTAATATAGAAAATATAAATAAAGTGAATAGTTTGTCTCACCAATTAAGTATACCTACGTATTCTTTACCTATACTCCTTTAATCAGCATTAAAAGTTGAATATTTACTGTCTTGTCCAGTGTCCTGCAGAGTGTGCTCCTCGGCTGCCATACGCGCCAGCTTCCTCTTTAAAATGATTTGTACTGTTAGCTTGGCAATACCTGCATCAGCAGCTCAACCATTTATAAAGAAACAACATACAAGGAAGGCTGAGCTGAGGAATGCAGATGTTTATGATAAGAAGGAACAAAAATATGTAAATCATTCCTAAGGCAAACAATTAATAAGAAAAATACATTTACTGTTAGTGAAAAATACAAATGGTAATCCATACTTCATGGAGCTATGGGCTTCTTTCATGGGGAGAATGGACTTAACATTCAATATTTTGACAATTTTAAGACAGCTGAAACTGTCATTTGCAGTCTGAACTTGGAATTCAGGAGTCCAGGGAAGGCAAGATCAGGAAATAAAGCCTTGTAATTGTTGTTTTCTTGGTGAATTTTATGGAACTCTGTTATGCAACTCATAAATATGAAGACTGCGTGAAAGTTTTTGAGGTGTTTCAGTTCACATAATATATATCCGAATTATTTTAATATTTGGAAGATTTAAAGTTAGCCAGAGGTTTGTGTCTGTGTAAGAAAAAAAAGTTAATACGAACAAAGCAAGCATAGGAAGAGAAAACTTCTTACTATGACTAGTAACCAGCTACTAGCTAGCACACTTCACTCCAGGCATGGAAGTTTATTCTGCGTTATGAAGAACTGATGGGACTTCTCCACATCACATTGACAATAGCAAAAATACTTAAAAAAAAATAAAAAAAATCATCCATCTGATCAAATGAAAACCTCTATACACAAAGCATTCACTGACTAAAGACATCTAAGTTCAACTTAAATTCTTCCATAGTAAGGTCTGAATTTGCAAAACAAGTGTAATTTAATATTCTTAATATTTATTGTAACTCAGTATTCTGTTGTTTTATTTTGTTATTAATTTAAAGATATTATGTGACAGACAAGTCACATTTAGTATGAAGGGGGAAGTTTCATTGCTACCATCTTTCCTTTTGTAAGCCAATCAAAATATTAATTTAAAATAAGCTGCGTAGGAGGTACAGAGTGAAAAAGGCATTTGAGACTTAAGACTATTTAGCACAAATTTCCTTTACAGTTTGAAGTTTGTCTTGAAATTTCTGGATCCTGGAATGATTGGTGCAGGCAGGCATCAAAGCCTTTAGTAGCAAATTACTGTCTCACAGAAAGACATTTTCAGCTTCTGCTCCAGCTGCTGATTAAAAAAAAAAAAACCCAAGTCACATGTTCAGCTTGACTTCAGACAAGGGCAACCTGCTCTTTTATAACTTCTAGGGAAAAAAAAAGGAGTTGTTAGTAGTTATTAAAAATGGATATAATGATTTGGACATAGATCCTTCGTGAAGACGTGGATGGGCTTATGCTCGAAGTCCCAGAATTAGTCCAATGTATGCTCAAGGAAAATGTTCATTTTAAATGAAAAGTAAGAAACCTATTTGTTAAAGACAGGTACTGCAGCTCACTGCTGGACCCTGCTTTTTGCCTGACTGAAGGCAAAAGCCTCTTACAGTCTAAGTAAACAAAATGAAACAAATGAAGGATACATAATTACAGATTTCAATACCCTTCCCCAAAAATGAAAGGACCGCTGATAAATCCTGCAGCCATGGCAAAAGTTTCAAACAATTCTGAAATATGTAGGTCAGTTCCATTAAAAATCAAGTATCCTTGTTCAGGTTTTAGGAGAGTAACTGTTTAAGTATCAGTGAGCTCCTCTGAAATAGGCTAGAAATTAAGTTTCGCAGCAATGCAAGTTTATACGAGAAGGGAATTAGATTTGCTGTATTCCATCTCTTTCTGAACCGAACAGGAGGCACAAACCGACACTGAAAGTTTTGCCATGGACTGTCTCTACTTTCCAAACGACCGAGCGTTACCTCTCTGGCTTTTTGTGCTGCAAGTTCAGCTTGTCGCTGTCGCTCGAGTTCTTCGAGCAACTGTTTTTCCATGATGCGCTTAGCCTCCTCCACCCTGCGGAGAACCTCTCGCTCAATCTCATCCTTCCTTTTCTCCAACTCTTCTTCTACACGTTTAGCCACAAGCTCTTCCACTCTTCGAGCAGTTTCTTCCTCTATGAGTTTCTCTTCAATTTCTTGTTGACGACTACAAAATACAAACCGAAGGTTACCTTTTTAATCAATAAAGAATAGTTGCACTGAAACAAACTATTTCAAACACACAGCATCAGCCACACTACTGAATCACTTTCAAACATTACACGCACACAGATCATATATTTAATGAACGCTTTGGCCTACATTTAAGGATAAATGTAGGAATATTCAGGCAATCAGTGTTCCTACCACAGGGAACTTATTCGGACCATACCATCTTTAGCATCTCTCCATATCTCAAGACACTAAGCTTAAGATGACATCTTATCATACAACTTCTCGATCATTTTTAGGGGGGGGAAAAAAAAGAAAAGGAAAAAAAAAGAGACCCCACCCAACTTTGGCAATCCTTCACCCTTCAGGAATTTAAATGGTCTCAATTTTAAGCCACATGTAACAATAATATCTTGTAAAACCTTGTCTTAAAGACTCAGAAGCATCAAACTAATCTCTAATAACTAAAATAGATGACAGAAGCAGTAAAATTTGTAATTTGAATATTTTAACAACAATTCCAGGTGCTGTACCTGTAATCTAGTTATCCAATCATTTACCTTATCAAATTTCAAATACCTTGGCTCTCTGTAACTTTTTTATTGCAGCACTGTTTCTACTGTAATGATCCAAAATAAAATATACCGATGCCAAGTGTTAAATAAATCCTTGCAACCTTTACAGTCTTCCATGTTCTGAATTTCTGAAGGATTTTCAAATGTCGTCTTGTCTTTATTTTTGTTTAGCAGCAGCATTATCACTGAGCCTGATCACTGTTTTAAGTTTTCATTAAAAAGGATACAAAAAGATTATCTCAATTTGCAGGTTTATTACCAAATGAAGGAAAAAAAAAAATCTTCTGGGTAGTAAACACTAGTACAAAATGGCAATTAGATATCCAAAGACCAACAAAAGTGAATGCTGCATAGCTATGTTTCATAAAGTACTATTTATTTACAAATTTTATGGGCTTTGTGGAGAAGGTCATTCTTTTTAATCTTGAAATTGAACTTTCATTTTAAGCATTCTATGAGGTACGGAACAATCTTATAAACTTATCTTCTGGCCCGTCAGCACCAGAAATCCATGATTTAGAATAACAACCACTGTTGTAATATCCTAATATCCCATCATTTTCATAGTGTTTGCATTTTCTTATTTATCTTGAGAGATAAATCTTATTTATATGTACAGCCATAAAAACAACTTTTAAAAAATGTTACAAGATTTACTAACTTTTAGTTTTCTCAGTGTATAATTTGAAAACATGCAATAGGAGAGTAATAAAGTATCGATTACTGATCTAGATCAGAAGACAAATATTCTTACATTCCTGAAGAGATAGAAAAGTTATCCAGTGGCATATTAGGCCAGCATTCACTTTTCCTAAAATGACTCGAAATATCTTCAGGTAATTTTTTTCAGAAAAAAATAAAAGCCAAGACCATCACCATCCAGAAAAATGCATCAACCTCATCCTGTTAGCATGTCTCTGCCAAGTCACTACTACCTACGAACCTTTTTGGATGAAAGGTAGAGGAATCGTCAAAAGTTTAAAAGACTAGTTTTTTAAACACCCTTTATGTACTAAATACCCTTTTACTTTTAAAGGTTTTTCTTTCCTCTTACAGGTCTTTATTTAGCAGCAGGTACTCTCACTGTCCTGTACTGATACGGCTTAGCATACATAAGAGGCTGTTCTACAGAAACCGTTTTTCAGAAATCTCATATTCACATGTTTTATTCAACTATTTTAGCTTTACATTTAACATTGGAGAAATCGAGAACTGAAGTTAGCTAATTGAATAAAGATAGTACATAGTTACAAAAAAACCCACTGACACACGTCTGAAGTAAGTTTTCAAATATCCTCAGCAACTGATGATGTACTCAAATTAAGCACTGTGCCTGCACACCTTTCATTCTTCATAACCCAAACTCCATGTAAATTTATTTAAACCAAGCAAATATATATATTCATGTTTATAGGCAATGACAACATTACAAATATATAACAACTGTTCAGTGTCAGCAAGCACATTTCTTGAAACACTAGAAATAGAAGTGAAAAAGAATAAAGTAAAAATCTATTCTAATTCATAAGACCACCTTGTGCCTATGGATAAAAATAATATACTTCCAAACAATGACTTTGAGTTTATAAAGAAAATCAAATTACAGAGGTATACATCTCAATGATTTATTCTGTAGTTTATACCAACTATTCCTTGATTTTTTAAAATCTCATGAACTTACTGCATTTTATATACAAGTGTAAGCTTATCACCCTGACCTACTGAGCCATGACTCCAGTGAAACATGTAAGTCATTAATGTAAAAATATTTTTAGTATGTTCCATTTACTTCTTAAAGACTAATTTTAGAAATTCTGCAGAAAAGAAACTGCTTACATTTCAGCAGATTTTTGAGGAAAAAATAAGTGATATTTGCAAGGCCTTTATTAAAAAAAACCCTAGCATTACAGGAAAAAGCAGAAGTTAGTCTATGTATTAAGATCTCAACAGACATGAGAAGAAAGTCACTTTCAGTATATGAACTGTCCACTAGTTAATTCAGCCAGCAAGAGTTTCTTTCCTTCACTAACATGAGTATATAGTAACACATATAACACAATGAACAGATTATTTACTCAAATACCATAGTTGTGTTATTGCTTTTTCTTTCTGAAATGTAAAGTGTATTGCAGAAGCATCAAAATTCTATACCCAATCTTTTCCAGTATTGTTTCTCTCTCAGATGTTTACTATTGTTGCCAATATCACTCAAGTGTCATATTCCTTGTATACAGACTTCATGTGTGTTAAAATTTCAAAGCTAACATACAGAAAACTTACTGCAGAAAATAGAGTTGAAATATATGTTGCTACATCTAATATTATTGAACGAACTACAGTTCATTAAGTTTCAATTTGAGCACTCCACAGCAAAAAGTGATCAAATATTTTAGTTTTATCATTTAAAGATTATAAACACTTCATTTTCCACAGGCACTTGAACAGATTCTTTTGATTTTTAAAGCCTAGACACACACTAACCATAAAATTCTCTGCTAAGACTTAACACCGTTTAATATTTTAAGTTAGATAATACTTTGTTATTTGTGAAACGTGCTCTCTCTTCAATCTTTAAATCCCTTTACATAATAGTTAAAAGAATACACATGAACTAAAATAGCTCCAGAATACTAAGATAAACTATTCACTGTATTCTCTATTTGTTAAGCAAACTCCAATCCTTCTTCCTATATATGCACAGAATATTTTTATTAATTTAGGTACTGAATAAAACAATACACCACAAAATTAGGGTAAATAACTGAAAAAGCCTTCAACGTTTTCAGCTGTGTTTGTGTTACTATCAAAGTTTTTGATGACACTGCTGTCAAATTCTGAACTTAGCAAACGAGATTACCAAAAAACCAAAAATGAAAGTAACAACTCAGGGTGACCAAACCTTCTGAACTACAATATCTCATTATAACAATATCGCTGAAATAAAATTTAAAGGTCCACCTGAGAATCAACAGAACTAGTTGGCTTCACACATACAAACAAGTGCTATTTCTGGACTCAGTGCTCCAATAAGCAAGGCTACCATTCAAAGAAGAAGAATCAGTTTATGAGAACTGTGGAAACTGTTATCTCTGCCGCATAAAGGTCTCTTTCATAACTTAACAATATTGCTAGACATCCTAACACACATCCAATGTTTATTAAAATGGAATGTATCTATTTCTGTAGTCTTTATATATAACCACATTCCCCACAACTAAAATTGTAAAAGGTTTCAAATGAAACAAGTCACCGGATGTCACTGTCCCATTTAGCAAGAAAATAACTAATAAAAAACCCAAGCCAAAATAGTGTTAATATAATCGTTGCACAGTATTTCTGAAACCCTAAGCCCAGCAACTCCAGATGCCTCCGCTCCACGCCACAAAGGGGAGGGGCAGGCAGTGTGGCAGTGCAGCACAAAGCCTGCGGGGCGCGGAGGCCGCCGCCGCAGAGGGAAGTTTACGAGCAGCGCGGGAGAGCGGCGGCAGGTCGGAAGCGCGCAGAGCCGGCTGGCGGGGAGGCAGCGTGCGGGAGGCTCGCACCCCCAGCGGGCGGCTTCTAACGCACCCGAGGGAGCCAGGCTCTAGGGAAGGGAAGGGAAGGATGGCGGGAAAACAGGCAGAAGTTAGGCCTCAGCGAGGGCCTAAACGCCTTTACCCCAGTCGCAGGCGGCCCTAGTCCGCGGGAGCAAGGCGCGGAAAGGCGCCGGGGCACAGAGCACCTCCTTCCCTCCCCCTTCTCCTCACCCTCCCCACCGCCGCCCCCCGAAGCCCCCACCCCAGGCCCGGGGCTCACATTTTGCGCTGCCGCTCGAACTCCGCTTTTTTCTCCTCCTCCTCCCGCTTCTGCTTCTCGTCCAGGCTGCTGCGCTTGCTCACCGTGCGCCCGAAGATGTCGATGCGGTCGGGCGGGGAGGAGGCGCGATCGCGCTCCCGCTCCCGGTCGCGGCGGGAGGAGGGGGCCGTGTTAGAGCGGGACCGGGACCGGGACTCGCGGCGCCGGTTCCGCTTGCTCTCCCGAGACTTGGAGCGCTTCCGCGCCCGCTCCTTCTCCCGGGAACGGGACCGCGACCGGCTCCGGTTCTTCTTGTTGTGCTTGGAGCTCTTGGTGTGCTTGGAGCGGGACGAGCTCCGGCTGCGGGACCGACCCATCCCGGCAGAGGAGAGGAGAGGCCGCGCAGGCGACCGCCCGACCACCCCCGCCCCCTTCGCTAGTGGCGGCTGAGAGAGGTGCGAGGAAGCTCTGCGCGCATCAGCACCGCCCGGGCGGGCCCCTCGTCCTCTCCCTTTTCACCGCTTTGCGCTGCGAGGAGAAGGAGCAGGCCCAGAAAGCGGGAGCAAGTCCGGACGCAGGCAAGATGGCGGCCTCAGCAGAGCGGTGACTCTCCTCTTCCGCCCCACAATGCACTGCGCCGCGCTCGAGCCGTTTGCTTCCCCCACCCCCGCCTTCGGAGTCGCGCCGGAGGAGCACGAAAGCACTCGGTAATGTTCGACAACCAATGGCAAGCGTCGCTCGAGGAGGAAGCTCCGTCAGGCAGCGCTTCTACTCCACGCGTGTGCGCAGTGCATCGCTGGCGCGCAGCGGTAGCTGCCTGTGGAGGAGTTTCGGGGAGCTCATTTGGGGCCGGGGTCAGGCTTTCGGGGGCCAGCCGGTGGCCTGGGAGCTGCCCTGCCACTCGATGACCCCAGCAGTGCCCCTGTACGTGCCGCGCCACGCCGCAGTCCCACTTGCCGTTAATGTAGTGGGGCCTGTCGCGGTGAGGGCCTCTTCTTAAAGAGCCCCGGGGTGGCGGAGGTGGGGGGCTCAGGAGAGGAAGTTAGGCGGGCTGTAGGCATTTGGAGATCCATCCAGCCCGGGAGGCCGCCTCGGGAAGCGTGTAAGGGCTAGGGCAGTGGGTGCAGTGCTGCCTGTCCGTGTTTGCTCGGTGTCCCGCCTTGCAGCTGCCCGGGGGATCGCTCTGTCCGTGGGCTGCCTCTCGGCCGGTTTCCCTGCGGTGTGCTGTCCGGGGAGCCGCAGTCTGCGTGAGCAACCCTGCGTCCAGTGCCGCGGTGCTCCACAGAGGAGGAATTACCGTATTTTTCTTTAATTGAAGTTTTTTTCAAGTGTTTTTTGTTGTTGTTAGATTTTCTCTGTCAAAGAAAAAACAATTACTACAGATTAAGGAAGTTAAGAAAAACAATTAAAACCCCCAATAAATGGCGAAAATTAGTTTTTGAGTCCTCTGTTGAAACACATAGTCAAGGGCTCTATTTCATTGTAGGTAATCTCTAATGTGGCACAGCAAATGGCTGTTTTGAGTGTAGGGTGAGTTTATGTGTATGCTTTATTGTCCTTTGTTAAGAAGTACATAGGCAAAGGAAGCAGCTTCAGGTCAGGCGGAGAGTATGAACTAGTAGTTCAGTAGGTATCTCTCTGTGAGGGTTTTTATTCCACTTCTGCCATGTAATCATTAGTCTTTTCTGCTGTAACAAAATCTGCAACTGATGTTATTCTTGATTGCAGGTGAACTGGTGCAAGCTATAGATCGTTAAACCTCCACTTTCTGTGGAAATTAGTGACTTCATATCTTTCAAAATTTGTGCTTTTTTAAAAAAATAGGTCTACATTTATAGTAAGTTTAAGTACATTTTGCAAAACACTCCTTTATTCACTGGACAAATCTCACCTAAAGGTCTTTTCATGTAATTCTTTTGTCTGACTGACTTGAAGGAGGACTTATTTTGAAATTCAGACTTGCTCTAATTAGTACCAAAAATAAATAAAATTGAAGCATCTTTCTGACAGGCCACTTTGCAAGTAACAGCAGAGTAATGGACATTGTGAAACCTGCATGGCAGGAATTCCAGAGTCATAGACCCTGGGTGCACTTGTTTGTCTCCAGCCCTGAGGAAGTTCATGCAACAGGTAACTAAGGAAGTTGACAATCAAACCTTTTAGCTCCGATCTGGGTAGTTGAGTTTTCCAGCTGGCATAATTTCTACAGCAGCTTGGCTGCAACTGAGTACTGGAGCTTTAAAATTCATATGATGCAACAGGTTCTGGTTAAAAGGTCTACCATAATTTTTTTAGTACTACATTCCGTATTGGACGTACCAAACCTGACCTGGAATGTAGGGGGGAAAAAAGGGGGGGACACACATCACTAACTGTCTTACAGTCAGTTATAAACATCAACGAATTTTTAAAATATTCACCATAAGCTGAGTTTTCTCCTTGGTAAATCACTGTTAACAGAACGTGTATTTAGCACCTAGCTTGTCTGAAAAAATATCAATTTGAATTGCAGAATTCTATTCCTATTTAGTAATATTGATTCATCTGAGCTATAAAATGCAGTATACAGTATGAGAACAATTCATGATGATAGATTGTGTGGAATTAAGAAATTATATAATATGGTATAATGAAATAATTTTCCCCAATCTGTTATTGTATTGTTCCATCTCTCTTTTTTTAAAAAAAAAAAAAAAAAACAACACCCTCCTGAATTAATAAGAGGATGAGATTTTTAATACCTATACTAAGTTAAGGTCATTAGTCAATTTACTTTGTTATTTATGAGGACTAAATTCTGGTACTTCTGGAAAAAGCTCCTTTTCCTCTTAAAAAATACATTCCTGAGAGCTGACAAATGGGTAGAAGAACATTCTTGTCTGTAATTTCTTTTTTACTTTGAAGTTTGGTAGGGTTTTTTGGTTTTTTTTATCCTATCACCTTATTTTTCCCACCTTAATAGTAATAAAATATTAATATTTAGAGGTTTTTTTCCCCACAGGTGTAATTACAATTGATATGGAATTACAGTACCAAAAGGAAGTTTTAATAAATTCTAAATTTAAGAACCTTTTTTCATTAATTTAATTTCTTGTTTTCACATAATTAAAAAGTTTATGATCATTTCCCATGTCAGTTCCCTTTCAAAATTTTTAATATTTGATTAAACTAATGTAATTTTTTCTGGATTAAATAATATTAGAATTTTTGAGGTTTTAATCACATGTAAATCCTTGTATTATTCACGGTTTGGTAGCCATACTTCATTTCTATACACTCTTGTATTTTTGCATTCTTGTTCTCCATTTTAATAAATCTCAGTATATTAAAATGCATAATTTACTGCTTAAAATGGTTACCTTAGAGTTGGAAAACACCTTATTTGACAGCCAAATGGTGGCCTAATTAAAGCACCTCACCCTTCTTTACCTTGGCTACTATCATCACATGAAATCTCTCAACCCCTAGGCATGTGGGGGTAGCCCTGTGGAGATACCGTGTTCTGATAATCTCCAGATCGTACCTGCTCTCACTTACACCATCACTTTTGTCATTAGCTAGGTCAAGAGGAATCTTGGGGGATTAAAGGTGGGTTACTTTGGTTTGTGTTGGTATGGCACAGCTGGATGTAAGATCTTTGTAATATGTCTAAAATGGAAGAACTTTGGAAGGTAAGCAGAGAAAGAAAGCAAGAGCATAATAGCATAAGGTATTTGGTATATAATTTACTGTCATCTGGCATAGTCTGGCTCACAGTAGTAGGAGAGCAGTAGCACAGAAGAGCTAAGTTCTTGGAAGGAAAAAAAAGTGGTTTAAATGTGTGTTGGTTCTTTCAAAGTATCTATTTCAGCCTGAGTTTATTACAAGGTCAGAAACTATGTATTGTTTGTTGGTTTGGGTTTTTTTTAAAGTATGAGTCAGTCCTGTAATTCATGTCACATAGATCACAGAAGCTATGCAGGTGTAGTAGTTGTATTACTTAATCACTTTTTTTTTTTTGTTTTACACCTAATGCCAAAGTTGCTTGTTTTCTTTATGCATTTTCTGTCAGCTCCTTTGTTTCTCTTTCAGCAGCGCTGTGGAGTTCTGAGCTGCTAAGCTGCAGAGGTAGGGAGGCAGATGAAGCATCTGGGAGACCGGCAGAACAGCTGTGAGAAAGGCATAGCAGAGGCATGGAACAGTTGGCAGAAAGGGAAGTATCTTTTCTAAAACTTGAGAGAATAAGTCGTTAAAACACCTGCTGCAAAGGACTCCTTTGAAAAGGGAAAAAAAACCCAAACCCCATGTTTAATTGAAAGAATGGAGAGGAAACCCTGTACAGTGAGAAAGTAAATAAATGGAAAGGATTTTCATATTGTACCTGTACAGAAAGGCTGGGTAGATTGTATACATAAGTATAGTTATTAGCTAAAATAATCCTCTTTTCCATATGTTCAGATGATAATCATATCCTTGGAAAATGAACAATACTGTACAGAATGCTGTTGAAAGTGTTTTGTAATTTGGATATGGAAAAGGGCACAGCTTGAGTAATCAGGACTAGTGTGTGGATATACGATAATAAAATTGATTTTAAAACAATTTCTATTTTCATTCCCATATGCGTTTAGTTTTAGAATATAAATAAAATTGCCAAATCATGATCAATGTGGGAATTTTAAAATGACATTAATTATCAATGTCAGAGGACATTTTACAATTTTTATTTTATGTAAATCCACTTACCACTTTTTTAATGTTTGGACTACTTCTTTCTACGTGGAAGAAGGGGAAAAGAACATTTATTCGCTTGCTTTGTTCACATCGCCTAGTCCATTTAGGTCTTAAATAAAAGCTTTTGAATGCTATTAGAAATGGTGAATATAAGTTTTGATCACAACTTGAGACACTGATCTGCAAGCTGTGTATCTATAGTGATATACCTTTTTCTCATAGTGAATATTTAAAAAAAAATCTTTGATATTATATGGAGTATGCAGATTTAATATCACATACAGAATCACAGAATGGTTTGGGTTGGAAGGGACCTCAAAGATCATCTGGTTCCAGCCCTCCTGCCATGGGCAGGGACACCCTCCACTAGACCAGGTTGCCCAAAGCCCCATCCAACGTGGCCTTGAACACTTCCAGGAAGGGGGCATCCACAGCTTCTCTGGGCAACCTGTGCCAGTGCCTCACCACCCTCACAGTAAATAATTTCTTCCTTACATCTAATCTAAATCTGCCTTCTTTCAGTTTAAAGCCATTACTCCTTGTCCTATTACCCCTGTATAAGTATTTATAGCTGAACCTAAGACTTGGTTCATTGGAGACTGACAGTAATAAAAATCCAACCAACCTTCTTCAGCAGCTGCATAGTCATGGAGCTACTTTAACTCTGTAGGCATATTCTGACTTACCTGAAAGACTTCATTGCAATTGTAGTGTTTGGTATGTGTAACTGAGGACTTAAGCCAATCAGAAATGAGTTGAGGTGTCATCTAAGCCTCGTGAGGGACTGATCCAATGTGAATACTTGGATAATTCCTTTAAAAACCCAACAACAAAACAACCAGAGTAGCAACAGACACTGTTCTTCAAAACCAGGTTACTCATGATCCAGTGGTTAGCATAGTGGTTAGACTAGTTGGACAAGCAAGAAAATTGGATTCAGGTGTGTCCTCATTCATATCAATGTCTCTTCCTTCCCATGGCAGTATGTTAATCACCAGGCCTGTGTCTAGGCTGGAGGAAGGTGGGAAGGGAGTTAGGGGCAAAGTCCCCTTCTGCTTACTCAGTTGAAACGAGGTGAATTTCACAAAATATGAAATAGACACGTTCAGATGCAGGAAACAGCATGGTTGTAACATAGTGACTGAGGTATTTTGGAAAGGGAGGAGCCATTTGCCCTGGATTTAAGTCTCTGTTCAAAAGCCTGGGTTTGAATTTTATGAAATAATCATGAAAAAAAAGAAACAGGACTAATCTTGAGAGCCAGAGCACAACATTTGGCAGGTGCTGTAACTGCCCAGGTATTGCATAACATGCCCCCTCCCACGGTGGCTGTGTTTCAAAAGGGGTGAGCCATGCTCAGTTCTTCAAAGGCTACTGTAGGCACTGCTCTCAGGAGAGAACTCCAGTTTTTGGCTCCTAAATAAATGAAGATGCCACCCTTGTGGTGCTGACTCGAACACCTTTAATGGGGTGACAGCCATGCCTACCTGTATGGTGTTTCCCCTTGGCATGGTGACTCCTAGTTAGCATGTGTATTTTATGAGTTCCTAATTCTTGTTTAATTTTGAAAAACTATTTGGATTAAATACTGCCCATGGAAATTTTATATCCAGAATATTTTCCATATTTTATTTGTAACCAGAATGTTTCCTGGTTTGTTTTTTTTTTCCCCCGATTTCTTTAAACACACTAATATGTCTAGCAGTACCACTTTCTCTGTATGAATATGAAAATGACTGGGAGTGATTACTTTTTTTTTTTTTTAAAGTAGTCAAGAAGCAACTTGTTTATGATAAAAATAGGATTGCAGGTATGGGAAAAGCATCCTACCTACACTTAAAAATTAAATCAATGCTACAACAAATAATGGGAATTGACCCTGAAGCATTTTTGAATATTAACAGCTATTCTGTTAAAATTTTATCAAAAAAAGGTCAGATTAAACCTTTTTCTTTTTTTCTTATCACCATGCAAATTGATGAACTTGAAAATTAAAATTTGCACACATTAATGGGCAGAAAATAACAATTATTACTTTTCTAAAATGTTTTGTTAAAAAGCATAAGACAAATATGCTGTCTATATGGGCAAGCCAGTTTAGCAGGAAGTGTTCTGAGTGCCAGATTCTGCCTCCTGTATTCACAGTAGCACTTCATTTTGCAAGTTGATTCATTATTTCATTTCCCTGACTAGCTAGGTTAAAGGTTGAAGGAATAAAGCATTTGAGCATGATGCAATTTTATTATACAGTTTAATTTTAACAGAAGCTTTGAAACTTTTTTTTTAATTTTTTGTGAAAATAGCATTAAAATGGCAAAAGCTGAGAGGCTATACTTGTAGAGATCTGTCCTAATATCTGAAGAGACAAAATCCTAGAGAGAAAATAGACATTTTTGAAGTCAATCCTTCTGGGAGTTTTCATTAGAATGTCTCTTCTCTCCAGTCTTTTTGGAAGACGTCAAAAGTGTTGTGGCATGTGTCATTTGACTCTGTTATTGTTCCTCATATCCTTTATTCCTAAATTATATCAGTAGTACTTGTCTGCAGATGGTTTGATAATTTTCAAACTGCAATGATAGCAATTGTGCAGGTCAAACTGAGTTGCATTTTCATGAGTGATCTGGCTGACTTTGTTGTCCCAGCTGATCTGCCACAGAGCTGTAACTGTAACCATGACTTCAGCAATACTAGAACAGGGCTATCTTAATTGATCACAAAGCTCTGAACACTGGACACCCTCAGCGTGCATAGCATCTAACCCACTGCTTACATAGTGTAGTGTCATGCTGTACACAGCTCTATCATCAGCCCTGCTGTGCATTGATTTCAAAATGGGCTTGGGACCTGGTTCGTTTGGGTCTGCGTCTAAGATGGCAATGTGTTAGAGCAGGATAGGCTTCCAAATGCGTGGAGTATCTAATGCCCCTATGTACTTTTCTAGATATAGCTGACATCAATGTAGTTGTGGTTACTGGTCATTGATAGTGTTTTGTGCTGGCATACAAGTTTGATAAAGTTGTTTTCAGGTTTCTATCACAGATGCTAATTGCAGCTTCGTGAATTCTTGGGATATAATCTCGGTAATGTGGGAAACAAAGTAAATGTGGAAGCGAATGCACCGATCTTTCTACTTTATCTCTTATTTGCATTATTACCAAGTTTTGAATAGATGAAGCATATCATTCTATAGCTTAAACCATTGTAATGCATTGTATGGTGGTATATTTGTATATAGACAGTTCTCTGTATTTTGTGTCCTGTTTTTGGAGATAGGGAGGTAGCTAAGGGAGAAATAAAAACCTACCCATAGCGTATTATAAAACATTTAAAGAAATACTATATTAAACACCACTTTTTAAAGTCAGGCACTGCTGGCTGTGAATAAGGGTGGCAGAACATGGTTGTGGTAGAAGAACCAGTGAATGAATCTACAGTAGCATTTCAGCTAGAATGAAGGCTTGTGTTTTTGCTGTTGAAGCAAATCTCTTGAACATCAATTTGATTGCCTTGCAGTGTTCTCTGTCCAGGTAAACTGGATTCTTTTTGGATAAGACTAAGTCTGAAATAAAACCTGAAATATGATAGGTTCTGTTTGAACATAAAGAAACACTTTTTTTTACTGTGAGGGTGACCCAGCACTGGTACAGGTTGTCTAGACATGTTGTGAAGTCTCCATGCTTGGAGATATTCTGGGGACACTCCTGGGCAACCAGCTCTAGCTGTTCCTACTTGAGCAGGGCAGGTTGGACAAGATGACCTCCAGAGGTCCCTTCCAGCCTGAACTGTTCCATGTTTCTGTGACATTGAATGATGTGTTCTAGGGCTCCATCTGCTATTGAGGTTTCAGTCTGCAGGACCAGGCTAGAGCTAATGGAAAGCGAAGCACTTCCCAAAAGCATGTAGCGTGGGCATCTGGTTCTCAGCAGCCACTCTCTTAGGTTCACAGACTTTCTATTGTAAAGTGCTACTTGCTAATGTGGACGTAGCCACTAATGTCACATAGAGCTGAGTTAGCAAGTCCTTTGTGTTGGCTTCTTTGCTCGGGAGCACATAGATATTGCAGAAAGCACAGGCCAAAAGTTGACACAATTACTTTGTATATTGAATCTATACAGATATAGCCCCTTAAGCCATTTTTTTGCAGGCTAGAAGACTGTGGTATTTGGCTGCCAGCATCTGATAGATAGGCACTGGGCCAATCTGAATTTATCTAGCATTGGAATATCTAGCCAATCTGAATTTGTAGACTTTCTTGCTAGTTGGTTGATGAGTTAGCACACCCTAGACTCTCTTCATTTAGCTCCTCATTGGGCAATTATGTATGCTTTCTAGCTTGCCAAAGGTAAGTAGAAGAATCGAGTGGGGGAAGGTAATACTGAGGTTGCATGGCACAGGAGGCATGGGAAAAGATGAAAGTATTGCACTAGATGGTGGGGGAGGATATATGTAGTTTAGGGTTGGTATGATGAGAGTTTGTCTGCACGCTCAAGTCCAGAGCTCCTGCTGTGTAGGCAATGGAATAATGCACTGACATGCTCTGACTGCTCAAAACAGGACTCCCAGGGCAAAATGCCATCCATGCTTACTCACCCCACAGGACAGCGTTGTCTGCAATTTTTCTCAAGCTGTTTCTACAGGTATTCAGTCTTGGTGGTGCAAAGGGACCTGGAATTCTCTAAGAAGCTGTACTTCAGGAAAAGGTGACTTTGCCGCATCTGTATAAAAGTGCTTCTGCAAAGAGCAAACATGAAAAAAGTCTGGAGCTTCCCTCAGGCTGGGAGCCAAGAGCAGGCTTACAGCTGATTGTGAGACATCTGTCATCAGCAGGAGTTGCCAGTAGTGGAGCTGGGGGCTACAAATGAGAGTGACAGAAGTACATGATGACCTAGCGAAAGAAAAGGGATTTTCTAGGATGAAGGGTAGTAGTTCATGATAAGAAGGCAAAGTAAAGTATGTACCTGAAAAAGGACAATCAGGTTGGGGGAGTAGGGTGGATGGGTAAAAAGAATAGAACCACACCAAAAAATAAGCTGTGAGTGAGTAAGATTGGGGACAGATAGTGAAATGCATATATTGGTGAGAAAGGAATGAGCATGGTGAGAAAACAAGTAGGAAGTGAAAGAGCAAAAAAGCAAAGAAATGAAGGATGCAAAACCCCAGAAAACCCCCGCTGCATTAAGGAAAGGGAAAAAAACCACAAAAATGTATTTTCGATACTACTTTTCTATATGGTCTGTTGTTAATGTTGCCAGAATGAATGTTAAACAGTTTAAATGGAATGGTGTCTGAGATGAATTCTCTTCAGCTGTACGTCTCCTAGGCAAATGTGTGAGAACTGCTGATCTGTTCGTCTTGTTCAGATCACATGAATGTGAGCACAGCAGAGATTTGACTTGGTGTCCCTGTCTACAAATACAGAGGGGAAAAAAATGGAAAGAGAAAGCCTCCCCTGGGAAGAAGGGGAGTGATCCCATTATAAATGAGAGTCATACAACATCCCTTCTGGAGGCGTGTTGAAATTTCCCATGGGAGGAAGAAGAATAAACAAAGGTCGGTATTACTAATAAAAGAAAAATAGTTGGCAACCAAGGAAACAATAATTATTTGATTGCAGTGTCCTGAAAAGCTAGCAACAGAAACAATACCAGTTAAAAGCAACAGGCCAAACATATCTCACTTGCAACCCTACCTGTCATTACACCAAGGATGTGTTTGCCTTACTGCTCTGAGAGCAGTGCCTTGCCAGCAAAATAAATACGGACTTTTTGCCTTTGCTGCTTTACTCTTCTTATGACCACAGTGTTCCTGAGGGTTTATTGTGTTTAACTTCACAACACTATTGTGGAGCAAGCAAGGAGTTGCTATTATCTCTGCTTCACAAATGAGGAGCAGAGCCTGCAGGAGAGCTGTGCTTACAGCTGCGCAGCTTATGGTAGGCAAGGGAGTTTCCAAATCACAGGCCAGTAACTTTCTTTGCTCGCTTTCTGCGGTGCCAGAAACACTAATGGAATTTTAATACTGGGAAGGCATGTATAATCTTTTTCTTGAACAGTGAAGTTTACCTACAAGAAAATAAATGAGAAAAGCTTGCTATTGCAAAAAAAACATATCCCCAAATCATGACTTCAGCAATTTCAAGAAAGGGTCCATGTAATCTTGAAAAAATACATTAATAATGAAATATTTATGTTTGTACGGCAGCAGGACCATGTTTAAAACCTATGCAGTTTCATTTTAAGTTCAAATTGGCAAAGCCTGTTAAGGCCAAATTGCAACAGGCATGATTATTTCTTAATGGAGAAGTATGTGGTGAGCTAGACGGAAGCCGTGCAGTGCTCTGCTCATGTTTCCAGTCTGCCTGATGATGCAATCACAGTCCTAACCGCACTTCCTCAGAGACAGCCTCACCGAATGGCACCATCTAGTTTAGCTTTGTCACAGTGCAAACAGTTGTTCTGCCTTCCCAGTGATCTTATCTTTACTGGCAGTCTATAGCTGAGTTGTGGGATGGTTTGTTTATAGTCACTGGGGGTTACATAGAAAGCGCTGTGCTTTGGCAAGTATCACTTTCTCAAGCCTGAGTACAGGCTGGAGGTGACTGAGAGGCAGTACTGAGGTAGGAGTCCAAGCTAATGCTGTTGGGAAGGGTTGGATTGGCTAACATAGGCTCAGTCCTCTTCTGGCTAGAGAATGGAAGGGCGTTGGATGTTCCCAACACACCAATTACTGCCCTTCTGGAAGGGCTGTAGCACGCTGCTTTTCATCCGCAGGTAGACAAAACCATTTGGCCAGATCTTATTTCCTGATTATTTTTTTTTTGTTTCAGTGATGTCCATTTCTGACATTGTTAACATTAGCTATTTAACATTAATTACCTTAGGACAGATCTTCAAGAACTTCAGAGTCTTCTCCTTTGCTTTTTTTACCACATCTTTGAGTTTTTTTCTTGTCTCCTTTGCATCTATATTGGGCATCGCTACCCCCCCCAAAATGAGATCAGTCTTTCAGAATTCTTACTTCCTGTTGGACTAGTTACCTTGGGTAACAGAAGAGAAAGAAGAACAGCACTTTGAATTCTTGAGCTTTTTCATTACAATAACATTATAAAGCTGAATAGCGGTTACAAGCAGAATCATCATTTAGAACTTAGTTGCAGCATAGAAGCAAAAAACAAACCATGAAAATTAGTGTTTCTAATTTTTTTTATTATGCCTGTAGCTTTTTAGGTATTTTAGTACTGTTTTCCTTACTGATAGAAAGCCAAACCTGAAACTAAGTTGATAGCTGAAGACTGATAGTGGTCATTGTGCAGGGACTCTTTCATATGGATGTGTATGAAACTGCTTGTGTTTCATTCTGTTGTTTTAATTTATGACAGAAATTTATACTACAAATGAAGGTAACTGTTCTTATTTGTGACGTAGCTCTGCAAAGCTAGATAGCAGCAGTATTTTCCAAAGATCTTGTAAATTTATCTTTCATTAGACATTTATATGCAGCTATTTAAAAATGTCAGCCTCCTGAATTAATATGAAAGCAATCAGTTCAAATATGCTGTTTTAAACAGTGATCTGAGAAACAGCATGTAGAAGTGAGAATTCCTGAAATATTTTGTTTCCTTTTTCAGAGACTGCCTTGCTTGTAAGAAAAAAAACAGCTACATTTTTGTTTCCTCTTTTGGTTTCCCTCTGTGGAAAATGGTGAGAATGATGCTTCTCAGTCTCTTTACAATTCTTTGAGATATGTGGAAGAAAAATGCAAGCAAATAATTCAAATATTTTATAATAGTGCTGCACGTAGTTTATTTTCCTTTATCCATAAAGTATGCTTGACAATCTATTTTCTTCTTGCCTGTTTCAAGATGGGACAAAGAGTTTTCCCTATTACTAGGTATTTTGGTTAACACTTTTGAATTGAAAAGACCATTTTAAGAGCTCCGGATAGACTTACGGAGGTTGGCAAAAGGATTTGCACTCATGCTCATGGATGTTGGATGGTGGTCTGACTGTGCGCATTAAATATGAATGCCAACATGATTATATAAATATTACATTAGCATGCCCTTCTAAAAACAGTCTGCAAGACACCCTTGGATTGCCCTACTCTAGAATTCATAAGCAAGTACGACTAAAATAGGAATAGCCTAAATAAGTATGTATTTACGTGTGCGCAGGGCTCTGACGTGAGTACTTTGTACACGAGGAGATGCTTCAACAGTCGGTTAATGGTTTAGGTGCCAGTAGATGGCACTCGAGAGCACACTCCCCCAGTTCTACAGGTCCAGGTTCGTAGCATCAATAACCACGGTGTGGTTGGCGACTGATTCCTGGCTGAAGTTCTTTGCGAAAGTTAAGCCTAGTTTAAGCCCGCTGCTAAAACGGGGCCTAGGGAACTTGTATTTGAGAACTGTTACCATGTGAATTGTGCAGGTTTTTTTCTACTGAAGTTCACCAGCTTCATTCCAGTTCTCAACACTTGTTTTGCTTGTGCAATTTTTTCAAAGCATAGACGATTTTAAATGAATGTGACCATTTGAATATATAAAAGGCTGCAGTGAGAAGAATCAGAATGATACAATTAGAGGAACCTTGCTTCCCATTCTGAACAAAAGCAGTGTCGACAAAAATCTACTGGAGCAGGTCAACCTTTGTTGAGCAACATTCCATTTCCTGTTTTATGGGCACTACGCTAAACACAGTCCCTTGCCTTTGATGGAAATAAATGGACTGTTTGTCAGTCCCAGTAGAAACAGAATTCTTGAATGAGCCTAAAGTTCCCTTTTATAAGAAAGCAAGTAAGTAAGAAAAGTCCTCGGTGACTAGTCTGATGCCTATTATTACTGGTTTATCAAAGCCTCCATCCATTCCATGCAGATAATGGACTCAGTCTGTCCTTTAACATAATTATTAGTCTAGACTGGAGACATGTCAGGTTAATATTTCCACAGAGAAGGGTTTTCCCCTTTAAAACCAGATGGTAGCTTGAATCATGGGACTAAATCTGGAAAGTGCTCCTAAAAAGACCATGATTTGGTCCCATTGGCAAAGATTACTATACTGGGAACCACTCCCAGAAAAGGAAAAAAACATGAATCAGAAATAAGCTTGTTGATTCCCTGTGGAAAGGATCTGTGAAAAAGTCTGAAGAACAGCATAGGCTAAAGGTATTTTACAGTAACTGTGAGTTGCATTTCATATTTGGCCTTGACCTACTGCTGCACAGAAATTACTGTACCCAAATATCTAATTCATCTCTGGTAGTGTCAGACAGTACTTTTTGCTAAACTGTAATGAAAACCATGTATGATTTGATTAGATTGCTATTTCTCCAGCTTGTATCAGATAGATAATGTGAAACAAATGCCTTCAATTTGCCCTGAAAAAAGAAAATTAACTTTGCAATGTTATTTTGGCCATGATGACCTCCTCAAAGGATGGTCTTTCAACATAAAAAAAGTAAAAAGTGTAATTCATGCCTAATTAACACTTCTTATAATACATCTTCACTCATGACTTACAATAATTCCTGCTTCAAAGCTATTCTGGGAAGTCAGGAAATTTGCAAGATAGGGATTTCTGCACTTATATCTGTACTGAACTGAAAAGCTGGGAAAGGTGGTTGTTCGTTTTTGGTTACGGAAGCAGAGTTTATCAAAGAAAGCTTCAGATTATTACACAGTATCTGTAAGCATATATTTGTCTAGATAGCACTGGTAAAGTAAAGAGTCGGTCAGCATTTCTATTATGAACTTTAATTTTCTGTGTTTTGTAATAGTAACAGTCCCTAAAATTTCTTTCCAAGTGGAAACTTGGCATGTAAATTCTCAGTCCAATTATTTTGGTATAAATTTTGAGACAAATCAGTTTATCCATTTTTAAGTTTTATGGGAGATCATAATTTTTTTTTTTTTATGGCTTCAGATGCTTTATTGCATTCCTGTAACTGCAGGAATTCATTAAAAAGTGTTCTTTATTAAAAATAAAGTTTTCAATACAGACTATTAGCCTGTGATTCTTGGTGGTTTTTTTTTTTAATTATTAATCAGAAAGTAGCTACTGTGCACCTTGTCTTATTTAGCATATTATTTCACAGAAACACATTGGCTTATTATGGACTGCTTGGCACTCTCAGTGATCTGTAAATAAAGGACTATAGTAAGTGTTAAGTGTGTGAGAATAAGTCTTCAATTAGGCCTATGCTAGGAAATGCCTTTGCAGATAGGTTAAGCTCAGATAATGCATTGCGGTGTTACCTTAGACCTTTTTCCAAGGTAAAATCCAGGAGAGAGATATATATTTTTTCTTTTTCCCTCTTGATTTTCCTAGCTGGCATCCATTTTCAGTGCCCATCAAAATTAAACTTACCTAGTCAAGCTAAGTTAGAGTATTAACCCACACCTTCACAAGGGGAAAAAATTGAGGTTAGCTTATGTGTCGACCAACTCACAATTAGTCTTGAATCACTTTCTTAATCTAGATAAACTCTTTCTTGTAATAGAATAGAATAGAAATTGCTTTAATATCTAAATTTCTTGAAAACTCTATTTCAAGAGGAATAGAGTATGTTTTTAGGGGTGCTTTCTATCACTCAGCACTGGTGCAAGATTAGATCCTCATGAGTAAAAAAATACCATAATTCTATGTGCTTGAGTATGCCAGCTTTATACTTGCTGGTAGTTGGATATGAAATATTTTAAGACATTAACAAGGTAAAAAGATCTAAAAACTTTTATTCCATATAAAGCCTAGAAATCGACAAGTAAAATAGAGTATCATGCTATTTGCTGACCAGAGTTCTTTGTATGATAAAACCCCTCTTAAGCAATACCTCCACAGCATTAATGTTGGAGCGGAACCACCGGGAAGTTAACAATTCACAGAAATAAGCACTTTTCCCTTTATTGTCTGCACATTTGAATCCACGATTCTCTGAAAAGCATATTAACTTCCTTGATGAAGAAATAACTTCATCATGGGGTTAAAGCAATTTTTATTTATAGAAACAAAGTGTATTTGTAATGGTGGGTAGGTCTGTAGATACAACCGCATATTTAAAGTCTGTAGGGTTTTTTTTCCTGATGAGAGCGTTTTCTTTGCCCATCTGATCTCTGTGGTTCATTTTAATAATGAGTGACGATGGTAGCAGCAATGACAACGAAAATAATAATGGCACATAATAGAAATACAATGTCTTGCTTTACAAAAACTTTTGAAAGCAAGTGTATTCAGCGAATATATGCAGTCAGATACTCTGTTTTATAGTACATGTCTTTTAAATACACTCGAATCCTTGTGAAATCAGGAAACTTCAACGTAGGATGGGTCTCAGAAAGACAGGTATGATTGGCTGGGCACCTCTCTCCATAGCTGATGTGAATAGGCTCTGTAGGTACAAAGACCTATGAGAACAGCATTTTGAATGCCTCTACTGAGCAGATTCTTGCAGAGACCAAAGTTTGCCATCAGTACAAGGTGATTCTGCTCTGGTCTAACGTCGGGCAAACGCTTGTGGTAAGTTTAATCTTGAATCCAGCATTGCTACTTAAGATGCTGGATTTGACTGTTCCAAATGCATTATTGCTATTGTCATCATTTCAAAGAGTTCCAAATCAGGCCTCAGACTGAGGAATCCGGTACGCTTCCAGGGAAGATGTTGCAGGTGAATGTCTGATTCTCATTCTGCGCCTGTGGGCAACAATGTTTCCTCTTCCACTTCTCCAACCACCCTCTTTTTTCCTTGTATATGCAGGTAGGTTAGGCTGCCATAGTAGAAAATGAAGCCAACTGTCTTGGGTTTAGGAAAGGCAGAGGCTGTTTTCACTAGTTCAGACCTGTAGAATGTGTTTTGTGTGTCAGTAGAGGGGTACACCACTCATCCTAGAACACTAGAACTTTCTCCTTGATCTTTTATAAAGTTTAGTAAAATTTTCCTTCAAGTGAAATATTTGGTTTTGTAGTGTACATTGTCTCAGTAGCATCATTATGCCATCACGTAAGCCCTGAATGAACATCATTTAAGCAGGACCTCTTCTGGCTCTGTGATAGCTAACTGCATTCCCAAACCCTCCCTTGGCCATTGCAGCCTTACTGCAAATGAAAGAGTGAGGGAATCTTCACTGTGATTGACATCAAGAAGGGATCATCTCCCTGGGGCAGTGACTGCGGGTGACTCACTGTTATCCTTCCCTGCTGGGCTGCAAATATGTATAATAATAGAGCTCTGTGAGGGGAGAGGCTTTCTGGCAGCGTGTTACTTGTGTCACACCATGGGGGTTTCAGATTTTCTTGGGTAACCTTAGAGTAGTATCTCTGAACTGGCAAACCCTGGTGGAAACAGAATTATTCCAGTGAAGCGATTCCTTCATTTGGAAAAAAAAGTTAGAAGAATACAATGTGACTAAAGAAATTAAATATTTTGTATAATGATTTCCTTGAATAACAGTTGTAATGTGAAGCAGGTAACTTCTTGAAAATCTGTATTAAAGTCATACTGATTTCTTGTGAAGTCATGTAAGAACAGGAGCACATGAAACATCACAGAGTAGGCAAGTTCATTACACAGAACTTGGTTCTTGGCAGTCGTCTCAATTAAGGGGGTTTGTTGTTTCTGAGGATGCCATTTTAGAGATGTTTATTGCAATATGGCAACCTGCACGAGAAACGAAACCTTTCTGTGGCTTGGCTGCTGTAGCTACAGTTGGACTGCAGGTGGTAAAAAGGTGATGAAGCATTTTTCCTGTAACGATTTTGGTTTTGTAATAATACTAAATCATAGTAATTTCATAGCCCTGCTTTAGAATCAAAGATTAATTATCATTTTTGGTTTATTGTGATATATCCTAATGCATGTATCCTAAACAAGTAATGTATTATAATAGACCTAAAAATGTCCCTTAAAATTCAAATATTTCTGAACAATTTTTTGGAGCTTTTTGGTTTTGTTTGGTTTTGTTATTGTTTTTAATATTAGTTAATTGATGTGTAACATAGGAGATTTAACTGTTACTTTGTTCTTAGTTTAGAACTTGGAGTGGCAGAATTCTCATCTAACTTTAGGGGTCAATTCAGTCCCCTAAATAGCCGATGAGAAGAGACGGAGATCTGCTGAGGTCCTATCTTAGGAAATGTATAGTAGTGTAAATGGGAACCATTATCTCTGGCAGCTGCCTGTCTTTCTTTGGCCTGGGAGTGTGTGTGTATGTGTGTGTGTTGGTATCTACACAACTGCCTTGAGCAACATCTTCAGTTGAGGTTTGAATCCCTCTTCAAATGTACAGAAATCAGGAGACCAGTTTTAAAAGTGCAGATTTAAAAAAAAAAAAAAAAAGGCTGTTTTTTTTTGTTTGTTTGTTTTCTGGGGTTGATTTGTTTTGGTTTTTTTCCTGAATGCATAGAGTTTATTTTTTAAATGTTTCTTAGAAGCTTCATGGGATAGAAACTTTTCAAAATTAAATCTGAGGGGTGTAGTATCATCACAGACACTGGGAGCTAAATTTTTAAGAAAAAGGTATTAAATATCCCATGAATCATGAAAAAATTGTGAAGACTGTCTGTACTGGTAGGCAGAGACAGATTTTTGATTGACCTTGTAACTGTGACATGTTATTTTTGTCCTCATTGCTATCTTTCTTACTCATACTAGTAGTGTTCTCATTGCTAGTAGTAACGCATTATTGCAGACCTTATTAAGTTCAAGGGCAGCTGGACTTCTCTTTTTTTGTGACTGATTCTGCAAGAAAAGATCTCTTGTGAAAAAAAAAATAATAATGCCCTTTATGTGATAACGGTTTTGTTTGTTTCTTAGTTGATTGGGGAAATTTTTTTTCTTGGTCAAGCCTTGTGTCAAGCTTGGAAAGTATCTGTTTTGCAACCTTTAAAAGCTCAGTAGAGCTGTAATGTGGCAAGTTAAGAGTATTGAAGGTTTTTTGTCAGGCTTGCTGTATAAAAAATGTTGCTTCTTGTCCATTCACAACAGAATCTAAAGGGAATTAGGAAATAAATAAGTACATTAAATACATTTGCTGTATGGTATGCAAAACAGTTAAACCAACTAATATGCAGCTTGAAAGCCTGGCTGAAAAGGTTATTAAAACATCTCAAAAGTATTTTTGGACTTTAAAAGTATTGTAAGGAGATATTCAGTACTACTGCTGAGACATCATATCACTGTGTCTGAACTATATATTACACAATTAATTTATAATTTATGACATATCATTATTTTAAAGTGCACATCTTGGAAAACTTTAAAAACAAACCCAAAGAAATGCAGTAAAAGTTCACATCCAGTGTTGTCACCAGAGCTGAAGATCTGGTCTAGCTTAACTTCTACTCATAGGAAACGATGTGCAGGGAATAGAGCTTTATCTTGATGTCCGTACCAATACGGCTTTTTACGGTTTCCTTTACTCTTGTGGAAAGCTATGACACAAACTACCTGGCTGGGTCACTTTTGGCTCTCATTTTATGATCGGAACTGGCAGACAAAATGTCTAATGTCCTTGTTCTGGATCTATGCAACTTCAGCTGATGTCGAGTTTGTCATTGATTTCTTCCTGCAGTGGATGGTGCGTATGGGAGCCACAACTGTCCAGATCAGGAATGCCATGCTGCGCGATTTCACTTGAGTTGTACCTTGAGGAAGCCACCAAAGTTAGAACAGATGTGGGACTGCTCTGAGGGATTTTCCTCGCAATTTCCTATCTCCAGAGGAAAGGCTTTGTAAGAAAATTTTCACACAGGACCTATAATAAATCTTGTCCTGTAGATTTTACGAGGGCAAAGGGCAATCCAAGTCCAAATGTGGTATATCTCTGCCATTTTTTTCCCCCAAATAACCCTGATGATTGATGATTTGAATTATGAAAAGAGAGTTGGCAAGCAAAATAAAGTCAAACAACGTCATGGTTCTGTAAAAACATTTTTTAAAAAAGGGCCAAATTACTTTTCTTTGTATAGTCTTCCTGTCCTTACTCAGAAGAAAACATGGCTCTCACCAAGAAATATTTAGTAATTGGGAGGGAATATAAGACCGGAAGGCCCTTTTGTTATCCTTTTTTACAGTACTTTATGGAAAGTGTGAAGGGCTCGTTTGGTAGTGGTTGTGCTACGCTAATTTTTGTTTATATCTGGAGATGGAGGCAATACTGCTTATTTCTTTAATACTGCTATGGTTGTCTTTCTTGCTGTGCTAACCTTTATATCTTTATTCCCTTATGGCACTGTATGTGGAACATGAAATTCATGACTTAAGATGCTTCCATATCCTCTTTTTGCCATTGCACTCAGAAACAAGTAAAATTAATGGTTTTTACCCTTTCATATTTAATTTTCTTGTAGATTTACATTGGCAGAATTTTGCAGCGGGTTTCTTTACTTCCAGGGTTGAAATTTGCTGTTCCCCTGAATTAAAATGAAATTGTTTTTCTTCATCTGTTTGCAGAAAACAAGTAAAGAGGGGGATGCTAAATATGAACATAGACAATTTCCACTCTTATTTATTAACCTTAAGACATGAGTGCATGGCCTGCTTTACATAGTAATGGAGTTAATTAAGGATTTGGCTATTAAATGTAAATAATTTCTTCCCATTAGGTGTCTGTAATTTCCTTTCATTTGTACAGTCTCTGCAGCATTGTAAACAAGTGAAAAGGAAGGGAAAAAAAGAGCTTTTGAAATAATATCCTACTTTTGTAGACCATAATTCTTCTCAAAGAATTTTAAAAATAAACACATTTTCAGCTGCAAGGAGTGTGCATCAGAGCTGAAGAGCTACATAAATATAGTTTTAAACCACCTTTCCACTCTTATTGAGTAGAAATAATGAAATTGTTCTGTGCAAGCCAGTTCCTTAGGAGAAGGCTGCAGAATAAGGAGCTGCACGACCCCAGCCCCTGCACTGCTGTGGTGCAATAGACTGGCAGCGTCAGAAGCATTTCGCACCACCACAAATCTTGTGCAGCAAGGACCTGCTCAGGAGCCACTAGGTCATATTTAGGGCACCTTTACCGCTGCCTTTTTCTGGGAAGATGTTCGGTCTCAACCATTTGGAGCACTGTGGTTGCTTCATTAGTGACAGCTGTGTAGCTGCTTGGTCAGCAGCGTGCATCAATGTCCGATGGAAGTGAAGAATGCCGTTTCCAGCTGAAGCTGGGAAATGTCAATCCTCTGGCCATGGTGGTGTGGAAGCTGCCCTGCCACTGGACCCTGGGGATAGCAGTACAGTGGAGGCCAGCACTGCTTTTTATTTTCTGTTTGATAAGGATGCTATGGAAGAGTCACCAGTGCTCAGGAAATCAGTCTGAAAACAAGGAGTAGTCTTACCATGGGACAGTCTGGTGGGCCGCACCATTCTGAATCAGAAAGATGAGTGCTACTAACGCCTTGCCTTTCCTGCGGCACAGAAATTAAATAAAATGTATGTATTTATTTGCTTCTGTGCTGTGCTTATGTCCAATAATATGTGCTATTGTCCAAGTCGTAGCATAGCCTGGTGCTACCTGATGTATGATATTTAAGAAAAGCCTACTTTGAGTTGCTATCTGTATATTTCTCTTAAGTAGAAGCTCTTTTTGATTTTTTTTTTTCCTCCAGTAGTATATTTTCACTGTGCATTTCAAACAGCGGTGAACAATAGCTCTGATTACTCCACACAGGCTGTGTCCCTTCAGAATGTATTATCTCAACAGGGACCCAGAGTGAAAAGAAAGCTATTTCCTTGCTTTCTAGCAATAAGTCAATGGACTCTTAAGAGGACAAGCTTTGCCACAGATGCAATTCTTAGGCTATGAGCAAGCAGAAGATAAAAGAGATCAAAAGCTTCAAATTCTGGTGAGGGGGGAACAAACTGCTGTTAGCGAGGGGCCAAAAGCTATAGCAACACAACTATTCTCTAAGAAGGGAAAACTTAAAAGGAACTTTTAAAATGTATATCAAACAAAATCTAGTGTATGTTTTCCGTGGACAAAGGAGCATATGCAGGCTCACCACTTTCTATCTCTCAGTGAAAGGTAAACAAAAATCTTGTTTGATTGGTCTCTTTTGTATTCGCCTAGTTACACAGAGGACAGTGGGGGAAGGAGCAGCTTAGAAGCTGGAAGGACTGTGCTCAGCAAAACTGTTTTTATTGTTCAGGGAGCTGAGTTTTAACTGCTGGGTTGAATTAGTATATAAAATATAGCTTTGCAACAACTTATGTTTTATTAGAGAATTATATTTCATTTGATCACAGTTCTCTTTTTAAGGATTCACAACTTCAGCTGACCTAAACAGCAACTGAAGCTGAGGGAGACCACTAAATTATCCCTGGTACTAAAGCAGCATTCAAGCTGTCATTTGAAGTATCTCATATTTCTTTCTTGCTGTACATAAAAGCATTTACTGCAGAGGACTTTGAGGTTTGTTACATTAACAAACACATTAAGTTCTGAAGATGAAATCTATCTTCCTAAGAACGTAAAAGTAATTATGTAATTCATTTACATTTAGATATGCAATCATATATAATTTGTGAGTCCTTATAGGCTTCTGTGCCGTTTGTACAAAAGCAGGTTGTGGTTACATACACCCAGGAGGTGCAGTTCTCATCAGTGGAATATATGCTGGAATTCAGAGATACCACTTCTCACACTGTTCTTATAGGCAGCATTAGGAATAAAATCTTTTAGCGCAACAATGACGCAGAAGACTTATACGGTTGCAACATTTTGTTCTCCCAAATTTTAGTTACAGTCTTGTTTTCTCTGGGAGCAGTGTTGCCAGGTCATTTTCCATTCTGTATGAGGAAACGATGGAAATTACTGCGCCTCTGAGGTCCTAAATTTGGAGGGAAAATTCTTTTCAATTAATTGCCTTTTCCCATTGAGGGAAAGTGCTTCCCAGTTAATTGTAGAGTTTAGGCAATGGTAGTTGATTGTGGAGAGAGATTCAATTTTCAAGATAGATATATGGGAATGTTACCAGATGTTTCACAAGAACTTCTGCACGTTGTACACAGAGTGTGAGAGATCGTGAGCTGTAAAATATTGATTAGGACTCTAAACCCATTATACTTGTTTTTTTCCCCTCTCCATTTGAACTGAATTAGGGGATGCTGTAATTTTTGCACCCTTTTCCTCTTCCTAACATAAAATATTTTATAGCTATGTACTTCTGAAACACTCATAAAACCTAGGCACGTACAGATACACACATCGAGAGTCTGAATAGAATTTAGTAAATCCATGCAAGATTATTTTTTTCTCCCTCACATATACATGTGTTCATCTAACCCAGATTGCAGTATTATTTGAGACTGAGTATCTCTTTCACAGATCACTATATATTTTGTTGATTAGAGGTTCAGCATTAATAGAATGATGGAATGAGAATGACAAATCTCTAAATAGTGTTTTGGTTTGTTTTGTTTTTCTTCACTCCACTCAAATGGCACTGGACAAATTAGACTGCCGCTTGAGGTCCTTTTTTGTTACTTCAGATTTGGCATACTTCACTTTGTACTACCATAATCCCAAACTGTTCCTTAAGCCTTCATAAACATAGCCAGACCTTTTATAAATCCTTGACAAAGACTCTCATATCATTGACAGGGAAAGTGATCTTTTCCTCCTGTTCTGATATCTGTATGCCTTCTACAGTGGTAATCCCTTAATTTAATAAAGATAAAAATGCAATAGCTTGGTTAAGTAATACAGAACACATAACAACATTCCTAGTTTATCCTTCTGTTTGGCTTTATTGATCTAATTACAGATTAATTATCCACATGGGTGCACTGGTCTTCTATACACTATGTAGATCCATTTAAATCTGCATTCCTCTAAAATCTCTGCAGAAAAAAGTTGCTTATGAGTCAAATGTCTCTCTGGCATTCATGGTCCAGAAATTCTTAAATTCATTAATTACCTTGGCTGAACATCCTGTGTGGAGCAATTTCATTAGGTGATCAGCAAACAGCCCTTTATTAATCCCGCGTTAGTCAAATGAACTAACTTGGGAATCGGAGTCTTAGACTTTCCAACCCATATCTTAGGCTTCACAGTGTACATTACGCGGGACTGAGATGTTGGACCTGCAGTAGCCTTTACGAGGTTTCATATTACTTCAACATCATCTGGATAAATACAGACTGTGAAGCCTTCTGTACCTAGCAGTACAGGAGAAGGTCTGCTTTATTTTAATTTGCCTAAGATTTGTTTCAATCTCCTTTGTATTTTGGGCTCTCCCCATCCATTAATAATGAACAATTTGGTCACAACCCTACATTTCTCTATATCATGTCCTTTTCAAGTGTCTCACAAAAAGATCTTAATAATATCATTATGAGGCTTAATTTTTCTTTTAATTTTAGTCCATTTTCTTTTGCTTTAATAAGAAGAATGTGTCCTGTGGCTTTAATCAGGATTTAAGATGTTTTTATGTAGTACACAACATTCATCAGCCCTTTCTTTTGAGACTCTTCAGTACCTACTAACTTCCTACCTACTTTCAATACCTAGTTGCCCATTGTCAAATTGCCTTCAACTCAGTTTTTCCTCCTCATGTCATTTTGAGTCAAATTTGGCTAGGACAAAAAGCTACTGTATTAAAATTGTCATTTTGAAATAATGTTTGCCTTATTAATTTTTCATTCTTTTTGATGACAAAAAGAATTTACTTAAATTCTGACATACTTTTCTCAACTTTTTTGCCTCCATTTTGCTTTTGCAAGTGGTCACCGGAGTAAGTTATCCTCTGAGTAGCACTACATGTGGTTTTGGGGTATGGTACTGGAGATGATTAGTTGGAGCAGCACAAAACAGAACCAGGGACTGAAATAACAGTTAAGCAACATAGGTGATCAGGTCTAATGCCTGGGCTCCCTCCCTAGCTCTCCTTTATTTAGCACTATATGTTTACAAGTATGATGGATGTCTTTCTAGAAGATCTCTTACAGTTGAAGCAGAAGTTATGAATTTGCTGAAAAGATAGCTGTTAAGAAACTTTATAATAATTTATGCATGAAATCAGTCTAAATAAATGCTTCCTAGCTTTAATATGTGTGAGCATATGTGTAATGACTGAGTTGTCAGCAAAGCATTCTCAATAACAAGGACACTTTATATTTCTCTCTAAAAGATTATGATTCCTATATTTCACTGTTTTTTTTGACAACTTGGAGTAAAAAACTGTTCTGCCCTCTTCCATATAGCTATTGCATTAGTATTTTTGACTATGGGGTTATAGAATTGCATATGATTATCCTCAGTTTCTGTACACTTTCCTGCTGGGCTGTACTACCTCCTAGATGCATTCAGTTTTAACTGTTGTGGGGATACAGACTGCAGCTAAAGAAACAGGGATATTTGTCCTCTGTTTCCTCCAGTAGTTCAGTATTGCAGATGTTCTTCCTTTTCACGCTTTTTGTTCAAGTCTCCAATTCACTACTGTTTTCATCAGCTGTGTAGTTTGTTAGCCTATTCTATGTCTTATCTTTAATGTCCAAAGGCATTGTTTAACTTTTAGTACAGTTCCTGGGTTGTTACAATGCTACTGTTTGTATTTTCGAGGCTAGAGAGTTTCATATCTGTGGCTTAAATCATGTAATGACTTACACGTGCCTTTTATACAGTGGAAATTCTTGCAATTTTAGTGGGAACAGTCACAGGGTATTAATTTTATGGAGTGACAATATGTTGGTAAAAGTTTACCAATAAGCAGCATTTTTGATAATAAGACAATATATTTCTGGAGAGTTGTAGCTTCAAATACTAGAGGCACTTCTATCCTACTGTGTTGTTGTGGTTTTTTCCTTTATCTGCAGTTGTATACTTTCAATCCAATATACAAGTACTCCTCTGAGTGGCTATTGTTTTTGAAACACTGCAATGACCCTCTGATGAGATAGATGGATAGTAAGCCTAACCAGATGGAGAACACCACAGTTGTGCCACTGACTTCCAGGAGGGCCAGGACTGAGCCCCTGAACTTTAGTGGCTCAATGAAATGCTGCTGCATGCCTCTGCCCTTTGCCATTTATCAACTGCACATTCTCTAAAGTACTTACTGTCTTGTGCTGTGAAATATGTCAGTACCCGGGGTGTGGGTAAGTGGCCGATGTAGCTGTTGCCAAGAAAGCTGGAAGTCCCAATCCTTTCTCCTTAATCTTTTGTACCCCTGTGCCAATTTCTAGCCATATGGTTCCACCCCTTCCCTTGTGGCAGCTTTTGCAGTAAGACAATTCATCTTACTAGTCTGGCAGGAAACTAGTCAGGTTTTCTTCTGCTGTATTTTTCTGCCAGATTAGTAAAATGCATTGACTTGCCAAGGGATCTGATGACAGCTTATTTTCCATACTGACAACTGTCTGAGAAAAGAGCTCTGCAGACAAACTGTATACCATCTCTGAAGCAAGTTTTCCCACAGCCCAACTTCTCCCCAACAGCCCATGAGCTCAATTTTGGGGAACACATGCTGGGTGTAAGTAGAGGCAAAACACTGGTCTGCAAGATCCTTGGTTGGAGAGTGCTATTTTCCCACTGGAATTTCCCTTGTGGAGTGAAATCACTTACTTAGGGCAGTTAGATAATTAGAAAGAGAGGTCTCAGTCTTGATTTGAAGGTCAGCTCCGAGGGACACCTGTCGTGTCTTTCTTTAGTGCAGTTCTGTGCTGCTTAGAGCCAAAGACTGTAGGTGCTACAACACTATTCATTAATTTAGAGAATATCTTTGCAGGGTCTTTACAGAAGAGGCTTTTTGTGATGTTGCCCATCTTTCCTGGAAGAAACTGAGGCCTAATTTTAGAGTAGACATTGCTTGGAGGAAGAAAGAGTCCTGTCTACTGCTACTGAATGATCTCCAGATGGCTAAGGACATTGAGGATGTAGTTTGGGGGCTGGCAGCGAATGCCTGTTCTTCAGTGGTACCAAGAATAAGGACAACATTTGCTCCAGAAAAAAAAAAACAACAAACCAATAGGATTTTTAATTTTTTTTTTTTAAAGAATAACATATTTCATTTTATATTTGTCTTCTAATAGACACTCCCAGAGAACTGTGATTTTCTCTCATGAACTCAATTTTCTGTCCTTAACATATATATACGTGTGGTCTTATCCCTTATTCCCTCCAAAGAGCTCTGTTTCTGCATGCTGCTGCGATCTATTCGTATTGATCGTGTGGAGGGTCCTGCCAGGTACGGGGCATCTGTGTCCTTAGGCATGTGCATGAAAAATAATGGAGAAGGTACACTACATAGGACCATTCTCTTTGAGAGGTGTTTACGCAAGCTGAATTTGCTAGTGGGAGAAGACTGAGCCTGTAGGGTGTCTCCTTGCTGCCCTATCCTGTCTTGGCACATGAACAAATATGCCTTATGAATAAGGAGTCCAGACCATGGCCTAAGTTTCCTCCTTTTGTTGAGAAGTGCTGGCAGTTACCGATACAAGTCAGACAGGGGATTGCGTGTAGGTCACGGGCATGCCAGGTTTCTGGCAGACAGACGGTGGCATGGGGATGGGACCAGCCTAGGAAAATCTTGCTGGGTGAGAACTAGCGGGTAAGTATTGTCCCTCACCCAGGTACGCTCTGGTGATCTGAAGACACTCCAAGAGCCTGAAGTGGAAATAGTCTACTCCGTTGTAGTGCCATAACTGAGACCCTTCTCAGGGATAAATGTATCATGGAAATGGCCAAAGAGAATCAAAAGCATATTCCCAAAAGCTGAAATTTTCCAGCTTTGAAGGAAAGTGTTTCTTAGAAACTTTGACATGAGACATCTTGTAACACTCCACAGTGTGGACTGAGTGAAGGCTGTCCAGTGGGGAAGTTTCAGGCAACCACATTCCAGAGTTTCAGAATATTTCACCTGGCTGGTCACCAAACTGGCAGCCCAAATTTGATTCCTGGCAAATGACTCTTTTAACAGAAACACTTATTTTGCCTTTTGTGAGACTTTCCTAAATACTGAAAGTAGTATTCTGGTTTCCCAATCTTTGTGGAATCAAACCCCTTTAGAATAAAACTAAAAGAGATTTCATTTGAAGATAGTGTCATGAGTACCTTGAAACTTCAGATGAACACCTTGTCTCATGTCTTAGTTGTAGTCCAAAAAGATCGCCATTTCACATCAGAGTGAGACCGTTTTTCTAATTTCAGGTGACATCAGTTTTTGGAACAGAGCTAATTTATCCAGAAAAAAAAATGAGTTATTGTTTCACAGCAATACAGCCTTTATATTTTCTTTTGTTAATTTATCAGCAAAGCTCCCATTGTTTTTTTACTGATGATAAATTACACTTTTTTATGGAGTGCCGAGTCATGGTAATTTCCTTGTTCCAATTTCATTAACTTCCTGGTAGTATTGTCTGGAGCAACCAGATGCTGATGTGTAATCCAACTGTTTCCCTAGTATGTGGGAAGCAGTAAACTTTTTGTTTATCTCGTAAACAGTTCTGGCTATATATCTTTGGCTGTTTCTTTCCCATGGCCAGATTAAGATTGGCATAAACTGTATTCTCATTGGCACCATGTAGTGCCTAGAAACAGGGACAAAAACATTCTAGACTTATGTCATTAGTCTGGTTCACAGAAGTTAAAAATGTCTTTGTTTTGTTTTTAAATCTGGCTGGGTTATGTTGGTTTTGCTTATAATCTATACATGAACAGTCTCAGAGAAGCAGGAACTTTACAGTTGATCATAAAATTAAATATATTTTTCTAGAACCTTACCTAAAATCTTCTGCAAAAGGGGAATATTAGCATTTAAAACTGATGGAAAAATATTGAATGAGGTAGAGCGGAAGGACATTTTCTTAATTCACGCAAAATATAGCAATTTCCAAGCCAAAAATAACAAGTTAATAATTCTAAGTGAGTGCTGTAAGAAAAAGTCATGCATTTTGCATCTCTTGCAAATATTTACTGTTAAAAAAGTGATTTTGCTAAGCATCAACCTGTATTTGGGTACATGTATGGATTTTGTATCAAATCTATACAGTACTATTTCAGATTAACACTTTTAGTTTTGAATATCTCTTTCAAAAAAAGTTTCATATGGATTTTTGGGCCAGTCTCGAAAGGGTTCGAAGTCTTGATTTGCTGTTTTTATTGGTGTAGCCAGTAATATCAGGGCCATAATCAATCACCTATGCATCACATTCGTAAATTGCTCGAATATTTTGGGATGAAATAGCTTTGTTTTCCTTAAGATTAGTTCAAAATACAGCATCATCTGACATTCTGTCTAAGCTATTCTGTCAAACCTGGATATTTTTAGCAACAGAAAATATGAGTAACTGTGAGCAGCTATTGCAATAAGATGTGTTTTCATTTTCTAAGTGTTGAAAGGGTTACATGAAAAGATGGCGGGGGGGGGGGGGAAGAAATGCATCGTTCCTGGTTTGGAATTTCTTTGCTTTATGTACTTGGAGACAGGTTTTATGAAAGACCATGCTGATAAAAGTTTGACATTGCCACTTTCATCAAGGTATCCTCACTTGAGCATTCTCGACCTGAGTTACAATTTGAAATATTTAATTTTTAATTTTTAGACTTTCTAATAATGATTTTTGGAAGTTAGATCAGAACAATTTGAATTTAAACTCCTGAGTTATATTTGCAGGACTGGTGTTATCTTACTCTGTGATTGTGGAGTGCCCCTTTGCTTTATTTTAACTGGCTCAGAAATAGGCACTCTAATCTTTGCTTATATGACCAGATTGAGATTGGCATTCAGGCTGATTTTTACAGACTGTGGCAGATTTATAGTGTTTCCTTTAGATGCAGCAAGATTGTGAAGTTGGCTGCAACTATATATAACTATGTATGCAATATAACCACTTACGGGTCTAGATTCGGTACTGAGGCATATATAAATTAGGCACTGAAGTTCTTCCATTTTGATGTCCAGATATGTGGTGGGCCAGAACTAGATACCTAGTATTCCCATACAATGTGCAGGGAGATCCAAGTGCCTTATGAAGATAACTGTGCTTATGCAGCAAGACTTCCATCACTGGCAACTAGGAAATGTAAGCAGGACCGAAGAGGGAGAATGGTCATCTGCATGAAAGGCCACCTCGGAGAATGTAAGTGGACTTTGGAGCTTGGGAGTTCTTCTTAATTAGTTGTTTAGACATAGCCTCTGAGAGTCTGCCTGGCTTTGCATAGGCCTTCCAGAACTGTGAATTAGAAAATAGTGAGTACAGTAATATATTTTGAAAACCTTTCTCCTCTATTATCTCTCTCTGGGCTGTAGGTAGGCACCTCCATCAACTCAGGATCTAGAGCTGAGAAGCCACTGCTAAGAGATATTGTCCACATATGACTTCTGGAAACAGCAGAAGATAATTTATACCATATTTTCTTAAATTTGTAGGTTTGCAATGACTTTTTATATTGTAGCCAGTACTATAAGATTCCTTGAAGACTCCCTGAAGTGGTGACTGAGCCGCAGAACTCCTTTGTCCCTCCCACCTGCTTTCACTTCCAGGATATAGACCCATCCTTCTTCGCTCTCTTTCTGATACTCTGAAATTCAGGATTTTTGATGCAAAATAGGCTGAGAAGCTTGAGTGTGCTCTTTCTTGCCCATATAAGTTTAATTGTCCTGACAGTTAGGTGGCAACTAAATGTGAAATTACTATTTTGTACGCAGGACTTTGCACTGGCCTATATTTTGCTTTAGATGACTGCATCCTTATTTGGACCTCACTCTTAGTTTTGTCTACAAAGTGCAGTAAATTGGCCTGCAGAAATACTGGAACTGGTTTCTCTGAAAGATAAGTTAGTCTGGCTGGAGTATCTCTATAACACAATTATATTAACTCTGCTAATTTGGATAGAGTATTTAGAGTTAGCTTTAGATGGAACTGAGCCATAAAGTGTAGAAGTATTCTGCTCTATCCAGAAATTTTGATATTGGAAGCAACTGCAGTTCTACTAGGGCAATTGCAAAACGGCTATTATTATGTAAGTTCAAAATTTATTGCTTGCAAAGCGGTTATTAGTTTGGTTCGTATACTGTCTGCCAGTACGGGCATAGCCAATGGAAGTTTTTACTATTGTTCTTGTTCCAACAATGAATAATAACCAAAGACATTGGATTTAAAGTTTTAATAATGTTTTGGGTTGAATTTTTCATTTAAAACATTTATTTATAGGTAAAAAATGCTTCTGTGTCTCATAAAAGTAGTAGTCATGAACACCAGAGTTACATGAACTGATGTTTTTATGCAGCTCCAACTATTTTAATCAATGTTATTTATAAACTTATTTGCAGTGCATTTTGTGAAAAATGTAAGGTATTGCTTAAAAGTAGCAGCAATAGGGATATTTTAATTCTGATAGCAAACATCTTACTGAAAGAAAAGTGCACTTTACTTGTATTAAAAATAATTACTACATTAGATGTAGATCTTCCAATTTTACTACTAGAAGGTAGACTTAGGAGACTCACATACTGTAATTTCTAATCTCTTGACATTTTCCCACAAATTTGATTAACATTGACTGAATCAGACCTTGTTCTTCTAATCAGATTAGTATTGCATATATTTTTAAATATATTCACTTCTCATCTTTTTTTTTTTTTTTTTTAAATAATACAATTGTGGTATGAAATAATAACTGAAAATAATAAATAATTACTTTATTAAAATCTTCATACCACTACTGCTTAACAGTCCAGTCCTGTAGGAATTGATTTTAAAATGCATAGTCTTCATTTAAAGGTGCTCCACAAAATGGAACCGATTAAAGCCAATGGAACTGCTAATCTGAGTGTTTTCGAAATGTTTGTATGTACAAAACCTCCTACCTGTAGGTAAATTGTCACACTGACTGTAAGAAATTATGGTTTCAACAAAAGAAACAAGTTCAATGTATGGAGTAAATGAGATATCTCCTAGTTATTGTAATTTCTCTTTTTCTCTGAATGCCATGATACTCTTGTACACATTGAACCATATACTTCTGTCTCATCTGATGTGGTGGTGAAGTTTAGCATCTCTTCCAACACTTGTGGTGAGCAGGGAGGTAAATAAGGTAGTTGGAGCCTGGTCTTTGTGAGGGAACAAAGAGCGTGAGGGAGCTGGAAGGGAAGGTGGAGGCAGTACCCCATTGAATGCACAAGTCTGCTGGAAGTTTTTAATGCGCACAATATAAAGGCAATTTGTTTTTCTTCTTCTGTTGACTGGTTATACCAGAATAGAATAAAAAAAAAAAGTTCACTGGAACTTCAAAAAAAAAAAAAGTTTTCTGCATAGAAAGCTGTTTTGCAAACAGAAGGGGATCAGATTAGAGGTCATAATAGAACTGAGGAAAGGAACTCAGAAAATGCCCCTTGCCAAAGAGTGGTATTGTTAATTGCCTCCCCCCACTGTAAGATTCTGGTATCTGAGGAAAGCTAGAAGAGCTACAAGTAGTGTTTTAATCTGTCTTCAAGCAGTGGGTGCCAGCAAGGATAGAAGACAGCCAGCAGTATGTTTTTTGTTTTTAGACTTTCTTTTCTGACACCAGCTGGCACTGAAGCACTTGATGTGTTTAACAGGCAGGAAGGATAGCTATGAAATGGTTTAAAATAAGTTTGAGGAGTACTGAAATCTGTGTAAAAACTAAACATATGAAAGATGTTTCTATATTTGATAGGAACTGTAGATGAAAAGCTGAGCATTTGTGACTGTTTAGAGGTTGAACATCCTCAATTTTGAGAGGCTGAATCCCTGGTGATAGGCCAGATTTAACTGCAATCTGGAGCAAAAATCTCTAGAAAATGTGCTGTTGAGATATCCAGAATTAACCCTTGGCAAAGCAAGCACAGTTATATTTCTCGTTGGTTTAGGGACATGGTTATGACTTATGGCTGTGCTTTGCTTGCTTTTGGTTAATCCTTGTTCACTGCCATTATACAAATATGAAGTTTATTAATTAAATTTGTGGGTAAGATTTATCCTTGCCTTGTTTTGATGTCTTCAAATGCTGTGGAGTGTCTGTGCAAATTCACACATGAAGAAGGACCATTTCGTTTAACAGGTTTTTTTGGGCTTGAATGCTTTGCTGTTACTCTGCACTGTCTAGCCTTTCCATTTTAGAAAATGAGTATGAGAAGGTATTTCTATAAATCTAAATAAAACTGTCTCAAGTGGATAGTCCATCTTGGATGTATTCTGGCCTGGCTTTTAGATTTCATCTGGTGTTGAGGTTATTTGTGTCTCTAACACAGTTACCTGCAAATTTTGACCCTTGTACATATGCTAGAGCTCTCAGCTGCTGATACGAGGGAAAATTCAATTTTTCCTTTGAGTGATTTTCATATGTACATTTGACTGCAAGCGTGCAGGAGACTTATAAGACTAAGCTTGGAGATATTTTGTTTGGCAGTAGCATATAGCATGCATACATATAAACTGAAGTTTACATTTGTGCCAAAATAAGACATGCCCATAGTTCATATCAGAGGTAGTTCCAGATTTCCAGCCAAACCAACAGATTCACATCATGTTTTTCTGAATATCTCATCATCAAGGGTAGAACTGTCTCTCCACTTTTTTGGACAAACCCCTGTTCTTTTAAATACAAACACAATAAATTTTAATGCAGTCTGACACCATAATAAAGAGAATCACATGTAAAACTTGTCAGATAGATGTGAAATGTGTAGAGATTTGGTGGTGGGCTGGACTGAGAAAGAACTCCAACAAATTTTGAGCAACATTTGCAGCTTAACTGAAAAGATTAATGTTTAACTGATTTTTTGTTTTGCAGTAGCTGGAAGCAGTATATGCAACATGCTAATTTTCTATAGGCAGTATGTATGAAAGAACATCAGCAGGTGCACAGATAAGTAACTTTGTACTGTATATAGAGGGATAGGTATTTGGTACTGATAGGTAATTCTGTATTGTCAACTCATCAGCAGGAGATTTGAAACATCATCCCACTTGTTATATTTCTCACAAAATTCAAAATAATAATTCACAAACTAGGGAAGAGCTGAACAATTTTATGATTCTGTAGAACAAACTATTAAAAAGTTAATATGGGCCACTAAGATAATCAGGTGTCAGAATTTACGAGCATTAGTTTTCAAAAGGAAAAAATAATGGGATGTAGTGATTACAAATGCATTTTTAAAGTGCTTATGTTGATACTTGATTGTTTTTTCTGATTCTTCTACTAAGTGTGACCTGATTTAAGTTCCAGAAAAGACATTCAGACAACAGGCATACTTAAGGAATAAGTTATTCCCCCTGCTACTTTCAGCTTTAAGTAATGGTAATATTTGGAACAATTAAGGGACTACCATAAGGTATGCCCATAGAGCTGTAGATATCGCTGATTTTATGGACTGGTAAGCACATATGGTAAAAACCTGGCTAAGAATATTCCTCATCCTTTGGACTATTGACTGGTGAATATCAGTGATCTAAAAATTAAATGATAAATAATGGAGGTGTTGGGTTTTTTAGGCATCCTTAACTAATGTAGGTTTTGAGGGCTTCTGGGTTTTTTTGTATTAAGCATTGAGTGTTTTTCTGGTGTTACTGAAGAATGGCTTGTGATGTGTGAGACAGGGGAAGACCTGATGTTTCATCCTTTCTGCTTTAATTTTTATTGCATGTTTATTTGCAGGGTTTTATGAGACTGCAGTCATATGAGTCCCTTTCGACGATATCACTATGGTGTCCTGTAAAAATCTCTAACTGGTTTAGGAAGAAGAATGTTGAAGAGAGAATATGTTTCAAGGGAGTTGAAACAATACATTTATTAATGGAGGGAAAGCAAGAGAATATGCTGGGCATAAAAACATGAAAATAGGAAACTTGGCAAATGGTATACGGCCTCCATATGAAGTTTTAAGTAATGGCATTTGGCATTATAGTTTTCAGAAGTTCTGATGAAACACTTACAAAAAGAGAAAATTATCACTTTGTGACAAGGAGAGAAATTTGGACTTTGAATTAACAGTGAAGTAAAGGAGGATAATAGGTGTGAATTGAAACTAATTGGTGTTTCAGATCATTGAGCTGCTTGAAAATAGCATGTGTGGTGAGAACTGTAGAAGTTAAGTCTCTCTTAAATGCCTAATTAAGCACAGTTCTGTCCTGCAAATGAAAGAAAAAATGTTATTATGTGACTTGCTGCTTTGTACTCAACTGACTGATTTAAATGGACAGTCAGTCAAAAGATTTAGCTTCTGTGTGGTAAAGGTCTCCTGATGAGGCTGATCTACTGGTCCAAGAAGGGGTGATGCCCTGAGGCATACAGCTATGGGCATAAAGATGGGCACAGGTATAATCAAAGTTGTTCAGAAAACATTGTGCAAATCTGAACGAGCAGGTGGCTGGCACAACTGACGAGCATTTTCAAGTGCGTGATTAATGTGGGTGCAGAAGTCCTGTGGCTGGGTGTCTAAATCGGCTCACGCTCTGTGGCCTGATTTAAGCATACACACATATGTGAGTTACGATATGACAGAGACATTAAAAATGAATTTTTCACTGCAGAAATATCCATTGCAAAGCATGGATGAACCTCCCTTCTACTCCCTTGAAAAAGGGCTGACAGTTGATTAAGCTTATGTAAAATAAGTTGGACAATTTGACATGTAAGATCCTTTGCTTTCCAACAAACTATTGAGTTCGCTGGCCGCAATCCAACAGAGAAAACAAAGTGTGCAGAATAAACACTGTCTCTAGCAGGTGGAGGTAATGCCTTATTATACACAAATGCTGTTTTGTGTTGTGTAACCTGGGGACAATTTAGCAGACAATTTTGTACTTAGAAAAATCATGGTTTATGCAGAAAAGGAGAACCACGGATAATGAATTGTCTACATCTGAAAATACCACACTAGATCTGAAACACATGTCCTACCACATTGTCTTATGATTTCAAAAGCAGAGGAAGGAAGAGAGATTATTAAATTTAATTTCGCTCCCTCATATCACTTTAAACCAGATGTTTAAAACCAAAAACTTATTCTTTCTTTCCAGTGTTTATTCTTAAATGTTTTAGTACCAATGTTTTGTCACTCAAGACCAAACATACAAACAGTGGCCCTTATTCACCAAGCAACTAAGAAAGAACTATTGTAATTTTGTGCATGCAAACCTCAGTTTAACTGTAAAAATAAAGTAAAATAAAATAGAATCAAATAAAATTAAATAAAATGCAAACAAAACAAAACTCCGCTGTGAGAAGCATGGTCTTTATGTGTGTACGTGTATGTGCGCAGGTGCGGCTGGTTGGCTCCGGGGGAAGCTTATCCCTGAGGCTTCCCTTCTCCAATAGTTTTTTACCCTCAATTCCACACAATCAAGTGCTGGTATTTTCAAGATAATATGGGTTAGCTGAGGTGTGAATTATACACTTAAGAAGCCGGGAATCATCTGATTTATTTTTTCAAGACCAAAGCATACAGTATTATTTCTTCCGCAGTTTAGGTGGCTGTGAGAAAAAGGGAAACTTATTAAAGTTTTCAGACTGTTGACATTTTCTGCAAATGAGTCAGTTGTTGTCCTCACATTCCTACAAAACCAGAAAGGCAAAATTATGTGAACAGTCAGGTAGTAGTATGGAATCCAACAAACTTGACTGGAGTACTACAGCCTACATCGCGGCATCACCAATAGATTACTGCAGTTCTGTGTTTCCAACTTTGAGATATAAAGGAAGAGGAAACAACTGGTTTCCTATGCAACATGTTTTGCTGACTTCATCCAATTTCATAATTATCAGCAATAGCACTTTTTCTTCCAAGTGATTTATAAATACTGACTAATTTGTTCTCACAGTTGCCACAACAATCTGGATTTTACTATCTCAGACTAAAAAATATCACTGAAGAGAAGGAAACAGAGTCAGTCAAATATTAATCAAAGGGTTCATTTCCTCTGTGAAGTCAGGCTCAAAATGGCATTAGATGTCATCTGGGCAGTCCTTATTTCCAGTGTAGCGCCTAGTCACTAGGCACTTGTTCACTTGCTCATTTTCTGTGAAGCTGGTTTCTCTGGAACCTTATTGCCAGAGGAGAGGAAATTAAAAGAAAAAAAAAGAGAAAAAAGAGAAAGAAAAAAGAAGCTTTCCATTGTTAGTGCAGCTGGTTTTTTAAGTTTACCTCATCTTCATTCACATCCTTTTCAGTTAATGTTTTGCTCTACGTATATTCAGGTGGAAATGTTTATAGAAAGGATCTTTTCTTAAAATTTATGTCTATCTTCTCAAGTGTGGAATGTGTAAGTGTTATCCAGAACTTTCCATTCGGGCAAGTACAAAATAGCTACTCTTTTGTTCTCTGTGGCATGACAGAAAAGAAAGATGAAGGGAATGAATGAGACGATGGAGCCATGTTCAGCTCACACAGCCCTTGATGCTCATCAGAAGATCCGGCAAAGGTGTCCAAGGTTATGTTTTCCTTCACAGCCAGAGACACCTGAGACGTACTTCTCGGAGACGGAGGTTTTCCCACTGCTCTCTCCTACCACGGCACGACTGTACCGTCACCCGCTCCAGTTACGGCTCGTTGTCACAGTTGAGCCTGCTGATTGGAGTGGGACTGCTCATGGAGAAGACACTCTTTGTAAGCACGGCTGGTAACAGAGGACATGAGACGTGGTAGCGTTCTTTCAGAAATCTTACTCATTGGTACCAGATCAGCCTAATCCTATTTGGATGGTAAAGTCTCATGGAAATGTAACACAACATATGATGATGACATTGAAAGTCTCAGAGTGCTTTTTGCTTGGACTGATGTTCTAAAACCCCATGGAGAAGTATTTTTTTGTGTATGTGGTGTGAGTTAACTCTGTGAGAAGAGTTTCAAACAAAAATAAGCCCTTGAAAGCTTTTTTCTTGGCAAATGTTTTCCAAAATGTGACATCTCCTGTGTGCATATCCATGTGAATGCATTGGGATGTTTAGCAATCCAATTTCCATTTTGCGTTAAAGCTCATTTAATAATCACAAGAGCTTTAATTTTTAAACATTTGCTTAAATTCAAATATTAAATATTAGTGAGATTTTAATCTGAAAAAAGTGTAAGAGCAGTTCTACTTTAATTTTACTCCAACCTTGTGTTCACCTTGCAATCCCTATCACACAGGGAAGCCTGAAACATTATTAGTAGCTATAATTTGTGACAAGCTTATCTCTGAAGAACATTTCATGAAGTCCAAAAATGTGACTTCCTATTGTCCACAGGACAAAGAGTTATACCCATTCACTGGGGCAAGAGATGGGGATGGCTATTAAATAACAATGTTTCAAGATTTTATAAAGCTACTGTAAAAGATTCAAAGCAGCTAAAATTTTTAATGTTTATGGAATTTGTTCAGGACTTTAAAATGGAAGGTGCCATTTAATCGATGGCATGCTAATACAAATTAGCAGTTTTCAGACCTTCTTCCTGAAAAATGAGATATTCTTTAATAATTGACTGAATTCTCCAGCACCCGCCACCTCTGAGACATTGTAGGTTATTGTCAAAAGATGACCGGAATACAGAGCCACTAAATATTTCATCTTAATGATAATGTATGCTGCAAAAGGTTTGAACTTTATATTGAGCTTTGAATTGACTTTTGATAAAAGACATACTGGATTCTCTCTCTTTTTTTTTTTTTTTCACATTAACTTTGTGCCAGGAGCAGGGGGTCAAAGCTAGCATTTAAATTCAGACTTTTCTCTATTTATTGCTAGTAAAATGGGAATATCAGGGGATTTATTTATTTTTATTGTAATATTTAAAAGTTGTCTGGATCAAGTTCAGCTAATTAGGTGTGTTTTTAAAGAGATGGATGGGATAAATGTCAAAAATGTTGCAAGTCAGTTATTATAATGAAGTATGTCCTATTCCACTGAAGTCAAAGGTAATTTTACCATCCCTAACACTTTGAAAGTTTTGTGCTGTACTCAGCCGTGCGCCCAGCTGTGTCCTATCCAGCTATGTGCATATATTAGTCAGAGAACAGGCATTAAATACCAGTGACATAAGAGCTAAATGTCTATCAATCATAGTCATATGGGCTGTAGTTCAAGACAGCTTAAAATGTGTTTCCTAATTTTCATGATTAACTACAACACAAACCCAGGTATTTCCTGGATGTCTAGAGTTGTTTCTTCTTTTCTTTATTTTTTAAAGTTATTTCAGAAAAAAAGGTTTTGAAGCTTAACACGGAGAGGTCTCACCAAGTTCTATTTCAACAGCATTTTACAGTCACAGTCCCATTGTCCAAAGTTGCTTCTGTATATGAAGCAGCAATTAATTTATGTGCATTTAAAAAAAACCAAAAACCCAAAAAAGTGAAGGTAATCTTTACGTCTGTAGGTATTTTTCCTGATATATTGTGTTTTTTCCCCATTGTATTTATTGTATGTTTTTCACTGTTGAATTTAAGTCTTACAAATACACAAAGTTCTATGCACGCTTTAATATTTTTTTTCAGTTTTTAAACTTTTAAAAAAAGGTCCTGATTAGTCTTGCAACGCAGCTATAATAACTTAACACTCACATAGTTCTCTCTTTTGGAAGAATTTCAGGGAAAATGACTATGGTCTCCACTGTTTATAAATATAGGTATTTGCTCTTAGACAGTATTTTAGGGGATTAGGCCTTGCATTTGCCCCAGATAAGATGGTTAATTATGACTGTTTTTAAAAATAGCTATCTTCAGGCATTTACCCTGTGATGGTTCATAACTTAGTAGAATGGAAGAATTATACAGTTTTGTTATGTTATTGCAAGGTCTAAGTGCCAGTAATGATTTTTCCCTCCTTGAACTCTCTGTTTGAAAACTACTTTTAAGACCGGTCCTGTTCAAAACAGAGAAATGAGTTCAGAGTTTGGGGGGGAAAAAAAAAAAAAGGCAATCCAACCATTTGTATGCTCCATGTCATACCTGCATCTTTTCAGAAACCAAAATATGCTTTACTGCTACTTCCGTCAGATGCCCACGTTGTTTTTGCACCAGCAAAACAGGAAAAGACGGTTCTAGTGCATTTTGTGCCTCAACTACAGAGCTGTGAGCCATGGTGCAGCCACTTATGCTCAAGCATCAATATGAGAACAAAATGCATTCAACAACTTATAGGCTCGAGCCTTGTGAAACAAATAAAATTTGGACTTTAATCCCACCTTCGTTACAGCTGATGTCAAAGTTTTTGCTGCCTGGAGTGGTACAGGATGGCACAGAAAGAGGAAGTTTGGGACTGAAGGATGATGCCAAGGTCTATGAGAGGTAAACAGGAAGTCTCAATCATGGAAGAAGAGGAGAAATGGGAAAAAAAAAAAAACAACCTCAGAAAGCACAAAATTTTGTTTGCCTTGCAATACTTAACTGAATGAAGCTTGGAAGCTACAAATTTACTTGATCAAGGCAAAAAAAAAAAAGAATGGAGAAGATGTCAAAACAGATAAGCTGCAGCAGATCAGTGGATGTGCAGCTGCTGCAATTAAGCTCTTTAAAGGGCATGTGTTAAGTTGTAAAAGTTTGGAGTCAGAAATGTTTATTTTGCACAGTTATTCATTATGCAGGGTGATGAACTCATATAGCACTATGCAAACAAGTGCATTTTCTGGGTTGGTCCCAAACATTGACATGAGTGCTGCGGGTGGTGAATTCCTTCATTGCCTGGGGTCTGTGGGAACAGGGAGAGAGGGTCCTGCCTGCCTGTTCTCTGAGCAGTGGAAACGGAGTATTTCTCGCTGTCACCAGCACAGTGACCGAGACTGAGTCCTTCTCCGCATACCTTAAGAGAAGACAGTTCTTAGCTCTCCTTTCTGTCTGTGCTATATGTTATACCCAACTGCAGAGCAAAGTATGATGCTGTAATAACATTCATCATAGTATATTATTTGGGTACACACATATTACATTCCAATTGCCTTAATAACTTTAATCAAGTCTGTAATTAATGCAAAGCACTAAAGAATGTATTTAAAGCATTAGTGTATGGGTTTTGTTCAAGTGTAAGCGGTAGAAAGGAGATTGAGGAGGAAGGCAGAATCAAGATTAAATTCAAAGCTTCGCTAAGTGAACAACTCCAGATCTTCCAAATATTCCTCAGATGTTTCATTATAACCGTTGACAGTAGTCCCATTGCTTTTCTCAGGGTCATTTGTAAATTTGAAAGTGCAGTAATGGAGCATAAAGTATCAGGATGAAAAACAGGAGAGGGGAAAAATAGTCACCCCTTCTTTCAGCCCTCTGGCAAATGCTGTTGGATATACTGAGCACAGCACGAAAGTCTCTCATGAGAACTTTGTGCGAGGAAATGCACCGTGTCTGTCACTAAAAGAAAAAAAGAAACATGTCATCGCTCCAAGTGGAATTGATTAAAACAATAAGGATTTCCTGGTGCCAACAGTTGAAACAACTGTGTGAAAAGTAGTGAAGAGGTATTACCGTATTGTTGCAGCTTTCTCAGGGAAATTTCCAAATAAACCGAAGGATTCCTGTCAATATTTGTACAAGGAAACATGCTGCTGCCTGATTCCGAGGCACTTCACACACATGCGCACGCCCACACGCCCCCCTGCATGCAAAATTCTCGAGAAACTTTATTACAGCCACAGACACAAAAAAAGGACACACTCAGAGTTTGGTGCACTCTTTCTCATGCTAATATTTACAACATCGATCTCTTATTGTCGGTATTTGATCTACATTTCTCCCAGCTCCGGTCAATGGAAGGCACAGCTGCTGGAACCCCATATTGTGCAGGCAGCGTGCCTTTGTGTTCTGCAGCTGGGGAGTTCTCATGTCCACAATAGCAAGTCTGAACACACCAAATTAGAAAAGATTATTGTTTCATTTATTGACTACACAAGTTTAAAACAGCAAGTATATCGTTTGTTTCATGTTTTATTTGTTAGGGTCATTTTCACCAAAAGCTGGGCACATGGACACAAACATAGGGCAGCTGTACTTCCAGCCACCCCAGTAGGAAGAAAATTACAAACATTATTGAAATGAAATGGGATGGTTGGTTGCTTTCATGAGGCACAGCCTCCCACCTGCCTTCTCCCAGCCATCCATTTGTGAAGACTTGCTGCAGGTTTTTTTTCATCTTTTTGCATCTAAGTTCCTTCCCGATAAAGTGTTTATCCTACTGTACAATTCGTTTTAAGCAAAGCTGGTTTTACGGTGGAAGGGAAGAGAAGCGAGTTCAATTTTTGAGCTCAGTTCTCCAAATGTTTCTTTCATGGAATGGTCTATAGAAAAAGGAAGGCAGCAATTTTAGCTGGAAGCAAATATCACTTGGGAATAACAAAAAAAGGGAGGGGAGAAAAGAGAGGAAAAATCTATTTAACACTTTAGGACATAATGGTATTCAAATAATATATTTTTCTGCCATTTATTCAGTTGTGAAGGAACTCAGTGAATAATAATAGCTGCTGTCAAAGATATTTATATTTAAGAGGGTCTTTATGCAAAATCATTTTTTTTATCAGGAGTGATTTTTCTGCAGGAGAAGTCTGCCATCTCCTAGCAACCGATATGGCTATCTTTTTTAACAGACGCTGCAATAACAATGGGTGCCTAACCTTTATATGGAAGCATTTGCACATGTACAATCAGAACGCTTACGAATTCAAACCGAGTTGTTAAAGTGCTCCAAGGGAGACACTGGCTACCACTTTATCTACTATGCATCTCATCTACCCAAGTTTTTATAATGGCAGCCATTTTAGCTGTAGCTGAGTACCTCCCAAGGAGCTCCAAAACTAAATCTGCAAATGACCCGCACCTTAACTTCCCTCTCTCTTCTCTCACAGGAAACAAGGGGACTCATTTCTCTGTTAAGGTTTTATTTCCTTCTCTCTCTTTTTGATTGTGTTGCTCCACTTGCAGAGCTGTAGCATCACTTAAACTAGCCAGGTAAAGAATCCTTTTAATTTATAAGTGTAAACAATAGAGCACAAAGAGCCGTATCTGCAAATGGATAATTAATTTTAAAGGTAAATCACTGTAAATTAAGTATCTCTGACTAAGGGTAGACTCTTCCGCTTTCTCCATTTGGCTGCCTGTGGGCTGTGCAGATTCAGAAGATTTGGACAACGGGGAAATCTGGCTACCTGTAGCGTGCCCATGCTCGTTTCAGTGATTCACACCTGCACGCCTGGAGTTTGGTCTGGATCGTGAACACCACATAACGCTGGGAATGAGCTCTGTGAAAAAAAAAAGAGTGGCCATGCAAAAAAACATGGTACCCCAGGAAATATGGGATCTAGCTTCTAGGCAGTCAGAGCTCTCTGGGATGTCTCAGCTACTGCCCGAAGGCTGTTCTGTGACATATTTCAGTAAGGGGCCTTTCAAATTTCTGCTGCTTTGCAAGAATATAAACAACTGTTGGCTTGGAAAGAGGGAGAAGCAGACTGAATGAATCTTTGGGACATGTACCCGATACACGGCCTCTGTTCCTGCTTCTAGGGCTGTTGATATCTTCTTAATATCTTGAACCATCCTTGAACAAAATACAGGAACGGTATCAACAGCAAGCATGTGGCTGGTGGTAGGAGCAAATGAAACAAAAAGTCATATCATTCTCATCAACAGCATGACCAAACTGATGATTTCTTATCTGTATACCACAATGAGTAAACCAGAACCAAATCACAAAGAAAATAAGGAAAAATTACAAGTAAATAAAATAAAACTTTTCCTTGAAAGCTCTTCTATCAATTAATTATAGCTAAACGTTGAACTCCAACCCTCCACCCCCAATCCTGTAGCTGAATCCCCTATTTAGTAAATTCATAGGAAGCTGTGATAAATCCCCAGGTGTGATGAGAAACAGACCCTTCATTAAGCTTCAGCATCCTTCTCTGATCCCAGTTTATCTTCCTTCATTCCGCCATCAATTCCATTCAAAGTGATACTTCAGATTCATAGCCTGAAAATAAGTACTTTTTTTTTCACTTGTGGTTCACCCAACATTTGGTTGAAAACAAAACCATCTTATATATGCATTTTTTGTTCAAAATTTTTGAAAGCTGGGGAAGAAAATGGAAAACATCCACTGCGGAAGAGATTTTGCTTTCTTGTATTACTAACAACATTCTGGTTTTCCATCTCAAAACTGAAGTTTTTACAATCAATCTGCTTTGTATTCCTTTTGCCTTTTCTCTAATTTTCAGCCACCTACTAATTATTTTGTATACATTTGGATATTCTTTGTTTAGTGGTTGAGCATTTTTCAGATCCTTTTTTGGAAGGAACCTTCTGGATCTTTCCTTTAAGTTAGAATATAGAGTTTCTATTTCTCATTTTTATATCTATCTGCAGGCATCTCCAGGTTGATTTCGTGTGGTCTCTGCTTTTGCCACAACATTTAGTGTTTTCCATTATTGATGCTCTCTCCTTAATTTCCACTGATAAATAAGACGATTGTGTTTGTTTATCTGCAACTTCGGGATCACAAATTAGACGTTTCCCTACAACTTTACATGTACATAAATATTGTTTCTATCATATATCGATAGCTTTCATGAGAAGGGCTGGATGCTAGGTCACTGGAGTGCCTTGAGGATGTATCAATACACACAGGTCTTGGAGCCAGCAGTTCTTACTTTTAAAGTATATTTTAACTTCAGAAATTTTTACATAAATTCTTGGTGGAAAATATGTGTCCCAGAAAAAAAAGAGAAAACTGCAAAATCTCGATGTCAGAGAACTAAACAGTAGCCAGCGTTCTTTGAGAATCTGATGTGTGTCATTTGAGTGCTTAACCACAAATCTTTAATTTAGTCCTACTAAGAGTATTCATTAATTTTAGATTAATTTCATTCACTACATGAGTTATAGAATAATAAAACTAGTGAATAATTTGCAGTGGATAATTTACTTCTAAAGTGCATTTGACAAATTTAGCCTCTTTTTCTGTTTGTGGAATACCAACCAGTGCTGACAGGCCTCTGTTTTATAAGGACATGAGATAAGAAAGGATGTCCTGGGTAATGGGGAGCAGCTATGACCTCCTGGGTAACAGCTCTTTGCTATTACTGGCAACCACATCATATAATTCCTTTCAGAAATTTATCCAGTTTGATCTTAAAAGTAGTTAACTTTCTATCTTATTTCTCTGGCAATTAGAAACCTTCTAATTTTCCAGTTTAATCTTACCCAAGACTTTTTTTTTTTTTTTTTTTTTAATAATTCTTGAGCGAACTTTGGTTTTTCAGCTTTACTAGCTCTTTGTCTTCTCTGGTGTATACTCATTTCTCAGCATCTGGTTTGCTAAATTAAGCAAGCCTCATCTAAATCTTCTTTCTATTCCCTGGACCATCCTAGGAACCCTCTTTTTCCATCTATTCAGATTTCTTACTTTTCTTATCATTTAACTTTATTCAGCTGTCTTTTCTAACTTCAGAGGTCAATCGCAAGCAGTTGGTAGCTATTTAATAATGAACATTCAGTGTTGATTGGTCTCAAGTATTATTTTTATTCATAATCTTTCTCTAAACCTTTCTTTTTATTGTAGCTTACCTAAAATCTATTGATTTTACAGGATTCAATGGGCTGAATCCAACTCATAATAAAAGGCTAGAAAATGTCCCATTGTTTTCTCTATTGGAAGTATACTACTCGCAGAATTACCAGACAAGTAAAATAGGGTAATTTTAGAACCATTTAAAGACTTTTTTCTGGGTCATACATGTCTTGCCTAAGGTTATTACTCTAGAAATCATCCTGTTTTATTACAAATTTATGATGGGTAATGATTCAAAATATACACAGTCTACCTTTCTATGTCTAGCCTGTCCTGTGTCTATTAAACCTTTTTTCAGTCCTTCTGCATGTTCTTCTTCTTACCTGCTATAAAATTGCTACGCGACAATAGCTGGATGAGTTATTTCTGACTGATTTCAATAGTATTTTGGTTTTGCTTATAAAATTAACTTCTTTGCCCTGTTACTTGCATGTGTAGCTGCTCTATAATTAGCTGTTTCCTTTTCAGACATCCCAAGTGTCTCTACTTGATTTCAAGCTGAGTGCAGCACCTTGCAATAAATGACGAAAAAGCTGCAAAGAGGAAATGTGATTTCTAGTGGCAATCTTGTCATTAGTAGATCACAGCCCAAGGTATGGTTTGCATTTGGCGTATTGGGCCACAGGGCAGGAGAAGGCTGTGATGGTGAGCTGCAAACGTATGAAGTAAAGACCTAACTAAGGGTGAAAATGAGGCAAAAGCAGTTGTAGTTCTCTTGGATCTCTGACTTGTTACTGATGTTGTCCTTGCTCTTTCCCTAGCTGTTTGCTATAGTTGCTTGCTGAACCAAGTTAGGTTTTATGTATTTTATCAAAAAGGCAAAGGTGAGAAGATAATTAGCTCAATTTTTCCTGTGTAATCCAACAAACAAGGTATCACTTATTACCAGTGATCAAGAAAGCTTTTGATGAAGGGAAGATGCAATTTTAAGAAAACTGTTGTGTCAGTAAATGCCGAAGGTCAGGCACTGCAGATGAGAAAATGGTACCTTTTTCCCAGCAGAGGTAGAGTGATGGCTTGGGAAACAGCGCTGCACTGGAGCGTGATTTCATCATTGGCCGATGTACTGAGAGCTCCCCCTCCTGTTTCATTCCACATCTAAGTGCTTGCAGATCTCACACCTCTAAATCACAAATTTCTGATGTCTTCCATTTTTTTTCTACAGTATGACATACAAGCACACAGAAGGCTTTCCAGTGCGGTTAAGTACTTTGCCACAAGCTTAAGTTGTAAGCCTAACCTAAGAGGATGGGGAGGAGGGAATGCTGCCCAAGACTTTCAGGTATTATTCCACATACAACCACATTTTTCCCATGTTTGACTTTAGGCGCTAATCTTCCTCTCTCTGTTTTCTAACTGTAAGATGAAGACCATAAAATTTGATCCTGTAGGGAATTTCACAAAAAAGTTGGCAATTTTTTTTTTAAAATTTCCCATGATTTTTCAGATTTAAAAAAAAAAAAAAGAATAAAATTATTTATTGAACAACTACATTTAAGACATTTCCCCAGCTCAGATTCAAGGAAGAGCACCATGGAACCCCATGGAAAAGTAATCAGAGAGCATTGAGGAGGAGCCAGCTGTGACTATGAGGAAAAAGGACATCAGAAGGGATTGGATCCATGCTGTTGGAAGTTTTCAGTTGTTACCATGTCCACAATATAGAAACTGAATGACATCTTCTGAGCCACATGAATGACACATATTTTGTAATAAACTACTCAATTTTGAAAACAAAAGAAACAAATTAAATATATACACAGCCACCTAAGACAGAGAGATGGTCTTTGCTGAAGACTTTATTTAAAGAATGAGCAATTATATTTTTCATGAGGCCTGATACTGATATCATCAAGGCTCCTAATTCAGAAAGTGGCAAACCAGGCATGGTGATTTACATTCTCTGTTATGACTTGATTTCGCTGGATACCTCACAGCTAATGAACGGCTTCAAGGAGCCTCCAAGGTTGCTAAAGGAGAAGAATTCCTGGCAATCATATCAGTAATTTTGCATTTCCTTCAAGCAAAAGAGGATAGAGGACAGAAGATTCTGGAAATAATTTGCTGGTAAAGTGAAGTGATGAAAGAAACAGACACTTACTTTTGTGGATCATTGTTCACTTCTGTGTGAGAAATAAGGGTTACGCAGTTTGAATGACAATAGAAGGAAAATCAGGGTTAAATATCTGCAGACACATGCAACACTCACATTACTTGCAATAAGACAACATAAGAATTTAGAAAAATTCCAAGTGCTTCATCTAATGGAGAAGAATATTACACCTCTTTGTGACAGACAAAAAGAAATAGATCAGAAAATGAAACAAACAAACAAAACCCGAAACAAAACAAAACGTGGCTACAGAGGTACCAGTGCTTATGGCAGTTTTATTTATACAGATAGAATAAAGCTCCGACCACTAGTTAATACAACATTTAAACATTGTCCTTTAAAGCTAAAAGCTAGGTTGTTATCAAAAAAATATTCTTTATCGTTTGATATGACATTTCACCATTTCTCCTTTCTCCACTTTTGTATTTTACTTTCTTGTGTTCCTTTACCTTTTCCTTTTATTCACAAAACTCCCTATTCTGCCCCTCTACATCCTCCCTCCAGGTTTGTCCTCTGAATCAAATACTTCTATTCTGTTTTCTCACAGTAAACACATTTATTGAAAGAAAACGGAACCGAGACAGGAGGAAGGAGGCTACAGTCACATAATCTTCCCTCTATGTGTGAAGTACTGAAGAAAGCACATATGAACGAATTTCTAAGAAATATAACTAGGGTTAATGATGTTTTGGATTGTCTTATGTTTTATTTTTCAAGCATCCTTGCAATTCCTTTTTCCCTGATGAAGTTCTTCTGGAAAACTTACTCAATTAGTTCCTCATTGTGAGTGAGAAGACAAGTTTTTTTTTCATTAATTTTTTTCTCAGCAAACTTATGTGAAAGACAAGGAAATCTTGAAAAAGAAAATTGTTACTTATGCCTTAGGACTTTAGACATATGTATACATTTTAAAGAAACTTGTATGAACAAGAGTACATCCCGTCTAAGGGATGGCCTTTCCTAATCTTGTTTGTTTATATGAATTCACGTAGAGCAAGGAAGGAGTCAAGAGTTTTGTTTCATTTCTTTTTTTTTTAATTATTTTCAAATAGGCTCTGTTTTCCTGTTCACCTCTGCTCTGCCGTCTTTCATAGCCTTGCAAGAGATCGAGGCAACCTTTGGAAAGTTGTGGGAACGGCTGGATTGCAAAACACAGCTTTGGTGACACGAGAACTCAGCAAATCGTACTCTGAGCGCTGAGATCGGGCGCCTGCGAACGAGCACCGATGTCTGGAAGGAAGCAGGGCCTCAGGAAGGATACGGTGAGGCTGGGGCTTGCAAAGCACATTGTGTCTAGAACTGCAATTGAGACATTTCATTGCTTTAAGATTGTGTTTCGGTTTTGTCTGCAGAAAGAAAGATTATACTTTTTTGCTTTAGGACTGATACTTCAGGCCTGATAGTCCCCGTGAGTTTCCGGCTCCTTCGTTGCTATGAAGTAAATAAGATGTGAAGACACCAGTGCATCCCAGGTGCTGGGGACCTTAAAGTCTCAGACTCTTAAGAATGAAGGATCTGCTTTAAAACAACCCTATTTAAGGATAATTTCAGTAGTGAATTGCGCAGGAAAAAAGTGTTCACATCCTCTGAATTGCCTGGCTTTTAGGTGTGTTTCCCAGAGGAAGTGCTAGTACATTAACTACTACCTTCTCTTGCATAGTTCACCTTTTCCTACAAGTCCAGCCTACCCACAGGCACTGCAGGCTCGCACACAAAAAGGAGTGTTTCTGGAGCCCAGTGCTGTAAGATTGCATAATCGCTCACGCAATTTAGTCAGCGGGGACAGGAGAATGAGGCTCCTGCACTGCCGTTGTGTGTAGCATATGCAGAGGAGTTATGGCTAAATAGCAGCAGCAGCAGCCAATGAAGCATCTGTATTTGGCTGGCCACTCATGGACAAAAAGGAGGATTTTTCTTCCTACTTCTTCGTGAACGTAAGCAATTACGTGTTGTCTCTGCTGATTGCTGTGTACAGATTACAGATAACTCAGGGCAGAAAACTGTGAGAAGGTAAGAGACTGTGTGAAGCAGATGGAGGTTGGACTTGATGATCTTAGAGGTTTTTTCCAACCTTAAAGATTCTATAATTCTATGAGAAATATACTGGAAGGTAGCTTTGGGAAGATGAGAAAGAGGAAAGGGAAAGAGTGAGATCATCGCCCTGGAGACTAAAGAGCAACTCAAGACGTCTTCCAATCAGCCAGGATTAGGATGGTAGGGGGAATGCTCTTACGTGTTGCTGATAATTTGTCTGCTTTTTGATACATAATAATTGTTATTGGATACAGACTAGGCAATAAACTTCTCCTGTAGTGTTGAAAGCCATAATACAGATGATGTAATAATGACACTTCTTTTCAACTTTGTGGTTTTTCATTTAAAGCAAATGGCTAGAAATATTGACCCTGGGTATGCTGATCCTGACTCCTGATTTCTGACTGCATGCTTATTGATATGAGTTCCAGTATGATGGACCAGCCCCAGCCATGTTTCACAGGGTATGGTAGCAGTACATACTGATCTAATAATTTCCTTCAGCAATAATGTCATTTACTTCATAAAAACTTTAAATTTGTAACATAGATTTGCATACATTTTACAAGAAATATTTTCTATTTTCATTTTTATTCTTGCAATTAGTCACTCTAAAAGTGCATTTAGTTGCTTTAAAAGTATCTCAAGTCACTTCCAGCAATCTCAAACCTATACAGATTAGCAGAACAATCTCTGTGTGTTACTCAAACTGAAATTCTTCATATTGAGAGTATGGAATGACAGTATTAAGGCAGTTCAGTTAATATTTGACTACTGTCTGTGGTTTTTTTTACCATAACTGTTTTCCTTGTCACATGCTTCTATAAATCTGGGTAGACATATATACTCTTGTAAAAATAAAAATAGCACTTTTAAATCTCTTAATTAACAATCTAAAATAGAAAATGTTATGTATTCTATTCTACTTTCCCAATACAATTCCCAGTGAAAGAAAGAAAATTGAACAGCTTTATTAATAAATTCCATGGTATTCCTGTATTATGGGAACAACATATTCTTAAGCACTCCATGCATCTGAAATTTCTCTCGATGTGGCCCATTTATTTTAATTTGAGTCTGTCAGTGAAAAAAAAGAAGTAATTAAACTTGTGACTAGCATGGAGAAACATTTTATGTCCTAATACTGTAGCTTGATACCCAGTAGTTTCTTTATATTTCTTCCAGTTGTCAGATCAAAGTCTCTCAAGTACTATAACTCAGCCATGCTTTGATTAATTACTTCACACAATGAATTTGCAAATTATATTTCTGAAGTGATTTATGTACTTTTTAACTTCAATCGCACACACTCTCCCTTCGTTTTGTTTGTTTGGTTGGTTTTTTCTATTCCAATCTTTGTTCACTAATGTAGTCAGTCCACACCTTGGAAAAATATTTGTGAAAAATAACTGATATTATTTTATGCTTAACAAATTGGTATAAACGGAGGTTTCCAGTAAAGAACAAAATCTCACCTGAACAGTGCAATTAAACAGAACTCTAAGAATCACTTACATTGCAGTCACCCACCAGCACTCCTAGTCAGGTCTTCAGCCTCAATGCTTTGTATAAGTACATGAAGTCCCTCCCTAAAAATTCCCAGCTGCAGGTCTTGTCTAGGCTGGGGTTTTGTTCGTGATAGGGCTACTGGAATAGCTGAGCTAAAGCAACCTTTAAAATACATGTTCAAACCAAACATTTGGTTACTGTAGTCAGACATTGGTAAATAGTATTTAGAGAAGTAATAACTTGCCTGCACCAGTGATGTGCTTGTCTGGGCAAAGTTTAATATTTACATTTGTGGTTTCATTCTACAGTCCCACATGGCGTACTGCTGTTCACGTTCAATCCATCTGTAGTACATAGTGGTATCTAATGTCTGTTTAGTGGTATTGTGTTTATACATATAAATATCCATGCCTTTCCTACAACTTGATCTGCCAAGCTTCTGAAGGAGTGCTATGAGGAAATTTCTCTCATTACCCCTATCTGATATCGTTAGCTCTGAATGTTTGAACAGAGCACCCATTCACATCCTTTAGAAGTCATTTTCATCTAGGTGCTGCTTTGGTTTTTATCCAGGTATGAACCAAACAAGGACATGTGGGTGGAGGTAAAGGAACAGTAGTAGGGTCCTGATTGCAGACATGTAACTGGGATACCATCCCAAATGCTCTCATTCCTTCGCACAGCTGCAATGTAACTGTTTTGTCCATCCACATAAGAAACCACACTGAGTGAAATGGGCTGAAATCTTGCAGATTGGAACTATTCATTCACTCACTGGCTTCCTTTTGAAGTATGCTAATAGCTCTCCATCAGACAAAACCCAGCTATGGTTTGGGGGATAGTTCACTTTGAAAGCCCCTCATTATACGAAAAATAGACAAGATTTCAATAAATTTGGTTATTTGATGCTCCTGGCAAGTTTTACACTCTCAAACACTCCAAATGCCTTCACATCATGCCCCAGGACCTGCAACAACTTCCTTAGCATGTGACACATAACTACCATCTGTGCTGGTGGACTGCAGTGTTGATCTCACAATACATTGAACACTTTGAACTGGAAAAAACCATGCAAGTAAAAAAAAAAAATAAAATTGTGTTCTAGAACCACGACAATGGGGCAGAGGGGAGACCTGTAGCAAATGCCATGCACTGTGGATGAGGCCAGTCTGGTGGGGACAACCAAGTAATGCCTGTGAAGGCACAGTGCAGCACCTGACCCAGAGGTGAACGATCGCTCCCTGGGAGAGGTGCATTTAGCCATATAGATATATATATCAGTCTGAACAAGCTGTCTAGCCCAGAGTCATGTCTCCAACGACAGCTAGTAGTGGAGGCATGAGGTAATGGGTATGCATTTTAATCAAATTCAGAGTGATACTTCTTGTACGGCTTCCCTGTCCTAGCTTGCTTGTGATTTCTACCTTCATTTTTAAATAGCTCCATTAGTTCTGGGTCTGATCCCGGACGCTGGTAGAGACAGGTCTATTTCCATTTGTCAGAAAACATTTTTCAGATAAATTTTCCTAGTCTTTCTGAAATTCTGTGATATTCTAAAAATTTGTAGGTATTTCAGAAGACTGAAACCTTTTATAACTCCTGTGCAAAATAGTTTCCTATTATATTGATATTTTTTCTACTGAAATGCTAATTTCACCTAAAAACCAAACTTGGACAACTGATAAGAAGAGTACATGTACAGGAATACCCTTTACAGACTGCTTGATTTGGTCACTAAAACATAAACAGAGGAATTGTAGTTTCTTTAGTTTGAATCTTGTCATTGCCTCATTTAATACTGTGTTCATGGCACCTGTCAAACTTTATTTTAACATTAATATGGACTCAGCTTGTGCGCAGCTGCACAACATCATTATAAGATAGGGCATAACATTGCCTCCATTTTTTAAAAAAAAGCAAACCCAGCTGACTCAGACCGAATGGTCATGGTCATAAAAAGGATTCTGCACATGTGATACATTTTCCCATGACTCTCCCGAAGCGTACAAAAAATACAGATCACAAGATTGTTTCTATTGCAAGGTCCCAAATCAAGATATAAGAATGTCAGCAAGCTAAGTGCCAGCTTTACATGAAATAAGAGTCATAGGAGGGATCCTTAAAAAGTGTATAGGTTGATTTTTACATAGGGACCGTTATAAAATCCTCTTTTTATGAAAAGAAAATTAGTGTCTCCATCTCTGAGACCAGACATGAGAAACCAGTGGACCTAGCATAGTAACAAGGCATTTTAGAATGATTATTATTAGGATGCCAATGTCTCTTGTGTATTGAAGCAGGACATCCAAGTGTGATATTCTTCAGCCACGTAACAAGTATGTCAAAAGACTACTATCATTGCAGAACAAATCCAAATAGATAATACATTCCTGGAAGAACCTCATGTTTCTTAAAGTAGCATTCGTTCATCTTGTGTTTGTTTTTTACCGTATCTGTTTTTCATACGTATCTGTGATGATCTTTGTAAAGGAGCTGCTGTGATACATGAAATGTACTGCCTTATAAACAAAAATGAAAAAGTTCAAAAGTAATTATTTCTTTGTATCTGTTGTTACCTTTGTGTGTATAAATTCCTCTCTTGCTTGTTAAATATTGTGAAATCTACCTAAACATATTTTGTGGACATTTTTCAATAATTTATATTTTAGCATTTCATGTAATTTATATTGTTCTCCCCCTTCAGTTTACAAGTTGTTTCTTAATAAAGGAAATATTATTAAAAAAAAATAAATGCCAAAACTAAGACAATATGCTAACCCCCCCCCCCCCCCCCCCCCCCAATCTTCATCTGTAATTCATGGTAATGTTTGATCTAGAAAAATAAAATAATAATGGCAGAAAAATCATTGATATGGCCTGTTCCATTACAGAGTATGGAATTCTTGTTGCTTGTATAGACACTGGAACTGATACTACGACCTGGATTCAAAGAATACCTATGTCTTCAGCTATACCAGTTACAGTCCTTTCCCGGAAAAGAGGGGTTGGCTCGAATTCTACACATCCTGGTTTGTCTCATGACTGTAGCATGTAAGGTTAAATGTATGTGTAAACCTCTGAAGACTGATTCCTTGATGGTGAGAATGTCTTTTGATACTTTTTAGCATGTAAAATTCAGCTCTTGCATAAATCTTCTCCAAACCGGAGTGTGTTAAATCCAAATTAAAGCCATCTCCAATATATAATAACAATCTGTTGAATTAATAGATGTTTATCTTCCTCAATAATTTTTATTTCTTATCTTCCTATCAGAAGAAAGTCTGATGAAATGCCTATTATCCTAGATTTATTTATTTTTAAGAAAATAGATAATATTTCTTTTGAAACATCACCTAGTTGGGAGGGAGAGACCAGTTAAAGCCATTTCTTTTACTTTAGTAAAAGAAACTTTACTTTAATTTGGCCTTTCAGACGCTTTCCTTCCCCAATACCTAAACAACACTCCCATCCCAGGGGACTGACAGCTGATTGTCTGTAGGAGAAAATCAGTAGGCTGGAGAACCAAGACCAGTTTCTTTGTTTCAATAGCAACATCCAAACAAGAATTGGCTTCCACACTTCTGCCAGCACAACTATCAAACCTGACGTGTGTGGGAAATCATCTGTTTTTACATACAAGGACTCTCAATTGGTTTAAATTGGCACTGTGCTGCTGAATGATTCTGTGCTGATTTAGACAGGCTGAGGATTTGGCCGTTCTTATCTGAAAGACAAAAACGGATTTAAAACTCAAAGATATGAGCACACACTTATTTGTGCTGAACATGTTTTTTTTTTTTTATAATGAGTTTCCAAAATCCTGGAGAAAGGTTTGTTGGCTGCCCCCACAGCCTTAAGTGCACTTGAATACCAGCGGAAAAAGGCTCAGGCCACGACAGAGGAAGCAACTTATTGACAAAGCAACTCTTCTCTGAAGGACCAGAGAAAATAACCCTGAAACATCTGGTTTCCGTTTAGTCCGGAAGCCCAGAAAAGTTGCCTTCCACTTAATTTTGGCATTTAGGATATGCAAGCATCTATTTTTGTCTGGTTTCCAAAAGAAGTGAAGCTGCTGTCACCATATTGCCTGTCACTCCGCTCACTCTCATTTTTCTCTTCTTAATAACTTTGGAACCCACTGGCCAAGTTCCAAATCAGACAGAGAGGTAGATGTATGAAAGATACAGACTTCTCACGTCGTTCTCAAAAATAGCAGCCAAGCCCAGAACCTGCTTAATGCCCTTAGTGAGGATAAGGGATGGGGCATGAACTCAGGAAAAGATCAGAGAACTTGGGAAAAGTATCTTATGAATGGCTTAACTGGAGAGGGAGAAAAAAACCAAACAAAAACCCAAAGCAAATCAAACTCATCCTAGATATGGTAATTTTTTTTTTTTTGAGATCAAGAAACCTACACATGATGTTACTCAGAGCTAACAGGCTGGTCCTCTGACGTCTAATAAGGCATAAACACTGACTTGAGTTTTCCCCACAGTTAGGACATATAATTGTCTTTCTGCTGCATGGACTACCCAGTATATAAAAAGTATATATAAAAATTAAGTTGCTGCTTTATTCTAATTCAGTTTAAACAGAAAAGAACCACGATATAAATCTGTTGGAAACTAGGCTTTTGGGGTTTGGAGTCTTACCTTAGATCAAGAGGTAGGTGTGGGTCAAAATTAGAGGAGTTCTGTCCATTAGGGCTTTTACAATCATACCTGTTCAGAATCTGTTAATTTCTTTATGTTTAGCAGTTTAACTGCTTGTTCTTATTCAAATCTCTTCCTAAAGCATTTTCTATGTCTTGTCTTTTAACATTTACCCACAACATAAACCAAATGATATGCATATTTATCACCTATTTCAAAAGATATCAGCACTGAGTGAACTGTCACAGCCTTCCATGTAAGTGTATCCTCGCATATGATGAGGGACATTAGGCCAAAACCCATTTTCCTTCCATTTTTGCCAGATAGTACAGAGGACTTTGGACATGAACTGCATGATTAGACTGAAACTTCATGGCCTTTGGGAAGAAAGGCGGGGTAACATTAGACTGGAACAAAAATTTGTTTCTTGCTGCATTATTAGTCTTTTCCCAAGTTATGGATGTTTGTTGTTTGTTGTGTTTTTTTTTTTCATAGAATCATAGAATGGTTTGGGTTGGAAGGGACCTTAAAGATCATCTAGTCCCAACCCCCCTGCCATGGGCAGGGACACCCTCCACTAGACCAGGTTGCCCAAAGCCTCATCCAACCTGGCCTTGAACACTTCCAGGGATGGGGCATCCACAGCTTCTCTGGGCAACCTGTGCCAGTGCCTCACCACCCTCACAGTAAAGAATTTCTTTCTAACATCTAATCTAAATCAACCCTCTTTCAGCTTAAACCCATTACCCCTTGTCCTGTCACTACACTCCCTGATAAACAGTCCCTCTCCAGCTTTCCTGTAGGCCCCCTTTAGATACTAGAAGGCCACAATTAGATCTCCCCAGAGGTGCCTTTTGTCCATGCTGAACAACCCCAACTCTCTCAGCCTGTCCTCATAGGAGAGGTGCTCCAGCCCTCTGATCAGCTTCATGGCCCTCCTCTGGACTCGCTCCAACAGCTCCATGTCTCTCCTGTACTGGGGCCCCCAGAGCTGGACACAGTACTCCAGGTGGGGTCTCACAAGAGCAGAGTAGAGGGGCAGGATCACCTCCCCCGACCTGCTGGTCACACCTCTTTTGATGCAGCCCAGGACACGGTTGGCTTTCTGGGCTGCAAGCGCACACTGCCGCCTCATGTTGAGCTTCTCATCAATCAATACCCCCAAGTCCTTCTCCTTGGGGCTGCTCTCAATCCATTCCTCGCCCAAATTTTTTAAATTAATACTGCTCACTTGAGCAAGACTGTTTATATTTTCTAGCCCTGCAGTTTTTATTTCTTTGCTCCTTTGGTCTGGCACTTTTTTGGCATGTTTAGGTAAAGCCGAGGCATTAACATAAGAAGTCTCCAAGGACTGGACCGAGAGGAGCAGTCTCGAGAGCGACAAGTGGCTTTAGGCAACTTGTCCACTCCTCTGCTGCAGGACCGGAGCCCGCATGTTCCCAGTGCAGTGCGGGGGCTTCTGCCTTCTGTGCTGACTGGAGAAAAGCAGAAGAAGGAGACCTCTGTGCATCTGCAGCCCCTCACCATGGGCTTGCGCTCATCCCTGACCTAGCCTGAGGTATGTAATCTTGCTGTATGATCTGATGCAGAATGCAGTTTGGCTTCCATTTCCTCATTCATATTAGGCTATTGTCTCTCTGTTTAATGAAAACTTCAAATTCTGAGCAAATCTGGGGACAAGACACCTTTCTCTTTTCTCTCTTTTTGGGTCCCTGCACATTCTTCTGCAGTCTTGCAGACATAAACAGGTCTTACCTTGCCATCCCTGCCTTATTGTTCCTCCCATGCATTGCTCCCTGTGTGGCTCTGCTACAATTGTTTATGAGCCAGAGTAAGCACTAGACTAAAATAAAGGAAAAATAACTTTTCTTTTGTGAGCATTTTGTGTTTTGTTTGTTTTCTGTTTGTTTGTTTTGTTTTTTTTTTTTTTTTAACTTGGATGGTTCTCTGACCTGACTCACTATGCCCAACTGAAGGGATAGACTGGAGGCAGCTTTATTGCAGGGAAATAAAGAGACATTTAAGTCAGCCTTATCTCTGAGACCAGTGTAACCACAGTGTTAGAGGAGGACACTGAGCACTGTGAGCCTGCACTTGTTGAATTTACTGAGATATTTACTCTGAAATTTATCCTCTCTTGTGGTGGACAGTCTTAATCTGTCCTTTATTGTACAAATGCCCCAGATTGGGAAAATGTTTAGACAACACTGAGCAAACTGTGATTGCTTGGAAGATAATTGCATTTTTTGTTCCTCCATTATCTATTAATCTTTAAGCTCCTCCATGATATCTATTTTGGTGTTCATGAATAAAATAAAATGGGAGGAATGAGTGAAATTTCCTGTGTATGGATATTAAATACCTGCTTAGAAGGGAGGCCTTTATATTCAGATCCCGTGTGTAAAACACTCCCCATGGTATACCATTATGTTAAACCAATAAAGAGGAAAATGGTATTCCACACACATGTGAGCTAATAACAACTGGCATGCAGAACATAAACACCACAGTGGGTCACACTAAGGCAGACTGGCAAGCTGCTGTGCTAGCTTAGTTTCCAAATGCCTGAAGATAATTGCCCCAGTATATCCATGCAAAACTTACAAAGAAAAAAATAAGATTATCCCAAGCATGAAACTAGCTGGAAAATTACTCAGCAGTGTTATTGAAAACTCATTTTACCTGCTGTGATATTTAGCTAATATGATTAGCAACGTTAAGATGAAGACTTCTGCTATAGTTTGGAAATAGACTCCAACCTACCTATCACGGTGGGAAATTTATTTTGTTCTGTAACATATCAGCATTTCCTGCCTGCATGAAATCTCTTAAACATCCACCTCTACTTTCTTATATCACTAGTGTCAAATTCAGTACTGATTCATGAGCAATGTATAGTTCAGAACCTCCACACTCAGTGAGAATGGTAAGAACAGTAAGAGAAGCATTATTTCAATAATTAATTACATGGAGCAAAGGTGAAAATCTTTTAAAAATGATTTACAATAGATTTGCATAAGCAAAATATTATTTCCATGCTGAGCTCATTTTCAGGCTTTTGCATAGGTGAAGTCTATTCTGTTTGTACGGGTATATAAGAAGTTGAAATGCTGATGCCTGTTTTTAATAAGATAAAAACAGTTTTCCCTTTTCTTGAAACTATTTCCTCACGCTTCAGTCCTCACTGACCATACCATCTTCCTGCTTAATTTGGTAATTACACCTCCCTCTTTCTTACCAAGTCTATAATAATATCAATGATTATAATAAAATAATATCATGTAACTATAGCACCTGGGGCCTGCAGCCGTAACAAAGACCTCATGTGGTGAGGTCTTTAAAAAAAAGCACAGAACTGGAAATTAGTTTTCCCTTTCACAGTTTCTCAAGAGAATACATTGTAAGACAAGAGATAACAGATAATACACACTTATGGGGAAACTGCAAGAGAACAATGATATCAAATAAGGCACGTATGTGTAAAGATCAGGCTATCGCTGAATGAGGTAGTGTCCACTTTGAAAATTTAAATATTAATACATCTACTAACTTGAAGATCAGAGGGTTAAAATGCCTTTTTGTAAAGTGTATTAAAAATCGACCATATAACAGGTGAAAGCTTGTGAATTTAGTTCACAGAAGGCAGAAACTTTTCAAGACTATTGGTACATTTGTAGGAAATCTAACAAGTGCTAGGGAATGGTTCAGTTAAGGCACCCAAAGACTTGGGTGGGAATGAGGTACACAGGCTTCTTGTACAAAAGCATGGAGAAAATTAGGTGTCTTTCAATAGAGAGAGCTTCCTGGGGTCAGTAAATGGGTGTAATTCTGCCTAAGTCTAACCAGTTGGAAGGCTGGGGATATGTCTCAAATCTCACTCACTGGTTTTCTCACTTGCAGTTGCTAGAGATGCTCCTTTTCGTGTGCAATCTGCAGCCCTGAATGCAAGCTCTGTCTGGCAGGCAGGAACACATGGCATTTTAAAAAGGAGTGGCTCATTTTTGTCTATTGTTTTTAACAGAGCTTTAACATCTCCCTCTGTGCCTATGTGTGTATATACACATATATAAGTAGACATTTGGTTCTAGGGACCAGAATTCAGATCTCCTTTTGCAAACCAAGTGCTCCAACTATGAGGTTACAGCAGGCCTTCATCTGTTGCTTTTTTTTTCCTTTCATAGAGTCACAGAATGACAGAAAAACTGAGGTTGGAATGGACTTCCTGAGGTCATCACCTCCAGTCCCCTCCACAAAGCAGGATCCATTAGAACAGGTTGCTGGGAGACTTGCCCAGTAAATTTTTTACTATCTCCAAAGGTAGTGATTTCTGGGCAACCGGCTCAAGTATCTGACCATCTCCATGGTACATTTTTCCCCTCTTACCTCTAAAGAGAATTTCCTGTTTTCCAACTTGTGCACATTGTTTCTCATGCCATCACTATGCGAGATTTTCAGTGCTCTTCCTCTGGGAAGAGCCTGGCTATATCACCTCTGCATCCTTCCATTTGGCAGGTGCAGAGAGCAGTAAGATTTCCCTTTCACCACCTTCTCTCAAGGCTGAACAAACCCAGTTCTCTTGGCGTCTCCTCATATGCCATGTACTCACCTTACTGCCTCTCCTCTGGACTTGCTCCAGTCTCTCAACATCTTTCTTGCAGAGAGGTGCCTAAAACTGGACAGTGCAGATGCAGCCTCACAAGTGCCAAATAAAGGGGAATAAAGACTTCTTCTGACCTGCTGGCTGCAATTAACTATTGTGCACAGTGGCACTGCTTCAACAGCATTGGTTTGAGACTACCCTTATTTTGAATAATCTGTATCCTGGTGGTCAGAGCATTCTCTAGGGGAAATGATAGTTGTGGATTTGCATTGGTTCAATAGGGGAGGCAGCTGAATCTATTTTCTACGTCCTGGTGGAATGTAACTATCATTAGGTTTTATCTTAAAGGGAAGCAGCACACTGTGTGGGTCTTAATGCTGTGTGTGGATACTAGATATGCTCTGAGAATGTTTATTGGATCATGATGTCAAAACAGGTAGAGAAGCATCTGATGTTTTTATTCTGCTCTGGTTTAGGTAAGAGGAACGTATTTGTTAACATAGTCCTCTGAAAGCAGAGACACTTCTCTGCCTTCTGGACTACCACAAAAGTCCATGTACTTACCAAAGGAGTTTAGGTAGCTCCAGGATTAGGCAGCAGCTGAAAACAGCTTTTCAGAATACTACATCTTTGTCATATATGCCTAAATTCTGCTTAGATCCAATGCCTGAGCTACCTCTGATTGCTTTCAACTTGCACTGCCCTTAAGGGTATCTCAAAACACAGTTCATACACACCCAACACAAGCTTTCCCCCCAAAAAAGGTGAGACTAAAGGTTGACTATACCAAATAGTCATTGCATGCATAGAGTCAGGTAAGAAAAAATCAGTATTTGGTGTGTTTTGACGCTTCCTAAGATCTTAAGTCACTAGACAGCATCTTTCTAAGTGCTTCTGGATAGGAAGCTCCCCACCAATTTTTGTGTATATTCAACCCCTCTCTCAGCCTGTTTCTGGGTGGGTCTGCCCTTTCCACATGTAGCAGAGTGCCTACTGAAGCAATGTGCTGTTGCTGAGGAGTTGCAGAAGAAAAGAGTGTGAGCAGGAGCCAGTCCCAGCTTAATACTCCGGACTTTGCAATCTCCTTCCTTCAGAGCTGGGATGGTCCACTGCTGGCACGTGCAGAGCCAAAGGCAGGGTTAAAAGTGAGGGCAATGGTGCCATGGGCACGCGTTGCTGGGGCTGGGGAGCCTGCTAAGCCTTGGCAAGCTGAACCATTTGCAGAGCAGGTGCTTACAGGGGTGGTTGTGCCAGGGGCTCTAAGCTAGCTTCGGCTGGCCACACCACTCTGACGGCAAACGTGAGGTCAAGTGACCTCTTTCAGAACAGACCAGGATTTGAACGGTCCCACAGTCCTCCCCTCAGTCAAGCTCTCTCACGGATATGGTTGATTTTCCTTTTGAATAAAACAGCATTGACTTCAGTAGCACACTTTTAATTTACCTAAGACTTTATCAATGTTATCAGCTGGATCTTAAAACAAATACATGTTTTTGTATGAAATTGCATATGATTTAGTCCTTTATCTCTGCTCTAAGGAACAGTACTGACTAAACAGAAACACCGGACAACAGTACATGAAACTCCAGTTGCTTATTTGCTGCATTTTTATGTTACTGTCTGAGAAGATTTAAAGGGTGGACCTCCTCTTGTCCCTCTGCTTCAACTACAGGCAGGAAAGTGCTTCAGCAGTCAGTCACGTTTCTCTTGTTTACTCTCATCAAGACCTTTCTGTTGCGTAATTCTTTTGTTTTCCACTGTTGTAATCTCTGATGCACATGGATCCCGGACAATGTAGATGACCCGTGTGGGATGCATGAGGTTCTCTGTCAAGATATTGTTGTCCCTCGCTGGCTGGGATCCAGGTTTAGTACTAAGCAGAAAAAAAAAAAAAGAAAAAAAAAGAACAATGGAGACAAATTTAGATGCTGTTGGGAAAAAGAGTCCAGCACACTGTCCATCCCAGCCCTTTGAAGCGACGCCCACAAAGCAGTTTCCTTTGACTTTCTCAGGGATTCCCAGATATTCACCGCAACTTATGCAACCAAAGCAGACACCACCTGACTAACATTTGGCTAACCCTTTGCAACCTCATTCCAAATGCAAGCTATGAAACAAAGCTTGCTGTCGTAACTTAGAGCCTCACCGTGTGCACGCTGAACACAACTGGAAACAGCTGGAGTGTTGATGTTGGTACGAGAGGTACGGAGGCAAACCGGAGCCCTGGCTGCACTGACTTCTCTGCAGGGCATGACTGGCAGTGCTCTTCAAGCAACAGTGCTCCCTGGGCCTGAATTTAATTTTGCAAGTACAAGGGCCTCTGCAAAGACTGAAATTCCTGCTAATAGGAATATTAAAATACCATAAAATACTGCTCATCAGTGACTTTGTATATTGATTTATTATTTTGATTAATAGCTTAGTTACATAATTGCCTTGCAAAGGCCCCATCGAGGTATTAGTAGCTATATTGATCACTACGTCCAATTCTATAATGCTAGTTTTTCTATATAGACGTGATGTTTAATTGTTTAAAAGGAGGAGGACATGGTGCTTGCATGAAGCAAGATTCTTCAGTCAAATTCTGGGGTCTGCTTTGTATTGTTCTGGAACGGCTCATTTTTTGAGGGTTCTTTATGTTTTGAAGATTCACATTCAATTACTGATGAAATTATCTTCGGCAAAAAAAGTCTGTGTAACATATGTTTTTTAGTGGTATATTTGGGCCTATAATATGAGCACCTTAAGTAATGGAAATGTGGAAATGCATGTTCCTTTTTCATTGTGTGCTTATAAAAGTCAAACCCTGAGTAATGGAATTTCATGCAAGTAAAGCTATACATAAAAATAGTATTAAGTAAGTGCCTTGTCGTATTGGTAAAAAATAAGGGAAAATTTCAGTTTGTCATTCAGACACTCAAATCACTGTGCTAAATTGTTGTAGGGAATATTAGACCAATTTGAGACCACGTCTGCTGTCATAACTATGAATATAATAAATTTAGATACTGGCAGACTACAGGTACTTTCTTTTTTTTGTTAATTACTTTGTTTTAAAAAATGGAAATGTAATTTGTATTTACATTGCAATTCTTATCCAAGAGGTTACCATGACAATTTTGATCTGCTGACAGAGGTAGCCCAAAGTAATGTTTGCCAATGCAGTGCAAGACTTTTAATTGTTTTCGCTTTTTAAATTTGTAAAATGTTGTTTTGGGTCACATCTTGTGAATTTTAGTCTCATTAGTTAAGTTGTTTTGTCCTAAAGTAATAGATTTTTTTGACAAGGTAACATAACGTTCATTTTAACATCATGCAATTAAAATATTTACTTTTTTTTTTCATTTCAAACTGATATTTTGGTATGAAGTTTATTTTTAAGATTTTTTAAAAATTAAATCACTTTGTTTCATGTAAAAAAAAAATCATCCAGTTGCAAAGTATTTTCTTTTTCTTTTCATTTTTTCATAAACATATACAAAATGAATTATAAGTAGGTCACAAATTTTCTTTGTGACCTATGAAAAAAAAATTACTCTCACCAATCCAGTCATAATTTGTTCTTTAATGTACAGTTTCTCTATGGGTGAAAACCTCTTAGGGGTGAAATTTGCATGATAGGATTTAGGTTTTTTGGGTTTGAAGACAGGCAGTATTTTTTTTATTTCTCTCATTCTGATATCAAACCATGTCACAAAAAAAAATTTCTGTCATTTAATGGAAAAATATTGGGGTGGAGAGTTAAAGTGAAGAGCTTGAATAGCATCCCAATTGGAAAGTGAATGAATAGCTATCAGAAAGGTTTTAGCTGGAGTTCCAAGCTGGCAAGCTATTTCAGCACACACCAGTCTTCAAGGATTTCAACAGTACCACGAGACCCATAAAATGATTTGATACATAATTTGGTGAAATTTGAAAGCTTTTCCTGTGCAGATGTTTTGCTTATCTGACTATAATAACTATTTGACCTTAACCTTGGTAAATAGGTATTGTACGTGTTTCTAATCAGTTTGTGTGTATGTTGTTTTCATTTTATTTTTAACTTGAATGCCTGTCATTTAATACAAACCTATGCTTTTAAAAGTACCAGACTTTATTAATCCACTTAAAGGCTTAACCATCTATAAAAATGTACTATGCAAATTGGACTTTTTCCCTTCTTCAGTCATCACAGCCAAGCACATAAAGCTCGGGGAAATTTATGCATTTTGACCATCTCTAAATCGTTAGAGGCCAAACCAATTAAAATAGCAATCAGTGACCAAGAAAACCCTTTGCTCTCTAAAGGTTTTTTTTCCTTGGTATTCTAATTATTTAATTCAAGCTTGTTACGTTCAGCTCTGCTGGATGCTCTACAGTCTGAATTCATTCTGCCTTGTTTAATTTGCCTTTTTCCTCTGCCACTGGATTGTTAGCTCTCAAGATGAGAACAGAGCACCAACTCACCACTGCATAGTATGAGCAGAAGCTGTTTCTTAAACTGTTGAAAAGATAGGATGATCCTTTGGATTTGACATTTGGGATAGAATTTTTGTGCCTGGTTTAATTGCTTTCCAGGCTGGGATCATTATCCCTAAGTTTTCCCGCTTATAAGACTGGACTCCTCCCTTTTTATACAGTGTTTAGAGGTCTTAAAAAAACCTCTAACCAACATGTAAAGTTTATTATATTCATTTTTCACTGACTTCAGTGGAGTCAATGTTTGTCTCGGCAGTCTGTGGAGTCCATGAGATCTCTGGATGTGATCAGCGTGGAAGTGGGAAGGAACTCCAAACATATCTGAAGGTTCTTTTCAAAAGTGGCATCCCAGAGCGAGCTGGAGAGACAAACATATTATTCCCAAAATCTGTAAGAAACCCAGCTCACTGAAAGGCAGCATTTTCCCTAACTTTTTTAATAGTCTTCCTATTTAGCAATTGCACAGGTTTAAACCCTCACCATAATGTTTATTCTGTTGGAAAAGATGACAGAGGCATTTAACTCTGATGTCACTTTTACTATCGATTATTTCATCCCTTGTGCAAGATCTGGTCTCTGAAGTCATCACTGGGAAGAAGTTGAAAATTCTACTACTGGGCAGTTTTTTTATGTCTGTGTCATTCATGAGGTATATGATGTTATAGCTTCTATATGCAAAAGATGCATCTTTTATGGTAAGATAGCTCTCCTGATGTCTTGAAGTGTCCTGAACTCATTACAGTTTTTGACTTGTTCCAGCCTTCAGATTAAAATGGTTCAGGTTACATCATTTTAAACTGCACAAAGGGTCAAGAGACCGTATCATTTCAATGAGGCCACAGTTCATTTGCTTTGGCTCAGGAAAGCCAGAGGATGAAATACATATTAATAGTCACAGTTTGAAAGAAGGATTGCAGCTTTGGTATTACAATGAAGCGAAACATTTCATACATGATGCAGCAAAACAGCCACTGGATTTTTGCCAGTTTGAAGGAGATAGACAGTGAGAGAGAATGAAGAAAAAAAAATATAATTAAAAAATGCACCTGCTACCTAATGCTTTTTTAAAAAACTTTTCATTATGGGGAGAAGCAATATTTGCTTTTTGCTTCATGGAGTTGAAATCAGTCCATTAAGAAGGTGGGAGAAAATATTAATAGGTAAATTCAGCATGCTGACTCCTTCATGTAGTTAATGTGCTTAATCTTACCTAGGTGATGAGCTGCATTTACACTGAGAATGAGTGGAGAGACAGGAAGAGAGGTTAAATATGTGGTTAGGGGAACAAAGTTAATGAAAGCATATTACAGGATTTTACAAAAAACATATATTACTGTTCATTTAATTTAGTCCTTGGGACAATTACATCCCCGGTGTAATCTCATTAAGCTAATGAGATCACATCAGGGATGAATTTGGCTCTTGTATTCGAAGTTTCAAAATGGTGGTGTTATTGTAATTTTCTTCTTTGCTTAGAATGCGAATGAGCTTTGGAAGCCTGAGAAAAGAGTATTTATCAGGATGATGGAGACCTGTGAGACAGGGAGGATGCAGAGTGGAATATTGAGCTAGTTCGTTTTTAGCTCTCATTGTCCTTGTCCAAATCATTATTTAAAGTTTGTCTGTTAGCTTTGCACTTCTGTATGTGGAGGAACTGTTGCCATCTGAAATCCAGAGTCTTAAAGATGAAAGGCACCTACCTCTCCCTAAAAAGTGCCTAGGCTCACCTTCAGGCATGACTGACACCCTCAAAGTCATCCTCAGCTGCACTGAGCCACTTCAATACCTTGTCAACATTTGAGTTTCTAAGCATACACAGCTTGGATGGTGTCTTAGACAGCCATTGTGCCTCCTGACCATCCCGCAGTAGGTTTCCTAACTGAAGCAAAAGCTTCCCAGCCTCAAAAATACGGTTACTCAAATGCACCGTCCATCTACTTCTGTCTCCTGTGAGCTTGATGCATATAACATGCACAACACACTTCTGCTGATTTCTGGTTTTTGTCCTTGACAGTAGCATGTTCAAGTTGACTGTAACAAGCTGTATCCAAGTCCTTTCTTTTGATGACAGGATTTCAAACTGGACTTTGTGAGAGCTCCAGCCACCAAGCTGTTGGATTTTTATTTCACGTAAGTGATGAGGTAGTCATTGGGGCTGAGACTTGCACCAGCATCTTGGGTACGTGTCTTAAGCACCGGGGGACAGCAGCTCTTTCCGGCTGTGGTCCAGTGAGCAAAATGGAATTCATCTAACTGAGAGAATGGTATGGACCAGTAACATAATATTCAGTAACATAATATTCAGTAACTAACTGCTAAGGGGAATCTCTTGTAAAATGAGTGCAGATTACTGCCTCTGTGAAGTTACAAGGGAGATTATTTAGATTCAAGTCTCTTAAAGCACAGGTCAATGATCCAAGAAAGCATCTACTTGCTGGTTTCTCTGACTTTCTGTGGTTTTTCACTGATAGGGAACACCAGATATGAATGCCCTTAGAGTAAATTCATGCCTGACAATCTGTCTTACTGCAGAAAAACATCAGCCCGGTGCTTCACATGGATCATGTCAGTGTGACAGGGGCATAAGCACTGACTCTGAATATTACCCTTTGTTAAACTGTGCACAATCCTGCTTAGCTTGTTTTTGAGGTATCTGACTATCCCCATGTTTAAGGGCAATGGAAAACAGCATATGGCTGCAGTGTAGCAATTCTCCAATTATTCCTGTTTGCCAGAACCAACAAGCAGTCCAGAGACTTCTGAGAGTTGTGCCAGCAAATCAAATCTGCCATATTTCATTGAGGTTAGCTCAGTAAGATTCCATATAAAATAAATTACACTTCTGCAAAATTTATCCTAAACCCTACACAGTAATAATCCTTCAGCATTTTTGAATTACCCTATATTGCTCTTATTTCTCAATAAATATGGGAATGGTTAAAAAAATCCCTGCAGGTTTGGGGTTTTTTTTTTTTTCCCCCCTGATATTTTCCCTTAAATATTACAGGAATTTTCCAGCTGAGATATAATAACATTATTTCCTTCCAGCCTACCTTCTTGTTCTACTCCAGCAGATTCACAATGAACATGTTCTCAGAATGCACAACCAGCTGCACTTTCCTTTTATTACTTATGACAATCTTCAGAGTGCACAGCAGACATTTATTTTTTTTTCCCAGACCTTATTCTTTATTCATCATGACAGTGACACAATGCTCAAGACCTTAATGATCTTATGCAATTTCATTTTTGCTATCAATAATAGTTCAGACACATATATAAGTCCCTCTCTCTCCCTTCCTCCCTTTCCTCACTAATGTGCTTTTGAATTTTTCAACAAGATATGTAAACATGTAATTTTCCTAATTATTTTGATTGTTTTACCTGGTATTATAATTGTGTGGTGTTAATTTCTGTTTCAGTCTAGTGCCTCTTTGCCATAGTAGTGAAGGAAGTCAGGTTATATAATCTCATTCTTCTGTTCAACTGGATTTTGATCTTGAGTGAAGCTGGTTAAACTTTGGAATGTCTATTCTTTGTGAAATTCTGAGATTTTTTTTTTTAATTACAAAATTTACTGAAAATTTGACCAAAAAAATGAGAGACTGATGGATATGTTCTCCTTAGAGAGCACTGAAATATTGCGCTCTGATTTAGACCTGTAATTCTTTTATTCCACTTCTGACTAAAAAAAAAAAATTAAAAAAAAAATTAAAAATTAAGTACAGTTTTGACATCAATATTTTCTATCAGAAATTTTTAAACAAAACAATCCCTGAATCGGGATATTTCCTCACATGTTTTTTTCCTGTAGATGAAACAATTCTCTAATTTCACTAATCTGTGAAATCTAATTTCTAATCTCACTAATGTGAGAACGTTAGTGTTGAAAGCTTCTAACTCTGCAGTGGAGCTGATAAGGTGTTGTAAGGTGTAGAATTCAGCTGAAATCAAAGAGGAGCCTAATCCATTCTGGAAGCACCTTGGCCCCGGGGAAGATTTGGGGGGGGAAAGAGCAAGGTAAACCTTGGTGCTCTTCTGCAAGCAGGAAGGTTCCTGCCTGGATGGGCGGGCAGGACTGCCGCCGACCTAAGTGATGTCTCACCCCTCTTCCCTCCTGATCGCAATATCCGGTTTAAGGTACTTAAGTAAACCAAACAGAAAAAGAGGTAAAAGGGCATTCTTGCTGCTCAGATAGTGATGAGAAGGGGAAAAGCATGCTATTGCAAGCCCGAGGGAGATATATGGTTACCCAAAGGTGGAGGTAAACAAAAAAGGCTGAGCAAAATTTGTGTCTGTTTGAAATGTGTTTTTCCCATTTTTTTTTTTTTCTTGTGGCATGGGTGGGGGGATGTGTGTGTGTGTGTGGGCGAGAGAGTTAAGAACATTTTATTTTGTGTTACTGAATTCAAGAGCCTTTGAGGGTTTCATTTCTTACTATAATAGATGCTTCATTGTGAATGCTTTAACATCCACGAGGCTCCCAGTGTAGATGAATGAACCCTGCCATCATTCCAAACGCATCGCTTTTATATCTTCTTGTCATACGGTTACAGTTATTAACAGCAGCATTTAAAATTCACTTTCTTCTTCGAAGAAAGCCCTGACTATAAGATAGAACAAATTACAAGTAGTATGTATAGTGCAGCAGTGTTAAAACTGCTGTCAGCATCCCAACGTGACCATATGTCTGACCATAAAGTACACAAAAGAAAGTGTTGAGGATTGGAGCACAGTCTAATGATAAGTAGGCCGTTTAAACAATAAGCCTCTCAAGTGAGCAATATACATTCTGGTCTGTTTTTCTTACTTTGTGCTGCTTTAAATCAAAGTCCACGAGTCTGCTATTGCTGGGAGGTTGGACATGTTGTCTGCAAGTAAATAGGCCCTCTGCCAAGTAACTAGAGCTCGCTCTTGGTAAAGGAAGAACATTGTTCACTAAAATAGTTTGTCTTTTGATGCCAAAGGAAATCAAATTGTAATCAAGGGCTGAGAACGGACTGAAGTCATAAAGGCTGGCTTGCCTCAGACTTTGGCAGCCTCACTTGTTCCCAGGCATATTAAATATAATTTACGTTTGCAGAGGGGAGAGGCTTTATTGCACTGGAAATTTGTTTTAAATAACACTTAAGTGAAATACTGTCGGGGGCAGCTAGGGATCCACTTCTACTGTCATTAAGGCTGCTGAAAATCCAGAATATGTTCATGAGCTTTACCATATTTGTTCTGAACTTACATCTGTGTAAATGGATATTTATGGTCAATGTTGATAAAACAATTACATTTCCTAGGTTCTGGTCACCCATGCTGAGTGGAAAGTTCGTGATGAAAGGCTTACCTCAATTACTGATAGTGTTTACATGTTTTCCTTCCATTTTACTGTGCATGTGAAAATTCACATTAACTATAAATAACCATCTTTGGGTGAAAAATCACGAACGTTGTGTAGGATGGTTGAATCAATTCTGTCCTTGATCTGCAATGTATGAAGTGAAATCAATTTTACTGACAATTCCTGTGTAAAAAGTTAAAGTTTAAAATATATACTTCATGGTTTCAGAAAGTAACTTTAGGAACACTTCAAAATTAAAAAAAAAATCTGGTTTTTATTTTTCTAAATGAAATTTATCTTTTGGAACAGTAAAACTTGCTTTTATTTCACCATGGAATTAAAAACTAATTTTAAAAATAGCTTCCCCCGAGAAGTGATAATTCTACTTTTCAGCATCTTGCTCATAAGTAGCCAGCTGAGGGAAAATACTGTTTTAATTCTTTGCACACTTTTGGACAAGATATTTTTCTTCTAACCTGACACCATAATGAACACACATCTGAAACTTGTTTTACAGATTTGCACTGAGTCAAAGCAATGGAATCTGCCAACTAAAAACTAAAAGGTCTTCCATGAACATCTCATTTAAGATCACATTAACTCCTTTGTTTTGCAGCTTTGTCACATTGCATATAGCATTTGTCAGCAAATTCAATGTAGTTCTGTATGTACTATGTAAAGGAAAATTTGACCCTAGGGAAAATCATAAAGGATAATTAAACTACCACAGAAATCTTTGGGTAGCTGCTTGACTTTAAAAAGTGGGGGGTTTTTTGTTTCAATCCTTCTGTTGGAAATAATATTGAAACAACATGCATGGATCATTTTGCACAGCTCACCTCTGTTCAAGTAGCAGTTGACATTTGAAGCAATTTAAGGTTAATTCTATTAAAAGACTAGGACAGAGTTTAGACCTTGCCGACTAATTTGGAGGTCTAACACAAGATTTTAAGAACCTTAAGAGTATGTTTTCTGTGTCTCAGTGCTTGAGCGACCAAAACACGTAGGCATCTGTCTGTGATGTTTCTTAAAGTCCAGCCCCTTTCTGTGCACATAGTTATTTAAGTCTTCATGATGCTTAACATCTAAACGACTAGCTTAATGCCCAAAGTCTGTCACCTTAGACTAATCTACAGCCTCATGACTAAGCTTTTTCTGGAGGCTCCTTTGAAATTATGTGTTGTTCCTGTGTTCTGTACAAGACCTAATTTAATCTGACTCAGGGTGGTGGGTCCTAATAAGAAGCAAGGTGTCTAGAAGATATGACCTGCATTTCTCACCATTGCCTAAGTCCTTGTGTGAGTCTAACCCATGGCACTTAAAAATAGCTTGATGAAAATATTGACAAAACTTATCTTTTCCTGGAGCTGGAACCCTCCCTTTTCCAGAAGGGAGGTAGAATTTAAATGCATTATTTTCTAAACAACATTAACTAGATTTCACTATAAGGCAAAATATCACGTTTTGCTATGAAGAAATGAGAGTCAATAACTGCAGAAGTTCTGAAAGTACTTATGATATCAATGGCTGTTCCAAGGAAAAAATGGCAGGGTAAAATTTTTTTACATCGCAGCATAAAAATGCCAGGACTAGCAATTGTAACCCATGGCTGCCCTTTTTCCCAGCTGTAATACAAGTTTGGAAGATATATGGTGAGGGCTAAAAAAACTACAAAAGACAGAAGGCTGACTGAAGAGGTAAATGCACTGACACTCAGACATGAACTAAGCTTCCTGGCACTTTTGACAGACACAGGCACTCGTGGAGATTTGACAAATTGGTACTCACTTTAAAATAGTCCATGTCAGTGAATAATACCACATGCTCATGGAGCATGGGCTTTTGAGACTAATAAAAGCAGGACACCACTAAAAATGCAATCACGCTAGGAAGACATTCCAAAAAGTAACTGGAGAGACCTCAGGACATGTGTTCCCTTAAGTGCATGCAGAGATTAAGCTGCCATGTGAGCTTGCATCTGTGGTTCCCATGAAGATCCGCAGCTCAGATACATTCTGAAGTCAGGGAGATGCTCTGTGACAGCCCCATGCTCTCTGAAGAAGTCCACACAAAGAGCCTTTCACAAAATGACTTCAGGATCCAAGCCTGTCTTCAATATTCCCTTCTCTAGCACTGCACAATCCTGTATCACACTTTTCAAGTGCTCTCAAACTTTCTGTTGCTTTTCTTTTCCTTCCCTTTCAGTCAAACAATGCGATACAGTGTATTCAGATGTTAATATGAGCATTTGTGTATTTCTTGAAATAGGAACAAACAGACTGCTTTAAAAGTTTTTACTTTTATATATAGATAGGTGTATAGAGATATTTATACTTTTGTTATGTTTTCTGCCTTCCCTTTGTGTTTTCTTGTAAACATGTCATGAACTTGATCCTTCATTTCTGAAAACAATAGAGGCTGGATGCTGACTTCAGGGGAAGCAAATGAAAGACCCATCTCCCTATTGTTGCAGCTTTCTTAAAAAAAAAAACAAAACCAACCCAAACCAGTTGAGGCTTTAAAAAGTATTCTTTGAAATAAATATGCATATTGCAAACAAAATAGGAGCAGAAGGACATTTTTCAATGCCCAAGTTGTAATTGTTATCGCATCCACTCATAACCAGGGTAGTCCTAGGAAACAGGGAGATAGATATAAAAGACAGACCAGTTGAGTGTGAAAACAAAAATGTGCAAGAAGTTCAAAGCTGGTAGCCCTACTCTACCCCCATGTCACGGTTATCTTGTCTGTAGATGCTCATTGGCAAATCAAGTGGCAATATCCCACCATGTGTCTGGGCACTGAACAGGTCACTGTTTTTCTGCAGTAGGAAATTGGCCCTACTGCTGCAGAGACTGGGCAGTCTATTTCTATCAGCTTACACTCCTTTGCTGGACTTGTTTTTTTTTCTTCTCAGGAGACCCAAAGCCAGTCAGTTCAAAGTTAACAGCTGTTCAAATTGCCACACGCTTTTAGAGGAGACGTGAAAATGAATGTGTGCCAGAATTTTGGTTGAGATTACGATGAAGTTAACTCATTTTGACAAAGAGATCCTCCCCTTAAACTTCTTTTACATGCTAAGACTTAGTAATATGGGAAAAAGACGGCTGATGGGGTAGAATTACTAGCCTGTCATCTTAACAAAGGACTTTTGGAAACTCGTTCCCTCCTTGGGAAAAGGATTCTCCTGCATGAGGTTTTGTCTCAGAAAACGTACGAAAGACTGTTATAACAGAAAAGCACATAAACAATAATGTTTTAAGATCTGTAATATTCATATTAATTATTCTATATTGTTTAAACCTTGGTCCTAAGGAAAGAAAATACTTTTCAGCAGATAGGCAATCAGGTGACATAGGCCCTGTAGTGATGTCTCTAATTAAAACCATCTGAAACTTGTGTACAGGTATACATCTGAGTGGATGTGCATACATCTGTATTACGACTAAAACCATACACCTCTCTATATAAACACCAAGTATAATTTCAAATAATTTTGCTTAATTAAAATACCATTCAGACTAAACAAATGTCTGTTACTTTTGTTACAGGAGCAAACACTTTTCTTGTGTTTTTCTTTGTATTTGTCTGAGTTGTGATTGAGAGAAATACAACATCCCAAGTCAGCTGCGTTGCAAATGCTCAGTTTTTATGATCTATAGAAACCATAAGCAGGCAAACTTTGATTTTCATCTGCTGAAAAACAAATGCCATGAAACAGCATAAAAATGGACATAATTGCCATGATATGACAAAGGAAGCAGTGCTCTTGTTAATACAGCCCAATGGTGGATAAGGGAAGAGAAACTGTCATCATCTACCTGGGCTTGTGCAAGGCATTTGACACTGTCCCGCATGACATCCTTGGCTCTAAATTGGACAGACATGGATTCAATGGATGGACCACTTGGTGGCTAAGGAATTGACTGGATGGTTGCATTCAAAGAGTTGTGGTCAACAGCTCAATGCCCAAGTGGAGAACTGTGACGAATGGTGTTCCTCAGGGGTTGGTACTGGAACCGGCACTGTTCAACATCTTTGTCAGCCACATGGACAGTGGGATCGAGTGCACCCTCAGCAAGTTTGCCGATGATACCAAGCTGCATGGTGTGGTCGACACGCTGGAGGGAAGGGATGCCATCCAGAGGGACCTTGACAGGCTGGAGAGGTGGGCCTGTGCAAACCTCGTGAAGTTCAAGAAGGCCAAGTGCAAGGTCCTGCACATGGGTCGAGGCAATCCCAAGCACAGCTACAGGCTGGGTGGAGAATGGATTGAAAGCAGCCCTGAGGAGAAGGACTTTGGGGTGTTGGTGGACGAGAAGCTCAACATGACCCAGCAATGTGCACTTTCAGCCCAGAAAGCCAATGGTATCCTGGGCTGTGTCAAAAAAAAGAATGGTCAGCAGGTCGAGGGAGGTGATTCTCCCCCTCTACTCCTCTCTTGTTAAACCCCACTTGGAGTACTGCAATCAGCTCTGGGGCTCCCAACATAAGAAGAACATGGACTTGTTGGAGGGAGTCCAGTGGAGGACCATGAAGCTGATCAGAGGGCTGGAGCACCTCTCCTGTGAGGACAGGCTGAGAGAGTCAGGGTTGTTCAGTGTGGAGAAAAGAAGGCTCCAGGGAGACCTTATAGCAGCCTTCCAGTACCTGAAGAGGGCCTGCAAGAAAGCTGGAGAGAGGCTATTTACAAGGGCCTGTAGTGATAGGACAAGGGGTAATGGCCTTAAGTTGAAGGAGGATAGATTTAGATTAGATATAAGGAAAAAATTCTTTACTGTGAGGGTGGTAAGGCACTGGAACAGGTTGCCCAGAGGGGTTGTAGATGCCCCCTCCCTGGCAGTGTTCAAGGCCAGGTTGGATGGGTCTTTGGGCAACCTGGTCTAGTAGAAGGTGTTCCTGCCCGTGTCACAGAATCACAGAGCAGTAGGGGTTGGAAGGGACCTCTGGAGATCATCTAGTCCAACCCCCCTGCTAAAGCAGGGTCCATTAAAGCAGGTTGCACAGGATCACGTCCAGACAGGTTTTGAATATCTCCAGAGAAGGAGACTCCACAACCTCTCTGGGCAGCCTGTTCCAGTGCTCTGCCACCCTCAAGGTGAAGTTTTTCCTCATATTCAGATGGAACTTCCTGTGTTGCAGTTTGTGCCCATTGCCCCTTGTCCTGTCACTGGACACCACTGAAAAGAGTCTGGCCCCATCCTCTAGATGTCCACCCTTTAGATATTTATAAGTGTTGATGAGATCCCCTCTCAGTCTTCTCTTCTCCAGGCTAAACAGACCCAGCTCTCTCAGCCTTTCCTCGTCAGAGAGATGCTCCAGTCCCCTCATCATCTTTGTAGCCCTCCGCTGGACTCTCTCCAGCAGTTCCCTGTCTTTCTTGAACTGGGGACCCCAGAACGGGACACAGTACTGCAGGTGTGGCCTCACCAGGGCAGAGTAGAGGGGGAGGATAACCTCCCTCAACCTGCTGGCCACGCTCTTCTGAATGCACCCCAGGATACCATTGGCCTTCTTGGCCATGAGGGCACACTGCTGGCTCATGGAGAACTTGTTGTCCACCAGGACTCCAGCTCCTTCTCTGCAGAGCTGCTTCCCAGCAGGTCAACTCCTAACCTGTACTGGTGCCTGGGGGTTTGGAACTAGATGATCTTTAAGATCCCTTCCCAGGCCATTCTATGATTCTATGACGATCCAAACAACTGAATGATTTCAGCCAAAGTAAATTTAAAGAGACAAACAAACCAACAAACAAACAACCCAAGCTCAAAACTCTCGCTCCAGATCAGGTGTTTGTTACAAGGAATCATAGAATCATAGAATCACAGAATGGTTTGGGTTGGAAGGGACCTCAAAGATCATCTAGTTCCAACCCCCCTGCCATGGGCAGGGACACCTTCCATTAGACTAGGTTGCCCAAAGCCTCATCCAACCTGGCCTTAAACACTTCCAGAAGTGTCAGAAGCCATGTCAGACAATGCAAAAAAATTCAAGAGATTTGGTTTGGAATGCTGTCAAAAGTAAACATGAAAGTCTATTCAAAGGCAAACATATCTGTTCACTGTAATGCACTATAATACTGGCTATTCAATATTTTGTTCAAGCTCAGTGGTCCTAAAATAAACCCCCAAACTCTCAATAAAGATTTCTTTGCCTACATACATACAAATAATTTTATAAAATATATATTGTACTCATCAAAGCATTTCTGCATGTATATTTTATTTTTTTAAACACTACCATTTAACTGCTAAATTCCTTGAGTGTTATGAATCTGGGTGATAAATAGAGGTTTGCAAAACAAGGGAAACTTCTATAACAAAATTGTCCACTTTTCCAGTGAAAAAGATAAATAATAAGAAAAAGACTTTTAACAACCTCAAACCATATATCCCTGTGATACAAATATTATTGAACAATGAATTGTAGCATTTTTTGGACACTTGAGTGAAACCATTGAATAGTAGCCACAGATACTTTTTGCCTTTTTCTATGATAATATAGACTTTTCAATACCTCCTTATTGTGTAGAAGGGATTTATAGTTTGTCTTGTGTTTTGCAGTTCCGAAAGAAGACACAGGGCAAAACAAACTCAAAATTAAAAGATAAAAGATAACATGCTTTCTCTACTGTATCAAGAAAGGATGAATAACTGTTGTGTACCTAATATGCGGAGACATCGTAGTATAACAAGATACAGCTTAACTCCTAGAGTCCTTGTTATTTAATCCATTTAGTTCTGCCCAGGGATCACATGAATTTATGGAAACCCCCCGCTACTCTCTTTGTTGACTTCCATCCCTGCTGGGAGATCCCCATCTGCTGGGAAGTGAAACTCTGTCCTGAACTTTACCTCATTTAACAGAGTGCCACATGTAAATCCAACTTCTTCATTTATTACTTTGACAGACCAGATGGCAATGGGCTTTTAAAAGACTGTAATGTTGCTTAAAACCAGTTATATTTGTAGAAATAATAGTTTTAGCTGCTTGGATTTTAGTGCCTGATTTTTAGGAAAAGAGTCTGACACAGGCAATTAAATTTTTGAGCCATCAGTACTTAGTGATGCATCATAATTTAGCTGTTTTCAGAAAATCATATTGTGACCAAATAATCATTCATTAAGACAGAAAATACCTTTTTAATGGAAATTTGAAACTTGTGTTTGGTGGCTGATATGAGTGACTAGTTTTCTAATAGCCTTAATCACTGAAGTATTTCTTTACTTGTTCATTTAAGCCCATTAATGAAAACTTATGATGTTAAGTCTAATATCTACTAACCCTTGATGACTGTTTTGACTTCCAGCATTGTCCTATAAATAACTGTGAATGACATGCACTGAAAATCAAAGAGTATTATTTCACTGTGATTAAAGAGAACAGGTTCACCCAAGTCTTCCTTTTCATTCAGGAAGACCGCAGAGAAATTCATTGTTAGCTTGAGTCAGATGTAATGTACTTCAAAATGTCTTGTCCTTAAAAAATTTACCCTAAATGCATAATTCAGGTTTTAAAAATAACCTAAAAACTCACCCTCATCCACTGAGTTTGCCTACAGAAGGCATGTAATGGGATAGGGAACATCATGTACAATCACAGCATCCTGGGCTTGAAGACTACAAATACTATAAATTACTTTTCCTCAAGATCCAGTCCAATGGTTTCTTCATTTGTCTGTTTTCTTATATTCAGTGACATCTGAAAGGATTTTTAGCCCTGAAGAAGGAAAGTAAACCTTACATAGCCAGTGCTTACTGTCCTTTCTTAACTTAAAATATCAGCTAACTTGATGCTCTTTAAAATTCAACGAGCCTGTGTTTAACTGATACAACTGGGATCTTTGGTTATGTTCATCTTGGCCATGAACCTTCTGATTACATTGTAAGTATTATGGCCAACGGGCACGAGTTGTTGGCATGACACTTGTGCTCTGCCATGCAATCATGTCATCTTGCATGGTGGCTTCAGGGTGAGACTTCATATGATGTGAATAGTCTGTGTTCTTTTTTGTAAATTAAACAAATACCTCTAATATGCACTTCCTTAGTTTTAAGTCAGGTCTTTTAAGGTATTTCATTCTTGTGCATATACATATGCCCTAATGTCAGGTACTGTGCTTCATAACAGGTTTTTGCCTTTCTGATGTTAAATACCACTGTTTAGAAACAAGGATGTCTGTCCCCACAGGGTTTTTATTATGAACTGCACAGGCGTCTTCTGCAACTACACTGGTCAAACTTCCATGATGCAACACCCGGCTTTTATTGATCATCTGAAGAACATTATACCAAGAGGAGTTGGTGTCTCAGTGCAATTTCCTTTAACACACAGTTCATACACTGAAACTTTCTTAAGCTTTAATATCATGCTGATTTTCCTTGATTTTAGTTTCAGATAATTTTTTATGATCCTTGAGTTAAAAATTAAATCCTAAGGGCCATCTCCTGCATGAAAAGACCCAGGAAGTTAATTCTGGTGGCAAATTCCTTTGCAACAATTTCTTGCAATGTGATATGCAGAAAAGTGATGCACCAGTGTAAAAAAACACCAGAGAGCTTCTGTTCTTAGCTAGTAAATTCCCTAAGGAAAATCTAAGGAAAATTGGAGTCAGGTGTGGCTGTTCCTGCTTTGATTATAACCTCAGCTGCCTTGTCAAGGCAACTCTAACGGAGAGGGCAGCAGTGATCTTCTCCTGCCCCACTGCTGCTGCTGCCTATAAATGTGATAGGAAATCGGTGGGTATGTATAACATAATCTGGTGGGTAAACATAAATAGTGGGTATGTATAACATAATCTGGTGGAGAAACTGGAGTGCAGTGGGAGGCAGTTTGGATAGTACGAGGAGCTGAGAGGCCTGGGGGAAGGAAGGCAGCTGAGTCCCACTGGTGCAAGATGCGCTGGCATGCGCATACGCACGGCTTTTGCTGGCACAATATAACTGGTTGGTTTATGATAAAATAAAAATACTTGCCCTTTCTTGTTTTTGAGAGCCTACAAACTGAACTTTAATAGGGAAAGCGTTATCGCTCAGTATGAGGAAAAATGGTGGAATCAGGACCTTAATTTTTTATCCTAAGTCATGTAGGGTTAGAATCGTCTATCTCTTTGTAATTTGTACTTAAATGTAAAAAATGCAGAACATATTGTTTACATAAAGAGAGAAATGTAATCACTAATGAAAGTTAACACCACATGGCATTTAAAGAAAAAGAAAAGAAAATCCCCAACTATTGCACAAGGATTTAAAAAGCCCCCATGTTGATAAGCCAGCCACTTCCTTTTCTGAATGGTTGTGAGTAGGCAGTATATGCTATTTCGGTAATTCTGACCGTTGTTTAACTACATGTCTGCGTGTCAATAAGAGAAGTCTAAACAAGTAAAGCAATCACTCTGTGTACAGCTAGTTAAAATTCATGGCTAGCAGGGAACAGATTGCCACAGGAAAGCCCTCAGCCTGTCCATCTACTGGTACCCTGCCACCAGCAGAGCTCCTTTTATTCAAGCTTCTCCCCGTGGTTGCCTCCAATTCTTTTGCAAATCTTCCTCTCCTCTCGCAAATTTATAGCCCATTGAGGACTTTCTGTGGGTGGCTTGAAACATCTGGGTAGCAATGGCAGCAATCCTTCAGTCTATGTCCCGCACCCCTCCGTGAAACAATGGCGCAGGGCGGCGGGCAGCACCGGGGAGAAACCCAGAAGGAAGAATGGAGCTAGTTAACATGTATATTCATTACCCGCGCTCAATTAAGGGGTGAGAGAAGGTGGAGGAGCTCAGGGCCTTACTTTGTCAGCCTCGGAAAAAAAAGTTCCTGCGATTGTTACATCATGTTTCATTAGACTAATTCAGTTTAGGCGATGCTAATTTCCTCCTGGATGTCAGGCCTATCACTACCAGCTGCCACTTTTACAGGACACTTTGCAGCAGAATCTGCCGAGCTGGTTGAACTCACATATCCCCGGGGCCGTGGGGTGACAGAGGGGGGAACGTCTCAAAAGAGCACACGCAATTCATTTACAGGAGTTTTACATTTAAATTAATTTAATGGTTTTAATAGAGAGGGAAACTTTTCCTCAGAGTTTTAAAAGCATTAGATAGCTAGGATAAAGCTCCCTGTGAACTCTAAATTTAAATATTTTGTAAGAAATGTCTGTATTTCTAGGGATTAATCTGAAAAGCTATATCTTTTAGTAGAGACTTTTTGGCTTTAAGATAACCAGGCAATGTGAGGGAAGGGAGGGTGGATGGAACCTTTTCCTGCTTTTTTCTAGATAGCATAATCGTGGTTGCAGATTAAATTAGTAGATTTACAGATGCAATAAACATTCTTTGGTTTTTTTGGTGTTTTATTCCCCTTTATATGTGGATATCTGAGGGTATTTAATGAAGGGCAAAAAAAGAGATAGCATATTTTTCCTTTGCATTTATGTTATTCAGTGTTTAACTGTTCCTAAATGACACATGCTAAATCAGAGCTACTCAGTCATTTTATCGAGGTGGGCTGGATCAGACCGATACTTGTTTAACTTTATTGTTGCTGGACCAGCCAAGTGCTGCATGTCATATTCCTCACTGCGAACGGTGAATGCAGGAGATATCACAACTTACAGATCTTGGTAAATTCTGGGAAAAAAATTTGTTCCAGATCTAGGCTAATACTCTTATTCCAGTATGTCAAGATTAGGTACTTAAATTCTATAAATGATGTTGGGTTTATTGTCATTGTGTTCCATTAGACAGTCACTGCATTCATTTTTGCAAATTTTGGGCACAGATACAGACCTGAGCTTCTTTTCTTTTTCTTTTCTTTGTGTGTGTGTGTGTGTGTGTGTCTGGAAGATGTAGAGCAGCTTATCAAAACATGCTTATGCAGATGGGTTCTCTGACACATCTTTCCTGCCCCTTCCTGGCACCCCCCCCCCCAAAAAAAAAAAAAAAAAAAGAAAAAAGAACAGCAAAAAGCAGCATCTCTCACTGTAACCTGGACTGTATCATCCCTTGCTGAACTTTCTTCCAAGCTTAATATCACATCTGCATCAGGGTAATCTGTTTCATGCTGCTGTTCTGGGACAACAGATCTGTGACCTCAAAAGATGCACTTCAGATCCACCCAAGTGGCAAAGTGGCAGTAGGATGACATACCAATCTATTATTAACTACAGAACAGTAAATATGTCAGGTGATGAGGCTGATTCAAAGTTGGTATTGATTGGACATGAACTTGTGAGATAACAGACAAACATGTCTGACCTGTTAAGCTATAACTATTTTTCTTCAGTATGTGCTGAAGAACAACGGTGGCTATTAGTCTATTTTTATAGAGAGGACTACTGGCAGGTGCTATAAGTCTCTCCAGAGAGCCTTGGTACAAAAATGATTAACTGGCTGAGACAGGAGTTCGAGCACACACACAATTACTGTGTGTCATTGCAGAGAAGATAGTGTATGTAATATTAGTTGGGATGTGGAACTGCTTCGGTATTGAGTATCAAATACTTAGAGCAAATCATTAAGACTCAGTTTACAGTGCAGAAAAATGCTTTTCTTTAGGAAAGAATAATCAGTTTGCAGTTATTCTCAGAATAGAAAAACTTGCTAAATTTACTCAGAAAATTGTTTATCTGTCTCTAAAGAAAATGTGCATACACAAATGCTAAGCCATGCATTACTTATTAGAGAGTAGGATGAGGTTATTATTGAACAAAGTATAAGCCATATTTAAGAACATGATATAAATCCCAACTTTTTAAAATACTTTTTGTAGAAATGTGTTTTCATACTTCAATATTGTCATTATTTTGTCAAAAAACATGACAGGCATTTAGATTAGAATAATAAGTATCCATTTTCAGCCAAAACAACTCTTGCAAAAACATACAAGCAGTATATTTTTAGTGTTAATTGATTAATAAAAAATAATTTTCAAGGCAATTCATTTATTTAGTAGCAGCTATAAATTGCACATGAATGGATCCATCTCTGAAGAGAAAGCAAAGGTGTATGTTTTAGTCCCTTATTGAAATCCTTCAGTAAATTCCTGCAGGATACATATTTCATTGATTGGCATCTGCTTACACTTTAAACAAAGGGAAAAACAAAGGAAAGAGAATTCCCTGTGGCACATCCCCTGAGGTCTGGGGAATTTCTTTCTTTTATCTATTGTGGGTGTAAACACTACATCTCACCCTTCCAAACTAAAGCTTTTGCTCCTGAAATTAGAGGTACTTTGCGCTTCTTGTCACATCCCAGCTCTCTGTGAAGAGGGGTCCTCTAAGGAGGTTCTGCTTATCTTGTTTTACTTTGAAACCTGTTCAAAGGAAAGAAGAAAGATCCCACTTAGCCAAGTTAGCCTGAGACTAGATCATTTGGTTTGCTTATGGAAAGGCTTCCCTTTAAAGATAAGAACCCTTAGAATGTATCAGATAATTTGAGTTAAACTTTTGGGTTGTAAGTCTTACTGTTGGTCTAAGTACTTCCGTGGCTGTCTGCTCTAGCATGCGAGCACATCACAGTTACTCAGTTTTGTCATTATAGCATCCCAGTGAGATAAGAAAATGTCTTTATTTTGTGCCTGGGGAACTGAATCACAGGGTAGGTGAAGAATCTCACTTGAAGTCAAATGGAAACTCTGTGGGAAGCTCTGCAGTGGATACAGGGTACTAAGACTAGGTCTGGTGTCCCAGAACAGTGCTGTCTCTGCAAAACTGACCTTTCTCTTTCTTTTGTCAGCTGTGCTAACACCTAGTAAATGGCTTTTGTTGAGAATCAAGGCCAAATAAGGCACAGACCTGAATCACCAGCAGTGCTGAATAGGTACAGCATTTTAAGATACTACTCACACCACATAAGGGCACATTTTTGAAAGATAGTGTGCTGTGCATTCTTTAATGGTGTGACTACGTATTAAGGACTTAGTCTTATGAATAAATTTTTGTGGCTTCCAAGGCAAAATAAAAGAATATATTTATTTAAAGTTCCGATTAAAAAATCAAGTGAACATGTTTTATCAGATTTTTGAGATAAGAATATGATTTTCAGATAAGATATGATTACCATGATTCAGCTGGTTCACCTACCTTAAATTGCAATAATATGATGAGTTGTCAAGGAATTTGCACTGTTGTAATACAGCCATTCTGAGATCAAAGTGAAAGCATCTTCTCCAGCGAACAGAAGCAGCATCCACAGTGATGACCCTTCTCTACTCCCAAAAGACTGCAATAACGTGATTCTGGACTAACTTTTCCCATATGCTTAGCAATAGCTAGTGAGATCTAGCATTGATTCTTCAATAGTGCAGATTTTTTTTTTTTTTTTTCAATTTAGATAGGACTTGGATATCATCTATGGCAATCCATGAATTCAATTAAGAGAAGGTCTTTGAAGCAAGTTCTTTGTTTTCCCATGTCTGCTGCAGGTACCACTAACAATGAGAAAGGGAATGACAGGATTTGAGCTGAGCTAGGTTACAGCAGAGCATCATCTGGTGCAGAAGCCCATCCCTGCTCAGTTGTCCGTGTGAGTGACACAGGGAGGGAGAAGGTACAGTCTATGTTGTCTCCGGGGCTGCAGCTGGGGATGTTACCAATGTCTCCATAGGCAGTGACTGTGGCTACTGATGATGTTTGTGCTTGTCACAGTACTTACACTGAGGGTCTATACGGTGGAATACAGAAAGTGCTACCCAAATGTGCAGGCACCCCCACAAAAGTGTTGTGACACTGGAGGAAGGGCTTAGAAGCAAAATGAAGTACTGGCATTTCTGCTCCAGTTTGGGGAAGGATTTGAAATCACCGTCTTCAGAAATGGTTGAGCCATTTAATAGGAGTAGCATAAGTGTAGTGATACGGGCTGAAGTATGCCTATATTTATGTATATATACACTCATATGCATATATATAAATATATATATGTTCAACTGTACCTTTTTTTTCTTGTATTATTCTTCCACACTTAGAAAAAGAAATGTCAAATTGATAGAAGATCTTATTCTCCCACACTGCCTTTGGAGTCTCACTTATGCAGGTAGTTAGATAAAAGTTATTTTAAGTCTAATAAAGTATCATAAACCATCTTCTCCCATTGTTTTTCTGTCACAAGCAAATTGTTTCTTTGTGCTAGTAGACATTCTGCTTTTTTAACATACAACTTATGGCAATCATTAGCTCCTAGGCTGACAATGATAAAAGCATTATAAATTTTTGTTTAATGATAGATTGCTTTCCTAGGCTATTTGTCCAACATTAGGCACTGGACTGAGTAGTCAAGTTGCCTTGTTTCTACCCTTGCCTGACTGCCTGGCAAATTTATTGATTTTAGGATTACCATGTCTAGTGTCTTATGCCTCATGTCTAATGGCTCCTGTGCATTTCCATAATCTTTCTGGGACAGTTTACATGACACAAGATGACTTTCCTAACATGGTTCTGAACATGGCTGTTGTGGTTTCACCCCAGCCAGCAACTAAGCTCCACACAGCCACTCACTCACTCCCCCCACAACTGGAAGGGTAAAAGTGAGAAAACTCACAGGTTGAGATAAAGACAGTTTAATAATTAAAAATAAATAATAGTAAAGAAATAACAACAGCACCAATAATAATAATGTAAGGAAAACAGGAAAAAATAACAGAGAGAGAAAAAAACCAAAACAAACCAAGACAAACAAGTGATGCAAAAGAGAACAATTGCTCATCACCAGCTGACTCATGCCCAGCCAGTCCCTGAGCAGCAGCCCCCCTGCTAACCTGCCCCCCAGCTTTATAGGCTGAGCATGACATCATATGGTACGGGATATCCCTGTGGTCAGCTGGGGTCAGCTGTCCCAGCTGTGTCCCCTCCCAACTCCTTGTGCACCCCCAGCCGCCTCGCTGGTGGGGTGGTGTGAGGAGCAGAAAAGGCCTTGGCTCTGTGTAAGCACTGCTCAGCAGTAACAAAAACACCCCTGTGTTATCAACACTGTTTTCAGCACAAATCCAAAACACAGCCCCATAGTAGCTGCTATGAAGAAAATTAACTCTACCCCAGCCAAACCCAGTACAATGACCTTGTACGCCATCCAGATACCCCACATACAAAGCAGAGATGTTACAACCGTTGCCTCAATGAGTTTTAACTTTTGGTACTGTTATACTTTCCTTCATAGTCTCTCTCAGATCCTTCAAAGCACCAGTTTCTAGTTGCATCGTCATCTCCCATAACACAGTACTTCCCAGGTAAATGAACTTACCCATTAAAGACAGTGAATACTTGTAACAGGTGTTACAGAAGATTTAGAAAAATCGAATACTTTGAGTATAAGAGCAAGACAATAGTTCTGTGTACCTTCAGGCCTCAGTACTGAATTGCAGTATTTTTTCAGGTTACATATATGAGAGAGATAATTTATTTACTGAATTAATTCTGCTCTGACTCCCTGGTTTTTGGCAGTGTGGAGGAATTTACAGTGACGTCAGTGAATACAGGAGATTCTTGCCATCTCTAAACATGGAACATTTGTGTTAGGTAGGCTTCAAGTTTGTAAAACTACAGTTACTGATTTTTTCCCCCCTACATTCCTACTGTCAAAATAGATACTGGATTATGATTTCTATCTTGACATGATAAATTAGAGCTGAAAATACAATTGAAATATGCCAGTTTTACACTAGTTAAGGATCTGATTCAGCAAATAAAATTGAAAACATAATCTGGAGGTAATACTCAGAATGATATCACTCTGCAGAGGTATTTCTGAGTGGATTTGTTTAGCCTGTTCTGTGCCTGCACACTTTGCACATAGATTCAAAGTTCCGGGAAGTTGGAAGGGAAGAGACAGAAGGGAGGCTTCTCCTAGTAAAAAAGCAAAATGGCACGATAATTCCTCCTGTGCAGCCATTAGATACCAGAACCTGTCGTGCAATAGTGATTTATTGTGGGAAAGAATAAGAAAGATTGTGTGTATAAATCAGAGTGTTAGCTGAGTTGTGGCTCAACTTCAAAGCCTTCACACTTCCTTCTCTCTACTTTTTATTCTATTCTACAGCTGCTTTTCCCAATGAGAACTGCCTTTCTCCTTCATCTATGCGTTACTCTATGCGTCTGCCTTCTTGAGTACTTTAAACACCCCTGATTATAGCAGAGGTTTTGACCTTTTGCTTTAGATTCTGTGTAGCTATCAATGTCCTGCTTGGGAACGTTACAGATACTCTGCTGCACTGGGCTGAGAAGTGCTGAACTGCTTTTGGAGGGCAGGCTTCATTGCTCTGAAACAAACAAGGGTCATATGGTATGGCAGCCATTAAAAAAACCCACGAAACAAAACAAAAAAACTTAAAAATGAGGCAAAATAAATAATGTAGCTTCATGTAGTGCCTCATATCCAGCTGTCTGCCTCTGCAGATGGACTTGGCAGTATGCCTGAGCAATAATTACCAACAAGATTTTTCTAACTTTTCTTAAGTTAAATGAACCCACTACTGAGAGGAAATTGTTCACTTGTTAGAGAACAACATCAGAATATTAAAGTGAGTAATATCACAATAAACAAATGCTGACTTTTTTTTTTTTACTTCTTATTAGACTTCAGTGATTTCAAGGTTAGCTTAGGGGTGGGTTTTTTGGTGGGGGGAGGAAGCAAGTTGAGAAAGACTGAAGGGCCTCTGGAGATGGGAGAGTATTTTCTGTCTTTTACCAGTGATTTTTAGCAAAGGACAAGCTAATGAATGTGTAAGCATGCAACCATGACAACAGTGCAGGAAGAAAAAGCCTCATTACCCACAAAATTGCTGAAATTACTGTTCTCATAGGTTTCCACTGAAGAGATGCTGTTTTCCCTAGACTGAGTTTCTGTTATTTGTCCAGGCTGTGGACTTTTTATATCTTTTATTCACTTTTCATCTCTCTAATAAACACTTACCCAAACAGCCATGCCTGTCTTGAAACTCAAAGGTGTGAATGCAAGTCATAGAAACTTACCTGTGAAAACTTAAGATGTGTTGTTGCTAAGCCTGGGTTTCAGCAGCATCTGCAAAACTCACTCAGGACGCTGTGCCATCCTGGGAACCATGCTGATGTTGGTCCACCATTATTAATCATCAACCTAACTTGGCTAGAACTATTTCAGGTAAGCCTGCATGAATTGTAACATCATCTTTGAGTTGCAGTATAGGTATGTACTTTGCCACAAGTTCTGCCTGTTCACTAACCTCTTCCCGTTGGTATGTATATGGTGTCCAGTACTGAATGTAGACTTCGAATTTTTTTAAATAGTCCATGACTTAGGGGGCTATCTGCATGTCAGAACTCCTTACATACAGAAGGAACCAAAGTGACTTTTCATTTGCTTTTGCAAGGTAGAGGGCAGTTATGGGTAGATGATCTTTTATCTGTGCACTTTTACATTTAGTCAAATCTTTTGCAGAGCAGCTGCTGTTTTAGCCTTCTAGAGAGGAGCACACAGCATGGTCTTTCTAAAGACCCTAGCTGTGCAGATCCTGTTTTGTTCTTCTGCCGTGATATGGTTCCTAACCAGGGACAGAATCATAGCAGTGTTGAAGGGAGTCTGGACTACAGAAATGAAATGACTTGTTCAAAACCACCACACAACCAGGAAGGAGCTATGGACGGGACAGAACAGAGAAGATTGTTTTGGCACTTTGTTTGCCCTTTATTTTCTATGAGAAGACATTTCAGAGAAAATCTGTTTTATGCCTTTTTTTTTCCTTACCTATTTGTCTTTCCTCTCTGTCTCCACTCCCTCTCCATATTCTCATCCAGCTGCACTGATGTTATCAGACTTTGGTATACCTTGATCCCATTCTTGTCTAGTAATTCTCAGATTGCCTATATGCTATGTCTGTGAACTGAATTAAGCATGTCATCTTCCAGATCATAATTTAAAACCTTAACTAAAACTCAATGTAACAGTGATCCCTGCAGTAAACCACTGGCCAGGTCTCTGCAGGCTAACACATTGTCATTTATCATTAGGCTTTGTCCTCTGTGCTTGCATGCCCCTCATTTCTACCATAAAAATCCCATAGTTCAGGCACTAGCTGTCAGCAATGAGAGTTAAGACATTTAGCTCATTGCTGGTCAGCTCAGTACTTTCATGTCCTTCCTGGAAATGGTTGCCAAAAGAAAAGGTTAACAGTTGCACAGTAATAAGGTCATAAGATACAGAAGGACAGCAATACAAGGGAGAGGAGAACAATAGCCAGGACAGCTGGGAGAGCTGAAATAGTAAAAGTTAGCTTGAGAGAATAACAGCAGTGGCAATGACATCAAGAGGAAATGGGAACAGTTATGAGAAGAGAAAAGCAGATCAGTAGAAGAAAAGGAAGTGTTGGGCATAGAAAGAATCCAGTATTCTGTTCAATTAAGCCTGTATTACACATCTAGTCAAGACATCTCTTCAGAGGTTAAAAAGAAAATTGGTTGAATAAATGTATTTTTTAGTTAAAATAAAGAACAAAAAGAAGGATGCAGAAAAATCTCTTGTATTACTTGTTTGCCTCATAGGTTCTGAATTACAGAGGTCCAATAGATCTCAAATGGAAGAGTACCACTGTATGCTACCACAGGCCTGAGCTGGGGATGTGATTGCTTAATATAGATAATCTAATATTGTGAACTGAATTAAAGATATCTTGGGATAGTCATTTAAGGAGAAGTTTGTGTAATAAAATTTGTCACTGTATTCTGCAATATTAAAGAAGAGGCATATTTTGAATTATTAAGCTATAGTTCTCTCTTGAGATGTAAATCAGCTGAAGTTTCAGTTCAAATAAATCTTCTCCAAAACCTCTAAGGGCTTCTCTCTTCCTCCCGTACTCCTCCCAATTCAATTGCATTCTTGATTACCCTCCAAAATCTATTCATTTATGCTGATTCTTAAATATCCTCTCCCCATTTCCACTAACTACATCATTATCAGCCTTACTGCAGCAGGACCATTTATCCTGTCCTTTACTGTGCTCTCATATTACCATCCCTCCTCTCCTCTGACCACTCACCTTCACTTTCTCTGCTGACTTTCTACTGTCAAAAGCTCCTTCGCTGTTTATTTCTACCTGATCTAATTTTGACTGGATTTTGCTAAACCTCTGCTAGGTGTCAGGTGATGAATAGTGAACCTGAAGATTTCATGTTAGTGAATCTTCAGAATTCCTTAAGTCCTTCTAAAATGTGTTTTGCAGTGGTGATATGGTTTGGAAACTGAAAAATATTGGTGATTTTTTTTTTTTTTTGTATACTCTTCTGATAGAGTTTGTAATAAAAAATGCTAAGAGGGGAAAAGTCACAAGAAAATGTGTTGAATTTTCTAAGTTAAAGAAGTGAAAGGAAGAACTTGCATTTAATTGAACACATTTTTATTATTATATCATAGAATCACAGAATGGTTTGGGTTGGAAGGGACCTCAAAGACCATTTAGTTCCAACCCCCCTGCCATGGAAGGGACACCCTCCACTAGACCAGGTTGCCCAAAGCCCCATCCAACCTGGCCTTGAACACTTCCAGGGAGGGGGCATCCACAGCTTCTCTGGGCAACCTGTGCCAGTGCCTCACCACCCTCATAAAGAAGAATTTTTAATCTAATACCTAATCTAGATCTACCATCCTTCAGCTTAATCTTAATCACCTTTATCTTTAATTTTTCAATCTTTTATCTTCTTTTTCTATGGCGCCTCAGTTTTCCGGCACATTTTTCTTCCCTGCCATAGAAAAAAATGAATGAAGTGATGTATCACCATTTGGAAGGTTACAGGGCTGGGAATCCAGATCTTATCAGGTTGCAAGTGCATTGAGCTACTCCCAGAATTGAACAACAGAGTTTTTCCTACCATGCAGTTACAGCAACAGCGGTTTGGGAGATCTCTGTGGGATGTGATGATCAACTTTCTCTTCCAAATAACTGTCTGAATCTTTAAGTATTCTTGAAACTTAAAGGAAGGTTTTGTTTAGGAACCAAAATTTCGAACAGATGTTTGGTTTTTTCTGCTTCCTTTTCTCTGTCTCCGGACAGAAAGCAGGAGGAACAACTTAAATTCCTCTATACTCAGGGCAGCACAGAATCACTGTGAACCCCTAAACCAGCAGGATGTGCAACAGGCTGGCATGACCAAGCAGAGTGTTGGTTCCCCCCAGCTCTCGGGGCTGGAGTGGGGATCTGGAGGGTGCAGGAAAGCATGGAAAGTAGTTGGCCCACTCTCATAATAAGAATGGAGAATAAAGAGCTTTTCTCAACCTTTTCACCTGAACAGGAACTGGTAACAGTTTTGCTTTATATTTTTAGGTTCTTGCGAGTGCGTGAGAGTCCCTTTGCTCCCCTGTTCTGCTTAAATCAAGATGCCAGGCAAGGGTCACCAGTTTTATGAACTGTGTCATGCTAAGAGGGCAGGCCTCTTAGGTAAAAGGAGAAAAAAAAAAAGCTCAAAAATGAACAGGTGAAAATAATCAAGATTTAAATCCTCTCTTAATGTGGGGTCAAGTCTAGTGGTCAATTCTGTGGGTCAAGCTAGTGCCACACTGAAACGGGCAGGAGTGGAAGCTCACATTTCCCTGGGGTGTGACTAATGCAACTCTAAAACAACACACATAATCCCAAAGTATTAAAGCACTCATAAAAGAACACTCCTCTAAGTATATGAATATTGTGTGCAGTGTGTGTCTGCTTTATGGGATGTTGTTTCTTAGTCAGACCGCCTCAGCATGGAATATCCTGGTGCTAATGCACCTCTTTTTCTTTTTCTCTGTTTTGCAGTGGAAGTGGATTATTGGATTATCCTTTAGTATTTATGGATGTATGGGGCAATATTTTATTCAGCTGGTTTTTTTCCTTGGCAATAATGGTAAAGGCTATCTGAGTGCTCCTTATTTAAAGCTATCTGAGTGCTTACACTTCAGCAATGTACTGTACAATAAAAAAGTTTGTTACAGGAACTTGTGGTACTTTTCTGTCTCTAGATAGGTAGACATTATTTAATTACTATGATATTTCACAATATCTTGTAATTGCCAGACAGATTTGCTTCTGACCCATGCACTGATGTTCCAGGTTTTCCTTTCAGGTACGTTGGAGCTGTGCCTTTGAATTAAACAGAATTGGCAGAGTGTGCATTAAATACAAACAGCAGTCCTTCATGTTTGAACTAGAAAAGAGAGCACAGGTTGGTGGGAATTTTGTGTATCAAGAAAAAAAAGCAACAAAAAAAGTCTGGCCCTGCTGTATAAAATTCCACTTCAAAAAAGAAAACCCAGAAAGCAAGTAGTTTGTTACAATCAAGCGGAAAGTCAACAGAGACTCTTGAACTTTTCCTGTTTTTGTTGTGTCTAATGCCCAGCAATTGGTTGAGACTAATAGCCAGTTTCTCAGGGTTACATTAATACTTCAAAGAATTTGACGAAGCCACAACTGAAAAATGGTTTTTCCTTTTGAAAATGTTGATGTCAAGTTTGATTAAAACCTTTTATTCCTCATAAACAACTTCTGCCATTAAATAACCCTTTTATTTTTGACTTCTTTAAGTTATTAAAGTTTCATCTCATCCATTTGCTTAGTGAAACCGTTTCTTTGCAAAAGTTTCATAGAAAAGGAAGTCTGAGATGCTTAAGTGCAAATAAATATCTGTAGCACTAAAACTTTAACATCTACTTAAGAACAAGCTATTATTTTGAGCTGAACATTTACAAGATGTTTAAAGGAAGACAGGATTGTTCTGTCTTGGTGTATAAGGTTTCTGTGGAACTGCTGGAGCTGGAGATTATTCTTACATAATGAATGAAAGATGATGTACTATTCCTAGCATGATGTCTTCTCTGGGGAAGACTGGGATTTTTAGCCCTGCCTTCGGACTTCGTTATTCATACTCTAACTCTTAAGCGCCTTAATGTGCGAATACGAGACTCCAATACTCATCAAGGCATTAAGTTCTGTCTTCAGAGACATTTTAGCAGCTGTAATGTGGACTGTGATAGAAATGATTTTGAAAAATGCTTGTAAAATTGAATACTGCAGTACTAAATCATTCTATTTCTTATTATTTGCGCCATTCCAAAAGCACAGGGAGATAGAAAACCACCCGGTCATCTTAGCAGAGACATTCTCTGCCATGCAGAGTTTTCCAACACCACAGTTTGTCTCTCATCAATAGTTTATCTCCATGCCAGCAGGTTTCACGTTAAATGAGCTGTCTGCCTGCACCACTTGGATGGGGCTGCTCCCCACTCATGCAGTTGGCCCCGCACTCCCCAGCTGCTCATCCCCTCACCTACACCCTCCTTTACTGAAGAGCATTAGGAGCATGCCTGGGTGAAAACCCGTACAGCTGCAAGGAAGGAAGGAAGGAAGGAAGGAAGGAAGGAAGGAAGGAAGGAAGGAAGGAAGAAGGTAGGTAGGTGAATTTAACCTGGGTGTCTGAATAAACATCGTGTTACCACAAGGAAGAAAAGGCGTGGGAGCGAGAAGTGGTGACTGTGGCGCTGGGAAGAGGGGACTACTTAATTCGGTGGGAATGCTGGCTGAAAATGATAGTTGAGTTACAATGTAGCTTTATTCTGGGTTAAGTATTGGCTGTCCTCCCACAGTCACTGCAAATCTGGTATAATAAAACTCTGTATCAACATATGCTAGTGAATTTAACAGAAGTGCGTTCATATTTCTGTTCCTGATCTAGGCAAGCTTAAACAGTATGTGACCTGGCAATGCACAGGGCTGGTACAGGTGGGTTTGCAGCCTCAGACATTTTTTGTAGCCAGCGTGCTCAGAGACGAGGAGCTACAACCATCTGTCTGGCAGCGGCCTCCATCCCACCGCATGCACTGGACATCGGACGAGTTAAGCGTCCGGCCTGCAGTTTTGTCTCAGCGTCCCATGCTGCTGCTCTAGACCCCCATTGATTCAGAAAAATGTGTCAATGGCACCTGATGCACAGATTCAATACAGAACATAGATATCAGAGTTCAGTTTGCATATTCAAATATCAGCCACAAAATCATTCCTCAGAAAGAACATTTGGATTTTATTCCTAAAGCATAATGCAAAACATGGTCATACTGAAATAGTATATAGCTGTTTTAACTACACATGCTAATTCCATTTTTCAAGATCTTGTGAAGTAATTCTTTGAGTTACAGAGCATAAAGAAGAAATACAAAATCAAAATGTAAAAATCCATAGAATAATAGACCTGACAGAATGATTAGTTTATGAAAGCAAGCAGTCTTCCTGACCTTTCTAGACTGCCTTTTACTCTGCTTAGAGTTTTCTTTCTCATTCTTGCACCATTACACGCTTTCTGCAATGCCAGGGGAAAAGCCTAGCTTTTCTGAACAGCAAGCACTTCAGATCCCTCATACCTTATAAAATAGACGTAAATATATGTCCAGCAGCAAATAGCTTTGGGGTATTTAATCACATTTGCTGCTTGAATTTAAATACATTCTAGTGATCTAGCACTCTGCTGACCTCTGGATAGAAAATGCCTCTGTCTGAATACACCTTATTCCCAATATTGTGAACAATCACGTTGCTGTTTCTTACAATTTTGCTTTCACCGTGTTGCTCTACTTTGATTTCCTCCTATTTTTCATCCTGACATACACACACACTAATGGTTGTTAATATCCTTTCTAGAAACTGAGTCCTGGTTACATTGCTCTTCAGGTAATAGCTAGGGGTAGGCAGGCATGGGACCATAAAAATACAATCTTTAATCTTAAGGACTTCCTGTTCAGGAAGGACTAAGTGCAGACCAAATGGCACCAAGTGAACAATGTGACCTGCACTGACTTTTAATGTGAATAAACAAGTCTGATTAAGAGTTATTCACTGCTAGATATTCTCAGCAATTCTGAAAGAAAAATAGTAGCTCTGCTGAAACTGAAATTTCAGTTGTTTCCACTAGAATCAAATAATCCCTGTTCACTGGAGAATTGGAGTGTTGGATTTCTTTTCCTCGGTTAAAGAAACAGAATAATACCTTCCCACTCCCTAGCACTTGCACCTCATGATCTCTCTCTCTCTCTTTCACAGTTACAGACACGCAACTAGCAGCATGTTACTTTCTGGCTCTATTATTAGATTTACTCACAGAGTACTGCAGTAGCTACCTTTGCAATATCCTCCTTTCAAAGCTCCTCTTCTATGAGTTACAGTTGAAGAACTGGATTTTTAGGCTTAAAGCCAAATGTTTTTTAATTACTGAACTTTACCACATATAATGCTAGGTGTTTTGCTCGGAAATTGAATGAAGTCAAGTTAGCTCTGATTCTCAATGCTCTGTTGAGATGATGAGCACCAGGCTTTATGCCAAGGGAAAACTAGTCTGAGTTAGCACAAAGAAAAATCACTACTTTCTTCCTGAATAACATACAGGCTGCCTTCATTTTTGCTATTAAAATTAGGAATTCCATCTCTATGCTTATTGTATTTTCAGTGGGTTTTTTGTATCTACCTTTACAAAGAAGGAAGCAAAAAGTGGGCAACGCTTTATCACAACACAGAAGTCATACCTCACTTAAGGATGAGTTAGGATAGATAGATAGATCGATTGATCGATAGATACATAGATAGATAGAATGGTCAAAAATGAATTTTACCCTATAATTTAATTTTGTAGAGCTGAGATTTTTTCCAGTCAACTCATTGCTTGAGATATTAATTTGCCCAGTATTAGGTTAAAACATTCAGATACGGTTTTGTTATTCACGTTGTTTGTGATGCAGGATTTTATATTTGACAAAGAATAAACTTTCTCTTCCCTTTTTACCTAGAGTCTCTCCTGACAATGTGACATATCACAGAAAGATAGTGTAACTATGTTTTTTGATACAGATTATTCAGATCCCCCCCTTCCCCATTTTTATCATTAATTACAGGGTTTGTCAATTCAAAGCCTGGACTACAGAATTTCTGACATTCCTCTGTGCAAGAGCTATGCCAACGTTATTCCTCTAGCTATCTTGCCATCACTCAGGCTATAAAATAACTAACCAGGATGAACCATTTTGGCACTTAGTTTCTTGCCTGTAATGGATTTTGTTCAAAAATAAAATCATCTAGTTTTCAACAGAAAAAGAAAAACAACAAACCCACCTGAGACGGTAAAAAGTAACCCCCCTAGAACTAAAGTTAGAGAGAAGACATGAAGGCTGCTACAGAATATGTCAATTTACAGGCATACACCGCAGGTATGATTTTGGTCATTCAGGGCTGCATACACACTTTTGAAGGTAAGACTGGATTCACAGTTGCTTTGAATTCCTTTGGCTTTCATGGGATTAAATTGAACGTAGGTCTCCATAGAAATATTTTCCCAAACCTCACTGCTCTCAGCCACTCAATTGCACAGAATTGAGAACTATATTTTGCAGAAATTTTGTTAGTGTAAATAGTTTCATGGACTTAAGTAGACTCTGTGATTTTGCATTTCACTGGTTTTAAATATTCTCAGACTTACTAGATGCTTTCAAATCTGATTAATATCTCAGTGAGGTGGAAGGATGTTAGTAGAGAAAAGGATGAGAAGTACTTAACTTAGCTTTCAAAATCAGGCTCCCACCACTGTTATTTAAGTTTTTTTTTTTCTGTGTGTTTAATGTTAGACAAAACCAGCTTCTTACTAAAATAGACTGTCCTTGTTTGAGTGTCCCCTGACACACTGAAAGCAGCTTCCTCTCAATTTGGGAAAGCCAAGACTACACTTATCAGAAAAGAGTAAGACTGTGTGTTTTCCTGTTGTGTTGTGATATTTTTTTTTAAATTTTATTTCTTTCTTTATATAGATTGCTTGCTGTAAACAAGAGGTAGGTGTAATGCCTCTGATTTGGGACCAGGTATTCACAGAGCAGAAAAGATTTGTTCAAACTTAACAAGATGCACAGTAGTTTTAAGACTTTGAAATGAACTCAGTGGATGAGTTTTATTTCATGTAACCAGAAGAAATCTCTCCCATGCAAACCACTGTCCTGATACTTTAGAGAAACAGGAAGCAATTTTCACAGCTCATTCACGCAACCAATGAAATGTGAAATAGGTTCCATGGTTAGGTGAGAATCCTGGATGTTCTCTCTATCTCTGGGTAAGGCAATCTTATTCCCAGGGCATTAGGGTAAGGAGATAAACACAGAGCAAAAAATATTTATTAAGACCAATGTTACTGTCTGAATAACAGAGGGAAAATGAAGGACTACCCAATGCTTTATATTCTTATTTACATCCAAGAAGTGCTACTGAACATCTGTATTGCTGAACAGAAAAAAAGAATTGTTTTGTTTCATCCAGACTCCAAACAAGTAGTTTGATGTAAAATCAGTGGATATGGATATAGCACAGTAGATTATAACAGTTATCACCTTCTGTATAGGAAAGGCTGTCAGAAGACTATAAATCTCCATGCAAAAGCAGAGATTGTTGTTGATGTTAGCACCCTATATAAATAAGGTTCTAAGGCGGAAAAATACATCTCTCCTCATCAGAATTTCATTGACTTAAATGAGGCAATCTGAACCATGCAAATGCATAGAACGATCAGAGGATGAAAGCTAATTAAATTTTTAAAATAGTTTCCCCCCGCCCTTATAGTCAATTTGATTGACACTTAATAGTTTAAGCCAGTCCATTTGTTTCTTAAGAGTGAAGTTCCCACAGCAAAAAAAATACAACACAATAGTCTGTGCTGGAGTCTTGTGGGCAAGTGCAGCGAGCATGGAGAAGCTCTGATGAGTCTATTGAAAAAGCAGCTGTTTCTGCCTTCACTTCTGACCTGGTAGTGCACTCCAGTATAGCTGTGTTCAAAACCCTTTCTCTCTTTACTCAGTGCTGCTTGCCATTCAGTGGGACAGAAGCAAGATCTTTACATTGGTTTTAAACTACTTCAAGAAGCAGATGCAGCAATTACCTTTAAAAGCAATAGCTAGATGGACCCTGAATGGTGGCCTGTTTTTATTATTGCTGTCTGTCCAGGGAGCACTTTTATTGCCAGCAATCAATGTTAGATCTTCAATAGCAGTTGATCATTTTTGCTTCAGGCTTTTGTGTGTCCATATGGCCGTGTGTGGGGAATGCAAAGAAGGACAAATTTTTACTACTGGATTAGCTGTTCTTGTTTTGCCTTTTAATTTTACATTATGGTCCATTGTGTGCATACTGCAAAATGAGGAAGCAATGTGATTAAACCATAAATGATAGCCAAACTGAAGGAATGCTTCAATCAAATACTACATTTCTGGACCTGAAATTATTAAGATGCTAATTATAGAAGGTCTATAGAATTGCTGACACAGATGGCTTGGGAAATAATGTATACTTACCCAGGTATAAAATGTTCTCAAGGAGTTACACTAAGGGTGGTGCAGATTTCATCACTTGTTAAATTTGTAATATACAGTTGGTAGAGCTCAAAATGATAGGGTTAGAAAAGTAGGACAGGTATTAATAAGTGTACAATCTCTTTCCTGTGGCAATATAACTATTACAGGCTTTTGGGTTGTCAAGTATTCGCTGAAGATGTAGCATACTCATCTTAAGTGATGATTTCTTTTCAAAGACTTCATGGATAAAAAATTACCATGCTCATGACCCATAGCTTCTCAGATTCAAACATTTTGACTGTTTGTTAGTTTTGCAAGTGGCAGTGAGCAACTAAGTACTGAAAGATTCAGGACTACTGATATTAAATACAGAATTAATTCTGTGGTAATTGAGATCCATGTCATTTCATTAATTTAAGTGAGGTTTCTCAGATACACCAAAGGCTGGATGTGCTGTACTATAATTAACTCTGTCAATATTCATTGATAAGAACTATGATATATCTTTTTATTTTAATAAACAAGTCTAGGAGAGTTTTATAGAATTTTTATGTAAAAGACAATTGTTTTGTCTTGGGGTATTACGCAAGGTTTATCTGCTAAAATAATCTGAGTGGTGTACTTTTAACCAAAGCACAAACCTCTTTTTTATTCCTCTGAAATTCCAGAAACAAAATTAAAAAAACCAACCGAACAAACAACAAACTAAACTGTCTCTGATTTCTATTCTGTGCCTGATTTCACAAACTGCAACTCATAAAATACCTACTTGAAAGAATTGAACATCATCCCAGTTTTATTGCTTTGCTTATTTATTCTCAGCTGCAATCTAAAAAAAGTGACATATGCTGTAGCGGTGATGAGTAAACAACAACTGGATTTTAATAATATCCTATTTATCAATGTTGAAACATTAATGACAAATTATTATCTGTGGAAACACATTTACATTGCAGATGTTCAAACTGACCATAGGCAGTTGAGTTACCTATGACTGTGGAAGAGGTCTGTCTGTAAGTAGAAAAACATCTTTTGCTTTCAGGAAATAGCAGTTTTGCGAATGAACTATTCGAAAAATAATTTACTAAGGAACAGATGGGATTGCCAAGTTATATACCATAGCTTTATATATACTACCCCTTACAGATAACTTTCCTCCTTCAGAAGTGCTACTCCTTGAACTGAACTCTTCAGATGACCCCAGTCTGGTGAAACAGTGGTGTAAGAAGTTACTGGGAGCAAGCTGTGAAGATTCAGAGGTTGTAAAGCCGTCGGAGGAAAAGAAACCTGTGTGATATACTTCTTCATGTAGAGGTGTATCATGCACTTGTGGCTCAGTCAAGGTATCTTTACAAATAACCCACAGTTTCCAGATGTTAAAATACAGTAGTTGATTTTTCAGTGTGGGAAAAGACAAATAATTTGATACTGGTCCATATATTGCATGTATTTAAAGAAACTGAACCAGAGACACCAGTCTGTGCTCTTCCCCAGTGTTGTCCAGATCCCAAATAGGCCATAAGATTGTAGAGCAATGACTGATTTTTTGGACATCTTTGAATTATATGTGTCAAAGAGACAGTGCGTCCAGAGAATTAGCCTAATCTGAAATAAATCTCTTGAGTAGACGGAGGGGCCACAGCAACAATGGGTTCAATCTACTGACCTGTTTTTATTACACTGAATTACTTACTAAGACACATACCTTTAATCAGCATTAAATTTGAAGCACTGATAATTGATGTAGTAGAGTCACTGAAAGAATATGTGAAGAGTGAGGGAACATTATCTGTGATTTTAATAGCTTGGTGCTAAAGTATTGCCTTTAAGTTTCTGGGAGTTAGATTTTGAAATATTTTCCACCTGTAAGCTACAGCCAGTTTCCAAGATTTTGCATTTTTCAGGAGCTGATGCCAAGCAGTAAGCTTTCCCCAGTTGATTTGGTGTGATGTGAAACTCACTTATTTTGTAGTGAAAGACTGGACTTGGTCTCTCAGTCTAAGATAACTGCTTGTGAAGGAGAGGAGGTTGGAAGTAGACACAAACTTGTCTTATAATTTACCTATAATAAAATAAAGAAGAAGACATTATTAATAAACTCATAATTTTTAGTGTTTTGAAAATCAGGGTCCTGTTGTTTAGCTGACAGAAAAAAGTGAGGACCCATTGTTTTTAATGAAGCTGTGTTTGTTTAACCAGCTAGAAGTCTGGTCTGTGTTTTTTTGTACTGCAGTAATGTCTGTCGGCTCAAGCGAGTGCCAGTTGTGTGAGAACAGCTCAAAACAATTGGTTATATAATATCCCTGCCTTAAAAATCTGTACATCTAGATAAGCAAGAAAGATTTGAAAAATACAAAAACCAAGCATCTGGATTTTACACCCACTAAAGTACAGGCTGTGGCTTTGCTAAGAAAATGAAATTCCCATCATGAAAAGGTAATTTCAGAAACTAATAAATCAGATTTTTTTTTTTTTTCTTGGAGGTTGTTCTCAATGGCATATTAATTTCTCTGTAACACGCAGCTCCACGTCTTTCCTCTCAGAAAATGCATTGGCAAGACAACCCTTTCCTCTCCTGTGGAGTTTGACTGACAGGGCGCTGCCAAGGAGGGAAAATGATTTTCAAAGTCTGACCTGAGAAAAACCATTTCTTGTGCTCTCACTGGACTTTTGTTGCTTCAGGTGCTACAGGAAAAACAAATCAACTCAACTGTTCTGGTTCTTAATAAGAGTATTATTAAGATCCCCAAGCATAGCTGATACTGCTCTTCCAAACAGACCGAGGAACTCCATTCATTTATTGATGCACTCTCCGTGAAGGGATTATGTTTCACTTTGTTTGAAGGACCTGAGAGCCCTTATTATTTTTGTTTGCAGAAACACTGTGGTGCACATGAAAGAGACACAGAGAAAAAAAAACTTTTTTTTTTTTTTTTTTGTGGGGGGAGAATGGCTGGCCGTTGATTGCCTCTTTTTTTTTTCCTTTTCCATTTGAAAAAGCTTCTTGGATGATTGATTTCTGATTTAGATTACCACATCCTCCCTGTTGTTCCCTGTTCTGTTTACTGAAATTTTCTAGCTGCCTTGTTCAGCTGACATTCAGGATATTGATAAGGTTAAAGATAATGACTGAGTTGCTTTGGCGGCCAGGTAGAACTCCAAGTCTAGCTTATTTTGATAGAGTCTTTCCTCCCTGCCATCCAGTAAAGACAAAAATTTACTTAGGATCATAAAAAAGAAAAACAAACACAAAAGCAAGAAAAAGAAAACCTCTCTCTTTTAGATTCCCTGTAGCTGTCATAAGCCCTTGTACAACAAACCTTCTTATCACGGAAAGCAAATGTAGGGCTTTGTGGGAAGACCGTGTGTTTTTACGGGGTATCGCATGCACAGGGCAGAAAACCCACGAGCCAGCCATCATATTTGTCTCTGCAAGAAAATATGCAGCTCCTGGGGAGCAGCAAGGATGGACAGCAGCTCTACCCAGGCCACGCAGCTCTGCGGAGGCTGCACAGGTATGTGACCTTCTCAGCATCCAAATACCATGTGAAATCTGTGGGAAAGGGGTGAGGAAAGGGGGTTTATAGGATCCAAGAGATCACAGCAATTCTCCAGATTGCGCCCACTGTGCTTTCAGCAAGCCTGGCCGAGTTACTAAGCCTGAAAAATTGTCTATTCCATATCTCTGTATGCATGTACCATGTTTTTTCATCCCATTTTGAAAGTAACTGAGCGGAATATTTGTGGCCCAATCCCTTTCTCTGCACTTAAGGCTTGAAAAATCCAAATTAGGGGCTCCATTTATTTGGGATTTTCAGGAAACCATTATAATAAGGAGAATGTTTTTCACACTAGCGCTGCTGAAGTACAGTAGTTCGACTTATCATTCTTATACCTAGTTTAAATTGTAATTGCTCTTGTGCTTTCACTTATCCTGCCTTCTTTCTCAGTGTGAGTCAGCCCTGGACAAACAGTTAATGACAGCTGAGCAGGATTTAATGTGACTGGAGAGCGGCATGTGTAGCACAAGAAATTATAACCTTTGCACTGTTCCACCTCTATGTCTGGCATAAAAGGGGATTTACATTTTTGCTGCATGCCAGCAAACACTACAGGCTGCTGACAACTGGGGAAGGCAGGGATGCTCCTACATCCTGGTCATATGTCCCCTTCAAATGTACCCACTAGCTACATCCAGCTGTGGATACCTCTGTGGATACTTCTGTGCTTTGTTTATGGTGTAATTTACCCCTGCAAGGCAATCTGCAAGCACGTTACGGATTTATACAGTAAAGCAGATTCTTATACTTTGATAAGTAAAGGAGATATTAATTTTATCAGTTATACTAGATCCCCTGAAAAAGTGAGGTGTTGTGTAAAATTTACAGTTTCTGCCACGTATATCTAGTGACAAATAAAAACAGAAAGAAGTAAATTTTCTTTCCCAAGGAGATTGCAGTAACTTGACACAACTTCTAAGACTTCAGTGAAAAATAAAAACACCTTTGTTTTTTGTGTATACCACTTTATTAACAGTGCAAAATATAAGCCATTAAAATATTGCTTCTAATACACTGGGCCTGATTTTTCATTTATTTACTGTAACTTTATACGGACATAGTTTCATAGGTTTTGATAGCGGTCTTCTGGATTTACAGTGTGCAATATAGTATAGGGTCATGACTTTTACTGTAAAGAGTATATTTGCATTTAAAGGAAGTCTTTACAGGCAGCTATTAAGCTAAAGGTTATAGAGAAAAAAGTACAGTGAGTGTTGCTTAAGCTATAATAGGACCACAGCAAAGTGGAAGAGGAAAGATATTTTTAGGCTCTGAACTGCTGGCTTTCTTCCTGTGTCATGATTCCTGCTGCTCAGACCTGATGTTTTTGACTGTCTGACAAAGAGTTTTGATTTTTTTTCACTCCCATTTTTAAAGTTTTCTGCAAGATAAGGTCAACTTATTCCTGCAGTTATCTATTTTGATAGCAATGTAGAGAAAAACAGTGAGATATGGGAGCATTATAACCTAGCTGAGATTTCGGATGATTCTTATAAACATACAATTATTGTGCTTTCTGCTTTATACTTGGTGCAACTATAAATCCAAATGTGTGATGCCACTCCTGGTTTGGAAAGAGTGGAGGTAGTTTTGGTGTCTCTAAAAGATAATAATACAAAATAAATAACAGAGGCAAAGTTTCTGCATTTCAGTTCAGGTTCTGCAGTGTTGTGTTTCCCTAGTAATATGTCAAAAGTTTCCAAATTCTTATTGACTTATAATGAAATTTAAAGTACTTAAGAGAGCTCTGGCTTTTATATTTTTAAGGATCATTGTTGAGTGATACCAATTCAAAAGTGCTAACATTCTGTTTCAGTTCTTTATTCCTGAACAGGCTGCCCAGAGAGGTGGTGGAGTCACCATCCCTGGAGGTGTTTAAAAAACGTGTAGACATGGCACTTCGGGACATGGTCTAGTAGACATGGGGGTTGGGTTGATGGTTGGACTTGATGATCTTAGAGGTCTTTTCCAACCTTAATGATTCCGTGATTCTATGATTATATGATGGCTGCAAAAGTGTCAGGGAGACCTGTGGAAATTTACAGGAAAAAAAAAAATTAAAAATAATATATGAAGTAGGGCATGTCTTTTATGTGAACATTATAATGAAAAATATCAACTTTCTGAGCTAGATGTATGGATCAATCTCCTCTTCAAAGCTGTGAAAACCATCTCTCATATCAACAGTATGAGGGTAATATACACCAGCTGAGAATCTCTTCTGAAATTAAAAAAAAAAAAAAAGCAAAATCGAGTTTTCTACAGAACAATGTTTAATAGCCTATTGTTTGAAGACAAAACCTTTTGTTTGAATCATATTCTGACTTTTTATAGATAATATGCTGTGCAAATTAACTTCCATATTGGTAAGCACTTAAAAGAAGGTTCTCATTATTTGAACAAGAATGAATCATTTTTTGATCTATCTCTCTTTTTTCAAGACCAGTTGTGTTCAGACTTTATTTTCAGACATAATTCATTTGATTTTGTTGGTATACCATACAGCAGAATTTAATATAACTGTAATTAAAGAAAAACAATTTAATTTTGGACTCTTTAATTATGAACATTTTGCCATCTAAAGGTTCCAGCTGATGCAGTTATCCATGGTTTTGTGTTCAGCCAGTATTGATAATTTGTTGCATTAAGCTTAACTTCCATGGATTTGGTTTTCTTTTTTTTTTTTTTTCATTAAGTCTTAGCAGAAAGAAAGAATTCACTATGAACACATGAAATAAGAAGGGGAAAAGCTCTATAAATTATGACCATGTTATAATAAGTATCTAAATTTGCCTATTGAAAAAAGGGTCCAGAATTTCTTATATTGTCTGAAAGAATATTTTGAATAAGTAAATCGTTAATAGCTAGATTGCAGGGAGTGTTGGAGATGACACTGCAAGGAATTAGTCTGCCTTACCAGCAAATGGATCTAGAACTTGAATGTACCGGTGACTTCAGTGCATGAAAGGATAAATTGGACATTGTCTTCAATGGTTACAGACTGCTTTCATGGCCATCATCTATTTTCTTTAGAAGTAGTGTTAGACGAGTTGATTATAGCCCTAGTGCAATCATTTCTTCATATAAAGAATTCTATTTATTAGCAAGATGTTACCTGATAAGCATGTGTAATCAGTTTTATGTGTTTCACATCAGATCCACTAAAACATTTAGATGTGTTGTGCCCACTGACTTTGAGAGCCACTGAATACCTTAAAGACCAGAATAGTCCAAAGACAACTTTTTTAATGAAAACATTATTGTTATGCACAAAATATTCTATAAGTAATTATTTGTAGCATTTTCATAAAAAAACTACATCCGCTCTTTTCTATAAAAACCCTGTAATATGGCACAGTTTTAGACAATTTAGATAATTTGTCTTAGATGGGCACTCAGAATATTTGTGTCTTCTGCAGAGGGTTGGTCCTCCTGGAAAGAAAGTCTCATAACTTTTCACTTTGGAAAATAATAACTCAAACACCTCACTTCTCATAATTCATGTTAACGATTAGGCTGTATTTTAGCATCAAAGTCGGTGGCTAGTAGTGGTGCAATGGTGGAGCATAAAGGTGGGAACACAGAGGAGATTCCTCTCTTTATATGTCGAAGCAGGGCTGCAAAAGGAAAACAGTCCTCTTCCTTTCATGTAGCAAGCGGTTTATAAATCAGTGAAAGGGGGCTTGGCCATTGTATTTTCACCTTCTTTGCTGCAATGCCTTTTCTTAGCTGCACTTAGGAAAACCAATCTGTAGGCTTCCTAAATTAGATGAAAGAAGGGAGTGTGACCCCGTGCACAGAGGATGCAATAGCGCAGCATAAACCAACTGCCGAGTAATGGAGAAGACTTAGAAAAAATCCCCTGGCATTTTGCATTTATGACCAGCAAAGTGCACTGTCAGAGACAAAGAGCTGGGTTAGATGGACCACTGGTTTGATCCAGAAACTTCCAAATAACTAGCAATATGACTCTGAAACAGTAACTTTGCAACATCTGCTGTGGTAAATTCACCTATTGATGGCACGGCATAAAACCTGCATGTCCTTGCAAATTTCTTCAATTATAAAGACTTTAAATAAGATTGATAACTAGCATGAGTCATAACAAAGTAACAAACTGTGTGTCTAAAAAATATTTTCCAAATATATATCTTATGGCAGCTGTTGTACAGACATCTGATGAGTATTTCTGTGGGGATGAGAGAACTTGCAAGCAAAGGAAAAAATCCTGAAATACAGAACTTGGGACAATTTGGATGTCTTTGGTCAGGAACTCAGACAGAACCACTGCTGGGGGGATTTTACTGCTAAAAAAGAATTTAAAAGAATTGGACAAACATTTTGTGTGGCAAAATAGGAAAATTCTGTAGAGCTTTTTTTTTTTTTTGGAGTGCTCTTCACTCCAACCTTGCAGGAAGGCTAGACAGTGAAACCAAAGATGTGAAAATTATAATCCCTATGTTTAAGGGACACTTTTGACTCATAGTGCTCATTATACTTCTATATTTTTTTCCTGGTATGTCTGCCCAGAGGAGAAGCAGTAATCTGCTTGCTTTGTGACAACTGTGCTCCAAACATTGCAGTGGAGCATTTGATCACCAATTGTGTGCTCATGGAAAGATGAGGTCCTGTGTGATGGATCTGAATGAACAGCCTACCCCTCCCAGCTGTATCTTTGATGGGAGGCAGTAAGTGCTGTAGAGTGTGCCTTTGCTGGCCAACACAGGCACAAAGAACACAAGCAGCCCCTTAGCCACCCACCCAGCCAACTTAAATGTCCTCTGGCGGAAACTATATGATGAAAGAATTTCTGTAGGAAAAGCTCTCAATAGATGAATTTGATTCCTTTTAAAGGAGTATATAAAAGAAATCTACTCTTGGCCAAATGCAAGAAAAAAATTGACTTCTCTCTTGAAGGGTTTATCTATTCATTTGATTGTCTCTTCTAAGTGAGCTGTAATTAGAGCTAGTCCTCTTCTAACCCTTGTGCTAATGAGGCTTTGCTCACTTCTATTAGTGACAGTACATTGTATTTTAATAAGGATCCCCTGGCCTGGCACGGCAGGACCTGAAGATAAGAGGAAGGGGAGCAAAAGGAAATGTAAAGAAGTAGGGTCAGCAGGGGGTCCCCTTCTTGGCACTGGGCTCCACAGGAAGGCACTGGCTAACTTTGTCTTAGAACTGTCATTTGTATTAACTTCTAACCCATCACCTTCTCTGGTAGGCTAGCTTTACTCAATGAAGCGGGATAGATCCTTGGCTTGGCCTCTCTAGCCCCTATTTCAGCAAACTGAATACAACACAAAAAGTTCACAGGGGAAGCATTTGGGGAGATGGTGTTAAGGATAGGGTCAAAAAGAGCTTTTAACTCATCTTAACATTACTGTCCTTTTCCATTTCAACTCTTATCTGCCCATCAAGGCTTTCGGTTTGTTCACTCATCCATCACTAAAAAAAAACCCAAAACGCAAAAAGCCTCCAAACGGAAATTATATGCATTTTGAGTTGTGTAATACTTTGGTCTATACCTCCATGCTTGCATGTGTGTTTTCTCTCTGTATGGTTTTTTTCCTGCTGATCAGTTCCTGGTTGGATCAGAATTCTTTGGCTGATTCCTCCTTCGCGTACACTGATGCAAAGTGGGGTAATTTCTTTGCCATTCAGTAAAGTTAGCAGGGAAAAGAGAATCAGGCCTTTTGTATCTTTTGTGTAACAGTCTTACATCTCAACCAGAAAAACCCTTTCTAATGAAGTCTTTTTAGAGATACTGGAGGCTCTTAGAATGTGACAGATAAACAGCTCCCTGTATGGCAGGAGATAGAAAAGCATTATTCTTTTTTGTTTAGTTCCTATCAATGACTTCCCAGAAGCCCTAAGCAAAATATATTTCTTACTGTTAGTACTTTCAGAGCCTACCGTGGGATCTTTCAGACCTCCAGGGACATTATTATGCTGTGCCTCAAATTCCAGAAGATTGTTTACATGACAGTGAAGTGAATGCAATACGTTCCCATTTTCACTGAGTTTGCCATCCACCTTTCCTTTTATACATATCTGTAAATGCCTTCACCAAAATGTAAAGCATGGAGGAATCAAGCCAAATGCCCTCCATGAAAAACTGGGACATTAATCAGATGTTATTTACACCTTTAAATAACATGGTATGCTCAGTCAGCATCCTTTCCGGTGGGTCATACCCCACCTTCCTGGAGGAGATACTGTTTGGTGACAAAGGAGTTGAACAGACAGCGTGGCACCTGTTTTTGTAGACAATTAGGATTTATAGAGATATAAGATACGAGTTTGTTTATGTTAGCTCAAACTCAAGTTCACATTCAGGTCATTAGTTGAAAGAAAGCTGGTTCTTTAAGTTCTGTCCCTACCTTGTGTGGACGTGACAGGGAGCAGGCTGGCTCAAGGTATCTTGACCACAGGCCTCCAAGGTATTCTAGCAAGCTTTGTGAATTTTATGAAATGAACCTGTTTTATCAGTCCTGGTATTGGTTGTATCACCACAGAAACTATGCTCATTTTAGAAACTGGCTTTTTCATGTCTGGATGATTTTCTTAGGAATGATTTCAGATGGCTGGAACAAAGCTTCCTGAGTCACCAAGTAATTGGCTGGTCTTTCTAAATATGACCTGGTTGCCAGGATCAGAGACTGTTGCAAGACATGTTCCTTAAGATCAACAAGTGTGTTCTCAATCCTAGATGCTTTTCTTTCCCCAGCTGACTAGCAGGTGACTCATGGCCCCCACCATCACGAAGCCCAGCCTGCCACTGCTGTCCTAGCACACTGTCCTTCCCTGGGCACTGGCATGAGTCTTCCAAGAGGAGTAGAAGTTTCATGGTTTTTGTCTGTGGGGCATGAGAAAAGGCAGACAATATAAGGCTAGAAGATCTCAGGCTGAGAGAGTTGGGATTGTTCAGCCTGGAGAAAAGAAGGCTCCAGGGAGATCTAATTGCAGCTTACCAGTACCTGAAGGGGCCTACAGGAAAGCTGGAGAGGGACTGTTTATCAGGGAGTGTAGTGACAGGACAAGGGGTAATGGGTTTAAGCTGAAGGAGGGTCAATTTAGATTAGATGTTAGAAAGAAATTCTTTACTGTTAGAGTAGTGAGGCACTGGCACAGGTTGCCCAGAGAGGTTGTGGAGGCCCCGTCCCTGGAAATGTTTAAGGCCAGGCTGGATGGGGCTTTGCGTGATCTGGTCTAGTGGAGGGTGTCCCTGCCCATGGCGGGGGGGTTGGAACTAGATGATCTATAAGGTCCCTTCCAACCCAAACCATTCTATGATTCTATGATCTCCAGAGCCACAAAACGTGTCTTTTACTGAAAAATCAGAACATATTCGATGCATGTACATGTTCTGGGTCTTTTGAACGTTTCCTGTTGTCTGTAGCTAGCTCACAGAGTCTTCTTTTTCTTTTCCTTGGCTGTTCTAGTGACCTGCTGTGCCTTCTACCTCAGCTTGGCACTGTGTGTTCTGTGACTGGAAGGTGAGCATGGTACAGGTTCTTAATTACCTTAACGGAAGTGGTAGCACATAACATAGACCTGATGCTGGTGCATACAGCTCTCCTGTCACTTCTGCCACCTCCCTAATTCTCTTTCATGTCATTTTCCATCTCCATTCCACTAGACACCACTAACTCTATCCTGGAAGGCAACCCACCACTCCTCTGGACATACCATGGCCGTTCTTCCCATAGAGTCCAGCTTCCATTAGGAATAGTGTTTGCAAGTGATACCGAGTAGATGGCAGTGTCATGAAGGATATTTGGAGGAAGAAGGTAAAAAAGAGAGAAAATGAGATAACATTGTACAACAAACTGTATTTTACCCACGGTTATTATAAAAAAATCTTTTTTGTGTCTCTTGCATGTAAACAAAATGTCGTGGGTTTTTTTTTTTGTTGTTGTTGATTTGCCTTTCAGTTCATTACACTGCGGTTCTAGGCCAATAACACAGGAGTCAGAAGTAATCAGAAGTGGTAAAATATTATGGCTATGTAGTAGTAGGGAATCTATAATAATGCTGCAGTCTTCCATACTGAGGGCTCTGAGTGCCTCAATGTTTTTTACATCCTTACCTCCATAGATTTTCCTTAATGTTCTCTTTGTCTTACAGCTGAGGAACAGATAAGGATTTCCAAAATTATTTAGATGTTGGTCTAATGACAGAACAAAATTTAACCTCATTTAACTTCTTAGTGGAATTATCAGAGGTCACTTATCTGGCTGAGTTGGTCACAGGTGTCTATCAAGTAAACAAGGATAAGCAAGCACCTAAGAAGGGGTCAGAATTAGCTATCTGAGCACAGAGCTACATGGAGGACATAATTACCACACTGAAGCAATTGTTCTGACCACTTATTGATTCACAAAGTAATTTTATACATACTTTTGCTTCAGTCACATGCAAAACTTAAAATCTGCTGCAATTGCAGATGCAATGACACCTTGCCTTTTGGTCGAAGGTTGTGTAGATAAATGAGTTAAAAAGCAAGGAAAGAGGTTTTTTTCATGGCCTTAGTAACTGATCTTCCCAACAGGCTAGAAATAGGTTCCTATCCCCCCCCTCCCCCCACTCCCATTCCACTAGGCTCTTGAACTATGAACTTACCACTGGAGCTGGATACCCAAGACATACCAGCCATTTGTTTCTTTGCTATCTGCCTTAGACTGTAACTTTTTGCACTGGTGAGTTATTTAAAGTGCTTGATATGATTCAGTTTACTACCTTTATGTTTAGAGATTCTATCAATGTTAATGTCCATGCCTGGTGTCTCATTTACTGATGGGTTGAAAGCAAATTTCAGACAATTTATGCAGCTGTTCTAGAGAAAGGAAGTTTCATTAACTATGAGAAATAGCACAGCATAGTCAGGCTATAGTCCTCACCCCTTATTGTCTGTCCTTGCACCAAAGAAGAGGAATCATGAGCTGAGGAGATGAAGACTGCCTGTAGCATTGGTATGGAGGTGTCACAGGGAGGGCTCTGTCCCTCTTTCTGTATTAGGGATGCTCCTGCCAGTGAGTGTCACATGCTTAATTCCATGAAGTGTGGTGTAAACTACATCTCTTTGTTGAGAAAAAAATGGTTTCTGATTTTCCACAAGAGAAAATACCCCAACCACTTACGTGGAAGCAAGCCCAAGCCTGCTGTTTCTTTCTTTACCTTTCAATACATACCCGAATGCTGGTCTTGTCCTAAATATTATACAAAATTTTCCTCAGATTTTCAGTTCCTTAAAAAAGTTGGTTTTGTGTTGCATAAGACAAAATCATGCCTTGTAATTACCAAATATACTTTGACACTTGTCTATTCAAAAAAGATGCCAAAAGATAGAAGTGTTTATATATGTGACAGCTACTGCCTGAATTGGGAAGAATGTGTTACTCAAATATGTATATTTAGTTCAAGAATAATCAACTATTTGCTCTTTTGAAGTCCTTTACACTTTTCTAGATTTCTTACTAAATCAGAGATTTCAGTCTCCAGAACTCACATTGTATGAGTCAGTGAAATCTCAGTTCTTTATTTTTTTTAGTTATGTACAGGATAAAAAGTATTTTTGAAAAATAATATTCTGATTAATGTTTGATTGCAAAAGTACAAAAATATGCTGCATGCAGAAATCTATTAACTTTCAGAATAATATCTCTTTAAGACTTTTTCTCAATTAAAGTGTCACAGCTGTAGTTTTATATTTCCATCTGTGTAACATTATATTAAAAAGTTATAACATATTAAAATTTTAATTATTAATGTGATAAAAAATACTGTGTGACTATATTTCTTAGTTTGTTCTTATTCTTAATCAGTGAGGACATATGTTAATTCTTAGGATTCTTCATATACAACTGAGTTTAAAGTACTATTGAAGAGTCTCTAATCTTTTGATAATTAAAAGACTTTTTAATTATATATATTTTTAGCCTTTAACTTTTATTTTAGAATTTGTCTCCTCAGTAGGTAATATATGCTGTAATCTAATGTATTTTCTTATCACATTTTTATTTTGGAGAATCAATAAAACCTGAATCTGCTAAATGTATAATTATCAAGTTATGAAAATTTATTATTTTACTTTGTCTTCAGTTGTAGAAATAAACAAGACGAATACTGTTTAGTGCGAAATTTGACAAACAAACTGCAAAGTCTTTATCATCAAAGACCTCCTGCCCTTAGGTCAAAGTTGTGTACTTTCTTAAGTATGTTTTTTGTAACACTTGTTCTTTTTCAGAAAGAAGAAAGAAGGTAACAATGAAGATCTTTGAAAAATCATTTATCAGACTACAAGTCCCCTGGTGTGATGAACAAGGAAGAAATCACGGAGGTAACTTCTGCCCCAATGGATCCCAGATCCAAAATCTTTGTAAACAGAGCCTTTCATTTAGTACAACTGGATCATAAAGTGACAAGTTTTCCCCTAGAATTTAGCCTAAAGCCTCTTCTGGCCAGATTAACTCTGTTGTATTCAGTTGCAGACCTGGATTAACCCTAAGAATCTCTGTATTGTTTCTCTTCATTGCATATATCCCCATGTCTCCTATTATCTCCTCTTTACATCAGACAAAGTGATACAAAGTTTAATCCATTATAAGCTTTTTTTTTTTTTTTTTTAGTTTTGTGTATCTGTTAAGACGACTTCTTTGACAGTTGTTTCCCCTTTTAATGCAAACAGCCCATCCAAATAGAAAACCTTGTCAATAGAATTTGCTAACCTGAAACACAGAGAAGATAGTTAGCAGAAGTGTCCTTTTATCAAGGACAAACATGCCAGTGCTAAATCCATTGTCCCTTATTGTTGTCACTGTTGTGAGCAAATTGAAAACACGTCGATGTATAAGACCCATAGTTGTTGTGACAGACCTGCTACTGGATTGTGTTTCTCAGGGAAAGCATGCCTGATGCAAAGTTTTCTCAATGTAAAAATATCTCTTATTATTTTTTAAAAGCTTTTTTAAAGCTGCTTTTAAAAACAGCTATGTCAGAAACGGCCTGTTACAACTGACAGGAGGGACTAGACAGGAGCCCTGATGAAAGCAGTTATAAAAGTGGATGCTGGGGTAAGGAAGGGAATGGCATTACTTATGTACCTACCTAACTACCTGCTTACTAGGAAAAACATATAGAAATGATATAACATGGGTCACATTTTTGATTTAGATAATACAGTTCTGTTCAGTCAGTGGTGATTTATTTAACAAAGGATTTGCTTCAGTATTGGTGTTATTATATGATGATATAATATGACATATTAGCAAACCCAGCACTTTTTCAGCAACTAGCTGATATCCAAAGAAGCTTCACTGGCCTCATCACATGAGTTTTGCTGAGGTCTCTACAAAGCAGAGTTCTCCATGGGGTAGGGTTAGGGCTAAACAGAGATAATCCTGTCAAGACTTTAAGAGGTTTTCAGAAACTCAAACCAGGGCACAGTACAGCAGATTATCCCCTGACCTTTCACCCCAAGGCAAGCAGACATGGTATTGAGAGATGACATATAGCTTTTAAAAGACTTATATTAGAAGTTTCTAAACTCACTGGTACTAGCTCTATTCCTGCAAATGTTTCCTGCAACCTTTCGATGGCACTGTTATACACCTGGCACAGATGGACTGGACTTCCAGTCTTTCTGACCCCCTCCATAACTTCGTAACATCACTTGTAAGAGAGGTTTACTTCTCCTGATAATTTCAAAATGGCTTTTGTTTAGCATTTTTCTTTTATGTTAAAAAGTTTTCACATTGAAAACTTATTGCTGCTTTCAAGTTTTGGTTTTTAGAAATGAAAATAGAATGCTTGGGAGCACAATGAGGCTGTAATTTCCATTTGTTCAAAACTCTGTTTCTAGACCAAAAATATTTTTTTAGAATTTTTTTAATTATTGGTAGCTCTTAATTTGAATATATGAATAGACTTCAGAAAGAGTATCTCTAGAGATATATCATAGGAAGATTCTTCTGAAGCCCAAAATGCAAGATTGTAATGTCTCCTGTTCTTATTTCAAGTTCTATCTACTGTCATGAGGTCCTTCCTACTATTTCTAAACCATTTACAAAAACTTTGGAACTCAATTAGTTGTGTGAACACACATACAGAGGTCAGGGTAAAAGGGAAACAAAATACGTGTTTTCTACCAGACTTGTGAATTCTGTCTTGATTAGTCCTCCAGCACAGTGGACTCTCTCAATCAGTTCGTGGACATCAAAAGACCTTGAGGTCTTCAACAGGAGTTTAAATATGAAGAAGCCTAGCTGTGAAGCATATTTCTGCCTGAGCTCTGGAAAGATCAACCTTCTGAATGGCAAGTAAGGTAGACTGGACACATGCAGAAAACAGGATAGTGACAAGATGAAGTTGTTATTACTGACAGAGTTGTGGAGAAGAATAAGACAAAGGTAGATCCACAGGGAGAAGTAAAATTGCACAAGCTTTTGACAGTGCATTTGTAACAGCGTTAGCCTGGTGTAGAGGGAAGAAAATTGTGTCACACTTCAAAGGAGATGGGTGTGCTGCTCAGCTGATAAACTGATCTCTGTGAGAAATACCTACCTTAGGGAGGTCATGGTACTGCAGACATCAAGGTGTGACATGATGGTGGCTTGGACTGCAAATGGCAGGGAGGAAGAAAGCATTACAGAGATGCTGAGAAAAAGGATGGGTACCTGGATTTGGATGCCACATGTAATCCTTTCAGCTGTGATGTTCTCATAACAAAGTGTGAAAATCCTTTCCTTGAAAGAAATTTTTTGTTTGGCAACTAGTTCTCCTGTCTCTTTCATGTTAGCTACAAAGGAATTAAATAACCACGCAAATTTATGAAGTTGCCTCAAAGGAATGTCTGTGCACTGCAGCTTGTACCTCTGTACTGAAATTATAGTACTGCTATTCTTCACTTTTTTCCAAGAGTTGTGCTAATCAGCTTGATAATAGGGTTTTCCTGAACTGTGTTGATGGCAATATCAATGCATCTGTCAAAAGTTAGTATGTTAAAAATTAATAAAAATAAATTTATGAAAAAACGCCACCCAAACATCAAAGGCTGCCAGACCAAACTCTACAGAAACACTGTCTTAAGAAATTCCTAACCCTTGGATTACTAGAAATTGGGATGAAATGTCAGGGTAAGAATTGTATTATCCTAAACACAATATTGTCTACTAGCTGCCGTTAGTGGAGACAGAGTACCTATGGTAACTAAGCCATCGATATGATCCAGTTTAGCTGCTCTTATTTTCTTACTCAAAAATGCAACATTACATACATGTTATAATTCATCCAACAGCTGGTTTTATCATGTAAAGAAATAAATGTATTGATTGAATTTATTTTGTGATAGGCCTGTGGTCTACAGTCTCTTGGTCCTGTTATTGATCTCTGTATTTGTAAAATGATTATGTGCAACTGTAAAATTAACACTGATAATTTTATTAGTCAATTATTAAATTAATATTCAGTATGTCCAGAACTCTTGACCCAATCCACTTTGTTTTATGCTTAACCTGCAGCATGTACAAGTTACATTGCTTTTCCGCAATAGGGCTTTTTAAGATCTCAAGGTTCTGCAGAGACTTGTTTTGCTGGACCAGCAGCCAAGGTGATCTTTCTTTGCAAGTCAAATTAAGTCATTATAATTAAGCATTTCGTTGGATTAAAAGCCAGAATGCAACCATTGTACTAGATCAGTCTTCCAGTTAGCATGGTATGTGTGGTAAACAAGCTTTCAAATACAGATGTCTGAAAAATATAATTATTCCTAAGCTTGTTACTGACATCACCAAATATCCATATCTTTCTGAATTTCAGTATTCTGAAACATACATCTGGAACAACATTCAGAAATGTCCCAAAGGGCTAAAAAGACCATTTTTAGAAATGAAGTTTCCTGTCACTAAGTCAGTTAGTTAGATAAAAATTGAAGTCACATATATGGGACTTAGAGAAAAGATATGAAAAAGTGTAGGAAATGTACAGTCATCCTTCCAAGTGAATCAATGCTTCTGGAAGTTTCCTCTGAGACGCTGAGAGTACTCCATTCCCACTGAAATATCTGTTGAAGGTGGAACGCCTTTAACAAAATATTGAATGAAATCCTATTTTAAAGACATACCTTGTGAATGCCTTTGAAGAGCCTTTGAAAAAGCGTGGAAACGAACTGTAATAGTTGCTATAGTAAAAAGTCATACAAGTACTGATCATCTTTCTTGTTAATCTCATTAAAATATGGAACATATTGCTCATATTGATGGAGTAGTTCCCAGTGAAGGTTCTTTTATGACAAAAAGATGTTTCTTTTAATGGCATTTAAAACTATGCAGTTTCCAGCTGATACTCCTCTAAGCAGTTCAGGATTTGTCTATAAAGTGGAAGTTTGTCCCCAAGCTGATTGCTTTTTTTCTCAACTGTATTCCTGTCTGTGTGGAGTTTTCTTTAGCCCTTTATAAATTTCCTAATTAATTACATGTGAAAAGTAACAGAAACTATATACTTGATCTTATCTATCATTCATCTTGCCTTCCACCCTCTTTCTTCTCCTTCACCCAGAAAAGTGACTCCAGTGGTTGTCTTTATACCATCATTAACTACACTCACAATCAGATGAAAAAATAAGAAGCGTAGATGTTTCCACCCAAGAAACAAATCAGTCTCATGACCTATAAAATACTGAAGAGCAGACTTCTGTTAGATCTCATCATTTAGTAGTTTGACTGATATTAGCAGGGAGTTGTTCTTTGCACACATCTGTCTTGCTGGATGCATTATATCCGGGCAGTGGACATTAATCTGTAGCATGCATTTCTGATCTTTGCAGAAAGTTACTGCTTCATAGATTTACAGTAAACATAAATAGCAGACCCTAAATAAACATGAAAGGTGTCTTATTCAATCGAGTGATGGACATTAAAGGCACGAGAATTTGACATCTCTCATCCAATTGGTAACAAAAGAGAAATGCCAGCATCACTGAGGAAATAGCAAATTTGATTTTTTCAGTTTTACAAAAAGACTTGCTGCCTGTGCCAATCTCTGGATTGCTATTTTGAAATACTTAGAACTCATCTACATTGAAAAAAGTCTCACAATAGATGAGAAAAAGGCCCACTATTTTGGGTAGCAGAAATGATTCACACAGAGGAGATTACTCTTGATTGTGAAAATTTTACAGCAACATGTTCTTTGTCTGTAAATCAGTACAGAAGTGTAAAATCCTATGAACATCAGAACATCATACCATTTTCCCATACAGCAGTGAAATGGGTCATATACATACGGGGTTTTCAGAGGTGTTCACTGATGTTAAGTCTATGTGTCTGAGGCTAGGTGGGTCCAGAGAAGAAATGAAGAAATATCCATCTTTATGTAAATCATATATAAATAAATTCTATGCATTAGTAAAGATGTACAGTTGTAACTAGTACTATGAAGTGATAAAAGTTATTGTCTGATAAGTAAAACACTGAGCTTTGATTTTACAGCCATTTTTGAGAAGAAAATTGCTTTCATGGCAGGACGGCACACGCTAGTTTTATACCACTATCATTACTGAGGACACAACTCTATACTGCTGCAGCTAAAACTTTAAAACCCATAGTGTGATTATAATGTGTATGCGTATGCTCATCTATTATATGGTCCCTTCACCATTTTAGTGAGGATTTTTTTTTGAGTACAGACCTTTTGGACCTGTGGTTCCCTGTGAATGGTCCAGAGCTAAGGCAGGATGTAAGGGGAATTTAGCCTTGAAGAAGTCAAACTTGTGGGACAGTATAGCACAGGCTGCTGTTATCAGGCTAAAGATTTCTATACCAGTGTAGATTGTTGAAAGTGAAAGGAAGAAAACACTTGTAAAGGGAAATATTTCTCAAGATGTATTTCATATTGTCAAACCTTTTACCTGGGATACCAATCCTCCACATTTAGGATTTCTCTCGTACTGAGTTTGGCCTTTCTTTTTCTTTGTCCAAGGAACAAAACCTGTCCATGTGACTGCTCAGAGGGTGCACTATTACACATCTTACCTGCAGTCTACTTGTCTTCCCCAACTCAGCCTTATTTTCATAGCACACCTCAACAGATTAGATTATTATGTCATTTTCTACTGGTCCATTCCTCTTGCTTTTGAAGTGATTTGGCCTAGATGGAAGCTTAGCAATGAATTCTTCTTTACTCCCTTTACGATATGACTGTTTCCTTGAGAGTGGCTCTTATCACCATATGTATCTGTCTCTGACCATATGCTACAGAGACAGTAGAGAGTCTTGATTACTTATAAGGACAGGGGTGATTGGGAAAGTGAAGAAACCAAGTTTTGCAAGCAGGGACTGAAAGAATGGAAAGGGAAAATAAGTAATTCAGAAAAAGCAAAATCAGAAAATGTGGGGAATGTAAAATGGGAGAATGAAAAAAGCCAGTCTATCTCTGTCCGATCTCCTTCTAGCTCTATGCAAATCTCCCTTGAGCCTCTGGATAAAACCTGACAGATCTGTATATCTGCCAAGACAGATGGAAATTATCTGATGCAGAATTATTTAAAAAATAAATATTTTTTTTTTTAAATGTAAGTAAAATGCAAAAATAAGCACAGTAAGCACAGAGATAAGCATGAATGCTACCAGTTTAGTCTGTAAGCCTGAAAAGCACCGTGCATTTGCATATCTATGCACACCATGAATAAACCCTTTGACATTTATGGAACTAATAGTAAGCATGCAGACTCCTTCTTTGCAGGGTCGTGGACTTACATTGTAGACAGAGCAGAGATCAATCTTGCAAAACCATAAGCTGGTTTGGATTGTATTCACATTTCAGTAAGACATCCAAAATATGAGAGATTTTACTGAAAATTGAACTTCAGTGCTTTTTTGGTTTTATTAATTCTAACACTTTTTTTTTTTCAGCAGGATACTCATCTAGAAATCATGTGCACAGAATCAGTGTATTTCAAAAGAACTGATACATTTTTCCACATGTAGCAGCAATTCCACAGGTTGCATACACAAGGGTTGTAATGATGAATTAGTTAGCTCTCACACAGCATACTTCACTGTTGATAGTTTGGTTAGTATGCTGGGATGTACGCTCAACTCCTTTTCAAGTTGTTTTCCCCTTCTCTGGATAAATGCTGTAATCACAAAGATATTATATCAAAGGCATGACAACCATATGAAGTTATGTTATAATAATAACATATATAATGTTATACTTCATGAGTATAAGGTCATACCTTTGTGACATAATGTCACCTTGCAAGTACCTTTCTGTGCATCTCTGATTTCCAGCAGAGCTTAGGCATCTCATTCACCAGGTCACTTTGCTTCCGATCATATTTAGGAGCATTAGGAACTCTGTGACACAAAATTAAGAAGTAAATTTTAACTGCAGCTGAGCACGTCAGGAGTGCATTTGGATGAAGGTGTTTGATTTATCCTATGAGATGGGACTAGGGAAGGTTTTAGGTGGGATCACTACTACCCTATACGTCATCAGGAATTTGTCATGGCAAGTAGGTGAGTAGAGACTCCTGTCTCCTTGTGGTGGGTTGACCCTGGCTGAGGGCCAGGTGCCCACCAGAGCCGCTCTGTCACTCCCCTCGTTCACCAGACAGGGGAGAAAAAGTACAATGAAAAGCTTGTGGGTCGAGATAAGGACAGGGAGAGATCACTCACTAATTATCATCACGAGCAAAACAGACTGAACTTAGAGAGGGAATTCATCTTATTTATTACTAGGCAAAACAGAGTAGAGGAATGAGAAATAAAATCAACTCTTAAAACACCTCCCCCCACCCCTCCCATCTTCCCGGGCTCAACTTCACTCCTGGCTTCAACCTCCTCCCCCCTCAGCGGCACAGGGGGACGGGGAGTGGGGGTTACGGTCAGTTCATCACATGGTGTTTCTGCCGCTTCTTCATCCTCAGGGGGAGGACTCCTCTCTTCGTTCCCCTGCTCCAGCAGGCTACAGTCCTTCACGAACTGCTCCAGCCTGGGTCTCTCCCACGGGGTGCAGACCTTCAGGAGCAAACTGCTCCAGCGTGGGGTCCCCCACGGGGTCACAAGTCCTGTCAGCAAACCTGCTCTGGCGTGGGCTCCTCTCTCCATTGGTCCACAGGTCCTGCCAGGAGCCTGCTCCAGCGTGGGCTTCCCATGGGCCACAGCCTCCTTCAGGTGCCTCCACCTGCTCCGGCGTGGGGTCCTCCACGGGCTGCAGGTGGAATCTCTACACCCCCTCATCCTTCCTCCATGGGCTGCAGGGGGACAGCCTGCCTCACCATGGTCTTCACCACGGGCTGCAGGGGGATCTCTGCTCCGGCACCTGGAGCACCTCCTCCCCCTCCTTCTGCACTGACCTGGGTGTCTGCAGATGTTCTTACATCTTCTCACTCCTCTCTCTGACTGCAAAAGCGCTCTCTAACTGTTTTTCTCTTTCTTAAATATGTTATCACAGAGTCGCTGTTTGGCTTGGCCTTGGCCAGCAGCGGGTCCATCTTGGAGCCGGCTGGAATTGGCTCTGTCAGACACAGGGGAAGCTTCTGGCAGCTTCTCACAGAAGCCACCCCTGTAGCCCCCCCGCTACCAAAACCTTGCCATGCAAACCCAACACACTCCTGAAAGCAGTTACATAGTTATTGGTATGACGCATTTTTCAGTGGGCATGTGTGTTCCACTTAAGGCTGGATTGTTAAAACACATTTGCATCAGGAAGGAGTAGGTTTCGGTAGCCATGAACACTGACTGGGCAAAGCTTATGGAGAGAGGTAATATCTTCTATTAAATAAAATGGTGTAATTGGAAAAATTGGGCAAGCTTTCAGCCAAAAGCCCTCCTTCAGGTCTAAAAAAACTTTAAAACAAATTACATAGCTGAGTACAAAGTTTTATTCACCATATTCCCTTTGTATGTTTACTGCATTTATTGTATTTACAATACTCATATTTAACTGCATTCACATACTTTGTCCTGCCTGAAGGGAGAAAAATAAGACAAATTCTGGTCAGTTTTATTCACTGAAGCATTAGCTAAATGAGAGGAAATGCAGCAACATGGGTAGTAGTGTCAAGCAAAAGAGCTGCTCCTCTTTATATCCATTATTAGAGGAGATAATTTGAAGGTAAAGTGCCAGCAATCCTTATTAAGCCGTGGCTCAGCAAAGCACTAATAACATATGCAAGCTTGCTAAATACTACCTTGGCTGTAACATCCATTTCCTCTGTGATTTAAACAGGAGATTGTACAGGCATGAGTCTAGCAATATTCTGCAATGTTCAAATTTCTTAGATGTGTTTGGGTGGCGTAAGGATTTTGGCTGGCTTAATTTAACTTTACCATTCATTCATGTTGATGATTTTAGATTGTTAGTTGTCTTGCATAACCATACCATAAAACCTGAACAATAGAATCAGGTAGAAATGGACGCAGTTATTACATTCTTTCAGAGATCCCAAGAGCTTTACAAACTTATTTCCATTTGTCATAGGTGAGTCTATTCTATTTTGAAATACATTTTATACACTGATTTTGAAAAGTCATTGAGTTCCTTTGGCCAGCAAAAGTGAAAATTACATTAAGAAGAGTTATGAATGTGTTTTTCATTTATAGTAACTCTATATAATAAATAAGAGATCCACAATTTTTTTCATAAATCCCAATGTTTCTGTGGAGATTTTTTTCTTTACTCAGTATTGTATTGAAAGGGATGAAAAATTGGCCTCTTTGTCCATAAAAACTTACTTAAATTATATATTCTTAGACTATATTTAATGTATTCTTATAAAAGAATCATAGCTACTCTCAAATTCTTTAGCTAAACTTAACTGATCCTTTAGGGGCATCAAATCTGGCATGTGAGCTTCCACAGAAGAGGCAAGTCCATACCTACAGAGAGCTGCAAATCCTGGTTGGATGTAGCTCTTCCACCATATGGAGAGGGGACCTATTTTTCACATTAGGGCACTATAATAAATCAAGTGACTTTTACAGCTGTTGAAAGTACGAAACCCCCCCACTGCATTCAATGTTTCAATCCCTTCAAGAGCCCAACCTAAAGCCTAGAAAATTCAAAGCATTCCGTTAATTTCAGAAAGATTTGGCTTATCCTTTATTAGCACAAATATATCCATTCACAAATGAGTATTGTAGCCTGGGAATATGCTCTTTTTACAACAACAAATTTAAGTAACAGTTAAAATGAGGATCAAGATGCCTATTTTATTTCTTTCCTCTTTGAATGCAGCAGAAACCTTGCATCCCTGCTAGCCTACTGAGTAAATTATCTCATTCTTTATATTTTGACCATAACTTTTTCATTTTCACTTTTTTCTTCCTAGGACTTTTATTATCTATTTTGCAGATTAATATTATTTCTTCCTCTCATGCCCATCTGTCCACCCATCTGCTTATTTTAGCTGCATTTCCTTTCACCCTGCTGGCTCCTATGTATCCTCACCACACCCCAGGCATGTATCCTTCAACAAGATTTATAAAGTGAATCATTTTGAATACCTTCAAAATAGTGGTATAAGAAAATTGGATTCCTACCTTTTGGTGAGTAATATAAAATTATTTATAAGGTTTAAAATGAACACAGTTGCCCTAAGAGAGGCTTTAGGATTTGGGTAGGATTTCAAAGAATAAAACCAAAAGTATAGTTGTGGTTTAACCCGGCAGGCAGCTAAAATAACTACAAAGCCGTTCGCTCCCCCCCCCCACCCCAGGGGGATGACGGGGAGAACTGAAAAGGAAAAAAAGGTAAGACTCATAGTTTGAGATAAAAGCAGTTTAATAGGACAGAAAAGGAAGATAATAATAATAATAAATAATAATAACAATGATAAAAGAGTATACAAAACAAGTGATGCACAGCACAATTGCTTACCACCTGGAACCAATGCTCAGCTAGTTTCCGAGCCGAACCGCCTCTCAGCCAACCTGCCAGTTATATACTGAGCAGGACATCATACAGTATGGAATATCCCATTGGCTAGTTTGGGTCACCCGTCCTGGCTGTGTCCCCTACCAGATTCTTGGGCACACACACACACCCACACACCCACCTTCTCATTGTCAGGGCAGTATGAGAAGCTGAAAAGTCCTTGACTTAGTGTAAACACAACAACTATGTAGCAACAACTAAAACCATCAGTGTGTTATCAACAATATTCTAATAGTAAATCCAAAGCACAGAACTATACCAGCCTCTAGAAAGAAAACTAACTCTATCCCAGCTGAAACCAGGTCAACAGTTTGTATCTAGAGGCTCAAGTACCAACCAAAGCTGTTCTAACTGGTATGCACAAAGTGTGTTCTCTTTGGCCAATGAAAAGAAAGGGAGGTAGCACATCTACCACACCACACACCTCTTCTGCCTGAAAGGGTGACCAGAAGCTGGCCATCGTCCACAGAGTAAGTGGGAGCACATGTAGAATTGTGGCAACTTTCCACGTGGCCTGTGTTAATAGACTCTGTAGGTAGATTCTCAAGGGACAAAGAAAAACACTGAAGAATATTTTCCCACTGTAAGATCTTACTGCATATGCACAATGGCGAAGGTTGGCATTAAAACTAGAGAAGTGAGAGAGTGGAAGAGAGTGCCATCTGATCTTTGCTAGTGTTAACTTAGTAGAACCATGAAGGTGAGGCATAACAATACTTCTGCTGCATACCTATTGCTCAGCTTGCAGAGCTCCTTGAGGAGTGGCTTTTGGCATAGTACCTGCCTTAGGAAAAGCTATGCAGGTGGAAGACTGCACCAGCAGCAGGGAGAGGGCTGCACTCCTTAGCTCCCCATGCTCCTATTTAGCTTGGCTTCATTTCTTTGAGCTTTTTTGACAGTCTCACTCGGGCAATAATATCCAATTTGCTGCTGCTGAGGAGCTCTGCGTGGTCCCCTCTGCCAGGGCTCAGCAGAAGAGCGGCCAAGGCCCTGTCACTGTGCCACCTGCTCAGGGAGGGCTGGCCGGCACAGGAGCTTGGTGCAAAGCCATAAGGAGCTGTCTGTGGATGGACAGCTGTCTGTGGAGTCAGGAGGAAAAGCCATGCAGGAGCTCTAGATGATGGGATTTTTACTACATACACCTGGTGCTGCCTTGCCTCTTCCCAGCACACATCTGCGTGGCGGGTAGTGCTGCCTGCTGGGGCGACAGTGAAGGAGGCTGGGGACTGGTCTCCAGGCTTCCCTTTGAGGACCGTGCTCCATCCCATTTCTCTAGCTCAGGGAAATGACCGGGTGTTGCAGTTTTTACTTTCTTGCTTCTTATGGCAGTCTACTCTTTTGTACCAGTAGCTGATTCCAGAAGGTGCTGATGTTGATGAGAAATGAATTATATTGGTGCTACAGAGATGCTCTTTGTTGTAGATGTACGTGAATTTTTCTCTCTTCCCAAGAAAAAGTATGCACTTTTATATAAAGGTAGCCTTTTCTTTCTTTCTCCACAATTGCTGATGGAGCTTTGTTTATTTATATTTATAATTTATATTTAAAATACATTACTCAGTAAAGCAGTTTAACTTACAGTATTGATCAGTGAGCAAAAAGCAGTCATATCTCCTTAAGGTATAACGAAATCTCAGCTTTATCTTATTAGCAGACATTCTGCCTATGTCTAAATACTTTGAACATATTTTAAATTCATAAGCATGACTCCAAAAAAACTGAATGACAACACATCATTTTTATGTGCTGAAGAAAATGGAAATTAACTTAAAACAACTGAAATCTCTTCTAAGAAGGAATTGTCAATGACTATTTAAGCAGTAGGGGTTGCATGTGTAACAGTATGTGATGCAATTGCCTTGTATTTTAAAAACTGCAGTTACTTTCACAAAGATGATTTTGTTTCCTCTCTTTAGTAAAAATGTTCTTTTATTAAAGTTTATTGACCTCGCTTGTGTTAAATCACCACAATCTCCCTTGCCTAAGTCATAGTCTCATTTAGTAATCATTACATGTTCTTTTTACACACAATTGAAAGTGCCTATAATCTATTTTGGAACGGGCTTCAGTCCAGAAATATGTTTTACTTTATTATTTTCTGCTCTCTCTGGGGATGCCTTCACAAAATGGTAAAGCCCAAAGACTTCCTGAAGGCTAATCCTTTTCTGGGTCATATGATTCTTTTCAGATTCCATCTTGAGAGAGTTTTCTCATAACAATAGGTTCTGCTGTCTGTGAACTGGAGAAAATCCTGTTGCTTTAGTGCTAACAATGAGTGGAATTTTAGTGCAGTAGGAGTGTTTGCTTAATACAATAGAAGTTGGTACAGGCTGGACTCGCAAGTGTCAAATAAACAGTGTGGGAAAATCTATACTACTGCAACTGAGTCAACAAGGTGCCGAACGCCTAAATGCGCCTGAACTGTAACTGCAATAACTATCTGGTTGACTTCATCCTTTCCTCCAGGATAGGACTTGACACATATCTTATTGAGAAAGGGTTAACAAGAAAACAGGCTGCTAACGGGGAGAAGATGAACAAAGCAAGCATTCAGTCATGCGTTAGAAACACCACACAATGTGTAATCAGAACAACTGTGTTTCAGGATCAGATACAAGCCTGATTTACTAAGCGAATATGATGGAAGATGACTGTTTAGCCCCTGCCATAATTGCATAAATTCACCCAGAAATGTAAACCAAACAGTGCCTAGGTCACAAAAGGGCAGTTAATTTTTCTTCTCTTTTCTCTTTTCTTTTCTTTTCTTTTCTTTTCTTTTCTTTTCTTTTCTTTTCTTTTCTTTTCTTTTCTTTTCTTTTCTTTTCTTTTCTTTTCTTTTCTTTTCTTTTCTTTTCTTTTCTTTTCTTTTCTTTTCTCTTTTCTTTTCTTTTCTTTTCTTTTTTCTTTTCTTTTCTTTTTCTTTTTCTTTTTCCTTTCTTTTCTTTTCTTTCTTTTCTTTTCCTTTCTTTTCCTTTCTTTTCTTTTCCTTTCTTTTCCTTTCTTTTCCTTTCTTTTCTTTTCCTTTCTTTTCCTTTCTTTTCCTTTCTTTTCTTTTCCTTTCTTTTCTTTTTCTCTTTTCTTTCTTTTCTTTTTTCTCTCTTCTCTTCTCTTCTCTTCTCTTCTCTTCTCTTCTCTTCTCTTCTCTTCTCTTCTCTTCTCTTCTCTTCTCTTCTCTTCTCTTCTCTTCTCTTCTCTTCTCTTCTCTTCTCTTCTCTTCTCTTCTCTTCTCTTCTCTTCCCTTCCCTTCCCTTCTCTTTTCATGCTAACACTCCTCAAATTTATATCAATTCAGAGAAATTTGAGTTCACTTAGCAGTAACAGGAACCCCAGTATCCTATTCATGTTTGGACCGAGAACACAGTTTGACTGAACCCTTGCCAGAGGCAAGACAAATGAGACAACAAACATTTATATTCAATACAGCAAATAGATAATGTCATACAAATTTATCTGAGTCAGAAACTACTATTCAACTTAGCCTACTTCCTCATTTGCAATGTAGAAGTAGTTTTTGTATAGTTTTAAGTGAGGAAGATTTCTTAAAAAAAAAAGTTTTATATATTTGGCTTTTCAAAAGCAGGAAGTTTTCCAGGCATTTTGTCCATAGTTTTGTTTTCTGATTTGTATTACTTTACTCTCATTTGCAGCCTTATTCTTATTTAAAGATTTATTTGTATTCAGGTTGTGCCCATAATTTCCACATACACCTAAGACTCCATTCAACTAGCACTGTCACGAAACTCCTGTCTTAAGAATAAAGATAAAAAGGCAGGTTAGTGTCTTTCAAACTTCTTTAGATCAGACACTGTGCTAGATAGGTGTGGCATAGGTCCTATCTCACCTGTAAATTTGCCCTGTGCAAGAAGCACTCCTTGCAACACTACAACTTCTCTCCACTGGAATCACCAGTGAGATGCTTCAGCATCACCAGTGTTGATTTAACCAGTAAACCCAGAACTTTTATGAGAGTGAGACTGCTGAATTTGCTTTTAACCCATACAAAAATGTCTGCGGACTCCAGTACTTCCATAGGTAATTGTATATGCCCATGCAAAACCAGTTCAGGGTTAGAAAACTAGCTGGCTCATGAGAGCTGCTGCTGGGATAAGACTTCCTGTGACTCGTAGTCAGCTCAGTCTAGGAAAATCACTGCTATAAAGTCACTGCCCTGTTTCTCAAACCCAGGCTAGCATCCCTGCACAGTTTCACTACCGGCACTATGCCACATACCAGCCTTGCTGAGGTACATGTACATAGTGTTGCTTTGTCCCATGTATACCTGCTCTAAATGCAGAACTGATTCAATTTTCTGTAACTGATTCATATACATTTACACAACTTTTATTTAAAAAAAATAATTTTCTCCTGACACATGTGTATATATATAGCTATTATATCCATTTATCTATATCTAATCTGTATAATCTCTCTATATACACACATCTATATATCTATATACCTATATAAAGTATATCTGTATTTATATTTGTATCTATAAAATACATCTTATGGCTGTATGTATTGACACACACCTACACCAATTAAGCCACTTATTGCCTGCTCCAAGAAGAAGAAGAGAGAGAGTGAAAGATTTGCTCTTATTTTTACTTTGGAATATTCGGGAAATATTCAGATGGCAGAGTGTACAGTAGATAGAGATAAGTGCCTTGCAGCACCAGAGGTGTTCAATGTATTTGTGCAGATTTGTGAGTCAGAGGAAATAGGCTTGGGATTCTCTTACCTTTTGGCATGATTCTGGATGTGTCTGTAATTCAGAGTTTATTCTTCAGTGTTTCTTGAGAAAATTTCAAGAATGTAAAAAAAATGAAAGGTTGTACCTTTCCACAAAAACTCTGTAGGGCACATAGTGCTACCTCCTGACTTAGTAAGGAGGTGGATAGGTGTTGTGTTTCTCAATGCGCCAGCCATCCATGAGCTCTTCAGTGTCCAGGGCATCGTGTGTGCCATTCTCCTCTGCAGCTGGCCAGCTGAGAGGGTACTGCTGAGGTCCATTCTCTTTTTCACTGCTCCTTGTCTAGCTCAAGATGAATTCAAGACTTTAAGTTCTGCAGTTGGTGGAGAAGAAACAATGCATGGACCCAAGCATAGGGGAATTGTTTTCCTATCTTCATGTTTGTTCCTCAGACATATACGCAAGAAAAAGCCACAGATAAACTTGTTTTTAACAAATTAAAGGGCCATTAACGGAAAACAGACATGTTAAGAACAGCCTGCTTTTCTGTAGATCTCATTATGGACTCTCCTCTGCCCTTTCTTCTTAGTACAATTTGTAAGCAGCTGAGCAGCCCTACCTGTAGTAAAGCTTAAGAGTAAGGCTGGTATATGGAGGGTGCTTTCTACGAATCCTGTAGAGCTTCAATGACCTTAACGGGAATTGCAAACACCATTTTATTCTGATATTCCAAATTACAGGAGTTTGGTTATTGGCCAAATCAAGCAGCTGCCAACTTGCCATAAGTATTTTTATGTACCAACACAGAAGAAGAATTAAGTCCCACAAATCTAGATTTCACTTATTCCTGGGTACAAAAATGAAGCACTGTTTCTGAGATATGCTGAGACAAACTGGTTCCATTTTCTACTTCATAATAAGACAAATGGCAGACAGAGGAAAAAAAAGAAAGAGAGGATGAATTTTTTTGTACACAAAGGGATATGCATGTAACTACATTTAAAGCAACCTTTCCATACCTTGGAAAAAGTAAGATAGTAGTCAGCAACTTATGGAAGAACAAATAGATTAAAATAAACAGCAGATAACCCTTAAGGGAACCTGGATAAATTTGTTTCTCTTACTCATCTGCCTTCCTCAAACATCCAGAATTGGCTAGGAGAACATATTTTATTAAAAACATTTTTTATTTGTTTATGTTCTCCTAAGTCTGCTGGCCAACCAATTGAGAATTAAAAAACTAATTATATTTTTTGTGTGCACCAATGACCAGGCAGACATGAGATTAAAAAAAGTTATCATACTTCAGAGGGGCCAACTCTCCATTTTCCAGAAAATAATGACCTACAGTTGCTGTAAATGAATGGAGAATTTGGCCCTATAGCCTTTCCTTGTTTGCCAGTATCTTAAGACATTTCAATGACTTTTCCATAAAATATGTTTTGAAACCCTTTTCTAATCACAAAAATAGTTGCTACTGTTGATCTGTTGAATGCTTTGCTATATTAGTTTAATAATACCAGCATTATTCATACTTTACACTGCCTGGTTTCATAAAGCATTGAACAACAACAACAACAAAAAAATCCCATTTGCCTTAACATCTATAAGGACGCATCTTAAAATATAATGTGGTTGAATCTCACTTAAGCCACTGCATTGTGGTATCTACACTAGAGTTTGCTTCATGAATGGGGAATTTGCAATGTTATAACAAGCACTATCCTTTTTATGCTCTGCATTCACTGCAGAGACAGGACTGCACAGTTTTGTCATAAAAGCATAGTTTCAGCACACCAATGTTGCACTCCTATTCCCTTTATTACAGTCTTTTGGTGAAAAATTGGTCTAAGATTTCTTCACAGTTAGAACAAAATAGCAATTTTGAATCCTCTTCTCTTTGAAAGGCTACTCTCTGTCCCCAGACCTCTAATTCTGTTATTTGAAGGGAGCATCAAAAGGACTATCACTGTCTTGTGGTAAACATTTCAGATCCCTGCAATTGGTTTTTAATATCAGCAGTTTGTAGAATGGCCACAATTTGTATTTAGTTTTAATATAATCATACTCAAATATACTTTTATACGAATTTTGAATTCCTTGTATTTCACCTCAATTCTAGCGTTGAACTTTACCCACCTAAATGTTTTAAATCTCTTATCGGCTGGGTAGTATATGTTTGTCTCCTACAGGTTTATTCTGTTATTCTTTCCCTTTATGTCTGTGCAGTTCCTGGTAGCAAGACAAATGATCAATGAGATGATTGCATTTTTTTTTTTTTTTTAGTTTTCAGGGTAAGGACAGATAGCAACAATTACTGAATAAAGTTAAGATTTGGGGAGGGAGAAAAAAGACTGGGAAAGGGCAGAGAAGTCACTGTGTAGCTGTATTTTAATAATGAGTTAAATTGTGAAAGTGAAAGGTTAAGCAAAGGTCTTTGCTCTCCTTAGCAGGGAAGGTGAAAAGAGTGGCTAATTAGATTATGCAAACCAGCAGATAGTCCAATTACAGTTGATAGGCCAGATGTAACCCAGGGGACACTTCTACCTGGAGGAAACGGGGGAATGGCTGCTTGATCAGCAAACACAATGCAACTAGCTGAATGCCCTCTGTGCCTGGCAAGGGGTGGGAGAAGAGCTGATGCTGTCCCTCTGCCCTCCACCCCAGCCGTGGGGAGATGAGGCGATCAAGACTGGGAGGCAGATGTTCTCCAGAGTCTGTCCACCCCCAAAAGAACCCATCTGATGGACCTCGTTAACCTGGTCCACTGAGAATGACTTGGCCACGGTCCAGGTATCATTTAGAAAACAGAGGGCAACCTCCTGCTCCTTCTAGGCAAACGGTGCCTTTTGTCGTAATGTAGAAGGTGTTATCCTCTGCTCTGTGTTTTGGGGAGCTTCCTGATGACTTGAGTATAAGCATACGTCTACACTGTCAGGCCTAGGAAAATATCCTAATGTCAAGTTTTGGTTTTAGGTCCTGACCATGTCCTGACATTATGTTAGGATGACAGTTATTGGCTAAAATCCAGCAGTTAATACGCAACATTTTGTTGACTTCATATAGGCAGTTATGGACCAGAGGTTTTAGACTCGGCTGAGAGCTTGAGTTGTTCTGTAGAGGGTAAAGATTTTGCAAACTTTACTGTTTCACCAAAGAATTCAATGATGTTTTGGTTTTTGGACAGATTAAAGAACCCAACATGGATCTTTGATATTCTTCAAACTCTGTTATGCTGATTTTGTCAATATAAAACTCTTTCCACTTTGTGAACTTGTGTATGAACTCATACATCAGCTCACTTTAAAATGTAGCATTTATTCAAAAAACTCAGTTTCTGCAGACTAGAGATGAGTTCATGTATCACAGTGTGGTTGCGGCTACTGCTTCATTTCCTTACAAAAGAAGGAACAAAGAAGGAAAAAAAGCTAGTATATTTGTATATAGCACATACTTAAGGCAAATACAAAGAACTTTAAGTTTTTGATTTTTTTTTTCTTCAGTATAAACATTTTACATTTAAACCAGTCTTATGGGCTGTTTTTTTGTTATTTTAGATTGTACTAAGTATTATACTTCATGTGTTTATGAGTCATCCTCAATGAGTATATTACTTGTGGAATAAGCAGGCTCAACCATATGTTTCGTTTGCATATGCTAGTTTGGATAACTGTTCATTCCTTCTCCTCTCCTCTCTTCTTTCTCCCTCTCAGTTTGGGGTTTGGGGTTTTTTTAGCACTCATCTACATTTCTGAATCCTTGTGATTTTGCTTAAAGTTGGTTCATGGATAAGAGCATTATGTCTTATATATTTAGCAGTAATATCAGATTAAAATAGTAAAATTTTAGCAAACTGTGCCAGAGATAATAAGATAGAAGGCAAGAAATGTGTCTGTATAGATGTAAATCATATAATGCAATTTTGGTTTTTTTTTGTCAACACATTATATTTTTCCATGGCTGAATCCAGCCACAGTCTGAAAATCCGCCGCTGTTATTTTGTTAACATGATGAATCATTGTGTAGCCAGAAAGCCTTACTTTTATAAATGAATTAATTGTTTTGTTGTTTGTTTTGGGTTGTGGGGTTTTGGTTTTGGTGTTTTGTTTTTTTTTCCTGGGGTAAAAAAGAGAGCATTCTTTTGTTTACGTTTGTTTCTGTCTGCCACATATATCAACACACAACATGAAGCTACTAAATTAGGGAGAGAGAGGAGGACACAATATACAAATTTTAAAAGAGAATGGAGGACTGAAGAAAAACATGCATTGTTGATACATAGCATACAGATGCCCTAAATTGAAGATGGTTAATTTGCTGAAAGCTGTGTGCCATAGAGACACTGCTTTACAGTGTCCTAGATATCACACTTTCCCTTTCAGCTGGCAGTCTTACAGGGGTAACAGCTTCAGAAGAATGCCTGCTCTCGACTATTTCTTTCTTAGTTTTGGCACAAATGTGGCTTCTGTCAGCAGTCAATATGCCTGGTATTTTCCTCCCACCATCATTATTTCTTGGAAATTCACATTCCTTGCACCAACACGCAGAAACCCACATTCCCCAGCTGTGTTTGAATTCCCTTGTCTTAAGCTTGTATCAGGCCCTGACAGTTAGAGGTCCATGACCCACACCTGGGCTGGGAAAGATAATTCTCAGAAGACTCAAAGCACACTGAGAATTCATACAACCAGTTACACGAAACTAGGCTGCCTCCTCCTTCTTTGGCAGGACGTCAAAGCGCCTGGATGTATACAGGGCCATCGGCAGCAGTGAGTTATGGCACCAGCATTGAAGGGTTCAAGCATTTCAGGGAAAAGTAGAGGATGCAGTTCTAATTCAGACTGTAAGATGCTCATGAGTAGAGTGACCGCAGATATTTGTGTAGTTTTCCTGAACATGCAAATGCATATATAACCAGAAATGTTGTAACTCTATTATATTCAGTAATTTCTTATTTTATGAGTAAGTCCTATTTACTCCAATAGTTGTCCACGTGCAATGGAGCAATGGCACGTGCTATGGATAGTCAGCTAAGTAGCCCTGATGTCAGAGCAGAAACTCTAATTTTTGATGCAATTTGCCTCGTGCATTTTAGCAGCTGTTTCATAAATATGAGTTCATGAATATAACACAGCTACACTGTACATCTGTACAGAAGTGTTGCACTATAAATATATGATCTGAAAACTAACTAAAGTTGAAATTCTTCCTGGGCAATGGGTTTCCATTAGCATCAGCAGTAAAATGGTGATTTGTGTGAAATTTATCCTGTAAGTGCACTTTGTTTAAAAAATGCACTAATGGAAGCAACTGGAGAAAGTGTATGTATGTTTGTATTTTAGGAGTTCTGAAACAATTTTTTGTCATCTGACTGATACTTGTCTGCATCCAGATCAAATTCAGTCAAGATATAAAATCTAGTCCAAATTTTTTTTCCAAATTTCAGCTGCACCTAAATTTAACCTTTTAATTTATAATTTATCTTGACTTAAACTTCTTATTGATACTTAAGAGAGATTTTTTCACTTCCAAGCTATCAACAGTACTGAAAAAAGATCTGACTACATTCCTGTGGAAAGATAGTTTTCATAAGTATTTTGGTTCAATCAGAAGCAAGACATAAATGAAATCAGGTCTTACTGTTCTTTTGATTAGAGTTTAATGAGTTCAAGAGGTTCAGATAAAGACAGATATGTATCTTACTGAATGAATATTTTCATTATTATTCTTATTTAATGCTCATATTTGGATGGAACCCAGCGACTTTGAACTCCATTGTGCTAATCAATGCACAAATCCAACCTTATCCATTAATTCTCCAATATTCACCCATTATTGCAGTGGAGTATTTCACAATGTCTTCACTGCTTTTCACTTTTAAAACGCTGCTAACTAATTTGGCTTTCTTTGTTTAAAATCCTAGTAGCAACAAGAGTTTGTGCTCATTGTTAGCTAAGGTTAATGTTATGCTTCTCCCATAGGACTTAATAACCTTCACAAGACTAGCTCAAACTGATTGTGACGTAAACCCACAGCTTTTGCCAGCACAGACGTAGTTGCAGAAGATCTGTTTGCCCCTTATTCATGGTCCATTGTTAACAGAGAGAACCAAAAAAGGACTCCCTCCTGATTGTAAAAAAGTCCCCCTTAGTAATACAGACAAAGTGGGGTGGAAATATTCATGCACTGTTTTTATTTCTTGTCATGGAAAGTTAATAACTAGAGCTGAAAGGCGATAATCTATAATTACTCTTAAAGAATATTTCTTAGATGTTGTTTTGCAGATTTTTTTTTCTGTGCTACTGAAAGAGTTTTACTCTCAGATGTCTTCATATGCACTTTCAGAGTTAAAAAAATGAATTACTTTCTCCGAGAGAAGTTTTCTATCTTAATTAAGCATGTAAATAAATAATAAGTAAAACAAATAGCTGAAAATGGAGTCAAGTCTGACATATTGCACAATTTCCATCCTGTCAGTAGAGTACTGTGACTAGTTACTCACTTGTTTCTTCAGCTGATGGGAATGTGTGCTTCGCAGCGTTATAAGCATATTTAGCACTTTGTAATAAAAGTTGAGAGATGACAAAGTGGAAGAGACATTTAAAAATATGCTTGAGCTATGAAACCACAAACAGTGTCCGATGAAAATGCATGAGATTCCACAGTACAGTGTTTGAAATAGCTTTGTGACCAGAGGCTAACTTCTAATATGCAGCGCATAATACAACGGGCATTGGTCCTGCTTGATTTCATTACAAGCACCACAAGAAATGGTTATTGGTAAATGATAAATAAACTTGAAGAAAATAAGTAAAATTATTTTTATAGGCAGGAGAGTGCCTTACGATTGAGCGGAAAAAATTACCCTCTTCAAGCATTCGATGTCTTTGTTTGAGCTTTAACCAGTAAATATTTGCAGAGTTCTGACAAGCTTTGCTTTAAAAAAAAGAATCTAAAAATAATCCTCAGCAGACTACGATGTGTTATGAGGAAGGATCTCCCAGGAGGGTTCAGAATATCTGCAAGGATTTACACCTTTACCGAGAACAGAAGAAAGTATCATTTCAACCTTTGAGTTGCGCATAGATTAACTCTTCATTACAGAATTCAACATAGCCAGAGGCTAAGGAAAGTTCAGCTTGATCTTTTGTGACATCAAACAAAATAGGATCATGTTCCTGACGCCTGGTAGCAGCAGCAGCAGCTTTCAGATAGTGTGAGAACAGAAATAAAGCAGCAAATTAAGGTTTAACACTGCATTTGCATGCAGTTAACCATTTGCTTTTACCACACCGTAGTTACGTCACAGTCCTTCACTGTCTCTGTCATTCTTGTAAAATGTAGAAGGGAATTAAGGATATTATTTTCTTTCCTGTGTTCAATCCAGGAGACATGATGAAAGCTCCCCACTGATCTAACTTTGGTTTATCCCCTCCATCACCACCTCCCCAGGTTGAAGGCCTGCTTCCTGTTAAAGAAAAAGAAATACAGAGCTTAAAATACCGTTACCCTATTCCTTTTACTTAACTGCTTTGAGGGTTATACCCTGTTAGCATGTTAATTGAATGATAGAAAATGTGCAAACAGTTCCTCTTTTAATTTTATTAGACACTTCCTACCTCCTTGCTTTGAATATCTATAAAGAAACTCATGGTGGCTTGCTTCGTTATTTAAAAAAAAAAAAAAAGCCATTGGATATCCTAGGCTGCCTTCATTATGTTGTATATAACATATTTGTCTTTACATCCTTTGATTAAAACGTAGTAGTATTTCTCTGAAGGGAGGAACTTTGCAGTTGCAATTGCAGATAATAGGGTTGTTTTCTAAACCCCAGTGTGGTGTGAACATCAAAGTAGTGTGGATTATAATAATCCAAACAAATAACCTTCTGTAAACTCATAAGAAAGAAGAAGCTGGATGTTTTCATTAAGAGAGAGGCAATTCGTTTAACAGTCAGTTGTTGGTTGTTAATTTGCATAAGAAAATAACCACCAAAGAAATGTAAATGATTGAACTAGGATCTTATTAGCAAAGCCTCTCTAGCTACCTGAAGGACCTACCTCTGCTGGCAGTAGATCGAGTTTCAAGTACCTTCTTACCTTTTAGAAACCAATTATCTTCAGGCATTTCTATCAGTTAAGGCAGGGGGAAGGGAACACCCAGTGTTCTTGGCAACAGATCTTATAATCTAATGAAAAGATTCTCCAAAATAAGCATTTGAGTTAGTTGTCTTTTTTTTTTTTTTAAACATTTCTTGAAAATCTATTCTTTATATAACTGCCTGTAAAACGTACACGTGTTTTATTGTGGTAAAGGAGGAGTTTATACTTTTCTGGGAAAAAAACGCAATGAATTCCAAACAAAATGTTCCAATTGGGAAGCAGAGGTAGATGACATTGGAAGTTTTACAGTCACTAACAGAGCAAAAATGTTTAGGTAGGGAGAAAAAATGGTTGCTAAGTTATTTAAGTGAATGAAGAGGAAATGATTGTTCCACAGTGACAGACACAGGACCTTAACTCCCATAATGTATAAAATACAATAAAAATATCTTGAAGTAAATTGATTTAGTTCTACTGGAGTCAATAGATGTTTGCCTGCCCATATCAAATGAGAATATGGTTCACAATATTCTCTCTAGCCAGTACCTATAGTCTATAGATGTTTTACACATGTACAGTTTCTAGGAGACAGATCATTCAGCACATAAACATGGTAACGTTTCACCTCTGGAGTCCTGAGCTTAGCTGGGGCTGGTTACAGGCAGCAGGAGTTTGATAAACTCTGCTTTATTCCTAATGGAGGTTTTCAGTTTACAAGAGTCATTAATTTCTGAATTCTGTCTCAAGCAAGTGTTTTCTAGGGCCTTGGAAGAGAGGCTGGAAATATGGCACATTCAATTAGGAGAGATTTTCAGGCATTCAGTCAAAGGTGTGCTGCTGGATTAGTAAGTACTGCCAGGGTCACGGCACAGAGTATGGTTTTGAGGCCATAGGCAAGGATTTGCGTGTCTGAGCATGAGCAGGTAGAGAAAAGGATAGGAGGAGCCTTACCTTGAGTGCACTGTATTAATGATAAGACTGTGTATCTTTAAAAAAAAAAAGAAAGTGTACTAAGAAAAATGAATGTAATTTTCTCCTGCATCAAGATAAATTTCTCCTGAAACCTTTACACGAGTTTATGGTTGAGGTCCCTCATCCATTTTTGCCTGCATCTGGCCCAGCTGAAGACATCGTCCTCCCCTTCACTGCCTCTCACCATTTCCTCACCATGTGCAGCCCAGTCATCTCTGATGACTGTGATGTTCATGTTACTGGCTCCTGCCTCAGTGCAATCAAGATGAGCTGAGTTAGAAAAACTGCTCTGTATTTCAAATGATGAGAGAAGCCAGATTGCTTTTACAGAATGAGTAAGAGAAGTGAGTTGTATTGTTGTAATTATGCAAGTGGACATGTTTCCAGAGGGTGAACAAGCACTGCACTTACACTGCACCATTTGTTCTCCTGTAACTCTCCATATTTAGGTTTTTCCCCATCATACCCTTTCACTGGGGGCAAGGTGCAGAAGGACAGCCGGACAGATAGGTACCAAATAACCAATATAACTTGCCTTCTCACCTTTGCTTACGCTGTGGTAAATTGTTCATTTGATACTGATAATTTTCTAGACCAGTATTGTTGAATTGTTATCAAGCACATATAAATTAACCTCTCATTAAGCAAGACATCTTGTGGCAGACAAGTGCCTGTAAGTAGATATGGAGATGTAGAACCAGTGAAGATGTCTGTGGGGCAAGGAAGTCTCTGTACTCAATAATAGTGTTTGTTCCAACTAAACAGTAGTGTAAACATAATTACAAACTAGAGTCTTTACTCCAAAGTTACTATGAAATTCCTAGGAGGAAAGTATGATCTCTCTGTCATGCTTTATAAAGATAATTCAGCATCCAGTTCAATTCTGTCTGAATTGACAGGCTATTTGCCCACAAGCCAGAATTTTGGGGATATATTTTGAGGGCTTTATTTTTTACTTCTTTCCTTTTTTTCACATCACATTCAGCCTTCTGTTCCCAAAAGACCTATCAGTCATCCCTTTGACCTCAGTTACATGCAACTGTTGGATATTTCATTGTCTTTAACTGCAGAATCATGACGTGGAGGTCATTGAGCAGCAATAATATCAGAGCATTGTGTTGAAGAAGAAAATACTTGGAAGATACCAAAGTGAGATTGGGTATTTTAGTGTTGGCTAAGCTCCATCTGCAGTTCCCCATTCATCAGTGAAATTTTAATCTGCTGTAAAATTATAAATGAGTCTTGGGAAGATAAAGAGCTATTTTTAGAAGTTTATCTCTACTGAAAGAAAGATCAGTACATAACAGGTCAAAAACATTGTAATAGAGACTGGACATAAAATGGAACATTGGTCAAAGGCCAAAATAATATTTGAAAGCCAAATATTACTATTATTTAGAGGCACTTGCGTTAAATATGGTGAAATTGAACTGTTTATAGAAGATGCTGGATTCCCTCCAAACAGACTCAGGCTGCACCAGAGCCAGTTCAGTGTTACATTTTTCAGAGACGAGGATTTTTTTTATAGCAGCCATAAATGAGAAAAGAAAAGGGGAGCTTAAAGGAAAGTGCACTTCTAGCCACTACCCAGATTACAGTGTGGTTAAATGGCTGGGGGTGAGGTTTGGAAGGGCGGCTGACCAGCAGAAGGGCATGCAAAATTAAACAACGCCGCCATCCACACGCACCGCTCAGCAGCTTTCCACATGCCATCCGCACATTCCAGTTTCACGCTACAGCCACGCAGAGGGTTTGGGCCGAAAATGTGGGATGGCAAGCTGTCTTGTAAGGAAGTCCAGGCATTTGCATGCTCCGAGTGGTAGGGGGGAGGCATATTTAAAAAATGTCATTACTGCCCACATGCAGCTTTCAAAATTCCTCCAATACGGTGCTCCAGCTCTTTGGTACAATTCATGCTGCAGGGGAAGGGGGCGTTAATATTCTGCCAGTTTAGCTCTTTGATCCAGCTCACTGCCAGCTCAGATGAATGCCAGAGCCTGTGCAAGAGCGAGGAGAGGGCAATGGGAGGGAGCCGTCCCTCCCTTCAGCAACAGCTGGCAAGGGCTAGCACAGCTGTATTGCCATTCCGCACCCTCAGATTCCCCACCAAGCACCGAATCCCTCTTCTGATCACATGAGTGAACCTTCAGAGATTTCATGACTTGACTCCAGGTATTGCCCATGGCTAAATCAGAAAGCAACACCTGTTCCTCTTAACAGGTTTTACTACTGACTTCAAAATCCATGCAAACTTTTCATGTTCTGAGTTGATCTTTCGTTTTCAGTACATTGTCTGTCATTTCCCTCTTTCTGCTCCTTCTGATTTTAAGCCTCATATGATCTAAAAGACTTCAATAAGTTATTTTAGCAAGTCAATACCTGACTATTATTCTTAATTTACTTTAAATTTCTTCCTGTTCCTCCTTGTAAGTCTAGTAGGGAGGGGAAAAAATAGCTTTAACATGTGGCCTTAAATACTTCCCAGCTGAAAAAATACAGTTAACCAGCATGAGGCTAATGGACTGATGTACAAGCTGATGATCCACACCAGTTCCCCTGCAGCCAAATAACATCCTCTGGCCTGTATACACAGCAGCTGATTTTACCCTGGATGTTCTAGTTTCTCTTTTTCCTGCATTTCCGATCTCTCAGTATAGAACTCGAATTCAGACTTTCTTAGCCTGTTAACTGAATGATGCAGCACCAGGCTCTCTGGCTTGTAGAATCCTGCTTTTTTATTTCTCTGCAGCTGATAGTCAGCTATTCATTATTTACCTTGCCCTTTCCTTAATGATGTGCTTCTCTGTGAACATCATTCAAAACAGACAATATAACGATTTAAACTACTTCTGTAGGTTGAGTAGGTTGTTCTTTTTTTTTTTTCTTATCTAAATAGCCCTTTCTAACAAAATGTGTTTGAAATTCTATCTTTTGAAAGATCTTTAACTCAGAAAAGCTGCTTAAAAATGAAAGTTAATAGCTAGTATTATTTGTGCACTACCAGTAATATGACACTGGCTAAGTTTTCCTTTGGTATTGTTTTCCTCTTATATTTTTGATGGGTTTTTTATGTTTTCGGCTTGGTTTTGGTATTTGGGGAACTTGGATAAGAAAAATTAAAATTAAAGGAGACAAGAAAGTTGGCGTTTTTTAGCTTGCTTTCCCAACAGATAAAGAGTTATTACATCTTTATACGCTGGAAAATGTGTCAAGATGTAAGAGAACTCTTGGGAATTAACACAGAATTAAAATGTATGGGGAATTAGTGTAGAGATGGAGACACCCCCCAACTCTCTAGACCTTTTACAATGTTGAACAACTCATCTGTCTGTAAACGAAGCCCAGAAGAGTAAAGTTAGATGTTCATAATTTGCAACTAAAATGAAGCAAAATAAATAAAGAAAGTGTATGTTCTTTAAAGCACAAATGGCCCAACTCTGCTCTCAAATGTCTTTGAATTAGAAATAACTTAACTGGAATCAATGTCATTTAACTGATGTAAAAGCAAGAGGAAAAAATAATTCCCTGGAGATTCTTTGGACCAATACAGGATAAAAATGACATAGCTATTTTAAATGATGTAGTTTAATTATGATGAACAAAAATATTTCCATATATTTTTTAACCTAGTATTTAGACAGCAGGGCTTTGCAACTGGTGGCCTACAAAACCTTCTTGGATCTGTGGGGCAGTTCTAAAAAGCCTCTGAAATGTAGCTCAGAAAATCAAACATATTTCAGCAGCCTAAATTCATAAGGATGTCGGCACATCTGAAAGGGCTGAAAATCATCACAAAGCGTTAGCAATACTGTTTCCCACTTCTACCTATCAACGAGAGAAAACTTCTAGCCTCCCCCTTAGTTGAACTGCTCGATTTCAAATCAGAGCTATGTACTGAATCTTAATCAACTTGAGAAGTGGAAGACTTAAGAGGAAGTCATTTGAACTCAGAGCTGAGTCTCCTAGGGTTTTTCAAGGCTTTTTTTTTTTTTTTTTTTATGGTGATGCCCTAGCTGTCAGAGTTTAAATGCTCTAGAGGCTCAATAGCTGTGATATTTATTAACCAAGTGGTTATGATCAGAACTTTGTCACTCAAACTTGCTTGGTATCAGCTGACATATGGTATCATGTTTGAAATACCACTCAGTAAATCACTGATAATGTCAATGTAATTGCTGAAAGCTAACACAGGGTATAATTCTTTTCCCATTGAAGTTGATGGCAAGAGTCCTATCGATGGCAGTGGCGCAGGACTGAATCTGCTAACCAGAAAAGTCTTTTTCTTTTTCCTAATTGCACAGAAAGAATCAATAATTTTCTAAAAAAGTGGTCTTTAAATGAGTTTACATTTATAAATGGTAGCACATTAAAAAATTCACAATTGACTTTTTTGGTAGATAATGCTGCTGTGACTACTTCAATATGTTTTATTTGTGAGTCAGATGCTAATATATTCATAAGTAGATGAATATATGAATGTAAGAGCTCTGCATATATCTCTCTTCCATCTGTTATTTCTTTTTGCCCTAAATTTAAATACTCTATGTTCAGTGCTAGCATTGTTATTAGCATTTCATCAATTTTTGCCATATATTAATTAGACGGTGTCCATGGAATAGTTTTACTCTACCTTTTGTGGTTTAATTTTTAACTGGTCATTTTCTCATAAAAATGCTAAATTGCTAAAAATAAAACTTTCCTATAAAAACACTTTTTTTTTTTTCCCCCCCATCAGAAAATTTCTATGACAAGGATTTCTCATGTTCTGGGCAGATTGTCTGGTGGAGGGACACTGCCACCGCTGAGATGGGAGAGATTCATAGTCGACTCTCTGTTCCATACAATTTGGAACACAGTCTTAAATCTGGGCCTCCCACGTCCAGGAGGTGCCGGGATGCAGACTCTGGCTCTCTCTTGCTGAATACGTGTGACAAAGTCTGTCTGTTGGGCGATGAGCTATCCTGCAGATTTATTTCTCTGTCTGATGTGTGGTTGCCTAGAATGCTTAGAAAGGTCTTAATTTGTTCCCATGTAGGGCAAAATTCAAAATCCTGAAAGTTTAATGACATAATAACAATCTCTATAATTATGATACATTTGCAGCCCCTGAACAAAACCAGCCCCTGTAAGCAGGGGCTAACTGAATGCTAAATGTTTCTGCAGTTATGCATTAGAACTACCATTTTCACTTCTGCTCACCATATTTGGATCTCTTAATAAAAATGTTAATATTATAATGCATTTAAACTTTAATTTTACAAACTCTGATTTATGGGAAATTTCTTTGTATTTGCCAGCTAGTTGTTTGAAAATTTCAAATGTTTTGGTGCATCTCATGACCTTCATAAAATTGATGTTTGTCTATTATGCTCAGCCCAGAATATGTACTGACATTTTTGGCTAGTATGAAAACAAATTTCCTTTAGTAAAGATTTTATAAGCTAAGAAGACAGTGCACAGATGAAGGATGGGGAAAGTGGAGGAGTAGCCGGCAAAATAAATGTGGTTTGATTACATCAAACATCTTGTCTTGTTTTGTCTGTTCTGTGATATTTTTTCCATTTTTTCCCCTCCTAATTATCTGTCTGATCATCACATCTACTTTCTTACTCAAATGAATGTGGGAAATATTTTTCATCTTTACAGAAAGGTGGCTGCTGGAGGAGGGAATTAGGGCAGCAAAAGTAATGTTAATTGAAAATCTAGAACTTTTCCTTTACACTGTCATTGCAGTCAAAGGTTAGTGCAGACAGCTCTGCAGATAAACTATAGATATTATTTTGAGTTTTATTTTTCTCTTTCTCTGAAGGCTATCCAGATAATGTGTATGTGAACTTGTACACAGCAGGGTTATTACTACATTTGCCTGCTGCTTTTGAACTTCCATGTGACATTTGACTCTTTTGACCATCAGCTATAATTGTACTCTTTTTCTTATTTTGTAAAATTTATTGTTTTGATCTCTGGTGTCTTCAGTGTCATCTGGTATCCCTCAGGGACCTATTGTGGGATCTATAGTATTTCTTTCTTATATGTATGTTGGTTGGAATTGTGTTCACAGTCCAAACTGTCAAACAAATAGCTCTCGGCTGTATTTATCACTCCTTGAAGACCTTGTAATAGCATCTACAGTGCTGTTTGATTGTCCTTCCATTATCAAGGTTTAGATAGTGCTAATTTTCTTAAGTGTGATGCTGAAAGGATGGTATGTAAGTGGAATAATTTTAGCTGGAAGTGGAGCCTCTTAGGGGTCTTTTATCTTCCTTTGGTTTTGGCTTTTCCTCTTTCCAGGCTTCGCAGTCTCATTCATGAGAGTGTCTCAATTTTGGCTGAGATTCTAGGCCATTTTGAATTTAGGAGCAATGGACAGTGGGCTTAAATTTCCAACTGGATATTCTTCTCATGCAGTGACAGAAAATGGAAATTGCTTACTCGGGGTCATTCACTTCAGCACCCCCAGACTCTTCCTCTAGTGAAAGTCCAGGATCCCAAGATCTGCCACTTCTAGATAGTGTCCTCAGGCTTCTGACCTGTAACTGACCCTCAGAGAAACATCAGCACCCACTAAAACTCAGACCAAAGCATAGTTTTGGGGAGAAGGGAAAGGAAGTATGTGTAATGCTTCCTCAGAACCCTTCCCTTAGCTAAATGCTAGCTCAGCCAGAGAACTTTGAAGGTATTAGGAAGACTTCCATGTCATCTGCTCAAACGTTCTCAGGGTAACAGGAGGCCTCTTTTTTTCAGGTGGTGACTGGTAGGTAAGTTACATTTAGCTTTTCTCACAGTCAGTGGCTGAAATGGGCAGCTGGGCTGTGCTTGAGGGAGTTCCTCATGATCTGAGGGGGGAGGTGAAGCCTCCATATCACAGCAGGTTCACCATCTGTGTTTGAGGAACATCTTCATACCCATGGTGAATATTTACACTCTTCCTGACATCTCTATATTTGAAGTCTAAACTTCTTCAGCATGGCCTTTTTGGCCTGAAACCAGTGGCTACCAAATAATTTGGATCAATAGAGTTCTGCCAGTCTTCAACACTTTACAGAAACCAATGTATATTCTTCTCAGCAAACTTTGAATTGCCAGTGCTGTGCAGTTATTATTTAACAAGGTTCTGCAGATTTACTACATGTCCTGCAAGAGCGCTTGGATCACAGCAGAGCAGTGCTGTAAGAGGAAAGACAGCGGCAGGCTTCTTTTGCACTTTTCCCTTACATATGTACATGCAGGCACCCGTGCATATGCATAGCAATTGATCACTCTCACTTCTGCTGAAAGAGGCATGGATTTTCTTTAGCTTTGTAGCAAAAATGGATTAAGACTCCATTTTCAGACAAGCTTTCCTCCTTTCATCATAAAACTAAGAATAAGTGGTGAATCCTTGCTTTAAATGTGGCACTTTTGTTGCCTTGATACTGAATTCCTTCCTCCTAAGGAATCAGAATAAAAAGTCAGGATTTTTTTGTTGTTATTTTTAAATTTATTTATTTATTTATTTATTTATTTATTTATTTAAAGAATCTTCAAAATTTTTTTTTAAAGGAAAACATAAAGACTTAGCATGTCTGAGACCTCTGTTTTTGGAAAGTTTGGGGCTTGTATTTTTGGCTGTGTGAGCTTTCTTTCTTAAAAATGCAATTTTATACATTTGTATTAGTGTTATTAAATGAATTAATGCTGATAAATAAATCCAAATTTTACAGAATAATTAGACTTAATTATGACTGGTTAACAGTTCAAGTGTTTGGAAGAATATTGCTAAATAACTCACACTGCTAAAATTTACTTTTAATTCACATCTGAATGTGCACAGTGGTAATGGGTACAGGAAAAAAAAACAAAAAGCAAAAGGGAACACTTTTTCCTGTCCTATGTGCTACAGCCAATAAAGATGACTACTGAAGGTCATTATTATTATCTCAAAAAAGATGAAATTGTGGAATGTGCAAAGAAATAGCCAGCGTTAGTGAACACTGGTCTTGGAGGAAAGAGAGCTTCTTTCTATTCATGTGGTGCTAACTTCTTTTATGTTATTTCTTTATGCCTCTGGGTTTCTTTGTTTTTTCTGTTTATTTAGAGCATACGAGGTTCACAGCAGAGACCTGTTCACTTTTACTGTGTGCAGTTATCCACGCCTTACAAAAATGCAAATAAATAATTCACCTAGTGCTTTGTGTTACACTTTCATGGTAAGTTCTTTCTTTTTTTGGAATAGGAATATAGTAATCTTTGCCTGTTCTTTTAAAGGTCCTAGTGCAATATGGCTCCAGTTCATGACAAAGGCTTCCAGTTGATATATTAGTGCAAATAATAATAATAATAATAATTTTTTTTCCTTTCTGTTTCTATGGTTTCTGAACATAACTGAATTCACAGAAAATAAGTGGTCAGCCTGAGATCACTTTCATCCTGTAATGCTACAAAAATGTTTATGTTAAGCACTTTCATTGTATGTGTGCGTGCTCCTGCGTGTATGTGCATAGAGCATAACATAACGATAAAAGAATGAAGTTTAGGATACAGGACTGCAGAAATATTTTTTAGAAATCATACTGTCTTAAAACGTGTGTTTACTTCGATTTTGGAGGAGAAGAAAAACAGTCTAAAGGGAAGGCTGCAAACAACTGAAAACCAGCCAGATGGAGTGGGAAGAAAAGAGTTGAAGGCCGTAGGACACAGACTGTGATCTGAGCCAAAAGCATTACAGAGGGTAAAACAAAAGGTAGGCAAAAATCAGGCCCAGACAGTTAAAGGAAAGATCTCAGGAGATGGTAGGAGGATACAGCCACTGAGGTAAGATTGCAATGCAGTTCCACAGAGGACATTTTCCAAATCCTGTGTCTTTAGTCTGTGGAAAGACTTGAAGGAACAGAAGGAAGGATCACATAAGAAAAAAAAAAAAACCACAACTGCACTAGACTGTCACCAAATAAACATGCATTTTCCATTAAATTCCACACATTTCCTGACCTTTTTTACACAAGAAAAAAAATTTTCAGATTTTACCCCAGTAAATCCTGCCTAAGATATTTTTGCCTAAAGATTAAGATCAGGTGGAGGGTAGCGGGGGGAAGGCTGGGGTGGAAAGGAAGGTGACCTGAGAAGCTATGAAGTATGTGCTGCGATCCTTGCAGTGCAAACATTAGCTGCAACACTGGATGAAGTCACCTTGGAAAAGGAATATAGCACAGACTGGCCACGACAGAGGCTGGGGAGACTCTTTGATGAAGGGCTGGTAACAACTTCCTGTGGTTTTAAATATACTGGGCATCACACGTAAGAGAGATCAGCATGCATTTAGTCTTATAGATCCCCCTCTCCACCTCCCACAAACCTATGGTATTTTCTGGGGTTGGTAAGTCTGCAGTTACTCCTGGTCTGTGCTGCCCTCTACTGCTCCGTCTCACAGCCGCAATGCTTACCTTTGCATTTGCAATTGGAAGTTGTTTATACACGACTGTATTTGCTTCGTGTAGTGTAATATAGGAAGCATTTAGAGATGTATGAACTATTTAGGATGATGGTTAATATGAAGCCGACATGCAGCTCAACAGCTTTTCAGGGTAGTCGATGGACTATTAACATGCCTCTTCCATAAAAGCAATTTATTTATAGATAGTTAACAAGTGAAGATTATTTATGCTAAAAGGAAGAATTCTCAGAAATATTTTATTATATTAATAACTTTACTACTCACAAGGTAAAAGGTAGGTGATGTATTTTATTTATTCTGATGTTTAGCTGCTTTGAAAGAGATGGAAAACACTAAGGCATCAACCGGATCAAGCTGTTAGCACAGAGCAACTCTTTGTTATATTTTTCACTAGCATTTTGTCCAATCTAACTTTGAATGTGCTTTCTGACAGGCTTTCTGTCATTTGTAGCCCAGACATTAATGGATCTTTCTGTAGGAACATTTTTCTGTATCTTGCAGGTAATCTGGTTATTTCCTTTGTTGCTAAGTTTTCTCTTTCTTTGTTGTTTAAATATTTAGGGGTTGCTATTGTGTTCTACTGCCTTAGCCAAGCTTAGACATACTTAACTCTGTTATTTTTTAAAAATCATTCCTTACATGCTCTTAACTGTTTTTCATGCTTCTTTTAGAGTATGCTGCATGTATCAGTCATGAGGTATCCAGATCTGAACACAGCACTCTGCAGTGACCAGAACAGTGCAATTACTTTCCCTTCCCATTGAAGGCTGCCTCTCACTGTGAAACCGAACTTTATGCACCCTCTTACACTATTTATTGCCTACATTTCATATATATATTTTTTTAGTTTAGCTGAGACAATGAATCAACCTTCCAATCACCACATAAAATGACGATAGTGCTCAATGCCTTCATAGTGTTGAGTCCCTTCTCACAAGAAGCTATTCAACAGCCAAGTCATTGCCATCTAGCATTGCTTTCTATGTGTCAGTTAGCCAGTTTCCATTAAAGCAGGCACTCTTCCTGTCTGGAATAAAAGAAACTAATTCTTCGTTATATACTGCAAGAGGTAAAGTCTCAAGTACTGTACTAAGATCCTACTGTATCACTTCTCTTCCATTCTCTTCAACAATTCGTTCTGGAATACTAGAAAAAAAGCAATGCAGTTGATTTTGCAAAATGCGTATTCTTTCTAAACCTGTGCACCTTATTGCTCCTGTGTCATGGTCTTCTACTGATATATGATTGATATATGATTCAGCTAAATCTGATTGAAATAAATTAATTCAGGAACAATTGGAGTGTGTTTATGTGTTCCTGCTGCTGCTTTCCTTAAACTTTTTAATTTTTTTTTCTTTTTTTCCCAAAGATATTGAAAGAGTAACTTTTCACTCTACACAGTTTATCTGTGCCCCCTCAAAAATGTTTGGTGGGATTCTCTCAGATCTTTCGTTGTTGAAGAGCAGAGATCTCTAATGCAAGATAAACCTTTCTGCTTTACCCAGCCAGGTATTGTCCCTCAGAGCTTGGCCCCGCAAGGTCCTGAGCCTTCTGGAGACTGTCTGGAGATGGACTCAATTTTGCCTCAGGTGGGACTGCTCTCCTGACCTAAGTTAAGCATTTTCTTAAGCTCTTTTGCAGAGCCTGGATATTGCAAGGGCATTAAATGACAAGTGCTTAATACTACAGTTCCCTTGGGCTTGCAAGGTGTTTCAGTGTCTCCTCTGAAGTACTGCACACTCTTTACTCCTGCTCGTTCCAGCTCTCACTGCTCAATTCTTTGAATTCAATAAGATACCATATACGCACAAGATGAACAGCATTTAATCCTCAGAGTATTCCAGGTCTTCTTCACTGGACAGCAGGTTGCTTCCAGTAGTTTTTAGCTCAGTTTCTGTTGCTGTTTTTTATAATTTTTCAGGAGGAGAGGGCCGGCTTATGTTTCAGATGTGATCGTTTTGTGTGGGCTGAGTAGCAGACGTGGATAGTTGATGCAATGGGCTTGCTAGAAGGTGGCTGTTTGTTCAGACTGTGCTCCTGTTTTCAGGGCCAAGCAGAGGAATCAGACTCTGGAGTTATGTGCAGCTTTCTAAACCACCTCTCCAGCTCTCAGCCAAAATCCTTTAGTGGTGTTTATTTTTTACATGTATTTAGTTAACAGAAAAGGAGCGTTTTAGTGCAGATAAAACTGCCCTTTCTTTCAAAACCCAATGCTTTTTGTTATATTTATTCATTTATCAATGCTGTGAAAGTTTCATGTGCTCCAGCCATTGATTTCAGGAGCCAATGCTATTTTTCCTGTTTATTATAATTTATTGTCTCATTGTTGCCGGCAGTTTGCACTTAGTTGAGTTTCCCACACAATATACAGGAAACATCTCTATAGCATCAGGCTTCCTCAGATTGATTCCCACAGGGGCCAGGAGGGACAAGCCACTCCCGGGCGCTTTGTGATGTGGCTGAGGAGAGTCATGTTAAATCCACCATTTGGAGACTTCCTTCCTTGCACCTACAGTAGCACACGCGGTAGCCAAATCATGTCTGCTCCCGCTACACGCTCTCCCACACAGCCTTTGGGAAACTTTTACCTGCGTGTGTGTTTTCACAATTGTATCACTTTCTTTTCATGCGCTTAACACATTTATTACTGGTCTCCAGTGAGAATGTGCATCTCCGAGGGCGTCTATTTGTATTAGAGCAAAACTAATGAAATTATTCAGTTAGAGTATTTCATTTCAATTTACCTTTCCTCACTGTTGATTAACTGATGACATGCAAATGTTGACTGATGTATTAAGTTGTCTAGGTAGAGGAGCTGTGGGTAGTAAAGAGAGCCAGTATACATATGTTCCTTTGAAAACACTCCTTAAATAATACCCGCAAGAGTCTCCTGGGAAAGCTGGGAAATTAAATGAACATTGTCTCTGTCTCCCTCATGAGCAATACTTCCCTACTAACAAACAATGAGTTCAAGGGTTTAGAACAGAGACAACTTTATTGGGAGTGGGGGAGCAGCGGAGGGAAAGGTGAGTATGGAATTAACTTCACAAAGTCAGTGATTCATAAATCAATTCTATGAAACTATGTCATCACCTTTTCCTGCTGCCTTCCCTCTTCACTCCCTTCTCCTGCAGCTCCCCCTCCACCCCACCTCCTCGCACTCCCGGATGTGCTGCACAATAGTCATGAGCCTTCCCTCCTCCATTGGTCCTGGTGGTTAGTCACTGCTCTACCTCAGAATGCATTGCTCATGGGTTGGGGTTTTTTTTGGTGGGTTTTGTTTTTTTTTTCCTTAAGTCAAGGTTGACTGAATCAGATTTTGGCTGGTTCCAGTTCTTGACCTTACAAGGTCACACCGCGTGTGAAGGCTTTGCCATTTCTTTTAGCTGATTCCAGCTCAGATGCTGGGAAAGCTGCTGTTGGTAGCCCTGGCTTGAGCACCCTCAGCTCTGCCTAACACACTGCAGTTGTCCTAGTGCTTTCCTTGGTTTTCTCAGGTTTTGGCAACGAACACTGCAAGCATTGCACAAACTGGCATATAAGAAATTGTATTTAAACACAGGAAAACACTTTTTTACCATGAGGGTGATCAAACACTGGAACAGGTTGCCCAGAGAGATTGCAGAGTCTCCACCCATGGAGATATTAAAAGTCTGACTGGAAATGACCCTGAGCAACTCTGAGCAGGTGGGTTGGACTACATGATCTCTGGAGGTTGCTTCCTACGTCTACCATGCTGTGATTCTGTAAAAAGTATGGTGCTTTCAGTTGCCAGCCAAGATACCTGCAGTAACAGTTCCAGAGCAACAAATGCTATTTCATATGAACCAAATAAGTATAAAAAATTCAGTAGCTGGTTCCTTATAAAAGTGATTGCCAGACAAATATATCTGGAAATATTTTAAGACCTTAAATGCCTATGTGGGCAGCACAAACTTTGGCAAAGTTCATGGTCAAATGCTATAAATTAAGTGGTTAAACTGTAGTATTCATGCCAGATTCATGACTATTCAATACAAATTCTTTCTAAATGAAAGTTAACTGATTTTTTTTATTATTTGCTAATAAATCCCTGCTGCCAAAAACCAACAGAGCACAGCTTTCCATTTTCCCATTTCTGCTCCTATAGAAGTCAGACTGCTGTTTTGTCTAATATATGACTCCCATGACAAGAACGCCATAATACCTATAAAAATTCTCTCAATAAAAAGCCAGGTGTTTAGTTAGTTCCTGGTCAGCCTGAAGAAGACATTGTTTTCTAAGTTCTCACTCTGAAGCACAGCGAGGACTTACCATCTGGTTTCAGGCTGCCTCATCTGCCAGAATTAGTTTTAACTGACCATACCAGAGAAAGAAATTTAATTGGTCATTTTTTTTTTTTTAATATTTACTTGTCTATTGGAATAAATTTGTGTGTGTGTTTTAAAACAAAACAAATCCAGCTAATTCTCTGTTTTTCCAGCAACCTTTAGGAGTGGTTGCATTTCTTTTCTGTCAGGAAATTTAGTGAAAATGTATATCACGGGAAGATTACCATCTCAACAAATAGAAAGCCGGATGACTTTTTTTTCCTCCTGGGACCTTCTGCAGATTTACAAATATATTGACCAAGGTGCTTGGTGCTCCATCATTGCTTTCTGTCTTGGCTTCCAGTTTGCTCTTTTTATGCACTGGCAATTACCTCCTGCTCAGAGGTGCTGCTAAGCATCTCTAAGAAACCTGCTTCTTTTTCTGACTGCCGTCCTGTTTGTTCTTCTGCTAATCTTTGTCACTTTGTTTCTTTTCTTTCCTCCTACCCTCCCTTTTAACTTATAATATCTCTTATCCTAGTGAGCTTAGAAAGATTATAACATGGAAAGTGACTATTTTCCTCTTCCTCTGCTTCCTTCCTTGTCTTTTGTCTTGGTTCAAAATTTGCATATTTGGATCATTCCCCTTTTCAGGCAGAACCTTCTATAATTACCTGGCTGTCTTTAACATTATGGGATCTGCAGCAGGGTTATTAGCTATTACTAATCATAAGGGTAATGGCTACAAAGACATCCCTGTAAAAATTCCATTTATCCTGAAAATGTATAGAATATTTAAAATATCTGGAATCAAAACCACTCCTTTGCACATTTCTTTTTTTCTATAAGTTCTGTTAAGTTCACACAATGCTTTTCTGTACTTTACAGGGCTGAGGTGACAGGATGAAATTGCTCAGATGCCTGAGGCAACAGACTGAGTTGTCTGGAATGATAATGATTATTCAAATGATAATTATCCAAATGACCCAGATTTCTTCCTTGCTCTATCTTGACAAATTGCTAGGCAGTGACACCTCTGCTGTCTGTGGTTCTGTGGGCAGACACGTTTGGATACCCACAAAGGTAAGCTGTATAGATCAACAGGAGTTAGGTGTCTAAACTACTGTTTCTTTATGCAGTTTTCAAGATTATTAGTTACTGTAACTGCATATTTTTTGTTCTTTCTATTGTACTTAATTGTCTTTATGTTACAAGTTCATCTTTGTATTGTGCAAATTCAGAATATGCAGTCTATTGTCAATCAGCTGTTGCCAATTTACCTGAATTAATTTTATTATGTCTGTTTGTCCTGAACCATGTACAGAGCAGAATCACACTGATAGTTTGTTTAGCTTATAGAGTTTACAGTTGCAGGCTTACAGTTTAGGAGGGATAAAATACGATCTATACTGGAAACCTCCCCAGTGGCATCCCCCTGCCTCCCTGGTCTCCCTGATTACGCTATGGGAAGCTTTCCATGTAGGTCGGAGTCGTGCATTTTATGGTGACTTCTGCTAAAAAGATTAGACATCAAAAATAACAGTACTATAACAAAGGAAATTATAGAGGGTACAACTCTTCTTTTATATATTTCTGGACCTTTGTACAGTTAGCCTTTCTTTATGTTCTGATCTGAAGTAATCCTTTGATCTTACTTGGATATTTATTTATTTAATAGAATAATAGAACAGTTTAGTTTGGAAGGGACCTTAAAGATCATCTAAAGATCATCCCTGCCATGGGCAGGGACACCCTCCACTAGACCAGGTTGCCCAAAGCCCCATCCAGCCTGGCCTTGAACACTGCCAGGGAGGGGGCATCCACAGCTTCTCTGGGCAACCTGTGCCAGTGCCTCACCACTCTAACAGTAAAGAATTTCTTCCTTATATCTAATCTAAGTCGTCCCTCCTTCAAGCTTAAATCCATTCCCCCTTGTCGTGTCACTCCATGCCCTTGTAAACAGTCCCTCTCCAGCTTTCCTGTAGGCCCCTTCAGGTACTGGAAGGCCGCAATTAGATCTCCCCGGAGCCTTCTTTTCTCCAGGCTGAACAATCCCAACTCTCTCAGCCTGTCCTCGTGGGAGATGTGCTCCAATTTGTTTGTTTTACAGATAACTTCTCTCCTTTTCCCTTTCCTCTTTGCCAGCTTACCATGGATTTGTCTTCCACTCTTGCTTCTACAGCTGTAGGATTCTGAAGTGCAAGTGCTCAGAACAGGGTGTCCAACTGTAACCTGCACAGCAGTGTACCTTGTGACTAGCCTCTGGGTCTCTGGTTTTTGTATTGATGTTTTATATTATTTTCCAGTCTTACACACATCTTTAATCCTTTAATGGAGAAGGAATAGACTAAAAGGATGGATGAGAAGAACTGAAAAGCAGCAGTTGCTGCAGAAACAACAGTACAACAAAGTATGGCTAAAAAGTAAATGTACAGGAAAATCTTAAGCAAAAGGATGAGCAGATTTGTGGAATATCAGGAAGGTACCACGACTCTTCTGGCTTTATACTAGTTACCCAAGGAGTCTCTCTTCCATATGATCATGGGTCAGACAAAGGACATCCATACTAGTCCTCTCAACTGTTATTGATTTCTCTGCAGTATCTTTTTCTCTGCAGACCAAAATAATAAAAGAGAAAGGTCCTCCTCTATCTCTCTGCAACAAACCTGATGCCATTAGAAGGCACTGTTAAACATTAAAAGAAATAAGCCTGAACATAACCAGTCAAGACCTAGCATTTCTTTTAGTATCTGGCAGAAGAACATCTTAGTGTGATGCTTTCAAAAATCCAAAGCTTTCAAGAGGAGTGCATCAGTGACCTCCCAGCTTTCTATGCTGGTAGAGTACCGCTTGAAGAATACATTCCAGCACTTGTGGAATTTTGATGAAGCACCAGTTTGTACAAGATATTGTCAGCACATTTTTATCCCAATGATTGCACTCAGAATGAAGTGCTGTGGACATAAAGAGTATGTGCATCATTAGTTACTCAGGTTTACAGCTCACACTGATTTTGATTCCCCACCTTTCTGGCTCCAAAACCTCTACTTATCCTAACCAGTTAAATAACGTAAGAAAATTAGAAGCTCTGAATGGGCCATATACTTTGAAAAGCTTTGATAGTTTGACCATAAAACTATGTTTGACACAGCTGCACAACTTTTTATTTGAAACTGGCCTGCATCCAACTGGTTAAGAGAAGAAGCAGTGAGAACAGCTATCTATCTGTAAAAAACCCACTGGCTGCTTGGAGAGACTTTCCTGGTTTGGAGTCTTATGTTGCTTATCATTCTGTATGCCAGCTGTCTCCAAAAATGATACATTAAAGGATTTAACCACTACAAAGATTAAATGATAAATGAATGTACGATAAACTACATATAAGGCAGCACATTTTTAATAGGATTTCAATAAGAAAGAAATTTAGGACAAGAGGAAATGGCTTTAAGTTGCACCGGGGAGATTTAGATTGAATATCAGGAAAAATGTCTTCAACAAAAGGGTTATCAAGCACTGGAACAGGCTGCTCAGGGAAGTAGTTAAGTCACCATCCCTGGAGGTATTTAAAAGATGTGTGGATGTGGTGCTTAGGTTTAGTGGTGGGCTTGGCAGTGGTATATTTGCAGTTGGTCTTGATGATCTTAAAGGTCCTCTCCAACCTAAATGATTCTGTGATTCTATGAAATTTAAGTTGAAGAAGCAGAAGGGTGCAGAGATTCTGTACCATGTGGCTGTGACACTGTGCTTCTGCAGAGCACTGAGCACTGAGCACCTGCAAGTGGCCTGACAGCAACAGAAGTTGACATTTGGATTGAACCCTAAAATTTTATGTCATTGTGTAGAGCATGTCGCACTAAACTGGGGGGTAGAAAACCTGAAACACAAATTAAAATGAGATGAGGGAATTTGAACTAAGTGTTCAAAATATTTCCATGTGCAGCACTGAATTTATTTGGAAAATATGTCATAAGACAGCATAATTCCTCTCCTTTCCCACCAATAAAGCCTAGTTTAACCCTGGAATCTTGGGAAAGAATAAAATGAAAGACTTATTTATTCCGAACTGACAACTTCCTAAAATAAAAGATCTCTCAGAAGTACCAAAAGAGAAATTGCTGCAGTCACTGAATCTTACTGCAAAGTACCCTGTGCACCACATAAATGACAATATTTGCTTCAGAATCATTATCATGTAACCTGTAACACCTGGACACCTATATAGGATCTCTGTTTTCTGTGCATAAATTGATGCTTCATAATGAGTTAATAAATCTGTTATTGCAGACAGAACTCTTCATTTTTTATATTCAAATGAGAGTTATATTTTTTTTCACCTATTTTTTTTAAGATTGCAAAAACTTTGTCCTATATACAAAATGTTACTTTCCTCTTTTAGTACAGTTAAGTGGTAGATAAACTGTACTGGAATTTCTGAAGAGCAGGAAGTCTCCAAAGAGTATATAAAATCAGTAATGACCTCAAGGAAACTAACTTGCATATAGCAAGCAAAAATGTCATTTTATACTGACATATCTGTCTTAAAACAGATGCCGCACAGATGCCGGCATTTGATTTAGTGGAATAGGGGTCCTCTAAGGCTTATGTTAAGAAGTAGTTGTTAGGCTTGGTAGTTAAATGGGAAAACTGAAAACCTTCTTCCAGCCCTGGCTGTGCGAGGTAGGTCAAATTAAGAAAAAGAAGTATGCTTATTTCTATGAATGACATTTGTAGTTCCTTCAGTCAGGGCATCAAAGACACTCCATCAGGGCTATCATTAGGCACACCTAGATTAGAGGACACTCTTTGCCATCAACTTGCCATGTACTATTAATTCTCCAGAACTGACAGGGTAGGAAGGCATGGGTGATGATAAGAAACAGAAGGAAGAATTGATTTGCAAAAGTGGAGTTATGCGATAGGAGAATGGGAATAATAAGGACCTTGGGATTGAAGACCAGTCTTTGGATCTTCAGCCTTGAGGTTGAAGAGTGATGAGGAGGTGCTCAGCGAATTCCCCTCACATTTTAGACAGATAAAGGATTACATCTCTAAATATCACTAGTGGCCCTACTTTCTTCGAGGCAGTGACGGCATTATTTTCCCACCATAAATACGGGAGATGTGCTGAAAACTGAATGCCGTAGATGAAACATCCCAGATACCTGTTGAAAATTCCTCTCCACAAGGAACAGATGGTTGTATGAGAGAATTTGCGTTTGTGCCAGCAGAATCATTCCAAACACCCACATTGTGAAGGTCACCAAGTGCAGAATTAGCACAGACACCAGCTTCAGGATGATAGTTGCCAAGTCCTAGCTGCACCTGGCTGAAACCGAAATATAATCATCCTGGGGTGAGTCATGTTTGGTAACTGTATCCCCAGTAAACCAGCTAAGTGCATATCAAGCTGAAATAAAACATCATTTGTTCATTAAATTAATTTTAAAAAGCAATTTGAAGTCTCTGGATCAGTAGCACGAAAAGAGGATAAAGAGCCAAAAATGATTCCTGGAACGAACTTGCATGTAAAACTACAATGTCTAAGTCTTGGGTTTCCTGCCAACTGACAGAATCTCTTACATGAGGAGCTACAAGAAGCAGCTCACTTCTAGCAAGAAACACTAAACACTAGAAAACACTTGCTAGAAAGCACTAGCAAAAAACTACTACTCTGAAAATAGCAGCATAGTTCAAAGTAAATTTACTGGGAATTTAGGATTTAGTGAAAGGAGGAATTAAGGCTTATTAATAATAAATATTTTTTAATTCAAAAGCTTAAAAAAGTTAATTGTGTTCTCCTAATGGTCATAAGATTCTCCAGATGTCACCTGCTTCACCCTGCCCAAGAGAAATGGCCAATGTTTTATGTTTTGAGACAAAATGTCGCAGTGCCTTGGAGTCGACACTTTGAACAGAAGTCATGTTTTCCCCCATTGTTTTTGGATAGGGCAGGGTTCTATTATGACTTAAACAAACCTCTCAGTTTTGGAATAGGGCTTTGTATATAGCCCTTTGTAATTTTGTTTCTTTAAACTTTTGAATTGATTATCCACATTATTCTTGAAAAAAGACCATGTTAACAGTTTTCCAAAGGTGGGGTTTCTTTTTTTTTTTTTTTTTTTTTTTTTTTTTAATTTCTTGGTCCTTATGCCTGGTTCCAGTTGAAAATATTGTCAGAAGTCAATGATAACCATATTCCATTAATACTTTTAGCAGGGTAAGACTAACGATTCAGGAACTTGAATTCTCAAGGGAATGAACTTTTGTTAAGCTTCTTGACACACCCAGCCTGAGTAAGAGGGCCCCATCTTCACAAAAGAACTATGCAGGTAATTACCAGATCTTTTTGTACACTTTCCCTTTCATCTTTTGTTCTGATCATGCTATTTGTTTGTCTGTCTTCATTTTCATCCCCATTCTGCAGATTTACCTGCATTAGTATTGAATTTTTGTCCTTCTCTTCATGAACAATGCTTACTTGGCCGTTCTTAAACAAATTAGTTATTTGCTGACACTAGACCTTCTAAGTGATTTTGTGTAGTCTGTTTCCTACCTGTTTTGTTCTAACTAATTCCCAAATAATTCCTTTTTCCCTTCCTGATGAAGCTTCTATCCTACTCCACTGTTTTCTTCTGTTCATGTTCCTCATTCCCAGCTCTGAGACCAACCTCTTCCAGCCCCAGGCTGTTTTATCATGTGGGGCACTTTTTCTCAGATTTGGATTCAGTATTGTTGCTACAAGTCTCTCTGGCAAGTTTCACTGATGCTATCAACTGCAAAGAAGGAAAACAAGTGTGAAGGACATTTATGTCCAAAAAAGGTTTTGCTCTGGGCCTAATCTGCATGTGCATTCCAGCCAAAGAAGTATTTACATGTATGTTAAAACTAAGGTTGACAGAGAATATATAAATCACAGGTAAATAGTCTAGAATTCTCCCCCTCCTCACTTTCCCGATAATCATTTTTATAAACCCTCTTTATTTTTTAAATACCTCAACAAAAAGTCAATCGCTTCCTAACATCCCCAAAATGAGCTTTGTTCTGCTAGGGTATACATGCTGCTGGAATCATCCTCGGAGAGTCTGAAGTCCTCACAGCAGATGAAATAATAAACATTACTCTCCTATTCCAGGAATCTTATTCTCCACTTCAATCATTACATTTAGTTAATGATGTAATTTAATCATTAAATAATTACATAAAGAAAACCATATTCAGGGATTCCTGAAAGTCCTGGTCTCCACAGAGGAACTATCTAGTGGAAATTATCTATTTCCTAGCGTTCTATTGCCTGGACCATTTTGCTTAACTGTATCTCCAACCTTCTGCTCTTATAGCTTTAGTTTCATTTTCTCCTCTCTTAAATGAAGTCCTAGTCCTGAAAGGTGCTCAGTATTTGAGGTGCAGTCACCTCTATTTCTATTTGAAGGCAATGGGAAAGGATGATGCTCAGCCTTTTACGCTACTGATTTTCCCTGCGAGAGAGCAGTCAAAGGTCTGCAATATTGGTCTTTTAGATGATTGAATGTCAACCTCATCAAATTGAAATTCAGGCTTTCTTGACCTCTGGCTAATGTTGTTGACTTCATTTAACATTCTATCTTAAAAAAAAAAAAAAAAAGTAATAATTCAATGCTGTCTCCTTAGAGCTTACTGTCAGCCTACCCAGAATGTGAATGTTTCGCTTTGTTTAAGCTATCTGAAACACAGTTCGTTTGGTGATTTTTTTTCTAGAAGAATATAATCTTTGTTCAGTCTGCTATATTGTGAGTATTAGAGTTCATTCCTATTTCTGACACAGACTCAAAGTGAGGAAATCCAGGAGGATATATTCTATGATTGCTCTTGAAAACACATCTCTTTTCTTTGAGATTTGCCATACTAGTAAGAGCTAGCCGTGAGCTAGAGAGAAGGTTAAAGTTTTCATTTAAAATTTGAAATGAAAGGAATATAACAATAATTAGGGGCAGTTTCAGTCATACAGGAAACACAGAGAAGAAAGTAATAACACCCCCTGTTCCCATGATTAGAAGGATGTGCCACCGAAGACAGGATGCTCTGCACTAATGTGACCTCTCTGGGAGTGAGATGGATAGGTTCCTCCCTAGTCCATGAACAGAAACATGCATCTCTGGAGGGCAATCCATCCCACTTATTTTAAACACTTGTTCTGGACTACAGAGGGAATCTAGACAACAAACTTAGACTGAACACATAGGGAATGATTCGGGTGCCTAAACGTAGATGTGTAGTGCCAATTTAGATACTCAAAGGAATTTCCTCTGGTATAGGTCTTTCAGAGATGCTATATAATTTCTTTCAGTCCTATGCGAGATGTTTTGGACCTTTATAAGGAACTAAAATGTTATAGTATAAGAAATGCTGCCTAAATAAGACATCTACAGTTCTTAGATTAGCCCTACAGCAAGGATATAAAACTGGTGGAGTACATGAGGATGGATGAACAAAATGAGCTGTAATAAGGCAGAAAAGGAGAAAGTTCCTAGAAAATCTAACATCTAAGAAGGCTATTTGTAGTACTGCACAGATATCGGTCAGAAAGGGAATGTGGCAGTTTATTTCCACTTGCTGCTATGAACTAGTCTGGGTTCAAAATTCAATACCCAAGTGAGATAATAAAATGGGAAAATTATAAAAAAAAAAAATAAAGGAACAGGAAAATCAGAAAGAAACTAAGACAAAAAGAATACTTTCAAGAGTAATAAAGTAAAAGTAAAGATAAATCCTAGTGGTGATTTTTAGCTACCCAGCAGATCAACAGACAGGAAAGATTTGGGATGGAGAAAGGAGGTGGTCATTAAAGATTATTATGTGCTTTTGGATTATGATAAGTTCTCAAATGAGGGGAATAACAGTCTGTATTTGAGAGTAAAAAGGCATGTTCTGCAAGAAGGAAGATTTTATGACCTTGTACTGAAATATTTAGCTGAAATTCAGTCAAAACTGATATGAGAGTATCAAGAAAAAACAAGCAAAATGATGGGACATTGAGGGATCTTTCGAAAGACTGTTAGACCACAGATAGAACAGAATAAGGGGTTTTGGGTTTATTTTATTGTTCTGTCCTGAAAGCAAAGACAAAAGTTGGACAACTAAACGCATCCACGACAGTGGAAGGACAATAGAAACTCCAGATGGCAAAGGCAAGTTTGAAGGAAGATTCATAAAGAGGTTTCTGTCAGGAAAGTAATGACTATTCAAGGCACTGTGTTAAACAGATGAGATAAAGAACTGAAAATTAGAGAAGAATCACTTCAAAAATTAAAATAACTGCTGTGCAACTGTGACAAACTAATTGCAACACCCTGATGCCAAATTATGAAGGTTTGGGTTTGATTTTTTTTTTTTTTTTTCCCTGGCAGGAGAGTATGGTTGTTTGGCTGACTTCAAAGACAGCTGTACTGGCAGCAACTGAATTGTTTCTGGGTCAGTCACATGGGTGTATGCAGCTCGTTTCAGCATAAGTGTTCTCTCAGTTCCCTGTTTCCCTCTCACAGGTTTTCCCCAGTGTCTATTCTTTGATTCTGATGGATATGAATAATAGCATATTTAATGACAACACAATGTAAATACTTTATGAAACCTCTGGAAATATTTTTTGTGGCTGAAATGAAGTTGCAAACGTAATGGATATATTGTGTAAAAATTCTGTCAATTCCATTCAACTATAGATAAGGTTTAGTGAAGGAAATGCACTGAAAGCATTTTTTAATGTTATGGGATTTTTTTACTGTGCTGTATCAGTGCACAAATGCACGTCTGAAATTGTTCAGTTCAAGAACACCATGTAATCTTGAAATATGGATAGCATTTCAGAGACATAGAGGATGGTAAGGGAGGATTTAATGGTCAATGTGCTGCCCTCTGAAATGACTTGTGTCTGTTATAACACTATCCTAGATTTATATAGAAGTCTATGTAGTTTAATTGTCCGAACTGTACACTGTCAGAAAGAGAAAGAACCCTAGGGAAATCACTTGGAAAAGACCGGATAATCCCTGGATGTAATCTGTGCCCAAGCAGGTGAGGAGCCAGGCAGAGTTGCATCCTGCAAATTCTAGGGAGCTCAAGGGACATCCAGTCCTTTATTCATCCTTTGAAGATTAGGAACCATGGCCTCGCCTCCCTACGCTGGGTCAGAGACCTCATTTTGTCGTTGGAGGGCATGTGGAGGAGGTCAGATGTGATTCCAGAAGGGTTAGTAAGTGTGCAGGATTTTTTTTTTTTTAATGCTATTTCTAATAAAATATATCCTTGTTTCCAAAAGGAATGAGGTTTGTGTAATTGGAGTATGTGTCTGTTTTCCCAACGTACTCACTTTAGGAACTTTTGCACCTTTTATGCAGTTTTCACTGCATATAACATAAAGATAGACCAAAATTCGTGATTTTTTGGGGGGGTGAAATTAATTTTTGTGAAAATTTTGGAGCAATTATAAAGGTAGTTGCACATTTTGCCGAGATAGAAACAAAGACTTTTATCATTGATGTAGTGCCAAGAAACATAAGAAGTTACACTGTCAGGAACTGATATTTCTACTGTTTCTGATATGATGTCTTCTAAATGTGAGATTATGGAGCTTCAGCCTTATGAATGCATTTTTCCCACTGAGTGGGAAGTCTTCTGTCCTCTCAAATGGAAGCATAGTATAAACCAAAGCTCATTTTTTTTTTAAAAAAAACAACCCTACCAAAAAGATCCATGTTTTCCTCATTTTGTAGTACAACATTGTACTGGGTTATGCTTTCTAAGTTGATGTTCCATGTGTTAATCATCACTATTTATATTCGTTTGTATAATGGCTGTAAAAACCCTATTCTAGTCATTATTTCAAACCCTATCTTCTGCACCCAGACTTTTTCTCTTTATCAGCCGTGATTATAGGGTAGGAAAGAATTTGTTTAAAAAGCTGAAAACTGAAAGGAGTTTGGATAACGATATTTAGCTACAAACATTAGTGACAAACACTAATGTGCAAATCCATGCAAATCTAGTCACCATGGAATTAAATTTCTCCTTGTTGGCTTTTCAAGTAAAAAAGATGAACTTTGCTTTCAACTTCAGGGACGAAAACAAGAAGAGTTTTGTTTTGGTCTTCTTTTTTTTTTTTTTTTTTAATATAAAAGTTGAGATCTGATTTAGCTGACTTTTAAAGGCATTAGAAGATCTTTAGTGCTCTTTTATATTTGGTACTCAAATTAATGTTAAATGATTTGTAGTTTACCAGCACTGAAAAACATTTTATGAACTCTGACTCGTGGATTTATATATGTGACTTGCAGTATTGAATCATGTTGTGTGAATAACTAATAAAACAACTTTGTATTTGCTTTTGCTGGTCATGTTTCCTCACAGGAATTGCTGTGTCTAACAGGTAGTCAATGCTTTATAAGGATCGTTTAAGTTTTAAAATAATTATTTTTTGCATTATTAGTAGAGTTGTAATAGTCTATGGGCCTAAGCAAGATTAGTAGGAAGAAGCAATATCTTTTATGAGATTAAAAAATACATTAAAAATGTTCAGCAGCCTCCCCTCTCTAAAACAACACCAGAACAAAACCTCCCACCTCGCCAGCTCTTGGTACCCAAGCTCTTAATGTACTGACGCTATTTTCCATGTGTGGCAAAGTGGGTCAATTTAAACTCAGATCAGAAGTATAAAATAATCATAACTACTTCAGTGTCCGTTGAGTGAACAAGTGTGTCTGGAACAACGGATATTTGACACAGCTTGAACTGAGGGTGACCTGGCAGTGCCAATCTGCAGATAGTATTTAGTTATATAATTTAATGGCCTTCACATTTTTCTATCTAGGTGTCTGAGGCAGGTTTCCTCTTTCATACAAATCTTGTGGTAACCTTTGCTCCCCGATGGTTTAAATCACATTCTTAAGGGATTAAACTGTTATGACAAAAGAGGAATGTTTAGATATTCTGCTTTGCAGCTAAAAAATTTGTCAGATTAGAAATTGTGTATTTTATAATCTCAAGATCAAAGAAGCTTTCCATCAAAGCTTTATGTCCGCTATAATATTTTCCCAACCTTTGTTGAACCTGAATTGTTTTGGATTATCTCACATTGGGTTCACTGAGTACGCCTAGCCAAATGTGGGAAAAAGCTTCCTGCCAAACATTTTAAACATTTCACATGTGTAGGGCAGAGGCGGTAAGCCACAGGTATTAGTTTACTGCAGTGGTGAAGCTTGCTTTAACAATCTTTTTAACTCTACTTTTATATGAGATGCTTTTTGAGATTAGTATGACAGATAAAACCCCACAGGGCAACCGTTTATCTTCCATTAGGAATACCATTCACTTTCTTTAACCTGGTGACCTAAGTGCTCCTGTAAAGAGTCTCTTTTATAGAGTTTTTACATCTCTATGGATTAAGTATCATCTCTCTGCTGAGGAAAAAAAAAAAAAAAGCAACACAATTCAATTTCTTTAGAAGAATGGTTTGTCAGAGGAGAATAGTTTTTGTCTTTATCCATCTTTAAATCCAGCAGTCATGTTCCTCAAACAGTCACAAAACAGTGATCATTCAAAGTTCAAATTGTAAGTTAATTTAAAATCCACTCACCAAGTCCCTTTATTACAGTTTCACTACGTATTTGGCAAGGCAAATAGCATTACAAGAGGACAGAGGATAGAGGGTTTAGCTATTCTCTGTGCTGTGTAGTACTTTGATAGACTTTAATGTTATTTGGCATAATCTTTATGAAAAATGCATATTTCCAGTAATATCTTTTTTTCTGCTAAAAACATAACAGTATTGAGAGGTATATTCCTATATATAAAAGCATGCATCATCAAAGTAAATCTGAACAGCCTCCATAAAGAAATAATCAGAGACATTGTTTAGACATTGCCAAATAAAAGCTTGGAATTTAGCACAGAGATGTGCATTCCCTAGGTTCCAATCGGTACCTTTTGAGAAAGCCAGATAAGTTGACTTTTTAATGAATATAATGAAAATCAATATGCCCAAACATGCAAAAATTTCAAGTGTCTCTTTTGTATTTGGTCTGTTTTGTTTATAAAAAGTAGCAATGCTTTTGACAAGCTGTTTGGTTCTCTCACCTCTGTTCACTTTTAGAAAGACCTGTCTATGATGAGAGATCTGGCCCTGTGCTCAGATGCTGCACTGCACCACATTTTAGACTGAGGCTCAGGAACAATTTATTTTTGGTGGCACTTGCTTGAAATAAACCTTTCCCCCTACCTTTAAAATCTTGAATATAAATTGTTGTCTCCCAATTTTTTTCTGCATTATTCTTGTCCAACTTCTGCACTGTAATAAGTGGCTATTCTCTGTTCTGCAGCATGTCTTTATTTCACTTCCTCTTCTGCAGTCAATGACCTGTTTTCTTGATTGATTTAGGTACCGTGCATGTAGTTGCAGGAGTTAGAAGTCATTTTGGATTCCCTGTTCCACCTGCACTATTTTAGGCCCCAATCTTTTCAATTGCAACATGACATGGCCCAGTTACTTGCTGGAGCTCTGCGAAGGAGGAGTAGCTCACACACTGCAACTTGAAGTGCATTCCTCTTTCTGTCCCTGCTCAACTTCTTTTGATTTAGTCGGAGAGTCTATAAAAAGCACTGGATATAGCCTGTATTCCAAAGTTTTTACTTTTTAACTCTTTATTATTTAATAGCATTTTTTATTGATGTATTTGAAACACCTTACAGATGTTATCACCTGTAGCTGAGATCCACTGAAGGTATAGTATTCACATGTGTGTCATTTGTTTTTCAAGGGGTGTGCAGATGTCATTAAAAGAAGCACAATATCAATGTCTTCAGCTATTCAAGTTTACACAGGTAAACTTGTAGTGTCTGTATTCTTTTTATAAAAAAAAAGATTATGAAAAATACTATGAGTAAGACAAAGGATTAGATTTTTTTTTGTATTCATATTAGATGATAATTGAAAGATTCACTATATGTACATTGCTATCACATCGAATGTTGAATTCTTCATTCTTTTCCCCTTTTGTACCTAATACGACCTTCCTCTTCCTAGTCTACTGCTGTCTGTACCCTGCCCAGATTGCCACTTTAAAGGAAAAGATTATTATTATTATTATTTTAATTCTAAGAGTGAAACTGTACTCTTTAGTTTTGAATTTAAATCTAAGTCTTCTACTTATGGGCCATCTGTACTAAATATCAGTCCTCTATATCTAGTGTTTATATCCTTTTCCCCTGTGCTTATGGAGTCAGAATGAAACATCTGGTCCTATAACAGCATCATCTTAGTCTGTCTCTTCACTACTAGGCCTATTAATTATGAGATACAAAGTTAACATTACCCAGCTAATTTATTTCTAAGTGCCAGAATCTTGTGATTTTGTGAAGTATGACAAATCTTTTGATCATGTTGGAAAAGTACACTAAAAGGCTCTGCAAATACTTAGTAATTAGTAGAAAAACTGGCATTAGTCTGAGAAAGGCAAATTGTGCCAAAACAACGCCATTGCAGTAACATAGTCTTCCCATGCTTGTTTAACTAGAGTAGCTCTGGATGCATTGTTCCCCATGTTCTGTTTTCTTCATATGTGATTTCCCCAAAATTAAAAGAGGAATTTTAGCACTGAATAAATTATATGAATGAATATCTGATGGAGATGCTAACATATTAATGGAATTGTGATTTGGTAGACGCATATAAAAAGTGAAACCTTTTAGACTAAAAAGAAAAAGAATTTAGGGAAGAAAACACAACTCAGGCCTTCTGGGATACTTCATCAAACTGTTTTAAAGGACTGAGAAATGAGATTGTACTTGCCCATGGTCAAGGGATTTCTGAACTAGAATATTAAAGGTTTGTTAGAATTAGGTTTCAAACAATGTTGGGCATTTCATGCTTGAGTGACGAAAAGACAATTATTTCCCAGTGTCTTTGCCGCCCCTGGGCATGATTAAATAATGGAATTGTATTCTCGGAAAGATGTGGTTTATTACTTCTAACAGCTTTTCAAGCTGAAGTCTTTATAAATAAAAAGAGTTATAATTTAAAAAAGATAAAAGCCGTGTGGCATTTCATCCCCTCAAAACATGGAAAAGAAAGAAATGTGTGCAGTAATATCTGTAACCTTTATCATGTAGTTTTCCTGAGGTATGTATTCTTGAGGGAAAGAAAATGTGATGCTCCCAGGGCCGAAGGGCTCTGCTCACGCTCGCTTTGTTGTTTTATGTTTCTCACAGCAATGGCTTATGCAAAAAAAGTGAACTGATTGGGGTTTGCTGAATTTTGATGGTGGTTCTACAGGTGGAGAATAAAACAAATAATAATAAAAAAACCCAACAAGCAACGCATATTGAGAGACTTTGCCTGGCTTTGCCATTCATGGATGTCTCCAAACCAGACTGCAGTTTGTGCAAAGGCAACCGCTGTTCAGCAGGGTCAGTCCTGAAGCACTAGAAATACCCTGTGCCTGTAGACTGCTTCCAATCCAGTCGTCGTCAGGTATCATTTCTGGCCGCACAGCAAGATGGGGTACCGGACTCTTCGGCAGCATTATGCTTTGGGGTTCAGCCCACAGAAGAAATGTTTTGACGGTTCCTGTCCCCACGCAGATGCTGGCAGGCTGGCTGGTCTCACACACAAGATCTGCTGTGTTGTAGGTGCACTCAGAAACGTAGCTGAGACCATCTGCCAGAAATCAGTGCCTTCTATTAAAATTGGAATTTCCATTTAACATTGCCAGTGAAAGTGAAGACTCACATATGAAAAACTAGTAAAAATAGGACTGCTTCTTTTTTTTTGTTTGTTTTGTTTTGTTTTGTTTTGTTTTGTTTTTATTTTAAATTAATTTAATTTCTGCCCCTCAGGAAGAGACACTGGTGGCTATTGCTTAAAACCATTATGGCTACGGTTACGTGGTCTTTTTAATGTGGAAAAAAGCAGAGTGCTACCAAAACCGCTTATTCTTCCCTTCCCTGTGGCTGGTCATCAATGCTTGTCCCTATCTCCTCTCTCGTGGCAGATCTAGCCTCTAAGCCACCATATCACGAAATCTGTTGAGAACAGTCTTCTCTGAGAGTAAGATTCCTGCTCCCCTACACGTCCCCAAGAGCAGTTTAGCTGGATCAGTTCCTTCTCTGAGCTACTGCGTGCATCACCACAAACTCTGGGGCTGGCAAAGGTGGAGGGGGAAAAGCAGCTGAGAAGAGGGAAGAGAAGAATCATGTCCCTGGTGCTGGGATGGATTTGTATATGATACAAGCAGGAGTGACACGCAAAATTAAAATGACTGATCTGTTCTGTTGCTTTATTGCACTAAGTCAGGAAAACCGTGAGGTATTATGGCTCCATTGGCATGATATCTTAAAGATGTTTGTTATGTTCTTAGGATTCTGAATCCCTTTCAACTGGCCACAAAATCTACTTCATAGACTACCAGCTTTCCTTTATAGTAAGCAAGGTTAAGCTTTGTGACAGCAGCTCAAAAAGCAATACTTGTGTGCCCACTCTCTGACACATCATTATTCTGTCATATGTATCAAAGCTCCCCTCTTTTTATCAGATTGCAGAATTGTCCCATTTGTATAACTGCTCAAAGTAAATAAATAATCTAGACAATACTAAGTGCAAATGCAATTGAAGCTATTCATTGTTTGGTCTCACATCAAGGAGAAAACATGTCAAAGAACTTGTCCAACCAGAGCAAGGTGCCAAAATCCCTAGATCTAGCCTTGGCATATGGTATTGAACAGATGTACTGGATATGAAAAATCACAGCTGCCAGCTAGCTGATAGCTACCTAAGAATCAGTCAGTGCTAATTTGGTATTCCTATGCTAGATAAGATCTATGTGGTGTGTCTGTGGGTAACTAAAGCTCTGTTTACATTAGGTTGATAAGAATGGATACCATACAGAGTGTCTTAGGAAAGATGTATCCATTTGTGACTGCAATCCACATGACAGTTAATTATTTAAAATGAACTCTGCTATTACTGCATCAGAAAATTGCATCTATGAAAGCAGGAGAGAAGTGGCATCTTCTTCATGAGATCCTCTGGGAGTTATGAACAAGCAATTGTACTTGGAGCCTGAATCTTATTTTAATAAGGCCGTTAACTCTGCTGTGGAGTGCAAATGATCTTTCAAGTGAGTTAAGTTGGTCAGGGTAGCAGAACATTTTATTAAAATTGAAAATAGGGTCCTCAATGACCTGGTACAATAAGAATATCCCTGGTGAAATTTTCCTTAGCTATATTTTTCCTTCATCTCTTCACATTTCTCTTTCAATGAAATTGCTCAGGTGTAAGCAAGGGTAGAATTTCATCCTGTTTATTGTATTACAGAAAACATTGATCCTATACTTGAAATGATGCCAGTAAACATTTCTTCCATTGTGGCCAAAAATCTCTTGTTTCCAGCACCTTCAAATGAAATTAGCACTGTCTTATCAGCTATTAAAAAAAAAAAAAAAAAAGAAGAAAAAAACAAAAGAAAAAAAAAGAGCTATTAACTTCCAAACATAACTATTTCGAGTCCAATAGGCCTGACATCTTCCTCAGTGCCTCCTATCTATTAATTTGCAAGATTTCAGTTCCTCCCTTTCCTATATCTTACACTTGCAAAAAAGCAACATTTCCCAGATGTCTTAGAAAAAAGGGACCAAGTTAGTCTATCAAATTCAGTCTTCCTTTTTAAAGCAGTGTTCTCTCTAATGTCTACATTAATTAAATAAATGCATTTTTAATTGAAACACATGAAGCTTTCAAGTCAAACTGAGTTCATGTCCTCAGGCACCCTATTAATGGAATTTTGGAGTGACAGTGCATGCCAACCAGCTGGGTCAGGGCCATGTTAATGCATCATCAAAGTTTTTTCTCTGATGGCACAAGCCATTGCAGATTGATTCTAGAAGGCAAAAGTCTATCCCTTCACAATTCTTGGAGAAATAACATGTCATGAACTCTCAACAGATTGTACATACAGTTTAGAAGATATTTGAACCAGGTCACTCTTTTTCAAATGTTTTATTTTACAGGCAGTCAAGTTTTAACAGCAGTTAATGGTGTTCATCAAGAAGTTTTGTCTTCCCTTCCAAGGACAGAGGCATCATTTATTGTTCTTTTACTCCAAAATAACTATGTGTAAGTGCATTATGTACATAGAAAAATAAAGTTTCTGTGATTCATTGATGTTAGTCACAGAGGACGAAAACATTTTCTGTATAAAAGGGAATAAGAACAAAACAGCACAAGTAAACCTGAATAGATACACATCACAAGGGGTTATCCTTATGCAAATACAAAGCACAGTCACCATTAGCAATGTGCATGCCAGAAAAAAAAAAAAAAAAGAAAAAAAAAGAAAAAGTGAAGGGGTAGTTAATTCCCTTGCATTGTTGACTAATGAAGCTTTCCAAGTTATGCACATGCTGCAGCTGCACATCCTTTGTGTTCTGTATTGGCCGGCGATGCTGGACCCTGCTCTGCACCTCGTCTGTGTGAGACCTCCTGGAGTTCCCAGGGGGACTCAGCTACCAGTGCAGGCTGGTTTCCCAAGGTTCATCTACATTAGTAAACAGAAAAGGCCAGAGAGTTTTTTCTGGTCCAGAGACAAGCTGACACCGGCTTATACATTTATGCCCACATTATTTCTTCCCTCAAACTAGAATGGCTATACCCCCACACTGTCTGTAGGAAGCTCTGGGATATGCTGTATCCTGAATTTTCACCTGCATTGTTTGAGAGAGTGTTAGTTGATGTGGATCAAAACTATATCAGGGAATGTACTTACAGCTAAACATTACAAGTGATCCTTGACCAGTGGGCAAACCCATGACTTTATAAGTATCAACACAAGCTAAGAGTATAGCTCTCCCTGTAGGCATCACCGTATCAGAAAGATACTTGAGAGACAAATTACCTACTTATTACAAGACATGCAGACCTGAATGAAAGCTCAGAAGCCTACATTCACTTAAAATATAGCCAGAAAAGGAAGTAAGATGTTGCTTTTATGCAAAGCCTACACCATTTTATTAAGGAAGGAAAAAAAAATTAAAAAATTACCCCAAGTATAAAGGTTAGTAGCTTCTAAATCATTCTTTATCTTCTTTTTCTGTGTCCCGTTCTGGGCTCCCCAGTTCAAGAAAGACAGGGAACTGCTAGAGAGAGTCCAGCGGAGGGCTACAAAGATGATGAGGGGACTGGAGCATCTCTGTTATGAGGAAAGGCTGAGAGAGCTGGGTCTGTTTAGCCTGGAGGAGAGAAGACTGAGAGGGGATCTCATCAACGCTTATAAGTATCTAAAGGGTGGATGTCAAGAGGATGGGGCCAGACTCTTTTCAGTGGTGCCCAGTGACAGGACAAGGGGCAACGGGCACAAACTGGAACACAGGAAGTTCCATCTGAATATGAGGAAAAACTTCTTCACCTTGAGGGTGACCGAGCACTGGAACAGGCTGCCCAGAGAGGTTGTGGAGTCTCCTTCTCTGGAGATATTCAAAACCAGCCTGGACGCCATCCTGTGCAGCCTGCTCTGGGTGTTCCTGCTTTAGCAGGGGGGTTGGACTAGATGATCTCCAGAGGTCCCTTCCAACTCCTACCATTCTGTGAATCTGTGAATCTGTGATTTTGGAAAGAAAAGTTTAAATCTGGCCACTTCCTTCTTAGTAGGGTCCATTCTGAAGGAGACACTTTCAGCCTTGCCTACTGAGACTGGTTACACATTTATTCACTGAATGAATAAAGAAATATATAGTGGTATAAGAACATGCTGCAAATCTCTGACTTTCTGGATTTCGGAGTCCATCTCATCCTCTAACTCTGTGGCCTTCTGAATACTTAATGCAAGATGGAGAAAGAGCCTTTTGTACATGCTGTGAAAGACACATTTGCTTGAGAACATGTAGGTCTGTATTCCAAACCAAGAAAGAATTTGTGTTTCTTAAATGTGTTGGCTATGTAGGGGGAAAGTGAGATGGGGTTTTTTGCCAGAGGAAAAAACACATTTGGCTTGTGAAGAAGAGTTGTGTCCATGAACCCCAACCTGAAGATGGTTAATCTTTGTGGACCAGTATATAGGACAACCCCATTGCCTACTGCTACTACCATTGGTCCCTCCCTACTTAGCTTGCTCATCTTTCTGAATTATTATTTTAGACTTCTGTCTTGCATCACAGAGGAAAAATCATTAGATTATGAGTACCAATAAATGGCCTTTTCTCTCCTCACACACCTTTTGTAATAATTTGTTAAGATACAAATACCTTTAATAATACTTGTGAATATAAATTTTCATTTCCTTGCTGGAGAATTGTTCAGGCAGTCATGATAAAATTAATAACATAAGAGGTTCATAATAGGAATGAAAGAGCAGCCACACAGTTCAGATTCATCTAGTTCAGCAACACTGGCCTTTAAGTGCACACTTAGGGAGAAAGAGAAAAAGAGCAAGAGCATGTGATACTTCTTCCTAATGCTTTCCTAATCTTCAGTTATTTTCAGCCCAAGCATTCCCCTCAATGTCTGTGGTTTGTCTATTCAGTAACCTTCTATGAACCTTTCTTACAAGTAGTTGGTCAGTCTCCCCTTGAGTCCACACATACCTCTTGTATTGACCAGGTCCTTTGGCAGGTTGTTACAAAGGCTAACTGCATGTTGCATGAAAAACTGCTTTTTTCTTTCTTCTTTGAATCTACCTTCTAGCAGTTTCTTTTGCCAGCAACCACCTCTTGCACTAGAAGAGCAGTAAGTATTGAGTATCTGGCCAGCACTGATTCTGTAGATAACTGTGCCATTTGTGGTTCTGTAGACCTTTGTCTTATGATCCAAACCCATGTCTTTTCTGAGCTGAAGATTTGGGCTTATTAAGTCATGCCTTGTAAGATACCACTTCCATTCAACCATCCTAGTAATCTTTGAACCTTGTAGATATATACCCTTCCTGAGATGAGATGACTAGAGTACACAATTAAAAGTCAGAGTGAATAATATATCTATATTTTAGAATAATATTTTCTGGTTTATTCTCTATTTCTTTCCTAATAATTTTTAGTATTTTAATTTCTTTTTTGACTACCTCTGAATACTAAGTTTATGTTTATGGGAAACTACTTACCATACTCTCAAGGTCTTGTTTCTGCAGAGCTTGTCTTGTATATCTGAAGGTAGGGGATTTTCCCCTCATGTTCTCCATTTCATAGAATCATAGAATGGTTTGGGTTGGAAGGGACCTTTAAAGATCATTTAGTGCAACCCCTTCTACCATGAGCAGGGACATTTTTCACTAAATCAGGTTGCTCAAAGCCCCACCCGACATGATCTTGAACACTTCCAGGGAGGGAGTATACATTACTTCTCTGGAAAACATGTTCCAGTGCCTCACCACCCTCGTCATAAAAATTTTCTTCCTTATATCCAGTCTAAATCTACCCTCTTTCAGTTTAAAAACAGTTTCCCTTGTCCTGTCACTATAGGCCTTGGTAAAAAGTCTCTCTCCATCTTGCTTATAAGCCCCCTTTATATATTGAAAGGCTGCTACAAGGTCTCCCCAGAGCCTTCTCTTCTCCAGGCTGAACAACCCCAACTCTCTTAGCCTTTCTTCATAGCAGAAACTTTTCCATATTGATATTCTTCTGACATTTTGTTATCCAGTTACTAAGCCCTGTTAATCTGAAATTCCTTGTGCTCCAACCTTGTTCTCACTATCTTGAATAAAGTAGAGTTATGAGGTTATTTCATGTGGAAATTTTTGTTCAAATGGCTTGACATTATTAATATAATAATAAAACAGTATGGTTTCAAAATTTGCAAATAATTAATAAACAAGTAAATTTCATTAAAATTGATAGCCATGAAATTATGTATTTCTAGTAAGTCATCCTATTAAAATGAGTATAGTGATTTTTGGCCCATATGCCACAAGTGTTCTACAAGTTAACCTAAAGATTTCTGGGAAAGTAACAGTGAATTATTATTCAAACCACATTAACAAAAATGTGAACCTTTTGGAAGTGTGCAGAGGACCTTGCATTTGACTTTGCTTCCAGCAACAAAGGGTTTTTATTTATCTTTCTTTTAAAAAACTATTTTTTTGTCAACACACGCAGTTGTGTTAGAGTGAGTTTTTCCTAGTAAAACTACCAACAAAAGATGTCCTTAGTTCACAAGAGAGTATTCCAACCTACATTGCATATTCACCGGGCATTAGACAAGAATCAGCCAGCTTGCATGGTATTCACTTATTTTGTACAGTACTCAGCGTGTGTCAGTAAACGATCCCAGGGTTGCTCAGTCCTATCAAGACCTAAACCTTACATTAGCACTTCATTTAAATGAAGGGCTTGCACATGGAGAAAGTTGCTGCCTGGGATATTGTAGTTGTCAGGGTTGAACTCTGCCTCTGCGCTGTAAGCAAGGATCAGTCAGCTATGACCCCCTCCCTCTCTCCAACATCTCCTCCTTCTCCTCACCTCTCTTGACCTCGTGCTTTGTACGACAGCTGTGGAAAATCAAATCATCCTGCAAACCTGCTTTCTGCTGGCCAGCTGGCAGTGTGGGCCAAGACCAGGAGTGCCAGAACCTTACAGCTGTACGTGTATCGCTGCCTATCCATCTGTAGCATATGCCATATGCCAGTCCCTGAAGTAAGCTGGGAGGAGGATCCATCTGAAATGAAACTCTTTCATCAGAACCTGAAAATGTTCCTTCCTACTCTCTCGCCTTGCTCCTCTGATCATTTTTGCTAGTCATTTATTCTCTTCTCCCTTCCTCCATGCTGTAGGAATCAAACGCAGGGACTTATTCAAGTTTGTGGCCCACTGCTATTTGTTTTCAGCGAGTATAAAAAAATTCTATGATGTGACTTTTTGAGTAGAAGGTGTGGCAAGTCCAACTTGTCTTGAGTAAGTAATGCAAATGCAGGATTTACTGCTCCATGAGTTCAAACAAATCTGTTCAGGCAATTTACAGTTGATTCGATTTTCTTTCCCGTGAGGTCAGTACAGTGCATACAAGTGGGGTATAAGGGACAAGAGGTTAATTCAAAGATATGGTCAGTTCTGTCTTGCTAAAATAATGTGTCCATCTAAGAACACATACATTTTCTAGTCTAAGTTATTTAAAACTTATTGCTTACTTAAATAATGTTTTTCCCCTTAAAAAGCAAAGACAGATATTTCTTCAGTTCCCAGATTTCTGAACAGCTTAAAATAGAGGTGGCAAAAAGCCAACATGCTTAGTAATGTGCAGTGGCACTCTGAAGGCAAACATGAACAATAAAAATATTCTGCACTGGCAGGCCTGATCACATTTGACTGGAATGTGGATTTCATTATTTGTTAAAAGATGAAGCCTTCTGCCATTCCAAAAGCACACCCCTCACCGCAGGCGGAAGGAAATTGTATGCAGAGAGAATTCAGGGCAGATGTGCCTTTTTTTTTTTTTTTTTTTAATGTAAAAAGGATTGTGACAGTGGAGTAAAGTTCTTAGAGTCCTCTTACTCTGACCTGTATACATACCTCTTCTTGTTTAGTCTTTTCACTCAACAAAAAAAATAAAATAAAATCAAGGCTTCTGAGAACAGCAATATTGAATTTTTATTGCTTATAGGTAATACTTCTAAGTAGATTTAATTTTCAAGAAAAAAGACAATCCTGTTGTTTGTACTATTTTCACTTTCTGTCTTTTCTGATCGTTACTTGATTTAAAACAAAACAAAACACACCAAAAAGCCCAACAGCAGTGCTCTTCTGGAATTGAGCTGCCTCTTCTCTTAGCTGTTACCTGCTGAGTGGATCTGGATAGTTAACCATATGTTGAAGATTTTACTTGCAAGTTGTGGGACTACTTACAGTGCTTAACTTCAAGTATCTAACCTGAAAGCTCAAAACGCCCTGTCAGGGCATCTCCTTCTCTCTTTGGGTTGTATAAAGAACATGTGCTCCTCAACCGGAAGTCTACCAATTCCTTGTAAACTGCCTTCCCCAAGTAACAGTGAGAATATTCTTAGTTTTCTTCACTCATCTGAAACTATATCTATGGTACTATAAACTGTCATGGAAAGCCAGGCTAAGGTGCTTTCTAGAGCAGTAATTTAGCAGTGTTGGTAAAGATTCTTTTTCTCTTGGGACCAAGTTAAAATTTAAAAGAGTCAAATCTGACCCTTTGGTAAGTGAGAATTATCCTCTTCTTTCTATTTCCTTCAAATATTTATATTGAATAAACCAAATTTGTTTGCATAACTCTGAAAAGCTGCCATCTGGCAACCTGCTGTCTGGATTCATGGCAGAGTGTTTTGTTCCTGCCAATTTCAAGCCTTTGTTTTAAAATCTGTGCTGAAAACAACCCAATCCTCCTTCCCCTGAAGTCAGTGGCAGAACTCCCACTAGTTTCTGAGGGAGAAGGATCAAGCCCAGACAATAATGAAAGGTAATTTTAAAAAAAATTTCAAAGTATCATCAAAGGAATTGCACTCCTAATTCTATTTGTCGCTGCTTTGAAAACATAATGGCAAGGTTTTGCATATATCAGTCAATAGCTCTAGGCAACTTGAAACTGTCTGAATTAACTACTGTACTTCTCAGTGAGGTCTCTTTTTTTTTTTTCTTTTAAGGATAAATCCCCATGGGAAAATAAAGGAAAACATTTGAAACAGTGCATACAGTACTGTGTTTTCTTTTCTGAAAGCTAAAAGAAGCTGCTAAGAAATTCTATTATTCATCACTCAATAAAAAGAGGTTTTCTGGAGCAGGTTGAATTATAGGACATAAGATCATAGCCATACCACTTGGGCTGAAATCCCATCAGATCTCATAACTAAAAAGAAAGCGACTTGAGCCCCAAGGATAAAGCAGGGTGGTAAAGAAACAACTGGTTATTCACCGTGCCCTAACTCCTACAGACATCTTTCTTTTTATTATAGGGGGATCTGGATCACTTTTTCCTAATGTTTTCTTTAGTGCCAAATGTGAACTATGCCACATTTGTAGGCCCCTATGGCCAGGCACAAAGCTGGAGCCTTGATGACCTGCGATCACAGACATGTGCACATCGCTCCTTTCCCAGGGCGTGAAGCTGGCCTCCATGTTCTGGCCCAATTCCAGGTGAATTCCACTCTGCGCCCCTGGAATTGGCCTGTAGCTTTAGCCATGCATAAATATATGTTTCATTTCCTTTGTTTAAAACTGTTGCGCAGTGTTACTGGTACAAAACGGCTGTGGTATTCTGATCTGAGATAGCTGCGTGTCACTGGAAAGGAAAGTGATACCTGCTGAGGTCCCTGGGCTTGTAAATAGCTGTTATTATTAGAAATGGTACTGATTTTTCCTTCCCTCCTGCAGACTGCCAGTTTTGGCCTAACCCCGACATTACAAAAAACCCCCACACATGTAGATATTATCTGAAAAGTAAATTCAGAGCAGATGTCCAGAAGTACTTGCTACCAGCAATCACGATTCACAGAACATCGAATTAAGCAGGACACAATCTACAAAGAAAAGGCAGAACAAAAACACAGACTGAGATGAGAGGTGGGGAAGTCACCTGCCCCAAGCTGAGTGCAAGCCTTAAGGTATGGTTGGTACATAGGTACATAAGGCCTTTTTTAAACTCTCACCCTTGCTGTGCCTGCAGGAGACGAGGAGTTTTGGCATCATTATTATTTTAACTAATGGACTAGTTCTGTGTTTAAGTGATGGAATGTGAGCCATATTGGCTCCCCACAGGTAGAAGGAAAACACTACTGGTCCTACTTACGTGCCAGTTAAACATCTGGAGTCATTGTGTATGGAGCAAAGAAAATTTAAATGTGAGGCTGGGAGTTGGGTTTTTTAAAAGAAGAGATCTAAATGTTCAAAAATTTGCTTTTAATTGCATTTTTAGTTTCTTTCTCTCCCTCCTTATTGCACATATGAAATTATCTGTTTCATTTTAAGTACATGTAAACTGACTCCATACAGAAATGTGACATACAGATCCTACCATTTTAGTCAGATGGGTAGTTTCTTCTATGTTTTTTGGTGTCTTTGGCTTTATGATGCCATACAGAGGCTAGCCGCTGGGCCGTAACTGTGTGTTATTTACACCAAACTTTCTGTGTGAAACGTGTGTAACAAATGCGGGACATTGCACTTGACTCCAGGCTGGCTTTCACTTGTGAAATCTTTGTAGAATTCCTCTGAAATTTATGGAGTTACACATTTGATACTGGGCTTGATATCTCTGGCCCAAAGAGTTAGCTATGGGCTGTTCAATAAGACTCATTATGATTCTTACAAACACAGTGATGTCTTCTCTTTGAAAGAAAATTGAAGTGTCTCAAACCACCGTGGTTGTGGAAAAACCTAAAACAAAACTGCCAGATTTAATCCATTCAAAGAAAAGGCAAACCTCTGAGAGCCACAAAGCTTGTGGTGTGAAGCAGGATGTATTTGGACATGGGTTTGTACTCTTTCCCATCTTTTCTCAGGACGTAAGAGTATCCTGAAATATAGGAATGGAAGTAATGTCCTTGATATAGCGCTAAAAAAAGTATTTTGTTCCCACCGTACACTAGCTCTTACAGCAGCTTGAATGTAAACTTTCATTTCCTGTGGCACTAAGAAATGTATACCTTCAGTGGGGATCAACAGGCAGAATTATTCAAGGGAGACAGTGCGCTTCAGTAGTTGCAGCAGGGAACTTGAAAAGGTCCTCGCCTAGTTTCAGCATCTTTCTGGGTCATTCATTCACTGTGGGACCTTAGATGACTCACTTGACCTCAGTCAAAACAGCTGCAAAGGCAGGTAAAGGAGGCCCGCTCTGCACAGGAGATACAGGATCTAAACTGAGTCTCCCTAGGGAAACAACTACAGCATTTTGAACTGGCAGTACTCGAGTTTTATGGATGTAAAAAGTGTTGCAAGGCAGATCACTTCTAGTATCTGATTATGAAGCAGTGGCCATATATTCTCCTTCATGGATCATTTCAAAGTCCACATGACAGCATTAGCTGTTGTGCCCTTCATGTGTATGGACTTAAGCTGCCCAAATGATGACGAGTTAGCTAACAGAGATAACAAGTATTTAAGGAAGATAAATTCTCTCCTAGCTGAACTCTGATGGTCAACAAATACAGAGCCTGCAACATTTTAGTACAGCTTTGCTTAAGCCAGGCGATGTGACAGACCACGCACAGTCAGACTCAGCAGCCCTCCGGTGCATTGCCAGACAGAAGGTGCAGCGAGCCAAGTGCGTCCTCCTACCTGAGAAGAAGCCACATCCATCACAGAATGTGCTCAGGAGTGTCCTATGGCAAATTACATAGAGAAAGTCACTGTTAGCATGAATGAGCATGACTGTTTGGAGGGTAATGCTGCTGTGTGTTCACTTTCCCCACCATGATTTTTCCCCATCATTTAGTATTATTCATTAAAATATTCTTATCTAGGTATAGCTAAATTGTCAATAAATATTCATTCTTCATTAAAAGAGATCCATATTTTCCAGTCCTTAGTGCTGCCTCATGTCCTGTGAAGCAAAATTGGAAATAGCCAGTTTTAAGAATGAGATGTGAAACATTCAGGAAGAATTTTAAGTTGACCTGAAGTGAGTCTTAAATTGGGTACTATGACAATCTTTATCTCAGCAGACACAGGGTGTTGCTAGGAAAAGATATTGTGTAACATTTGTCTGGTATCTTGTGTATAAACTCCCACTGATAGTGCTGGAATGATCACCTCTGCTGAGATTTAATATTCAAATTATATTTCTAAAATGTAGCATCATTACTCGATACTTAGTTCAGGCATATGGAGAGCTTCATCAGGTTTACTGTGAACATTTTTTCCCCTTCTTCTTCCGCTTCCCCTTCCCCACTTCCTTTTCCCTTCCTATTAATCTCTTCCTTTTTCTTTTTCCTTTCCCTTAATTTCTTCTCCCCCCTCTTCCCTCTTTGCCTCTCCCTCTCCAGCTCTCTTTTCTTTTTTTCTTCCTCCTTCCCCTGCCCCCCCCGCCCCCCTTCTTTTTGTTTTTCCTTTCAAGAAGGAAGGGAGGGGAGTGGGGAAGAAATCGATGCAAGTTTTGTTCTCTTGTTTTCCTTTGTTTTCTTCCTTCCTGATCTGATTTCAGTCTTGCTGGTGTAAATCGAACTGAAACAACATATAGTCAGAGATCACACCATGAATCATTGGTTCTCATTTTGGGTTTCTAGTGTAAAAGAATCCCACAAAATCAAGCTTCAAACAGAAATTTGGATTGGATTTATGGAATTCCAAATCTTGGGAAATCTGCAGAGGTTTAATTTGTTCTGTGTTATTTTTGAACAGTACCAGATAAAAATTCTTGGGAATTTTTAGACGTGATTGCTGCATGAATAAATTTTTGTCAGATTTTGATTCCACGAATTTTTAGGCTTTTGTTGTTTATATCTTCTATAAATTATATCCACACACATCATTAACTTCTCAGTGGGGAAAACCTTAAGTTGGTGTATTTTTATTTCTTAATTTAATGAATTAAGTTTCTTGTTTGTTCATTTTATGATTACTTCTTATAGAATTAAACCTTGAGTTGTTTTTTTGACAACAAAGGACAATCTGATTGATGGAATTTACCTTCTGTGAAATCAAACAATGGTTTAATCCTGGAGGGGAAGCCTGTGATGTATTATTACACATCTTAGTCCAAACACTTTTTTATCATGTGCTGAAAGATTTTCACGGTTCATGTACTGATTTTACAAAATACATAGGTTTAAATTACTCTAGAGGGCCTGCAAAAAATAATACAGAATTTGCACAGCAATTTAGACATGTGGTTTGTTATGTAAGAATTCACTGGAGGAGGTGAGTATGCACTGGAGAAATTGGACTGGGTGGGCCAAACACAAATATGCATACACGTGTGCATACATACCTACATAATTTGCTCAGATAACCTGCATTTGCCCTATTTAACGTAAAATCCTGCCTATATTCTAGAGACATCCTGAAGTAGTCAGGATCGGTTGTCGTTTTCAAAGCTAGGAGTGGACAAACAGTAATGCGCAGAACTAGGCTGAGCCCCCTGTTAACTTTGTTCGGTCTTTGTCTGATCATGGTCTTTGGCCACGGCTGCAGTACAAACAAGTCTCTATAATAAAGTGACAGATCCACTGATAGCTGATAGTGATCTAGTTAAGCAAGACAAAACTTTTCATGAGAGCCAAGAGTAGTGTGTCTCTTCTGAAGCGTGCTACTGCAACCAGGCATCACAAAGTGCAGCTTCCACGGGTCGGTAAAATGAAGAGATACAGAAAGCCCCATACGGAGAGTCACAGAGTTCAAGCCTTTCATATAAACGATGCACCCAGATAAAAAGATTAAAAATGCTTATCCATGTTTGATTTGATCAGACCTAGATTTAATCTTGGGTTTTTTTTGTTTTTTTCCCCCTTGTTTCTTTTCTCCTAGAAAGAAGGCAGCATTCTGAAACATACTGTGCTCCTCCAGTCAGAGTGGTTGGCAAAAGTATATGAAATTACTTTGATTCTTGAAATGAGATAATATTGCTTCACGTCATACATTCTCTCATGGGATACTTATAAAAATATGTTTTAATATGACTAAGCATACCAATTTCCGTCATGCTTAGGGTTGAACTCTTGCATTCTCATGTGGGAACAGAAACTATTAGAAATGTGTATTGCCACTAAATGACACTTGTGTTTGTGAAAATATTCCAAACAAAGATAATTTATTGTAAAATTTTGCAGTAAGGGTTACAATTTTGCTCTTTGAGGAAAACATAATTTTGATGACATTTTTTCTAGCCAAGAAAGGTATTTTTAGTGAGGAAGCATATACAATTGGCATAGTGCATGTGTTAAAGTATGTAAGGATAACGTATCAGATTAACTGAGGTAGATTAAATGGTTAAATCGTCCTTATTAAAATGCTTCCTGCTTTCTTTTGTTAAAAATAGTTTGGTGGGGGTTTTTTTTGTTTGGGTTTTTTGGGTTTTTTTTTTTTTTTTGTTATTATTGCTTCAGAATGTAGCATTGTGTAACTTTTGGCATGTATGTTAAGAGGAATGGGAAATTCCAAACCTAAATCACGTAAATATTGCCTTCTAAGTTGGAATGTTTCAGTGATTTTTCATTAGGAATTTTGAGGGCCACAAGGTTTAAAAAAACCTTTTAAAATTATTTTTCTGGGGAAGGACCCAGATAATAATTGCAAAGTTTGTTAGGTAATAATCATCCAGGCAGACTGGCAATATTTGACAAATAATGAACCATGAGAGTTCAGATTTTCTCTGTGTCCTGGTTTTATTAGAAAAAGGTTTATTGATGAGGTAATAAGCTGTATAGTAACACTAAGCAGAACTGGGCAAGACATTTTTGCTTGCTTTTGTCTCTGATTTTAAGCTGAAATACTGGCATTTCTGAGCTGCGAGGAGCCTTAAGCAGTCTGTATAGCTTGTGCCTGCAGTTTAATGCAATTTGCTGTACAACGGTTGTAGCAGTTAGGGAGGGCAGCAGTCCATAGCAGCCCCAGGTTGAGCCTAGCTGAAAACATGAGTGTTTGCCAAATGAAAAAATGGCTCAGAGTTTGCTGGCAGCCTCTGCACACGAGAGACATCCGACTAAAAGGCAGAGAACGCTGTTGCTTTCTCATTGCCCTGTGGAGCTTGGTGCCATACAAGATTTTCCTCGACAAATAATTTTCAAATGCTTCCTCGATGCCTGCACCCCTCATGATATCTCATCTCATCTCACCTCATCTTATGCTTTCAAATGAGAAAGTTACTTTCCAATCCTTGCACCTGATTAAAAAAAAAAAGAAAAAAAAGTAATGAAAATATTGAAAATAAAACTGCTGTAATGCCACTGACTGGCAAATATGTATGTCTGAGGAAGAATCACGTTTCAAATTTTGTAAATTAGTATGTGGAGGGTTAAAGGCACATCTTGCAGGTATGTTGTAAGATATACCTCTGTCCCAGCATATCACTCTACTTCAAAAAGTGCTTTCGGCCTTGTGCCAGTGCCATATCTGTGTCTCTAAGGAGAACTACAGACATAATCCACCTCAGCTGCATCTAAAATAGTACCCAAGTATGTTTCTTGCCATAAGGCTTTCATTTACATATATGTAGGAATATAATTTTTTCATAATTTAATTCCCAATTTAATACTTCATTTTTGCTTTATGCTTATTAATATAATTTTCAGCAAAAACAGAACCCCAAATTATTCCCCAGAATTCTAAACAAGAATATGTATGTAATATATTCCTCAATGAATAACACTAAGGAATATGTGATAGAATACCTACAAGGACTTTGTGATGGAGTGAGGCAGAGTCACAGGATCAGAGGCTTGCTTTAGGGTTCCATCACTCATGTAGGCTGAAATTTAGAAGCTGCATTAAACCATCAACCAACATTTGAAATGAAACATGCAGAAATGATTTTTATTTCTGAAAGGTGAAAGAGCTTCAGAAACCTTTACTTTTGCATTTCTCTTCATTGTTTTATTGGGTTTGGTTTCAGCTATCAATGGAAATGGCTTGAGAAATATATGTAGAAATATGTGTGTATATAAATGTATGTATATGCATACACAGACACATAAGGGTGTATGTGTGTATATGTATGTATAAATTTGTCAAGTTTCAGTTGATATTAGTGGAAAATTAGCTAGTGTGCACAAAAGGCCTCCATAAGTAAAACGTCCCTGTTAGTGACTCAGAAATTGGAATGATCTGAAGTTGTGACACTAGGCAGCACTTCAATAATTTTTGCTTGGAAACATGTTGTTACCAAGGTCATCAAAGGCACAGCAGACCTTTTATTGTTCAAGCCAACAAACTGAACAAGTCTGAGGTTCCAATAGGTTCCCATCTATTAGCCATTAAAAATTGGAGACTGCTGATTTGAAGTATAACTACTGTGATGGCAATAAACAGAAAAGTATTATTTTTCCATCTGTACCAGATAATTCCATATTACAGCTGTCTTGTCTGAAGCTGTATACCTGGGATTTTTAAAAATATATATATATATGCTGAAATAAGTAAAAAAAAAAAAAAAAAGGTTTTTCCCTAGAAAGTTGATCAGATATGCAACTTGTCTGTTTTTCTTAATTTGCTGTGAAGCAGAGGTGCATATTTTGTAAGCTCTGAATAATATTGTTGCCACTGTTGCTAATGTACTGTGCTTTTCTAGTATTGTTACTCTCCATGTACTCTGGAACAAGAAATGTAAATTGCAGCTAACATAAAACACAGCAAATCAATTCTCACTGTGTCCTGAAAAGTCAGTTATTTTCTATCCATTTTCTATCTGTGGGGTATATCTTGCATTTATATATTTTGCTAGTAAAATTATTTCAAAAATATAATTCTGTTATTTAATATTTTAATTTTTTTTAAAAAAGCCTAATGTCTCCAGTGAAGTCTCTAGATCTGTCAATTCCTATTTATTATAATAAAATAGAACTATGAAGCACAAAAATGTTTTTATAATTACATGAAAAGTTGTTAGGGAGTTTGTAATCACCAGTTATTTTTAATAACAAAATTATTTTGTTGACTTGCTATAAAGACATTTTGACATGAGAAGTAATTTAGTCACAAAAATGTACTTTTGATTAAAATCAAATTTTATCAGAAATTCCAAGGGGTAATTTCCTGGTGGCACCAGGAACATTTTGTTTTTCAAAAGGCGCAAGCACACTGTTTAGCTGACTTTTTGTTTAACCTTTTCTACTCCTTTCAAATCTATTGTTCTTGGTGGAGAACAAGGAGATAATGGCAGAATGCAAGATATGGTACTTACCATCCAGACATCCAGCAAATTCTTTGCAGGTGTTTTGAGGGCCTCATATTACAGAATAAAACTCCTTATACTAAGTATTTTTTAATTCTAAGTGGCATAAAATTGTCTGGTGCTGCATGTTTTCGATAAACCAAAACAAAATAACAACTTATTTGCTGTACGTTAGGTCCTGGGAAAGCGCAGAAAGAAAAAGAATGTCAAGCCACTAACAAACGATATTTAAAGAAAAATAGATTCCTACTGACATCATTAAGTCTGTAGAACTGTTGTTATAAGGGTACATACCTATGTCCTATCATTTTTTCCCATGAAATAAATAAGCAAAGCAAAACATCACGTGTTAGAACATGTCTTGAAAAAATGACCTGCTATTTAAATATGCTGTCACATTTTCAGCATAGCTGCTTGCTCTAAATTGGAAAAAACAAATGTGTATACAATAATTTATTGTGGTTAGTGTTCTTTTCATTAGCTATTAATTGTCAATATCTAAGGGAAATTTTATTCTAAAATTAGTAAGAAAATTGGTATATAGTGGGGAAAAGCAGAGAAAATTATTTGTGATCTGAAAAAGTGTATTTATCTAGTTAATGAAAGTTTGATTTAACTCTTACAGTCATAGGGTTTGGTAAGGAGCTATTTTCAATAATTAAGTAGTTAATAGGTTGGTCAAAATACCTGACTCATTATCAGCCAAAAAATACCTTTCATCAGCTATTGTTTTATTTTTAATTCTCGAAAGAATTACTGTTTTCAAACAAATTCAAGAATGTTAGTATATATAATTAGTGCAGGTATTCATGAACATATATTTTAGAATGGAATGAATATAAGATGGATATAACTATTCATGGAAACACAGTATCAGGAAATGACAGACTGTCTAGAATTAAATTTCATTGATTGTCCAGGCCAAATTTCTGTGTATTTCTCATTTACATTATTGTGAAATTAAGCCAGATCTGCTTTCATATTGAATGATATTGTGTAAATTGTGAGCTTAGGGTTGTAAAAAATATTGAAGGAGCTTTTAAAGCAAGCCACAATAATTTCCAACTGTGTGTAACTGTAAGGCTATATATTTGCTTCAATTTTTTAAACGCTAGATTTATTTTGTTTTTTTACAATGAATGCAAATAATGAACATAAAGCAGTCCTCCACTTATACCTAGATACCTAGCAGTTAAATTTCATGGCTGATAATGCAAATGGTTGTTGAGAGACAGAAGAAAAGTGGCACGGTTGTACAGTCTTTAATATTCTTGTAATAAGGCAGTCACAGATCTAATCTTATTGCTGATTACATTTTGAAGGGTTTTGTCCGAGAACACTAGAAACAGGAACGGGACGGGAACTTCTTAATGAGACATTTCCTTAATCAGAATATCTATGAGTTGTGAAGACTAAAAGCCTTCCATTTGGATGCCTTCTCAGATGAAGGAGAGAATTTATGTTGACAAGAAACACTGATTACAGTGCAGCCAAATGGCCAAGGCACTCTCTTGGGATGTTCACTCCCTACTTTGCTTCTGTTGCAACACATTTCATTGGAGGACATTAACCGTATCTCTGTTGGACCACTCTAATCTCTCTGAAAAACATCCATTGGTGATTTTTAGAAATGACAGTAACTCAGACAAAACCTGCCTGTTTAAGCACATGGTTTACATTGGAATTGGGGACATGAGGTAATTCCAGATTTCAGATGAAGATTGCAGTCACTGGGCCACCATTATATCCGGGAGTCTCTCTCTTTCTTGCATGTCTCTGGGATTGCACATGGAAGACTAATGAAAATTTAAAAAATGCAAAATAAAATACTAAATTCCTCATCAGCCCTAATAGAAACTTGCTTTTCCGTAGAAGTTTTGAAACCATTAAAGCACAAGGGAAACTAACCTGATCAGCAGGAAACACTCAACTCCTTGAAATGTGTTCGTTTTGCAACTACACAGATTTCCAGCTGGAATGTCCCTGATAATAATTAATTTCCCCCTACAGCACTGTTTTCATTCCCTTGCTGGGAAGAGCACTACAACGCCTGGCTCTGCTGTAGCGTCTGGGAACAAAGACAAGACACTCCCACTTCTCGCTGCCTCTTCCTCAAAACTAAACTCAGGTGGAAATTTCACTCCCTGTGTATTGCTTTGATTAATGAGATGACATCAGGTCCAGGGCTAAATACGCTGCAGCGTTCATAAAATGTTCGATTTACTGGAACTCTTTTCTCCTGACAATTAATATGAGTGTAATGGGCTGCCATTCCCAATTGTTTTGTCACATCTTTGCTACACAACCAGAGCCTACATTGGAACTGAGACTCACTTTAATTATTGAATTAACACAATTTCATGGTTGATATGCTTCTTTCTCACCTCTGGGCTTTATATTTACCAGTCTGCTGTGATCTTTGTCCCTGTTGGTGGAAGGAGAAATTAATGTATTTGCTTGTTGCTCATGCATTACTATCCATAACAATCCCAAATTAAATTTTACCTGAAGAAACAGAGTCTTGCATCAAAACTTTTTCCTACAGCTCCTTCTACATTTAAAAATAAGCAAGACATCTTTCTTTTCACATTTACAGGAATACATTTTCATTGCAGGATACTCATATCCGAACTATCAGTTTTATGTTCATTTCTTGAAACGTGTGGCCCAGATTACTGAGGCATAGTAACTGTGAACCTGGGCCCTGGCCTGTCCCTGAACATCACTGTGATAGAGCTTATTCAAACAAAATTGCAGCCAAAGTTTAGATTCCAGAGTATTAAAGTGTTCAGAATGTTGAGATATCCAGAATATTTAAGCCTTCACCTAATGCAGATTCTTTATTATTAGGCCCACATTCAAATATACCTGTGAAGCATTAAATAAAAGACATTTTCATCCGTGGTGACAGAGTTCCCCATCATCTGCTGTAAAAGAATCTGAGGGGGTTTGGTCTTTTGTTTTGAAATGATGCCCACTGTTTTCTAAGCACTCACTGTCCTGAGACTTAGCAGAGAGAAACTTGTGCCGGATATGTGACAGCTCATCACAATCATCTCTTCCTTGCACCCTGTCACCTTTAAGCCATCTGAAGTAATCTCCTATCAAGATGATGAGCTTGGCTAAGAAGGCAATACATTGCGGAAAAGATAAAGTCATACTCATGGAAAACTGAAAATGTGTGATTATAAAAGCATACAAATTAGCCATAAAAAATAAAGCATTGAATCAAAAACTTCTTTCTCACTAGTCTTTCTTCCTTTGTTCTCACCTACTTTCTTTTTCCCTACTGCATTGTAATTGTTGTTCTCTCATTTCATTCTCATCATTTTTTTCTCCCCAAGGAGAGGAGGAGTGATGACTACTGCTTTGTCAGCTCACCTGGAAGAACATGTAAATAGCATAGCAATTAACCTATGGAGAAATGAAGAATTATTCAATAACATAACGGTATGGGGAAGTGAGATATGCTCCTTTCAGTAACTAGTTCACTTAATATGTAAGCATTTTTTAGAAAGACCATCGTCATCAACAAGCCTGTGTCTTGCATGAATCTGTCACTTAGTAGGCCATTTAGGGCATCAGGGGTAGTGAAGGGGTGGCCTCCCTCCACTACCCTCTCTTCCATTTTGCAAATAATTTTTTTTTTCTACCCAAAACTGTTCGTTATGGTATAATCCAATTTTGTTAGTAATTTCAGTGAAACCACAAATACCTTTTTAGAAAGAAAATTATTTAGTCTGTGAATAATTTCATGTTCATCTGACACTTGAAAGAAATAAAAGGAAAGAGAGATTTATTACGGTAGTTTCTTACTTAAAAAGTTGGTTCTCCATCAATCCTTTATTCTCCAAAATACCAAATTCAGACAGATTGAGTAGTGACTTTGAGACCTTTATGCTCATTTATTTACTACTAGAATTATTTTGCAGGTGGAAATGTTCAGGGCCTCATGGCCTCCTCTAAAGCATTTACTCAGTGGAATATTCAATTTTTCACAGAAGTTATCCTTTGGAGTTATATATCATTGAGCTTCCTCCAGGAAGAGGGATTGCACACTTGAGTACCAGTTGCCAAGTTGGGTTCTGAGTTCATCTTGTACTTGTTGAACTTAATACGAAGGAGACACACTACACTGTGTCAGTACAGCTGAACTTAAGGTAGCCTTGTTGATGCAGGAAATCCACATTTTGTATATTCTTTCTCTCAGAGTACATATTGAAAGTACATTTTTATAAATGGATATTATACGATTGGAGGTGCTTTCAGAGCTGACAAAGACCTTGGGAAAGTTAATGTTTTGCTATTATTAACTAATCAAGAAACTGTACTCCCTGCTCATTTTTCTATGCAATGAGCCATAATTCTTTTGTTGTTTGGTAACCTTTAATTTTTATGGAACATTAACTGATCATGAATTAAAAGGAATTTTAATGGAAGATCAGACAGAATCTGCATGCATAGTATTTTAAGATTTTTAATTGCAGTTATTTATTAAACTTTCCAGATTTTTGTATATCATAACAAACCAATCACATTCTAGACACTTAGAATAATGACAAGAATATTTTATACTAGAAATGATAAAAGTCTACATTGTTATACAGTACTTGTATATCCACCTGATAACTGTTGTGTTTCCAACATATGGATTTTTCTGGCAAATATAAAAACACAACCCATGCAACTAAGAAATTAAACCAAGAAAATTCAAATCCAGCTGAAAAGGGGTTGCAGTAAGGATGAGAAAAGAGAAAATAGTTCTGGGAAAAAACTATCAATCATCACATCTATTGCCTCTATTTCAAATAAGAAAGCAAGTATTTATCTCCTGTCCTAATACAAACTTTTTACTTGAACAATTTTATGAAACTGTCTCAAATAGACCAAGTTTTTTCTCAATTGTCATCTACTGCATTTTGTCCTTTTTTAGCCAAGCCTGGTAAAACATCCTATCAAATCATCATTTTAAAGTCCTGTGTGTTTAATGGGAAATTGTAAAATCCATCTGCATACTGGGCAGCATTATGAAGAGCCAGCAGGCTAAGGGAAAAGCTAATTAACCTCTGCTTGGCATGCCTGCAACATTCTGACCAGTTCTGGGACAAAATACATACCAACAAACTGGACAGAGCCTGGTGAAGGGACACTTCTGGACGGTTAGGGTGCCAGGGCACACAGCTTAGAGAGACTGAATGAATGGGATTTGCTTAGCCTGGACTACAGTAGCAAAAGGTGAGGCCAAATTGCAGTCTTCCACTAAAGGAGGATTATAGAGAAGAAGCAGCCAGATACTGCTTCAGCAACAGAGAAAAGACAAGAGGCAAGAGTCAAACTGTAGCAAATCAAACTCCGATTACATACAGCTGCTGCCCAGAGGTCACCTTCTGGAGATGAATCTCCAAAGAAAGGAATGCATCTTCTTTCTCAACTGTGCCTTTGCAACTCTTAATATTTATCCAACAGGAAAATGGCTGTTAGCCTCACATTCCTCTATAGCAAACCTGGGCATGGATGACAGCTATTGCCAACTCACTTTTCGTGGACAGTTAGGTAGCATCACTTTTCCCTTTCAATATAAACAAAATCTTAAATTTCTCATCTTAAGGTAACTCAATACTCGATTTATTATATAATGCTCATCTACAAACAACTGCTCTCAGAATTAGAATTCCTGTTACTTTGAACTTTCCATAGTAACTGCAGGTGACACAATAAAACTTTAGAGGTAAAGAACAGGACAGAGTGCTTTGACCAAGCAGACCTTTTATTCTCACTGCCACAACATACAGACTCACATACACTTCCTTTGTCAGATTCTGGCGGCACATTTTCACATCTCAGAATTGCATGAGAGGCAATTACATGGCAGGGGAAGTGAGAGAAAGCTGACATGAATGACCTCATCCATGTTTTGACCACCATGGACATAGAATCATCGAATCATAGAATGGTTTGGGTTAGAAAGGACCTCAAAGATCATCTAGTTCCAACTCCCCTGCCATGGGCAGGGACAACTTCTACTAGCCCAGGTTGCCCAAAGCCCCATCCGACCTGGCCTTGGACACTTCCAGGGAAGGGGCATCCACAGCTTTTCTGGACAACCTATTCCATTGCCTGGCCACCCTCACAGTAAAGAATTTCTTCCTAATAGCTGATCTAAATCTACTCTCCTTCAGCTTAAAGCCAGTACCTCTTGTCCTATCACTACATGCCTTTGTAAAAAGTCCTTCTCCAGCTTTATTGTAGGTCCCTTTTAGGTACTGGAAGGCTGCTATAAGGTCTCCCTGGAACCTTGTCTCCTCCAGGCTGAACAATCCCAACTCTCTCAGCCTGTCCTCATAGAAGAGGTGCTCCAGCCCTCTGATCATCTTCGTGGCCCTCCTCTGGACTCTCTCCAGATGTCCATGTCTTTCAGGTACTGAGGACCCCAGAGCTGGATGCAGTACTCCAGGTGGGGTCTCACCACAGTGGAGTAGAGGGGCAGGATCACCTCCCTCAATCTGCTAGTCACACCTCTTTTGATGCAGCCCAGGATACAGTCGGCTTTCTGGGCTGAAAACGCACATTGCTGGGTCATGTTGAGCTTCTTGTCCAACAACACCCCCAAGTCCTTCTCCTCAGGGCTGCTTTCAATCCATTCTCCATCCAGTCTGCAGCTGTGCTTGGGATTGCTCCAACCCATGTGCAGGACCTTTTACTTGGCCTTGTTGAATTTCATGCAATTCACACAGGCCCACCTCTCAAGCCTGTCAAGGTCCCTCTGGATGGCATCCCTTCCCTCCAGAATGTTGACCACACCACACAGCTTGGTATCATCGGCAAACTTGCTGAGGGTGCACTCAGTCCCACTGTCCATGTGGCTGACAAAGATGTTAAACAGCACCGGTCCCAATATGACCCCTGAGGAGCGCCACTTGTCACTGGTCTCCACTTGGACATTAAGCTGTTGACCACAACTTTTTGAGTGTGACCGTCCAGCCAATTCCTTATCCACCAAGTGGCCCATCCATCAAATCCATGTCTCTCCAATTTAGAGACAAAGATGTTTCACAGGACAGTGTCAAATGTTTTGCACAAGTCCAAGCAGATGACGATAGTCGCTCTTTCATTATCCACCAATTCTTTAACCCCGTCGTAGAGGGCCACCAAATTAGTCAGGCACAATTTTCCCTTAGTGAAGCCGTGTTGGCTGTCACCAATCACCTCCTTATCTTCCATGTGCCTGAGTATAGTTTCCAGGAGGATCTGCTCCATGATCTTGCTGGGCAGAGAAGTGAGACTGACCAGCCTGTAGTTCCCCAGGTCTTCCTTTTTTCCCTTTTTTAAAAATGGAGGTTATGTTTACCCTTTTCCAGTCAGTGGGAGCTTGACCGCACTGACACGAATTCTCAGATCTGATCAAGAGTGGCTTAGCAACTTCATCCATCAGTTGCCTCAGGACCCATCGATGCATTTCATCAGGTCCCATGAACTTGTGCACTTTTAGGTTCCTTAGATGGTCTCAAACCTGATCTTCTCCTACAGTGGGTGATTCTAAATTCTCTTAGTCCGTGCCTTTGCCTTCTGCCACTTGTCCGGTGTGGCTAGAGCACTTGCCACTGAAGACCAAGGCAAAAAAGTCATTGAGTACCTCAACCTTCTCCATATCCAGGGTAATCAGGTTTCCCGTTTCCTTCTGTAGAAGGCCCACATTTTCCGCAGTCTTCCTTTTATCACTGATGTACCTATAGAAGCTTTTCTTGTTGTCCTTGACATCCCTGTCCAGATTTAATTCTATCAGGGCTTTGGCTTTCCTAACCTGATCCCTGGCTGCTCGGACAATTTCTCTGTATTCCTCCCAGGCTACCTCCCCTTGCTTTCACCCTCCGTAGGCTTCCTTTTTGTGTTTGACTTTGTCCAGGAGCTCCCTGTTCATTCATGCAGGCCTCCTGGCATTTTTGTCTGACTTCTTCTTGGTGTTTGAAGTCCCCCAAGAGGACCAGGGCTTGTGAACATGAGGCTGCTCCTATCTGTCTACAGAGACACTCATCCACTCAATCTTCCTGTTCAGGTGGCCTGTAGCAGACTCCCACTACAGTGTTCCCTGTCCCTGTCCTCCCTTTAATCCTGACCCATAAGCTGACTGTCGGCTCCTCATCCATCCCCAGGCAGAAGTCCATGCATTCCCACTGGTCATCAACATAGAGAGCTACATCCTCATCTCCCCTGCCTGTCCTTCCTAAAGAGTCTGCATCCTTCCATCCCAACACTCCAGTCAGAGGAGCCATGCCACCATGTCTCTGTGATGTCAATGAGATCATAGCCCTGCAGGCATGCGCATGTCTCCAACTCTTGTTTGTTCCCCAAGCTACATACCAAAGTGACTTCTTGTTCACTGGTTCAGGTAACCCCATTCTTTCACAATAATTTACATAGGTATTTTGCCTTATTTCTGCAAAAAATCTGACTGGAGTAAGTTGTTAGTACACTATATGTTGAAAAGTTATTCAGATATTAATGCAGAATTGCAGTTATATAAAATTAAACCCTTAAAATAGATTGAATAATAATAACCTTCAACAGGTAGGTAGGATGGCAGATCTATACCACTATACAAGACATATTTCTATTTTCATCAACATTCTCTCATTCGTTAAAAATAATAATGAACAACTTCTTGCTGTATTGTTTGGATTTTCATTTCTTTTATATTACTTTGAAGATTTTTTTTTACCGTTTTTTCCCTTGTTTTTTGGTGTGTTTCTGAACCAGAATCTTGAGGTTTTGGCTGGTGAGTAGTTGAGCTTACTTTTTCTTTCTGAATAATTTTCAAGATTTTCTACTTAAAACCAAGGATGTGTTTGTATCATTATTGTCTAAAAAAACCAAGAACTGGAAACATGGAATGTTAAAGAGGATCCAGGAACTGATTCAGTCTTGTTACTTGTGAAATACAAGCACATCTGAATCCGAATGAATGATCCCCATGCCTCAGCTCTCTTGCTCTCTAGTCACACTAGAAATCATCTTTGGACCTTAAATCTTCCAGACACATGCAGTCTTATATTAAAGCATACAGACAAAACTTTAGTTCAAATATCCTGTTGACTAAGCTCAGTCAAGATCCGGAAACTGTTTCTCTGCCTAAATCCCCTGATTCATTTGTCATGCTCTGAGCATGACCACAGGAGCAGGTTATTCAGAGGATAAATTTCATGCCCCTTTTAACTTTTCCACAGCAGTGCAGAACACTGACCCAGCCGGTAGGTGACCTAACTTCAACTCCTTTTCAGTGTCAAAGAATTTTGACCTGGCATTCCCTCTCTCCAGCAAAATCCTGCTAACTCCTGGAAGAAAAGTGACTACCTTTGAATTGACATTGTGTCCATCTACAGAAAATGTATGAAGTCTAATTCCAGCCCAGTGGTAAGGACATTTCAATAGAAAAATTGAGGACCTAATGGTATTTTCTCCTCTGTGGGCTGTTTCTGTATTTCATCTAGGCTTTCTGCAATTCATATGTTCTGCTATTATAGATATCAATTAGGTTTCTTCGAAAAGAGAATACCTGCACAGAAAGCAATTTTCTCTGCTTGTAATATTCTACATTGCACTAGATATTGCTGAAGATATTGGTGTCTGAATAGGATTTTCTCCCTCATTACCCCACATCTCAGCTTGGAAGTGCATTGAATTCATAATCCTGCATTTATGACTTCACAGTCCTAATCACAGAAACAATCTGTAGTAGCGCAAATTCAGTGCTGTGGCTTTACTTAAGATCAAACTGATAAAGCAGACAAGGACTGAAGAGCAAGGTTGCTATTTCAGCAGAAATAATTTGAAAAATAGAAATGAATACATGAAATGATAACAAAAAGTTATATCTCCCTCATTCTAAATACTGGGAAATTATTTAAGTCTTTCTTTAACCCATAAACAATCATATACTTCATTCGAATTACTTTGGGTAGTGCTAAACCAGGGCTTATTTTAACAGCATTTCAAGGCATTGACTGTGATGCCTTTCTATTTAAATAGGAAGGAGAAAGAAAAAAAAAGGTGTTGTGGGGTGGAGGGAAAGTAAATCCTGATATGGGGCTCTGTCACGTGGCCAAATTCTCGGCTCTGAGTGCAGTTCATTAGCTTTTGAGCATATAGTGATACCACTACCTCTGGTCCATCTGCCCTGATGGAATGAGAAATTAAGCTACAAAGATCAGGGACAAAAGTGAGGCAGTTGGCTAGCCAGAGGAAATTTTTAAAAAAGAAAAAACAAAGAAAAAATACCCCAGAAAACCCCCTACTGGCAGAGAGTACATGGGAAGTCCACCAGAAAGACTGGCTGAAGTTATCTCCTGTTTCCTACTCCTGACTGTAAAAGAGAGGCCATGCTCCTCTGGAGCCATAACTAACTTTCCATCTGGAAAAAAACCCTGTGATGGGAACAGAAGGACTTCCACTGCTCTGAGTGGAGCTTGAACTAAGACTCAATGACTGTAGGAGTCACTACATGCTGTGCTGGTGAATTTGCCAACACTCACATCTTGTTTGATCTCTACTCAAATTTCCTTATACACTGTCTGAAGACGTTACCCTCAAATCTGGTCCAAACTTAGCAGCTGCAGTGGCCAGCTCCCAGTGTTGTGATCCAGTGGGCTGCAGTTGTCTGTACATGACTGCAGCCAGACTGCAGTAGCCTGTAAAGGCATTAGCCACAGCAGGAAATGTTTTCTCTGCTTCTCTTCCTGCCAGAAGAGTTGGATGTGGTAACAAGCTGGGATGGGAATGCTGCTTATAGCTCATTCCTCCTGTCCCCTTTCCTCCCCCAACCTGTATCCTGTAGAAAAAATGTCCCTTCTTTCCCAAGAGCATCCATAGGCATTGGGAGAGGCAGTCACTGAGAAATATGACAGCAGGATGATGTTGCTAAGCCATGCATGGGCAGGGCATGTCTCCCTCCTTCCCCTTTAGATGTTCACTTTGAGCCAAGAGCTCACTTTGTCTTTGAGGAGGTCCTGAGCAGGAGGATGTAATTGCTAAGGAAGAGGCAACTTAGAATGGATGGAAGAATCTTAAGACAAGCATCTTCATAAACTGTGTGCTGAACCACATTAGTATAGACATTTTCAGAAAATATTCTTAATGTATAAAGTACTTTTTTCTCACATTCCTTCAGCCATGCTCAAAATTATGAACTTTGGAGTTTTACAAGATTTGGACACCTATGGGAAGAGCTTGTATTTGATCAAGATTTATTTTAAAGCTAATTATGACTTTTAAATCTTTGTGCAGACATGATACTTTGAGGAAGACTTGGTCAGAAGCTTGTCACACCTATAGTTACACATACCCCTATGATCATCAAGTGCTATAAGAATATTTCAAACTCAAATAGAATGGGGTTCACATAACGCTGAGCAGTCCCTGTTTAAGTCATTACCTAACCCCTCATAACTCTGTCGATTCCACCTTGATGACATCCTTGATTACTGTCATGCTGCAAAGGCTGCCTGTAGCCTACTTGCTTTTGATTATAGCGATATTATGAACATCGTATGAATTAGCACCAAGCGGAGAGTAAGAGATTATTGCTGCCAGAAATCGACGCAGGCACTGAAGGAAAATAAAACATTATTTTCCCCTTTAAGCAGCACTTGTTCCTTTTGCCTTTATATACTTTCTCTACTGTGATTATTCATTGTGTAAATACAAATGTAAGAAATGCTACAAAAAGTATATTACATTTGCTAAACCTTAAGCCACGTTGATACATCCTTGAAGCACTGCAGCATGGACTGAAAGATACTTCTCCAACAACTCTCATTATTCATGGATCATTGACATGATAGACCCTAATGGCTCCCTCAAAGCCATTACAGTGTGCTATATAAATGTGAGCCCTTAATCCATGGATCATTGGCATGATAGAATGCAACATTCTTTCAAAACCCTTGCAGTCTATCAAGTGAATGCATAGTATTAGAGATCTTTAATTTGTAGATGATTGCCACAATTGATCATTACACTTCCTTTGGGGCTGCTATGGTCTTTCCTGTTAACGTATATTCATTGAGCGCTAATCGGTAGATTATTGATACAAGCATTTTCGTCTGTTTTGTCAAAAGAACTAGCACAGCTGAGGGATCGCTTTATTACAGGCTACTCTAGACTCTTCAATTCTTTAGTTTAATGACTTGCATTGTCATTTCTTTCTTTTGCTGCATTATCAATTGCTTATGCAAACAAACAAGTTCACATGTTCAAATGACGTTTTATATTCATCCTAGTAAAAAGGGATTTCAGCTTTCACTTCTATTATTTGTGAGATCAGGCACAAAATGACACAGGCAAAAATATGTGTTCTGGCTTGAAAGTGTGTCCCTGAGACTCCTGTAGTCTATGAACACAGATACTACTGTATTTTGGGTGGCAGAGATGGTAAAAACATTCATGAAAAAAACATATTGCACTTCTTTTATCCATATCAGTAATGAGTGCTTTTAAATGGACTTTCTCACACAATTCCTCTATTAAAATTCCTAAAGTTATCAACCCAGACCCTATGGATTTGTAGTCTTGAGATTAACCTTTTAATGTTTAACCATTAGAAAAGTTCTTATTGTAGCCCAGTGGCATTCAGCTATTTGTGGCCTGTAAGTAATAAAATGGCTAAATCTCACCTCATAAACCCCCATAGCTTACATTCTTGCCTATTCCTGGTAGTATTGTAGTGATAGGTGGTTGGGGTGGGAAACTGATGGACTAAAGAGTGGCTCAGAGCACCACATCTCCCAGGCTGCTAGGTAGCAAAAGGACTGAATCCAAGGCTCTTATGTTACTCAGATTCCCAGCTGGGACACAGCTGCAGTGAGCTGGCTGCTTACCTCCCTGTAAAAACTTCCTTTCCAGTTTCAGCAAATCAACATTTCTCATCAAAAGAAAAAGTCTGTTTTTCTAGAGAATTCCTAATCATCTGTTTTCCCTCTTGCTCAGTTCCCTCCAACCATGGTTTGGACAGACCCTTGGATGGGTCCAATTCATGTCAATAAGGTACATATGTAGTAGTGATGCAGTGACTGCAGAATCTCAGTTTTCATTGAAAGATTTTCTTTTTTAGCCTTAGTGGTTGCTAAGAAAAACTTGGAATGTGAACTGAATGCAGCGGCTTTACTCACAGCTGCTTGGAGACACGAAAGAGGAGCAGCAGATGGTGAAGCAGCAGCGGTTGCTAGAGCAGAGAGCCAGCAAGAAAGCCACTTGCTCCCACACCTGCAGAAACAGGCATGGTTCTCATTTTTCGGTGGGTAGGGGGTGTGAAAGGCTGGTTAAGAGGAGAAATCTGTCTGGGGAATGGACATGGGAAGTGAGCAGAGACGGCTGTGGCAACAACAGCAGGGAATAGGATCAGGAGGAAAGTTTACTCACCCTTCCCTGACTCATCACCTGTCTCAGAGACTCAGACATTTGCTGCTATCAGCCAGGGTATGTGGTTTCCTATCTGAGAAGTTCTTATCTAGTCTAAAACTGCTGATCTTGTTTTTTTAAGAGATAACTTCCGTTGTAGCTAAGACTTCTGATTTTGTAAAGCCTGCATCCTTTCACAATGAAGGATTGCCATATAAACTCTGGTGCAGCATAGTGTAAGATATGTGAATTCCCTTAGCCCTTTTTTTTAGCCTTCTATGAACAGAAAGATAGCAAAATCAATTTAAACCAGATAGGTCCAATAAATAAAAGGGGGGAGAGGAGGAGGGGGACCATCTCAGCTGAGAGCATATGTGGTTTTTCAGCTAAGAGCATGTATTTTCGGAAACTGTGACAGCTTCTCAGTAGGACAGCAGTAGGTAGTTTAGGCTCCAGATCTGACTTATGTTAAAATGATCACAATCTGATGGAGATAACCTCAGCAAGTTATTTTATTTGCCTTCCCTCTGTGCTTTTCAAAGAGAAAATCCTAAATTTCCATTGATTTTAGGAAATGTAAACAAATTATTTTAACTAATGCACTACTATTTGCCTCGCAGCAGTGCTCAGCGTAACTCCACAAAATTACTTTCCAGGGTGCAGTTCCTCATTAGAATTGCTCTGAAGGCAAATCTGCAGTGAGAGGTTCCCACCACAGCCTTTTGCCTCACCGCAGGCTGCTGCCCTCTCAGATGTACTCGTTCAGCTGTTTGTGTATCTGTGCTCTAAAGCAGGCCGCTGAAATGACCTTCCGCGTGCACAGTAGCTGTTTTTTGAACCCAGCTGTTTTCACTGGTCCCATTTATAGAAGAGACCATGTGGTGCTGTATGGGAAGGTAATGCGTAGTGGGAGGTGAGCTTGCCCGTACAAGGGTGGGACAAGGACTTCTAAAATGGTTTTGCTGAGAGACAGCTCATAACGTTGGATATTACATGGAGATCATACTCGTATTAGTGTTATTAGAATGAAACATTTCAGCTGTATTGTTGTATATATTCTTGCAGACGTATTTTGTGGTGTGTGTGTCTGAACAAGTGTGATGAAAAATGTTCTACTGGCTTTTTCAGAAATAGAAACAAATATGGAAATAATGTAAGAAGTCTGTATTTGTTTTCCTTCTTCCAATAGCCTTTTGGAGATTTCTGTGAATGAAAAATGTAATAAAAATTGATATTTAAAAACAGCCTGGAATTTCCCTTTAAATTATAGCAGTGCTGCTGGCTGTTGCTACATTAACTGCTCTCATGAAGTTGCTTAATGATATCTTGTTAGTGATGGAAGATAATGAGATGATAAGGGCAAAATTCATTGACCTTTCGAAGCTTTTGATTCACTAAATGACACTGTTAGATAAGCTAATTAAATTTTGCTTTTTCTGCTGGAATGATGGCTTGGTTCTGATCTTATTTGATTAAGAGGAAAAATCAGTGGCTGTTTTAGGCTATCATTCTGATTTATTACTATCACTATTGAAAGGTGCCTTAGGGCTCAAGAACTGATTTACTTCTTTTTATTTAGTCCTAAATTATCTCTGAGATATTTGTGATAAGACCTAAATTCACTTATGTGGTATTTGACAATACCATTTTGTACAACAGTTCTGTAATATCTCTGCCTTAATATGCTTGCTTCCAAAATCACTATAATAAAAGCATTTGGAAAGATAAACTTGAGATAATGATAAAAGACTAACTTCATCTCAGTTTCCCAGGAGACTTGTCAAGGGGAAAGAGATATTCAGCTAACAGTAAGGCTGTAATAAATTATCAAGGAATAACATGATTAGTCAGAATATTTTATTCATGGCATTCATATACAAATGCTCCAAGATAAAAGTGTGCAGGCTCCCAGTTCTGCAAAACTCTTAATCACGCATTTACTTCTAGGCATTTGAGCAGTTTAAATTTTATGTCCTTTAGCCTATCATTTGGAATCCAATTGGGTTTGATGACACTTCCCAAGCTCTTTAACTCAGCATATGTTTCTGAATCAGACTCATAGTTCACAAGAAGAGAAATAAATTATATATACTGCTGAAGCTACTGAAGAAAATGGTGTAACGCATGAAGTCTGCTACCAGGTGCATGTGCAATATAAAACCTTCCTGATTTGGTGATGGCTTACTGTTGCTAGCTACTTTATGATAAATATTAGTTAGTTGACTTATATATCACTATTTTTAGTCAGGTTATTTTATGAAGTACAATATTTCAGACTGTATGAACTATTTTACAAAACTAAGTATATTACATCCATTCATCTAACTTCATGTCTCAAACTTTTAATCTCACTAAAAACTGATACCAGGACTCGTAGTCTATTTTTCTTAAAATTATGTTGACAGCTATTATTAATACATCTTGTCTTAATTTGTATCAGTTAAGTTTAAATAGATTTTTTTTTCCCCACTATTGAACTGGGATGCTGCCAGAATGACTGAGCTCTAGTTGGTCAGGCAATTCCAAAGACATTGGTGCTGCATTAGTATTCTTCTACTCCTCTGCAATTTCCTGGGCTTATTATTAAAAATAACGCCCCATAAACCAGCAGGGTTTCTGGAAGCCCTCATGAAACCCGGTTTAGGTAGTTCCAGAAGTTCCAGACTTTCTGCTGCAAAACTAGGATTCAGAGCCTGGAATTTTTGCAATGGGTTTTGGGCTCCGTAGCTCCAGGCACTGCAGTTCTGTTTGTCTGGCTGAGGCAGACTCTGCAGGAGCCTACCTTGTTAACCGCGCCCAGAGCTGGGGGCGATGCGACATCGGCCAAGATGCTGGGCGGTCTACAATGATCAATACGGGACCTGGCATGTAATTTTCAGTTACGATCTCTGCAAATAAGGTTTGCCTGCAAAGCTGCAAAAGAACAGAAAGCTACCAAAATCCGCAGAAGCCACAAATATCTAGGAGAGATACATAAAGAGTGAGAGGCTTAAGGGTACGCATCAGACACAGTAGCATTTTGCAGTAGATCAGCAGACTTCTGTAGCAAAGGTAGGAGGGACTAGTTTATATGCAAGCTCAGAGAGGACAAACTGATGCAGAAAGACTGTGTGTTCTGGAGGAAAGCAAAATGGAGGCTCGTGATTCTTTCCAGAAGGCAGGACTCCCCAGCCCCACAGTGCTTCAGATTGGCTACAGAAAAGAGTCAGAGGAGCTCAAGCAGATCTCATTATTTTCATCTTTCTTGTGTATTACACATTCTTGTAAACAGAGTATTGTACTGAGAAGCTTCAAGTAAAATACACCCTAATATGTGCAGATCTGTTTGCTTATATTGTTTATGAACTTCATGAAAAATTAAACTGTAAACTCAAAGTTTACATTGATGGTAACCTGGGAAAGGTGCATTTAAGCTACCAGAGAAATCTGACTTCCCAAATTCTAAATAACTAGAAGACAGGTCTCCATGCCTAAAAAGAGAAAATAATCAAAGGGTAAGAAAGACTATGCTTACTAGCAGGTAGGGTTGCATAAGTAGGGTTGCACAAGTAAGAACACATTCAGAGTTGAAATAATTGGTGCTGAGGACCTGATATTCTTGTGACACATATTTAAGAGGTTTTGTTCTTTGGACTAGCTCTAGTGTGCCCACAGACTGACCAGATAGATACTGTTAAGTGAGCTCCTGGAGTACTACTTCTAGTTTGGTTTCGTCTCGTACAAATATGGTTCATGTGCTCTAATATTGCCCCTCAGTGCAAAGAAGTGAGGATGACTGGGAAATTTTCTTCAAAAGCATGATTTATATCAAAAGAACATCATAGCCAAAACATCTGGAATCCCTAAAGTGAGGAATGCTGAAGTGCTTTTCAGGTTCAGGGGCTTGAAATGTGCAGTGAATTTCGAATTGGATCCCCCTGACCAGTGATGGTTACTAAGAGGAGAAACTCAGCCAGATTTTTTAAGAAGTCTTGTCTAAAATAAAATATTCTATTTTATCATTTCATTTGTGAAACAATGTTAATGATTCTGTGATTTCAAAGGATTTGGATTCTGCTTCTAAAAGCTGCACTTAAGTGTGGGGATTGCTACAGATGGCACCTTTCAGATCAAGCAAGGGATGTTTTAAGAACTTAATGGTCTAGAGGATTTTCTGATTTGCTTTTGAAAACACTAACATGTAAATTCAGTCATTCTAAAAGTTCTTTTGGAACCTATAGGGGAATAAATCATGTTTTACAATCAGAGTTTAAATAAATAACGAGGCTATGATTTCTGGGCATCAGTGATAGATTATAGAGTGCAGAACTTTGTTACAAAGATACTTGCATGGGTAAAGAAGATTTTTTTGGAAGTCAGCCAGGGCAAAAATTTACCATTATTCCTGTTAATTTAGTTGATTTATGCTTACTATTTTCTGGTTCCTTATTGTAGGAAAACACTGCTATGTCTATATTACTGAGTCAGGGCCAGTTAACATTCACAGGCTCTGGAGTTTGAATGTCTATTTGACAGTTTTTTGAATGACCCTTGGCATCGTTGTGGCCCATGCCAACACGTATTCTCCAAAACAAATCTCCAACAAAGGCTTGGAGTTGTCATAGGCCAGAGGCCTAATGTACCATTAGGCACATGCCCAGTGTGGACACCCTGTGTTGGAGAGCAAGTAGTTTAACAGCGTAGGTCCAGGTGTTCTGCTCCACTTGGCCTCATTGTGAGGCTGGAGTCCTAGGTATACTCAATTTACTAGTTTAGGCATTGCCATATGGACAAAGGTTTGGAGAACATTGCAGCTGATCCTGTATGTATGACTGGTTTAAGATGCCATTGTGCTTATTATAGTGTAGTACAGCACAGCGTTACGAAGTATGGTGTGCAAAACAGATCTGGGGGCAGCTAGAGCTGTCTGTTCCCCTTTCACATGTCCAAGAATGCAAACATTGCACCATGCAGTGCTAGAGTGGCATGGCTACTGAAATACAATACTGAGCTGCTCAGATAAAAAATGTTACAAGCCTACAGGGTAAGAGGAAATATTACTTTACAGTTCAACCAGTTACAAACTGGATCACTTACACGTAGAAAACTAGTTTTGAAGAATCTGAACAAATTAATGTGTAAAGCTGCAAGCTCTCTATGCCCAGAATTCCTATTGGCTTCCCAGAGAGACCAGTCAGTGTGTGGCAGATTTATAGAAATAGTTTGAAGGCAGTTTGATCGTTCAATAAGCAAAACTTTGTAAGGCACATTTTTTTATATAAAGTCATGTCTGCTTTATTCTCCAAACTTCTCTTGTCCTGTTTCCAATTTCATTTCCCAGTCATGCAGAACAATGTGGTGTAACCCAAAAAGGAGACTGAGTAAAATGAAAAAGGGCAGCATACACTGTAGCATGCAAAATGCAGCCTGACAGTGGTGCTGAATGCTAATGAGTAATTATTTGGTCTCACCCCAATCAGTCTCGATCAGATAATTAGTTCAGGGGCTGACCATATGACCTGAATTTCTGAAGGCAATTGCCGCATAATATTTTTTTTCAATGTGTGAACAGGTGGTTCACAAAATACATTCATTTTTAACAAAATAAATTCCCTTCATCTCTGTTTTTCAAAAACTTAACAGCATAACATGCACTTACAAAAATCTATAAAAATAGGTTAATAATATTTTGAACCCAAACAGCCTTTCTTCAAGATCACTGCTCATGTAGAGGTCTGTTTTATTAGTTTTTAAGCACAGTAGAATTACCAAATACTTGCTTAGAACCTCCAGGTTATCTTAAATTCCCACCACTAAGCATCTATTTATTAACTAAAATGCTATTCAAACAAAAATTTAGATCTGCATCTTCACCTTGGCTAACTCTCAAATTGTAGATTCTTCCTACATGCAGAAAAGTAAATGAGTAATGGACTGTGTATTACTTTAAGTATTACCTTTTGTGCTCTTTTTTTTTTTTTTTTTTTTGCTTTGAAACTTTGTTTAAATTCCTGTGAGACAATGGGATAATAAGGGATACTGGGGAGAGAAGATAGATTTTGTTTTCTTTGAATATGTACCTAAATATTTTCACTTCATGAATATAGGCAAATGTAGAATAAAGGCAAATGTAGTCTCTGAGGAAATCACGTTCCTTCTCTGAGGAAATCACACAGATATGTCACCTGAAGCTCTGAATTACTGAGTGCTGCCTTCAAAAAGCAAAGATGGTATGTGGTGTTACTTGCAAAACTTGATATTTAAAGTCTAACATCCTGGATTCTAGTTCAAGCTATCAAGATGGTCGAGATATCATTTCCTTCTGCTTCTCACATAGCTACATATTCAGGAGGTAAGTCAGGAAAAAAAGATTTCACTGAGCACCCTTGATATAAATAAATAAATATTTATATGGATTATTTGGACCAAGTGGATCTGGAATTGAGATTATGAATCTTGTTCCTGTGGTGCCTTAGATTTGGGGGGTGAGTCAGCAAATAAATTTGGGAAGTGGGGAAAGAAGAAGGAGAGAGAAAGATGGCACAGGATCTTTAGCATAATCACAGAAAACTCTTACCATGAGAAGAGTCATAGCAGTTTTAGCTAGACCAATGGTGGCCCCAATTTGAGTGAAACAGACCTTATCTTTAGAGGGAAGACTGATTATAAATCAGTAAGACAGATTTGAGAATGTTTTAGTTAGAAGAAGAGGGAAATGGGAAATTACATTGCTCCAGATTGGAGCATGACCACTTCTGGTGGATTCCTGAGCATGAGTACTCAGGAATCTACTGCATTAAAATCAAAGAAAAATTGGAAAGGAAATGAAAAGAAAGAAATTAACATTGGAAATGTTAGTTAACACGGGTGAGCAGTCATCAGCATGACAGACTCTCCAGTTGAAGACCATTATCCCATGTGCAGGAAAACTTGAAAAAATGGAAGACATCTCTGGACTCTGGGGTAATAACAATGGAAGGTAACTGGCAAGTCTTTGAATCACATGGGACACATCTGAACATCCTTCCTATCCTGATGTAGACTTCTATAGACAGTGTTTCATTTTCTGGTGGGGAAGAATTAAGATCCAGAGGAATCATGAGACAATATAGTACTCCTTTTGGGGATTCAAGGGATACCATCATCTGGTATTTATTATGGGGCTTTGAAAACTGGTTTATATGTAACATATAAATTTCTCTAATGCATTAATTCAAAGGTCCATTCGAGCCAATATCCTGTCTTAAATACTTTCCACTTTCTGTGCTGAAGGAAAAAATGTAAGAACAGGTGTAGAGTGATTCTTTTCCCCTTAAAACCTCCCAGTTTCCTGGAACTTGCTGAGGCAGATTGCATTTCATTCATTGTGTTTAACAGCTACTGATGGGCTTAATGTCCATAACTTCTCCTAATCCTCTCTTTAAATCTACTTACATTTTTTTGGCTGCCATTAGCTTAGATTATATTTCTTTCTGAGGCAGCAGGTTACTGATGTGTGAAGCAAAACTGCATACCTCTATAAACTGTGGGACCTGGAAAAGAAGGTACCTAGGCTTAAGTTTCATGTGTCAGTTGTGTAGGCAAGGAGATAGCCAGGATACTCTCTAGTAGGTCTGGGTAATGGTAAGCATAGGATATGGGATGTGCTGTGGATTGCACCAAATCTGCACGTTGAAGAGAGCCTTTGTATTACCATTTATATTGCACACCTGAAGGAGGAAGTTGTTCTCTTTTTACTCACAGTTTGTCAACAGTGGATTTGGGTGTTTACTTTTTTAATAAGGTTTTTAATTGTTGTGACCAACAGACCAACATCTACCCCGTATTTATATGTTGACATTTATTTGAAGAAGAAAAGGTGATTTTTTTGAGACATTTCACTTGCAGAAGGAGTTTCTTCTACATTTTTTTGGGGGGAGGGTTAATCAGATATTTGATTATTTTAGATAAGAGGTATTTATGTGCTGTTAACCTATGGAGTTTGTTAACACTTGCTTGAGCCCAGGAAACTTGTGTGACAGGAGATGGGATTTTTGGGTTGGCATAGTTTGATTTTTTTTTTTTCCTCTCTAAGATTGTTAGAAAGTCAAAGACATTTTCAGAATGTGAAGGAGTTCACGAGTGTTGCAAAACCACACAGACAAAATTAGAGCCGATAAAGTAAAACCTTTTGGGTTTTTTTCTGTGTTCTTTTGCAGGACACAAATATGTATCTGCTTGTTATCACTTCCTAAGATTGTAGTTGTTAGAAAGACCTACATCTGGTAAACTGTGGAACTCATGGACACAGTCATCCTAAGGAAAGTGGTTGTAGGAGAAAGCTGGAGTCAGCTGGATTTGTAAAGGACTATAGATGGCAGAACAACCTCCTTTAATGTATTAAGGAACTGAACATAGAAGAGGGTACACACAGGTAGGATTATGAGAGGCTAAGCATACTGGTAGAGCATAGAAAGAAACTGCTGACACGTTGAATATAGTTCAAGAGTATTGCAGTAAACGTTTTCAAGGACAAACTACTCTTTCTTTACTGCAGAGACATTTTTCAATAAGTATTTCAAGTTTTCTCATTTTAGTGGTTAAAGGTGGAATGGATGGACCCTGCCTTTGGTGGAAGGGATGGTGTTAATTAAAAGATTTGTTACCACTTGCTTTTCTGTATCACAAAGAAAATTGTTTCTTACCTTGACAACTATTTTTCAGATGTTCCAAGACAATGAGTTTAATTTATAAAGCATCTGCTGACCACTTAAAGAAAGGAATTAGGAAAGTCCAACAGCCTTCTTCCATTTGCTTTACTGAGAGTATAGAGCAGCAGTTCATTTTCCAGAGTCACTAGGAAACATCAAGGGCTTCCCAATCGCTTCTGATAGAGGTGAATTGAGATAGCTTTTCAGAATGTGTCTGTATTCACCTGTACTCTGACTCTTGTAATTATTATTTTAAAGCTTTTATTTGACAAATAAAACCACTTAAGCTGAAGTGTAAACTGCTTGGCTCAGAAAACTGTAGTTAATTTAATCTAGAATTGAGGCATACACGTGTCTTATGTGTCTTATCTGGGAGCATCCCTTCAAAGATACTAATAAATTAAAAGGATTGCACATGGCTATGCAATATGTATTTGATTTTCCTTTGCTGCAGATGGCACTGCTCATCAGCTAGATTGGGGTATGGAATTTGTTGATGCACAGATATGATTCTCTCTGGCCTTAAAAAGGTCACCTTGCCAATGAAGAAGTCCTTAACTTGTCTTGCAAAACCACATACCAATGCCTATTCCTGCCAAAGCTAATTATCACTGTTGTAAAATGAGGAAGTAAGGGAGGAGAATGGGAAGACAATAGGATTCTTTCCTGGCAGTGTGATGGCATCAGAAGCATTTCTATAGGTCACAGATAGATGATTGACATCAAACTGTTCTAAATGGTTCTCAATAAACTGTCTCAGAGGTTAGTAGTTTACACTGAGCAGCCTTACTTACTGGTTAAAACCATATATCAATTTCTGGTTGACCACTGTCATCATACTCCTGTAATTCAGTTTCTTCATCCTTTCCTTGCAGAATTTTGTTTCTGTTGATGCCCAAGGAACATCACGTTTCAGAACTTTTTGTAGATGATGGCAATGCAGAATCCTTTTGGTGGACTCTTTCCAGAATCTAATGAGACTCATGTATTACTGCTAGAATGAGGTTTAAATATGACACATAGCATCCAAACAACTCTGACTAACAAAGCAGAAACTATAAGTGGAATCACATACAAATGAGGAATTAAACACTGAGAAGTGGTGTATGTAGAGTGATTTCACCCAGACATTACAGAGCATGGAATATGATTGATGGTGGTAGCTCTCAATGATGCGACATAACATGAAGGTGGGCTTCCCTGTAACAGCTTTCTGTAGCTTATCTTCAGGGCCTGTGTATCTTCTATCCAACCAGCACCAAAAATCAGAGTTCAGAGTACTGCAGAAGGCTTGTCAGGTTTCTGGGCTTACTGCTGGAGGTTTTATGGCCAGTTCATGCTGTCACTTGGACATAATGACAAATGTGTGATGAATAGCAAGTCTGGTCCATAGCTGGTGGTTCCAGGCCCAGGCCAAATTGTTTAGTTTGGTGTTAGAGAGCTTCTACAAAAATTTCTTCTCTTTTAAATATCTGAACAAGATATTTGTTTATGATACCTAGAAAGATGCTGTCTGAAAGCGGGAAACCCGGGAGGGCCTTCAGGAGGGAAAAAGTGTCTGAATGCGGAGAACAGACAGAATGAATCATTCAGGTTTTGTGTTCTTAAAAGCTTTCTCTAGACGTTACTCTAGGCTACCTCATAGAAGTAGCAATTGGATGACTATTAGAAATGTTAAATTAGAGCTCAGCTTTTACAGCCTAAAGTGTGCAATCCAGTTCCTAGGCTTTTTGAAAGAATTCTGGTCAGGGTTTTCTATTTTGCCTCTGAATACGACATCTGGTGTAACTCTGTCTCACCACTGTTCTCCACGTGGAGGCTTTATAAGACTGCTCTTTCAAACCTGTGAATTTGAAGTGTTTCCTTTGTTTGCTGTACTAGAATTACTGTAACATAGGTTTGAACTTTGCAACCAGTAAATCAATATAATCTACAGTTTTATAATCAGTGTCTATTTCTACTGTGAAAGCCACTGTTGTGATGTTAAGATATTAAAGATAAGATTTTAAACATAAGTAAGCAAATTTTGTCATCGTTTTGTACATCTTTTGATACAGACCACAGAATCACAACCAACGATTTTTCTATACCTTTCACTCCGTGAAATTCCTTATCCTAATTTAGAGGATGGACTACAAGTAAAATGCTCATCAGTTCACAAATAAACTGAACTTCCGTTACTTTTATGATTCAAAATATTTGTTCTCTGATGGTAAAAAGCTTGTAGTCTTCAATCCACAGTCCTAGTAGTGACCCTTACTGTTCACAGCCATTTTCAAGATGCTATCATAGGGGTGAAAAAAAATGTTACTACTAAATCTTTATCAATAAACATTAGTTTGTTGAAACTGAAAATTCTTGTGTGTCAAGTTCTGACTTAAGAAATCAACCAATTCACACTTTTTATTTGCATAATGTTTACTGTGGAAGAGCCTGGTGGTTATAACAGAATGAAGCATGAGACCCCTGCCCCCTCATACTCAGTGCTAGTAGACACCTACATCTAGCTTTCCTTTTCATCTTGGGTGAGATGTTGGTCTCCAGATGACTAGTCCTGAGGTCTTTCTCTTCCCCTCCATTCCCTTGGGATATCCCTTGCTGATTCCTTGGACAAGAAGAACCATTATTCACTCACCTCTACTCATGCCACTGCTGTACTGCACTCAGTAACGTGCATTGAAAGTGAAAAATCTTTTTGTAACTGTAGACTTTAAGTGATGGAATAACTATCAAGCTCCTTGAGAAGCTACATAAGGTTTTTATCTTGTTAACATTATTTGTTTTATTTTAATTTGGAATTTTTCTCTTTTGAGCTTCTTGGCAGTACATCTTGGAAGAACTCCCATCTACTAAAGTGTATATTAGATCAGGCCATAAATGACTAAAATGAAAAATATTTTCTGGAATGTAACCTCTTTTTATGTAAATGGTTATAAATATTGTCACTTGTGAAATACCAATGTAAAGGAATAATTTCTATGATATTACAAGCTTCTAAATAAAGAAAAAATACAGTCTAATGTTACTGTAAGCTTTAAAAATATACTCAAGTAAATATTATGATCACAAGCTATGAGATTAAAACTGTATTATGTTTTAACCATTAAACAGCAGATTCCTAAAGAAAACAAAAAAAGACTAAACACACTGAACATTTTTTGCTTATAGTCTTTATAACTTCACTATCTGAACTGCTTTTAAGATTGCATGAATGTGTTCTAAGTGTCCATTCAAATTCTTTGTTTTACCTTTAATTATATCCCACCTTTGCTAGCAGTTCTGACAAATTACATAGTAATGATATAATTAGATACACACAGAACAATCAATAAATAAAAATAGTTTTGAACCTTAAAAATACACCAATAAAAAATAAAAGACAAAGGACTTCATTATCCCTTATTTATGAGTGACATAAAATGGAAAACCTAAATAAACATTGCCTAAATTCTCAGATCTCTTTGAATCAACGGAAGAAGCAGTGCAATGCCTCTAAAGGAAGACTGGAAGAAGCACTGATGAAAAGCCAGTACCACTGACATTAGAGCTCAGGTATCTATGCAGTCTGTCTTTTTCCAACGATCTATTTCTTAGCAAGCTACATCTACATTATGAACTAGTCATTCTATGAGAATTTCTGCCTCTCCAGATCAGTGGACCTGTTAAATGTATTGTTTTCTCTGGAGTGGGTCCTATGTCCCACAGGTGAGGCACAGCTACAAAACCACTTACAATGAATCAATGCAGAAATGATGTCTGCTTCATCCAGACCTTTCTCACCGTTGTATTTTACATATCACTATTTTCCCAAAGCAGCCTGTAAGATGACATGGGATTGCAGCTCTCCACAGCTGCATCTCCCTGTGCCTCTCCCCACATGTCTTCATGTGTGGTCAGCTAAAAGGAGGTGTTGCCAGCAATCCTCTCACTTCTGTGAATTCGATCCTGTAGGTGAACCTTTCAGAGAGCTGAGAAGTGCACTTAATTTACCATAATTATTCAGTCTGTTCTAGTTTACATGAAGGTATAGAGTTGATATGAACCATTCTGAGAATGAAGGAGTAAAAAGCCATGTCATTTCTTAGGAATATTTCATTAGTTGATTAGTTCTCTATGGCCTCCCCAAGCCCAGCTGTGGGACATCAATTTATGGTGTGAATATGTCTGCAGGCATATAGTTCAGGGAAACCTTGACTAAAAAAAACCCCACAAAAATAAATAAATAAATAAAAAATTCTTCTTTGCTCAGAGGTCATGAGATTTATTTGCTTTTATTTTATTCTATAAAAGCTAGCAGAGAAAGAAAACACATAGCTATTGCACACTGGAAATGCACACACACAAAAGTAATATTGAACAGTACAAGTTGCTTGTTTAATTTTAGTTCTGCTCCCTGGATATTTAAAAAGTGTACTTAAAGACTAGCATTTTTGGAAGGTTTGATCAGAATGCATATGAGAAAATATCTGAGAAATTTTGTTTAAAATGTTAAAATATATTATAAAAACTTCAGACAGGACCATAGACTTACAGTGCACCAGGGGCCTTAAGGAATGTATCTAGAAATAGCTTAGACATCCTTAGAAATATAGCAAGAAACTACTATAAAACAAGGCTTTTACATTAATGTAAACAATATATTGCTGTCTAATTGGTAAATTGTCTAGCAGTTCTCAAGAAATTATTGAACCAGGTGAGCGCATGTCAATTTTAACCATGGGCCTGTAGGGAAAAGAGGGCAGTTAGTTCACCTTACTTTGAATATTGCCATAGAACAGAGGTATGAAAAGATGACCTGAAGAGAAAGAGAGTTTTTCCTGGAAGTTGGCAGATCCTTAGACATTGATCAAAGCCAATATGTATATAATGTATTCAGAATTGGCTCTCAATTTATTGAGGTAACAGAAAGGCTGGGGTATCCGCAGTATTGGAAACACCTTGACAATAGGATTTCTAGCAAAAATTAAGGTCTTATGAGCAGGTACTTCTGTTTAGAAACTAGAGTCTGCTGAGCTCTGCACAGCCCTTCAATGAAACCTGGAACTTGTGCTGGTGGTGGAGGTGAGGAATAAGACTGTTGATTCAAGACAGCTCATCTCATCTGTGTTGTCACCTCTCAGATTATTTCCCAGTGTAAAATGTACTAAATTGTAACCTTTTGGATTATTTACACAGAATCACAGAAACACAGAATTGCTTAGATTAGAAGGAAACTCTTGAGATCATCTAGTTCACCCCCACTGGCTCAACAGTAGGTTGCGCAGGACCATGTGCAGTCAGGCTTTGAATATTTCCAAGGATGCAGATTCCACAACCACTCCAGGCAGCCTGTTCTTGTTTCTGACCACTCACACAGTAAAAACGTGTTTTATTTTGTTCAGATTGAATTTCATGTGCTTTAATTTGTGTTGTTTGCCTCTTGTCCTGTCACAAGATACTACTGAGAAGAGTCTGGCTCCATTATCTTCATTCCCTCCCATCAGGTAAGTGTGCTGTTCCCAATTCTCCCAGTTCCAGGCTCCCAGAAACACTCAAGCTTGCTTTGCAAAGAATGGCTATACTGCATTAAGACATAAATGCTTCTGGAAGAAACCTAACTAGGTTTGAATGGTGCTGTACTAAGTCAGTCTTGTCAGACCTGAACCAATTTGCATTGCCTACATCCATTGTTCTGCTGATAAAATACACAGATAATCCATCCCTAGATAACTGAAACATATTTATAACCATTAGCAAGAAGTGTAGGTATTGGCTGAGAGTTTTGTTTTAATTGCCATTTATCTTTAGTGTGTTGTACATCACTACAAATGTAAGCCCAGAAGCTAGTGTTGAATCATTTTGATCCATTGCATTAGGTAGCTTAACAATGTGACATGCTGAAATGACAAAATACCAAATCTCTGTTGAAGATGTGAAGTGCTTAGAATTACTTTTCATTCAGAAAGAACATATCATTTTAGAAGAGGACTTGTGGAACAGAAATAGCATGATGGAGGATAAGACAAGCGTCTTGCAAGGTCATAGGCTGTCAAAGTCAACAAATTCAAACACAATCTTTAGAAGCAGGAGTTTTTAAGCTATAAATACCACAGATTTTTCTCAGAATCTGTGTTATGCAACTCCAATCTTGGTAAAACTATCTTTTCAGTCTAAATGCATCATTTCAGACTTTTCAATCATATTATGATATATACTTTTTCAAAATGTTTAAATAAAGCAAACTCCAGTTTAATGCATGGGCTACCTGAGAAGGAAAGCTGTTTTTCACCCCATTAATCTATGACTTTAAAAAGACAGAATAAAACTTTTTTCCAAGACATATTATATTTCTTTTTCTCCATGCTTGCACAAAATTTCATCTTTAATGACATTTCAAGTAGGGTTGTGAAAATATATGTGTTTCATTACACTTTGCCTTTTGTTATGTAGATATATACTAATAAAGGCATCTATTTTATCTGGAATGGCATATACTGACATTACAATTAGTCTAAAAAGTTCACAACACCTTCAGTAAAAAACAGAAGACATAAATTTCAATGCAATGATTTTCTTACTAACAGTGAGTACTTTCCTCGTACAGACTGTCTCTAAAGCACTTCTGTTTAAACTAATGGTTCACACCACATCCTTCAAGACACAGATTTCCACCTGTTTTAACAAAAATGACCATGTCAGCATAACTGCCCCTGCAAGACATTGCAAGCAGATGAAATTATATATATATAAGTGTGAAGAGACTATTAGGAAGAAGGGGGAGGGAAAACCAAATTGAAGAATGAATCCGCTTAATGAACCATCCTCTAGTTCCTTCAAGTTTAGCTGAGGCAATTTATACCACTTGTACCTTATTGAAAAGTAGGGAAAAAAAGTTAACAGGCATTTTGCATTTTTTTTTTTTTTGGCTTTCCATCCATAAAAGAACAGTAACAGGTCCTGCTGATGTTTCTCAATTTCAAAATCCTTTCTGAATTAGGCTTTACCAAGGACCCATTAGGGCTATGTGGTCAAGAGGAACCTAAAGCTTGCAGAGATTAGTTTGAGAGTTCAGGTGCCAGAAAGTTTTCTAACTTTAAAGAAAAGTGCCAGATAGTTTTCTACAGCAAGGTCTCAACTATCGAATTAGTTCCCACAGAAATGAATTAGCCCACATCCTTAACATGCCTGAACAAAAATACAAAATATATAGAAGACATTCATGTAACAAAGCAAAAATAAACAGAACACAAGAAGGCTAAGACATTGGAATAGAAAGGGAAAGAAGACCTCTGCATATTTATGATGCCAAGTAATATTTAAATGCTTGGCACATGGATGATATTTTGATATCAATCAGAAAATGGCATAAAAATAGGCAAGTAACATGCAATATGACTTGAAGAAAGTTAGACATAGTACTCAGATTTTATGTTAGTCCATATTTATTTTTACTTGAGAATGCATCTGGGTGTTGTTTTCTAAAGAAATCCGGTATCTATTTTTTTCTAGTTTGTTTTCTTTCTACCCTTCAGGGATGTTACCTTTCATTAAAGAATCAAGTCTCTGCCAGAATCTCTAAAAGAGTAATGTCTCCATGTTAGTTTACCTGCCAAAAGAGTAGCAGAGAAAGCAAAACAAAACAAAACAAAAACCCAAAACGAAAAAGCACAGGCTGCTAATCAAAGTTTTAGAATTCACCTTCAAGGTGACTACACTGGAGTAACTTTAAAGGTCATTGTGAATGAAACAATTGATGGATGAGAAGTAATAACGCAGACAATCTTTAGTTTCAAATATCAGAATAACTCAAAATGTCCACACTTTAATTACTTTTGTCAAAACACATACTTTAGAAGCAATCACTTAACACCAGTGTTGTGAAATGTCATGAAAAATTGAAAACTCAAATACTTTTTCTTAAATGATGTAACACTATTATATTTTTGAGTGCTGTACTTCTATGGTGGTTGCTGAAAATTTATGTTAACAGTTCCTTTGTACAATTTAACTTCGGTCTGGTTTATTAAACATTTATGTTTAACTGAGGAAAAAGATGATGAAAACTAGGTTGACTGAAAAATTAAAATAGAATGAAAAGGCAGTTAAAATCTCATTAGTACTGGAATTCATAGTTTAGTCTAAAAATATTATTTTTTGCAGACATATTTTGTAATTTTTGTAATCAATACAGCTTAATTAAATAGAGTTGCATTGCATAGTTATCAGGGAGATGGGCTTAGATCTGGCAGTAAAAAATTTAATAGTCTGTCAGTTTGGAACAATGAAGGAGAACTGGGAGGAAAGATACGAGAAAGTAACAAACGATATCTTTTGTTTAAAGTACAGTTTAAATAATCTCATGGAGTGGGAATCATCAATGCTAGTTCTTTAAGTCTGAGCTAGTAGTCTAGACTCCATCATCAATAGAGGGAGAGAGGCATTTCCGGGTGAAAGATTTACCCCATCCAATAATAAGTGCCTAAGATAGTTGGCATGAATCTAGGTTGGGAAGTAATTTCTCTCTCCACTGGCAAAAGAAGGAGGTTGGATTGCCAACTTGGACCAGGTGCCTCACTTTTGGCAGACAGAGGTGATGTAACTGCCAGCCCAAATCATATCTCAACACACTTATGTGGGCAGAAACATTTCGTGGCACTACAGAAGCTCAGAAAATAAAAGAAAATGAAACAGTTAACAAAAAGACATATTGCAATGATTTTACTTATTGATGTTACCAAGACTGATAAAAGAAGGAGCATTCAAGCTATGATTTGGTGACATGTTTACGGACTTTTAGTGAGGTTTGTGCTCTATATCAGAACATTTCTAATACGCTAGCATTTTGTACACGTCACTGTCTAGGTGATAATGTTGAAAGGTGCACTAGAACTTCACAGTCATAAAATTTCATATAAGAAAAAAAATACTAAGACAAAAGTAAAACATAAAGTTAGCAATCAACAGAAAAAAATATTAAAAGCTCCAATCTGAGTTAGGACAGGTGACTATATGAAATGAACTGAATTAGTGGATGCACAGACGTACAAACTCTCTTAGCTCTTTGGCCCTTCTGAGCAGTGTATGTCATCAATTCTGTGCACACAGTGTTTTTTTCTCTGGAACAATCTCCATAAAATACATGCTACTGAATGACTGTCTCTGAGGATCAACTATGTGTATTTACTGTATGCTAGGTAAAGCTTACTTTGAGAGTAGAATTTGTTAGTATGAAAGTTGAAAAGATTTAGGGCAGAGAGCAATAATGACTTACAGAATGCAGATCATGTAACAACAGATTATCAGAAATTTTCTTTTTTCTTACTTTGCTTTATGTTATACATAGAAAATTGAGTACATGCATATCTCATATTCCATCATTAAATACTTTTTTGATGGTTGTTTCAGAATCCAAATCCACTTTGACTAAAATAAATTTTATTTTCTTATATACAGTTCTCTGTTTTCTCATAATTGCCCCATGGAGAGAAGAAATTATTTGCCCACTCTCCAGTGTTATAAGACTTCTAGTGTGGAATTAATTTCTTCTATTTCTAGGGATCTACTGTTTAAATGTCTACACCTAATCTATAGCCAAAGAAAATGAAGAGGCATTTTTAGGGCATGATTTATGTGATGTATTTTAAATATTTTCTTTTAAATGAGAAGAGTAATTCTCTCAAAGTAGCATTTTTTTTTGTTGTTTTATCTTTTTTTCCCCATCAGTTGTATGAGATAGTCTGGATGACTAGTTCAGAAGTATCTACATTTTAGATATATAAGGTTTGATGAGATGAATCACATCTTCAATGACTCAATCATCTAAAAATCTAACCATTGGGATGCTTGAAAATAGAAAATAAACCTGTGCAGGTTTGTGGGTAACATTTCTGCCATGACACTAAGTTGAGCTTTATGCAGTCATTGTCTACAGTTCACCAAGACTCTACAGTAACTTGCATGTATATCATCCAGAAGGAAATAATATTCCTCAGGGAGGGTTCATTTTTCATTTACAGTTTGCAGAATATTTACAAAGTCACCTAAAGCCAGTCATAAATCTAAATAGAGACAAAAACACATAGACAATGACAAGAGATTTTCATAAAGACCCAGGGAAGACGGGAAAATGAGAATACAGCTCATTTTCTACTCCATGCTCTTTCAACTTCCAAGGGTATATTTATACTTTAGGAAGAGCAGAAAATAAAACTCTTGTTGACATTATACTGCTGCTGAGGTAATGCCTGATGGATTTTGGTTTTGTTTTGTTTTGTTTGTCATAGTTAATGGAAATATATTACCAGATTTTTAGCGTCTTAAAAAGTTTCTGCAGACAAATTAGTCAGATACACTGAAGTAAAATACAGCACTTATAATTGATTTAGACTTTCTAAAGATGATGACAAAGTTTCCCCTGAGATTTTTTTGAGGAATTGAGTACTCATTTGATGAGAAGTAAAAACCAGTCACGGATCAGAAGCTAGCTAAGAAGTGGAAAACAAAGAGTAGGAATTAATTATTATTATTCAACAGGGTGAAGGTTAACATATCAGGAGCTCTTAAACAGTACTGGTAAGGAATTTTAATGGTCTTCTAAAAAGGTATGGAAGGCAGGTAACAAAATTGCATGGCAGTGTTGAACGCTTAATATCTATCATCTGGCCTAAGTGTACTGATAGAAAGCATGTATATATGTGGGGATGTAAGAGTCCAGCACTGCAGAAAACACAGTTACCCCAGGAAAAATAAACAGGATTCTACTGACATAAAGTTGCCCTTTACACATACAAGATATTTTGCTTTTTGAACTGAGGGAATTTCCACCACTCAAAACAAAACAAAACAAAACAAAACAAAACATAACATAACATAACAAAACAAAAATACTCTTGACTAGTCTGGGCAGTTTTAAAGCAGAATATCTGCATCCAAGCACAAAGAATTATGTCTGCTTTACTCTATTTTTAAAGTGACAAACAGGCACGGACAAATCTTAGGATGATTTATAAGGCAGACTGAGAAACTTAGAAGGTAGCAAGTATAGCCTCACTGTCTTTGTATAACATTCATAAAGAAAGTTTCAGAAGCAATCTTGGGAAAGATAACAGCAGTTGAACTCTTTAGAGATTTTCTAGGTAGTTAGTATATTGTCTGCTCTTTGGAGCAAGCTTGCATAGGTAGTCCACAAAGGAGGTATACAAACAGAAGATATCCAAGAAGCAGGGTGTGCTGTGCTTTTGTCTTCTTCAGAGACTACTCTTTCAAAGCGTAGTCAGGATTCTTTTTATTTTTAATAGTTGAAATATAATTTTAGTTTTTCATTAGATATATGTTTGCCTATTTTTATATTATAATGCAGACTATTTTAAAAAGTTCTTGTTTTACTGTTTCAGTTTTAATAAGCAACATGCAGAACGCACTCACTGCTATATGATATCATTTAATCTAAACACCTGCTAATACTCAAGAATGAAAATGTGATCCTTCGTTTGGATATGCATTACAGCAGACAACGCTACATAAGGCTTGACAGATAGTCTAGCTACTGGCCATATTAAAAAGCAACGGCCCTTCAAAGAAATTGTTTTGTAAGCTTTCTGCAGATTTCTGATGATCAGAGAGAAGATACTATTCTAGACAGACTATTGCAATCTGCAAGTTTCCTTCCTGGTAACTAAGTTATGGCATTTCCCTTTGGGGAAAAAAAAAAAAAAAAAAGGTACACAAGATATATTTAATCATTTCACAGTTATTGATTAACACCTCAAAGCCATCTTCAGGAATATCAGTGGTAGATAAGAAGTGAAAGAACAAAAGTAAAAGAGGATAATAGCCAAACTGACCGACAGCCAGAGACAGTGAAGAAGCTGTTTCAGTTTGCTGAGAAAACCTGATGTGTATGCATAGTTACACACATGTGCATAGCTACACAAATGCCTACAAGTATCCTCAAATGGAACCATTGCCAAGTATTGAAATGAAACTCTGGTTTATTAATACAAATACCATACTATTAATCTCTATGGAAAAGAGATTTTTTATTATATTTCAGGCTTTTTTTTTTTTTTTTTTTTTTTAAATGTGGGAAAGTAAAGTAGTGTCTCTGACATGGAAATGATACACTTGAAGTAACTAAATCCATTTTGCTAAAAACACATGGTCAGAATGAACTCCTGAAGTGAAATAATCAACAACTACTAATATTATGTACTTAATATGCTGGGTATAGGATAGAATTTAACTGCTGTGTTTTCGCTTGACTAGTGTTTTTCTTCACAACCTTTTCCAAACATTGAAAAAAGAAATGTTTCCCTGGAGAACCTTATGATTTTTGCTCATGCTAGAATTTTCAAATGCATTCAGAATGTCTCTCTTCTATTTTACATATGCCAAAGCTGCTTGCCTTCAAAAGTGTTTCAACTATATCACTTTAAGACTAACAATCTCCAAGTCTTTAACCTTTCAGTTAAATGTGTTATTGTTTCTAGTTAGTTTCACTTTAAAGTGAAGTTTTAAATAAGGAGTGCAAAAATTAAATGGAGTAAGTCTGAGATTGTTATGAATCAGTAATTTCCACATATATAAATATGTGAATGAATGTATGTATATATACAACAAGCATATACATCCTCCAAAGTATGTGATTCCAGGAAAAGAAATACTTTCTATATGTCACCCTTGGAAAAATTCAGTCTGGGATCTGAAAAGCAATCTGCATTAATTTGTACTATGTTGTTTGCACTTCAGCACAGCAAAAGAAATCTGTTCACTTAACAGCTGCCATTTTAACACAGACACTTTTGCAGTGTAGAATTTCCCTTTAAAGGTTATCTCAACACACTTATCAACATCCAGTAGACAGTTGCACAAGTGCAATTTTTTAATTGGAAATCATTTTCTCACACTCCCGAGTTGCCGTAACATTCTGTTAATTGATACTATTTGTTAAAGCATCTGTAATGAAGAGTACTGTATTTCCATCCAATAAACCGGATTCATTAGTGTGTTGTTAAACACTGTGGTTTTGAAGAATGGATAAGAAGCTGCAAGAACAAAGTACTTTCCCAGTTCTTTGCTTCATTAAACAGTCTGAAGGACTTCTCCAAAGGGCACAGCCTTGAATGCCTGGGTTATCTCAGCTAAACCTCTGTATTGAAGAACCTACTTCATCAGGAGAGACCCCTCCGTGCCTGTATGTGAATGATAAAAAAGAACAAAAGATTCAGCTCATTCAAACAGGAGGCATTCATTGAATCCAGGTTCTGTGTGGAAGCAGAGTTTAGGATGCTTGAAGCACAACAGAGCAGCGTGGAAATAATTTACTCTAGTGTTACAAAGTTGGAGAGTGAAAGCTCTACCAAGTGAGGGAGGATTGCTTTGAAAGCAGATGAATCAAGTTAATTAGTAGTGTATATATCACAGATCATGAAACAGGCCTTCAGGATTTAAAAGTATCAGCCTGATACTATAAACATGCAGAATGCATTGTACATTTGCTTCTATTATAATACTTTTTAATGAATGAAATGAAATGAAATAATGAAATGAAATTGAAATGAAATGAAATGAAATGAAATGAAATGAAATGAAATGAAATGGGGGTGTGATTGAATGACAGCATAATAACCTCTAAGAGCAAATCCCTACACAGAAGTCTTTTACTTTAATAAAGTATTATTATTAGGGATTTTCAAAATGATGCCAAGATTTCTGCAAGTAGCAAAAGCAAGATAAGAAAAAATATAAAGTCTTTGCAAATAATAAGCTTGACAAGTTCATCAGCAAGGTAATGCAGCTAATAAAGCCCTTTGATCTCATCAGCACTGGAGGAGAAAGAACAACAAACATGAGTAAGTTCTAACAACAGATACAGACATTACAGATGTGAACTTCCTTGAATTTGCCTCTCCTCATCCTCCAAAGTATGTGATTCCAGGAAAAGAAAAACAGTAGAGTAGGGTTTCATTTGTAACTAATGGAAATAAACATTGGTAAGTTTTCAGTAAATATAAGCAATTCTTAAGGATCTCTCTTCTACTCTTAATATATGTTTCGGTCATAAGATTTTGCAATGGATTTGACTTATAAACTCCCATTTTATTAATAATATTCCTTGTCTGATTTCCTGTGGAAATGAGGTTTATGTCCGTGTTTAAATGTGTGTGTGTGAGACTGTCTTGCTCCCTGGCCCAAGTGCCTTTAAAATCAGCTCTTTTCAGTCAAATTTAACAAAGAAATAGAGGTCTCAAGTAAGTTAATTATGTCATTATTTCCTGCAAATAGGCAAACCGGTAGCAACAAAGGTACCTCAACCAAGGGAAAAACAACAGTATGAGCACACATATTAGACACCTGAGAGTCTAGATCACATCAGGAGATGGAAGAGAGCCCTTATAAATGCCCCAAGAAAGGGAAAGGTTTTTGTCAGATCTAGCATCTTTTTATGCATCAGATTTAATCAATCATGAGACAGGAAACCATAGAAAACCAAGCTTCATTATTTCTAGTGCTTATATTCTTCTAGCATACATTTATGAGGAAACAAAATTTTCTTCAGAATGGTTCCTCTTGGTTTTCTTCCCACTCCCTTTTATATTCTACTTTTCATCAAGAGATCTCACCAAAGTTAAGAAAGAAAGTGTCTCCATCACCACATAAAAATGGTGACATTTTGAAGAATAACTGTAGTTTAGGTAAAACTGCATTATTCATAAAGGAATATATTTTATGGGGAAAATATTGACTTGTTCCCAGAAGACATGAAAAAAACACATCTTTAAAATTTTATTTTTTGACATCACTTGAAAATTAATTGAGAATCACACTTATACAGACAGAACTCTAGTTCATTCCTGCCAACCAATTATTTCAATTCACAGCTTAAACAGAGAAGACCCTATTTCATCATAGGGAAGGCAGCCTTTTCCCAGGAAGAAAAGCTTGCAGCTCCAAGCTACCAGCCCTGTAAACCTACAAGAAGACATTTAAAAGCAAGAGTTTCATTTGTAGATAAAGATTTTCAGTTTTTAAATTCCTATCAAAGAATTAGAAGTCTCCACAGAAAAATGAAATTATTTTACAGTGCACACAACAATCAAGACTTTTCAGATATCACAGCCTTTAGATACAACCAAAAACAAGCTAAATATCTGTAGCTGTTTCTACACAGAACATGATGAAACAGAAATATCTGAGCTAGCCTCACCATCAAAAGAAATATATTAAGTCAAGAAAATACTTTGTTTTGACAATTATTCACTTCTGACTTCAGCCTAAAGTATATGGATAAAGTTATGAAAAAATTGCATTTACTTTTTTAGTTTTTTTAACTTGCTAGTGTGAAACAGAATTCTCCTGATGATGACTGAAATGTCATGGAGTTAAATCATGTCAGAAACATCCAGAAACTGATATCCAGGATAGGGGCAATAGAACCTGGACCTACACAACTGCTACAGGCAGATCTCCCTGTGACATTTAGTGTGTATTTTGACTAGACTATTGAGTTGCTGTTAATACATATTTCCCTAAATTCATATCTGAACTGGTTGTTGATTTCGGTGGAGTTGCATTTCTACCAGAGTGCACACTCACATTCAAAATATCATGTAATATACATATTACATTATGAATATAGGATATTCACTTTATATATATCATATATAAATATAGAATATTCATACAATGTGCGTAAGTTTTGTTGGAAAATAATACTCTTTCCTGGAAGTGACCAGAAGCCATAAAGCCACTGACAATGAACCCCTCTGTCATATTAGTACAACATTTTATTTTTTTATCTTTATGTCAATAATCACTAAACAGCAAAAACCAGAAGTATTAGGGGTTGGCATATAAAACTGTAAGTACATACACAGAAAGATGCAAATTGTTTAATGTGCAAATTTGCTTAACACCAAGACATTACTTTGGCCAAGAATAGATTGGACAGTTACAAGACTGGGCATAAAAGGTTGTCTGAAAAGACTTTGCCTATGGAGTGAAGTTTGGTGTTTCACAAAATTTCCCTTCTGATATATGATGTTTAGACTCACCACTGAACATTTCATCCAGCCCACAAACATGATTTATACTGTGCTGTTCATCACCATTTGTTAGAATAATGCTTGCCATATCTCTAAGGTCTTTCACCTTCTGAATGATCTTTCACAGGTGAATGAGATGACTAATATAACTTACTGTGTCTACAAAATAATACTGTAATAAATTACAGACCTTACAGCATGTTCTGTAAAGAAAAGATAAGGTTATAGATGGGCAAGTATTGGAATACTTACCAGTGGACAAAGAAATATAATGAAATAGAAACATGCTGCTTCTCATCCCCTTTTGAAATTGACCCTATCTGGGAATAACTCCATGTTTGACCTGAAGGCTGATGGACATTTTCTTTTAGCTAAGTTGATTGAACTGAAAACTCATATACCTGTGTGTGTATGTACGTGTATATGCATATATATGCACATCTATATGTATGGAATCAGCTGTAATTAGCATGTACATTTGTGTTTCTGCTAGGATTTGTTCCTAAGTATAAAAGCGCATTCCTAAGAAGAACAAAGATTTTAGTTAATCATGCTAAAAAAAAAAAAAAAAAAAAAAAAGCAAAGCCTACTATTACTGATGATGTACTGAATTATCTTTTGCTCTTAGTGTGGCATACCACTCATTCACAGAAATAAATAATTGGATTCATTAAGATGGTTCTTATGCAAAGATCCTCTTCTATTCCTTTTGTTTTCTTAAAGACCAACTAAAGGAATAGTAGTCCTTTCACTGAACTGAGAGATCTTTAGGGCAAAGTCTACCTTGTTCTCACTTTTTTGTGCATGCTTTGATTGCAAACCTTCCACTGTTCCTCAAAAATTATGATAATAATAGTAACAAAGAGCTTTACTAAACCTGGCAAGTAAGAAGAAAAAAGCACAGTGTCACCTTTTTGGTATAACCCATAGTTTGCCAGTTTAACTATCTAAATGATACATACTACACATGATTCGGTACTAGAAGATCATACCGGAGTTATTATCAAAGTAGCTAACAGTGATAGTTATTACTGTTGTATATTTATGGAATAACTTACTGTGAAATGTTCAATTCTGTCCTGTGACAATCAAGGGGGATGTCCTTCTGCTTCAGCATTCTTGACCTTTTTCTTAACTAAGCCCTAGTATTTATGTGGTCAGTCAGATAAGACAACTGATCCAACTGAAGATTATCCCTACCAAACATATCTGTCTACCTTGGGTGTGTGTGTGGGGGAGTGGTGAGTGAAATTTGCCACTGGATCAGACCCCTATTCAGCTAACACAAGTGTCAGCAGTGGTATAAGAAAATGAGGTGGGAAGCCTTAACCAAGGGCAGGAAGGTGAGACAACTTGGTCTTAACCTGACTTAAATCAACTGTGAAATTGCATCCCCCTTATAGACCTTCACTGGCTGAATGAAGTTCAGTGTGAGAGATGAGGTTAGATTCCATACATGCACCCAAAAGTCAAGTACTGCAAGATATGGAATATTTATATTTTCATCCTCATTCATACAGATTTTGAGGAAAGTTCTTAGGTCTTTTCTCCTTTTTTTCCCCCATCAATTTGCCTTAGTGTGTGAGTTAAATGCTACACTGTTAGACAATTTCACTATAAAGAATATAAATATGGAACAGCTACTTGCAATGACTACTTACCTCACAGTGACATCAGATAGGAAATAGCTTCTTATGTCTTGCAATCCATACTGGGCAATTGAGAATGGCAGCAAAAATTAACTGATCTATGCTAAAATTGTATCCTCATAATACCCATGAGTATTATGCAGACAGGGAATTATTTGCATTTTTAAACGTGTGTGATGATAGCTTAGTCGAGAAAGCATGTTATAGAGCCCCAGAAATCCTCCTTCCATAAAAACCAGCAAGGGTAATCACTGCATTTTTGTTAGTTGAAGCTGTAGTCAAGATCACTGGAAAGTCATGGGCAGTATAAAATAATGGATTCTGTGCATTTCACATCACTCCTTAGTTTTCTGCCACCTGGCAAAAATACTGTCTGTTTAGCAGCCTCTATGGAGGGCAGCAGTTTGTAAAAATGCTCAAGTCAGAGGAAAAGTGAAAGCACAGGAGAAAGAACTATAGAGGATCATCTTTACAAAGAGCAAAGAAAGGAGGCTGGTGAAACAGGGAGGAGATTGCTTTAAGAAATTCAAAGGAAGAAGAAAGAGAGATGAAAAGTAGAAGTGAAACAGGTACTTAAAAATTGGAAGATGAGATGGGAATATCCCTCGTGATATTTAGTAGCTGTATCTAAACTTCCGTATTCACACAGGCATGCTTGTAAATCCCTTTGTGCACATCTATTTGCCATTTGAGGTGAAATATTTTGTGAACATTCTTCTCTCCAACAACCTCCACGTGGCGTGACTGTAACAGAGAAGAAAACCAGAGGTATTTGGTGGGAAGGGACCTCCAGGTGTACCACAATGTATGTCACTCAGGCACACAACCCTCCTTTTCCTGTTGCCTGAGTGGAAAAGACCACTTTTAAGAGAGCCTTCACACTGATGAATCTCTCCACATTCAGAAATTACATTCAGTAACTATGCATCCTGCTCATGTGAAAAGGTTAGGGCTTGAGGGCTTGACACACCTGTAAAACAAATACAAATATCAAGAGAACTTAATTCTAAATAGATTGTAGAAATGTTGGTTTGATTTTGATTTTGTTTGGGGTTTTGGTGGTTTTCTTTTATTTTTTAGTTAGGCTAAAAAGTCAATGGCATTTACTTTGTGACTATATTTTCAGATTCAAACTTTTGATCTGCACAAGATGTTCACAGACTAGAATGAGCACAACCTGCAAGAAGTCCTTAAAACCACAAAATATTGAGATGGTGACAATTTTCATGGTCTTAGCAAATTTATGTACTTGAGAAAATATAGTGATAAAATATACATTTTACTGTCTGAAGTCCAATCCAAAGAACTTCATTTTCTGGGATGGGTCTCATCTCTGAATTTTAGCCATCCAAGAGCAAGGCTTCTAAGCTGAGATGTATTGGCTTCCTCTCTAGCTAATCGAGTGAAATAAGTGCTTCCAGAAAATAGTTAATCCTGCTTAATTTAGAATAAAATTAATTGCTTTTCTGGAGGGGCTTACCTGCCTTTAACCACTGATTGTGGAAACTAAATGCCAACAATTTAGCCAGCCAATGTTAGTTGCAGTGAATCTAAACTTTAAACTCTGACTCAAAGTAGTACAAATCAAAACCCAGACTGCAGATCCTGCAAAATCTGGCTCAGGCCCTGACTAATTATGGAGGTACCTTACTTTTTACATTAAAATACTCAAGGTAGGGAACTACTATATATGTGTCTGCATTTGTAACTCCTGCCCAAGACAGGAATTCAGAAACAAGATACCGTTCTGCCTGAGCGCCCTGTGGGGCTTTTCTGGGAATGACTGCTGTGTACGCGTGTGAGATTGAGTTCCGCACAGAATCTGTTTGCAGTTGCCACAGTTTTTTAAAACTTCACCAGAAAAGGTTGATTTATCCTCAATTTAAGTACCAAGGGGTTACAATAGTCCCGTGGGAATGGAGAAAGAGATCGTCTCAAGCCTGACACTTTCATGCTTCAGGAAACTGCCTTAACAGTGAGGCTTCAGGCTAATACAGGCAGAGGGAGGAGGAAATATCCACACACCATGAAAACATAGCAAGAAAAGCAAGATGTTTGTTCTGGGTTTTGTTTTTTAGCTTTTGGGTTTTTTTTTTTATTTTTATTTTTCTTACCTCCTCCCTAATCTTTTCATGATTTCCCATTAGCCATACAAAGAATTCATTCATTAGCAGCAGCTTGAATAATTTGTACAGAGTAACAAGGTGATGATCTCACAAACAGCCCTTGAACATATTTAACCTTATTTGCAGGAATAATTCCAAAATAGGATGTGAGACAATTGGTGTATGATTTCTTGTTCAATGGACAACTGCAAACTGCAGAGTAAATATCTGTATCCAGGATCTCTTGAACCCAAACAAAGGAGTCTCTCTGGTCTCTTGTTATATAGGAATGATGAGGTGTTCTTTACTTTTTTTTTTTTTTCACTTGCCAAAATGTTGACAGATTGAGTCAATTAATCCTTAGTCAAACAATGTTTCCTGTAGAAAAAGCTCTGTTATAGGCTTCCTCTTTCTGTACAGCAATCAACACACTCTTATCACTGTTTTATCTTGTGATAAAAACAGGGAAACCAAAGAAGCCCAAAAGGTACACTGCACAAAGATACACAGAAATGGAAGTAAAACAAACTGCTTGTTTTAGTTTAAAAAAAATAAATAAATCTAAAAATCAAACCCATCAAATGTAGATGCAAGAGTTGCTAGCAAAGGAACAAAACTGAGTCCAGTCCAATCAGACAAGCTGAAGACCACCAATCCTCCTCCCTTCAAGTCCTGGCAACCCAAACTTGCAATAACATTCCTCTTCCAAATCGTTAGCAGTGGAGATAATTGTAGGGACATGAGTCTGAGTTCGTCATGGCGTTGATGGCAGTCTTAGAACTGCTGGTCTGTTTACTTTCTTGGCTGCGGGGTTGATGATATAGACAGCTGAACAATTGGAAGGGAATTTAACTGTATATTGCAAGGTTTTTCTCAAATGCCAGGAGGATAGATGATCCTGCTGTGCTTTCATTTTCTACCCACCCAAAATTATTTTTCCTGAAAACCTCCTACCAATCTTATGCTTGCAATAGCTGGAAATTGTACAGCTTCCTTTCCTTGTGGGGGTGTCTTTTGAGGTGCCATTTCCCATCCAATTTATGATACAGTACTAACTTGCTGTTGTGAAGGCTTGTATTCCAACCTCTCTCAAAATATTGAAACAATTTATAACATGAAAAGGACATTTGAAACTTAGGAGAAGACAAAAAATACTTTAGACTTATTGCTGTTGTCATATCAGGTCATTTCTTCTTCTTCTCTCTTAACCCCAGAACAGACTCACACATATAGGACTTCTGGGCTGAAAAGCCGAAAAACCTGACAACGCACTTAAGAGTTCAGAGAAACCCTCCTCCTGAACAGTCTTCTTAATTCCCTGTTACATTTCATGGATCAAAGGACATTATATGCCAGAAAAGAGAGTAAAAATGCACTTCACACAGCTATTCCAAGGCAGAAATTTTGTGCATATGGGTCCCTTCAGGGAAAAAATATGTACAGTGTGATTTTTCCTTTATTTCCTATTTACCTACTACTAGATCAGAAGCTTCACTCTCTGACTGTTTCAAAAATCCTCCATCTTCTTCTGAAATGATATGGAAGACCTCAGGAAGAAATTTAATAGTTTTTATCCACTTCTTGTAACAGTCAGGGATTAAATATCTCTCTGTGACCCTGAATCTATAAAAAGTCTATCAGGTAGACTATACAAGAAGTCACTTGGCAGCCTAACCCAAACAAGGATCAAGGCTAAATAGGAGCAGATAATAAATGTCTGGGAGACTAGGCATCTGTATTCATTTTTTTTTTTTTTTTAAAAAAAGAAAGGAATGACCACTAGCTCTCTTCCTGGAAGCCAGTATGAGATCCCACATGATTACAACTTGACCTTATTTAAAAATCCATATTATTTACTTCTAATTTATGTTGGATGGAGTGCAGCACAGCAGAGACACTGATCTGCACCCTTTGGTTGTGCCTTACAACTACACCTTCAGGAAAGTAATCTGTCACTATACAGATAAAACATACAACTTTCAGATTTTGTCACCAAACCTAGAAAACTGCTGTGCAAAGTATGAACAATTTTAAATTTTCTACTCTTCCTCATTCCACTTCTGGCTACAAAACAAGTTACAGTCAGAGAAACATACTGGCCCTAACAATTTAAAGATTGGAGTAAAGAAATCTCATAGAAAATGTAGTTCTAACATTTTAGAGTAAATATGTATCTTTCAAGAAAGCACTTCCTCTTCTAGTACAAAATTAAATTTGTACTAGAATTTTTGATTCATAGGCTATGACAATTTTTGTTCTGGGAGTGAATTTTCCCTTGCCAGTCAAGCAGAATGAAGCAGAGACTTTACTTGGATGAGGAGACTGAGAAGTATAATTGTTAAATAATACACCAATTCTTCTGTTGGTCCTAACTAATGGTAGATATCACTTAAGTTCTAAATATTTTAGATTTATTTTTAAGGACATGAGAATGACTGTACTAACTGGGACCTGAGTCTGGGAAGCCCAGTATGTTGTCTCAGTGATGGTCAGTAGTAGATGTTTGGGAAAAATGTGTAAGAAAAGAGCAAAAATTCTTCCTTTTTGTATTTTTATTCTTTTGAGATAAAACCAGAGACTAAGTCAGAAATTCAGTTTTGACAATTTTTGGGGGTCCTTCCCATATGTACTCATTCTTGTTTGCTAAGCTCTTGCACTACAACTTCCACCACTCTCTCCTAAAATGAGCTCTACAGCTTAATTGTCCACTCTGTGAAAGGTTGTTTCTCTTTTGTATTAAACTCTGCATGATGATATCAGTAGGTGCTCTTCTGGTTTTGTATGGCGAGGAACAGTGAATAGTGATACCTTGGTCATTTTTCCTTGCCATGCATGATTAACTGATATCTACCCCATCACTTCTGTATTGTTTTTTTCTAAGCAGAAGACATTTACTCTTCCTAACCTCTGCTAATATGTCGTCTCCATTATCTGTATATTTTCCAGTTTCTCTGTAAGTTTCTGAGAAAGCAACAAGAATTTCATGCAGTATTCATCAATTGGGACTTATAATAGATTTATACAATGGCAAAATGACAGTAAAACTTCTATTCATTTCCAATTCCTTCCTTCATAATTCTTTATGTTCTGTCATTTTTCCTCACTTCTTCTGACTACTGGGTTGATATTTTTGGGAGTGATATACTGTGACACTGTTATGCTTTTCTGAGTAGTAATATCAAACTCAGAGCTTGCAATTACACAGATGTTTTTATGGTTATACTTTTCCACATGAGGTGCTTTCTGCTCACTGATGCAGAGTTTCAGATGTTATTTTGCTACCTACTTCCCCATATGTTATGAAATCTTCTTGGACTTTTCATTGTAAATTTTATAGCCACGTTTTGAAATTATTTTTTGTCATCTGCAACTTTTACACCTAATTATTTTTTTTCCAGAATATTTATGATTATTTCAGGCTGTAGAGATGCTAGGCCAGGTTTGAAGTAAAGCTGCTTATACATGCCATCATTCTGGAAACTGAATGTGTGTTCCTGTCCTTTGTTTCCTATTTATAGACCACTTGCCAGTCTGTAAGAGCTCTTCTTATACTAAAAAAAAAAAAAAAAAGAATTAAGATTTATCTTTTTTAAGAGTCTTTGATGAAGATTCTTCTAGAAAGTTAACAGCAGTGTACTAAGCCACTTGTGATGCTTTCCTGTTGAGGGTTTTTTTGTTTTCTTTTTTCAACCTTATTAATTGTATGTAATCTTTAATTATTGTGATCATTCTCACTTCCTCTGGTGTCAGAAAAGTTATTTGAGGAACTGATATTTAAGTCAACAGAAGGCCAGACCTGTGTTTTCTGTCAGTTTTCAATTAGAAGGCCAAGATTTTAAAAAAAACAACTAGTAATTTTGGAGCCTTAACTGCATAGTTGCAAACATAGGACAATTTAAGAGGGTAACTCTTCAACAAATAGTTGTTAACTCATCTCATCTTAAGGTACAAGTCTTGGAATAGGTCAGATGAGTCAATCATTAAAAACCCGTGTTTTTCCCCCCACTAACTAAAAAGAGAGCTTAGATGGTGACCTTGGTCATAGAGGCCTACAGATGTAGGGGGGTACAGGTACACCCCACCTTGCTTATCTAGACACAGTTTGCAAGAGGAGATAACATATTTGGGGCATATCTAATGTCATAGCTATATCAGCTTTCTTTTTGTTGCTTAGAATGAATAAACAGACAGGAAAAATTGCAAACATACGAAGTTTGTATGGGGTAAACTAGAGCCTTCTGGAAGTTTACAGCCCTCTTGGTACTGTGGGAGGGAAAAGACAATGGCATAACAAAAATTCAGTCTCATTTGAAAATGGTCTGCTTGTAAACCTGTCAGGAATCCATGTATGACATTACCACTTCTTGACAAACATCCTTTTATACTAAAAGTGGGGGGCTATTTTTATTGTTGTTTGTTTAGGGGGGGAGGTATTTATGTTCTTTGACTAAAAAAAAAATTTTTTTTTTAAAGTTTCTTAAGGCTAGTATGGGCACGGAAGAGCAGATGCACCACCTCACATGGACTGCTTAATGCAGGCAATATTGTAAATAGCACTCTAGGGAAAGGTTTCAGAAGTGCATTTAATTGCATTTTCCACTTCTAGTAACAGCGAGGGATTAAATTGAGACAAAATGTAATGGAACCAGCTCTTTCCTATCTGCTTAAAGAAAGACAGGAAGCTAACTGAAAACTGTGTTTATTAACTTGCTAGAAAAAAAAGTCTACCCAAAATTAATGAATTTATAAGCCTATTACTTCTTATGACTAATGGAGAATTCTTCAGCTGGAATCTAAACGAGTGTTATGAGAGGTTAAGAAATGAGGATTGGAACCTACTGCATTTATTTACAAGTGTTTAATCCTTATAACCTGATGAAGCGAACTAAGGACATTGCAGCATCGATGTGAAATGAGAAACAATGCTCAATTAGATATTGTACATTACTCAAGGATGTAACAGGTGGTATGTGTTACACAGTATTTATATCTGTTTATGAGAAATACCTGTCTTCTGCACTACTCTGATACTTCCCTATGATCTTTATACTTGCCAGAATGCAAATTCTGAAGGTTCTTTCTGGAAGTTTTCTTCTACAAATTACAGTATTGCAAAATTTGTATTTCTGCTGCTACTTTATTTTTCTGGAAGAATTCTTTGCTGGGATAAACAGCAGATGAATAAAATATGCCTCTTCAGATAAACAGTGACAGTGACTGAATCCGCATCTTCAATGTGGATCAGTGGATACCTGCATGTTTCAAGATAACACAATTTAATTGGTAAACAGTGACAGTCTCCACTGTGGAGGGAATGATATGAAAAAACTCCAAAGAGCAACTATTTAAAGTTCCAAGAAACAGTTATTGTAAATACTCATACTTGCTATTATCTTGCTGCTTTTCAAGGAATAGTTTTTTAAAATTCTGTATTCCCATAAGCAGTATTGCTAGAGGTGGAACACTTGACTTCCTGACTCACTAGAACAATTAAGAATCATAATATTAAGGCAATGTTAAGGAGATCTCTGACGTTATTGAAAATATTCCTAGGCTTAAAGTGTCACATTGTCTTGACACTTGAGCTATTATATGAATATAGAAGGATGGATCTTGATCAGATCAAAATTTCAGCAAGGCCAGAATTTAGTCTCTGACTGTTGCCAACAGCAGAAAGAATGAGGTAGTGATGTGGTGGCGTTCCCTTTGTATGCCTTGTCCATTCTGGCAATTTGTTGCTAAAGAAATTTTCAAGACAGATGGAGAATTGGGCCTGACAGGTCTTGATAGACATTTATTCCAGAAATTAATATGATCTCCTTGATTTTTGAGATCAGTGTGCAACATGGGGCAAAGACTTGCTACTGCTTGCTCCCAGAAGAGTAGACACAGCACTAGAGGAAGTTAGGAAGTGAATGACAACTTCCCTTGCATAACAGCAGTAAAACCATCAGGTACATGTTGAACAAGGAAAGGAAAAACATCCTTTCCTACACATCTCTGATGCCAGTCATTTGACACATCAGTTCCCCCTTGCCACCCTATTCCATCCAAGAAATCTCTGTGCTCTAGGGTTTGGCTTAAGCAGCCTTTGCAACAACATTGTTTAGTATGCACCCTTGCTTGCTTCATACGTCTGTTGTGTGACCAAGTACCTTTCTATTAGGCATTACACTTTTGTAAGGAGTTAACTTGCTCCACTTTCAGACTGTCAGACTTCTTATAGGTGCAGAGGGCTCAATCCTTCTTCCTGAAAGACTCTAGGCTCAAAGCTTGGCAGAATGGGTTGGTTAATTTTACAGTTTAAGTGGGAGGCTAAGTGGTTAGGCAGCTGATCTTCACTGCTCTTCACCCTCCAACATCAGCTGCTTCTGTTTAGCTGGTGATGAAGACCTGTCCATGACTCCGACACCAAACCAAACCTGACGTACAGTGAGTATTTGCTGTTGTCTGTATGCTGATCTGCTGTCTCTGCCTGTACCTGGGGGTCTCGATGGGCATGGCCTTATCCTTACTATAATAGTCTGTCTATTTGGTATGTCTGCTATCTTAAAAAATGAATTTTTAGAGTTATATTTGGCCTTAGACCATACCATACAACTTTTTTCATTACTATAGAGTCCATAAAACCCTGAGGTTCAAATCCTGAAATCAGTTGCTACTAGTAATACAAAAGATTTTGAAGAATCTTTGACTTTGATTTTTAGTCTTGAGAGAGTTTTATTAAACAGTAACTTGCAAAGGCCAATGCATTTGTAAGGCAGGGTTAGGGTTTTTTTTCTCTTTTTATTTTATATTACAAGGGAATAAGTCCCTTTTTATTCCATGATCGCTTTTTTGTCCATTCTGAATTCTCTTTCTGGTGATTCTGTCTTCACATACGTACAGCATTATTTCTCTCACCCTGCCATCGTGTCAGTTTTATTTTATCTTGACAAACAGAACTGGGAGCTACTTAGTGTTTGAAGTGGGAGAACAAAAAAAATAAAGGCAGCTTTTAAACTTCTGCATTCTGCCTGCCCTACACTCTCTCCCACAGCTCTTTAGTGGGTTAGTTTCATTTTGCATTGAAAAATACAATCATGTGAACAAAACAGCATCCAATTGGATTTTTTTTTTCCACCACTAAAGTAAATTACCCAGCTGATCAGATGAAGGGAGGAAGGGTCTGGAAATTCAGGGGAGTGATTAAAAAAAGAAAAACAAAAAAGCCCCCTGTCTGTTTAAAATGTAAGAGCCCTAAAGCAAGCTTTTCTCCTAACTCCATGCCCAATTACTCTGTTATTTTGGTTATATTGTTTACTACAATATACCTCATTACATTGTTTAATACAAATGCACTGGGCAGTAGAAAAGAGGCTTTCTTGAGAGGTCTTGCAGCCGTAGAAGTAATCGGGACTAGAGAGGCTGATCCACTGCAGCAGCCATGGGCAAATTAGAAACTAAGCGGAATGGGAGACTCCTGAGTAAAAAGAGAAGCTTTGGAACAAGGAGAGACAGCAGCTTTATTCAAATGTGTTTAGCATATTCATCCTTGCTCTTGTTCACAGTAGTGATAGGATCTACTTGAAGAGGAGTTTTAAACTGTGGTGTAGCCCGCTAATTAAACACACATACACACACACACTCTCGAATTGCCTAATCACAACCAATCTCCAAAGAGATTTGAAACCACTTTCATGAGCCAATTTCTGTTTGGCTTTCTTGCTGATCTGTAGGACTTTTTTTCTTCATTCATCTTAAGTATGGAAGACTAGATCCACAGGGATCCACAGTAGTTGCTTTGTCCTAAGTTGGAGCACCTGACTTTTAGAGTATCTAGCAGAATTTTGGCATTCAGGTTCAGTATCCACATTACTTGTTTAACAATAGAGCCACATCACACTGAGCTAAAGGAGTTGAGCTCAAAATGTACAATTTGTAGGGGAAGGGAGGGCATTTTCAATGTGTTTTCAATTGGAACACTGCTGTAATTGTGGGATCTTTAGACTGGAGAGCTAAAGCAGGAACAAGTCATGCTGGACCACGTCTGGTAGATCCAGCTCCTTATATGCATCACAATGGGATTTACAAATATGGCTTCTTTAGTAGGACCTTGTATTAGCTTCCCAAACGTGAACTCTGGAGTACCTTAAATCCCTGCCTTCTTTGAGTTTAGGATCTTATTTTGACAGAGTGAAATATATCTCTTTGGAACAGATTTGTAGTAGCCTTACAGGGAAGTAACTAGGGCATAAAGTAAAATGAGAAAATTGTGAGAAGGTTTTGAATAAAGAGAATAAGAAGTGTATTTTTCTGCTTTATTATTCTGCCTTTCAAATGTGCATTGCTAAATGAAAAAAAAATCATTATAAGCTATATTTTCCTATTTAAAAATTATGGATGAAATGCATGAAACAAAATAATGTGGTAAAGAAAAGCATAAATGAAAAATATCTAATAATCACTCCAAATTCAGCTTTTCAGTTTCAAGATCTTTGATGGCATTGCATCTACTTACCTTAGGTCTTTATATGGAATCCTTCTTTTTCTGTTGGATTATGTTAGAGAAATCATATGACCTAAATACAGATCTGATCTAAGCAGATGCCTGTCAAATTATTTGCAATGTGCTTGTATGGGGCTTTCTGTGTTTTGAGTCCTTGGAGTGATGACTGTCCATTAATTTATGTTTGTCCTGTTGCTTTTTACTTAAAAAGAGAATTATAATATTGTATGCTTTCTCTTTCTCTCTCTTTCGCTTTCTTTGTTTCTCTTTGTCCATACAACCTTATGTACACCATAGTCTGAAAAGATCATAAGATTTTAGCATATATATCATTAATTATAGTCTCTCTGGTTCCTATATGACTGAAGAGAGATATGGATTATTTTAAAATTCTTTGGGTTGAAAGAAATAAAAATTTTGAATGCCTGTTTTTTGATGTATGAGATTATTGGGAATAATAAAAGCATGAGATTTTTGTGTGTATTGAAATGAATTACATCTAGTTATACCTACTTGCCTTGACTTTCAAATACAAATTTGTGGTATATGCACACATACCACAGCGAGTCAGATAAAATGTTGCAGCAAAGCTATGTGGACCTGTGGGACTGACTGAGAGCTCCAATAACATCCTGACCTGGCTGTCAAGATACTATGCAGATTTGATATCTCTCCTATGATGAGTTCAGTGTGAACTTATTTCTTACTTTCAGTTGTCTCCCAACTGACTGAAGTTTTCATGGTCAAGTAAAAAATAGTCACCCTAATTAAATGCAAATGCCTTAGGTCACTCTTTCTTGGACAACTTTGAATAAGAGAACAAAAACCTTTGAACTGAAACCTGACTTTAAATGGGAACAAGTACAGAATGGATTTGTGAAATAATATGTTAATGGGACACTATGTTACCAGCTTTTGATAAAGAGCTTCAGTTGAGGTCAAAGAGGTCTATACCAACATTATGTTTGACAGGTTCAGGTATAGTCAGCATGTACTCCTAATAGTTTGAATGAAATGTTTTTGGATGAGAGAGGGACCTTTATTGTCTGTATGAGGACTACAAACTGGGGGACACTACAACTAACTTTAAATCTCCCAAAGTTTGATGCCCAGGTTTGGCCTACTAACTCAAGATTTGTGTATAGTCAGCAAAGACTAATAGGAATTCTTAGACTGCGGTTTTGTCTGACCTCTCTTAGATGTTTCTACCTTGGGAATATTAAGGTGAGGCGAGTCACTCAAGTTTCTATTTCTCTCCATAGGGAACCTTGGATGACTATGTCAGGCCATGATACCTACCTTTAAGATGCCAGAGTAAGATCCTCCATAATGATCAGTCATAAATATACCATTGTCATTTCTATTCCCTATTTTGCTTTCCTAAGAGCTTCTTGGATGAAGGTCTACATGTATATGCCTCTGAGACATAGGGAGGACGTGGGAGCTGACTGTGAATATGCAGGAATGTGAACATTGATCTAATAATTGCTTGTGAGTAATTGCTAAGGTGGAGAATAGACATTATCTGCCTGGGTGTTGCGGATGAACTAAGTGAAATTCATCATGTATTCATGCAGAATCTCTATCAGTTCTTCTGGAAGATATTTTCTATCTGAAGAGTGGCAAAATGTCAACATAATTGTCTCTGAGTTCAGATTAAGTGAATGCACTCAAAGGATTTTATTGCAAATGAGCTTCTGAGGCATTAATGCAAAGAAGAGAAGAGAATGGTTATGGTGTCTTCAGTTTGTTTGTTTATCTCTCTTGGCCTGAATTTATGACAGCTGTCTGGAAACTTTCCACTGGGAAATGCACATTCAACAACATTTCAAATGTTCCACCAAAACATGTCAAATTCTTCTAATTTCCCAATTGGATCCAGGAAGGTTTCTCAGGAAAAATCTGTTTGATTAACAGCCGGCTTTCTGGTTCCTTGGCACTCCCAGTGGCAAGCTCCTGCAGTGCTGGTAACCCGGGAAGGCCGAGGAATGCTGCCTCCAGTGGAGGCTTCCAGGTTCCCTGGTGTGCACCCAGGCCGCTGGGAGCCCTGAGGACCTCCGCTTGCCTTGCAGTTCCTAGAGCTTCCAGACTACTGGCCACACGGTAGGAATCCTGGTGGTAGGCCAGATTAGATATGAGGAGGGTTGGAAAGTTGTACTGGTTGTACTCAGGTGGCCTTCTGAAAAGCATAAGAATGGGCAAGGGTTTAGCTGTATGCTTCAGGATGGCAAAGGCTTTTTGAACAGAGACTTTGTGTTTGTTACAATGAGGCAAAAGCTGAGTCCTGGCATCTGTATTTCGCACTTTTGTGAGGTAGCTCTTTACCAGTTTATGATCGTGGTCTGATTAGGCAAAAGTTGCATGCTTAGTAGTTTAATCAGTTTGAACTGATGAGCAATTCATTGCAGATTTGGCTCATTTTTAATAAAACATTTTAGCAATTGGATAAGCTTCTCAGCTGACTCTTCAGATGGAGATAAAACTGGTAGAGATGGTTGATAGGACCTAAGTAAGGATCTGCTGCAGGCAGCAACGGCTTACTCAGCCCTACTATATCCGGAAGAAGATGTACGTTTACAACCAGCAGAAGGTCTTTTGTACCAGTGCAATTGCATCACCACTGTGGAGGGTGGTATTGCAGTCATTTAGTCAAACTGGCATAGTTAAAGTGGTACAAATGAATGTGTTCGTGGGCACTTAAAGCAACGCTTTCCTGATACTAGGTTCAGGCAAACTCTGGGAAGAATCAGCTGAAGTTTGAATGAAGTAACACACCTGCAGAGTCAGTGCAGCAGTCAGTAGTGAGCGTAGCTGAAAATTTACAGGGAGATGCACCAGATTGTGGAAGATTGGCTAAATAAAATGCTAAGGAAAGATGACAAGTCTTTTCTGGAAAGGTCAGGAAGCTAAGAATAAAGTAGGGGTTTTGTGAAGAGGAAAACAGAGCTAGGAAAATTGGTGTGAAGAAGAGAGGATGAAGAGCTAAGAAAGTACATGCTATTCCCCAGTTCCTTCAGAGGCAGGATTTTATGCTGTACTCATATTAAAGCTCTACTTGAAATAATTCCCTGGAGGCTGGGCTGAAAATTAAGATATATTTTTCAAGGCAAAATGAATATGGAATCTTATTGCTTTGTAAATGAAAGCAAACATATTAATTCGATTGCAAACAATAAAAAAAAAAAGAAAATTAATTAAACATTCCTTTTTTTGGTGACATATATGTATAATATGAGTACAGAATAATCCAATTAGAAGCATTTTCAAATTATTGGGCTGAGCTGTTAGCAAAATGGGATGCATAATTTTCATACTATAAAGCAGTGTTGTCACTGTGGTCTTCATCCTTTTACTTTAATGTCTCCTGTGTAATGATAAACAAAGATCCAAAGACGACACCAGCACTGCTGAAACGTACAATATGGGTGTCTAATATAATTATAATTAACAGTTTCCATTCATTTGCAGGATATACCCTGATGGCATTGCTCAAGAGAGGGGGAGCATTAGTTGTAATTATGCTTTGACTTTGTAATGTTGGATTGAAATGATGGTTTCTGACAAAACCAGAAATAAAAGAATGGTTGCTTCGAACAGTGTAACAACACTGCCATCTAACTGCTTCTACAGAGAATCACAATTTACCAGCAGAGAAAAATACCTCAGATTCATGAATCTAGAGTCCTTATACTTTTTATGGTGACTGCATATAGTCTCTCTGTATTTTTAAAATCAGAAATTACCTGATTTTGCTTTTTCAAGGAGTAATATTAAACCTTTGTACTAGTTCTGAATTTGATTATAAACACTGAAATTTAGTTTACCTTTGAATGAAAAAGGGGAAGTTAAAAATGTAATGCAAAAGTACTTGACTGGAAATTTGGCTTTGCCCAGGGACAAGATACAAACAGGGTATACTGGAGGGTAGTCAAAAGCCAATGGAAACAACAGACTGCATGATCAAATTGAGAGCAGCCCTGAGGAGGAGGACTTGGCGGTATCGATGAACAAGAAGCTCAACATGACCTGGCAATGTGTGCTTGCAGCCCGGAAAGCCAACTGTGACCAGCAGGTTGAGGGAGGTGATTCTCCCCCTCTACTCCACTCTCATGAGACCCCACCTGGAGTACTGTATCCAGCTCTGGGGGCCCCAGTACAAGACAGACATGGAGCTGTTGGAGTGAGTCCAGAGGAGGGCCATGAAGATGATCGGAGGGCTGGAGTACCTCTGCTATGAGGACAGGCTGAGAGAGTTGGGATTGTTCAGCCTGGAGAAGAGAAGGCTCCGGGGAGACCTTATAGCAGCCTTCCAGTACCTGAAGGGGCCTACAAGAAAGATGGAGAGGGTCGGTTTATCAGGGAGTGTAGTGACAGAACAAGGGGTACTGGCCTTAAGCTGAAGGAGGGTCAATTTAGATTAGCTATTAGGAAGAAATTCTTAACTATGAGAGTGGTGAGGCACTGGAACAGGTTGCCCAGAGAAGCTGTGGATGCCCCATCCCTGGAAGTGTTCAAGGCCAGGTTGGATGGGGCTTTGGGCAACCTGGTCTAGTGGAGGGTCTGCCTGCCCATGGCAGGGGGGTTGGAATTAGATGGTCTCTGAGGTCCCTTCCAACCCAAACCATTCTATGATTCTGTGATTCTACGATCACAGGAATTTCTATATCAAATCACACAATTGGACTACCAGTGTGCTACTTTGTACCTAAAAAATGCTCCAGAAGGGTGTTGAAGAACATTTAAAATAGAAAATGGTAAATAACTAACTTGCAGACAGTATCAATCCATAAGATTCTGTCTTATCTTTATGCTACCTCATGTAGATTGAGATGATCTCATTACTATTATTTTCTCACATCCTGTTAACACTGTTACTTCTGAAAGTGACTTTCACCAGCAAACAGGACACTGACTACAAAAGTTTCTTATTTCCATGCTTTAAACCTGATGCCCTTCAAGCCTATTGGAGGGTGATTTTTTCCTATACCTGATATAAAACGCTTCCAACAATTCTTATTCTGCTCTTTTTTTCTTTTTTTCTTTTTTCTTTTTTTTTCTTTTTTCTTCCCCCCCCCCCCCCCCGTGAGTTCCCTTACTGTTTCCAATTATTCAACTTTTCTTTTCCAGACATTCTTATTGTGTCTCTAGCTATTTTCGTCATCTGTTTTTAAATCTTTTTGTTTTCTGCCATTTCTTTTTTTAGAGCAAAAATGTGTGGCATTATCAAAATACATAATTCCATCAGATCAGATAAAATCAATGTATCCTTTACAACTCTGTTTTGTTCTCTTGTTTTCCAGTTAGCTGAAATGGAACTAATCATAAGACAGTTTCAAAGGGAATGGAGCTAAGACTGAAAGATCTATAGGAAAAGATCTAGATGCAATAGACCTGGAAGAAAACCAAAATGAAATAAAAATGAAGTGACTTTTTCTTTTGGTCCAAAGAGCTTCTCCTCATAAAATTCAGTGGTTTTAGTATCTTAAAACACTTTAAAAAAACCCACAACAACAAAACACACACCCCCTCTCAAAAAAAAATCTGCTGATCTTTAGCTATATTTCAACAGGAATGTTCAAAATGAAACACATGTATGGACCAGAGCTTTCAATTTTTACTTGTCAGAGTGTTGTGATGATGCTGAAAGCTGAGCTGCTGTTACAGGGCTCTCAGCTCTTTAAAAGCCAAATGACAGGAGAGGGAATGTGTAGAACCTCTTTCTCTCTCTGCTATAGCTCTGCAATACCTCACTCAAAACCCAGATAGAAGACAGAGAAAAACAAGTACTTTAGTCTGAATTATTATTAAATCAGATATTTCACTTGGGTAGAAAAGGCAATTTAAAAATCCATATGGAATTTTTGCAGGAATGTTCACTATGGTCACTGTCCAGAAGGCTGAAAATACCACATGGATAATAAGCTATCTACAGGCTCTTTGTGAGACAAAGTACATCTTTCAGCAGAACATTTTTTTTCAAGGTTAGCTGCTCAGGACTTAATGAGATGAAATATGTAATTTAGAAGCATGAACATGGTTTCATCTAGTTTCACCCATGACAAACAACATAGTATAATAGTCACCATGGAGATACCTTTTTCTGCTCTATGCTTACAGCATATTCTCAGCCTGCGGTAGCTGCTTCGGAAGAGTTGATGGAGCAGACTAAGTTTATGATTGCCACCTGGTGGTTACTAAAGAAAATCAATTAGCTTTTGGAAGCTCCAGGATTATTCAGGAATAGCAGTACTGAAGGTGCTTTAGCAAAAAGAAAACCCCAACATTTCCGGAGATTCAAGTGGTATCCTGTGGAAAAGCCAGCTGAAATTATGCAGAGAAATGTATGCAAAATTTCCATTTGTTCTTTGCCTCATGTTTCATTTTTTTAAGAAAGAATATTTAGATGTTAAAAGAGAAACCAACACATTGAACACATGAGTTGAGATTCAGTCAATATGTTATTCATGAGGGGGTCCCTGAACTACCTTTCATCAAGTTTTTTCTTAAGGCCTGTACTTTTTTTGGAGTGAAACTTATATATATATATATATATAAGCAGTAGCACTGTTTATAAACAATTAAAACCAACAACAAACCCCAGCAAAATTAATTTCCTGAATTTTTTGTTTGCCTTACATTTACAGTTAGATTCTAGGAGAACTTCTATTATGCAAATAACAATCAGAGCAAGCAAAGAGCATATGTTGTCAAGATTTAAAATGCTGGATTACAAATCTCCTTTCTGGTTTATGATGAACTCAGTATCATTGACTGCTCAGGCTTACTGTAATGAAAAACTAAAGGAAATTGCATTATTATGTCACCAGCAAATGCCCAACTGTTTCAAATAACCAGCTAATGGTACTTTAAGTAACAGAAAATTAAATTTGTGACTCTGGGATCACTATGCCATTTGAAAATTGCTAGAACTGGTTAGATTTATTTTTTTTTCCCCCCTCCCTGTGATTTAAAAAGAAAAAAAGTATTTGAATAAAGAAAAGTTGTGAAAGCAAAGTAAAATATTGGGATTTGGAAATCCTGTTCCTCACGATGGATGGAAAGTCTGACTGTGCCTTTCTTTTCTCTGGGCCAGGTGTCCTGAGCAGGCACATCCCTGGAGAATCGCCTTTTGTAAAGAGGAGGTAATGACTCATGAAGCCCCTGGATGTGATGGATGATGTGAAATGTATTACACCAAGTTGGTGAGACTTGGAGAAGAAAAAGGATACAAAGCAAGTGAATTTATCTGCCCTCTTGACTATTTCATTCTTGTTTCTAGGATCTCCTTTTCTGTCCTCGTTAATTAGGAAGTGGAAATGTGTCACACCTGGTGGCAAAAGAACAAAAGAGAAGGGGGATAGTGCCCACTAGCCTGAAAGTGAGGTTACTTCCATGAAGGATGCAGATCTCAGCCACAGGAAGAAATTGAACTACCATCATCCACATGCTGCGTACATATAAATCACTTTATTGAAAAAAGTGAGAGTGTGTAGTAATAATACAAGGAGGGCAAAAGGAAAGAAGATGAGAAAGAGAAAGGATTTAGCTTCCACCCTCCTAATGTCATAACTGTTGCTAAATCTTCTCCCTATTATTTCAGTTCAATCCTTGGGCACCTGGAGAAAAAGCAGGGATACCTTATGTAAGGCGGGGAATTACATTTGATATTCTTGCATATATTCTTCCTGCAGTGTTGAATATGGTGTCCAACTCCTGGGGAGAAAATTATTTTAAGAATGTGGAATTCTTACAGATATGGAGAATAGGGGAGGCTTATATTTCCTTGGACTAGCTTAAGCAGTTTTCTAAGTATGTTTATATTCAATGAAGAACTTTATTTTCCCACATATTTTATAGAGCCTGTTTATGTGAGCTTTAGGTTTGCTGCAGAGGTGGTAGGAGATGTCAGCTAGACACTGCAAGCCTCAATTTACATTAAATTTATTTGTTTATTTAATCCATTATGCTTATAATGGGTGTATTCATGCATTTTATTTAGGGTAGAAATTTATTTATTCAGTTTTAAAATTTGACACTTCAGGGACATCTTTTAAGGAGTGAAATGAGATCTGAATTATAAATGAGACAGACCATCAACACCTAAATGGGAATTTTGATTACCAGAAGATCAGAGGAGGTTGTTCAGCTCTCGGTCTTTGGTTGAATTGAACACAGTAGAGGACCTGGCAGAGAAATTCGGTTCCAAGTTTCTAAATACTAAGATATATTAAGAAAGAGAATGTTCAGACCTGATGGAACATTTGTTTCATGTCCATCTTTGCTTTAAAAATAATATTGTGCAAGCTCAAAGGCAGGATAGATCGATGTTACTGCTTAGTGCTCTGGCTGAGGATGAAGAAACCATTCATATCTGCTTTCCTACAGGTATATTTTTCCCCAAATTCTGTGCTTCTGGAAGGCAGAGTATCAACATCCATGACACCTCATGTAGTAACGATAAACAGAAAAAAGCCACCCCAAACCCCGTGAAACTAATGCAATCTGGAAAGCCTCCATAGACCAGCTGTAGAACTACTTATTCACTGTAGCAGAATTCCTCCTGCTCAGTATACCAGCCCCTTGAGTAACCAAAAATTGCCTACACCTATGAGTAGAAATTCAAAGTATTAATGAAGCCAAGAACCACATACTGGGATTATGAGGGCAGAAAATTCCAGAATAGTGTACTGCAGACAAGTCAGAGTAACTTCGATCCTATTGTGTTCTATCAAAAGGGGTGGGTATAAGTATGCAACTCGATTTAAGACCTAGGGGATTTGAGTTTGTAGTGGGTTGACCCTGACTGAGGGCCAGGTGCCCACCAGAGCCGCTCTATCACTCCCCTCTTTCATTAGACAGGGGAGAAAAGGTACAATGAAAAAAAAACTTATGGGTCGAGATAAGGACAGGGAGAGATCATTCTCTAATTATTGTCATGAGCAAAACAGACCGAACTTAGAGAGGGAATTCATCTTATTTATTACTAAGCAAAACAGAGTAGAGGAATGAGAAATAAAACCAAAACTTAAAAACACCTCCCCCCACCCCTCCCATCTTCCGGGGCTCAACTTCACTCCCAGCTTCAACCTCCGCCCCCCGCAGCGGCAGAGGGGGACGGGGAGTGGGGGTTGTGGTCAGTTCATCACACGTTGTTTCTGCTGCTTCTTCCTCCTCAGGGGGAGGACTCATCGTTCCCCCGCTCCAGCGTGGGGTCCCTCTCACGGGAGACAGTCCTTCATGGCCTTCTCCAACGTGAGTCTCCTCCACGGGGTGCAGACCTTCAGGAGCAGGCTGCTCCAGCGTGGGTCCCCCACGGGGTCACAAGTCCTGTCAGCAAACCTGCTCTGGCGTGGGCTCCTCTCTCCACGGATCCACAGGTCCTGCCAGGAGCTTGCTCCAGCGCGGGCTTCCCACGGGGTCACAGCCTCCTTCAGGTGTCTCCACCTGCTCCGGCGTGGGGTCCTCCACGGGCTGCAGGTGGAATCGCTACACCCCCTCATCTTCCCTCCATGGGCTGCAGGGGGACAGCCTGCTTCACCATGGTCTTCACCACGGGCTGCAGGGGAATCTCTGCTCCGGTGCCTGGAGCACCTCCTGCCCCTCCTTCTGCACTGACCTGGGTGTCTGCAGATGTTCTTACATCTTCTCACTCCTCTCTCTGGCTGCAAAAGCGCTCTCTAACTGTTTTTCTCTTTCTTAAATATGTTATCACAGAGGCGCTGTTTGGCTTGGCCTTGGCCAGCGGCAGGTCCGTCTTGGAGCTGGCTGGCATTGGCTCTATCAGACACAGGGGAAGCTTCTAGCAGCTTCTCACAGAAGCCACCCCTGTAGCCCCCCTGCTACCAAAACCTTGCCACGCAAAACCAACACAGAGTTGTATTGATGCCTCAGTACCAAACCAGCCATGGTGCCAGTTTCTTTCCATTTCCCTAAAACATGAGATAAACTTCCAGGTTTTTTTAAGTCACCTGAGTCTAAACTGACTGTGACATGGCTTCCATGTATGATTTGATATTTAGGAACACTTGGGGTGTGGATGAAATTCTTAATAGACATTCTATTGTTTTTCAAGACCGATTTTTACAGCTCTGTGTGGAAGAGTTGAATTTTTATAATGCCATCACAATCATAAGACATCTTGAAGAAAATATATAATTATATATTATTTTGATAAAAAAAAGGAATACACAATGCTCCACTAACTGGTATAAAAAGAAGACATATTTGATGTGAAGCTGACACTGATTTTTTTCCTGTGTGAATGTAATGGTATGTATAATAAAGTTAATATTGACAAGAAAGGTGTATTTCTTATATTGTATAATTTGGATCATTCAAAAGTAAGTTTATTCTGACTCCTTGCTATTGGCTACACCCAGTTCTTTCTGTATCACTACAATAACTTTGCTGTATTCTTCAATCTATTTAATATAACACATTGTGATATTTTTCTTTTTTTTTCTCCTTTCCTTTCCTTTCCTTTCCTTTCCTTTCCTTTCCTTTCCTTTCCTTTCCTTTCCTTTCCTTTCCTTTCCTTTCCTTTCCTTTCCTTTCCTTTCCTTTCCTTTCCTTTCCTTTCCTTTCCTTTCCTTTCCTTTCCTTTCCTTTCCTTTCCTTTCCTTTCCTTTCCTTTCCTTTCCTTTCCTTTCCTTTCCTTTCCTTTCCTTCCCTTCCCTTCCCTTCCCTTCCCTTCCCTTCCCTTCCCTTCCCCTTCCCCTTCCCCTTCCCCTTCCCCTTCCCCTTCCCCTTCCCCTTCCCCTTCCCCTTTCCCTTTCCCTTTCCCTTTCCCTTTTCTTTTCTAAATATGAAATTCTTACTGGCTCAGAAAAAAAAGCTAGTACACTCATTTGCTGCAGAGATATAACATGAATTATATTTTTAAGCTAATAAGCAGTTTTTATATATATTTTTTTTTTTAATTGGGAACATAATCTCAGAGCAGTGTGTTATCAAGAGCAAGAGTATCGGTCACCTTATGAAGAGGAGTGATTTTCCAGACTAGTATGGAAAATTACTTTTAGTAGTAGTAGAGGATGCCTTTAAAATGGTGAAGGAAAAAACAAAACAAAACAAAACAAAACAAAAATCTGAAACAGTAAGTCCCTCAAAATTACAAATAATTTTCATAATGACAAAAAAATACTAAATTCTTGAACCAGCTTCTCGTTTCTCTGGGAAATTATGTTTGTAATTATTAATTTTGTTCTTGCATTCTAGACTCTCACTTACTAATGCGCCAGACACAGGTTTCCACTTGCCTTTTCATTGCTACAGAAGTTGCATTATTAAATTTCATACTGTGTGCCTATGCCTCTACTCAAAATCACACAGTCAATCCAGAGAAGATTTCTGTAATAGGAGAAAATGTAAGCCATAAAATATTTGCCTAAGGATTTTTTCCAAACCTACCTACTACATAGGAGATTGGGATACAGATCATACAAAGCCTGTAAAAACCTTATATTTTCCGTGAGTCTTCATAAGTAGGGAAAATTGAGTGTCCTTTTAGCAGGACATGAAAAGTAGTACATAGGTGTGCAGCTTTGCTCCTAGTAGCTTTCTAAAATCTTCCAAGGAAGATAAGGCCTCTCTGAAGTATCTGAGGAATAGCATAAGTAAAATGTCTAATTATATGTATTGCTCTATTTAATTGTTCCTGTTACAAAAATTACCTGATAATCTTTATTATATCATTATTAGATTAAAATAATGCTGAGATGAAGGCATCTATGCATTTGGCAAGAAGAGATATACTCCCATTCTGGAAAGATAAAGATTTTCAAGAGTGCAAATCTTTCAAGCCCCTGAACCTCAAGGCAGGGACTAGGAGAATGAAGTCCCACCCATTATAAGTGAAGATATAAGACCACCTTCAAGACCACCTGAGAAACCTGAACATCCATAGGTCCATGGGACCCAACCAGATGCCTCCCAGGGTCCTGATGGAATTAACTGATTGCCAAACCACTCTCCATGGTATTTGAAAGGTCATGGCAGTCAGGCAACATCTCCAGTGTCTGCAAAAAGGGAAATGTCACACCCATTCTTGAAAAGGGTAAAAAGGAGGGCCCTGAGAACTACCAACCAGTCAGCCTCCCCTCCATACCTCATAAGATCATGGAACAGATCCTCCTGGAAGTTAATTAGAAACATATGGAAGACAGCGAGGTGATTAGAGACAGCCAACATGGCTTCACCAAGACAAACCGTGCCTTACTAATCTAGTGACCTTCTACAAAGGAATGACTGCATCAGTGGATGAGTAAAGAGCTATGGATGTCATCTACCTGGAGTTCTGTAAGGCTTTTGATATGGTCCCACACAATATTCTTGCTGCTAAATTGGAGAGATGGATGGATTGTTAAATGGATAAGGAATTGGCTGGATGGCCACATCCAAAGCCTTACAGTTAATGACTCAATGTCCAAGTGGAAAGCTGTAACAACTGGTATCCCTCAGGGGTCGATGTTGGGACCAATCTATTGAATATCTTCATCAACAATAGAGTGGGATTGGGTGCACCCTCAGCAAGTTTGTGGCTGACACCAAGCTGAGTGGTGCAATATGCTTGAGGGAAGGCATACCATCCAGAAGGGACCCTGACAGCCTTGATGGGTGGGGCCCATGTGAACCTCATTAACTTAAACAGGGCCAAGTGCAAGATCCTTCACCAGGATAGGGGCAATCCCCATAGAATCATAGAATCATTTTGATTGGAAAAGACTTTTAAGATCATCAAGTCCAACTGTTAGCCTAGCACTGCCAAGTCCAGCCACTAAACCATGTCCCTAAGCACCACATCTACACATGTTTTAAATCCCTCCAGGGATGGTCACTCCATCCCTTCCCTGGGCAGCCTGTTCCAGTGATTGACAACCCTTTCTGTGAAGAAATTCTTCCTAATATCCAATCTAAACCTCCCCTGGCACAACTTGAGGCCATTTCCTCTTGTCCTATCACTTATTAATTAGGAGACCAACACCCAGCTCGCTACAACCTCCTTTGAGGTAGCTGTAGAGAGTGATAAGGTCTCCCCTCAGCATCCTTTTCTCCAGGCTAAACAACCCCAGCTCCCTCAGCTGCTCCTCATAAGACTTGTGCTCTAGACCCTTCACCAGCTTCGTTGCCTTCTCTGGACATGGTCCAGAACCTCAATGTCCTTCTTGTAGTGAGTGGCCCAAAACTGAACACAGCACTCAAGGTGCAGCCTCATCAGAGCCAAGTACAGGGGGGCGACCACTTCCTTAGTCCTGCTGGCCACACTATTCCTGAGACAAGCCAGGATGCTGTTGGCTGCCTTGGCCACCTGGGCACACTGCTGGCTCATATTCAGCCGGTTGTCAACCAGCACCCCCAGGTCCTTTTCTGCCAGGCAGCTTTCCAGCCACTCTTCCCCGAGCCTGTAGTGTTGCCTGGGGTTGTTGTGACCCAAATGCAGGACCCAGCACTTAGCTGTGTTGAACCTCATGTAGATGACCTCGGCCCATTGATCCAACCTGTCCAGACCTTCCAAGTATCAATAAAGAGTGAGGGATAAATTGAGGGCAGCCCCGCAAAGAAACACTTAGAGATAGTAGTGAATAAAAAATTGGACATGAGCCAGCAATATGCTCTTGCAGCCCAGAAAGCCAATATTTTCCTAGGCTGCATAAAAAGAAGCATGCTCAGCAGGTTGAGGGAGGTGATTCTCCCTCCCCCCACTTTACTGTTGTGAGATGGCACATGGAGTACTGCATCCAGCTCTGGGGTCTCCAGTACAAGAAGGACATGGACATGTTGGAGTGAGTCTAGAGGAGGGCCATGAAAATGATCAAACGGCTGGAACACCTCTCCTGTGAAGACAGGCTGAGAGAGTTGGGATTGTTCAGGCTGGAAAAGAGAAGGCTCTGGGGAGGCCTTATTGAGGACTTTCAATACTAAAGAGGGCTTTTAAGAAAGATGGAGAGAGACTTTTTACCAAGGCCTTTAGTGACAGGACAAAGAGCACTGTTTTAAAATGAAAGACGGTAGATATAGATTGGACATAAGGAAGAAATTTTTTATTATGAGGGTGGTGAGACACTGGAACAGCTTGCCCAGAAAAGTTCTGGATGCCCCATCCCTGGAAGTGTTTAAGGTTATGTTGGATGGGGCTTTGAGCAACCTGACCTTGTGACAGCTGTCCTTGGCCATGACAAGGGTGTTGAACTAGATGATCTCTAAAGGTCCCTTCCAACCCAAACCATTCTATAATTCTATGATTCTATGAAATGCTCAGGCGATATTAAGCAGGAGGCCATCGTAAGAAAGAAGACATGGAAGAGGACTGGATAAGCTAAGTGGATAGAAGTGATGAACAGATGCTTGAAAAAATCTTTGCTTGCTTGGTCCGGTAAATGCATTTACTTTTGAAGAACATAGTCCATCACTTTCAGTGTATAGACTAGTGTAGTCTTGTGAAGCTTTATTAAGAAAAGTGGAACAACTCAACCTTAAACTAAAAAGGATGGAAAATATGTTATAAAGAAAAAAAGAAAGACAGGATTGTTGAAATAACATCACATATATATCAAAAGCTTAATGAGTTTTACTTTCGTTTACACATACTCTGTTTCCTTCTTCTTATCCCCACATGAATAATGGCCAGCCAGAGAAAATATTTCATTCTATGTTCCAAATGGTTTTCTTAAAATAGGAACCACACTTAACTGGAATTTACTTTATGCCTGATGGTGTTACATACATAAAGTGAAACCTTGATCTTATTGCAGCTGGGGAGAATTTGACCACAGGTTTGAAACAAAGTTGAGGCCTCACATCTCCTCCTAGAAGCCAGTGGTCTAATGGTGAACTGGCGTAGCTGGTCCACTGGTTTTAATCTACTCAGTCAGTGAAATTACTCTTATTCACAATGTCTGAAGCTATTCATGGCAGGGAAAATCTTGCTTCATACCATTCTGACATGTAAAAGGAGTTTGTAATAAATCTGCATGTTGAAACAGAACAGTCGTGGTGGACTTCATTCACCCATTACATGCACCTACCTGTGTGAGCAGGTGGTTAGGCCAAAAATGTGGGTGGCTGTGAAGGTGTGAGTAGAGATCTCAGATAATTTACAGGGCTGTGAGGAAACTGTGAGACTTTTGGCTTAGTTCCTCACCATATTTATGGCTTGAATTGTTACAAATGTGTTTTTATTTTCACCTGTTGTTTGCCACAGTACCTTATGCCGACTTCACCGTATTTTGGCTCATCTTATCAGGAGGGTCAGCATTGATTTCCACAGAAGTGTTGCCATCATTTATTGTCACCCAAAATAGTTCCTAAAACATTTGAAGTCTGACTTGTAAACATCTCTCTACTTACCTTTTTTGAAGTGTTGTTTTGTTATCAATCCCTTTTGAGAATAATCAATCCTTGTGTGACCAGACAGACAAATATCTGATACCACTTATTAATTCAGATCCTCATTGCAAACTATTGAATATCCTATAGGTAATAAATGAACATGTATTTCTGAAGATGTCACACATTGAAATTTGACATACACATGTAAAAATTAAATGCTTTTCTTTTGTGGGTATTATTTTTCATTTCTTGTATTTTATTCTCTTCATAAGAAATCTGAGATGAACAGCTGTAAAGTACTGATGCTATGTTATACAGTACAGTCTTGAAAATCAGTTGACTATGAGGAAATTACCTCAATCATTATATTTTTGTCAGAGGCATTTTATGAAATAGGTAGCTGCAGTCCAAGTCAAAACACAAGGGTTTTTGTTTGTTTGTTTTGTTTGTTTCTTTGTTATTCTTCTGAGGAAAAAGGAAAGTTCTTTAAATTTAATCATTATTTAAAATAATTCCCCCCCCCCCCCCCGCAACACCTTGGGTTTAATTGCATTTACAAATCCCTAGTACCCAAAAAGTCAGACTCACTGTTTGCATCTTTAAATTTATTCTTAGTAGAGCATTATTTTTAGTAATTTTTCACAATCTTCAACAGTTTCTCCTGTCATTTTGAAAACAAGTTTTTCTGTGAGTCATTGTAATAAATTATTTCATCAAAGTTCTCTGTAAAAAATTAAAGATAGTATTAGTTGCTTAACTAAAGTTGCTATAATAATACAATATTTAATATATTATTACAATTTACAGCTTTTTTTTTCTTTTTCTTTTTCTTTTTTTTTTTTTCTTTTTTTTTTTTTTCTGACAGGACCACGTAGCCCTCTTTTCAATGCTAAGAATCATAGGACAGTCCATATAGTTAAAAAACACTGATGCCAGTTTAGCCCATTTCAAATAAAATCCAGTCCTTAACTCTGAAGAAATAAAAAACAGAAAAAGAAGGAAAAGAAAAAGGAAACAAGATTAAACACAGTTAATTAAATTTGCTTTTAACATGAGCTTTCTGTTCATACAATTTGGGAATAACAGAAGAGTAGAATAATTTTAATTGCAAATCTGTTAACATAAGCATGTAATTTGTAGCTGCATAGTTCAATATGAATCTTTAAAAGGCCAAAAATCTGGCTTTGAACAAAACAAAGGAAAACAAATGAAATCAAGCAGCTTCTGAAGAACTACATAAATAAATTGTTATTAAGGGTTAATATTAAAAAAATGCAGTTATCAGAATTCTTTAATTTTCACTTGTAGGACTGAAAATATTGTGAATTTTCTCAATATTTCTTCTTGTATTTATAATCCTGTGTAAGTTTTTGCATATTCAAACCCTGAATGAAGCTTGTTAGATTTCAGAAAAAGAAAGGTCTATCAAATCAAAGCTCAAAGCTTTGGCTCAACATGACTTTTGCATAGAGCTGCAGCTAATTATTTAACCAACCACTTGGACAAACCTTTGGAACATTTCAATCTTTCAGCTGTTCACATGCATATTTATCTTACCCATGTGAGTTTATATGTGCTCAAAGGGATCTCGGGCTTTCCAAATCCTCCTTGAAGTCAGTGGAAGGACTTGCACTGACACTGGCAGGTTTTGATCCACAGCATGAATCCTAGGTACATCTAAATGAAAAGCATGAGTCCCATTGAAGTCATTGGACCTGTGGACCAGTGATGGATAGGAAACTGATGGAACAACATCTCTCTGTGACTGAAAAAAGATTTTTTGGGGTTTTTTTTGTTTGGTTGGTTTTTTTTGTGGTTTTTTTGTTTTTTTTTTTTTTTTTCCTGCATGCGTAGCAAATATAAAGTAGGAGAGCTTTACATCTCATCAAATGCATTTAATTTTTCGGAGGGCTATTAAGGCAAAAAATGTCCTAGGTCAGACCAGTGACTCTGTCAGAGAAAGGGAAAGGTGAAGGGAGGGAAGGCATGGGAGAAAGAAAAGAATTTTTTTTCTTGTCTTTGTTTTTACTGGTCTTCTCCAAAACCCACAAAAACTAGTGACTATTTTTGCCATTGTACACAGGCCTGATATCTTCCAATGCATGTAGCTGCTCTACTCTTTCTTTTCAGAGTTTTCCTAGAAAGCTGATTAGTAGCTGATATTAGTTAAGTACCACTACCATATAGGAACTTGCTCCTGTAAAGTGCTAGGTGCCCTTCACCATCAAATGAAATAACTAGAACTGAGCACACTTGGCTGAAATTCTGTATTCCCTGTGCAAATTATAATAAATGCTGTCAAAATTAGATAATGCTACCAGGTTATTAACTGCTTAATATATAATCTGTCAACATTCCTCAGAGGAGGAGAAGAGCATCACTCTCCTACATGTGTGCAGTAAACAGACCTTGCATATTTTTACTAGGCCAATTAATAGTTCATTAATTTGTGTCCACTGGAGCAACATCAGAAAAGAAACAGATAAAAATACTTATTTTTCTTTCTCGTTCAGTAAAGGGTAAACTGCTGATTAGAGAGAGGACTGATGTGCATTCACAGGAAACTCAATCACTGCATTCTAGCTGGCATAGTGTTATCACTTCATCCTCCATCCATATTTCACATGAAAAAGCTGGTGTAAGAGCCTAAGTCTAGTAATAAAATTCAGAAATGTGAATCCCTGGTGGAGATAGGTACTTCCTGGATGCTCAGAGAAAAACTCTGAGAGGTCAGGGCTAAAATAAGACTATCTTGTTCAGTGTAGACCACTGGCTTAGGTGGCAACTTCCTCAACAGAATCTCTTTTTGTATCCCTAACTCCTATTGTGTATTACACTTCATCAGGCTTAATCCAGATATGTATATTCATCACTTTTAAGATACATAACAGTTTGGCGCTGCAATGCTCAGTGTTGTCCTGACTAAAGATATATTCAAATAAATCTTGTAGTGGTGTATGAAGACATTATTTCCCTCTGCTGTCTGCTTTATCCCTCTGACAGAAAGTACCCCTCTTCTTTCTTTAATTCCCCCCACTGCTAAAGACTCGATGGAAAGATATGAGTGCCTGTGTTACAGATGTCCCAGTTGGCAATCTATCCATCACCCAGATGCCCCTCATTTTGCATTGGAGTGTGACATCATGTCTTTTCTTCTGCTTATCTTGCTATGGGACAATAAATCCTGGCAAAGCCATGCAGGAGGGCAGCAGGGAGGGCTAATGTTCAAACTGCTGCAGAGAGCTGACAGTGATTCGTTGTCAAGCCTCTTATCCCTTCTGTTGAAATAGTCCTCAGTGTGAGAAGAGCAAAAGGATTTGAAGACGTACACAGCTGGTAAAATCCTCACGCTCACTCAGAGGGCTGGTTACAAAGCTTGCCTATAATTTTAATCCTATTTCAGCTGTTTGGGGAGTTCAGTGCACATATTTCATTTAAAGCATGCTAGTGGTTGCTGTGACCTTTGTAATGGGGCCTGACTGAGACTGAAGGTGTGAGCAGGACAAGCACAGTCCCTTTTGAAGACGAAACGGAGTCACTTTGTGTACGTCCAAGAGAAGAATGTAGCATTAGAATGAAAGATTCTAGAGATTGGACTGAAGTGCTGAAGCGTAGTCAGCACTTGGAATGGAGGCTCTGCCTTAGGACCCACGACTGAGACCTCCTGTGCTACTTGATATCCGCTGGAGCTGCTGGGAACTTTCTGTAAAAGTCAAAGATTTGAATGAAAAGTTCAGAAGAATAATAACTTAGCTTATAGGAAATAGGACAGTGGAATGAATAGCCAAATATACCCCTTCCCTCAAAATTTTTTACTTTTCTTATTACAAAATATATTTATGCTGCTGAAATTCTACCTGGAAATTCACACTCCATAGTAAGGAATATAAATACAGTAATTTTGCCCTATTTATTGTATAGGTCTTATCTTTTGGCATTTTTACTCTACAATATGCTGTATTTGTAATAATTGTGGAGAACATATATTTGTGTCTCTCTCTCTTTTAAAACAGAACTATCTCTATATAGAACTATACCTACATATGCTTTTTTTTTTTTTTTTATTTCTGTTATATTTTGAAGTAGTATAGCTTGTTTCTCAGATGGGTTTTCCAAGTTGGCCCAGCTCTGGGTTTGTTTCTTTTTTAGTTTCGTCACTCATGGTAGTTCTCTCTCCCTTCTTTCCCCTACAGGGACAGATCAAGCTTGCTAACATTTAAAAAAATTGCCGGAAAATACTGGAAAACGTAGAGGTGTTCAGTAAACGTGATAGCGCAGAGTTGTTGCAGAACATGTTGGCAAATTAAATCCCTCAATTTAGATGGTATGCGTTCTGGTCCTATTTACCATCCAAAAATCTAGTTTTAATCATATTCAGAACTGAACATATTATTTTCCCAAGTTTTCTAAAATACTACTGTTTCCTGACAGCTGCTGACAGATGACAGAGCCTCTCTTTACATCAGAAAGAGTATTTAATTTCATCTCTGTAATGATGAGGTTTCTGTTAGTTTGTTCTCTGTGTTCCTAGCTACATTTTGAAACCACTCCTTCACCAAACTATCATAATAGTAGGCAATAATAATAAAACAGAACCATTCACCATTAATATGCCATTGCCAGTCTCTTGTTCAGACTCAGTTGGCTAGGGCTGAACCCAGTGATCCTCTGTTGATGCACTATGCCCACGAGCAATTCCTGAGTAAAGACTACGGGACAAAAAATCGAGATCTATCTGCTACAGTGAGTTTTTTGTGGGTGCGTGCCTGTACCTGTATCGAGGCCCACTGAAGTCAGCATGACTCTGAGTCGAGCTTGAAGCTTGCCTGCGCCGGGCTCATCGTGAGGCTGTGGCGCAGACGAGATACACAGTGAAAGCTGCTGTAAGGACCAGGCGCCTTCATAGACCCCTTGCCTGGGTGACTCTTTACGTGTATGTTGAACTTTCCTAAGACAAATTTGTTTCGGTTTCCTTAAAGCTACCTCTACTTCACAAACGAGTTTTAATTCTGCTTTGGATAGTCACTTAAGACAGGTTTCACTGTGTAAATTTGTGTGCATGTACATAAGCTGTCTTCAGCTCTCACAATAAGTAGGTATCTTCTGTGCAGACAGGCAATGCTTACAAAAAGGACATTCATTATCATAACAAATACAGAGAGAGCAGAAGACAATGCCCTTGTCCCTCACTTTTTAATAAAAGAGTATAACTATATAAGCTGAGAGCCACATCACATACCAGATGAAACCTGCCATCTCTGCTCTGTGAAATACAGCTCTCATTCTTTCTCCTTTAATCACTTAGAATAATATTATTTTTAACCCTCAAGAAGGAATTTCTTGAAAGTCTACGTTTGGTTTGTATCTATTGTTCCACAGATTCTTTGGCAGCTGATGGCTTGGTTTCATCATTTATAGAACTAAAACTTCATTCTAACATTTTGCTTAATTTAAATTATGATGTGCAGAAGGACAGCCTTCACCTGCTATATTTTTTTTTAAAAAAAAAAAAGATACTGTCTCTTTAATGAAGGAAAAGCTTCAGTATAATGTATTACCGAATGTAAATGCAATAAGGAATAACATATAGCTCTGGTTATGTTATATGACATTTGGCTTAGCAGTATTAACATATTGCACAATATCTGGATTTTCCCTATTGCAGAAAATAAGACAATAAAAGACATGGAAAATTTCTCTCTTCCATATGATCATAAAATAAATATTATTCTATTTTTTTCTTTTTCTTCTCATCAGTCATTTGCAGAAATATTTTAGTATTACTTCTTTGTTAAGCCAGCTCTTTATCATGTATGTATTAGGCATACAGTACAAGGAGAAATGGAACAAGATGGCAGTTATAGCAGTGGCAAGATGCAAATTTATTCTGGCAAAAAAGTAATATGCGCACAATATCAAGCATGCTTAAGTTTGTGCCAGGAAAACTATTACGAATGAGGAATGGATGGAATGGAATTTTGCATCATACATGATTACATGTTGCTTAACTTCATAGAAGAGTCTTTGTCTACTCCTGATGTCCCAGGTGCCACCAAGAGAAGCTGCATACCACACTGCTGGAGTGAAAATGGCAACAGTTACCCCAGCAGCAGCCACCTCTGCAACATGACTCTTTGTTTCAAAAAATTAAAGAAATAGACCTCAAAAAGATGACAGAGAAAATTCACAGACCATTGAACTGCAGGCACTGACTCCAGGTGAGTAGAAGGGGAGGAATTTATTACATCTTGTACTTGTGTAATAATTGAAAGTCTTTAATTGTTTTCTGCTTCATTTTCCCAAGTTTAATTTGGCTACTTTATGCATGTGATGGTGTTGTCACTGTTTTTCCTCATGTGTCTCTCATATTGTATGACATGTGACTGAATGTAGCCAAGCAGTGGAGGAGTCATATTTTTCACTGACACCACTTGAAAACATTTTTATAGAAAAATAAGGGATGAAGGATGAAGAAGAGCAGGAGAGAAGAAAGAAAATGCCTTAAAGATAGCTCTCTACATTAATTCACCATGAGGCGAAACAGAAATAATAACTCTTCTTCATGTGCCAATTCAATTGGGATGAACCAGACTTGCTACTGTATTGGTAGAGTGTAAAAATAGATGACAGTGAGTAATGGTGTGAACAAAAAACTATGAGGAACATCACAGAAATGGATGTTGGATGGCCTTTGCACAGCAGAGGTAGATAAAGGTTATAACAAACTGTTTACTGACCATGTACACTTACTAGAATTAAGAGGTCAGTTGAACAAGAGCTCACCTAGTAAGAGCTTTCTCAGTAGCGTGACTCATCAGCTGTTGTACAGTACCAGAGCACTGCCCAGTTATTGCTCCATCACTTTTCAGTAACATCTCTGTCCTTTCAAAAGTCTACATTCTACCATTAGTTAAGGCTTTTTCATTTGCATTTCTACATTTTCCCCACTTTTTTCATCTATTCAATATAATTAATACGTGTGCCTCTAACAGAAAATAAAATAACTAAAAAGCACCATGTTTTATTGAACAAAATATAGCATGTGCAAGGAAGGGAAGGGAGGAATTATAGAAACAAACCAGTGCTGAAGAATTTTGCATTAGCTGGTGCTTTTTGTTGTTGACATATTTGCACAGATCATTTTAAGCTCCTCAGTCCGGGTTGTAGTAAAACACTATCAAAACAAATACTCTTGCAAAATACTTGAGCTTTCTCATCTTAACACGTGCATCTTCAACCGCTTAAGCAGTATGGTTATCTTCTTTTTGTTTTTCGGCAGAATTTAACAGACCATAAAGTGTATACAAAAACACATTATGCACCAGTGATTAAATGTTCTTACAACATTAATATTTATCAAGGGGTATTTCATAGCTAGAAAGTAGGTAACTATATTTTATTTCCTAAGAGAACATTTCCTATAGTTTTCCTTCATCTCCCAGCTACACAGCAAACATCTCTAAAGTGCACTTCCCAAGTGTAGTTAGAGAATAGGAAGGAATGTAAAGTTTTTAAAAACAGCCCTTATTAACTTTTCCTTCCATTGATTCTACTGTAAACTCTAGAAAGCCTTTTTAAAAAGCAAATTCTCATACACTCAGCAGGTGAAATGTTCCCACAAAAATAAAAATAAACAAATTAAAAACCACCCCAAAAAATGAAAAATCACCAATCAGATTACAATCTTTTCTCTTGACTACTCATATCCTAGTACATCTTTACTGTTTTTATTGCACATTTATGAAAACGGTTGTCCTATATATTTAAAACAAAATATTTTCTTTATCTGTGCTAACACATTCTTGTGCACCCTTAATAACTAGAGTAACTTTCAACAACACGTAGATATTAGAAAAACAATGGAATCAAAACCAAGGAGATACTTTGTATTATAGATGCTCAGATGTTTCTAGTGTAATTTTGTTGAAACAAAAAAGACTTGGATTTTGGAAGCTCTTTGCTCCCATTCCTTATGGAAAGCTGCTGGTTATGTGACAGCAGGAGAACTCAAAACATAATTCACAATGAATGCCAATCCTTCACCTCCAATATGAAGGCTTCCCAACTACTCAACTTGCTGAGCATAACTGGTTTTACATAGCATATCTAAAAAAAGGCTGCTCCTGTTCAACTGACCAGTGAGAAAGGACTGGACTTCTTCAAAACGGGTATTGGAGCAACAGTTTGTTATATATTTCTTTACATTTTTTAACTGTCCGATCCCACCTTGTAAGGAGAGCACTTGTTTGTTCAGCTAAAACGAACCCCCTTCATGCTCCTTTTGGGTTTGCTCAGTCAACTGGTTTGTGCAACAGTGGCAGAGGCACACTGGAATTGTGTACCCATTCATTGTGATTACACAGACAGAAGCAAATGTACGTTGTCTGCCACGGGAGATGGGAGGGGAAAGGAAATGAATGGTTCCCATGGGTAAGAGGACAGTTACGTTTGGGTTTTTTTGTGGTTACTTTTTTTTCTCTTTTTTTTTGTTTTTTCTTTTTTTGCTAAATTTTGTTTTGTTGTTCTTTTGTGGTTTTTTTGTTGTTTTTGTTGTTTTTTTGTTTTTTTGTTGGTTTTTTTTTTTGCTATGTCATGGAATCATAGCAGTCATTCCTCTAATAGAAACTGACAGGACATAAAAGACAGAACTATCAGATGAACACACACAATGACTAGAAATATATCGACAGAGAAAAGACTTAATTTAGCTTTGAGAAACCGTCCCAAAAATAAAATCCTGTATTAACAAGTGCAAAAAACAAACAAAAAAAGAAACTCCAAACATTAAAACACAGTGTATAAAATGGTGTGAGAAATTTAAGTCACCATACAGCCTTTTAGTCAATAAAAAGCTGTGTTCATGTGTCCTTGTTGTTTGGGTAGTGGCCCATTCTTTTCATTTTACCCATAAGGTCATTCAAGAAGAGATCTGAGGGTAAAGCACTCAGTCCTTGCTATTTTTGACTGTAGTCATTTGGGCCTGTTGTGTTTCTATCGTATAAGATGATTCCTTTCTTTTATTCCTCATTGGTTGAATTATCTTCCAAAGTTGTTATGCCTCCAAAGCCCAGTCCTGTTGAGTTCTGTGCTGCTGAGACTGTAAGTACTGTATGCAAGAGAATTAATACAAGAACACACAGTTTAAGTCTGCTGTTACACAGTCTTGATGCTGATGAAACTGTGAGCGATGTCCTGTGACACACTGTTGAGCCACTTGTTTTTATAGTCCCTTTGGATTGATGATCTGATAATAGTCCCCATCTGACATCACAGCATTCTGGTTCTGCATTGGTTGGATAGTTTTCATAGAGCCCTGTTAGGTAAACACAAGAAAAAATAAACATGAGGCACAAAAAGATTAACAGAATTTGGTAGGTCAAAGGAACAGTCGATAGTTTAGCCTAAGCTATCAAATCCACATCTTTGGGTTAGCCTGAGGCCCTCAAAATGCTTGTGTTTTGTGTAATTAGAGTTGTTGATGGGATATGTGTGGTCTAACAGGAAGCAGCATCAAAAGATCATTCAACATAAGCATGGTACTGAGCATGGTTGTGTAAAGAAATGGTGTTAAAAAGTAATTATTGGTGTTTGAATGATAGGGATATTTGAATTATTTTTTGGGAAGTAAGAACTAATGATGAATTAACAACTAATCAAACTGGACAAAATTTGAAAGGATCCTGAAATTCTTCCTCAGTCTGTGAGCACATACCAGTAGTATCACTGTCCATGAAAGATAGGCATTAAATAACAAATAATTGATATACTGACAATATTGACAATATTGATTGTCAGACCAATGCTAATCCAAGAGTTTTACAGGAACAGCTTCCAAATAGAGCTTTTCAGAGTCTACTTGTTTACCCTACCTCAGATGAGTTCTTCCAGCTGGGATGTTCTCTTTGTCATATCCCAAAGTTGAGAACAATGTTTCCGTGCCATACAATAATTGGATATCTTAATATTTCTGACTATACATCTAGGCTATTTCTGCCTTTAGAACTTTACTGACTTATTCAGTCTGATCTGATTATGCATTGTTGAACAGTTAGAGGAATTCTGTCTTTTCCAAAAGACACAACTGTCTTTTTGGAAATTGTCAATGCTGTCTGCATTACTATACAGGAGGTTAAAATAACCAGAGTGTTCTGTTTACTTCTCACATATCTTCTTTCCTGATAAATTACAAGACCCTAATTTAGCCTGTTTAACTAATGAACAAATGCAAGAATGTCTACCATAATCAACAAATACCTTTTCCCCATTTAAACTGATCTTGGAATAAATTTTGCAGTAAATAATTACTTTATGGTAGTGCTAGGTTTTACTAGGAAAAAAACTATCTGTGTTGAAATATTAGCATAAAGATTTTTGCAAGCAGCTACATAATTGCTATAATTTATAAATTTACTTCTGAGAACAAGATTTACATTTTGTCTAAAGTATCACAGCAATGATATTACTACAAGTTTAGGCATTTAGGTAACATTCTTAGGTTCAGGCACCAGACTGCCTATATTTTGTGAATAACCTTAAAACAGCACACCTTAAATTAAGATAAAACTGAACTCTTTTGTTCCTACTTCCATAATATTGATCTGCAACTAAAGAAAGAGTGCATTAGGTATGCTGAGCATGTTAAAATGCAGATTAAACCTAGACTGACACTTTTTTACATCCAACAGTCTACTATGTTATACATGAGTCCAAGTAAAGTTGCATCTATTTTTGGATACAAACAAGTTTTCAATGATACAGGAATGAGAACAGCTTGTTTGATTTTCTGTCAAGTCAAGTTTTTCTCTGTAGGAAATCAGGCCATTTTTGCACCTATGAAGTCAGATACTTAAGGCAGCATACCAACACTTGAAAATTATTTATTTTCTCTCAGATCATCACTGAATGTACTTCATGTTTTTTAAGAAATTCTGTTGCATTTTAGAACTTGTGGACAGTTGTTTATTGCAAGTATAATAAAGCAATCATATTGCTAACATCATATTTTCTGAGACGCATCTTTTGGTGTTTATGTTCATAAGTGTTTTTTTAAACATGTTAACATGCAGGAAGTGCCTCCCGAAGTAGGTAATTATATGATCTATTCTGTGACTGCAGTAGCTTAAACTATCAGGGGTAATTGAAAAGACACAGAGAATGGTTAATGCTTTGATCCCACTGAGGGTTGTTTACTATTCAAACTGTATTTCCTGTCTTTCTTATTATAGGAAAACCCAGACTTCCTTTGAAATGAAAGCCTATATATACAAGCTGGCAATCAAAAGGTATTTAAATAGTTCATATGCAGTTACTCAATTATAAATAAATTGAAGGCAACTCCACATTCAAAGCTGCATTGAACTTGTTCCTTAATGCAAAATTATGTTTCCTCTTTATTTCAATTCAGCAATTGAATTTAGGTTTTGAATTTGCAGTTACATATTTAACAATCAATTAACTACAGAACCACTATTCATATGACAGTTGTAGAACATTTAGATAAATTCAGGCAGTGCTTTTGCACTTTTGCACAATTGTGCTTCACCACGTACTTGTTTGTAGCCATGGGTATCCATTTTGACCCCTTGGGTCTAATCAGTCTCCTCAGTCAGAGGGTTACAAACCAATGACTTACCAGAAACTCTGGAAAACCATGGAGAAAAAACCTCTATTTTGTTCTTTTTTGAAAAATATTTTACATGGACACAGAGTTTGAAATAAGGCATAGAAAGGATACCTTTACCCATCAAACCACCACAGCTTCCCTCTTCTTCTTCTCTTTTTATAGTTCGATTTGTAGACATCATTACACTGTATTACTTGGATGTTCAGTAATTATATTTCTGAGACTAATTTACCAACTGTTACTGGCTCAAAACCTACCTACCTTGCTGTTTGCTTTTCACTTAAAATTCTCAGCTCTAGATCTCCATTTCCCAACTTTTCCCAGCACTCACCTATATTTCACCAGTAGAAATCTTAGTCCGTATGTAGGTTCTTGGACCTTGATATTAATCAAGGATCTAGAATTTGCCAGGATACTTTTTGGTATCAAACCGTTCTCCAGACAGATACGCTATAGCTCATGAAGGTCATGTAAAAGCTATCTCTTTGCTTTGTAATCGGATTTTTTTTTCACATGCAGATAACATTTTGATGATCAGCACAGCAGTTATGTCTGTAGGGAGTGTGTCTTACTAATGCTGATGCAAGAATTAAGGCTACTCATTTGACTGAGATTATGTTAATGGCGACATGATTGTAGATAAATCCCGTGTATCCTGCTCAGCTGAATCATACTGAAAGAAAAAGGAATGACAGCATGAGCATCGTATTTACTTTGTGCAGAAATAGCTTTGAGGGAAAACCAGCAAACCACAAATATGTTCTTATACAAGAATTAAAATCACAAAGACTATGGATGCATGGTCTGTTGATCAGCTAGATCACTGGCTAACTCAGAGAGTGCTGTGGTTTCTGCCTGAGCACTTGCATTTCTTTTGCACAGGAAACAGCATGCAAAAGAGGTGGTTGCATTTCCACATCTCACACCAACACTGTCAGGATGTGTCACGCTTGTAGCTGGATCTGTATCTGTACCAGTTGGTCTGGCTTGGCCCACTTCTCGGTTTCTTTGCTACAGAAAGAGCAATGGATCCATAGTATTCCACATCTTCCAGTCACCACCAAAGGAAACTGGTCTAAATGATATATTTTTTTGTTGTCACTGGATAAGTATTTTGGAAAGCCACAGAAATAAAACAGACCTTTTGTTATGTGATGTTTTTCCTCATTGTATTTCTGTATAACTCTAAACTGTGGTCCTTTTTAACATAGACTTCTGATTATTTTGAGAGGCATACCAAGCTGCTTGTGCTTGAAGAAATGGCCATGAAATAGAAGAGGAAACCAGATAAGTGGATGTAGTATACCAGAAGTTTTGAATGCTCCATTTTATTGTGAAGCGCAAAGTAAATAATGTCTGCCAAGAGTGATCCATCCAGCAGTGACATCATTGTACCAGTGAATGTCAACACTCTGCATGACATTTCTTTTTCTGAGGAATTATTTCTGAGCTTTCAATATTAACATTTTCCAACCACAGAAGGCAAGAGAACACATTAGATATGATATGACTAGATTTCACTGCTTGCTTACATCTGATCTGGAAGCCAGCTCTTTTCAGACTTATCCAGATGGTCCTCTCAATTTTTAAATTGCTGTGTCTGTGACATATTATGATGCTTCTGTTTAGACACGTACTTTATACTCTTCATATTATAAAAAGTAATAAAATGAAATGTAAGAAGAAGGCTTAAAGATAAATAAATTATTCTTTAGTCAAACAGATTATTCTTAAAGTGGTGAATAAGGCTGTTCAGCTCTTTTGAAAAGGCTCATTTCCATTTCAGACTCCATTCCAATTGTTGGATGAGATCTGGGTTGCTGTGTTTTTATTTTCTTTTATCACTACATGTTGGTGACTATTTCAGATAGTTGCCTCTGGAACATTTTCCTGTGTGTATGCATCTACATTCAAGAAAAATTCATTGTGTTTCTTCACCATGCATAGATTTTTTTTCCCCTCTAAAATATGTACAGGACCAATTTTCTCCTGCCGGTGTAAATCAGTGTTATCCCTCTAAAACTGACTGAGCTGCTGCAAGTCAGAAAAATGAGCAAATAGGTGACTTTCAACACTATACAATGAATCTTTTTAGCTCTGCTATGTTGAGATACAGGATAAGGGTGAAATAATTTGCATCTAACAAGCATTTGGCTTTCCCCACCCCCACCCCCCCTCAAGTTTTGCTTCTATTATGTACAAGTTTTGATCAAAAGAATTTACTAATTTGATATGATAGGAAAGGAAAGGGTCATACATATCTAAGTACTGTGTTGCCCTAGAAAGTTCAGGGATATCAATAGGTTAATTGCCTCGGTTGTTTTTATAGGAGAAGAAAGTTTGCAGCTAAAAAATCTATTATAATATGGGACCTCATTCATGGGAAAGTCCCAGTATTTAAGACTAGAAGAACACTGGACACAAAAAGATGAGCTATTTAGTTGACATTCTACTGCAAAACCATGTCAAATTTCCCTTGTAAGAAGATCCACAGCTAGTAACGATTTAAACCACGCTTGTCAAACATAAATGGGATTTGTCCTGCTGCCTGTGTTAGCTTAATATTTTGATATTTTAGGACGTACTAAGAGGTGTAGGCAGGAGGCAAATGACATATTATTATGAGTTATTTTTAGAGTAAGATTTTGTATCATGTATATATATATTTTGGAGTTTGCCAAGAACAACATAACCCAGATGAAATTCAGAGATTTTCTCTTCTTGAATTGTTCTACAAAGAAAAGATACATTGTGATGCATTCTATATATCACATTTTCTGAAGGAAGTTGATTTTCAAATTGGACTGAAATCAGGGCATCTGATTTGAAACAGACACTCTATAGCTAAACCTGCTGGTGAAATCCAGACACACATCTGTCGCTTGAGAAGAAGCTGCAGTTAAAAGAATTGTTCCCAATACCTTTGTTGAGCTTTGTTAGTCAACAAACCCTTTCTACAGATTGGTGAGAATTCTCCATAATAATTCTCACTATGTCCTTAGAAACATTAGTGTGTGCTATGAAGCATGACCGACAGTTTCCTTTCTGGTGAATAGTCTTCTTTACTCTAAAGGAGGAGGAGTTCCTGAGGCAGTGCTACTTTACATGGAATCACATAAGCGTATGTTAGTAATATTTGCCAAAAATTGATGTATGGGAGAATATTCACACCATGCATTCCAAGCAACTGAGATGTTAATTGGATCGCATGAAATCAAGAGCCTAAATTAAAATGAACTGAATGTAAAGGTATAAGTAATTCAAAGTACCTGAATCACCTGTCCTCTCACTTCTCTCCCCTTACTTTCTTCTTCCACACTGAAAATTATCAGAAGTCTGTTCAGCACAGAAGAGTAGACAAATTTGATTCTCCTGTTGGTGGCAGTAGACTCGTTCTGATGACACTGCTCTTAGGAAATACCAGAGGGTGCCGTGCTGGTTTGGGAAGAAGCTAATGAAACACATTTCTGCCTCATTGCTGCTCACTACATTCCCTTCCCTTCCTTCACAGAGGAACTCAAGTGCTCCATTAAATTCCTTGACATCTATTGTACAAGTAAAGAGTGCAAGTATGTGGCTGGGATTTCCTGCCTGATATTTGCTGCTGGGTGATGGCCCTCTTATTCCACAAGGCAGAAAGAGGCCATTAAGTCTTGGTCAATACAAAGAAAGCCCTTAGCAACTCAGGCAGCCCTAATTCTGCACTCTAAAGTGGTCCAGACTTGGCACATGGATGGCAGTTTTGGGACCGTTCTCCCAGCAGCCAGACCAGGCTATGTCTGTATTAACAAGTAGTTTTGGGCAAAAGGAGAAGATTTGTATAATGAAACAGCTGGTGCTCATGTCAACCTTGAATGCATTTGAGGGTTTTTTACTTCAGTCTAGCTCTAGTCTGATTCTGTAGACCAAATGTGCATTACTGGTTGAGACGTGGTAGGTATGGTCCTGTAGCATATCTCCTAGTTTAGTTTAATTCAAAGGAACCCAGTTTGTATCCTCCAAGAACTCTCCCCAGCACAAGTCAAACAGCAAAGAGTATGAACAGGAGATTTGCTTCAAAAGTTAACTCCCGAACTGGATTGCTAACGCAGATGTGACTGCAGTGTCTGTGTTGATGACATATCCTGGCTGCTTGGGGAAGGGCCCTGTGTGCAGAGGAGAAGTAATCTCCTGCCCATTCTTTGGCTATCTCTGCTGCTCATTTGGTGGAAACTGAATGGGTTTTTGCTGTGAAGAGAACTTTTATGGCCTTTGCATCCTCTCTCTGTCCCTGTTGGGAGATGGCAGCAAGCCAAACAGAAGCAATTCATGGGCTGGACAAGTCCCCAGGCCAGCTGCTGGACCACATTACTTTGGAAGGCATGGGAAAAGCAGGAGTTGTGAAGTATTACCAGTCTCTTCCCAGTGCTCTCTGCATAGAGTCATACATCCTTCAGATCTCTTTTCACACTGAAAGAGCATGTATGAAAGAAATCTTCCACATCTTCCATTCACACTGGGAAAAAAAAAGGACAAGATAACTACATCTATGAAAGAGAATAGTCCCCCTGGTATGAGCGCTGTTTTCATAGAAGTCACGATTAAAAATCTTGACCTGGAACTTTGCATGGGACTCATTCATTGTAATCTGCTCTGTGTGTGTGTGTATGTGTGCCTAAACACTATTATACCTCCCTTAAATAAGATTCTGTTTTGCATGGACAGTTCTAGACAGCTGAGCTGCAGAAAGAAACATTAAATGAAACCACTGGAAACTTTAATCATATGGATATAAACTCCAAAGCTCTAAACTGCAAGGAACCATTCAACTTTAATGAATATGAACAACAGTATATTCCAGAATAGTGTCTGATGGAAAGACCGACATCTTACCTTCTGTTTCTGAGAAGAAAGGGGGGACAGGGGAACACAAACTTCTTTCTACCTAACTGCATGTTTCCATAATCAGAACCACACTGTGATTCTGATTGTTTTGATTAATCTCCCAAGTACTTTTTTTTGCACTGCAGTTGTCCCTCATCCTCACATGCATTTCTACAAAAGACAAGTTCCAGTGATATACAAGTAGTGTAGCATCCCCTCTCCTTTCACCATTCTCCGCTTTCATTGGAAATAATCAAGTAAGACATTCTCAGGCTATAATACTTCTTATTCATTATATCAGTCCTTCAGGACTTTCCAAGAAATCATTATTAATCCATATTATAAACTGCAACTGTTTTTACTTTTTTTTTTAATTGTTTTTAATACCTATTTAGGAATTCTAAGATAACAATGACTGCAAAATTTCTTGGGGAAAAAATAGCCAATCCTATGCTGTTTTCTCATCACATGGACCTCCCAAGGAAGGATAAAACCTTTGATATTATTTATTTTTACAGCCTCCAGTACTTTTTTCTTTCTTTATGGCCTCCAACCTAGAGAAAATCCTGCTCTGAAAGAAAAAGTACATGGGTTCCCTGTCTGCCAGTGCTGTCGTACCCCTGATTCCATCAGGTGTCTCAGCGAGATGGTGAAGGTGGCAGCTTGATACCGCTGGGGCAACTCCCAGTGCTGCCGGTGACATGAAGCCACCCCAGCATCTTATGTAGCTGCAATTTGAAAATGGCATGTAATGTTAATATGTACATCTTGCACGCTGCGCTGTAGTCATCATCAAATAAAAGCAGCTATCGTCGGTACACCTTTTACTGTTATTTGCCTTCCATGGTGTATTGAAATGTTTTATAGAAATAAATCCTCTGTCTTCCCATTAACCTGAATCTCTAATGGACCTTGGAGGAAATAGTCTGTTACCATGGAGAGGAGGAAAGAAAGCCCTTATTATAAAACTATAGTTTCTAAAACTTTATTAAAGAAGATCAGAGTCCACAAACTCTTGACGTTTCTCAAAGATAAATCATTCTATGAGGAGAGGGGCTCCTTTTTTTTCTCCAGACAATATTTTATAATTAACAGTGTTCCTTAGCTAGCCAGCTAGTCTTTCATTAGTTTCACGGGGGAAAAAATACCATACCGACATAATCTAATTCAGTTCCTGCTGGATTTCTCTGGAAATGTAACTCAAAATTTAAAGAAAGGACCTGCAGCATTTGTCTCCACGGGATACCATTGGAGTCAGGAGCAGCAGAGATATTCAAACCTAATTTAAATGAGTGACGGGCTATGGCAAAATACCATTCATGAGAAATGCCCGAACATGTTTGGTCCCTCCATGTTTCCTGTAGCAGAGCTCAATGGGGACCAGCTCCACAGTGAACTTAGGTCAAATGGAGACACCAGACAATCAGCTATAACACCTAAATATCAAATAGAAATGCCTTTGACATGACTTTTGACTTTTGTCAATGAATTGCACCCATCCCAGGAAAAGCCGGATCGGTAAGTAGAAATCCCAGAACATTTCTGCCAGACAGGAACTCATAGAAAGTGCAGCAGGAGAAGAGGTCCCTCAAGATGTTGGCAAGCTGCTTTCAGTTGCTTTTCTGCAAAAGGAGTTCAAGTTATCTGTCAAGCTGCAAGCTATGTTGAGGTAGAGTATTTTATCTGCTGGTGAACTCACTGTACTTTGCATGAAATAATTCTTTTTTCATTAAGCTGCAGAGAAGTATAATTCTTTAGTCCCACAACAAATATTAGTCTAATTTCTCATTGTTTAGTGGCAGGAAGTGCTCTTACAGTGAGTTGCTGATTAATAAGAGGGTTACAATGGGCCTGTATTCCAGACAAAGTTTAAATTGCAGCCTTGTACCTCTCCTCAGCACCTTCTCTTGCACACAACTGCCCCATGTCAGCATGCTGACTCCTATGGATCTGCAAATACAAACTCTGCTCTGCTGATGCTGAGGGTCTTGACTTGAGTGGACATGAAGTTCAACCAAATATTAGTTAGTGGACTGCTGAGATGAGATTCAGGTCACTCTGATTTTAAGTGTCTACAATAAGACCTTGGTGACTAACAACAGCTACAGCGAATAGAGTGCAGCCAGTACTGTTAGTGGGACGTAGAGAGCTAGTCAGCTCATCGGGTGGAGATACCTACTTAGGCTGAATTAAATAGCTCTCAACTCTACCGACTGCACCAGATCTCTAGTGACTCTAGTGAGAGCTTAGTCACAAAGTTAACGTGTAGATACCTACTCTACTAATACCTGCAATAAAATGAGTTTAATCCTCCCCCAAATCTGCTTTTCATCCCAAACTCAGAGATATCGATTGTCAGTAATCTTTGCAAAGTCATCTGGTTTGTGTGTTTTAGGAATAAACACTTTTTGGACTTGGAGATATACTAGGAAAATGAAGAGGTGGATATGTATTTCCTAAGATATTTTCAGAAATAATTCTAAGATTATTTTGTTTGATTTTTTGTTCTTTGCCATTGTGTATGTGTGCAAGTGTGCACACGTGTATATAAACGCACACACGCATACATATTTATTGTATACATGTTGTAAATAAAAATGTCCCAAGTCTCTCACTTCAGCTCTTACTGTCCTATCTTAAACCGGAAAATAATGCTCATTTGCTTGCTTTGTGTGCATATTGGAAGGCTATTAATATTTACAAAATGCACTGAAGTGCAAAGCACTCTTACCTTATTGATGACTACCAAATTATAACTCAGTTTACATTTCATTATATTGTCTTTCGCATATGGATGGATATTGCTTGATTGTGTGCAATAGGTTTAATCTTCAAGAAGAAATACAGTAAATATCTTGCTACCAGAACCCCCCTGAATCCAAACACAGTATAAAGAGAACTGAATTACCACAAACATTATGCCTGCCTCTGAGATAGTATAGATAGAGCATTTATGGGGTTTTATATTTTACTCTGTTTTTAACTAGTTCACCTTGTGCAACTTGGTTAGTACCAAGTTTTCCAGTGCCCCTAATTTAAGGTGGAGGCTGTCTAATTTCAGATATTTGGACCAGGCTGTCAAATGATCTGAGTTTTGAAATGCCTTTTTACTGGTTTAGTTGGAGTAAGTTGCCTAAATATCTTCGAGATTCTCGGATGATACTCTAGGCACCAGAAATCTGCAGATAACATTGATATAAGCTGAAATTTTGTGTGTATATCTCCCAGCCAGTCCTGAAAAAAGTATCTGAGGTACCTGAGATGTACTAAAGGTATTTCTTGCCTACCATGTCTTCTCTGGTTGGATCATTCTGGGATAATGTTTGAAGCAGAATGGAATGTAAAAGGAACCAAACCATTTCATCAATCGATGCATAGACCTATATTAGCAATAGCTTTTAATATTAAAATACTACCAGAATATAATATGACTCAAGAAGAGATCAAAAGATCACTTCTTGACAGGGGCATAACTGATTCTTAAAATTCTTCATTAGTGAAAAACCTTTCCTTAGACATTTAACTTCCAAGAGCTGCTGCACAGTTCTGAATGCTATGCCTCAGATTCTTCGTTTATCTGACATAAGAATGCAGGTGAACAAAGGTAAATATACTAAAAACTGATCTTGCCTTTCTCTTTTTTTTTCTGAATATTGCATTACACAGAGTCTCTTTTCTCTAAGTACAGCATGACATGGAGCGACAAAAATCCTCGACCAAATTATTAAGCATAAAAAAACCCAGAACAAATTTCTTCTAGCAATTTTATTTTGTAAAGTTAATGACTGTGGCAAGCTGTAGCGTAAATGTGCATTACTAAATCTGGGCTCAAATCCTAGCACCTCTGAGAAATCTCTGTGATGAGGAATACCTCCAGGCTCTCATAGTTAGAGCTGATGGAAGAAACATTATCCACACTCTCCTTCACATTTAGACTTATGAAAACAAGTGAAATTAACTTTTCTATACTATACCTGTACAGATGAAACTTGATAGTCCTCCATAGATGACATCATCGTTGTCTGGTAATATAAAGGGACACCTCGTCTGAACCTCCAAACAGTATTGCTTGCAAGGAATTCTGTTGCTGCAGTGAAACTGTGTGACTTCAAAATACTGGGAACAGAGCCAGGCTTTGTAGACAGTCTGGAAAAAAAGAAGAACCAGAAGTATAGATGGATGACAATAGCACTGTCATTATTAGAAGAACATACTGTACTACACACCTACATTAATGCTGCTTCTGAAAGCAAATTTTGAGAGAATAGCACCTGGGTGAAACATACTCTTAACTTTTGACTATCCTCCCCCTTCAGAAATGAAAACTCCAGCCAAGTTACTTAAAAGCAACAGTTAGTCAGGACTAGGCTTCTGCTATTATTTTATCTTAGTTTGTAAACAGGTATGTCTCTTAGATGCACCTTTTTATTAGACACGTGCACACATGCCACACACCCCTGTCCCTGTACCTTAACATATACAAACTGAGATCCTAATGTCATTTGAAGGTGGTCTGGGAAAACTTATGAAAGTAAGTGCAAGAAAGGCCAGCTCTGTTCTTTATGTCACCTAGAGCTAAACTATCAGGTTGCAATAGATGGTGCTGCTTCCCTTCAAATAAAACCTTATCCAGTCCACAGCATTAAAACACACATTAGGGTTCCTGAACACCAACAGCTGTAGACTACGGGATAAATCTGCAACAGTGAGGACCAATGTCTATATTTGGGAGATAAATGGAACACATTAAAGATGCTGTCATGTGATTCTGTGTAGCCATGGCTGCAGGACCTGTGATTATTACAATTATTATAATTATTTAAACAGAAAAGCAAAATAGACATGTTGATTTTAGTTTCTTTTGCCTATTCTCTTCTGAGTGATGAGATGAGTGATGTCATAAGAATTAAACTAACCTTTTGGACACAGAAAAGTTTCACATGTGATGATACAAAAATAGATTGGACATCAGGCTACGAAGGTGATGAAAAACCTGTATGACTGAGTACAGAGAGGTTTCCTTGTTTCCCATTTTATTTTCCGCTTATCTCTTTTGAAGTACATTATTTACTGGCTAGATACTTGCTATCTAGGTTGTTATATAGTGAAATTTCTTTTTGGTATTCATTCAGAATATTTGAAAAGCTTAGTAACTACCTTTTCTTTATCACAGGCTGAAAAGCAATATAGTTAGCTGATTATTTCCCTTCTTCCTAGACCTGTTTTTAATAAAAAAGGAAACATTAAATTTTTAAGCACTGAAAAGTCAAAAACTGACACCTGAAAAGAGCAATCTAGCTGAGAGTTTGGTTTGATTTCAGTATGTTTCATCTCATCAGTTATCATTTTTATTAGTGTCAGTAGCAGCTTAAATTGTATAATTAGTTTCAATGTATTAGTCCCAGAATCACAAAACTTTTATCTTAGCTTGTTTGCAATGGTGGCAGGTATGGGTAAGGTTGCTAGGTGATAAAGTGAAGCCCTTATCACTAATCTATCATTTGTGATTATCTCTTTATAGTAGCTTTTGCCTACTGCATTCTGTAGAACAAGATTTTTTTTCATTACAAATTCAATTTTAATTGCTTACAAAGGTTTCTTATCCACAGTAAATGATTAATGAGAAGGAAGACCAGGCGATGTGTGTTCTTCGTGTTCTTAAATAAACTTCTAAACAGAAAGTGGTTTTCCCAGTGTTGACTATATCCCCCACCACATTTTTAATGCTTCAGTTGCTATATTGACACTTGCAACAATAAAAGAAATAAAGCAATTGTTTTTTCTATTTTTAATTAGTCAGTGAGCATAGTCTATTGGTTGGAGACAGGAACTCTGGCTCTGATAATAAATATTCACAGATGTTCTTTCCTGATCACTAACAGTGTTAGATGGGCTCAGTATGAATTCACATTTTCTCTTCATAGAATAGACCTAAGAGTAGTAAGTTGGTTTATGAATTATATTTGAAACTGTATATCAGTTTATAGGGAGTTTATTGAACAGCACACCATATATGGTAACAAGAAAACAAACAAACCCTTGTGTCTACTAAAGCAAGGCAGGAAATAAACGTTTATTCAAGAGCAGAAGTAAATAATGCAATCATAGGCTTCTGTGAACATTTTTATGTATCCAAGCTCAGTTCATACACATCATCTTCCTGCTCTCACTCACAAGTCTTCAGCTTTGGTTCAAAATTGCATTTGAACTCTTGTTCGTATTTTTAAAGAATGCATAAGTGTACCTGTACCTAAGATCTATTTCTCAGATAATTGTCTCCCACTCTGTATCCTTTTTATTGCAGCCCCTTTCACCTTTGTCTGCAGTCTATATTGAGATTTTTAATATGCTGCTCCTCAATTTGCTCCTTTTTGGCCAGTGAGGCTACATGGAAACTGAGATTTTCAGAGTTTTGTCTGCATATGAACTTAGGTCATAGCCCATTTCAGGGTAAGATCCTGATACTTATTAGCCCTCCTACCCCCATGCTCTGGTTTCTTCAGAAGAAACTTCAGGTTTGTGGGACAAGATACCTCTGCAGAACACTAAGATCTCCAATAATCAGTAAGTGAAACCCTCTGGGCATCCTGAAAACTAGCCTAGAAGATAGGAGACACTGGTCTTCAGTCCTTCCCACAAAGATCCTCCACTTTTTTCAGGCCTGAGAGCTGTCATGAAAGAGTCTGAGTAGTTGGAAGAGTGAACATCATGGGAAAGCACCAATTTAACACTTCAGTACTTATAGTGCAGCTGAGGTGGAATTTAAAGTCACACCTGGATAAGGGAGGAAAAAAAAAAAAAGGGTCAAAGCCAGATTTGAGCACTAAAGAAGGCTCACTCATAGCACCCAACTGTTAGCCCACTGCCTCCACAGCTTTGGCCTGTGCTAATTCATACATTTCCAGACATTGCCCAGCCATCATCTGGGAAAAGGCATATTACAAGCACCACACTTTGTAAGCAGTTTTGATATGACCATGCTAATTTTTGGAGAAAAAGGAAAAAATGTAAATGTCTGCAGATGAACTGGCTCGGCTAGCTGGTACACCAGAGAATAGTAAATAGTAGTAAACTTAATAGTACAGATGTGATTTAAGTGCCTATTTTCCCAACAAAGACCCCAAAGAACCTCCTACTCTTCTTGGACCAAATATTTTACACAGAAATCTTCCTTTCATGCCTAAAGATGTGCTGCCCAAGAGGGAGTACAGAAGTGTAAGAAATGATCTCATATTTGTGCATACTACTCACTGCTCAGCAGCCTTTGCATGAATCCCACAGCTGACCCAATGGACTAAGTGGATCCAGAGCAGTTCAAACTCTTTTCTTTGTTTCCATAGTAGTGAAAGGTGACTTCTTTAGCTTAAAGATTTGAAGCCCATGATTTCGAACTGAAATATTGAAATTTATTGAAATTTTCCTAATAGCAAAACAAATATTATGGCCTTTGATAAGCCAGAATTCATAGAATCACAGAATCATAAAATTGTTTTGATTAGAAAAGACCTTTAAGATCATCAAGTCCAACTGTTAGCCTAGCACTCCCAAATCCAACCACTAAACCATGTCCCTAAGCACCACATCTACACATGTTTTAAATCCCTCCAGGGATGGTGACTCAACCACTTCCCTGGGCAGCCTGTTCCAGTGATTGACAACCCTTTCTGTGAAGAAATTCTTCCTAATATCCAATCTAAACCTCCCCTGGCACAACTTGAGGCCATTTCTTCTTGTCCTATCACTTATTAATTAGGAGAAGAGACCAACACCCAGCTCGCTACAACCTCCTTTGAGGTAGCTGTAGAGAGTGATAAGGTCTCCCCTCAGCATCCTTTTCTCCAGACTAAACAACCCCAGTTCCCTTAGCCATTCCTCATAAGACTTGTGCTCTAGACCCTTCACCAGCGTCGCTGCCCTTCTCTGAACATGGTCCAGCACCTCAATGTCCTTCTTGTAGTGAGGGGCCCAAAACTGAACACAGCACTCAAGGTGCAGCCTCATCAGAGCCAAGTACAGGGGGGCGACCACTTCCTTAGTCCTGCTGGCCACACTATTCCTGAGACAAGCCAGGATGCTGTTGGCTGCCTTGGCCACCTGGGCACACTGCTGGCTCATATTCAGCCGGTTGTCAACCAGCACCCCCATGTCCTTTTCTGCCAGGCAGCTTTCCAGCCACTCTTCCCCGAGCCTGTAGCGTTGCATGGATTTGTTGTGACCCAAATGCAGGACTCAGCACTGAGCCTTGTTGAACCTCATACAGTTGGCCTTGGCCCATCAATCCAGCCTGTCCAGATCCTTCCTACTGTCAAGCAGATCAACACTCCTGCCCAACGTGGTGACATCTGCAAACTTGCTAAGGGTGCACTCGACCGCCTCGTCAAAGTCTGCCTTCTGGAAGCCCAAGGTAGCAATTCTGCTGACCCCTCTCCTTAGTTCTCCAAGAATCAAAAACTCTACCATTTCATGATCGCTACACCCAAGATGGCCTCCAAGCATAACATCACCCACAAAGTTCTTCTCTGTTCACAAACAACAGGTCCAGTGGGGCTTCTTCACTAGTTGGCTCACTCACCAGCTGTGTCAGAAAGTTATCTTCCACACACTCCAGGAACTTCCTAGACTGTTTCCTCTCTGCTGTATTGTATTTCCTTCTTATATCCCAGAAAATTTTGGGTTTGGTTGGGAATTCTGCTCTGTCTCCTAGCAAATCCCAAGTGCTGATTTCCAGAGTCTTAAAATATGCACTGTATAACAAGGCCTGAAACTATCAATGACAATACATATTGGCTTGTATTTTGAGTATGGTGTGTACTTCACAAACTATGCTTTGATAAGAGGATATTTTTCCTTTTTTAAAGAACATCAATGGCTAAAACCAAAGATTTATAATCGCAATAAATGCTCCTCTTAAAAAAATTTGCATATCAAATATTTTAAAGTATTAGTTACATTCTATTAGTAATTTTCTATGTCATTTTCAGTGTGTCAACTGAAAATGAGTATTACTCATTTGAATGGAGAAAATATATTGTTATGTTCTACCTGTTAAGTTTTGAATGTCTTGTAAATGGTGCAATTATTTTTTTAATCTTATTGAAATAAAAAATATATTGTATATGACCATTTTGAGGGCAATTTTCTTTTCCTTTCTTTCTGCTCTTCCTGTAATTAAACATAGTTTCTGCCTGGCTTCCCCCGCCCCATTTCACATCTCTCCTGAATTGCATGATACCAGCTGCTGCACTGAATTGATCCCTAGGTATCTGTGAAAAATAAAGGAAAGACTCCCACACTTTAAAAAAAAAAAAACCCTGAAGAAGGATATTTTTTATTAAAATATAAAATATTCCTACCATTTTTTTCTACATCAATACTCCATCCTTGCAAGCTAGCAACCTAGCAAACAATACATTCTCCTCTCAAGCATTAACAGAATATCCTCTTTCTCGCATAAACTGTGGTGTAATGAAACATAAATAATTCTCATTTCTGGAATACTTTTGTACAGTGTGGCTTAACTGCATGTATGGAAAGTCTAGAAAGTGGCTTCAGCAAATTATGGGTCACTGACAAAAGGTATAGAAGATCTTGTTTGAGGACATAGGTACAACATTATCTTTGTCTTTCTGGGTTAGCATAATCTCTGCCAAAATATAGCCTTCCTTCTTAAGCAGATGTTATTGTTCCAAATCAAAATAAGTCAAAAAAAGAAAAAACAAACAAACAAACAAACAAAACCCCAAAAACAAAGACCCCAAAATCTAGAATGACAGCATCTCAAAATCTAGAATGACAGCATCTCTTGTAACCAACCTGTTAGCTACTGCCTATCATGCAAGAAAGGTCACATCTAAACATCAACAGGTTTTGTGTGTGTATGGTCATACAGGAAAAGGCCAATCTGTCTTATAAAGTCCAGGAAAATGTTTACAACTGAGCAAAGTGCCTCTCTACTAGGCTTCCAAGACCCATCTCTCTTTTCTATAGACTAAAGCTTAAAAAGGCTGTATTACAAATGATAGCTGACGTGAATTGTTCTGAACAGGAAAATTTTAAAAAAGTAGGAGCCAATGAAAAACTCATAAATGCACATTTTTATGCACTGTTTTATCTGCCATATGTTTTCTGTTTTCCATTTCAGGATAGTATGCATTCACTCCAATTCTATGTGCTATTACGACACTGTATTCTGGCTGCTTCTTTCGTTCTGCTCTCTGCACTTATATTGGGCTTTCTCTGAAGACAGAGAAAAGATGGAAGGCAGATGTGAAGATAAGACCATGTGTTAAGAAGCCAGAGGGAGAGACAATCCTCTAGATTTTCCATTAAGTAAAGCTTTCTAGAGTAAAATTATTGCTCCTTCAAAACATGCATTTTCTCAAGATTCAAGTCAATAAAACAAATGTCTTGGATTACATTTCAAGGAAAGAGAGGCTGTGACAGCAGTAGACGGGGCTTTCACTTTATTATATCCTCAGTTAAAGAAAACAAAACCAAAACTAACTCCCAACATGAACTAAACTGAGTTACAAGACTGGGAAAGACATATAAATTATAGAGGAAATATAAGAATTCACAACTATCAACAGTGTTTGAAGAAACAAGAAAAAAGTAGTGATTTTCACACAAAATCAGAACTTCAGAAGACAAAAGCATCATGTTTATTAATAGATATTTTGTGAATTTCAATCAAGCTACCAAAACCAAACACAAAATCAATACATAATGTAGACTTTGTATTTCTTAAATTTATAATTTCTGATACATATTAGGACCTTGTATATATGTTGCATGCATATAATACAGAAAAAATAATTAAAATAGATTTGTGTTTTCAGCTGGTTTGGGAAATGAAGAAAAAATTTGAAAAATTACAGTTGCTAATAGAAATCTGTCATACTGATGTCAAAGAATGGAAAAACCCTATGTTTTTCTGTTGTTTTTGTTTTTACTCTTTTTTAGCAAAGGAAAGAACTCAGATAAATTGGATTATTGATGCATCATGGCAACAACACATATACAGTAAATAACTGTACATATCAACATATCTCATCTTTTTACCATCAACTGAACTATAGGCACTCTATATTTGAAAGAGATACAATCCTGGCTATAAGACAAGACACAATGTTGGAAAGAAAGTATGACATAAAAATAAGGTCATCTTTTATGTATAGAAGCGTACATACAAAATCTCAAATGAGTTTACTGTAATTTTGCTCACCTAAGTAAATTAAGCCTACACTACTTTGTTCCTGTAGGAAAACACTGAAAAATTACACTTTTGAAAAAGTGCACCAATCAATGCCAGCTTTATATCATAGAATCATAGAGTCATAGAATGGTTAGGGTTGGAAGGAACCTCAAAGATCATCTAGTTCCAACCCCCCTGCTACGGGCAGGGACACCCTCCACTAGACCACATTGCCCAAAGCCCCATCCAACTTGGTCTTAAACACTTCCAGGGATGGGGCCTCCACAGCTTCTCTGGGCAACCTGTTCCAGTGCCTCACCACCCTCACAGTACAGAATTTCTTTCTAACATCTAATCTAAATCAACCCTCCTTCAGCTTAAACCCATTACCCCTTGTCCTGTCACTACACTCCCTGATAAACAGTCCCTCTCCATCTTTCTTGTAGGTCCCCTTTAAGTACTGGAAGGCGGCTATAAGGTCTCCCCGGAGCCTTCTTTTGTCCAGGCTGAACAACCCCAACTTTCTCAGCCTGTCCTCATAGAAGAGGTGCTCCAGCCCTCTGATCAGCTTCGTGGCCCTCCTCTGGACTCACTCCAACAGCTCCATGTCTTTCTTGTATTGGGGCCCCCAGAGTAGAACACAGCACTCCATGTAGGGTCTCACGAGAGCAGAGTAGAGGGGCAGAATCCCTCGACCTGCTGGTCATACTTCTTTTGATGCAGCCCAGGATACAGTTGGTGTTCTGGGCTGCTAGTGCACATTGCTGGGTCATGTTGAGCTTTTCATCAATCAATACCCCCAAGTACTTCTCCTCAGGTCTGATTTCAATCCATTCCTCGCCCAGCCTGCAGTTGTGCTTGGGATTGCCCTGATCCAAGTGCAGGTTCGCTCAGGCCCACCTCTGAAGCCTGTCAAGGTCCCTCTAGATGGCATCCCTTCCCTCCAGTGTGTCGATCACACCACACAGGTTGGTGTCATCAGCAAACTTGCTGAGGGTGCACGCAATCCCACTGACGATGTCGCAGACAAAGATGTTAAGCAGTGCTGGTTCCAATACTGACCCCTGAGGAACACCATTTGTCACTAATGTCCTCTTGGACATCGAGATGTTGACCACAACTCTTTAAGTGTGACCATCCAGCCAATTCCTTATCCACCGAGTGGTCCATCCATCAAATCCATGTCTCTCCAATTCAGAGACAAGGATGTCATGTGGGACAGTGTCAAATGCTTTGCACAAGTCCAAGTAGATGGCGTCAGTCGCTCTTCCCATGTTCACCAACACTGTAACCCCATCGTAGGAGGCCAGCAAATGTGTCAGGCACGATTTACCATTCGTGAAGCCACGTTGGCTGTCACCAATCACCTCCTTATTTTCCATGTGCCTAAGCATAGTTTCCAGGAGAATCTGCTCCATGATCTTGCCGGACACAGAGGTGAGGCTGACTGGCCTGTAGTTCCCTGGGTCTTCCTTTTTTCCCTTTTTAAAAATGGGGATAATGTTTCCCCTTTTCCGGTCGGTGGGAACTTCACCGGACTGCCACAGCTTCTCAGATATGAGGGAAAGTGGCTTAGCAACTTCATTCACCAGGTCCCCCAGGACCTGTGGATGCATCTCATCAGGTCCCATGGACTTGTGCACCTTCAGGTTCCTTAGATGGTCTCAAACCTGGTCTTCTTCTACAGTGGGTGGTTCTTCATTCTTCCAGTCCCTGCCTTTGCCTTCTGCCACTTGTCCGGTGTGGCTAGAGCACTTGCCACTGAAGACCAAGGCAAAAAAGTCATTGAGTACCTCAACCTTCTCCATATCCAGGGTAACCGGGTTTCCCGTTTCCTTCCAGAGAGGCCCCACATTTTCCCTAGTCTTCCTTTTATCACTGACCTACTAATAGAAGCTGTTCTTCTTGCCCTTGATGTCCCTGGCCAGATTTAATTCTATCAGGGCTTTAGCTTTCCTAACCTGATCCCTGGCTGCTCAGACAGTTTCTCTGTATTCCTCCCAGGCTACCTGCCCTTGCTTCCACCCTCTGTAGGCTTCCTTTTTGTGTTTGTCTGAGTTTTTCCAGGAGCTCCTTGTTCATCCATGCTGGCCTCCTGGTGTATTTGCCTGACTTCCTCTTTGTGGAGAAGCATCGCTCCTGAGCTTTGAGGAGGTGATCCTTGAATACTAACCAGCTTTCCTGGGCCCCTCTTCCCTCCAGGGTTTGTCCCCTGGTATTCTACCAAGCAGATTTCTGAAGAGGCCAAAGTCTGCTCTCCTGAAGTCCAGGGCAGTGAGCTTGGTGTGGGCCCTCCTTGCTGCCCTAAAGATCTTGAACTCCACCTTTTCATGGTCATTACAGCCAAGGCTGCCCTTGAGCTTCATGTTTCCCACCAGCCCCTCCTTGTTGCTGAGAACAGGTCCATCATGGCACCTGTCCTCATTGGCTCCTCTGTCACTTGGAGAAGGAAGTTATCATCAATGCAGGAACATCCTGGATTGCTTGTGCTCTGCTGTTTTGTCCCTCCAACAGATACCAGGGTGATTGCAGTATCCCATGATGACCAGGACTTGTAAACATGAGCCTGCTCCTATCTGTCTATAGAGGGCTTCATCCCCCTGACTCATTACTGGTCAGGTGGCCTGTAACAGACCCCCACTATAGTGTCTTCTGTCCTTGCCCTCCCTTTAATCATGACCCATAAACTGTATCTTGGATTCCCACTCATGCCCAGGCAGAGCTTCATGCACTCCGAGTGGTCATTGACATAGAGGGCGACACTCCCTCATCTCCTCATCTCCCCTGTCTGTCCTTCCTAAAGAGCCTGTATCCTTCCATACCAACGCTCCAGTCAGAGGAGCCATTGCACCACATCTCTGTGATGCCAGTGAGATCATAACACTGCAGGCATGCATGTGTCTCCAACACATGTCTTCTTTATTTCCCATGCTACATGCATTTGCATTGAGGCATTTAAGTTGGGCCCCTGATGAAGCTGACTTACTGGTTGGAATTCCTTTGTGCTGTGCTTCAGGTGCTCTCCTGCTGACATGTGATCCTTCTCCTGCTCTATGCATCTATTGCTGGCACTGGCATTAAACTGGTAGGAGTGGGATGGATAGAGGTTCTTCTCCCCCAGCAACTTTAGTTTTAAGACCTCTTCACCAGCTTGGCAAGCCTATGACTGAACATGCTCTTCCCCTTCTCTGACAGATACAGGGTCCATCAGCCTCCAGTAGACCAGGTGTCTCAAAGTGAGTCCCATGGTCTAAGTAGCCGAACACCCAGCTGTGGCACCAGTCCTGTAGCCGTTTGCAGCAATTCATGGAATGAACACTTCACAAACAAAACAGACACTAAAATGCATTTGCTTGTCAAATCATTACAGATAATAAATGGATTCAGAGTTAAGAGGAAGAAAGTGAGGTTGTGTGTGGAGAATTTTGAGAAACTAAAAGAGCACAGCACGTGCTTTTTCACTCAGGACATCAGGAAGAACACTTACTTTGTCTCTTTGTGGGTAATAGCAGTCCAAATATTGTCTCTTTCTAGGATATTCTCTGTCTCATATCAGACGTGAGGTTAGACAGTGTCTCAGAGTTGTTCTTTCTGGTCTTGAAATAGCATCAGGCAGAACTATTAGGTAATATGGCTGCATTATTTGCCTAGAGGGGGGTCAACAGATGCTGCCCAAAACGTGTGCAGTATCACCAGGTAGAACAGTGCATTAGCTGACCACAGCCCCAGCCATTACACTAGCTTACTTGCAACTGGCTGTGCAACTGCACAAAAGTTATTTTAATTGTATAAGAAATATTTACTAAGACTGCAAAAATGATAGGAAGTTTTATTTACTATGTATATATGCCCACAGTCTCTCTTCCTCCTCCTCTCATTCTCACTCACTCATACATGCACAATACATGTGATTCTAAAAAACCTAATTTCTGTCAAAACAGATTGAGTAGGTAGCCTGAACCATCTGAGTCACGCTGCATGAGATGTACCAGTAGAGCAAAATGGAAAAGCTCAACCAGTTTCATTCTCTATGGCTGCCAATTCTACATAGTTTTCAAGAGATGAATTCACCTCTCTTCTGCCCTTTCCCCCGTTGTTCCTGACTGCTGATGCCACCACAGTTCTTAATGAACAGTGTGAAATTTCCAGGAAGTACTTACTTTAGCTATTCTCCATGAAAATGTTGTTTGGTTTTTTTCTCACTGAACAAAAATTTGATGTTACTGACCGAGTTGTCAAAATAATAATACAAAAGGGAACCTAGAAATAATCAAATAGCTCTGTGTAGATAGGAAGGATGGTGGGAGGGAAAGAAAGTACGAAGAGAGAAGTCACAACAGAAACTCTCTCTCAAAATGGTAAATTTTCTGAATCAAAATAAATTTTAACTGCTTTGCAGTGATGCTTTGCAACCATATTCATTTCTCATTCTGAAAATGAAGTTTTCAAACAGAGCATAACTTAATAATTTCACCTACAAGTTGAAAAGTAAGAGGCTTCTCATGAACTTCGGAGGTGCTCTGTTCATTGTTATTTTCAATGACATCAGGAAATTGTACCTTATTGGGATAAAGGAATTAACAATATTGCCTTGAGACAATATTGCCTTGAGACAGTGAGATATGATTCCAGCTCAACTTCTCCCAAAGCTTGTGAGTATTTTGAGCTAAATTCTGCAGTCTTTATATATACGGAACAATACCTCAGGCTGTGACTGACTTATCAATTGATTTTTTCCAAGAGTATTCATGGAATAACTTATTAAGTAAGCTGAGCTTTTCCAGCAGAACTGGATGCAGAAGCAGCATTCATTAAAAAATAAAATATCTGGGTTGCAGAATAATGATGTGGCCTTCAAGTTTTACTCTGTTCTACCCCAGTGGTCCCCAGCCCATACTGACTCATTGAAAACAACAGTAAATAAGCTGTGTACGGAGAGCAAAATCCTTCTTTTCCTGTCAGCCTCAGGTTTAGCACATGATTTTCTGTAGTCAAAACTAACCTTGAAGATTCTAGTATGCAACATACTGCCTATATGCAATGGATGATGTCTATTTCATATGTCTAATCTCTGCCTGATTCATAGAGTTATGAATATATGAACTGTTTAAAGGCATTACATGTGCATTTAAAATTAGAACATATGTTTAAATCCCACACTTTGTTTTTTTGGGTTTTTTTTTTGTTTGTTTGTTTTTGTTTTTTGTTTTTTTGATGCTAGGTGAATTATTGTCTCCGTGTGTTATTATTATCAATATCCGTGTGTTATTATTATCTCCGTGTGTTATTATTATCAATAACGTTGTCTCTTCTCAGGTTTCCATCTCAACCTTTCTATGAAACATTTTTAAAGTATCTACTTCAGCCTAACTTACTTTATTTCATTTTAGCTTGGTTTAGTATCCCACAGCCTTAAAGGCTAAGGTCACCAGGTGTATTAAGGAGTTAAAAATAGTGGTAGTTGTCTTCATGAGTTGAGATGTTGTCAATAACAAAGTTGGAGAAAAGCTACTGGTAAAGGCTGAAAAACCTTCTAAGCCTTTGCTTACCCAAATAAAGATATCCACTCATCCACTCAAAACTGAACATTGGTCAGGCAAAGATAAATATATCAAACAATTTATATAGGAAGTAAGAGGACAAGGTCTTAATGTAATTATGGGTTTCATGCCAGCAATGAGGGACCTCAGAAGAGCACACCTATTTCTTCCCGTGATAAAGCTTTTGCTGTAAAATATATGTATGCAGTACAGCAGAGAAGTAATAGCTACTGTCACCTACCAACACACCGTCTGTGCAGTGCAGTCTCTAAAAGGTTTTTTATATTTGGATCACCAGGGTATTATGTGTTGGTTTGAGTGACAGTGCATCTTCTTTAAGAAACACTTGGGTCAATCTCAGTGTCTGCTTTGTGCATCAGGACCTGGGATATCATTTTGTATAAGCAGAGATGTCTTTTAGATAGCTTACAAGTGTGTTTTATATAGACTACACAACCAAAATATAGATGGCTAACTGGTACAAGATCTGATTAAGTCTGACAAGGGTAATGTTACAAATGTGAACTCCCCCAGGAACTTTGTCAGTTTTGAGCAGTAAGGGCTGTCTGACTTCAGCAAAACTTCATTTTGCATGTGTACTATGGAATAAAAATCAGGTCTTACAGAAAGCCGCCTGCCCATGAGAGCTGTGGGACTGCTGGTGGTGTTTCTCTTCTGCCGGCCTTTGTTCCCAGTCCCAGTCCCCTGTGGGCAGCCTCAGGATAGGGCTGGCTCAGCACACGAATAGTGCACCGATAGCGACCAGACAGGAGGGATCAATGCTCCACAAGGTATTTTTGCCAATGAGAGTCAGTGGTACGATCAGGTGATTAAATGTTCTTCATTATATGCAGTAGAAAACATATCAAAGTGGCTTTCAAATATGTGGGGCTGAAAATAAGACATTTCACAGGAACAGGCTTTCAATGGACAAAAGATTTTTTAAAAAAGGTATCATTTCATTTTATTTCAACACTATCAAAATCAAACAATTTTGACTGGGGAAATGTTTTTCAATAAGGTTCAAACATTTATTTCCAAATGAACTATGGTCATTCTGTTTACACAGCCAAACATTGCTCATAAAACATTCGTTTAAATACACATCACATTTTTTATTTTATTACATTAATATTGACTCAAAGCTCTTCTGCTTTGTGGAAAAGTTGCTTTGTACATACACACACATCATTAATTTTTTTTTTTTCTGGGGAATTCTAATTTTGGTTTTGATTTTTTTTTTTTTTAATCTGATCCAGAATGAACACAAATTATCAATCTGAGCTTCCTGTAGAACAGACATTATATTTTTCAGTTATTCCATTCTATGTGCATTTCTTAAATTCCTTGTGTTAAAAGACTGCACCAGGAAATGAGAATGTCTGTTTCATATTATGGAAACTTATGCCTGAAATTTACAGTAATTTGGGAACAAACACATCTGTCTGGTGGCTATTTTAACCTTTGATTTTATTTATATTTTATTATAATGAATGCTTTCTGTATTTGCATAGATAGAATATCATAAGAGAAATATTTTAATATTTATGAAGAAGATCTTGATGCCAGTGAATGCAAACTATCTTATCAAGAGACAAAAACTTTTAGTGTTTCCTAAATGATGGTAAATTAAGTTGGTAAACTACTTTCTTTCCCTATTATACCTATTATATGAATAATTTAATTTGAAAGACACACATGCTATTTTATTTGCATATGGAGGAAAGGAAAACCAAGGTTGAAATTTATTTGCCAGAGATTGTTAATCTTAGCTTCAGTTCTATAGTACATAACAAGATTTCTTTTAACCAAATACAAATGAGAGGAATGACAAGCTGCTCTGCTCATATCTTTGTTGTTTATATTGGAAAAGACAACGAGAAAGATGCAAATATGCTAGCTCCTAATACAAACATCTTTCTTTGATTATGAAGAAATTACTGCAGAGGAGATGGCATCAATGTCTTGCTGTCACTTTGGTAATATTAAAGAGAAATTAGACACAGATATAGAAGAGATCTATGAAGTTCCTATCTGCCAAAACAAAATTAAGATTCTGCAAGCAACAGATGGTGTGCAAAAACCAGATCCACCAGTCCTATCTTTGTGGTGATTAGCCATCCAATCAACTGGGGTCACTATAATGATTAACTTCACTATTGTTTTATAATATCTTAAAACCTGAACCACTCATCTGTATCAGAATTCAGTCTTAGGTCTTACTTAGTATCACAAAGAAACTTTCTTTTGAAGATCATAAACATCCCTTTGGGTGAGCTTAAAGGAAACTGAAAATTAAGTAACTCATTACAGAAATAAGTAGTCTGGTAAAAAGTAAAAAGAGGGGACTAGCCTTTGATTTTGTGAGCTTAATAGTACTCCATCTAATCAGATATTATATTAAAATGTTCAGATGATTAAAATAAAAAAAAAGGAATAATCTTTAAAGTGTCTAATCAGTTTCCCTGAAAGATCTTAGGACTTCGATTCAGTTTGCAATGGGCAGGGACCTGTTTTGAAGTTTTACAATCTGTTCTAAAAATACATCTAAATTCATGAACCAAGCTACCTGTCAAGGCTGGAAAGTCTTTGTGTTCAAGTCTGCTCTCCACTGCTTTTAAAGTGATGGTCTTTATTGATTAGAAGAACTTTATTGTGTTGTAAGCAATGTGGAGACAAAGCAGATTGGTCTTAGTCTTTTCTCTAGACATTGTTGAATGCAGGAAGAGGGTGAGAGATCATAGAATCATAGAATCATAGGATGGTTTGGGTTGAAAGGGACCTTAAAGATCACCTAGTTCCAACCCCCCTGTCATGGGCAGGGACACCCTCCACTAGATCACGTTGCCCAAATCCTCATCCAACCTGGCCTTGAACATTTCCAGGGAGGGGGCATCCACAGCTTCTCTGGGCAACCTGTTCCAGTGCCTCACCACTCTCATAGTTAAGAATTTCTTCCTAATAGCTAATCTAAATCAACCCTTCTTCAGCTTAAACCCATTACTCCTTGTCCTGTCACTACACTCCCTGATAAACCGACCCTCTCCATCTTTCTTGTAGGTCCCCTTTAAGTACTGGAAGGCTGCTATAAGGTCTCCCTGGAGCCTTCTTTTCTCCACACTGAACAACCCCGACTCTCTCAGCCTGTCCTCACAGGAGAGGTGCTCCAGCCCTCTGATCATCTTCATGGCCCTCCTCTGGACTCACTTCAACAGGTCTATGTCTGTCTTGTACTGGGGACTCCAGAGCTGGATGCAGTACTCCAGGTGAGGCCTCATGAGAGCAGTGTAGAAGGGCAGTATCATCTCCCTTGACCTGTTGGTCACATTGGTTTTGATTTCCAGGACACGGTTGGCTTTCTGGGCTGCAGGTGTGTGTTGCTGGGTCATGTTGAGCTCTTCATCAATCAACATCCCCAAGTCCTTCTCCTCAGGGCTACTCTAAATCCATTCTTCTCCCAGCCTGTAGTTCTTGGGATTGCACCGACCCATGTTCAGGACCCTGCACTTGGCCTTGTTGATGCCACTGCACTATTCTATCTCTCCATCACTTTTAAAGTGATGGTAATCTGTATAAATCAGCCTAACATGACAGTATTCAGAAGACTGATACTGCTGACTATCAGTGTATGCAGTAGGCCAGGACAGTCTCTCTCTTTACATCCTCTGCTTCCTCAAATTAAGGACCCAATTTTTTCTGCCTACGAAGCGCTAATGCTGTTCAGAAGAGACAATCCCTTATGTGCCCATAGGGCCTCCAATCAACTTGCAACAGCTGCTGCATATTCCTGGCAGATGAGGGGACTTGTCATAGGCTGATATAAACATACACAGGAAATAATTTTGTGTGCCTTGAATGTCTCTTTCCATTTAGAATTATAACCTCTTTAAGCTTAAGACTTATTCAACTTCAATGTTGAATTTTCATCTTGATCATGCAGGCACATACCTTTTGCCATTTCACCTGCCAATCTGGTGATCACCAGCATAGAGACTACAACACAATCTTCTCACCTCTTATTTCCCAGAAGAGTTGGAAGCATCAAGTGTCTAAGGATCTGTGCACTGTCTGCAATTTGGCCCACAGTGACAGCTCACATCTATAAGTTCATGTAAGTTCAACATTCAGAGCTCTTACACCATATAATACAGGATTAATGAGACTTCAAGTTTTTAACCACCTTAGGAAGCCCAAGTTACTTTTTTTTTTTTTTTTTAACCTTTCTGTTTTCTCTGTATAATCTCACCATAATATAGTTTGAGAAATTCCTTGAAAGCTAGTATATATATTGTTTACCAGTATACAAAACCTATGAAGCCTCTGAAGTTTATACTTCATCATCAGGCTTATAGTTCATTGCCTGTCTTTGAACATTTCTTTTAATATATTAAACTTCCCATTACTGGGTTTACCTTGGACAGAATTTGAGGTGTATTTTTGATGCTTTCTACTACATTTAGTCATGTATAAAGATAAGTAAAACAAACTTAAGATATTTAAGATTCTATTCAATTATTCAAGCACTACAGTCATATACTGTGTCATACACGTAGACAGAGATGGCTGATTCAGTGGAACACAAAATTAAGTCTTTGTCAGGTAAATTCTCCACCATTAAGAGCAATATTAGAAGCAGAGATTATTGCCAGATATTCTTGCTGACATTCAGAGATTAAAGTGGAATTTCTCAAGCACTATTAACACTAGAAATGCTTATTCAAATACCTAGATTTATCAGGTTTTGCCACTTAAAATCTAACGCATCTTTCATATCCCCCGAACTTGTAATGGCTCTTTACCACTTTAAGCCACTTAATCTTGATTATTGGTCATTTAGAAGGATCAGTCACAAAGGTGAGTGGCTGAACTGTGATTACATTGAACACAAGACAGATCTGTGACTTCTACATAATTTCATGTGCAAGACCAGTGGTCATGTCTCATACAGAGTGGAAGAGGGACTCCATCAGGCTCTCCCCAGGAGAATATGAGATAGGTATCACTTTGTGAAAGCTTCAGTCTCAGGGCATGAGATTTGAGACTTGGCAGAAGAAAATAAGCATAAAGAGCTTTTCGCTGATGGGATTAGTGCACAGTCATCAGCTACTGCGTGATGGTCTGCAGTCTTGAAGAGCTCATATACTGCATGGTTGTACACTGTTCAACAGTGAGACCACAAGCAAACTGGAGGTGCAGGATTCAAAGCTGTTAAGCAAGCAGGCAAATAAAAATATTAACTTTCAATATCTCTGAAACATACAATCTCACTAGACTTTCTCATAGAATTTATAAAAGCTTCTATTTTTCTTATGTGGAGCATGTTTACTTCACTCATTTGTCAAGAAGATGTGAATAATACAGTTCTTTTCATTTCCTATCTATATCAATTCTTTTTTTCCTCCTTTCTTATCCTGCATTTCTGAAATTCAAACGCTTGCTTACTTTTCCTAATCCTTTTCTGTATTAGCAGTGGTCTAACATGTTCTCACGTCTGGATGCCTGGCAGTTCTTGTAAGTGAAAAAAATAGGTCTAATTCCTCTGAACCTTCTTGCGCTTCCAGAGTTTCCAGAGAAGACCCTGGAATGTCTCAGTGATTCCAGCCCCAAACGGCCAGCTTTCAGCATTACTAGACACTTCTGCAGAAGAAATTGCTGATTTTGATATGTATACAATGTATATGACATTTCTCATTTTCAAAGTGCCTAATACTGGGATCAGTTCTTCGTGCCTAGTCCAGGGAAAAAGCTTTTGGTTTATGCTAGATTCTTGGGGATAGCTGAGGTGGAAATTACAAGACAGGTCACATTAGGTACCATTTTCAGCTAACAAAAAAAAGTGCCTTATCTAATTGTATGATGAGTGTGATACTACTCTTTCAGAGGCTGTACTAGCAGTTCTCTCCATAAAGAGAAATAAATATCGCTTGTTTTTCCTCTCTCAGATTTCCATCATCTTTAATAGTATCAAATCTAAAATATATGTTTTTATCTGAAAAATCAAAATGCTTTCACTGCTTGATGCAGTATCTTTGTGGGAAACTGAATAAAACACTGTATCATAATGTGCAGTGTTTGCTGTAAAATTATTTCTATTTGATCCTGTTGGATTATATGATGCTATCTCAATTTCAGGCATTTTGCTTAAATGTCTATATACTTGTTATATATTAGACATTAATACCAATTTACTTACAGCTAAAACATGCCTTGAGAGGCACCCTGTTAAGCGTGGTGCCATCTGAGGAAGAATTAGGGGATTTTGGGCTCAGTATTTTTCATATTTCATTTGTATTCCTTCACTGATGGGTATGCAATAATGATATCCAAAAAGACACTATGTCTTCCACAGTGATATTGTAGAAGAGTAACACACAAATGAAACAAAATAAGCTTGTAATAAATGCACTAAATCACTACCACATTATTTTTATGGCATTATATCTATTTAACTTTGCCATCACAATAGCATGTTTGTACCCTCTTTCTTTTCATAAAGGATTGCCTGAGTTATGCAAAACTGATATTTCTGCAAGCTGTTGTAAAGGGAGCTGTTTTCTTTCTGAACAAAAGTGTTGTTTGCTCTCAGATTTTCAAATATTTACTTCATTGCAGTTTTTCTTAGATGATGTCATGTGCTGAATGCAACTATCTGCTGACACATCTAACAATTTGCATAGGTCAGTAACATCAGGGAAAATATTGAGATGCAGAGTTATGCCCTTAAAATTTACTTTCATTTGTTGTTGCTACAGCTTGTTCAGCAAATAGAAGACAATGTTGGAAGACTACCAAAGAGCTTGAGAATAAAACACCATACCTGCTACCAAAAATTGAACAGTCTGTCATTAAGAAAAGTTAATAGATTAGATGGGTTGAGAGTAGAAAATATTCTACTTTATATTTCAGAATGATTCCATGAGTCATCCAGAGACTCTCTGACAAGTAAGCCACAGACTAACTTGGAAGCTAAGAAGTTGGTTAAAATAATATTTCAAAGTAGAATAACAAAACAAAGTGAAATGGTGATATGAGAAAGGCTAACCAGCCTGATTTCTGCAAAGGTAAATTCTCTCTTGAATGAATTAAAATTCTTCCAAAGCATAAAAATGAAAGTGTGATCCTGGTGACAATTTATTTAGCCCTTCAAAAATCCATTAACAAGGTCTCTAAAAAAGGTAGCAAACAGATTAAATTATTATTGCTTGAGAGTAGTATAGAGTCATGTATACGAACTGGGTAAGAGGAAACAAAGGAAGGAAAAAAACCAATCAATTTTCATCGGTACAAAAGGTTAAAAGCAGGGTCTCTCAGGTTTTCTGTATGTTATGTTTTGCTTAGTAACATATTAATGCATTAGAAATCGAGCTAAACAAGAAGAAAGCAAGTGTACAGAAAGAAAGTTAGTCAAGTAAAAAAAAAAAAGAAATTAAAGTTGAGCTGAACTGAAAACTTCCTGAATAGAGAATGAAGTTCAGTGCTGAAGAATTGAAAGAAATGAAACTTTGTGAAGAAAATTTAAACTACTTGTATACCAGAAGGGATTTTATGTTTACTTAGTATGTGAGTCCAGGAAAATGATCTGGGTCTTGCTATTCAGTGAACTCTGTGCAGTTACAGCCAGAAAAGACAAAAAGTGGATGGACAAACACTGGGAAATGAGGTAAAAACAGTCTGCTGCATAGCCAATGTCACACCTTCACCTGCAATACTCTAGCCAGAAACAGATAGTCCCACCTGGAAAGGGAGGCACAAAATTAGAGAAAAGTGTTTCCATCACTGGGACTTCTGAGGAAAGATTGAAAGATTGAGTTATGAAACTTCAGAAAGGAGACGGTGGCAGGGAAAGATCTGTAAAATTATGGGTGTTGTAGAGAAGAGTGACAATTTTCTGATCTCCTTGTTCAATGTCCCAGAACTATGGACAAAGAAATAATAAAACTGAAAAGTCTTGCTTTTGAAATAATAGAGGGAAATATTTTTCCATATAATGCTTAGACCTGGCAGTCATACAATAACATTTTCTTGAGAACAAGGAACTAAGATTCAGAAAATGGTCTTTCTAAGGTAAATCCATATGATCCTTTGTATAGTTAATAGAGGAGAAAAGATTTTTGACACCTTCAGGAGTAAAACTATGCTCATGTTAGATACTTTGTACAGGTGCATTGCTGGCTCATGTTGAGCTTTTCATCAACCAACACCCCCAAGTCTTTCTCCTCAGGGCTGCTCTCAATCCATTTTGCACATATAAAGGCATTTATACTTAGTTTAGGAAACCTACTGCACTAGGTGATACTTAAAATGCAGGTGTGCACAAGGTGGCTTGGATATCTTATAGGGCTAATAGAAAGAGTATTAGTATAAATACAAACAAAGTCTTTGAGAAAATCTCTCACTACCAAATATAATGATTAGGAAATACCTATGCTGTTGCTTATTCTGAACTTTCTGCCTTCTTTCTACAAGGTCTATTGCTGACTACTGTGGAAATGAGACAGTGAATGGGATGGCTTCTTGACAAAACCCTGTGAGTGACAGCTGTCCTGTGGACAGTTGTCTTCTAGTGAATTACTCCTAATTTCAGTGGGTGACAACGGTCAATAAATCATGTGCCAATTTCATTGATGTGTGCTCAAAGCAGACAACAGGTTCAGAAGGCTTCATGAGCTTCTGCTCCTTGTTGACCGAGCACTGGACACTCATATTTGTCTCCAAACCCGATGGGAACCCTACAAAAGCCGCTAATGGAAATGCATGGTCCTATTTGCCCACATTGTTTAATAAAATGAGTAAAGGTAATAAAGTATGTGTTTACTATACTAAAAGGAGAACTTAAATGTGTAGTAAAAAAAAATCCTGAAGGATAAATTACAAAAGAAAACAGATTAGCTTTTTTATAATGCAAGTCCTTAGTTTATACCTAGGTTCTCTAGTTACCCTAGTTCTTACATGTTGTTTCCACAATGAGTGCAAGTCAACATAAATACAGGCTATTGTTAAAATAGCTGAGCTTCCCCACATCTTTATACTAGACGCACATTCCTGCTACACTCTTGTACTGGCAATAATATTAGTGCATCCATATGTTAAGGGAGACCAGGTCTTCTCTAGTGAATTAATTCTCAGCTGAGTCAGACCTGTGATCTAGACCTGTGAACTGCAAGTGTGGGAGAAGAGATTAGTTGGGAATGAGTAGTAAGGAAGCCTGATGTCTTTCTGTGCAGTCTTGTTCATTTATAGACTTAAGGTGACTGTGGAGTATAAACCTGCAGTACAAGCCTTTAGATGGCTTGTGAGTGGCTGGGGCATCAGAAGTGCAGACCATGTTTCCTGTGTGACATTCCCCCAGCAATGGCTGAAGAAGGAAAAAAATTACATAGAAAATTTAATCAAAATACTTTAATAGCAACCAACAGTATTTTTTTTTTTTTTCAACCAGAGGCATTAACATCTCTTTCATTAAAATTAGGCCACAGGTTATTTTGATCTTTAAATTTCTGTTTGGAACTTTAGATGTTTCAAAACTTTTGAACATATAGCTATTTTTAAGTTTTCGCTGTCATTTTGTAATGATTTTTGTTCCTTAATCAAACTCTGTTATGTCTGGAAGCTCTGCTGTGACTCTTTGTTAAAATGCCTTTTTCCTAAATGTACTCAACATAATAATTGCAGATCTTTCTTTGCTAGCCTGTGACCTAGTTAATTATCCTTTTATGAAGCTGTATTTCTTCTCATATTGACAGGTTTTATTCTTTTTTTTAATGACGATGTTGTCTTTATGAATATCAAAGACATCTTGGAAAGTCAATGCTGTCAGCATAGTCTTTCAACCTGTGCTGTATACAATGGAACTTTGAGGAATATAAAACAGGAAGAGAGCCCAGAACCAAATCCATTTTTTCTGTGATCAGCTGTTCTTCTTCATGCTGGGAATCTGACACTTACTAATAACGATCTTTACAATGGCAAGGCTGTGTGTCTTCTTAAAAAGTTTTCCTCTTTAGCAGAATGAGAAAATAATACATTAAGCTCCTATGCTCCTTTGCCTTTAAAGTTCTAAATTCCTTCAGAGTTGGTTAATCTCAGAAACCAGCCTCAGACATCTCTTTTTTTGGGTGATTACAGTTCCACTGACTGACATACAGAATCCTTCATCTAGGCTATGAACTAGCTGTGTGACATGATAATTCCTAAAGATCCACTCTCATGAATGCTAACAAGCTGCTTGGAAACTCAGCAAATCTCCCCTGTCTACTTTTTTCCTTCTTAATGACTTATACTAAATTAGATCCCAACCATGCTGTGTTAGCTGATTTTTTTTTTTTCTAACTTCATATTTTGCTTTCATTTCTGTTACTTGTTCACTGGCACTAAATGTACTCATATTTAATTACTGTTTGTTCACAACCTTGTCTGGGGGCCACAATTCCGGGTCAGAATCAGGGCCCAGTCACGCTACTTAGGAATTAACTGCAATGGGCAAAATACAACATTGAAGCAGACTACTGACAAGTCTAGGGCTGAAGTTTTAAAAATGATTATACAGTGATTTAGGGTATTACACTGTGTTGTAATCAGAGTTGATTGTGAACAGAGTTGTGTGGCTCAGCCTCATTTTGGAGAATCGTGATAATTTTGAGATTTATCAGTAAACCATTCTCTTGGAGGTCACCAGAACAGGAACTACACTCTTCCCTGCCACTCCTATGTAATCTGGATTAAAGGCATTTGTGCACTATTTTCTCATGCCTTTCATAGAACAATTCTGTCCCATGTTGTATCTCCATGTGCTTTGGACCAGCAATAACAGGAACAATATTAAGGAAATAGCTTCTGCATTAATCAATCTTCATGGAAATCCTGTTTGTGGGAAATTTTGTTTTGGAATGTCAAAGGATGGTACTGGGCCAGAAGATCTATGTGCTTTTGAGGGGCAGGAAAAGCTCAGAACATGAGCAGAGTGAAGGGAAAGAGTCATGGTTCAAACAAGCTTGAAGAGATGGGCGTGTGTCTCTGTGGAAGACTCCAAGTCTGAAAGAGAGCAGTGAGCCATAGGACTTGGTCAGAGGGTCAGTCAAAGTTAAAGACTCCATATGTCCTTCCATATGGCTTTCTGTCTGGTGTGAATGCTGAAACATTGTACCTTTGCCACTCAGTGTGGTATGAAATATGAGATGGAAAGTTCTGAAGCCTACCACCAGTACAACAGCTGAGCTGCCTAGGTGTACGTTAAGGATCCCAGGATGCGCTTCAGAAAGAAAACTTGTCAACCCCACTGTTCTGACCACTGTTTCCTATGTCAATAAAACAGACTCTGGTGCCAGGAGTTTGTATGAGCTATTGCAAACTGAATAAAAAGTAGGATTTGCAAATCCTGTAGGGAGTGGTTTGTGAAGGGTCTTTGATGAACTGAATCCAAACATGTAGTTGTCAAGACCAGGAGTTAATTTTTTTTTTTTTTTTTTTTTTTTTTAAGCTATGTTCTGTTAACAGAATTAGGCAGAGGGATACAAGAGAGAAGGAGAAAAAAGGGCTGAGGAGACCTAAGAAAAATAGCAGCATTTGTGATGACCTCTCTCTCTTTCCCTGCAGCTATATTCAATTCCTTGTAGGCTAACTTCAAAGTACAGAGATATGTTTTCCTACCTCCATTCTACCCCATTTGATGTCACGTCACTTCTATTGTCTAAAATACTCCATCCAGAAATAAAGAACAACACAACACACTTTGTTCTTTTTGGTATGATAATTTAAAGCTTTAGTTATTTAAGTGTCTACACAATTTTTTACTCTCTTATTTGGATCTCTTTTGTTAAATATGATTAAATTTTTTTTTTCATGAATCTCTCTTGATACGCTTTGTGAAAGGTCGCTGTCTCAAACACCTATCAACACCAAATATCCTAGGCTGTGATTTGCTTGTGGGAAAAGGAAGTGTAGGTGGAATTCATGCCTTCAGTTGCTAAAAGGAAATCTTGCCCTTAGCTCAAGCAAGGCTGTACTTGTATTGCATAGACGAAGATTGTATCTGTTTAAATGTTAATGAAGCATTACTAACTGGGTGCCAGGGTTGTCTTTTTCTGTGGTTTCTGTACAATCAATGGAGACACATTGACTCCTACTATGACTCGCTTGCTGAAAGAGCCTGCCTATCTACCCTAGGGATGCAGAGATTCAGAGAGATTATCTTCCCCTACTCTAAACTCCTGTATTAGGGGATATAAGTAATTTACATTCTATTGATAAACTGCTACTAATTCTAAACGTAGGAAGTAGACCCAAATAAGTAAAGGAAGTTTATTAACATTGATTTTACTAGGAAGTCTTGCCTTACATCCACAGATCATGGAGTGAATGAATCATGGAATGCAACGAAATGTCTGTATTTGGGAAAAGTTGCATACTCCATACAAAAAGAAGCTTATGACAGAGAATATTAGCCATTGTGAAATAGGGGGGGGGTGTGTGGGGGTGTGTGTGTTTGTTTAATATGATTGTTCTGTTAAAGAGCATGCATCCGTACAAGCAAGTAGACTTTGTGTTCTGCGGATTTTGGTCTGGACACAGGGGAGAGAAGTGGATACGTGCTTTTTGTCTGTAAATTTAACCTTCTGCTAAGTAGCTAAAAAACATGTTAGAATTTGGCCAGTGCCAATATTACTGGTAAACTCTAATTCCAAAAAGTGCTGTAGCCATAAAATCAAGAACAACTTTTTTGGCAGCCAATTCTTCTTTTGAATTGAACATGACCTGTTAAAAGACAGGCCAAGGACTTTGCAACAAACTGTGCAAAGTAATTTCTTGTCAAAATTTGCTATATAATTTCCCCCATCAGGAAGTCCTCTTTGTAAGATGAAGAAATAATTCTACTGTCCATCTTACTCTGGTACAATGAAATGCTGGGACTAGACCAAAGTGACAGTTGTTTAAATTTAAAGATTAAATAATTACACTGATTTATGCACAAAAAGAATGCTGAGGATAATGTGTTCAGTTTGCATCAGCCAATGACACACATCACAACTTACAGTATCCTGTCACATTCCGATGTTGTATATAAATGTCAACCCTGCTATTTATTTTCAATTTAAAATGCATTAATATTAGCTCTATCATGCTGACAAATCTTATAATGAAGACAGCTGATTAATTTATTTTTTTTTTTCCTGAAGGACAGGCAAAGACAAGCACGAATTTCAATGCAATGATGAACATGTCTCTTATTATTTTATTGGGAAATTCAGTCATTCATCCTGTTCCTATTCATGGTGAAATAGTCTATATATAAGCAAAGATACAAGGAAGGAGAGATGGGTACTAATCTCATAAGAAAAATTGCTAGGAAATGTTATAGAAAAGCCAAGAACATTGTTTTCATTTTTATATACTTTGATACCTATGATTAATTGCTTTACATTATGATTAATTGCTTTACCTATATTCATAAATTTTTGCTAATTTTAAATTATTTTACATTTCTCAAAGCTTCTACAGGCATTATTATTTAATCTCTTGGTTTACTGGACCACAGAACAAATGGCTTTATCTATCTATCTATCTATCTATCTATCTATCTATCTATCTATCTATTTATCTATCTATCTTTATTTAAAACACTCAAAACCCCAGGATTGAGACTGACAAAATCACAAAGCTAGTTTAATTATCATGTACTCTTATAAAACAGTGTACTCAGGATACATCTTCACAAAATGAAGAATCAAACTGAGAATCTGGTTTCAACAACAATTTTTGTGAGCAAAAAGTATAAGGCAGTTACTGAATGAAAAGATGCTTTCATTGAAGAAATGGTCACTAAAGGCTATATGATATGGTGATGTTGAAGAATGTCCAGAAAATCATGGAATAGGATCACTGGATAATCCAGGTGGTAAAGGGCTTCAGGAGATCTCTAGAGCACCCCTGTGCTCAAAGCAGGGCCACCTGTGAGATGAGAGCAGGTTGCTCAGGACTTTGTCTTGAAACCCCCCCAAGGATGGAACATGCACAACCTCCCTGTCCCACTGCTGATAGTCCTCATGCTGGAAAAAGTATTTTCTGATAATCTTTTGGCATCTCATTTGTTTTAAGTTATGTCTATTATCTTCTCACTGTGAAGAGTCTAGAACTGTCTTCTCAGTGACCTCCTTGTAGATACCATTAGATTCTAATTAGACCCTTTGAACTTCAGAAATGCTCTCACTCAATGTCTACTCTTTCCTACGTATCAGTTAGCAGTCACACTCAGAGAAAGTGTTTGGGGCTTGGTAAACATTTAGTCTGATCCATCAGTTTTCTTTTTAAGTTTTTCAGAAATTAAAAAAACCCCCGAAACACAAGACTTTTTCTTCCTTACATACAGATAAAAAAGGACTGAATTCATATAAGGTAATTGCTGAAAAGAGTGAGGTGATGGAAAGCAAATTTAAACAAACTCACTAAACTCTTCTGTAACCTACAAATAGATTGCTTTTTAACAAAAGAGAAGATTCTTATCTAGTCAAAGGATTTGATTAATCTTACACCAGTATAATTTCAGATTTCAATACAGCATTATATTTGTGAATTTTGATAGAAATTGTAAGATATGGCAACTGTCATAAGATGTGCTAGATTTATATGGTCTTTCCCAAAAGCTGTTCTTCCCCTGTTTCTGTAGAACAGACGAAGGAAGATTTTCAAGTTGGAAGAGTTTCTAAAAAGCAGAGAAACCAGCAGCAGCAAAAGACAAGCAAGGATAAAGTGTTTGTTACTAACAATCATGAATCCTATCATGCTGTTACTTTAAAGCATAATTCCATCACAGAAATTAATGATAACTGTTTAATGTTAACAATTTGTAACATATTACAGCTCAGTATAGGTAAGTTATACTTCTAAATTCACAGTTCTCAAAGGCACTCTCAACATTGGGTAGCTCTCACCACCCACAGGGAGACATGAAAAATGTTTGACAAATATGTAAACAATAGTAGAGAGTAAAAGGTCAACAAATGTAAATATGGGAGCCTAATATTAATCCATTAAAATAATACATATACACACACAAAGAAGGGGCCTATTTCTACTTCATTCACAGTGACCAAACTGCTCCACATCTGCTCACAAAAGCTTTTCCATAAATAAGCATATAAGAGATAAGGCAAAATTTTAAAGCAGAATCTTTCTCTTCTGTATTCTAATTAAAGACAAAAGTGCTGAGGGCATACAATGTAATTAATTAAAATGAGCACAAGGTGATTGAAAGTAAATTTAGAGAAATTCACTAAATCCTTTTGGAGCTTAGATCAATAATGTATGTTAAATTAATGCTTAATTTTAAATTATTCCTGTGGTGAAATATGGGTTTGCTTTAGATAAAGAATGGATCATGCCAGGAAATAAATAAGGTATTATTGTTCAGCTTTGAGGACTGCATTGTACTCTGGCCGTTATCCAATCATAGGATCGCAACACATGTCCAGGTGCTGATCAATATCTTTTCATTGAACAGGCCTGAACCAAAGGGGCTGATTCTCAAGTTTGTAGAGGAGCATTTACATTCCTACAAGGAATATGCAGTATCATTATGCTTTATATTAAAATTATTTTTCAGAGCATGCAAAGGAATATTTGAGAAAATGCATTCAGGAGACATGCAGTTACTAAACGTTTTGCTTTGCCCCCTGTGCTGTTTGCATTCTGAAGAAGGTCATGTTCACTTTTTCTCCTAAAGGGGTCTGTACTTCGGCTTATCTCAGCCCTAAAGGATCAGTGAGAAAGCTGAGAGTTAAATCTTCTTTTTGTAGTACAGCTTCAAAGTATAGAACAGGAACTGGGGAAACAAACTGAAGCTAATCTGTGTCACATATGCCATCTATACCAAATGTGTTTTCACATTGGTTTCTTAATTTGACCACAATGGATTACTTTCAACTCCCACTACTGTTAGAATGCTTCAAAAATTTTACTTTTTTATATATTATTATTTCTCTGCAGAGTTCTTCAGTTTGCACTGCAACCTTTTTTTTTCTTTCAACTAGATTTTCTGTGCAAGTGCATCTTACACCTGGACGTGACCCCTGGTCAGTCAGAATCTTACATATTCTATATTTATTATCTGTGCTTTCAAGTAAAACTGAACAACTCATGTAGTTTCAGAGATAAAGAAAAATAAATACTATAAAAATATCAGGAATTGGAGGGAAGAGCTTTTCAGGGAAATCACTATTCACCTAGGTTCAGCAGCTATTTATTTTCTAAATGGGCCAAATCCGGTAAGAGTTAGGATTGGTCATGTCAGCCCAACCAGCAGGAGTCTGGGGGGTCTTCCTGGGTGCCTGGCTTCTGGCAAGGGGAAGAAATTAGGGGAAGAAAAGATTCATATCTCCCTGCCCACCTGAGGATGACAGCCTTGCAGGTTTGCCTAGTTCCACTCCAGCCATGGGTGCTATCAGAGGGCTGCAAACCCCACTTCTCTCTTATTTGGTGGCACTGCCCCTCTAATCCCCACCAGGGATAAACTTCACGCTCCCAGGCAGCTCAGAGCACTAACCCCCTTCTTTTGGCAATCCAGCAGTTTTCCCTGAGTTGTACATCCCCTGAACCCTGTTTGGTCTAACTTCTGATTAAACTGAAGGGTGATGAAGCAACAGCTGCAACAGGCCACCTGAGCGTCCCCTCGCAGGCAGCGTGTGGCCCACACTCTGGTGCCTGCAGACCTCTGGCTTTTCCTCTGCAGGTTTTAGCATTTCACAAGCGGAGTGGGCCACCCATTTCTGTCAGAAATAGCTCTGTCCGTTTCAAAGCATGTGTCTGTATTCCTGTCAGCTTCGCTGGGATTTAGGCTCTCTGATCTGCATGACTAGCAGTGCTGCTTTCATCACTGTTTCACAAGAAGCTTGTTCGTAAACCATGTTTTTCACTGATTAAAGAGGAAACTTGTCGAAATTGTAGGATATTGCAATGTAACCCAGAACAATTCCTAAATCACTCGGCATTCATCTGTAAAGTAACTCTACTGTCACATTGGGAAAGTAAGTTTCTTGCCAATGCTTAGCCTCGCCCAGTTTTCTAAATGTCAATCATTTGGGCACAGATAGATTGCTTAAAGAAATCTTATAAAGTCTGAAGAGAAGCTACTTGCTACTTATGCCATAAAGTGCTTCTGCAGCTGTGAGGAGCTGAAATGTGACCTGTTTGTTTCACTGCAGTGCACAGCAGCACGCATGAGAAATCAGCCAAGAGAAACTTAAAAGGAAATATTGAGCTGCTCTCTGTCTTTTTAAGCGCTCTAATCTCTTAATAAGAGTTGGCAGGTGCTAACGGTTTTGTGTTGATTTCTTTCTCCTTTTTCGGTTATCTCAGTTCTGTGAAGGTAGATTCATTTTCTGGGTTCATTAAGTATTCCTTCACCTGCCTTGAAATGGAACTGCGGGCCCTTTGATAAATAGATTAAAAGGTTATCTAATTTCACTGTTGCTTCTACAAGTATCTTTGTTTTCTCTGATGAAATGCTCTTTTGTAGCTTTCTAGAGCGGTAACCTCCATGGATCACTATAAATGTCCCTAGTCCTCTCACAGCAAAACCAAATCAGGGTGGGAAGGAAAAGCTTTGCCTTAATTCTTCAGCACAGACATTCAAAGCAGTGCTAGACAACAGGACTCACTCAGTGCTGATTTCAACAGGTCCCCGGTGAAAATGACACTGCCACATTAACCCTAATGCCACATTAACATAATGCCATTAACTGAGATTCACCAGATGTACTTTTCTCCTGTTATTAATAAGAGGGTTTATATATCAAAGCATGAAGGAGGACAAAGTCACAGGAAGCTCCCGTGCCTTTACCATAGACTCTCACAGCCATGTCTGAGACAAGCACCAGACAACTGGAAAGATGTGGTAAAATTCAGGTCTCTAACTTGAACTTTAACAGGTTTAAGGTGATTTAAACATCGGATACAAAAAGTAAGTGATCCATTTAGAGCACCCCTAAAGTAAAACACTTCAGGAAAAAATCTAGGTTTTGAGGTAGGGATTTACTGAGGAGGACACAGAGGCTGCAGCATGTCATGCCTGACAAAGCATGAGCTCCGTGAAGCGCAGTGAGAAAGGAACGGTGCTGTTGCATCCTCCTCCTTACGTGTCACTAAGCTCTGGAGCACACGATCGGGGATACGATTTTGCCATGGCATGAATCGCTCCTGAGAGATTGCACTCAGGCACACACCACAGCCTGTGGGAGAGAACAGGGACATTAGTTCTCTGAGCAATAACCCCTAGGAGACAACATGTGCCGCCCGCAAATGCATTCTGTGCTGTTGCTGTTGTCAGTCTGAGACAGCCACGACCAGTAATGTTTCTGTAGATGCCACTCTGTTTCTTCCTAGATACCTCCTTCAGATGCACTGAAAAAACACTTTGCCAGATAACAGTCGCAGACATTATGCACATGTAAAATATTGACTTCAGCGGGATTCAAGTTAAGCATGTACCTGAGGGCCTTTCTAAATCAAGGCTGAAGCACACGCTGTGACTGGGAACAGGGTCTCACGCAACTTTCCTCATGCTTTGTATAAAGCAGTCCTATTCCCTGTAGTTTTGCAGATTCATCTTTTTTTCTTCGTTCATTCATTGTCTAAAAAGACTGTTAAGCCAGCGAGCAAGCCTGATCACAATATAAACAATGCCAATATTACAAAAGATAACCTCTGTTCTGCTAAGTATAAGATCAAGACAAATGACACCAACTGGCTCACATCCGTGATGCTCAGAGCTAATTTAACCCTTGTAGTAGATTTAAGTATTTGCAGCAGTTAAAAGGCAGAGCTGAGGAGACAGCTAACCATTAAACAGTGTAGATAATTAGGATTCAGAGCTTTCTCTCCTGCTCTTTTTCTTCTCTGGCTTTCTTTTATAAGTATCAGATATTCTGCACATTTCTTATGACCTTAGGGAAACATCTGTGACCCTTGTGATTTTCAGGTGTGACATTCTAGATCTAGGCAGAACTTGGTAGCATGCATATAGTCAGTATGGGAAACATTTCATATGACTTGCTGAAATGCAATTGCACTCTACATTCACCTCCAGAGTAAAACCAGAAGTCCTTGGCTTCTGCAGTAGTCCGTGAGTTAAAATATGAGACACTCAGGGAAACAGCCAAGAATATCTTCATATAATGTTGTAGAAGCTCAGGACAATACAAACAGCAGAGCACTTGAAAGCAGTGAAAGCAAGCACTCTAAATATATATAAGTATTCAGAAAAGTACTTTAATAAACAGCCATTGAAAAAAAATGTTACAGTAGGAAAAAAAAGCTGTTACAAATTCAGGGACATTTATGGGACAGTCACTTCTTGAGATCATGAATCAAAGCCTATTACCATGTCAGCAAAGAGCTTGCACAAGTACTTTTTACTGCATCATTGTTTTGTACAATGTGAAGGAAAAGCCATTCAAGATCATGAGTTAAAAAAATAAACAAATATCCAAGTTCTACAAGGACAAGGGCAATGACAATAGGACACACAGTTCTTGTAGTGAAACTTATGCTGACATGTTTTTCTGACAATATAATAGCAATTTCTTGCTATTCTGTAACTTCTGCTATGTTTCTATTTTTACAACAACATTCATTTTTTCATATTAATTTTAATTAAATTATATACAATGACTAGAGTCTACAATAGACTTGTGGGGACTTAAGAAGGAGGTAGGTAGGAGATCTTCCTTCCTCCAAATATTGTATATTTGGTGACATCTTACCTCTCAGAGGCTTGAGGCACACTGAAAGGGAAACTGGGGCAATTACCTATTCTCTTCAAACCCAAAATCAGGACTAAAAATCTTTATTCATGGAATTTGTTGATATTTTTCCTTCTAAAATACTCTGCAGCTTTGAGAAAGAAAAAATACAGGAAAAATGAGATTACTTTTGGAACTAAGAATGTCTGTTCTGTAAGTTAGCATTTGAGGGTATTGCTCTATTTTGGTTTTGTGGAAATTATATGTGTAGGGGAAAATAAAGACAAGAAAAGACAACCACTCTCTCACAGTGACTGATATGTTATCCAAACCACTTTTAAATGGAAAATATTATGATTTCTAGAGTTTTGTGAAAGCTAGCAATTTTTGTAATCCTAACAGAGCAATGTTCTCTTTTCCAAATGCATGTTTTAAGGAAATTTTGTTGAATGCTCCATGGAGAGGAGGAGAACCATGTGTAAATTGCTTTCTAATTATTTCAGCTGTTTCTGTGCACCCTGGGACACCCACTGACTTTCATTAACGTAAAACATCAAAAAGTATGGATTTGCTTGTCATTTGAAGTAGTAGAACTATAAAACAGCTAAGGGTCTGATATTATAATTTACCTAAGCATCTGAAGATGAAAAACCTTGTTGATGCCCTATGACTTTGTGACATAAATGAAATCTGAATTCAGAGGAGGACAGACATTATAGAATTGGAGCACTAATGCTTCCAAAAGCACTGATGTTTCCAAAAGATGCTACATAATGGTATGGTCTAGCACAAGATGACCTAAATCCACAGTGTTGCTGAATAATGTGCCATCCAAGTCACAGACCATTTAGCCTATGCTGGGGTTTCTAAGAAGCAGCAAGCAAATGACCTGTTCAAATATTTCCTCACTTAAGTTGTTTGTTTGTTTGTTTGTTTCCAGTGTTTTAGCACTGACACAATCAGCAGGTTATTTTGTGTAACCCTGAACAAGCAGAAGATTTGGATACTGGTTTTAATATATTTAAAATAAATATTTTCATAAGAACGTCATCTGATATAAGAACTTTCATCATGCCATCACACCTTGATATTAATTTTATGTCTTTTCGTAAGTCATTATTGTCTGTTTAAATTTAAATGTTGAGATATCTTTGCTCATCTTGGTGTGTGAGACCTAGTTAACTGAAATCAATAGTAAAAAGGGATAGTAAACTTCACAGTGCAGGGTGTATTAAATTAATTTTCTGCAACTGTAAATAGAATATGATGTCAGTCTGTCAATAAACAAATGCTCAGAATCAGGTGCGAATCAGTTTATTTCATTTTGTAAGCAATGTGAAGGAGAATAAAAAGAGATAACAGCCATGAAAGAATATTGTGCTTGGATGGATTTTGGAATCCAAGTGACATTAAAGAACGCAGTAAAAAAGACCAAAGAAACCCAAGAATTTCACATTTGAGTCTACAAACTGACTTGTACAGAAGTACCACTGAGGGAAAAAACATCTCTAGAATTTCCAACTTATCTAATTATCTTGAAACATTATCTCAATGAAGTGTTACCCTAAATAAGACGAGTATAAGGAAAGTCCTCCACTGAAAATGAAAGCAGAAGAGATATGATATGCTTTGAAACTTAAAAATTATAGCAACACAAGCTCTGATCAGAATATAACATCATGTAACTAAAGAAAAACAACGTAAATAATTTATGCTTTAAAAAAAACAGGAGACAGTGATATGATTCTATAACAAAACTAAGAAGACAGAAATTAAATTTAACCAGGAAATCTCAGCAAATTGATATTGATCAAAATTCTAGGACTAGGCAAACAAATTATTTTCTTATTTAATAGAGAGAAACGTAGCTTGGGTGAACACCAACAAAAGTTTAATGACTAATGCTGCCAGACAACATCCTAAACTAAAATTCCTCTGTCAATGTAAACTCCAATATATAAGCAGATCATGCTAGTCTTCCTGTTACAGCCAATGAAAAGAAATATGTGTTTGCAAAATATAATTCGTCTCCTATTATGTAAGAAGTATAAAAGAAGTAAGATGTAGATGCCCATGGCCGAGAATCTTTTCTGGATGAGTTCCTCTAATTCACAATTATTGTGTCAGCCAATGTGCACATCCAAATGGATGAGCACAAACGAAGTTTAGATGTGTAACAGTGGACCTTCGCGTTGGTCAAACAGACCACTTCTTTGGTCTTTTACATCTGATGGATAAGATACAACATGACCTACAGCAGCTGGAGATACATGCAATGAAAAGATGAATGAGATGAAAAGAAAATTTCCACTTTCCCTTCTAAGACATTCTGGCCTCCCCCCAAAGAAGCCTGTGCATGTAGGACGTGTTACAGTGTGCCCCTCCTGGTCCCTAACCTTAGTGGAACTGTTGTATTCCTCAGGAGATAAAACTGGAAGGCAATTTCTCTTCTGAATTTTTTCAGAACCCTTGCATCTGTAACGGAGGAAGTTGAAGGAAAGCTGAAGATTTTTGCTCATGAGGAGTTTTCAAGCAAACTGTTCTGCCAATGAAAACCTTTTTTCCCGTACAACTCTTTTCTTAGCAGTGTCCTTAGAACGATGGAGATTTACAGAGCATTTATTATTCTGGCTTATTAAACAGCAAGAATGAAAGTCAAAGTATGTCATCTTATCCAAAATATCCTTCAAAAATCAAGAAGTACTTGCAAATACTAGTAGTACATGTCTTCCCTGGGAGGCACTGTCTTAAAAGGATGCTATGTTTCCTGGAAAAAAAGTTTTCCATATAACCACAAATTCTTATAGCTGTAATAAATTGGACAATTTGGGATATATTATGCCAGAATATCTCTGCTGCTAAAATGAATGTTAATGTAAAGAGTAATAAAAAGAGATTACTGAGCATCCCCAATGCTGTTGTGCTTCTGAATTATATGTTTTTACAGTCTTCTTCATTAGATTCTACATTTCTCAAACATATAATTTCATCACTTCCACAAGCAAAACTTAAGATAGGGTACTGGAATACATAAATTAATGAAAATGACACAATAAAGCACTTAGCTGTGTTCGGCCTATGAGACTACTCATATGCGTGAATTTAAAAACCTCTGCAGTTTTGCCTTGTAGATGTCTTACGTGGTTTTGCTCCATGATTATGTTCAGCCAGCATGTGTTACTATTCAACTGTGGGAAAACAGATGTTCCTATTAATTCTAAATTCAGCAAAACTGATTCATTTTATGCTTTAGAATGAATTTATATGCTGCCTTGAGGGTAACCTTTATGTAATACAGGGCATCTTGTTCACAGTTTGGGCAAGCTAGAATAATTCTGCTTTGTTTTATAGCTTTATCCTACAGCTAGCACAAAACCCTCTAGAACAGAAAAGATTTTTCTTATCAGCACGATATATAGTATTGTTGCTATAATTCTCTGTGAACAGATAAGGTCAGTGCCATAGAGTGAGTACAATAATACAATCATTACCTAACTTCTCATCTTAAGAAATCTCCTCAAAATTTTGCATTCATAGTTCATGATTACATATCTAAAAAACCTCAGTTGTGACAGCAAACTCCAAAATCTGGCTTAGGACCTGTTCAGATACTTCATGGGCTAAAATTCCTGCTGAAGATATTTTAAGCACTTCAGTTTAGCAGAACAAATTTTCAAACTACAGTCCTTTATAAGATTTTCTTCCATAAACCCAGGCCCAAATTTAAATATATTGCAAATATGGGGACATGATATGATTTAATAAAGGAAACTGAAGCATAAAATGAAATCTTACATCTCTCAAAACAAAATAATTTGTAAAAGAGATAATTTCAAAAGTTTTATTAGAATGTCTTGGTTAGAAAGAATTGGTTTCTGCTTCAGAATTCTTCAATCCAGGCCCAGAACTGGAATTTTCGCTTTCACTTACTGACCTGGTTTCAGCTGGGATAGAGTTAATTTTCTTCCTAGCAGCAGGTATAGTGCTGTATTTTGGATTTAGAATGAGAATAATGTTGATAACACACTGATGTTTCAGTTGTTGCCAAGCAGTCAAGGACTTTTCAGCTTCTCATACTGCCCTGCCAAAGAGAAGGTGGGGGGTGCCCAAGAAGCTGGGAGGGGACACAGCCAGGGCAGCTGATCCAAACTGACCAAAGGGATATTCCATATCATATGACGTCATGTTCCATAAATAACTGGGGGGTTGGCTGGGAGGTGGGGAGGCTTGGGAACTAGCTGAGCATCAGCTTCAAGTGGTGAGCAATTGTGCTGTTCATCGCTTGTTTTATTTTTTATTATTATTATTGTTGTTGTTATCATCTTCCTTTTCTGTCCTATTAAACTGTCCTTATCTCAATCCATGACTTTTACTTTTTTTTTTACTTTTTGATTCGCTCCCCCATCCCATTGAGGGGGGGATGAGCGGATGACTATGTGGTTGCTTTAGCTGCCTGCTAAGTTAAACCACAACACTTATGAAGATCTGGGGGCTTAAGAAAATCATCTACTTAACACCTGGAGGAAGAAATTATTTTTCAAGTACATTCTGCCAACAGAGTGCAGTATGTTCTCACATGTGTGGTCTGCTGTATTTCTCTCAACCAAAACCAGCTGTAAATAACTGCTTCTACTGAGAACAAGTAGTTCCTGCTGCTCCCATCCCAAGTTCTATGGAGATGTAAGTCCAACAGACTATCCCAAATGAAAACTGTTACCAACTTTACTTATCTTTATCTTTAAATACAGTTGTGTTTTTTTCTCTTTGGGGTTTTTTGGGGTGGGTTTTTTTGTTTGTTTGTTTGTTTGTTTTTGTTTTGTTTGTTTTTTTGTTTTTTTTTTTAAAGCAGATTTAACTGTATGTACACTTTGAAGGGCTAGTAATGAACTATTTCTGTTTTCCATAGGAATACAAGCAAGTTTTAACAAAATGCAATATTGCAAAAGAGTATGTTTTAAACATATAATCAGAAAAGGAAAAAAGAAAAACTAATATCCATGTTCTTCAAAGTCTGGAAGGAAGTTCACCATAGTGTTAATTTTTACAAAAGATAAAATAATTTTAAGGTTAAACTGAACCCAAAAGGACAAAAGAGGGATTAGCAGAGAAGGATGTTAGCAATTCTAGATCCAGGGAGGGTCATTCATTCTACAATATTACAAGGCAGTCTACTCCCAGTAGAACTTTGCTGAAGCCAATACAATCTGTCTGTGACATGGAGTAGTTCAACTCATTGTTTTTATGTCTTAAAAGTAAAAAAAAAAAAAAAAAAAAAAAATGCAGCAAATTGCTTTCCACAAGCCACACTTTAGACATGTACAGCAGTCAAATAAGTTGAATAGATTGTTCACTAGTTAAAAAGATTACAATTTGCACACTTTTATTGTTTATATTTCTAATTTCTTTCCCAAACACTCCTCAAAATATACTTTGTTTCCATTCTTTGATTTAATTTCCTGTCATTTGCTTACCTAACTTTGTTGTTGTTATTTTGTAATAATAGATGTCAGGGCTTTTTATGAGTAAAATTCTTCAATCACTGCAAAGCACTTTTCAAGACATTCACATAAAACTTGTTTTTTCTGCAAATGAAATTTGTTTTCTATCAGGTTTTCTATCAGCTCAACATATTTACAGGAAACCACTCCTTTTTCCAGCAGTATCTAGGAAAAGAAATGATCTCTTATGCCGATTAAGTAAGTTATGCCATTTTGATCTTCAGTGTGATCTCTAGAGGTGTGTTGAGATACTTTTTTTTGAATATATCTTTACTCATTCTTCATCAGCTAGTGCTTCAAGCAAATCAGGTTATGAATTTTCCTGGGCTGGGAGGGCTAATAATGACAGGATACTGAATAAACTTTTACCTGCTTAATCCTTCCTTCCTGAAGCAGATACAAGGTGCCCAAATGAAACTTTGTTTCCCATATCCACAATTCACTGATAAAAGCAAGAGGTGTTACCACCCGGTGGTGTGGAGCAGCAGGAAAGTACCACCATAGTGTAAACCAAGGAGCTATTATGGAGGAAATGAAATGTTTCCTGTGGTTACTTCAGGTGTATTTCAGCTTTTATAGCCTTGGTCGCTTGAACTCTCAGTGTGAATTATTAAATATAATGCATGACTGTTAGGCCAAAGTGAAAGATAAGAATGAAAAATAAAATCAGAAGTGGGAAAGAGACAGAGAGAAGCAGGAGACAGAGATAAATAAGCATTGTTGACATGTGCCAGGTTTTATGATTTATATAATTAGATAGTTATTCCTTATAGTAGATCTTATACCTTTTAAGACTACTAATATTTAGCTTTCTCTAAGCCCCAGTTACTCCAGTAGACCAGAATTCGCTTTTTCTGGCTATTACCCTCAACTTCCCATCTTTTTATGTATGAGGCAAAAGAGGTCATCTCTTTCAATGAACTGCTAATAGCAACAGCCATTCAGAAAGATGAGAAAATGCAAGACTGATTCTTCTATACAAGTCTCATCTTCCTACATGATTGAATCGTGTTGTGCTGTCACATTCTATTGTCATTTTAAATGTGTACATGTGGTTTCATTCGTGCTTACTTCACAAAGGCAACTTGGGCTTCAAAATCCAAAGTTTTCAGCATGTCATTTAATGGAGCTGAAGCTGAAATTTTAAGGCAGAAGAACCAGCAAAGCAGCAATTCTTAAAGGAATTTGCTTAGTCTTTTTGACATGGCTGCAAAACTAACATACCAATTTAATTCGGTGTTTTAAGACAGATTATTCAGTATAATAAAGATGCTGCAGGAAGTCCAAATAATTATTAATAAAAAGCAACTCTTAAAAATCAAAAGGAATCTTTCATAGGAGTCTTGTTATGTACAAGGAGCTATGCTATTAGTATAAAATTCAGTTGGCTCTCTTCTCACTGTCCCCTGCTTCTCCCCCAAATCTCTCTTCAACTCTGTTTTCTAAAAAAAAAAAAAAAGGTGTTTGTCTGCTTGTCTGTCTCATTGAATAAAACAGCATAGTTCACTCTCCAGGGCTGTGCTCATCACCAGATTATCCTTCTCACCAATTTTAAGCCTAACTCACCAAAGACTACCCAGCCTGCTTTGAAAACAGTGGTGGAACTGTACTGATACCTACAAGCAGTATTGAATGCAGTGACTCTAAATTAAAATGGACAATATCTTTGGAAAGGGATTAATTTTTCATCAAAAATATTTTTCATTAACTGAAAAGATTCACAATTGGGTATTTTCAATTAGTAAATAGTATCAGCTGAAAAAAAAAGGAAAAAAAGGGAGTTATTAAATTCAAAAGCTTTGTAGCGATATTTTATTGAAAAAAGTGTTTTGATTTTACCTTTCAAAATTGTATTTTTATTTGGAATATTGAATAAATTGACTATTGGATACAAATGTAAAGGAGAAAATAAATCAAAATTTGACAACAATATTCTGCTTACATTTGACCAAAATATTTTCATAGATTCAGAATGAATTTTTCTCCAATTTACAATTTGTATAGTTCTAAGTCAGCACAGGTACACCAAAAGTTAAAATGATTCATTACCTAATTTGTTCTACTCATAAACAATAAGTTAAAGAAAATAAAGTACTAAAAGTAAGCATTATATACATTTTCTATTACTTGAATTTAAAACTTTCCAAAAGGTTTGCATATATGTTTTATCTCACACCTTCCTTCTTAGGTGTCACAACCAAATTGTGTCTCTATAGATCAGCTCCTTCTGCCACAGCCTTCTTTCATGCTTAACTCTTCCTACTACAAAAGGCAATTAAAAATGTTATAGACCTTTGCTCTTTGTTTTCAAACCTGGAAAGTTAATAAGTGCTACCCAGAAGATGGAGACCCACAGATGCCTAAAGAATCATTAAACTATTTACTTAAATGAATCTTAATTTCTATTGAGTATTTTCCTTTTCTATCTACCTTTTAAAGAAATCTTTCTTAAATATTATCTTATGGTTCTTCTAAATTTCATATGTGGTATCTATGTATTAATATAGAACATCCTCCTGCTCCAGTGTCTATAACGAAGTTTCCTCTAATGATTGTTTTGTTTCATTCACTTTTAAAAAATTTGAATTTCTTTCCATTTAGCATTAGTGTCCTTGTTTAAAAAAGCTACACTTCTAAGATATTAAAATTAAATTTTTAAAGGAAAAAAAAATTATGCTTATTTTTTTCATTTACAGATTTTGAAACTTTTTTCCCCAGTTTTGGTGTAGTCAATCAGAATAGCTGCTTTTTTGCAGAGGTCTAAGAAAAATACAAAATAAAACATTGATTTGTATATAACATATCTATTTTGCACTAAATTAATAACATTGTTTTGAATTTTAAAACTTTATTGTCAAATGTCTATGATTTCATTCTTCATTTCTAAATAATGTTACAATTTTGGTGACCTATTAATTCTCTGCTAACATTATCTTTTCAAGTTGACAGAGGAATATATAGGAAGGAGATAGTATACATGAATGGCAATGAGTGTGTATCCATGTGTACATATATGTGTGTGTGTGAGACAGAGTACTTTCATGCCGTGCTTGTCTTATTCCTCCCTTTCTTATATGCATATATTGCTTTCTACAAATATATGGAATAAACAAAGCATGAAGAACTAAAAAAAAAATTTGTAGTTATTTCTTTTGCAGCAAATAATTCTACAGCATGAAGTGTTACATGTGTTTGGAAGGAAGTCCAGTGTTTCCTTCTGGGGTTTTTGTGGTTTTGTTTTTTTCTGATTCTGAAAACTTTGAAACTTTGCTACAATCCATTGGATAATGTTATATAACTTAGAATATGAAAATATCACCATATGCATGTTTCAAAGTTATTCCAGGTGAAATCCCTTACTTTATAAGCTCTAACTTGAATACTTTGCCACCCTGACAGTCTTGAAATATGTGCATAGGAAAAAAAGAGAAAAATTCTTTCATAAGAATATTTATTGCTTCAAAAAGTCATCTAAAATTAGAGGGGAAAAAACCTAGGACACTAGGGAAAGTTCTTAATCATTTAATAATAGAACCTAATCAGGACTTAAAGGGATCACTAGAGTTAATTAGCAAGAAAGAGTGCTTGTACTATGCAGTCAGGCTGAGAGGAACATAAATAAAATGAAGCAATGATCTATGCCCTAAAGATATATTATGTATAACCACAGAGGCCATATACTGTACCAGCACAATAGCACAAAGATTAATTATCACTAGAAACTATTTCCATATATTCCATCTGTTACAAAATATTTTAGTACAATTTATTTCAATTTATATCTTTATGTTCCTTCAGGAAGGAAGGCAGAATAATCACTAATGTATAGGTTGCTTGTATAAACGTAGAAGAAAAGGAGAATCAGATACAGTGATTAACATCAAAGTTATTTCAGCTATAAATTACAAGGAAGGCTCATGCATTAGCTAAGCTTTCACAGCTTGTTCTGAGTCATGAAAAAAGAAACTTTCTCTGAAAATAATCCTAAATATATGATAACCACTTTCAGCAGGACAGTATAATGGCTATGTTTCTTCCTCCCATTATGTAGATGTCAGAAAAATGCCCTGAAGCAAGAAGATAAACTAACCAGAGGCACCCCCCTGCCCACTCCTGCAAAAGCTGCCTTGAGATGAGGAAAAGCATTAGGGTTGAACAGTGAGAATAGATGGGATGTAACTCCTTGCTAGGACTACTTTTTTTGATTGCTTAGCTCTTTCTTCAAAATATTCTCTGTCTCCCTCTCAATATCCTTGTTTATTCTCTGTACAGCTGCATTTGCATTGACTAGATGCATTAATGCATAGTAGAGTATAATGTATCATTGTATCTGTACAGTTGCAGCAAGGCTATGTCTGATACAGAACTGCTGCATAAGGAGGACTTGCAGCATCGTGATTTTGTGATGGACAATCTGCCACCCAGGCAAGTTTCTCAAATACTGATACAACCACTCTGTGCAGTTGTAAGAAAAAGTGTTGATTGATGTTACAGCTAAGACAATCTACTGACTAGCTCCTCCCAACCCATTGCTGTGAGTGGGAGACTGGGCTAGATGATCATTAACGGTGTCTTCCAAACCTTTTTTTTCTATGTTTCTACTACCAAAAAGACAGTTTCACCCTTCAGTGAGTCCATTCAGGGAGTTAAGCTCATACAAAATTACTATGACCAAAAAGATTAAAAATCCCCTTTATGCCATTTAACTCCCTGAAACAGTTTACCAACCATTCAGGTAAGTTTTTTCTGGTACAAAATATAGGAGAGAGGGGGAAAAGTGTGGATAGAATGACGAATGGACAGAGGACTGCCCTTTTCTGCAGCAGCTAGCCTTTATGTTGCACAGTTGTACCATCAAATCGCATGCAAAGGGTTATATACACATATATATCTATCTCACAGCAATTCAGGAAAAAGCCCAACAGGTGAAAATTTCCACTGATATTCTATGCCAGCTTAAGCAAGTTGCAGTAGTATATTCCATATTCTGTTAACAACACTGATCAACAACACTGATTAAAAAATTGATAAGAAAAATTTCTCTGAATGACTGTTAAATTTTCACAAAAGTTAGCTACTTTCTTCTTTCCATAATACAAATATGAATTCAAATCAAGATTTTTACTTCATATGTAACTAATTACTTCTTGACCTGTGGATGAAAATATCAACTTTGATAATCTGTAAAAAAAGAAAACAATACGTATGAGTTGGATGCATTTGTAAAAAAAAAAAGATCTTTCATTATGTTTGCTAATATCTAGTCTATATATTGTTCAATGAACTTCACGTATCCGTGAAGAAAAGATTTCTGTCATTAAGCTTAATTTCCTTCTAACTCAAATGTCTTGTCTTTATACTACATCAACCTATTTATGCACTTACTATGAAAAAAAAAAAAAAAAAAAAGATTTCCCTATAACCAGATCTGAAAATTAATATGCTGAAACAGAGCATAGGGTATAGGTCAAGTTAGTTTCTTTTATGAAACAGATTAGGTAACCACAGAAAATTATTTCATTAATTATTAATTAGTTTTACAGTCTCCTATTAAATGAAGAAGAGAGGCCCAAGAAAGCTGGTTAGTATTCAAGGATCACCTCCTCAAAGCTCAGGAGCGATGCTTCTCCACAAAGAGGAAGTCAGGCAAATGCACCAGGAGGCCAGCATGGATGAACAAGGAGCTCCTGGAAAAACTCAGACAAACACAAAAAGGAAGCCTACAGAGGGTGGAAGCAAGGGCAGGTAGCCTGGGAGGAATACAGAGAAACTGTCTGAGCAGCCAGGGATCAGGTTAGGAAAGCTAAAGCCCTGATAGAATTAAATCTGGCCAGGGACATCAAGGGCAAGAAGAACAGCTTCTATTAGTAGGTCAGTGATAAAAGGAAGACTAGGGAAAATGTGGGGCCTCTCTGGAAGAAAACAGGAAACCCGGTTACCCTGCATATGGAGAAGGTTGAGGTACTCAATGACTTTTTTGCCTTGGTCTTCAGTGGCAAGTGCTCTAGCCACACCGGACAAGTGGCAGAAGGCAAAGGCAGGGACTGGGAGAATGAAGAACCACCCACTGTAGAAGAAGACCAGGTTTGAGACCATCTAAGGAACCTGAAGGTGCACAAGTCCATGGGACCTGATGAGATGCATCCACAGGTCCTGGGGGACCTGGTGGATGAAGTTGCTAAGCCACTTTCCCTCATATCTGAGAAGCTGTGGCAGTCCGGTGAAGTTCCCACCGACCGGAAAAGGGGAAACATTATCCCCATTTTTAAAAAGGGAAAAAAGGAAGACCCAGGGAACTACAGGCCAGTCAGCCTCACCTCTGTGTCCGGCAAGATCATGGAGCAGATTCTCCTGGAAACTATGCTTAGGCACATGGAAAATAAGGAGGTGATTGGTGACAGCCAACGTGGCTTCACGAATGGTAAATTGTGCCTGACACATTTGCTGGCCTCCTACGATGGGGTTACAGTGTTGGTGAATATGGGAAGAGCGACTGACGCCATCTACTTGGACTTGTGCAAAGCATTTGACACTGTCCCACATGACATCCTTGTCTCTGAATTGGAGAGACATGGATTTGATGGATGGACCACTCGGTGGATAAGGAATTGGCTGGATGGTCACACTTAAAGAGTTGTGGTCAACATCTCGATGTCCAAGAGGACATTAGTGACAAATGGTGTTCCTCAGGGGTCAGTACTGGAACCAGCACTGCTTAACATCTTTGTCTGCGACATCGTCAGTGGGATTGAGTGCACCCTCAGCAAGTTTGCTGATGACACCAACCTGTGAGGGAAGGTTGACATGCTGGAGGGAAAGGATGAGACCTCACCTGGAATTCTGTGTTCAGCTCTGGGGTCCCTAGTACAAGAAAGACATGGGCCTTTTGGAGTGAGTCCAGAGGAGGGCCATGAAGATGATCAGAGGGCTGGAGCACCTCTCCTATGAGGACAGGCTGAGAAAGTTGGGGTTGTTCAGTTTGGAGAAGAGAAGGCTCCATGGAGACTTTATAGCAGCCTTCCAGTACCTGAAGGGGACCTACAAGAAAGATGGAGAGGAACTGTTTACAAAGGCATGTAGTGATAGGATGAGAGGTGATGGCCTTAAGATGAAGGAAGCTAGATTTAGATGAGATATAAGGAAGAAATTCTTTACTGTGAGGGTGCTGAGGCACTGGCACAGGTTGCCCCGAGAAGCTGTGGATGCCCCATCCCTGGAAGTGTTCAAAGCCAGGTTGGATGGGGCTTTGGGCAATGTGGTCTAGTGGAGGGTGTCCCTGCCCATGGCAGGGTGGGTGGAACTAGATGATCTTAATGTCACTTCTAACCAAACCGTTCTGTGATTCTCTGAAAAAGTCTATTTCAGACTTTAGAAGTACTAGGTATTTTCTATAGAAATAAAACAATAGCCATCATAACAGGGGGGAACACAACTCTAAAGAAACTGGGAAAACTAATCTGAGCAAGTAAATCCTTTCTGCAAGCTCCCTGGTGCCTGAATCTTTTTCTTAATGAAATTTGCTAAAGAAGACTTGGTGCACTGGCTCAACACTTTTTCCTAGGGTTTTTTTCTTTTCACAGTAATTTTAAAAATCATAAACAGAGCTCTTCCTGTAATTTGCAACCTATTGAGGAGTAAGATATAAACCACAGGAAAGACTTTCTACACTCTTCTTTCTAAGGCCAGACAAGAATTTGGAACAATTTAAAAGTAACAAGGTTATGAAATTTCCCTATTGCATTACAGTGACTGGGGAGAAAGTAGTATCAAACATCTTTGTGTACTAATATTTTTTTCAAATTTTAAAAAAAAGTGTATTGCAAGTCTGTGACCCCTGAGATTTCAAGATAAAGTGATATCACATGTAATTTTATTTATTATTTACAGAGCTACTAAGTAATTCACAGGGTTACTTAAAACATTCACGTCGCATTGTCTACCTGACCAAAACAGAGATGTGAAAAGACAGGTTTACTACTCTGCTGTGAGGGAGAAAAGTGTTGCACGGGGAGGGCAACCACTGCTTAGCAGTAGGACCTACCCAGGAATGCAACCCTCAACTTTTCCATGAAGTAGAGCAGGAGTGCCAAATCCAACCAGTTCTCTGGTTTCTTTATTCCATATCAGCTTTTAGTCTCCTCTCCTCACTGCAGGAAAAGAGGTGGTGGTGGAGTGTGTAAAGCAGTGTTGTGTCTTCTGCTGGAAGCTTGAGGTGGCTGTTATAATGGCTATTATAAATAGTCATTGTTATTTGGAGGCTCTGAATGCTTTGAGATCCATTCTGCTAAGCAGTGCAGAAAGGTACACACAGAGAGCACAAAGCCCTGCCCCCAGGGCCCACTAAAAGGCAAAAAACCCCAATTAGACAAGAAAGCAAGATAAAACCAATAACTAATACAACGTTTTAGTAAATCCTAAAGCATTGGTGGTAAAATTAATCAACATACAGCAGCAAGCACAGCTCCTGTCCTGCCTTCCCATCTTGCCAAATACAAGCTTTCTGTATGCATTTTATAAAATTTGGTGTTTACCTTCATTCCATTTCTGTTTATGTCATTAATCCCCAGATGAGCTGCAGACTTCTCTGAAGGAAACCTTTATTCAGTAAATAAATAGGTCATTCTGTTGCTGTGCTAATGATATATTCTGATCAGTTGCTTTGATCATTAATATAAACTGTGGAAAGCTAAATAAAGCTGGGATGACATTTCCTGAGAACAAACAAATAGTTCAGATTAAAAAGAGAAAGATTGGAGAGATTTATTCCTTAAGACATAAAATGCAATAGGAAAACACCTGGTTGTTTCTCACTCTGTTGGTCTTGTTTTGTTTATGAAAGTTTTCAATGTGCTGAGGGAACTTCATGCAGTGAATTCTAGATATGAAATATTCTCATATTTCCTAGAATCAAGTGCAAAGTCTGGAAAAGTAAGACCCATTGCCACAATGATTGAGACTAATGGAATTGTTTAATAGTTTTTAATTGTATTCTCTGTTCTTTGCCATCTGGTGAACTGTTCTTCTGCCAACCAAATGCATAAAATTCTTTAAAATTACCTCAAAATCAAGACTTTTATACCTATGCAAAAGTAAATTACTGTATATGTGCAGAACAAGATGGAGAATCACAATGATTATATCAAAACCAAATGTCTTGTGGAGGTCATTTGTATTGAAAGGCACTTATATCTGGAATATATGGTCCTAGGAGCCTGATAAACACTAATCCTATTGATTTTTAGGGTATGACTTGAAACATATCTATTTATACATGTGTGTTCATAAAGTCAATTCCTGTTTAATGTTATATTGATCAACTGGTATTTTTAAAAAAATTAAAGACAAGAAATAGAGCTGGATACAAAAAAGGACATAAAAATTTTGCATATTTCTGTTTCAGCAGTGATAGAAAAGGCTATTATTTTAACACATGTGTGGAGAACTGCAGAATAGTTTTGAGATACTGGAGTTCATTGCTTTATTCTGTGCAATGCAGAATAATTTACCCAAGGAGAATCTCCTCCTTCAGCTTTCTGTATATTCCCAAGTGAATATTTCTCCATTGACATGAAAACTGAAGTTCATTTGTGAAATTTCTGTTGATCCTTGTCAAACTGAGCTTAAGTAGCTCAGTATCAGCTACACAACATCTAACCTATTCAGGAAACAAAATAGCTCAAGGGTCTTAAAATGCCTGTGAGACCTCTGTGCTGACATATGAACGTTTTGACCCAAACCAGAGAACCGTATTCAATAGTAGGTAAACTTTTGTCTGTGCCCAGCTAGTTAAACAATTCTTTCAAATGTGAAGGACAGCAGAAGAAACTGAATGGGGAAAAATAAGGGGGAAAAATTTTTTTTCAGTCAGAGTGCATATGAAGATAGCTCAGTTTTGTTGTTGTTGCTGTTGTTTTTTTCCTTAGCAATAATTCATTAAAGGTACTGTACAGAAAGACAAATAATTTAAACAATATGCCTTTTTTTCCATGCAAATGATAATAAGAGTGGGACAGAAACTAGGTCAAGGGTTTTATGTGCTGAGAACTGAGAAGCTTCAGCTTACCTCAGAGGAAGCTACTGGATACTCAATGTTTTAGAAAAGAAATCACTTACTTAAGAGTTTAGTACAAGATCTAATTTCATATTTTAATTTGTTTAAAAAAGTTAAGGAAGTGATGACTCCCTGAACTTCAGTAACAATAAACAGTCATACATTAAATGTAAAATTGTATAAGTCCATATCTGAATGATTTTTCCTATTCCTAAGTACCAACCCCTCCAGAATCAAGAGGAAATTAGATTTAAAACCACAAGTGCAGAAAAAAATCCGACATCTTACAGATAAGAAACAACCAGAAAAGAATAGTAAGAAGTCTTGAGTAAAAGTATTATCTGACATCTCCTTGCTCATGCTCCATTCTACCTTGTTTCCTTAGCTCTATGGCACTAATATCATATAGTTGAGATCTCTTAGTTCATATCTGGAGAGCAAAGGACCTTAATGTCACAATTTGTCTTCCTTGAATACATCTTACTATTTAGAAACTGTTTCTGGAACTTAAATACAACCTAGTATTTATTTCCTCTCACTCCAAACCTTAAGGAGCTTACCATATTTAAAAAAAAAATTTTTTTTCTTTATATTTATATCTCTCTGATCCTTGTTTCTTGGTCCTCAGCAAAGATATAGATGTCTTTGAAACTTCAGTATTAATTCACTTAACTCACTGTTCAACCTCTGCTGTAGTCTTTTGTGTCATTCATAAGAATATTTTAACTTTTCTGTTCTGTGAAAATGCAGGCCACATTTTTTCCTTGAATAATCTGCTTCCATATGTCATTTTAACCATGAATGTCTACACTGGTATTATAAAATTCTTGTTTTATTTGTCCTTTTTGTCCTCCATTTGTCCTTTTGAATGGAGCCAAGTGGAAAAGACATTATTATTTGTATTAATGAGAACAAATCTTACAAGAAACAATCTTCTGTTCCTCATAAGAATGAAAACAAGAGCCTTTCAATGCTGTTTCGGAGACAACTTTGAACCTCAAGGATTTATCCTCTGCCATATAATTTTAATTACCTAAGTGCTGAAATTAGAACCGCAATCTTTATGTTCCCAGTATATTCAATGGAAAGAGAGAGAGAGACTGTGACAGATGGCAATACAGAACTAAGTTAGGATTTTCCTCTGCAGTACTATGTCTCTTTACTTTGCTATATGCAGTGCATGTGACTAGCTGCTTAATCTAGAATTTACTTGGTCACCTAAAATAAGGTGTTCTGACTATCACCATAAATGTTTGGTTCAGCTCTTTTCAGCCTAGGTATGACATCATGCCTAGATATGGCACAGCGTTTCATAACATGTTTTTACTAAAATTAATGTGTTCTTTCCACAAATTTTAGTGTTTAAACACAAAGGATATGCTATTATGTTTCTAGCTAGCAAAAGAATTTCTTCTTTCATCCAAACCTTTTACTCTGTTTCCTGTCACATTCCCTTACATATGTATGTGAAACCTCTCTTTTAGTATCTTCTTGTATTGGATCATATTCTCTCAATGATTTGCAACACATCATCATTCATTTTCCATACCTGTAATTAAATATACTAGTTATTCTGCCTTTCAAATAATAAGTAAACTAAATACTATTGTTATTATATTTTATTATTTATTAACATACTCATATTATATTATATAATAGTATAGCAGAGATAATTATATGGGATAACACAGGCAAGCCTCTATGATGCTTCCTTATTCAGCTTGCCTCTATGCAGTGTGCATAGAAAATTATTTGCAAACATTCTGAAAAATTAAAGAGGGCATTAAATGTTGCAGCATCTTCATCTTTGTGCACTTTTCAGGAATATCAATGGTTCCTCTGAGAGTCTGATGAATTTCAAGTTCATTCAAGCTTGTTTTGTGATAAAATACAATTATTTTCAGATGGAAATGAAACTGATTTTTCTTTTCAATTTGTTGTTCTGTTTTTGCAAATGCTCAACATTATCTTACAGCAGGAGCAGTGACAGATTGCAGTGATAAAGCCACACTGACAGAGCTTTTATTGTGAGAGTCCTTCCTCATGTTTCTATAGAACTTAAACGCATCTTTGGCAGTCCCTGGCCTCTCTTCACTGCTAGCATTTGTGTTCTCCTTAGGCTTACGATAATGCTAAGCAGTAGCAGCAGCCCATCACAGAACAAAGGTTAATTAACACACCAGATGGAGAGAGACACCTGTTGAAATGTTCTGTAGCTTCTTGGCCAAAGCCCAGGCACAGAGGTTATTATAAGGTCCAGCCGCAGTCCCAGCTGACACTGAACTCACAACACCTACAGCACAAGTGAACACACATGCAGTCAGCAACTGCACTGGGATACGTGACACGTTACACCAGGACGTGTTATTGTGGAGGGGTTGGAGCAGGCAGGTGGACTGGAGGATGTCTTGCTGCCCCTTCAGGGATCTTTCATCGGACTTGCATGATTAAATGAAAATGCCCTCTGCTGTCATTCTCTTTTGATATGCATACATACAATTAATATTAAGTTCATCCTTTCCAAAACTATTAAAATAGTGACTGGCTGAGGTTTCTAGATTAACCTAGTCATCTAGGCTCCCTCTGAAGCCAAAGAGACAGAAAGATACCTTCAAGAAAAATTCATCCCTCTTGTTGCAGACACCTATTAATTATACAGGGTGACATCCTAGCTGATCTTCCAGGCCTTTTCACTGAGCTATAGAAGAACCACAGGCATAAATATCTGTCTGGAAGAAAGGTTTATTAACCACCCAGAAATTTAGATAGTATATATTTTTTTTAACTGGTATTGAAAGTATCGATACAAGCTTCTAACATGAAACAGATTAATAGGAACTAAATGGTTTTGTTTGGCCAGTTTAGTGCTTTCAGGTCTAAAAGGATTAGAAGGAATTGAATGGTTTTGTTTAGCTGCTCCAAATACCTATGTAGCAGAGCAATAAGGGCATCCTTAAGCAAAATATATCTGAGAAAGGAAAATACTTAGATATTATGGTATAGATACTTATACAATAGTTAGATATGGTATTTTTCTTTAAATCTCTTTCTATTCACCTAAAAGTAAACTGACATAAAACTTTTACAACCTAAAAATGTATTCAGTGCATTGAATCTTGCAATGACTGTATAGAAGAGCCAGGAGACTTTACAGCCGCATGTCTGATCTGCACCCTTCCTTCTTTCCTTCCTTCCTTGACCTTTTCCTGAGGGGTGTTTGAGGGACTGTGCACTAAAGCTCTGCTTTCCATTTATAATCACTCCAATAAAAGGACAATTAGTAATATATATATATTTCCAGAACTTAGTGTATTAGAGCCATACAGGATGTCCAAACCAAACAGTTTAAAAATGCCTTGAACTGATATATTCTGCAATTATTTAAAAATCTATTGCACATAAAAATACAACAAACTCAGTTAATTGCTTCTTTAATCTGTGCATTATTTTGAAGGAGTGTGTTCCCCCCCCCCCCCCCCAGTTTTTACTGGTTACATAATAAAAAGTGACAATTAACAGTTCAGTATGGGGCCCCCTGTTTTTTTAATTCTATTATGTAATTATGGAGAGATGTCACCACTAATGGCAATAAAGCTTTGCAGCACTTGATTGTCTTGCTTATTTCCCCCCTGTGAGGTTTCCAACAGATTAGACATACTAAAATGGTTTCACCAGAAATATCAATAAATGAAGTTCAAATGAAATTAAATTTGGTTAACTGCTGGTTGTTCCCCACCTTGTGAGACAGAAGTTTGAGCAGTGTTATAATAAATATTTATTTATATATATATACTTGTTTAAAGTTTAGAAAGATACCTTAAATATCCTTTTGGTTACTTTCTATGGCACCTGCTGGTGGCAGGAGAATGTGTGGGAGAAATCTTATTTTATTAGGTACAGAACTTTTTGGTCCCTGTCCCTTTGAATTGCTATAACCCTTTTACACTTCTCCCTAATAGACTTTTATTATATTGTTTTCACAATTTTACTATGTTAAAAATAACAAGAATAGTTTATTTCAAAGCAGTATTAATAATTTCAAACCATTCCCAACACAAGGCAAAGCACAGTTTGTTTTAAAACAGCTTGGTTTGTCCTTTTCTGTTAGAAACTATATTTAAATTTCAAGTTATTCATGGTCATTGATTATCCCTTGCAATGACTGCTACAAGTGCATTTGGATTTATACATAGTTCTGGTAATAACGATTTGAATTACTGAAAGTAAAGTTTTCCAGAAAAAAAAAAATAATTGAACTTATTTCACATTTGAGAGAAATAATTGTATTTGAAATATATTTTTCTTTTTAAATGTTACTTAAACATCATAATCTGACAAATTCAAAATACGTTTTATTATTTAATGGTACAATCCCTTTGTTCATGTTATTTATACTGCACCTTTGGTAGTATGAAAGTTAAGAGACTGCTAAAAGTTTAATGATTCAGTTGTAATGGTTTTACATTTTCTTTTAAAATAGCTTTGATGTAGACACTGAATAAAAACATTTCCCATCTGAATAATTTCAGAATTTTTTGTTCATCTCTTAATTTCATAGCAAAGTCATATTTTATTTCATTTTATTATCTCTTTGTCTTTAAAAGCTATTTCACACAATGGGCATGCTCTGGATTTATACATAGAACAGTGTATGAAAAAAACCTTATTTTCAAGTGTTAAATGACACTGATGTTCTAGAATGAAAACAATTGAAAGCCACAAGAACTGTGATTATCAATCCTCCCACAGGCTTACCACTCCTGTTCCAGGAAGTTCCTAAACTAAAAATAGTAGGAAAATTTATTTACAGTATTAGCAAGAGTTGTTGTTTATTCTCGTCCTTTTCTGACTTTTCCCCAGGCATGTGCTAATGGTCACTTTGGAATATTAACCTAAATGCATATTTGATCCTACTTGGTATCTTACTTTCCTCGACACTAGTAAGACATGTCTATTGACTTGCACTGTCAACAGTAAACGATATATTTAGGTCAGAAAAGAGAATCCAGATGGCACTATACAATGTGGAATGGGTCACTAATGAATTCATCAGATCTGAAATTCCCAAAGCATACCCTGTTGGCCACCAGAGGCTCAAGAAAAATTTGAAGTCTTCTCCAAGTGTGGTATCTTGCATCACACTGGATGGAAACAATTTTTTTTAATGTAGCTCTCAGCCTGCTTTCCTGCATGCTAAATAGTCATTTGAAGACAAAGGTTTGACAATACTTGCTCCACATAGCTGGAGGGTAACTTAACTGATCAGTTTGCTTACTTTTTGCTTACATACTTCCTTTTCTCTGGTGTTGGTTAGACTTGGGTCTTGTTTTCCTGAACCACTCAGCTCAGGAATGAAGTGAAGGAGGTTGATTGGTATAAAGGAGACAGTCTGGGGTCATTCAACTGTGAATTAAAATATAACAAGACTGAGGCGACGACAGTTCATTTTTCATTATTTCATAACATTATGTAACTTACTAAAATTATCATCTTTTTTTCCCCCCACTTCCATTTTACAGGCAGAAAATCCTTAAACATCTTCATCTATACTGTCTGACAGCTTTGACTGGAAAAGTGTATGAATTTCCAATTAAGTCAGACTAGATTAATTTGCTTCTGCCATCATCAAAATGTGAAAATCAAATCAAGTATTCGACATATTGCAGCCTAGTAGCACAATATAAAAGCAAGCTGGTATGTAGCAGAGTATTTGTTATCTAACAGACAGCTAAAAAAGATTATCGCGAATAATACAGGTTACTAGGCAGGCACTCTTCTTTCCGTTCCTCCCTGCTTCTTTAGTGTGGACCAGCAGAAGAAGTTGCTCTGTAAGACATCTTTTGAAAATGATATAACTAGATGATCTGCCTGCTTTATGCTAGGGCACAGGACCTGTTATTTTTTACAGCTCTCAGGGTCTTGAGGAGCTATTGTCATCATCTAAACCTGGATTTCTACTGCTCAATTCCCATTAGAATTCCACTGATAATGCCTTCAGAAAGTCAGACACCTACCAGCAAAATAGGTACCCCCAGTAAGCGTCAGTAGAATTGAAGGACTTTAGGGCTAACAGAGGCCATGAAGTATCATGCAGAGATATAATCTTTACTTGACATCTTTGCTTGAGAGGTTGACATATAGCAATCAGTTGCCTTTGAATTACTGGCTAGGCTACTTGTTTATTCTGTTTCTACTCTGTTTTAGTCAAAGTTAGTCAGATTTACCAATAAATACAGATTAAATTCTTCCTGTAACTGAATCTATTTTGACTTGATCACACAAGCAGTGTCCTTGTGTGCACGGCCGAGAGGGTGAAAATTACTGACACTTCAATGGAGGCTAGTGTTTGGGGATAAGAATAGATACAAGAGAAGATGTGTGCTGTGATCCTACCATAAAAAAAGACATGGGTAAAGACAACTATATATTTACGATTGCTTGCAGTATCTGTCAGAAGATGTCAGGGGAGTCTCTCCATAACCTCAAATTAATTATTTCTCCAAAGTTCCTCTGGAGTTCAGCAAGAAGCAATTATGAATGTTCCAATTTAGATGCTGGCTTTGAAGGAGGACCTCCACTTGAGAAGTTGTCATATGACAGGTTTTTTATGGAAGAAAACAAATGTGTATAAACAAGGACATGAAGGTAGAACACTCTAGGTAGCCCATACTCACATAAACAAAAATATCTGGGTTCTACCAAACTCTTTCTTAAATGCATAAAGGGAGAACCTATTTTTTATGCTTTCACTAGCTCTGCCCATACTCAAAAGTTCTCATTACAAATAGTACTTACTGGATCTATGTCACTGAAAGTTTTCCAGAGAAAATTAACTGATGGTATGGCTGGATGAACAAATTGTAGAAAATCCAGCAATGGATCAAATGACAGAAGAAATTATGGATATTTCATAACAGCAAACAGGAAAAAAGGGAGGAAAACATCCCTTACTCAATAAACTTTGAGTGTCAGTGCCTTTCTTACTCTGATCCTAAAGGAATCATCATTTCCCCTGTGCAAAACAGTATCTCAGCACCCCAAGACTAGGATTGCAACAAAACTGAGAATAGATAGGTCTCGTCTGGAAAAGAAAGGTCAATAAATTAAAAGTAACTAAGGTTGGTAACTAACTCACTAAACAAACTGCTAATTGTTACTTTTAATATTCCAGCTTAGACATGCTGTAAGATAACTGAATTAAATTGGTCTCTTATTCTGTTATATTGGTCAAATGATTACATATAGACAAAGCCCCAAGGCTAGACATTAAGCCTCAGGTTTTTTTAACTTTATTGCTCCTTCATACTAAGTGGCTATGTAATAGAGTACTGGAATAAATGAAAAGTGTCAGGTACATCTATTTCTTTAGACAATGCATGTTTTACAATGAAAAGTATAATAAATGTTAGGGAAAAAAAATCTTATCTGCTTTTTATGTGAATATGGAAAGGTGTTCCCTTTCCTCAGTAGAGAACAGAATAGAACTAAAATATTTTTTCAAGAAGATTATACATATATCTTCCCTTTATACTCAGCACTGGTGAGGCCACACCTCGAATACTGTGTTCAGTTTTGGGCCCCTCACTACAAGAAGGACATTGAGGTGCTGGAACGTGTCCAGAGAAGGGCAACAAGCTGGGGAAGGGTCTAGAGCACAAGTCTTATGAGGAGCAGCTGAGGGAACTGGGGTTGTTTAGTCTGGAGAAAAGGAGGCTGAGGGGAGACGTTATTGCTATCTACAGCTACCTCAAAGGAGGTTGTGGTGAGGTGGGTGCCGGTCTCTTCTCCCAAGTAACAAGTGCTAGGACAAGAGAAAACAGCGTCAAGTTGTGCCAGGGGAGGTTTAGATTGGATATTAGGAAGAATTTCTTCACTGAAAGGGTTGTCAATCATTGGAACAGGCTGCCCAGGGAAGTGGGCAGTATCCCTGGCCATGTTTAAAAGAAGAGTAGATGTGGTGCTTAGGGACATGGGTTTTTGATGGACTTGGTAGTGTTAGGTTTATGGTTGGACTCAATGAACTTAAAGCTCCTTTCCAACCAAAACAACTCTCTGATTCTCTGATCCCATTATGGGGCCTCAGCTAGTTGATTTGCTGTGTTCTGCTCTCTTGCTCAAAAACTTTTTTTGTTTTATCTTCCACTCTGAACAAAATTTGTTTGTTTTCTATTGATTTATTTCATATTCTTCTTCTAAGAAAAAGGATGGTTTTAACTATGTCATTCTGTACAGGATAATCCAGAGCACCATTTTCTTAAGAAATAACAGTGACAAAAAATTTATTCAGAAAAAAATCCCATTCTGTAAGTGAGATTATTCCTGTGAAAAATTAAAAGGTCCCAGTTTTTAAGTAAGTAACTGGGTTAACATTAAGAATATAGCCATTGTAAGCTAATCATTACTAGACATTCATTTTTGTAGATCTGTAGATCTGCAGAAATGAAGGAAGAACTGGAAAACTAAACTCTTTCCTTGTCTACAAACAAACAAACAAACAAACAAACAATCTTTCCTCTCCTGTAACTATAGAATAAATAGCAAAAATAGTATTTGATTCTTCTCTCTATGTGCCTTCAGTCGGTTCTGCAGGGCCAGGCCAACGTACTCCACAGTCACTGCCAGCTTAACCTGCCATAATTCCTTGAAAAGAGAGGCTTTGTTTTCCAATGTGCTGATGGTAGGTAAGTGAAGGACCTATAACACAGCTTCTTTTGACAAACAATGGATTTGGGGAAAAAAAAAAAAAAGGAAAAAAAGAAAAATCTGAAGCAAAAGAGTCTGTCAAAAATGTTTGGACTTAATTATTCCTTTTCAGGACTTTATTAAAATAAATTTAAAACTTTAATCTGCTTCTTTCATCTACTAAAAAGTGAGTGGTTTTGAAATTAAAAAAAAAGAAAACCCTTAATAATTTGTGTAATATTTTTTATATAGTAATTTATGTCATCTGGTTTCAGTTTGATGAATTACAAAATAAATAAATTAATACATCAAATTCTTGAGAAAAGTACTGTTTGTGTTAATCACACAAATTGCATAACAGTATTATAGCTGCAAGAACTAGTCAGCTTTGATCCAGAGATCTTACGATATCCTTCTAAACATTCTTCATCCATTAGTATTAATCAAAGAATTAACAATATTGGGATTTTTTAATTATTTACAAAATTGCATGGAAAATTCTAATATCTGTTAGGTTTCCAAACTAAATGTACTTCTTTAATTTTGTAAATTTTATGTACCTCCTAAAACGTGAAACCATAGTATCAAAACCTGATATAACCTACAATCCTTTTTTATTTTAAAAATTACTATATGAAGTAGGGAAGTATCACAAGTTCTATTTTCCAGTGGAGAACGAAAACCCTTCTCAAGGAAAGCCTTTGATAATCCACAGAAATGCACTCAACTCCTCTCAAACTTTAATCCTTATAATTAATGACACACTCTTTCCTTAGACTTTTTAATATGTTTTGTGTAGTCATCCAAGCAATTAATTTGATACATAAGAAGGCCCAGCCCATATCTCAAGAGTCTCTGGCAATCAAGGAAAAAAGTACCCAATCTAAATGTGACTTAGGGAAAACATCATGACCAAATGATTTCTATATGTATAAATACTGTGGAAATTAGATTTCCTGACTCTGGATGTTCAACTGAAAAGCTGCTCTACATAAGCTTCTCCAGAGGACATTTCATTAAACAGAGCTATTGTATGTACACAGGACAACTGTGTATGTTCACATGTATGTAATTCACTTCCATGTGCTCTCCAATGCTCATGGCTCAAGTATTCATTGTGCCTATTTGTTAGAAGATACATATGCATTATATGAACAAACAAGTATACAGGCCGTAAATCTTTACGTGAATCCAATTTATTAATGCATATGACAGATTTTTCATAGAACAGTGAATTTTTGTGCACATGCTTCAGGCTGACCTTTTGTTGTAACGAATCTTTTGTTAGGTTGTATTTTGTCTACAATCAAATTCACAATCAAGATGATTTAAAATAAACTACTTTTCTGAAGAGTATTTGTAGATCCCATGCTTAACCAAAAAACAGGCTAAGTGATGGCTATCTTTGATAGCGCCATATGAAATAGAGCTCTAGCTCTTTTCTTGTTGATACATAGAATAGTTTAATAATTTTTTAGTTGCTGAAGAATTTATCAATTCAAACCTTATGTTTTACGACATTTTTGAACCAAGTAATTTTAAGACATAGGCCAGCCTAGCAGAGACAGTGCAGTTTACAATATTGAGACAGTTGATACACGTAACTAACAATTATTTTGTTTTCTGTAGTAAGCATTCCTCTATGTGGTTTGTGATAGTACATAGAAATACATTAAAAGAAGAAAGAGAACAAAGAAAAAAATAGTGAAGAAAGTAAAGAGATACAGTGAAAAGTTAGGAAGAGGATTATCATTCTTCAGTGAACCAACAAAACCCTGAAAGCTTTGGTTGGACTCCATTGCCATGATGCCTCCTACTTCCTCTTCACCTGGGGACCAGGTTTTCATTTACACAGAGGGTCAGGTCACCATTCCTGGGGAGAACAGTGGAGACAGGACCCATCTGCCCTACAGCTCTTACAGGCTGCTGTGGCTCTCTTGGGCCTGAGACTGATTCTTTTTTTTTTATTTTAGGCTGCTGTGATTTTTTTTTGGTGAAAAGCCAGACCAACTGGGCTCCAGAATTTCATATAATATTCATAAAAAACCAACAAAAGGTAGACTAGAAAATTTTAACCAAGTATATTTGACACCAGCCTTTAATTCTTTCAACGTTCCACACTGGAAATGCTTTGCAAATCACAGAAAAGTATGAAGAAATTAAGCTGCAGTTTTTCTGATACCGAACAACACTTGAGAATGAAATGTTTTTACAAATTACAGAGACAAAATGCACAACAGCTGAACATATGTTAATTTAATGAATGTCATAATCTATGACTGGAAATAATCAGTATTAATCTAGATGAAATGTAGGAAAGTGTTAAATGAGATCACATTTCTGAGAGCATGTTCAGAGATAAAAAGATGAAAAGAAGCAGAATATTTTCACCTTTTTCGTCTGACTTTCTGCTTAATGTCTTTTCCCAGAAATGTTTTGCTACCACACTACAAACCAGACCTAAATCCAGCTGTACACCTCTGAGAATGTATCTTTTCTCTAGGACTTTCTCCTTAAAATATCAGTTCAAGATGGCAGAATATAGAGTTACTTTTTCAATAGAATTGAGACAATTATGCTATTAAATTTGTTACACCATTTAATTAATAATTTTATTATTTCGAGTATTTAAAGTCTTATCCTCATATCCTTCAAAAAAGGCTGCATTTTACCACCAGAGGCAAAGTGCTCTGGGAGTAATAGTAACAATGCATGTAAGTGGATCCCTCACCTATTACTTTAAAGTACACCGAAAGAACACTTTTTCAAATCTGTAGACAATAATGAAAACACTTCAATAGAAAACATAGGCAACTTTATCTCTACAAATTTAATGAAAAAAAAAATGCTTTAACAGCATGTATCAGTAGGGACATGCAGAAGTAATGTCATTGTGAATAACACTGTTGGAAAACAATTAACCTATGAAGCAATATCTTGCAAAGTCTTTTACTCAAGCACTTGAAGTTCTGATGTAAATCTCAGAAGACAAAAAATTCTGATCATTCAGTGTTGACTAATACATTATCACTGTTTACCATAACATACCTTTGCTTTTCATGCAGACTAACACAAATTATCTAGCTTTCCAAAGCCTGTATTTTGATTTTATATTAAGCTTGTTATTAACCACAATCAAATATGCAAAGTCATATTCTAAATTTGTACCTTTTTTCCTCAATGACTGTTATTTTCCCATTAGTAGTATTGGTATAATCAAGAATTTGTCAAATTATGTTTTGATTAATGATTTTTTTTCTGCTATACTTAATAACCACACAATGACAATCGTCACTGAGAGAAACCTTCTCCCATCTGGGTTTTCATATTATAAAGAATGAATGTGTTATTAACGGGCTACAATTTTCCTCAAAACCCAAAAGATATTATGAACCACAGTCAGAAAGTATGTATAATGACTGTTTGCATGTTTAAACACAAGTGGGTACTTTGCTGCATCATTTTATGATTGTTAGCATAACTCTGAAGACAGTCTTCCAGTAGTGTCTGAACATATGTTTGAAGAACTGGCTGTGATACTGGCATTTCTTGAAATAGTTCCCTTAAAAAAGAGCAAGTTCAATTTTAAAGATATGGAGTCCTTTCATGTTCCTATCTAGCATGCTTACAGGAAATAAAGTGGGGGTGGAAAACGCAATTAGAAAGTTCTTTCACACCCTTCAACTTCTTTTGCTTAACAAAGAAGAAAATATGATTAATGAGCTACCTCAGCAAATAATAGATACAAACCAAGCAGGAAGTGTAGGAGTATTTACAACACAGAATAGCTGAATTTCTAGGAAGGATATTGCAAGTGGAAGAAAAAAGGTAGCAGGAGAATTTTTGACATAAATTTGGAAGTAAAAATTAAGTCTAAATTTAGAGCTGAACATAAAATTACAGAAAATGAGAGTGTGTCTAATTTTCTTGATGATATCCAAAACACTGTAGGAGCTAATAATAAGGTTTTAATGAGAACTGTGATCAGGATAAAATGAGAATATACAGACATTTTGCTTTTGCTACCCAAAAGTTCAGTTCAGTTCATTCACAATAGAAGGTAAACATTTTGCTGTTGTAGCCACAGTCAACTGAGATATTTGAGCTTTCACTTAGTTAGTCTTGTCTAACTTATGTGTTTTTACCAGCCAGCCTTGCTCTTCCCAACAGAATTCCCTGTATCCCGAGTCTTTGCTTCTGTCTGATGAACAGTTTTGTAGTCTAATGGCAGTGTGTATTGTTTCTTTTTTCCCAGCTCCTTTCCCAGGCCTGAGGTCACCCTCTCGTCTGGATCCAACCTATCCTAGAGATATGAGCCTTACCAAAGATGTTTGTGGGTGTCAGCTATGGTTGTGAAGCTACTTTACTCCTTTACGGGTCTGTACTGTCACTGAGACAAATGGTCCATCATTCCTGCTCTTTCTGTTTTGCTGCCACCCCTGCTCGTGCACACACACAAGACTCAGACCGGGGAACTGATGTGTCACCTAGCAAAAATGAATGGGGTTTTGTTTGTTTGTTTCTTTGGCTGGTGGGTTGGTTGTTTTTCTCCCATCTGTATTTTGAGGCCTTAATGAAGAAATGAACATACCAGTGCAAGGGAAGAGGAGGATCAAACAGCTAAAGGTACAGGAGAGGAATAAAGAGCCATTTCCTTCTAGAATATACTGGATTTAGAAGGACACTGAGTAAAAATTGCTGTGTGAACATAATTTTGCTGTTTGGAATTGGCTGTCCTGTTCTCTTTCAAAAAATCTAGTCAGCAGAAGGAAGTAATAAGTAACATAGCAAGAGGGACCTTGAATCAAAACAATAGTTATAGTATTAAAATACTCGTAAGCTACAAATTACAAGATCTGAAGTTGATCAGACAACTTTCTGATGAGGTTAAATGCGATAACATGTCTTACTTTCCCAAGGAATGTGAATCTCATTCAGTCCATGGGATGGGCAATACAAGATTTGCTCAGCTGATTAAATACCCCAAGAACAGGGTCTGCTATGGCAAAGTAATATGAGAATATTTAAAACTCAGAAAATGAAGAAGAGGAAATAAATTCAGATCTTATCTGCAATACTTTCATGCACTGTATTGCTAGAAAAAATGTCAAATTTCTAGAACAGAAAGTACCAAATAAAATACATTAAAAACAGAATTTCACATCACAAAGGAACAAATGACCTGTAATACCAGATATTCTTAGACATTAGGCATACTCAGGATTGAAAGGCCATCTGTTGTCAAGCAACCAGTCTCCATGTCATCATTTTCAATTACTGCAACTCCCATGTTTAATCGATTCCAGGGCGCTTTTATAAAACTATTCTACTAATTGACTTGATAACATGCTATTAATATTAAAGAGTAACACATCATTCTAGAGGAGATGAGTAAAACAAGTTTTGTGTTACAGGAAATAGCTCTTGTTGGGAAGGGCAACTTTGAAACAAGAGCATGGACATAGAGAGTAAATTCATAGTGCAGTGTGCTCAGTAAAAGTATTCTCCCTCCCTCAGCAAAACAAAACTGTACACATAAAAAAGATCTGATTGTTCAGTGAACTACATAATGCTGATGCTTTTTCATATCAGAAAGATAATATTTAAAAGGGAAGACCTGAGACCTATACCCAAAAATATTGTGACTTACTGAACTTTTGCAACTGCGTTGACAGTAACTGACCATTTCCCTTCTACTAGTTCAGTGAAAATATTCTCACGTCTCTAGGGAGCTCTGCACTAATGAATTACAATCTGCTTGGTCACAAGGCTTTCAGACAATATTTTGGTTTTCATTTACTTATTGTGGCCCACTAGCTCCACATTTCCCTTATTAACAATTGCACAAATATATCAACAACCTTGTCATTCAAAGCCAAAATATAGAAAGTTCTTCAGGCAGAATGCAATAGAATTTCTAATACAATCACTTATTGCAATTACTATGTGCAAAAATAAAATTAGTTAGAAAAGTTAAATTCAAATCCATGAAAGTTGTATTTTTTCTTGTCATTACTAGGTATGTCCACTATATGTTTTGGAAACTTTTGGTTCTGAACTCAACCTAAGCAGGAAAAAGATAATAACAACATGGAATAAATTTCACTCAACTAAATGAAGATATTCCTCAGTGAAACTGGGGAGCAGGGGTGAATTATGGAAGGACATGACCTTGAATTCCTATTTTCAGAGAAGTGCTCTATTTAAATAGGGCATTCAAATATCTGTTTAAGTGTATTCTACTGTCAGTCTAACTGAATGCATACTTCATGAGCAGCTTTACGAGAACTTACAATATTGGCACAGTCTGTTCTGCACAGTTAGTCCTTCTGGATGAGAAAAAGGAAAGGAGAAATCAGATAAAGTTAGGCTAAAAGAGATTTTGAGAGTTTAATCAACTTTTTTTTTTTTCCCCAAGACAGGATCAGGTCTTCCTAACACATTCTTGACAGATGTTTGTTTTATCCATTCTTCAATCCCTAAGGATTCCCGCATTCTGGCTAGGCAAGCCGTTCGAATTCTTAATCATCCTTAAAATTAGCAAGTTTTCCCCTGTGTCTAATTTAAACATTCTTTACTGCACTTTAAACTCATTACTTCTCTTATACCAGGAGGTATAGAAAAGATTTTCCCTTTATCTTTTCAGCAAGTTTCCCTGTGTGAAAACCCTTCTTATGCCACCAACAGTCTTATTTTTACTAAATCTTCGAGTCTTTCTGAACATCTAAACTTATGACCCTTTCCTCCTTTGTCCTTTTCAGCCTCAGGAGGACAGACCCAGCTACCTCTCACTTGCAGCTTTACTTCTCAGTGTTTCACCTATCTCTTGCAAGACGCATCGCAATCCTGCTCATGGTATTAAAAAAAAAAAAAATTATCTCAACCTTTGGTCATTGATCAAAAACAATACTATGAAAAAAGTTGAGTAGTTTGTGTCGACTGCTTGATATTAATTTGTATCTGATTAGAAAACTTTCAGTTCACTGAGGGAGGTAAAAGGGGCTAAAGACCTGGGTTTAGTTTAAGTTATATTCTGAATATCTGAATAGCTTTTGAGATCATCATTGATTGTTAGTCAGTGGGAGTCTTTCCATTAACTCCAGTAAGGATCTGAATCAGATTCTTAGAATTATAAAACCCCATAGTACATAATTGTCATTATGTCATTGAGTGTTAGATGCCTAGCATCTGTGTGCGTTCCTGCAAAATCTTTTAGTGTTTATTAATTCAAAAAGTGCTGATGAAAAACATCAGCATGTCCTATCAAAAATGGGATTAATGCTCCATTTGTACAACTTTTTAAAAGCATGGCATATAATATATATAGTTAACATGATTTTTACAGCAGAAGCAGCAAAAGTAACAATCTGTACACACCAGCTGCTGGCAGCTTAGCAGAGCACACATTGATTTCAAATGTTTGATGTCTCATGTCATTTAGAAAGCATGAGATTTGGATGAACAGCCCTCTCCAGGCATTTGACATACTCTGGTAACCAATCTGTTCTCTTGGACTTAGCTGGTGTGCACAGGACAGATGTACCAACCGCCTTAATGAAGTACTGTAAATTCTAATTTAGTGTCAGCAGAATAAATGAGGTTGTTCAGAAGCAATCTAACTTACTTACAGGTCACCATATTAATAATTGAAGGGTGCTGTCCAATACTACACAGCCTATGTTTATCAAGCAATCTCTCTACAGTTGCACAATTTCTCCTACATTTTTCACAAAACTTAAATCATTCTGACCATTACCACATGCCTGACCTTCTACTTTTATTCTCAGGGACTAGCCCAAGCAAGACAAAGGTGCTAAACTGATTACACACACTCAGGCTCAGCCAACAGTAGAGAACATATCTACTACATCCATTACTCTCTGGATCTTTAAGTCCATAGACAACTCCAGTTGCTTTCATAAGATTTCCTCCAGTTCTCTTCTGTCAAAGATGTATTTTTTTATCACATTGAGTTTGCATTCAGAGGTTTGTCTCCTGCAATATTACATCTTCTTTATCTTCGAGTACAGCTGTCTTTTGTTGCCCTCCATTTTTTGTGACATCTGCACTTATTTCACGTTCTTATGAAACATGGTTTTTCTGTAGTGTAAAGTAATAAGAAATGTCCATTTCTACCTATTTCATATTTTGTTTTCCTGATAAAATTACACCCCAGGAAAAGTATATGCCTGGCTTATTGATACTGACTTATTCTAGAGGTCCAAGGAAATGTCAACATAATATATATACCTGATATATAATATGGTTGGAAAATGAATATAATACTTCAGTTACCAACTGGGGTAGGGAGCACTTTCTGTTCCATGGCACACTTCAGATGCTGCTGCAATTAAAGAGTAAGAGCAGCAACAACTTTGATGTTTTTCCAGAAATTATCTTTTCTCTGAAATCAGTTTTGCATACCAGCTAGGGATATATAATCTTAAGTGAGCTTTTTTTGGTAGTAAAAATCACATAGTTATATAGTTAGGAAAAAACCAAACGAACCTGTTGAAGTGTATTTGTTTTAGAAGGAACAAACAGTATTATAAATGTTCTTACCATGTAAAGGATTCAGGAGTTCCAAAATGATTATCTATTTCAAATTTATGTCTGACTTATCATTTACAAACAGAATATGGCAAGATATGTTTGATTTGAGTGTTTGATATCTAAGGAAAATGTTGTATTTAGCATAGGTAGCTGATTTCTTGCTGGTTTTGGAAATCAGATGCTTCATTGTAAACATGAAAGAAAAATGGGTTAAGATTTTAAGAACATGCAAAGAATATAAAAACTGCAACAAAATGTTGCTATTCAGTACTGGAGACATATTCTTCTGCTTGTTTCCATTTCAAAATTAACTGATATTCAGAGTCTTGGGAGCAAAAAAAGACAGGAGATTTAAACACAGTGTAACTGAAACTATCCCTCAGTTGCTGAGGCAAGCAGCTCCAGTGCTGGCATGATCCATGGCGGAGCGCTCTGGCATGGTGCTCAGGGGGTTGCCTGAGCCAGGGGAAGCTCTTGGGGAGCTGAGAGAGCTGCCAGGAGCCCACAGCTCGTGAGACAGTGGCTGATGAGATCTGGGCAGGACCAGGAGCAACGGCGGCCGAGCCATCCCCCTCCTATAAAAGAAGTCCTTAGGGAGCGCAAGTGACCAGAAGGGCCACAAACAGGGCGGGCAAACAGGGCGTGGCGAGGCAGTTTGCGTGGAAGGGCGTGCAGGAAGGATGTGCAGGAAGAGCACTGTAGTTCTGTGGACTCGACCAGGGAGCAATTGTATCCACACAGCAGAAAGCCATGGCCTCTCTAAGTTCTTCACACACCACAACTGATGCAGCTTCCCAGACAGAGCTCTGGTGGGAACACACAGCTAGCCAGGTGTCAGGCTGCACAGTGCGCCCTACTGTCACACCAGTACCGAACGGCAGAAGCGAGCACCTGTGGGAGGTGGGCCCGGGTAAAGGAACTCCTCAGCTTAGTGACAGCTTCAGGAGGAGGTGAGTAGGTTGAGGAGTACCAAGGAGTACGAGACAGACAGACTACTGGAATCACCCCACCTTCCCTGGGACAGGCCCAACAAGCAAACAGGATGCATGATATGGAGGTTTCCCTATCCTCTCTCCACCTGGCTGAATGTGGTAACTCAAGGGATAGGGGGCAATGGCAACAAGTTCCTACCTGGCACAGCAGGTGTGTTCTCCTCTGTGCTTATCTCACCTTCCCAGGTGCCCTTGCATTATAGGTATGAGGCTCTGCAAGTAGAACCGAATAGTCATGGAGACAATGGTTCATCCAGCTTGGGGGTGTCGCCGAGGTTAAGTCAGCCTATGCCCCACATCAAAACTGATTCCATAAAGAAAAAAAGACAGGTCATTGTCATAGGAGACTCCCTTCTGAAGGGAACAGAAGGCCAAATATGCAGACTGGACCCAGTTCTTAGGGAAGCCTGCGGCCTCCCTGGGGCCCAGGTTAAAGAAGTGATGAGAGAGATTCCTGCCCTGGTATGGTCTTCAGATTACTATCCATTATTCATTTTTCAGGTAGGCAGCAATGAAGCTGCAACAAGAAGTCCAAGGGAAATCAAGAGAGACTTCAGAGCCTTGGAACAACTGGTTAAGGGATCAGGAGCACAAGCAGTGTTCTCCTCTATCCCTTCAGTTGCAGGACATTATGAGAGAAGAAATAGGAAGAGCCAGGAGATCGATACCTGGCTCTGAGCCTGGTGTCACCAGAAGAATTTTGGGTTTCCATCTCAAAGATGGAAAAGGATCTTTTCACAGGAGTTGGTAGGGCTCATTGAAAGAGCTTAAACTAGATCTGAAGGGGGAAAGGGATAAAACCAGGCTCCCTAGAGATAAGCCTGGGGGGAGCACACCAATGTTTGAGGGACAATCTGCTGGCGAGGTCCTTCAATCTGCCCTCTCAGTGAAGGTAGGAGATGGAGATCCATGCGGCAGCAAAGACGCAAGCGTTATTGATGTGTTAGAAACCATGGGAAGGGCTTGAGAGTAGTCACATAGGAATTAGGGCTTCCCCCCCAAATAAGGTGGTAGGATCAATAGCTCAAATGAAGTGCATCTATACCAATGCACATAGCATGGGCAACAAACAGGAGGAGCTGGAAGCCATTGTGCAGTGGGAAAACTATCATATAGTTGCCATCACGGAAACATGGTGGGATGACTCACACAACAGGGCTGCTGTAATGGATGGCTATAAACTCTTCAGGAGGGATAGGCAAGGAAGGAGAGGTGGTGGGGTAGCCCTGTATGTTAGGGAGTGTTTTGATTGTGTAGAATGGGTAAGAATCAGGGGTAAGGCCAACAAGGCAGATATCATGGTGGAAGTCTGTTATAGACCAACCATCCAGGATGAAGAGGCAGACAAAATATTCTATAAGTAGCTGGTAGAAATCTCACAATCACTAGCCATTGTTCCTGTAGGGGACTTCAACTTACCAGACATCTGCTATAAATACAATACAGCAGAGGGGAAAAAGTCTATGAGGTGCCTGGAGCATGTGGAAGATAGTTGGTGAATAAGCCAATTAGGGAATGCACACTGCTGGACCTGTTGTTCACGAACAGAGAAGGACTTGTAGGTAATGTAATGGTTGGAGGCTGTCTTGATCATAGTGATCATGAAATGATACAGTTTTTTATTCTTGGAGAAGAAGGGGAGTCAGCAGCACTGCTGCCTTTGACTTCCAGAGGGCAGACTTTGGCCTGTTTAGGAGACTGGTTTGCAGAGTCCTTTGGGAGGCAGTCCTGAAGGGCAAAGGAGTCCAGAAAGACTGGACATTTTTCAAGAAGGCAATTTTAAAGGCGCAGGAGCAGGCTGTCCCCATGGGCTGAAAGATGAGCTGGCAGGGAAGAAGACTGGCTTGGCTGACCACAGAGCTTTGGCTGGAACTCAGGAATAAAAAGGAGAGTTTATGGCCTTTGGAAGAAGGGGCAGGTAACTCAGAGGGACTACAAAGATGTCATGAGGTTATGCAGGGAGAAAATTAGAAGGGCCAAAGCCCAACTAGAAATTAATCTGGCTACTGCTGTAAAAGACAATAAAAAGTGTTTATATAAATACATTAGCAACAAAAGGAGGGCTAAGGATAATCCCCATCCATCCATCTGGATGCGTGGGGAAACACAGTGACAAAGGATGAGGAAAAGGCTGAGGTACTTAATACCTTCTTTGCCTCAGTCTTTAGCAGTAATACCAATTGTTCTCTGTGTAACCAGCACTCTGAGCTGGAAGACGGGGCAGGGAGCTGGCAGAAGTGCTCACCAAGCATCTTTCCATCATTTATCAGCAGTCCTGGTTAACTGGGCAGGTCCTAGTTGAATGAAGGTTAGCAAATGTGATGCCCATCTACAAGAAGGGCCAGAAGGAGGATGTGGGGAACTACAGGCCTATCAGTCTGACCTCAGTGCTGGGGAAGGTTATGGAGCAGATCATCTTGAGTGCCATCACATGGCACCTACAAGACAACCAGGCCCGTGCAGCATGGATGTATTAAAAGCAGGTCCTGCTTGACTAACCTGATCTCCTTCTATGCCAGGTGACCCACTTAGTGGATGAGGGAAAGGCTGTGGATGTTATCTACCTGGACTGTAGTAAAGCCTTTGACACAGTTTCCCACAGCATTGTCCTAGAGAAACTGGCTGCTCATGGCTTGGATGGGCGTACTCTTCACTGGGTAAAATACTGGCTGGATGGCTGGGCCCAAAGAGTTGTGGTGAATGGAGTTAAATCCAGTTGGTGGCTGGTCACAAGTGGTTTTCCCCAGGGCTCAGTACTGGGGCATTTCTCTTTAATATCTTTATCAATGATCTGGATGAGGGGATTAAGTGAGCTCCCAGTAAGATTGCAGATGATACCAAGTTGGGCAGGAGTGTTGATCTGCTTGAGGGTAGGAAGGCTCTACAGAGGGGTCTGGACCAATGGACCAAGAATAACTGTTTGAGATTCAGTAAGGGTCCTGCACTTGGGTCACAGTAATTCCATGCAATGCTTCAGGTTTGGGAAGAGTAGATGGAAAGCTGCCTGGCAGAAAAAGACCTGGGGGTATTGGTCAACAGCCAGCTGCATATGAGCCAGCAGTGTGCCCAGGTGATCAAGGAGGCCAACAGCATCCTGGCTTGTGTCAGGAATAGTGTGGCCGGCAGGACTAGGAAGTGATTGTCCCACTGTGCTCAGCACTGGTGAGGCCGCACCTTGAGTCCTTGTATTCATTGAATCATAGAATCATAGAATGGTTTGGGTTGGAAGGGACCTTAAAGATCACCTAGTGCCACTCCCCCTGCCACGGGCAGGGACACCCTCCACTAGACCATGTTGCCCAAAGCCTCATCCAATCTGGCCTTGAACACTTTCAAGGAGGGGGCATCCACAACCTCTTTGGGCAACCTGTGCCAGTGCCTCACCATGCTAACAGTAAAGAATTTCTTTCTAACATCTAATCTAAATCAACCCTCCTTCAACTTAAGGCCAGTACCTCTTGTTCTGTCACTACACTCCCTGGTAAACAGTCCCTCACATCTTTCCTTTAGGCCCCTTCAGGTACTGGTAAGCCACAATTAGATCTCCCTGGAGCCTTCTTTTCTGCAGGCTGAACAACGCCAACTCTCTCAGCCTGTCCTCATAGCAGAGGTGCTATAAGCTGATCAGCTTTGTGGCCCTCCTCTGGACTCGCTCCAACAGCTCCATGTCTCTCCTGTACTGGGGCCCCCAGAGCTGGACGCAGTACTCCAGGTGGGGTCTCACAAGAGCGGAGTAGAGGGGCAGGATCACCTCCCTCGACCTGCTGGTCACGCCTCTTTTGATGCAGCCCAGGATACAGTTGGCTTTCTGGGCTGCAAGCGCACACTGCTGGCTCATGCTGAGCTACTCATCAATCAATACCCCCAAGTCCTTCTCCTCAGGGCTGCTTTCAATCCATTCCTCGCCCAGCCTATAGTCGTGCTTGGGATTGCGCCAACCCACGTGCAGGACCTTGTACTTGGCCTTGTTGAACTTCATGCGGTTCGCACGGGCCCACCTCTCAAGCCTGTTAAGGTCCCTCTGGATGGCATCCCTTCCCTCCAGCGTGTCTACCACACCACACAGCTTGGTGTCATTGGCAAACTTGCTGAGGGTGCACTCGATCCCACTGTCCATGTTGCTGACAAAGATGTTGAACAGCGCCGGTCCCAGGACCAGCCCCTGAGGAACACCACTTGTCACAGTTCTCCACTTGGACATTGAGCCATTGACCACAACTCTTTGAGTGCGACCATCCAGCCAATTCCTTATCCACAGCGTGGTCCATCCATCGAATCCTTGTCTCTCCAATTTAGAGACAAGGCTGTCATGCGGGACGGTGTCAAATGCCTTGCACATGTCCAGGTAGATGATGTCAGTTGCCCTTCCCTTACCCACCAAAGCTGTAACCCCATCATAGAAGGCCACCAAGTTTGTCAGGTATGATTTGCCCCTAGTGAAGCCATGTTGGCTGTCACCAATCACCTCCTTATTTTCCATGTGCCTGAGCATAGTCTCCAGGAGGGTCTGCTCCATAATCTTGACTTGAAAAATTTCTGCCAACTTAATAAAACAAAATATTAAATTATTGAGAAAATCTTCCCTTAATTATTTTTATTGCTTTAAAAAGTGGTATAATGTTTCTGAAATTTACTACTAAGATAATTTCAGTGCCATGCTATCACGTCAAAAAATTGGTAAAACGACTCAGCCATTATCTTGATGCAATACTTATAGTCACACTGATTATAAGAGCCTATTCAGCTGTCACCTATAAGGTTCATTAATCAAAACTGTATATTCTCATTAACAAGAAATGTGATTATCTTTTCCTTCAGCTTTCATACTGACAAGTCAAGATTCTGAGAATCCTTTCAGAACTAGAGAAAGCCAAGCTATTCAGATCAATATATATAAAATATTCCATGTATAAATTTATATTATTACATGAATGCATATTATCATATGGGAAAACTTGTAAACGATCAATTAATGGCTAGAATAGCTTCCACTGAAGACTTAGTTTCAAATTACCTTCCAGAATACTGGACGTATTCATTTAAAGTCATATGGTGGGCCTTGTGTCTGGGTTTCCAATTTTCTTCTCTCAAAAGATACAGATACAGATAAATGGTTTATACAGAGCACTTGTGATCCTGGTGGTTGGTTTTGGGTTTGTTTTGGGTTGGTTTTTTTTTTCAGAGTTGAAACTGAAGAAATTGTATTGACAAGTGCAAATATCTGTGGATCAAAAGCAAAGCCAATTTTTATCCAAATCCCTAAAGACAAAAATGCTGAATTTTATAGTGCTCTGTTCATTTTCTCCTAATAGAATTATTCCTGTAATTTATGTCTCTGCTTTAATTGGAATTTACTTGACCTATTAAAAGTTTTACCAGAACTGACATGCTTCCATGAGAAGTTCAGGTTCTGATGAACTAAATCCAGCAAAAAGACATTTCACCAGAATGTCCTCTAGCAGATGTAGAAGTAAGACCCTTGAATTTCACTGTAATCTCAGCATGGAAGCTCTGGGTATTTGACATGAAATATTTAAATGTGCCTGATGCTGTGTGCATATGAAGAGCTGGCATGATGTTTACGGTTCGCTCTTCTGAAGCAGATTCCTTGATCTTATATATATTACTGCAAGGTTTTTGGAGGCATCATTTGTCTACAGAAGAAGTTAAGAGTACCTTCATAGTTTTGTACTTCTATGCAGTATTATAGCTGGGCCACAGGCAAATTAGGCTTTAAATGGGCATTTCACAGCTGCATAAATCAACATATTTAAACAACAGAGGATGTAGATAGACATTAAGTACAATTTCCAAAATAGCATGTACAAATGACAGTTCTGTTGGTTTCCTACCAGAACTAGTTAATTATTATATCTGAAGTGAATGGAATAATAATCACTCAAAACTTATAGAAGTGAATGTGTAGAAATTAATTAATGAGAACAATATGGCAAAAACATGCTCTGTATAAGCAGAGAATTTGTATTTGGTGTATAAATTAGTCTGTAACTGTGAGCGTGTATCACTGAACAGGTTCTTTCCAAACTGCTGCTGTTTGTGTGCTGTTATTAGATATTACTGACACTTACATTGTCTCTAAAACTACTGATTAGAGTACTACTAAACAACTACTATAACTGAATATGTGCAGTCACTGAGGATTGGATACATTTCCAGTTCATGACTATATATTTATGACTATATTGCAGACATTACCACTACTTGGAAAAAGGATTTCTATCACTGTCTTTCAAGCTGCTCTGCTATTTAATGCAGTTGTTCAAATATGAAAGATTGCTTGGGTGGTAATATAATTTTGTTCACATTGTAATCAAAATCAAAAAGAGCTTTCATGAAAATAATATTTGGCTTTATCACACCATATTGAGAATGACTAAGAGAAATATCTAACCTGATTCCTTATTTCTATTTCTTTGGTTGATGAAGTAAGATATAACCCATCTTATTTTCAAATTCAAGAGTATCTGGCAAAATGAACTGACATACTTTATGGTTGATGGCTTTTATCCTGATTAACGGATGAACAACATCAAGGATATAAATAGAAATCACATATCCATGATGTGGTTTATCACTCTATGTTAAAAAGAGGCAGTTCACATTTGAGCAAGTGAAGTGAAGGAACTCAATGTTCCATCAGAGAAGGGCAAAAAATTATTCTTAGACAAATCTTAATACACATACATCTGAAGCACATTATGAATTTAGCAAGCAGCTTTCATTCCCTCTTCTCAACGTGTTATGATTGTAATTAATATGGCTCTAACTGAGAGATGGTCTGAATTTTTTTTTTCTCTCTCTCTCTCTTTCTGTGAAAGACAGGTGGGGATAGAAAGCTTTGTTAGACTGAAATCAGTAATGATTGCTCTCAAAGGAAGGAGTGGCAACTTGGCCAGGGCGAAACCTGTCAGTTTCAGAGAAGTAAAATGAGTAGATAATTGCAGTCTTCAACTTTCAAGGTTAACTTGAACCTTTAAATGAAATGAGCAAATTCATGTCATTTCCTCTTCTTTTACAAAAGGCCTAAGTTGCCACCTTTATTTTCCTTGTGTAAAGGTACTGACAGGAAGATGGATGGGAAAGTAGGACCTCCTGGTTGTTTTGAAAGTGCTGGTTAGGGTTTTTTTAACTTAATGGATCACCTAAAAATGATATAATGATGGATTCCATTTTACATGTTTCTTGTTTCTCTGACCTTGGGACTATGGACCTCTATCAGATGCTACCCAAAACAATTACCTTAATCTATAACAAAGATTATTGGCTCATGAGCTATTGAAACAAAACAACATGCTGAGCTCCCCATCAACCTAGACTGTGGCTGTAGTGCCCTTTTAAGGTCACACTGTCAGATCTTGTAAGATACTGCTTACTTAGAAGTTACAGTCTGAACATTTTAAATGCAGCAGGTACAAAGAAGAACTTCCTTGCTTATTGGTGCACATTAATCGATCGCCAAATAACCAAAGACACCTCTCATAATAGACAACATCAAAAATACTGGGCGAGGCTTTCTTGGTTCTGTTGGTACAGGAAAGAGGTATTTACAGGATAAACCAGAACCCATCAATATTGCCTAGAGAAGCTATGCTATGCCTACATTTGTATTGATGGGCTAAATAGAACAATTCCAGAGGCAAGGTCATCTGTGCCTGCTAGTTGCCGGTACAGTCCCTAGTATACATCCAATTTATGCCAACATAAACTCTTTCAAACAGTGCCTTGGAATGATTTTTAGTGTTAAGTGATGAAGGACTGTTCCAGCATGCAGTATGCAAGAGGCCACTCTGGATAGTGGGTGGGAAGTCAGCTATATGAACACTATCCGAGATGAGACATTTGTTCTCAGAACAAGAAAATGATGTTTGTATTATTTTAATTACTGCCTTAGATGTAGCCACTAGAACCGTAGTGAATGGCTGTAAAAGTTTAGCTGAGATAAATAGGTATATAAATGCTTAATTTCTAAGTCTTTTTTGCCTCTGAATGTTTTCTGTTACTGATAAAATAAACTTGTGATTTAGAGGGATTTCAAATCGCCTTTCCTTATATTTTCCAGAGAAGTATGTGCATCCAAAGTGAAGGATATGCACTGTCAGCACTCAAGCCTTAGGTGATCTTAGCTACCCTTTGTGTGTCCCACTGTGCTTCCATGCTTTTAGTTAGTTGTTGAGGCAAGTAAGCCCTAAATGTTTGTTCTTTGCATTGCATTTGATTTAGGAACCAACTTAGAGGAGTGAAATATCTCTTTTAAGTCATGATAAAATTCAAGCATCATGGTTTAAAAATCTTCTTCTCCACATGGGGTATTAGGTTCTGTAGGAACAAACAGATAGACAAATACCTGTATTTTTAAATCTAAACTACTTTGGGAAGCAACAGTGGTAATGACAGGGTGTGACATTTCCTGGCATACTATTCAGAACATAGTGATCATAATTCATGAATGCTATGGACTTCTGATTATCTAATAGGTCTTCAACCAATGGTCACTCAGTAAAAGATACTATACCAAACTACCATTCTGGTTTTTTTATGTAAGACGAGGTTCTGAACAAATTCTTAACATTCCAGTTAGAAACAGGAGATACCAGAAGGCTGTGCTGAAATTCAATTATCTGAGACAATTCAAGATTCTAACTCCAAAGGGGGTCGCAATCAATTATGGGAACACAATCAGAAAAGTTAAAAAATCTCTGCTGCAGCCTTTCTACCTTGACTTTTTGCACTATTGTTCAATACAGTTTCTTCTTTCTTTTTTCACTACATATACTCACTTTGTTACTTACACATAATAGCATTTTCTCTTTAAAAACAGCTTTTAAAAAAAAAAATCTATTGAAGTATTATTTGTATTGAGGAAAACACAGAGAAATATCCTTTCACCCTGAAATAGCGAAGAATGGTGTTTTTACATTTGTTTGTGTAAGCTCCCTATTTATAACATAGCTGGGGGCTTGTTGTGGGAGGAATGTTTATACATGTCCACCAAACTCATCAACTTTTCTATTTTTATTCAACATGATGTACACTCCTAGATAGAGACAATGACAGCCCAACGCAAATTCACATAATCTGTAATTATCTGCAAACATTCTTCCAACCTCTGTTACTCAGGTCAGACCACCTTTAAGTGAATCAGCATTAGAAAATAAATAAATTTTAAAAAGACATTCATTATAAGAAAAAGTTATAGAGAAAAGTGGATTTAACCTTTTCCAGTGCAGTTTACTCAGTAGATTCTTAAATGGAAAAATTTGTCTTAAAATTTTTTCAGTTGTACATAAAAAATAAGAGAAATGTTACAGTAAGAAAGATCATTCTAATTTTCCTCTAACATCTTTCCTTTAAAGAAAGCATATTTACAAGCCAAACTTCTATTGTAATTGAAAGCATTACTCAGTCTTTTTTTTTTTTTTTTTAATGCACCCAAACTAACAGGGAATAAAATCTTTAACCTAGAAACTGGTAGATTTTTTTTTAAATGGCCAATATGTTAGAAATTTTCAGACTTTTACCTAATAAAGCTATTACAGAACAGAAATTAATTTAGTCATTTGTACAGAGGAAGAAAGCAGATCATGTCAAGTAAGGAGTGTAAAACAGAAATGAATTAACTGAAATATTGGTTAACTGTAGAGATCAGTGACAATAAGATTAGTCATGGACAGAAATGAGTAAGAAAGAAATGTGCTGCAATACTAGCCTACAAAGCACTAAAAGAAGAATTAAAATTATTAAACAGATATTTAATATATTTTGATATATTAGTAGGGAAGGATTTTTCTTTGTCTTTAATTTACTTTTTAAGGTTAACATCTAGGAAAAATGTCCAAGTGGAAACACAAAATGAGGTTAAAGGCTACATGAAAATTACAATAAATTGGCAATAGTGGTATGTGCATATACGCACTTGTTTTTATACAAAAATGAACATACACTTTCCAGGAAATAATTAAAAAATTCCAACTGTTCATGCAATCAAGAATTGAAGAATTGTATTGGTCAAAGAAGATAAATTACATTCCTATGATTTTTAAGGCATGATTAATACTAATTGACTTCAGAACTGAAAACAAAATTCTTTGTCTGATTATATGATCAGTCAAGAAAGCTTAAAGGATCAGCTGATAAGCCTAATGTAGTTTCTATTGCTTTTGTAATTGTATATATTTGGATTAATTTTATGAATATTGGTTCTAATATCAAGTTTTATACCTGTCTTTTTTTACAGTAAGAATATAGGGAAATTTCTGATGATGTTGATCTTAGTCATCTCCAAAAGACATTAAAGTGCCTATTTCCCAGAGGTGTATGAGAGCTGAGATCAGCTATCATTGTTGCTACTATTTAGTGGGCAAAGCTCCTCGGGAGTGAAGATTTTCTTCTTAATTACTCAATTAGCAGGACCACAGTTTATCTGCTCATGTTTTCATGATGGTATTGCCAAATATATGTGCAAGTTTTGTGTAAATATCTATGTGTATTTTGTCCATAAATCTCAAAAGATAGAACTTAAAAATCCACAGTTCCTAATATAACAGAATCTGCAACAATCTCTTGTCTTTAACCATACCAGGTATTGATTTCAAATATCAAGTCAGAGTAGGAATTTCTCTCACTTGTGTGCTCAAATTTGCCAGTCAAGATCTTCTGCTGCCAGTTAATCCATCCCAACAGTTAACATTTACACCTCAGAGATATCACTAATACTGAATCTGAAACTGCTTAAGTGCAAGTAAAAAGCTGAAGCTTCATGAAGAACCTCAAAAAGAAATAATCTTGCTTTCCTAGTGAAAACCCATTGTAACAGTCCTGTTCTAAAACTCTAAACTAGATAAACACCTTTGAAATCAGTCTGAAGGCAAAGAAAAAGTCAGAATGATATAAAATTTGTGAGCTATCTTGCCTTTTTCTTGGGCTACTGGTATACTTGAATTAATTATAAAAGGACATATATGTTTGTTTATTGTTTAGATAGAAATAATATAAAATGTTCAGTCATACTCTTTTCTACATTAATACTCTATGTTTCAGATCTTGGTCACATGTAAGCAGCTTCCAAAAGCAAGTAACTCTGTGTCCTTTATTATTGCGTAAGTTTATTTTTTTAATATATAAACAAAAGCAAGGAAGACTGTGTTTGCAGATGGACGCTTTTGCAGTTTTAGTCAAACCCTTTGCAATCTCTCCTACGCTGGAGATTTTGAATATCACAGTTGAGATGCCGTAACTGATAGTGTGAGCACAATCTATAATCTCATATCATAAAAAAGTTCAGCCTAATCACTACAGAAGGGTGATTTAAGTTGATTTTTTTTTTATGAACAAGGGGAGTTTCCTTAGTAAGGTAGTATTCAGGATGCAGAAATAGTAATTGAACAGATGGGAACAGTAATGTTTTACATCACTCTGGCCAGCTTGGCAAAAATATGTTTGTGCATAGCCTGTGTAAACTGTATATTTTAATCCCTGCCTTATATAATAAAGGAGGAATATTTAAGAATATGCTGCTCTGTAGAATTTCTTCCTACCTCAGCAACAGGTAATTTAAAAGTTATTATTGTGAAAACTTCACATTTACATAATCAATATTCTTATATAGAAAGGCAATATGTGAAGTTTTATAAGGGCAAATTTATGCAGAAAAACACACCAAAGGTTGTAAAACACAAAGATATGCTTTCTAGCTCAAGAAACACATAGCCACAAAGTGCTGGAAGCTATGAGGATGTTCTGAAGAAGTACTCCTATACACTTGACCTGTTCTTAGACTTCTGTGTGGACATTCACTGTTGACTGTTGGAAAAAGGATATTGGGCTATATGTTCCTAATTTGTCTGGAGCTAGAGCACCTTCCTGAAGGTCAGCCTTTCCCTGAGCTCTGACAAAATCTGCTCGTAACTTCTTGCTGTTAATGGTTCATGTAATCATTAGCACTTTACAGACAGAATAATGACAGTCGTAGCCCTTTAAATAACTGGATGAAGATACAATATAGATGTTAATTGTCTGTGTAAATATAACCATAAAGCACTACTACTTTTATTCACATTAACAGCATTCTCTTCCAGGTAGTACTAATATTATTCTGCTACTCTAAATTGCAGTATGCAAGTCTGAGCATGTGACCAGAATAAAAATAAATCCCAATTTTTATTGCACTACATGAGTCCATAATTCCCTTTGTGAAGTTCAACTAGTTTATTAACTTGTCTGGTTTTCCCTTCTTCTATTCTGTAATGAGCATAATGATAAGTAGCTTTTAGGGGAGGCTATATAAAACAGAAGAAATTTCTCACTATATAGATCTTATTTACACTATTATGATTGTGACTGTATTATGATTTATTCAGGTATAAAACCTGTTGGAAAATGTAATGCATTCAAGGACCATTGGAGCAGTTCCATAGAATTAAGAATACTACCTGGACTTTATTACAGTTCTGCTAGAGATTAGTTCTACTTCAGTTTGTCTATTAAATCAGCTCATACCCAGAAAAATCTTCTAAGTACTACATAAGTTGCTCAGGCATGCAGCTGCCCAATGGCACACCCCTGATTCACTTGGCAGGAGTTCACATATGAAGGAAGGATAAAAAATAGTCATGGAAGGTCTTGAAAGAAGCATATAATGTAGAAAGTGAAGAAAAAATAAATGTATGTAATCTGGAAAAGGGTGGATACTGAGTGTCACTGATTCAAATGATATCATAGAATCATAGAACTATAGAATGCTCTGGGTTGGAAAGGACCTTAAAGATCACCTAGTTCCAACACCCTTGCTACAGGCAGGGACACTCTCAACTAGACCAGGTTGCCCAAAGACCCATCCAACCTGGCCTTGAACACTTCCAGGGAGGGGGCATCCACAGCTTCTCTGGGCAACCTGTTCCAGTGCCTCACCACTCTAACAGTAAAGAATTTCTTCCTAACATCTAATCTAAATCAACCCTCCTTCAGCTTAAGGCCAGTACCTCTTGTTCTATGACTACACTCCCTGGTAAACAGTCCCTCACCATCTTTCCTGTAGGCCCCTTCAGGTACTGGTAAGCCACAATTAGATCTCCCCAGAGACTTCTTTTCTCCAGGCTGAACAACGCCAACTCTCTCAGCCTGTCCTCATAGCAGAGGTGCTCCAGCCCTCTGATCAGCTTCGTGGCCCTCCTCTGGACTTGCTCCAACAGCTCCATGTCTCTCCTGTACTGGGGCCCCCAGAGCTGGACGCAGTACTCCAGGTGGGGTCTCACAAGAGCAGAGTAGAGGGGCAGGATCACCTCCCTCGACCTGCTGGTCACACCTCTTTTGATGCAGCCCAGGACACAGTTGGCTTTCTGGGCTGCAAGGGCACACTGCCGGCTCATGTTGAGCTTCTCATCAATCGATACCCCCAAGTCCTTCTCCTCGGGGCTGCTTTCAATCCATTCCTCGCCCAGCCTATAGTCGTGCTTGGGATTGTGCCGACCCACGTGCAGGACCTTGTACTTGGCCTTGTTGAACTTCATGCGGTTCGCACGGGCCCACCTCTCAAGCCTGTTAAGGTCCCTCTGGATGGCATCCCTTCCCTCCAGCGTGTCTACCAGACCACACAGCTTGGTGTCATCGGCAAACTTGCTGAGGTTGCACTCGATTCCACTGTCTATGTCACTGACAAAGACATTAAACAGCGCCGGTTCTAGTACGGACCCCTGAGGAGCACCACTTGTCACAGTTCTCCACTTGGACATTGAACCTTTGACCACAACTCTTTGAGTGCAACCGTCCAGCCAATTCCTTATCCACAGCATGGTCCATCCATTGAATCCATGTCTGTCCAATTTAGAGACAAGGATGTCATGTGGAACAGTGTCAAATGACTTGCACATGTCCAGGTAGATGATATCAGTTGCCCTTCCCTTTAGGAAAGTAACCCCATTGGGCTGTAACCCCATCATAGAAGGCCACCAAGTTTGTCAGGCACGATTTGCCCTTGGTGAAGATGTGTTGGCTGTCACCAGTCACCTCCTTATTATCCATGTGCCTGAGCATAGTCTCTAGGAAGATCTGCTCCATAATCTTGCCAGGCACAGAAGTGAGACTGACCTGCCTGTAGTTCCCTGGGTCTTCCTTTTTTCCCTTCTTAAAAATGGGGGTTATATTTACCCTCTTCCAGCTGGTGGGAACTTTGCCGGACTGCCAGGACCTCTCAAATATGATGGAGAGTGGCCTGGCCACTTCATCTGCCAGTTCCCTCAGGACCCGTGGATGCATCTCATCAGGTCCCATGGACTTGTACACCTTCAGGTTCCTTAGATATTCTCGAACCTGATCTTCTCCTACAGTGGGCGGTTCTGCATTCTCCCAGTCTCTGCCTTCTGTGACCTGGGCAGTGTGGCTCAAGGATTTGCCAGTGAAGACTGAGCCAAAGAAGTCATCGAGTACCTCAGCATTCTCCATATCCTGGGTCACCAGGTCACCCGTTTCATTCTGGAAGACACCCACATTTTCCCTGGTCCTCCTTTTCTCACTGACATACCTATAGAAGCTTTTCTTGTTGCCCTTGATGTCCCTGGCCAGACTTAATTCTGTCAGGGCTTTGGCTTTCCTAACCTGATCCCTGGCTGCTCGGACAGTTTCTCTGTATTCTTCCCAGGCTACCTGCCCTTGCTTCCACCTTCTGTAGGCTTCCTTTTTTCATTTGACTTTGCCCAGGAGCTCCTTGTTCATCCACGGGGGCCTCTTGGTGTTTTTGCCTGACTTCCTCTTTGTTGGGATGCATCGCTCCTGAGCTTGGAGGAGGTGACCCTTGACTATTAGCCAGCTGTCTTAGGCCCCTCTTCCTTCCAGGGCTTTGTCCCATGGTATTCTACCAAGCAGATCCCTGAAGAGGCCAGAGTCTGCTCTGCTGAAGTCCAGGGTAGTGAGCTTGCTGCATGCCCTCCTCGCTGCCCTGAGGATCTTGAATTCCAGAATTTCATGGTCACTGCAGCCAAGGCTGCCCTTGAGCTTGACTTCCCCTACCAGGCCCTCCTTATTGGTGAGAATAAGGTCCAGCCTGGCACCTCTCCTCATGGGCTCCTCTGTCACTTGGAGGAGAAAGTTGTCATCAACACATTCCAGGAACTTCCTGGATTGCTTGTGCTCTGCTGTGTTGTCCCTCCAATAGATGTTGGGGTGGTTGAAGTCCCCCATAAGGACCAATAAGTATCAATAAGTAACTGTGAGATACAGAAAATGGGTGAACCTGATAAATTTTATTTTTGTTGTCCATATATTAGCCTTCTCTAAAGATATTATTTACAGTAGAAAACAAACAAAAATTACCATAAAAGGAGTATTTTGACAAAACTACCTCTACCATTGCTCTTCATGTATACATTACAAACGTTACATGTGAAGTTCTAGTCAGCTTTGAAAAGCAAACATCATAGAAGTGTTACAAGGAGGTGGCCCTGATAATTATATACCTACTTTAAACTGCTATTACTGTAATATCCCAAGCAATACCAAAGAACAGTTATGGAACCAAATATCCATTTATGTAAAATAACCCTATGCTACAGGACAAGCAGAAAGTAGAATATAAAATTATTCTCCTATTAACTGTCATTTGACTCTTTCTTGGGCGGGGGGGGGGGAGGAAGCGGGGGGCAAGGCAAAAACCCAAAACCCTAAAGAAATATTTATGGATGGCAAGTAGTGTCATGACACAATTGTGCTAGATCAAATCAATATTAAATGACTTATGTTAGTAAACAAGGCCTTTCAACTTCCCCCTCACAACTCCTCATGTTCTCCACTGAAAGTTCATTAGGTCTCTATCCTGTGGTATGCATCAACAAGCAACAGATCTCTAAGACATTGGAGGTTCCAACTTTCCTTCAAAATTATTGATAAAATCCTGTTGATTTCAGAAGAAACAAGATTTAACTCTAAAAGGTTTTATGATATATAGTTCTAGTTGGAATACCTGCTATCAAACTGATAAATTATTTAAAATATTGTATTGAAGTATTTTTCATACTTGCTATGGACAGAATACAAAAAAATCATGCTTACCAACTTTGGATTTCTGCTCAGACAAGTTATATCATACTATTTCTATTCCTTGAAGGAATAAATGTGTAATTACATCCCACATTTTTCTGGTTTAAGCTTTGGATATTATGGCTTATGAAAATTTGTACCAATAAAACTGTCATATGAATGCTGATGGATAAATAATCCAAAAGGGCAGCAGGCACAGACAAAACATAGACTAATGACTGGTCACAGTCAATATGTAGAGTTTGACTTGCTTTTGAGCATATTTTAAGTGTGCTCTGTCCAAACTGTAACACAGTTCAAGCATTTTCTGAATATTGTAACAGAATGCCACTGAACAGAGTATTATAACACATAGAGCAGCTGCTTGGCTGTATTTTGTCCTGTGAATCTCAGAATTTTTACTTCTTTTTCCCTACTTCCAGGGAAACCACTAGATCCATGGAGTGGATAAAAACACAGGAAATTCTGCAGGATGAATCTTACAGATAGTTTAACTGCTACATTTTTTTTTCTGTGACAAAGTACTCCTTGCCTTAAGCATAACATGACCTGAATGGCCATTACTGTCATTATGAGAACAGGAATAGTACGAGAAAGGACTTCATGGCTGCATTCTCAAAATCCTAAGAACTAGATTCATTTGAACTAGGACTTTAAGTGAAATGTCTAAGTGACATTCCTTATGTGAGGAGAAAGAAATCGAGAGAGAAATTGGTTCATCCCACTTAAGATATGGAGGGATTTGGATAGATTTGTGCCTTGGGATAAAAATATCCATAAACCTCAATAAACTTCTTATTACATGGAGTCCATCAACACTTATGTCACATAGTCCTGCTGGACCAAATCCTGAAATTTTACCCTATTTATAGTCAATTTTTCCTCAATTACACATCCTTTAAATCTAATGTGAGGTTGCCCAAATAAAAATGAGTCAGAAGAGTAATATCTGCAGGATTTGCATCACTGATAGCAGAAAATTTCTGAGAAGCAGAACTGTTCAACTAATTTGCTCTTAATGAAAGTAAAATTGATTATGTGAAAAAATATTATTCATTTCCTTTCACTGTTTCACAGACACAGAAAGCATTGATTAGGTGTCTCTAGAAAAGGGAAGAGCATGGTTTTCTTTCTTTTTCTCAGTTGTGCTCACTGTGCTACTGTCTTCAATAGCAGCAAATAAAACATGACATAGTACAATATTAACATTGTCATGAACTGAAGATTGCTATGGTACCCATTCAAACAGGTTCCTTCATCACCATGAAAACAGTTTGTAGAGCCAGAAATTGAAGGTTGAATACCAAAAGATGATGGGTTTAGAGTTCTTGAAAGGCATTCACTGTTCCTCATGGGAGTCCTTTAGCAAACAAGGATTTCAAGTTGTGCCAAAGTTGTTTGTCACTGAAAGTAGAAAATTTGCATTCTTTTTCATCACTTACATGAAAAGGTGGGAAAGAAAAGTACTTTCATCTGTAGCATGAACTCAGGAACAATGTGAAAATGAAAGTAGATTTCTTTCCTTACAGTAAACCTGGAGACTGAAAGCTGAACAAATATGAAACACTACAAAATTTTGAGAGATTGCAAATTTTGAAAGAATAACTTCCCAAGAAGCTCTAATTTTATAATTTCCAGTTCTAAATTAATCTTATAATTTTACCTTTTTTATGGCTGAAGTGTATTGATTTATGAATTAGGAACACAGCAAAAACTATAGTTGAATATAGATGGACTTCCACATTAGAATCTGTGCAGGATTGGATCTGTCAGTAGGTCTAAGCCAAATAAATCCATCAATCACAGAAATTGATGAACTTCTCTAAACTAGTACAAAGATACTTTCATCCAGCTCTACAGTATTATTGAAGTGGTAAACAGCCATGAAACTTAGAATCAACATTGCAACACCTCCCTTTGCCTCCTAGAAGACTCAGCTCTGACTTTTATGCCCCCATTACAACATAGGTACTAGATGTTCAATGTATCAAAATGAAATAAATCTGCAGAAATTAAGATACTGGTAAAAGCAATAGTCAAGTGTTCATGTTCTGCAGATCTCACAGAAGTAGTTGTGTGTCTCAGAAATATGGTGGGTTTTAAAAAAATATACTAGCAAGTATTTGCATGGATTATAGTATACACTTAAATACATTTATCTGAGCTTACTGAACAAATGTACATCAATATGATATTCAAAGCAGATTTAATTACCTAAGTGTAAAACTAGAATATTTTTCTGTTCATGTCTTCAGTATTGGAAGCCAGAAAAGGAAAGACATTTCAGAATGTCCAAAGTTAAAATTCTTTATCCTGCAATTCTGCTTTTATTTTTTACCTAAGTTGTGGTTCAAATTTTTCTACCACTTTACATCTTACTTTCACTACACAAATGTGGATAGTACTTTGATATTAAAGCAGAAAGATTTCTGCTAGATAACAAGACGTAGTGTTGCAATGATATTATAGTTGAAAAATAATGATATTGTGTTTCTTATGGTTGAGATAAGATAGAGGTTATATTCATCTTTCAGAAGACAGAATCCTCAGAGATTTAGAAAAGTAAAACTGAGCAACTTTAATTTTCAGTTCACCTGAACTGTACTGTAAAGGAACTTTATATTTGAGAACTGTTGTAAATGAAGTCTTGTGAAGGCAAAAAATATCGGGATAATCTGGAGAGCATCAGAAATCTGAAAATAAAACCTCAGTTCAATTAGAAAACATAAAATAAGTATTGATGCTTTTGAAATCTGTTAGAACTTCATCATCCACTCAAAATTATCTAACAGTCTATGGGATAATCATAAATACCTGAGGGCAATTTTCCTTACTGTCTGAATGATTCTTCATATTTTCACTTAAGTATAGGGATTATCAGTAACTATAGTAACACTACCATTTGAGAATGCATTTGCTTTCTGAATAATTTCTGGATATTTGTATACAAACTGCTGAACTGCATCTTTCAAACTGAATATGAGACTGTTCTGAATTCAAATCCTAGGACAGGGAACAAAATCTAATGCTTAAAACAAGAGAAAAAAAAAGAAAAAATATTTATGTTAACATAATTCTTCCAAATACACAAAGAGGCTTCTACCAGGAGCTTGTTCTTTTGTGCCATCTGTTCATCATTCTGCCTCTCCATTGAATGAGGATGAAACTGCGATTTTTATTTCAATGAGTATTCTGATTCCATTGGAAACAAATAAAAGGTTATACTGTTTATGAAGAGAGAAAAACCTAAGCAAAATAAGCACTTTGATAATTTAGGAAGAAAGATGATGCTTAATATAATCACTATATCATAATTATTTCCTCTATTGACCAATGGTCTTACGAAATGCTGTTTATCAAATATATAACTTTTGCTAGAAACTCTAAAAGAAATCATAATGACAGAACTGAGCAACTAGCTGATAAGATCAAATTGTTTGCAATCAATCTTTCCAGCAAATTTGGCTAAGATTGGGAAAAACTAATGGAGCTTTAAGTTGAATTCTTTGCTGATTTTTGCTAGAAGATGGTAGAAAACTTCCAGAGTTGTTTCTTTAATTCTGTTCGTAGTTTAAAGTACAATCTTTCAAACTACTACAGAGAGATTTACTAAAGTGTCACTGAAACCTGGGAATAAACCTCGTAACACCAATGTAGTGTTAAAAGGCAGGCATTCTTTATTGCAGCGCTGGATGCACAGGGGATAACTCCACCCAATCTTTCCTAGATTACACATATAGATAATTTAATGTGCCTATATCTTAGATATCTGAAGTTAAGCAAGCTTTCTTAAGCCCCTGTTCTGCAACAGAATCCAGACAAAATGACCATGTCATACTCACTGCTTCTATCATATTGCTGGGCTCAGAGTACTGTGGTTCAAGGACTAATAATTCTGTAGAGCTGCAACATTACTTTATTGCAAAGACTAAATAGTGCAGTGTTGAATCTTGAGGTTCTCCTCATCCAACTTTGGAAAAAGATGCTAAATACAAAATAAATTATAAAACAGAACTCTAACAATTTCATATACCAAGCCAGTGGCATTTCTAAAACTGGTAAACAAAACACTTAACCATCATGAGTCTGAAGTGGGGAGCCTCTTTTCCAGGTATTTTTGAGGTGTCTGTGAAGGGAGTTCTAAGATAACGTTATCTGTGGAATGGAAAATGGTACATCGATTGTCTCCAAAATAAAAATGACTTTTATTATCAAAGAGTTTATTTTCTGAAAGCACAGATGGTGTCAACATGCTTCAGTAGCCATCTTTCAGTAGCTGAGAACAGAATGAGATTGCAAAGTAGTGGAATAGACCAGGTATAGAGAGCAGAACTGTGTAGTTTTGATGAACAAAATGGAGTTTTATTTCCTTAAGATCAAGGAGAATAAAAAGCTCAGGTTCTTTCTTTTCTTGTTTTAATTTAGGAAATTTTTCAAACAAAACTACTCTTACATGTCAAAAAGTCTAACTGTTTTTGGGCAATAACAATTCCTCAAAACCTGAGTGTAACAAGATTTTTGCTACTCCTAAAACTATTCTCAGCTTTCAGGTTATTGTCTTTAATCATGCATCCTATTGAATACTTCCCTCTCAGAACTAGGATGGTTAAGTCCTTTCTAATGAAGCCTGTAAGTCAGAAAGGAGCAGATATTGCAGCTGCATATAATCAGGCACGACTCTTACCTGAAGATGGTGGGGTTCAACAGAGTTTTATAAACCTCAATAAAATCTTTCTTTGAGGTTATGTACCTACAGTGACATCCAGTAGCAGCACAGTGCCACGGAGGTCTAAGACAACAAATCACACAAAACAAGAACTGTGTAGTTTATTCATTTCCAAGGTAATATTAATAGGGTCAAAATGTTTAATTGTTATGAGGTGGGAAAAGTAAAAATGAACATTACCTTGCGAAGGACATATTGTTATTTTGTCCTATATGCCCCTTTTCATGAAATTGCTCTTGAAGGTTAACGACCATGCTTATTTTCATCTATCTCCTATGTGTTGTCATGTCCAAACTGGTGCAAAAGTGAACTGAAAAGCACGTTTCTTGGGAGAAGGTCTTGGTCAGCTCCTCTGCCTGCAAGCTTATGTACAAAGTACACAAAAATGTCCCACTGCAGTAGCCATCAGTGGTGATTTCTCTGACTGCTCAGGCTTGCGGAGATGAGCATGTAGCAGCTGGGGCTGAGCAGCAGCAGAGGCACAGGACAAAAGTACAAGGTCCTTCACAAAATCATTAACATTTTTTTCTCTTTTCAAGTGTATAGCAGCTAAATAATTTTTATCTTGTTAATGTTATCTTATCTTAAAAATATTAAATCTATACCATTCTTGTTTTCTATGATACTGTACTCTTATTTTTTTTATTCATTATACATGCATGCATACAAGCATGCAGACACAGACCAAATGCAAACAAATCTGTTAAAAAATTCTTCTTAATATTGCCACCAGCTAAAAACCACTAGAGCCACCACTGAACAAAACATTCCACAAATCTCTCTCCACCACATCTACTATGATGTGTAAAATTACACCTAATCTTGCACACTCACCCCTGCACCCAAAATCCAAATATTAAATAATGAACTCCTGTACTTGCACCAAAAGAAGTTTTTTTCTTATTTTAAACCTACAGGTGTATTGACTTGACTTGCACGACTCCCTTTGCAAAACTGTATCTATAACCGACAGTCCCCCTTAATCCTTGAATAAGAGTATGCCAAAAAGCTCTCACAAATAATAAAATCATTAAACTTCTGCTCAAGGTCAAGAAAATATATAAATACTAGTTTTATGCCCAACATTTGTGCCCAACCCTAAGATGCTTGTCCATGTAGGACTTTCAAAGACCTCCCTGAGAAGACTGACTGACTGACTTTTGATTAATAGGATCCTAATTAAGTTAAGCCAGGACATAAAAGGACCTGTGAGCAGAAATGTTCATGGTCCTCAACTCTTTTGACCCGAAAGGCTCTAAAAAGTCACCACCAGCTGCAGAGAAAATTCTTCTTAGCAGTGCTTAAAAACCACGGAAACATTAAGGAGAAATAAGTTAAAATTGTTAAGATACAAAATCAACAGAAAAGGAATAACGTGGGGAAAAAAACCACAGCCGCGGCTGACACTCCCCTCCTTCCCTCTCCTGGAAGGGAACCACCTACCACTTTCCTTTCACCTGCTCTGGCAGATTGCATCCCTCACACCACCAGTTATGAAAAAAAAGGCCTTTTCCACCACTGGAGGGTATTTGGGAATACAGAAGTTGATGCTGTCACTCATGGTAATCATAGCAGTGACAAGACTAAAGGGTGAATGGTAATGTCTCCAGAAAGTTTGCAAGTAAAATATAGGTTAAAAATACTCCTCATGGACATTTTTTTTTTTCTCTTTTGATCTTGTTGAGGTGGTTTTAAAAAGCTGAGCACTACGGTAAGCAATATCTCAAGAAATACACTGATGTACAGCTGGACAACAACATCAGAAGAATTAGGGATACTCATGTCTCTTAATAAAGACAAAATTATTTCCTTTCATGAAACTGGAGGCCACAGTGCCTTTACCACATGCAGTTATCATAACAATTTCTCCAAATTCTTTTGCTTTTATGTTGCACCACTGAGTGCCTCTTCAGAGACACAGGGCTTTTTAAAAAATATAAAAAATTATATTTTTCCTTAACTTTTCTGGTGGTAAAAGGAAGGACATTCTTCTTTTAACCCAGAAGAAATAAAGTGTGCATTCATATAAGACAACTGAAGTGGCCATAGAGGAAAATGTTGGTGTTATTTTGGAATAGAACAGGAAATAATGGGCTTAAGTTGCAATGTGAGATTTTGGTTAGACAGTAAGGGAAAAACATAATAACTCCGTAACTTTAGTTTGCTTACTTAGGTTCATGCTTAGTTCAATCCTGATATTCCCAATGTTGTTTTACACAAATGCTAAGAAAAAAAAAAAAAAAAGAGATTATGTTCTTGATATAGGGTGACAGAAAGAGAAGCTTGAAAACAGCAGTATGTGGGCTTCATGCATATTTAATTTTCTTCACTGGCAAAATTTTAAGGTTAACGTTAGGTTTTACATGATACTTCAATTAGTACTGAAATATTAAAACTTTAATACTAGTGCATTAGTACTCACTGAACTAGGGAAAGCACTTGCATTGTTAAAAATGGGTATAAATTTACTGCATAAGTGAGATTTTTTAAAAAATTTGAGACAATTAAATAGTCTTTCTTTTTATTTTTATTATTTTGTCAGTAGTTGCATTACTGGCTTTTTGAAAAGAGAAACCAGGAACAAAAGACAAGGCAGTTGTGAGAAGTGCTGCCTGTCTCCTCTGTGCCATCTCTTATGAACCTAAAGTCAAATTCTTCCAACAGCAGAAGGAGATCCATAGATTTAATTTGGATTTGGCTGTTTCCATAGCACTATATGGAGTCTCAGTTTAATGTGTTGCTAGCTTCTTGTTGCTGTCTTCTACTTGCCTAGGACAGTGCATGTTCCTCCCCTGGTTAAAGGCAGGATGTAAAGATATTTCAGTGCTAAATGTGTGCAGGGGACCCTTTGTGAGGATTGCTGCCTAACAAAGTCTAAACATATCCTTAGCAAAAAACCCCAACAAACACAAAACCCAAAAACCTACTGTAGAAACATTCTAGACTAAAGTACATGAACTAAATATGTACAATCATACACAGGGTTTCCTGTCACCGTTGCTTATTGCTTAGTAAGATAAGAAACACTTAGCAGGATAAGAAATATGAATAGAATAATTTCTGTATTCATCTTTGTCTCTCAATTTCCTACTCTTTTGAGCAGTTGCCAGCCTGCAGCAGGAGTCATCTCAAGTTGTTAGGTCAGGCTATTTCTGACCTTGGCCTAAGCTCCCTGTGTTCTGAACAGTGTTTGTCTCTTAAAGATTCTTATTTGTTTTTCCTCCCTACCTGCCTATTTGATGAGGCTTCCACCAGCTACAGCACCCAGCAGATCACAGAGTTCTCTATTCTGTTTTGGGTAACTTTCCATTGTTTCGAAATAAACTCTTCCCCACAGACAGAGAAGAGAACACTGGCTCTCCTGGGCTTCTGCTAACCCATCATCCCAACTTGCTTTTAACCACTCTCTCCAGTCTAGAGGGACACAGTATAGTCCTTGCAGGCGTACTTTAATGTGGAAGAATTTAAAAAAATAAAAAAAGCAGAGGAATTTTGCCATAACTCTGCAGCATGAAGTAGAATCGCTAAATTGTGTATAGACAATTATTCAAATCATCCCAGCCAATGAACTTATTTGGACTTCATACATTTATTTTTTTTCTCCCAATGGAACTATTGAGTTCACTGGCAGGGAGAGTCCTCCTGGGACAGAAAATTATACGAGATCCAGATAATCTCTTTGCAAAAATCTCTAGGCACTTTTATCTCTCTAAGCTGCTTTTATATGATGAGCTAAAATGACTGTGGCACACCATGCTAAACAAAACACTCATGGATTTTCATCCTCTGCTTGTCTTTTGTCCCAGATAGTGGGAGAATGAAAATAATGCTGTGCATTTTCTCTCTTTATGGAAAGGACTGAGCATAGTTACTATTTGTAATCTACAATACTAGTGAGGTTTAGCAGTTTGTAGATCTATATTTTGCTAGTGTTTTTCATCATTACTACAAAAGGTTTACTGGGCAGAATTTGGATGAACCATTTTATTTTTCTATTGCCATGTAACGAGAGAAACTGTTTATGTATATTTATATAAATGCATATATATGTTAATGCAAACCAGAACATATAAAAACACAGAATGGATGAAGCACGATTAGGCTTTCAATCTAATTTTAATAAAGCAAGTTATAACTGACTGAAGGTTAGCTTTCACAGCAGCCATTAATAGGAGTTAATATAGTCAAGTTACTCTGAGATCGAATCTCGCTTGAATCATTAAGACTTCAAGTTTCGTATGCTATCATACTATTTTGTCCTTGAAACTCACCAGTGCTGTATAGACTGCAGAATGAATTTTATTTGGAAAATTACACATCAGTGAACTAGAACTAGATCTCTAGATGGTGAGTAAAAAAAAAAAGGAATCATAATCTTCCCTCCTATTCTGTGATTCTTTTTTCCTGAGAATAGAAAACAAAAAATACCTTAGTCTTGCTTTCCAAAGAGTAAACAAGGTGATAATAACAACAGCCATTGTGTTACACTTTTTCGCATACAGAAGGAACTTTGGGATCCTGTAGATTTCTGCCAAATAGCTTTGTTTCAGTGCAACGATAAGGCCAAGTGAATGCACCATAGTCAGTCCCTATCTCAGCAGGAGTGAACGCGGAGTGAGGACACTGACTGGCAAGCGATGACAAATCTTGCGACAGCCCCCAGCTGGCGACTCTGACCTTCTGACAGAGGTCAACAGCAGAGTCAGCAGAGATAATGCGGGCCCACTTGTCAGCTGCTTCAGCAGAAAGTCCTTCACTGGCAGCGTAAACCGAGACTTCCAGCTTTACATTTACATCTCTGAGGGTGAGAGTTTGTGATAAAGCTGAACCAATGTAATGGCTCGCTTCCAGTAACATTGTCTGTCCCTTTCTCCCATGTTCTCTCATCCTAGATGCCTACTCCCGCCTCCTCCCTGCTGCTGACTTTGGCACTCACCTGACCTCAAAATGAGACAGTTCAACTTGCTTAGCCAATGGAAGGCTAACAAAATTAAAACAGGAATGGATGCCTAGTAATGTAGGTGGCTCAAAGGAGGAAAAATAACTGTGTCTGCAAATGAGCAAAGGAGAACGGCTCCCTTTGATGCAGAGTTATTAGATTGGCTCATTCACATCGTAGAGCCTCATCCTGTGAAGTGGAGTGGAAACGGAGAACTTGCCTCATACACCAGCTGCAGTGGGTAGTTACTGTCACCAAACAGAAAGAACAAATAGTAGTGGATGGTAAGGCAGCCACAGCACAATCTGCTAGAATTAACGTGCTGCCTGGGTCACCCAGTATTCAGATTACATTGGAGTTAGCCATTAAATCGGCAAATCACTGGGTTATTCCACTGCTGCGGTCTAACTTGCTGCATCAGTACTGTGCTACTATCTAAAGCCATCAGCATTTGAATTCCAACTGCTCCCCCAAACAAGCCAGGTAGGATGAAACTAAAGCATCACTTAGGTTTGTGTATGCTGTAATTATGAAATGCAGTCACAGCATGTGCAGGATACTTGACTTATCTTGCTACCACATATGTTAGGAGCAGTAAAACTTCTGCCAGAGCCATGTAAGACTGCCTAGGACCCTGCCTACCTATTTGGTTGTGTTATGAATGTTTGCTGAATTTGGAGCACTTGAAGACCCCTTTGTGCTTACCAAAGCTTAATATTAGCCTAGGAACACTGAAATCACCCTCAAAACATAATGCAGATGCTGCTTTCATTTGAACTTTTCCAAAACCAATTGCTGTTGTTCCCCATGAACTACCAAGAAATCCAGGAGCCCCATTTTCATGTTCTCAGAGTTGAATCTGGCAAGGAAAACTTTGGGAGGCATGCCTGCTTTCTACCGATTTTCTTCAGCAAACTAAAAGCTTTCTAAAGAAATGTCCCAATTTAAACCAGATATCATTGGACAAACAATTTCTGACGGATTTCATGTTTCAGATTATTTCTGTTGGTTAACTGACATTTGGCCATTGATTACAAGAATAACAGAATTATCCTTTTAAGTACAACTTCCTAAGTAGAGGAATTGCTTTGCAATGTGTTCTGGATGACGCAGATGCGGTTCTGGAGCTCAGAACACAACAGAGCCTGAGTCCTAGGATGCAAAAATATTGCCATGGAAAAACGTAACAAAAAACCAGGCAACATTGCTAAAGCTAAGTAGCTCTTACTTTCATCTAACTGGCAACAAACCCAATTATTTAATAAATTTACCATTCTCTGTTTTGGATCGTAACCAGGCAATTGAAGAAATATTTGCAGGAAGAGGGGACAAAAAAAGAAGGCAGAGTAGTTTGATTTAAACCTTCTGTTCAGCTTTTTGAGCTTAAAACATTTCTGTTCTGTTAATTTCATGTCATTCAGACGCTCACTGTGAATGTCAAATGCTGCCACAAGCTAGAGCAGATCATCTTCTGTTCATGCATCTCAGCTGAACCAAATGAAAGACCAAATCCATGTCAAAGCCTGTTGTCAATTTTGTTCGGACCCCGTCAAGAAGTTGCGTGGATCCCTAGTTGAGTATCATGTCCTGATCCCAAGTTTAATTAGGTATAACATTGACACACAGTGCCCGGGTGGAGTTGGAAGCTGCTTCTGGAGGAAGGACCTCATTTAAAGTGACGAGAGTGCCCTGGTAATAAATAGAAAACATTAGAGGAAACAGCCTGACCCAGGCTAACATGCTCCAGTTAGCCGTCTGCTTTTACGTCTCAGTGAATTATGAAGAAATAAAAGACCTGCACAATATCAGCCTCTTCATTTTTCTACTAAATTACCTAAAAAAAAAAAAAAAAAGACTGAAGGCTTCCTGGACACTTTTGTCTCAGGCATTTTCATACCCACTTTACAGAAGAGCATGATTCATGTGTCCTTCCTACAGTGTCTATGCTATAGATGATAACAAGAAACTGTGCCAGAAGCACATTTTATTTAAAAGCAAAACAAATTCAAATGATTTTAAAAAAATCCTTCAAGAAATCAGAGTATTTAGGATTGTCTACATGGGAATATATTTTCTTCCTTCCATTTTAATATAATGAAAAATGCAATTATTCCTTTCTGTTACCTGTGCAAGCTGAGTAGCTGAGTATCTTGTTTTATCTCTCCAAAGAACAAGAGACAAACATCACGTGGATACAGTACAAATGTTGCTTAGTAATTAAAATTTCAATTAACAGTCAAAAATAACCAACAAGTAGCCAAGCTAGTTATACATAAACATGTCTTTGCTCTTGAAATGTACAATTTAAAATCCTAATCAATGTTGATAAAGATCCTATGAAACAAAACCTGCTGCAGTGAGAATCCAATTCTTCTTTCTGTTCCTGGGTAGCCTTGGGAAATGTAATTCTCTGTGCTTTAATCCCTTTGTTCCTCCTGTATCATGGGAACAACTTGCATTCTGTACATAAGTATGCTTTGCCTCTTATGATACGTTACCTCTGTGAACATTTCTGTCAGAACACTATTTCAGGAGAATGTATCAGTAGCTAGATACAACAGGAAAGAGTAGCAAGTTTAAGCTAATCTATATTAAAAGTATGAAGCAAAAAGTCACTGACTTATATGACATTTATATGACCCCTATATGCGAGTAATAATTATCTTCTCAGCAAGAAGTTTCCAAAACTCCAACCTATTTTCCTTTAACTTGTACAATGTAAATAGAAAAGTGTACAAAATAGAATACAAATACAGGCATGTTTGGTTTAGCAGCAATACATCTTCAATTAGGCCTTCATTAATTAACCTTTTTTTCTTGCTTTGTTGTTACTTCTCATCTTCTTCTTTCTTTGAGACCTTTTTTGGTCATTACTTGCCTCTTGTATTCTTTCTTTAACCAGTCATCAAATGTTCCCATAGAAACATCTGGCTTTTTAATCTGCTGTTATACTTTCTTTTACACTTTATTATTTTCACATTTGTTTTATGTTTCTCATCTGTCACATTTTCCACTCCAGATCTCCATCAAAAATACATATTCTATAATAGCTGACTCATCTAGAGATATAGACATAGTTTAATTATTTCATTTCAGTTTTTGGCAAGATGATAGTAAGAGCTAAAAGTGTTAATCCAAGCTTTCAGAGCCCTTGCAAAATTAAATATTAACCATGGACAATAAAACAGATCAAAGAATAACATGCATAAAAGCTCACAATCCACTTAATACTAAACTGCAACAGTCAATAATAGAAAAATGCAGTTATAATGAGCGAAATATATTAAGTGATGGAATAATTTATCACTGGAACAATTTACCAAAGTGTGTGGTAGATTCTGCACTGTTTGAAGTCTTTATTATTGAGCTGCTAGTGTGTTTTAAAGGATATTTTAGCCAGAAACATTTTAATATGTGGTTTAGATTCATGAATCACAGGGAAACCTCAAATGTTCTTAAATCCTATGCAAGAAAGAACCTGGAAGAGGAAGTCTTGCAGGCAAAGCATTCACTTTTCTTAAATTACTAACTTTAAAACAGTTTGACTGCTTACAAAATCTAGGAAAAAGATCTAGTGAATGTAGAGAAGAGGGAAAGGGACTTAGCAGGATTCAGGGATTTTCCAGACCCCAAAAACAGGTAGAAGAGGTGTTACAATTGCAAAGGCCATGCAGAGAAGTCTTCCCAGCATAGAATAGCCTTCCTTCCTCTCCTGGTCCCTTACAGCCCAAAGGGAGAAAATACAAGTTGGTTCAGGGAAGGTACAGTGAGAAGGGCTTGGTAGAAACAGGCAGACAGGCTACAGTGGCAACACAGGTGTTTCTTGGAATATCATTCTGTGCCTTGCAATCTCCAGATAGTTTTACTAATGTTTTGTATTAAAGAAGCAGACTGACAGCAGCATAGATTATGGCTGCCAGAGATGGCCCCTGTCTTTCTTGTTGCTGCAGGGCCTGTTGGAAGGTGATGCTGTATTAAATCTCTGCTGGGATCTTATGTCTTTAAACAATATGCATACTACTAAGAAGAAAAAATCAAATATATTGGTAAAAGTACCATGCAGTTGTCTTTATATAATAAATAATATACTATAATTAATATAATATAATATTCAGCACTTATACACATAGATTTCTTCACACATAAAATTATGCAGCATATTTTTGAGACTATTGTCTTTCTATTGCTTTTATTAAAAAGTTGGGATTATCTTTAAAACTTGGCACAGTCATCTCAAAGGGTATAGCAAGCACTTTCTTCTTACTCCGCAACTGACCCACCACTACAGCATAATTGCTAATAAAGTTCAAGGATAGATTCTGTTAGATACTAATAAGCAATATGAATTTATCCCCCCACCAAGAGTTATAGCAGCAGAGGCTTCACCTTCTGTAATTCACTAATATAGCAGATACATCACCTAAATAAGCTTACTTAAAGAATGAACAATTTTACTGAAACCCTCATAAAGAAAGCTAGATGAGCACCAGATTTTTAAGAGCATTTAAGGCCATGGAGATACAAACAAGCCTTTAGGGAGGTTTTTTTCTATCCAAATCATCTCATTCTCCATCAGATCAGTGGATGTCAGATTCCCTATGACAGGAGACATCAACTGGTGAGTTTTTAAGCAGCTCGGAAGTAGTTTGCTTACAGGTCCCTTGAGTTGTTCTCTGCTGCAGTGGTAACGCACAGTCAACAACAGAGCTGAGCTGGTACAGAGGCTTTGGGTAGTCCGAATGTTTGGCTTTATCTCCCACTAATCAAATACTGCCCCACTTCACAGCCTCCTCAGCTGAGGTACATGTCTTCATGCAGGGTTTTGATATATGACACCTTGGTCAGGAAGATTTGTCACTTTTGCATTTAAATGGTTTTCAAAATGCGACTGGGATTCCATGTTTTCCTTGTTGGAAGCAGCCTTTAATTTACATACACCATCATCCTGCAAGCTTGGTATATTCCCCTGAAGTTATGTCAATTTAGCAGTGAGCAGGGCAGGTTGCAGCATATGCCTTGCTCCCTTTACCCTCAGCGTGCTTAGAATGCATCTGGCTTTACTCAGAAAACTATGTAAAAAAAAAAAAAATAAAATAGTTGACTAGATGTCTGGACTTCAGCCGGTTTCATAGAACCATAGAATGGTTTTGGTTGGAAGGGACCTCAAAGATCATCCGGTTCCAGCCCCCCTGCCACGGGAAGGGACACCCTCCACTAGACCAGGCTGCCCAAAGCCCCATCCAACCTGGCCTTGAACACTTCCAGGGAGGGGGCATCCACAGCTTCTCTGGGCAACCTGTGCCAGTGCCTCACCACCCTCACAGTAAAGAATTTCTTTCTAACATCTAATCTAAATTCACCCTCCTTCAGCTTAAACCCCTTACCCCTTGTCCTGTCGCTACACTCCCTGATAAACAGTCCCTCTCCAGATTTCCTGTAGGCCCCTTTCGATACTGGTAAACTGCAATTAGATCTCCCCAGAGCCTTCTCTTCTCCAGGCTGAACAACCCCAACTCTCTCAGCCTGTCCTCATAGCAGAGGTGCTCCAGCCCTCCGATCAGCTTCGTGGCCCTCCTCTGGACTCGCTCCAACAGCTCAATGTCTTAAGAAAAGTGGAAGCTATACTGGAAATGAACTGGGGTACTTTTGTGGATTAATTGGTCTTTTAAGGGAATAATTTTCTCCGAGAGGTGCTTGCAAAGTGGTTCCGGGACCCTGCTACACCTCCAGAAATAAGTTCTGCTGGATTTATGACAACAGTGGTCCTGGCTGCTCCACCCATATTTCAGTCTGATGACTGCAATATGATTACATTAGACAGTACCTATATCACCCTTACATATAATGTTGATTATAGACACCCTCATGTCAGACCAAAGCCCTAGTACACCCTGTCTTTAAAAGGATATTTCACCCTTGCAAAGGTTCACAGGAAAACAATGCTCTCTGGAAGAGAATGCCTCATCACTGTGCTGAGGGTATGCTTGCCAGTTCTCAAGTACATCTCAGGTGCAGTCTCCCAAAGGTCTTGTTTTTCTGTGGAATTATCAGTTCTTGGCTCAGATGCCACTTCCCTGTGACAGCCTCAGAAATTTGGGGTGAAATAATTTGAAAAGCCCATTTATTAAAGAGAATTTATTAGGAAATATGATACTGCTGTAGGCAACATGCTAATTCCTTTTGACCTCGACTGCATGTCTCTGAAACAGGGGAGCCACACTTTCTCTCCAGAAAGTTCCTAAAGATAACAAATACCCCCTGCAGAAGTATATGTACATCCCATCGCCATACAGACAGACAAAGTAATCCTTTTCATTATTAGAAAATTTCTTGAGCAAAAAACACTCCAAAATTCAGTCTGAAGGCCATATTTATCTATATTTAGCTGCTATTTTAATTCTTAAAAAAAAGAAAAAGGATCTAAAAAAGTCCATCATCAGGTTTAAGCCTATGTTTTGCAGACTTCAATGGCTTCTGTAATGCAGAGGGCTGCAGTTACTGTGGCTGAAGAAAAACCTCCTCTTAGAAAAATCATCTGCTTTTAGAGAGAACAGATCCTTCAAATTGACTTTTAGACTGAAACATAAATTCCTCTAAATCAGGGTCATATTTGACTGTAGGGCACCTGGACTGCTTTGCCATTCTGTATAGAGGGAGTATCTGAAGCTAAGCTTATTTTGAAGCAATGATGTTTTGTTTTCCAGAACTATATTCAGTCTGTGGGGAAAATTTTCAAATAATTCTAATCATTTGGATGAAGTGTTGCCCATATATCTGCGTAAATATGCATTAAGTGCAGCAGTTGAATGTTTTTTGAAATTTATATTAATTTCTTTTTTTTTTTTTTTTTTATGAAGCAATGCTTCTGTAAATGATCTGGGTCCTATCGTTTAGTTTAAATGGTGTTAGATGATATATTAATTTAAAACTAATGCTTTGGTTAGACTGATCAAAATACTATGGCTCCAATGTCAAATGTTAATGGCCAAAATGATGGGAACATGTAAGGAAAATACTGTAAGAAGCTTAAAATAATTCGGAGTTTGTGTAACAGACCCTATAATTTTTGACTCATGAATCACTAAGTCAAACCTTTTTACAGCAGTAAAAAGAGATACTGTTTTAAGGACATTGTGTAGCTCTCTATTCTTAAATAGTGTTGTCTTATCCAAATATCTTAAATATCTCAGTATCCAAAGTAGAGTTAGAGACAGGTGCAATACACTGTTGTAATCACATTAATTAAGAAGGTCATACTAGCTTTATCTTGGGGGCAAAAGGATGTGCATGTGGTTTATATTGCAGACAGGAGTGCACTTTGATCAAAAACTGTATTTTGATCTGCTTTTGTAAAGGAAAAGTGATGTAAGGGAAACTTGTTCAAAGTAAGCTGTTGACTCCTTCCTATTAGCATACTTTTGATATATTTTTGCAAAATGCTAATGAGCTATAACTGACATATTCATTTAGAGTAAGAATACCCACCTCCTGCTTGAAATGAGGCTATGTCCCCCATAGAGAAGGGTATACACCTGAAACATTGATACCTTTTCAACAATCAAACTGAGGAAATTCCCTGAGACTAGACTTCTATTTAGCCAAGGGCTTCCCAGTGGCACATAAATTTTAGCAGAAAATGATGCGTTATTACTCATCCCAATCCCAGTCCTAATCAATGTGCTTCCAAATAGCTCAAATTAATTTTTAATTGCTTGTTTTCCAAGAATCCACAAAACTTGCACTATTCCTTCTGTGGCACTTTAGCACTAAGCAGCAAAATTGTTTAGAGTTGGTTTTCTAATAGCATGCTTGCATGAGCTTGCCCTTGAGGCAGAAAAGATCCCATCAACAACCAAATAATCTTCAAGGAAACATATCACAGTGACCAGGGTTTGCTTGCTTGCTTTCTTTTTCTTTCTCTTTCTTTCTTTCTTTCTTTCTTTCTTTCTTTCTTTCTTTCTTTCTTTCTTTCTTTCTTTCTTTCTTTCTTTCTTTCTTTCTTTCTTTCTTTCTTTCTTTCTTTCTTTCTTTCTTTCTTTCTTTCTTTCTTTCTTTCTTTCTTTCTTTCTTTCTTTCTTTCTTTCTTTCTTTCTTTCTTTCTTTCTTTCTTTCTTTCTTTCTTTCTTTCTTTCTTTCTTTCCTCTCTTTTTCTTTCTCTCTTTCTCTTTCTTCCTACCTGCCATGGTTTTCCACAGGAAAAGAAAACACCTAAAAAAAGATCCTGAGCTGCAGGATCTTCTGGCTCATACGTCATAGACCAAGTCAGCGTAGGGCAAAAAGTGACAGCATTAAGTCACTTTCTTCATAGAACAAAGAAAAGGAAGGTGTAAAACAGATAGATAGATTCTTGTCTTACCTGAGCCAGAGCAGCAGAAGTATCTTTGCCACTGATCTCGATTAGGGAAGCATTTTGCTGCTTCTGACTAAGGGAAAATGGCGAGAAGTCCTGCAAAACCTATATCAGAAGTGAGGTGTTAGCAATTCTGTAGCCCCTACAGAAGCTGTAGGAGGGGCCAAGAATGACACCTATAGTAGCAGCAAAGTTACACAGATGTGTTTAAGGATGCTTTAATTAAATTCAAAACTACTTTATTTTTTAAAAAACAAATCACCATCGAATAACTATTTTAATTGTGCTGCAATTGATCCAGAAAGTGAAAATAAAACATGCAGAAGAAATTCTGCAATCTTAATCCTGAAACATTTCCAGATGCACACTTTATTTTAATTTGCTGCCATTACAGCTTTTTTTAGATATGTCTTCAACAATTGTTAGGAGTAATTTCTTATATCAAAGAGAAACAATATATACCCTTAGAAACTTTGATCTCAGTATACTGCTTTCATTTAAGACTCAACTCATCTTTATACAGATCTGGACACTTAGGAGGTTACCAAAGGGAAATTAAATTTCTTTCCATTCACCTCTCATCTCCAAGCAAGGATCAGGCTTAACATAGTGATATATCATGATATATTTAAGACTAGTGACATTCACAACCACTCCCCAGATATTTTAAGACCAAAGTAAACAGGCTGAAAATAGGTTTGATCTAGAGCCCTGTTGTTAGCAGCCAGTATATTTCACAGTCCTATTCATAAATGTAGCAAAGTGTGTTAGCCCTCATTATTTGAGTCAAAAGGTTGTTATTGCTGCCACCCCCCCTCCCTGCTCCCCTTCAGCTTTGTTATTCTGGTGGTCAGAAACTTGTTTCTAGCCTAGATTTATTCATGACCTGTGTATACTTGCTTCTTTTTGTACCAATACTACCCACTGTAAAAGTGTTTCCTCTCCCTCACAAGTGTTTAAGTCCCTGAAGGATTTAGAAAGAACAGTCATATCTATTCTCAGCTATTCTCTTGCTAAAGTACAAAACTTAAGATTGGATCCTCTACGGTATTTGTGTGCCTAACTCCTATTTCAGCCTCACATTCCTACTGAAACCAATTACTTAAGTGGACATTAGACTCCTCAGAAGTTCAGTGTCTAAAGGACTTGGAGAGGCTGAACTGAAGCACCTCTGCTTTTCTATCATTTTTCTTGAACATTGACAACACTGCACCAAAGATAACACATTCTTAGTGCCTCGCAAAAAGCTATTAATATTCTTCCAAGTCTTTAATTTAACTTTGCCTTTATCTTGGGTTAACTTTGCCTTTTTACAGGCTAAGTTGTCTGTGTCCAACTAGTGTAATCAAGCCTTTCTACCCATAGACATTATCAATAAATGATCTAATAGTAAAATTATTGTTACTTGTCTTTAATTGCACACCTGTAACTACAAAATTTCACCTTAGTTCAGCTATGCCACTTGAGGACACTCAGTTCCTCCTACTCAGTATTTGATCCACTTCTGACTATCCACACCCTCTAGCTGAACATTTCCACAGCTTGATGTCATCAACAAAATTACTATACCTCTCAACTCTGGTCTTTGAGTAATTCCACTAGTAGCATCTCTACAGTCTTCTGATTCATGTCCCCACACAATTCATGAGTGTTTGCTCCAAGGTGGGAAGTTGTGGATTTGAGCAAGATTTGGAAAACAGGGAAATACAGAGCTGAAACTTTGTTTGATCATGCTCTGATCATTGCTTTGTAATTCTTGCGTACTGCTCTGCTTTCCCAGTCCAATTAGTGGTTCCCCATGGGCAACTATATCAATGCTTTACTGAAGTCTCTGTAGATTAGACAAACCACCAAGAGTATTTGGAAGATCAGTTATCAAAGATAAATACAAGCTCCGTCTGACATGATCTGCCTTTGGTTTAATTCCATTTTCTGTTTACTTCAATGAGTTTGTGTCTTTTCATTTGATCTGCTTGATCTCAGATGTAAGTGATCTCCTGAATCTACATCTTCTCCCCCAGTAGGCTGACTTCCAATGTAGAGTGATTTCTGTATCTGAAAATGTCACCCTGAAGTAGTGTCTCTCCTGGCTGTCCCATGCCTGCAGACCACCTCAAACATGCAGGACTCTGCTTCTATCTGAAGCCATCCAGAGTCAAGCTTGTCACTGCTCTGTTTTAATATGGTAACAGGATGTTAAAGATTTATCTGCATCAAAAAGCAAAAAGCATTTAAGTGTCACTGTTGTCTTTGTAAAAGGTTAGAAAAATTGTCGCTCCATTAAAATACGAATGTAAAGTGCACTTAAACACTGACCAAGTCGTTACTCTGACGAAACTTAATTACCTGTTGTCCATGAAACGTAACATGCTGCAGGAAAAAACTCCATTGCTGAGGCACAGTTAACACTGTTCATGCATTAACCAAATGCATAAACTGGAATGCTAAAGGACTTTCATTCTGTCCTTGTTTATATGGTCATCACACCAAAAAGGAAAATATTTGTCTACTGATCCAATGAACATTTCAAAGAGCAACTTGAATTTCTACTTGAATACACACTGCAGAAGATTTTCCTTTTGTGTTCAACATTACAAACCTATGTTGCTTCCCTCCTAACATTTACCAGTGCAAGATCTCTGGTATTGACACTCTCTCCCTGCCACTTCCCCAATTAAGTCCAAATCACAGTGAAAAAATGTTTCCTGATATTCATATGGAACCTCTCATGTTTCTGGTTGTTCCCATTGCTTCTTGAAGGATTATGAAGGATTAATTGGTCTAGAGGGTTTGGAGGTACTTTAGTTTGTTTGTTTGTTTGTTTTTTCCTACTATTGAGACATTAAAAGCATTATGAAATTGCTTTGCCCATCAGGAAAATATATGGGGTTGCTCCTGAGGTGCAGTGATAAAATGCTGGATGTCTTGGTGTGTGATCACACCCATTTCATACAGGTTTACAGGGTTTGTCCTGGAGGTAATTTCTCATATCAACATGGGGTAATCTAGGAGGATTTCAGGGGATAGTATAAGAACCAGTGAACAAATAACTCCCTTTGTTTGGTTTGTTACTCTTTTCCACTGAACATGGATAGGAGGTTGATGAAATGTCAACAGAGAATCTCTGCAACACTTTTGCAAATGTAAACAGTGCCTGTCCTTGTCAACTGTTTTTCTTTGTTATTACTGTTAAATCTCATGAGTAATTAATTTTAAATTTTGTTAATTCAAGCCCTAGAACTTGGCCTAATAATCTTTAAGCTAGGATCTGTTGAATAGAATTCAAATGTTTATGTAATAGGGACAAAACACAATAGGAACTTACTTGCAAGTCAGTTTATGACTGTTGTAACTCCATAAGGAAAAATATGTTAAATGACTTAAAGGTCAAACCAAAAGAAAATGCTGATGGACATGTTACTTTTTTTTTTTTTTTTACATTGTTTCCATAATTAATTATTATTTTATTATTTTTAATAGTGTTTTAATCTGACTACTAATAAATATTGTGGATAATTAATGTATATTGCAATCACAAAGTCCCATATGACTTTCTGCACAAATAATCCAACAGATCTGCAGTTTTGTTCCCCTCCAGCCCCCTTTCCCACTCCCCTCAGTTCCTTTCCCACTCAGATAAACTTTAATGAGCTCTCACCATCTGATGACTGCAGGAGACTGATATCTCTTTAATAAAATATTGAAACTGCTTTTGTAAGGAAGGCAGAAAAGATTAAACTGAAAAGATTTGCAAAGCTTTTTCTTGGGCAACCATCAGTTTTGAATACACACACTTAGATTTACAATAAGAGTAGCAGGAGCAAACTATGCAACTACCTCTTATTATAATTTACTCATTTACACTTTAATGAATAAATTATTATGCTGTATCTGTTCTGTTCCACTGTCATGATAAAACTTGCATTTATATAACCTGTAATCAGTTTCACTATAGGCACAAGGGAAAAATTGATTTTGAGATGACAACCACAAATATTTTTTTAACATACAGCTTGGTTTTGAGAATTTACAAATGGTTTGTAGCAACATGCAAAAGGAAAAGTGCTATTAGAGGTGTGTCTACAGCTATTATTACTGTGTTGAGAGCTAGAATGGCTGGAATAAATAGGCTGTGCCATCCACATTTTCACTTGCCTGAGTTATAGCACTTACAGATTTTGCTTCTTGTGATTTACTTTGCTACTACTCTAACTGTTGGGTCAGAAGGAGTGGAAAAAAAAGGATTTTTTTTTTTTTTTAAATGTCTACACAAGATATAAAAGTGGATTTCAACATCAGTTAATCCCAGCAAGCCGGAGACACTTCACTCAATGGTCCACATACATTTTTACTATATAGGTATCACACTCTCTGTTGAGATTTTTTCCAAGATCTATAAATGAAAGCATTAAATATCACTGGTCCCCATCCTTGGGAATCTTTAAGTCCTAATTTTCAGGTCTTCAGTGAATGTAGAAAAATGATATTGAAATTCACGTTGTTTTCTCCTTCATAGCAAACTTGCTGGTTTCTTTTTTCCATTGTCAATTGACTGTTACTCAAAACAGTTGACAAATTTGAAGGTTAACTTCAGAATATGACGGTGAAGGTAACTTCCTACACATCACACATAAGTCTTTCACAAAGTTCTCACATTCTTTTTCCCTCACCAGGAAGGACTAAAACTTATCTGTAGAACCTAGATCTGTAGCTTTACCTTCACAAATTCATCATTGTGCTGACCGAGTGATACATCTCTCCCAATGGCACAACCAACATCCTCAACATTTTGCTGCAGTCGTACCTAGGGTGGAACGAAGTTGAAGAGAAAAATGTATGTGTTTGCCAGCTTCTTTTATGGCAGGATAACATGGTACCCTTTTGTATCCAACTTTTTTCAGTACCAACTTAACCTCTATGTCATTATATTTACAACTTGTCATGATCAGCAGATTCAGAAAGGAGTTTCAGTGCCACAGCCAAGCAAAAGGTAGGGCAAGAATGAGAAGCTTAAGTCATTTCATGAATGCAGCCCACAGTGCTTTCCAAATACTGTGAATTTATCTTTACAACATTCCCATGAGGTAGTAAAACTCCCAGTCATTACACAGATCCCAGAAACCTAGGACTTGCCTCACCTGTAGCTAGGGATGGTTAGGAAAAAGTAAAAAAGGTGGAAGTAGACTGTGTGCACATACTTCTCATTCACAGTCAGAAAAACTTAGTTGATGCCTAAATAGAACTTCTGAGGGATGTTTTACCAAACTGGAACTCTAGGTAATCTGAAACATTTCGTATATTCCATTTTTTATAAGGACTCAAACAACCCTAGCTCCTTATTTGCCCTTATCCTATGAACAGACTTTCCTAACATCCTGTTGATTATGAGAACTGCTAAATTTCCATAAATAGCAGTTATGGATCCCACCTCTCCCCCATTCAATAGTATCCCAGTAAAATATTTATGTTAAATTCAGGTCATACCAATGTAATTTCGTTCTATTGCTTGTTTTCTAGCTTGAGTTTAATAAAATTTTTCAAAAATGTTAGACCTAAAACTGTAGAAAGACAGACAAATAGCAAGATATTTGCTATTTTTTAAACTTTGCTTTACTTTGTTTACTTATGCATAGTAAGGTGTCAGAGTCCGAGTGTATGTATAATATTTATATATAACTGGAATATTCTTATTATTATTAGATTTGCTTAAGTTTTCAGTCCTTATATTTAATTTCAGGGCACTTGCTGGAAATCTGAGATATATTAGCTAACAGCAATTGCCATAGAATATCTCTGCTGGTGATCTGCTTTTTTTGGAATGGATTTTCCCATTCTGGAGGTTTTTGTTTTGTTTTGTTTTAATCAGGAAAGTTTGACTCAGTTTTAAATACAAATTATCAAACATAGTGTCAATTTGTGGTAACAGAGACAACCAACAAATATTTAGAATTCAGGCAATGGTAGTTCTACACCATGCAATAAACTTTATTTACTTAAATTCTGTTTTCAGAGCTAGTAACATTTCAGTGATTCAAATAATATCAACTGTGGCCACAGTGGTCTTCTTGAGACGAGAGGAGTGTAACAAAAGTTTTCAATTGTCTTCACTGGTTTAGCTGAGTGGAAATATCAAGTGGAACTTTCACATTTATAATAAATACTATTAAAGAGTGCATTTGTTAAAATGCGTACTTGAAATATGAAAATAAGATTAGAAACAATGTTGCAAGCATTGAGCCATATCAGGAAGAGGGCTGTAAATTTTACTAAGATCTGAAGAGTACTACTTACATTCAAGTCTCTCAAGTATTTTAATAATTTATTTTTCTGTGTTACATTGATTAACAGCTGGCAGGCATGTTTACATTTGTTTCCAGACAAGACATGTGTTGTCCCATAGTGAGTAAACTTTGTTTTTATGGTTCAATTCTTTCAAAGAATAGCCTTTGAGGACCAGGAAAAGAACAACTGTGGTGCCAGGCAGAATTAAATTGGTTTGCATATCTGCCAACTTGGCTGATCTTGGAAATTCAAAGCAGCAAACATGCAAAGAAGTTGTCTTCACTTGAAATTTAAAATTGAAGGGTCATATGAGACATATCTAAAGACACAATGTCAGTGTCTGATGCACAAGATAGTTCTTTCTTTTGTTGACAATACTTCATTAACCATACCCCAAAAGTCTTAAAAAGTAGTGGTAAAGCATGGGAAATTATTGAATTCATCATTTGAATTCATCATTTACACTAGTGAGATACTTGGACCGCATGGACAAAATTCTGGGTTTAGCCTTTCATTGGGGGTGCAGGGATTTCTCTCCACCTGCTTGGAACATTTCTGTGAGGCTTTCTCCCCCCTTCAGCTTTTCAGCATCGACACAGCCCTGTGCCTTGGAAGATAAATATGGAAGCAAAGTGGCATCAGAGATCTAAAAGCAACAATGCAAAGAGTAGTAAGGAATCTGGACAATGACGACCAGAAAGGAACACAAAGACCATGTAGAGAACCAATGGATCTGGGTTACTTTCTTATTGCTTGAATAGCACTAAGAAAAGATATTGGGGAATGAAAAGCATAGCTCGCATTTATGCCGCTTGTTCTGGAAATGACTCCAAGTGCTTACTTCAGAATATCACCTTTGCAAAAATCCATAAAGGGAGTATTGACAAACAGGAGTTCAGCTGCAGCAGCCTTCCTTCTTTCTGCTCTTAAGCCCGGCAGAGGATATATTTGAATTTGATGGGATAACGCAATTTGTGAGGTGTCCGTAGCAGATCAGGAGAGAACAGAAATACCTTAGAATTTCCTCAGTTATATTTACTTTCTGGACAGATTAACCCTTTCAAATAATTTAAACCATCAAGTACTAAACTTTTTGCTTTTTTTCCCCATTACTATAAGATCTTGAATGTGAAATTCCACTTAAAACAGGAAAGTAACATTGGTTAAGCTACAGAGTCATTACCTGAAAACTCACAGCAACCTTAGTTTATTTACCCCCAAATTCAGGCAAATGAGTAACCCTCTAACCTTTGGAGATTGGTACCACAGCCCACACCGCTGGACACACTCTGTCTCAAGCAAAGTCTTACCTCTCTTGTTCTTTGTCTAATTCTCTCTATTTTCCTATCAAAAAAATGGTTTTGTTTGTTTGGCTGGTTTTTTTTACCATAATATTTCATTACTTCACAAACCTTTCAGGCATATACATATTTATATCTTGTACCCGATCTGTCTACAAATTCAGAAGTTAATTCATGAATAAATTTCAAGTCTGTAAAATTAGACAGTATTCAAACATAGAATATCCATACACAATATGTATGCATTCATAAAAACACATGTGTATTTCAGAGTGCATGAAATATGTATATATAAATAAAGAGTATGTACTTACCTGTATATACATGGATATATGGGATATATGGAGTGGCTCTATACATATATACATGTATGCTCCTTCACAATTCTGTAACAGATTGTCATTATGAGTATCAGTAGTCAGGGATACTCAAATTATTATTATTATAATTTCCACTTATTTTCCATTTTCTAATAGTGAATGCCAAATGCAAATGTGATTTCCTTTTTCAAATCAAAGCACTGAAATCACAGTAACACCTCTTCACACCACTACCTTACTTGTATTCCAGTTTATCTTTCTTTCAATTAACATGAAGACATATAAATGATGTTTTTCACTCAATGAAAGACTCTTGCCCATTCATTTCATAAATGTTTTTTCAAATTAAACTGTGCTTTGTTTTACTTTGCTCTCTTTCCCTCCCACTAAATTTTCTGTCCTGTCTCTGTTCTCCTTGTAGGCTTTTTTTAGACACAGAAAAGTTTTAACAATACATAGAGATAACCTTCATGAACTGCTAGAGTATACAATAGAAGCCAAGCCAAGACGTCCTGATTTTTTCCTTCAAGCTTAACTTTTCAAAGGATATAAAGACACATAAATAGAGACTGTGTTCACTAAACATCCTCCTCCCTACAGTGCAAACATAGTTTGACTGCAGGGTCGTATTTTTTCCACAGCTTGGACCACAGAAGATTTTGATCCCCAACATCTACATATTACCCCATAATTTTCATTTTCCATTCCTGAGGGCATTTACAACTGATTACCTTCTAAGGTCCTTCTAGCCTCCAGACAAGTGTCCCGGAAAGTCTGGCAAAACCTCCCCATGCCCCTGTCCCTCAGAAGGATCTTTACTGTGGGTCTTCTCCAATCCACCCTCTCCCTGTTAAGATCACTTCTATGCAAAGCTAAATTCTACTCATGAAGCATATGTACTCATGGACAGAACTAGACTCTTAGATACAGTTTTAGGAAACCTCTGCTGTTGGGAATGTTACTTCTTCCTACCACACTTTCAGCCCCATATCACTGCTTTCATTTTACTGACATCTATTAAGGAGGGAATAATCACTTTGAATGTTATCAATTATTAAATAAAAGTTTGTATCTTTATTGTCTCCAAAGATACCCATCACCAGGGAAGATAATATTGCATATAGCATTTATTTTCAAACAATTTTTTCAACTTCTCCTGCAAGAGATTGAGAGGGTTCATTTGTTTGTTTGGTTTGGTTTGGTTGTTTGTTTTTACTACAGAATCAGGTTTTACCTAAACTACATTAAGACAGAAACAGATTAAAAGTGAGTTTATGAAATTTTCAGTGATACCTAACAACGCACAATTGCAATTGTTCCATAATGTAGATCAGCTTGCAGACAAAAGAATACATTTTATCACAATGGAACTTTCTAGGTTGTAGGAAATCTTCTGAACATTTCTAAAACATACTACTGGTGGGTGATAGCACTTGAAATACTTAAGTTTCCTTTGTCACTTTTTGAGTATGTGAACCTCATTGCAGTCAATGTAGAAGACAGCAAATCTAAAAGGCTTGCCTGCTTTAAAATTACTTGAATTTCTTTTCTTATTTTCTTTCTTTTTTTCTTACATAGTTTTAACCTTTAAATAACATCAGAAGGCAAACTGATAACTTTGTTTTGTGGATTTTCAAAATTTGCATTCATGTAGTAGCTTTTATGCAATGTAAATACATCAGTACTAGAAAAGCTTCTAGGTGATTTTATTTTTTATTTTATTTTTTTTTTAATAAGAACAGATGGATTGTGATGCATGTCAAAGTCAAGTGATCTCTGGATGCTGAAAATCATTAGAACAGCAGTACATTAGCAGTCTGATCTTGGGTTGTTCAAACTGATTCTTCTGTTGGCAAGTAAAAGAAGAAAAATCATATATAATAGCCATTTCAGGTTGAACACTAAAATGTTTTTTTTCTTTTTTTTTTTTTTTTTTCCCCCTGAGGTACAAAAGTTTGAAAACACTTCCTTTGTATCAAACACAGGATTCTATTCAAGCTGAAAAGAAACATTTGGAGATTTGTAACAGAAGAAATATTCATCCAAAAATTTAATATTCTTTCAATTTCATGAAACCCAGAGGTTATGGAATATGGAAACCCCGGCTTCAATTCCTTCTTCTGCCTGAGTGGGTTTAAACTTATATCTCCTATCTGCTATGAGAATATGCTAGACACCATGCTTCAAATATTTTTGAGAGGGGAATGCTTTCAGTCTTGGCTGTCTTTCAAAACCAATCTGTGCTAACTGTATAAACACTTTAAAAGTTTTATAGAAGTGAAAGAGCTGCAGCAGGAACAAAACAAGAAGATCCATTACAGACTACTTCATAACCACAAGCTAGGACTTTCAGATGAAAACTGTAGCTATTTGTTCAAATGTCTCAGCCAAATTAGACAGTCAATAGTTTTAAAGACATTTCTCTGACATCCCAAGACTTTTTCCTAACTTGTGGATTAAGGCCTGCTCTTAAGTTTTAGACTTGGAATGAGGAGTGTCAGAGTTCCTCAGTCATTCTATTGAAAGTGTTTCACATTCTTGATTATAAAAGAGAGCAGGAGTGAAAAGCAACTTATTCTTGTGAGTCTATTCTTTTTCACAGATGAGACATTCTGTTAAATTTAGTGCTAATTTGAACACATTTTTGGTATAATTAAAACTACCAGTCAGCAAATACATTAATTGCTGAAAAAAAGATCATGTTTTCCTCAATTTTTTTTACAAATTTACTGTTTCAGAACAAAACACTTTAGATTATATGGAACATTCCCAACAAAATAGAATGAATAATCACTAGAATAAATAATAAATGAATAACATACCTTTTCACACATGATTAATCTGTCGAATATTAACAAATAAAAATTTAAAAGTTACAGGATAAAGAAAAAACAGCTGAATATGTACTGACTAACCTAAATGTGCATGAAATCTAGTATGTGATCACAGGTTTTATGACTTCCATATAAACAATGGCATCTCTTAGGCAACTTTAAGTTCATCTACATAAGCAAGCTGCACCCTTTACATTTTCAAGTGTCCCCAAAGTATCTATGCTAGGTAGCTCATTGTGTATGAAACATCAGAGATATTTTTACCTTCCTGACAGGAGCAGTGTTGCACTGATGCTAACTAAACTTTTTCTCTGCAGAGAGGCAGAGGGAAAAAAAAGAAGAAGAAAAAAAGGCACAACAGCACAGCTAACCCCCAAACTTTCAATTTCATTCATTTCGATCAAACATATTTTCTGATTAACTTAACTATATGAATTCCTTCCTGTTCCTTATTATCTTAGATAATTTTACATTGAGTGTGCAAAAGTTTCTAATAACATACCACTGTTGGAAAGAGTCATATCTCCATCTGATGCTCAAAAAACATATGTGGGAAGAAAGATCTCTGTGTCCCCAGTAACCCTGCAGCTTACATTAACTCACAAGGAAAATAAATGACAACCTACTTAATTCATTGACAGGGAACTTATGGATCTATCCACAATGAGTAAAGAAAACCTTTGTGTTAGTCTGCTTCAAAGACCAGGTGAGGAAACATTTGTTCATGTATTAAAGCTACATGAAATCAACAGATCAGAAGAAACTGAAGATCTGGAAGTAAGCTTGGAAATCTAGGCGAAGCAGGTATAAAATGACAGACAGATGCTAGAGTATTTTTACAGCACCTGATCTTCCAAGGATTTGTTTTGGGTTTTTTATGTCTAACAGCCTTCCAGTACCTGAAGGGGCCTACAGGAAAGCTGGAGAGGGACTGTTTATCAGGGCATGGAGTAATAGGACAAGGGGTAATGAGTTTAAACTGAAAGAGGGTAAATTTAGATTAGATACAAGGAAGAAATTCTTTACTGTGAGGGTGGTGAGGCACTGGAACAGGTTGCCCAGAGAAGCTGTGGATGCCCCCTCCCTGGAAGTGTTCAAGGCCAGGTTGGATGGGGCTTTGGGCAACCTGGTCTAGTGGAGGGTGTCCTGCCCATGGCAGGAGGGGTTGGAACTTTTTGAAGTTTAAGGTCCCTTCTAACCCAAACCATTCTATGATTCTATGATTCCATGATTCTATGACTGTTGTGGTCAGAATTTGCATGCTAATACTTTTACATTTACAAGGCACAAAACTAGCTTCCAGTGTTGGCACAGTAATCACTGTGGGCCAAGACTGAAAATCTGGCTTACATTTTCAGCAACGGGAGTTTGAAAAAGAGACCAGCTACCCATGTATATAATAAACATTCCCAACAGATGGCTGTGACACTTAGGCAGCTGGCTACAAAAGCTTCAACATACTCTAGAAGACCTTTTACTATTTTAGATCTCAGTACTAGGAATTCATTCCTCCATAACTTTATGAAAATCGATAAACCTATAAAAGTTTACAAGGCTACTTATGATTGAAAGTACTGCCCCAGTGGGATCAGGCCAGTATATGGCAGTCCAATGCACTCTGTGTTATATGCTTTAGCTAGTTTTTTTTTTTTTTTTTTGGGGGGGGGTTGGTTTGGGTTTTTTTGTTTGTTTGTTTGTTTGTTTTTAATCTGTACATGAGTGAAG